>NC_082681.1:44017087-46417087 GCF_025265405.1 Mesoplodon densirostris | reverse complement strand
CTTGTCATCTAGGAACTTCAAAATCTAGTTAGGGAGACTAGATATACCCATATAAGGTGAAGTTTAATTCGTTTTCAAAGCAATGCATGCTGTGAACCAACTGAGTGGTTTAAAGAAATAGTAAATGCTTTAGGATTTCAGAGAGAGGAAAGGTTTGTTTGGGCTTTTATTAGGGAAGTTTTTCTGGAGGATGTTGGACTTTAACAGACTTTTGGAAGATAGAACTTGGGATGACAAAAAGGAAGGGGAAGGTCTTAGGCACTGTGGGCATGGTGAGATCAGACATTACTCATTTCAGATCCCTCTTTTACAAGCTCCTTGACTTTGGGAAAGTTATTTGTAAAATGTAATATAAAATGCCTTAGAACAGGGCCTAGAACACAGCAGATACTAAATAAATGATAAATATGGTAACTATTATTATTTGTCTCTAAGCTTAGGGAAAGTGTTTAAGCCAAGATGCAGAGTTGGAAATTAATGCAATGTCTAAATAAGGAAAGTAACTTGGCCAAACAAAGCACAGATAAAGTAGAAGTGTGGGTAAGGAGACAGGAAGGCTTTTTTAAAGGCTATATCATGACTGCCTTTATGTTTACACCTGACAGGTTCAAATTTTATCCTTTTGTAAATGTAGGGGACATTGGGAGATTTTGTATGGTTAAATGTTGTGGTGAAAATAATGATTTTGGAATGTGATTTCAGTGCTGATACACTGAATGGATTTGGAGAGATCCATTTCATTTACCTTAACATACACATTTCATAATGTCTTCATTCCTAGAAATTAAGTAGCTACTTTGTGATTTTACTGGGTTCATACACTTAGTGTCCTTTGCATCAAGCTGTCCTTCTATTCCCTTCCACTTGGCTTGCTAGCAAGTCTAATTAAAGAGACAAATCAGGACTTCCCTGGTGGCACAGTGGTTGAGAGTCCGCCTGCCGATGCAGGGGACACAGGTTCGTGCCCTGGTCTGGGAAGATCCCACGTGCCGTGGAGTGGCTAGGCCCGTGAGCCATGGCCGCTGAGCCTGCTCGTCCGGAGCCTGTGCTCCACAACGGGAGAGGCCACAACAGTGAGAGGCCCGCGTACCGCAAAAAACAAACAAACGAAAAAAAAAAAAACAGAGACAAATCAACAAAAGAGGACAATGAAACTTGTAATAACTGTATGTAACACTAAGGCAATATAGTCACATAAATTGATTTATTCAAACAGTTAATTCTACTGATTTCTTATACTAAGTTCATAGAAATTTACCAAACATTTCAGTCAAATCAATAGATCTGGTTGTATAGGTAGACACACCTTTGCCTGCAATAGAAAAGAAAGAGCTAAGTTGGACATTCTCCTCAGGAAAGTTAGTGTTGAACATATAAAACCTAGCTTTAGGAAGAAGCAGGCAGTAACAGTCATAGCTTCACTAGCACATTAAGACTAATACCATGGTATACTCAGTAGAGCAATTATAGTTAAGGGTAATTAAACATAAGCAGCTACAGAGGGAAATGCAGGGAGGAATTGTGGACTGAAATGTTAGTACCAAACTGCATCCCTTGCTCCCATTCTTTCAATCAAAGCATGAAGCTTGAGCAGAAAATTGAAAGACTAGCTCAGACCCCAGTTAATCCCTCTAGGGGTCCAGGATAAGTTTTCTAATAAAATTGTAAATCTCCACCGTGTTGTTCATGGGGTCTAGTATTGACAGTTCTCCCCTTCATTTCCCAAACAGTAACTGATTTTCAGATGAGATTTTTTAAAAAGGAATAAAAATGAAATGAGCTTGCCTACTCATGGCAGCATGTGCTCTAGCTAATCTGCAAATGCTATAATTATGCTGGGCGCTGATAGATTTGTCTCTGGGCTGGCGGTCAGGATCCAGATGAACTGCTGCAGTTCCTGCTTTATCATCACAAATGTTTTGCAGTTCTTGGCAATTCCCAGGCCTAGACATGATATTGGAATTTAATGAGGTTCCACGCCCATACATCCCACTGGGATGCATTAGGATAAGTGTAAGTTCATCTCCTTTCATTCATGAGTTTAGGGAAAGAAATGTATGTGCATGGAATGTTCTACAGAAACCGTGTTTCAGCTGGCTGTTTGCCACAAATCCGCTCCCACTGGCCTGGGAAACTTAGCTTAATTAGTTTGTAGTCAAAGAGGCTAAAACCATTGATTCAGTATTGAGCATTTTTACCTGTTTCCTGCCTACAACTTATATCTATCTTCCTATCCATTCTGCATTTAGGGGCTTTTGGTCACAAGGGGGCACCAAATGAGACAATGCAAGCTTCATTTAGCTTCATCTCTACGGTGGACATAATTGTAACTATCTTCCTTACTTTCCAAGGTCATTGTGTAGATCACATGAACTAATGTATCTGAAAGCACCTTAAAAATTATGAACCACCTGTAAACGTAAGGCACTTAAAATTATCATTAATATTAATAAATTTTAGTGATTGACATTTAACAATAATAAAATCAGTAAGTATATCCATTGTCTATGGCAGGAGGTAAGGATGGGGGCAACAATGACTCCAGATTCATATCCTGATGAAAGTAAAACAAGATATTCATCTTTGAGCATTAAATACATTACCTACATTTACTTCCCACTTACCACATCCCAATTAATACATTTGCAGGCAAGACATATTTGAAAATAATACTAAGAACAGTTTCCAGCAATCTAAGTGTCTATAATCTGGATGTGTAAGACAAATTGACAATAATTATGCCAAGTAACCAAAATGATTCTTTTATAAATAAAATGTAGGTAGCTGGACTTTAAAAATTTTTATTCATGTTTTGAATACACAGTATATGCATGTTGTTCAAAATGTATAACAGGTATACAGTGAAAATTAAATCTTCCTCTGCTGGCCAGTAACTCCCTAACCCAACCTCACCCACCACTATTCCCCAATCACCTAGCTCCTCTCCTCAAAGGAAATCACTGTTATGAGTTTCACATGTATCCATTCAGAAATATTCCACACTTATACAAATATGTATATATATATATATATATATATATATATATATATATGTATATATGCATGGCACGTGTGAGTGCACACACACATACATTTTTTACAAAAAGGATAGTATACTGTGCACACTGTTTGGAACCTTGCTTTTTCATTGAATAGTATATCTTGGAGATATTTCATAATAGACATACAGATTTACCTAATTCTTTTAAGTAGATGTATTGTAATATATCATTATATGGAAGTAACATGATATTATTTAACCAGCCTCCTACCGATGGATATTTTGCTAGTTCTCAATATGTTGCTATTCCAAATGATAGCAAACAACAAAACTGCACATCTGTTGTGACAGGATTTTGAATACAAATATTTAATTTTGTTTAAAACATATCCTTTATATTTCAAATAATATTTAAATATTGATATAAGGTTATTAAGAGTAACTGAAATATTGAAGAAATGAAGACTATAGATATTGTATTTGTGTTTGCCTGTATTATGCCAAAATTAGCTTAGTTAGAAAAATATATCATTCAATTCCATAAGGACAAGATGCATTACAGGCCATCAATAAAGATTTGCTGGAAAAATGAGAACAAAAGTCACTAAAATTTTTCCTTAACAGTTTGGATATCAGGAAGATAAAGCTAATGTTATGTAAAGCTCTTTCCTGGTGCATTTGTTTGTTATCAACAATTATTTTGGGAATATCACCAAATTTGTATATTTCCCTAACATTTCCTATCATGTGATCAACTTTTGTTTCTCTCTTTCTCTTCTAAATATCTTTGCAAATATGAGATGAACTTCTCTCAGGTCAGCACAGAATTCCTAAACCAGTCAATTAACAATGGGTTAATGATTATCTCTTTCGTAGCCAGCTATATTCTATGTCTCTTGTGAATTACAAAGACTTATAAAACATTTCCCTTTGATAGGTAAGAGTCTAGTTGGATAGTTGAAGTAAGGCATAAATAGGGGAACAAGTAAAAGGAATTCAGGTTATAAATAATAGCTTCATATAAGGTTTGTCGTAAAGCATTTTATGTCTGTGTGCCAAGTCCTGACACTTCTTTCTTCTAGGTACCTCTCTAAGTTCTACCTCTATTCCTCGATTTGTGTTATTAATTTTTCTTGCATTTCTTTTTCCTTACTCTGCCTTTCCAAATCTTCTCCATTCCTTAAGGTCTGTGTGGAGACTCATTTCCTTCATAAAACTTTGCCCGACCCTGACAACAAATATTGACCTCTCCTTTCTCCATTCCTTTACCACATATAGCCTTATAGCTGAAACGTTACAATTTTATTTTTACTAAATTGTATTCTTTATTCATCTCTTTATTTTCATGTGCTAATTCTGTGTTCATAGTCCTAGATTATATATTGAAGGCAAAGATAAAGACTTTACTTCTTTTCCCTTAGCACTTAGCATAGGACTTAGTGGACAAAAGATGCTCAGTCAGTATTTTTGATCATTTATCCTTATGAAGGTACCAGTGTTTTATCATATTGTTTTAGAGATTGAAGTGGGGAGTGAGGGATGATTCAGAGGTATAGAAGGTTCAGTCCACCAGAAATGTCCATTAGGGTTATATTTCATTAAGAATATTTAGTACTACAAAATGGGTATGAAGATTTAATGTTTATATGATTATACTCTTAAAATCTGTATTTCTTTACACTCACAAGCTTATAAAACCACTCAAAATAGACCATTCGTTTGATCTTGTTGGAAAGTGTAGCTGTCAAAGTGGCCTATTCACAGGGAATCAATGGTGCTCTAAATGTGCTGGGAAGTGGAGATTGTATGGATAGAGTAACAGCTCAAATAGGAACACTGTCTAATAAATGTTTATGTACTGTCAAGTCTACAAACATTAAATATCATACACGATAGAATCTGTCTCATCCTGTAATTTATCTCAATTTTTCCATTACCTTCTTTCATTTTCTCTTCTAGCTTTACTCACAGACAAACCTCCCAAGCCATTGTTCCCCATGGAGAATCAGCCAAGCGTTATAGATGTCCAGCTGGGTAAGTCTCTTTCTGGGAATAATAGGTCCTAAACTTCCTCTCTGTTAACAGATGAGGAAAATTGCATGAACCAGGAAAGGTTTATTGCTACTGTTATTACATGCAAATCAATTTGTGTCTGCTCATTTATAACCCTGGAGTTCATTGCAATAGCTGTTTAAGGAAATGAGTTTGTATTGCATCAAGGAATGGTAATACTAAGTGATTACACTGGGTATTAAGTGTGCTGTAGGACAGAGCTTTTTAACTCTGTGATTGATAGATTCCTGGGTGTCGTGAATTGGTGATTGGTACAGAAAACTTTTCATGCTTGTCAGTCCAAAATTTTTATTTAGAGAGCACTAACTCCTGGAGAACAAGCACTTTTTAAAATAAAAGCGCCCCTCAGTACAGACTTTAAAACAATCTGATAATATTATTTCCAATGGCACAATCCAGAGCTATTTAAAACTTACTTTTAGGTTGAGATCCTAAATATTTATGAATCATCTGGAGTAGGAAAAAATAACAAGTTGATTCATGGGTGCTAGTGCCTTTTTACAGATTCAAAGACACAAGGTGTTGAGCCTCCTTTTTGAGTCTCCTGCCACTAAACCTTATGTTTCAAGAAATTTAAGCTTGAAACTCAGAGGCCTGCTAGTGTCTCTTTCAAACCACGGCCTTTACTCTAAACTATATTCTTTAACATCTGTGAGCTTTCACCTATCTTGGGTTTTATTCTATTCTTCAGTTCTAATAAGTTCTTCAATTCTAAACAAGAGAACTGGGTAAATATGCTGGCAACATATTAGTTGTACTTTGGGCATATGACATTGAAATATGTGACCAGTGGTACCTAACAATTATATAGCTAGGGAAGGTGAATTGGCCCCAATATTTCAGTCACTTCCGAAGTTTTTGACTCAACTTTTGATCTTTCCAATCCAACTTGGATTGTTAGAGACTTATTTCTATCTTAAAAATAGGTGAGAGAAAATTACATTCCTAAGAGCTTGTTCATTTTTTAAGAATGAAATATAACACATTATAGTTAATGCAGCCTAGCAGTATGAGTGCCAGAGTTAAGTATTTTAAAGCAAAAAGAAAATAATAAACATGTTTTCAAGAGTGGGCTGTGAAAATGGTGAATATTTTGTTGATAATGTTGAAGATTAGACTATGGCTCTCTCCCTACCACTTGTATATTATTTTGCAGAGTCATCACATTTTGTTAAAGCCAAATCTAGATGTGCTGACACACTCCTTCACAAAGTTTTATATACTCACATCTTCCCATCCACACTGATATAAAATACCTCAAGGGTACTCTGGTTTCCCAGGGATTACATGAAGCCATAAGATGATCTTGTAGCATTTGTTGAAGATTCAAGTGAATAAGTTATTTCTATATGAAAACAGAAACTAAAGAGTAGCAAGCAAAATTCACACAACTATTTCAATTAAAACATGACTAAATTTTGTGTTTGTGGCCCCTAGGGTGATACTTCATTCTCCTCTGCCATTAAGCAAACTTCAACAGAAAAGTTTGAGGAGTGTTGCTTAAAGTAAGGAGGGAGACCCTTGTAGGGAGTAAATTTCATTCAGATTCACTGGGTGTCACACTTGTCTGTTGTATTCAGGACATCTCTCAGATGTGTGCTTTTTATAAATATGTATTCCAACATAGGTATGTATACCAAAATAACTCACCAACATCACCCTGTAAAATCATTAAACTACTTTGCTTCCAATTTACATTAGATGCAAGGCTGAACTTTTCAGTTTTTAGTTTGTTACACAATTTGGAAACAACTTTATTGACAGAAAGATGGAGACCTGCCCATTTTTCATTCCAGAAAGGCTGTTTCTCCAAGATGCTAAATCGACCATGTAATTCAGAGAAAGAAAAACAAAATCACTTAAACAAGATCTTTGGCATTTCAAGGAGCACATGACTGGTTAATTTTAAGTGATTTTAACTTTTCCACAGATTTATTTAGTACTGTTTATTCACAACTGGAAATCATTTTGTAATTTACTCATGCCTCAATAGTAAGGTGATGTTAGAAGCACTATAAATGCCAGAGATCTCTTCAGTGTTGGTGGGGGCTCTGCAGTCAGAATGGTGAGGGCTTAGAAACTCTAGGCATAAAAATGAGCTAGAGAAAGATAACTGTGGTGATTGGACATCCCTGTCTATATCTTGAAAACTTTTAGAATTAACTAAGATCTCAAAACTTCTAGAAATTATTTTCCTTCATTTTTTAAAGTTTACCTAGCACATGCAGTTTTACACATCCTTAAACTAGAACTAAAATGAGAACTACCCAAAATACAACAATCCAATCTAAATGGCTAAGCACATTACCAAGTTCAGTTTTGTCAAATCCCAATATTTGAAAATTTGGAATAACATTGTAGTGGATTAAAGTTAGCCCCAGATTTTCTCCTATTCCTACAATCTAAACATAGTTTCTCATCACCCTCCCCTTGAATATGGTTGGCCTAGGATATACTTGACCAATAGAGTATGGTAGAAATGATATTCTGAGATGTTGGAGGTTGGGTCAAAAGAAATCTTGTAACTTCTCTTTGGATCTCTTGGTCTGGTCTGAAACTACCATGCTGTGAGAAACTCAAGACACATGTAGAGACCCTAGAGGTTGAGATGCCATGTGGAGAAAGAAAGGCCAATAAAACACCAAGGCACCAGACATGTGAGTGTAAGAACCCATGTTGGAAGTGAATCCTCCAGTCCCAGATGCCCTGACCTATACCATGTAGTTCAGAGATAAACCACTGAGCTGAACTCTTCTTAGATTTCTGACCCAAAAAGTCATAATCAAACAAAAAAAAATGGTTATCACTAGTCACTAAGCTAGGTATAGTTGGTTAAACAATAGATACCTGGAACAAACATTAATTAATTTTCTCTAGAACATTTTGAATTCCACTTTACCCATGAACAAGAGTCTCATGCAGGCATTTTATGCAAAGTTAGAAATATTGTAGGAAATATTTGAGTATCAGCTTCAAGATAGTTTTAGAAAACATGATCTAGAATTATTATTTATGTGTTTGTTTGAGGGTTGCACTCAGTTATCAGTTCTGCACATTTGTAAAGGCAATCCAGTAAATGAAAATTTTCAGTTCAGATGAACATTTTTAGTGCATGGAGTTGGCATCAGTACAGATATTTTGTTGTGTCTCTAGAGGAAAATAAACATCTTGACTTTCTCTCTCCTATAGTGTAATCCATTAGTCATCCACAAAGTTACAGAAATTTACATACTTTTGCTGACATAGTGATGACAGTTTGGTTGTTGCTAAATTGTGTTCACACTATAATGCTGAAAGAAGATTAATCTTAACAAATAACTATATATGTTGAGATGATAAACATGTTCTTAACAAAATAATATTAAAATTATTGCTCTCACAAAGCAAGCCTATTCAGCCAAAACTGCCTGTGGTAATGTATGAAATACAAAGATAAAAGCAATGTATAAAACACACACACAAATCCAATTTGGCCCTATTACCTTCCATTTATTTTCTCCCTCTGAAAGTAGAAAAAATAACACTACATCACAGTATATTAATTTATATTGTACTTTAATATGAAATTATTAAAGCATCATACTGATATCTGCCCCACTTGAAATGTATTGAAGCTAGGTAGACCCTCTTTTGGATACTGCTTTTTTTATAGAACACAAATGCATGCTTTACAAACTGTAACAGACTGCTAGAAACTTTGAAAAAGCAATAAACAAATGTGGATGAAAAGATTTGAGATCTGACATTTCATTTCAGTTAATGGTGAATTAGGAAATGTGCCCTGTTCCTCTCATTGATGATGATAACTATTTTTCCTGGGAGTTTCCTAAGACTTAAACTACCAGTCAGTGTTATGCATAAAATAAATATACCAGGAAGAAATAGAAAACATGAACAGACCAAACACAAGCACTGAAATTGAAACTGTAATTAAAAATCTTCCAACAAACAAAAGCCCAGGGCCACATGGCTTCACAGGTGAATTCTATCAAACACTTAGAGAAGAGCTAACACTTATCCTTTGCAAACTCGTCCAGAATATAGCAGAGGGAGGAACACTCCCAAACTCATTCTACGAGGCCACCACCATCCTAATACCAAAACCAGAAAGAAAGAAAACTACAGGCCAATACCACTGACAAACATAGATGCAAAACTCCTCAAAAAATTACTAGCAAAGAGATTCCAACAGCACATTAAAAGGATCATACACCATGATCAAGTGGGGCTTATCCCAGAAATGTAAGAATTCTTCAATATATGCAAATCAATCAACGTGATAAACCATATTAACAAATTGAAGGAGAAAAACCATATGATCATCTCAATAGATGCAGAAAAAGCTTTTGACAAAATTCAACAACCATTTATGATTAAAATCCTCCAGAAAGTAGGCATAGAGGGAACTTACCTCAACATAATAAAGGCCATATATGACAAACCCACAGCCAACATCGTTCTCAATGGTGAAAAGCTGAAACAGTTTCCTCTAAGATCAGGAACAAGACAAGGTTATCCACTCTCACCACTCTTATTCACCATAGTTTTGGAAGTTTTAGCCACAGCAATCAGAGAAGAAAAAGAAATAAAAGGAATCCAAATCAGAAAAGAAGAAGTAAATTTCTCACTGTTTGCAGATCACATGATACCCTACATAGAGAATCCTAAAGATGCTACCAGAAAACTACTAGAGCTAATCAATGAATTTGGTAAAGTAGCAGGATACAGACTTAATGCACAGAAATCTCTTGCATTCCTATACACTATGATGCAAAATCTGAAAGAGAAATTAAGGAAACATTCCCATTTATCATTGCAACAAAAAGAATAAAATAACTAGGAATCAACCTACCTAAGGAGACAAAAGACCTGTATTCAGAAAACTATAAGACACTGATGAAAGAAGTCAAAGATGATACAAACAGATGGAGAGATATACCATGTTCTTGGATTGGAAGAATCAACACTGTGAAAATGACTATACTACCCAAAGCAATCTGCAGATTCAGTGCAATCCCTATTAAACTATTAAGGGCATTTTTCACAGAACTAGACCAAATAATTTTACAATTTGTATGGAAACACAAAGGACCCCAAACAGGCAAAGCAATCTTGAGAAAGAAAAACGGAGCTGGACGAATCAGGCTCCCTGACTTCAGACTATACTACAAAGCTACAGTCATCAAGATGGTATGGTACTGGCACCAAAACAGAAATACAGATCTGTGGGACAGGATAGGAAGCCCAGAGATAAACCCACGCACATATGGTCACCTTATCTTTGACAAAGGAGGCAAGAATATACAGTGGATAAAAGACAGCCTCTTCAATATGTGGTGCTGGGAAAATTGGACAGCTACATGTAAAAGAATGAAATTAGAACACTTCCTAACACCATACACAAAAATAAACTCAAAATGGATTAAAGATCTAAATTTAAGGCCCAACACTATAAAACTCTTAGAGGCAAACAGAGGCAGAACACTCTATGACATAAATCACAGCAAGATACTTTTTACCCACCTCCTAGAGAAATGGAAATAAAAACAAAAATAAACAAATGGGACCTAATGAAACTTAAAAGCTTTTGCACAGCAAAAGAAAACATAAACAAGACAGAAAGACAACCCTCAGAATGGGAGAAAACACTTACAAACGAAGCAACTGACAGAGAATTAATCTGCAAAATATACAAAGAGCTAACGCAGTTCAATATCAAAAAAAGCAAACAACACAATCCAAAAAAGGGTGGAAGACCTAAACAGACATTTCTCCACAGAAGATATACAGATTGCCAACAAACACATGAAAGGATGCTCAACATCACTAATCTTTAGAGAAATGCAAATCAAAACTACAATGAGATATCAGCTCACACTGGTCAGAATGGCTATCATCAGAAAATCTACAAACAATAAATGCTGGAGAGGGTGTGGAGAAAAGGGAACCCTCTTGCACTGTTGGTGGGAATGTAAATTTATACAGCCACTATGGGGAACAGTATGGATGTTCCTTAGAAAGCTAAAAATAGAACTACCATATGGCCCAGCAGTCCCACTACTGGACATATACCCTGAAAAAACCATAATTCAGAAGGAGACGTACCACAGTGTTCATTGCAGCACTATCTACAAGAGCCAGGACATGGAAGCAACCTAAGTGTCCATCAACAGATGAATGGATAAAGAAGATGTGTCACATATATACAATGGAATATTACTCAGCCATAAAAAGCAACAAAATTGAGTTATTTGTAGTGAGGTGGATGGACCTAGAGTCTGTCAAACAGAGTGAAGTAAGTCAGAAAGAGAAAACAAATACAGTATGCTAACACATATATATGGAATTAAAAAAAAGGTTCTGGTGGACCTAGGAGCAGGACAGGAATAAAGACACAGACGTATACAATGGACTTGAGGACACAGGGTGGGGAGGAGAAGCTGGGACGAAGTGAGAGAGTAGCATTGACATATACACTGCCGAATGTAAAATAGATAGCTAGTGGGAAGCAGCTACATTGCACAGGGAGATCAGCTCCATGCTTTGTGACCACGTAGAGGAATGGGTTAGGGAGACTGAGAGGGAGGCTCAAGAGGGAGGGGATTTGGGAATATATGTATACATATAGCTGATTCACTTTGTTTTACAGAAGAAACTAACACAACACTGTAAAGGAATTATACTCCAATAAAGATGTAAAAAAAAATAGAATAGTTTTGAGGATCGTGGCAAGTGAAAGCAATTTCAGGCAAAGGTAAATGGATTATCAAAGATGGATTTAGAATAAGTGTCTTCAAACTTCTTGTAAAAGCCTAAATAGTAAATAATTTAGGCTTTGTGTGCTATATATTCTTCATTATAAGTATCATGTAGTGTGAAAGTAGCCTAGATATTATATGAGCATGTCTGAGTCCTCATAAAACTTTATTTATGAGAACCAGGATTTCAATTTTACATACATAATTTTCATATGTCATGGAATATTATTCTTCCTTCAATTTGTTTTCAACTATTTGAAAAATGTAAAAATCATAGCATGTGGACCATACCAAAATAGAAGTTGGGCCCTCTGTGTCCCCGGGCTTGTGGCTTGCTGATCCCTGGTGTAGAAGCAAAAATGTACTAGGCACCTCAGATGCTGAACATCAACTTCATGTTGAGTAATAGTGTTTACTCACTAATTGTTAATATGGTTATTTACATTATCCCGAGGATTTTAAATGAAAATAATTCTTGTGGATAACTTTGGATCATTATGCTCATAACGACCAAAAACTATTTGCTAATGTATGCCAATTAGTAAATTGCAACTTGCTAGTGCTCTTTTCTATGTTGGTTCTAAACATTAAGCAAAGACTATTGTTTTGATAATAAACCTCAGGGTATAGAAAAAAATAAAAATAAATTTACACACTGTTTATTTTCTTTTTCTGTGTTAAAGAGTCTAAAAGAAGGCCTGGGGGCCTCAATCATATAAGAAAAACTCAGACCAGTGGAATAGTTCCAAGCTAATTGAATACCAGATGAATCTGATCCAGTATGAAAAATTCTCTTTATTTCTCTTCTATTCTCATTCAGAATTTGTTTTATTTTTATAGGCTGTTTAAATTCATACTTAATGACTGTGTTATGTGCTACTGGCTCAAACTTTCTCTGTGTGTATAAGGAGTTTTCATCTTCGTCAGAAATCAATGTCACCAGCAGTTTCTACTTAAAATTATATTAGGTCCCCTAAGAGACCACTGTATACTACAGGAAAATAAGCGAAAATATAATATTTAATGCAATACTCAGGACTACAAGGCAAAAAAATAACTAATTGAACCCTAACTTAGGAAATTAGCTGTTTAGCCAAATCAATGTCATTTTTAAACTCAACATACCTAAAAACATTTTTTGCATTCTTAGTTGATGCCAAACACTGTGTTAGAACGTGGGGATATAGAGGTTAACAAAATGAGGGCCTTGGCCTTAAGGTGTTTCTCAGTCTAGTGGGGAAGAGAGATGTGTAAGCAGAATTACAATGCAATATGATAATGGCCAAAACAGAGATGGGAAAAGGGAGAGTGACATTTTTGTGGCAAGACCTCATAAATTAACAGTTCTGTACTCTTTGACTTTCACTCAGTATAATGAAAAATCTCTGTAACCTCAATCCAAGTACTAAATTTATTTGAAAATAATTAAAAATTGCCAAGATATAACCTTTTATAATAATAAATTATCTACCATTTCTTCAATATGGTAAATACTAAAAATGGAAACATGATATCCCTGAGTCTCTTCAGTTTAGCAAAGTTAGCCAACTATTTCTAAAGTTGTCATAGAACAAATAATCCAAAGTAGGTCACCAACCAATTGAGCTAAAATGTCAAGCCATAATTAATATCAATATAAATAGCAATACATGATTAGTCCATAAGCTCAAATCATGTATATGTGTTTTGTATATAATGGTGGTAGCAAGGGATTTATTTAATTATTTTTGTTTTTGTATACTCCTCCTATGCTTTTAACTTCAAATAACTCCTTAAAACTTTCATTTAATTTAATCTTGAATAAGTGAAGACTTTGGAGAGGAAGAAGAAGGGTATCATGAGTTCACTCAGCATTCTTGGCACACATAATTGGAGCTGGTTCATGGCAGCATTCACTGTCCCTTGTAGATATTCTAGGGTTAGTGAGCTGTTTCCAAAAGATCTATTTTTTGCAGGATAACATGTACAAGCTTAGCCTGGGGCTACACCAAACTGCGAACTATTCTATTCCCCAGATTGTACAACGTGTGCATTATTTACAGCTTTGGAAATTCTGGGCCAAGCCTTTTCCCTAAGAGTTGGCTGCCATATTAATGCTTGAGACTGAATCTGGTTTACTTACTTTGTCTAAGTTTGTATAACTTAATCATACTTGTTTTGAGGCACTTGACAATGAAAAGAAGAAAGTTAACACTTAAGATTTATCTGTAATGTAATGAGTTAATTATGAACATCTTAGGAATAACATGATTGTTGAGCAGACCTCTATTCCATATATTGCTATTTTGGGGCATTGCTGAAGTTTATGCCTCATTGAGATAATTAATATAAGCTTGAGGGTGTTTCATCACACTTTCACTAATGCCAATACAATGATTTTATACATATCAAAACAAAATTTGAGTATTTACTATGTATAGACACTTCAATAGGCATTTGTACATACACTGTCTTATTTATTCCTCACAAGAGCCCAAAGTAGTAGTAGGTACTGTTGAACCATTTTGAAGATGAGGAAACTTGGCCTCAGGCAGATGAAATAATTTTTCTGAGGTTACATATTTAGTAAGTGGTAAAAATGGGATTTCGATCAGATTTGTCTGACTCCAAAGTTTGTGTTATTTTTATTGCAGCATACTGAGTATGGTAACTTTATCTAGGCCCAAAATTATATCCTGAAAAAAGCTATCAGGCCAATAGAGACATTTTAATAATAATAACAACAACAATAATAATTGTATTATATGTATTATAACTACATGTGAAATAGTAATTATTTAGCAATAGCCCTAGTAGTAATAATTATTATTGTTATAATAATATTTAGTATGGTTATTTAATAATAGCTCTACTACTACTACTACTAGTTTTTATTGCCAGTAGTAGTAGTTGTTGCAGTGGTAGTAGTAGTAGCAGTAATGATAGTAGAGCTATCATTTATTGATTGCTTACCACGTACTGATACTATATTAATACCTTATACGAGCTATCTCATTTAATCCTCCCAATGACTCTGTGGGATGGATGCAACTATTTGTCCCATTTTTAAGAGAATCATTAAGGTATTATTCATACACCATACAACTGATCTACTTAAATCATACATTTCAATTATTCCTAATATATTCAAAGTTGTGCAACCCTCACCACAATCAATTTCAGAACATTTCAACATCCCCAAAAGAAACTCCAAACCCATTAGCAGTCACTTCTCAGTCCTGCACCTTCACCCACACCACCATCTCTACGCAACCGCTAATCAATTTTCTTTGTCTATAAATTTGCCTATTCTGGACATTTAAAATAAATGAAATCATACAACATGTGGTCTTTTGTGATTGGCTTCTTATACTTAGTATATTGTTCTCAAGGTTCAAACATGTTGTAGCTTATATAAGTACTTCATCCCCTTTTAACTGCCAAATAATATTCCATTGTATGGATATACCACATATTATTTATCCATACATCTTTTTTTTTTTTTTTTTTTTTTTTTTTTTTGCAGTACGTGGGCCTCTCACTGTTGTGGCCTCTCCCATTGCAGAGCACAGGCTCAGCAGACATGGCTCATGGGCCCAGCTGCTCCGTAGCATGTGGGATCTTCCCGGACCAGGGCACGAACCCGTCACACTGCACCACCAGGGAAGCCCCATACATCAATTTAAGGACATTTTTATTGTTTCTACTCTTTGGCTATTATAAAGAATGCTGCTATAAATATTAGTGTACACATTTTTTGTGTGGATATATGTTATCATTTCTCTTGGGTTATCATTTCTACCTAGGAAAAGAACTGTTGGATCACTGGTTACTCTATATTTAAACGTTTAAGGAACTGCCAGGTTTTTCCCAAAGCAACTACACCATTTTACATTCTCAGTAGAAATACACAAGCATTCCAATTTATTCACATCCTCACCAACACTTGTTCTTTTCCATTCTTTTGATAATAGTTATCCTAGTAGGTATTTAGTGGTATCTCATTTTGGTTTTGATTTACACTTCTGTAATTGTTAATTATGTTAAGCATCTTTTTTGCGTGTTTATTTGCCATTTGTATGTCTTTGGAGAAATGTCTATGGATCATTTTTAAAATGAGAAAATTTGGCTCAGAGAAGTCATATAACTTACCAAAGTTAGTAAGCAGTTTATAAATAGTGAGGCCTAAGTAAGTTGACACTCTTAACACTTACCCATAATGTACATTAATGTTAGTACTGTTGTTTACTCAGTCTCCTTGCATTGGGTGCTTAGTTCTGTTCCCCTTTTTAAAATGGATTTTGGACAGAAGTCGAGTGATCCTATAAATTAAAAGAGTATCCTGTGTGAATTAATTCAGTGGGAGAATAGGAATGAGTAAGAGAGAATTATTTTGAGGTTTTGACCTTTGTAACACATGCCAAAACACATTTTCAAATGGCAAACTAATTCAGAACCTGCAGGCATACCTGAAAACGGGCTATGAAACACAAGGCAGTATAGCAAAACTTTCCAAAGGGATGTACACTTAAATGACCAGGAACCTGCATGTATGCTACATCATCTGAACAAATACCAAGAAATTCATCTGTGTCACTCAATAATAGGAGGGATAGATTAGAGACTAAAAAATACATTAGGAAACTCTCTACTTTTGGAACTTATTAGGAATATGTGTCAACTAAGGACACTATTCCCTAATAGCATGTTCTATCTTTATTAATATCAATACCATCAGCTTTATAATTCTTTTCAGCAGTTCTGTTCTCTAACCCATTTTAACAAGTGGATAGTGTATGCTTTTTAAATATCTGGAAAGGGAAAGAATAAAGCTACCTCTTTTGACTATGTCTTAACATCCAACGTGAACAGGGGGAAAAAAAGAATAATTTAGGCATCCCTTCCAACTCAAATAGCTTATTTTATGTAAAGAAAAGTGGTTTTAATATTATAGGTAAACTTGTAGAAAATTGAAGGTAATATCACCTGACTGGTTCACACATAAATGACTTTTAAGTGTCTTCAGAATTGAGGTGGAAGTGTGGCTTTGCATAATTTAAATAAGTCCCTTAATTATTTTATACACTTTATTTGTACAGATCTGGCTTAAGCTTTGGAAGATCGTTTGCTTCTTTAGAAATAGGTTTTTTTTTTTCAGAAATCACATACAGATATCAGGAGTGTTATATAAGTATATGGTTTTGTTAATAGGTACATATGTTGCTGTTAATTAGAGAACACCTGAAATTTTCCCACTTTCCTTCCCATTCTTACCCTAATTATCTCCTACACTGTTATGGTGGACAACCATATATCAGACTCAACACAAAATAAGGGCCAGGCAAGAGATCTGGAGGAAAAACTCAGAGGTTTCTGAAGACAGAGGTGATAGTCTAGAGTCAAGGTAACAACCTGAAGTCTGGAAGCTTACAGCAAGGTGGTGAGCAAATAGGTCAGGTCAAGGAACACACCAATCTTGAGCTCCTAGCAAGGTGAGAAAGTCAAAGGCTGAGAAGCCATCCAAAATCAAGCAACACATGGATACTGAAAAATCAAAAACAGTGGCATTAGACCTGTAAGAGTTGGCACTTGTTTCCCATAAGAGAAATGTATTGTCACTGGGCATGGTCCCTAAAAAGGAAGTTGGAAAGAGCTGGGGCTTAGAGTAATGCAGAGGAGGATCCACCTGACAGTTAGGAGCAGTTTATGAACACAGGGGTGAGAAAGCGAGCTCCATCAAAAAGAGTGAAAGGCAAACTTAGCCTGAGGCCAATTCTGATAGAAAGAGTCTAGTCTTTGCCAATACCTGATTTTTTAAAATTGAATTAATAGTATATGCATCATGTCCAAAAGTACATTTTAGTTTTGTTTCCAAATGCAGTATCAACCCCGGAGCTTCCATATATTGATATTTTGCATATGCTTTATGCATTTGTTTTCCATGAACAGCAGCTTTGGTCCACTGAGGGCCTATAACAGGTAGTTTGTTTCCTTCGTTGCAAATGTGTTGGGAGTCCTCCCATTGCTATAATGATGATTTTCCATTTAATAGCTAAGCAGTTTGATAAGATTTTTACTTGGTGAGATGATAACCATGGTGTGTCTCAAGGCTGATTGTGATGATGAGTCACCAAAGGAGCAGAAAGAATGTGAACATTTGGAGTGAGACCCTGCCATAGAGGAGAGGGAATTTTGGTTAAGGCCCAAACTGAAAAACCCTTATCTCAATTATGGAAAAATATTAAGTTCTTTAGAGAGGAAAGAATTGTGATAATTTTAGATAAGAGAATTACAGAAGGGAAAAATTATTTTTTTAAACTTTTTAATTTATATTGGAATAGAGCTGATTAACAATATTATGATAGTTTCAGGTGCACAACAAAGGGACCCAGCCATACATGTGCATGTATCCATTCTCCCCCAAACTCCCCTCCCATCCAGGCTGCCACATAACACTGAGCAGAGTTCCTTGTGGGGAAAGGATTAATTTTAATAATTATATCTCATATTTATGCAGTATACTTCTCTAAGTAACTCAAAGCTTTTTGTCAGGTACTATTTACTTAATTTCTTTAATATTTTTGGAAAATAGGATGAGTCATTATTAACCATTGACATGTGTCGAGATTGAAGTTTTTGTGACACCCACAGGCATTTTAACTAAACATACTAGTGAGGAATGAGCTGGACCAGTAAATAAATGAATAAATGTTCATTTATTCATTAAATAAATGGTTATTAGCCTGACCAATTATCAGGCAGCTCAGAATTACTGTTGACTCTGCTATTATATATGTACAATTGTATAGCAGGGATGATCTACTTACTCACTTCTGGATGTTTTACTACTTTCTATCTCACTCTAGTAATTAGCTCTATTAACCTAGTAACAGCTGTTCTCATGAGTGACCACTTAGTATATCAGACTAGTAGGTCTTAAACTTTGAAGATTGGTAGCCTGTGTTTGCATTTACTCTTTGGCTCTATGTGTTGATTCTTGGTATTTTAGTTTTTACATTCTTCTGATGTGCAAAGTATTCTTAAAGAGGACAGGTAAAAAGCAAATAAAATGGTGATAGTAGTGGGTACATGTTAACATTTGCAAAGGATAAGAGGGAGACCCTGCCTTCATACAATGTGTAGAAATAGCTCAGTAAGAATGCAACTTATCTTTGTCAAAGGCAAGTCCATGGTTCTATTAGTCCTCTAGGCTATTGTTTCTTTTAAACCTTCTATTTGACTTCTGTTATGTCCATATATGCCAAAGAATAATTCTATTAATCATCTTCAGTTGTCTTCTCCAAATGGATTGTTTTATTATATTTAATCTACTCTTATCAGCATTTTAATTACATCCCTTTATTTATAGCAGAAGTAAACTTAGTACAATTTATTTCATTCTACAGATCTGGAAACCAGCGTCACATCCAAAGTCACTGAACAAACAGACCAAGATCATTCCGTATAAAATGTCTCAAACTTTTCCCCTCTGTTTCAAAATGTCTCTTAATTTTTATCCTTTCTTTTCCCCTTTCCTCTATTCTAGGAAGAAGAGATGCCATGAATTCTTTCCAAATTTAAATTGTCTATGCCTGCTCTTTATTCCACCCCTTCCCATGTCTTTTGTGACCCATGAATTATTCTTTCTTTCAACTGCATTTTTAAACTCTGTCCCAAAGTAAATAAACTAATTTTTCTCCCATCCTAAACAAAATATATATTAGAAAAAAATTTTCTGTATCCTGCTTCTTCTTCAAGATACACTGTTCCATCTCTATTTTGCCTGTCCACGCTCAATTGTTTGATACACAGACCATCTGTTTTACCATATATCTTTCACTTCCCACCTTACTGAACCTGACTTCAACGCCACAATTCTGTTGAAACTCATCTCTCAGTTATTTAATTAATTATCTTCTTATAATTATCTAATTCTGCAGCCCCCTCTATTGCCTCTTCCATTTTAGGATCATTTTACACCTTTTGGCACCATTGAATATGTTCTTTTCCAGTACCTTGCTTGGCACACAGTACATGTTTAGTGTGTGAAGAATACCTCCTTTTTCTTCCAAATCTCCTCTTTACTCTTCTAGTTCTTAACCTAATTATCTTCTTGTTTCTTCTCAATTTCTCTTTCTGATTTCTCTTCCTACAACTGCTTCGTTAGTTGGTGTTAATGGGAAATAGGATCAGTACAAGTTTAAACCATAAGGATAATTTTTAAATATTCACAAATTTACATTATGAGAACATGGGTTTGGCTAATATGTAGGCCTTTATTAAATAAGATAGAAGTGCCTGCTTTGCTTTATTTGGTAAAAAGGAATGCCTATTCTTAATTAATGAAAGCTTTAAGAAGGGACTCTCATTTTGAACTAGGATTATTAATAAGATTCCTCCAGTAACTAAGATATTAATTGAACACCCACTGTGTATAAGATCCTATGGAGACACACAGGTGGCTAAATGTAGACATAGATCCTATGGAGACTAGAATTTATCTGATGTGATTGAGATAAGCAAACAATACAGAGTATGAGGTGACATCAGTAAGACAGTAGAATAGGAAGCTTCAGACCTTGTTCCTCTACAGAAACACCCACTTAACAATAATAAATGATCCAAAAAGCCTTTATGAAAACTCCAAAAATTAGATAGGAAGTCACAGTACCCCAGACAAGCTCAAAGCCAAGAACAATTACATTGAAAAGGTAAGAAAAACCACGTTTCAACCATGTCATCTCCTCCCCCAAGCTGGCATAGCCAGCAGCTGGAAGAAAAGCCCAACTTACAACTTCTCCCTTGGGAGGGAAAGAAAAGAGTAGAACATACATCCAGTGTTCCAGGTTTTGGGGGTACTGAGCAAAGGACTGGTTCTGTCTCTCCTGACACAGGGTACTGATGGGGAATCAGCATGCCTGGGATGCCTAGGGCCCACAGAAATTTAAAGAGAGCCCAGTGGCTTGAGGCAGTGCAAGACAGCTTACAGACAGACCCCAGAGGGAGCAAGATACTACAGGCTCCAGAAAAAACAGTGAATATAGCTAGAGAAGATGCATTCCCAGAAGAGTTTTGAGAGGCTCTCAGAATATCTAGACAGCTTGATTAGTGAAGGCATTTCCCTGTGTGAAGATTTTCTGTAAAGAGTGGGAGAGGTGGCTGTGTTTTAAAATGCATGGATAACAACACAAAGTTTCAAGGCACACAAAGAAATAGAAAAACATGGTCTAATTGAAGGAACAAAATAAATCTCCAGAAATCAACCCTAAACAAATGGAGGAATATGGATTACCTGACAAAGAATTTAAAATAAGCCTAATGAAGATGTTCAACAAGCTCAGAAAAATGATGCATGAACAAAGTGAAAATATCTACAAAGAATTAGAAAATTTAAAAAAACCCTAAATTTTAAAGCTGAAGAAAACAAAAACTGAACTGAAAAGTTTGCTACAGAAGTTCCACAGTAGACATGATCAAGCAGAAGAAAAATCAGTGACCTCAAGACAGGTCACTTGAAATTATCCAGTTAAAGGAGCAAAAGAAAAAAGAATGAGTAAACAAAGCCTGAGACTTATGGGATACCAGCAAGTAGATCCGTATATGCATTATGGGAGTCTCAGAAGGGGAAGAAAGAGAAAAAAGAGAGAAATTTTATTTGAAGAAATAATGGGAGAAATCCCCAAATCTGGGAAAGGTAGTGGGCATCCAGATTCAAGAAGCCCAAAGCATTCCAATAAAGATGAACACAGAGAGTCCACACCAAGACACATTATGAGTAAATTGTCAAAAATCAAGGACAAGGAAAGAATTTTGAAAGCTACGAGACAAAAGTGACTCATCATGTACAAGTGACACCCATAAGACTATAAGTGAATTTCTCAGCATAAACTTTGCAAGCCAGAAGAAAATGGAATGATATATTCAAAGTGCTAAAAGAAATACAAAACTGCCAACCAAGTATACTATATCCAGCAAAACTGTCCTTCAAAAACAAAGGAGAAATAAAGACTTCCCCAGATTAACAAAAACTGAGGGAGTTTATTATCATTAGGCCTGCCTCATGGAAAATGCTGAAGGAAGTCCTTCAGGTTGAAATGAAAGGACACTAGGCAGCAACATGAAAACATATGAAAGGATAAAACTTGCTGGTAAAAGTAACTATACAGACATATACAGGAAACTGTAATACTCTAATGGTGGTGCATAAATAGTTTTTAATTATGGTATAGGAGTTAAAGGACAAAACTATACAAATAAATATAACTATAAAATATGTTAATGGATAACAATATAAAAAGATGTAATTTGTGACATCACTAAAACAGAATTTGGGGGGAAATGTAGAAGAGTAGTTTTTGCATGAAATTGAAGTTAAGTTATTATCAACTAAAATATATTGTTATAACTACAAGGTATTTTATGTCAGCCGCATGGTAACCCAAAATAAAATGCCTGTAGTATATGTATAAAAGATAAAGAAAAAGGAATCAAAGAATGTTACTACAAAAAAAAATCAGCAAAACACAGTGGAAGACAGCAACCAAAGAGGGATGAAAAAGCTACAAGACAGACATAAAACAGCTAACAAAATGTCAAGAGTAAGTCTTGAACTATCACTAATTAATTCAAATCAAAATGAATAGATAAAAATAAAGCCAACCAACCAACAAACAAAAATCAAGAGAAAACTATTTGGTGTCTACAGGAGCCTCATTTAGATTTAAGGGCACACATCGGTAGAAAGTAAAAGAATGGAAAATATGTCCTATGCAATGTTAACCAAAAGAGAGAAGGGGTGGCATACATAGAGCAAACAAAACAGAGACTTCAAGACAAAAACTGTCACAAGAGATTAAAAAAAGACATAAGGACATTATGTAATGACAAAAGGCTCAATTCACCAGGAATATAAAACAATTATAAATATATATGTACCCAACATCAGAGCACCCAAATATATAAAGCAATCATTGACAGAGGACTTCAAGACCCCCACTTTCAATAATGGATAGAATATCCAGACATATCAATAAGGAGACAGAGGACTTGGCCAATGTACTATAGACCAATGCACTTAACAGATATATACAGAACAATTCACCCAACATTTTCAGAATACACATTCTTCTGAAGCACACATAGAACATTTAACAGGATAAATCACATGGTAGGTCACAAAATAAGTCTTAACAAATTTTAGAAGATTGAAATCATACCAAGTATCTTTTCTGACAACAATGGAATGAAACTAGAAACAAATAGCAGGAGGAAAATTGGAAAATTCATAAATATATAGAAATTAAATAACACAATTTTTAACAACAAATGGGCAAAAGAAGAAATCAAAAGAGCAGTTTGAAAATATCTCGAGATAAATAAATTTAAAATACAATATACCAAAATTTAAAGGATGAAGCAAAAGCAGTATTGAGAGAAGTTTATAGTGATAAACACCTACATTAAAAAGAATAAAGTTTCAAAATTAAAAAAAACCTAACTGTACACCTCAAATAACTAGAAAAAGAACAAATTAATCCCAAAATTAGTAGAAGGAAGGAAATAACGATTAGAGGGGAAATTAATCAATAGAAAATATCAACAAAACTAACAGTTTTTTTCTGAAAAAAACAAAATTGACAAACTAGATTAAGAAAAAATAAAGAAGATTCAAATAAGTAAAAAATAAAAGAAGAAAATACAACTGATTCCACAGAAATAAAAAGGATTATGAGAGCACTATGAACAACTATCTACTAACAAGTTGGATTACCTGGGAAAAAATGGATAAATTCCTAGGACCATACAACCTACCAAAACTGAATCATAAAGAATTAGAACATCTGAACAGACCTATAAGTGTAAAGAGATTAAAGCAGTACCAAAAACTTTCCAACAAAGAAAAGCCCAGGAGTAAGTGGCTTCACTGGAGAATTCTATCAAGAATTTATATAAAACTTAGTACCAATCTTTTCAAACTCTACCACAAGTTTGAACTGGAGGGATCATTTCCAAACTCATTTTATGAGGACAGCATACCCTGATAACAAAGATAGACAAGGACACTGCAAGAAAACAGAACTGCAGGCCAATATCCCTGATAAGTATAGATGTAAGAATCCTCAACAAGGTATTAGCAAACTGGATTCAACATCACATTAAAAGGATCTTGCACCATGACCAAGTGGGATTTATCCATGGGGTGAGAGGATGGTTCAACATATGGAAGTCAATCAGTGTGATACACCACATTAACAGTACAAAAGACAAATATCAGTATCACATGATTATCTCAATAGATGCAGAAAACCATTTGGCAAAATTCAACACTCTTTTATGACAAAAACACTGACTAAACTAGGAACAGAAGCAAATTACCTCAATATAATAAAGGCCATATTTCAAAATCCCACAGTTAACATTACATTCAACAGTAAAAAACTGAAAGATTTTCCTTTAAGATCAGAAACAAGTCAAGGATGCCATCTCTTGAAATTTCTATTTAATATAGTACTAGAAGTGCTAGCCAGAGAAATTAGGCAAGAGCAAGAAGTTAAATTCATCCAAGTCAGAAATGAAGAAGTAAAATTTTCTCTGTTTATAGATGGTGTTATCTTGTATGTAGAAAACCTTAAAGATTCCAGAAAAATCCCTGTTACCTAATAAATGAATTCAGCAAAGTTGCAGCATATAAATCAACATTAAAAATTCTGTTGCTGGTTTCCCTGGTGGCACAGTGGTTGAGAGTCCGCCTGCCGATGCAGGGGACACGGGTTCATGCCCCGGTCCGGGAAGATACCACATGCCGCGGAGCGGCTGGGTCCGTGAGCCATGGCCGCTGAGCCTGCGCGTCCAGAACCTGTGCTCCACAAAGGGAGAGGCCACAACAGTGAGAGGCCCACATACCGCAAAAAAAAAAAAAAAGAGAAAAATTTCTGTTGCATTTTTTATACACAAACAATGAGCAATCAAAGAAGGAAATTTTAAAAATCCTATTTATGGTGGCATTAAAAAGAATAAAAGACTTAGGAATAAACTTAACTAAGAAGGTGAATTACTTGTACACTGAGGACTATAAAATATTGCTTAAAATATTGCTGAAAGAAATTAAAGAAGACACAAATAAATGGGAAAACACATCATGTTCATGGATAGGAAGACAATATTGTTAAAATGTCCTTATGACCCCAAACAATCTACAGATTCAAAGTGAAAAATTCCAATAGCATTTTCCACAGAAATAGTAAAAAACAATCCTAAAATTCAAATGGAACTACAGTGGACCTAAATAGCCAGAACAATCTTGAGACAGAAGAAAAAAGTTGGAGGCCTCACACTTCCTGACTTCAAAACATATTATAAAACCACAGAAACCAAGCAAAGCAGCATTGTACTGACATGAGAATATACATATAGACCGATGGAATAGACTAGAAAACCCAGAAATAAACCCATACATATGTGGTCAAATGATCTTACAAAAAGGTGTCAAGATCTCTCAATGGGAAAGGATAATCTCTTCAGTAAATTTGTTGAGAAAAATGGATAGCCACATGCAAAAGAATAAAATTAGAGCCTTTCTTTACACCATACACAAAAATCAACTCAGAGTGGATTAGAGACTTAAATGAAGGCCTAAAACTATACAACTCCTAGAAGAAAACATGGGGAAACCTTCATAAGTTTGGCCTTGGTAATAATTTCT
Source organism: Mesoplodon densirostris (assembly GCF_025265405.1). Taxonomy (NCBI): domain Eukaryota; kingdom Metazoa; phylum Chordata; class Mammalia; order Artiodactyla; family Ziphiidae; genus Mesoplodon; species Mesoplodon densirostris. The sequence goes on along the minus strand of NC_082681.1, from coordinate 46,391,574 downwards.
TGGATATGACACCAAAGGACAGGCAACAAAAGTAAAAATAGACGAGTGGGACACAACACACTAAAAAGTTTCTGCACATCAAAGGAAATAATCAGTAAAGAGGCAACCTACAGAATGGGAAAAAATATTTGCAAAACATTTCTGGTAAGGGATTAATATCCAAAAATATAAGGAACTCCTACAATTCAGTAACAAGAAAACAAATTACCTGATTTTAAAAATTGGCAAAAGAATTGAATAGTCATTTCTCAAAAGAAGACATACGAATGTTCAGCAGGTTTATGAAAAGATACTTAACATCACTAATAATTAAGAAAATACAAATCAAAACCCTAATTGGGATATCACTGCACAGCTGTCAGGATGTGCATTAAAAACAATAAGCAAACAACAACAACAACAAAAAACCCCAGAAAATAACGAGTACTGTTGAAGATATGGAGAAATTGGAACCCTTATACACAGTTGGTGGAAATGCAAAATGGTGCAGATGCTATGAGAAACAGTGTGAATAGTCCTCAAAAAATTAAGGATAGAACTACTATTTGATCCAGCAATCCCACTTCTATTTATCCAAAAGAATTGAAATCCGTATCTTGAAGACATATTTGCACTCCCATATTTTTTGCAGCATTATTCACAATGGCCAAGGTATGGAAACAATCTAAAAGTCCATCAACAGATGACTGGATAAAGAAAATGTGTTATATACATACAATGGAATATTATTCAACCTTAAAAATAGAAGCATATGAATCCTGTCATGTACAACAGCATGGATAAAACTTGAAGACGTTATTCTAAGTCAGTCACTGGAAGACAAATACTGCATGATTACACTTATATGAGGTAACTAAAAGAGTCAAAATTTAGAAGCAGAAATTAGGATTGTGGTTGGCAGGGGCTGGGGAGAGGGAGAAATGGGGATTTGCTCTTCAATGGGTATAGAGTTTCAGTCATGCAAGATGAAAAATTTCCAGAGATTTGCTGTACAACAACAGGCATATAATTAACAATACTGTACCATACCCTTAAAGCTCTGTTAAGAAGGTAGGTTATGTGTTACGTTTGTTGCTAAAACTAAAAAAATATTACTGAGCTGTTGTTAAGAAGTATTCTGAGATCTTCCAAACCAGAAACCTCAGGCTTAAAATGCACTCTTCCCTTTACCACATCTTGCATATCATACCAACAGTGCTTAGGATTCTCCCTACTTAGAATATTCTGTATCGTTGCTTAAACAGCTTCAGATCAGGCTCCCATATTTCTCACTGGGGCAGGTATTATTATCAATTCCAAACAGGTGTCTCTGCCTCCAGTCTTGCTTACCTTCAATCAATTCTCATACAAAACCAGTAAAATGTAAAAATGTAAATCTCATTTATATCTTCGAATTAAATAGCTTCAGTAACTCTCCGTTACCTATCTAGGAAAGAAAACACATTTTTGCCTTGATTACTGGCTGCCACCTACTTTTCTAGTCCTATTCTCTCCTTGCACCCATTATTCTAAATACACCAAACTGTTTCCATTACTTTCACTTGTGAAGCAACCCATGCCCTTCTCAACCCCCAGCCACCTGTCAAAGACTTTTTCATAGAGCAAAATTGATTTTAGCATCACCTCCTAATGATGCTTTTACTGATCCTGATCCATAATTCCAAGAAGAAGATATGTCTCCTTTTAAAAAATATCCCTACTATACCTTATGGATTTTGTGTCCCAGCATATATAGCTCTTAATTATACCTTTATTTGTTGATATGTCAGTCTCTATTTACTAGACTGTGAACTTGATACTTAGATATTTTGTTCAACATTTTCCCTAGAAATTAGCACAGTGCCTGATGATAAGTGAATTTCACATACACATGAATAAATGAATAAAAAAGTGAATGAATATTTGAGATAACCAAATTCCAGATGGCTGGCGCTATCCCTCACAGTAGCCCTCCTATTAACTTTTGTATACTTTCCCAAACTAAATTTACTTTAGAAGAGAACCTTGTGGTTGTATTTCATGCTATCAAGAAACATAGCATCTTAGACTTAGAAGGAAACAGTGGTTTTATTAGTAAGGGTGAATAACTCCAGCAAGTATAATAACCACAAAATCACAGTGGCTGAACATAATAAAAGTTTACTTTTTGCTAACACAAAGTCTAGCTGGGTGTTCAGATGATTTTCTGTGATAGTAGCTTTACCATCTCCTAGTGACCTTTCAGAGCCTTCTGCTGTGTCCTTTTTGTTTATCTAGGGAAGGGAGGGAGAGAGAGAGAGAGAGGTAGAGAAAGGGAGAGAGAAGGAGAGGGAGGGAGGGGGGAGAGAGAAAGAGAGGGACGGAAGGAGGGGGGGAGAGAGGGAGGGAGGGAGGGAGGGAGATTGACTGATTGATAGATAGATAGATCACAAGAATGTTTTTAGGTGCCAGAACAGAAAGTAGTGTATTTTACTTCCAACCATACTTTTTTGTTCAGAGTTCAGCTACATGGCCAACCTAATTTCAAGGGAGGCTGTAGAATGTAGAGTAACACATGATATGGGTGAGCATTGACTGTCCCTACAGCAGTCATCTTGTCCTATGAGAGTATCCTTAAAAGAGGATTCTTTGGAAGAGAGTTCTGTGATAGGGGAACACTCACTATCTTCACAAGGCAGCCTGTTCAATTATTATAAAATTCTCATCACTAGAAAGTTCTTTATTCTGAGCTGTGATCTCCCTCTTGTAATAAGAAAAAGTAAAACTATTTTTCTTCCATTAAGCCCTTTAAATATTTGAATAAAGGAGCAGATTTCCCCCAGGATCTTGTCTTCTTTAGGATAAATATTTCCAGTTTTTAATAATTTCTTATAGGAACTTTCCACTATTATGGCTACTCTCTTCTGGATATACTCTAACAAAGGTTGTCAGTGAACTTCTTAAAATATGAGACCATACACTAAATGTGACCAAACTCTTGTAGAGAACAGGATACTGACTTGCTGTAAACTGGCCACTATGTAAAATGAGATCATCTGTATGAAAGCACTTTTCACAATGTAAAGCAGCATGCTCGTGGAAGGTATCATTATTATTATAAATGTAGCTTGAGATTGCGTTAGCTTATTCAGCAGCCACATCACACTGTTGGCCAGTATTTTAAACTTGTGGTCAGCTAAATCACCAAACCTTTTTCACAGGAATTGCTACATGAAAGAGCCCCATGATCATTTGTTCCATGGTCGGTAATAAATATGCCATTCATTTTTTGCCTTTGAGAAAATAAGCTTAATAGTGTCTAGATTTCCAGGGGTAACTACCAATTTAAAATTTTTGATAAGATTTAAGTCCTATCAACCCACACAAACCACTTTGACCAAATTCAGTGTTGGGTTTTTTTAAGTACAAATTCAGTTAGCTAAGCATTTTTTTTTAAATTTTCTCTGCATGACAACAAATACCTGATTTAAGGCTTCTTTTGTCTATTTGTGGTTATGGTGTGGGAATGGCCTTAAACTTTTGATTTCCTCTTTAGTGGCTAATGGTTTTGTTTTCATTAACTGCTTTCTGTGGTCAAGAACTACACATTTTCTTGGAATTTGCAAACAGTACGACCAATTTAAATTATACAGAAGCACAGAAATCATAAATAATAGCAGCCTTGAAATCTCACGATTAGTATAGTTAAAGCAGAAATATGGAAAAACATACCTTTTCCACCATATTCTTTTCCCTCTCTAGGAATGTTCTGGATCATTTACTTTTCAAGCCCATAAATCAGAGCCATCTCTTAATCCAAGATTAACAGTCCATAATGAAAGGATCAGAACTTTCCTAATGCTGTCATTTTAATTGGTTAGTCTATTTGTACTTCTCCATAGGGAATGTGACGGTGTTTTCAAATATTGAGCTTTTGAAACAGTTCCCAATGAATTAATTGGACTACTTCAATTTGTTAAAGGCAACTACATCATGTGATGTTCGAAGTATATTAACTTTCTTCAGTCTTGGTAGACCAGACTTTCCAGTTTACTAAATAAGAGAAAAAGGAAAGAAATCAGCTTCCATATTTGATAGTGAAAAGTACATAGTGGTTTTGACTGAGCCTAAAATATTAACAATATCTCTCTGATTACCTACCACAAGAATATAGTGGTGCATCCTATGTAGGTGGGCTGGTTGCATTTTACTCTAACATACCCACCTTTAACCTTACTACATGCACTAATTTCCTGGGTCTGCTGTAACAAAATGCCACAAATTATGTGTCTTAAAACAACAGAAATTTATTGTCTCATAGTTCTGGAGACTAGAAATCTGAAATCAAGGTGTCAGTAGTATTGGTTCCCTTTTGAGTCTCTGAGAGAGAATCTGGTTCATGTCTCTCTCCTAGCTTCTGGAACTTCCAGTAATGCTTGGTGTCCCTTGCCTTGTGGATGCATCCCTTCAATCTCTGTCTCTGTTACCACATGCTGTTCTTTCCCTGTCTGTATCTTTCTGTGTCTAATTTTCCCTCTTTTTATAAGGGCACCAGTGATTGGATTATAGGTCTCACCATACTCCAATATAACCTTGTCTCAACTCTGCAAAGCCCCTATTTCTCAATAAGGTCACAGTCACAGGTACCACAGGTTAAAAGTACATAGCTTTTGGGGGGGCACAATTCAATCCATAACACCACACCTGCTTATATTGATATTCATATGACAGTGAACATCTGGATGAGAAGTAAGATCTTCAGTCCCAAAATGAGAAGTTTGCTGTGCTAAAATCTGATCATTTAGAAGCCTGGACATTTCAGTTTTCATATCATTGGAGGCCTCTGGAAAGATATACTATTAGAAAAGTACATTGGCATGACTTGTGCAGATCTTAAAAAGGAAGTCTTATCTAAAAATAGGTTGTGGCCTCAGTGCTGAATCTACAAGTCTAGCTTACCAAGTCCAGGAGAGGAAATCCTGTTGTATGTATAAAGCCCCTTTCAAAAGTGGGCCTTATTTCAAGTATTGTTTTTTCCTCCCTGTCTAGGGCCATAAGGGCTTACTCATTTCAGCTGTCTGCCTTGACAGAAATATTTGCTCATTGCTGGGAAATTTCAGAGATCCTGATGTGTTTATTGAGTTTGTATTTATGGAGCAATATCAGTTTATAGACCAGAAAAAAATGAATAAAAGTCTTTCATTATAACATAGCACCGAGGAGAGCAAAACCTGGCCAACTTAATCTAAGGGTATACGTACATGACAGAAGTGGTATAGGAAGCAAGTGCAGTTTCAGGGTTATGTTCATTTCTTAGACCAAAAATGATAGAGAAAAGGGGTAGCTTGGAAAATGGAACAAAATAGGTGACACATCTGTTGTTTCCCTGTAAGTAGATTACAGATAATTATATAGTGAATTTCTATATTATTGCTGTGCAGGAGTGGTATTTGTGTATTACTTTGTATCATTGGAATTTTTTTCAGTCTGAACATATGATGCAACCTGCGTCTTCCTCCTAGCACCTAGTACAGGGCAGTGTAAATGTCATGTGTAGTCGGTGTAGACAATAGGCAGTTCACACAATAGATCATCAAAAAGTGCTGAATAAATAAATGTAGTATTACTATGGTCTAGTAAATAAAGATGTGACATTTACTTTTGTTGTAATCCCTAGGTCCTTTTAATACTGGTATGGTCATGTGGGACGGTTTGGTCTTTGTTCTGTCTAGAGACATAAAGTAACCTCTCACCTTCCCTTTCTAACCTGAGAGTGCTGTTCATGGCCACAAACATGACCTTTGCCAATTATTCTAACTTGCATATATTTTAATTTAATTAGACCTGATACAGATTGGTAATTTCAGTGAGGATCCATTAGATTTAACTCACTCAACAAAGAGTTATCGAATGCTAAAGATATTCTAAACACTGTGAGTATAAGACAGATATGGTTTATTTTCTCATGGTGACTATTGTCTAACAGGGGAGACAGGTTAAGTAAATTAACCTACTATTTTATGTGAATGTAAAATTACTTATTGTGATTAAGTGTTATGAATGGGAAGAAGAGAGTTCTATGAGAGAATATCAGTAAAATTGTGCATGGGTAGAGCTGTATGGATTCAGAAAGTTTAGAAGCTGAGACTTATAGGATGAGAAGGAAGCACCATGTGAAAATGTAGGGGCATGTGTTTCATGCAAAGGGAATTGCATATGTTAAGGTCCTGCAGAGGCAGAAAAGTTGGAAATATTTGAGAGACTTAAATCCAGTGGAGCTTAAACATTATAATCTGTGGCAATGGAAGTAGGGATAGCATGAATTGACATCAGAGAGTGAAGGAGTTGTCACATTATGCAGAACTTCATGGAAGGGTTCTAATCAAAGAAGTCTTCTATAGAGAAGTCAAAATATAATATTGTATACATGAAACATATAATGTTATAAACAAAAAAAGTCTCATGGTGCAATTTATATGCATACATCTATATTTAACTTTTTAGTTTGAAATAATTTTAGACTTATAGAAATGTTGCAAAATCAGCAGAATTCTTGTATACCATTCACCCAGCTTCTTTTATTGTGGACCCTAGTTAAAAGGATTTGTAGTATTTTAGGCAAAAGATGAAGTTGAATCTGTTGGTAGAGGTAAGATCAATAGCCATTCCCTTAAATTAACCTACTGTGTCTCAGACACTGTGTTAATTGCTGGAGATGCAGTAGTGAGCAAGAGAGACATGATTCCTGTCTTCAAGAAGCTTACAATTTAGTGGACTTAATAGTGGATTGGATATGGGGTGATGAGAAGAAGGATCAACTAATGAAAGTCTTCCAAGTTTCTGACTCTGAACAGTTGAGAGAGTAGAGATGTAATTTACTAAAGTGGGCATTTCAATTATGAATTACTCTATAACAAACAAACACCCTCCAAAATTTAGTGGCTTAAAAGCAATTATTTTTTTATGGTGTTATAGTCAGCTGGGTGGTTCTTTTGCTGCACATGATTTTTACTGTGGTCACTCATGCAGTTGCATTCAGCTGAAAGCTTGGCTGAGCCTGGAATACCCATCATGGCTTAACTCACATTTCTGGGACCTTGGTGATGACCTTTGTCAAAAGTACCTCATTTCTCCTCCATGTAGCTTCTTTCTTTCCACGTGATATTTTATTATTCACTTTTTTAGTCCTTGTTTACTTAGCAACTCACTACTAAGACAGGCAGAAGATACAAGGTCTCTTAAAAACTAGGCCTGAAATGGGCATCATTTTCACCATATTCTATTGGTCAAAGCATGGCACAATGCAAGCCCAAATTCAAGGGGAAGGGAAATCTATTCCACCTCTCAAAAGGAGAAACTATTGATACATGCACAGTGTATCAATAGGTGATGACAATCTTCAGAAATAATCTACTGCCATGGAAATGTCTGAAAGAAGATTTGGATTATAAATCACAAAATCAAATGATAGGTCAGAATAATAGAGCTAGGGTGATCCCAAGAGAGCTTCTGGTCTAATTACATTGTTTTTCATGTGAGAAAACTCAAGCCCAGAGTATAGAAGTGACATTTTAAGGTCATACAGCTAATTAGAACATGATATTGGAGGTACAGTTATCTCAAGTGCTTTTTAAACTACATTCCTGCTATCCGTGTGTATAACAAAATGTGATCTACTCTTGAATTTTCCTTCATTCAACATTTTTCAAGCTAACATTTGAAGGAAATATAACTTATTTTCTAGGGAACCTCATGGGTTTCTAAGTGCCTGGATAAGTAAGTGGAGCATCATCTTAGGAAACCAAGAAAGAAATTGGGCTCTGGCTATGTTTTATTTCTTTTGCCTGTTTCCCAAATGGATTCATGATGTTCCATTTTATGTTGTTCTTACTCTGTCTGTCAAGAGAATGAGTTATTTGAATTTGAATGCCTCATATATTCCGTAAATTACAAATAGCAACTTTCGCCTCTACTATTTTGACCTTTTCAACAATGTATAATTTTCAGGGTACGCCATTGTACATCTTCTCTTGTTTACAGCCTCAGTGAACTGTGGAAGAGAGGTGGAATGGCCATCAAATCAAAATATACAATACTGAGAAGGTCAAAATAATGAATCATGAGTCTATTTTTCAAAGCAAGGATTAAAATCAGGATAAGTCTGTCTTATTACTCCCTTCCTTCTCCTCTTCTCCACCATACACATACAATAGGAACATCTAATTTAAAAGACTGTTCACATAATGATGGATGGTGTCGATGGTAGAAATGAATAATATAATAACTAAAGTTGCACTAATGTTTGAGTCCATTTTGAAAAGGAATTTTACTGAGTATGGGCAGTCTTTAGATCCATTTCACAAATGGCTTTGATAGTGCTACACTTATCAACCCTAATCTTAAAACTTCCTTAGGGATCTCTAACTATCTCAATTTTCTAAAGTTTTGATTAGAAGTTTAATTTTAATTTATTGTAATGTTAATATTGAAAAGAACATTTAGCACATATTTGAGAGAAGCACAGTGTACCAAGTCAAATTGGTAGTGTTTGGACTTTACAAAAGTTAAAAATTATTGTCTATTTCAGTTGAATTCCCCTTTTAGTAGTGGAACCATTTCTAGAAAAACAATTTAAAATTGAATCTCAATATGAATATATATTAAGAGGAGGCAACTTTAGTGAAGAAGGAGATTCCTAATGAGGTCCCAATCCCACTGGAGCCCAGACACTGTCATAGATCCCCTTTGTTCTGAAGGGTGGCTTCTGAAAACCTCTGTTCTATTGCAATGTGCTGCTGCCTGAAACAGCCACTGACCTTCTATAAAGCAAACTTTCATCACTTTGTCCCAAGGAAAGATGAGACTCAGAAACTCCCTGCGTGCAGGAGAGGGTTATTTTTTTTTATTTCTTCAAGACCCCATATAGCAACCTTGACAGTACTAGGCCCACAGTTAGATTCTATTCAATATCTGGGACTATCGTCAACATTAGCTTCCTTTTCAGAGATCATATTGCCAAGATAAGCATGAATAACTGATTTCTGAAACAGTAACCAAAGCTAATGCAGCCATAAGTCATAGACATCGTGCTGTATTATTCACACCACTTCGCTTTATTCATTCAACACTTTCACTTTCATCAAAATTAATGAAAACCTGTGTTTGAATTTCACATTACTACTTGCATATCATAAGGTTTCCTTCAAGTAGCTAATGTTTGCCAGCTCTGAAAGAAAAAATAAATCCTCAGTAGATGTTCTTAGGTTCCAGAATTTAGAAACAATTGTTGTAGAGCAACCCATAGGAGGTCCCTCAGGTGCTGTCAGAAAAGAGAAAAGGGAAAGCATTTCTTTACCGATGACTTCTGAAATGTGAACTTTCCCATTCCTCTCTACCTGTGTCCAGCCCTGGGAGACTTATTCACACATTAAGCACCAGTGCTTACAGACTCATTCTCAAAGCAATGAAAGAAAGTACTGACTAGTAACTACCAACTAAATCACAGTAAATCTACAGTAATTAGTAAACCAGTAATTAACAAATCATGTTCTATAAAGCAAAGAACAATTATCTAAGCATTAGCAGACAAGGCATATGGTCCTAGCTGTGTCACAAAGAGGCTTGGTGATATTAGGCAAATACTTTTGCCTCAGTAAATAGCTTCTTCTTCCTAATACATATAATAGGAATTCAGTGATTCAGTAGGCATCATATATTTATTGATCACTTGATTCATATCAGGTTCAATTCTAGGCACTGGAGATACAGCAGTACACAAGACCAATAAAGCCCCTGCCCTCATGGGGCTTACATTTTCATTGGGGAAAGAGACAATTATTAGGTAAGAAAAATATGTATATAGTATGTTCACAGATTCTGATAATTTCTATGAAGGAAAAGAACAAGAAAATGTGATATAAACTAACTGGGAAAGGCTGCTTCATCTGGAGTAATCAGAAAAGACCTCACTGAAGAAGTAACTTTTAGGCTGAAAACTAAAGGAAATGAATGAGCCAACCATGGAAAAAGTTTGAGGAACTTATGACAAAAAGCCAGCTTTTCATTGGTCAACATGAGAATTATAGACTTGGACAATGACTGTGGACATAAACTGGAGAGATGATTGGCCTTTATAAAATCGGGGCCTCATTTGTAGCCTCTGGCTGACAAAAGTAACAGAATTTTCTCATGACTTAACAAGTTTGAAAATACATAAATTATGTTTAATTTCATAAAGTAAGAGATATAAGCACATGTATATTTGCATGTGCTATGCCTCCAAGTTCTACTGACAGTGAGCAGTGAGCCAATAACCAATGAAAACCAATGAATAAAAATTTCAAAGGGGATGATCAATTAGTAAGTGTAGTTTGTAGCCACAGAATAGACCAATTGGACTGTTATCCAGTCACCTTAGTTTCTGTCTCTGTAAGCAACTGGAATCAGATGTCAGAAACCTTAGGGTAGTGTTTCCCAAAAGTCCAGTGTGATACACTCACAATCTAGAGTTTTATAATCAGTTAAGATTGGGAATGGCCCCATACCCTCTCCCCATCTTGGAGTTGTATAGTGAATATTAATTAGTCCATCAAAATCTCTTCAATATCATGTAATAAGGAAACCTACTGAATTTTGGTTAATCTATCATTTCCTTAACATATTTCACCATGGAATAATTTGTGTGGGAATGTGTGTGTTTTGTGTATATATGTGTGGGTGTGATGCATGTATTTATGAATGTGTGTGCATTGCACCCACACACATCCCACTGAACACACCTTAGAAAAATCTAGATATGAGTTTTGTACGAAAACCAAATGGATTCTGTTTGGTAGTGCTGAACTGTACCCCGTGTGGTAGATAGAATAATGCTCCCTCAAAAGATGTACATATCCTAATCCCTTAAACCTGTGATGGTGTTATTTTACATGACAAAGGGAAATTAAGTTTGCAGCTGAAATTATCCTATATTATCTGGTGGGCTCGTTGTAATTACAAGAGTCCTAACAAGTGGAAGATGGAGGCAGAATAGGTTAGAGTGATGTGATTTAATGTGAGATGGGTTTAACTCACTGTGGTTGGCTTTGAAAATGGAGAAAAGAGGCCACTAGTTAAGGAACGTGACAGGTGCTAGAAGCTAGAAAAAGCAAGGAAACAGATTATCCCCCATAGTATCAAGAAAGATATGCAGTCCTGCCAACACGTTGATTTTAGCCCAAATGAGACCCATGTCAGACTTGTGAACTACAGAACTACAATATAATAAATTTGCAACCTATGGAATAGGGGAAAATATTTGAAAACCATCTATCTGAAGATAATGAGTTAATTATCTAAAATATATAAGAACTGCCTACAACTAAATAGCAAAAACAAAAGCAAAACCCTGATTTTAAAATTGAGCCAATGACTTGAACAGACGTTTCTCCAAATAAGACATACAAATGGCCGCCAGTATATGAAAAAGTGTTCAACTTCACTAATTATCAGGGAAATTCAGGTCAAAACTACAATGAGATATCATCTCACACTTGTTAGAATGGCTATTATATTTTTTAAAAACTCAAAAGATAACAGCAATTGTTAGTAAGGGTGTAAAGAAACTGGAGGCTTGTACACTGTCAGTGAGAATATAGAATGGTGTGGCCATTATGGAAAACAATATGGATGTTCCTCAAAAAATTAAAAATAGAACTACCATATGATCCAGTAATCCTACTTCTGAGTGTATATTCAAAATAATTGTAATCATGATCTCAAATAGATACCTGCACTCCCATGTTCATTGCAACATTGTTCACAATAGCCAAGATATGGAAACAACCCAAATACCATTGGTGAATAGATTTTAAAATGTGGAAATACATACAATGGAATATTATTCAATATTTAAAAAGAAGGAAATCCTGCCATTTGCAGCAACATGGATGAACCTAGAAGACTTTATGCTAAGTAAAATAAGCCAATCATATAATGAAAAGTGATATATGATTTCATTTATATTTGATATCTAAACCAGTCAAACTCATAGAAGCAGAGAATAAAATAGTGGTTGCCAGGGGATGGGGAAAGGAGAAATTGAGGAGTTGTTGCTCACTGGGTATAAAGTGTCTGTTATGCAAGATGAATAAGTTCTAGAGATTGGCTTGCTATATAATAAAGTACCTGTAGTTAACAACACAGTATTGTGAATTTTAAAATACGTTAAAAGGAGGATCTTATGTTAACTGTGCTTACCACAACAAGCAAACAAAACATAAAAGAGCATAGGAAACTTTTGGAAGTGATGGATATGTTTAGTATCTTGTGTGGTGATAGTACCAAGAGTGTATGCATATGTCTAGACTCAACAAGATGTATACATTAAATATAATCAATTTTTGTATATCAAATATACCTCAATAAAGCTAAAAAGGTAATAAATGTTTGTGATTTTAAGCCATCAACTTTGTGATAACTTGTTACAGCAACAGTAGATAACAAATACACCTTACCTTAGGGTAAGATTGCACTGTGTTACCAACACCATATAGAGGACATATTTAGTAGATTATTCTGTTGATATGACATTAAGAATGCAGTTCCAAAATCACTTTGCTGAACACCTGAAACTAACACAATATTGTAAATCAACTATACTTCAATAAAAAAATAATGAAGTTCCCTCAACCACACTGACTAGATACAGTACTGAAGTTGACCACTCACATCTATAGAGAGAGTAGATACAAATGAAGATCTGATTGAGCTTTATAAGGCATGGCAGTCTTAGAGGTAATTTCACTTATAAGCATTTTTCATATTTTTCACTGGTTCTGTTTAACCAGCTCTTGAGGATCTTAGAAAAGATCATTGGGCATTTTGAGATAACTGTTTTCCATTGCACTAGCTCCAGCTCCACAAAGCATCATATTATCATGAGTATGAATGATGTCTATTTTTACTAATTTCATTTCTGCAGCAAGTATTCTTAGGTCCTGCTTCCTGAAAACTGGAAGGAATTTTCTAGAAAAATTCTTTTCAATAGGCTATTTTGTGCTGTCCTGTATACACAAAACAAGCTTTATGCACCTAGCCTCACTAGGGCATGTTTTGAGTTGTTTTTCTAGCCATAAAGAAGAATTTTCCTGAACCGTCTACCCACCTAACCACAAGTGTTCCATCCAAAATAAATAGCCAGCATTTCATTGGCCAAGATCAAAATGTAGACGGAGACAATGATTGTGCGGATGAACTAGAGAGAAGTTGATTGGCCTTTATAACACCTGGACCCATGAATTTGTCTCATTAGTAGCCAGGTGAACTAACAGAAAAAAAAATAATATTTCAACTTTAGCTTTGAGAATTATTATCTTAGCATCTTCTGTTTAGCACAGTATTGAGCAAAAGGCTATCTCTTCTTTGTATCAGACATCTTAAAATAAACATCCAAGTAGATGAGACTGTTAATATCTCATGCTGAATTGAATGTTTTACAAAGGATATATTTTGTTTTTTAAACTGAACTCTTGTATATTTATATACTATATACCACATGTATACAAGTCCTTTTTTCAGGTGGTTGGCTCCTACAGTAACAGCTAACAGAGGAACAGGAAATTTGACTGAAACCAAGTTTAAAATAATATATGTGATGCAAATACTTCAAGATTCTAATTCCAAACTTTTAAAGTTTTCTCCTTAATTTCAGTACAACCATATGGCATTTCTGGGTGAAAAATTGTCACAGGCAGCTTTTGTTTTCATGAGTAATTAAATTTGCTCCAATCAAACAGTTCTCAAGGTAGATATTGTAGTTTGACGTGGGCCTTTCACCTCTTCTCTGCAGCTTCTTTCTTTTTTTGGGGGGCATGTGATATGAAACAAAAATTATTGAGGTATAATTGACAAATACAGTGATAAGATATTTAAAGTGTACAACATGATGATTTGATATGCATATACATTGTAAGAGAATTCTCCCCATCAAGTTCATTAATACATCTATCACCTCACATATTTACCTTCTTTTTTAGTTAAAACATCTAAGTTCTACCCTCTTAGCAATTATATAATATAGTGTTATCAACTATACATTATATCCTCAGTCTTTATACATCTTACAACGGAAAGTTTTTACTCTTTCGCCAAACTCTCCTTGCCCTCCAGCCCCAGCAACCACTTTTTTCCTCTCTGTTTCTATGACTTCAACTTTTTTTCGGTTCCACGTATAAGTGATAGCATGCAGTATTTGTCTTTCTCTGACTTATTTCACTTAGCATAATGCCCTCCAGGTTCATCTACATTGTCACAAATGACAGGATTTCCTTCTTTTTTAAAGCTGAATAATATTCCTGTTTGTGTGTGTATATACACATTATACTGATTACATTTTCTTTATCCATTCATCTGTGCACAAACACTTAGGTTGTTTCTATACTTTGGCTAATGTGAGTAATGCTGCAATAAACATGTAAGTACAGATGTCTCTCTGAGATAATGATTTCATTTCCTTTGGATATATACCCAGAATTGGAATTGTTGGATCCTATGGTAGTTCTATATTTAATTTCTTTAGGAACATCCATACTGTTTTACATAGTGGCTGTACCAGTTTACATCCCACCAACAGTGCACAAGGGTTTGCTTTTCTCCATATCCTTGCCAGCATTTGTTATATTTTGTCTTTTTGATCACATACATCCTAAGAGATGTGAGGTGATATCTCTTTGTGATTTTGCACTTCCCTGATGATTGGTAATATCGAGCACTTTTTCATGTACCTGGTGGCCATTTGTATGTTTTATTTGGAAAAATGTCTATTCAGATCCTTCACCCATTTATTAACTGGGTTATTGGATATATTTGTTATTGAGTTATATGAGTTTCTTGAACATTTTGGATATTAACCTCTTATCAGATGTATGATTTGCAAATATTTTCTACCATTTCATGTTGTCTTTTCATTTTGTTGATAGTTTCCTTTGCTGTGCATAAACCTTTTAGTTTGATGTAGTTGCACTTGATTATCTTTGCTTTTGTTGCCCTTCCTTTTGCCAAAGCCAGTGTCATGAAGCTTACCACTTATGTTTTCTTCTAGTTTTATGACTCAGGTCTAACATTCAAGCCTTTAATCCATTTTGAGTTGATTTTTGTGTATGGTGTAAAATAGGGATCCAGTTTCATTGTTTTGCATGTGGCTCTACAGATTTCCCAGCACCATTTATTGAAGAGACTATTCTTTCCTTATTGTATATTCTTGGCTCCTTTGTTGTAAACTAATTGATCATATAAGCATAGGTTTATTTCTGGGTTTCTCTGTATTGTTCCATTGACCTATGTGTCTTTTATGGCAGTGCCATACTGTTTTGATTACTGTAGCTTTGTAATATAGTTTGAAATAAGGAATTGTGATGCCTCCATCTTTGTTCTTCTTTCTCAAAATTGTTTTGATTATTTGACTATTTTTGTTCTATACAAATTTTAGGATTATTTACACTACTTCTGTAAAAATGGCATTGGAATTTTGATAGGGATTGCATTGAATCTATAGATCATTTTGTGTAATATCAGCATTTTAACAATATTAATTCTTCCAGTCCACGAACAGAGGATATCTTTTCACTTATTTATGTCTTCTTCAGTTTCTTTCATCAAAGTCTTACAGTTTTCAGTGTACAGATCTTTCACATCTTTGGTTTATGTTACTTCTAAGTAGTTTATTTTTTGATACTATTGTAAATGGAATTGTTTTCTTTCTGATCCTTCATTGTTAGTGTATAGAAAGACAGTTACTTTTTTGATTTTGTACCCTGCAATTTTACTAAATTTTTTTATTAGTTTTTCTTGTGGAGTTTTTAGGATTTTCTATGTATAATATCATGTCATTTGCAAATAGAGACAATTTTGCTTCCTCCTTTCTGATTTGGTTGCCATTTACTTATTATTATTATTAATTAGCCTAATTTATCTGGCTAGGACTTCTAATAGTATGTTGAATAAAAGTGGTGAGAGTGGGCATCCTGGTGTTGTTCCTGACCTTAGAGGAAAAGGTTTTAGTTTTTGACCATTGAGAATGATGTTTGCTGTAGGCATGTCATATATGGCCTTTATTATGTTGAGGTATGTTCCCTCTATGCCCACTTTCTGAAGAGTTTTCTTAATCATAAATGAATGTTGAATTTTGTCCAATGCTTTTTCTACATCAATTGAGGTAATCATGTGATTTTTATTCTTCATTTTGTTAATGTGCTGTATCACAATCATTGATTTGTGGCTGTTGAACCAACCTAGTACTCCTGGAATAAATCTTACCCGATTGTGGTGTATGATCCTTTTGATGTATTGTTGAATTCAGTTTGCATTTATATTCATCAGGGGTATTACTTGTAATTTTCTTTTCTAGTAATGTCCTCCTCTGGCTTTGCTATTAGGGTAGCGCTGGCCTCACAAAATGAGTTTTGAAGTCTTCGCTCCTTTTCTATTTTTGGGAAGAATTTGGGAAGGATTGATATTAGTTTTTAAAAAATGTTTGATAGACTTCACCAGTGAAGCCATCTGGTCCTGGACTTCTCTTTACTGTCTTGGTTGACTCTCTTGGTGGTTTCTTATTGACTTTAGATCAGTGGTAAGAAGCGGCTCTACACTCTTTTGGTAGGTTCCATTACAGCAGAGCTGTCTCTCTGAGTCCGCAAGATAATATTTTCCTGGTGTTTTTCTACAGATAAGACACTTTATCTGTATATTTTGGCAACATAGAGGACAAAGTTGTACTTCAGTTATGGCTTTTCTTCCTCTCATCAAGCCCAATGAAGTGTTAATACCCATATTTTCTGAACCAAAAAACAGAATGCATTATCTAGCATCATTTTTCTTTTTCTGATTTGTGAATTTACTTACATAGAAAGTCCTATAAAGGTATAAAAATAAAATCACATTTGGTTATATATTTAACCCACCAAGTTTACTGAAAAAAATAAAATTCATGAGATGAGAACAGTTTTAGAAAATTTAAGTAAGAGTCTTTTTTAAAACTAGGGTCAGATAGTATATACAAACAAATCAGATTTTTAAAAATTCAGCAGTTACAGATCTTTTTATCTTTATACTAACATATTGCCAAAAGAAACAGATGACTGAATTTAAAGAAAAACTTTGTAGCCAACCCTATATTGGTTTATAGGGCTTTTCTGAAAACACGTGGGCACACACAAAAAAAACAAAACAAACAAGAGTACTCAAATTTTAACTTTTAAAAAAATCTACTAAATTCTGTCAATTGCAAAAAGTGGATTTCCCAAGAAAATTGCCTTTAAAGGAAGGTCTACCCAAGACTGAATATTATTCTTTACTGGGAATTGCTCTCCTCTGAAACTGTAGCATCTCTTTTTTCCTAAGTTGTTCTGTGAATAGTTTCTAAATTTACACGAATTCATTCAGGACCTGTTGACACTATTTACCTTTAGGATTTGAGTCAGTTGACATGCAAGGAGAGATTATTACCTCTAAATCTACTTCTTTCCAGGAGCACCAATCCAGCAATTTTCTAGTCTTTTCCCTCAAAGTTTCATTGAAGCGAGACCTTCAAGATGGTGGAAGAGTAAGACGTGGAGATCACCTTCCTCCCCACAAATACATCAGAAATACATCTACATGTGGAACAACTCCTACAGAACACCTACTGAATGCTGGCAGAAGACCTCAGACTTCCCAAAAGGCAAGCAACTCCCCCCGTACCTGGTTAGGGCAAAATAAAAAAGAAAAAAGAGACAAAAGAATTGGGACAGGACCTGCAACTCGGGGAGGGAACAGTGAAGGAAGAAAAGTTTCCACACACCAGAAAGCCCCTTCACTGGTAGAGACAGGGGGTGGCGGGGGGAAGCTTTGGAGCTACAGAGGAGAGCACAGCAATAGGGGTGCAGACGGCAAAGGGGAGAGATTCCCACACAGAGGATTGCTGCCAACCAGCACTCACCAGCCAGAGAGGCTTGTCTGCTCAACCAGCGGAGTGGGTGGGGGCTGGGAGCAGAGGCTCCAGCTTCAGAGGTCAGATCCCAGGGAGAGGACTGGGGTTGGATGCGTTAACACAGCCTGAAGGGGGCTAGTGCACCACAGCTAGCCGGGAGGGAGTCTGGGAAAAAGTCTGGAACTGCCTAAGAGGCAAGAGACCATTGTTTTGGGGTGCAAGAGGAGAGGGGATTCAGAGCACTGCCTAAACTAACTCCAGACACTGGCGCAAGCTGAGGCTATCAGAATGGACGCCAGAGACAGGCATGAAACTCTAAGTCTGCTGCTGCAGCCACCAAGAAGCCTGTGCACAAGCACAGGTCACTATCCACACCTCCCCTCCTGGGAGCCTGTGCAGTGTGCCACTGCCAGTGTCCCGGGATCCAGGGACAACTTCCCCGGGAGAACACACAGCTGTTGAAATGTCACACCGGCCTCTGGCGCCGCAGGTTCACCCCTCATTTCATACCCCTCCCTCCCCCTGGTCTGAGTAATCCAGAGCCCCCTAATCAGCTGCTACTTTAATTCCGTCCTGTCTGAGAGAAGAACAGACAACCTGAGGCAACATACACACAGAGGTGGGGCCAAATCCAAAGCTGAACCCCAGGAGCTGTGCGAACAAAGAAGGGAAAGGGAAATCTCTCCCAGCAGCCTCAGGAGAAGTGGATTAAATCTCCACAATCAACTTGATGTACCCAGCATCTCTGGAATATGTGAATAGACAATGAATCATCCCAAAATTGAGACAGTGGACTTTGGGAGCAACTCTAGACTTGTGGTTTGCTTTCTGCATCTAAATTGTTTCTGGTCTTATATTTATCTTAGTTTAGTATTTAGAGTTTATTGTCATTGCTGGATTTGTTTATTGATTTGGTTGCTTTGCTCGTTTTTTTATATAGAGATATATGTGTATTTTTTCCTTTTTCTCTTTTTGTGAGTCTGTATGTGTCTACTTCTTTGTGTGATTTTGTCTGTATAGCATTGCATTTACCATTTGTCCTAGAGTTCTGTCTGCATTTTTGTTTTGTGGGGTTTTTTTAGTATATTTTTTAGCAATAGTTATCATTGGTGGATTTATTTTTTGGTTTGATTGCTCTCTTCTTTCTTTTTTTAATTACTTTTTAATTTTTAAAATTTTTAATATATTTTTTATTTTAATAACTTTATTTTCTTTCTTTCTTTCTTTCTTTCTTTCTTCCTTCCTTCCTTTCTTTCTTTCTTTCTTTCTTTCTTTCTTCTTTCTCCCTTTTCTTCTGAGCCATGTGGCTGAGAGGGTCTTGGTGCTCTGGTCAGGTGTCAGGCTTGTGCCTCTGAGTGGGGAGAGCTGAGATCAGGACATTGGTCCACCAGAGTCCTCCTGCTCCACATAATATCAAAAGGTGAAAGCTCTCCCAGAGATCTCCATCACAACACAAAGACAAAGCTCCACTCAATGATCAGCAAGCTACAGTGCTCGACACCCTATGCCAAACAACTAGCAAGACAGGAACACAACCCCACCCATTAGCAGAGACACTGCCTAAAATCATAATAAGGTCATAGACACTCCAAAACACACCACCGGTTGCGGTCCTACACACCAGAAAGACAAGATCCAGGCTCATCCACCAGAACACAGGCACAAGTGCCCTGCAACAGGAAGCCTACACAACCTGCTAATCCAAACTTAACCACTGTGGGAAGACAGCAAAAAACAACGGGAACTACAAACCTTCAGTGTTCAAAAAGGAGACCCCAAACACAGTAAGTTAAGCAAAATGAGAAGACAGAGAAATACACAGCAGATGAAGGTGCAAGGTAAAAACCCACCAGACCAAACAAATGAAGGGGAAATAGGCAGTCAATCTGAAAAAGAATTCAGAGTAATGATAGTAAAGATGATCTTAGATCTGGGAAATAGAATGGAGAAAATACAAAAAACCTTTAACAAGGGCCTAGAAGAACTAAAGAACAAAAAAAGAATGATGAATAACACAATAAATGAAATTAAAAATTCTCTAGAAGGAATCAATGGCAGAATAACTGAGGCAGAAGAACGAATGAGTGACCTGGAAGATAAAATAGTGGAAATAACTACCACAGAGCAGAATAAAGAAAAAAGAATGAAAAGAAATGATGACAGCCTCAGAGACCTCTGGGACAACATTAAACGTACCAACATTCATATTATAGGGGTCCACGAAGAGGAAGAGGAAAAAAAAAGGGACTGAGAAAATATTTGAAGTGATTATGGTTGAAAACGTCCCTAACATAGACAAGGAAACAGTCAATCAAGTCTAGAAAGTGCACAGAGTCTCATACAGGATAAATTCAAGGAGAAACATGCCAAGACACATATTAATCAAATGATCCAAAGTTAAATGCAAAGAAAAAATGTTAAAAGCAGCAAGGGAAAATCAACAATTAATATACAAGGGAATCCCCATAAGATTAACAGCTCATCTTTCAGCAGAAACTCTGCAAGCCAGAAGGGAGTGGCAGGACATATTCAAAGTAATGAAAGAGAAAAACCTACAACCAAGATGACTCTACCCAGCAAGAATCTCATTCATATTTGATGGAGAAACTAAAATCTTTACAGACAAGCAAAAGCTAAGAGAATTCAGCACCAACACACCAGGTTTCAAAGAAATGCTAAAGGAACTTCTCTAGGCAGGAAACACAAGAGAAGGAAAACACCTACAATAACAAACCCAAAACAATTAAGAAAATGGTAATAGGAACATACATATTGATACTGCCTTAAATGTAAATGGATTAAAAGCTCCAAGCAAAAGACATAGACTGGCTGAATGAATACAAAAACAAGACCTGTATATATGCTGTCTACAAGAGACCCACTTCAGACATAGGGACACATACAGACTGAAAGTGAGGGGATGAAAGAAGATATTCCATGCAAATAGAAAGCAAAAGGAAGCTGGAGTAACAATTCTCATATCAGACAAAATAGACTTTAAAATAAAGACTATTACAAGAGACAAAGAAGGACACTAAATAATGATCAACAGATCAATCCAAGAAGAAGGTATAAAAATTGTAAATATTTATACACCCCACATAGGAGCACCTCAATACATAAGGCAACTGCTAACAGCCATAAAAGGGGAAATCGACAGTAACACAATCATAGTGGGGGACTTTAACATCCCACTTTCACCAATGGATAGATCATCCAAAATGAAATAAATAAGGAAACACAAGCTTTAAATGATACATTAAACAAGACGGACTTAACTGATATTTATAGGACATTCCATCCAAACACAACAGATTACACTTTCTTTTCAAGTGCTCATGGAACATTCTCCAGAAGAGATCATATCTTGGGTCACAAATCAAGCCATGGTAAATTTAAGAAAATTGAAATTGTATCAACTGTCTTTTCAGACCACAATGCTATGAGACTAGATATCAATTACAGGACAAAATCTGTAAAAAATACAAAAACATGGAGGCCAAACAATACACTACTAAATAATGAAGAGATCACTAAGGAAATCAAAGAGGAAATCCAAAAATACCTAGAAACAAATGACAATGAAAATATGACGACCGAAAACCTATGGGATGCAGCAAAAGCAGTTTAAGAGGGAAGTTTATAGCAATACAATCCTACCTCAAGAAACAAGAAACATCTCAAATAAACAACCTAACATTACACTTAAAGCAATTAGAGAAAGAACAAAAAAACCCCAAAGTTACCAGAAGGAAGAAATCATAAAAAACAGATCAGAAATAAATGAAAAAGAAATGAAGGAAACAATAGCAAAGATCAATAAAACTAAAAGCTGGTTCTTTGACAAGATAAATAAAATTGATAAACCATTAGCCAGACTCATCAAGAATAAAAGGGAGAAGACTCAATAGGATTAGAAATGAAAAGGAAGTAACAACAGACACTGCAGAAATACAACGGATCATGAGTTATAACTACAAGCAAGTATATGCCAATAACATGGACAACCTGGAAGAAATGAACAAGTTCTTAGAAAAGCACAGCCTTCCGACTGTGAACCAGGAAGAAATAGAAAATATAAACAGACCAAGCACAAGCACTGAAATTGAGAATGTGATTAAAAATCTTCGAACAAACAAAAGCCCAGGACCAGATGGTCTCACAGGCGAATTCTATCAAATGTTTAGAGAAGAGCTAACACCTTCCCTTCACAAACTCCACCAACATATAGCAGAGGGTGGAAGACTCCTAAACTCGTTCTATGAGGCCACTATCACCCTGACAGCCAAAGCAGACAAAGATGTCACAAAGAAACAAAACTACAAGCCAATTTCACTGCTGAACATAGATGCAAAAATCCTCAAAAAATACTAGCAAACAGAATCCAAACAGTACATTAAAGGGATCATACACCATGATCAAGTGTGGTTTATCCCAGGAATGCAAGGATTCTTCAGTATATGCAAATCAATTAGTGTGATAAACCATACTAACAAATTGAAGGAGAAAAAACATATGATCATCTCAATAGATGCAAAAAAGCTTTTGACAAAATTCAACACCCATTTATGATAAAAACTCTCCAGAAAGTGGGCATAGAGGGAACCTACCTCAACATATTAGAGGCCGTATACAACAAATCCACAGGAAACATTGTTCTCAATGGTGAAAAACTGAAACCATTTCCTCCAAGATCAGGACAAGACAAGGTTGTCCACTCTCACCACTATTATTCAACATGGTTTTGGAAGTTTTACCCACAGCAATCAGAGAAGGAAAAGAAAGAAAAGGAATCCAAATCGGAAAAGAAGAAATAAAGGTGTCACTCTTTGCAGATGACTTGATACTATACATAGAGAATCCTAAAGATGCTACCAGAAAACTACTAGAGCTAATCAATGAATTTGGTAAAGTAGCAGTATACAGAATTAATGCACAGAAATCTCTTACATTCCTATACACTAATGATTAAAAATCTGAAAGAGAAATTAAGGAAATATTCCCATTTACCAGTGCAAAAAAAAAGAGTAAAATACCTAGGAATAAACCTACCTAAGGAGACAAAAGACCTGTATGCAAAAAACTATAAGACACTGATGAAAGTAATTAAAGATGATACAAACAGATGGAGAGATATACCATGTTCTTGGATTGGAAGATTTGGCATTGTGAAAATGACTCTACTACCAAAAGCAATGTACAGGTTCAATGCAATCCCTATCTAACTACCAATGGCATTTTCCACAGAACTAGAACAAAACATTTCACAAATTAATGGAAACACAAAAGGCCCCGAATAACCAAAGCAATCTTGAGAAAGAAAACTGAAGCTGGAGGAAGCAAGCTCCCTGCCTTCAGACTATACTACAAAGCTACAGTAGTCAAGACAGTATGGTACTGGCACAAAAACTAAAATATACATCAATGGAACAGGATAGAAAGCCCAGAGATAAACCCATGCACATATGGTCACCTTATCTTTGATAAAGGTGGCAAGAATATCCAATGGAGAAAAGACAGCCTCTTCAATAAGTGCTGGGAATACTGGACTGCTACATGTAAAAGAATGAAATTAGAACACTCCCTAACACCATACACAAAAATAAACTCAAAATGGATTAAAGACCTAAATGTAAGGCCAGATGCTGTTAAACTCTTAGAGGAAAACATAGGCAGAACACTCTATGACATAAATCACAGGAAGATCCTTCATGACCCACCTCCTAGAGAAATGGAAATAAAAACAAAAATAAAAAAATGGGACCCAATGAGACCTAAAAACTTTTCTACAGCAAAGGAAACCATAAACAAGATGAAAAGACAACCCTCAGAATGGGAGAAAATATTTGCAAATGAAGCAACTGACAAAGGATTAATCTCCAATTTACAAGCAGCTCATGCAGCTCAATATTCAAAAAACAAACCACCCAATCCATAAATGAGCAGAAGACCTAAATAGACATTTCTCCAAAGAATATATACAGATTGCCAACAAACACATGAAAGAATGCTCAGCATCACTAATCATTAGAGAAATGCAAATCAAAACTACAATGAGGTGTCAGCTCACACCAGTCAAAAGGGGCATCATCAGCAAATCTACAACCAATAAATGCTGGAGATGGTGTGGAGAAAAGGGGACCCTCTTGCACTGTTGGTGGGAATGTAAGCTGATACATCCACTATGGAGAACAGTATGGTGGTTCCTTAATAAACTATAAATAGAACTACCATTCAACCCAGCAATCCCACAACTGGGCATATACCCTGAGAAAACCATAATTCAAAAAAAGTCATGTACCAAAATGTTCATTGCAGCTCTATTTACAATAGCCAGGACATGGAAACAACCTAAGTGTCCATTGACAGATGAATGGGTAAAGAAGATGTGGCACATACATACAATGGAATATTACTCAGCCATAAAAAGAAACGAAATTGAGTTATTTATAGTAAGGCGGATGGACCTAGATTCTGTCATACAGAGTGAAGTAAGTCATAAAAAGAAAAACAAATACCATATGCTATCACATATATATGGAATCTAAAAAAAAAAAAAAAGGTTCTGAAGAACCTCGGGGCAGGACAGGAATAAAGACACAGACATAGAGAATGGACTTGAGGACATGGGGAGGGGGAGGTTAAACTGGGACAAAATGAGAGATTGGCATGGACATATATACACTACCAAATGTAAACTAGATAGCTAGTGGGAAGCAGCTGCATAGAACAGGGAGATCAGCTCCGTGCTTTGTGACCACCTACAGGTGTGGGATACGGAGGATGGGAGGGAGACACAAAACGGAGGAGTTTTGGGGATATAGGTATATCTATAGCTGATTCACTTTGTTATAAAACAGAAACTAACACACCATTGTAAAGCAGTTATACTCCAATAAATATGTTTTAAAAATCCCTAAAAAAATTTTCATTGAAGCATTTGGATTCCTAACAATTCTGTCATATTTTTTTTTTTTTTTGCTGTGTGTTGGGTATTCTCTCAAAAATTCATAAAATTTTTAGAAGAAAGTAAACAAAGATATCTGACTTTCCTGTTGATAGTAACAGATGATTATGTAATTAAGTAGGGGGCAACAGAACAGCTGGCAGGCATGTGTATAAACTTTTAATATCTAGCTGTACCCTAGATTGAAACCGGCAATATTTAAAAGTTTAAGATGACTCCATCAAATCTGATTTAGATTCTCTATCAAAGCATATTAAATGACAGTAGAATAGGGAAGGCTAGTGTCACTAACTGCAAGTCTGTGGGTTGTCAGAAAAGTGATGAGTCAAAAAACAATCTTGTTTTAACAAACATCAATCTACTCTCAGTGGGTATTTCTTTAGAAAAATTTGATGTCTGGTACATTTTCTACTTTCAGGCTTTGACCAAATAACCAAAGGTTCTCTCACCAGACAACACTTTGAAAAGTTGCCTATCCCAGTTTATCATTTAGAAGCAATAACCACTGGAACCCCTGTGTTTAATATTTACAATGCAGGAGAAGCAGTATGATCCAGTGTAATCTGGAGGCAGGAGGGGCAACAAGAGATTTCTTCCAACTCTGCTTCAGCAACTTGCTAGAACCTTCTGTGCCTTGGTTTATTCATTTACCAAATGAAAGGAAAGATGCCTGCCAGAGGCAAGTGAAAAAAAAAAGATCATATATGTAGTAAACCTTTGAAATAGATCCTATAAAAGTCCAAAACATAGAATGTTGTTAGAAATAGACATTGCATTGTAACCCACAACACTAAGTGCAACTAAGAAATATAGGCAGAAATTTCCCAGAAGTATATAAGAAGTATACCCAGAATCAAAGGTGGACAATAAAAGGCTGGTTTTGAGGAGAAACTACTGTTGTGCAGTGGAATGGTGGTACCCACCAAAAAGAAGAAAGAGTTAATAGAAGTTTTGCTATACAGTTCTACCTAATCAAGTTCCTTAAAGACCAGCCGCAACAGTATGCCACTAACCGAAAGTCCTGCTTTCTTCAATTTATTTAAAACATTAACCTTTGTCAGATTCCAGGGCAGATCCTGCTAGAGCAAATCAGTCAAATCACGTTTGAGGAGAAGGAGAAGTGGGAGAAAGGACAGAGTTAGGATAGGAATGGAGGCAGTACATAAGAAGATCTTTGTAAATTGTCCAGCACTATGAACATCCCAGAAAAAATAAATGTGAATGGTAATAATAATGCTACTCCTAGGCTCTGAGCACAGAGTTCTTTTCTTTAGGGACATCTATAGATTTGTAGCCATTCCCTCCTTCACAGTCCCTGGGAAGTCAGAGAGGAAGTACATTCACTGATCACAACATCCTTTAATCCTTTCAGACCAAGACTTTCCTGATAAGGCCACAAGACAAAACCTCCTATTGTTCTTAACTATTTGTCAATTACAGATCATTTTGAGAATCTAATAAAAACTTTGCAGAGAAAATAATAATCCGTAAGCTGAAAATTGTGCATGTAATATAAGGAAGTTCATAGTGTCTTGCAACCCAGTTTAGAGACCTCTGTTTATCATTGGACTACTCCAGGATCTTCTTGTATGCTCATTTGCCAGCTCTACCACTGAGAAGAAAAATCAGTGAGGATTTTAGAGTATTTTCTGACTTGGACATTTAGGTCTTAAAATTTGAATCAACTGATAGGTCAGGGATTAGCAGAATGGAGCGTGACTGGAATGCAATAGCTGATAAGTGTTTTGGGAGTTCATTGCAGGTTTGAGTGATCAAGGGACTCTTCAGTGAGTCCCAAGGATCTGAGCTGTCCTTGGAACATTTAAAGTAGGAGAGAGAAGAAAAGACTTGCTCAAGTTATTACATAAGACTGTCTTGACTGGGCAAAGCTTACTGCTAGGGGTGTGGTAGAAAAGAAAACCAGGAACTCGTGACCAGGAGGAGTAGAGGGTGGAACAGCTATGATCTCAATCCCTTGACATCTGCTTTGTGACCTGGCACCAGGGAAATGGATCTAGTTTACCTGATAAAAGTAAATGAGAAAATATAATATAAACCTGTAAGTATTGCACCTTTATCCTTGTGACTTGTTTTAGTATATGTGACCACAACAGTTTCTGAGCTGTGCTTGGATTCACAGAAAATCTATTCCTAGAGAATTTGCTGGGTTGGCAGTAGGATATAGAAATTTGTAAGGTGTAAGAATGTGTTTCTGAGAGGAGTTCAAAGCCCACAAGTCAGGGGAAGGAGTCAGGAATGAATTTGAATAAATATTATCACATATTCAAACATTTTCTTTTGAATATGTGATTCAGGGTCTGGAGACAGCTGGTAGTCTGTCTGGTTTTCCCAAGCCAGACCAAGTTCTCATCGAGTGCATATTGTTTATTTAGACAGCAAGTAACTCTTACAGCAGTGATTTGGCAAGACAGAACTTTATTCCTCTTGCACTGGGCAGAGATTTTTCATTTAATCCATCATTCTGAACTTACTGCACTGTTTTCAAAAGTCACAGCAAGTCACTCAAAGTCAACTTTGACAGCAGCCCCAGAACACAGGGGAGACTTAGCCTATAATTACAAGATGACATGACATCTGGAGGAGAAGTCAGGAATCATCCAGATGTTGGATATCCAGGATCTCAAATACCTGGCTACAATGAAAGACTTTTAGGGGACAGTGAAATCACCTGCTTGGAAATTGTTGACCTTTTTAGTTTTTGTGTATATATATATATATACAGGTCACATCTCCCCTAGTACATGAAAAGCTATTTGAGGACAGAATTCATCTGATACTACACTATACTAATTGGAGTATCATTCACTTAGAAAACAATAAATGCAATAATGCAAGAATAAGTAGTGATATTTAAAAAAGACTTTGGAACAACAATCATTCCTACATTCACTGAATGCTGTTTTTAGTGTCCACTGTGTCCTAGGCACATGCCTGGTAGTACAGAAGTAAAATACATAGTCATTTTCTAGAAGGATCCCACAGCCCAAGTGCTTAGTGAGTAGTGGTGTGATAGAGATGTGCACACAGTCCTAAAATATTTCAGAAGAGGGGCACCTGACCCAGGTTGGAGGGTTGAACCGGACTCCAGGCACAGAGGAGATACAGTGAAATTAGGATGGTATTAGTAGAACACTTGAAATTGGGCTCCAGATTTTCAGACTAGAGTCCTTTCCACTAGGCACAAGAAATATGTTGTGTAAGGTCAGAAAATCAAAGATCAGGAGTGTTTTAAAAGGCAATGTTGCCAGTAATTAAGTAGGCATCATTTATTCTTTTATTAACTCCAAGATATCAACACTAAATGCTGATAATGAGGTAGGTTATCAATATGAAGTGTCCACAGATCATTCTCTCAAGAAACTAAAAAACAACCAGGTATAATGTTGTAAATGTAGTAGTGAATTTTCTTCCCAATTCCAATTTCACCTATGCAGCTCCCTATTGGATGAATCAACCTGGTCATCCTGCTAGTACCTTAAGTTCAAATATAGTCAAAACCCTATGTCTATCACTTAAGACCTCCACCCACATCTCGGCAAACATTAATTCTCACTACTGCATTCAATCATTTTATAATGCAAACTGAAATGCTTGCTGTTCCTGACACATGCTCTATCGTTTCCCACCAATGTGCTTTTGTCCACCCTATTTCCTCTATTGAAAAGCTTTTTCTACCATTTCTGCTTATCCACATTTTACTCCAGACTTTAAGGCCCCACTGAAAACCTGCATCCCCACCAGGAAATTTCTGATTCCCACTTTATCATCCCTTAAAAAACAAAATAAAATCTGGAAGTGACTTCCTTGTTCAGGCTTTTATAGCATTTTATCTGTACTTCTCTCATACTAGAAAGAGAGATTTGAGTGTCATCCATACAGATATAATAATTGATGTCTTAAAGTAAAATGAAATTGCCAAAGGACAAAGTACAAAGAGATAATAGAAAAATGTCAAGGTCAGAGTTTAGGAAAACACATTTTAGGGGACCTGAGGGGGAAAGGCGCCAGAGAAGGGGACAGATATGTAGCAAAGCAGTGAGAGAGAACAGGTGAAAGGGAGGCTTAACAGTGTTGAAGAAGGTAGAAAAATCAAGAAAGAGAAATGAACAATGAATATCTGTTGAACGAATGGAAGGATGAAGAAAGAACAAATGAAGAGACCATTGGATTTAATAGGATGTTGGTGGGGAAAGAGTGATGATATGGAGAAATTTTGAGGGCAGGAAAAAGGATAAAGAACTGGAATTTGTCTAACTTATCTTGCTTAGCATAATGTGCTCAAGGTCCATCCATGTTGTCCCAAATGAGGTAATGTGATAAATATTGCTTCAATGGCAATTGTATTACAATATGTAAATGTATCAAAGTAATTATGCTGTATACCTTAAATTTATAAAATATAACATGTCAAATTTACTAAATAAAAAGGGAATAAAAAGATTTATGTATGCTCCCAGTATGCCAGGTTCTGATATTAATATGAGTAATAAAAAGGAAAAAATTATTTTGATGAAAAAAAGAAAGAAAGAAATGGAATCTAAAAATCTATACTGGACTACTGGATCTTCTACTGCGTAACCTTAAGCAAGTTAAATTTTGTGAAGCTCCTTCCCCATCTCCAAAAAGAGAGCAATAATGACTCCTTCATCTACATCTCAGCTTTATCATATGAGTTCAGTAAAAATGTGAGCAAAACGGACCAGCAAAATGTAAAGTTCTATACAAATGTAACATAATGTAATTAGCATCATTTTAAAGTGCTCTACAGATGAGGAGGCATTCAATCACCAGTCCAGAAAAATATTAGGGGCAAGAGTTTTCAGACCTCCAGTTAACAGTTGTCATGACTTTCTGTGCATCTGCTGGGATTGAGCTCAGTACCAGGTGTTGTATGAATTTGATTTTACTTTCATCCTCCAGGTTACTATTTACTAGTGACATATTTCAAGTTCTTTCTAACTAGTAAAACTTGTGAACAGATCCAAGTATAACCCTATAATAATATCACTCACTGACTTACAATTCTATCTTAATTCTTCTTTTTTGCAATTTTACTTTATTATTTTACTATTTTTTGAACATCTTTTTGGAGTAAAATTGCTTTACAATGGTGTGTTAATTTCTATTTTATAACAAAGGGAATCAGCTATACATATACCTATATCCCCATATCTCCTCCCTCTTGCGTCTCCCTCCCATGCTCCTTATCCCACCCCTCAAGGTGGTCACAAAGCCTATCTTAATTCTTTTTTTTTATTAGAGTACAATCGCTTTACAATGGTGTGTTAGCTTCTACTTTATAACAAAGTAAATCAGTTATACATATACATATGTCCCATTATCTCTTCCTTCTTGCATCTCGCTCCCTCCCACCCTCCCTATCCCACCGCTCTAGATGGTCACAAAGCACCAAGCTGATCTCTCTGTGCTATGCTGCTGCTTCCCACTAGCTATCTATTTTACATTTGGTAGTGTATATAAGTCTATGCCACTCTCTCACTTTGTCACAGCTTACCCTTCCCCCTCCCCATATCCTCAAGTCCATTTTACTGTAGGTCTGCATCTTTATTCCCATCTTGCCCTTAGGTTCTTCTGACCATTTATTTTTTTCTTTTTTTAGATTCCATATATATGTGTTAGCATACAGTATTTCTTTCTCTCTTTCTGACTTAATTCACTCTGTAGGACAGTCTCTAGGTCCATCCACCTCACTACAAATAATTCAATTTCGATCCTTTTGATGGCTGAGTAATATTCCATTGTATATATGTGCCACATCTTCTTTAGCCATTCACCTGTTGATGGACACTTAGGTTGTTTCCATGTCCTGGCTATTGTAAATAGAGCTGCAATGAACATTTTGGTACATGACTCTTTTTGAATTATGTTTTTCTCAGGGTATATGCCCAGTAGTGGGATTGCTCACTCCTATGGTAGTTCTATTTTTAGTTTTTTAAGGAACCTCCATACTGTTCTCCATAGTGGCTGTATCAATTTACATTCCCCAAAACAGTGCAAGAGGGTTCCCTTTTCTCTCCACCCTCTCCACCATTTATTGTTTGTAGATGTTTTGATGATGGCCATTCTGGCCAGTGTGAGATGATAGCTCATTGTAGTTTTGACTTGCATTTCTCTAACGATTAATGATGTTGAGCATTCCTTCATGTGTTTGTTGGCAATCTGTATATCTTCTTTGGTGAAATGTCTATTTATGCCCTCTGCCCATTTTTGGATTTGGTTGTTTGTTTTTTAGATATTGAGCTGCATGAGTTGCTTGTATGTTTTGGCGATTAATCCTTTGTCAGTTGCTTCATTTGCAAATATTTTCTACCATTCTGAGTTGTCTTTTCAGCTTGTTTATGTTTTCCTTTGCTGTGCAAAAGCTTTTAATCATTAGTTCCTATTTGTTTATTTTTGTTTTTATTTCCATTTCTCTAGGAGGTGGGTCATAAAGGATCTTGCAGTGATATATGTCATACAGTGTTCTGCCTGTGTTTTCCTTTAAGAGTTTGAATGTGTCTGGCCTTACATTTAGGTCTTTAATCCATTTTGAGTTTATTTTTGTGTATGGTGTTAGGGAGTGTTCTAATTTCATTCTTTTACATGTAGCTGTCCAGTTTTCCCAGCACCACTTATGGAAGAGGCTGTCTTTTCTCCACTGTATATTCTTGCATCCTTTATCAATGATAAGGTGAGCATACATGCATGGGTTTATCTCTGGGCTTTCTATCCTGTTCCATTGATCTATATTTCTGTTTTTGTGCCAGTACCATACTGTCTTGATTACTGTAGCTTAGTAGAATAGTCTGAACTCAGGGACCCTGATTCTTCCAGCTCTGTTTTCCTTTCTCAAGATTGCTTTGTCTTTTCGGGGTCTTTTGTGTTTCTATACAAATTGTGAAATTTTTTGTTCTAGTTCTGTGAAAAATGCCAGTGGTAGTTTGATAGGGATTGCATTGAACCTGTAGATTGCTTTGGGTCATAGAGTCATTTTCAAAATGTTCATTCTCCCAATCCAAAAACATGGTATATCTCTCTATCTGTTTGTATCATCTTTAATTTCTTTCATCAGTGTCTTATAATTTTCTGCATACAGGTCTTTTGTCTCCTTAGGTAGGTTTATTCTGAAATATTTTATTCTTTTTGTTGCAATGGTAAATGGCAGTGTTTTCTTAATTTCACCTTCAGATTTTTCATCATTAGTGCATAGGACTGCAAGAGATTTCAGGCATTAATTTTTTATCCTGCTACTTTACCACATTCATTGATTATATCTAGTAGTTTTCTGGTAGCATCTTTAGGATTCTCTATGTAGAGTATCATGTCATCTGCAAACAGTGAAAGCTTTACTTCTTATTTTCTAACTTGGATTCCTTTTGTTTCTTTTTCTTCTCTGATTGCTCTGCCTAAAACTTCCAAAACTATATTGAATAATAATGGTGAGAGTGGGCAACCTTGTCTTGTTCCTGATCATAGTGGAAATGGTTTCAGTTTTTCACCATTGAGGATGATATTGGCTGTGGGTTTTTCACATATGACCTTTATTATGTTGAGGAAAGTTCCCTCTATGCCTACTTTCTGGAGGGTTTTTATCATAAATGTGTGTTGAATTTTGTCAAAAGCTTTCTCTGTATCTATTGAGATAATCATATGGTTTTTCTCCTTCAGTTTGTTAATATGGTGTATCACATTGATTGATTTGAGTATGTTGAAGAATCCATGCATTCCTGGGATAAACCCCACTTGATCAGAGTGTATGATCTTTTTAATGTGCTGTTGGATTTTCCTTGCTAGTATTTTGTTGAGATTTTTGCATCTATGTTCATCAGTGATATTGGCCTGTAGTTTTCTTTCTTTGTGACATCTTTTTGTGGTTTTGGTATCAGAGTCATGGTGGCCTTATAGAATGAGTTTGGGAGTGTGCCTCCCTCTGCTATTTTTTGGAAGAGTTTGAGAAGGATAGGTGTTAGCTCTTGTCTAAATGTTTGATAGAATTCGTCTGTGAAGCCATCTGGTCCTGGGCTTTTGTTTGTTAGAATATTTTTAATCACTGTTTCCATTTCAGTGCTTGTGATTGGTCTGTTCACATTTTCTATTTCTTCTTCATTCAGTCTCGACAGGTTGTACATTTCTAAGAATTTGTCCATTTCTTCCAGGTTGTCCATTTTATTGGCATAGAGTTGCTTGTAGTAATCTCTCACGATCCTTTGTATTTCTTCAGTGGCAGTTTTTACTTCTCCTTTTTCATCTCTAATTCTATTGATTTGAGTCTTCTCCCTTTTTTTCTTGATAAGTCTGGCTAATGGTTTATCAATTTTGTTTCTATTCTCAAGGAACCATCTTTTAGTTTTATTGATCTTTGCTATCATTTCCTTCATTTCTTTCTGATCTGATCTTTATGATTTCTTTCCTTCTGCTAACTTTCGGATTTTTTTGTTCTCCTTTCTCTAATTGTTTTAGGTATAAGGTTAGCTTGTTTATTTGAGATGTTTCTTTTTCCTTAAGTTCGGGTTGTATAGCTATAAACTTCCCTGTTAGAACTGCTTTTGCCGAATCCCATAGGTTTTGGGTTGTTGTGTTTTCATTGTCATTTCTTTCTAGGTATTTTTGGGTTTCCTCTTTGATTTCCTTAGTGATCTCTTCATTATTTAGTAGTGTAGTGTTTAGCCTCCATGTTTTTGTATTTTTTACAGATTTTGTCCTGTAATTGATATCTAGTCTCATAGCACTGTGGTCTGAAAAGACACTTGATACAATTTCAATTTTCTTAAATTTACCAAGGTTTGGTTTGTGACCCAAGATATGATCTATCCTGGAGAATGTTCCATGAGCCCTTGAGAAGAATGTGTATTCTGTTGTCTTTGGATGGAATGTCCTATAAGTATCAATTAAGTCCATCTTTTTAATGTGTCATTTAAAGCTTGTGTTTCCTTGGTTATTTTCATTTAGGATGATCTGTCCATTGGTGAAAGTGGGGTGTTAAAGTCCCCTAATATGATTGTGCTACTGTCGATTCCCCCTTTGATGGCTGTTAGTATTTGCCTTATGTAATGTGGTGCTCCTATGTTGGGTACATAAATACTTACAATTGTTATATCTTCTTCTTGGATTGATCCATTGCTCATTATATAGTGTCCTTCTTTGTCTCTTGTAATAGTCTTTATTTTAAAGTCTATTTTGTCTGATATGAGAATTGCTCCTCCAGCTTTCTTTTGATTTCCATTTGCCTGGAGTATCTTTTTCCATCCCCTCACTTTCAGTCTGTATGTGTCCCATGTCTGAAGTTGGTCTCTTGGAGACAGCATATATACAGGCCTTGTTTTTGTATCCATTCAGCTAGTCTATGTCTTTTGGTGGGAGCATTTAATCCATTTACATTTAAGGTAATTATTGATATGTATGTTCCCATTACCATTTTCTTAATTGTTTTAGGTTTATTATTTTTGGTCTTTTCCTTCTCTTGTGTTTCCTGCCTAGAGAAGTTCCTTTAGCATTTGTTGTAAATCTGGTGTATTGGTGCTGAATTCTTTTAGCTTTTGCTTCTCTGTAAAGCTTTTAATTTCTCTGTCAAATCTGAGTGTGGTCCTTGCTGGGTATAATAATCTTGGTTGTAGGTTTTTCTCCTTCATCACTTTAAATATATCCTGCCACTCCCTTCTGGCTTGCAGAGTTTCTGCTAAAAGATGAGCTGTTAACCTTATGGGGATTCACTTATGTGTTATTTTTTGGTTCTCCCTTGCTGCTTTTAAAATTTGTTCTTGGGCTTCCCTGGTGGCGCAGTGTTTGAGAGTCCGCCTGCCGATGCAGGGGACACGGGTTCGTGCCCCGATCCCGGAAGATCCCACATGCCGCAGAGCGGCTGGGCCCGCGAGCCATGGCCGCGGAGCCTGTGTGTCCGGAGCCTGTGCTCCGCAACGGGAGAGGCCACAGCAGTGAGAGGCCCGCGTACAGCAAAAAAAAAAAAAAAAAAAAAAAAAAAAAATTTGTTCTTTGTATTTAATTTTTGATAGTTTGATTAATATGTGTCTTGTCATGTTTATCCTTGGATTTATACTGTATGGGACTCTCTGTGCTTCCTGGACTTTATTAACTATTTCCTTTCCCATATTAGGGAAGTTTTCATCTATAACCTCTTCAAATATTTTCTCAGTCCCTTTCTTTTTCTCTTCTTCTTCTGGGTCCCCTATAATTTGAACGTTGGTGTGTTTAATGTTGTTCCAGAGGTCTCAGACTGTCCGCAATTCTTTTCATTCTTTATTCTGCTCTGCAGTAGTTATTTCCACTATTTTATCTTCCAGTTCACTTATCCGTTCTTCTGCCTCAGTTATTCTTCTATTGATCCCTTCTAGAGAATTTTTAATTTCATTTATTGTGTTGTTCAACAGTGTTTGTTTGCTCTTTAGTTCTTCTAGATCCTTGTTAAATGTTTCTTGAATTTTCTCTATTCTATTTCCAAAATTTTGGATCATCTTTACTATCATTTTTCTGTGTTATTTTCCAGGTATTCTGCCTATTTCCTTTTCATTTGTTAGGTCTGGTGGGTTTTTGCCTTGCTTCTTCATCTGCTCTGTGTTT
This sequence comes from Mesoplodon densirostris, assembly GCF_025265405.1. Classification (NCBI taxonomy): domain Eukaryota; kingdom Metazoa; phylum Chordata; class Mammalia; order Artiodactyla; family Ziphiidae; genus Mesoplodon; species Mesoplodon densirostris. The sequence continues at coordinate 46,356,109 of NC_082681.1, read as the reverse complement.
CTCTATTGTCTCATTTTACTTAACTTTCTGTGTTTGGGTTCTCCTTTTGCAGGCTGCAGGTTCTTAGTTTCCATTGTTTTGGGTGTCTGTCCCCAGTGGCTAAGCTTGGTTCAGTGGGTTGTGTAGGCTTCTGGTGGAGGGACCTAGTGCCTTTGTTCTGGTGGATGAGGATGGATCTTGTCTTTTTGGTGGGCAGGTCCACGTCTGGTGCTGTGTTTTGGGGTGTCTGTGGCCTTATTATGATTTTAAGCAGCCTCTTTGCTAATGGATGCGGTTGTGTTCTTCTCTTCCTAGATGTCTGGCATAGGGTGTCCAGCACTGTAGCTTGCTGGTCATTGAGTGAAGCTGGGTGTTGGTGTTGAGATGGAGATCTCTGGAAGATTTTCGCCATTTGATATTATGTGGAGCTGGGAGGTCTGTTGTAGACCAGTGTCCTGAACTTGGCTCTGCCACCTCAGTGGCACATCCCTGACGCCTGGCTGGAACACCAAGATCCTGTCCTCCACATGGCTCAGAATAAAAGGGAGAAAAGAAATAAAATAAAATAAAGTTATTAAAATAAAAAATAAAAGATAATTATTAAGAAAAAAAATTTTAAGTAAAAAAAAAAAAGACAGACAGAACCCTAGGACAGATGGCAAGAGCAAAGCTATAGGGACAAAATCATACACAGAAGCATACACATGCACACTCACAAAAAGAGAAAAAGGGAAAAATATATATCTATATCATTGTTCCCAAAGTCCACCTCCTCAATTTGGGATGATTCGTTGTCTATTCAGGTATTCCACAGATGCTGGGTACATCAAGTCGATTGTTGAGATTTAATCCGCTGCTCCTTAGGCTGCTGGGAGAAATTTCCCTTTCTCTTCTTTGTTCGCAGAGCTCCCAGGGTTCAGCCTTGTATTTGGACCCACTTCTGCGTGTAGGTCGCCTCAGGGTGTCTGTTCTTCGCTCAGACAGGACGCGGTTAAAGGAGCAGCTGCTTCGGGGGCTCTGGTTCACTCAGGCGGGGGGGGAGGGAGGGGTACGGAGTGCGTGGCGAGCCTGCGGCGGCAGAGGCCAGCATGACGTTGCACCAGCCTGCGGCGCGCCATGCGTTCTCCTGGGGAAGTTGTCCCTGGATCCCAGGACCCTGGCAGTGTTGGGCTGCACAGGCTCCTGGGAGTGGAGGTGTGGATAGTGACCTGTGCTTTCACACAGGTTTCTTGGTGGCAGCAGCAGCAGCCTTAGCGTCTCATGCCCGTCTCTGTGGTCCGCACTGATAGTCGCGGCTCGCGCCCATCTCTGGAGCTCCTTTAAGAGGTGCTCTTAATCCCCTCTCCTCGTGCACCAGGAAAGGATGAGGCAAGAAAAAGTCTCTTGTCTCTTCGGCAGCTCCAGACTTTTCCGGGACTCCCTCCTGGCTAGCTGTTGCACACTAACCCCCTGCAGGCTGTGTTCACGCCGCCAACCCCAGTCCTCTCCCTGTGCTCCGACCGAAACCCGAGCCTCAGCTCCCAGCCCCGCCCGCCCTGGCAGGTGAGCAGACAAGCCTCTCGGGCTGGTGAGTGCTAGTCGGCACCAGTCCTCTGTGCGGGAATCTCTCCTCTCTGCTCTCGCACCCCTGTTGCTGCGCTCTCCTCCGTGGCTCCGAAGCTTCCCCCCTCCGCCACCCACAGTCCCCGCATGCAAAGGGGCTTCCTAATGTGTGGAAACTTTTCCTCCTTCACAGCTCCCTTCCACTGGTGCAGGTCCCATCCCTATTCTTTTGTCTCTGTTTTTTCTTTTTTCTGTTGACCTACCCAGGTACGTGGGGAGTTTCTTGCCTTTTGGGAAGTCTGAGGTCTTCTGCCAGTGTTCAGTAGGTGTTCTGTAGGGGTTGTTCTGCATGTAGATGTATTTCTGATGTATTTGTGGGGAGGAAGGTGATTTCCGCATCTTACCCTTCCGCCATCTTGAAGCCGTTCCCTATCTTAATTCTTGAATGAGAAAGAAAGGCTAGTATGACAGGAATTGTTTATAATCCACAACCTGCCTTATGCTACAACTCAGACATCTGTATTTCTTTCACCATGAGTGCCCTGGTAGAACAAAAAGATTAATACTCAACCATATCTTGAGAGATCATTTAGTCCTATCATTTTATTTACAGGTGAGGAAAGTTAAGGCCCAGATAAGGGGAGGGACTTATACCCAAAACCACAAGTAGTTAGAAGCAGGAACACAGATTTCCTGTTAGTCCAAGATCCTTTCCACTACATCAGCCTTTCTCAAAATGTATGAATGTGCAAAGTGTTACATACACACACAGACACACGTGCACACACACACACATTCATGTACATGTACATGCATGTATATGTTGGTGAAAGTCAAACATATTTAGAAAGTTATGTGTGCTATGCCATCCTCTTGAAGATTCTGTTATGAAGTCTCCTGGAATATCACCAACACAACTTGTGGGTAAAACAAAGTTGTGTTTATTTTTTAAATACCTTCACAGAACTTGGGCTGTGTTTCAGAGTGGGGAAGGTGAGGACAGAATTTATTAAGAACTGGAAATTTGGTTTATGTTGGGTATTTAAATGTGGGAGTTTTACTAGTATTGACTAAGAATTGTGATACAACAGTCCAGGATTGGTGGAAGCAGCAAGGTAAGGATTTTGAAGATAGGATTCAAAGAATCTTAGGGCTCAAGCTGTTAGATGCTTTCCACTGTAGAATTAGTGAGTCTTTCAGGAATTTCCTGTAATAAATAATCAAACCATTTGAATGGACAGGATAGTCCTGGAAGAGTGAAGAAATGCTAATAAAGAAAATGAAATAGCAAAGTCATGTTAATATAGGCAGTAAGGTGTGGTTTTGATTCTCAGTGTCCAGACTGAGTGTGAAAGTAAACAGTTTGGTTTTCAATTCACAATGTATATTAAAGCCTCAAAGATGTCCTGCATTAATTAAAATTGTTTTACTTTATTTAACCCAGACTTTTTCAACATCTACCTGACTACAGAATCCTTGTTTTTACTTTAAGCACATTCTAGAAAACTGAATTCTATTTGTTCTCCTAAAATTCATACTTTGGGGGACCTATTCAGAAGTTGACCAGTTATGAATTGTCTAAAAACATTAAATGGATGGCACCAAGTTTCTTTATCCAATATTAGCAGTTGTTTTGATGGCTGGTCTAATTGACTAGGCTCCTTCTCTTATATGCTCCATAATGATTGCTCTCCCTGATAAGAACTGCTTGAGTTGTAAAGGTTTTAATTGAGGACCCATTAGTGCTGCAGGAATTAAGTGTCTGGAATGGATCATTCTATTTACCTTTTTATCAGGTTGGACCAGAATAATCTTTCTTTTTACCCATATAGCTTACACCACATTTGTCAATGAGTTGGTGTCATCATTTGCATTTTGAGGTAGATGATCATGCTCAGGTGATTTTCAGATATTGCTTTTTGGCTGTGTTTTAATATAGTTTTATAAATTGTTTTCCAAGCCACTTTAATTAGTACTTATTAGATATTAATCACCTGTCTAGTTTGATTTATAAAAACGATACAATTTTGAGTTCTGTCAGCTGCATAAGAAAACTGTCGGTGCTTTGTGACCACCTAGAGGGGTGGGATAGGGAGGGTGGAAGGGAGGGAGACACAAGAGGGAAGAGATATGGGAACATATGTATATGTATAACTGATTCACTTTGTTATAAAGCAGAAACTAACACACCATTGTACAGCAATTATACTCCAATAAAGATAGTAAAAAATAAATAAATAAAAATAAAAATAAAAGAGAAAACTATCCCCAAAGCCTTAAATTCTTCTTTATTCAATTTTAAACCACAACAGAGTCAAGACTGTGTATTTTTCCTCTTTTTAACTTAAAATTGTGCCATGTTTTTTTCTTCTTGAAGCACCAGTTTATGGCCAACCCATTTCCCTAAATTACTCCAACACATACAGATATTTAGTTACAAAGTCATGCAGAAATTTAAGTGGGAAAAGACTCAATGAGTCCAAAGGTGAACCCAAATGAATTGAAGGGAAATTCACAAATCAGAAATGCGGCTAGAATGTTGTACTTGCTAAAATTGCAACTGCTTAGACTCCTCCATTAGATTTCATTTAGCTGATCATGTGATGTTAACTAGGTAGTTCCTCTATTAGAGCTATTTCTAACAGAGCAAAGGAATTCAAGTTTGGAGCATCTGAGTTTTGCCAGCTGCATTAAATGGGTCAGGAACTCACATGGAGATTTGGAGGGTAACAACAACAACAACAAAATGGAACCAGGGAAGAGCAAATAGAGTGTGACTTACTCTTTAACTGCAGTTATATGACACCAAGAAATTTAAAGAGAACAGTCCGTCATCTGATGTTTAGGTGCTCATCATGAAGCTGCATGTATCTTGGTGATGTAAATCATCCTCACCACCAAGTAATATAAGAAGTCACTTAGTAGTAGTTGTATAGACAACTACAGCCCACTGGCCCACAGGGTACATACATGGTTTATGGAAATTTCATTAAATCAGTTTTAATTTTTAACATTTTCTAGCACTTAATATTGACCAGCACTTTCACATATGTTATTTCAATTGATCCTCTCAAAAACTCTTGACTTGGCTATTATGCAGTCTTAATATCATACATCTCTAATATATCGATACATATTAAATCAAGTATTTGGTACATGGTGCACCATCAACGAATTTTAATTGAATTCAAAACTAAGGTTTCAAGAGTCGGAAATTTATTCTATGAATATGGCAAGCTTGAAGGTAATGTCATGAAGCTTTGCTATATGGAATTATTTGGTTTGAAAGAGGTGATTTGAAATAAAGTATATCTGAGTCTTTATGATAAATCTCATAGCTATATTAGTTAGTATTAATGTGCATCAACCTAATGTGTATATATCAACACATTAGGTAAAAAATTGAATTTTATTTAGTCATCAAGATAATTTCCTACATGATGTCAAGCATCTGGATATTTAGAGCCATACATCAATCAAATTTAGTACCATCTGGACATTTGGCATTATTTAGAAACAAGTAACATGACATGCTTGCCTGTGTGCATTACTCTAACTTTCAGTGTTGAGACCAGTAATTACATAACTGTAGGTTCAATCCTATCCCAGTTTCTGGGATAATTTATGTGTCTACATAGGGGAAAATAAAGAGTTCTTGTTACTCCATGTGTGGTACCTAGTTTAGTGGTTCTAAATTTTGTCTGGATATTATAGTCAATGAGCAGCTTTGAAAAATATTGATACCTGATGTCACCTCCCAGAGATTCTGATGTAGTTGGCCTGGAGTATAATGTAGGTATCAGGTTTTTTTAGAAGTTTGCTAGGTAGTTTTAATGTAGAGGCAAGGTTAGGAACCACTGATTTAGTTCATTTACTTACTGGTTCTATGCTGCCCTTGGTACTTCAATACTTCTCCAATAATCAATTTCCTATTTAGCACATCAATTCCCCAGTGTTTCTCAATGACTATGTCCCTGAAAATTATTTATCTCCTATCAGTAACCTCCCTACTTGGACTCCTACCAAATTCTTTCCACTTAAAACTCAATCACATGCTTGATCTGGCCCTGCTAGAAACAGTATGTCTTGGAACCTGGTTCTTTGTTGACAGGTTTCCTATTTTCCAGAATATTTTGCCTTTTCCCTATGTTCTGACCCCTGACCTTCAATCAAATCTAGGGATCTTACTAGATTTTGAGTCCTGATCCTGTGCAGTCTGCCCCAACTTACCACTAGAAATTGATTTACATGGGTATCTAAATGATTATGAATTGTTTTTTCCTTTTCCCCCAAATATTTTGGCATCATCCTATCACAAATGGCAAAGCATGGTAGTGAATTCAGAGTTAGGCTGTCTGAAATTAAATCCTGGTTCCACCATTTTCTAACTAGATGACCTTGGATTACTAATGTAACCTCTCCTAGCTTCAATTTTCACATCTATACAATATAGATAATGATCATAATTATTAGAGTTTTGATCATTAAGTGAAATAATACCTATAACATGTTTCACACAGAGCTGGGTACATAATAAGTGTTTAAATCCATGTTAGCAACTCTGTTTTCAAATGAAAATTTGACAGGTAATAATTAGAGTTTGTTTTAAATTAACAAACAATGATTTGGCAGTTAAAACAAATTACCTCATCTATTTTATTTACCATTCATACACTAGACCTCTCATATTTACACATCTTTCAAAACAGTGACTTTGCCTTGGAAGTACTGAATTTCACAGGGGAAAAGTGAATAGAGGTCCACTTTACTTCTAATGTGTGAAAAGTCCATTGCCTTTGATATCATAGATAAATGCTAGAATACTGACATAATAATTGCTTTACTCCCGGGAGTTTTCAGTGAAGCCATAAAAGAAAAAAAAAAAGATCAGCCTTATTGCCTCAAGATGGATATATAATGCATAAATCTCTTGTTTAATGGATCTAGTAATAGACCACCTGTTTCCCCTGCCTCCTTCTCATTTCAGTGCATGAATGACTAGTGTTCCTGAAGTGAACAAACCCAGACTTTGAAGTGCTATAATGCTGTAATTTAATGACAGCTCATCTCAATTTTGCATTTTACATAATCAGATAATTCTAGATTTTAAGAAAAGATCCATGTCCTGCTTATCATGTTTATTGCATGTTCATCATTGAGATATTATCTAAACAGAAGTTCTAGGTTTAAAGGCTCCACTTAGAGGGGTGAATAAGACATAAGTAGAGGAAAGGATATAGAGGTATGTAGGTGGTGAAATACTTGGTTGATTTGTTCAAGACCAAATTCACAGTATGCTATCATAGCTGAATTTAACATTCTCAGGCTGCTCAGCAATCATTTCCCACCATTTGACCTCATTATTTAATCTATCACAACATTCAAAGACTGCCATACGTGATCCTATCTAGAATAAGTATAAATTAAGTCTAAATAAGCCTTACCACTTTTAACGTTTCAGAGGTTCGGGCTCTAGTAATTCAGAATTTGTGATGAATCAGACTTCTCTGAAAAAAAGGGGTGCAATTATTCTTGGCAGTTTAATAGTGTTAGCAGATGAAGGGAGGTGTGTTTAAGCTACTTAAAACACATCACTTGTAAGCACCTAAGAAATTATTTGCTACAAATACTAGATAGGATAATTATAAATCATCGTGACAAGCTTGATGAAAGTTGTCATTGTGTTTACAGTAAAGGTGTTTTTAGAGGATGTTATTCATTATTTGCTCTACAAATCTCCTGGAATATATGTTTCTCTCTGGTTTCATTATTAGAAAAAGTTACGCTTACCAGGAAAAGAGATAGTATTAATTAGAGATTAAAATGTGATAGTTTTAATGTGATAGTATTAATTAGAGATTAAAGTCTTCTAATCCAGACTAGCTGTGGTTAAATCCTAACTCTTTAACCTCTTGGCTGTGTGAACTTTGACAAGTCACTTAACTTCTATGAGCCTCAATTTCCTCACCTGTAAAATTTGGGGAAAAAGTAGCCCCTATGGTGAGGATTCAATGAATTTATACATGAAAAGTGCTTAGAACTATGCCTGACAAACATGGTAAATGCTCATTAAATGTTAGCTCTAATAGTATCATAATGTTTTCTTAGTAACCAGTTTATTGTTTTTCAAATAAACATTGTATTGAATATTTACCTCTTTATGTTGCTGCCAGACAGCTTAAGGTTCACTTTGTGGCCCACTTCACACAAGGATAAAAACTTGCACGTTGTGATTCCTTCTTACATTTTTACTATTATTTTAAATCTATTTGACTTTGTTAAATTGCTTGAACCTCTGTAATTCCTTTTTAAACAAGGCTTATATAAGGCAAAACTAGCTTAGCTTCAGCTACTATGAAGAATCAAAGTTAATAGTCTCTTTCAAAAGTTGCTGTTAGGATTTCTCTGGTGGTCTAGTGGTTAAGACTCTGCCCTTCCACTGCAGGGGGCACAGGTTCGATCCTTGGTCGGGAAACTAAGATCTTGCATGTCGTGCAGTGTGGCCAAAAAAAACTTTCTTATGATTGAAATTGGCTTTTCCCCATTAATCTGATTGGTAAAAAAATTAACTTTTATTATAAAAGTTTGAAGACATGCAGAAAAGCAAAGAAAATAATCTAATGAACACCCATATTTCAAGTACCTAGATTTTACAATTATTAATGAATTCTGCCACATTTGCTACCTCTTTATTTTTCCATATATATTTTATGGTAATTAAAAATACATGGTGTTTCACCCCTAAATACTTCAGCATGCATGTCTTAAAAAATAAGGACATTTTATTTTGTAACTATAGCATTATTAAAACAACTGACAAAATTAACAATATGAATTAGCACATTTTAAAAGACTACGGACTCCTTGAAGGGCAGGGATAGGGGTTTCTGCTATTCTTTATCTCAGTGACTGACACAGAAATGGGTATATGTGCACAGTGCATCCTCATGAAGTGCCTAGTCATTTCATTGCTTAATGCAGTTTTATTGTATTTGCTCAGTTCTTTCCTCCAGAACAAAAAAGGTAGAAAACCCTTTTCTGCTGCTCTTGTTCCCTCATTCCTGCCCCTCCCCAAATCAAGAGAGAAAAGAATGGAGGCAAATTAAATTCCTCTCCCTCTGTAAATTCATACAGGTTGCCCCTCCCCATTGGCACCCTGCATCTGTAGGCAAGTTAATAACTCTTTCCCCACTGGCAAAAATCACTGACTTCTCACAAACTGTGGTAGTTAATGTTTGTTAGATAGTTTGTGATTCATGGCTGGAAGTTGCAATATATACCCTGAGCTATCTTAATCCCACAGTTGAAATGAATTGTGTTAGTAATAATTAAAATTGTTACTATATCAACTCTAGCAGCAGTAAGACAAGCCAGGTTAACCACTAGCCCCAATCTCTCCCCACCTTTCCCACAGAGAATATTTTCATCTCCTTCCTTTCTAACTTTGTAAAATTCTTTCATCATTTTGGAAAATGTTGAATAATTCTCTGCATACTAGTGATATGAAACCCCCTTGAATTTTATCATACGTGATCAGTTTATTGTCCATTTGAGGCTTTGCCTGTTTTTTGCTTTTTGATTTGTTGTTTTGTTTCTTTAAAGAAATACATGATTTAATCACATAATTCTTCTCTGGGGGAACTCAGGCCAAAATAATGCTTCACCACATGGAAAATCCACCTAATTATTTAATAACATCTTTCATCAATGTTTTCCTCAATTCATTCTTCCGTGATTGTGTTCTCCCATGTATTAGAGATTAAATCTTGAGTCAAATATTTAATCTTGGACAAAACGTCACATTTAGAAATAGCATGGGTTCCATCATGCCTAGACAAGCACTGTACAGCTCTTATTCTCATGCTCATAGTTACTGACAGGACTGCTGTCACTCTTTGCTATTATGGGCTCCATTAATGCTGCCAGGAAAAAGGGACTCTGGCATTTTAGCAGTTGCTCTTTGCCAGGTTCTAAACTTTCTTCTAAGCTTTACAAGTTGGATACACAGAGATTTTAGGAGTGCTATTTGACATCTTGGCTGTTGAATTAGTCATAACTGAAAGATACACTAAGTTGACTTTGTGTTGTCTGTTTTTTTTTTTTTCTGGTTTAGTGCTTTCTGGGCAGGAGATATGTATTTCACGTAAGTCAAAATTTTTTTTTTTTTTTTTTTTTTTTTTTTTTTTTTTTTTTGTGGTACGCGGGCTTCTCACTGTTGTGGCCTCTCCTGTTGCGGAGCACAGGCTCCGGATGCGCAGGCTCAGCGGCCACGGCGCACGGACCCAGCCGCTCCGCGGCATGTGGGATCCTCCCAAACCGGGGCACGAACCCGTGTCCCCTGCATCGGCAGGCGGACTCTCAACCACTGCGCCACCAGGGAAGCCCACATAAGTCAAAATTTGATGCGAAGTACTATGTTCATGTTTGCTAGTATGGATCACCTTAAATGCATTTCTGGATTTGATCATCATCATAACACTAAAGTTGAGCAAGAACTAATAGGTCCATTTTATAGGTGAGCATGTTAAGAACATTTTTAATTTTAATTTCCTGAGATCATAAAGGCCAGGAAAAGAGCCCAGCTCTCTTGAACTGTGGCCAAGTGTAATGTGTTGCCTCGTAATCTAACTTGTTTTTCCTATTAATAAGAATTTGACAAAGGGCACTTAACTATAAGCCAGGAGACTAGGTTCTAGAGTCAGCTGTAAGAATTGAATGAATGAATGGCAGCAGATATAATTTAGAGAAGATTGACCAGTAACCTATATTCATAAGATGGTACAATTGAATGGACCTGTATTTCTAAGTCTCTATTATTTAGGTCCCCATGTTGATCGAGGTCCCTACCAAGTAAGTAATGGCCAATTATGGGTCATAAATGTGGCTTTCTTCCCAGAGCCTACAAGAGAAGGAGGACATTCAGTGAATATGAGTGCATGCATATGTCTGATTATCCTTTCTGAAATAGTTTGAAGATCTTAATTATTTTTTTACCAAAAGTTACCCTTAGATTATCTATGGCACATTTTGTATGCCAAGGATATTGAATCATTAATTAAGTGAAAAATGAGTCCTGCCTCATGTAATGATTATTGAAAAAGAATTAACTTGGGTATTTCCAAACAGTGTGAATGAGACATTGACTTTTGGACAGTCTTCCTACCACTAACCATATGGCAAATTTGTGAGCAGCGGTAAGTGATTTTTCTAGTGAAACGTAAGAACACCCCAGGGATATAGATAACTGTATATAACAGTGTCAAGACTTTCTGGTCCTCTCCCTTAAAATGTACCAAGGAGTCTCTTCATGACACTGCCACCTTTCCTTCCTCTTTCCTTCCACCAACCTCTCTTCTGTTCACCATCTTCTCTGGTTACACTTGATTTAACCAGAACTACTACCACTGACTCAAATGGAAAATATGCAGAACTGCTGCCCAGAAAGCAGGCATGTGGCGGAATTCTCTTGGACGCCAGTGGTGTCATTCAGTGCTAATGATAGCCTGCAAGGGCCATCAATCATTTTAGGGAATACCCATCATAGGATACAGGAATTTCAAAAACAAAGGGGTAAATGCACATCATCGAAAATGTGCAAATCAGTAATTGTCAGTTTCCAGAAATGAATTTGGTAGTAGACAATGTAAAAATATTCTAAGATGACATAACAGTGAGTGTTCTGAATTTGAATAGCACTTTTTCCTCTTGTCAGTGTACTTTCCCATCTGTTATCTCATTTAATCCTCACAACAGCCCTATAAAGTAGGCATGGCAAAGAGGTATTATCACCCCCTATTTGACCCATGAGAAAATCCAAGTTAACTGACAAGTTAATGACAGTACCTGGACTAGAATTTAGGGCATCTGACTCTATTTATCCAGTCATCCAGCCATTCGTGTCTTCCTTCAAATATAACAGCTTCAGCCTCAGCATAGCAGATGACTTTAAGGAGAGAGAGTGAATATCTTTTTTAAGAGATTTTTATTTTATTTTTATAGCTTTATTTATTTGGAAACATTTCAAAATGTTCATTTCAAACATTTCTAATGGGAAAATTGTGAGAAAATCACCTTTTATCTAAATTCACCAATTGTTAACATCGTGCCACATTTGTATTATTTCTATGTATACATATGTGCCTAAGTATGTTTTTTTCTGAACCATTTGAAAGTTAACTGCAGATATGATACTTCACCCCTAAATAACTTAGCATGTGGCTTATAAGAATAAGGACCTTCTCCTACATAGCTGCAATACAATGATCACATTCAGTAAACTTAACTTTGATACAATACTATATCTAATGTATATTCTATATTCAAATCTCCCCATTTGTCCCAATACTGTCCTTTATGGTATTTTTCTGATCCAGAATCCAATAGAAGATTATGCATTACATTTTTTTATCATGTCTTTCTCCTTTAATGTACAACAGTTCCCTAGCTTTTTTAATTTAAATTTACTTAAAATTGATTTCATGACATTGACATCTTTGAAGCAACTAGGCCAATTGTTTTGTAGAATTATCTTCAATTTGAATTCATCTGATTGTTTCCTCATGATTAGATTCACATTATACATTTTTGACTAGAATACGACTTGTATGATTTTTGTGTCCTTCTCTGTGCCTAACTTCAAGAGGTAGGTACGTGATTTACTTTGTCTCATTATTGATTATTCTGAGTTTGAGCATTTATTTGAGGAAGTATCTGACAGATTAATCCACTGTAATTAGTTATAATCCAACGAATAATCTGTTGGGTGATACCTTGAGCCAATTTAAATACCCTGTTTCACAAAACTTTTCATTGATGATTCTTTCCTGAATCAGCTATTACAATGGTGGTGGCCAACTGGTGAATTTTAAGTCCTTCTCCATATATTAGTTGGTATTCTTATATAAAAAGGAGCTCTTCCTTCTTTTATTAGTATTACTGTGGACCCATAGACTCTTTTCCATCCAATTCTGTCCATTCTGAAATGCACAAATCTTCAATGTAATCTCAGAGAATTATTTTTATTACAATTTTAACCATATTTAAGTGTCCTTTTCGGGACAATTAGAACATTCACATTTTTTAAAAACCATCACCCGCATCCGTCTCCAGAACATTTTCATCTTCCCAAACTGAAACTACATACCCATTAAACAGTAGCTCCCCATTTCCCCCATCCCAAGCCCCTGGCAACCACCATTCTACTTTCTGTCTCTTCAAATTTAACTATTCTAGGTACCTCATATAAGTGGAATGGCTTATTTCACTTAGCATAGTGTCTTCAAGGTCCAACCATGTTGTAGCATCAGAATTTCTTTTTAAGGCTGAATAATATTCCATTTTTGTATATATCTCATTTTCTTTATCCATTTATCTTTATATGGACACTTGGGTCGCTTCCACTTTCTGGCTATTATAAATAATGTTTCTGTAAATATTGTGTACAAATATCTGTTTTAGTTCCTGCTTTTAATTTTGGGGGGTATATGCCTAGGAGTAGAATTGGATCATATAGTACTTATATACTTAATTTTAATTTTCTGTAGAACTGTCACATCGTTTTCTGTAGCAGCTGCACCATTTTACATTCCTACCAGTAATATGTAAGGGTTACAATTTTTCCACATCCTTGCCACACACATTTTTCTGTTGTTTATACATGCACACACACACACACACACACACACACACACACACTAGTCATTCTAATGGATATGAAATTGTATCTCATTATGGTTTTGATTTATGTTTCTCTGATGATTAGTGACATTGAGCATCTTTTCAAATACTTATTGGCCATTTGTATATCTTCCTTGCAGAAATTTCTACTCAAGTTCTGTGTCCATTTAAAAATTGGGGTTGTTCACTTGTTGAGTTACAGGAGTTCTTTATATATTTTGGATATTAATCCCTTATCAGATATATGATTTGCAAATATTTTCTCCTGCGGGTTACATTTTCACTCTGTTGATATTGTCCACTGATGCACAAAAGTATTAAATTTTGATGAAATCCCAATTTATCTTTTTTTTTTCCTTTTGTTGCCTGTGCTTTCTGTACCCAAGAAATCATGGTCAAATTCAGTGTCATGAAAGTTTCCCCTATATTTTCTTGTAAGAGTTTTATAATTCTTCCTCTTATGTTTAGATTTTTGATCCATTTTGACTGAATTTTTGTATATGGTGTAAGGTAAAGGTCCAACTTCGTTCTTTTTCATGTGGATATCCAGTTTTCCCAATATCAATCATTCGAAAGACTGTCTTTCCCCCCATTAAGTGGCCTTGGCACCCTTACCAAAATAATTTGACTGCATATGTGAAGTTTTATTTCTGGGCTCTGTATTCTATTCCACTGGTTTAAATGTCTCTCTTTATAATAGTACTGTACTGTTTTGATTACTTGAGCTTTGTAGTAACTTTTGAAATCAGAAAGTATGAGGTATTCAACTTTATTATTTTTCAAGATTGCTTTGGCTATTAAGGGTTCCCTGAGAGTCCCATATTCCATATGGGGTTTTAGGATGGATTTTCCTGTTTATGAAAAAAAAAAAAAACTCATTGGGATTTTGATAGGGATTTCATTGAAGCTGTAGATTGCTTTGAGTATTATTCCCATATTAACAATATTAATTCTTGCAATCCATGAATGCAGGATGTCTTTTTATTTATTTGTGTATTTAATTTATTTCAGCAACATTTGTACTTTTCAGTGCACAAGTCTTTCACCTCTTTGGTTAAGTTTATTCCTAAGTATTTTATAATTTTTGATGATATTGGAAATGGAATTGTTTTCTTAATTTCCTTTTTGGATTGTTCATTGTTAATATGTAGAAACACAATTGATTTTTTGTATTGATTTTCATCCAGCTCAGTGAATTTTTAAATATAAATGTACCCATGTAATCAACACATCAAGATTAGAACTTTTCCATCATCCCAGAAAATTCTTTCATGTCCCTTTCTAGTTAAAACTCCCTAACCACTATTGTGGTGTCTATTACCATATATTTAATTGGCAAGTGTTTGACTTCATATAATAGATACAAACAGTACACACCCTGTTGTTCATTTTTTTTGAACAGAAGTTTATTCAGTGCCTACATTTTGTCAAGTAAACATGTCAAGAATACACAGAAATATGACACAGAGTCCCTACCTTCAAGGAACTTAAGGTTTAATAAGAGAAAGAACTTACCACCACTTGAAGTGGTAGTATAAAGCAGATGCAAACTGAACTGGATGGACAGCCTTGGATCAATAATATGGCTCTTGTGGTCCTGGACATGCTGGGCTCATTTGGAGAACTGTAGGGGTGTCAGTTTTGCTAGAGTGTAGCTGGATGTCTTTCAGTCCAGTGGCGGACAGGCAGAGATATGTTGTGCTCAATACGTTTTTGAGATGCATTCATATTATCCTTGGTTCTGCAATTCATTATTTTATTGCTGTAGAGATTCTATTGCATGAATATGCCAAATTTTCTTTAACCATTCTCTTGTTAATGGGAATTTGGGTTATTTCCAGGTTTTTGCTTCTGTAAATAAAGCTAATATCAACATTCTTGTTAAGGTCTTTGGTAAACATATGGACTAATTTTTCTTGGATAAATACATAGGTGTGGAATAACTAGGTTATATGGTAAGTATATGTTCAACTTTGAAAGGAATTGCTAAATCATTTTTCAAAGTAGTTGTAAGATCTTGGTATTATAATTCTATGTCATTTTGTCCTTTCTGGTGTATGTGGTGGTATCTCTTGGTGATTTTAATTTGCATTTCCTTGATTGCACATGATATTGACCACTTTTTCATATGCTTATTGGCCATGCAGATATCTTCTTTGGGGGCTGCCTTTTCAGGACTTTTGACCAGTTTTTATACGGTTTTTAAAATTATTTGTTTTTCTCATTGAGTTTTAGGAGTTCTTTATATTTTCTGGATGAGACAGAGAAAAATATAGCTAGAGACTGAGATTGGATATTTTCACCCAGTTTGTGGCTTGCCTTTTCACTTTCTTAATCATGTTTTTTTGATGAACGAGGTTTTGAAATTTGATAAGTCCATATTATTCTTTTTCAATACTCACCTTTTTCCTAAATTAGGCCAGTGGGAACCACTTCAAGCTAGCTTCTGTGTTCTTTTGAAATATCTCCATCAGTTTTTTTAATATTTCCTTATGATCTGGCACATAGTGTTCTAGACTCTCTGTGTACTTTCCCTTTCCCAGCCCTGGAAGGCGCACTGGTTCATTTTAGTGGGGGATGGCCCTTAGAAACCAAGATGTCTAGGCATCAGTAGTGCTCATTTCTATTGAGGTGTCATTGATTTTAGACATTTTCAGTAGGTAAATGAGTTGATACCAATATCTCTAATTCCACTCAAAACCACAGGTTTCATTCTCTCTTTCCTCCATTTTATATTTGTACTCTCCACCCAAAGTGTGAACCCTGATTCCCTAAAGCATTTATACACACACACACACACACACAGAGTTTTGGAATTTCTACACCTATTGAAACATCCACAATAAATCTGATAATTAAAGCTCAGAATTTCTGTGCAGTTAATTTTGCCCTTTTGTGGAAACAATTCCATTTATTTCTGCGTCATTATTCCTTTGTCACATTTTGCAAAAGCAAATATATAATTACTTTTTTAACATCCTTATTAGAGTATAATTGCTTTACAATGGTGTGTTAGTTTCTGCTTTATAACAAAGTGAATCAGTTATACATATTTTTCTTTTCCACATTTTCACCTTCTTTTTTTCATGAAATATAGTATATTAAATGTGCATTGTCTTTTGTATTGTTTTTCACTTGACAATATATCCTGGAAAATATATATCCTGACAATATATCCTGGAAAATTACTCCATATATTTCAGCTCATGGAAAACCTCATTCTTTTTAAAATTTAACTTTGAAGTAATGATAGATTCACAGGTAGTTGCAAAGAATGTATAAGACGGTCCTTTATTTCCTTCCCACAGCCTTCCTGTTAATATCTTATACAACTGCAGTTCAATATCGATACCCAGGAATTTGACATTGTTACAATCCACAGAGCTTATTCAGATTTCGCCACTTACATATATACTTATTTGTACTTTTGTGTGTTCAAGTTTTTGAAGTTTTATCACATATATGGACTTGTATAACTACCACCACAATCAAGATATTGAACTGTAATATCACAAGATTTCCTCAAAGGTATGGAGAAAAGTGAACCCTTGTACTGTTGGTGGGCACGTAAATTGGTACAGGCACTATGAAAAATAGTATGAAGTTTCCTCAAAAATTAAAAAACAGCCAATGGATGAATGGACAAAAAAATTGTATATATATATATATATATATATATATATATATATATATATATATATGCAGTGGAATACTATTCAGCCATAAAAAGAAGTAATAATACCATTTTCAATGTGGGTGACCCTTGAGAGCATTATGCTAATAAGTGAAATAAGTCAGACAGAGGAAGACAAATACTGTATGATATCATTGTAGAAACAGAGAGTAGACTGGTAGTTGCTAGGGGCAGGTGGGGGGGTGATGAGGAGATGCTGGTCAAAGGGTACAAACTTTCAATTATAAGATGAATACATTCTGGGTATCTAATATACACCATGGTGACTTTAACTTGTAGTTATACAAGTCTATATATGCGATAAAACTTTATATACTTGGAAGTATATAAAGAGAGTAGATCTTAAAATTTCTCACCCCACACACATTCACATGATAACTGTGTAAGGTGATGGAAGTGTTAACTGACCTTTTAGTAATCATTTCACAATATATATGTATATCAAATCATCACATTGTACACTTTAAATTGATGCCATATTAATATCTCAATTAAATCTCAATAAAGCTGGAAGAAAAAAGACTCCCTCAAGTTACCTCTTTATAGACATATCCTTCCTCTCCCCCACTATCCTTAATGTTAGAGAGCCACTAATCTATTTTTTTGCCTCTATAATTATGCTGTTTCACAAATGGTATATGAATGGCATCATACAATATGTATCCTTCTGAGACTGGATATTTTCCTTCACTCAGTAAAATTTCCTTGAGTTTTATCCAAGTTATGTGTATTAGTAGTTTGTTCTTTGTTATTGCTGAGCAGTATACTATGGAATAGATGTACCACAGTTTAACTATTCACCCACTAAAGGACATTTGGGTAGTTCCCAGTTTTTAGCTATAATGAATAAATAAAGCTGCTCTGAACATTCAGGTACAAGTTCCTTTATCCTCATTCATTTTTGCAGCCATATAAAACTTCATTGTGTGGATTTCTAATGTATGGGCACATAGATTGTTTCCAAAATTATGAGATTATAAACAATCCTACAATGAATAATTTTGTACATATTCATTTTTGTATGTTGAAGATACATCTTCGAGTAAATTCCTAGAAGTAGGACTGTTGGGTCAAAGGATAAATGTATATTTAGCTTTTCAGCTATTTCAGTAGTATGCTCAAAGTGGTTCATAGTGGCTTTTCAGAATCAATTTTTACATTTTCAGGAATTTTGTGAGCTAGTTGTAAAACATAGCTAGTAGTAAAAATTAAATCCTATAAACTCACCATTTAAAAAAATATTTAAAAGTAAGGCAATGAATACTCTAAATTCATCACTAACCCTAATTCTTTTAAACTACATTTTGCTATTAGCTATGTTCTCTCAGATATTCATGTTAATTATAACTATATGGTAGGAAATCTATATAAATGTATGCTAATGTGCATCTCTTTCCAATCTGTGTTCAGCGACGTTACCTTAGTAGCTTGAAATTGGCCATGGTAAGACTATTTTCACCAAGGAAATCAACAAATATTATACCTCAGAGCTTTTTGGTTGGGCTTTGGTTTGTTTCCAGAGAACCAGCTGTCAAACATTTACTACCACACCATTGTGTATTTTGAAATTCCCGTTGAAGAACTAATGCCATTCTGCACTTTTACCAGAAATATATGAGAGTGCCTGTTTCCCCCACAGCCTCACCAACAGTGTATTGTCAAACTTTTGAAGTTTTTCAAACTTACGGATTAGAAATTTTTTCTCATTGTGGTTTTGATTTACATTTCTCTTATTACAAGCAAACTTGAGCTTCGTATTTTATATACTTAAGAGTAATTGTTTATATATTTTTTGTTAACTGTTGGTCCATAGTTTTGGCCTATATTTCTTACCCAATTTTGATCTTTTGTTTTCATCTATTTGAAGAATACGTATCTCTATATTAGGGATATTAGCCCTTTTTTTGATGCATGTTGCAAGTAACATTTTGAACTAGTTTGTAATTTGAATTTTTGCTTGCTATGATTTTTTTTTGCCCTGCAGAAAATTTTATGTAATCAAATTTTCCAATATTTTATTGCATCTGGACTTTGAATCACAGTTAGAGCGATTGTTTAACAATCCTCTCATATGATTTTAATTGGGAGCAATAGATCAAACTCAATTAAATAGACATTAGGTACCTATTATTTGCAGGATGCTCTGGTGAATATACAGACAAAAATAGCACATTCCTCATCTCAAGGAATCCATAATTTCTTGGGAGACAGAGACCTATACATTACTTTACTGAACCTGCTGTTAATTATAGCTACCTAGATTCTGTTTAAATTAAATCTCAAACCTAAAATAGGCATGTAATGCTACATAGTAATTGTACTATATTCCTCTTTATGCTCACCTTTCCATTTATCAAAAGGACTATCTCATATCTTTTCCTCTTTCATCCAAGCTTTTCAACCTTTGCTTATATCTGATTACTTTATCTCTTACCTCACTGAAAAAGTAACATATGGTTAAAAACATGAACTTTGAATCTATACTGACTAGGCATGAATTGCAGCTGTATGTGAATACCAGCTGCATAACATTGAGCAAGTTTATTAACCTTTCTGTGTTTCAGTTTCTTCATCTATAAAATGAAGATAATAATAGTACTTGCCTGATAGTTTTGATTAAGTGTGTGGGTGGGTGTGGATGTGGGTGTGTAATGCCTGGAAAATAATAAGTGTAAGTGTTTGTTATCATCATCTAGACACTCCCTCATCTTCCCATGCCCAAATCTATCAATACAATACTACCTTTGTCTGCATTCATGTTCTTCCCCTTTCCCACAGTTTCCAAATGAGGATATATCCCTCCTTCTGTCACAGGCAAATTCTTTCATCTGCACTTTATTTCCCATCCTTTTTCTCCTATTCAATTTTTTTTTTTTTTTTTTTTTTTTTTTTTTTTTTTGCGGTACGAGGGCCTCTCACTGTTGTGGCCTCTCCCGTTTTAGAGCACAGGCTCCGAACGCGCAGCTCAGTGGCCATGGCTCACAGGCCCAGCCACTCCGCGGCATGTGGGATCCTCCCGGACCAGGGCACGAACCCGTGTCCCCTGCATCGGCAGGCGGACTGTCAACCACTGCACCACCAGGGAAGCCCTTGAAGTCACATAATTCACACATCCACAAGGAACTTAATATTTAATTAGGAAAACATTCTTGCAAATAAACAAAAACAATACAGTAAGATAAATGGAGAGAGGGAGAAGGGAAAATAAGAAAATAGTACTAGGGGTTCCTTCTGCTTAAAGGAAACCTATGGTGAGTTTTTGTAAAGCTAATAATACTCACTATCTACTAATATATGTACAGACAAGTACAGAATTGGGTAGGTACAATGGGAAGGAGGAATCCACATGAATTTTGTTGCATCTGGGATGATGCCTTGAAAACTGTGAGCTTGGATGTGACCTGTGAAGGAAGAGAGACTTGAGTTATGGCAAAAAAAAAAAAAAAAAAACACAGGAAAATCATTCCCCATGAGTAACTAAATTCATCTTAATCAGTGGTCTAGTTATCTCTAGATAAAAACTACATTTCTATAGATCCATGATATTTTCAAATGATTTTGAGTCTAACACCCAATATAATGAGTAGAATTATATTCTCTCCACTTCTATTTTCTGAAATATATTATAGTTGATTGTTGTCAGTGAAGTTGAGCATATGGTCCTAAAATGGCTCTAAATGATTTTATATGTTTTCTGTTTTATTATTATCCATCTGATACTTTGAATGAGGCAGCATATGGCAGTTAATTTTCTCCAGTCTCTTGTGCACAAGATTAAAACAATTCAAAGCAGTGCATATTTCAGCTGTCTTTATGGATGAATTATAACTCCTGCAGTCTGTACATGGAGATATAGAACAGGCTATGAGACAGATTTCAGCATAAATATTATTTTGCTTGCTAGGAAGGATTTAGAGAATGTATTTAAAATTATGTGAGCTTTAAGTACAAATCAAATGCTGACATGCTTCTTTAATTATGACATGTATGGTAAATCCAAACAAATGTATGAATAGCCTCTATGGTACATTTTTATCACAAAGGGACTTTTCAGTTGTTTTGAATGACATTTAAGTATTTAAAAAACATTCAGTACAATTATAGATACTTAAGATTGAAAGGGTCATTTAAGGTCATCTAGTAAACACGTCTACCTGTTATTGGAAAATCTTCTACAGCAGCCCCTGATTTTGCTATTACTGTCCAACCAACCTCTCCAAAATCTAGTGACCAGCATATATTTTTTTTGCTCATGATACTGTAAGTCACCAGTTTGGGCCAAGCTTAGCTATACAAATCTTTTCCTGGTTTTACCTGGTGCACTTATGTGACTGTAGTCATATGGTGGCTTTATCATCTAGCAGTGGTCTAATATGGCCTCGTTCATATGTCCAGTGGTTACTAATGGCTGTCAACTGCATCTCTCTCCAGTTGTTCTCTCATTCTCCAAATGGTGGCAACCGTGTTTCCAGAGAGGACAAGTTTCAATGTGCTCACACTTTCCAAGTCACTACTTCTGTCACTTTGTTAATGCCCCATTGCTAAAGTACATCACATGACCAAGCCTAGCTTCAGGGGTGAATAAATAGACTATTCCTTCTTACAAGGAGGAGGAAAGTCACAGTGCTTGCAAGCACAATGTAACAAATTTGTGGCTATTAAGTGGTCTATGGATTCTGTTATTGTGGCTATATATCTTTTGCTTGATCATTTCCAATGGAAAGAAGTTAGTACATTCCAAAATAGCTTCTCTCATTATAGTTCAGTTCTGACTCCCTGTAGCTTCCATTCATTGGTTGTAGTTTTTATCTACGTACACAGTTAAACAGCCGGACAGCAAACAAGCACCTAATATGCTAAGTACTAAATAACATAGAAAAGTATAGTGAATAGATCAAATGTGATCCTTTCTGTCATGAAAGTTATATTTACTGTGAGGAGACAAACAGTAAACACGTAAAGAGACAATTGTATTCTGGAAAAAGTATATATGCCTTGAAGTAGTCAGGGGAACCATAAAAGCATGTAGCAGGAGAATCTAAACTAGTCTGAGGGAGAGGGGGGTCAAGAAAAGCTTACTTGAAGGAGTGACATAAAGGGTAGACAGGTGAAAAGCAAGGGAAAGAATCTTTCAGGCAGAGTATATATGCAAATACAAAGGCTATGAGGTGGAAAGACCTTTACTTGTTCCAAGCCAATATAGTGGGGTAAAATGGAAAGTGTACTCAAAATGGAAAGTACTCTTGAAGAAGTAGGCAGTGGACTAGTTGTGTAGAGCCTTGAGAAGTTTTGTCATTTTATTTCTTGGAGCCATAGAGAACAATCAGATCCCTCTTTTATATGACAGCAGTTTAAAATAGTACTTAAGAGTATAGGCTCTAGAACCAGATTTTCTAGATAAGAACCCACACTCTGCCATTTACTGTGTGATCTTGAACCTGTATAATGGAGATTACAATAGCTACCTCATGAGTTGTTATGTGAATTAAGTAGAATAACTTAAGTAAAGTGCTTAACACAATCTCTAACACATAGTAAATTGTGACTGAATGATAGTTATTAGTATGATTCCTTTTTTGGTCCCTTAACAATATTGGGCATGGCAGTTTTTCTTGATCTGTATGATCCTGCTTCCTCCTCTTCTCTTCAACAGGTGTTGATCCCTAATAAACACCCAGCATGCCCTAATAAATTCCATTTCAGTATCTCTTTTCAGAGAACCCAACCTGTAACATCTCTTAATTCCTGTAGCTCACATCTATTTGTGGATCTGGACCTAGAATCCAGGTCTATTCTAGAATCTAGAATCCTAGTCTTAATTCCAAATCTAGGCTCTAGATATTCTGGCCACCTTCTTTATTAAATCTTTCTTCATAGGCTCCATTTTCCATTTCTTTAATTCTTTTTTGTTGCTTTTCTGTATGCTCAGAAAAAGTGTGGTCTCCTCCTGGGTTCCAAAGTCTATGAGATTTGATTGGATTTATCCTAAGATATATTTCTATATCAGGAATGATTTCTGAGTCTGAGAGTGGCACTGCTATACAAACCAAGGCTTTTACATAGAAATTCAGTTCCAGAAGATAGGATCTGAGAACTCTGAAATTGTCATTGATAAAGAGAGAGAGGCAGGGGAATAGGCAGTAGCAAGAATGTTGAGCAGATAATTCACTGGGGGCCACCTCCCTGTGTGTCCTCTACCTTAATTAGCTCAGCCATTATAAATTCCCTCATGTCTCATGTTCTGTATTGTCACCTGGCTCTCCCTCAGTATAATATTTTCTCAGTGCCACTTACTAAAAATGCTGACTTAAAAAGAGCTCTATAAATTTCTTTAAACATCCCCTGACTCAATAAAAAGGGATGAAATTGAATACTAAGGCTATATTCCATTGTCTATTTCCCAAGAGTGTTCAGATAAACTATGAAATAAATCTTTCTGTCCCATTCAGTTCATTTCACTAGTTTTAGTATTATTTACAGCCTTATCCATACAATCCCTGTTCCTTACCATGAAGTCATCAGCTTATTCCCTTTCTTTTTGTTGCAAGCTCACAGGATCTTTCAAACAGAAAATAGCTGATGCCTCGTACACTGATAATGGAAAAAATATTCCCCTGGTTGCTTGTAGACTATTTCTGAAAATGGGATGTGCTTCAGATATGCAAAGAAGATAATTTTTAATGCAGGGTGTGGTCTCAGGACATACTAAGAGCGTTATAGATTCTGAGAAGTAGTGTTTACCAAAGGACGAAAAGTTTGGGAGTTTATTCCATAAACAGTGGTTATCTCTGCAGAGTGGGATTACAGATAATTTTTACTTGGATTAGCTCTATTCTATACATTAAAGTATATCACTTTTGTAATGAATTTTATGAAGAAGAACAAAGAAGGTTTTACATTCTAGAAAATCTTCTTGCTACACTTTCATACACACATACACACACACACACACACACACACATATATATATATATATGACTGGTATTATTATGTCTTATTATTATACACACAGACATATATATATATATATATATATATACACACACACACACACATACACACACGTACATATAACTAGCATTATTCATCATCCTTTGTACTTACAGAGACTGAAGTGAAACAAGGTGAAATGAAGTGGCAGGCTATCTAGATTCTTGTAGTGAGTGGTGGTAGAATGGGACTACAATTTTCTTCTTCTAACACCTAGCCTAATTTTCTTTCCACAAACCTACTCCAGTTTTAAAGAGAAGTGGAGAAGTTGCCTTAAAGAACATTTTTCTCAAAATTTCAGTATCCCATTATGTCTCTGAACATGCTTATCATTAGCAGTATTCTAACAGCATCACTTATGCAAATGGAATGAAAGAGAATCAATGCACTTGCCAAAAAAATCACTCAGAATCAATGCATTTTCCAAAGAAAAGCATTATAGATGCCCTTTTGCTTTATGATGAAGATAAAAGAGGCCTTTAAGAACCTCATATGTCCCATTTTTGATAAGAGCAATTTTATTATATTCATGAAGTTCTTTCTCTTTCATCTCTGGACATTTCTGTGAAACAACACCTCCCCACCTCCAACTGCCTTCATGTCCCTCAAAACAGCAGACCTGCAGAAAAGCAGGCCTCAATAGCTTAAATAATTTATCCTTTTTTTTTTTTTTTTGCGGTACGCAGGCCTCTCACTGCTGTGGCCTCTCCCGCTGCGGAGCACAGGCTCCGGACGCGCAGGCCCAGCGGCCATGGCTCACGGTCCCAGCCGCTCCGCGGCATGTGGGATCTTCCCGGACCGGGGCACGAACCCGTGTCCCCTGCATCGGCAGGCAGACTCTCAACCACTGCGCCACCAGGGAAGCCCTATCCTTTTTTTTTTCACTTAAAAAATGTTGCTAAGGCATGTAAGGCAGAATGTTTAGTGAATGTTAAATAAGCAAGAATTTAGCCCCATGAAGTATATGTAACTTCTAGGCTGCAAATAAAAATGTCCACATTGCAGCAAGGAAGTGATAAAAGTTATGACTTCTTCCTAACTACCCAGCTCATACTCCCTTAATATGCAGTGAAAAATGTTATCTCTCCTGAGCTAAAGGGTGGGTAAATGGTAAATGAGAAGAATTCGCTTTAGAGACAAGATTTTTGATTCCCTGTGTTTACCTCTCCCATAACATTTATCACTCTGAATGGCAAAAATCAGTTAAATGTGTTATCCCTCACTGTACCATAATAAACAAAGGATAGTAAGTAAATTCTAGTTTTTCTTTAGTTCATAGCTCATAATAGGGACTCAATAAATATTGGTTAAATGGTATTCTTAAACCTGTGACAAGGATTTCTTGGTAACCAATACCACTTCCATTTTCCCCAGCATTATGCCTTGTGGCAGAGATAGTCTAATTACTCACTGAATTTGTTTCCCTTTCTTCCTTGGCACATAGTTAGAATATACTCACAGCCTTCCTTAACTTAGATGTGGCCATTTCAGTGGATTTCTGGAGATGATGCAACTTAATTCCAGGCCTGGCACATTACTTCCCATGCAATTCTGTCCTCTTTCTCAATTCCCCCATCTGCTGACTAGGTGTTGTATCCCAAAGTAACTTTGGAAGCCATGTGTTGAAGGTGGCAGAGCCTGGGTCTCTGAATAAGTGAGACATTTTTATTATGATGAGCAATTGAGATTTCTTGGTTTAACTGCTGCTGCAGCTAATGTTACTTTAACTAATACATGTCTAGAATACTTAATTTCGGTATGTTACTGTACTTGTTCAACGTCTGCAAAATTTTCAATTAGGGTTCACACCATTTGTTGGAATACTATTGAATTTAAACTTTGTTCTGTTGAGTTTAAATTGGGTGAAGTATTCTTTGTACTCAAATTGGTTTTATTTTCATATGTATCATATGAAAATATGTATCACAGTGCTTTTATATCTGGCATATTGTTTTCTGAAAAATTCAAAGGAAGAAAAATACCCTTCACTCTTAAGAAGCAGTTTTAACCAGAATTTCCTAGTAGACATTCCTGGATGTCTATGGCAGAGCTTAGTGAATAGGTGACCTTTAGCTATTGTATGGAAAAGATCTGTCACTCAATCTGAGCTTCCTTAGAGAAGAAATAAACCATAGTGGGATGGTTGGGATAAAAAAGAGATAATCATAGGAAAACACGGCCTAGAGAATTATGAGTGACTGTGTATTTTAGGAGCTTTCTTGTGAGCAGTTGTCAGGGACCTTGAAGCAGAGAACCATCTGTATCAGGCCACAGAAACTACCTAAAGGGGGGCACACTGGAATGTGCAGCAAGCAAACCAAGAGGAAACTCTCACTAGGACAACTAAGACTAGCAAAAGGAGAAAGTACAGTAGCTAAAAGGAATTTTAACTCCACAGCTACAAATGACTTAGAGTGGGTTAAGCTAATACCCACGGATTTTTAAAAGTTACATATTTTTGTAATAGTATATATAAGAAAGTCCCAATTTAGTCAAGGTGATGAATAATCACCCTGTGTTTAGATAATAAACGTAGGTAACATTTATCTCTAAGTTTTCTATTTCTTTTTAAATTATTCTATGTGATAACTTAAATGAGGAGTTTAGTTAACCAATATTTGTGCTATTATTTTAATAATTGCCTTTAAAACAAAATATGTCAAGTATGAAATATTCATATTTTATTGCTTTCTCAATCTTCCACTATTGAAGCAACCCCAAACACATGGTTTACATTCTATTACCCAAGGTGCCACTGATCACTTGGAGGCAAGACTTGGAAATCTCAGGCTTCGTTCCTATAGAAATCTAACTCCATAAGGTTACAAGTCTCTTTCCAATTTTGAAAACTTTCATCTTCAACACCAAATTCCCCAATCAGGATCCTTAGTCTGAGGGCACAATCATCCTGAGTCCAAATTTCAAAGTTGATAAAATTTGTCTGCTGTATCTTTTCACATCCCCTCTAAGTAACATATCATGTGGGATTGCTCCACATACCAGGGCTTGTTCACATTTATCTAAACTGTTCTCCATTGCCTAAAGGCCCTACCCTTCAACAGATGCCCTATTCCAAAATATTCCTGAAACTCCTCCACAGGGTAGTTTGAATTGTATAATGTATTCTCTCCTCAAGAGTATTTGTATTTGATAATACTGTATTATATACTTGAGTGTTGCTAAGAGAGTAGATCTTAAATATTTTCACCAAAATGTAAAAGAAAAGAAAGAAAAAAATGATAGTTATGTGACCTGATTGAGGTGTTAGCTAATGCTATGACTATAATCAGTTTGCAATATATATGTGTATCAAATCAACATGTTGTTTGAGAAACACAGTGTTTATCAAACTTAAACTTACACAATATTATATGTCAGTTGTATCTCAGTAAAGCTTAGGGGAAAAAAGTATTTACAGTTTAACCAAGGGTTCTAGAAAGACAGCACCCTTTGAGGTCAAGGAACATTTTTGTCCCTTTGGCTGCTTAAAAATTTTTTCTCATTGATGCTGATTTTCAGTAATTTGATAATATGTCTTAGTGTATTATTCTTTGTGTTTATTCTACATGGGATTCACTGACCTTCTCAAATTTATGGTTGCTATTTTTAATCTAATTTTGAGAACTTTCAGGCAGTATTTATCCACATAGATTTTCTGCCCATCCCCTTTCTAGACATTTACACGTATAGTAGATTGTGATATTGCTTCACAGGTCCCTGATTATCTTTAATTTTTTCAGCTTTTTTATTCAATGTCCTTTAGTTATGATAGTTTCTATTACTTAATCTGAAAGTTCATTTTTCTTTGCTTCTGCAATGTTTAATTTTCTATTAAGCCCATCTATTGAATTTTCAATGTTTTGATGTCTATTTGTATTTAGTTCTTTGTAAAATATTTTTCATTTCTATTTTTATTATGTTTACATTTTCCTTTAAATCCTTAATAATATTTATAATAACTTTTAAAATCCTTGTATGATAATTCTATCACTCTATCATTTTGGAGTCTGTTTCTATTGACTGATTTTTCCTAGTTAGGCATGACATTTTACTATTAAGTCTAGACCCTTCTACATTCTCTGCTGATTGGCTTAGGCATTCAGTGAGATTTCTCCACTCTGTAACATCAGGACTCAAATGTTTCATAACCCTGTGTGAGTTTTGGGAATTTTTCAGCTTACAGCTCTCTGGTAGTTGTTCTCTGACTAGCCGTATAGAGTTTTACCCTATGCATGTGCAGCTTAATATTATGACAAAGATGAAAGAGGACCACATGCAGATTTCTGGAGCTATTTTTCTGAGTAGCCCCATTCTCTCCAGCACTCTGCCTTGCAAATCCTAGCCCCCTCAGTCTTCCCAAACTTCACTGTCTGTTTCCTCAACTTAGCAAGACCACCATCTTCTACTTGAGTTCCCTTGCCCTACTCTGCAGTTCAAAATATTCCCCTAGGCAGAAAGCCAGGGTGTCAGAGACCTGTGTTGCCCATCATCCAATACTTGAAAACAGTTATTCTGTATCTTTTGTACACTTCCCTAGTTTTCTATGGTGACAGAGTAAGTCAAGTACCAATTATTCCTTCAGGGCCAAAAGCATAAGTCCCAAGGAATCCTTTTAAAAGTTCTCCATCATACTTCAGAGATGGCTTCCCTCTATGGCTTGGCATAACATCTGGTCCCTTGATAGCCCCAGTTTGATCAAAGGATATTTCAGCCAATAATAATTTCTTATTAACTGAAATATAGATGAACTCTTAGTGTCTTATAGTATCTTGTTTTTACAGACTCCTTCCCTTGTCCAACCAAACCCACACTATATTATGAGGTTACATTAAATCTTTGGCTTTGGAGAAAAGCTTTTTGAGAGTAAAGCTTCAAATTAGAGGTATATTCAATTGTCCTCATTCAGTACCTAAACATTTGAGAGTTGTTCTTTTGTCTAAAAGATTGCTGGGAGTTCCAGATGGAGAACAAAAACATTTTATCTTCTTTTAAGAGCAGGCCTTAGACCTTTGTGAACTGGAAATGCAGGTCTTATTTTATTCATCTCTCATTTACATCATATATCATTAGTAGTCAGTGATCAGTAAAATGATTTGGGATTCAGAGGCCTTTGCAAAGAAGTGAACAAACAGGCCAGGATTATGTTAGGCATTTAGTTTGTTCTTCTTTAAACTAGAAGCATTATCCACCATTCACCCCACCACAATTTAGTATTGTGCTTTACAGAAAAGAGCAAGTGAAATTAATAACTATTAATAACTATTGTGTCAAATTTTGACATGTCATAGGGGGACATTACCAGCTTTGTATGCGTGCTTTTCTCTTGGCCTATCTGAAATTATTTTGTTAGGCTTTTGCTGCATGCTTGTGAAGAGTTTCTTAAAAATAATTTAAAATAATGATTTATCTACAACTACATGATAGTACCACCACTTGGTCCCCCTCCCCCAACAGGAAAGCTGAGAGCCAAGAGATAAGACATTTATTCAAGGTCATCCAGCAATGAAGAAATGGAATTAGAACACAAAACACAAAACTCCATCTCTTGAGTCTTTAAGCCAAGCTGCTCTTTTCTCCTGAGATTTTTGATGAAAATAATGCAACCTGCCTTCGACCCCATCACAGCATCCCCAGCACCATCATCCCACCCCTAATATCTTCATTCCATCCAAGTTGCAAATGAATAACTACATCCCATTAAACCCCTCATTTCATTGTTTGCATAGTAATCTCTATTGATAAAATACATGCAAAAAATTAATTAATAATAATCTCAAATATTGTTTAAATTTGAGGACGTATATGTGACTGGCCTTGTAATTAGCATTTCCTAGAAAAGGTTCAGTCTTTTCTTTAGTTTTTACTTTGCTTACCACATGTTATAAATGTTTAATGGAAGACTTGCTCAGCTCTTTTTAGCCATCAAAATAAAATTTGAAATAATTACTTTGCTAACTAAATATTATATAAATAAATACAGAAAATAAATTAGGTAATAAGGAAATATGAGACAGCAAAAATCTCTCTTTACTATTAAATCACTTTTTAGGGAATCAGGGAAATACATAAGATAGTGGTCTGCTTCATATAGCCTTTCTACCAAATTGCTACAAAACATGGGGTTATATAAAATTTCCTTTTGATCTTTCATATGGGGATATATTTGTTTATTATCTGGTTGTTTGAAGTTGAAAGCCTTTTCATAGCATTTTAGAAAAAGGAATTATACTGTGTGCTGTGGCTTAGAAAATGTTTAGAATGTTGTCCTGCAGATGTTCTAACTCCTCCTCTTCCCCATCATTGCTGTTAGTGGTGAGCTGTCATATTTCCAAAGAGGTGAGAGACCATTGCCCCAAAGCCTCTTAAATGAAATAGAGACAGTGGAATAATACAATGTAATAGTAGCCAGCAACTGTTTTTTTTTTTTTTTTTTTTTTTCTGGAGAGCCTAAAAGAAGTAGTATTTTCTGACGCAAATATTATATTCTGCCAGATTCTGAAAGAAATACCAGGAGTTTACATATTTTTGAGTAAATACAAACGTTAGCAGCTTTAACAGGGAATGGAAACAAGTTATTGATGCTTATGTCTTCATTAATTCAAAAATATGTCTTGTGAATACCATTTAATTTGGGCAACAAATTATACTGTTCCTTTGCAGTTTTCATGATATTCGGTTTCCCTGAAATAGAAGACCAATAAAAGGGCTCCCTTCTTAATTCTATCCTCAAACACAAGTACAAACATTGACATAATTTCCCATTTTCATGTCATTGAAGCTTATAGAAGGAATATTTAAATGCTGTGTAAGAGTAAGGAACAGTAGCCCTCCCACCAACTCTGCAATAAAAAATATTCTAGTTGGAACTTCACATAGTTTTGAACAGTTCAGGACCCTGGAAAGGTATGTGTTATACTTTCACAGGAGATTGCTTTGCACTCCATGAAACTGTTGACTTGCTAATAATCTGCACCACATACATACATACATTTATTTATTTATTTATCTATTTATTTATTTATTTCGGAAGTTAAGGAAGCATGCATACTATTCCTTTGGAATGTTTTCTCTTTAATATGTTTTTCGTATTAAAGGTATTTGCTTATTCAAAGTAGTAAAGTAATTCTGAATATTTAAGGATTCACAACCCAAATACTTCCAGCACCTGTACTGAGAGGCAGCATGTGGTGGTGGTGAAGAGTGTGGACGCCAGGATCGAACTGCCTGGAGTCGAGTCCCAGTTCTACCACTTACTCGTCCTATGACCTTGACGTTAGGCAAGTTTTGTCACATATTTTTATTACAGTTTCTTTTACTATGAAATGGGGATATGGTAGTACCTGTCTCATAAAGTTGTGGTAGCAAGTGAACATATGCAAGGTACTTAGTATGCCTGGCCCATGAGAAACACTACTCAGGTACTCAGGTGTTAGCTGTAAATAGAAAGTACCTCATAGCAAAAAAGACATATCTCACAATTTTCCTTCCATACTACCCTCATTTCAGAATGTTGTCTAAGTGAAGCAACTTCTGGATTGGCCAGAAGGTTATAATGCCCTCCACTCCACTCTCATTTTTTTGCCCTCTTTATTCTTTAAGGCAAAGGCCAACATTTTTAAATAGTTATTTTCCTATTCTAAATGTTGTGCATGTATTTACACTCAATGAATATTTGTCTATCTGAATAAAAGGGACAAGTTCAATTTGGTTTGATAATTTCCCAGAAAATGACTCAAGGTTTGACTCAAATTTTATGTACTTTCAGAATTCTAAAGTAAAATTTTCATTTTAAATCAAGTAGGAAGTAGTTAGCAGTATCTTGCAGAAATGTTCTAATCATGGTCTTCTATGTACGGAACACATTTAACATGTGTAATGCGATTTGTGTATTAGTGACATCTGCTACTGCTTAATCAGCTCCTAAGAATATTAACAAATAATCACAGAAAATGGATTTAGGAAGTCTGTGTTTTAATTAAATCTGTTTACCTCGTTTCTTTACATTTTTTTTAATTCCCTGGGTATAGGTTCCACTCTCTCTCTTGGTGCAGTTTTTAATCCCTGCCCAGAGCAGACGTTTATCTTTATTTTACATTGCCTCTTCTAAGCCTAAAGCCATTGACTCAGAGAGTCTTCTAATTTTTACTCATGGCCCAACTTATCTTTATCACGTTACTGAAACTATTGAGTTTCTAGAGTTCAGAAGGAAAACGTTTCCCAGGATCACGGCCAGTTAACTCAGATGGTTGGAACATACTAATGAGGTCAAGGCTGTGAATTTGATTCTTATAAGGGCCAGTTAGCTTTATCCTTTTCCACCAGGATAGCTCTGATATAGATGTGTACTCTTGACCAAAAGGGAGATTTGTTGAGAGGTTGTAGATTCTTAAGCAAAAAAACATATTCATTGCTTAAAAAAAAAAGAAAACTCAGATGCAAGATGCACACCTGACAAGTTCTGAATCAGTAGAGCCATCCTTGTTTATGCAGTGTGACTACCTCAGACCTCTCCAACCAATGGTTATAAATCAGGTCACATGAACTGTAATATCAGTACCAATATCACTGTCTTATTATTTCCACGTGCATATTTCACGATCCCTTGACTCTCCCCCCAAAGTGTCACCCAGTTAGTTATACAGGAGAATCTCTAGACGTTTCTCACCTGTGCTCACAAACAGTATTTTCCTATTCATCCACTTCAGGCCTTTTGTCAATATCTGTTCTACAAGAGGACACTTGAAAATGTCACTTTACTACTGTCACTGCTGCCATGCCATCTTGTGGGACCATGATTTCTTGCTTAGGATAATTTCTTCTTGTGCTCTTCAAAGTAGCACACCTTGTAAAGAGCCAAGATAACACTTAAGGTCTTTTCAGGTTTCACTGTGTCAGTGCCACTCTGGATAAGATGGGGAAAGTGTTACTCTGACCCCAATCTATAACATTTTTTCACTTGGGCATTGAAGCAGTATTTCATGTTTTGTTATCTTTCCCTATTTTTATTGTAAAAATAGCTCATTTGGATTCAGTCTGAAGTCTTGTTCTCCATGGGGCTCAGATAGCAATCCTTGAGACTAGGTGGGACACCAGACATCATATAACCTCTCTATTTCCCTTTATTTCCTCAGTAACCTGTGCAAAATATGGACAAAACCCTCCATCTTCCTTCAGCCCTCATACAAATTAACTGTACTAGTTCACCGTAATCATCCCAACTTGCCTGAACTCTAGCAGTGGACATAACAAATCTTAAGCTGAGGTCTCTACCACAAGTTTAAAGAAGGAAATCTCCTCAAGAGTCTGTATGAAGACTTTGTTCTGAGCTAGGGCAACTTAAAGTAAAATATACTCTTTGGTAAGATTTCAAGTTAACAAGGAGGATACTGATATCCACTTGTGTTCCACACATACATATCAGTCTTTCCTCAACTTTTGGTTGGATACCTGGACTTTACTCCCAGAGATTTCTCCTTTCACTTAAGTTCTTTGATCTTTACACAGTATTCTTCCTGGAAGAGGGAACATGCTACACTTTTATCAGTCATCTACAGCTGAGTGAAAATGAAGGCACTGTGCAGGTTTTGATAGGAAAAGATCAGAATAGAGCCAAGCTCAGAGAGAGAAGATGGAGTATGAACTCCAAAGGGAGGAAAAATGGTGAAAGACAGTCACACTGTCAGTATGAAGATGAACCTTCCTGGGTTCATAGTGCTTTATGAGGACCACACATTTGACGAAATACACTGCCTGATAATCAAATCTCTGACATTGCATTCTCCATCCTACTCTATGAAGAGAAAAACCTTTTCTTTTCCAAATGTTATTTTGATGCCCTGTAAAAAAAAATGCTATTTCTTCCCTCTCTCTTGTTTATGGGCATTTTACCCATTCTTTTTTACCTCTCTTATCATATTCTATTGCAATCATAAAACGACCAGCAACAAAAGAAAATAGAGCAAACACACTACCGTAAACCTATCTTCCATAAAATCAAACAAAAGGAGCAGAAATAGAGAGGAAAATAGAGTCTAGAGATAAGTGGCCCAGTTTTCATTAGCAGATACTTCTTAGGGCCCCACAGTTCTATTTATTTTCAGGCTTGTTCTAAGTAGGCTGATTTTTATTTTCACAACTGATCTATGACATTATGGAAGTTGCTCATCATAATTCACTTGAGCCAGAGAATCCATCAACCCCAAACCAGATAAGTCTTAAACCTACAAAGAGATGTTATTCTCCAGAAAAATGTCAGCAGTAGGATGTTTTACCTGTAAAATGACCCACAGCATGGACCTTTAGAATGGGGTATTACTGTACTCATATGAATGGGACACCCTTATAGTATATGCTCACTGAGATATAGTTGCTGGCAGTTAATAAGGATGTGGCCAAGTAAATAGCTATGTGCACAACTCACCTTCAGAAACCATTAAGATTCAGCTTCATCTTCAGAGTCAGGTCTAAAGTGAAGAAGTGCTGGCAGAAATTTTCTTTGATCTATATTTGCTTTGAAAGCCCTGACCTAAAATTGGTAGGTGGGTAAAAACAGGAGTTACCCAAGCTGCCAAACATGCTGAGGGGCATGTACCCACTTAATAAGTCACAGCTGGTAGTTATCAAATCCAAATGGACTTGAGATTCCCACCAGCACAGAGTAATCAATATTTATCAACAGGAAAAGTGATATTCATTACTGCCATTTGAAGGTCATGCATATAAAACATACATGGGTAATGCTAAGGCTCAGGGCTATTTCCTTTCACAATTTGGTAAATAGAGTGCCTCTGCTTCATTTTGCTACTGCACAATAGTCTGGCTTCTCCCTGAGCTAAAGCCTTATCCCCTCTTCTCTCCTGACCTTTGCTACAGTATATTTCTTAAAAATAATAGTGCTATGCAGAAATAAGCAGAAGGGAAGCTTTGGGGACAGTGCTGAGTTTCACATCAGAAGAGGGAAAAGATTCACAAATACCAAGTGGACAACACCCAGCCAGGTATAACATCAACAGAATATCTCAGGGTTAAAGTAGAAACCAAGCTAACTGTGCAGAGTAGCATTTCAATGTTCCTGTGATTTACAAGTAGACATGGGCACTGGAGATGTCTGGAGGCACTTGGCTGGAACCACTTGGCTTGAACCTCTCTTGTTCCTCACTCCCATTGTGTATAGAGTTGCTCTGACTCTCACTGACCTGTCATATCTGCTTCAGTAGTATACTACTAAAAAGGAAAAAGCAGGAATTGAGATCCAGGGTTAATCTATTAAGGTAATAAACCACTTAAAATCTTTTATGACCTGGGAAGAAAATTTAAAGGAAGCAGAATGTTTTTTAAAAAGCCACACAATACGAGATGTCTTAGTGAACTTAATTACAGGCCTCACAGCCAGGCTGCCAGGTATGTAGGAGTTTATGCCTGCACTTAAGAGAAGTAATCAAGTGTTGCAGCCACCCAGAGGTCTTAGCTCAGCTTTCAGGATGCTCTCTTTCTAGGAGGAGGATCGATAGACAATAGGAAGGCTCCCACACTCGGCTTATGGCCACCCTCATCCTGAAAGAGCTGAGGTTCTACTCTTATTGGAGTGCCTTAGGTAGAATACATTCATTCAGTCAATGGATGTTTATTTACTGCCTACTATGTTCCAGGTACTCTTTTAGGTGTTGGGGATTAAAGAAAATTAAAAAGCTTGCTTTCACGGAGGTAATGTTCTAGTGATAGAGGGAGCAAGATAAAAATAAGCAAATATATAAACTGATAAATATATATTTAGTCAGAGGGCTATAATTGTTAAGAATAAAAATGAAGCATGGTGAGGTAAAGCAGAGTAAGAGTAATGGCTACAATTTTGAATAGATGGTCAAGGAAAGCCTCTCTGAGAAGGTAACATTTGATTTTTAATAATGCACATTTAGTTAGCACCTATTATGTGCCAACAACTTGAATTAACTCATTACATCTTCACTGAAATCCTATGGGGTAGGAGTCTTATTATTCTTGTTTTACAAATGGGAAAATTGAGCCTTAGAGAAGTTAAATAACTTGGCCAAGGAAACATAGCTAGTAACAGAGCTGGGGTTTGAACTCGAGCAGTCTGACACCAAATTCCATGCTTGGAATCACTGTGATACTTGGCATTTTGGACTCTGTGTAAAAGGCAGAGGGATGTGCACACTGTCCCATTAACACTGTGAGGTACCAACAGGACTATGCAAAAAGAAGCAGAGTAAGGATGATAACTGACAGAGAAAGCAGGGAAAGAGAAGGGGAAACAAAATGACTGACATTCAAGAGTTTTCTATGTATGTGTAAGCTATTTTACTCATGCGGTCTTATTTAATCCTTACAACAAACCCATGAGGTAGTTATAAGCATAACTGTTGCCCAAGGTCTCACAGCCACAAAGGAACAAGGTTATAAATTTGGGTTAGTCTGTCACCAAAGTCCATACTCTTTCTAATATACCATGCTGTCTCCTGAGATAAAATAAAGTCAAAGAAATACAGAGTGAAATACATGGAGGCCAAGTGAGAAAGAGAGAGAGACAGAAAAATAATGACTTAATAGGTTTGGAGGGCCAGAGTTGACAGTGGCTTAAGGAAATTTTAACGACATCTTCATCTTCAACTTCTTCTCCCATACCAACTTCAGTGGGTTCTTGAGAGCTTCTATGATTTGGGGATTTTAAGAATTGACATGTCGAGTTTCTCAACAAGACCTAGTATCTATATGTGAAATAGCCCTTGGGCAGTGCATCATTTTCTATAACTGCTACTGTCATTGAATCAGGTGCTCCAGGAAAACATGGTACGTAAAATCAGTAAAGCCATGAAGGAAAATTTAAGACCCATTGGTTATTTGAGGACTAGCATGCAGTTATTTGATATATATCAAATATATATATATATTTTTTTCCCTTCAGAAGAACATTTTAAAGCTGTCAGCTTTAATGAAATAGCTTTAGATATACCTTGCCTGTCCACCTTTCCCTTTCTAATAGTACAGTAGTAACACTGTGGGAATGTCAGAATAATAGGCTGATGGGCAGTGTTAGCAAAGAAAGCCAAGTAGAGCACTGCCTGTCTTGTGTCATAGCCTTTGTGTGGTATGGGGAAGCCAGGATGTGATCAGATCACTTGTGGGATGGGGCTGACTCACCCATTCATTATTCTGGACAAGCAGCTAGTCTCCCTCTGACCGCATGCCTGCTCTGCCTTGCTTTGCCTTTCTCTTCCCTCCCCTTCTTTTCCCACACACTGTCAAAGTCCTTGATTTTTGCTGAATATTAGACAAACAAATAAACAGCAAAGAAACTTGCCTGTTTTATCTTTAATAGGGCCTTAGGTAGCTCCCCACAAAGGGAAGCTGAGGGAGGCCCAGTGTGGGAGACTAGCTGGCTCTATCATTTGTATTCTTCAGGTAAATCTTTTAAGCCTCCATTTTTTTTCAGCTGTAAAATGCTATGTTAGTGGCTATTGCTTCCTAAAAACTTCCTAGAATTCATTACACATCCTTGAGGACTAGATGTTTGTGAACTCAATAGGTGTTGGGAAAATTGGTATTTTAAAAGGAAAATGTAGTTCATTTTAGAATATACCCAGTGAACCAGAGGATCCACTGAAATTCACATTTGGCTCTACAGAGCCAGACAATGGGCTTATAACCTATTTTCTGTTGAAAATGGAACTGGAACTAGAAGTTGAATATAAATAAAATTTTAATTAAGTTGATTTTTAGGAGATTTTGGCAAGTACATAGGCTCTGAGGACCAAGAAACCAAGGCATTGTATTCTGGTATGTATTTTCCAATTTGCTATGAGGGACTTCTGTGACATTTCCTCTCACCAGTGGCCCATCCATAAAATGGGTGCAGTGCCATTTTAACCATAAATATTCTGAGCCAATATTTTCCAGGAATTTTAATCTCATTTTATAAATAAAGTACGGAAAAATCAAGTTGACTTTTAATGGACTGACATGGTGTGGTTGTAAATCTGGATATTGCTGTCTCTGTACCACTTCCCCACATTACACCTCCACCCTCAGCCCTGGCCATCAATGCAGTCAATAAGGAAAAGCCTAGAGTCCCATCAAAGTCTATACTTGGCAAATAATAGTTAACTGAATCACAGTTTCTGTTGCTTTGGGTTGAATTGTTGCCAGGTTCTCTTTCCAAGACATCACTGACCACCTGCTCTCAGCAAGGGAAAGGAAATGGGGCAAAGAGATAAGGAGAAGAAGAGGTTGTAGGGTAGTCAGGAGAAAAATGTGATTTTGGAACATGTTCCACAAATTAAGCAGTTTATGGAGAGTAATTTGGCTGGTGAAGATCTTCAGGGTGTCATGTCAGCTTCAGAATTTTAAGAGCTGCCATCCTAACTTGGCTTGTAATGTTTCTATGTGGGAATGGTGGGGGTAGGGTGAAGCTAGTATGGATGGAAGCCAGGCAAGAGGAAAACAAAACAAAGTGCTTTGTTTACAGAAGTCTCCTCAGAGAAATAAAACCATTGTCAACTCCACAACTGGAACATGTATATTCTTAATGGCAGCAACCCAGGAAGAGCCTGGCATAAGAGTCTAGTATTAAGCTCCAGAGGGCAGGTTGCTTAGAAGTGGTGGGACAGGAAAAGGGCCCCAGAAATAGGTACCTGCATGTAGCCATCTCTCTCATTGTGCTTCTTGGCCACAGTTTTTAAGTACCTTTAAGTTTCTGCCTTTGGCTACCTAGCTACTCACTCAGGGGACCCTGGCCTTTACATTCTTTCCTAATAAGCCAGAATTGAAAACCTGGAACATAATATCTATTTCTGATTAAACTCGAAGTGTATTCATGCATTTTCATTGTGTTAAGGACTTCAAAAACTCAAGTTCCCTATTTCTCAACCTGACATAAACCAGCCTTCCAAACAAAGGTACAGATGCCAACTACAGGATGTGCTCCAGTTTGGCCATCTGTCTATCACAACTCCTTCTCTTCATTCTCAAATATTTCATCCACTTACCTGTCTTAAAAAGTATTCATAGCACTAAATCTACAGCAGACACTGTACTAGGCATTGAAAATACAAAGAGAATAAAATAGAGTCCCTCTCAATCAAGTACCAGAAGTATAGGTATAAAGAATTATTGAAATATTATGAGTTAAGAGTTAAAAAGAGGCATATGAAAAATTATGCCTGGGAAATTGGAGACTGTTCCACAGAGATGATAATATTTATCAGGTTAAAAACAGAGACATGACAGAAAAATATTCTAGACAGAGGAGAACAACAAATGAAAAGACACAAAGGCATAAAGGTATGTGGCCTGTTTAAGGAAGCACAATTACCCAGTACAATGGGGGGACATATGATATGAATGGAGAAATGCTATCTACTGAAGCCAAACAGCTAAGCTAGACCAAACTGATGCAGAGCCTCCTAGGATTAGATTAAAAACAAAAATAGACTTCATTCTTTTTTTTACATCTTTATTGGAGTATAATTGCTTCACAATGGTGTGTTACTTTCTGCTTTATAATAAAGTGAATCAGTTATACATATATATATATGTTCCCATATCTCTTCCCTCTTGCGTCTCCCTCCCTCCCCGACTCCCTATCTCACCCTTCTAGCTGGTCGCAAAGCGCCGAGCTGATCTCCCTGTGCTATGCGGCTGCTTCCCACTAGCTATCTATTTTATGTTTGGTAGTGTATATATGTCCATGCCACTCTCTCACATTGTCACAGCTTACACTTCCCCCTCACCATATCCTCAAGTCCATTCTCTAGTAGATCTGTCTCTTTATTCCCGTCTTACCCCTAGGTTCTTCATGACATTTCTTTTTTCTTAGATTCCATATATATGTGTTAGCATACAGTATTTGTCTTTCTCTTTCGGACTTACTTCACTCTGTATGGCAGACTCTAGGTCCATCCACCTCACTACAAATAACTCAGTTTCCTTTCTTTTTATGGCTGACTAATATTCCATTGTATATATGTGCCACATATTCTTTATCCATTCATCTGATGATGGACACTTAGGTTGCTTCCATGTCCTGGCTATTGTAAATAGAGGTGCAAAGAACATTGGGTACATGACTCTTTCTGAATTATGGTTTTCTCAGGGCATATGCCCGGTAGTGGGATTGCTGGGTCATATGGTAGTTCTATTTGTAGTTTTTTAAGGAACCGCCATACTGTTCTCCATAGTGGCTGTACCAATTCACATTCCCACCAGCAGTGCAAGAGTGTTCCCTTTTTTCCACACCCTCTCCAGCATTTATTGTTTCTAGATTTTTGGATGAAGGCCATTCTGACTGATGTGAGATGATATCTCTTTGTACTTTTGATTTGCATTTCTCTAATGATTAATGATGTTGAGCATTCTTTCATGTGTTTGTTGGCAATCTGTATATCTTCTTTGGAGAAATGTCTATTTAGGTCTTCTGCCCATTTTTGGATTGGGTTGTTTGTTTTTTTGTTATTGAGTTGCATGAGCTGCTTGTAAATTTTGGAGATTAGTCCTTTGTCAGCTGCTTCATTTGCAAATATTTTCTCCCATTCGGAGGGTTGTCTTTTTGTCTTGTTATGGTTTCCTTTGCTGTGCAAAAGCTTTTAAGTTTCATTAGGTCCCATTTGTTTATTTTTGGTTTTATTTCCATTTCTCTATGAGGTGGGTCAAAAAGGGACTTTCTCTGATTTATGTCATAGAGTATTCTGCCCATGTTTTCCTCTAAGAGTTTGATAGTTTCTGGCCTTACATTTAGGTCTTTAATCCATTTTGAGCTTATTTTTGTGTATGGTGTTACAGACTATTCTAATCTCATAGTTTTACATGTACCTGTCCAGTTTTCCCAGCACCACTTATTGAAGAGGCTGTCCTTTCTCCACTGTACATTCCTGCCTCCTTTATCAAAGATAAGGTGACCATATGTGCGTGGGTTTATCTCTGGGCTTTCTATCCTAATCCACTGAACTATATTTCTGTTTTTGTGCCAGTACCATACTGTCTTGATTACTGTAGATTTGTAGTATAGTTTGAAGTCAGGGAGCCTGATTCCTCCAACTCCATTTTTCGTTCTCAAGATTGCTTTGGCAATTCGGGGTCTTTTGTGTTTCCATACAAATTGTGAAATTTTTTGTTCTAGTTCTGTACAAAATGCCAGTGGTAGTTTCATAGGGATTGCATTGAATTTATAGATTGCTTTGGGTAGTAGAGTCATTTTCACAATGTTTATTCTTCCAATCCAAGAACATGGTATATCTCTCCATCTATTTGTATCATCTTTAATTGCTTTCATCAGCGTCTTATAATTTTCTGCATAAAGGTCTTTTGTCTCCTTAGGTAGGTTTATTCCTAGATATTTTTTTCTTTTTGTTGCAGTGGTAAATGGGAATGTTTTCTTAATTTCACTTTCAGGTTTTTCATCATTAGTGTACAGGAATGCCCGAGATTTCTGTGCATTAATTTTGTATCCTGCTACATTACCAAATTCATTGATTAGCTCTAGTAGTTTTCTGGTAGCATCTTTAGGATTCTCTATGTATAGTATCATGTCATCTACAAACAGTAACAGCTTTACTTCTTCTTTTCTGAATTGGATTACATTTATTTCCTTTTCTTCTCTGATTGCTGTGGCTAAAACTTCCTAAACTATATTTAATAAGAGTGGTGAAAGTGGGCAACCTTGTCTTGTTCCTGATCTTAGTGGAAATGGTTTCAGTTTTTCACCATTGAGGACGATGTTGGCTGTGGCTTTGTCATATACAGCCTTTATTATGTTGAGGAAAGTTCCCTCTATGCCTACTTTCTGCGGGTTTTTTTTTATCATAAGTGGGTGCTTAATTTTGTCGAAAGCTTTCTTTGCATCTATTGAGATGATCATATGGTTTTTCTCCTTCAATTTGATAATATGGTGTATCACGTTGATTGATTTGCATATATTGAAGAATCCTTGCATTCCTGGAATAAACCCCACTTGATCATGGTATATGATTCTTTTAATGTGCAGTTGGATTCTGTTTGCTAGTATTTTGTTGACGATTTCTGCCTCTCTGTTCATCAGTGATATTGGCCTGTAGTTTTGTTTTTTTGTGACATCCTTGTCTGGTTTTGGTATCAGGGTGATGTTGGCCTCGTAGAATGAGTCTGGGAGTGTTCCTTCATCTGCTGTATTTTGGAAGAGTTTGAGAAGGATAGGTGTTAGTTCTTCTCTAAATATTTCATAGAATTTGCCTCTGAAGCCATCTGGTCCTGGGCTTTTGTTTGTTGGAAGATTTTTTATCACAGTTTCGATTTCAGTGCTTGTGATTGGTCTGTTCATATTTTCTATTTCTTCCTGATTCAGTCTTGGCAGGTTGTGCATTTCTAAGAATTTGTCCATTTCTTCCAGGTTGTCCATTTTATTGGCATAGAGTTGCTTGTAGTAATCTCTCATGATCTTTTGTATTTCTGCAGTGTCAGTTGTTACTTCTCCTTTTTCATTTCTAATTCTATTGATTTGAGTCTTCTCCCTTTTTTTCTGATGAGTCTGGCTAATGGTTTATCAATTTTGTTTATCTTCTCAAATGACCAGCTTTTAGTTTTATTGATCTTTGCTATCATTTCCTTCATTTATTTTTCATTTATTTGTGATCTGATCTTTATGATTTCTTTCCTTCTGGTAACTTTGGGGTTTTTTTTGTTCTTCTTCCTCTAATTGCTTTAGATGCAAGGTTAGGTTGTTTATTTGAGATGTTTCCTGTTTCTTAACGTAGGATTTTATTGCTGTAAACTTCTCTCTTAGATCTGCTTTTGCTCTATCCCATAGGTTTTGGGTCATCGTGTTTTCATTGTCATTTGTTTCTAGGTATTTTTTTATTTCCTCTTTGATTTCTTCAGTGATCACTTCGTTATTAAGTAATGTATTGTTTAGCCTCCATGTGTTTGTATTTTTTACAGATCTTTTCCTGTAATTGATATCTAGTCTCATAGCATTGTGGTGGTAAAAGATGCTTGATACAATTTCAATTTTCTTAAATTTACCAAGGACTGATTTGTGACCCAAGATATGATCTATCCT
This sequence comes from Mesoplodon densirostris, assembly GCF_025265405.1. Classification (NCBI taxonomy): domain Eukaryota; kingdom Metazoa; phylum Chordata; class Mammalia; order Artiodactyla; family Ziphiidae; genus Mesoplodon; species Mesoplodon densirostris. The sequence continues at coordinate 46,313,183 of NC_082681.1, read as the reverse complement.
GGAGAATGTTCCATAAGCACTTGAGAAAAATGTGTATTCTGTTGTTTTTGGGTGGAATATCCTATAAATATCAACTAAGTCCATCTTGTTTAATGTATCATTTAAAGCTTGTGTTTTCATATTTATTTTCATTTTGGATGATCTGTCCATTGGTGAAAGTGGGGTGTTAATGTCCCCTACTATGAATATGTTACTGTAGTTTTCCCCTTTTATGGCTGTTAGTATTTGCCTTATGTATTGAGGTGCTCCTATTTTGGGTTCATAAATATTTACACTTGTTATATCTTCTTCTTGGATCAATCCCTTGATCATTATGTAGTGTCATTCTTTGTCTCTTGTAATAGTCTTTATTTTAAATTATATCTTGTCTGATATGAGAATTGCTACTCCAGCTTTCTTTTGGTTTCATTTGCATGGAACATCTTTTTCCATCCCCTCACTTTCAGTCTGTATGTGTCTCTAGGTCTGAAGTAGGTCTCTTGTAGACAGCGTATATATGGGTATTGTTTTTGTATCCATTCAGCCAGTCTGTGTCTTTTGGTGGGAGCATTTATTCCATTTCCATTTAAAGTAATTATCAATATATATTTTCCTATTCCCATTTTCTTAATTGTTTTGGGTTTGTTATTTTAGGTCTTTTCCTTATCTTGTGTTTCTTGCCTATAGTAGTTCCTTTAGCATTTGTTGTAAAGCCAGTTTTGTGGTGCTGAATTCTCTCAACTTTTGCTTGTCTGTAAAGGTTTTAATTGCTCTATCAAATCAGAATGAGATCATTGCTGGCTAGAGTAATCTTGGTTGTAGTTTTTTCTCTTTCATCACTTTAAATATGTCCTGCCACTCCCTTCTGGCTTGCAGAGTTTCTGCTGAAAGATCAGTTGTTAACCTTGTGGGGATTCCCTTGTGTGTTATTTGTTGTTTTTCCCTTGCTGCTTTTAATATGTTTTCTTTGTAGTTAATTTTTGATGTTTTGATTAATATGTGTCTTGGCGTGTTTCTCCTTGGATTTATCCTATATTGGACACTCTGTGCTTCCTGGACTTTATTACCTATTTCCTTTCCCATAATAGGGAAGTTTTCTAACTATAATCTCTTCAAATATTTTCTCAGTCCCTTTCTTTTTCTCTTCTTCTTCTGGAACCCCTATAATTCGAATGTTGGTGCGTTTAATGTTGTCCCAGAAGTCTCTGAGACTGTCCTCAGTTCTTTTCATTCTTTGTTCTTTATTCTGCTCTGCAGTATTTATTTCCACTATTTAATCTTCCAGATCACTTATCCATTCTTCTGCCTCAGTTAGTCTGCTATTGATCCCTTCTAGAGTATTTTTAATTTCATTTACTCTGTTGTTCATCATTGCTTGTTTGATCTGTTCTTCTAGGTCCTTGTTAAATGTTTCTTGCATTTTCTCTATTCTATTTCCAAGATTTTGGATCATCTTTACTATCATCATTCTGAATTCTTTTTCAGGTAAACTGCCTATTTCCTCTTCATTTGTTAGGTCTGGTGGGTTTTTATCTTGCTCCTTCATCTGCTGTGTGTTTTTCTGTCTTCTCATTTTGCTTATCTTACTGTGTTTGGGGTCTTCTTTTTGCAGCCTGCTTGTCCGTAGTTCCCGTTGTTTTTGGTGTCTGTCCCCAGTGGCTAGGTTTGGTTCAGTGGCTTGTGTAGGCTTCCTGGTGGAGGGGACTAGTGCCTGTGTTCTGGTGGATGAGGCTGGATCTTGTCTTTCTGGTGGGCAGGTCCACGTCTGGTGGTGTGTTTTGGGGTGTCTGTGGCCTTATTATGATTTTAGGCAGCCTCTCTGCTAATGGGTGGTGTTGTGTTCCTGTCTTGCTAGTTGTTTGGCATAGGGTGTCCAGCACTGTAGCTTGCTGGTTGTTGAGTGAAGCTGGGTGTTGGTGTTGAGATGGAGATCTCTGGGAGATTTTCGCCATTTGATATTACGTGGTGCTGGGAGGTCTCTTGTGTACCAGTGTCCTCAAGTTGGCTCTCCCACCTCAGAGGCACAGCACTGACTCCTGGCTACAGCACCAAGAGTCTTTCATCCCCGTGGCTCAGAATCAAAAGGACAAAAAGTAGAAAGAAGAAAGAAAGAAAGAAAGAAAGAGGATAAAATAAAGTAAAGTAAGATACAATAAAATAAAATAATTAAAATAAAATTAATTATTAAGAAAAAACTTTTTTTAAAAGTAAAAAAATAAACGAACAAACAAACAAACAAAAAAAACGGACGGCAGAACCCTGGGACAAATGGTGAAAGCAAACCTATACAGACAATATTTCACACAGAAGCATACACATACACACTCACAAAAAGAGGAAAAGGGGAAAAATAATAAATCTTGCTCTCAAAGTCCACCTCCACAATGTGGGATGATTCGTTGTCTATTCAGGTACTCCACTCATCCAGGTTACATCAATTTGATTGTGGAGATTTAATCTGCTGCTCCTGAGGCCGCTGGGAGAGATTTCCCTTTCTCTTTGTTCGCACAGCTCCAGGGACTCAGCTTTGGATTTGGTCCCGCCTCTGCATGTAGGTCGCCTGAGGGTGTCTGTTCTTCGCTCAGAGAGGACAGGGTTAAAGGAGCAGCTGATTCGGGGGCTCTGGATCACTCAGGCCGGGGGGAGGGAGGGTTACAGATGTGGGGCGAGCCTGCGGCAGCAGAGCCCAGCGTAATGTAGCACCAGCCTGGGGCGCACCGTGCGTTCTCCTGGGGAAGTTGTCCCTGGATCACGGGACCCTGGCAGTGGCGGGCTGCACAGGCTCCCCAGAAGGGAGGTGTGGAGAGTGACCTGTGCTCGCACACAGTTTTCTTGTTGGCGGCAGCAGCAGCCTTAGCGTCTCATGCCCATCTCTTGGTTCCACGCTTATAGCCACAGCTTGTGCCCTTCTCTGGAGGTCATTTAAACAGTTCTCTGAATCCCCTCTCCTCGCACACCAGGAAACAATGGTCTCTTGCCTCTTCGGCAGCTCCAGACTTTTTCCTCGACTTCCTCCCGGCTAGCTGGTGAGTGCTGGTTGGCACCGATATTCTGTGCGGGAATCTCTCTGCTTTGCCCTCTGCACCCCTGTTGCTGCGCTCTCCTCTGTGGCTCTGAAGCTTCCCCCCTCCGCCACCTGCAGTTTCCGCCCATGAAGGGGCTTCTAGTGTGTGGAAACCTTTCCTCCTTCACAGCTCCCTTCCACTGGTGCAGGTCCCGTCCCTATCCTTTTGTCTCTGTTTATTCTTTTTTCTTTTGCCCTACCCAGGTACGTGTGGAGTTTCTTGCTTTTTGGGGGTTCTGAGGTCTTCTGCCAGCGTTCAGTAGGTGTTTCATAGGAGTTGTTCCACGTGCAGATGTATTTCTGTTGTATCTGTGGGGAGGAATGTGATCTCCACGTCTTACTCTTCTGCCATCTTCTAAACTCCTATCAGACTTCATTCTTAGGTAATAGTGGCTATCTGACAATTTTGAGGAGAAGAATCATGTTCAGATATACATTTTAGGGATATCGTTATGTGGTATTGTCTGGAAGATGAATTGGATGGCAAATTGAAAATAGACTAGTTAAGAGCTGTTGCAGTGATGCGCATTCAAACTGCTGAAGGGTAGATCTTGAGCATTACACAGGGTTTGTTTGTGTGTTGGCAGGTAGTGTGGGGGTGAGTTAGCAAGAGATGATGGAAGAGAAGTAAAGGGCTTGGTTTTAGACATAGGAATAGAAATGACAAAACTTGGTAACTGATTGTATGTGTGACATGAAGGAGAGGAAGGAGTAGGGGTTGATATCTAGGTTTCCGATTTTGATGAATGGGTGAATGGTAGTACTGGAAAAGTATATGCCTTCTTAAGCTGTCTGCTTTCTTTCTTTATTTACCTTTCCTTTTTTCAGTATTGGCTGCCCTTCCTCTCTTACCTCAGATAATCTCTTGACAAATAGTTTTCAAAGCAGTTTGAGAAAGCTAGAACACAACACATTAAGGACACCTGAAAACCCAAACAGCCTGAGATGTTGTGACTTGAAGATTGACCAAAATGTCTGCATGTATAAGAAATATTTTTAGAGGAGGTTTTTAAACCTTTGATTTCTATTTATTAATATGTAGAAGAGTAAACAAGGAAGTGGGATAAAATTATAGTTAAAAAATATTTCAGTGGGATATAAGGAAGATGGTTTTTAGCTATTCTAGTGAAACAGACTAGAATGAGACACCTGGATGGAAACTATGTAGATCTTCAAGGGGAGATACAATAATCCTGAGACCTAAATAATTTGACAGCAGCCTGAAGGCAGGTGCTTGGATTTGATGATCTCTCCGAGCATCCTTTCTACAAATGTACTTCTATTCTGCCCCAGATATTTCTGGAGGAACTATCTTCCTATTGATCTGGCTGTGTATATGCATTGAGGGAAAGGGTGCAGCAAATACTTGAAATTATCTAATTTGATAACTCTAGAAATGAAGATAGAGATGAGAGAGGGAGAAAATTGCTTACTTTAGTTTTGAAAGTATTTTTTACGTGGACTCTTTAAGGCCAGCTCCTGTTAGGGCGGAAAATGCACCTAAGATCCAGAACTTAAAACGTACTAGCTATCCAAGACAAAGTAGGGGATTGAGAAGAGTGATACTGATAGAGAAATGCAAAACAATGAATCAAACACTTCACTAAGCATGAAACCAGAGCAGAACCATCCCTTAAGGCTAAAGCTGTAGATTTATGGGGAAAGTAGCTTAGATTTGAGGTTCATGGACTATGAAAGGCATGAGCATTCTCCACACTCTGACACACAGGCAGGGAACATTCATATGCAAACAATGCGCATATGTAAACCATGGTTCTAGCAGAAAATCAAAATAATTTACTTTAAGGATTAGAGATGAGCCAGACACCCCATGGAGAATTGTGCCAACAATATAAGAGGACCAGAGGACTTCCAGCTAAATAAAACAGCATCTTACCAAAGGTATAGATCTCTGAGTAATGGGTTATCTTTTTTCCCTTTCTTCTTAAGAGTTCATTTACATTTGAATCATTAATTCCATTGCAAAGGATTATGTCATTATGAATTATTTGGTATCTTCCACCATACCATTATTTGTGGTTGAATCTGGAAGACTGACATACAAAATCTCATTTGTCAATTTGTCTTGAATTTTCTCAGCCTAGAAAGTTTTACAGACTTTGTTAAATATAACATGATTGATACATTAAAAATTTCATATTTTTCCTCAGGGAACTTTTGCTAAATATCTATATCCTTTGGAATTTATCCAGGGATTTGTGTAGAGTTTTCTGAAAAGGAAGATAAAGTCCTAAAGAAGAAAAAAAATCAGAAAGTTGCCCTCATGGAGTCACGTCTTTTTAGTACTTTCCCTCGTTAGATTTTACAAAGGGTACCCTCTGCTACCAGGCTCCAGGGCATATCAACATAATTTGAATAGGAGAATAAGAGAAGATAATAAAACTGTTAAAACTCTGTGTGTGTGTATGTATGTGTGTGTGTGTGTGTGTGTGTGTGTGTGTAAGAGAAATAGGAAGAGTCAGAGTCAGAGACACAGAGAAACAGAAAAAGACAAAAATTAAAATAACAGCCATAAACACAGGAGTTACCACATTGTTTGATATTATTGTTGCCTGCTCAGAAAGAATGATCTTGCTCAAGAAGATGAATCGTGAGTGGTAATATCCACCTTCTTTCTTTAAGCAGTATCCCCTATAAACCCTTTGATTTTGTGGCATTCTCTGCCTCTCCTCAATGTGCCATACAGCATTGATTTATTAAAAAGAAAAACAGTATTTGAGTTATATCTCACTAAAGCTGGTGTTTAAAAAAGGAAAATCAGAATATAGTTAAAATCCCTTTACTTGAACATTCTTATTAGAATCTTATGACACCTTTTGAGGTAACTCAAAACACCCCCAGTGCAGGTGATGGAAGAAAAGGAGGGTATCATTAAACTCAGGTTAGGCTGTCCTGGCATATTATGTGTCTGACATGTATTTGCAAAAATATTTGGACATCCCTGAAGTTTAGCCTATTTAAAATACTAATGGTTATTTGGCTCCTTCAGAGAAGCAAGAAGGGAATTTTTGGTTACCGCCTTGTTAGACTCCTAACCTGTTTCCCTACACAGGTCAATCCAGGAAATATCAACTGGGTGAATTTCAGTTAAGGTCAGTTTTAATTGCAGCAATTCATTGAATTAATACTTTCCACTACGGCATTGCATGGTAAGCTGGCTTTTGTAAAACAAGAAGTTATCTGAATGTGAGAGTGGTTGCAACCTTTGTTAAATGCATAAAATAATTGGCATTGCATCCAGCCCTCTCTCAATACAGACCCTGATCTCTGAGTATGTCACTCACCCCAGGGCTTGGCAGTATTTTTATTTTTTATAGTCAAATCCCATACCATTTCAAGTAATTGTGTATATACTTTTTTATAAGTAGTAATTTATTGCTGAATGTTTGCTGTTATTTGACTGCCATTCCAAATTCCCATAAATTGAGATTTTACACTCTGTCTACAGAAGAAGCATTCATGCCCCTATTTTTAGATAAAATAATTCATCATAAAATTATGGATAATTAAAAATTATATTTCATTAATGGTTTATACTTTTCATTTCCTATTGCCTCTCTGATCCTCACAACAAACCAGTGTGGAAGATGATGAATCCCATTGAGTTTAAAAGCTGTAGCTCACATATCTGACAGTATAACTAAATCTGAAATTCTGGTCACATTATTTACAGTCTTATACTCTGTGATAGTCAGTAAGGCTGTCAGAAATATTTCAGTCCTTCTAGCCATATGGTAGGAATTCACTTTCCTGCCCAGCTGAAATTAGGTGTGGCCAACAAGACTTACTTTGGTCATTGAAATGTGAGCAGAAGTGACACATGTCATTTCTTAGTGGAAGCATTTAATTGCCAGTGTTGGTTTCAGCCTTTCAATTATCTTTCTTTGCTGATTGTGGAAGCTCTTTTTTAGATGGATCCTCCTTAAGTCTGGGTCTTTTAATGATTACCTTGGACAGAGCCTTCACCGCATCAACCTACGTTGTATGTGAAACCTAAGTAAAAAATAAACTTTTGCTGTTTTAAGATAAGGGTATTTGGATGATTGTTTGTTTTTGAAGCATAACCTATTTTATCCTGACTTATGGATACACTTTTTCAATGGAATGACCAGTATATTCTCATTTAAGTATGTCTTCCTAATAGCTTCATATCTGTTGAAACTTGCTCCTTTGGGACCAGCAGTATTTTTGCACAGCTACATTAGCAACATTTTATAAGCATTCTCAGATTAAATAATTTTGGATTTGGTAGGCGTACTGGAATGAGAGTCAATGCCCTATTCTTTTTAAGTGTAGTGATGATAAATTAGTCACAGATTAAGAGCTTAAAGGAATTTCATGAGTCCAGCAATTCTACCTCCCACTCTTAAGCTGGTTGAGCACTTTCTCTTTCTTTACTTTGCATCAGCAAGGAAGATATTTGACATGAAAGGGGAAGACTGTGAATAGTAAGAAAAGCATGGCAGTGATCACAATACCATGAACTTGGAAACTTTTTTCCCTATTGAGCTTAAGTACACTTCAGATATTACCTATGAAAGAGGAAAAAGGAAGAGAATGTATAGGCATTGGGAAGGGAGGATAGTTATCTTTAGCACCACTTTGAACCAATATTCCCTTCTCTCAAGATAGAAGTAGATTTCTCTGAATATACTGGATCATTTCTGAGAATGCAGATGTTAGATGTTTCCACAGCATTAAAAAAAATTAACAGTCAAATTCTTGAAGCCATAATTCAGGCTTAAATATAGCTTTCCCCTCACCATGTTCAAAATCCCATTCTCTTTCCTTGGTTGAGCTCACCAAATCTCTCACAAGGAAAAATAAGGTAGAGTCCATAGACTCTTAGAATCATAACCTTTATAAATGGAAGAAGCCTTAGAAATTATGTGGTCCAACTCTCTCTCTTATACATGAGGAAACAGAGACCCAGAAAGAGGAGATTTGGCTCATTTCATACAAAGCTATCTACATTTCCTGGATATATACATATGACTGTCAGGATTTATAATATATTTATTTAATTAAATCTTAAATGTATCTAACTTTTCTGTAAGTAGTTTTGGTAGCCTGAAGCATAAACTACGTCCTCTGTGTATTGGTAAATGACAGTATTAATGGTGGTGATGATGATGATGGTAAATCATTCAAATTAATTATGATATAGGAAGTTGGGCTGCTGTAACAATAACATCAACAACAAAACAACTAAATATCCACTGTCTTAACTGAGACTGAAGTGGTTTGTTTGTTTTCCCCCTCACATGTTCATCTATATGTAAGTAGTCCCTTTTGATAACAATTTATTTCTACTTGGTTTATTCTTAAAGAGCATTGTCTTAATTCAAATGGAATGTTGTCTAGAATAATTAACACAGTAAGCTTTTCCAGATTTTTCTCTGGAAAGGAGAACACTAAAAGAGGAGATGATGATACATGTCTACTAATGCTTGGTAATTTGACAGTATGGTAAGGGAGACTTGGGGGAGGCTCACAAGAACTAGACCACAGAAGATAACCCACTCTGCTTATATATAGGATTAAACCCTTGCTTTGCCCCTAATTTTCCCTCTTCTACTAAGGAGGGAATTACCATAGCCTTCCTTAATTATCAGTCCCTAGATCAAACTTCAGAATCAGATTTTTAAAACTTTACCTAGAAATGAAGACATTCCAAGTATTTCTAATTTCACTTTTCCTTCAGAGTAAGGATACTCAGTCTGCATGCCCCATGACATAATCTGTCATAGGAGCATCTGGTGACATCACTCTTTCCCTGACATGCCCAATAATTATCAGACTCTGGATTTCCCCCTACTCTGGAGGCACAAACACCTAGAAATGAGAAGTGATTTACAAGAAATTTTAGCACCAGGAAAAAGTAAAATGAACCATAAGGATAAATTAATATGTCAAATCCAATGAAGCCAATAATTCTTGGAATATTGTTTATTTTCCAAGTGAAAACATAGACTTAAGTAATATTTAGGAAAGCTTAAGTTTGTATTATGGCCAGGAATATAGTTCATGGGTGGAAATTAATTACTTTTTTACCCTAGATCTCTCTGAGGTTAATGTGTCTTAAGTACAGGTATAACTTGTTTTAAGTAAACCTAACTTTTGAAAATCACAATTGACACAAAAATCAAAATTAGTTTTTAGCTCTATAAAAGGATTCAAGACAGGATTTCTTTATATATGGTCCTCTAATTCTAGAGTCAGCAAACTGTGACCCAAGGACCAAATCTGACCAACCCTTATTTTTGTAAATAAACTTTTATTAGGACACAGTCATGCCCATTCATTAAATTTAGGGATTATTTATGGCTGTTTTTACACACACTACATCAGCAAAGTTGCTGCAACAGAAACTCTGGCTGGCAAAACATGAATTATTGACTATCAGGCCATTTACAGAAAAAGTTTGATAACTTCTACTCTAGTGCATTCAAATTACTCTAGTGTTATTCAAATTGCATGAATGTGATTTATTTGGAGGAAATAAACATATTTTGATATGGCTGGAGAAAAGTGCACATGTACAAAAGGGATAGAGATAAAGCTAGTGGAGTGGAAAGAGGTCATGAAGAACTTTGTGTATTTAGCTAAAGAGTTTAAACTTTATCCTGAAAATAGTGGGAAGCCATGGAAGGTATTTATTTCAGTGGACTGACATGATTTGGAAAGAAATCAATTAGGAAAGTATTGTTAACCAGTCAAGAAATGATGAATACCTGAACTTATGTGGTAAAGAATGAAGTCCGAATGAAGCTGAAGGAAACAGATACTAGTGTTATTAACAAGACAGAAATGACAGGATTTTGTGAATGGGGGAATGGATGTTAATAGTAAGGAAAAGGGAGGAATGTGAGATGACTTACAGATTTCTGACTTAGAAAACTACATGCATGTTAGTACCATAAGACAAGGAGGAAATTTTCAGGAAATAAAATGGGTTAGGTTTTGTACGTGTTGAATATTATATGCTTGTGAGACATCCAGGTGGAAATAGTCTTTAAGCAAGTTGCATCATGAGTCTGGCACACAATTTAGAGTTCTGAGATACAGACTTGAAGTTATCAGCCATAACTGGAAATATAGGCCATGGTTTGGAATAAATCAGTCAAAGAACTCTATAGAGTAAAACAGCATCAAGGATAACATCAGTATCTAAATGATTGTCGAGGAAGCCCATGAAGAAGAATGGGAAGACCATGAAGGACACTGAAAATGAGCTTCCAACTGGTAAGGAGGGAAAAAGGAATATCATGAAAGCCAAGAGAAAATGAAAATTTAAGAGAGAATGTCAAATACCTAAGAGAGATCAAGTAATGAAATAATACCATGGCAGAAGATTAATCACTGTGTTGGTAAATATGGAGGTCACTGGTGACCTTAGTGAAAGCAGTGACTGGAAAGGAAGGAAAAAGAAACAGTTAATTTTTCTGTAGAATACTGGAGAAGCCAATAACTAGAGGATTCTTAAATCAAGGGAGTATTTCTTGAGGATGGGAAAGACTTGAGTGCATTAATTATGACGGGGGGATGGAGTCTCCAGAGAGGACGGAGAAGATGCAAGAAAGACCCACTGGATCTTCAGGCTCCTTTGCCAAACAAGATCTGTACATGACAGTCCCATCTTCTAGTTCCTCAGGTCACTGTCATCCAGGCTAATCAAAAAAGAGCTGACATTTAAACTTTGGATGGTAATCACATGTCTGAGAACATGATTCATAGCTCAATGACACTTGCTTTCTCAGATCTGTCTTTCTTTAGTAGGATCAACTAAGAGGAACATGTTTTAATTTCTTTTTCCATCAAGCAGGAATCACTGTAAGGTCCAGAGGGAGGCTAGAGAGCAAGTGGGTGTGTGGATTGTTAACTGGTCCCTTTGCTATCTGTCATGGTACTTGAATGTGCAATCAGCTCTATGTTGATACTGTGTTTAGAGAAGTAAAATAGTAGTGTTAAGAATACCTGGGAGAAACATGAGCTCATTCTTCTTTGTGGTAAATGGTACATTTTTGTGAGACTGCAGCAGTGAACATTGCTGGATGTGTGGTGGTAAAAAGAAGCATTCAATACAACATGCTAATAGGTACAATTTATTAAAACATCCCCTGAATCTTACAGAATAATGTAAGATTTACTAATGTAAATCACCCATTGGTGTAAAATTAGACTTGAAGATACCAAAGTTGATAAGGAATCAGTCTAGCATTACTAAGCCTACTGAATATATATGCCAAGTTCCAGTAGGTCAGTAGGTCAACAGGACACAGTGTGTTCACGCACTATATGCAGATTCCAGAAGTCACCTTGGAGGTATTCAGAAAGCTTAGCCCAGTCACTTCCTTTGAGGAACTTATGTTCTGTTAGGGCACTGAGACATAGTTATATAATAGAATACTTATGTGCAACACCTACATGACCTTACTACCTTGTTAGTATTATGTAGACTTAATGGGGAAAACTGAAAAATGCCCCAGAAGTAGCAGATGCCATGAGAATATTGCAGTGAGTAATATAAACCAGCTATATGATTAATTATTTTAGAAAAGGAAATTACCAAACATTCATTTATTCAACAAAATTTCATCAAGTATCAATACCTACTATGGGCAAAGGATTTCTTTGATAATGGAGCTGAAGACTGAAAAAAACCCATCATCTTTTTTGATGGGCCTATGTAACATTAGTTAACATTAGTGGAAAATTACTTCTAGAAAAACTGAAAAGAAAGGATGCCTAAAACTTATTTTAATATTCTCATTGAATATTGCTTGGATCAATCTGTGAAAGGTTGAGCCAGAGAATTTCTTCCCAATAACTCTGAAGCCACATCTTTGCCCTCATGCTAAATGTTAATGGCACTAGCAGAGTGAAACATGATTTACCACAATCTATGTATGTTTTGTCACCTCAGCTAGGTATTAGTTGTATCGAAGGTAGTATATCTCTTCTGCTTCCCTTTTCCTCCCATATAGTAGGCACTAGGTATGTACCATTGTGATTGATTTGATTGATTTTTTAAAGATATTAAATATCTCTCTCCTCAGCCAAAATTGAGGACATATTTTCCAGACTACTCTTATCCATGAGAAAGCATGTACCGACCCCCCACCCACCCCATAACTCTATATTGAAGAAGTTTAAAGTGCCAGACTATAATAATTTCCCCTCTGCTGACCACACTTCTCCACTCCCCCCACCAAACGCCATCTCTTTTTCCATTCTGTGGTAGGACCTAGGATGCAGTCAAAAATGTGGTTTCCATTGCTCTGAAGTTATGTCAGCCTTGAAGAGTTCAAGATGTTTCCAGTTGTAGGAAATTTTTCACTTTCTTTGTACAAGACTTACTTTATAATCATCTGTAACAGCAGAAAAGCTGTAAATGCTTTTGACCAGCTTCCATGAATATGCTTATAGATTAGCAAATATATATGATTGTCTCACACTGGGAATAGGTCCTGAAACAAAATATTTTTCAAGGGAGGAGTCACCTACTATGTTTAAGGTTAAGTGATATGTCAAACATAGGGGTTATATAAGACATAGACCATGGCTGCTGAGCTTGGTTTGATATTCTATTATTTACATTTGACATTTTTCCTACAAGTACCTTTAATTATGTTTTAAATCACAGTGACTAATACCTTTTCTGAAGTAATACAGTCTACATCACTGGAATAGGAATATTTTCCTTTTAGTTTAACCTTCTGGAATTCCAAATACCAAAGGTAAGGAGACAGAGAAGCCAAGAAAACCCCGATGCAAGTGCTATTGGAGCACAGTGTGGGGTGAGATCCTTTCAAAGCTGTTGGCCCCTTGAAAGTACACCACTAATAATTACAAAGGGCACCGAAGCCAAACTCTAGTCCCAATAATTATCAGACAAATTCATCCTGTTCCTATCACTAGGAAACACTGAAAATCTATCACTGTTTTCTAAATTCTGTATAATGGGCCCTTTCTTTTTTTTTTTTCTTAAAATTTTATTTATTTATTTATTTATTTATTTACTTACTTACTTACTTACTTACTTACTTATTTTTGCGGTATGTGGGCCTCTCACTGTTGTGGACTCTCCCATTGCGGAGCACAGGCTCCGGACATGCAGGCTCAGCGGCCATGGCTCACGGGCCCAGCCGCTCTGTGGCATGTGGGATCCTCCTGGACCGGGGCATGAACTCATGTCCCTTGCATCGGCAGGCGGACTCTCAACCACTGTGTCACCAGGGAAGCCCTGGGCCCTTTCTTTAATGAATTTCCAGAGCTATGTGATCAATAAATGTTTGTTGAATAAATAAATAAAATAATGAGTTCGTGTTGCCTTCAAGGTCCAGGTGGTAAGGCTACCTTATAATTGAGATCCATTTTATATTGAGGGCTATCTACTTCTTCAGGAATTGAATCCCACTGGATAGACTCCAGCTACAGTAGTATCTAGCCCTCTCCCCTCAGGAATAATGTTAGAGGTAGATTCTCAATATTTGCCAACTACATGACTTTTGCTTGACTTGCAGGGCTTATGGATGAGCTTTCCACTGGGGAAAAAGTTCTGCTGGTTAGTTACATTTACACTTGGCATTTGGGAATATTGGTGTTAAAATAGAGTAATTGTTTTTCCTCCAATCAACGTTTCATGTCTGTCTTATACTAATGACTTTAGCTTCACTTTCAGGGGAAAAATTGCAAACCCTAAGGTAACTTTTCAACACCTAAAATAAATTCACATGAGGAAGATGAAAGTTTAAATACAATCATGGCTAAAACTTTTTAAAATATCTTAAACTTTTTAAAAAAAGACTTAGAAAAAAGATAACCAAACACATTTGCTTTTTTTTTTATTTCTCCAAGGAAACATTATCAAACTGGACTCCACCATGTCATTGAATAATTTGTATGTAGTAATCACTGAAATAGCAGGCTGAGAATACATAATAATAACAACAATTCTATTACTGCTCCTTCTACTATTTTTGCTGCTACTGTTTCTAATAAGCATTGAGACTTTCCTAAGAGCCAGGCACTAAGCTAATTTTTAAATTAATTATCACACTAATTCTTCACAATTAATTTGTACAATATATTTTAATACTCCACCTAATAGATAAGGAACTAAGGCTCAAAGAGGAACATTAATTTTCTTAAGATCACATAAATATGAAGATATGAAAGCCAATACTCAATTCTGCTCTAACAACAGTCTATGTTATTATCCATCAGTCCATATTGCCTCAGATCATCAATAGGTTGGTAATAATGCTGCAAATCAGAAAAATTGGATACCCTTCCTAAGCCCAAAATAAATGATTTGGAATTGTTGTCGTGTCCTGACAGATCATTACATTGATAGCTAAGAGACCAAGATAGTCTTTGAAGTCCAGGTTTTATTCTCTTGCCTTAACCATATTGCATACACTCTCTCTCTCCCCCTCCCCCAGATACTGTAAGGCAGGTTGCTTGTACAGCTTATTTGCTGCAAATAAATTGTTCAGATAAAACCATCTTTGCACTCCACACTTAATAGATACGTGTTGGTAAATATATCTATTATATTATTAAGGCTATTCAATGGAGCATTGATGAAAAATCATCCTGTGTGCTTTCCTGACCCAAGTTCCATATTCGTATCCAGTGAAATCAGGCTAAAATAACCCAAGATGGAAAAGAACTTTTAAATAGGCAGCCTCAGTTATATATAGAGAAATAAAACTGGAGAAGGATATTCCTAGGCAATGTTTATGCCTTGGTGCTGGCAGGAGGAGGATGGCTAAGAATTAATGTTAAGTGAGCCTCATGTGTTTTCTGGCATACTCTGGCAAAGGCCACTTCCCTTGTATCCACCAGCTGATCAACTGTACAGCTGCCAGGAATATGTATCCCCCATTTCCCATAACAAGGGGCCCAGGGCAATCACCTTGACTCACCCACTCTAGGGACAACTGGGGATTCTGCACATGTAGGACCTTTGAAAACAGTAGCAGAATAGCATGAATTTTGAGAAAGAAGAGCCAGCAGCCAGACAGATTTCACAACATAGGTACCTAAATGTTGCAGGACAGGGCAGGGAAACAAATTTGTCAAACCAAAACATTATGAAGCCAAGATTTTAAAGCTCTACCAGAAAAGCCTGCTCAGAGAATAAGGCAGAGAAATATCCCTAGGATAACCCTTAAAGGGAGAGGGTTTGGCAACCCTTTTGATTGTTTAGAATAAATTCTGCTAAGCCTTATGAGGCCCATTGTGTACAACTTAAATCATTTTATGGAAATTTAAAAAATAAATTTAGTAAATATCTTAAATTTGCATGCTGCTAAGTAAGAGGGAGAAGGGTAACATAATTTAAAAGGGAGGAGAGGGCTTCCCTGGTGGCGCAGTGGTTGAGAGTCCGCCTGCCGATGCAGGGGACACGGGTTCGTGCCCCGATCCCGGAGGATCCCACATGCCGCGGAGCGGCTGGGCCCGCGAGCCATGGCCGCGGAGCCTGTGTGTCCGGAGCCTGTGCTCCGCAACGGGAGAGGCCACAGCAGTGAGAGGCCTGCGTACAGCAAAAAAAAAAAAAAAAAAGGGAGGAGAGGAGCGAGATAATCCTAAATCACTAACATTTTGTTTGGAAATGCATTCTGAAATATTTTTTTCTTCTGTGGACCCACCTTAGTTTTTGTTCAGACTAATATCTAAAGTAGTTGAAAGTCCCTGGACACACCAACTAGCATAGGAGAGGGAACCTAGAAGCAAAAGCTTAACCTAGAATCTGGGATGTACCATCTATTATAGATGAACTACAAAAGGGATTAACTGCACAAAGTTAATTTGGGCTTGACTGTACTGCTATGATCATGCAATTTCTCTTTCCATAGCCAAAAAGTAACATTTAAAATTTGATTTGTTTCTGTACTTTCAAAATAATGTTGACAGTTTTTTTATTTGCTGATTATAAAAGTTACAAATATTCATTATAGAAAATTTGGAAAATATAGGAATAATGAAGAAAATAATGATCTATAATCCCACCATTTGAAGTTAATGGCTTTTAATATTTCAATGTATTTCTGGCCAGTTTTCATATAAAATTATAAATATAGAGAGATTATGAACTTGAGATCTAACTGCTTAAGTTTTTATCCATCTTTTATTTAATATTTTATTATGAACATTCCCCATGTAGTTAAATATTCTTCACAAGGAAATTGAATTATGTGTTATGATTTTCTTCACCACTTGGATATACCAGAATTTATTTAAGCATACTACTCTTTTTGAATATTTAGGCTGTGTCTAATTTTTCGCCAGTATAGTGAATATTACTATTAATAATTTAAAAATTATTATCTATGCAAATAAGCATATATTTGCATATAGGACCTTGAGATAGTGTCCTAGATGTGGAGATTATTATATCAAAGAGAATACATATTTTTGAGGCTCTTGATAACATAGCAAAACTGCTTTCCAGGAATATTGTATATATTTACAACCATACTGGCAGTATATATGTGTCCATCTTGCCATACCCTCCAAGGTCTAGAATACACATATACATGCATATTTTATGTAGGAAAATAGTATTTCATTTACTAGTATTTGTATTACTTTTGAGTTAGGATTTTGGTTTATAGGCTATTTGTAGTTTTTCTGGAGTTATCTATTCATGTACTTTGGCAAATTTTGACTTGGATGTTAATATTTTTATCTATCTACATATATACACATATATTTCTGTATATATCAAAGATATAAAACCATCATCTGCCATATTTGTTGCAAATTTTATCCCAGCTTCTTTGAGGAATAATTTAAATAAAATAAAGTTAACCAATTTTGAGTGTACAGTTTAATGATTTTTGGTAATGGTCAGTTGTGTAACTATCACAACAATCAAGACGTAGAATATTTCCATCACCCCTCAAAATTCCCTTGTTCCAATTTACAGTCAATCCCCCCTACCTATCTAGCCCCAGGCAACCAATGACCTGCTTTATAGCATTATAGTTTTGCCTTTTATAGAATTTCATAAAAATGAGAGTATACCGTATATGGTATTTTGTGTACGGCATGTTTCACTTAGTATAATTCTTTTGAGATCATCCATGCTATTATATGTATTGGTAGTTCCAACCATGTTTTTAATTGCATGAATATACCACAATTGTTTATGCATTCCCTAGTTCCTGGACATCTGAGTTTTTCCTAGTTTGGGGCTATTATGAAAAAGAGCTGCTGTGAGCATTCTTTGTGAGGGCATATGTTTTTACTGCCCTTGAAAAGAATTGCTTGTCCATATGGTAAGTGCAAGTTTGAAAGAAACAGCCAAACTCTTTTCTAAAGTGATGTACTATCTTGTATTCTCTCAAGCATTCCAGTTGTCCCACATCGTTGTCAACATATGGTATTGTCAAGATTTTTAATTTTAGCCATTCTGCTGAATGTGAAGTAGCATCTCAGTGTGGTGTTAATTTGCATTTTCTTGATGAATAACGATGCTATTATTTTCATGTATTGGGTTGGCCAACAAGTTTGTTCGTGTTTTTCCATGTTACGGAAAAACCCGAATCAACTTGTTGTCCAACCCAATACTTATTAGCCACTCATATATCATCTTTGTTTTAACTGAAGTATAGTTGATTTACAGTATTATATTAGTTTTAGATGTACAACATAGTGATTTAATATTTTTATAGATTATACTCCATTAAAGTTATTATAAAATATTGGTTATATCCCCTGTGCTGTACAATGTATACTTGTAGCTTATTTATTTTATGCATAGTAGTTTGTCCCTCTTAATACCCTATCCCTATCTTGCCCCTCCCCCTATCCCTCTCCCCACTGGTAACCACTAGTTCTCTATATCTGTGAGTATGTTTGTTTCTTTTTTGTTATATTCACTAGTTTGTTTTACATTTTAGATTCCACATATAAGTGATAAAGTATAATATTGATATTTGTCTTTCTCTGTCTGACTGATTTCACTAAGCATAATGCCTTTCAAGCCCATCCATGTTGCTGCAAATGACAAAATTTCATTTTTTTTATGGCTGAGTAATATTCCATTGTCTCTGTGTATGTTTGTGTGTGTGTGCACATCTTCTTTATCCATTCATCTGTTGAAAGTAACTTATGCTGCTTCCATATCTTGGCTATTATAAATAATGCTGCTATGAACATTGGGATACATGTATCTTTTCAAATTAGTGTTTTTGTTTTCTTTGGATATATACCCAGGAGTGGAATTGCTGGATATATGATAGTTCTATTTTTATTTTTTTGAAGAATATATATACTGTATTCCTTAGTGGCTGCTCCAATTTACATTCCCACCAACAGTGTACTAGGGTTCTCTTTTCTCCACATTCTCCCCAACATTTCTTATTTGTAGACTTTTTGATCATAGTTATTCTGACAGATGTGAGGTGGTATCTCTTTGTGGTTTTGATTTGCATTCCTCTGATGATTAGTGATGGTGAACCATCTTTTCATGTCCCTCTTCACCATCTGCATATCTTCTTTGGAAAAATGCCATTACAGGTCTTCTGTACACTTCTTTGATAAGGATGCTTGCTTTTTGATATTGAGTTTTATGAGCCATATATCAACTTTGGTGAAGTAAGTGTTCAAATATTTTGCTCATTTTTTAAAATCAGAGGACTTGCCTTCTTATTATTGAGTTTTAAGAGTTCTTTACATATTCGAAGTGCACACTCTTTATCAGATGTTTTGAAAATATTCTCTTCTAGCCTGGTACTTGATTTTCATTTCCTTAATAGTATAATATAAGGAACAAAAGTTTTAAATTTTGATAAAAGACAATCGACTTTTTAAAATTTTGGAGTCCATGTTTATTTTTGTGTCACATTTAAGATATCTTTGCCTAATCCAAGGTTACTTTGTTTCTTTCAGAAGTTCTATAGATTCAGTTCTTATATTTAGGTATAAGATCCGGTTTGATGATGGCCATCCTGACTGGTGTGAGGTGATACTTCACTGTAGTTTTGATTTGCATTTCTCTAATGATTAGTGATGTTGAGCATCCTTTCATATGTTTGTTGGCAATCTGTATATCTTCTTTGGAGAAATGTCTATTTGGGTCTTCTGACTAGCTTTGGATTGCATTGTTTGTTTTTTTGATATTGAGCTGCATGAGCTGCTTGTATATTTTGGAGATTAATCCTTTATCAGTTGTTTCGATTGCAAATATTTTCTCCCATTCTGAGGGTTGTCTTTTTTTTTTTTTTTTTTCTTTTTTTTTTAAATTTTATTTTACAAATTAAATCAGTTATACATATACATATGTTCCCATATCCCCTCCCTTTTGCGTCTCCCTCCCACCCTCCCTATCCCACCCCTCCAGGCGGTCACAAAGAACCGAGCTGATCTCCCTGTGCTATGCGGCTGCTTCCCACTAGCTATCTACCTTACGTTTGGTAGTGTATATATGTCCATGCCGCTCTTTCACTTTGTCACAGCTTACCCTTCCCCCTCCCCATATCCTCAAGACCATGCTCTAGTAGGTCTGTGTCTTTATTCCTGTCTTACCCCTATGTTCTTGATGACATTTTTTTCTTAAATTCCATATATATGTGTCAGCATACAGTATTTGTCTTTCTCTTTCTGACTTACTTCACTCTGTATGACAGACTCTAGGTCCATCCACCTCATTACAAATAGCTCAATTTCATTTCTTTTTATGGCTGAGTAATATTCCATTGTATATATGTGCCACATCTTCTTTATCCATTCATCTGTTGATGGACACTTAGGTTGCTTCCATGTCCTGGCTATTGTAAATAGAGCTGCAATGAACATTTTGGTACATGACTCTTTTTGAATTATGGTTTTCTCATGGTATATGCCCAGTAGTGGGATTGCTGGGTCATATGGTAGTTCTATTTGTAGTTTTTTAAGGAACCTCCATACCGTTCTCCATAGTGGCTGTACCAATTCACATTCCCACCAGCAGTGCAAGAGTGTTCCCTTTTTTTCACACCCTCTCCAGCATTTATTGTTTCTAGATTTTTCGATGATGGCCATTCTGACTGGTGTGAGATGATATCTCATTGTAGTTTTGATTTGCATTTCTCTAATGAGTAAAGATGTTGAGCATCCTTTCATGTGTTTGTTGGCAGTCTGTATATCTTCTGTGGAGAAATGTCTATTTAAGTCTTCTGCCCATTTTTGGATTGGGTTGTTTGTTGTTTTGCTGTTGAGCTGCATGAGCTGCTTATAAATTTTGGAGATTAATCCTTTGTCAGTTGCTTCATTTGCAAATATTTTCTCCCATTCTGAGGGTTGTCTTTTCGTCTTGTTTATGGTTTCCTTTGCTGTGCAAAAGCTTTGAAGTTTCATTAGGTCCCATGTGTTTATTTTTGTCTTTATTTCCATTTCTCTAGGAGGTGGGTCAAAAAGGATCTTGCTGTGATCTATGTCATAGAGTGCTCTGCCTATGTTTTCCTCCAGGAGTTTGATAGTGTCTGGCCTTACATTCAGGTCTCCAATCCATTTTGAGCTAATTCCTGTGTATGGTGTTAGGGAGTGATCTAATCTCATACTTTTACATGTCCCTGTCCAGTTTTCCCAGCACCACTTATTGAAGAGACTGTCCTTTCTCCACTGTACATTCCTGCCTCCTTTATCAAAGATAAGGTGACCATATGTCCGTGGGTTTATCTCTGGGCTGTCTATCCTGTTCCATTGATCTATCTTTCTGTTTTTGTGCCAGTACCATACTGTCTTGATTACTGTAGCTTTGTAGTATAGTCTGAAGTCAGGGAGCCTGATTCCTCCAGCTCCGTTTTTCGTTCTCAAGATTGCTTTGGCTATTCGGGGTCTTTTGTGTTTCCATACAAATTGTGAAATTTTTTGTTCTAGTTCTGTGAAAAATGCCATTGGTAGTTTGATAGGTATTGCATTGAATCTGTAGATTGCTTTGGGTAGTAGAGTCATTTTCACAATGTTGATTCTTCCAATCCAAGAACATGGTACATCTCTCCATCTATTGGTATCATCTTTAATTTCTTTCATCAGTGTCTTATAATTTTCTGCATACAGGTCTTTTGTCTCCTTAGGTAGGTTTATTCCTAGATATTTTATTCTTTTTGTTGCAATGGTAAATGGGAGTGTTTCCTTGATTTCACTTTCAGATTTTTCATCATTAGTATATAGGAATGCCAGAGATTTCTGTGCATTAATTTTGTATCCTGCAACTTTACCAAATTCATTGATTAGCTCTAGTAGTTTTCTGGTAGCATCTTTAGGATTCTCTATGTATAGTATCATGTCATCTGCAAACAGTGACAGCTTTACTTCTTCTTTTCCCATTTGGATTCCTTTTATTTCCTTTTCTTCTCTGATTGCTGTGGCTAAAACTTCCAAAACTATGTTGAATAAGAGTGGTGAGAGTGGGCAACCTTGTCTTGTTCCTGATCTTAGTGGAAATGGTTTCAGTTTTTCACCATTGAGAATGATGCTGGCTGTGGGTTTGTCATATATGGCCTTTATTATGTTGAGGAAAGTTCCCTCTATGCCTACTTTCTGCAGGGTTTTTATCATAAATGGGTGTTGAATTTTGTCAAAAGCTTTCTCTGCATCTATTGAGATGATCATATGGTTTTTCTCCTTCAACTTGTTAATATGGTGTATCACATTGACTGATTTGCGTACATTGAAGAATACTTGCATTCCCGGAACAAACCCCACCTGATCATGGTGTATGATCCTTTTAATGTGCTGTTGGATTCTGTTTGCTAGTATTTTGTTGAGGATTTTTGCATCTATGTTCATCAGTGATATTGGCCTGTAGTTTTCTTTCTTTGTGACATCCTTGTCTGGTTTTGGTATCAAGGTGATGGTGGCCTCGTAGAATGAGTTTGGGAGTGTTCCTCCCTCTGCTATATTTTGGAAGAGTTTGAGAAGGATAGGTGTCAGCCCCTCTCCAAATGCCCGACAGAATTCCCCTGTGAAGCCATCCGGTCCTGGGCTCCCGCCTGTTGGAAGACCTTCAATCACAGTCTCAACCCCAGTGCTTGCGATTGGTCTGTTCACACCCTCCACTTCCTCCTGATTCAGTCCCGGCAGGCCGCGCACCTCCAAGAATCCGTCCATCTCTTCCAGGCTGTCCACCTCATTGGCACAGAGCCGCCTATAGCAATCTCTCACGATCCTCCGTATTTCTGCAGTGTCAGTTGTTACCTCTCCCCTTTCATTTCTAATTCTATTGATTTGAGTCTTCTCCCCTCCCTTCTTGACGAGTCCGGCTAATGGTCCATCAATCCCGTCTATCCTCTCAAAGAACCAGCCTCCAGCCCCATTGATCCTTGCCATCGCTTCCTTCATTTCTTTTTCATTTATTTCTGCTCTGATCTTCATGACCTCCTTCCTTCCGCTAAATCTGGGATGTTTTTGCTCCTCTTTCTCCAATTGCCCCAGGTGCAAGGCCAGGTTGTCTATCCGAGACACCTCCCGTTTCTTAAGGTGGGATTGCACTGCCACAAACTTCCCTCCTAGAACTGCCCCCGCCGCATCCCATAGGTTTTGGGTCGTCGTGTCTCCATTGTCACCCGTCTCTAGGTATTCCTCAATTTCCTCTTTGATTTCTTCAGTGATCACTTCGTTATTAAGTAGTGTATTGTTTAGCCTCCATGTGTTTGTATGTTTCACAGCTCTTTTCCTGTAATTGATATCTAGTCTCATAGCATTGTGGTCGGAAAAGATACCTGATACAATTTCAATTTTCTTAAATTTACCAAGGCTTGATTTGTGACCCAAGATATGATCTATCCTGGAGAATGTTCCATGAGCACTTGAGAAAAATGTGTATTCTGATGTTTTTGGATGGAATGTCCTACAAACATCAATCAAGTCCATCTTGTTTAATGTATCATTTAAAGCTTGTGTTTCCTTATTTATTTTCATTTTGGATGACCTGTCCATTGGTGAAAGTGGGGTGTTAAAGTCCCCTACTATGATTGTGTTACTGTCGATTTCTCCTTTTATGGCTGTTAATATTTCCCTTATGTATTGAGGTGCTCCTATGTTGGGTGCATAAATATTTACAATTGTTATATCTTCTTCTTGGATTGATCCCTTGATCATTATGTAGTGTCCTTCTTTGTCTCTTCTAGTAGTCTTTATTTTAAAGTCTATTTTGTCTGATATGAGAATTGCTACTCCAGCTTTCTTTTGGTTTCCATTTGCATGGAATATCTTTTTCCATCCCCTTACTTTCAGTCTGTATGTGTCTCTAGGTCTGAAGTGGGTCTCTTGTAGACAGCATATATATGGGTCTTGTTTTTGTATCCATTCAGCCAGTCTGTGTCTTTTGGTGGGAGCATTTAGTCCATTTACATTTAAGGTAATTATTGATATGTATGTTCCTATTCCCATTTTCTTAATTGTTTTGGGTTCGTTATTGTAGTTCTTTTCCTTCTGTTGTGTTTCTTGCCTAGAGAAGTTCCTTTAGCATTTGTTGTAAAGCTGGTTTGGTGGTGCTGAACTCTCTCAGCTTTTGCTTGTCTGTAAACGTTTTAATTTCTCCATCAAATCTGAATGAGATCCTTGCTGGGTAGAGTAATCTTGGTTGCAGGTTTTTCTCCTTCATCACTTTAAGTATGTCCTGCCACTCCCTTCTGGCTTGTAGAGTTTCTGCTGAGAGATCAGCTGTTATCCTGATGGGGATTCCCTTGTGTGTTATTTGTTGTTTTTGCCTTGCTGCTTTTAATATGATTTCTTTGTGTTTAATTTTTGACAGTTTGATTAATATGTGTCTTGGTGTATTTCTCCTTGGATTTATTCTGTATGGGACTCTCTGTGCCTCCTGGACTTGATTAACTATTTCCTTTCCCATATTAGGGAAGTTTTCAACTATAATCTCTTCAAATATTTTCTCAGTCCCTTTCTTTTTCTCTTCTTCTTCTGGAACCCCTATAATTCGAATGTTGGTGTGTTTAATGTTGTCCCAGAGGTCTCTGAGACTGTCCTCTGTTCTTTTCATTCTTTTTTCTTTATTTTGCTGTGCAGCAGTTATTTCCACTATTTTATCTTCCACCTCACTTATCCGTTCTTCTGCCTCAGTTATTCTGCTATTGATCCCATCTAGAGTAATTTTTATTTCATTTATTGTGCTTTTAATCGATGCTTGATTCGTCTTTAGTTCTTCTAGGTCCTTGTTAACTGTTTCTTGCATTTTGTCTATTCTATTTCCAAGATTTTGGATCATCTTTACCATCATTATTCTGAATTCTTTTTCAGATAGACTGCCTATTACCTCTTCATTTGTTAGGTCTGGTGGGTTTTTATCTCGCTCCTTCTCCTGCTGTGTGTTTTTCTGTCTTCTCATTTTGCTTATGTTACTGTGTTTGGGGTCTCCTTTTTGCAGGCTGCAGGTTCGTAGTTCCCGTTGTTTTTGGTGTCTGTCCCCAGTGCCTAAGGTTGGTTTAGTGGGTTGTGTAGGCTTCTTGGTGGAGGGGACTACTGCCTGTGTTCTGGTGGATGAGGCTGGATCTTGTCTTTCTGGTGGGCAGGTCCACGTCTGGTGGTGTGTTTTGGGGTGTTTGCGGACTTTTTATGATTTGAGGCAGCCTCTCTGCTAATGGGTGGCGTTGTGTTCCTGTCTTGCTAGTTGTTTGGCATAGGGTGTCCAGCACTGTAGCTTGCTGGTCGTTGAGTGAAGCTGGGTGCTGGTGTTGAGATGGAGATCTCTGGAAGATTTTCGCCGTTTGATATTATGTGGAGCTGGGAGGTCTCTTGTGGACCAGTGTCCTGAAGTTCGCTCTCCCACCTCAGAGGCACAGCACTGACTCCTGGCTCCTCAATTTGGGATGATTTGTTGTCTATTCATGTATTCCACAGATGCAGGGTACATGAAGTTGATTGTGGAGCTTTAATCCGCTGCTTCTGAGGCTGCTGGGAGAGGTTTCCCTTTCTCTTTGTTCTCACAGCTCCTGGGTCTCAGCTTTGGATTTGGCCCCGCCTCTGCATGTAGGTCGCCGGAGGGCGTCTGTTCTTCGCTCAGACAGGACAGGGTTAAAGGAGCAGCCTCTTCGGGGACACTGGCTCACTCAGGCCGGGCGGGAGGGAGGGGCACGGGGTGCGGGGCGAGCCTGCAGCGGCAGAGGTAGGCGTGATGTTGCACCAGCCTGAGGCACGCCGTGCGTTCTCCCAGGGAAGCCGCCCCTGGATCTCGGGACCCCGGCAGTGGCAGGCTGCACAGGCTCCCGGAAGGGCGGTGTGGACAGTGACCTGCGCTCGCACGCAGGCTTCTTGGCGGTGGCAGCAGCAGCCCCTGCGTCCCACGCCCGTCTCTGGGCTCCGCGCTTTCAGCCACGACTCGCGCCCGTCTCTGGAGCTCCTTTACGCGGCGCTCTTAATCCCCTCTCCTCGCGCACCAGGAAACCAAGAGGGAAGAAAAAGTCTCCTGCCTCTTCGGCAGCTCCAGAGTTTTCCCGGACTCCCTCCCGGCCAGCTACGGCACACCAGCCCCCTTCAGGCTGAGTTCTCGCCGCCAGCCCCAGTCCTCTCCCTGCGCTCCGACCGAAGCCCGAGCCTCAGCTCCAGCGCCGCCCGCCCCGGCGGGGGAGCAGACAAGCCTCTCGGGCTGGTGAGTGCCGCTCGGCACCGCTCCTCTGTGCGGGAATCTCTCCGCTTTGCCCTACCCAGGTATGTGGGGAGTTTCTTGCCTTCTGGGAGGTCTGGGGTATTCTGCCAGCGTTCAGCAGGTGTTCCGTAGGAGCTGCTCCACGTGTAGCTGTATTTCTGGTGTATCTGTGGGGAGGAAGGTGATCCCCGCGTCTTACTCTTCCGCCATCTTACCCGGAAGTCTCCCTGAGGGTTGTCTTTTCGTCTTGTTTATGTTTGCCTTTGCTGTGCAAAAGCTTTTAAGTTTCATTAGGTCCCATTTGTTTATTTTTGTTTTTATTTCCATTTCTCTAAGAGGTGGGTCAAAAAGGCTCTTGCTGTGATTTATGTCATGGAGTGTTCTGCCTATGTTTTCCTCTAAGAGTTTGATAGTGTCTGGCCTTACATTTAGGTGTTTAATTCATGTTGAGTTTATTTTTGTGTATAGTGTTAGGGAGTGTTCTAATTTCATTCATTTATATGTAGCTGTCCAGTTTTCCCAGCACCACTAATTGAAGAGGCTGCCTTTTCTCCGCTGTATATTCTTGCCTCATTATCAAAAGATAAGGTGACCATATGTGCATGGGTTTATCTCTGGGCTTCCTATCCTATTCCATTGATATATAGTTCGGTTTTTGTGCCAGTACCACACTGTCTTGATTACTGTAGCTTTGTAGTATAGTCTGAAGTCACGGAACCTGATTCCTCCAGCTCCATTTTTCTTTCTCAAGATTTCCTTGGCTCTTCGGGGTCTTTGTATTTCCATACAAATTGTGAAACTTTTTATTCTAGTTCTGTGAAAAATGTCAGTGGTAATTTGATAGGGACTGCATTGAATCTGTAGATTGCTTTGGGTAGTATAGTCATTTTTGCATTGTTGATTCTTCCAGTTCAAAAACATGGTATATCTCTCCATCTGCTTGTATCATCTTTAATTTCTTTCACCAGTGTCTTATAGTTTTCTGCATACAGGTCTTTTGTCTCCTTAGGTAGGTTTATTCCGAGGTATTTTATTCTTTTCTTGCAATGGTCAATGGGAGTGCTTTCTTTTTTTTTAATGTTTTTTTTTTTTTTTTTTTTTTTTTTTTTTTTTTTTTTTGCTGTACACGGGCCTCTCACTGCTGTGGTCTCTCCCGTTGCGGAGCACAGGCTCCGGACGCGCAGGCCCAGTGGCCATGGCTCACGGGCCCAGCCGCTCCACGGCATGTGGGACCTTCCCAGACCGGGTCACGAACCCATGTACCCTGCATCAGCAGGCGGACTCTCAACCACTGCACCACCAGGGAAACCCAGGAGTGTTTTCTTAATTTCACTTTCAGATTTTTCATCCTTAGTGTATAAGAATGCAAGAGATTTCTGTGCATTAATTTTGTATCCTGCTACTTTACCAAATTCATTGATTAGCTCTAGTAGTTTTCTGGTAGCATCCTTAGGATTCTCTGTGTATAGATAGTATCATGTCATCTTCAAATAGTGACAGCTTTACTTCTTCTTTTCTGATTTGGATTCCTTTCCTTTCTTTTTCTTCTCTGATTGCTGTGCCTAAAACTTCCAAAACCATGTTGAATAATACTGGTGAGAGTGGACAACCTTGTCTTGTCACTGATATTAGAGGAAATGTTTTCAGTTTTTCATGATTGAAAATGATGTTTGTTGTGGGTTTGTCATATATGGCCTTTATTAAGTTGAGGTAAGTTCCCTCTATGCCTACTTTCTGGAGGGTTTTTATCATAACTGGATGTTAAATTTTGTTGAAAGCTTTTTCTGCATCTATTGAGATGATCATATGATTTTTCTCCTTCAGTTTGTTAATATGGTTTATCACATTGACTGATTTGTTTATATTGAAGAATCCTTGCATTCCTGAGATAAACCCCACTTGATCATAGTGTATGATCCGCTTAATGTGCAGTTGGATTCTGTTTGCCAGTATTTTGTTGAGGATTTTTGCATCTGTGTTCATCAGTGATATTGGCCTGTAGTTTTCTTTCTTTGTGACATCTTTTTCTGGTTGTGGTAGCAGGGTGATGGTGGCCTCATAGAATGAGTTTGGGAGTGCTCCCCCTCTGGTATATTTTGGAAGAGTTTGAGAAGGATAGGTGTTAGCTCTTCTCTATAGCTCTTCTCTAAATGTTTGATAGAATTTGGCTGTGAGGCCATCTGGTCCTGGGTTTTGGTTTGTTGGAAGATTTTTAATCACAGTTTCAATTTTAGTAGTTGTAATTGGTCTGTTTATATTTTCTATTTCTTCCTGGTTCAGTCTCGGAAGGTTGTGCTTTTCTAAGAATTTGTCCATTTCTTCCAAGTTTTCCCTTTTATTGGCATATAGTTGCTTGTAGTAATCTCTCCTGATCCTTTGTATTTCTGCAGTGTCAGTTGTTACTTCTCATTTTTCATTTCTAATTCTATTGATTTGTCTTCTCCCTTTTTTTCTTGATGAGTCTGGCTAATGTTTTATCAATTTTGTTTATCTTCTCAAAGAACCAGTTTTTAGTTTTATTGATCTTAGCTATTGTTTCCTTCATTTTTCATTTATTTCTGATCTGATCTTTATGATTTCATTCCTTCTGCTATGTTTGGGCTTTTTTTTGGTTCTTCTTTCTTTAATTGCTTCAGGTGTAAAGTTAGGTGGTTTATTAGAGTTATTTCTTGTTTCTTGAGGTGGGATTGTATTGCTATAAACTTCCCTCTTAGAACTGCTTTTGCTGCATCCCATAGGTTTTGGGTCGTCGTATTTTCATTGTCATTTGTTTCTAGGTATTTTTTTATTTTCCTTTTGATTTCTCAGTGATGTCTTGGTTATTTAGTACTGTATTGTTTAGCCTCCGTGTGCTTGTATTTTTTACAGATTTTTTCCTGTAACTGAAATGTAGTCTCATAGTGTTGTGGTCTGAAAAGATACTTGATACAATTTCAATTTTCTTAAATTTACCAGGGCTTGATTTGTGACTCAAGATATGATTTATCCTGGAGAATGTTCCATGAGCACTTGAGAAGAAAGTGTAATCTGTTTCTGGATGGAATGTCCTATAAATATCAATTAAGTCCACCTTGTTTAATGTATCATTTAAAGCTTGTGTATCCTTTTTTATTTCATTTTGGATGATCTGTCCATTGGTGAAAGTGGGGTGTTAAAGTCCCCAACTATGATTGTGTTACTGTCGATTTCCCCTTTTATGGCTGTTAGTATTTGTCTTATGTATTGAGGTGCTCCTATGTTGGGCTCATAAATATTCACAATTGACATACCTTCTTCTTGGATTGATTCCTTGATCATTATGTGGTGTCCTTCTTTTTCTCTTATAATAGTCTTTATTTTAAAGTCTATTTTGTCTGATATGAGAATTACTCCTCCATCTTTCTTGTGATTTCCATTTGCATGGAATATCTTTATCCATCCCCTCACTTTCAGTCTGTATGTGTCCCTAGGTGTTAAGTGGTTCTCTTGTAGACAGCACATGTATGGGTCTTGTTTTTGTATCCATTCAGCCAGTCTATGTCTTTTGGTTGGAGCATTTAATCCATTTTCATTTAAGGTAGTTATTGATATGTATGTTCCTATTACCATTTTCTTAATTGTTTTCATTTTGTTATTGTAAGTCTTTTCCTTCTC
Organism: Mesoplodon densirostris; assembly: GCF_025265405.1. Taxonomy (NCBI): domain Eukaryota; kingdom Metazoa; phylum Chordata; class Mammalia; order Artiodactyla; family Ziphiidae; genus Mesoplodon; species Mesoplodon densirostris. Next base: position 46,283,889 of record NC_082681.1, on the reverse strand, counting down.
TTGTGTTTCCTTACTAGAGAAGTTCCTTTAGCATTTGTTGTAGAGCTGGTTTTGTGGTGCTGAATTCTCTTAGCTTTTACTTGTCTGTAAAGGTTTTAATTTCTCCATCAAATCTGAATGAGATCCTTGCTGGGTAGAGTCATCTTGGTTGTAGGTTTTCCCTTTCATCACTTTAAATATGTCCTGCCACTCCCTTCTGGGTTGCAGAGTTTCTGCTGAAAGATCAGCTGTTAACCTTATGGGTATTCCCTTGTCTATTAATTGTTGCTTTTCCCTTGCTGCTTTTAATATTTTTTCTTTGTATTTAATTTTTGATCTTTTGATTAATATGTGTCTTGCCATGTTTCTACTTGAATTTATCCTGTATGGGACTCTGTGCACTTCCTGGATTTGATTGACTCTTTCCTTACCTATGTTAGGGAAGTTTTCAACCATAATCTCTTCAAATATTTTCTCAGTCCCTTTTTTTTTTCTCTTCGTCTTCATGGACCTCTATAGTTTGAATGTTGGTGCGTTTAATGTTGTCCCCGAAGTCTCTGAGACTGTCCCCAATTCTTTTCATTCTTTTTTCTTTATTCTGCTCTGCAGTAGTTATTTCCACTATTTTATCTTCCAGGTCACTTATCTGTTCTTCTGCCTCAGTTATTCTGCTATTGATTCCTTCTAGAGAATTTTTAATTTCATTTTTTGTGTTTCATCATTGTTTCTTTGCTCTTTAGTCCTTCTAGGTCCTTGTTAAACGTTTCTTGTATTTTCCCCATTCTATTTTCAAGATTTTGTATCATCTTTACTATCATTATTCTGAATTATTTTTCAGGTAGACTGCCTATTTCCTCTTCATATTTTTGGTCTGGTGGGTTTTTACCTTGCTTCTTCATCTTCTCTGTATTTCTCTGTCTTCTCATTTTGCTTAACTTACTGTGTTTGGGGGTCTCTGTTTCACAGGCTGCCAGTTTGTAATTCCCATTGTTTTTGGTGTCTCTGCTCCCAGTGGGTGAGGTTGGTTCAGTGGGTTGTGTAGGCTTCCTGGTGGAGGGGACTCGTGCCTGTGTTCTGGTGGATGAAGCTGGATCTTGTCTTTCTGGTGGGCAGCTCCACATCTGGTGGTGTGTTTTAGGGTGTCTGTGACATTATGATTTTAGGCAGCCTCTCTGCTAATGGGTGGTGTTGTGTTCCTGTCTTGCTAGTTGTTTGGCATAGTGTGTCCAGCACTGTAGCTTGCTGATTGTTGAGTGGAGCTGGGTCTTAGCATTGATATGAAGATCTCTGGGAAAGCTTTCGCCATTTGATATTACATGGCGCCAGAAGTCTCTGATTGACCAATGTCCTCAACTCGGCTCTCCCACCTCAGAGGCTCAGGCCTGACACCCGGCCAGAACACCAAGACCCTGTCAGCCTCATGGCTTGTCTCCTCCCATGAATTCTGCTACCTCTATCTTAAATTTTTTCCACCTAGCACTTTTATCTTGGTCTTCACAACCCGAAGGAGCATGTTGCCTTGCAGCACACCTCAGCATGGGCCAGCACACCACACAGGACAGGCCGGGCAGGGGCTGGGGTTCAGGTTGGGGAGGAGGACTTGGAGGCCAAGGGCAGTGTTCATTTGCCCAGCACTGAGGTATCTCCAGGGGTACCTTGGTACCCTCCTCAGACCTGCTTTGGCTCCTGGTGGCCAGGCAGCCGTGGCACCTCAGGTCCTCACAGGCTCACCAAGCTGAGAAAGCAGGACTGCCTGAATCATTTTTCTTATATTCCACATATAAGTGATGTCATATATATTTGTCTTTCTCTATCTGACTTACTTGACTTAGCATGATAATTTCCTTCCATGTTGCTGCAGATGGCATTATTTCCTTCTTTTTATGGTTAATATTCCAGCGTGTGTGTGTGTGTGTGTGTGTGTGTGTGTGTGTGTGTATGTATATGTATGCCACATCTTTATCCATTCCTCCATTGATGGACATTTAGGTTGCTTCCATGTCTTGGCTATTGTAAATGGTGCTGCTTTGAACATTGGGGTGCATGTATTTTTTCAAATTAGAGTTTTCTCCGGATATATGCCCAGGAGTGAGCTAGCTGGATCATATGATAACTCTGTTTTTAGTTTTTTAAGAACTTCCATACTGTTTTCCATAGTGGCTGTACCAGTTTACATTCCCACGAACAGTTCCTACATTCGTTTTATGGAACCATAGTACTAGCATCTAAAAGGAGCTTTAGGAAACCATTGGCATCCTTACCTTTTAGTGAAAATAGTGATGAAGACTCCTAATACTGAATCATACACAACACATGCATACATACGTATCACAGAATACTCCTTGACTATTTTCTTTTTGCCAGGTTCCATGCTAGGTCCTGGAGGTATTAAAGATTAAGCATAATCCATACCCTCAAGAAGTTCACAGTCAAATGGGTATGACATATCTGTTTGGAACTATCTATATCACTAGGCAGGATCAAAGAAGTGTTACTTAAATACATTCTGTGGGATCACAGAGGAAGGGGCAATGAATTCTGCCTATGGATGTGGTCACAGTGACTAGACCTCTTATTTTGTATATCTGACTTCAATACATGTGCTGACATCTCTAGACTCACTTGCTTCAAAGCAACTTAAAAATTGCATTTTATCCTATAACTACTGAACACATTATGATTTGGAGTGTATTTTCCTCAGATCAATTGACACATCTTTCCTGACTGTTCACTCTGTGCTAGGGGGCTTAGGGGGGATAGAGAAACAGATTATTTGATCCCTGTCTTCAGGTGCCTACAGGCCAGAGAGTTGGAAGTGAAAAGAAACCAAGATGTCAATTAGGGAACAATAAAGTACTATTCACTGTGGAGCTGCCTCAGAGTGTATACAGAGAAGAGAGTTCAGGGTGAGTTGGAATACTTAGAAAAAAGCAGAAATCATTGTTCTTGCAGATTCAAACATCAGTTCAGACTTGATCTACCTAGATGTTTAGAGAGCCATTCAAATATTCTCTGCTGTATAATAACTCAAAAGAGAAAAATAAGTTTATTGTATCAGAATCTTTCTTAGTGAGTATTAATCTGAATTTACAGCACATTGCTTTAGGAGTGTTATATTTAAATTCTGTTAAAAACCTTAGCTTGTCCAAAGACAGGTAGGTTAAGCATGTATTAATGAAAATAATAGACAGATTTACAGGCTCTCAAAGCTGTATACATTTCAGAGTAGGAGCAACCTGACATAAGAAAAAAGCAAGGATGCAATGAAATGCTTTCAAACCCTGGTTTTTGTCAGACGAGCCTTTGAAAGGGGTGTTTTGAATTTTTGAGGTGCACATGCACCCTTTTGTCAGTGAAATGCCACAAGAAGGTGTGTTTGGAAAGAAGCTGACAGGGAGTGAGAAATGAGGAGAGCTGCCAAAAGGCATTAATGAGTTGGAGGAAGGTCACCAACCCATTTCAAGCTCATTAAATCTATTATCTGAGTTCAGAGTGGTCCCAGGTGGAACTTGTGCTGACATACCCAGAACTCCCTCTCCAACCCAGAGCAATGTAAAAAGAGGAAAGTATTTAAATGTGCTGGTGGTTTCCAGGTTACCCTTTACTTCTAAATATGATGAATGGAAATTTCAGACTCCTCGGTTTGTGGGGAAGATTTTAAATATAAACATGGTCAGTGGCAACTGTGTTTAAGAGGTGAAAATTTTTATTAGGTGTTGAAAGAAAAACACAAAAAATTGAAAAGTTCTCCACACTAGTCATTTAAAATCCATTGTAATATTATTCTCTACCTGTCCTTAAAATCGCTCCTGTCTTCTAAGCCAAGCATTTATCAGACTTCAGTGTGCATTGGAAACACTTTGAGAAATTGTGTAGAATTCAGTCTCCTGCTCCCTCTCTCCCCAAAGATCCTAAATTATTAAGCCTGAGGTTTGGCCTGGGAATCTGCAGGACTAGTGACAAGAAAACATAAAGTAATAATAAGAGGGAAACAGCTTTTCACTTCATCTTAGAAACTCTCTTTATATTTATCTCTTATTGTTTTTAATGGAATTGAATTGAAGAGCAAGCCTGTCTTGTACTTTAAAAGGCTTCCTTTCTTTAGTAAGGGCTGACATGGCCTTTTTAAATTTTTTTTAATTTTCTAAATTAAGACTGCACTTTGTGCCAGACTAACACTTATTGCTTTATTAAAAAAAACAACAACTTATTGTCATATCATCCATAATGATTTATATTTAAGCATTATCTTCTAATAAACATCCTCTTTTTAAGATTATGATTTTTCCAATTCAGAGCAAACATTACCTATTTTACACTTACAACTCTAGTTTACAAGTAAAATCAATTACAAATGCAAAGAAGTTAGGTGACTAGCCTAAAATCACACAGTAATCACTGGCAGAGGAGAGAATCTATATATTCTGAATCTCAAGGCAATAGTCTATCAGATAGTACTTCTATAAGCTAGAAAATATGGATAGAAGTCCACCAATTGACATTTGAGCCATGGATACTAAAATGTTTCCCTGCCCCATCTGGTCAACCCACATCCCACTACCCTTACCACATCTCATCTACCTTCAACTTGAAGTTCTTTTTTCATTTTTGAGAATTAATTTTGTTGCTTGAAATCCTTGGAAACTCAGAAAGTTCTTCTCTTGATGACGTGAAATTGTGCAGATCACCATTTGAAATCAGATCTATCTTTGAGCCCTGATGAAAACAGTTTTATCACATCATTTTGTGGCTAGGGTGTGAATAGGCCCAAAGGTGTATGCTGAGCACATGTCCCAGAACTCCATTCAATAATTAAGGAAGCTAGTTGGCTTCACAGAGTCAGCTTTCCTCAGCCATTCTACATATGGCAGGTTCAGGAATGGCACCTACGTTGCTGAAATCATTGACTACAGAATCTCTGTGAAAGTTTACTTTCTCTGTTCAGGCGAGACTGTGTTAGCAGAATCCTTTTATTTTGCTGGAGCTTGTGTGTCTGGGGATGGAGGGGGTGGAGTAGGGGTTAGAGGAGCATTTCCTGGTGCTGAGTGTGCCTTTTGCTCCTTTTGCAAATAGTCTTGCAGCCCTTCCTGGGGGAGCTGCTTTGAGGCCAAGGTGCATTGGTCTTGCTGCCCATTTCAAAAGTGAAAAGACCCAGCTTGCTTACTCTAACTCAACAAAGATTAGTCTACCAAACACAAGGAAATCACGACTTGCCAATAACTACATCTGAAGGGTCTGAATTATTAACCAAAGCCTTCCTTTTTCAAAATCTGCTATCTGTTGTATATGTTGTCTAGATAGCCAAGGGATAAGGGACTTTTATATCTTTGGCATGGCTGTCGTTAAAAGATAATTTGACAAAAGAATGTAAAATCATGACACCCATACAGCTGTAAAAATGAACAAATATTAAAGACTTTCCCTAACTCATTACTGAGGAAACTGTTGAGGTGTTACACAACCAGTTTGAGGGGGAATTCAAGAAAAAAGAAGGACACTGTAGATCAGTAATATTGAAATGAATGTGTAAATGGAGGCTAACTGGCCTCCTTCAAAGTGTGTCCGTGTGTGGTGGGGAGACCACTGGGCATCCAGTGGATACAATTTACATGTCTATGGACAAGAATTATTTTGTACTGCTATCAGTTTTCTACAGTTTACAAAGTTATGAAATTGCTCAAACACATTGAAAGATTAGAATCAGATATAGTGGAAGGGTGTGATCTAAACAATGCATAGTTTTCCATTCAAAGATAATTTTTTTTCCTGCACTGTGTTGGGGGAAATGGCCCAGGCCTTGGTAAGACTAACCAGTGGGCTAAAAGCCATAAGCTTCCAGCTGCCAGGTCTCCTTGATCCTGAACTGACCAATTTACAAAAACATTTCTTGAAACTTGTTTTAGGATGCCTTCAGCCTGCTGCTGAGTTCTTTTTTTCCCCTCTGTTCCTTTAAAATGGCACAATTTGTTCACAGGACAGTTTCAGTGTCATGGCAAGGAAACAGAAGAAGAGATTAGCCACTTCTCAGAAAAAGTCAGGGGCTAAAAAGCCACACTTTCCCATTCTGTTTCCACTCCAGATTCCCTTTCCCCAAAGAAAGAGAATACTCCAAGGTGCTACTCTCTTCCACACCATAAAGCCCAGCTTGCCACAGCAGTTTGCTTTTGACTTGGTAAACTTGTTTTGTCTTCCATTTGACAGATTCTCTTTTTCTTTTTGTATATTTCATTCACCAAGATTACATGCAGGGGGGCTTGATACACACACACACACACACATATCATATGCACACCCTTTAGGAATTAAATCTTTAAGTTTACCCCCAGATTATGTTATCATCCATTTGATTATTCATGTTAAAGAAGAGGAGCCGAGGCATGGCTAATTCAAAATGCTAGGTAAGGCCCAAATCATGTAATGTGGCTTTGAAGTATATTTTTATGCTGATGTTTGAAATCAGATGTGACTTATGGAAGTAGGCATTATAGAGAAAATGCTCTGGAAAGAAACACTTTAAAACTCAAAATATGGTCCCACCTCCACTAGGTTTGTGACCAAGTGAATTCAGTTTATCTTTCAGCCTCACTTTGCAACACTACAAAATGAGAGGTTTGAACAAAGTGATCTCTAAAACCCCTTTTGCTCTGACAACTTCAGGATATTCTAGGGATTGGTTTTAAACCAACAGTAAAGCAAAAAATCAATCCAAACTCTAACTCAAGGGGGCGCTGGGAAGCTATTCTATTTCTCCTCTTGACCCTCTGTTTAGCTCTCCCCTGTGACTGTCCTGTTGAGCGTAGATCTCTCTCACTTTCACTCACCCTTTCATTAAGTAATATGAATGGCCACCATTTATTGCGTGCTTACTAGGGCAGACACTCTATATGAATTACCTCAATTGTCACAAAAATCCCATGGCGTAGGTACCATTATTAGTTCCATTTTATAGATGCAGAAATAGGGCTCCAGGATAGCACATAAGTTACTCAAGCCCTCATAGCTGGTTAAGCATCAGTACTGAGATGAAAATTAGGTTTGTCTGGCTTCAAATTCAGGACTTTTTGCTAAACTGTACTGCTTCCCCATATATTTATCAAATGAGTTATGTGCCAGAACTGTGAAAGGCACTATGAAGAACAAAAATTGTACAAAATTCAACAACTGCCCTTAACGGTTTTCACCAAAGTGGAAAACTGATTATTCATTTGGGTTTCAGGAAAAAAAAAAGAAAGAAAACTATCTAGAAAATAAGCATTAAGTGAATTAAATGTCAATGAATTGAAAACCGAAATATTAGAAGAGCACATCATCTAAAAAAGGAAAGCAGAGATATTAAATATGAAATTTCTTATGACCCCATTTATTTACTCCTGTCCAAGTCAAGGTCCCAGCTCTACCATAAATTGCTGTGTGAATGTGGGTAAATCCCATTTCCTCTCTGGGTCTTGATTTCCTCACTTCTTAAGTTATGAGGATAACTAAATGGTCCCTAGTTCCCTCTGGCTGAGATTCTGTGATTATATTATAACATGGGAGTCTTGCTTACATCATGTGGATTGAAGAATGGAGACTGATGAAGATTTCATGCAAGGATCTTATTCAGTTATGGGGCAAGAATTCTTGAGAGGAAATGCATATCTCCAGAAAAGCAGCCCAGAGAACTTACATAGCCTTTTTGTACAAAAACTTAACTGTGGTAAGAGGGTGGGGGGAATGGTGTGTTCCATAACTATACTTTGAAATGTGTCCACAGCATCTTTTTAAATAGAACACATTTGTATCTGAGGGAAAATGTTCAGACAGATGAGAGGTACCAGAGAGGTAAAGACAGATCTAGGCAGTGCTTCTGCTGCATTTGGTGAAATGTATAGTCCAGCCAAAGGGTTAAAGCTGAATAGCCCTAATTGCCGAGAATTCAGATTAGGCATATTCAACAGCCATGAACGCCCCAGCTATCCATCATCCCGTCTGGTCCTTCTTCACAGCAAACGGAGAGGGATGGTGAGGGCATGCTGCCCTGACACAGTCTCTAATTTCCTCAGAAAACAGCCGCCCTTTCTCTAGTATCCGGAATCCAATTTCAAGAATGAATAAACAAACAAACTCAGACCTGCTTCTCCAGGGTGCAATATAGTAGCCCAGTTATTTATTGACTGGAAATTTAGCCTCCCTAGAAGAGACAAGATTGTCTGGCACTATTCAAGCCTCGGTGTCTTATGCAATAAGAAGGCAAGATTCACTCTCAGTGCAGGCTTAGAAACTTCCAACACCTTGACATTGTGATAGGTAGAGGAAGGGATTCAAGCATGTCAAAGGCCCCTGTCCTTTTTCCTTCCTTCAAACTCATTCAGTACAAACATCACAGCTAACCCAACTGTGGATGCTGGATTTTGACTTAAGGAATCCAGCACTTTTAAAGTTAGTGTGGATATTAATTAAACAGGCGAGGCAGCCTAAACTTTAGGTTCCCCGAGTTGTCTTCCCTCTTCCTAACTATTGCTCTCTCTTCCATGCCCCTTCTTTATATCTTATTATTTTTTCAGTCTCATAAATCTTTCCTTTATCTTCTCATACTCTCCCAGGTCCTCTTTTATTCCTCTCCCTTTCTTTTTCATTTCTGCCTGTGCCTAAAGCCTGTCTGAACTCACTGGGGCTTAACTCTGCTGACAGCCACACAGAACTAAAAAAGTCACTGGCCCCTGACCTTCAGGATGTTCAGGTGTGGTCTTCATAAACTCCCTGAGATTAAAGGCCCTGCCATATACTTTTTCATTCTCCACCACATCTAGGGCAGGATGCTGAGGAAATGGTCAATAAATCCTTTTTAGTTAAATGTAATGGGTGAATCATTCCTCTAGGGTTCTACATATTTCTGGGAATAAGACATTTTGGCTTTTGACAGCTGACAGAATTTGACATTGACATTAGGTCTTGGAATTGGCTTGCTGGGGAGACCATAGATTTTTAATATTCCTATTCCATCAATATTGAATGAGATTTGTTAACAGCCCCAAGAGGAAGTCAAAGTTGTCATTTTTTACTGAAGGTGGTAGAGGAAAGGGTTGGAGAGACTTCTTTATAACACTTCTTGGCAAACATCACGCTTCTGTTTTACCCCCAAACAGACATCTCACTTTTAGGAAATGATTCCAAATCATGCAAGAGGTTAGCTCAGTTTTATTTCTGCTGAATAGAAGTTTTAATACTTGAATTCTAATAGGCTGTGGGCTCTTCCACCCTTCCATTTATAATATGCCTTCACTGAGGCCATATAATTTGTGTAAAAACTTGTCATTATTAAGGAAATAATTCCAAATACAACAAATCAAAATGGTTAACGTTCTCACTTAGGAAAGCCACAGTCCCAGACAGATATAATCACACATGCCAGTTCTCCCTGAGAGGAGTTTCAGCCACACCCGGTTGTGCAAGTTTTACACAAACTAAGTTTCTCTTCCTTGCTGCTGTAAGGAAAGGAATTTGGCACAGAGCTTTCTCTTAGTGCTCAAGTGTGAAGGTGCACCATCAACGCATTCATTCATTTCATTCTCTTCCCAGCCAAGGAAATTTCTCTCACCTCTCAGAGAGAAAAGAGAAATATGGGCTACAGGCCAAGCATGAAAATAGATGAAGTGGACTGAGCATTACAATGCTGTTTCTCTACCAACATTTTTCACTATTTCATTCCTTGCTGAAGATTTTTTTCACTGTCATATAGTCATTAAGACCAAGAGACTTTGTAGATAAAGGGGACAACTAAGAACTAAGTCAGCTAGATTTTCATGCAGCATGTTACGGATGTGAGAGAGAACTAACACATTTATACATTCATAAGTCCTCACTTAAGAAGTTTTTTTTTTATATTCAAGAAAAATTTTTCATCTTTGTGTGTTTTTTGTTTTGAATTTTTTTAAATAAATTTATTTGTGTGTGTGTGTGTGTGTTTGTGTCTGTGTTAGTTTCTGCTTTATAACAGTGAATCAGCTATACATATACATATATCCCCATATCTCCTCCCTCTTGCGTCTCCCTCCCACCCTCACTATCCTACCCCTCTAGGTGGTCACAAAGCACCGAGCTGATCTCCCTGTGTTATGTGGCTGCTTCCCACAGAGTGAAGTAAGTCAGAAAGAGAAAAACAAATACCATATACTAACACATATATATGGAATCTAAAAAAAGATGTTTATTGATAATTATTCTTTGCTTTATTTTTCCCCCAGGGATATATGATAAACCTAAAGTGACCCCTAGTTATTATCTTAGTTGGGCTTGTCTGATTGCATACTCATTTCTTCTTTGTTTATTGATCTTCAGATTATATGAACACAGGAACAACTGCTTACCTTGGGTCTTGAAATTTTCAAATAAAAGGGAAAAACTAATAATTTTATTATTGAGCCTGTACCAATTTGACAGCAAGTTTGTAGGGACCTTCTCTGTAGGCAGAGAATGTGACCTATGTGATATGGACTCAAAAGCCCTAGGAAAGCTTCTCTGTACCCTCAGAATTTCTACCACCACTTCTATTCAATACCTCTTGACTAATGTTTAAAATCTAACCATCGAAGTGACATATTTTAGACTTAAAGTTTTTATTTCTGTTTAAAATGTAATATATACGTACATACACACATGCAATGAAACTCCCTAAGCTGCTCTCAGAAATTTATACTTGAGTGTAAATGAGAGACGGATACCTGATTTTGAATTTGAGTTTAGGGAGAAAACATTTGGTGCCCAGCACCTGAGAAGGGCCACAGAAGGGGTTAAATAGAAGGACCTGGTACAAGGACATAAATGACTTTTTTTTCATGATTTTGCCTATATATTACTCTAATAATGCTCCCAATGAGGGTAGTTTTTACTCTTTCCCTGCCTTCATCTTTTAGGGTTCTGTGTGACAGCTCAGGAAAGAAACTACAGAGCTAAACTGAACTCTTCTTAGAGAGTGCGTCTGCTGCTTTTCTTATATGTTTTTGGGTGCCTAAGGGTATGTACACCAAAATAAATCAAGGAATAATATTGACTGGCTTTCCTAGTTCAAAAAGATAACATAAATGTTAGTGTCTGAAAGGTATATAGAAAAGAAAGATAAGCCTTCCCCTCCTTATAATCAGGGCTATAACTTCCCCCATTAACTCCATGGCTAAGTCCCCTGCCCACTTACTCCTAGTCATCACAATCCCTGAGTAAACAATTTGCCATGAGAGACCAAACAAAGGAAAGCAAGACTCTATTCAAAGGTAGAAGGAAAATATTACAGTGAAATGTCTTACATTCTTACACTAATCACTACTGCTTCCTTTGGCACTGAACAAAAGAGGAAGGAACAAAAATTAATGCCAAAAGCGACGAGCAGGAAATAGGATTCAATTTACTTAAATTCAGCAAAAGTATATTGAGCCCCTACACAGTAAGATAAGGAAGACATGGTTCTTGTCCTTAAGATAATAGTTGGAGGGGGTTAATGACAGGTGTCAACTATGTAGATAAATAGCTCTAACAAAAGTTAGAATTAGAAAAATTCAATAGAAGAGGCAGCACTCAATTGCTCTGGAGTTCCAAATGAAGATATGGTAATATCAATAGCAGTAGTAATACTAGTGGTAGTAGTCAAAGAAGAAGAAGAGAGGGAAAAGGAGAAGGAGCAGGAGAAGAAGAAGAAGGGGGAAGGGGAGGGGCGGAAGGAGGAGAAACAACAGTAAGCACTAGCACCTATTGGGGTTATTATATGTGAGATGCTATGCAAAGCACTTTTATACATTTTTTTCCTTTAATTTCATCCTCATATCAACTTGATCAGTTAGAGATCATGATTATCCTCATACTCTGAATGAAGAAATTGAAGCTGGGTGATTTAGTAACTTCTCCCTTGTCACGCAACTAGAAAGTAGTAGAATGAGAATTATTCCAGGACTCATGTTGATAGGAAACATTTTACAGAAGAGATAATATTTAAGATGGTCTTTGAGAAGTGGGTTGGAGTTTAACAAATAAGCCAATACAAGCAAAATTGTGGAGGCTGTAAAGCATATATGCTATATTTAGAGGGTTGCAAACGGTAGAGTTTAGCTGCAGCAAAGCCAAATCTGTGATGCTAGTGACAAAAAAGAGCAAAGTCAGGAGGAAAGCCTGTTTAGAAGGAATGACGATGAGTGTGGCTGTGGACTTGCAATAACCTCGCTCCTAAATCCAAGACCCATATTTCCATCTTCATTGAGGGAGATATTGAGAAAGGAAAAAATTAAGTTAACCGAATCTTAGGACATGATCACACTGACGGGGTAGGAGGAGGAAGAGCCATCAGCAATGTGGATGGAGGTTTCAAGTATTGTAGATGTCATGGAAGGTCAGGGTTCCAGAAGAAGTTGTTTAGTCCTTAGTGTCAAATACCATAAAACTTGAAGAGAATCAGGACTTATAGCATGCTAAATTTCTACCACTTTTTGTTACTTCTTGTGCTCCAGTTACTGTGCTAAGCACTTTACAGGAAATTTCCCCATTTAATCCTCAGAACCACTTGTGAGTTAAGGACTGTTATTTACCCCCATATTAAAGATGAGGAAACTGAAGTTTAGAGAGGGTAAGAAACTTGATCAAGCCCTCATAGCTAGTTAAGAGGTACAGCCGAGACATAAACACAAATCTGTTTAACTCTGAAGCCCATTTTCTTAATCTCTAAGATCTACTGCTATTGAATTTATGGTCACCTTTGAGGGAGAGGTTTCAGCAGAGTAATAAGGATAGGAATCAAATAGCAAAGATTGATTGGAAAGGAGAGGACAGATGTACGAATGATTGTGGAATGAGTGGGTGGTAAGACAGTGGAGGTTATAAGTATCAACTTATTCTGTTTACAATTCAGAAGGGTTCACAAAGGAAGGTAAACAGTAGGGGAGAGTAGCTTAAGGGAATAGAAGAGTCAAGGAAAGTTTCTTTTAGGATAGGGGAGGACTGAACCCATCATTGGTTGAAGAGTAGCCAGCAGAGAGGAATAGAGAGGGCATGATTTATGGAACAGGAATGTGGCAGAGAAGGGAGGGGTAAGATTAAGAGGATAAGGGGAAAGGTTCAATTTAGAAAGAAGAAAGAAATTTATTAGGTAACCCATTTTCTTAACTTTTTCTCCTCTCTTTGATCCTATCAAAATGTGACTTCCCTGTGTCTGATTCAGTTAACACCTTACTTGGTTAAGTATACTTACTTATTAATTATAATTGGTATATATTATATGAACATTTATTTATATAAGTATAATAATTAAAATGTGAAATTAATATGATATACTAGATACAATTAATTAGAAATTATAAGTAATGAATAAATTAGAGGTGCCAAGGTGTTAGATAATAACATAATATATTAAATTTATGATACTTGAGTTTTTGTAGAAATGTTTGAAACAGTGAAGAAATTCATACACACACCTGCCCGTGATGCTCAGATACAGACTATGTTAGAGTGAACCTGGCATTCATTCAGCAAACATTTATTGAAAGTTTGTTTTGTGCCACACTCTATGTTAAGCATTGGAGATACAGAGATAAAAGAGTTTACACCCCTAAAGCCCTCACAGCCTAGTAGAGGAGGCAGAGAAATCAACACAGTATAGTGTAGCATGATGAATGCTGTGATAGAGGTGAAAACCATGAAACCCTGGAGCACTGGGTAAAGAGACAGGGGGCGGAGTGCCAGGAAGACTTCCCAAAGGAGGTGATATTTGAGATGAGTTTTGACCTTGTACTGTTGCTTTTATAGGGACCTACACAAGGGGCCAGGCATTCCCCTAAGGGATCACATTACAGGCAACAGCTGCAACTCACCACCCTGGCTTCATCTTCAATGTCTGACATCAAGGTCACTGAGCTGAAAGTTTAAGGGGGATGGCATATAAAATGGCTCTAAATCTAACCTCCGGGCTATTGGATAGTAGGAGAAGATGAGGGCTATTAGTTTCAATTTATAATCTAAATGGATAGCTTTCCCTTTTCCAGGGTTGGGATGGTGAGAAAGCAGAAAAGGAAAGTGGAGAGGGCCTAGAAAAAGAAGGAAGGAAAGCAGTAACAGCTACCTCACTATTAGAACTTTCTGCCTACTGGGAAGAAAGCGTTCTCTCTGTATATACACCACTTGTCTTGTCTCAGCCTTTATTCTTGCACCTTTGTCCACATGAAAAGGGAGTACATATATCTCACCTCAGTGCAGAGACATTTAGAAATGAAAAACAACCTCAACTAAGCTCCATTTCCCCTTCCCTCGAAACTAGAGAGTGATTGTAGGTCAGTTTCTATTTTATCTGAACCACTTGGACCATCTGGAATGGTCACTCTAGGAAACTGAAAACTAAATTTAAATTTTATAAAGAGGAAATTCTGAAATGACTCCCTCAGTCTGATCACTCCATTGCATCCCTCTGTCCTGGCATGATGCTGAACCTCCAAAGAAACTCTGAATGGCAATTGTCTGTTTTTAGTATTAAATTATTTGACATTGCCCCCTATATTCATTCATTTGCAGACTTGATATAGAGAAGACTCAGCTTGAACAGTTTGCCTTTTAAATTTGCCTCTCATTTTCCTTCTCTTAACAAAAGGTAATACCCATAAAGTGAAGCAGGAAAGACTACAGTTAGACATAAGGAAGAACACCAGGTAAATAAAATAATGGGTTTGGCTATACTGGAAGACATTATGGATTTTGTACTCCTGAAGACTTTTGAAAGGTTCTTGGTTTTGTTTTGTTTTGTTTTGTTTATTTGATGTTGCTCTTCTTGCTGTTTTGGTGGAGGAGTTTTTAATACAAGAAAACATCTTTACTAAAGACAATTTGAAGTAGCAAAGAGACAGTCATCTATCCTGGATGGTTTGCCAGTCTGAAGGGGGAAGAAGGAAATCTTTCACCCAGAAAATTTTAAGATTCTGCTCTGTCATCCTCAGATGGCCTACAGATTCATTAACCCAGCAGCATGGACAATTTTATCTTGTACCTGGGAAGGTTTCCTGCTTTAGAAGACCCTTTTATGGTATGGAAGAAGCATAATTCTAATCAATACAAAAGCATTTGAAATGAACCACTGCTTCAAATATGGCTCTTCAAGAGAAAAGAAAAAAAGAAAGCAATATAATTCTAAATAATTAAAACTAAAACTATTGGAAGAAATTGAATTGCAATTGAGTTAAATCTTATTAAAAATAAAATATTTCAGTTTTGGTAGCAGAGATTTTGTGCACAGTGGGCACCATATATGGTGCTGGGTAGACATTCTTTTGAAAAGTACAGAGCTTTTTAATTCATACCCTGGGATCCCCCTGATCTGGCTCAGGCTTTCATGTTGACCTGGTTTATATTTTTCTCTTATTCTTTGACCAGAAACATCCAGAAGCGATGCCTCATGGAAAAGTAATAGAGAAGAAACTTGCATTAATGACCAAATCACTATTTCATTTCTAAACCTGGATTAGCACATAGAATGCTTAATAATTTAGCCATAGGGGGAATCTAAGTAGAAATACAAGTTCTGTTTGGGGAGGTTTCTTTTTCTTTTTCTTGTACATTTTCCCAGTTAGTATTAAGTTGTATTCAGTTTAGTATGGATTTTGTCAGATTTGTGTTTAGGAGATAAGTCAGTAATTATTTCCAATGTAAAATCATGTTGGATGTCCCCATGCTATATCAATATATGATTTCAAAACACTCCTTTCTTAAATAAATCTAATATCATGCTTATAACCTTATTAATCCCCCATAAAGACCATCAGGAACTTACTGCATTGCATGGGACACAACCTGCCATAACTTTCCACTGGGCATTTTCCATACACAGACAAGTTAAATCCTTGCTCTTGTGAAATCTGGCACAGGGAAGATGTGAACCCTTGTGCAGCACTCAAAATATTACCATTAAGGTACTGAAAATAGAAATTCTAAAAGGGTGAGTAAGAGAAGATCTAGAACATATCTGAAAGCAGAGGAGCTATGTTCTTGGAATTAAAGATAATATCTTATAGAACTAGAGAGTCTTTAAAAAGTGTGAACCCTCATAGAAAACTAGAATTAATTTTTCTCCCTATACAAGGTTTTTAATTTTACAGTTTACCTTCACACCAGTAATCATCACTGCTCATCTTTATAGTAGAATATCCAGTCCCAGCTCCATTTTTCCAACTAAAATCTCCTGGTCATCTATTCCCCTCACCTTTCGCTTTGACCACCCTGCACACATACACACACACACCCAAAGAGAAAGAGAGAAAAAAAGGAAAAAAAACCCCACAGACTCACACAAAAAAAGCCATGAGTAAAAGTACCCAAGATATGAAGCCTATGGGCAGAAGTGATAGCTACCGTATGGCATTCTATTTTTCATGGTCCTCTGCAGAGTCATTGGTTTCTCATTACAGCCAGTCAAGTCATGTCAAACTTGGAGTCTGCCATTTACCATCATTTATATCTGCTAAAGCTCCAAAGAGGATCTGTGAAAAGCCACAAACATATCTATCTACCCACGTCTATCATGTTTTATATCTGGCTGAAGACTATAGGAATTACTTATGTTTTGTGAAATATATAGGAGGAGCTTTTAGTAGTTCTTACTGTTGATACAACTCATATCTACATTCATTCAGGTTTATGTTAGGGATTTGAATTAGGGCCAGGAACTAACTTGAAAAAATGAACTTGCAGAAAACTTTTACTGTCCTAGCTGCTCAGGAATGCCTAGCACCAACATGGAGCAGTCACAGACCTACTGCAAGACACCTCCCCCAGGTCCCCCCACCTCTCTGTATCAGCCATGAAGGGAATCCTCTTTCTACTTCAGTCTATTTTATCCTGTGCAGTAAACTACAAATAATGTTGCAGCAGGTTCAAAATACCCACATCCATTGAGGATCCAAGAGGATCATATCAACCCGATTTTTGTTTTAGGAGCTTAAACTGCTGACAGTGTTTGCTTTCATTGTGCACGGTTGTGACCAAAAAGACTGGGGTGGACTAGCAAGCTATTTGACTAAAAGCCCCAAACCATTTCAAAAGTTCTAAAAAATAATGTAAGGACTGGTCATTAAGGTACACAAAGCTTTTTCAGTAAAAAAAAAAAATTAAGACAGCCAAACAGGTTTGACCATTTGTGTTTCTTCCCCTCCCTTAGACCCTGGCTCTTTTGTTTCCCAACTAATCTGTTAATGGCTGGAACTGATTGACAGGTGCAACAATGCCAGTGTAAGTGATTTGGGAGTCCTAATTGGGTAGCTCTTTATAAAGGGAATTGATGGCTGAGTAAATACAGTATTGAAAATAGATGGTAAACTCATGAAAATTAAGCACAAGTTAGCTAGACTTAGGCTGTAAATATTTAAGAGGGGAGAACTCTAGGATAGCATCTCAAGTTCTGCAATTTATTCAGCCTATAAGGTTGTGAGGCCATTGGGAAAGAGATTTTCTCGAGTTGATATGCCTACCCACAAAAATCCTTAATTTGCACTTTAAGACTTTTTTTCCTAGTTAGAATATGAGATCCAACAATTTATTTTAAAATAAATTCCTGGGCTTCCCTGGTGGCGCAGTGGTTGAGAGTCCGCCTGCTGATGTAGGGGACACGGGTTCGTGCCCCGGTCCGGGAAGATCCCACATGCCGTGGAGCGGCTGGGCCCGTGAGCCATGGCTGCTGTGCCTGCACGTCCAGAGCCTGTGCTCTGCAACGGGAGAGGCCACAACGATGAGAGGCCCACGTACCACAAAAAAAAATAATAATAAAATAAAATAAAATAAAATAAAATAAATTCCTTAAGTTCCTTTGTTCATTCATACATTCAGCAAGCATTTACTGAACACCTACCCTATGCCAGGTAGTCTACTAGGTAGGGGATATAGAGATGAATAAAATGTAGTCTTTGAGGAGCTCACAAGCTAGTTGAAAGACCAGAAAAATAACTAAAATTCTTGATACCATAGCAATGACTATAGCATAGCTAAGCATAAGATTCTGTGAGAACACAGTGGAAGCATACTTCAACTATTGGGGGGATAGTCAGAGAGGGCAGAGATATAGGCTTCCTTGAAGAGCTGATACCTGAGTAAGTCCTAAGGGGTGAGAAGTGAGCTAGCTCAAAATGGGTGATGGATAGAGGAGTTTGCAAATTCAAAGGCACATGGACATGAACTAGCATTGCAAGTTTGGGAAAAGATAAGTAGTAATTTGATGCAAGTTAAAAGAAACGTGTAGGAAAGTGATGGATGACAAGAGCAGAGAGGTAAATAAATGCCAAACCTTATAAGCCATGTAGTGGAGTGTGGGGTATATTCTTTAGGCAAATGAAAGCCGATGGTGACATGCAAAGGTGTGACATGATTAGAATTATAGCTTAGATTACTCTGACAGCATTATGGGGGATCTGACAGCATTATCATGGGAGAAGGCTGGATACAGACAGATTGGTTAGGAGGCTGTGACAGTCATCCAGGCATTAAGCAAGGTGGGCTTGAACAAAGGCAGTGACAGAGAATGGAGAGGAGGTAACAAATATTTAAATTGTTTAAAAGGAAAAACTTGGATCTAAGGGCTTTGTGATGGTTGAAAGGGAGATGGAATGATGAGGAAAAGAAAATATTCTGGAAGAAATTCTGCATTTCTGACTTGGATGTCAAGGTAATTAGAAGGTGATCCCCTCAAGCAAGATGGAGAATACAGAATATTTATGGATGACAATGATAACTCTATTGTGGTCATGTTTTGTTTTTGTGGTGCTTGGTGGGACACCTAGATGTGGATGTACATCATGTAATTGAATATATGGGTGTGGAGCTCAGGAGAAACACTTGAACCTTTATGTTTGTTTATGTGCCTATAATTGATATTTAGAAAGCTTGTGCCTCTGCTTTCACTTTCTGGTCCTTTCTGTGTATTGGTCCCTCCCTAATTCCACAAGGTTTCTTCAAGTTCCTTATAGCCTCACAGTATTCACTGACTGCCTAGGGATCCCTACTAGGGAAGAAAGGCAGGATGTCTTACCATATCTCTATCCTAAATAGTCCCCCACATTCTGAATCATTTTCCCCTTCATACCCAGGCTCCTTCCCTCCACTCCCCACCACCCCTGCTCCCATCAACATCTATCGATCTTGCATTCCATGCCCTCAGAGCCCTGCTGGGTGATTGGCTAATCTGAAGAAATTAGGTTTTGCTCAGGTGTAAATGGTCAATTGTGGATTTATGTGCCTTACTCCCCTAGTAATATATTTGCTTTTTAACAGACACCAAAAAAGTGCGAATTACAACATAATGGTAGAATAGCAGAGAAGGCATTGGACATCAACTTAGCCCCTTCAATTCCTTAAACACTACCACCTAAACATCATTACTTACATATGTTCCAGCTTCATTAAAAACCGTGTTTTTGGACTTTTAGTCCACCAGAAGTCTTTGTTCCACATAAATTATTCCTCACCAACTGTACTCCCCTGCCTCAGACCCACAACACACAACCAATGTCCAATTCCTGATCTCTCTTATTCAGTTTTTCAATTTATTGCTTTTATTTTCCAACAATAAATCTGCTTCATTGGCAATCAGGCTTCAGGGCATCCACAAAAAGTAAATTCTGCCCCCTTTACTTGCCTATTAAGCAACCAATTAGTCCTAGATGATGAGATGTGGAATTGACCCCAGAAGGTCATTTAATCGGGTACTTTCTTTATTAGATAAAAATCCGAGGCTCAGGGCTTCCCTGGTGGTGCAGTGGTTGAGAGTCTGCGTGCCGATGCAGGGGACACGGGTTCGTGCCCCGGTCCGGGAAGATCCCACATGCCGCGGAGCGGCTGGGCCCGTGAGCCGTGGCTGCTGAGCCTGCGCGTCCAGAGCCTGAGCTCCGCAACGGGAGAGGCCGCAACAGTGAGAGGCCCGCGTCCCGCAAAAAAGAAAAAACAAACAAACAAACAAGGCTCAGAGAGGGGACAGGACTGACCCAAGTTCACACAACTATTCATGGTTGATTTTGACGAGAATCCAGGTCTCCTGACACCTAAGCTAGTTTTCTTTCCACTATAACACAACTGTCTCTGTAGGCATGCTGCCATCACCTGCTCTGATTGAAACACAATCCCCTTTTACACCTTACAATTAATCATCTTGACTGACAAGGCTCTGTCCCCCCTAATTCCCCTTTGGGCCTTTAAACGTCTGAGCATGCCACCAAATATAATTTTTGGATTTTTTAAACTGCCTTTTCAAGGGAGAAATGTTCCTCTATGCCAGGTATCCCATCTCCTATCTTGGCAAGGATTCCAAACAAGTTGGCATAACTAGTGTGGGCCCTACAGGGCTGGGGTGGGCGGCAGGACTGTCTCTTGCCCACACCTGCAGGTGCTCATGATGTTCATGGTGTGTACAAAGTTGAAAGTTGAAAATGTATACAGAGAACTGATGGAAATAAACCAGGGAAATAAGTAAATAGATTGTCAGAGTGAGGAGGACCTAAGGCACACATTAGTAGCCAGAGAGCAGGTCCGTTCGGGTCTGAGAACAAGAAAAAGGAGATCTGGTGGAAATGGGCAAGCAGGAGAGTAATAAGATAAAGACCTGAGGCAGAGGGCTGCTGCCTACACCCAGGCTTCTGCATGTTCCTTTTAGTATATTACAGAGATGGGCCAAATCCATGTAAAGGACCAAGGACAGAGGACAGAAACAACACCACAGGCTGATAGAAAACAGTTCGAATATATGCTTTTCCTGGGTCATGCTTCTGGCTCTTTGCTTCTTTGCAAGAAAACTGGATTCAAGTTGATGATCCCAGAATTCCACTTACTCTGGCCCAGAAAAAGTTTCACAGCTGGATAAAGTATTATGCAGTGTCAGCAGCTGGGCAAGCTCCTTTTCAGCACTGTCCATCTGCCACCTTTCATGCCCAGTCAGCCTTTGGCATCTTGGCTGAAACTGCTCAAGAGGGTGCTATTTGTGCTCGTGATTTGATCCCACCCGGTGGTAACACTTTCTGATGATGACCCGTCTGGCTCATATTGACACTGTTGTCCTATGGTACAATAATATATTCAAGCAAGCTTTTCCATCATGCCTCTTGTTCAGAAAGAAGCTCTCAGGCCTAACGTCTGAGTTTTCAGCACTTCTTTTCCAGGCAGCCCTGCAGCAAGTCCTGCTTCATTTATTCTCACAAAATGATGTCAGATTTCTGTCCTAAACATCAAACCATGCTGTATTTTCTTCTCCCTTTGATTGTGTGGCTTAAGGTTGCCACATCCTCAGGAAGCTTTGCCTGATAGACCCAGCCCAGTCTCCAACCTACCATAATGATTCCCTTCTCTCAATACACTTTTGTCATTTTTGGAATCCTTGGTTGCTTTTGTGTGTTCGTTTTGAGAGGTTGAGTGTACTTTCTTTAATCAGATGACAAAATTTGTGGTCTTTGATAGGAGGGACCATGTCTAATCTTAGCTAAGGACCCAAAGTCTCAAATACAATGTAATATAAATAGTCTTGATAGTCTAAATAGTCTTGATAGGTGAGGAATAAATTAGTGTAGAGGGTAAATACATCTGACAGAGCTGGGTTCCCATCTGAGCTCTGTCATTTATTAGCTGTGTGACCTTCCACAAGGTAATTAATATCTTTGCAGACAGTTGCTTCAGCTGAAAATGGGAGCATATTAGTATGTAATTCACAGAGTTGTATTAAAATAATTATTTGAGATAACTCAGGTAAAGTGCTTAGCACAGAACCTGGCACATGAGTATTCAACACATGGTCAGTAATACTACGCTTGGTGTTTATTCAGATTAATTACCTAAACAAGTGAATTCCTGTGTCTGCAGTCACTGGCAAGGGTAATCTGCAGCCTGGGCCTGCCCCATCAACCCCAATATCATTATCACAGATATATTATGACCTCCAGCATAAGTTCATCCTTCTTTTCCTTCCCCTCTCCTCTTTTGTTCTCCCTCTTGCCCTTCTTTACTTCAAAGATGCCTGACTTCTTTCTCACTCTCATTTTTTCTTCCTAGCCTGCCCATGACATAGACTTGATTTCACCCTGGGTATGCAAGAGCTTTCTTACACTCTCTCTCTCTCTGTTTTAATGGTGACCCTGGGGGTGAGGGAAGCTCTTCTATGCATTCAGAGTTGCTTTGCACTCCAGAGTCAATTTCCATGCAGTTGAAATTAGATCACAGCTCTGTCTGGAAGGGTGAGTGTTTGTGCATATGTAGGTGTCTGCCTGGGTTTGTATGCGCTGGTTTATCAGTGATTTTGTGAGGCTTTGTCCAATAGTTCAAATCTTGAGGCTTTGCATCCTGTGAAGGGGGGCTAGGTTAGGAAGGGCAAATAATTATAATTACTGCTCTTATTCTTAATGATTTTAATTGTAATTAGCAGTATTTGTCAGCTTTGCTTTTTACAGCTATTCATTTTAAGATCCATTTAAGGACTTTATCATTTCATTTTTGCAAAGTGTCATCAAACCATTTTTATTACCTTGCAAGAGGGCAGACTGCTGCTGGCCAAGTTATTTTCAGTCCATATCAATCACTGAGCACCTATTTTGCACCCAACCAGGTGCTCTGAAAGACACAGAAATGAGTAAGACAAAACCCCTCTCCTCAAAAGAACTTGGTTAGTAAAATATGGTAAATGGACTTTCATAATTAGGTCAAAGGTCTCTAATAAACCCCTGAACCTAGCCCAGTCTACCTCCCCATGGCAACAATAAAAATCTGCTTCTCAGGGAATGTAACTGACAGGTAGCCACAGCTGCTATGCTCTGAATCTACCACTACATTAGGAGCCACACTTCTCACAGGCTGCCTCCAGCCAGTGACTGAGCATCGCAAGGACACTAGGGCAGACCTGTTCCTGGGAGATGCAGAATTCCTTGGATGGATGATTTTAGCTCAAGGATTCCTCCTTGGCTTTGCCAAAACTTTCTTAGAATTTCTCTGCAATTTAAAACTCTTATTAACTAACGCTCCTTCCTTCCCTCTCTCCTCCACAAGGGTCAGAACTATATCACAGTCTATTGGCTCTCCCAGCCTCCTTTGTCTTCTCTCTATTTTCCCTCACGGGTTGTCCCCTCCCCCAGTGAAGCTCTGGCATGTCTCATCCTGCCATGGCATCTGCTTCTCAGAGGACCTGAACCAACACATCCCACAGCTGTGTCAGCTGACTTTATAAGTGGCAAGGTCACAAGCTAGACCGAATGAACATTCCAGTGCTTCAGTAGCATAGCATAGAGTGTAAGAAAAAGAACATAAACTTTTCACTTAAGTTCTCTGATCCTGTTGCCATACCTATGAAATAGGGTTCAGAATACTACGTTGCACTGTCCTTGGGGAGAATCCTGATAATAAACACAGAATCCCTATAATATAGTAAACACTTGATACATTTATTCATATTAATGAGAAAATAACTTTCCTACTAATGGCAGATCTTATGCAGCAGCTTCGTAAATGAATGACAGCACTTTCTCATTAGGAAAAAAAAAAGAAAAAGCAGGTAGTGTTCAAAAGGGAATCAGGAATTTTTCTGGTGCTCAGAATTGTGCTCTTTGTTCTTTTCTAGTAGAAATGGTAACAGGTAGAAAATGTTCAGTATGGGGCGTCTGGGCTCCCGGAAACTGCCTATGGCCTAAAATGCTGGGAACTTGTCCTGCTTGCTTCATGCAGGTTATCTCAGGCTGGGAGGGGACAAGAAAAGAACAAAAAGTTAAAAAAAAGAAACAAAAAGCAAGAAAAAGAATTTCAAGTTCTAAGATGCAAATGGACAATCAGATGTGCAGATATGGCTTTGTTTAACTATCCTCAACAACTTCACCAGGTCTGTGATACTACAGGGAATATGTAGAACAGTGAAGTGCTGTGCAAGAAGAAAAAAGGGAGAGAAAGGGCAAATTCTGATTCCCTTAGGGCTGCATCTCTCTGACCTTGTAGTATTTGCTGGACTAAGAATAAAGCTATTAGGTGTTTAACATATGTGGCACCTCAGTATTAGTGTTTTCTGTTTTCCAAGCAAACAAAATACAATTGTGATCTTTCCTTTGGCAAAAGGCACAGGCAAGCTGGTCACCAAGTTCCTGTACTTGCCGAAGTATAGATAATTCCTGTGATGTCTGGGAAAGTGTCAGGGAAAGCATAATAGGGTGAAGTTTCCAGTGCAGTCGATCCCCAAGTACGTGTGGTCTCAGAGCCCTAGGCTGAAGGCAAAAAAGAATACAGTACACCTAGTAACAGGTGAGTGAGGAAAGTCAGTAGGTTATTTAAATAAAGCTAGAGTTAAAGCCTTTCACATTGCAAAAGTACCATTTTTCTGAGTTACTGGTAGATGATAATAGGAAATTACAACTGAGAGATCCAATATGCAACTGAGGGTAGCATTCATTTTTAGCTGTCTGCTTTCCATGTTTTTTTATGCTTCTAGATTTTTTTTAATGTCAAGATTTGGACAATAGATTTCCACAATGGGGTAGCCTCTATCTTCTTGCATTAGTCTGCATATAATTTTTACTTAGGGCCCAATTCTGTCTCCCAGAATTCCTTAATTAAACGAATTCCTCCACCAAGCATCAGTCAAGCAAATGAGACAAAGAGAGAGAGGATTCTAATAATGACTGTAAGGCAATAAAAGATCCTAATGAGTCATTTAAATTGTCAAGTAAAGATTAAATGATGTTCACTATGGTTTTAATGTTTCGTGTATTTGGTCTCCTTCCAACTCCTTGATAAAACAATCAGTGGTTCTGGCATGGTATCTCTGATGACTCTCAGTTAACCAGAGTCTGATTAACCAGGGTGATTCATACTGCTTCCACTACTAAATTATAGTCATTAGGAACTTGAAAACAAATTAGCCAAGCTTAAATCACTATGTAGGTAACTTCCCAACTTCCCAACAAATACTTGAGTTGAGTGCATACAAGTGTAGCCAGAAACTACAAAGAGGTAGCGGCCAAACATGGAGGGTATAGGAAATCTGCCTGAGGGTAGAAATGGAAGTATTCAAGAAACTGGGCAGAGCAGCTTGGCCCTCTGTGAACTCCAGAGGAGCATTCCTCTCATCTCCTCGGAGAAAGGGCATATGCTCCCTCTGGAGTTTTCCACAAGACTAGAGATTGGAGAATAGGTAACAGAAAGAACACAGCCCTTAGGGGTAGAACTTGGCACTGTCTTCCCAGGGATATAAGGAAAGATATCTTGAGTCTTCTCAGGTTTTCCCATCCTTCAGAAAGTAAGGAGGAGGAGAGAGATAGCAGGGACAAGCATGCAGCACGTTGGTAGAGAAGCAACATCCTAGGTAAGGCAGACTGTGACATAGGGTCCAAACTGCAACAAGAGCTGTTCTCCCTTAGTGGTGTAAGTCAGGAGACTAAGCCAGGATTTTTTAACCTCAGCACTCTTGACATTTTGGGCTAGGTATTTCTTTGCTGTTGGGGGCCATCTTGTGCACTAGAGGATGTTGAGTAGCGTCCTCAACCTCAATCCACTGGATGCCAGTAGCCCTAGCCCCCCCAGTTGTGACAACCAAAAACTTCTCCAGACTGCCAAATGTCCCCTGGGAGGCAAAACTGCCCCCTAGTTGAGAGCCACTGGTTTACAGGATCATTTCAAGGGCCACCTCATGGTGATGGAGGGCAATGTCACTCTCACAGGGTGGTTGAGTTCCAGCTATTACCCTATTAGAGGATAAGACCAAAGTTCCTTACATGTTTTTGTTTGTTTGTTTGTGACCAGTGTTATTGGGACTCAAACTCTTCATATTTTTACTAAATCAAACTGATGGGGCATGGAGAAAATGCCTGCTATTTGTTTAAAAATATGACATTTTCCCCAAATCTTCTCTTTATAGAAATAATAATACTGTACTGCCCTTAGAGAAAGTTAGCATTTTACCCTGAATGGAATTCCTTGCCAACCTCTTCTCTAAATAGGTTTGTACATCACTTAGTCCATATTTGTACGTCACCTGGTCCATGTTATGAATTCACGAGGTTGCCAGTGCCCACATAACAGAATAAAGCTAAGAAGCTCACATAGAAATTAAGTTACAATCTTAACCTCTTTCGTATGAAAACTATACCTAAATTCTAGCAGGGGCTCAGGGACCCGGCTTCCAAGTGAAGAGACAAACCACCAAGACTCTGTAAATGGCATAATGTACAATTAAGTTGGTAAACTCTATTGCCTTAGAAACAATATCTAAAACTTTCATCTGAATTGCAGGAGTGAGATAGAATTTCAGAGTTATCTTTCTATATTTTATGGGTCAAATGTTTCTAAAATTGCTTATGACTTTATCAATCCTCTGACAGTACTTTTCCCTTAGGTTTTGGGAAAGTGTTACTTTATCATTTGAAGGCCTGAAGATTTTTCTGTATCATTAGCTCTGTTGGGTTACTGAGGAAAGCTAGGAAAGGTGGGTTCAGAGTTCAGGAACATAACCTTTGCTTGGGGCTATGTAAGTTGGTAAAACTCCCTATGTCAGTGGCACTTTGAGTAATTTTTCCTTTTATGTAACTTCACAATTTACCCATGAAGACAAGAAAAAAAAGGTTGATCTCTGTCCACAGCAGAAATAATTCTTCTGCACAGTTCAACTCCTTAGAGAAATACTGTTTTTTAGGTTAAGTAAGATTTTCCACTGGCATCTGTCATCGAGAAAAGGAAAAGAGGCTAATTTTTAAAATATTCTTGGCCTAGGAGCCAAGGCGGATATATGCTCTTTTTTTAAGTTAGAGCTTTAATTGTATGATTATTTGGCATGGAAGACAGCAAGATTGTTTTTCTTATTATAAAGCTATCCCAGAGCATAGATGATAAACAGCAGGAAAATAAACTGAAGAAGAGAAAACCAAAGGGAATTGAGATTGTTCAGCTCATAGAAAAGCTGGCTAAGAGGTGATTTAGTAGTGATCTTCTAGGATCTGAAGGGCAGTCATTAGGACCAGATGCTTCCCATCTGCAGTGAGGGCGGAGCCAATGGAAATGACACTATAGCATGAGAAAGAATTTACTGGCAGTGAAGGCTGTCAAACATCAGAATACATTACTGTGGAGGTTATGAACTCTGGACTCTTTTACAGTTTGGTGTCAAACAGCATAGTTTCTCTCTTGTCTGAGATGATTGAGGTGAGGTTTTACTTGAAGATTAGGGGAATGGACAAAATGATATTTCAAGATTTTTCTTAAGTTCTATGATTCTATGAAGTCTGTATCTTTATTTGCACCATGTCCCCTAAGGTGCTGGTTTTACAATGTGCTTTTTACATTATATTTTCTCTCTATGAAGATTCAATTTCTCAGTTATTCCCAGTTATGAAAGTTTATTATGTAACTTTTCTACCCTGTTAGATTGTTGAAAACTATGACTCTGCCTCACTGCTCTTCCTCTCTTTTCTAACTATTGCTTTTTCTCCTTTTGCTAATTCTCCCACTTTTAAGTTGTGTGTTCACTCTCCTGCAAAGACCTCCTGAGAGCATGTGCAGACTTTGCACATCATCTAACACATTGACTGTCTGAGGTCAATTTAATAGCTAATTATTGTTTTATAATTTCAGGATGTGATGCAATATGAGAGAATGTGATCCCACACAATGATAATCAGTATAACCCATAATCTTTTCACTTGGCCTCCAGTGAGTATATGTCTTAGGAGCCGTGTTTGCCATGTCTACTTCAAGAAAAACATTCAGTTCAATCATTCTAAGATGGGGTAAGAGTCTAGAGTTAGAAAGAGAAACCATCAGTACACTTAATAGACACTTTTAGATAAAAAATTTTTACTTGATTGCCTGAATTTTTCTTTTTACTAGGTTGTGTTGGGGAAATGTAGGTACATGGTATTGCAATCTTAGTGAGAAAACCTCAAAATACAATAGACTGCAATGAGAATCTTTCAAATGCCAATGGTTCCTCCCTGCCTATAGAAAAGTGAGTCTTAATGCATCAACCTGACACTCAAAGTTCTCCTCAATCTTGACATGGACCTTCCTCTCTGTTATTTGATTCCTCAGAATGAGTGCTCTCTTTTAACTTAACTGCTCCCATCTTACCATGCTTATCCTAAAATCTACTGTTTGCCTAGATGCTTTCCACCACCTGAAAACTACCAGCCTCTCCATAGATACAGTTTTCCTTCTCCTCACCTTTCTCCCATCATCATCATTGTCATCATCACAGACACTGTTTTTTGATTGTTAACTATGTTTAAGACATTGTGTTAAACCTTCAAATTTATCATCCGGCTTAGTATTTGCAAGAACACTATGAGGTAGATATAATTGTTCAGAGCTCATTTCTAATAGTGTCTCTTCTAGGAGACCTCCTTTAACCAACTGAATCATAGTAATGCCCCCTTCTCTGAATTTATAATACCTATTGTCTTTACCATTTATTAAGGCACTAAATCTTATTTAACAGTTTCTCATGTAAATATTATTTCCTGATAAAACTGTAAGCTCATTGAAGGAAAAAACTGTGGCTTATACAATTTTATGCCATTATAATGCAAAATACATAGTAGGCCCACAATAAATATAGTACTCTAAGAAAAAGGAAACAAAAGGAAAGGAAAGGAAAGGAAAGGAAAGGAAAGGAAAGGAAAGGGGGGAGGAAGGAAGGAAGCAAAGGATGGAGTAATCAGGATTTGGTGAAGTTGTATCCTGTGGCACCAACTGTAGGTTATCACTTCATTAACAAATATTTTATTGGGCATCTAGTGTATAACAAATACCATGCTGTGATCTATGATGAATAATAGAGAATAGGAAATTTTACCTCACAGTCTAGATGGGAAGACAATAATAAATGCACAGTTATAGAGGACAATATAATAAAGCTCAGTAAACAAAACAGGAGCCAAACAAACCAAAAGACACAATACCAACATGGTGCTGAACTGAGTAGTACCGTGTAGTACTGGAATAGGGAAAGAAAACTTTTGGAGTCCCGAGAAAATACCCTCCTTTTGGATTTTAGTTTTCTTTAACAATTTGGGTTTTCTCTTTTCCTTATACCTGGCATTTAAAAAGTACATGGGACAGTCATACAGAGTGAAGTAAGTCAGAAAGAGAAAAACAAATATTGTATATTAACGCATATATGTGGAATCTAGAAAAATGGTACAGATGAACCGGTTTGCAAGGCAGAAATAGAGACACAGATGTAGAGAACAAACATATGGATGCCATGGGGGGAAAATGGTGGGGGGGTGGGATGAATTGGCAGATTGGGATTGATATATATGCACTAATATGTATAAAATAGATAACTAATAAGAACCTGCTGTATAAAAAGTAAATAAAATTCAAAAATTCAAAAGAAAAAGTACATGAGAATGTGACACAACAGAATAATAGAAATAATTTGTAATACTCAAAAGAAGAGCCTCTACCCATCGTTTGGCAAAGTAATGGCATATCACAGATGCAGTATAAAGTAGAAAGTTTTTGAAACTCAATGAGTTTATGAATCCAGGCAAAGAGATTCACACCATATCTGATATAACAGTGATATTTTATGCATCTCCAGCTATGGATCATTTTATTTTCCTCCCTCCCTCCCTCCCTCCTTCCCCGCTTCCTTCCTTCCTTCCTTCCTTCCTTCCTTCTTCGCTGAGAATTTTTTCTTTTAATGAGGTAGACATACTATTATTCCCCCCACAGAAGTAGAGCAATTTAAAAACTTAGAAAGAGAAAAATGTGTTCCCTTCCTCACCTTCAAATAAGTATTATCCATATAAAGTTTATCTTGAGGGTATGTCTTCAGAATTTCTCAAGATAAATACTATTTTCTCTCTGAGACTAAATGTTTTAGTTTAAGAGAATAAGGCCATCCAGAACACTGCAGGTATATGTGTGTTGGCCTATGCATATATTGGGGGAAATGAGTCATGAGGCTGAATATCAATCTCCTTTATAAATTGATAGTGGGGCCTTATTTTTTAATTCCCATAATATGTGTATATACAATATTTATGTATACACACTTATACACACACTCCTTATGTTAGAGAATTGGAGGGCTACAATTAACATCCTTCAAATGTGCCCAACTAGATCCAGGGGTGAAAAAGAAGCCACAGAAATGTCAAAAGCAAGTGGTGGAGATTCCAGTGCCTTGGCTGTGAGTTAGCCATCCTTTGACCTTTGAGGTGATAGCTGAAGCTGGATGATCAAATCTTTTGAACTCTTCACTCCAGAAGAACTTTGTGAAGCATTATGAACTCTTGTCTAGATCTCTAGAGGTCAGTGGAAAACAGAAATTAGGTCTCCTTCTACCCAAATGGGGAAGCAAGAGTTAGTTTTTCTTTTAGGCCATTTATTTCCTCTCTAGGTCAACACTTCACAGGCTCAAATTCCACTTTTCTTTTACCTCCTGTAATCTCTTCTCTTAGCTTATGAGACATGAAGATTTAAACCTGGAATGAAGAGAACTTTTTCTTTGATATTTTGAATAGAGTTCATGTCCAATATCCAATATTAATCTGGAATATGTCTATATTAATTCAAGGAGAAACTGATAAGTGGTTTGCCTTGCAAACTGTATTTTAAAAGATCCTTTTAAACCATTTTGAGTAAGAATATTTCCTTATTAAACAATTAAAAAGCCCCAGACTTCCTTTCTTGTCTTCTTTCATTGCTTGTGTACCAACATCTATTCTCAAACAGACTAAAGGCTTCTTATTTTGGCTTCTTGTTTTGTTTGTTCTTCTGCAAATAAGCAAGTTTCATTTTAATACAGTACTCCCAAAGCCATGTTTCTGGTGTTTATCAACTTCCCACTTTGGAATATTCTTTGCTTTTCAGAACATGTTACTATGGTTCTCAGAAACACATCAACTTCTTTTCCTATCATCAGAATTTGGACTGAAAGAAAATAAATTTGGACAGTCCATGAGATCTAGGTACAGGTTACTCTTCAGTTGAATTATCACTTCCTGTCCTGCCCACCTAACCCATAGACAGACAATGGCTGGAGTAGAGGGTGGGCAGAAGACCCCGGGAAATGTAGAAATTTAAAGCAATTTTAGAAATGGTGGAAAACTCTCATGTTGTTTTGACAGTGAAGCTTTTTCCGTTAGGAACATGTAGGCTGACTTCTTTTCATTAGAATTTTATTTGCATGTTTCCTACTGCTGCAAGCCCAACATAAGGAAAGTAACATTATGTCATACCCCTAATCTATTAAGCCAGTGATTCTGTTCTTAACAAGTGTCCAAGTATCACTTTTCTGTACTGAAGACAAACATGCATCCTGGGCTCTAAGCTAGGACCCAGTCACCAAGCACCAATATTTGTTCTGTCACCAAACATGTCAGATGGGACATCCCATCTGACCTACCATATTACATCTCATTCTAACCCATCCTGTTCTGTTTACATATGTAATTTCTTTAATTATAAAATAAGCTTTTCTCTTCTAATTCTGAAATTGTCTTCTTTATTGCCAATTACTTGGTAACTTTTGGCTTGTTGGACTTTATAATATTGTCCAGGACATGTTGCTCTTCTTATATTCCAATGGACATGTTTGGCTGCAAAATGTTATGAATAGACTGATAATATTTTGTCACTATCTGTATTATTTTAATGTCAAGGTACAAAATAGAACACATTTTTGATGGAGAGAATCCATTTACCTTTTCACCCATAAACCTGGGTCTTTGAAAAAAAACAGAAATCAAATAGTAGAGTATGTAGTAATGAGCACTATTTTCTGATTTTAATTCTTTGAACAACTGTATTTTGTTGATTAAGGAATTAGATCATTGGTGTCAACATGACACATCTGTCAGAAGCTTTTCCTCATCATCTCAATTATCAGGTTATCGTCCGAATTGAAATATTGGGAGAATGACCTATGTCTTTGACAATTTTGTCCTCATTTTTAATCTTTTTGTTGTTGTGGAAGGGAGCAGGTAGAGAGAGAAGAAAGAAGCAAGTGACCTGTGCACATACGTGTCCCTGTTATTTGTTTCTTTGTTTTGGGGTGGAGAGTAGACAGATGGGAGAAAAAGAATCAGCATGACTTAATAGCAAGTCTTCACATGACAACCTATTTTTCTACTATTATTCAACAGAAGAGAAAAGACAAAACATATTTATTGAATGCCTGTTTTGTACAAAGCACTTCATCAAGTGCTCTGGGAGACCCAAAATGACTAAGATATGGATACATGTCTCCAGAGAGTGTATTGTCCAGTGGTTGTTTTATTTTTTTTTCTTTGTTTTGTTTCCCTAAAAGGTGGAGACCATAAGACATAAACCATCACTCTTTGGGGTCCCTGTCAATAAGGACTACCTTGGTTTCTACTGGCTTTTGTGACAATACCTTTTGCTCATGAGGTTTTTAGGTTTTTTTCCTCTTCTTTCACAGGGTGCATAGTTGAAAGGTCTTGCAAAGGATATCACTGATTCCTGTGTCTCTCAAACCAGCAGTCCTGGATGCAACTCCCAAGAAGCACATTCTCTGTTCTAAAGAAAGCAACAATTCACTATTCAGAACGTTGTTTATTCTACTTCTGACTTGCCCCAGACTCATGGATCACACATAGGTTATACATAACTTTCCATTAATATCCTTAACCATGAAAAACAATTTTACATTTTTTTCAACTTTTGCAATTAGAATCAATTTCCTACTCACATTTATAGGCCCTACAAAATTTACTATCACCCATGCTACTGATACTGTGCACAGACACACACAGAAGCACTATTCTTGACAAGAGCATCGAGATAAATAGTTGTGCTATGATGATGCTATCCATGATGTCAACCTCAAAAAGTTAAAGCCATCCCTATATATTTCTATCTGTCCTTAATTTATGATGAGTCTATCATGTAGGAATTTATTTTAAATTCTTGAACTAATTATAATTTGAGCCAGCTCTACCTCTTGGTACAATAAGCTCTATGTGTCTACTATCCACTGTGGGAAGTGTAAGTGTTCTATTTAATTTCCCAAAAATTATTTATGAAGCTGTTCTCTTTTGACTTCTCTTGGATTATTTGGTCACCAATTTTGTGTTTTCTCCTCCATCTCTGTCATGATATTGTAAACATCTACCTTAATTGGAGCTATACTATCTTGGACTTAAGAGGTATGTTTTACTTTGCTTCTAGCTTCCAGAAGAGTTCAGCATGTAATGATGCATTAAAAGATTTAAATCAGTGTCATCATCATCATCATTCTAAAGGCCTTGTACAGTGGGGATCTATTATGTTTTAGTGGCTTAAAAGTAAGCCACTTACTTTCATCAAGTAAGAAAATGGACTTTCTAGAATCTACTAAAACAGATGTAAGTCCAGTTAATAAGATTATTATAACTTGCTTGGCCAAGGAGATGTTAGAGTATAATACTATTACCCTATGTAAACTGTTAATGAGTTAATAATGCATAAGACCCACTCTTCTCCCAGAAAGCTACAAGGGCTAAGAATTCAGAAAGGAATCCACTCCAGATAAAGAAAATGTGATGTAAGTAAGTAAATAGGTAGGTAGATTAAGTAAGTAAATAAGTAAATATATATATATATGTGTGTGTGTGTGTGTGTGTGTGTGTGTGTTAGCCATAACAAAGAAGGAAATCCTATCATTTGCAACAGCATGGATGAACCCAGGGGGAATTATGCTGAGTGAAATAAGCCAGACAGAAAAAGACAAATACTATATGGTATCACATATATGTGGACACTAAAAAAGAAAAAAAGAAGGTGCTTTCATAGAAACAGAGAATAGAATATAGAATGCTGATTGACAGGGGCTGGGTGAGAGATATAGGTGAAAGTGTACAAACTTTCAATTATAAGATTAATAAGTTCTGAGGATCTAATGTACAGCATGGTGACTGTAGTTAATATGGCATTGTATACTTGAAATCTGCTTAGAGTAGATCTTAAGCATTCCATCACATAAACACAAAAAGAGTTAACTATATAAGGTGGGATGTGTTAATTATCTTTATCTTGGTAATCATTTCACAGTGTATATGTATATCAAATCATCATGTTGTATGCTTTAAATATATACATTTGTCAATTATCCCTCAATAAAGCTGGAGGAAATAAAAGAAATGCAGATTATCAGGCCAATCTGAAATCTACTGAATCAGAATCTACATTTTAACAAAATTCCCAGGTGAGTCACATGTACATTGAAATCTGAGAAGCAAAACACATGTAACTGTTAACCATGGGCTTCTTCTGGAAAAAGAACCAGGATTAGGGGTAGTGGCCAACTTCTGAACTTCTTACCAGATTCATATGTAAGGTCTGAATTTTCACAATGAATATTTCTTAATGTAATACTTCTGAATTATTATATGTTTCATTTAAAAATGGAAAAAATAATCCATTTGAGTTCTTGTTTATTTACATTATCTTGAGCCCATTTTCCCTAGTACGGTTAATATACTAGTGAGATGTTGCTACTCCAAATGTTAGTTTTGGCATCAGTAACAGCCTGTAGACCAGGGGTCCCCAACCCCCAGGTCTCAGACTGGTACTGGGTCCATGGCCTGTTAGGAATCAGGCCACACAGCAGGGGTGAAAGGCGGGCAAGCGAGCGAAGCTTCATCTGCTGCTCCCCATCGCTCGCATTACTGCCTGAACCATCCCCCTCACCCTGTGGAAAAACTGTCTTCCACAAAACCGGTCCCTCATACCAAAAAGTTTGGGGACCGCTGCTGTAGACAATGGGATTGTTTGTTCTGCATGCATATCAAAAACTCTTCCAGCTATACTTGTAGAACTCCCATGCTTATGAGTGGGGATTCCATCTGGAAAGCCTCTGTTAGCATGCTATCTCTTTACAAGGTGATTCAACACCTCAGGCAGAACTCTCAGAAGTTTCAGTTTTAAAATCCCAGATTTTGAGTCATTATGCTTTCCATCCCTCGGCTGGCACTGAGCTTTGTGGTGTATGGTTCACATCTGTGTAACTGATATCTTATTTGATGTGCAAAAATTATGAGTTTTACCAACTCTGTGCAAGAGAAAATACCCAGAATAAACTGGAGTTAGCTGTAGTTGAGCTTTTAAAATATATCCTCAAAGTCTTTGAAACTCCTCCCTTCAGGAGGTGGAGCCTAATTCTCCTCCCTTGGATTATGCACTGGCTTTAATGACTCATTTCTAACAAATAGAATAAGGCAGAAGCAGTGGTGTGTGACCCTGGAGACTAGATCATAAAAGGCACTGTGGCTTCTTTCTCACTCACTCTCAGACTGCTCACCGTGGAGAAAGTTAGCTGCCATGTTGTGAAGACACTCAAGCAGCTTATGAAAAGGCCTACCATGTAAGGAATAGAACTCCCGCTAATAGCTGTGTGAGTGAGCAATCTTGAAGTGAATCCTAAAGCCTCAGTCAAGATTTCTAGTGACCGCAGCCTCAGCTGACATCTTGAGAGTCTTACTCTTAAGAGATGCTGCACCAGAACCCCCAACTAAGCCACTCCCAAACTCCTGAACAACAAAAGCTGTGAAGTAATAAATGTTTGTTATTTTAAGCCACTAAGTTTTAGGGTAATTTTTGACATAGATATATATAATTAAAAAGACATTAATAGATTTAAACAATTAGATTATTACATCTCTCAAAAAAGCTTAGATTGTTTTCTGTATAATACGTACCTGTACCTGATAGATGAGATAGTTCAAGCCATGAAGCAGAATGGATTTTCATGTGTTGATTCCTATCCTGAATAGTTGTAACCCAAGGAGCTAAGTCTCAGATAAAAGGAAATTTAACAAGCCCTTATTTTGTATGGGGTGAGGTGTGTGTGTGTGTGTCTGTGTTTGTGTAAAAGTTTAGTTACCTTAACAGAGCAGTATGATGTACTATTTTTCCTCCTATCATTTGAGAGAACAAAGCCAAACTACAAGAGCACACCTGTTGCATTTTTATGACTGGACTTCTAAAATACTTGACCTTTTTAAAATTATACCCACCATAATGCTATTTAATATAACTTGTTTTTATGAAAAGGACAAATAATAAGATGTTTCATTTTGATATATTAGAAGAGATTAATTTCACTGTAAATTGTTTACTGAGTTAGTGAAATAAAATATTGATTCACTATCTGAGTATATATTTATTGAACTGAATTTATTTTTTTATCTCCTTTTTGAAGTTTTCTCAAAATGAGTTTTTGCTTCTTTGAGTAAAAATGGAGTACAAAATATAGAATTTTGTACTAAGTTGCCCCAACTTAAAAGTTAAAACAATAAAAACTGCTTACTTTTGTAATCCATTTCAAATAGCTTTAAAATTATCTAACATTATTTTAATATCAAGCTATAGCTCACAATTAGTTTATTTCTTTATGATTTTTAAAATATTTTCAACATTAATGTCTAAATAAAAATAAAATTACTATTTTTGTGAATTGTATAGACTCCAAAATACCTTAAGATAAAAAAAATGGGGTCTTCAACATTATACAAACAAGCAAAAAAAAAAAAAAGATTTCATGTCAGTGATCTCTCATTCATTCCTCATTTTGGGTTCCATTGTTCAAGTTTTCCCAGTCTTCTGGACATGAACTAATTACCCCTGAAGGACAGGAAAGGGACAAACATTTTATATCACTTATGTATAGAAAAGCCTGGCTTGTCCTATCCAAAAACCACGTATGGTTTCCAGAGCCAAACAACACGTCACATTCCATTTCTTGAAAGATAAATCCAAACATCACATTGTCATTGTTTTGCTGCTTTCTTTTCATTTTTCCCACTAAAAACAATTTTTCTAGTTAAACTTTTTAATTTGAGATAATTGTACATTCACTTGCAGTTGTAAGAAATAGTATAGAGAGATCCCATGTACTCTTTACCCAGTTTCCCCAAAATGGTAACCTCTCGCACAACTGTAGTGAAATACCACAACCAGGATGCTGATACAGTCATGACACAGAACAGTTCTAAGACCACAAAGATCCTTCATGTTGCTCTCATATAGCAACACCTACTTCCCTCCCACCCTCTTCCCCTCCTTAACTCCTGGCTACCATTAAGCTGCTATCCATTTCTGTAAATATTCATTTTGAGAGTGTTACATAAATGGAATCATAGAGTATAAAACCTTTAGGGATTGGCTTTTTTCACTCAGCATAATCCCCTTGAGATTCGTCCAGGTTGTATATTAATCCATAGATTTGTTATTTTTTATTGTTGAGTAGGAGTCCATGGTATGGATAGGCCAAACTGTTTAACCATTATCCCTTGAAGGTCATCTACATTGTCTCCAGGTTTTGGCTACTGTGAATAAAGCTGATATAAACATTCAAGTACAGGTTTTTATATATATGTAGAGATGTAAGTCTTCATTTATCTGTGATAAATACCCAGAAGTATAATTGCTGGGTTATATGGTACTTACATGTCTAATTTTTAAATAAACTGTCAACTGTTCCAGAGTAGCTATACCATTTTACACTTCCACAAGCGATGTATGAATGGTCAAGTTTCTCTACATCCTTCCCAGCATTTGGTGTTGTCACTATTTTTTAAGTCATTCTGATAGGTTTACAGTAATACCACATTGTGGTTTTAATTTATATTTTCCTAGTATCTAGTGATGCTAAACATGTTTTCATGGGCTTATTAGCCATCTATACATCCTCTTCAGTGAAATCTCTCTTCAAGACTTTTGCCCATTTTCTAATTTATTATTTTGTTTCATTACTGTACAATTTTGAAATACTCTTTAAATTACTAAAAATATTCTAGATACTATAGTTTTTTGTTTGATTTGATACTATTTCTTTGTCAGATATGTGGTTTGCCCATATTTTCTCCCACTCTGTGGAAGAAAATGACTTTTTATCCTTTTAATAGAGTATTTCACAGAACAAAATGTTTAATTTTGATAAAGTCCAATTTACCCATTTTTCCTTTTATGGATTGGGCTTTTGGTGTCAAGTCTAAGAACTCTTTGCCTAGCCCTAGTTTCCAAAGATTTGTCCAAACACGTTTTTTCAAAAAGTTTCATGGTTTTATATTTTATATTTATGTATTTATTTATTTTTTTACAACTTTATTGGAGTATAATTGCTTCACAATGGTGTATTAGTTTCTGCTTTATAACAAAGTGAATCAGTTATACATATACATCTGTTCCCATATCCCTTCCTTCTTGCGTCTCCCTCCCTCCCACCCTCCCTATCCCACCCCTCCAGTCAGTCACAAGGCACGGAGCTGATCCGCCTGTGCTGTGCGGCTGCTTCCCAGTAGCTATCTGCCTTACGTTTGGTAGTGTATATATGTCCATTCCTCTCTCTCGCTTTGTCACAGCTTGCTCTTCCCCCTCCCCATATCCTCAAGTCCATTCTCAAGTAGGTCTGTGTCTTTATTCCTGTTTTACCCCTAGGTTCTTCATGTCATATTTTTTCTTAAATTCCATATATATGTGTTAGCATACGGTATTTGCCTGTCTCTTTCTGACTACAATAAGATCATCTCACACCAGTCAGAATGGCCATCATCAAAAATTCTAAAAACAATAAATGCTGGAGAGGGTGTGAAGAAAACGGAACACTCTTGCACTGCTGGTGGGAATGTGAATTGGTACAGCCACTATGGAGAACAGTATGGAGGTTCCTTAAAAAACTAAAAATAGAACTACCATATGACCCAGCAATCCCACTACTGGTCATATACCCTGAGAAAACCATAATTCAAAAAGACTCATGTACCAAAATGTTCATTGTAGCTCTATTTACAATAACCCGGATATGCAAACAACCTAAGTGTCCATCATCCGATGAATGGATAAAGAAGATGTGGCACATATATACAATGGAATATTACTCAGCCATAAAAAGAAACGAAATTGAGCTATTCGTAATGAGGTGGATAGACCTAGGGTCTGTCATACAGAGTGAAGTAAGTCAGAAAGAGAAAGACAAATAAATTATTTATTTATTTTTAAACATCTTTATTAGAGTATAATTGCTTTATGATGGTGTGTCAGTTTCTGCTTTATAACAAAGTGTATCAGTTATACATATACATATGTCCCCATATCTCTTCCCTCTTGCATCTCCCTCCCTCCCACCCTCCCTATCCCACCTCTCTAGGTGGTCACAAAGCACCGAGCAGATCTCTCTGTGCTATGCGGCTGCTTCCCACTAGCTAACTACTTTATGTTTGGTAGCGTATATATGTCCATACCGCTCCCTCACTTTGTCCCAGCTTACCCTTCCACTTCCCCTTACCCTCAAGTCCATGCACTAGTAGGTCTGCATCTTTATTCCTGTCTTGCCCCTAGGTTCTTCTGACCATTTTCTTTTCCTTTTTTTTTATATTTACATCCTTGATCCATTTTGAGTTAATTTTATTATGTAAGTTGTGAGACTTATTTCAAGTTTCATTATTTTTGCTTAAGTATGTCCCATTATTACAGCACCATTTGTTGAAAACGCTATCTTTCCTCCATTGACTTGCTTTTACATCTTTGTAAAAATTAAGTAGTGCCTATTTTTGTGAGTCAATTTCTGGGTTTCTGTTCTGTTGATCTATGTGTCTGTCTCTCCATCAGTACCACATAGTCTTGATGATTGTAGCTATAAAGTAGCTCTTGAAATCACATAGACTAATTCCTTCCACTTTTCTCTTCTTTTTCAGTATTGTTTTAGCTATTCTAGGTCCTTTGCCATTCCATATAGATTTAGAATAATGTTGTCTATATGTACAAAAAGTCTTGCTGGAATTTTGATAAGTATGAATTAAACCTTTATATCAATTTGTGAAGAACTGACATTTTTACTATGTTGAATCTTCTGATCCATGAACACAGTGTTTCTCCATCTATTTAGATCCTCTTTTCAGCTTTATCTCTTCAGTATTCTGTAGTTTTTAGCACATAAATCTTATACATGATTTCTTAGATTTACACCTAAGCATTTAATTTAGTGATTGAAATGACATTGTATTTTTATTCACTTTTTAATTTCATTTGGTATTTTTAATTTGTATATCCATGGATTCATGATAGTTTATAGAAATATAATTGATCCTTGAACATTTATAGTATATGTTTTTTTAATTAATTTTAATTATAGTATAGTTGGTTTACAATGTTTTGTTTGTTTCTGCTGTACAGCAAAGTGAATCACTTATACACATACATATATCTACTCTTTTTTAGATTCTTT
The DNA here is from genome assembly GCF_025265405.1 of Mesoplodon densirostris. Classification (NCBI taxonomy): domain Eukaryota; kingdom Metazoa; phylum Chordata; class Mammalia; order Artiodactyla; family Ziphiidae; genus Mesoplodon; species Mesoplodon densirostris. The sequence goes on along the minus strand of NC_082681.1, from coordinate 46,243,751 downwards.
TCCCATATAGGTCATTACAGAGTATTGAGTAGATTTCACTGTGCCATACAGTAGGTTCTTATTAGTTATCTATTTTATATAATGTAGTGTGTATATGTCAATCCCAATCTCCCATTTATCCCTCGCTCCCTTCCCCTTGGTAATCATAAGTTTGTTTTCTACATCTGTGACTCTATTTCTGTTTTGTAAATAAGTTGATTTGTACCATTTTTAGATTCCACATATAAGCAATATCATATGATATTTGTCTTTCTCTGTTTGACTTAACTCACTCAGTATGACAATCTCTAGTTCTGTCCATGTTGCTGCAAATGGTATTGTTCTTTTTTATGGCTGAGTAATATTCCATAATATATATATATATATATATATATATATATATATATATATATATACCACATCTTCTTTATTCATTCATCCACTGATGGACACGTAGGTTGCTTCCATGTCCTGGCTATTGTAAACAGTGCTGCAGTGAATATTGGGGTGTATGTATCTTTTCAAATTATGACTTTCTCCAGATATATGCCCAGGAGTGGGATTGCAGGATCATATGGTAGCTCTACTTTTAGTTTTTTAAGGAACCTCCATACTGTTCTCCATAGTGGCTGTACCAATTTACATTCCCACCAACAGTGTAGGAGGGTTCCCTTTTCTGTACACCCTCTCCAGCATTTATTGTTTATAGATTTTTTTGATGATGGCCATTCTGACCAGTATGAGATGATACCTCATTGTAGTTTTGATTTGCATTTCTCTAATAATTAGTGATGTTGAGCATCTTTTCATGTTCTTTTTGGCCATCTGTATGTTGTCTTTGGAGAAATGTCTATTTAGATCTTCTGCCCATTTTTTTGATTGGGTGGTTTGTTTCTTGATATTTTAAAAAATAAATTTATTGGAGTATAGTTGACTTACAGTGTTGTGTTAGTTTAAGGTGTACAGCAAAGTGATATTTTTCATATTGAGCTGCATGTATATTTTGGAGATTAACCCCTTGTCAATTGCTTTGTTTGCAAATATTTTCTCCCATTCTGTACATTGTCTTTTCATTTTGTTTATTGTTTCCTTTGCTGTGCAAAAGAATTAGGTCGCATTTGTTTATTTGTGTTTTTACTTTCATTACTCTAGGAGGTGGATCAGAAAAGATCTTGCTGCAATATATGTCAGACAGTGTTCTGCCTATGTTTTCCTCTGAGAGTTTTATAGTATCTGGTCATACATTTAGATCTTTAATCCATTTTGAGTTTATTTTTGTGTATGGTGTTAGGGGGTGTTCTAATCTCATTCTTTTACATGTAGCTGTCCAGTTTTCCCAGCACTACTTATTGAAAAGACTGCCTTTTCTCCATTGCATATTCTTGCCTCCTTTGTCATAGATCAGGTGACCATAAGTGCATTGGTTTATCTCTGGAATTTCTATCATGTTCCATTGATCTTTTCTGTTTTTGTGCCAGTACCATACTGTTTTGATTACTGTAGTTTTGTAGTATAGTCTGAAGTCAGGGAGCCTGATTCCTCTCAGCTCTGTTTTTCTTTCTCAAGACTGCTTAGGCTATTTGGGGTCTTCTGTGTTTCCATACAAATTATAAAATGTTTTGTTCTAATTCTGTGAGAAATGCTAATGGTAATTTGATAGGGCTTGCATAAATCTGTAGATGACTTTGAGAAAATTACAGGCTAATATCACTGATGAACATAGACACAAAAATCCTCAACAAAATACTAGCAAACCGAATCCAACAACACATTAAGAGGATCACACAATGATCAAGTGGGGTTTATCCCAGGGATGCAAGGATTCTTCAATATATGTAAATCGATCAATATGATACACCATATTAACAAACTGAAGAATAAAAACCATATGACCATCTCAGTAGATGCAGAAAAAGTTTTTGACAAAATTCGACACCCATTTATGGTAAAAACTCTCCAGAAAGTGGGCATAGAGGGAACATACCTCAACATAATAAAGGCCATATATGATGAACCCACAGCCAACATCATTCTCAATGGTGAAAAACTGAAACCATTTCCTCTAATATCAGGAACAAGACATAGCCAAAGGCTCTCTTCCTGTTGTGTGGAAGAGTAACCCCAAAGCCTGGATTACACAGGCCATTTTCCAGGATGAGTTTTTCCACCACTTTATCCGAGAGGTAGAGAAATATTGCTTGGAGAAGGATGTCCCATTCAACATTCTTTTCCTGCTGGACAATGCTCCAGGCCACCCCCATTCATGGACGACTTTCATCCCAACATCAAAGTAGTGCATCTGCCACCAAATATTATATCGTTCATCCAACCTATGTACCAGGCAGTAGAGGGACTTTCAAGAAATATTATTTACATCACACTTTTCGTCAAGCAATAAAGGCGAGTGACAAGTCAGGAACAACCTTGCGACAATTTTGGAAGGACTATAACATCTACAAGGCCATAAAAAACATTGACTTTGCTTACCGTGAGGTTATGGCTGTCACCATAAATGGTGTTTGGAAGAACCTTTGCCCACAGTTCACGATTTTCGTGGATTTGAGAAGGTGGATGATGGGTCCAAAGAAGTCTTCAGCAACTTAGAGACCCTCATCGAGAAGCCAGAGGTAGATCTGTAAAAGGACGACTTCATTGAACTCCTTGCTGTGCAACACAAGGAGCTTACTAATGAAGACCTGATGGAATTGGAGGCCCGGAGAAAGGATGAAGAGAGACAAGAGGAAGAAGAAGTAACTGAAGAACCAAAGAGATTCACGATGCAGGAAATTGCAAGGGGATTTTCTTTATTTGAGGAGTCACTGTTAGTTTTTGAGGCATAGGACCCGAACGTAGAAATGTACATGAAGGTTGCAGCAGCTGTTCAGAATGCAATCCAGTGCTACGTGTGATCTATGACAAGAAAAAAAAGAGCTACTACCCAGACATGTACTGGATTGTTTTCTCAAGAGAGTAGATAGAATTGAATCCAGCAAGGAACCAGAACCTGTGCCATCACCATCAGGTGTGAGTGAAATTGCAGCTTGCCCTCTGCCTCCTACTGCTGACAGTCCTTCAGTAGCTCTCATCTCCCCTCCCTCCTCCAGTCAGTAACTCTTCTTACCTATTCACTCGATTGCTACCCCCTGTATGCCAGCTATTGTGCTGTACTACTGTACTTTTCAAGGTACTGCAAGATTTAGAATGTTTTCTTTATTTTTTGTTTTTTTATGTATTATTTGTGTAAAAAGTATTATACAGTACTATAGAGCTGATTGTTAATTGAGTACCTAGGCTAACTTAGTTGGACTTATGAACAAATTGGACTTACTAACGTGCTCTCATAATGGAACTCATTCATATGTAAGGGACTTACTGTATTAATGTCTATTGACTAGCTCTTTTTCATTTAGTTGAGATTTTCTTAGTTTTTGCTATGACTAGTAGTTTTCAATTTAAATCTGGACATTTTTCTCTTATGTTCTTATTTAAACTTTTCATTTTAGATAGCTTTCTCTGACATTGCTTATCAGAGGAAAACGAGGGTCATCTCATTACTGCCTGGCAAAGGTAGAAGTCTGAGTTCACTACTCAATGTCCATTAACACCCAAAGTGAGGATCTCCTCTCTACTGCTATATGGGTAGGAGTTCCAGGTTCTCCCATGGTCTCCATTGACACTGCGTTATGTGTGGCCTCATTATCACTTGGCAATTGTGAAAGTCTTCTTCTGACAGCAACCCAGTGGAAAAGTGGAGGGGTGCCTCATTATAGCTGGGTGGGGGCAGAAGTCCAGACTCCTCACATGGTGTCCATTGACAACACAGAAGGAGGGGAGCAGGGTCGTCCTTGTTATCAGATGATGAGGGTGAGAAACTTGGCTTCCTATTTGACTGTCTCTGATACCTCTCCAATGGGAATGTTAGGGAAATTTATGACAGCATCCTGAGATTGGATGTCTAGGTTCCCCAGTCAGCCTTTGCTGGCATATGTATGAGTGGGGCCATAGTTTTTTTCTGTGATGTATGGCTTGAGTAGGGTGATTATTGTCTAAAAGTTTTCTATCTTTGTAGACTTCCCTTTTCCTTCTCCTTTAGCTAGAGAGAGCAAGTCTTCATTGAACTTTTTCTCTCTGTGCCTGTTGATATTTCTAGGTTGCTGGCTTGTCAGCAATAAGTCTGCGATTTGTGAGACACAAAGACAACCCAGAGAATGCACCACTATGTCGTTCCATGGATCCTGAGGTCCCTATTACTCTGTCATCTATAACTCTGTCATCTTTAACAGTCTTCTTATATATGCTTTCTACATAATATCCAGAGCTTAGTTGTACATAGGAGGAGGAATAGGGGAAAGTACATCTATTGTATATTCCCAGAAGCAGAAGCCTCCTAAAGCAATTTTTTAAAAATAAACATTGTGTCCACCTGGGTACCTCTCCCATTGGTAAAAGATAATGAGCCCTTTCAAGATCCCTGAAACATCAGAGGCCAGACTAGAGTTCATTCACATTAACTTTCATCATCTCATGGTAGTTTGATATAGGCTGTTGTTGGTGATAAATATTCTCTCAGACACAATTGCTCTTTTACTGGTCAGTTGGAAGGCAGGAGGGCTGTTTAGAACCACCACAGGTGGTCAGAGTTGATTACAAAAAGACTGCACAGAAAATTGTCTTTCTCTAGATGGCATTAGGCTCATTAGAATCCACTTAGTAACTACTCAAAGGCTAGCAAGATGGAGCTAACTAAAGCAATGGAGGAGAAAGGTATTCCCTCGTACCCAAAGACTTCCCCTTTGGCCAAAAGGAATTTCTATCACTTGAAAACCTACATCGCTGAAGGGATCTGCTTTTTAAAGATTACTGCTACAAATCTTGGGAGATTTGTTTCACCATTAGACTCTGTTTGGTACCATATTGCAGGGGCTACCACCAAGGCACAAAAAAAAATGGTAGATGAATGGCCTCCTCAGTAATTACATAGCAACAACTGAATGTGTAACTACATGGCACCTTGTCAAAACTGGATAATAATTACATGGTAGTTTTCATTTCCCTCAACTAATGCTATTATATGAGAAAAACAGTAAGATACTAAGTCATAATGCTTTAGTGACTACATATTTATTTACTAAATAAAGAGGTAGGGGCTTCCCTGGTGGCACAGTGGTTGAGAGTCTGCCTGCCAATGCAGGGGATACGGGTTTGTGCCCCGGTCCGGGAGGATCCCACATGCCATGGAGCAGCTGGGCCCATGAGCCATGGCTGCTGAGCCTGTGCGTCCGGAGCCTGTGCTCCGCAATGGGAGAGGCCACAGCAGTGAGAGGCCCACATACAGCAAAAAATAAAATAAAGAGGTAGGAGATAAAATTCTATTCTATATTTTTAAATTTTATTTATTTATTATTTTTGGCTGTGTTGGGTCTTCGTTTCTGTGCGTGGGCTTTCTCTAGTTGCAGCGAGCGGGGGCCACTCTTCATCGCAGTGCACGGGCCTCTCACTGTCGCGGCCTCTCTTGTTGCGGAGCACACGCTCCAGACGTGCAGACTCAGTAGTTGTGGCTGACAGGCCTAGTTGCTCCACGGCATGTGGGATCTTCCCAGGCCAGGGCTCAAACCCGTGTCCCCTGCATTGGCAGGCAGATTCTCAACCACTGCGCCACCAGGGAAGCCCTTAAAATTCAATTCTTAAATAATATTTGACAACACACACACAGTAATTTCATTATTTTCTGCTGTTTGCTATATAAACTATACCTCTCATTTTTTAAAGTTTAAAATATATCTTGGGGTTATTATTGTTGTTTTGATTATTACAGCTTTTTATTAAGACTTATGTTGCATTAAAGAGGCACTTTACTCTGTAATTGAATAATGTAAATAATTTAATATTGTTTCCATCTTCTAGTTTCTAGTTTTGTGCATTGGAGATTTTTAAAGTCAATAATTTGGATTACAAGGCAAAATTATCACTGAACAGTGCCAGATGAAAGAAAATGCCATCAGTTATAACAGTTCCTGATTAATTTCCTCTGTTTGTATTATGCATAATTATTGGATCTCATAGGATAAGTAAAACCTACTTAACTTTATAGAATGATTCTTTCACTAAGCATCTATGTGTATTGCACATTCCCAAACTCATACTACTTCCCTCATTCTGTGTTATTTAAGCTTGTGTAATTTCCCCACTCCTTATCATGAGGCCCTTAAACAAGAAAAGAGAAATACTTGGGTTAAGTTGCAGACCACATTAATAGTCTTATTCTAAGAAAGTCAGAAAACTGTTTTTTCAGGGTAGTCCTTACTTGAAATATAAGCAGTTCAATATCAGGCAGGTAGCATTGTTCGAACACTAGGCCAACGTTTCCCAGTATCAGCACTGTTGACATTTAGGACCAGAAAATTCTTTGTAGGGGGCTGTCCTGGGCTTTTAGTAGCACCCCCTACTTTCTACCAGCTAAAGACCAGTAGCACTCCTCATCAGTTGTGACTACTCAAAATGGCTCCAGACATCGCCAAACATCACCAGGGGGACAAATTTACCCCCAGTGCTATGGAACTACAAATACTCTCTGAGAAGTTTTTTTTTTTTTAACGTTTTTATTGGAGTATAACTGCTTTACAATGGTGTGTTAGTTTCTGCTTTATAACAAAGTGAAACAGTTATACATGTACATATATCCCCATATCTCTTCCCTCTTGCATCTCCCCCCCTCCCACTCTCCCTATCCCACCCTTCTAGCTGGTCACAAACCACCGAGCTGATCTCCCTGTGCTACGTAACTTCTTCCCACTAGCTATCTGTTTTACGTTTGGTAGTGTATATATGTCCATACCACTCCCTCACTTTGTCCCAGCTTACCCTTCCCCGTCCCCATGTCCTCAAGTCCATTCTCCAGTAGGTCTGCATCTTTATTCCCATCTTGCCCATAGTTTCTTCATAACCATTTTCTTTTAGATTCCATATATATGTGTTAGCATATGGTATTTGTTTTTCTCTTTCTGATTTACTTCACTCTGTATGGCAGACTCTAGGTCCATCCACCTCACTACAAATAACTCAGTTTCATTTCTTTTTATGGCTGAGTAATATTCCATTGTATATATGTGCCACATCTTCTTTATCCATTCATCTGTTGATGGACACTTAGGTTGCTTCCATGTCCTGGCTATTGTAAATAGAGCTGCAATGAACATTTTGGTACATGACTCTTTTTGAATTTTGGTTTTCTCAGGGTATATGCCCAATAGTGGGATTGCTGAGTCATATGGTAGTTCTATTTTTAGTTTTTTAAGGAACCTCCATACTGTTCTCCATAGTAGCTGTATCAATTTACATTCCCACCAACAGTGTATGAGGGTTCCCTTTTCTCCAAACCCTCTCCAGCATTTATTGTTTGTAGATTTTTTGATGATAGACATTGTGATGGGTGTGAGGTGATACCTCACTGTAGTTTTGATTTGCATTTCTCTAAGGATTAGTGCTGTTGAGCATTCTTTCATGTCTTTGTTAGCAATCTGTATATCTTCTTTGGAGAAATGTCTATTTAGGTCTTCTGCCCATTTTTGGATTGGGTTTTTTGTTTTTTTGATATTGAGCTGCATGAGCTTCTTGTATATTTTGGAGATTAATCCTCTGTCAGTTGCTTCGTTTGCAAATATTTTCTCCCATTCTGAGGGTTGGCTTTTGGTCTTGTTTATGGTTTCCCTTGCTGTGCAAAAGCTTTTAAGTTTCATTAGGCCCCATTTGTTTATTTTTGTTCTTATTTCCATTTCTTTAGGAGGTGGGTCAAAAAGTATCTTGCTGTGATTTATGTCATAGAGTGTTCTGCCTATGTTTTCTTCTAAGAGTTTGATAGTGTCTGCCCTTACATTTAGGTCTTTAATCCATTTTAAGTTTATTTTTGTGTATGGTGTTAGGGAGTGTTCTAATTTCATTATTTTACAAACATTCCTATACACTAATAATGAAAAATCTGAAAATGAAATTAAGAAAACACTCCCATTTGCCATTTCAACAAAAAGAATAAAATACCTCGGAATAAACCTACCTAAGTAGACAAAAGAACTGTATGCAGAAAATTATAAAACACTGATGAAAGAAACTAAAGATGATACAAATAGATGGAGAGATATACCATGTTCTTGGATTGGAAGAATCAACATTGTGAAAATGACTCTACTACCCAAAGCAATCTACAGATTCAATGCAGTCCCTATCAAACTACCACTGGCATTTTTCACAGAACTAGAAGAAAAAATTTCATAATTTGTATGGAAACACAAAGGAGCCCGAATAGCCAAACAATCTTGAGAAAGAAAAATGGAGCTGTAGGAATCAAGCTCCTGGACCTCAGATTATACTACAAAGCTACAGTAATCAAGACAGTATGGTACTGGCACAAAAACAGAAAGATAGGTCAATGGAACAGGATAGAAAGCCCAGAGATAAACCCACGTACATATGGTCACCTTATCTTTGATAAAGGAGGCAACAATGTACAATGGAGAAAAGACAGCCTCTTCAATAAGTGGTGCTTGGAAAACTGGACAGCTACATGTAAAAGAATGAAATTAGAACACTCTCTCTGAGAAGTTTTAATGGAAGTTGAAAAAGATTGTGCTCATGGAGAGTGAGGAATAGTCAAATTCTACAACTTATTAGGGAAGTGAAGCTACTCCAGGAGAATTTACTGAGATAAAAGCTATACCCCCTGCCCTTTATTAGTGAAGTGCAAACTGGGAGTGTTTGTCATATCTGGAAGCTCTGATTCATTACCTAATATCAAAATTATGGATGCATTATTTTCTGATTTGTGACCCAAACCAAGAGATGTCAAAAACATATATGTAATAGAAGTGGACAATAGACGGAAAGAGAATAAGTGCAAATACCACATAGACACTGTAATCTGTAAGATTCAGTGCTGTCATGATGCCTGGGTAACAGACAAGCAATAGGCATGATGGAGGGAGAAGATAGTAACTGTAAGGTTGGATCTTAACAAATGACACCGCGAAACAGAGGAAAGCTTCAAATGCGCTTTATTAGGGGGCGCTCCCGGGCGAGGTTCACTGGTCTGAGAGAAAGGGACCAGAGAAGTCGCACCTGGGTGAGGGCTGGGCAAGATTTTATAGGGGAAGAAGGGAAAGGGGTGTGGTAAATCTGGGAGGGCGCAGGATATTCCTTATTTGGTGGTCTCTTTGGGTATTGTGGCAATATAGGGTGCCGGTTGCATCAGTCTTGGGACCGTTAGTCCCGCCCCTCAAAAGGCAGGAAGGCTGGGCTGGGTAGAAAGTCCCCAGGTCAGTTCCTGGAACTGGGTGATCCGGAAAGTCTCCAGGTCAGTTTTTGGAACTGGGTGGTCTGGAGAATTTCGGTCTGATGCAACCTGTGAATCTGATTGTGTTCCCCTGCCTCGGGCCAGTTGGCCTAACAGTAACCCCATATTTTATAGGAAGACCTATAGTTGGTAGCTACCCTTCAGTTTATAGAATCAATCGCCACTGATTTCCTTGTCTTTTCCTGTTTTTTGAATAGCTCATACTAGGAGCCAACAGGGTAATAACCACAGTGACAAGAGTAAGATCAAGAGTCTCCAATGTTACTACACACACACACACACACACACACACACACACACACACACACACACACAAAATCCCTATATAGGGCCCTACAGATATACCCAAGTTTTATTAAAAAGCAACAGCTCTGTTAAGTCTTCTTTTAACAAACTAGAAGGTCATGAAATTTAATTTATATTGCATATGACTAAAAAAATGAAAATAACTTTCTCTAAGCCAACAGGCAGAAACATTAGTTTTAAAATATGTATACACAGCCAGGAAAAGAAGGAATGGAACATAAATGAAGAAGACAAAATGTGATTTGGTTAGGGGATGAAATACATCCTCCAAATATGTGAAAAGATGGCTTCTGAAAAAGTCTATCTTGTTTTACTAGCATGTGGTAGACAAAGTGATTATTTACTTTCCACAGCTTCTGATCCCCTAGACTTGTTTGCTATATGGAATCAGAGTGAAAATAAATGAAGAACAGAATATGAAACTAAAATGACACTTGGGTTCTACTTAAGTTGTCACTTAAGTTATACGTCATGACAGATCAGTCACTTCTTTTTATGAATTCTTTTTGTTAAATCATAAAGTTCCGTGATAGAGAGAACATAGTCAACTCTATAATCTAAACTCAGAAAGGTAATTAAGAATTAAATGCAATTTTCTTAAAAAATAATTTTCACAAAAAGGTAAAACCATGATTTTCCTACAGACATCAAAATAAATGCAGGTTAATGTTTTATTTTACTCATATCATATGAGGGAACCAAGCAGATATTATAACTGGTTAAAAAGTCAAAAGGGCAAATATTTTTATGGAGTAAAGGAATGTTGAAATGAATTGCAAATGGAGACAGAACTGGTTTTTCCAGGGTGAGGTTTGGGAGTCAACTAAATTTCTACCACATAGGCCTGAAGGGTGTGCTCTAGATGATACATAGTTTTCCAGTGAAAAACAACTTTTTTTTGTTACAATTACCCCCTCCTTTGATCAAAAACAATCTCAAAAAAGATTATCTTGATCACAAAATATGATGTGTATCATTAGATCTGACCTGATGACTTACATAGGTGCAGCAGCAAGTATGTTCATTTGCTATGTGACCTTCTGAAGTTTGTTTAGATGGAAATTTTCATGACGCATCTCAGATTGGACTTCCACAAGCCTCTTATTATTTGCAGTCCTGAAGCTAGAAAGCAAGCCAGATTTCACCTGTAGTACACATACTTTTGGGTGAATTCCTCTCTTTTTAAGGTCTTCAAAATATCCTAGGCTCCTGGTCTACCAGGAAATGACCTTCCTTACTCATCTGTAAGAGTAAGAACCCTGGAAGCCAGGTTCCAGGCCAGGTTTCCCGAGAGATCACGTTTTATGCTTTGGCTTCATAAAGTCAGCCTTAGTTCCTTTAAAGCATCAGGTCACATATGATTAAATGAGCATAATTCTCAAATATAACATCCCAGGCAAGTCCTTAGTTGTATAACCAACGTTTCTAATTATGTCCTAGTAAAAGGAGAAAAGATTCTTATTTAATCCATGCAAATAACTACAATATGAAAATAAGAACATTCAATAAGAGTTTCTGAAATCTGAGGATCAGATAACAATAAAATCTCATTTACAAATGTTTAATTTGGGTTTTACAAAAGCAGAGTCTACTAAATTGTTGAGGGTGATAGAAAGCTTAAGAGGAAAGAGAAATGACTTCCTTATGTATCCAGAAAACAGAACATTAAAATAGCAAGAATATTTTTTAATTACAACATTTCATTCAGTCTTATATAATTAGTTCTTGTTCTACAGGATCTTGTATTAGCAGAAGCCTGTATTCAAGAATACTTGGCATAATCCTTTTCCTTGGGGCTCTGAGATAGTCTCTCTTTTGTTGCTAATGAAGCACTCAGGCCTGTAGCTGATTGCAAGTACTTTCAAGGAAGCATCAGAGGAAAACAAACAAAAATATGTAAACATGACAAAAGAAAGACTTAAATTGGCTGTGCTTAATTTATTACAGATAACTTTCAAAAGTGAAAGGTCTGATTTGAGTTTATTACAAGAATAATGCAACTGTCGAGGAAATTCGGTTGTTTCTTTGACAAGCAAACAAGATAGTAAAGTCCAAAAAAAGTTTAGACAAAATAATTATAGATATGGTGGTTAACCCTATTTTCAAAAAAGACAATGAACATTACGTCTAATTTTTTTAATGGATGAAGATAATTTTAGTGAGAAAATAATCTTGAGATAAAATAATCATCACATAGTATACAATGAACATTCCAAGCATAGCGTAAGAATATACCAAGAATACATTAATATCAGGTAAAGTGATCCAGTGTGGAGTACATCCTAAACATCTGTATTTTTTTTAATTTATTTATTTATTTTTGCTGTGTTGGGTCTTCGTTTCTGTGCGAGGGCTTTCTCTAGTTGTGGCAAGCGGGGGCCACTCTTCATCGCGGTGTGCGGGCCTCTCACTATCGCGGCCTCTCCTATTGCAGAGCACAGGCTCCAGACGCGCAGGCTCAGTAGTTGTGGCTCACGGGCCCAGTCGCTCCGTGGCATGTGGGATCCTCCCAGAGCAGGGCTCGAACCTGTGTCCCCTGCATTAGCAGGCAGATTCCCAACCACTGTGCCACCAGGGAAGCCCTAAATATCTGTATATTAATAAAACTTCATAGGTAAGTGATATGAATCCTCATTAGAAAACCCTGGCATAGAAGATGCAAGAATCAAATTAAGGAGTCAAAGTTGTGACAATATTTTTTAAAGATTTTTTTGATGTGGACCATTTTTAAAGTAGTTATTGAATTTATTACAAGATTGCTTCTGTTTTATATTTTGGATTTTTGGCCGTGAGACATGTGGGATCTTAGCTCCCCGACCAGGGATCGAACTCGTACCCTCTGCATTGGAAGGCAAAGCCTTAACCACTGGACCAACAGGGAAGTCCCAGTTAACATTTTTAAATAACTGAAATTACGACTGATAACACTACTGCTATCATCTAATATCAGGTAAAGCACCAAAGGGTTTGACAAATCTCTTGGAACTTCCCACACCGTATACAATTTCTGAAATATTTATACTAATAACATCTTACCCACACAAATTTAACTTAGAGAAAGTTAAGCATTTCTTCTGATTTGAAAACTCTCTCCATGCAACATAACAAATAAACCTACTTGCTTCTATAACCTCTCTTTTTACCAAAAACAAATCTGTGTGTCTTTCCAGGAAGCCTAAAAAGATAGTTTTAGGTGTAAAAGATAAATTAGAAGTTTTATTTTATTTTATTTTTATTCTGCATCTAAGATTTGGGTTTGTGAAGGCAAAATCAGTGGAGGAAAAGAGGGAGGGAGAGTAGGGGAAGGAGAGAGAGAGAGAGAGAGAGAGAGAGAGAGGTCTTCTTAAAAGACCACAGTTTTATCAGATTAGGACCCCACTCTTATGACCCCATTTAACCTTAATTACCTCTTAATGACCCTATCTACAGATACAGTCACATTGGGGATTAGAATATCCACATGAATTTTAGGGGGATACATTTTAATCTGTAGCACACTCTCACACAGGTAGAACTTATAGCTTCAATTCCAAAATTTCAGCCATGGGTGAAGAGTAAACAAACACATATAACTCTCTGATCCATATCAAAGAGCTATTCTCCTCTCAGTGGGTAAAATAACTGACTTGAGTTCAAAACAGACCATCAGAAAATATTAACAAACCAGATTTTCTGTTATCTCTCACCCAACAGGAACAAAGTCTCTGTACAACTATTAATCAATTTATGGGGGTCATCAAATGATCAAACCATAAAACCAAATTCCCAATCAAAAAGGCTAACACAATATATTCTCTGTCATCTTTCAACTAACAAAGAATAGATTTCTATAAACAATCCATTTCCAGAAATCACCAAATGGTCAGACCATAAAATCACATTCTCAATGGGGAATAACTTATTGAGTGTAAACAAACCAAAAACAAGATTAGTGGAGAGCAAAATTCAAATTAGAAAGACAGTCAGTATATTTCATTGTCAGTCTAGAGTCATCTCTGGGAACCAAAGAAGACATGACTGGGCTAAAACCGTTAAAATATAATTTTTAGAAAAAAGTAAAAATCATGATTTTCATATAGATATAAAATAAACATGTACTAAAGATTTTACTTTTATGATATGAGGGGATCAAGCAGATGTTATAACCTGTTTAAAGGAAAAGACAGAAGAGCACAAATATATATGGAATATAGTATTGGTATGAATTGCAAATGGAAATATAATTGGTTTTTCCATGAGGGTGAAGGGAGGAAATCAACTAAACCTCTACCAGCAAGACAGAATTTACAATGTACGTATGGTTGCAAAATAGCTCAAAGAAAATGAACAGGACTGAATAAGACAGGCCACAAGTTTTCCACTGAAACATAGATTTCCACTGATACAGAGTATTTTTTTCTACATATAGGAATAATTGAGAACTGTTTTTTTGTTTTTGATATATATATATTTTTAGAATGCGTTCTGTAATTAGTTTTGTTGGGAATATTACAGATTACATTTCTAACCCAATTTTATTTCAGCTAATCTTCGACTGAGTTCACACACTCTCATAGACTGTGGGGTTAACAACCACCACCAACACTACCACCGTGACAATCATCATAATGATTCTTGATACTGACATAACACTTACTCTGTGCCAACCATGCTTCTAAGCACTTTACATACATCTATTTATTCCCCACAACAACTCTATGAAGTAGGCACTGATATTACTAATATTATAACTAATAGTATCCCCACTTTACAGGTGAAGAAACTAAGACACAGAAAATTAAAATAATATGTGTATGGTTCCACAACTAACAAATACCAGTAAGTAGGTCACTGAGATATGCACTAGTTAGTATTTGGAGAAACATTTTAATGAGATGTTTCGTATAATCTATAAAATGCCAGAAAACAGAACTTTCTTGAAAACAGAATGACCCTTTATTTTTTCACTGGTTCATTGAATAATTATTGATTGTTACTATATCCCAGATGCTGTGCCAAGTGCTTCAAGTACGTAATGATGGGGTTTAGGACGCACTAACCCAAACTATGGCACCTTGGCATATTAATTATTTTAAGTTGAAGGAGTCTGAGGAAATGGAAGAAGCAGGAAAATCACTCTGACCTCCTCCCCACCCCTACCCTTCTTCACAGAAACAGGTCATAAAACTCTCAAGTGAGAGGTGCCCTTCCTATACCTGGAAGAATGGAACATCCTTATCTCTGAAAACAAAATGATACCAAGAGGAATCTGAACAGACAGGCCTTGCTAAATTTCCACAGTTTACTGTACTTACATCATATTCCTTAACCTATCATGTTTCTATACAACTACCCACTTTTCATCAAACATAGCATAAAATACTCAGCTCTAACAGTTTCTTCAGATCTTTATTTTCTGATGAAGTCTCCCATGTCACATAAAATTTATATTAAATTTTCATGCATTTATCCTGTTCATCTGTCTTTGCAGTTTAATTTTCACACCCAGCCAGGGATCCTAAAAGGGTCAAGAAACCCTACAATATGTAAGTGAGGCAATACCCATGGCCTCGAATTCCCAGACAAGGAAGGGAGACAGACATATACTCACACAATTATAATGTGTAATAACACAAGCTAACAGTTCACTGATGCAGGAATACACATTTCTAAGAAACGAATACTGAATGGAAGAAAAGGTTGAAGATATGGGCAGGGATGAGGTTGGGGAGGGCCTTGAATATCATGCAAAGTAACTTTAACATTATCCTGAAGGCCAAGGGGAGAAATTGTAAGATTTTAAGCAAGAATTGCATTTTAGAAAGATTGCTTCAGCAGCAGAATGGAAAAGGAATTAAATAGTCAGTAAGCCTGGATCCAGAGAGACTGATGTATCTTTCGTCTTAAAAAAAAAAAAACCTCAAAATTTAGTGGACTATTTATTTGCTCAAGATTCTGTCCATCAGCAGTTTGGGCTGTGCTCAGCTGGGCTGTTCTGTAGATCTCTCTTGGGGCCTCATCCACACGTCTGATTGTTTGTGCTGTTTCCTGGACCTCCCTCTCCCTGTGGTTTTTCATCTTCAAGAAGGATAGCCCAGGGCTTCCCTGGTGGCGCAGTGGTTGAGAGTCCGCCTGCCGATGCAGGGGACACGGGTTCGTGTCCCGGTCCGGGAAGATCCCACATGCCGCGGAGCTGCTGGGCCCGTGAGCCATGGCCACTGAGCCTGCGTGTCCAGAGCCTGTGCTCCACAGCGGGAGAGGCCACAGCAGTGAGAAGCCCGCCTACTGCAAAAAAAAAAAAAAAAAAAAAAAAAAAAGGATAGCCCATGTTCCTTTACATGGTGTGATAGGCAGAATAATGCCCCCCACCACCAAAAGTGTTCATGTCCTAATCTCCAGAACCTGTGAATACATTATCTTAAGTAGCAAAAGAGACAATGCAGATATGAGAGAGTTGGAGAGAAATTTGAAGATGCTACACTGCTGGCTTTGAAGCTGGAAAAAGAGCACTGAACCAAGGAATGCAGGCAGTCTATAGAAGGTGGAAAACACAAGGAAACAGATTCTCCCCCAGAGCCTCCAGAAGGAACCAGATCTGTTGACACCTTGACTTTAATTCACTGAGACTGATTTTGGACTTCTGACCTTCAGAACTATATGGTAAATTTGTGTTATTTCAAGCTACCAAATTTGTGCTAATTTTTACAGCAGCTATAGGAAGCTAATATACATGGCAATCTCAAAGTGGCAAGAGAGTAAATAAAAACAGAAGCTAAAAGGCCTCCTGAGACCTAGCTCAGAAGTTGCACTATGTCACTTTTGCCCCATTCTATTGGTCAAAGCAAGTCACAAGGCCAGCCCAGATTCAAGGGTAGGGAAATATAATTCATCTCTTGATGGTAACAACTATAAGAAACGTGTTGCCTTTTAAAATCCACTACAACTGCTTAGGAGTCAGAGTAATCCAGGTAAGAAGTAAAAAAGACTTTTAAGTTGCTGTAGGAGAGATGGAAAGGAAAGGAGCAGTTCAAAAGATATTTAGTAGGTAAAACCATCAAAATCTGATGATTAAATGAATATAGAGGGTGAGGGAGATGAAACATATTTGATTATCACCTACTTTTAATGCAGGAAGAAACATTATCACCTATATTTAGCCCAGAGATTAAATGATTTGTCTGATGTCCCATAGCTTGAACTAGAACACAAGACTACTGACCCCCTGATCTTTTCTCCTGACTGGACTATGTTGCTTACATATCCCAACAGCCCTACTTTTACCTCATTCTTTCCTGAGATCTTAGATGATTAATGGAAGTATGTCCCTGCTTACTCTTTCATCTGGAATGGATACCCATCTTTACTTTCACTCTCGGGCTTTTATATAACTGGTACAGCAACCTCAACACGTTCCCAGCCAGATAATGTGAAAATCAATAGAGAAGCTAATAATGAAAATGCAGATCCAAATAAAGTCATCTGTTAGTAATCATACTAATAGGACAGTAGGTATAAGATGCTGAGTTGACTAAGATTTAATCTGGGGGGTGGTTATGGTTTATAAAGGAAGAGATGTCCTTTATGGCTTCTTTCCCTGGAAATGATATTTTTTCCTCTCTCTTTCTCCTTGGGAACCATTATTGAACCAAGAAACTAACAAACACCCAAAGTTGAGGAAGGTTAGTTTCATTTCTTAAGAGCCATTATATCATGTAGCTAGTTTCCTTAGCAACTATGTACATATCTCCTCACATAGTATCTTGAAAATTGCAAAGATAAATATGGTAAGTTGTGTTCTTAAAGTTATCAAAAAATTGTTTCTAAATATTCTTACTTCTAATTTCTATGTAAAAAGCTACCTTCTAGGTTTTGGTCTCAATCCCAGTAGACAATTACTCTTACATTATTTTATGAATCAATAGATAAATGAAGTCGTCAATAAACAAAAAAATTACCATATTTTAGAGAAAACATGTCAGATACAAAGTAAACTTTCATATTGAAAATCACTATGCCACCAAATACAGAGCGCTATGAATTATAGAGTGTTCATTTTACTTCCATGAGTCTTACAGCTAAATGGTAGTAGCCTTTTTCTATGGCAGGAAATCGAACCAGTAGAGAATAAGTATTCAATAAATGCTAGTTGCTATTATTATTGTCATTATATTAGAAATTTGTAGAAAACAATGTAAAATGAGATATGCAGATGCTTCCTTGACATGTATTATCTGTGTGTAAAAAGTCATAGCTTTATTTAGGCCTAAAGTTACAAAGCAAGTAGCTATAGTAACAATAGAAAAGCTACCCTTATTGAGCATTACTTTGTGTCAGTCACTGTGCTAGGCATTTTAATGACTCGTTTAGTTACCACACAAGCATTATATAGTAAGTAACATTATCTTCGCAGTTTTATAAATGAGGAAGTTCAAGTGAAAAGAAAAATGATTTGACAAAATACCCACAACTGACTCCAAAGCCAAGTACTTAATTGCTCTTTTGCATGTGCTGCAGTTTCTGCATACAGTCTTCTCTAATGGTGTGCCATCTAAGTCCAGGAGGAGAATTAGAGAACTGGGATGGGATCCCCACTTAACTATCACTCCTCTCCCAATTCTGGTACCTCACCAACTCATGTATCTTCACTCTGCTTTGAAAAATTCAAACACAATACTCAATATGTAGCCAGGACCATGGAAATATATAAGCATATGGCATGGTTCCTTTCCTCAAGGAGTTCATAATCTAGTTAGAGAGATAAGGCTACCAAATGAAATAACTAGAGAATCATAGATGATTGAATAAAAGCAAGTGCCCAAATTGGTCATGCTTTATCTAAGGCAGATGGGTCTTCAGCTACATATGTAGATGAAGAAGGAGGGATAGACTAGCCCAGGACAAAGTTTAATGGGACTGACACAGCTGGACATCTTGATTCTAGGTGATTGGCTATCATCCCAGTGTGTCATATCTAAAGAGATATACTATCTAAAGGGAAGAGGTTCATCCAGACTATGGTTAATAAACAATCAAGGAGCCCCAATCTGGTGTTTAGGACTAGTAATACTTCAAAGCAGATGAAGTGCTAACAATGCAATTCTTGTTGATGAGTGAATATGGGACACCATATCCAGCCCCCATCAAGCAAGAGTTGAAGGACCAGCAAAAATTAGGCAAAGGATCATGGTTCTGGCCAAATGGACTAGAGTTCAAGGTCAGTCACTAATCTCATGTGGGAAGTTGTAAGAACTGGGTAAATATGACAGAGATACAGAGAAGACCATGACTGACTCAGGGCACATGTGAACACCTAGGGCTGACTTTGAAGATACCATGTACTAGTCTTATTATCCAGTTTCCACTCATAGGACCAGAGAAAACTTAGGGACCTCAGAATAGGAGTTCCTGGGAGCCAGACATAACCAAAACAGGATATTTATTTTGGGTGGCCTAAGGCAACATAGCTGAAAAAGAAAACCAAGATGTCAATCAAGGAGGGAAGACAAGAACCTAAGTAACAATGCAGTGTCAAAGGCCAAACCTGAATGTTGAATCAGGACCATCAATGGAAGACAGAAAAATATTGGGGGTGGGGGCAAAGGAATCAGCAGTCAATTATGAGGCAGTGCTCAGAATAGGTAGTAAAAAGCTGTTTAGGGCTGTAGTTGTGTATGGTGAGAGATTCATTGAGCCTTGTGTTTATATGGTGCCAGCTGAATGGCTGGGAGTTACAGTGGACTTGGTGGCTTAAAGAATATCAAGACAGAAAGATGTATTCCAGAGTTCACCCATTTATGGGTTGGATTAACAGTCCTAACATTCGCTCCTCCCAGGTCAGAATTGGCTTAGAAACTATAGGGGTTATGAAGAAGCTATATACACACATGACATCTGAAGACTGAATCATTATTATGTCTTATTCATATATTTATACCACTGACATTTTTGAGTTGTGTGCAAATGCAGTTGTGATGAATAAAATGGCAGCTTATTTCAAATCATTAGTGAACTAGTAGATATTTTCTGTCATTATATATTTTTCTAAAAAATACATACTAAAAATAAAAGGGGGTGATCCAGGGAATTTTTGACATCACTGGGGCTAGTTTCTAGAGCCCCTTTTTTATGGAATCACTGCATGAATGACATAGTTATACAAGCCAACATTTTTCCTTCCTGCTTCCTGAGATTCAGGTCAGGCAATCAGGATATGGTTTCTACCAGGGATTTTCAGGGAGTAGAGTACACACAGCATGAAATGACTCTTAAAGAAACCAGTATGGCTTCTCCCATAACTTGTTACTTTCTACAAATGTCACTAGGCTACATATTTTGTAATACAATCATCATCACCATCATCAATGTTTTTTATTACACTCTACACTTTACAAAGTACACTCACATATCCACAGAGGTTGGTTTGTTGTGAAGTTAATGAAGTATAAGCCTTATAGGCTCCCTCCAAACCTCTGAGAATAGCCTTAG
Source organism: Mesoplodon densirostris (assembly GCF_025265405.1). NCBI lineage: Eukaryota > Metazoa > Chordata > Mammalia > Artiodactyla > Ziphiidae > Mesoplodon > Mesoplodon densirostris. The sequence continues at coordinate 46,223,659 of NC_082681.1, read as the reverse complement.
AAATGTTTTTTTTTTTCTGGTCATATGTTTTTCTTTTTTTTAACGTCTTTATTGGAGTATAATTGCTTTACAGTGGTGTGCTAGTTTCTGCTTTATAACAAAGTGAATCAGCTATACATATACATATATCCCCATATCTCCTCCCTCTTGTGTCTCCCTCCCATCCTCCCTATCCCCCTCCCCCTCCCATCTAGGTGGTCACAAAGCACCGAGCTGATCTCCCTGTGCTATGCGACTGCTTCCCACTAGCTAGCTATTTTACATTTGGTAGTGTATATATGTCCATGCCACCCTCTGACTTCATCCCAGCTTACCTTCCTCCTCACCGTGTCCTATGTCTTTGTAAAATTTGTAGAAGATATTTTACCTGAATTCAGTTAAGTCATTTTCCCTCTTACCTGATGGCATTGGAGTAAATATGGGCACTTTAGGGATCTGAGAAGACTCAGTTGACCTAGCAAAACACTTAATTTGGGTTTGGTAGGACATAGGATTCACAGTTTTGTTATGCTAGCTACCCCAGTATGGAATGGCTTCCAGGAAATCATCCTACCACCCACTGTGCTGACTCACCCAGTGACCTGAAGCTGCAGAACCAGAAGTCCTGTTACAACGAAAACACGTCCCAAAGTGTTTGGCAACAGAAGTATAAGTGAATGTAAGAGAAATAAGCTTTGACATATATGGGGCTAGAAGCAGTCTATGGAAGATTATTCTATATCTACCAGAAAACTGGTAGAAAATTGATTTTAAAGTTGGTACATGCTTCCCCCAAATTTGACAGCAATTCTCAGACTTTACATGACATTAATAAGTTATGAAGATGAAGGAAACTTCTAAACTTATCAGTAATAAAAAGCAAATTTCAATCAACTGTGCTAGAGGAAAGATTGGATTATCTTTATGTTCTGTCTAAAGAAAATATTATAAAATTGTTGTCATATGAGGAGGAAAGCAGGGTATATGCAGTTAAAAAAATGTAAGGAATAAAAATATAAAGTGTGTCAGATAGTTCATTCACGGAACTATTCTTTTGATTCTATGATGTTTGTGGCATTTATCAGGTTTTCAAAATGTGTAATATAAAGTGATATATTTTCTCATTGTAAAAATATATTCACTTTCATACCTAATTATGTACTTATAATTCTGTATTCTTTTTCTTAAAGGCACCCCCTTGAACTGTGTAAACATTAGGCCCACAAAACCTGGATTGATACCTGTACATGCATTCTGCCACCTAACCCTCACAATATTCCTAGATATATACATTTTACATTTTATATATATCAGATTAGAGAGATGCCCTCACCCATTCAGTCTTTCAGCAAGTACTTATTGAGGACCTACTATGTGTCAATTATTCTTCTAGGCTCTGGAAATATAGCAATGAACATCACAGATTAAAATTTCTGGCCTCATAGGTCATACATTATAGTGAACTTACAACAGGTTATACAGATATTTATCCTCTGTCATAGAATTTTTAAATGAGTAAATAATTTTGGCCCTGAACCCAGATATTCTCCCTCCAGTTTATCTCTCTTTATTTGATTAGCTTAACCTACCATGGCTCTTTTTTCTTCTTCCACATTCCTCTGTGGGATGGGGTTTGGAATCAACCCTCTTCAAGTCTTAGACAAATCTCTGCTTTCCCTGTGACCTTCTCAAGGGTCCTAGAATTGAAGTGAGATGCTTTTCTTAGAGAAGCTTACTTATTTTTAACATGGCTTTATTGTATCTCTTTTGGATGAAACACACCCTGAACATAAACTTGTTGGGGCTTTATGTCCTTTTCTCTAGGTCACTGCTTAGATTTTTTGAGTTTCCAAGTTCCAGCAGCTCTTATGTTGCAGAGAACAGATTATTAGCCATCAATTTTTACTTTCTAGGTAGAAGAATCAGAGGTTAGTCCTTAAAATGTCTTCCAGCAGCCACTGAATTTTTCTCAGTAGTATCATATTATATACTTTTTCCTAGTTTTTGGTTTTCATTTGCCAACAGAATTTTTCTCTCTAACAATTTCTCCCACTTTTAACTCACTGTGGATGTGGTTGGTACTAATAAGAAAAGGTAAATTCCCCCAAGGTTATGAAGTACAGCAAAAGTAGCAGTATAAACTGGCATGGGCTAAATTGTTCAGTAAGAGTCACTTTTTCTGCACTGCCTTTGGCTCCATCAGTGCATTCAGAGAAAAGTGAGTTCTGAAGTCAATTTCCTGGACAGATTAGGCAGGGAGCTAAATCTGAAACTGAGGCAAGAGTGGGCTATGTTCGGCTTGAATTATTGAGATAACTGAGTCACATAACCACTTTATTCCTGATGTTTAGACAGAGCCTTATAAATCATCTGATTTTCTTCAAATGTGTACATTGTAAAGAGAATTTCCCTAAATGACTCACCTACTCTTTGGACTCAAGTCCTATAATTTGATTTCCCTTATTCCAGTATACCTACCTATCATTCTCCCAAGCGCTTGAGGTCAAAGTTCCTGAAAAGTGCTTAAATCTCAGCGAGGCTTTATGGTGACATTTTGCTAATGTTCTTTGGTAACAAAACATTCTAGGTCTTGAAACCAAAGCCCCATTTCTATGGTTCTGTTTTTGTTAAACACATGCCATTAAGAAAGAGGATATGTTGGACAGATCAAATTTACTGTGTCAGTATTCCTTTGATTTATTACCGGTCTAATATATATATGTATATATATATATATATATGAGTCTATTTAATAACATTATTCATTATTTATCCTTCTTTCATAGAGAAAAATAAAAGTTTTCTTCATACTTGTATTCACTTAATTTGCAGATGAAAGACCAGATTTTTATTTTTTTATTTTTTTATTTATTTAATAAATTTATTTATTCATTTATTCATTCATTCATTTATTTTTGGTTGCATTGGGTCTTCATTGATGCACGTGGGCTTCCTCTAATTGCAGCGAGCGGGGTCTACTCTTTGTTGTGGTGTATGAGCTTCTCATTGCGGTGGCTTCTCTTGTTGCGGAGCATGGGCTCTAGGCACATGGGCTTCACTAGTTGTGTCATGTGGGCTCAGTAGTTGTGGCTTGTGGGCTCTAGAGCACAGGCTCTGTAGTTGTGGCACACAGGCTTAGTTGCTCCACGGCCTGTGGGATCTTCTTGTACTAGGGCTCAAACCCATGTCCTCTGCATTGGCAGGCGGATTCTTAACCACTGCACCACCAGGGAAGCCCAAGGCCAGATTTTTAAATCTCTCTCATACTACTAGCTTGATAAAATTTGAAATCATTATTATCTCATTGTTTTTTTCAGTACTCCCCTCCCTTCTCAAGTGCTCCCCGGTGGTGCCTCATGTTTACCACCCATGCCTGTCTTTCCTCTCCTCTGAACCACATCAATATTTCCTCCTGTGCCACACATCCTGTCTTCCTTTGGACTTTATTGCCAGGTTCCCAAATGAGAATCTACCTTAAAAGTGAGGTTCGAATGATGATAAAACTTTACCTCTTTCCCCTCTTCTTCTTCCAGGAGATTTTGGGTTTTAATAAGGGACACATGAAAGTAAAATGCATTTACCTGAGGAATGAATGATAGCTGGAATTTCAGGCACTGTGCAGGCCAATTAAGTTTGCAGTAGAGATGAGGGTATGGAGAAGCAGGAGAAGAGTTTGAGCCATTCCCTCATAAAATACATAGTGGTCTGTTATGTATAAATATGTGCCTAGTCCTTGAGACAACTCATAGGATGATTCTAATCTACTCACTTAGACATTTGACATCGGCTTAAGAAATGGACTTTCACAATAAAAACTACTTTTCTTTAGAAAGCCAGGAACAGAGAGTATTTATTCTTTGCTATATTGCTGCATTGAATTCCTGCAATTCCTCTTACCAACAACTCAGTTTAAAATGTGTATGTCATTCCAGTCTAGTTAGATCTGTATCAAGCTGATCACTTCAGTGCAGCTGTGGGTTGATGTCCCAAGTCATGGAAGAACAGGCTGTTTACCTGCCTGCCTGCCAGGTAGAGCAATTGTTATTTTTTAGCTCCCTCCTGTACTCAATAATAACTACCCATCACATTACCAATTCATTTGATCATTTTGAAACCATCCTCATAGATTTCAAATGAAAAACTGTATCCTCAATTTTTGCATTGATGTCATGTCCATGTTGTGTTGTTGTTGTTGATGGGTGTTTGCTTTTTGTTCTGCTTTGCTGTGTTTTCTTATTTTCAGAATTTTGTTCTTAGATTGCAAGAGTGACCTCTAGTGTGAAACATCTGTATAGTTATGATCTCAAGCTCCAGGGCCTCTTATCCAGCCCTGATTTCCATAGGTATTGGTGTTATACAAAATTTAGATAACCAGGCCTCCGCAAATATGACAAATTATCATCCAAGAATAAAAACCTGTCAGGTTTCTTCTTATTAACTCTCATATATTTTATTCCTTCACTTTGGCTACCAAAGGACACTTGCATTCTGGGGATTATGAAATGGCAAGGACAACACTTCCAGAAATGCCCTTGCAAGTAACTGAAAGTAAATTATGACTTTCTTTGAGTTGGATGTATTTGACTGCAGAAAAATTGTTTTGCAGGTCTCTTATTGCCCCTGGCAATCCTGCTGTGAATAATTGGCTGGTGAACTCACCTGTTCTCTTTCTTCTCCAGAGAAAGGAAGTGTTTTCCTTACCACCACACTGAGTAGATACGAGTCATAAAGAACATACTGTACTCTTCATGAGGAAAATTAAACTTAAGCATATTCCAAGCCCTCACACAAGGTCAGCCAGAAAACTTGCAGTATGGTCAATGGCATTTCTTATTCCCTACACAAGGTTAAGTGGAAGCTTTACCTACCTTTCAAGGGCTAACTCCCCTTGCAATAAAAATAACAATCCCTCAAGTTGGCATAGCGTTTTAAAACTTAAAAAGCACTTTCATTTATTTAATTTTGCTTCCTCCTCTCACCATGTTTAGGAAGTAGGCATTATTTGTCCCATTTTAGTGATGAAAAATTTGAAGCCTGGTGAGATTAAATGGCATGTCCAAGATCAAACACGCTTAATAAATGGTGAAGTCATAAGTCTTTGGACTCCAAACTTAGTGTATTTTTCTCACAGCTGCTTCATAGTCTAACAGCCAGACTTTTCCAAGATAATATATATATATATATATATATATATATATATATATATATATACATATATATATATATATATATATAATAGCTTACATACAAATTTCTATGAGACTTGAGAAGAGAAAACAATGATCTAGTTGTAAGGATCAGGGAAGATTTTTATGGAGGAAGCCACATATAGTTTAGTCTTTAACAAATAGAAAGAATGTGGAAAGATGGAAAAAAAAACATTTCAAGTTAAGCAAAATCAAGGCAATGAGAAAGTATGGAACGTATACAAGAAATAAGAAGTAGTTTACATTTTCTAAATTGTCAGAAGGTAGTGGAAAATAAAGTTAGAAAATAAAGTTGAGATCAGGCCATGAAAGTCCTCTAAATCTAGAACAGGGTTTCTCAACCTCAGCACTTATTGACAGTTGGTGCCACAGAATTCTTTGTTGTGGGGGCCTGTCCTGTGTATTTCAGGATGTTTAGCAGCAATCCTGTCCTCTACCCACTAGATGCCAATAACACTTCCTTCCCAAGTTGTGACAACCAAAAATGTCTCAAGACACTGCCAAGTATCCCCTTCTAGGGCAGAATTCCTCCCATTGAGACCACTTTAATTGGTATATTTATAATGCCAAATAAAGCCATTTTAGATTTTGAAGCAGAGAAGTGTCGTGACTGAATCTATGCTTAGGGAAGAAAAACATGCAAAGTCTACAAGAAATATTGGAAAGGGGAAGAGATTGAAGGCAAAAAGGTCTGGCCGGAAGATATGGCGATGGTCTCAGTGTAAGGACCAGAGGTAGCTGCTGTATTGGAAAGAGCATTCAGCTTATAGGCAAGGCACTTGGATTACACTGCAAGCTCGGCCAGCAATTAGTATGTGTTCTTGGACAAGTTATTTACCTTTGTGCCCTCCATTACTCATCCACACAGAGAGAAAGTGAGATGATGATCTCAAAGTTCCCTTCTAGCTCCATATACTTTGAGTCTGTTAAAGATAGATATGCAAATGTTGTCACTAACATTAACCACATCTATTCTTCTCCATATGTCTTTCAAAAGAATATTGGTGGTACCAAATGTGTGTCTGACTTTGCTGTGTAAAGGTAAAGAGTATGACTTCACTTTTTAGATTTAGTTGGGTGAAAAGGCAAGTCAGAAATAGTGGTAAATCTGAATTAGGAAATGCATTTTAAAGACATGTACATGTATTACATAAAGTACCTGGAACATAGAGATTGAAGTATTGCCTAGGCGAGGTGTTTTGGAATCTAGTTTAATTAATTTAGCATTTGCTGAAAGCATACTCAGTGTAAGACACTGTACTGGGCTTCGCAGGGGTTAAAAAGATAAATTATGGGGCCTGCCAAGAAGTTTTCAGTACAGTAAGGAAGGTCAGCAATATACACAACTGTAATACAGAGCAGAATATAATACATTCCAGACAAACTGTACGTGCAAGTCTCATGCACATCAACAGGCTGATTTTCAAATTGTTAAATAGTGTAGAATACAGCTTAATCCCAGGCTTAAAAAATAAATCAACTTTTTAAAATACATACAACTTTCTCCTTCTGACTTACTTCACTCTGTATGACAGACTCTAGGTCCATAGACCTCACTACAAATAACTCAATTTTGTTTCTTTTAATGGCTGAGTAATATTCCATTGTATATATGTGCCACATCTTCTTTATCCATTCATCTGTCGATGGACACTTAGGTTGCTTCCATGTCCTGGCTATTGTAAATATACGCTAACATATATATATATATATATATATATATATATATATATATATATATATATATATATATATATATGGAATCTAAAAAAAAAAAAAAGAAAAAGGTTCTGAAGAACCTAGGGGCAGGGCAGGAATAAAGATGCAGACGTAGAGAATGCACTTGAGAACACAGGGAGGGGGAAGGGTAAGCTGGGATGAAGTGAGAGAGTGGCATGGACACATATACACTACCAAATGTAAAATAGCTAGCTAGTGGAAAGCAGCTGCATAGCACAGGGAGATCAGCTCAGTGCTTTGTGACCACCTAGAGGGGTGGGATAGGGAGGGTGGGAGGGAGACGCAAGAGGGAGAGGATATGGGGATATATGTATATGTATAGCTGATTCACTTTGATTTACAGCAGAAACTAACACAATAATGTAAAGCAATTATACTCCAATAAAGATGTTTAAAAAATACATACAACTTTTTCATTGAGTCTAAAAATTTTAAGAAAAATACATGGCAAACAAACATCTGTCAACTCAATTGTGCCTGAGTAATATATAACTTAATCATAATTGTTCCACCCATAGGCTGACCTTATTTGCCAGTGGAGCCTTAACATGTAGACAAGAATATTTGGAAACTAGCAAATTGTTTGTATGTAAATGGTTGTTTTAAATAGCTTGAAATCATTCTCCTTTTTTAAGATTGTGATACATTAAATATCTTTCTTAAAATCTTATCTATACTATTTTGTTTCTTGCTTTAGCAATCTTTGTTCTAAATGAGTAGATTTTTTAACAGTTTTTTTAAAAGTATATTTATTATTTATTTTTGGCTGTGTTGGGTCTTCGTTTCTGTGCGAGGGCTTTCTCTAGTTGTGCCAAGCGGGGGCCACTCTTCATCGCGGTGCGTGGGCCTCTCACTATCGCGGCCTCTCTTGTTGCGGAGCACAGGCTCCAGACATGCAGGCTCAGTAGTTGTGGCTCACCGGCCCAGTTGCTCCGTGGCATGTGGGATGTTCCCGGACCAGGGCTCGAACCCGTGTCCCCTGCATTGGCAGGCAGATTCTCAACCACTGCACCACCAGGGAAGCCCCTACATGAGTAGATTTTTTAAATGTTAAGGTTTTACTATATGCCATAAAACTAAGTGCAGATTTTGTATGGACACTTTTCCTGTTGAGCTATTTTCTATTATTTTCTTTCTTGCCCTCTCTTCAGGCTATCAGCAGAGCTGTGTACATAGCAGATGTATTACTTTGGTTAACAGGTCCTACTTGTGATCATTTTTGAGGTACAAACTTATGTGCATACATACATAGTATGAGGGGAATATGGTGGAGACAGATGTAATTAACTCAGGGAGAAAATGCCACGTCACAGATAGAGAGATAGAGATCATAGTAAAGAACAATATCTTCGTAAGTGGATATATGTGAGTGAATAGGTGTTTATATGTATGTCTAGGCCAAAGAGAAAAAATATAGACAACTGGCAACTATTCAGGAATTAGTTACACCATTTGAATGGCTTATTTTCCTTCCTTTTACCTGCTAAGTTACTGCACTGCTTTTCTTTCCTTATTTAGTGAACAGGCATAGAATGGAATTAACAGCCGAGTCAGTTTGGCTCCTCTAGCTATCTTTGGGGGGAAAAACTATAAAGAGAAGTTCAAACTAATATACAAAACATGGTTTCATACCATTTATGGATTTCAGTAAACTCTGTTTTCCCTGTTGCCTCTTTGTAGATAACCATGGGTAATTATGTTCAGGTAATTTTGACCTTTAAAAGGCAACATCTGGAATGATGCATATAGATCTTGTAACACATACAGGAAGAGTGGGGATAAACAGAAGAAAATCTGCAATATAAAATACAAAAAGAGAAAGCAATAATGTTCTAAGGAAAGACTCATGAAGAGAAAGAAGCTGCTAAGTACAAGATGCTGTTCGTGAATGTATATTCAAGGCAATAATATAAATGCAGGAAGGAAATTATTCACATAACTTGGGATTGCTAAGACTAGTCATTTGTAGATAAGAAAAGAAAGGTTTAGGATAAATATTAGGGATAAGGAAATACAAGGAAGTGCAACTGGGAATAGACTACTAAAGGAAAACCTAGAAGTTGTAGTGGCTTCTGATACTAAAAAAGTGATAATAGTGAAAATGAAACCGAGGTCTAGAGCACAATCTCCTGAAAGAGAAAAATGAAACAAGGGATTTAATTAAAACAAGCATATCTTTCTTTTCTGAATGCAATCTCCTCTATCCTTAAACTAGGGGTATTCTAGTCAGAAAAGCAATTCAAACCTTCTGTGTGCCTAATAATGTGCAAGCTACTAAAGAGGATGGGGAATAAGAGACCCAGTTCTCTATCCTCAAGGAGCTCAATGTCTGTCCTCTTGAGAAAATCATATGCAGAAGACCTAGGTCTTCATTGAGTAGTTGTGATGATGAATACAGGGAATAGAGATAACAAGATTATTGGGTCTTTTACATCACCATCTGTACTCCTAGTTGCAGAGGCTATTTGACATTGTCAACTTGAGTATTTCTTCCAAAAGCTGTATCCCTGTTTCCTCTGTTTACAGGCTGACTCCCTAGCCCACTTCTAGCTGGCAAATTAGACACCTTTCCTCACTCAAAACTGACATGGCTTCTTACAGATAGGCTGTCTCTTCCATCAGATAGCCATGAATGTTAGTGTGGCAGAGGGCCAGTACATGTGCATAAGGTATAACTCACATTAACCAGTTTCCTGCCCAAATGCACTGGGAAAGGTGATTTCCTTCATTTTCTGAGCTGGATGGTCAAGGAAAATTATCTTTGAGTATCTGCTTGAGAGCTGGAGGGGAAAGAGGTTGTTTTCAATCAGGTGTTGACTATAAGGAGTAAGTGAAAGAGGGTGTAGGGAATGGGCCAGGGTGGAATGATGTTGAGAGGTCCCTGTTGGCTCCAGTCAAATAGAGAGGAGGGTGTGACAGAAACAATTGGCTCTGAGATTTTTTTCCAACTAGGTCACTCCTGGCCTACCGCTTGTATAATATTCACACTGTGGGAAATATGGGACTGCATAAAACACCATCCTGGTCTAGCAAGCATGTGAATAGTTCAGAATAATACTGAACACAAACAGGTGAGAGGAAAACTACCAACCTAAGAAATGCCATGAAACTATCTTGATAAAGAATGCATAGTGACACCATGATATCTTTGAAGGCAGAGACCAACCATGTATTATTTAATTTTATATCCTCTCAACACCAAGGAAAAAGACTTTGCCCATGGTAGGCACTTGTTATATGTTTGTTGAAATGAAGTGGCATACTTGTGCAAGGAACTGTAGAAGCTGTGAAAATTCAAAACCTAAGGAGATCATTGTTTCCAGAAGATTAGTTACAAGATGCTTACAAAGCAATTAACAGTGTAATTGGGAGGTTTCAGTGTGTGACTGTTTTGGGAAAATAGGGGAGTTTGATTTTTAAATAATTTTGTGCACTGTTGAATTTTATAAGCATTTATTATTTTATACTAAAAAATCACAGCTTTATAGAGCCTTTATAAAGGAAATGGCAGGGAAAGGAAAGGGAAGGAAGATAGGACTAGATCCAGAGGGCAGAGAGAGTGGGGATGATTGAGGAGACAGGATAGTTCCCTGTGTAATTGGGAAAGAATTTTAGAGGAGGGAGAGAAAAGATTGTGAGCAGCAATTTGAGAACTTAGAGTCAATAGATGAGTAGAGAGGAATTTTAGAAAGTTCTGCTCTGTTAAGCAAATATTATATTGGCCTGCTCTTTGAGAAACTTTGGTGAAGATGTACATTAGTTTTCAAAGAAAAAAACACATATTATGTGGAAGAGTATGGAGAACCCCCTTCTTTAGCTTTACCCCATATTAGCAAATTATCATGGATTTTTTTTTAATTAGTCAATTTTTTCACTATGGTAGGTACAAAGAGTTTGTAGTGGAAAGTTACAGTGGGGAAGAGTTGTTTAAGTTATCAAGTCTGAGTGGCTAAGAGCAGTGCAGGATACCAGTAGGGAAGGGTAGAGGAATGATGAGGTGGGAAATCCGTCTCCAGCAAGGTGGTTGGCTCCTTGTTGCAGGAGAAACAAAGTGAGGACCCAGAACTGGGGATTATATGGCTCAAGGAATGGAGATAAATTACTGGAAGGTGCACGGAATCCCCAAAATATACTTCACTGACTTTCAGAATTTCATTTCATGTTGTTCCTGGCATAAGACTCAGAACTTGATTTCTGACTTTAATGATGAGTCTTTGTTTCTATTAATCATCATACCTTTCAGCAAAGGCATAAAGAGGAGGTGACTTCTTGTGTATTATGATATTGTTAATTGTAATAATTAGCTTCAAAATCCTTTATTTTCTGTTGTTCATGTATCCTTCTGTCTAAAGAATAGAAAATTTATTTGAACTGTTAAATGAAAGGAATGTAATTGTTCTATTCTCCCTTTCTAGATTCATTGAACCAACTCTCTTTTTTCTTCTGGAATTTATGGACATGGGCAGAGAAAGATTCCATGCACAGAACAATTCAAGATAAAATCCAAAAATCCAAAGCAAAAGTGACAGTTGCCCTCTTTTATTGGTATTGCCTGACACAGCACATTGGCTGATTTTCACAGGCATATAACCGTTGAAGTTTCCTCTCATTTTGTTGTTGACTATGCCTTGATGGAATTTTTCAAAAGGCAACACGGATGGATCACATCTGTTCCTCTTCCTTTTCCTTTGTTCCCTCCTCCCACTTTAAGAGAGTTGGGGAAAGAAAGGAAAAACTTGAACTGCAGGGCATTCAATTATTATTTGTATGCTGCTTTATTCCAAAATGGATGGATTTTGATGGCTTACAAAGATACATTTAATGTCATAAGAGAACATTTTTAAAATAAGAAAAGTTGAAATTTGAGCTAAGATATTGAGAAACAAGCAAGTACTGTTGGGCACAACTGCATGCCTTGCACTATGCTAGTCTCTCTATGGAAATGAAAGTGAAATATAAAATATGGTTTCCACTTTTAAAGACTATAATATTTAATTGGTAAATGAGACAAACATCTGTGAAAAGGCAGTATTGAAGAGTGGTTAGGATCTTTGGCTATGGAGTTAACTTGTCTGGTTTTAAGCTTTCCTACTTTCAGTATCTGTGGCTTTGGACAAGATGTTTAACTTCTCTCTGCTTCCATTTGCTCATTCGTAAACTGAGAATATTAGTACCTTACTCACTGGGTGTCTTTGGGGATTAATTTAGAACATATTAGGTGCTTAGCTTATTTTTGCTGTAATAATTTATGAAGTGGAGCACAACTAGATGTTTAACTCCCTATGAACATATGCAAATAGATTTTAGAGAAAACAAGATAAGTCAGTGTGCACTTAGGGTAGTCAGGGCTGACTTCATGGTATAGATTACACTTGAGCTAGACCTTGAATGGTGAGGCTTTAAATGAGCAAAAGAGGAACATAGAGGCATGTCAATCAAGCAGGCAGCAAAATAGAGTTTAATGAATGGCAAGACGAGGGGAATTTGTTGTCAAAGGAAATAAATAGTCCAAAAGAACCATTGTGGGACTTCAGAAAATCAATAGTGTGACATGAATATGATCAGAAATCTGTGGATAGCTTCAGGTTTCATATTCTCACCTGGCATTAAACCTTGATATTTCCTTTTTCTGAAGTATTAAAGGATACTTGTGGGATTATTTTAAACATTGATTCTGGAGTCACAGCCTGAAAACAGCCAGCAAGGCTTATCAAAGTGAATGTCACCTATGTTAAAACTACAGCCACATTTTATTTTTCTTTTTATTTTGTTGAAGATTTTTAAAGCGTTCCACAACCACATTTTAAATCACACTATTATACTCAGAAAACAGATCACCATTTTCTTCAGTCACCATATAATACCTGGATCAATCTTCAGATACACAGTAAGAATTACCATGGTTATATTGATGCATTTCTCCTCTGAACTAGTACAGCAGGATTTGACTAGCCAGTAATTCCTAGTACCTGAAGTTGTGATCTTATCAGTAAGGGATTCAAAAGCACTTTTTATGATGCAGAAGGGGAGAAAGTGAAAAAGATTTGTTTCCAATCAGATGTTCTCAAATGACAAAAGTGAACTCCTTTACAGAAAGTAATGGTTACCCTGTGTTTTACTTTTGGTTCCTAGAATAGACGTAACATTATAAACCTTAACATTTAATTCCATATAGTTGGAAACCAAGTAAATAACTTTTGAAACAAATGAAAATAACTTTAAATATGAATCTCACATGGATTTAAATCACTTTTCAACTGATATGATTACACAGGTTGGCTACCATACAAACCTAGGTTTCTAGATCAATAAGGGAATTTTTTTAAAATGAAGTCATTTAATATTAAAGGATTAAAAGGGTTGTCTGTTTATTCTTCCACCTAACAAATTATAGAGAATCATGTGTATTTAACTTTTAACTATTAATTAATTCAATTCAAATGAATTCTTTTGCAACTATATATACACTTGCATACACGCACACAGATAGAGTATTTGCTTACTTCAACTCTCTTGCCATGTCAATTTGCTGAGCATGAGTTAGACTTGCTAGTGTAGTGAGTTAATACTCAAGGTCTTTGTCTTTTCCCATAGGGAACTTTTTAAAATCCCTTTGTCAAACTGAGATATGGAAAGCACTGGGTCAAGGAAAGCAGGGCCATAAGCCAAGATCAGCAGAGCCAACATAAGCAGCTAGGGGCCAGTGGGACAGAGAGGAACTAGGGTTCAAGGCAAGGTAGGGTGCATAGGCAGGAAACTCACTCTGCAGTAAACAGAGGTTAAGGGGGGATACACAGGAACTAGGACTCCAGGCACAGCAGGCAGGCAGACTCAGACACAAAACACCAGGGCCAAGGGACCTTGGAGCTAAAGCCAAAACCTACCCAAGGCAGAGGGACTCACATCCTCTTCCTTTTACAAAGAGAACTAATGACTGCTACTCCAGGGCTTGTACTCCAATGGAAGAAATTCTTCCCACCTGGAAAATCCTAACACTCACACTTGTACGCCAGTTTCTTGAAATATGAGAATGTCAGACCTGAAAGTGTCCTTAGAAATTCTCTTAGTTGACTGTCATTTTTTAGAAGAAACTGAGGCTATTTGGGAGAATGAACTTATCAAAACAAACAAACAAAAAACAGCAAAAAACCCCACAGCAACCTGGTGAAACCACCAGGTCTATAATTTCAGTGTCCTGACTCCAGTACTCTTCCCAGGCTGTGTTTCTGCCTTGCCTATACCTTGTGTCCTTGAATCAGAAATATGAATGAGAAAACAAGTATCTTCAGACACTGAGCCAACCAATCCCTTTTCTAAGGAGATGAAAGAGGTAAATTAAGTAAGGTTTATGGGCATGCTATGTAGTCACAAAAGGAGTTCTGTTTATTTACCCTTGATGAAATTCAGTGAAAGAAACTTCTATTGAGATTGAGGCTACTTGATGTGACAGCTTGGTAACTCCTGTAACTCTAAACATTTCATTTTCCACTGAACTTTGTGCTACTTATCCCTAAGAGCCGATTATAGACCAAAGCAACCTCATTGCTTAAACTTTTAGTCATGAAAACAGTGCTCTGTCTCATCTTTGAGGCCTGCTGCTATGCTACTTGTCTCTAGTATAGACAAATAGCTGTGGGCATCATCCCTAAAAAGATTTCCTGGCTTTACATGCATTGTGAAACATGAAACAGTAGGAAGTTTCCATCTCTCTCTCTCTCTCTCCCTCTCTCTCTCTCTCTCGCTCTCGCTCTCTCTCTCTCTCTCTCTCTCTCTCTCTCTCTCTCACACACACACACACACACACACACACACACACACATACACACATTTTCACCATTTGCAAATAATTAGTTTAAGGGTACTCAAGGATTTTCTCCCAGTGTTCTTCCTTCCCCAGTCAGTTGTCAATTAGCTTTGGTACCCACTTTCTTTTCTCACAAAGTCTTAACCTCTTCTGGGTCAAAAACCCTACTTTGCTGCAGTTTCCACCATCTGGGATAACCATTGCCTGTCTCTGCCTCATCAACTTTTCATCTCCTTTTGAATCTTACTGGAAGAAATACATTATTTCTTCCTGCCTTTAGCTTCATAATTGCTTGCTCTCAACTATAATTTATAATTCACTCCAGTGGCTGTATCAATTAATTTAGAAAATTATGGCAAGAGGGTTCTTCTTTGGAAAGAAGTGGGGGGAAAGCTGCACAAAATCACTCTGGGTCTTTTGTATTTCCATACAAATTGTGAAATTTTTTGTTCTAGTTCTATGAAAAATGCCATTGGTAGTTTGATAGGGATTGCATTGAATCTGTAGATTGCTTTGGGTAGTAGAGTCATTTTCACAATGTTGATTCTTCCAATCCAAGAACATGGTATATCTCTCCATCTGTTTGTATCATCTTTAATTTCTTTCATCAGTGTCTTATAGTTTTCTGCATACAGGTCTTTTGTCTCTTTAGATAGGTTTATTCCTAGGTATTTTATTCTTTCTGTTGCAATGGTAAGTGGGAATGTTTCCTTAATTTCTCTTTCAGATTTTTCATCATTAGTGTATAGGAATGCAAGAGATTTCTGTGTATTAAATCCTGCCACTCTACCAAATTCATTGATTAGCTTTAGTAGCATCTTTAAGATTCTCTATGTATAGTATCATGTCACCTGCAAACAGTGACAGCTTTACTTCTTTTCCAATTTGGATTCCTTTTATTTCTTTTTCTTCTCTGATTGCTGTGGCTAAAACTTCCAAAACTATGTTGAATAACAGTGGTGAGAGTGGACAACCTTCTCTTGTTCCTGATCTTAGAGGAAATGGTTTCAATTTTTCACCATTGAGAACAATGTTGGCTGTGGGTTTGTCATATATGGCCTTTATTATGTTGAGGTAGGTTCCCTCTATGCCTACTTTCTGGAGAGTCTTTAATCATAAATCGGTGTTGAATTTTGTCAAAAGCTTTTTCTGCATCTATTGAGATTATCATACACTACCAAATGTAAAATAGATAGTGGGAAGCAGCTGCATAGCACAGGGAGATCAGCTCGGTGCTTTGTGACCACCTAGAGGGGTGGGATAGGGAGGGTAGGAGGGAGATGCAAGAGAGAGGAGATATGGGGATATATGTATATATATAGATGATTCACTTTGTTATACAGCAGAAACTAACACAACATTGTAAAGCAATTATACACAAATAAAGAAAAAAAATCACTCTGGAATGTCAAGGATTCTTTCTTTTCCAGATACATAGAAATGGGAAGGCAACATTATCCATAGTAGATTGAAAACTGTATTAACATATCAGAAGACATGAATTAGTTTTTCAGCATTGAAACTAGATAATTATTTTACCTCAGGAAAGTCAGTTTATTTCTGTGTGAGCCTGTGTCTAAATCACAATGATCCATTCAATATGGGTGTGTAATCTCAGTGAAATCAAGGACCCTGGAGTTTTCACCAGTATAGTTTGGGCTACAAATGGTTACTTAGCATATTAGATGATTGATAGGAAAGGCCAGTGTGAGCAATGAAGAACTATCTTGGGATTCAACCACACCTGAGCTATTTTGCTTTGTGTGTGTGTGTTTGTGTGTAATTTTTCAAAGTGAGAGAATATATGTTTCTCTTCAACTCAAGAAAACCACATCCATGGATCAGTGGTTCTCAACTTTTTCCCTCTTTAACACACTGGACAGAAGACATTCACTATCAGACAGACAGACTCTTAATGGACATTACCCATACGCAAGTTATGACTCCATCCTTTATCTTTCACTCAGGAAAGGGCATGTTCAAATGAATATGAGTAAGAGTGACATCAATATAATGATAACCTCAGCTCTGCTATGAGTTTTTGAGGAACTAATTTACAAATTCAGTGTATTATTAGAACAAGCTTCTTAAAATGTGTCTCACAACTGAAAGTATGAGACATATGCCCCTATGTTTCGTTTGTCCTAATATTAACCAACTGGACTGAAGCAGGTGGCCCAGGACAGTCTCAGCACTTCATGGGCAAATAAGCAAAAGGTGTGTGCCCTAATTATGCATTCTCTTCTGAAAGAATAAAGCCCTTGAAAGTTGAAACTACAAACTTAAGTACATAAAGTACAGCAAGAAGGTGAATGGCTTTTACATTGGGCATCACAAATATCCACTCCTCTTTTCATTTCATCTTGTAAAGGTCAAATCTAAGTGTGAGCCCAGGGAAGAAAGGAAAACCTTCGTTTATGTTAGCAGCAACAGGAATAGAAATTCTACTTTCAACTCCTGGGATGAATGTAAAATTAACTTGATCATTCAGGCCTAAGATATACTGCTTATAGATTTAAGTGGTGGAACTTCATACAACTAGTTAATATGATAGACTGAATTGATATGGTAAAGAATCATCTCTTGTTCTAAACACAGAGAAATGCTGGTCAAAATAAAGATTGTACATGCTTAGCTCAGCATGAAAGCAAGTAAGGGAAATTCCCAAGCTTTAGGAATGAAAAGGGAACTCAAACCCAGAGAAGGGAGCATAAACGGAAACAAAATACCTCCTGAGGCTATCAGAATCAGATAAGGATCTTAGGAGTCTAAGAGCTTGGGCTGAAGGTCAGATGATAGAGCCACAGATGTGTGTGAAGTGTGGAGCTAGAACTGAGAGCCCAGCAAAAATCTAGAAGCCTGAATAATCTATGAAGCCTGAAACTCTATGAAACAGGAAGTAGAAAACTCTGTTGTTGGTCTAGGAAAGTAACCAGGAAATTCACATTCTGTCCGGTCCATGGTCATGAATGAAGAGACACTCCAGAGAAATTGGAACTCTAAACTTGTACCAAGCATGGATGTGGACTTTAAATTCACACAACCCACATGTGGTACAAACCCCTAAGCTAAGAAATTAACAGAAAAACTGTTTCCAAACCAGTGAAACTTGTAAGGACTTGGCAGAGGCAAACTCGGAACCACTCTGAGGGAATGCCTCCACAGCACTCGCCACCCAGGACTCCCAGAGAAAACAATCCTTACTGTAGATAAAAACACAGTAATTACAAACCTTGCAAGAAAATTAACCACCATATGTGTGCTTCCACTGACACAAACGGAAAAAAAAAATTGCATCCCAAGAAATAGAGATAATAGAACAATTTGAAAGAGATTTGTTGAAAACTGTTTTAAGAGAAAAACAAAGAATGAAGAACAACTGTGTGGCAAGAGTAGAGACTTGCTGGTTATCTGCGGCCTTTATAAAATCCATAGCCCATCAAGGATATGGATACGGGGAGGGGCAGATCTATCTAGATAAAGAAATTGAAGGTCAAATTTTTGCCCTTGAGAAATTCTTAGAAAGTCCAGGTACGGGGGAGATTAAGATGTGTGGCCAAATTAAATAAATTTTATCATTCCACTCTTACCTGCAATTCTCTCACATTAGATAATTCAGCCTCTGGTTCCTTTAAAGTTGTCCCTTTAAAGTTGTTGTATGGATTTGAAATGCAAAACAGAGTCTCTTTGGGCTAGCAGGAGACTTATACATAGACAATTCAGTGATTAGGGTGATGACTTTTGCTCTTAAAACACAAAGATTGAGATGTCTATAACATGTTTGCAACTTGCATTATATTTAATTCATTTTGCATATTGTCCTTCACCTCTTCCTCTTTCCCCTCCCAGACATAAACTTCCCGAGGACATGGATTTCTTTTAGCTTTTAACAACTTTGTTGAGCTGAAATTTACATATCATACAATTTACGCATGAAATTGTACCATTCAATGGCTCTTAGTAAGTTTACATATTAATGCAGCCATCATCCCAATGCAGCTTTAAAACACTGCTATCATTTCCTAAAAGTTTCCTCCTTCAGATTTTCAGTCAATCCCTAACCCCAGCCATAAGTAATTACTGATCTGCTTCTGTTTTTCTAATCATGTGCTCTCTAAAAATTTAATATAAATGGAATCATACAATATGTAGACTTTTGCATCTGGCTTCTTTCACTCAGCATAATGATTTTGACTTTTATTCATGTTGTAGAATGTATCAGTAACCATCCACATGTTGACTGAAATTTGAGTTGTTTTGGGCTATTACAAATAAAACTGATACAGGGAGGTGGTTTGAATTGATGATGTAGGAAGATCCTGAATTCATCTCCTCCCACAGGCACACCAAATTAACAACTACATATGGAATAATTTCCTCTGAAAAAGTCATAGGAACTAGCTAAGAAACTCCTTCACATTAGGCAAATGAAAAGAAGACAGGTAGGAGAGGCTGAGATACAAACTCACCATAAATACCATCCCAAGTGTGGCAATGCACAGTAGGGAGAGAAGTCACCAACCTGGAGCTTCTTCCTGAGGAGTGAAGGATTCATACCCCACATCGATCACTCCAGCTTTTAAGGCCTGCACCTAACAGATGAGTCCCCAAAACATCGGACTTTGAAAACCAACAGAGCTTATATCCCCAAGACCCAAAGGGCTATATTAAACTGAGAAAGAGCTCTTAAAGTGCTCACATGTGGACTCACTCACCCCAGGGCCCAGCAGAGAAGCAGCTGTTTGAAAAGCACCCAGCCTTTATGTGAAAGAGATTAATTTGCTAATCTTAAAGCACCAGTCTCCTAGGGACAGAGGCTGTTGAGGGCCATTTTCACACTCTCCTTCTTCCTTGCTAAAGGTGACAGGCACCATCTTGTCTTTTCTTTTCTCAGTGGGCGCCATCTTTGCACTTTCCCTCTGCCTGCTCCATAATACCAGTGTCTCCCAGACGGGAGATTTTACATGTGTCTGGTACCACAGTTTTTACATCTGGTGCCTTGCTTTTTGCAGCTGCTTCCAGTGGACACCTCTACATCACCTGGCTCTGAGGGTCAGTGAGACTTACACTTGCAGGCCCCCAAAGACTGTAATCAATAGAGAAAGGGTTCTTAAACAGCTACCACTCTCAGGGCACAAGAAGAGACAGTAGACCCAGAAGCTCAATCTTTCCGTGAAACAGGCCTGTTAGCTTATCATCATGGCTGCAGCCTGAGGGGCAGACTTCTAATTAAACACATCTAAAGGCTGACTATAAACCTTCCCAGAGACCTCAGAGGGCTGGCACTGTCTTTGTGCTCTCTTTCTGTCACACCCCAAAGCACCAGTATCTTTCAGAAGGGAACTCTTACCTGTGTCTGGTACCCCAGATTTTACATTTGGTGCCACAGTTTTTGAAGTTGCTGCCCAGCAAATGCCCCCTGATCATCTGGCTCTGGAGTCAGGTGGCTTGCGTTCCTGAGTCCCATGGGACTGTAACAATTCAAGAGAGGGTTATTGGCAGACTACCACCCCCAGGGCACTGCACAGACAGCAGACTGGAACACATCCCCAGTTTTTCAGTGAAAGAGGCCTACTTGCTAGTCCTGGGGCCTCAGCCTGAGTCAAGAGCTTCAGATTTGGCTCACACCTAGATACTATGGAGGTACTCTCAAAGAATGCAGGCTAGGTGACATCATCTTTGTGCTCTCCCTCTGACTCACTCCAGCTCACCTGTGTCTCCCAGTGAGGAACTTATAGATTCATCTGGAGCCCCAAGTTTGCCCAGAGAACACCACCAGATTGCCTGGCTCTGGTGGCTAGCAGGGATTACACTTGTGGATCCACAGGACTGTTATATAAGAATACTTTAAAAGCTGCTTCCTGAGGACCTGAGTTCCAATCTGCCTGAATCTAAGTGCTGACTGAGATCCTCCCCTCTTTAGGCCACTGACAAGTCTTGGCACACCCTAAATTACTGGGAGCTATTAAAAATATAATAGACTGCTTGAACAATCACAAAGGTTTGAGAGACAACCAAAATCTAGGGTGAGTTGAGCAACAAGGTTCATCTCCTACATGAGGTCACCACTTCAAGACTGGAAAAGGTGGTTGTTCTATCTAATTCATAGAAGTCAACACAGAGGGTAAAGGAAAATAAACAGAGGAATATGTTTCAAGCAAAAGAACAAAATAAAATCTCAGTAAAATACCTTAATGAAATGGAGATAAGTAATTTACTTGATAGATTTCAAAGTAATTGTCATAAAAATACTCACCAAATTTGGGAGAAGAATGGATGAGCACAGGATGAGAATTTCAACACAGAGATAGAAAATGTAAGAAAGTACCAAACAGAAGTCACAGAGCTGAAGAATACTATAACTGAACTGAAAAATACACTGGAGGGATTCAACATCAGACTATAATAGATGAAGCAAAGAAAAGTTTACCTGAAGACAAGGCAGTAGAACTCACCCAATCAGAGCAGCAAAAAGAAAAAGAATGGGAAAAAAAGTGAAGATAGCTTAAGAGATTTATGAGACAACACCAAGCAGACTAACATTTGCATTATAGGAAGTCCCAGAAGAAGAGAGAGAGAAAAGGCCATACAACATATTTGGAGAAATAATGGCTGAAAACTTCCCTAACCTGGGGAAGGAGATGGACACCCAAATCCAAGAAACCCAGAGATTTCCTTGTATGAAGAACCCAAAGAGACCTACACCAAGACACATAACTGTATACAGTCGTCCCTTCATATTTGAGGGTTCTATATTCATGGATTCAATGAATAAAATAATCAAACTTCATTATATAATCAAAGGGCATTACATAAGCAGCAGCATAAACATTTTTTCTCAAGTGCACATGGAACATTCTCCAGAATAGACCATATGTTGGGCCACAGAATAAGTCTTAATAAATTTAAGAAGATCAAAATCATATCAAGCTTACCCTTAGCACAGGGAGATCAGCTCGGTGCTTTGTGACCACCTAGAGTGGTGAGATAGAGAGGGTAGGAGGGAGACACAAGAGGGAGGGGATATGGGGATATATTTACATGTGTATATATATATATATATATATATATATATATATGTGTGTGTGTGTGTGTGTGTGTGTGTGTGTATAGCTGATTTACTATTATACAGCAGAAACGAACACAACATTGTAACGCAATTATACTCCAATAAAGATGTTAAAAAATAAATAAACACAGCATTTTAAAACTTACAAAAATAATCATATCAAGCATCATTTCAACAACAATCATATGAATCTAGAAATTAATTAAAAGATGAAAACTGTAAAATACATAAATATATGAATATTAAACATGCTGCTAAACAACAAATGGATCAACAAAGAAGTCAAAAAAGAAGTTTAAAAATACTGTGCAACAAATGAAAATGGAAATATAACATACCAAAATTTGTGAGATGCAGCAAAAGCAGTTCTAAGAGGGAAGTTCATAGCAATAAATGCTTACCTCAAGAAACAAACAAACAAAAAATCTTAAATAAGTAACCTAACTATACTTCAAGGAACTAGAGAAAGAAAAACAAATGAAGCCCAAAGTTAGTAGAAGGAAGGAAATAACAAAGATCAGAGTGGAAATAAATGAAATAAAGACTAAAAAGACAATAGAAAAGATTAGTGAAACTAAGTGTTGGTTCTTTGAAAAGGTAAACAAAATTGACAAACCTTTAGCTATACTCACCAAGAAAAAGAGAGGGCTCACAAAAATAACATAACAAATGAAAGAGGAAACATTAGAAATGATACCACAGATAAAAGGATCTTAAGAGAGTACTATGAAAATCATATGCCAACAAACTGGATAACCTAGAAGAAATGGGTAAATTCCTAGAAATAGACAACATTCTAAGACTGAATCCTGAAGAAAGAAAATCTGAACAGACTGATTACTAGTAAGGAGGTTGAACCAGTAGTCAAAAACTTCCCAAGAAACAGAAGTCCAGAATCAGATGTCTTCACTGATGGATTCTACCCAACATGAAAGGATTAATACCAATTATTCTCAAACTCTTCCAAAAACCTGTAGAGGAGGGAACACTTCCAGCTTCATTTTACAAGGCTAGTGTTACCATGAAACCAAAACCAGATTAGGACACCACAAGAAAATAAAATTACAGGCCAATATCCCAAATGAAAATATATGCAAAAATCCTCAACAAAACATTATCAAACAAAATTCAACAATTTATGAAAAGGATTGTACCCCATAATCAAGTGGGATTTATTCCAGGCATGCAAGAATGGCTAAACAACTGCAAATCAATGGGATACATCACATTAAAAAGTAAAGGCATATATGTGGAACCTAGAAAAATGGCACAGATGAACCGGTTTGCAGAGCAAAAATAGAGACACAGATGTAGAAAACAAACGTATGGACACTAAGGGGGGAAAGTGGTGGGGGGTGGGGGAATGAATTGGGAGATTGGGATTGAAATGTATACACTAATATATATAAAATAGGTAACTAATAAGAACTTGCTGTATCAAAAATATAAATAAAATTCAAAAAAATAAAGGTGAAAAATGATATGATCATCTCAATAGATGCAGGAAAAGCATTTGATAAAATTCAACTTCCACGTATGATAGAAATTCTCAACACAGTGGTTATACAGGGAACATCCCTCAACATAATAAAGGCCATATATGACAGGCCCACAGCTAACATCATACTCAGTGGTGAAGAGCTAAAAGCTTTTCTTCTAAGATTAAGAACAAGACAAGAATGTCTACTTTCACCATTTTTATTCAACAGAGTATTGGAAGTCCTAACCAGAACAATTAGGCAAGAAAAATAAATAAAATCATCCAAAGTGAATAGGAATAATTAAAACTGTTACTATTTGCAGATGACATGATATTATGTATAGAAAACCGTAAAGACTCAACAAAAAAACTGTCAAGACTAATAAATGAATTCAGTAAAGTTGCAGGATATGAAATCAATATACCAAAGTCTGTCGCATTTCTATACACAAATAACAAACTATCATTAAGAGAAATTAAGAATAAAACTCCATTTACAATTGCATCAAGAGAATAAAATTACTAGGAATAAATTTAACCAAGGAAGTGAAAGACTTATACACTGAACACTATAAGACATCATGAAAGATATGGAAGAAGACAAAAATAAATGGAAAGATATCCTATGCTCATGGATTGGAAGAAACAATACTGTTAAAATGTCTATACTATCCAAAGTAATCTACAGATTCAATGCAATCCCTATCAAAATGGCAATGGCATTTTTTTTACATAAATAGAATAAACAATCCTAAAATTTGTATGGGACAATAAAAGACATGGATAGCCAAAACATTTTGAGAAAGAAGAACAAATATGGAGGCATCATACTCCCTGATTTCAAACTGTATTACAAAGCTACAGTAATCAAATCAGCATGGTACTGGCATAAAAACAGACACATAGATCAATGGAACAGAATATAGAGCCCAGAAATACACCCACACATATATGGTCAGTTAGTTAATTTATGACACAGGAGTCAAAAATATACAATGAGGAAAGGCCAGTATCTTCAATAAATGTTGTTGGGAAAACTGGACAACCACATGCAAAAGAATGAAACTGGATAAACATCCTATATCATATACAAAAATTAACTCAAAATGGATTAAAGAATAGAATGAAACACCTGAACCTATAAAATTCCTAGAACAAAACATAGGCAGTAAACTCCTTGATATCAGTTAGTTTGGAGATGATTTTTAAAATCTGACTCCAAACCAAAAGCAACAAAAACAAAAATAAACAAATGGGATTACATCAAACAAAAAAGCTTTTGCACAATAAAGGAAACCATCAACAATGAAAAGGCAACCGACTGAATAAGAGAAAATATTTGCAAATCATATATATGATAGGTGGTAAATATCCAAAATATATAAAGAACACATATAACTCAATAGCAAACCAAGTCAAAAACAAAAAAAACTTGATTTAGAAATGGGTAGATCTGAACAAACATATTTCCAAAGAAGACATGCAGTTGGCCAACAGGTACATGAAATGATAATCAACAGATTGCTAACAGGTACATGAAATAATCGTCAGAGAAATGCAAATCAAACCACAATGAGATCACCTCACACCTGTTAGAATGGCTATTATCAAAAAAACAACAGATAACAAGTGTTGGTGAGGATGTGGAAAAAAAGGAAACCTTGTGCACTGTTGGTAGGAATGTAAATTAGTACAGCCACTATGGGAAACAGTATGGAGTTTTCTCAAAATTAAAAATAGAACTACCATGTGATTCAGTAATTCTGTTCTGAGTATTTATCCAAAGAAAATGAACACACTAGCTCAAAAAGATATCTGCACCCCCATATTCATTGGAGCATTACTTACAATAGCCAAGATATGGAAACAACCTAAGTGTCCATCAATGGGTGAATGGATAAAGAAAATGTGGTGTTTGTGTGTGTGTGTAATGAAATATCATTCACCCATGAAAAAGAATGAAATCTCACCATTTGAAACAACATGGATGGACGTTGAGGGCATTATGCTAAGTGAAATAAGTCATACAAAGACAAATACTGTATGACCTCAATTATATGTGGAATCTAAAACAAACAAATAAATAAAAAACAAACTCATAGATAAAAATAGATCGATGGTTGCCAGAGGTGGGGTTTGTGGTGGGTGGGCAAAATGAGGGGTCAATAAGTACAAACTTCCAGTTATAAAATAAGTAAGTCATGGTGATATAATGTACAACATGGTGACTATAGTTAATACTGTATTGCATTTTGAAAGTTGCTAAGAGGGTAGATCGTAAAAGCCTTCATCACAAGAAAAAATAAATTCATGACTATGTGTGGTGACATGTTAACTAGACTTATTTTGGTGATCATTTTGCAATATATTCAAATATCAAATCATTGTGTTGTATACCTAAAACTAATATAATATGTCAATTATACCTCAATTGAAAAAATAAATCTGATATGAATATTTGTGTACAAGTCTTATATAGACAAAGGCTTTCATATGGAATGGTTGGATCAAATGGCAGATGTTCAACTTTTTAAGAAACTAGATTAATTTTAACTTCCTAGATTTTTATATAAATTGAGTCATAAAGCATGCACTCTTTTGTTTGACCTCTTTAACTTAGTATAATTGCTTTAATCTCAAAAATCATGTTGTGGTATGTATCAGTACTTCATCTTTTTCATACCTGATGAATATTTTTTGTATGGATGTACCAGAGTATTCCTTCACCTGTTCATGAAAATTTGGACTATTTCCAGTTTTGGGGTATTACAAATAAAGCTGGTATGAACATTCATATATAAGTCTTTGTATGAACATATGTTTTGTTGACTGGTCTAGACTTAATAAAGTGATAGAGAAATTACTAGTAATACAGACTGAACCTAAAAGGGAGTTATGTCTAAAGCTGTTACCTTGTAAACAGCACAAAACACTGAGAAGCTCACAGAGTTATTTTTATTTTGATAGTCTTCAACCTACTGTACAATCCTTTTTAGATACAAATATGAGTTGGTCATCTCTACTAGTAGGATATACAGTACCATAGGAATGACTTTGAAAACATCTGGAGGCAAAACAATACAATAGCAAACAGATACAAATGGTAGATAGGAGTTTGCACATGCACGTAAGCCTGATTTTAGAAAAACCTGGAGAGACTGTTGCAGGTTATTTGCTCAATCAGTGCCGAGATCCCTCCCAGGCCTTTTGAAAGAAGAGGTACTCACAACGTGGCACACATTGATTCTCACTATCTGGCGCAAGAGCTGATCATTTTGGGACTCTCCTCAGAGTACTGCGTATGATGATTGGACCATCTTCCTGTTTAAGCCGTTGACAAAGGCTTCAGGATATTTGTTCAGCATTTGTAGAAACTAGACCGCTGAAATATGTCTCTTGCATTTATTTAACAAAACCTGTCTGATGGGAGAGTAAAAACATTCCCAGGAGAAATCGCTGCAATAGTCAGTACCCATTGTGTAGTGCCAAGGAAAGGGCAGATGCTGTCATTTTTGATAGACCACCTCAAGGAGGCACCTTTTTGCACATTGCTATAATTGTCTTTTTCCATTAAAATCAAACCAGGCCTGAGTACCCACATGCTAGGAATCACTAAAAGGTATTTTATTTGATATATTCTTTCAACATAGCCCAAAGGAATGACAACCAGAATTTATTTGTATAAATGTATATACTGGTAGTTTTAGCAACTGGGATCCTTATAATAATGTTTATCACAGTCTCTGGATCTTTTGCCATCTAGTTTGACACTCTGTAATACCTTTAATTTCATGGGAATGAAGAACAGTAAGGCATAAAAAGACCCTGTGTTCGGGTTTAGAGAACATGGGGCCTGCTTAGATGAATCACACCTACTCTAGAATCTGGGAAATATTTATAGAGCATTGATAAGAACCATAGGCACTCATAAATAAAAGAAGGACATGAGATTGGCAGGATCAAAATGAACAGTTATCTATCTCATTACACATATAGAATTATGGCTCAAACTTGACTTTTTGAAAGACCAAGCCTTGGAAGGAAAACACAACCTTGCTAAATATGGATGGGACTTGCACATTCACCAAGCACTTTTGTAGATATTGTCTTATCTGAGCCTCCAAAGTATTATTACCATCGTTATTACATATATGAGAAATCAGTTTGTAAAAGGTTAGGTAATGTACTCAGGGCCAGAGAGTCTACTTTTTAATGATAGATCCAAAACAAGGACCCACATCTCTTAGCTATACAAGGCTGTCTTCCATTTTTTAGACAAGCTTGTATCACAAAACACATGTTCAAAGAAACAATGAATAACCTTGTTTCAGATTAGCCTCACATATATGAAAGACTGTTGATATCAAAGCTTTTGAGAGTAATTGAATGATCCCAAAGGTCCATGACAAGTCATCTTGCTGAGAGAGAAATTTACACTATAAAAGACCAATATTTGGTAACACTCATTGTGGTTAAGCCCAGCCTATCACCCAGCATCCATATGTCTATGAGGTTTTCTTAATTTCCACTGTCTCAGTGTAGACCCTAACTCCAATTAAAATTGTTTCTTGGTGAAAATGGTCCTCAAAGCAAGCCATCTGCTAGTTATGGTGATTAAATAGAAAGGTTCCCAAAAAGTAATAGTTCTTAGAACATGGGAGTTTTGGATCAATTTAAGAATAGAATGGAGAAATTTTACACAGCTCAGAGTTATAATGGGAACAACTTCACCATGTACTCTACAAGGAAAAAAATATTTTTGAAACTGCTTTATCTAGTGTTCCAAGCAGGGCAAAAATTACATGTTATAGAGAAAATGATATGTTATATTATGATTTATGAATTAGGGGATTCCTTTTTCAGAAATGTCAAGATTGTACTCTCTATAGCATTCTTCCCTTACTGATTTACTTTATAAGAAGAAAATAAAATCAACGCCAGCAAAAACATAATTGCTTATATATTTGATGATAAATTCATAATTAAAACAAAGTTTTTAGCTATAATCACAAAGATGCATAGTAAAAAAACTGCAGTATTGCCTAGAATTATTTAAGTACTGTAGGTGACACAAGGAATATCGAAGATATGGTTAGACTGAGTTTTCACTCCATGTACTTTTTATAGATATTCTTATAATTATAAAATTCTTATTTGATTTGAATTATCCATTTTTTCTCAGAATATACAATAATCAGAATTAACAAAATTTCTCTATGCAATCTTAGTAATAATGGATAGTCTATTATATGTTTTCTCACAAATCAAAAATGAACTTATATTTTGATTAATGTTAACTTCAAAGGTAAGTCCAAGTAAGCAGTTATTAATATTCTCAAAAAAGGAAAATAAAAGAGGGTTCCTTCCATATGATTCTTTCATATTAGTTCCTAGGAGGGAGGCAGTAAAAATAAGCAGTTCTAAAATCTTAGTAATTTTCTTTACTTTATCATTTTTGATAATATATTGAATTTTAAAATTTCCCATAGGCCCTTGTAACTATTTTAAAATGTTCTCATTTGCAGTGATAAGGTGATTGGAAGAAGAGTTGTAAATGGGTCACTTCTGAGTTTTCCTTTGGATGTTAAATGGTCCTTTTCTGTCTTCCAATGATAACCAGAGCCATTTGCTCATTTTTTTCTCTGTCATTCTCAGGTAAGCCTCTGAACATCCCTTGCAAAGCATTCTTTGGATTCAGTGGAGAGTCCGGACCAATGATCTACTGGATGAAAGGGGAGAAGTTTATTGAGGAACTGGCAGGTCACATTAGAGAAGGTGAAATAAGGTACAGAACTTGAATTGCTTACTTTTTTTTGCTGTGTTTGCAGTTAAGCAATGGAACATCCTAGAAGAGCTTCTGCCTGGGATTTTAATTGCAACTCCAAATCATTCCATTTTCTAAAAGCTAATCTGGTGGAGAGAGTGAGGCTGACTGCCTTAAGAAATGTTAATGTATAAGCTTCCAATATAAGGAAGTTTTCTCAGGTTCTAAGAATATACCATGGGGTATAATGATTCCCTCAAAGCTGCCTAAGCAAATTCCTTTAAGGTTTCAAAGCTTAGGCCACTGTTTCTCCAGTCCCAGCAAAGATCCAAACTTTGTAGGTGACTCTTCAGACCACAGGGCAAATGCTCATTTACTCCCTGGGAACAGACAACTTTCATATGTCATAAGTATAAAGCTGTGGTAGCAGTAGTAAGCCAGTACTCGCCAAAATAACTGTTGACTCTTGTTAAATAGTGTTTCTTTTTCCCAGTACCCACTGCTCATCCTGAAAGTGACTTTCAGGTTAGTACCTCCCTAGACCTCTTTTCACTCTCCTGTTACACAGATACCTCCCTGATATATAGACATCTATTCTATTGGTTTTCTAATCCTATGTATATGACCACATTGTACAAATAAGAGATAGGTAATTTTTTCTACCTCAGTCTATGGAGTTACCCTTTGATTTCAGAAATGGTGATATATAATGTACTTTTCTCACTCCAGTAGGAATTGGGACCCCTCCCTCTCCACTGCTATTAAGACTCATGAAATGGAAAGCAAACCAGTATTTCAGTGCAACTAATGTTAAAATGTGTTCTTTTCTTTTTCTTATTAAATATATAGCAGTGTAAAAGAAAAACATACACATTATATTATTTACTGTGATTAGGTATAATTTATAGTAACAACCATGACAGTTTCTCTTCATGTGTCCATGTAATAACTCCCCTCTAGGGGTTCATAACTTTGAGGGTCTATGAACCCCCTGAGAGTTTATGCAAAATATTCTCTATAGGAGCATATTTCTAGGAAAAAAAGTACATGAAAATGTACCTGACACCATTAGTCATCAGGGAGAGATCAATCAAAACCATGTGATAATATTGGGTCAGCCAAAAAGTTCATTTGGGTTTTTCTGTAAGATGGTATGGAAAACCCCAACAAACTTTTTGGCCAATACTTCATACTCACTAGGATAGCTATAATCAAAAAGTCAGATTACAACAAGTGCTGACGAGGATGCAGAGAAATTGGAACCCTCATATACTTCTGGTGGGAGTGTAAAATGGTGCAGCCACTTTCTGCAATTCCTCAAATGGTTAAACAAAGAGTTATCAGCAATTCCCTTCCTAGGTATATAACCAAGAGAAATCAAAACATATATCCACACAAAAACTTGTATATAAATGTTCACAGTAGCATTATTCATAATAGATAATAGGTAGAAACAGCTTAAATGACCATTAACTGATGCATGGATAAATAAAATGTGATGTATTCATACAGTGGAATAGTGTTCAGCCATATAAAGGAATAAATGAGATAGTGATACACACTACAACATGGATGAACCTTGAAAACATTCTCAGTGAAAGAAGTCAGTGACAAAAGACCACATATTATATTATTTCATTTATATGAAATGCCTAGAATAGGCCAATCTATAGAGACAAAAGTATATTAGTGTTTGCTTAGAGCTGGGAGAATGGAGCGATAAGGGTAAGTACCTAAAGTATATGGGTGAGTTTTATGGAGTGGGTTTTGGTGTGCTGGATACAGTATTGTAATCTAAAATGCACTATTTTAAAGTGTACAATTCAGTAACATTTAATACATTCACAGTGTTGTGCAACCATCACCACTATCTAGTTCCAGAAATTTTTCATCACCCCAAGAGGAATCTCTATGCCCTTTGAGTCTAAGGCTTCTTTTTGAGGTGATGAAAATGTTACAAAATTGACTGTGCTGATGGTTGCACATACCTGTGAATATACTAAAAAACAGTGAATTGTGCATTTTAAATGGATGAATTGTATGGTATGTAAATGATATCTCAATAAAGCTATTAAAAATACTTCTAATTGATTGTCTGACATAAAACAGATACTCAGAAAAAAATAATCAGTATACTACTTACAAATAGTTCTTAACTATTAATTCCCATTTAATCTTTAAGGTTCCTAATAGGTATCACTTTATTAGCCAATTTCAAGTTAAGGTTTATGAAATTAATGCAAATGAATTTATATTAACTTATTTCAGAAGATACATGTTTAGAATTATTCTCAATATAACTGCCTGTAAAAGACTTTAAGGGTCACTCGTCATTTTTCAGAGAAAGAAACTGTTCCCCAAACAGCCAGTGGTAGGTACAGTGGTACAAAGAAGCAAAATTTCCACTACCAAAAAGCTCAGAGCTATGTTTAATGATCAAAGGTAGTAGTTATATGAGCCTAAGATAATTATTTCCCTTTTCCTATACATGACTAATTGGATTTTTAAAAAAATAAACAGGTTTATTGGCACATAATTGACATACAATAAACACACAATTTAGATTGTATAATCTGTAAGGGCTGATTGATATATGTATTCACCTATGAAACCATCGTCATAATGAAGATAATGAACATATAAATTACCCGTAAGTTTCCTGGTGCTCCTTGCTAATGCCCCCCTCCTGCCCTTCTTTCAAAACAACACTTATCTTTCTGTCACTATAAATCAGTTTGCATTTTATAGAGTTTTATATAAACGGAATCATGCAGTATGTACTCTTTTATTGTCTGGATTATTTCACTAAACACAATTATTTTGAGATTCATCTGTCTTGTTACATGTATCAGTAGTTCATTCTTCTTTTTTATTGCTCAGTATTATTCTATTATATGGATATAAACAATTTGGTTATCCATTCACTTGTTGATGGACATTTGGGTTGTTTCCAGTTTGAGGGCTATTACAGATAAAGCTGCTATGAACATACATGTATGCATCTTTGCATGCATATATATTTCCTTTATCCCTGGATAAATGTCTAGACATGGAATGGATGAATTAGATAGTAAGTGTACATTTAACTGTTTTAGTTCCTTTTAAAGCTTTTTTTTAAAAAAAACTTTACTTTTTAGAATAATTTTAGATTTACAGAAAAATTGTAAAGATAGTGTCTTATTCTGTTCAGCTGCTATAAATTCCATAGACTGGGTGGGTTAAACAACAAATATTTATTTCTCACAGTTCTAGAGATTGGGAAGTCCAAAATCAAGGCACCAGCAGACTCAGTGGCTGATGTGAGCTCACTTCCTGGTTGATAGATGGCCATTTTCTTACTGTACCCTCACATGTCCTCACATGGCAAAAGAGGCAGTTTTTCTTGTTATTAACATCTTAAGTTACTATGGTATATTTGTTACAATTAACCAAAATTGATACGTTATTATTAACTAAAGTCAATACTTCATTCAAATGGCCTTAGTTTTTACTTACTGTCTTTTTTTTTCTCCAGAATTATCTAACTTTTTAAGAATCTTCCAAACTATACTCCAAAGTGGTTATACCGTTTTACAAAAGAAAAGTTAGGCCATGCTGCTGCTCCAGCAGCAAATGATTAGTGGTGGGAGACAAAGCACACATATGTGAAACAGTTTAATCCAGTCCCAGCCACTGTATTAGGTGCCAAATGAGTCACCCAGATATTAAAGCGCTATAGGAAGTCAAACTTTCAGGATTTGCAAAACATCATTGTTTACTGGATTCTGTTAGATCCTCTTTCTCTACCCTCTGCAACCCTTCCAGTAACAAAGGGTGTATACATATATTTTTGCAGGGGAGGCAAGTAACATAGAATTTGTTTTGAAAATTTCACAAAACCTTACTAGCTAACTGGAGACACTTTCAGAGAAGTGCAAACAAAGAGCCAGGAATTCCTGGCCAAGAGAAACATATAGTTGGCCATTTTGTAATATTAATTGTATGATCTATGATCTATTTGGGAGCTTGTGTGGGTGTGGGAATTCATTCAGGCTATGGCCATTTATGCTAACACACGAGTTAATTACTAGATTCTGTTTTCTAGCTTCCAAAAGCTATGTCCTTGAAACAAGGTTTTTACACAGTATGGTGGATTGGAACAAATCTGGTAGTTTCATCAAAAAAAAAGTTGCTAATCATACCATTAGTTCAATCAAGAAAAGATCTGCATTCTTTCATAGCCCACATATACTCTCCAAAGGGAACGGTTCTGACAGCAGAATGCTGAAGATGTGAAGTAGAGGATTCCTCTCAAAAGCATTTCTGGAAACAAAATTTCCTTCTGAATGCATAGCTCTCCCAAAGGGTATTGTATTTACTTCATATTTTAATTGAATCACAGCTCTTGTGCCGTGCACATATGTCAGAAGTGCACTGCCCAGTAGATCTAAGAAGTGGGGATGTAAATTAATTGCTCTTAAGAAGTTAACTTATGGAGAAGCTGCTGCAGAGGCAATGGATCTGGCAAGACGACTGACCATACTGCCTAGGTTCTCCATTTCCTGGGCAGCAGCTTGATCCTAGAAGTGTGTGTTGTACCTTTTTATCTCTTAGTATTGCCCCAGAGGAATAGAAGACTTCGAAGAAAAAAATCTACCTGAGGGAAAAGCTTGGATATTTACCAAAGTCTTGATGAAATAATGCTGCTCAGACTATAGTCAGTGCAGCCTCTGTGTTCATCAGTTCCCTTGTAGTTTGACTAGCAGATTTGATCGAATCCTGACCAGGGTTTTGGAGTGCTTATTTGTTTGTTCTCTGGGTTACTTTGACCACCATGGTTCCTTGTATCTCCTTACTTGCAACCTGCTGCCAATGTACTCAAACTCCACTCTGGGCATACAGATTCTCCTTTATCTCCCTTTAGGCAGAAATTGGCATAGCCCTACCAAAGTCCATGATGTTTCTAAGAGACTGAGCCCTAAGGAACTTTGAATGCAAATGTAGCATCCAATCACAACTGCCAGCCTACCCCATACAACTGCATCACAGCGTTTCCACTGACTCCAAAAGATGTCAGCTGTGGGGATGTTAAGGGAATTTTGCATGTGCAGTAGCATAAGCTACCGTTGTGCAAATCTGGTTATTTTTATCTACCGTTTTAAAGTCCTTGCAACAAGCTGCTCTCTACAAGCTCTACCATGTCTATTCAGAGAAGTCAAATTATTATTTGGAGTAGACCCAGTGGAAACTATCATTAGGAGAGGACTTCCTAATTTCTGTCCCTCTGTTTAATCTTAATGGGAATGGCTTGCAAAGTGGGGTAAGAGAGTTCATGAACAGGAGTAGTCTTTGGGTATAAGCATTCTAACAAGACCAACTCAGTTCCACACCTTTACAGACCTTCCTTTTAATTAATCTTAACAGAGGCTTGAGAATTTTCTTTTTAATTACAGTGAGGTACATATTCCACAGTGTTAATAAAAAATCCCAGAGAAACTGAACTAATCCTATTAAACAAGAAATAATAGTCCTTAAGCTTCCCTGCAGGGTTGTGAATTGCATCTGATAGTCGATGGAGACTGCATGAATTTCAGTGCAATTGCTTTGCCCCAATGGAGAGTAATTTCCAATTATAAATCTCACTTTACAAATCTCCCTATCAATAGCTAATGTTTTTCCCCCAGGCAATACCATAAAGCAAGTTTACCAAATCTTGTATAATTCTTGACCTGAAAAACATATTCAATTTATCTTAAGGCTTTTCAGACAAGCTTCTTAAAATGCAAATAATTTAATTTATTTTCAATTCCTAAAAGGCTACAAGTTGAATATGGGCTTTGTTCGCTTGTAAGTTTTGTTTTTTTTTCACTCCTGCTTCTACCACTTTCCAGCCTTCTGTTTCCATCCCTTTACCTTAACATACTTTTCTTGAGTGAGTGAAATGCTCTTAACAAAGAAGTGAATGTGATACAGGTATGAAAAGATTTTATTCTTAAAATAGGGTGAGTCTATGTTAAAGATCCAAAATAACCTATTAATATCTCACCAATTTAAACAAATAATATGGAGCTGGGAATATTAATTTTTCCCCAGGCAGCCCAAGGCAAAATGATGAGCTCTGTTTTGGCAGCTTCCCACCATGATTTTTCAGTGCCTTGAAACACCCAACCTGCTCTGGCTGCCCCCAAATTGAGCTAAAAACATAACAAAACACTCCCCCAACACACACATCATCTCTTCTTTTCTCCCACTCTCAGGTCATCCCACTGGAAGGAGGAACATTGATTGATCACTATGCCTCGACTTAAATAATTTTCAAAACTCATCATATATATATGTAAGTGTAGATACTGTAAGTCATAAGGAGGCTTCAATGGAAAAGTAAACTTCATAAGCAGCATAGTTTTACCTAAGGGCAGCCTTAATGACCATTTATCTGAAGGATGATTTTTGGAGGAGTGGTGACTCTACTGTCCACAGTTCCACTTCCACAGTGGGTCTTAGCCTTGACGTGTGCATAAAATATTTAAAGGCTACGTAAGACATATTTGTTATTTCTCTCATTTACTGAGCAAATTATAGATGCCTAGTCTCAAATTTGGTGTTTTCTATTGTAAGCTGCTTGAGACAAGCAACTATAGTTGGTAAATAATAATAATTCCTCCATGTTTCTATGCTACACAGTACATTGCAAAACATTTTGACATCCTAATTTACATTGTATTTTTATGATAACCATCTGAGATAAATCATATCAGTTTATTTTACAGATTAAAAAATCTGAGGTTTAGTGACTGAGGAAGAGCTGTCCTTGGGCAGTTGATTCACAGTTCCAGTGGAGCTACATTGACTTTATCAGAACACAGCTAGTAAGAATCATCAATTCTCAGAATGATCTGTTGTAGTAGTCCACATTTAGGATATAAAGAGTAAAAATGTGCCCGGGACTGAAAGAGTAAAAAATCAGTTGGGACTGAGAATAAGCAGCCCAGCTATTAATCAGGCTGGGAGGACAGACAGATAAAACCAGCTGCAAAGTTAACAGAAAATACTGTTTCTTCCAAGGTCATGCAGCAGTTGTATAATGCCATAATGACCCCCACCTCTTTGGAGTGACTACTACTTTCTTACCAGTGATGCCCAGACCTACTTTGCTATTTTCATATTACTGGGAATACCCAATTAGTAAGCCACCTCCACCTCATGACAGTACACAATTCCTAGTCAATCCTCCCCCCATACCACCAACTGTCTCAGAAGTTGCAATCAATCCAGAACTTATTTCTGCTTCTTTAGACCATCCTCAGAATCTTTAGTGGGAACCCAAATGTTACAAAAGATGCTTTCTTCTTCTCTTCAATCAAGAAACAATCCACAGTTCCTCTGGAGCATTCCTTCCACAGTGTATTCAGTCAACAAATCTGATTGTGTCAGCCTACAGGCTTGATCCTGGTCTTTGACTAATAAGGCTTTAACATGATTTTTTATAAAAGCAAATAACACTAAAATAAAGATTTTCTTTCCCTAAGAGGGTTTTTTAAAACTATCTCCTATTATTGATATTCTCAGTCATCATTCCTGGATAATGATTACTCATACTCAGAATAAAGACCCAGAGACTTGCAAGATACCTAGTCATCAAAGGAGGATTCAATTTGGTTTAAGGGACTATTTACAGTTAATGGAAACTGGAAGAGCACATACAACTCAACATCAAAAAAACAAAGAACCCAATTAAAAATGAGCAGGAGACCTGAATAAACATTTTTCCAAAGAGGAAATGCAGAAGGCCAACAGGCACATGAAAAGATGCTAAACGTCGCTAATCATCAGGGAAATGCAAATCAAAACCACAATGAGAGATCACCTCACACCTGTCAGAATGGTTCTCATCAAAAAGCACACAAATAACAAAT
Source organism: Mesoplodon densirostris (assembly GCF_025265405.1). Classification (NCBI taxonomy): domain Eukaryota; kingdom Metazoa; phylum Chordata; class Mammalia; order Artiodactyla; family Ziphiidae; genus Mesoplodon; species Mesoplodon densirostris. The sequence goes on along the minus strand of NC_082681.1, from coordinate 46,186,721 downwards.
GTTGGAGAGGATTTGGAGAAAAGGGAACCCTAGTACACTGTTGGTGGGATTGTAAATTGGTGCAGCCACTGTGGAAAACAGTATGGAAGTTCCTCAAAAAACTAAAAATAGAACTACCATATGTTCCAAGAATTACAAGCTTTCATTTTATTTTATTTTATTTATTTATTTTTTTATTTTGGGGGGAATCCAATCTCTTTCCTCTATTTCATTTTTGATTTTTAAAAAATTCCATCTTTATTGAAGTATGATTGACAAATAAAAATTGTATATATTGGGCTTCCTTGGTGGCGCAGTGGTTGAGAGTCCTCCTGTCGATGCAGGGGACACGGGTTCGTGCCCCAGTCTGGGAAGAGCCCACATGCCGCAGAGTGGCTAGGCCCGTGAGCCATGGCCACTGAGCCTGCGCGTCCGGAGCCTGTGCTCCACAAGGGAGAGGCCACAACAGTGAGAGGCCCGCCTACCGCAAAAAAATTGTATATATTTAAATTATACAATGTGATTTTTTTTGTTTTTTTGTTTTGTTTTGTTTTTGTTTTTGCGGTATGCGGGCCTCTCACTGTCGCGGCCTCCCCCGTTGTGGAGCACAGGCTCCGGACACGCAGGCCCAGCGGCCATGGCTCACAGGCCCAGCCGCTCCGTGGCACGTGGGATCCTCCTGGACCGGGACACGAACCCGCGTCTGCTGCATCGGCAGGCGGACTCTCAACCACTGCGCCACCAGGGAAGCCCCAATGTGATGTTTTGGTATATGTATACATTGTGAAATGATTACCACAATCAACTAATTAACATATCCATCACCACACAGTTATCGTTTTTGTGAGTGTATGGTGAAAACACTTGAGATTTACTCTCCTCTCAAATTTCAAGGATACAGTACAGTATTGTTAACTATAGTCACCATGCTGTACATTAGGTTTCCAGAACTTATTCATCTTACAACTGAAAGTTTGTACTCTTTGACCAGCAATTCCCCATTTCATCTACCAACCAACGTCTCCCTATTTCTTCCACCCTCCAGTTCCTGGTAACCACCATTCTGTCACTATTAGTTTGGCTTGTCTCGAGTTCATATATAAGTAATATTACACAGTATTTTTCAGTATTTTTCATTCTCTGTCTGACTTATTTGACTTAGTATTCTCCATATTCCCCTATGTTGTCATAAATTGCAAGATTTTCTTTTCTTTTCTTTTTTGAGACTGAATAATATTTCATTGTACACATAAACCATATATTCTTTTTCCATTCATCTACTGATGGACACAAGTTGTTTCCACATCTAGCCTATTATGAATAATGCTAAATTGAGCATGAGAGTACAAATATCTTTTTGAGATCTTGATTTCATTTCCTTTGATATATACCCAGAAGTGGGATTGCTGGATCATATGGTAGTTCCATTTTTAGTTTTTGGAGGAATCTCTGTACTCTTTTCCACAATGGCTGCACCAAATTACATTCCCACGATTAGTATACAGTATTCCCTTTTCTCCACATTCTTGCCAACAATTCTTATCTTTTGTCTTTCTGGTAACAGCTATTCTACCAGATTTCAGATGATATCATATTGTGATTTTGATTTGCATATCCCTGATGATAGTGAAGTTGAGCACCTTTTCATATACCTGTTGGCCATTTGTATGCCTTCTTTGGAGAAATGTCTGTTCAGGTCCTTAGCCCATCTTATTTTTCATTGAGTTATTTGTTTGATTTTGTTTTTATATTCAGTTGTAAAAGTTCCTTATATTTTTTGGATATTAACCCATTATCAGATATATGGTTTGCAAATATTTTCTCCCATTCTGCAGGTTACATTTTCACTCTCATTTTATTTTATTGAGGTATAATTGACATATACCATTATATTAGTTAAGCTCACATAGTTAACATAATTAACTCTTTTTTTAGTGTGGTGAGAATGCTTAAGATCTAATCTCAGCAACGTTCATGTATACAATACACGTTATTAACTATAGTCAACATGCTGTATATTAGATCCTCAGAACTTCTTATAACTGCTTTTATTGCTATTATTATTTTAAACAAACTGTTACCTGTTAGATCAATTATGAATAGGAAAAATAAAATATTTTATCTTTATTTATTCCTTCTCTAACACTCTTCCTTTCATTATATAGATCCAAATTTCTGACCTATATCATTTTCATTTTCTCTTAAGAGTTTCTTTTAACATTTCTTGCAAGACAGGTCTACTGACAACAAATTCCCTCAGTTTTTATTTGTCTGAAAAAGTCTTTATTTTTCCTTCACATTTGAAGGATAAATGGATACGGTATTCTACGTTGGTAGTAATTTTCTTTCAACACTTTCAATATTTCACTCCACTCTCTTCTTGCTTACATAGTTTCTAAAGAGAAGTCTGATGTATTTCTTATTCTTATTCCTCTATAGGTAAGTTTTTTCCTCTGAATTCTTTTAATATTTTCTCTCATTTTTTCACTTTATACAGTTAGAATATGATGCATCAAGGTTTAACTTTTCCAATATTCACTCTGCTTGGTATTCTCTGAACTTCTGCATCTGTGGTCTGGTATCTTTGGAAATTTCTCAGTTACTGTTACTTCAAATATTTCTATTGTTCCTTTCTCTTTCTTCTTTTGGTATTTAGATTACATGTATGTTATGCCTTTTGTAGTTATACCTCAGGTGTTCAATGTTTTGTTCCTTTTTTGCCATGCTCTTTTCTCTTTGTGTTTCAATTTAGGAGATTTCTGTTGATTGTCTTCAGGATCACTGATTCTTTGGCCACGTCCTGTCTGTTAATGGCCCATGAAAGCCACTCTATTTCTATTACAGTGTTTTCATTTCTAGCATTTCCTTCTGAGCCTTTCTTAGAATTTCCATCACTCTGGTTATGCTACCAAGCTATTGATTTATGTTGTTCACTTTTTCCATTTGAGCCTTTAACATATTAATAATGGTTATTTTATATTCCCATTCTGATAATTCTCTGCAATACCTGAATATGGTTCTGATGCTTGCATTGTCTTTTCAGACTTTTTTCTTTTTAACATGGCTTATCATTTTTTGATTGAAAGCCAGATGTGATGTATCAGATAAAAGGAACCAAAGTAAATAGGTCTTTATTGTGAGATTTTATGTTTATGTGGCTAGGAGTTAGGCTGTGTTTACTGTTTTCTGTAGTCGTAGGTGTAAGAGGCTAAAATTTCCTATAATGTACTTGTTTATATCTCCACTGTTTCTTTCAGTTTTCCTAGAGACTGCTTCTTAAATAGGGTCTGAGCTTTGCAGTTTTTTCAGCTGAAAACCTTTGTAATCATACAGGAGCTTAATTGGTATGGTGGTAAGTATCCTATAATCCTATGGTAAAGTCTTAGTCTTTCAATGAACCTGTACCTTCAGGCTGTGACCTTTACAAGTATTCCTCAGCTTTTCTCCTTTTCTTAGATGAGACAGGAAGGCTTGAGGAGGCTGGAGTTGGATATTTATCTTCCCCCAGTTTCAGTAAAACCCAAGTAATTTAGGTTCTGCTAAAGAGTTTCACTTGAGGGTGTGCCTTTGTTAAGAAGAAAGAGTGCTCTGGGCTCATTTCAAGATAGTTGCTTTTCCCCTTCCCGTGCCAAAAGCCTAAAGGAGTCTCTGATCTTCATCCTGAAACTCTGGACAGGCTCTTGGAAGCAAAACTCATGAAAGTATGGAGCACCCCTAAGATTAGATCCCATGGAGTTTGTTTTTTTTTTTAACTCTCAATCTAGTCCATATTGGGCCTACAGTGACTCATCAATTACATTTTAAGTGTTTTTATTCATACCGATTCCTGCTCCTGGGTTTCTGCTCCCAGTACACTGTGATTCTCAGTATTTGTCTAGCTATCTCAAATTTGGGGGGCAGGAGTTTGCCCTGTGACCTCAATTCTCTGATGGATCTACGAAAAGTTGTTGACTTTCATTTTGTTTGCTTTTCCTCTTGTAAGGATGAGAGTGACAACTTCCAAACATTTTCTAGTATTACTTTTTAATAATAGGTCTTAGCAATAAAACTTTTGAAACTAGTGATTTCTGTCACCTGAATTTAGTATATTTTTTATTTTGCCAGTGTTCACTGTTGCCTATAACTTGCCTTCAATATTACTCCTTGGAATGAGATATTCCTGAAGTTATTTGAAGTATATCCCAAGTTCCCCTTATTTGTATCCTCCATTCCAAAACCAGTCCCTTCAGTGTCTCTCTTTCAAACATTCTGCAAAAACCTGTTCCTATCTTCCCTCCTAGAAAATGCTTCCTTCTTCCTTTTGTTTAGGCAGAGTCTTCTCAGGCCTTCTTCAGCTAATTTAGTAAATAATAATCTCTCTCTTTTTTGAAATTCCATTGTAAGAATGACTGTACCATCCTGTTTTACTTCATTCCGCCTATAATTTTTTCAGCTGTGTAGATTTTGTCTCTGTTTAAATTTTAATGCTTACTGGGAACAGGCACCTGGTCTTTTAGTGCTTATACTGCTCTTACACCAAATACCTATCCCAGAGCTAGGCACTCAGGGGAATGACAAAGAATAATTGATAGATTGTTACATATCAACATTTGCTAGGAAATTATGACTGCTCTGCAGAATGATTTATAGACGTAAACCCCAATTTGTTCTTTAATTCCAAAAAAGCAGGTCTCCTCTAGATTTTCAAGAGCTGATAATTAAGACACCTCATATATATTAATAGATGAAGGATCATTTTTCAAATCCTCTCTCCAGATTCTTTCTGCAGCCTGTGAAGAGCTGTTTTTGGAAACTGCATTAGAAATGAAGAGGGAAAGGCTTTGTCTGGAGGGACAGGATCAGCTCTCTGCCTTATGCCTGGCAAAGGCTGTGGCTGCCCTACGTGTGAAGCTTTAAATCAAACTTAATTTCTGGTGCTTAAGCAGCTTCTGGCCTAAAGGGGGTTATCCCATAGCAGGTCACACAGAACTAAAAGAATTGAGTATAGTGTGATATACACATAGCAGGGGGAAAATAGAGTAAAATTCAATGTAAACCATTCGGAAAGTTAATTCCCATTTTTCCTTGTTTAGGTATATGTTGGGAGAGGAAAAAGAGAGGAAAACTGCAAGTTTAGCCAGGAAGAAAGAAATGCATAGACTACCAGTGAAATATGGTTAAGAAAATTCTTATACTAAAGAGACTTACTCAAGTTACAAATGCCAGTATTGTCAACTCTCTGATATGTATATTATTGGAAGGTAACAGAAATAGGGTTAATTTTAAAAGCATCTCTATTTGGGATATAATCTGGGTACAAGATTCCAGTATGGGAGAGTCTCAGATTCTAAGAACTCCCTTCCCACCAACCCAACTTTAAGTCTTTCCTTCTCTTAAAGGGGAGCCAGAAGAGATTAATCCAAACCAAATTGAAATATCAATAAGTATAAATACAAATATGATTTGAGGAGGCAAAAGTTATAAACAGTTCACATTCAGACAATGAAATGTTGGTGTTTAATAACATTCATTTGCATTTGCATATGCCATTTAATCTTGAAATAATTTTACCCATTTTACCCCACAAAAAAGTTAAGTATGGTAGGTATTTTTCCCAACTTAAAGATGAGTTATATTAAGGTGCCATTGAGTTAATTACTTTGTAAGAATACAGCTTGAGCTTGTAAGTGGGAGGCCCATATTTATAACCCAGTTTTCTCTGAGTACAGTTGTCTTTTCCAACTTTATGCTAAATGCCAGTAAATCTGAATGTTCTTCTCTGCCTTCATAACCAGGTGTCAAAAAGGAGATGAGAATTACTTTAAATGCCCCAAATGTTCCATCTTGCAAATTCATGTATTTAACAACCTCACCCCAGAACTTAACAGCAGGCTTTTCACTATTTAGGCTCACAATTTGCTTTTTCTTTGGTCAAAACCAGGAGATAGAAAGTAAAAGTAGGCAGTGTACCTACTTTCACCTCACCCAGGAGGCAGCTAGCCATTGGCAAGAATATAACTCTCCTGAGAAACAACAAGCACACTCCTCAGGAAAGGTTCCTGGCAACTCAGCTCCTCTGTGAAGAACAACTGTTACTGGCCGTTCAAGAACCTTTGCAACTTCACTTGAGAAAGCAAAAGGCAGCACTATGAGAAAATGTCACATAGGGCAGTTCCTCCTGGGGACATGGGAGGGTGTGGAGGGAAGGAGAAAGAAAAATGGCGAGCAATGTCGGGAGAAAGCAGGGCCATGGTAGGTCATTGGAGGATTAGAGGTTTATACCTGCATTGGACAGAAGGCAGGAGAAAGTAGAGAACAGGCTTCTCACCGATATTTGGGGATAAAAGGCCACTAAACACCCTTAGTTTACTTCTCATAAGGCAGTCATTTTCAAGGCCCATTTCTTTACTATCTTGCCCCCTGTTGTTAAAACTCTAGCCTCTGACATAAACTCTACATTTCTAGAGACATTTTTCCCTTCATGCCGTGTTGCAAAAATCCAATTTGTTTTCATAAGCTCAGCTTAGAATATGGAGTCCAACGTCTCCTCCTGTTTGCCATACAAATCATATTGGCTTCATTTATCAAAGCCTAGTGGCATGATAATATTTCTTTTTGCTGAGTGAATTCCTCACTTTTTTCCTTTTCCATCTGATCTTTGTGTTGAGTCACTTTTTGTGTTTTCTTTTTTTAAGTTTCTGCACATACAACCCGTCAGGACTCTCCAGCACACTGGAGACCTTAGTAAGCTATGTAACCATCTTTAGTCCTTGCATGGATGGGCTCTCCCCAAATCAAACCAATTCAGCCAAGAATACTTTCCTTTATTTCAGGCTCCTCAAAGAGCATCTCGGAGAAAAAGAAGTTGAGTTGGCACTCATCTTTGATTCAGTGGTGGAGGCTGACCTGGCAAATTATACCTGCCATGTGGAAAACCGAAATGGACGAAAACATGCAAGTGTTCTGCTGCGTAAAAAGGGTATTTTTTAAATAACTGTTACTATACTTTGTTTACCTACCAAGTAACTATTGAAGTTAGGTATGTTTCCTGGCCTGATTTTATCATTTAGTATAAATGTCTATTAAACATTTTGTCTTTTTAAGGAAATATCTCTCTCTTGCTGTGGATATTAGCATAAAATTCCTATGATCTTCCATACCATTAGGAAGTGGATAAATGAAATGAAATGTTGTTATTTGTTAAATCCAGTGAGATGAAATATACCTTGGTTATAGGTGTTACATAAAATTTGATAGGCATTGATATTCAACATTTTCTCTATATTTCACTGCATGCTATATTGCTTAAATTAAATACTAGGTGTTTTACTATTGGATGAGAAATAAAATCACTTCTTTATTCCCTGACTAAAATATAAATAAAAATAATGGATAGTATCATATAATTTTTACAATTATTATAATAAAGATCATGAACAATATTTCATGATATGACCTGGTGTTGAAGGCCTTCAGCAGGTGCATATTTTTTTAAATACTTTGGCATTTATGTAGATACCTCTCTAGAGTTGATTCCATATGGGGTGGAAATTGTATATAATGAGCAAAGAAAAGAAACTATAAATTTACAAATAAAAGAGATAAAAGCAGACATAGGAACAACAATCCCAGCTGCTGGAGCAACTTCTGAGATTGGCTCTTACCCTGAAACAACTCCTGATTACTGCAAAAGGCTAAATACTTTCTGTATGTGTGCATCTGGCAAAGGTTTTGTAAATGTAACAGAACAAATGTTCTCAATCAGTGTTCTTTTTGTCTAGGCTATAGAGCTAGAACAGATTCAATCAGCAAGGTCACTAGTTGTACCTTGTAGCCAAGATGGAATTTCTATTTTCCAACCAGCCCTAATACATAACCTTGACCAGCAGCTCTAGGAGAAGCAGGGAAATGTCATTATTCTGAGAATAATGCTTTTATCTCTCTAGCACCATTTCTTACTCTGTTGGACTTGATTTCATCTTAAAATAATGGAATATTTAAGTATAGAGGAGTCTAATATAGAAATTGACACTAGGAGACCCTGCTTCAGGGGATCCCGGTTCAGCCACTGCCTTGGCTACCTACTTCAGTAGGGCTAACTTGTCTGATTAGACATCCTAATCTTTAGTTTCCTTATTTATAAAATAGGGGTAAAAATACCTACCTTGTAGAGTCACTTTGAGGTTCAAATAATAATGATATGGTGTGAAATATACCATGCTCAAACAAGATTTGTTATTAAATGGAATTTGGATAACTTGTATCCACTAAGCAACCCCTTGTCCACCTACTTGAAGGGCAGACATTGATTACGTCCAGATACCTTGTTGCAAGGATCGCTTTGTTCCCGTCCATCTCAGTCTTCTTTTAGGCTTAGAGATCCTCCAAGCCAGGCTCTGCTGCACCTCTGTATCCTCAGCAACTTGGGCTGTGTCCGGCCACTAATAGGCACTTAGAACTCATTCTGGTTAATAAATGAATAATGTTCTCTTTTATTATTGAGGATCATGTATAGCAAGCATCGTGTTAGGTATTAGGGAATAGACATCCCCAAGTCTGTGGGGGGGCTTATAGTCCTCAGGGCAGTGAGGGTGCAAAGAAAGACAAAGCTCAAGCATGAAACAAAAAATTGCACAAAATGTATATAGTGTTACAGTTAAAAGCCTGCTCTGAGGAAAAATAATGGGGGTCTTACCATATAGTCAGTCAGTAGAGACAGAAATAGCCTTGAGTTTTAAAATAAATCCATTTCCCTTTAATAAGTAAAGCAACCACTAGCAGCCCTTCAAATTTCTAATAATCTGACACTAGAAACCAAGGTACGCTGCAAAATTACTGCCTCCCTATTTCCTTCTGCAAGGAAATGTGTCTAAATCATGAATAACTGTGAATATTAATTCTCATCTTCCTAATCGTTAAATATTAGAGTTCCCCAGGGTTCAGGTCCCCTTTTCTCACTCACTCCCTAGATGATTTCAATTCCATCTCCACCTCAGTTTTGCTTATGATTTATATGCTGACATCTCCCAAATTTATATCTCTAGCTTGGACTTCTCGCCTAAACTCCAGAGTTGTATTCCTAACTGCCTATTCAGCAACTATTCAAAAACTCCACTAGTAGACATATCTAGCAGGCATATCAAGCTTCACTTGTCCCACACAGGATTCCTGATTTCTCCTCCCTATAAACTTGATCCTCCAGTTGCCTTCTTCATCTCCATCACCATCCTTCCAGTTGCTCAGGCCCAAAATCCTTGGAGTCATCATTGACTTCTTCTTTTCTCTGCTCATACTCTATATCTAGACTACCAGCAAATTCCATGGCTCTACTTTTAAAACATATGTACTCTGAGCACTTTCCACATCTTCACTGTTATCATCTGGGTCTAAGCCACCAGCATCAATTGCCTGGTTCACTGCAATAGCCCCGTGAACGGTCTCCCTGCTTCCCCCTTGTCCCCTCACAGTCTATTCTCATCACAGCATCTGGAGTGATCCTTTTAATATCTAGGTCAGATCATATTATTTCCCTAATTAGAACCATCCAATTACAGAACCCTCGCTGTTACACTTAGAATGAAACCCAAAATCTTTGCCATGGCCTTCAAGACATTTCTGATCTCATTTTCTACCACAATCTGCCTCAAACCTTGCACACACTAGCCTCCTTTCTATTTCTCATGCTCACCGAGCACAGTCCTGGCTCATGATCTTTTCACTTGCTATTTCCTTTGCCTGGAACACTGCTGTTTCCCCCAGCTGTTCCCATGACTCATTCCCTCTTTTCATACATGTCTCTGCTTAAACATTACCTACTCAATAGGCCTTTCCCTGGCCACTTTTTATAAAATAGTACTACCCAATCACTTTCCTTAAAAAAATGTTTTAGCTTTATTGAGGTAAAACTGACAAATAAAATTGTAAGATATATAGATATATTAAGTGTACAACGTGATGATTTGATACATGTGCACATTGTGAAATGACTCCCCCCATTGAGTTAATTAACACATCAGTCACCTCACACATCCACATTTTATTTCTGTGTGTGTAAGAACATTTAAGTTGTACCTTCCCAGCAAATTTCAGTTATACAGTACAGTGTTATCCACTACTGTCACCATGTTATACATTAGATCCTCAGACCAGATTCATCTGCCTGAAAGTTTGTACCCCTTTACTAACCTCTCCCTATTTCCTCTCCCACCATCCATCCCCTGACAACCACTTTTCTCCTGTTTCTGTGACTTCAGCTTTTTTTTTTAAGATTCCACATATAAGTGATACCATGCACTATAATATTTATCTTTCTCTCTCTGGCTTATTTCACTTAGCATATGCCCTACAGGTTCATCCATGTTGTAGCAAATGACAGAATCTCCTCTTTTAAGGCTGAATAATATTCCACTGTGTATATATGTCATATTTTCTGAATCCATTCATCCATCTATGGACTATCCATCACCTTCTTTTCCCTCTCACTTGGCTCTATTTCTGTTTATTGTATTTACTACTATCTGATATCATATTACATACTTGTTTTCTTCTTGTCTCCCCCCCCCCCACACACACACTAGGATGTAAACTTCATAAGAACAGGGACTTTTTACTGCCTTATTTACTGCTGTATCGCTAGCACATAGAATATAGTAAGTGCTCAAAAACATTTGTTGGGTGAAAATGGTCCTCCTAGAGGACAGGTGCAATAGGATAGAGGATGGGTAACAGGGATTGGTAAAGAGAGGATTTCCCTGAGATCTGGCCTTGACTAGTGTCTATTCTGCGTTATCTGAATGCACTTCTCTTTTCAAAACATTCAATTTCCAGATTGGGGGATAAAAACTCAAAGACTTCAATAGCCAGGTAGATATTGAAATTAAAAGAAAAAAGAAGGCTGGATATTAAACACAGGCAAGAGGAAACATGCCTTGCTTTAAAGGGCAGTCAGTATTCTTTTCTAGATTATTGCCATGCTTGCTGAAATGTGAGCCTAAGGATATGAGAGCTTCAAGGTTTTCAAGTGAAGTTGAAAGCCTGGACATGCAATATTTTTATTTTAAAATATTAGTATCTACTTTTTGGGAAACATATAGACCAACAAAAACCTTTTTTCTGGCCCACTGTATACCAGTTTGTACTCTCTGTTTTAGGTAGCATTTAAATTTTTTCACTGTGCTTTGCAAAAGGATGCAGTTCATCTTCCCTTACTCCATTTTCTTTAGGCGCTATTGACAATATGGTAGAGGTCCAGAAAAGAACAAGAAGCCCTATGGTCCTGATCCAACATATTAAATCAGACTGAACTCTGGCTTGTATTGCAAAATTTCAGTTATTTCTTTTGGAGTTGAACCTTTCAGGCTTTATCACAACATAGCCTGGCATCAGTAGCCACAGGATTTCCACCTGGAATACGAGTATGGCTCGTTTTATGGAACAATAACTTCCTGATGATCTATAAGTCAAATATCAAAAATGCCATAAGTGATCATTACAGAGAAGAAGCATTTCATGAATCCTTTCACAAAGTGAAAAGGCCTTTTGTAAAATGAAAACTCATGTCTAATATATGCAATTAATAGGGTCAGGCATTCTCAAAGCAAGATGTCTCTTACCTATGCATCTTCTACCTTCATTTACTAACCTGCTACGCCCTCACTCTCCAATGAACTAATTGCCAACAGGTACAACTAACATTTTAGTAAGAAATGCATTCTTTGTTTTTTGGTGAACCAAGACTCTGAACTTAATGCTAGTAAAATTCTGATAATTATCCCTTCTCTGTACATACTCCCTTTCCCACAAACAGAGACATATCAATGACCCTCTCTTTCTCTTCATTCTTAGTGCTACTGCCCCACCCTGAACCCCCAACCTGTATAGAAGACCCTCAGGTGGGATCTCCTAACCTGCTTCCCAACTTATGAGCAAGCTCAGAACAGTTCCAGTCTTCCTGCTCTCCAGTCAGTCCCTTGACTTCAGCTATTATTTGTCCCATTCTATACTGCCTGATCTTCATGTTCAAAGTGAAGAACTAGCTGGATTCAAACTAAGAAGGTTAAAAAGAACTACACTTGTACTTGGGGTGCCTGGAAAAAGTTACAATCCCATAAATATTTGCTGTTCTGGCTATCTCTATCCTTGTGAAGCGTATACACGACACAGTCCAAATAAAATGACTTTCACCTTCTCAGTCAGGAAATGTCCCTAGAAGTATAGATCCTGCTGAGATGGAAAATGGCAGTTGAAAACAGAAGACAAAAGAAAAGCTAGGTGTCAACTGGGTGATGGCAATTCTGCCCTCTGATTATAGGATACATGTTTCCCTTTTAATGTAACTGCCTGGGCTGAATCAAAGAATACTGGTTGAGTCTCAGGGACTCGGTCCACAGTTTTCAATGTAAACAGCCATCATTAGGTAATATCTTTCAAAGATATTTTTGTAAAATGGACCCCAAAACCACAAAGATACTTTTCACACCACAGTTTTCTTCCATAAATTTACTGCTGAACAAGGTGTCTGCTACTTGGGAGCACAAATTGTTCCTGCTGCTGAAGTTTTCCATCTACCTAATAGCAACTGTACTCTGTAAATAACATAGAAATTGCTGGAAAAAATCCCATTCAGTGACTTTGAAAACAGTTGAAAGCTGTTCTGACCAGAGAGTGAGACAGAGGGAGAGAGACAGAGACAGAGAGTTAACAAAATTATAACATTAAATGAACATTTTACAACAGGAAAAACATGTTGAATCAAGTCAATCAATGATCTAAGATCAAAGAGAATTCAGTTTTCAGAGTAAACAAAAAAAATCATATTGCCCTGTCAATTTAACACTGGCTAGAAAAACAAATATCGTATGCTAATACATATATATGGAATTAAAAAAAAATTGTTCTGAAGAACCTAAGGGCAGGACAGGAATAAAGACACAGACGTAGAGAATGGACTTGAGGACACGAGGAGGGGGAAGGGTAAGCTGGGACAAAGTGAGAGAGTGGCATGGACTTATATACACTACCAAATGTAAAACAGACAGCTAGTGGGAAGGAGTCGCATAGCACAGGGAGATCAGGTCGGTGCTTTGTGGCCACCTAGAGGGGTGGGATAGGGAGGGTAGGAGGGAGACGCAAGAGGGAGGAGATATGGGGATATATGTATATGTATGGCTGATTCACTTTGTTATAAAGCGGAAACTAACACACCATTGTAAAGCAATTATACTCCAATAAAGATGTTAAAAAGATAGACACTTGATATTCTTTCTTTTTGAATAAAAAGAATGCATAATTGATAAAACAGTAAGAAAGCAAGCAAAGGTGATACTGCAGCCCCACAGAGGTCTCATAAGCAAGCCTGCCTTACCACCCACATAGAGGCAGGCAGTGGTTCCTGGGGAGTCATTTTCTATAGGGAGTGCAGGAGGCAGAGCTAATATGAGGTAGGATTATTTTTACCTGAAATTTTGTGGCTTAATTTTCCAAATGACCACCTCTTGCAACAGGCATGACAGAGATAGATTCCAATTTCCTTCCTTACTCATTATGTGGCCCCTCATAATGCTCCTTATTAATATATTTTGTCTCTCACAACAGCTTCACTCCCTTCTTTTTTCTATCCTTCTCCCTCTCTCCTTACTGAAAAAGAATATGTTTATATTTCTTACATTTCTACTCAGTGACTCTCCTCATTGGTCATGCTGTCTCTGGCCACTACCATCTTCTCTATTACTCCATCTCCTTTAAAATACCAAACTCTCTATCTCCCTACAAAACCTAAAACTTCTCATATGCTGGACTTCAAGGAGCCCCTCGTTCCTTCTTGATATAGCTACAGAATTCTTCAATACCTTCCAATAAACTGTCTGAGATCTGCTCTGTCCTATCATTCTGACTGGCAATTGTAGTTTAGCTTCTTTCCTTGGAATTGAAAGGGCAGAAGAATCCAAAATTCACCACAGGTCACATGTTCTTGAGAAGCATTACCAACAGTTCTATGGAGGAAGAGGGAGAAGGAATTTCATCGTCACTTTCCACAGGAGCTTACAAAACTGTGGTGTAATAAAAAGAACCTTAAATATGAAGTTAGAATATCTGGGCTCAAGTCCCATCTTGGCCACTTCTTAGGTGTATGACCTTGGGTAAGTGAATTAAACTACTGAGTCTTAGGTTCTTCAGTGATGAATTTGGACCAACAATTCTTTCCCTAAAGGATTACTTAGAGAATAGATAGTAGACTGGTAGAAAATTTTATCTATAATATACATTACTTGAGTATATATTATATATGTTCATCTTTTTTCTTAATCTTATTGTTATATTGAGCCTAATTTATCTTGAGCAATAAGCCTATATAGAGACAAGGGACAATCCCAGGGAAAGGCTCATGATTTTATTGTCAAGAGATCTTCAAGAATGGCAGTCTGTCATGGTCATCAATTTGATTTTGGCAGTACCCCAGAATTGATCCATCCAGGGAGGCTGATTGATGCCAAGCAAACTTATAAGCAACTGATGTACAAATTAAAATGCCACTCCCTTTTTCAGTTTGTAGTTACATGGTAAGCTGAATTAATAATAAAAGAGTCACTTGGTAATTATGGAATTAGATTAAGGGGAGCTTAGCTAATTTTTAAGATAGTTTTATCTGTATTATGTTGAGACCAATGAATTTCCCTGTCATACAGTGGAAAATATCTCTGGTCTAGTGTCTTCCAGATTCAGCATTTCTCCTCTGGACATTGCTGAATTCATATTCTAAATTCTTCTCTGACTTCCCCTTTCTCTAAATTCCATGATGCTATCCCCTCTTTTGATGATACACCCTAGATTTTGTTAATATCCCTAATTAAGCTACAGGTAAGTCACTATTTCCTGGGCCTAGGATATACTATGTCTCCTTCCATTATGTGTTGATTTAATTGTTCCGACTCTCAGAGTTCTAGGGGTGCCCCACTGGAAGAGCCTAAGGCTGCTATCAGGTAGCCTGGTGTTGGCTGAATAGGCCAAGTGATTAGCCTAGATTTCTCATTCTCTTTTAGCCCCATTGGGCATATAATATCACATACAAATTATAGTTATTTATTCAGATAAGTAGGGGAAATGGATAAGCTAATTTCCCCTGCCTACCTTCTATTGGACTATATTCTACTGTGGTTAAATGAAACAGTTAAATCCTGTAGGCTCATTGGATTTTATTTGATTCTGAGAATAATTTTATGATGCTGTTCTCCTGTAGAAGAATAGGGCCTGTGGCCTAAGAAGTATTAGATTGTAATCTTGCTAAGCCAAAAGATAATTTAACAGAAACAACAAAATATTGGACCTGAACCCAGTAAAAGGCAGCTCTAATAGTTTCCTGAAGTACACTTAAAGCAAAAGTATACATGTGAGGTCTAGATGTGTTCAAAACAAAGTGGGAGAGACTATTCTTTTTCAGATAGATATCACTTTCAACAGTAAAACTTTTCAAATATTTAGAAGAGAGTTAATTTAACAAGAAATTGATTTACACAAATGTATCAAGAACACATCTACTTACTGCATTAAGCAAGAATCTTCTGTAAAGAAAAACAGAATGGGTTGTACATCTTAGAGACTAGAAATATGGGAAGTTCCTCAGTGTTGCTGATTTAATTACCTTTTCCTGTTTATTTTATTTGTTCCAGATTTAATCTACAAAATTGAACTTGCAGGAGGCCTGGGAGCAATCTTTCTCCTCCTTGTACTGCTCGTGGTCATCTACAAATGCTACAATATTGAATTGATGCTCTTCTACCGACAGCATTTTGGAGGTGATGAAACTGCAGATGGTAAGCTGTCTCCTATTGTTCAAATTCAATTAAGAGGCATGAATTTGTGATTATGTAAGAGAATATCCCTATTCTTAAGAGATACATGATGAAAAATTTAGAGTTATAAGGCTATGACTAATGCAACTTACCCTCAAGTAGTTCAGAAAAAAATGGTATTAATCTATCAAGAAAGACAGCAAAGGGGAGAAAATATTAATAGATGAACCTGGATAAAGAATATATGGGTGTTCTTTAAAATAGTTTTATTTCTTGAAATTTATTTCCAAAAAAAATAGTTTAACAAGGAGATATTAGTTGGTCAGGAGATCAAACAGTTGCTGTCAAAGCCCTTTCCCTTATTAAGAAACAAATTAAGAATCAATTTCATTTTTTTCTTCCAGAAAATTCAAATTTAGGCACAGATCATATTTAGCCCTTCCTGGCATTGAAAAAAACAAATTATTCAGAAAAACATATTAAAAGCTATGGAGATACTCATTTTAAAGCTCATAGTACATCTGGACTGATATATTTTGGATGAATGTAGCACAATTCTCAAAGGTGACCTCAACGGAAAAAAATTCAGAATGTGGCTTATAATTTTCTTCTGTTTGCCATTTATGGCCCTTGAAAATCTTATATATGAAATATCAACAAAATGTTGTATTGAGCCTTGTTTCTTTGAACATTCAAAAATGATTTAATTTTTCAAGAGAACAAATTACCATATTTCCAATCAATACCAATAAGAAATCATGACATATCACTCCTTATGCATACAGTCCTCACCCACAAACTACTATAAGCCTTGGAAACATGTGTATGGAATGCCTTAGGTAAGCCAAGATAAAAAGGAAGTTCAATTGTAAATCATTACTTTAAAAATCCAGATTTAAATTTAGTTTTCATTCTATTGGAATAATGAAAGTTAGAGCTTTTGTTTGTTTTGAGGTCCTCAAAGGAGAGCAGTTTATGATTTTGTTTTATTTTGATAGTGATAGGAGAAAGGCAGAGTGGTGAATGTAACATCAAAATTTTTGAATAATCTTTGATTTTGGTCTTATTGTTACTATTATATGAACAATGATATAAGTTTGTTTTAATTGGCTTTTATGTTTTCACAGTAAATTCGAGAAATGCTATTTGGTGAATACATATGCATGCTCATTATCAAAGCAGTGTATTTACCTAATGATTATAGCAACCTATTCAAAAGTACCAAAGACCCTTATTTAGATATATCTTCAATATGAGAAATTCGGGCCTGTTCTGATGATAATTACATGCTCCAACAATATGTATGAAAATGTAGTCAATTACCTTCAGTTTCTGTATACAATAATTAATATTGAAAGATCTGACTTCTTAACCTGCACACATAAAATAATGAGATGAAATATGCTATTGAGGAAAATTTCACTGGTTCCCAAGCGCCAGCAAATGGCTAAAGTATCTAACTGGGAATGTTAAAGATGCATTGTCTATATGAAAGTACATGAAAGGGAGTCTGCTCTAATTCATTTGCATTAGGTCATGATTACAAGCAATTTGTTAATACTTTCTGCAAGAGGTGATATAGTTTATGAAGTTAATCTGAAATAATTACTTTCATCACCCATATCCAATAATCCAGACTAACTGATCAGTTGTAGTACATATTTGCAAGATTAAATTCATGCTAATATCATAGGACATTTTGCATCTATATCTCCAATGTGGCCGATGTGGCCAAAGATGACAAGTAATCTAGAGCATTTTGGTTAGAGAATTGTGTGTATTGGTTCCAAACCAATTATTTTAGGGAAAAATTTAATTGGGGGGGGAACTTCAAGGATTTTCAGCAGGAAGGAAAATTAAAATAGTTTATATGCCTACATGGAACCTTGGACTTTAAACACACAATCTCTGTACTAGCTGAATAGAATACTAAAAAGTCAGCAGATATGTAGTGAGGATGAATAAATGAATATTAAAGCCCTTCTAGAAATATCCAGTTTCATGATGCCAAATGTCAGCTAGATAGCCTACTGAACTTTCATTTCTTTATTTAAATATTTTGACATCTCATAGACACACCATAGATTTACCCATGTACTTTTTGTTCATGTTTTCTCTTGGATTCATATCTATAGTAGCATTTCCTGAAAGTTCTTATAAAAATGCCATATTTTTATAAAATAAAATCTATCAAACTGACTTCTTAAACATTTTTGATATAATTCATTTCATTTCATCAATGATTGTTTCATTTATTTGATCTTTGAATTATGCAGCCATTAAATATTTATTAAGTGTCTACTGTGTGCCAGGCACTCTGAATGATATATATAGTTATATATATTTTTCACCTGGATTAACCCTACACACACACACACACACACACACACACACACACACACACACTGGTAGTATAGTAGGCATTGGAGACACAATAATCCACAAAGTTACACAGTCTTTGCACTTTAGAAGCTAAGGATTTAGCACTGTGTTTAGCAGAGCCCCAGAAGAACTACATTGTAAACAGGAATGGCTTCCTAATGGTGAACAGGATTAAGTAGATTTTAAAATGGGAAGGACAGTGTGACAACAGGAAAATTCTTCCACAGTTTGGTTCCCTTTGTCATAACTTCTCTCTTCATTGGGAACAGCATACCTATGGTGACCACTGTGCAAGCCCTCTTCCTTATAATGTTCTGTCTCCATTGTGCTGTTTTCTGGTTCATCAGTTGAGCTTAGTCAGCATGATTTAACACAGAGGAATGCTCATTAGCCTCACCTAGCAAAGTGGTGTTGCTGAATTGCCATTCAGTTTTAAAACAATTTTCAGGACTTGCTGTTAACCTTTATTTGCATCATATTGTTGATATTGCTCTATTCATCTTGCTCCTTTTTGTGAGCAACAGCTGTGGCTATTCATGAGGTTTTCTTGGCTGTCTACATAGAGCTGAAGTGCATTTTTAAAACTGTGGCATCTGCATCACTGCTTGCTCACTAGCTGGCATCCTAGACCTTCTGGGACGTCTGACATGGTGGCTTGAGAGTGCTCTTCCTGCTCTGGCCAGCTACCATAAGCTCTTCACCTTTAGTTCACCTTAAAGGGATATGACTGAAACCAGAAGCAACCATTTTCCAAAGAATGATGTATTTCTAGAATGTTATGTACAATTTGTTATCCAGATGTGTTGGGTGTTAACACATGTCAAACAAAGACATCCATTTTCTTTCTCATAACTTGACTTGGGATATGCAAATATAGCAATATTTTTCTGGAAAAAAGTCTTTGTAGAATCACCTATATTAGAGTATAGGTGAAGCAAGTAAGGATAGGACCAGGAATATGTGAGATTAGACATGGTTGGAGGGCAAATAGTCATAGTCAGGACAAGCAATGTGGCAAGAGTCTAGAAGTTCTGGCCAGATGGGTGAAAGAGTCAGGTAGTCATTGCAGATGGCTAGCTCATAGTAGATGCTCAACAAATCACTGTTGAATGAATTAAAATGTTGTTGCATTTCAGGATGTTTGTAAGATAGAGTTATCAAAGTCAGAGGAAACTAGGGTCTAGTCTAACATTTTGGAGCTTGAGGCAGCAACACCATCCATCAAGAGCAATGAAATACATTCTGCTCATAGAAATGGATCTGTTTGTCCTTTGGCCTATTTTATTCTTCCAGCTGTGTATCATCGGCAGCTCTCAGTCCCAGGTGAGTAATTATAGCTGGAGAAAGTCAAGGGCCTGCAGGTGCATCCTGAGCTTGATTGGAACAGGGGCAGAGGTGCTAAGATTACCAGGAGGTTCTTACATTAGCATTGCTTATGAACATTCTCACTTCCAAGTGGCATTTTATGCATAACAGCGGAATGTGCCCCATTTGTAAGCCAAGTGATCTCAACGATCAGGGCAGTCCTTCATGTGCATCTGATTCTAGGCAATCAAGTACCCAACCAAGGTTTACAGCAGTCTTTTCCAGCTAGAAGACAGGCTAAAGAGAAGCCTCCTGGCTTCAGGCACCATCTTAACATAAATAAGCAGAGTTCTGTTCTTGTGGGGGTAGTGAAGCCTGGAATCTTACTAGACTTAGAACAATATAATCCTGCCTCAGTTATCACTAGATAGTCATGGGGTCCTGAGTACTCCTACCATAGGGTATTTATATCTCTTTATATGCCTATCACATATTCCTCTTTCAGCAGGTAGAACCAAATTTTAGTGGTATAGGGAAGTGAGTGACTGCTTCATACTGTAAATTAACTTTTGGTCAAGTTTTAGCTATATTCTAATCAAGTTTGTTTTAATGGAAAATATTTCTGTGTTTTAGAAACAAATCCTGAAATGTTTGCTGGTCTTTTAAAATTATTATTTGCAAGTAACTAAGTTTAATAAATACTAATAGTTCCATATGAGTCTAGGTTCACTACATTAACTTTTAAATTTTTTTCTATAAATAAGGGAATTTTGAAAACCACTATAACTTTTCCAATGTGTTCCTTCTAAAACCAGCGGGGACTAATACTTTGAGAAAAAACTGCATATATATATATATATAGAGAGAGAGAGAGAGAGAGAGAGACAGACAGACAGACAGACAATTTTCTCTTTGGGGAGACTGGCTCTGAGCCAATATAGCAAAGGAATAAAAAATACATTCTCAAAGTACAGTTAACCCTCTGACTAAATGTGTGAAGGGAAAACCTAATTTGGCAATATTGGAAGGATGTATATTCTGAAACAAAGGCTTCTTTTGGTAGCTTGTGTCAAATTAGTTGGCCATGGATTGAACAAGAATAACAGGCAATGCACTTGTATAAAACCCAGCTGCTGTCTCTAATATTTGGTAATGAACTGCATTTTGTATATGAGGATGACGACACTAACCAACTGGAAGTATGGCATGTGCTACAAGTAGTGTCTCCAGGAGTGAGGCTGGATTATTTCGATCTTCCACACTCTAGGGCCCAGCCCCTCTTGGATCTCTTACACATATTTGTGCAAACAAGGTATAGTCTGTGACCAAGTAACAGAGCCAAGCCAACTGGCACAGAAAGAGTTCAAATCCATGAGTCTATTTAGTCCTGCATTCAAACACACTGAGCTGATCATTCACACCAAAAGTCACAAATAATAGTTCTCTTTTATTCTGTCCTGACTATATGTTGCTCACTGCATAACAGTTTCAGTTCATATCCTATGACTATAACTAAGTTATGTTGAAATGTACTAGACTTCTTATAGCATTGCATGTGTCTTATTTTTTCCGGTTATTAATGACAGTCACTAATTATAGTGCTTATTCCAGCCTGTTAATGATTATAGACATTTAGTACATAAAGAGAACCTAATGATACATACAACCCTTTTGTTTTTCTTTGTTTCTAAGACAACAAGGAATATGATGCCTATCTCTCTTACACAAAAGTGGACCAAGATACTTTGGAATGTGACAACCCTGAAGAAGAGCAGTTTGCTCTTGAAATACTGCCAGATGTGCTAGAAAAACACTATGGATATAAACTCTTCATCCCAGAAAGGGACCTAATTCCAAGTGGAAGTAAGTACTTTCAATTTTTGTATTTTAAGAGTTTGGCTTCACTTAAGTTATGTGGAGACTTCAAATGTCAGAGCCAAGTATTTAGATAGTTTTTCTTACAGGACATTTTATTAAATTCAAATTTTTCCCCAATACCTGTGTTCTGACTTTCTAGCATCCAAAATTTTTTAAAAGGCACTCTCATTTATATTTTAGGTATGGTTTTTAAATTGTGCTTTAATGGTATGCTTTATTATATTGCCTAGTGTTCTGAGAAAATGATGATGGTTAAAAAAATGTGTATAAGTCAGATATTTTTTGCATTTCAGATTTTTTGCATTTCAGATTTTCAATGCATTTCAGTTCCAAATCTGGTCTTCTGCCATTGTGCTTCTACTTATACCTACAATCATTTTTACTAATAACTCTGAATTTATGCTTTAATACTCATTTCCAGATTTGCAGCAGAAAATCCACTTAAAAATGAAAGTGAGGTCATGGCGTATGGCACCTTTACTGTGTATTTAAATTCTTTTTAAGAAGTTCTAGACTGTGTAGGCTTGAGTGCTACTTTTAAATTATGCTACATATTGAAAGCTATATTTGAGCTTACAGAATAAATTCAGGTTCAAGTAAAAATATATACTTTTTTCCTGTTTCTGTTCAGAGTACTGTACACAGTAAAGTGTGAGGTAAATACAGAAAAGATATGGTCCCTGCCCTCGAAGAGCTTGAAATGCCATTGAGGGAACATAAAAGTGCTGGAATTCATTTGCATGTCTATATTAATATCCTTGAGAGGGGGAGATTAAGCTGTGACCACAAATCAGAATATGGTAATTTATACACATGGGCTAACAAAATTTAAAAGCTTATATATTTAGTACTTCACATTATATAGAATATTTTCACATACATTATTTCATTTCATCTTTACAATAACCCTATGTGGAGAAAGAGCAGGTACTGTTATCTTCATCTTACAGATGAGGAAATAAGGCCTAAAAGAACTCCAAGACCAGTCAGCTGGCAAATGGTAGAGATGGAATAAGAACCTATATCTGTTTGATTCTGGTTCTCACTCCTCTAGATCACGCTATTTATTCCTCAATAACCTTGATTCAGATTATCAGAAGTCCACCATGGTCACTAAACTGACAGGAAACAAATTGAAACAACTGAGTTTTTGTTGTTCATCTCTTTTTTCAGCGTGCATGTTTCTGTATATGTTTGGGTTTGCACATGAGTATGCACACTTACACATGCATAGAAAGAAACCAGACAATATTTTCTGGTACATTACTTTCTACAAATGTAATATTTCCCCAAATTTCTTCCCATGGTCCTCTCCTCTTTTCTTTCTGTAATTTCCTTTATTTTCATGCTTTAAATACCACTTCTACATTGATCGAGCCCCAAGGAACATGCAAATAACTCAGAGTCATTTTTTATTCTTTTGTATCTCTCTCCCAAATCCAGTGTCCATTGCATCTTTTCCACTACCACTTTCACCATTCTAGTATAGGCCCTAATCACCTCATTCCTGAATGTTGATTACTCTCTGCCTTCCCTATTTTTCTTCTTACGCATCTAGTCCCACTAATACGTATACCTCCTTGATCATGTCTCTCCCCTATTCAACAACCTTAAATTCTTCACCATTTCTTATAGGATAAAATCCATTAACCCTTAGCTAAACACTGCTAGAGTCTGGTGCAACACTTTTGTTCATGTTAGTCTTCTACACCTTTACAAATCCTATTTATACTCTCCATAACACTGCCTCTGTGAAAAGTCCATAATAATTTCTCTAGCCTTAGAGTATGTAGTGTATAATCACTTGTTTGACTATAAATTTTGTACTCCTTACTCCTGTGATATTTTGTATATTTTCTTTTTTAATGTAGTGTTCCAGCTATTTGTCTTATCTTCTCAGCAAAACTATAAGCTCCATGAGAGCAAGGACTGTCTCTCATTCATCTTCATACCCCTGTTATCATCTACCAAAATACCTGAACTCAGTAGATGCTTCATAGATGCCTGTTGGTTTTGTTTTAATAGTATCGGTTTAAGACAAGAGGAAATAATAAGGATGAAATAAGTTAAAATGTTAATTTTTGCATGACAGTATCTGAAAGGCATTTTTTTTAACAAAGTGAATGTGAAATCTAAAAAAGGAGCTTTCTGCTGAAAGAAAAAATGTAATTAATAGGAATAGTTTCAGTCCTAATGTGTATACTACTTTTATTTTTTTCAGATATTAGAAAGAATATCTACAAGAGGTTGATCAATCATTAATGAAATATCAAAAATATCCCTTTACTATTTTTTGGTTTAATTCCTTAGATTCCTATGTATTTTTTGCATTTTTGCCAAGAGCATCTTGTTAACTATCAAAATTCTGCAACATTGATTTTTAGAGTGATAGTGTACTAAATTGTATTAAAGTAATATCATTACCAAAGTGGAATTTATACTCTATGTCAAGTCACCTTCAGTAGGATTCAATATGGATTCAATTTCTGCCTTATTGCATTACAAAATTGTTGGCACCACAATAGACAGTCTTTATCAACACCACTAAGTGACTTAAAAATGTCACCCTTCATGTCCGAACACATCAAATTTGATTATCTTTCTTCTGACCTGGAAAACAATGCTTCAACATTGTGCACATGAGAAAAGGAAATAGGGACAACATGGAACACAGGCGAGCCACTTTACCTGAGACTCAGTAGATGACACTTGCTTATTATATAAAGAAGCAGTTATTGTGCATGGATGAGAGTGAGACCCAGAGAGCATGAGAGCGAGAGAGATGCACCCCCAAACTGTGTTCTCTTAGTTCTCTCAGATAGTCTGTTTTGATGATGACAGGTCAATTGAATCAACCTGCTGTGTCAATTTAGCCAAAGAGGTGGTAGACTATTTTACACCTCATTGAGTCAGCTAGTTGATTGGCTAAATTGATTGAAATCGATTAGTTGTTTTGGTGTATCACAGACAGGTCTGAATGTCCTACTTGACCATGGGGTATGAGGCTTACACAAGCCATATTTCCTGGCACAAAACTACAAGATTTTAGTTGAGGACTGTAACACGCTACATAAGAGATAATAGAAGGTTGTCACCTCGTATACACTGGCATTTAAAGAACTCAACATAAGAATACCCAAGATGATGATGTTAGGGTGAAGAGAGATTTTTATAGTCCATAGAAGATCATTTTAGTATTTTTGAGATTGTACAACAATTAGACTGAGGAGGAACTTGGATCCTGGGTACTCAGTGGTACACAGGAAGACTCCTTTTACAACTAAGCCATTTGGGACAACTATGCAGTTTTTAGATGCAACCACTGGAGGGTGTTTGATTTTAATCCTTCCTTCCTGAACGAGGAAATTCATGTTCTCTGAATTCCGATTTGCAAGTGTAACCTGCAGAGGTTCTTAAAAAGGCCCTTTGACCATTTTTCTTTTCCATCAACATTTCAGAGCTGGCTGAGCAGTCACCATGTCACGATTAACGAGTTTTTCCTTGGCATTTTTAGCACGCATTCAGGAAGTCGATGAAGTATATGAATAATATACTTGATTTACACATGAATGACAGAGTAGAACATTTTGGACTTGGTGTATGTGTGTTATTAAAGAAGCTTCTGTGGTCTGTAGTTGCAGCCATTGGTACAGATTTAACAGGTTATGCTATATAAATATAGACACATTCTTGCGGGGGCGGGGGAAGTAGTTACAATATTATAAGCTATGTTTGTCCCTCACATCTCATTTAAAACATGTTGACCCAAGACTGCTCCTTCCTCTAAAAACTAGCAATGAGGCCTTTGAGAATTGTAAAAGCAGACTTCATAATATCATTCTTGACCTACAACAATAATTTTCTATGAATCAAACTAATGAGGTCTATG
Source organism: Mesoplodon densirostris (assembly GCF_025265405.1). Taxonomy (NCBI): domain Eukaryota; kingdom Metazoa; phylum Chordata; class Mammalia; order Artiodactyla; family Ziphiidae; genus Mesoplodon; species Mesoplodon densirostris. The sequence goes on along the minus strand of NC_082681.1, from coordinate 46,161,521 downwards.
ACATAAACCCATTCATGTTTAATGCCTTCACTTTTGATGTATCTTTAGTTTCTTTTGTACAACTCTCGTGGTATTCCAACTCAACCTCATCAACACACAAATATTTCTAATGTATACAGTTTCAGAAGTACATGAATGGGTCTCCCCCACCCTTCTCCCTCCCCCGACACCAATGCACTCATGACCATGAGTTCACAGAAAGCTTCAATATAAAGATGTCACTTTCCAAGGTGAGGTATAGGTAACTGTACCCTTCTCGCATGCCCTACTAGAGAAGTGTACTTTGACCATCATGGAACAGCACAGGTGGGAAGATTTGACACAAACATTTTTCTTAAATGCTAAAACTAAAAGTCTTCAGATCTGGACATTTTTTTCCTGGCAGTGACCTACCTTTCCATTCTTGAGCCTGTGGCCAGGATCTTCCTTATGTTTTCTCAGGTTTGGTGCCTGAATGTGGCAAGAATTTCTACTTTCCAATAAGAGTTTGGTCTGTCTCTTCCCAGGCTAGAAACATCTGTAGTAGAATAGCAAATGCAACTTTGTTGCCAACAGGCATCTGAATGTCAGGAGTGACAGGCAACCAAAAGAAAGCCAGAGAGAAAACACCCTACTCAAACTGCCTAGAGACACAAACTTGAGAAGTAGAGATTTTCTCACCCATGCAGCTGCTGGGTTTTGTGGTGTAAAGTACTCTACACAGAGCACATTGTGTTCATAGGGCCTAGTGGATCCTTTAGGAATGAACAGATGTGCTCTGAAGCTGACATGTGACCAACAGAACCCAGCTGTGCAGTTGAGATCCTGAGATTGGGGACATTTTTGGATGAGTACCATTTAGGCTTTTGAGCCCATCTTATCTCAGTGTTTCTGCAGAGATTTAAAAGCATAAAAATATAAAAGTTAATCAACTGGTCAGATGGAGAGAATAGTACTCCAAGACTAAAAGTAGAAACAACCCAATCCTACAGCTTTTGTTTGCCCTTAGGAGAAAGCAAGCAAGGTGCTTAAAAGTGCATGTGCAATACTGATTAACAATTATAAATTGAGCTAATTCTGGCTGAAGTTTTAGAAAAATCTATAGATGATGAAGTGCACATTAAAGAGAAAAAAATCTTTCAAAGTCTTTTAGCTCAGTTTCCTCTTTTAATCATAGGAAGACTATGGGGATCTCTGTGTGAGTTCTTCCTGCATTATTGCACCAGAGAAAGACACTAGTGAGCGAAAAGTATTATCGTGTGTATGGCTGATCAGCCATGTCTACTGAAATTATATTTATGAATTTGGCCTCAAATATCAAATTGTCTTTCCATTTGTTTTCATGCTCAAATTTCTATGAGTTTCTCTCACTTAAGAATCCTAGGACTCTTTCAGTAATTTAAGGGAAAAATTATAATGTCTGATTACATTCTTGCATTTGCTAGACCTTCCTCACTGTTCTAATCTTCAGTTCTTTAATGGCCATGTGATTGTGCTGACATTGAAATGACAAATGGCTAGAGAATACATCTGGTGTCACATGATCCCTAGTCACTTCTGAAGTGAGGCATGCAAAAAACATTTTTGTACATGGATCTGTAGCTACTCATTGCCAATAGTTCCTCTAATAGTTGGACATATTGGATACCATTCAAGGAAATTGTCCTTGGGGAGTAATAAATTCCTTTTCCAGGCAATCTGACGTCTGTGACCTAAAAAGTGTGAGGCAGGGGTGACATGCACAGTCATGGAACTTTAACACATTGTGTACAATTTACTCACATGGAATAAAATTAGGTATGCCCACCATACCCTTCATGTTAGAGTCAAGAGAGAGGGACCTGTATCCAGTATGCCCAGCAAAATACTGCAGTCAATGGACTGAGGTTTCTCTTCAAAGTTTGAGGTAAAGGAAGAATCCATTGTGTAGAATTTCAATCAGGAAATCTACTTTTTGGATAGCACAAAGAACAGACACCTTAAAAAAAAGAGTAGAAGACCAGGATAAAATTGTCTTAAGTACCAAAGGAACCACAGAAAAGATTATATAAGGAGCAAGTTGTCTTGTTCCATATTTATCAAGATTGCACTGATTAGAATTAGTTATATCTACAAATTTTTAGGACATGAGTGTAAGGGGGAAAAGAGGAGGGGAAGGACATTTTGCAGACTCTCTTTGTTTGCTACTCTCCACATTTTCTTTCTTTTCGTATTCTCTGAATGTGTTCTATTACTTAACTCTATTCTCAGTGGAGAGGTAAAGAGGGAAGAGAAAGAATTTAGAGATGTGGACAACATTCCAGAGTAAATTCTGCCCACCGTCATGCTTCTCTGTCCATCCACTGGTGAAATGCTATAGCAAAAGTAAAGGATTCATTACCAGAAATACAGCCTCCAAAGTCAAAACTGTAAATAGATTGTGGTTCCCTGCACTCACAAGGACTCAACAAATCCATGTTAACTCTTGATCAACTTTTTAATCAGAATCAGTTAGAACACTTACACTAGTCAATAGAAAACAAAAATCCTGCAAAAAAATTTAGCCCAGTGAACTATGAATTATCAAGCCAAGGACTTGGAGGAGGGGCCAGGGAAGGTTTTTGTAGGGCAAGTAATATCACACACTGTTTAGAAAGCCCCCTACTCCCCTCACACACACCTGGCTAAATAAGAAATTTTGTACCCTCAATCTCTGTGGCAGACAACACAGATTCTTACATCTGCCAGAGACAGAAGCAAGACCCAAAAGCTTTAGCAACGTTGGCCAAGACAAAGAGTGAGGTTGTCAACCTGTATCTCTTTCAATAAGTTAGTATTAAATATCATTATTTTAAATGCAGGTAGTATTTTCAGTAAGACTACATTATAAAGTACCTCACTGTATGCCTCTATTTATACCAGAGGTCTAATAATTTTTTACCAAATATTTAGTGCTGTGTAATACACTTTTTTTGATACATGTGAAACCTGTATTATTTTTGCTGGGTTTTCCTCACCGGTCATAGGAGTTGCTCAATCACTGTCAGAAATTGTCTTGATTTTAAGTATTGATATATTAACCCATAGGTTTAATAAATATCACCATTGATAGCTATCAATTAACTAATATTCACTAAAATTGGTGGGGTATTATCAGTTTTGATGCATCTTATCTCACCCTAATGATTTGTCTGTTTAACTGATGTTGGTTGTATGTAGCTGTGAATATAAGCCTACCAAGATTCTATTATTTGAACCTGGCAAAGTAATAAATTATGCTTTTGTCTACAAACTAAGTATTTGTCTTTTAATTTTTAATATTCTATCTGCCCCTAATAATGATCCTGACATAAGTGGAAGTGTCAACACAAAGATAATTTATAAGTAGCTAATTGATTAGTTTGATAAATCAGATGGTTAGTAGGCAGTAGCAAGACCACATAGAAATTCATGAATGAGAGTGTTTTCCCCTTGTCCTTCTGCCTACATCTGCAGTAGATTCAAAGCCTGACATTTAAGAGTACTGAGTTCTTTTGGGAAAGAATATACACCCCATTAGAAGCAATTTCTTGGGGCTGCCATTATATTCTTTCTGCTTCTATTTTGTCCTTTTATTTCTTCCTTCAGTTTACATTTTGCTTTGTTAATGTGTCCTGTTTTCAAGTCACTTTTGTAGACTGAATTCTATTTTTCTAAATACACTGGAATTTTGGTTTATACAATTGTCCATTTTTTGGTTTTTTTTTTAACAAAATTGTGACGATCACAAATAGGTTAAGTGTAATAGCTTTGTTTCATGGCTGATAATCTAGTGTGGTTTCATAGCCTTGTTTAGAGAAGCAGAATGCTGTCAGACAAAACCCTCTTTAGTTTTTTCTGTCATTGTAAGTTACTTCAAACCAAAAGCTGCAAAGAAATAATGACCTTTCATTTAAGGGATACTTTATATTTTTATGTAGAGAAAAAGAGTCTTTTAAGGGATTCCTGCTACTCAGTTGCTAAATTTGCCTGAACAAGTCAGGGCAAGATTTAGCGAGCATTCTTATGTGCTGTGGATTTAGGGATTTTTTTTTTTTTTTGAAAAACATTTCTTTATTATCTCTTCGTGGTAAGAAACCTTTTAAAACGGTTTCTGAAGTTTTCTAACATGTCTCCCACAAAACCACAGCCCTACCATGACAAACACCACTGCCTGTCATGGACTACACTAGCTATGGACCAGCAATGCCTTAACTTGATGCCTGTTTCTGCTTAGTTTATTTGGAACTTTTCCAAACCTAAACATCCTGATTGGTCTCTAATTCAGGGGTGGCAACCTTTCTCTGTAAAGGTCCAGAGAATAAATATTTTAGGCTTTGTAGGTTATATATGGTCTCTGTTGCATCATATTCTTTATTTCTTTTACAACCCTTTAAAAATATTCTAAAAAATCATTCTTAGCTCACAGGCCATACAAAAACAGGACATGGTCCTAATGGATCAGGCTCCAATTCACAGTCATTGGATACAGACATGCAACCCCAGGGTAAGGGGAAAATTATTTTGGACACTTGCTGTGTAGGAGCCAGCAACGACTGCCTGGCTAAAGATTAGCAAGTAAAACATATTAACTCTACCTGTTGAGTCCCTTGCTAATTTATTTATACTTTTCATGATGTCTAGGTCCTTGTTTTTTCCCAAAGGTAAAGAGACAGAAAGAAAAAGATTTAGGAAGGGAGGGAGAAAGGGGGCAAAGGGAGATAGGCAAAAGAAGAAGGGAGAGTAAAACAGGGGAAGGGAGAAAAAAGTGAGAAAGAAAGCAAAGAGGGAGGTGAAAGGACAAGAGAGACAGCACAGGAAAAGAAAAAAAATAAATGGAGAAAGAAAGAGGAGGAAAGGGGGTGAGAATAAGAAAAAAAACAGAAAAACAGAGAGAACAAGCCAGAATATGGAAGCTAGGGCACAGTCTCTCCTTCTTTTCCTGAGAGCCAGGCAGCTCTTAGCGGCACCTCCCCAGCTGCTTTCAAACATTGAGGTTGCTGCCCAGCCACTGATCACCATCCCAAGAAGTGAAATGTGGGCTTCACATCTGAAAACTTCCACTTGGTTTTTCACCAAGTGAAATGGAACACGAAATTCAGGACCCAAGAAAATGGCTCATGTTTTCTTTGGGACACTTGGGCTGTGTCTACCCAGGGAAAATTTAGATGTACTGACTGACTGACTCCAGTGCATATGATTAATGTATATATAGGGCAAACCAGGATAATTCAGACCTTTTTTTCTTCCAGAGCAGGTTTTCAGCCGGAATTATCTGGATGGTTGCCTCAACTCTCCACTAGGCTTTGCCAGGATAAGCACAGCCAGTGTAGTATGCAGGAGACAGGGACCACTCCCTCTCTCCAAGGTTCCCTTCAACACCCACACCCTGTGCAGCTGAGTGTAGTGGGATCCGTCCTGACAGGCATTCCTTCTGGGGGCAAGTGAAAATTCTGTTTAATGAATCTCTAAGAAGCCCCCCAATCCCTAAATTTTGCATTCTGCTTAGCTGTCAAATGTAATAGACTGGTGAAGGGGGAGAACAATATTAATGCGGGAAAATGTTGTACCCTGTTCCCTTCCCCAATCGAGAAAGAGGATAATAAAGCCAAAGCCTATGACATCTTAGTCAAATTCATTAGTGTGTATGTGTATAGTTTCTCTTATGACTGAACACTTGAGTTGTAATTTTCTTGAAGTGGATAGAGATATGTATAGCTATACCTTTTGTTTTTAAAAGTATATTTTAAAAATAAACTACATCCCAACACATAGAAACAGTGTTGTTCATAGAGGTATAGTTTCTGTGACAAATGTGTTCCTGCCAAGGTTTGTACAGATCAACTTTTAAAAATTAAATGTAAAGCTACAATTAATGAGGGAAGAATGCTACTTGGAATAATTCCTCGGTAAATCATTTGGTAAGGAATTCTTCTGTAAAAATAACAATTAACTCATACATAACCTGGTAAAACTGTGTTTTCATGGACTCTTGCACTTATACCATGTATAAGTTTGGGGTTTGGTTTTGTTTCATTTTGTTTGGAGGAAAGGTGAAAAGAATAATGGGAAAGATGCATGATAGTTTATTTTACTGTATCTTACAGATCCAACTTCTAATGATGAAGCTTCCCACATAACTTCTTTCTTTTTGGGAGCAGAAAGAAAGGAAGAAAATGAAGAGTCAGAGCTGTTGATACATTGGGATAATATTTTTCCACTCTATTGAAACTTTCTACCTTTCCTTCCATTCTGTTTCACCAGTTCTCTAAATGACAATTACAGAGTGATAACTTCCCCATTGCTACTTGTGTGATATTTTTGTTTGGTTTTTTGTTTTCATTTTTATTTTTTGCAGATTTCAATGCTGATTTTTTTTCCTTGAAAACATGATCTCTAAAAGAAAATGCATACAATTTTTAATGGGTTCCCTCCCCACTTAGAAGTTGCCTTATTCCCTCAGATACAGTCTCTGTAACTACTGCATGAGAAAGTCCTGAAATGTATTAAGTAAAAACCAAAACAGCACTAACAACAAATTGTTAAATGGGCAATTCTCTGTGTATCTCTCAAAAAGGTTTTTGTTTATCTGTAGGGTGTATAGAAAATTTGCTCTTTTTCACTTGTGAAAGTGTTCTTGCTGCCAAATGGTAGAAATAAAACCCTGGAAAAGAGAGATCATCTGTAAAATATGCATCTGTAAAATAAGTTTCTCTTTTCAAATGGCTTGTACTGGGCTGTTTGGTGGCCCTTCACTGTGTACTGGACGTGACTCCTTGAAAGCAGTCTGTAACCTTGGGCAGATTTGCAGTGACAAATGTTGCTATGCTTCTGTAAGCACTGCTTCTGCTAGAGGGCACTGTACATTAGACAAGGCCTTGTGCTCTGCTTAGTAAAGACAGCTCTCTGTTGCAGCACCTGTGTCCAAGTCTCCATTTGTTAACACATGTGTGTGTTTCCCTTCTTGGCGGATAAGACTTTGGGAAGCACGGTTGCAAAAGGATTATTCCATGGGATAAACAAATCTAGAGTTCGTTGAGTGTTTTTCTACTAGGAAAAGGACATAACTTATTCACCTCACTTTCAGAATTGTTCCACAAAGTAGAGCAAAGACTTCTCAGTTGATAGACTCATCCCCCTTTACTGTTCATTCCACACCATCCCCCACCTCCGGCTCCACCCCTCACTCCTCCTCTGAACAAAGAGCAGCTGGTTCAAATTAAACTCATGGGCACGCACACACCACTTCCCTATCTCCGGGTTTGAAGGGCAAAATGGAGAACGTAAGGTTGCAAAAAACAGAAGGTATTCTGAGAAACAAGCTAGGATTGTAGAAGAGATTTTCCACCATCTCTATCACATTATCTTTGAAGTATTTATATATTTATATATACATATAAATAATATATATATATTATATATATAATATATATATATATTATATATACATAGTCCCCCTACTTTTTTAGTGGTTGGAAACGGGGGGGGGGAAAGCAAACCAAACCCATAAATACAGTGACCTTCATTAAAAGGTTCCATTTCTCTTTTCATCCACCTGCTGATTGCTTGTTCACTTAGAGTACTAGCCTGGAAGCCTGCCTTGAATTAAATGATTAAGTAAATAAAAATAACTGAACTACACATAAGCTCTGAAGAAGTCAGAGTTTATATAGCTAACAGAACACTGTAAGTAATGATGAGGGGAAAGAAAAGTATTAGAAGTCTTTTTTTAATTTTTTTATTTTTAAGGCAACAAGCTTTCTGAGTGTGCAATACAAGAAAAGAAAATGTGATGTACCTTAGTGAAAGACTGGATCTTTGCTATACCAGGGTGCAAACCTAATGCTTTAAAGACTGGAAATGTCTTTGTTTTACTCTTTCTCTCTTTCTGTGATTTGTAGCCTACATTGAAGATCTCACAAGATGTGTTGAGCAAAGCAGAAGACTTATTATCGTGCTAACTCCAGACTATATTCTCAGACGAGGATGGAGTGTTTTCGAATTGGAAAGCAGACTCCATAACATGCTAGTCAGTGGAGAAATCAAAGTGATTTTGATTGAATGTACAGAATTAAAGGGGAAGGTGAATTGCCAGGAAGTGGAATCACTAAAGCGCAGCATCAAACTTCTGTCCTTGATCAAGTGGAAGGGACCCAAGAGCAGCAAATTAAATTCTAAGTTTTGGAAGCACTTAGTATATGAAATGCCCATCAGGAAAAAAGAAATGCTTTCTCGGTGTCATGTTCTGGACTCTGCAGAACAAGGACTTTTTGGAGAACTCCAGCCTATACCATCTATTGCCATGACCAGTACCTCGGCCTCTCTGGTGTCATCTCAAGCTGATCTCCCAGATTTCCACCATTCAGATTCGATGCAAATGAGGCACTGTTGCAGAGGTTATAAACACGAGATGCCAACCACCACCTTGCCAGTACCTTCCTTAGGCAACCACCACACTTATTGTAACCTGCCTCTGACACTACTCAATGGACAGCTACCCCTTAATAATGCCCTGAAAGATACCCAGGAATTTCATAGGAACAGTTCCCTGCTACCTTTATCATCCAAAGAGCTTAGCTTCACCAGTGATATTTGGTAGTGGAAAATCTGAAGTCCTCTGAACATCTATGTGAGCATAAATAATTTCTGCTACACCAAGCAAAAAGTACACCTAATAACATTGAGGTGCTGAAAAGGTGTTCAAAGAAAAAGGCACAGAAATCACTTTTGTATCTAATTTTTTTGTTTACATTTCCAGAGTAGTGGGGGGATAGAAGGACCTGCTTTTGTAGTATAGTACGTTGTTCCAATGTACAGTTTTGATTTCTTCCTTAAAAGAAAACAATATTAAATTCTATTCTATAGAGTAGGTTTTATGATACCACTTAGACTGCAAGTTTGGTAGGTAAGTTAATATTTATGAATATTTCAGTATTTACATGTTATTTGAAAGCAGGAAATTTAAAGACTTTAACTGAATTTGAAATTTCTGAACTAAGTTTTAAGGTGAAAAGAGAACTTCTATAGAGTAACCAAAAATCAGGAATTATCAAGAAAGAAGTGTTGAGGCATCCCAAGTGGAAGATTGTTTGTAGAGGAAGATCAGTTAAGAAAAAATCTGATTGAAATGTTTAGAACTTCTTCAACATAATGGACAACTTCTGTATACTAAATCAACAGCTCATAATGAGAGCTTTTAGTTTTATTAGGGAAGCACATCTTCTGTAGGCAAACTGGTAGGTAGATAAACAATGTGCATTTCTTAAGCAAATGAATAGATAGGCTGTTCTTTTAGGATGGTGTTAAATCTTATGGCATTTTAGCCTATTAACAAAGTTTTACACATTTGAAAACACATTTTAGGTTATGCATTTTATTGTTTGCTAAAAAATTCAGATTTGGATTTTTTCCAAATGATCTCTTGACCTGCTATAAGCTTTATATGAAGATGCTCACATCTTCCTACTTTTATTTCAACATCGTTGGAGTTTGAATTTAAATAAATATTGACTGCAAGAGTCAGCAGTACAAAAGAAGTGAAACAACAATATTCACAGATGAAGTGCTAAATGATTCAAGTTTACTAGTGGTAGAGCAGCAATTGCAGTGATTCTCATCTGAAATGTAGCTGTGAAACAGACTATTCTGTACATACACAATATCTGCTTGGCCATGTGAGCAAGGCTCCTTCAGAAGTATCTCTATTCCTGGTGCTTCAATAAGTATATTTTATAGACTAAACTTCTCTACCTTCACATTGTGACTGTGACTGTACCATATCAGAAAATCCCTGTGAATATCTAAAATATTATGAATTTGCTGTAAGGAATGTGCCCCTATTCTAATATTTATTGTGAATTACTACTTTATGTTCTTTCCAATTAATTTGGTGTGCTCTCCACAAATATTTCTGTGGGGATCAATTGTTAATTGAGTTTCATTCTGGCATTTTGTGTATGGTTCTTAAATCATGTTTTGGGGCAAATATAAACAAGTACAAATGTACACAGTGTGTAAAAATTAATAATTTTCCCAGTCCTTGTAATTGTGAAACTCGAATGTGTAAGAGGACATTAGGTAACATGTTTTGATTATTTCTTTCAACCTCTTTACATGACTGATTCCCTATAATCCATGGGTTTTGTTCAAAGTACTTGTTTTTCTGCTGCTTTTCTATATCCAGATGCTCAGAAAATGCATTATGCACCAACAGTATGTGAAATCTTAGCAGTGATACATGTTCATTTCACAGTGGGACAATTAGTTGCTCCTTTAAAAAGTACTGTTCAATGCATAGGTGTTTCATAGATGTATTTTTTTTCCACTGAGAAAAGTGATTTTGCTTCTTTAGAAACTTTAGGTATTTCAAAATGGAAATTTATCGATTATGAACTGTTTTCCAAGTGTTACAAAGTTGTATTTACTCTCATTGTTCTTTAATGATATGTGTAATTACTAAGTTAATAACCTGCATGAAATGAGTAGTACATGTTTAAGTGACCAATTGTACTTTTTATTAGTTTGTTTTTCACAGAAGTCTAGATTAATTCAAATAGAATGTTCAGTGGTATTTTTAAACTAATAGTTCTGTATTGAGCATGCCAGTTCTGAAAATATAACATGGGTCTCTCTGCTTCCTTTATTTACAATGATTAAACGTGGGTAGCAATTTGAGTTGGCTGGCCACAATGTGTCCTTTCACTACTAGTAGGTAGTCAAAAACAGAGCATTCACACTTGTGTTGGGGAACTTGACAAGAAACCTTTTCTACCATTTTCAGGAACCAATGTGTACACTATCTATAAAAATTTATTTCTAGATGGCAATTCAAAATTCAATTTTCATCTGAGATTTTTTTAAAAAGATATAGCCCATATGGGCATAATAAGTATTTAGTCTAGAACATGATGCATTCTTCCAGTTGTTTTCACAGTGGGAAAAATTTTTCTTCTCAGTTTTTCACTGAAATGGATTTTGGAAATTTAGAAAAATACTGATGCAACTAGTTCCCATACATTCATAACAACTTTATATAGCTCATGCACCAACAGTATGCTTGCTTTTTAAAACTGAGGCTATTTTAAGGTGAAAAATTCTGAAAATGTCAGAAATTATGAGACAAGTGAGAAATGCACAAAAGCAATAGATACATAGGAAATGAAAACTGCATTAAAAATAAACAATGCTCAGAGAGATGGACAACACATACATGGTTTTAATTTGACAAAGTGTGAAATCCAGCAGGTTTGGCAATCTATGGGCTCCAATCTAACTATGGAGATTCTGAAAGGTAGCTGGATGATTCTTGAAAAGATGTAAGAAGGTATCTCTCCTCATCCCCTCTAAGTCTTAATTGAATTAGATCCATATATGTTCTGCTTTCAATCACTCTCATTTAAAAATGGGTAAAATGACACTTGAGGGTTTCTGATAAGACGAACCCATCTTTTCATCATGTGAAAAGTTAATATTTTGTTGAAGATCTGTGGCTGTTTAAAAGTAGGAAACAGGCTTCAGTGAGAGGAGAAACAATTCAGTTATGAAGGAAATTTATAGAAATTTATACAGGATTTTCAAGAGAACATGGAAATGAGTAGTATCCTATGGATTACCTCTGTAACAAGTTGGAAAATGGCTGGTGTGAGAAAGAAGGAAATTATGGCAAGTAAAAGAAGGAGACTCCCTGATGCACTTGGTGGTTGAAGGGCTTACAAGTATATAGAACCACTGGTTTCAAGCATTTACTGCCCTCTGGTATTTTATTTTTTAATAAATTAGCTAGTTTTCACCAAGTGTTTTCTAGAAAATTAAATAATGACCAAGGGAAATATCCTGAAAATTGCACATATAAATCTTTATGCTCCTTGTATTCATTTTCCAAGGTGAGGTAGTGATCTGATAAAACCAGAGTGAAGTTAAGACAGAAAATAGTTCCATAGTGTCCAGTTAAGTTTGAACACTTGCAATTGTTGTTGCTCTTTTCTGGGAGAGAATTTAATGTTGAAAATTGTCTGGCTCAAATTTCTCTATGACTCATGCATTTTTGTTCTAAGATGTTTGATAGGAAGTCACAGTGTTGAACATCAAGGCACTCTGATGAATATATGGGGCTGTTTGATAAACAATAATTCACTTCAAACCCTTTCATATTAAATTTGTTCTTTTTAGAACTAAAATCAGCCATAGGCAATTTAAGAAGGTTATTCAGCACTCTAATTACTGTGAAATCAGAACTTGTAAAAGCACCTACACCCATCAAAGCTTGTCTCCCCAAATGCTCACTGCTGGTTAATCAAACACATTTCTCCAGATATTACCACAGTCAATCGTGAATATTAGATGCCCACTGTGTACTGTCCACTACAAAAAGTATGATAGAAATATTTTTTTAAAAATTGAAGTCCCTGTTCTCAAGTATTTTACACATCAAATGCAAGAAGAAAGGGGTATTTTCAAAACACAGTCCAGTGTAGAAAAATTAATATCGTACACACAGAGCTGATAAGTGAGGTGGGGTGATTCAGTCCTGAACTGGGCAAGAGTTAAGTTTGGAACAGAGGGAACGAGTAGTGAAAAAAGGCAATTTCCCAAATGTGGAGAATAGCACATGTAAAGACTGAGGGGGAACATAAGTAAGTCCTATTAAACTGATGAGCAAATTTGGCTAGCAATGGCAGAAATCTGTGTGAGTGCATAATAAAAAATAAGGCTAGGAAAATCTCTGGAACATGCACCTGGTAAGAAGAATTAGATGGAGGGAAACAATTGTGTCAGGGAGGCCAGTCGGGTGCCTGTTGTCATAGTCCACATGTGAGGTGATAAGAGATGGAGGGTGATGGCCTGGATATTCTCAAAAAAAAAGGCAAATTTGAGGATGAAGAGGAATAGGCAGGATGTGGGATGTGAAAAAAGGAAAATGAAGTAAAACCACAGTCAATAAAGACTCCAAAGATTAGAAAATTTAGTTGTATCAAAGGAATTATTTTAAAGTATTTAACTTATCTTCTTAACTGAGCACCCTCACACTGTAAAGACAAGGATAGAGACAACATAACAATAGGTATATTTGCTACTGGAGCAAACCTGAAGTGTCTGCAGGAGAATATTTGTCAGGAAAGGCAAAGTGCTTCAGCAAATCTGATTTAGAAACAAATAATTACATTTACTCCACTGAGTATAATTACAAAATCTTAAACAAGGAATTGATGGAATGTGATCATTTATATCACATCTTCTGATTCTATTCAAATTCTTCACCTCACTTTGGAGTAAAGAATTATGATCTTAAAGACACTGAAGTTATTCAATCAGAGGAAACTCTAGGAGGCAGAGATTGGAGGTGTTTGCCATGAGTTTTAAAACAGAAAAAGCAACAGTATCTTTGATGAATATGGATACAAAATCCCCAACAAAATATTAGCAAACCAAACTCAACAACACATAAAAAGTATCACACACCATGATCAAGTTGGATCCATTCCAGGGTCACAATAATAATTCAAAATATGCAAATCAATGTGATATTACACATCAATAAAAGAAAAAAGCCACATAAATTCAGAAAAAGAATTTGATAAACTTCAACATCAGTTCATAATAAAAATTCTTGCCGAAGTTGGAATAGAGGGAACATATCTCAACGTAATAAAAGCCATTTATGACAAACCCACAGCCAACATAATACTAAATCATGAAAAGCTGAAAGCCTTCTCACTAAATTCTGGAATAAGACAAGGGTGCACACTCTCACCAGTTCTATTCAACATAGTATTGGAAGTTCCAGCCACAGCAATCAAACAAGAAAAAGAAATAAAAGTTATCCAAACAGGAAGGGAAGAGTAAAATTGTCATTATATGCTGATGACACGATACTCTATATAGAAAACCCTGAAGACTCCACACAAAAACTATTAGAAGTGATAAATGAATTCAGCAAGGTAGCAGGATACAAGATTAATATACAGAAATCTGTTGCACTTCTTTACACTAACAGTGAAATATAAGGAGAAAGTTTTAAAAATCCCATTTAAAATCACATCAAAAAAATAAAATACCTAGGAATAAACCTAACCAAGGAGATGAAAGACTTATAGGCTGAGAACTATAAAACACTGATAAAAGAAATTGAAGATGATTCAAGGAAATGAAACTGTATGCCATGCTCTTGTATTGGAAGAATTAATATAGTTAAAATGGCCATACTGCCCAAAGCAATCTACAGATTTAATGCAATCTCTATATAATTACCCATGACATATTTTTACAGAACTAGAATAATCCTAATGTTTATATGGAACTGCAAAAGACCCAGAATTGCCAAAGCAATCCTGAGGAAAATGAGCAAAGCTGGAGGCATAACCCTTCCAGACTTCAGACAATACTACAAAGCTATAGTAATCAAAACAGTGTGGTACTGGCACAAAAACAGACATATAGATCAGAATAGAACAGAATAAGAGCCCAGAAATAAACTAAAAATGTCTTACATACTTAAATATAAGGCATGACACCATAAAACTCCTAGAAGAGAACATAGGCAAAACATTCTCTGACATAAATCATACCAATGTTTTCTTAGGTCAGTCTCCCAAGGCAGTAGAAATAAAAGCAAAAATAAATAAATGGGACCCAGTCAAACTTATAAGCTTTTGCACAGCAAAGGAAACCATAAACAAAAAGACAACCTACAGACTGGGAGAAAATATTTGCAAACATTGCAACTGACCAGGGCTTAATTTCCAAAATATACAAACTGCTCCTACAACTCAACAACAAAAAAACAAACAACCCAGTTGAAAAATGGGCAGAAGACCTAAATAGACATTTCTCCAAAGAAGACATACAGATGGTCAACAGGCACATGAAAAGATGCTCAACATTGCTAATTATTAGAGAAATGCAAATCAAAACTACAATGAGGTATCACCTCACATGGGTCAGAATGTCTGTCATCAAATTGTCTACAAATAATAAATGCTGGAGAGGATGTGGACAAAAGGGACCCTCTTACACTGTCGGTGGGAATGTAAATTGGCGTAGCCACTATGGAAAACAGTATGGGGGTTCCTTAAAAAACTAAGAATTACCATATGATCCAGCAATCCCATTCCTGGGCATATATCCAGAAAAGTCGACAGCACTAATCAGAAAAGATACATGCATGCCTGTTTACAACAGGCAAGATATGGAAGCAACCTAGATGCCCGTTGACAGATGAATGGATAAAGAAACTATGGTGTATATATATATATATATATATATATATATATATATATATATATATATATATATATACACACACACACATATATATATATACACACACACACACACACATGCATACACGCAATGGAATATTACTCAGCCATAAAAAAGAATGAAATAATGCCATTTGCAGCAACATGGATGGACCTAGAGATTATCATACTAAGCAAAGTAAGTCAGACAAAGATAAATATTATATGATATCACTTATATGTGGAATCTAAAAAATAGTACAAATGAACTTATTTACAAAACAGATTCACAGAAATACAAAACAAACTTATGGTCACCAAAGGGGAAGGTGGGGGGGTGGAGAATAAATTGGGAGTATGGGACTGACTGATGCATGGTACCATATATAAAATAGATAAACAAGAAGGATCTACTATATAGCACAGGGAACTATATTCAGTATCCCATGATAAACCATATTGGAAAAGAATATGAAAAATTATATATATATATATATATATATATATATATATATATATATATATATATATATATATATATATATATATAACTGAGTCACTATGCTGTACACCTGAAACTAACACAATATTGTAAACCAACTACATTTAAATTAAAAAAGTAATAGGAAAGAAGAAAAACAGAGAATGTGGACAATGTTCACAAAGAGAAAAATGGGACATGCTGAAGTGTGTTGGAGTGGTGGTAGGGGGTGCAGAGAGTGAACTGGTGATGAACAATAAAGAATTAATAACCACATAAGTATTGAACACAAGGAACCAAATTTTCACCAAAATTGAAGGCAGAGTGATTACCATATTTAAAAGTATGAAGAAATTTTATAAGGGACATCGTATTAGTAAGAATAGATAACTGTTGTTAGGGTCAATAACCCAAATCCTGCATGTATTGTTTTCTCAAATCAGTCCAATGAGGATTAGATGGGGTTGTGAGGAGAGGCTCTGCTCCACAGTCAGAGATAAGGTTTCTCCATTTTATTTCTCTGATATCCTCTAGGTCCAAGGAATGCTCACCATTTAGCCAGTAGATTAGTAAAGAAAGAGGGCATGGAAGCTGGTACCAAATGGCCCATAAAAACCACTCATATACCAAGAGGGGGGAGAGGGGGAGAGAGTTTAGGGGGTAGGAAATGTAGTCTAGCATTGCCCAGAAGGGAAAGGAAATGTAGCTTAATGAACATAGTCTCCATTAGTAAGATGCTGAGCAATTCTTTTCCATAATGCTAGAAGATGAAACTAAAAATAGGCAAGAAAGGGACTTCCCTGGTGGCACAGTGGTTAAGAGTCCACCTGCCAATGCATGGGACACAGGTTCGAGCCCTGGTCCGGGAAGATCCCACATGCCACGGAGCAACTAAGCCCGTGTGCCACAACTATTGAGCCTGTGCTCTAGAGCCTGTGAGCCACAACTACTGAGCCTGCGTGCCAAAACTACTGAATCCCATGCGCCTAGAGCCTGTGCTCTGCAACAGGAGAAGCCACCGCGATGAGAAGCCCGCGCACCGCAATGAAGAGTCACCCCCGCTCGCCGCACCTAGAGAAAGCTGGTGCGCAGCAATGAAGACCCAATGCAGCCAAAAAATAATTAATTAATTAATTAATTAATTAATTTTTAAAAAATAGGCAGGAAAGTTATAGGAAGGAGAGCCTTTACTTTCTAAAGCAGAAAACACAAGACTAGATGAAGAGTTTCTGAAGATCAATGGTCATGTCTTATCCCTTGTTATAATCTAAGCACACGTAACAGTGCTGGTCACAGAGTAGGCGCTCACATCACATTTCTTGATAAATGGACAAATAAATTTGAGAGCATTTGTGAACTTTTAATTCCTGGAGTCCTTAAAAATATAAGAGGATTTTTTTTCTTTTGCTTCTTTCAACAAGTAATTTATTGTTTACAATTTTCAAAAAAGATAAACAGATTATCTCTTGACATCCTGTCTAGGTCTAGAATTTTAGGATTCTAAGTCAATTTGTGGTTGGAGATCAAAGTTTCTTAAGCATTTTGCCAGTCAAAGAAATCATTCTTCCTCAGAACATTCAGAAAATTTAGTTCTATGAGGCCACCCAATGTAGTTCATTACTCCTAACCACATAGTCCTGTTTCTTAAATATATACTTTATATACTGACTTATTGCCAACAAAAACATTGTCTTTCTTTTTTGCAAAGGGTACTTTTATGCTGATAATTATCATATTGGGTGGAAGAATAGGAATTAGATTAACCTCCTTTACTGGGCAACTGGCGTGCCACAATAGCAGGTCCACCAATTAATTCACTATGCAAAAATATCCAAGTTTCTCTCTTCTTTTGACATATTTTCTAGACAGTCAGTGCATTGTGACCCAACATTCTTGACAGAGGGAATGTGGGAAAATGAACAGAAAAATGAGAATGTCATCCATTTTCAACTTGGTCAAATTACTTAACTTTCTGTGACCCTATTTCCTCACCTGTAAAATGAGAATAATAATAATACACATAGGGTTGTTGTGAACATTGTGATTTAATGTTCTTAGCATGTAAAGTGCTAAGAACAGTGTTTGACACAAAATAGTCACTATATAAGAGTTAATATTATAATTATAATTATTTTCATACAAAAATGGCACCACTGACTCACCATCCATAGGAAACACATTTTTATTTTACTTTCCAATTGGTAGAGATCAGCTATTCGGTTTCTTGCATGACTGCCTGTAGGACCAAGGACACTCATTTTCCAGACAGCTGGCTGAGGCTAGAGGTGCATTCTGTGGTCATGGAACAAATCAGAGCTAACTGGCCCATACAAGGAACAAACCTACGGTAACTTTGACCTCATTAGTAATGTGTTCTGAGCTAGACAAAAAACAGGACTCTCAGAACATGGATTATTCAGATTTTCTGTCATGTTAATCAAAGTCCCCAGATGATTGCTTGATATTCTCCTTCACTTTAGCTAGGTTTACATAAGACCAAAACATCTGGATGAGAAGTGAAAAAATGCAGATGCTTAAGCCACATGATGGGAAACATCCAGATGTCTCAGATTTTGGATTTGTCATTTTGTTCTTTGTTTTAAAAGAAAAAGAAGCCAAAAGAAAAAAAAATTCCAACATGGTTTGTCTATTTCCTTAACCTGGGCAAAATTGAACTACTTTCTTGTCATAGAAATTTAAAATGCACCAAAGTTTATTAGGAATATTGTTGATAATATCACTAGATGAGCTGTTTTCAAGAGGAGTTTTTTTTAACTTAAAAAAGACATCTGATTCATGAGTAGCATTTGTGAGAAGTGATGCTTTTCAGAGTGAGACAATATTTTGGAAGAGTTGATCATAATGAACTATCTGGGAAAGTGCAGCTGGGATGATACCAACAGTAAAGGACAGTTTGCTAAAGAAACTTCAGAAATATTGTTTATTTCCCTAAGAGGATCTGAACTCAACTAAATAAGGAGTTAAGTCCAAAAGAATACATATAATTCTTTTCTTCTGGTTATGAAATGACTGGATATTTGCTACCTGAAAACCAACAAAAGGAGTTGACTATAAATAAAATAGGTAGCCATTTATGGAATGTGATTTTAAGGAAATCAAAAACCATGAGGAAGTCCCTGAAATGCCTATCATTGGTGTTCTAAATAATTTTAACTAGGTTAAATCATAATATTCCCAGGGAGTTGCCACAATCTGGCCTTTATGATTCTACCAAACTCTTCTATCAGGAAGTAAAGCACATTTACTAGATACCACATTAACACAGGTATTAACTCATACAATTTTAGAGTTGAACAGGGGCCTTCAAGGTCATCTATTTCAACCCCTTTATTTTACTTATGGGAAAACTGAGGCCCAGAAACTAAGTGACTTGCTCAAGTGACATGGAATACAAAAGCCTATAATTATGAGGCAATTAATGTATACATTTTCATAAAGGTGGAAGGAGACAGAGACTGGAAATAGAAAGAATTCTGGAATTCATGAAAGCACTGGGTACACAGGAAATGCTGGGATTTTGCTGAAGATAGGAGTAAGACTTAGGTGGACACCAAGCAGAGGACCCAACATGCTTCACGTATGAATAATTTTGTCAATATAAACAACACTACTTAACACAAATAGCTGCCTTTGCTCCATCTTCCACAGTAGTTAAAAAACATTGAGCATAATGTTGTTTGGGGCTTGGATCAGCTCATTTGACAGATGAAGATGTAAAGGTTTAAGCTTTCCCCCAAAGACTCAAATAAGGCATCAAAGGACTAAGCTCAAATTTGGGGAGTTGGTTTTTATTATCAGGTACTCAACTTCATAAGTATATGGAAAAATACATAAAAACAAAAAAAATCTTGCTTCAGATCAAAATGTATCTTTCCAAGGTCTCTAGCACTGTCTTTGGCAATATGTGTGGAGAAAATACAAATCAACTGTTCTCAAATGCTTTGAAAGTTGCAGATAAAAAAAATGTACAAAAATATTCTGCACACCTGTGTTTCCCCAAGTAGAAAAAACAAAAAGGAATTTTCTCTTCAGAGTTCCCTGGTCTTCTTGAAAGTACTCTCATATAATGAAAAAAAAAAGCCTAAATTAGGATGTAACCTCAAGTATTAGGACCAAAATACATATAATTGTTCACTGATTACAATTATCATATGATGGTCATTTTGTCTAACACAGTTGAAACCTACCAGGGAATTAAAGTGTATTCACTAAAGAGAAATATAGAATATCAGTATAGAATTCAGAGTTCTACCATTGCACCATACCCAACCATTTATCATTTCAATTTAAAAACAGTAATGCTGCCAGTGGAAACAGAAAACAAGTTGTCAGCATTTTTCCTTGAGCACGATGAAACCACAAAGCCGTAGACTAGGCAGTAAAATTTATTTAAAAAGTTCAACGTTTCAAGACAAGCCAGATTATTATGGGAGATATACTGTAAACTACTCATCTAATTTGTTTTGCATTGATGCCAATTCACATGAAATTAGCTTTATTAGGTTGAAATATTTGTTTTTTCCTTCCCTTCCCTTTCCTTTCTTTTAATGTGAGCAAACCCAGTTCTGAGTCACATTGTGGAGGATGAGGGTCATTGATCTCCTTTGTTTTTCAGTTCCAGTTACAACCCAGAATGATTAAAACTAGCGAGGCCAAGGTTAGGTTTTATTTCTCCATTCATGGCAGTTCTTTAAACATTTTTTCTACTTCTCTACCATTGGTTTCCTTTAATCTTTTAAAACATGGAATGTTAGGATTGGAAGAGTCCTGAAAGATCATCTAATCCTCTTATTTTAAAGAGGGGGAAACTGAGACTCAGAAAGGTTAAGTGACTTATCCAAGGCCAGAGAGCTAATTAGTGACAGAGGCAAAAGAAGAATCCAATATTTCTATTTGACCTCTCTTTCCACTATTCCAGTCATGCTCTCAGCAATTCATAAACTGGATCCTTAAGATATTTATCCATCCATCCACCTTTTCAGGTGGAGGGCAGCCAATGTCTTGCCAATTCATATAACTTTAAATCTTTTCAAACATCTTTATGTCATGTGGATTCATCTGTGAGATTTTAAAATGTTTAATCAAATATACTACATGCACAAAGGGACTGGAATCAATTGCAAAACTTCCTCCCCCACAACCACCACCACCATTTGCAGGAGAGAAGATATATTAGTATGGAGTATAGAAACTTAACTTACTTAAATTTTGTCTTCATAGCCCAAGCAAGTTGGGGACATTTTCTAGATACTGTAAATCATTATTTGGATTCTGCTATTCTGATTGAAATGAGTGATTGTATATGAGAAATACTGTGAGCACCAACTCTGGAGCCAGATTATCTGGATTCAGATTCCATATTTGAAATTACTGGCTTTGCAGAAGTTACTTAAATTCTCAGTACCTCAGTTTCCTCAGCTGTAAAATAGAGATGAGGAAGTGATTATAACAATAGTGCTCACATTATGGAATCATTGAGAAGTTCAAATGAACATGTCAAGTGCTTAGAAGACAGCCTCACATATAGTAGTTGCCATAAAAGTGTTAGCTATTACTTATATTTTTCTCTCTGCTGTATAGGGAAAAAATGTTGGCTCTTCAAATTAATGTCCAACATTGACCATTACAGGGACTATTTTAAAGGATTTTAAACAAGAAATATGTGTATGGTAGGGTACTGTTAATTACTAGTCATGCCTGTTATTCAAAGATGACTAACACATCCTTTCCTTGAAAATATCAAAGCCTTTATTCCAATTACTATTGTTATTTCAAACATCATTTTTTTCACATTAGAAAGCGATTCAGACTTTTCACTGATTCAGTAGATATATCTTCCAACTACTCTTGAATTACTGAGTTGTAACTATACCTCAACACTCCCTTCTCCCCCCAAATAACAACAAACCTAGACATTTTTAAGAAGGAAGTAGTTTTTCAACCTGCCTAGTCCCCTGGATTTTCTACTCACAAGATATCAACAGGTTTGAAAGGCCAAAATAGTAAAGAGGAAGTTCACCAGGTCAACAAGCTATTACATAGTTGTGGCTTTTAGGCAATCAGAAGAAGTTGAAATGAGTCAATAGTGTGATGTAGCTTCTTAGAAAGCAAATGCAGTGTTAGAAGAGAGCAATACAAAGAGAATGCCAGTTCAAAGGAGGAACTCAGCACTAGTCAGACCACATCTGGTAGGCTGTGTTCATTTCTGGGCACCCACATTCTAATGGGAAGTCTATCAGTCTAAAGACATTTCAGAATAAGATAGTCCAGATGGTGAAGTTTCTAAAATCATGCCAAGGAGGGATGATTGAAGAAACTGGAAATGTTTTTTTCCTGAAAAAGGGAAAATTTAGCCAGAATATGATGTGGAAACAAAATTAGACATATTCAGTGCAGTCCCAAGGGGAGAACCAAGATAATGAGTAGAAGTCATGAGGAGGCAAATTTAGGCTTAGGATCAGAAAGCTCTAAGGATACAAAATACCCATAAACGGAATGGGCTACCTTGCAAAACAGTAAACTCTGTCACTGCAAACTGTCAGAGACTGGGAGAATGCAGAAAGGATTTCTACCTTAAGTGTGAGGTTAAAGTACTCAATATCTAAGAATATTTTCAACTGGGATCTATGATTATAGTTCCATGACTATATGTTCAGATAGTGAAATTCCCATCTAGCTGATCTCTCTTCTAATCCACCCTGAACACTACTATTACTACACTCTTGTCAGACTAATCTTTTCACTCAATTTTTATTTACTACCTTCCACCTCCCCTTCTATTTCATACACATGCACGTAATTGTTTAGACACGGATGGAGTTCACTGTGTGCCAGGCACTGTTATAAGCACTATATGTACACACACAAACACACTTTATACATGACTGATTCTTATCTCCTGAATTGGGTCCAAGTCTCTTTTCTGATACTTTGCACCTCCTACTACATGAGCTTCTCCCCCTTGGCAACTTTATCCCTCCCTCTTCTCCAAAATATATTCTCAACTATTGAAGACATCCTAACTAAATCAAACTCAGATTTTATTCTATGCCTTTGTATGTACTGTATTTCTTCCTGAAATTCTTTTAATCCTTCCATCCACAAAATTAACTGACATTCATCTTTCAGGGCCAAGTTCTAGTCCATCTTTTGCCTGACACTTTCATTGGCTATTACAAGTCCACTGTGTCTCCTGTTTCTCTGAATTTGTAAATATAGCACTGTCTTACTTTCAATCTCTAATTTTATGTAATCCACAATTTTCCAAATAAGGAAATGATATTGCCCCCAAATAAAGTGACTTGTCCAAGGTATCCCAGCATATTAGTAGCAGAGCCATAAACAGAACTCAAACATCTGTTTTTGGACTGGGTGCTTTAGCATGTAATTGTTTTTCGGTGTTGGTTTTTTGGGGGTTGTTTTTTTTAACACCTTTATTGGAGTATAATTGCTTTAAAATGGTGTGTTATTTTCTGCTTTATAACAAAGTGAATCAGCTATACATATACATATATCTCCTCCCCCTTGCGTCTCTGTAATTGTTTTTATATCTGCTTATTTAATCTTCTCAGGTGGATTCTAAATTTATGGAGAATAAGGAGTGCTTCATATTTAAATTTTTCTTCGTGATTTCTTCAAAGAAATTACCACTTTGTTAGGCATATACTTACTGCTCACTAAGCTCTTGTTAATTCAGTCTACTTGGAAAGTTTTATTTATTTATTTATTTTTGTCTTTTTTTTTTTTTTTTTTTTTTGCGTTATGCGGGCCTCTTACCGTTGTGGCCTCTCCCGTTGCGGAGCACAGGCTCTGGACGCACAGGCTCAGCAGCCATGGCTCACGGGCCCAGCCGCTCCGCGGCACATGGGATCTTCCCGGACCGGGGCACGAACATGCGTCCCTGCATCAGCAGGCGGACTCTCAACCACTGCACCACCAGGGAAGCCCGGAAAGTTTTATTGAGTACTCTATCTGCCAGGCACTGTTCTAGTTACTAGGTCACTAAAGTGAACAAAACAAATACAAATGCCTGTCCCCATAGCACTTACATTTTAATGGATGGCCAATAAGCTCCCAGAAAAGAAGGGTTTGTTGAATCAATAGTTCATCTGACTTGCCCTTCTGTAAAACATCCTTGCTCATCGCCAAATTGACTTGAACTAAACAACACAGTTCTTACCATGTGGAACAATTTTGGAAACTGGATTCTTTTCCCTGTATTTTAATACACCTATTAGAAGGGTCATCTGTCATGCTTGTGTGAATGAAAGTAAGTCCTGGAAGCTTCCAGTCTTGTCCAGTCTAACTAGTTATATCCAATCTAACTAGATCCAAACCAAGTTGACAACCAGTAAGAAAAGAATGCCTGTATTTGGTGATCTCTGTCCTTTAGTTTTGTACCTTTAAATGAAAGTCCAACCACCCTATCTCTAGGACTCAGCGATATCATTTTAAGTCACTAAAGGTCAGAAATTACTAGTCAACATGAAAATTGAAATCAATCAGTAGATATTATTATATGCTGAACATTGTGCATGCAAAGTTTAAATCATGATCCCTTTTATGATGCTAGACAAGAAATGTACCAAGTATGAAATATAAGCACTTCATATGTAACCCTCCCCCATCTCACCAAGGCAAGCATATGCATAGCATATAGTACTGGGGGAAGGGGATGATTTAAGGGCAGAAATTAGAGCTCCAAGTTGACAAAACCTGAAAGTGTCCTACTTCTGATATTGTGCCTCAATGGATGAAACTGTTTCTGAGTGTGTAGCCTAAGAAGTTGAAGAAACTTTTTCTCCCCACTTTTTACTTCCCCCACAGACCAATGCAGACTATGGAATGTAAGTCCACAAACCGCCACATCTCCACTCTTTACCTTGTGAGGAGGCCAAAAATGTTTAGCTATGTCAGTGGGTCCAATAGCCAAACCTCATATTTTTATGCATAAATAATTGGGAGTATGTGTAACACTCTGTCCTCAGGGTATTCAGGGACTGGGAGGGTGTAAATCATCTTAGAGTGCTGAATAAATGCAGATTGATAAAGAAATGTACACAGGTTTACACATATAAATTCACAGATATTAATATGCTGGAACATTTTCCCCAGCAACCTACAAATAACAACTGGACCTCAAATATTTGAAAAAGATTTATAAGTCCAGCAACAGTTCCTTTGCTGTTTCTCCTTTAGGAGCTACAACTGGTGATTTTTATGTGATTTCTAACAGCTCAGCTAGTAGTCTGTAAGTTCCAGCAGCTTGAACAAGGAGACTCAATCTCTAGGTGTGAGGGTGTAATTCCAAAACCAGTTTTTTACAATCCAGAAAGTTCTAGTCTCATGAGAACTCCCCAAAGAAAAAGAAAGCTCCTCTTGAGAAGAAACTCCTTTTCAGGCCAGAGACACTTTATTTTCTGAAGAAGTCTCTTAAGGCAGATTTGTCTAGGTTTGTATACAGTGATAGTTCTGAACATATTTTTGGCTCATAGACCATGTTGAGAATCTGGCGAAATTTATGAATTTGATTCCTCAAAAAAATGCACACATATACAAATATATATAAGTTTGCTCAGATCACAAATCTGAGAGGATTTATGTATTTCCAGAAGCCCATCTATGTGTGCCATTAAGGGCCAGTGATCCCTTATTAAGAGTGCCTCCTCTAGAAGTTAAAAATTAAATATGGGAAGAATGGGATGCATAATAAGAGAAAAGGTAGGGACTATAGCATAACACTTTCAAGTAAAACAAAAATACAAATGATACAAGCAATCTAAAATTAGAGCTGTGATAGTCCCATCCCAGGAACAAAACAAAACAAAAAAGAATGCAAGGAGTTGTTACAAAAATGAGCCTTTTTACTTTACAAAAATAAAAACAGAGTATGCTTAAAGATATTCTTGCAGAATGTAGAAACTGTGACCCTTGGCTGCTATCATTTTTTTCTATTTTTCTTGCCAAACAAATGTTATGAAAGAATATCTCCAGGCATTCACTCTACCCTGAGGGTTAAAAACATGTACAGGATGGAAACTGGCAGAGTGCTGGGGTTGGCGGACTCATCTGCCTCGCTAAAACTTCTAGAGACCTTCAAGGGCTCTAGGGATGAGGGAGTTGTCTTTTTTAGAGAAAATCAGGTCACAAAAGAAGTGTCCAAGTCTTCAGAACAATTGAGCCATGACAGCAGATACAAGTAGAAAAAAAGTTCTTCGGTGTAGATCCCATGATCTCAGAATGCTGTATTTTACATTAAGAGCATCTACAGGAAATACTCTTGCCAGCACAAATAATCAGGAACCTTTCTGAACTGGAGAAGCTGGGAACAAAACAGCAGAGACATTATATCTTGGGAGGGGATAGATGATTAAGGCTTTGAGACAGGATTCCTTGAAGCTAAAATTCTCAAAAATAATTCTATGGCAGCTGAGATCACTCTCAGATATTACTAGATTTCCAAGGGTGTTTTCATTATTTTTCTGCCTCCAAGAAAACCAACATCATACTGTCTTTTGCATAATTAAATGACTTAACATACATTTATGAATTCCTCTTATAGGCCCTGCAGTTTCCCAGGCAGAAAAAACATAGCAGAGAGCATAGTGGATAAGGTTCCTGTTCTTAAGGAACTCAGTCTACTGTGGAAGTTAGAAATTTTCAAGCATGCAATTATAATTACCTGTCCTAAGTGGACTAATAGAAGTATGTACATGATATTAGGTTTTCCTTCTGCTATTCTACCTAGGTCTTCTTGAGGAGGTGATACTTTGACTTAGGTCTCAAAAGAAGAGTAAAATTGTGCTAGGTGACCAAGGAGAAGAAGAACATTCCAAAGAAAATGTACAGAAAATACAAAGAGAACAAGAAATTAAATAAAATTCATATCTGGAGATGTGCAAACAGGATATTGTTGCTGAAGCATAACATGCTACAAGTTAAACAGAAGAAAGTTAGTGTTTCAGCTAGACTCATTGATTTTCAATAGCCATGACCTATGGCACCCAAGAGAGTTATAATTAGGGATTAGGTTGACCCAGATGACTTTAAGGGCCTTTTAACTGGACATTGGGGCTCTCAACTGGCTAATACTGTTTTTTAAAAATATATACCTTTACCTCAAAGAGGTCTTTTTCTGTATCTTCTGCCCTCTAAAACCCAATTCATTTCAGAGTGCAAAATGTGAACCTCACTGCTATAACACACATTTCCACAAAAGCAACATGAATATGACAGCCTACTAAAGAAGCCAATAGAGTTCCTTGATAAACCAATAAGATAAAATTTTTTAAACATTTTTGAGGTTAAATTCATGTAACATACAATTAACCATTTAAAGTGTACAATTAAGTGGCATTTAGTACATTTAGAATGTTGTGTGTGTGACCAATACCTCTATCTAGTTCCAAAACATTTTCATCACACCAAAAGAAAACTCCATACCCATTAAGCAATCACTACTACTTCCCTCCTCTACCCAGCCCTTGGCAACCACCAATCTGCTTCCTGGCTCTATGTATTTGCCTATTCTGGATATTTAATATAAATGGAATCATTCAATATATGACTTTTTGTGTCTGGCATAATTCAGTTAGCATCACATGTTCAATGTTCATCAATATTGTAGCATGTATTAGTACTTCACCCCTTTTAATGGCTGAATAATATTCCATTATATGGATATACCACTTTTGTTTATCTCCTCATAAGCTGATGGACACTTGGGTTGGGTTGTTTCCACCGTTTGGTTATTGTGAATAGTGCTGCTATGTACATTCATGTATAGGCTTTTTGCTTAAACACCCATTTTCAATTCTTTTGGGTATATATCTATGAGTGGAGTGGAATTGCTGGGTTCTATATTAATTCTATGATTAACTTTTTGAGGAACTGATAAACTGTTTTCCTGCAGCTGCATCACTTTATATTCCTACCAGCAATATATGAGGGTTCCAATTTCCCCACATCCTCACCAACGCTTACTGTTTTCAGTTTTTTTTTTTTAAGTTATGGCCATCCAAGTGGGTGTGAATAGGGTAGGATATGCCACAATACAAGACAGAGAGAGAAAATCGACTCCAAATACACTCTGGCGGGCAATCACATCAACTAGTGGAAAATTTCGTTGGTCTCTGGCTTAGAGCATTAAAATCTGCAGACATTTAGCACCACTGGTTAAAAACCATGAATATCAGTAAGTCACAAGTATCACACTTTCTAAAAAAAAAAAGTCTGCTTACTTCATTCTGGAGATAAGGAGATGTATACACACACACACACACACACACACTCAACCCAAATCCTCGAAAGGAGAGTAAAGTGTATAACCATATCTAGCTACACAGCCAGAAAAAGAAACAAAACCACACTGAAATCTCATGATGACAAGTTAGAACATCTTTATCTTCTATGAAGAATGTACTTCTTCATTAACATTAAAGCCTATAGATGCTATTTGTTATGTCAAAAGCTCATTTTTATAAAATATCTGATCCTGTTAAACCCTGGGGCCAGCTCAGGATTTCTTTATCATCAATTAGAGCTACAATAATTTTCCAGTGATTTCAATTCTGAGCACACTCCTGAGGGAACTAAGCTGCTTGAGCGGGGTGGAGAACACAGAGCTTTGTATGAAAATTTTAGTATTGAGGACACTCTGGCAAGCCAAAGCAGCTGGATGAGCAGCATAGAGAAATTCATAAGAACCTGGGACCAGATTAATGACAATCTCCTACTTCCAGAAAACCAGGCCAGCAAATATTTGCCAAAATTAATTATCCCACAGATGAGCCCCACAGCCAAAAGCACATAAAATCCAGAGAGACCAAAATTTGAGCTCCATTTTGTCCTTAAACATATACATTGTATAAGTTGTAAATGATACCAAAGGTCAGCTAGTGAAGAAACTTCTAGGTATTTAGGTCTTTCTATGAGTCCAGGTATACAAATCAAGACCTAAGGAGGAGCTTCTTGAAGAGCTAAGGGACAGGAAAACATAATGGAATACTGAATAAAGGTGAGGTAGGGTGGAAAAAGTTTCCACCTGTGAAGTTCTTCAAAAAAAAAAAAAAGGTAATCATCTGTTGTTATTGGGCCTGCCATAGACATAAGAATAGATGGTGCCTTCCTTCATGGAGAGGAATTTGATGGATGTTTGGGAAAGTTCACCCCCTGACCAAAAACAAAACAAAACAAAAAAATCCACCCTATTAGTCTGCCTTAGTACCTGAGTATTTCAATATCAGACTCATTCTTTCAGGTTTAAGCATTGTCTCCAGATGACCTCAGAGTCAATATATTAATTTAAAAAAGGCCAAGATCAACTCAAAAATTTTGCCCTAGAGAAATTTATAATAACACTTTAAATAACATGATACTTGAATTTATATCCCATTTACTTGTGTGGAGTACTATGATAAATATTTTAGGTGCATTATCTCATTTAGTCTACACTATGAGG
Source organism: Mesoplodon densirostris (assembly GCF_025265405.1). Taxonomy (NCBI): domain Eukaryota; kingdom Metazoa; phylum Chordata; class Mammalia; order Artiodactyla; family Ziphiidae; genus Mesoplodon; species Mesoplodon densirostris. The sequence continues at coordinate 46,132,348 of NC_082681.1, read as the reverse complement.
AGGGTAATATTATTTTTGTCTTGCCAATGGGGAGTCTGAGGCTCCGAGATGGTAAGGAACTTGGGTAAATTAATATAATTTGCCAGTGATAAAACCAGAACTCATTCTATATGTAAAGATTCTTAGTTAAGTAAGAAGAAAAATATAGAAAGCTCCATTTTTTTAACCAATGGATAGAATTAGGGGTGAATATTGCTCTCACGAAATAAATTTTTCCCAATACATAAAAGATTCAGCATTCTTTAGAGAATCTGGCATATTTAAATGTTAAAAGGGAGAGACTTCTGGGAATGGAGTTTAGTGAGAAAAATTTAGCTAAACCATTAAAACAATTTTGAAGTTAGACTGTATGTTCCTGAAAGACAAGAACTTCACCACAATGTATATTATATTCATTCTTCCATGACACTTGGGGTAGAAAGAAAACTAGAATTTCTTTTTCTAAATTATTGAGGTATAATTGGCATATAACATTTTATTAGCTTCAGGTGTACAACATGATTTGATATTTGTTTCTGTTCTGAAATGATCCCCACAATACATCTAGTAAACATCCATAACCATACATAGTTTCATTATTTTTCTTGAGAACTTTTAGAATCTACTCTCTTAACAACTTTAAGATATGCAATACAGTGTTACTAACTATAGTCACCATGATGTACATTATATTCACATGACTTACTTATTTTTAACTGGAAATTTGTACCTTTTGACCCCCTTTATCCATTTAACGCATGCCTCACACCAGGCCTCTGGCAACCACCAATATGTTCCTTGTATCTTTGAGGTTTTTTTTTCTTCTTAGGTTCCACATGTAAGTGCGATTATATGGTATTTGTCTTTCTCTGACTTATTTCGCATAGCATAATGCCCTCAAGGTCCATCCATGTTGATACAAATGGCAAGACTTTATTCTTTTTATGGCTGAATAATATTCCATTGTGTATGTGTGTAACATTTTCATTATCCATTCATCTATCCATGACATTTAGGTTATTTTCATATCTTTACTACTGTAAATAATGCTGCAATGAACATGAGGGTGAAAATATCTTCTGAGTTAATGTTTTTATTTTCTTCTGATAAATACCCAGAAGTAGAATTCTGGATCATATGGTAGTTCTATTTTTTAATTTTTTGAGGAATGTCCATACTGTTTCCCATAATGGCTGCACCAGTTTATGTTCCCATCTTCAGTGCACAAGAGTTGACTTTTCGGAACCCTCTTGCACTGTTGGTGGGAATGTAAATTGATACAGCCACTATGGGGAACAGTATGGAGGTTCCTTAAAAAAACTAAAACTAGAACCACCACATGACCCAGCAATCCCGCTACTGGGCATATACCCTGAGAAAACTATAATTCAAAAAGAATCATGTAAAAAAAAAAAGAGTCATGTACCACAATGTTCATTGCAGCACTATTTACAATAGCCAGGACATGGAAGCAACCTAAATGTCCATCGACAGATGAATGGACAAAGAAGATGTGGCACATATATACAATGGAATATTACTCAGCCATAAAAAGAAATGAAATTGAGTTATTTGTAATTGAGTTATTTGTAGAGTCTCTCATACAGAATGAAGTCAGAAAGACAAAAACAAATACCATATGCTAACACATATATATGGAATCTAAAAAAAAATTAAAAATGGTTCTGAAGAACCTAGGGGCAGGACAGGAATAAAGATGCAGACGAAGAAAATGGACTTGAGGACACGGGGAGGGGGAAGGGTAAGCTGGGACAAAGTGAGAGAGTGGCATGAACATGTATACTCTACCAAATGTAAAATAGATAGCTGGTGGGAAGCAGCCGCATAGCACAGGGAGATCAGCTCAGTGTTTTGTGACCACCTAGAGGGGTGGGATAGGGAGGGTGGGAGGGAGCTGTAAGAGGGAGGGGATATGGGGATATATGTGTATATATAGCTGATTCACTTTGTTATACAGCAGAAACTAACACACCATTGTAAAGCAATTATACTCCAATAAAGATGTTTTAAAAAAATTAAAAAGAGCTCCCTTTTCTCCACATCATTGCCAACACTTGTTATTTGTTGTCTTTGTGATGATAGCCATTGTGACAGGTGTGAGGTGATAGCTTGTGGTTTTGATTCACATTTCTCTGATGAGTGATGTTGAGCATATTTTCATGTACCTGTTGACCATCTGAAAGTGTTCTTTGGTAAAATGTTTATTCAGATCCTCTGCCCATTTTAAAATCAGATTTTTTGAGTTTTTGCTATTGAGTTGTATGAGTTCTTTATATATTTTGGATATTAACCCCTTATCAGATTTATGAATTGCAAATATTTTCTCCCATTTAATAGGTTGCCTTTTTTGTTGATTATTCCTTTGCTGTGCAAAAGCTTTTTAGTTTGATGTAGTCCTACCCATTTATTTTTGCTTTTGTTCCATTTGCTTTTGTTGTCAGTTTCAAAAAAAATCATCACCAAGGCTGACGTCAAGGAGCTTATTGCCTCTGTTTTCTTCTAGGAGTTTAATAGTGTAAGGTCTTACATTCAAATCTTCAATCCATTTCGAGTTAATTTTTGCATATGGTGCTAGGTAGTTGTCCAGCTTTATTCTTTTGCATGCAGCTCTCCAGTTTTCCCAACTCCATTTAATTAAGAGACTGTCCTTTTCCCATTGTATATTCCTGGCTTCTTTATCATAAATTGACTGTATATATGTGTTTTTTTTTCTTAGGTCTCTATTCTGTCCCACTGATCTATGAGTCTGTTTTTATGCCAAAACCATACTGTTTTAATTACTATAGCTTTGTAGTATAGTTTGAAATCAGGGAGTGTGTGTCTCTAGCTCTGCTCTTCTTTCTTAAGATTGCTTTAAGTATTTGGTTCCTTCTGTGGTTCCATACAAATTTTAGAATTGTTTTTTTCCACTTCTGTGAAAAATGCCATTGGGATTTTGATAGGAATTGCACTGAATCTGTAGATCACTTTGGGTAGTATAGATATTTTAACATTATTAATTCTTCCAATCCATGAGCATGGAATATATTTCCATTTATTTGTGTCTTCTTAAACTTCGTTCATTAATGTCTTATAATTTTAAGTGGAGAAGTCTTTTGCCTCATTGGTTAAATATGTTCCTAGGTATTTTATTCCTTTTAATGCAAAGAAAGGAAACTAGTATTTATTAAATATTTATCAGGTTTAAAGAGTAGTATCAGACAGCCCTATTAGTTAAGACTAGATTTGTCTTCAAGTGACAGGAGACCCAAGAATAAAATCAAAATAAACAAAATAAAATAAACAAAAAGTTGATATTTTTCTCTCTGTTGTTTAGATAGATACAGATGATGTATAGCAGTATTTTACATAATAATTTCAGGAATCCAGTTCCCTGTTTACTTGCTGCTCTGCTCTGTTCTCACTTCACTGTTCAAAATAGCTGCTATAGTTCCAGTCATTGTATACTTCTTCCAGCTATCAAGACAAAGGAACTGAAGAAGGGCACACCCTGTCTCCTTAAGGACACTGTCTGGAATTCACATATTCCATTCATAATTTATCCCTGTCCCAATTTCCTACTGCTGCATTATACGTTATCCCAACATCTAGCAATTTAAAATGATTCAGTTCTGTGGGTCAAGAATCTGGGCATGGCTTAGTTGCAACTTCTGTCTCACATTCTCTCACAAAGTTACAATCAAGGTGTTGGCTGAGGCTGTGTTTCATATGAAGGTTTGACTGGGGACAAATCTGATTCCAAGCTAACTCACAGTTGGCAGGATTCAGTTCTTTCCTGGCAGTTGGCTGAAGGTTGCTCCCTGTTCCTTGTCAGTTTCTTCTTCTCCAACCTAATTGCTTTGGTCAGAACTTAGTCACATGGCCACACCCAGATTCAAAAGAGACTGGGAGATGAAGTCTTTATTCTAAATGGGCATGTGGCAAGATAAAATTACCCATTCTGCAATAAAGAAAGAAGGATAGTGCAGAATTTGGGGAAACAATTCATGGTTTCTACCACAGACAATTTATGTATTTTTATCCCATCGATTCTCATAATTACCCTGTAAGGTAAATAATATTACTCCCATTAAACAGATGAGGGCTTTAATGCTCAGTCTCTGTTAAGTAACTTTTGAAGAGTTACAAAACCACTTAGGTTGGGTGGAAAAAAGAAAAAAGATAGTAAATGGTACAACCCTGCTTGAAGAGTGTCAATCAACCTAATCTTTTGATCTGTATGAGGGCAAGTACCTCCTATTTTCCATATATTTCACAACCTCTTACTTAATAGGAATCAAGCTTCCACACAGATGAGTGTGAAATCCAGCTCAAATGTCAGCCATTTTTAAGCACTGTGATTTTGGCATATTATTATGGTATAACCTAGCCAATAAGAACTGAGATATCAAGGGGATTCTACAAGCTGCTAAACTACTGGGAGAAAACCAGCTGGATTTTAAATTTCTTGAGAGTAGCATACATGACTCTTTTTTATTTCCAAAGGTACAGTGATGGTAACCACCCCAATTTTCTTTGGGTGCAATGGGGTTTATCCTCTTTAGGCTGATCAAGATGTTGTAATTGACACATTGATAATCTGCATAGATAAGCACAGTACAAAAGGAAATAAATGTCTAACAGTGAAAACTATGACCTTGATTATACAAATGGCTGCTTCAATAAACTCAGCTGAGTGGATACCAGAAATGTGAAAAGAAAATGATTTTAATGGGTGAGTCCAATCCTATATAAAAATCTGAGCTCAGATTCCCAGAACCTTCCCTAAGCTAACTAACCTCTTGCCAGATACACCCTTAAGACCACTCTGGTCTCTTGGAGTTTCTGGTTCCACCTTTCATTTTCTTTTGCTGCACGAAACCCAATGCAACACCCTGTTTAGTTTTATCTTGACATTTTCTCCATTTTTGCCTTCTTGGTTCCCCCCCACACACTTTTCCCTTGCTTTATCTCTCTCCCACTCTTTTTTTTTCCCCTCTGCATGACCCTCCTATGAGAGTGGGGAACAAACATGTCTGTGTGATAGAAGGAAAGGAAAATGAACAAAACATGTTCACATTCCTTTTACCTCCATATCAATTCCTGTCTCAACCTGGAATATGTCCATTGTTGTATCCACTGAGCTGGGGCCCGAATAATTCCTTGGGTTTGGTTAAACCTGACAGGATCCGTTTTAGGGATTAAGAGTCTCTGAATTCCTTGGGATATTTAAGGGAAAATATTCAAAAGACCCCATAATCAATCTTTCTGTATACCTCTGCATGTTAAGTTTGCCACCTCCACTTAGTTGTTTTGCAGAAGCCCTTGGATCTATGTTTAAAAGGTGGATAGACATGTAAGTCACTAATGTTTATATGCATCACAGAAAAATGTTTATAACTGGGGCTGCAATGTAGGAAGGCTCAGCTTTGGCCATAACATCTATGATATGTTCTTTACCCTTGCCCTACATCAGTAATTAAACCATGCTTGTAATAGAACTTTGACAGCCTCTTAATTCTGGCAGAGCTTCCATGAGTGTCTTAAAAGACAAAAGAAATCTAGAGCATATGGGATACTTGGAATATAATGCCTAGTTTTAAAGTCAAGAATATCATTGGGACATGAAAGCCTCATTTTTTAATTATAATGACAGATGAGGTTGATATCAGTAAATTTATGTGCCTGTCAAGCATTCTGAAAGCAAATCTTGGAAAATAATTCATGTATTAAGGTCCACATATGGAAACCACCAGGCTCTGTTTTAGCTAAGTCCTACTTTGCTAGGAAATGGCCTATCAACTTTGCCTAAACATGTTAAAACATTAAGGACTATACAAAGGCAACAGAAACGTCAACACAGAGAGAAAAGGTTATCAGAGGTGCCAATGCATATATTTGTAGCCTTTTCATAGGAGTGTATAGCTGCTCCTGTAACCTTAACCAAAGAACATATTCTTCTCTCTGTGAAGGTTAGTTTCTTCCAACAAGTATGGGTCTCTCATGGAACTGCACAAGGAGGACTGAGCAATGCTGTAGACTGATCATTCCAGATTTCACTATAAACATGGCTCAGTAATCATCATCTTAACCAAACCACAAATCCAGAAGAAAGTATTTAGGGGATCTTACCATTTTGAAAAGGTGGGATTCAACAAGTAAGACAAAGTAGAGGTTTGACTTTGACAAAGTTTTTCTTCATGCTTTTAATGGTTACCTACAATGGTACCAGTGGGATGGGACCTACCATGTATTAAGTACTTCCTGTGTTCCAAGCACCGTGCATGCATTTTTCATATCATCATATTTAATCCTCTCAATACTTATGTTAGGTAGATATTATCTTTGTTTTATAGAAGAAGAAATCAAGGCCCATAGAAGTTAAGTGACTCGTCAAATGATAACACAGCTAGAAAGTGACAGAAAATAGAACCAAGATAGCCTGATTCTAGGACTAATGCTCATTCAGAGATTCTCAGCCAAAGGAAAGAGAACCATAAAGGGTTTTTCTGGCCGTTTTTGAGGCTGGCAGGTAGACTTTCAGAATTACATTTCTGTGATTACAAAATGCTTTCACATACATTATCTCCTTTAATTCCCACAATAACCCCACAAGGCAGGTATTAGTATTCCCAACAATAAACTGAAGTCTAAATATAAAATCCTTTATAAGATATTTCTGGAATGTATATACATACATACATATATATATATATATATATATATATATATATATATATATATATATACACACACACACACACACACAACTGATTCACTTTATTATACACCTGAAACTAACACAACATTGTAAACCAACTCTATGTACTCCAATAAAAAAATTTTTTAAAGCACCACCCAAAAAGCTTTGGAAGCTAAAATGTGAGAAATTGGAAACTACCATGTAAGCCTGATTATTGTGAGTTCTATTGATTGGAGGAAAGATGTTAACCTTGGAGCAGAGATAGTTAATATCTCCTGTAGCTTTCACTTCAGTAAATTAAAAAGGATAGCAGACAGAATGTCCCTTGTTTGGAAGTAAAAGAGAAAATTAAGAAAATCCACTGTTGGTCCTTGAATGCTTTAAAAATTGCAAAAGAGGTAGTTTTTTTAAAAAAAGAAACAGAATAAAGTAATTTTCTCAGTTTTTATCTGAATGCCTTAACCGATCAGTAAACAAGTTCCAACCACATGTTAGAAATTTCAGTTAGAAATCATTTAGAAAGAAGATGAATTTAACAGATTTAAATGGCCTTCAAAAGATAATTCAAATGAGTCTTTGAAAAGGAGAGAGACTAAAAAGGAAAGACAGAGCTCCAACATGGTTTGCAAGGTGGGAAAAAGGGGAAAAAAGATGGTAAATGAGAACAAACAACAACAGCAACAATAACAATGTGGAAACCATTGAGATAGGCAATGTTAATGTAATATACTACTATGCAGGTAGGGTTAGGCCACTTGATGTACCTTTAATTGGGATCAACAGGCAAAATTGTTGATTTAATCCAACCTGCTGCCCAATTTCCAGAAATATTCAAAATATTTGCTCCCCAATTTCTTCCTATTTAAACTTCCTTATCCTGTGTCATATTCCTTTAGCAGTCTGTTTTCTACTAGATATAATCTTGTAAATTCATATAAGCTAAGGAATTAAAGGCTCAGGGTGATTTATTAACTCCCATGTATCTATATATTTTAGCAGGAGACTTCAACAAAGACTTGATCCAAGGGATGAAAGGATACTCTAAGTTGGGAACTTCAGACACTGGCACAGGCTGACTACAGAGACAATGGGGAGCAGGGAGGGATTTCAACATCTTTCAACTTATACCATGGAATCTACACATAGTGAAATACAAATTGCTGAGAAACAGGGCCATTTTAAAGTTGATAAACTACATTAGACAACAAATACAACAATAATAATACAATTAAAAGTATTGCATTAGGCAATAACATAAATTCAATATTAATCACGTCTCGGGGGGCAATGTATCTCTCAATAACATACATTTCCCACCTGCTGTCCACAACACCATACATAAGCAACACATTTTTTTAGCACTTGCAGAGAAAGAAGAGCAAAAGGAGTGTCCAGGAGGGTGGAAATATTAGTAGGTAGCTTCCAGGTCAAAGAGCAGACCTAATGTCACCAAACACAGGATTAATGTTCTTCCTGTGCTACTCTTGTCTCTTGTCAACCTATACTCACTCCAACCTTTGCAAGTACTGAACTCCCTATCACGTAAAAAATACAGTATGAGTTTCTTGTTTAAAAATACAAAACATAATGACATTTCTTCATAATAGGGCAAGATATTGAATCAAGCATGAATCAATCAGGAAGACCTGAGAGTTAAGGCAACTCTTTTACTCAAAAGGAGAAGAGTGTTAAACAGAATGTAGCAAACACATAATAACCATTTACATAAAGCTACTCATCCTTAAATGGGTGTCCCCAGTGATACCAAATACAGAGCTAAGCCTCTCATTTCACCTTCTAAGGCCATCTAACTAACGACATGCCAGTACCCATATGGTGGAGGTTAGCAGGACCCTTCCTTTCCTCATAAAAATGCTGTCATCACACTGCTAACAGCCAAGTGACCCAATAGTTCATATAGAAATTGACCCTGGCAGCAAAAAAAAAGTTAAATAAAATGAAGATGTTAAAAATCTCTCAATTCAAGTTGAAAATAAAAACAAAATAGAATGACATTTTTTCCCAATAAACATTTAGACACCAGGGTGATGTACTCCAACTACGTGTTTAGAGAAAAACAAAGACATAATTAGGGAGCATATTCCTTTCACTGCAACCTAGTTTATCCTGATCCTATAACAATACATATATCCTGTAACAGTACAAACAGCAATATGTCAGAGTGAAACTGCATTAAATGAACCAGAAAGTACTTTTTTTCTTTAGAACTCAATAAAATATAGTTTTTGTGTTGATGAGCTTGAGGATTTCTTCTCACAGCAAAGTAGTTTGTTCTAAAGACACTTGAAAAAATAATTAACATTACTTAAATTTAATTTTAATCTATAAATTTAAAATACTTAATATTTGAAGAATATTCATCCTAAACAAAAGAATCTCTCATTAGTTGGGGTCCTCATTTGCATAAATGAGATTACATTCCAAGCCGAGGGCATAGACCCAAGGAAGCCAAATCCTAGCCCAGTAAGCAAAAAAATTTAAAAAGTAATTTGGTAGCCCGACAGGCCTATGGAAATACTTTTGAAAAGTTCCCCAAAGGAAAATTCACTGTGTGAGTGTGTGTTTGTAAATGTAAACAGAAAATCTCTAATAACCAGTGTTACTTGAGAAATCATGTCATATTGTAAGACAGATTTGAGCATAGAGGCTAATACTGTGAGGGAAAAAAAAATTTATATATATATATATATATATATATATATATATATATATATATATATATATATATATATATCCTGAGAAACCCAGAAACATTGCTGAAAATGCTACTTTGCACAAATTTAATGGGTGGTATTGTTAAATAAAGCACCAAGGAGTACGTTTTCCTGTGACTAAAAGATGGTGTGAGTGAGACTTGGGGCTCAAGTTTGGCTAAGGGGATTAAGGGTACAACATGGTTAACATACTAAGATCCTCTTCCAACTTGCCTCCTTCAATAGGAAATACTTGGGGGAAGGGAGAAACAGAACTTGTGAAATTTGGATTGGGGCAGAATCCATTGAAATAAACTCAGAAGTTTGAGAGAAATAAAAGTTGTTAAAAATTACCATCTAATAAAGTAAGGCTATTAAATGGCACGTATATTAGCAACCTTTTTTCTGTTAGTAGATCCATGAAGATAAAAAGCCAGTTGTCTTTTCCCGTTACTAATGCAAGACCAATATAATTTAAGATCCCCAAATTAATGGCTATATCACCCAACTCAGAATTCAATATATTCTTCTGGGAATTGGGACTATTTCATTCACCTGAAAACTGATCATGACACAATGGTCAAAGCGGGTAGAACCCACAAGTTAAGAAGAGTAAACTTTAGTACACTTTTGGATTCTGTTGTACCAACTGAGCAATGTTTATTCACTTTCAAAGGGTGCTAACAAATCAAAGGTTAGTATCAAGTAGTATACATATTTAAACCCCTTGGGACATATGCTAACAATTCTCTAGAGAAAAATTTCCTTTTCTCTTTTCTCCAAAAGGGTATGATTTAGTATTAGAACCAGCTTGCATTGTTCATGCATAGGATAGAACAATGATATTTTCACCCATTCAGTAATGATATAGACTGAGAGACACTGGGCTTGGAAGAGCCATTCTTCATCATTATGAGTAGTGAGTGGATGAGTAGTGAGTAGAATAGGCAGCCTAATTCATGGTGTGATTATAGGGATATCATGAAGACACTTCTGTCTTCTTCCCTGTTCCTCACTACCCCACAGATATCTCCCTCATCCAGTTTGCTGATACCTAAATTGCAGTTAGTGCTTTGTCTTTTTGGTTTAAAGCCAAAATACTGTAGTATTGGTTAAGAACACACACTTAAGATTCAGTCAGACTTATATTCCAATCATATCTGTACTACTTATTAGATTGGTGGGCTTGGGAAAATTATTCAATCTCTCTGAGCCCATTTTCCCAAATTTATAAAATGAGAGTGATGCTAATAATAACAATGCCTACCTTATTGGATTATCACAGATTAAACTTAATTAAATTTATTAAATTTAATATTTAGCACAGTATCAAGAAGTTTGTAATACACATTAAATTATTAAAATTCAACCACCCTCCTTAGGAAGAGAAAATGTTTAGCTTTATCCATCATTTTCTGATGAATTTAGCAGCTCCCTTCCTCAGAGCAGTACATGAGGAGGTAAAAATGTAGAGAGGACACCAGGTTATAGAGGAGGCTATGTGTGATGGCGAGAGCATCGTCACTCTAGGTAAGGAGAGGGGATGTGTGAAGAGCAATGCAGAACCTAAAATATACCCTCAACCTCACAAGTTTTCTAGGCTCCAACCCCTCTCCCTTCTGCTTTGGATATTTTCCAGCTCCAGCTGCTTAGACAAATCAGATTTGTGAGCATTGGTTTTCTGAGTAGAACAACAAAACATCTGTCCTCATAATAAAAATGTTCAAAAACATCTTTAAAAAAAGTAGTACTGTTGGTGGGAATGTAAATTGATACAGCCACTATGGAGAACAGTATGGAGGTTCCTTAAAGAACTAAAAATAGAACTACCATACGACCCAGCAATCCCAGTACTGGGCATAACCCCTGAGAAAACCATAATTCAAAAAGAGTCATGTATCACAAGGTTCATTGCAGCACAATTTACAATAACCAGGACATGGAAGCAACCTAAGTGTCCATCGACAGATGAATGGATAAAGAAGATGTGGCATATATATACAATGGAATATTACTCAGCCATAAAACGAAACAAAATTGAGTTATTTGTAGTGAGGTGGGTGGACCTAGAGTCTGTCATACAGAGTGAAGTAAGTCAGAAAGATAAAAGCAAATACCGTATGCTAACACATATATATGGAATCTAAGGGGAAAAAAACGATCATGAAGAACCTAGGGGTAAGATGGGAATAAAAACACAGACCTACTAGATAATGGACTTGAGGATATGTGGAGGGGGAAGGATAAGCTGTGGCAAAGTGAGAGAGTGGCATGACATATATACACTACCAAACGTAAAATAGATAGCTAGTGGGAAGCAGCCGCATAACACAGGGAGATCAGCTTGGTGCTTTGTGACCACCTAGAGGGATGGATAGGGATAGGGAGGGTGGGAGGGAGACACAAGAGGGAGGGGATATGGGGATATATGTATACATATAGCTGATTCACTTTGTTATACAGCAGCAACTAACACAACATTGTAAAGCAATTATACTCCAATAAAGGTGTTTTTAAAACAAGTAGTAATGTATTGAAAACTATATTTAAAAGGAAGGGAGGCTCACAGGCAGGCATTTTACTTCTGGCAGTAGGCTGAATTCACTCTCTTGCTGAGCTTCCCTTGTGGCTTCTGGCTTTTTTTTTATTTCCTAGGGGAAATGGCATTTCTTTGGCAAAGGAAAGTAACAGCAGTATCCCCTGTCTTATTCCATTTGCTTTGCATTTGGAGAGCGATCTTGTTTTACTGTCTCACTTCGGTCCCAGAGAATCTGGACCTGGATGGAAGAAATGTGAGGACCCAACTGAATGATTAGCATTTCCTTCAACCTGACTTTGAGAGAAAGCCACTTTGGGAACATCAAACTGGCCCAGTCATAAGTCTAAAGCTTGACAAGCAGAGCACCTCCTGAAAAATTATCAGGTGGTGAAAGTGGGTATCTGTAATTGACTAGCTGTGTGACTTGAGCAAGTTGCTTAAGTCTCCTAGGCCATGCCTGATTTCTTCATACATAGAATGTTAGTAGTTCCTGCAGGAACTAACTGTGGGTCAAGTGAAAGAATGTCCATAAAGCTGTTAATGCAGTACCTCTCCCAATATGGTAGCAACGAGTATTCTTGGTGAATTAACTCACACTGCTGGGTAGCATCATGGTATAATGACAAGAACATGGATTTCAGAGGAAAAGCAATCTTAATTTTGAATCCCAGACTCCTATGTTACTTTGGGCAAGTTATTTTACCTTACTGAGTCTCAGTATGTTCATCCACAAAATGGAAATAATAAGTCAGACTGCCTGGACCTCTTTTAGGAAATAAATATAATGAAATAATATATGTGAGGAGTCTGGTTGAAGGCAAATGCTCAATAAATGTCTGTTCTCTTCCTTTCTGCACAGAACCTAAAAACTTGCTCTCTACTGTCTACAGATTATTTTAGTGGGAAAAGTTCTCATATAGAAAATATTCTCAGGAATTCCCTGGCAGTCCAGTGTTTGGGACTCTGTGCTTTCACTGCAGATGGTGCAGGTTTGATTCCTGGTCAGGGAACTAAGATCCCACAAGCTGCACAGCATGGCCAGAAAAAAAAAGAGGGATAGAAAATATTTTCCCCAACCCAATAAAACAGTTGGTCTTATGGCAAAATGAGGCATAAAACATATATAGCAGGTAACGTTCTCAGCTAAATGTCACCTTTTCAATGAGGCTTTAATTTTACTACCTTATATAAGGACAGTCCCGTTATTATTCTCCTATCCTTTTTATTATTTTCCTAGCAATTGTTAAAAGATAGGGTTTTTTTTTGTCTATTTGACACATAATAGGTACCCCATAAATATTCCTTAAATGAATGAATCCTACTTATTTCCAAGAAAATCTAGTCAGGGCCTAGAGATATGGCAGATAGTTTCCCTATTTTGCACACTGAAATAATAATCTTCCATCACTCCCCACTTACTTTTATTTCCCTTTGGACATCTTTTCTAGGGTGACAGACACTTCTGACCCACCACCAGTAGTAAGGCATAGGCTATGAACTTATTTAAAGGTAGTGGAGGGAGGTTTTGTATTGAGCCATTCACATACACACTCTGCCCATCTTATGATGAAAGCCATAAGTTACACCGTAGAATTGACAATGGTTAGTGTTGGGGTCTACAGTTCTAGAACACAGCAAAAACTAAAAGGTCCACATGAAAACTATACCTACAATTTTGATCTTATTAAGCTTTTTTTCCTCACATTTATTCAGATAACATAGCATACAAATAATAAAGCCAAGCCTAGAGACACCAGGAATTAACTTCACAATTCCCCTCGCCAGACAGTAACTCTGGCCCAAATGATGATCTTCAAAGTATAGAATAGGGAGTTCCCTGACGGTCCAGTGGGTAGGACTCGGCACTTTCACTGCCACTGCCCCGGGTTCAATCCCTAGTCAGGGAACTAAGATCCCGCAAGCTGCATGGCACAGCCAAAAAAAAAAAAAAAAAAAGGTATAGAATAACTTGGGGGATTCTCCATCCCATCAGTCACCAGAAGTTGTGGAAGAGGAGGCAATATCATTCTGAAGTAGTTTTCTGGCTTACCAGCAAATCCTCTGACAAATAAAAAGCCTTGAAAACGTCTCCCGATTTTCTTCCTCTCAAAGCTTTAGAATATCTCTGACCTGCCAGCATTTTGTGGACCAGTAAATCCTTTTGAAGAGACTAAACCTTATGCTGTATCTCAACAAAGTCATCAAATCCCATGATCTGAGCGGTGTGGGAATTTTCCAGCTAACCTGGGACGCTTAATAATTCAGTCATTTAACAAGTGAGCAACCTACTATGTGACAGGCACTGTGTTAGGCACTGGTGAGCAAGACATTTGCTGCCATTGATCTCATTATCTCTTGGTATTGAGGGATAAAGTGCAAAAGAGTAATGTTTAAAGGAATCAGGAAAGAAAAAAAGACATTTCTTGGAAGGAACTGCAATGTCTAAGAGCTTTTTATTAATGCTGTCTATTGTTGAAATCACTGACAATGGTATAATCCTTCAATCACTCTTAATACTTAAAAAGTTACATATTTGTTATTTTTATGAGAGTCATTAATTGCTGTGTAGAAGATGCCCCTAAGCTGTTGGAGGATGAATATGTTATAGAACAAATGTTGGCACAGTGGGCAAACATTTAGCATGGTATGTAAAATAAAGAAGAGCCAGTTTAAAAAAAATAAAAGAATCCAATAAATACAGGATTGTTCAGTGAATGCTAGAATATTTGAATAGATCCTTAAAGAGGATTACTTTGTACCAGATAAAATCAGTACATATATGGTACTGAATAGACAAACATCTCCAAAAAGGCTTAGATGTGGGCATGAATGACTGACCCATTTTGAGCTATTAAGAGAAAGTTAATGGCTGAAGAAGTCTTTCAATTTATGTGCTTGATAAGTTCTGCAACCTTTGAGATGCCATAGATTAGTGATCAGCAAACTATGGCCCCACAAGACAAATCTGAACCACCACCTGTTTTTGGATGGCCCATGATCTAAGAATGTTTTTTATATTTTTAAATGCTTGAAAGAAAAAGGCAAACAGTATTTCATGACAAGTGAAAATTATGTGGCATTCAAATTTCAGTATTTGTAAATAAAGATTCAGTGGAACACAGCCATTCTCATTTGTTTGTGTATTATCTATGGTTGCTTTCATGCAACAATGGCAGAGTGAATTAGTTGCAGAGACTGTGTTGTCTGCAAATCCAGAAATATTTACTCTATGACCATTTATAGAAAAAGTTTGCTGACGTGCCATGGACCATATTAGCTTTAAAGTTTCACAGAATTGGGTTTAAGTTCTCACTCTGCCTTGAGCAAATTACTTCTGTGAGCCTCAATTGTCTTATGCAAAAGTGGAGATATTAATGTCATCCTCATAGAATTCATATGAGATGATTAATGTAAAACATTAGCACAGTGATTTTCATGATTTAAGCATTCAGTAAATCAAAGGTATTATAAATAACCTTCTCTGGGTCTGAGATAAAATGCTGGGCTGTATGGATCATGAAAGAACCTTGGTGGCAGTTCTGATGTTCTTACTGAGATATCTGACCAAGAAGCTCTAGGCTGCAATCTGGAAAATCAATATTTGCTATTCTTTTTCTTACCCCAAATAAAGCATCAGAACCTCTTTTTAGGAAGTTGCTAATCTGCTAGAAAATCTCCATAAAAGCCTACTACTACAATGATAACTTAATTCCTCAGTGAAATGATGATTATTATGCTAGTCTGGCCAGGAGGTGTGCAAAAATATTGCCTCTAAATTTTAGTTGGCACATTGGCAGTGTTAGTTGAACGTCTTCTCATCAGTCTACCAGATAGGCCAAACACCAAAGAATGAGCTAAGAATTCTTCAGAGTTAGATAAAATGAAATGAATGATAGGCCTCAATGTAATAATACTTTCTGCTATATTTAAACACTTGCCCGCACCACTATCACCCCCAGCCACAAACCCGTACCCTTGAAAGAAAAAAATCAATAGATTCAAGACCCTGTGCTGTATGTAAGGTGTTTGGAAATCACCACTCTAGCAAACAAGTAAAAAGCTGAACAGAGTGAAAAAAATCAACAACCATAAGAGAGAGGAGGTCACAGGTCAAACCCCTGTCCCCAAAATTGGAGAGACAGACAGGGGAATACAGAGATTTGCAGCTTATAAGAAAGGAAACTCATGAGCAGAAACTGCTGTGGGAACCAATGCCTGGGTAGAAAAACCTGACCTGTAAATGAGGAATTGCTGGAGGCTCAGTGTGGACAAATTTGAGACTTAAAATTCCAGGGGGACCCAGTCAGAGGGGCCCCAATGATATTGTGAAACTTACCTCCAGGAGTTGAATAGGTTCTCACAGTAAATACTGGAAAAAATCTTCTTGTGCTTCCAGCAGGGGAAAAGGTAAAGGAACCATTCTGAAATATCAATACATCAGAGTACTCAGTTCTCCTTAATGTCCACCCTCATGGGAAACTTGTTAACCAGAACCTAACCTTCCAGGGTATAATCAGAGCTTAACTGACCTGGGTGAAGTGAAATATCCAACTCCAGCCCACTCTAACCATTCTATCCCAACTAAGAGGGAAGGAAAAAAAACAGGCAAGAAAAGAAAAATCACATGAAAATATTAATAGACAGAAAAAACACTGTATCTAAAAAGTCATCATAATTGACAAAATCCAACACCTGTTTGTGATAAAAACTCTCAGAAAGTAGCAATAAATGGGAACATTTTCAGCTTGATAAATAATAGCTACAACAAACCCCTACAGCGAACATATATGAGGAACTAGAAGATTTTCCACTAAGATCAGGAACAAGGCAAGGATGTCCTCTCTTACCACTCTGTTGTGCTGCAAGCCTTGTAGTCGCCCAGCCTTGAGACTAAGGAAAGAACCCGGAGACAGCAACAGAGACATCAGTGGCTTACTGGACAGGGCATTTTACACGTCCAAAACAAACGTCCTGGAGTAACTCCCTACCACAGATGGCAGACGGTAGGCAGGACCTGACAGCCTTCTTCGCTACTCAGGGGGAGAAGGAGGCTACCATTTACAGGGAGAAATTGATGTAAGGTTGGCTCATCAGTTACGAGGGAAATCAGCAGCTGGGGCAAGGGGCAAGTATTCGATACCCAGGCATTACTAATTAAGCCCTATAATTAGGAAGATTAGATAGTTATGTGAGAGAAGCAGGTACTGGTCAAGCACGGGGATGTACAGAGAGCAAGAGAACAGCCATCTTGAGTGGCCTGATCATACACTCAACCCCTACACACTCTGCATGACCCTTACAGTCTTGGTCTGCCCTTCTTCCACGATATCCCTAGGGTCAGGTATGTAGAAGTGCACTGCAGCCAAATACCACAAGTGCAATAAAGACAGCAACTAAAGAGTATCAAGAGTCCTGGCGGTAGGCTAACTTTGGAGTCAGGTGCTAGTTGGGTCAGTTTTTCATCGAAGTCCAGAGGAGGACAACAATGGCATCTCACTGCAGACCCAGCAATCAAACTCGTTTCACAGTGAGGCCACCATTTTTGCCCAGTCCATGAAGAGATTCCCTCCACTGAGACTAGGGACGAAAGTGAGATGTTTAACAGGCACAATACAGAGAATATCATGACCATTAAACAAAATACAAGCAGTAACAGCATTCTGAGATAATACCACCCCTGCCTTTGGTCTTTGTCCTGGCTTGCAGTACCATACTACCGGTCCACCCTCAGTTTCCACAGCCAGTGCCAAATACTCAAGAGGCAGTATAACAACAGACCATATGGTTAATAGAGTGATGCCTTTCTCCAGTAGGGGATCTGGATAAATTACCTTAGTAGTATTAGGTGGGGCTGGGTAGAACACAGGTGAAATCTGTAAGTCCCTTTCTAATCCTATTCCCCATGGGGTGGCAAAGCCAAACCACCAGGGACATACCTGCCAGTCCTAGGGCCATTTTATAATGTGTTCCCCTGGGGGTAGATCCTGTAGCAAGGGCAAAAGTAAGTTATTGTCCTGATCAATAGTTAGCAAAGGTCCTTCGGTGGTCAACAGTTGAACTTGATGGTGTTGACTAGTTGCTTCTGGGTTAACATAGCATAGGCACTGGGATGATTGTTCCTAGGATGTTCAGTTATAGTTCATAGGGCTTGAATTAGCCTCTGGTCCACATGTTGAGAGCAAGTTTCCAGTCTCAACTGCTGTTTAAGTAGCCCATTCATCCCTCCAGTTAGCCCGGCAGCAATGGAGTTGTAGGGCAGGTGGAAACACCAGTGTATGTCATTTTTATTGGCCCATTCCTGAACTTCATGGCTGGTAAAGTGGATTCATTGGTCACTATCAATGTCCATGGGGGTCCTCTATGTCATGCACAGCTATTCCAGACCCCCAATAACGTTTTTCTGCATTGCTCATTGACTTGGGTAGGCCTTTTGTAATGTCTTCCACATGTTGTAATGCACTGTGGGTTGCATATAGAAGATCTCACATTGCATATAGATGTTGTTATGAATACACTGTATTGTTGCTCTGCCCCCTTGGGACTAGAAGCCAAAGGGTACTCTTTTATTATTTTGCCATTGCCACAGGCCCCAACCAAACCCCTCCGGGTAACTGGCCATGTCCAAATCACAAGTCTGTCCCTGAGTCAATATCCCTAAATCCTGTGTCTGTTATTGTTTATGGGTAATGTGTTGGGAGTATGCTTGTATTTTGTAGGTAATCCAGGTTCTTGTGTTTTGTCTGTATTCACCAGCCATTCACATGAAATCAGAAGAACTATGAGCACAGGGCTGCAACTTTGAAACTGGAAAGAGACCCTGAGGTCAACAGAATATCATCAGTATAATAGAAGAGAAAGACATCTCTCATGGTAGTCAGCTGCCACAGGGACCCACATGTTAGTGGACAGCCACCTCAGAATTTCCTCCACCACTTTCCATTCCCTTTCCTTAATTCCCAACATCACAGTGTTCACAGGAGCTTCCATGGCCTCCTGGCTGCCTTGTCAATTGTTAAGCTACACCCTGTGGGCCTGCAAGCCTTGTAGTTGCCCAGCCTTGAGACTGAAGAAAGAGCCCAGAGACAGTGACAGAGATATCAAGGGTTTATTGGACAGGGGATCTTACATGTCTGAAACAAAGGTCCTGGAGTGACACCCCACCATGACCAGCAGACAGCAAGAAGAATGTGGTAGCCATCTTCACTACTCGGGTAAGAAGGAAGTTACCATTAATAGGAGAGATTGACGTCAGGTTGACTCATCAATTAGCAGGGAAACCAGCAGCTGGGGCAGGGGGCAACTTCAAAGGCAGTTACTAATTAAGCCCTATAATTAAGAGGATTGGATAGTCATGTGAGAGAAGCAGGGCTGGTCAAGCAAGGGGATGTACAGAGAGAAAGAGAACAGCCATCTTGAATGGCCTAACCATACACACTCCTTTTCAAAATCATCCTGGAAGTCCTAATTAATGCAATAAGACAAAAAAGGAAATAAAAAGTATACAGATTGAGAAAGAAAAATTAAAATTCTATGTGTTTGCAGAAGACATGATTGCCTAAGTAGAATATCTGAAAGAATCAACAGAGAAACTCCTGGAGCTAATAAACATTTATAGCTAGGATGGAGGACACAAGGTTAGTATACAAAGTCAATCACTTTCCTATATACCGGCAATGAACAAGTGGAATTTGAAATATAAAACACAATATCATTTACATTAGGACCCCCCAAAATGAAATACTGAGGTATAAATCTAAAAAAATATGTGTAAGATCTACATGAGAAAAACTGCATAAATCTGATAAATGAATCAAAGAAGAGCAAAATAAATGGAGAGATGCTCCATGTTCATGGATAGGAAGAAAATATTGTCAAGATGTCGATTCCTCCCAACTTGATCTATAGATTTCATGCAATCCCGATCAAAATCCCAGCAAGTCATTTTGTGAATATTGACAAACTAACTCTAAAGTTTATATGGAGTGGCAAAAGACACAGAATAACCAACACAACATTGAAGGAGAGAACAAAGTTGGAAGACTGACACTACCAGAATTCAAGACTTAATATAAAGCTACACTAATCAAGACAGTATGATATTAGTAAAAGAACATACAAATAAATCAAGGAAACAGAACATGAAGCTAAAAAAATAAACCCACATAAATATAGTCAACGGATCTTCGACAAAGGAGCAAAGGCAATACATGGAGCAAAAATAGTATTTTCAACAAATGGTGTTAGAATAGTTGAAGCTCGATATGTAAAAATAAATAAATAAAACAAGAATCTAGATATAGACCTTATACCTGTTATAAAAATTAATCAAAATAAGTCAGACCTAATTGTAAAATACCAAAACTACAAAACTCCTAAGAGATAACATAGGAAAATGCCTAGAAAACATTGGGTATGGAGGAACCAAGATGGCAGAGTGGAAGGAGGTATTCTCACTCCCTCTTGTGGGAACACCAGAATCACAACTAGCTGCTGGACAATCATCGACAGGAAGACACTGGAACTCACCAAAAAAGATAACCCACATCCAGAGACAAAGGAGAAGCTACAATAAGATGGTAGGAGGGTGGGCCTCCCTGGTGGCGCAAGTGGTTGAGAGTCCGCCTGCCGATGCAGGGGATACGGGTTCGTGCCCCGGTCTGGGAGGATCCCATATGCCGCGGAGTGGCTGGGCCCGTGAGCCATGGCCGCTGAGCCTGCGCGTCCGGAGCCTGCGCGTCCGGAGCCTGTGCTCCGCAACGGGGGAGGCCACAACAGTGAGAGGCCCGCATACCGCAAAAAAAAAAAAAAAAAAAAAAAAAAAGATGGTAGGAGGGGCAAAATCACAGTAAAATCAAATCCCATAACTGCTGTGTGGGTAACTCACAGACTGGAGAACACTTATACCACAGAAGTCCACCTAATAGAGTGAAGGTTCTGAGCCCCATGCCGGCTTCCCAACCTGGGGGTCCGGCAATGGGAGGAGGAATTGCTAGAAAATCAGATTTTGAAGCCTAGTGGGATTTGATTGCAGGATTTTGACTGGACTGGAGGAAACAGAGACTCCACTCTTGAAATGCACATACAAAGTAGTGTGCACATCGGGACCCAGGGGAAAGAACAGGGACCCCAGGGGAAACAGAGCCAGACCTACCTGCTAATGTTGGAGGATCTCCTGCAGAGGTGGGGGGTTGCTGTGGCTCACCATGGGGACAAGGACACTGGCAACAGAAGTTCTGGGAAGTACTCCATGGTGTGAGCCCTCCCAGAGTCTGCCATTAGCCCCACCAAAGAGCCCAGGTAGGCTCCAGTGTTGGGTTGCCTCAGGCCAAACAACCAACAGGGAGGGAACCCAGCCCCAACCATCAACAGTCAAGCAGATTAAAGTTTTACTGAGCTCTGCCCACCAGGGCAACAGTCAGCTCTACCCATCACCAGTCCCTCCCATCAGGAAACTTACACAAGCCTCTTAGATAGCCTCATCCACCAGAGGGCAGACAGCAGAAGGAAGAAGAACTACAATCCTGCAGCCTGTGGAACAAAACCACATTCACAGAAAGATAGACAAGATGAAAAGGCAGAGGGCTATGTACCAGATGAAGGAACAAGATAAAACCCCAGAAAAACAACTAAATGAAGTGGAGATAGGCAACCTTACAGAAAAAGAATTCAGAATAATGACAGTCAAGATGATCCAGGACCTTGGGAAAAGAATGGAGGCAAAGATCAAGAAGATACAAGAAATGTTTAACAACGACCTAGAAGAATTAAAGAACAAACAAGCAAACATGAACAATAAAATAACTGAAATGAAAACCACACTAGAAGGAATCAATAACAGAATAACTGAGGCAGAAGAACGGATAAGTGACCTGGAAGACAGAATGGTGGAATTCACTGCTGTGGAACAAAATAAAGAAAAAAGAATTAAAAGGAATAAAGACAGCCTAAAAGACCTCTGGGACAACATTAAATGCAACAACATTCGCATTATAGGGGTCTCAGAAGGAGAAGAGAGAGAGAAAGGACCAGAGAAAATATTTGAAGAGATTATAGTTGAAAACTTCTCTAACATGGGAAAGTTAATAGCCACCCAAGTCCAGGAAGCACAACAAGTCCCATACAGGATAAACCCAAAGAGAAACACGCCAAGACACATAGTAATCAAATTGGCAAAAAGTAAAGGCAAAGAAAAATTATTGAAAGCAGCAAGGGAAATATGACAAATAACATAAAAAGGAACTCCCATAAGGTTAACAGCTGAGTTCTCAGCAGAAACTCTACAAGCCAGAAGGAAGGGGCATGATATACTTAAAGTGATGAAAGGGAAAAAGCTACAACCAAGATTACTCTACCCGGCAAGGATCTCATTCAGATTCGATGGAGAAATCAAAAGCTTTACAGACAAGCAAAAGCTAAGAGAATTCAGCACCACGAAACCAGCTCTACAATAAATGCTAAAGGAACTTCTCTAAGTGGGAAACACGAGAGAAAAAAGGACCTATGAAAACAAACCCAAAACAATTAAGAAAATGGTCATAGTAACATACATATTGATAATTACCTTAAATGTGAATGGATTAAATGTTCCAACCAAAAGACACAGCCTCGCTGAATGTATACAAAAATAAGACCCATATATATGTGGTCTACAAGAGACCCACTTCAGATATAGGGACACATACAGACTGAAAGTGAGGGGATGAAAAAAGATATTCCATGCAAATGGAAATCCAAAGAAAGCTGGAGTGGCAATATTCGTATCAGATAAAATAGACTTTAAAATAAAGGTTGTTTACAAGACACAAGGAAGGACACAACATAATGATCAAGGGATCAATCCAAGAATAAGATATAACAATTATAAATATATATGCACCCAACATAGGAGCACCTCAATACATAAGGCAACTGCTAACAGCTATAAAAGAGGAAATCGACAGTAACACAGTAATTGTGGGGGACTTTAACACCTCACTTACACCAATGGACAGATCATCCAAAATGAAAATAAATAAGGAAACGGAAGCTTTAAATGACACAATAGACCAGATAGATTTAGTTGATATTTATAGGACATTCCATCCAAAAACAGCAGATTACACCTTCTTCTCAAGTGTGCATGGAACATTCTCCAGGATAGATCACATCTTCAGTCGCAAATAAAGCCTCAGTAAATATAAGAAATTTTAAATCATACCCAGCATCTTTTCTGACCACAACACTTTGAGATTAGAAATGAAATACAGGGGAAAAAAAACATAAAACTCAAAAACACATGGAGGCTAAACAGTACGTTACTAAATAACCAAGAGATCACTGAAGAAATCAAAGAGGAAATCAAAAAATACCTAGAGACAAATGACAATGAAAACACGATGATCCAAAACCTATGAGATGCAGCAAAAGCAGTTCTAAGAGGGAATTTTATAGCTATACAAGCCTACCTCAAGAAACAAGAAAAATCTCAAATAAACAATCTAACCTTACACCTAAAGGAACTAAAAAGAAGAACAAACAAAACCCAAGGTTAGCAGAAGGAAAGAAATCATAAATATCAGAGCAGAAATAGAAACAAAGAAAACAATAGCAAAGCTCAATAAAGCTAACAGCTGGTTCTTTGAGAAGATAAACAAAATTGATAAACCATTAGCCAGACTCATCAAAAAAAAAAGAGTGAGAGGACTCAAATCAATAAAATTAGAAATTAAAAAGAAGTTACAACAGACACTGAAAAAATACAAAACATCCTAAGAGACTACTACAAGCAACTCTATGCCAATAAAATGGACAACCTGGAAGAAATGGACAAATTCTAAGAAAGGTATAAGCTGCCAAGACTGAATGAGGAAGAAATAGAAAATATGAACAGACCAATCACAAGTATTGAAATTGAAACTGTGATCAAAAATCTTCCAGCAAACAAAAGTCCAGGACCAGATGGATTCACAGGTGAATTCTATCAAACATTTAGAGAAGAGCTAACACCTATCCTTCTCAAACTCTTCCCAAAAAATTGCAAAGAATGGAACACTCCCAAACTCATTCTATGAGGCCACCATGACCGTGATACAAAAACCAGACAAAGATAGTACAAAAAAAGAAAATTACAGACCAATATCACTGATGAATATAGATGCAAAAATCCTCAACAAAATACTAGCAAACAGAATCCAACAACACATTAAAAAGATCATACACCATGATCAAGTGGGATTTATCCCAGGGATGCAAGGATTCTTCAATAAATGCAAATCAATCAATGTGATACACCATATTAACAAATGGAAGAAGAAAAACCATATGACCATCTCAATAGATGCAGAAAACTCTTTTGACAAAATTCAACACACATTTATTTTAAAAACTCTCCAGAAAGTGGGCATAGAGGGAACCTACCTCAACATAATAAAGTCCATATACAACAAACCCACAGCAAACATCATTCTCAATGGTGAAAAACTGAAAGCATTTCCTCTAAGATCAGGAACAAGACAAGGATGTCCACTCTCACCACTATTATTCAACATAGTTTTGGAAGTCCGAGCTACGGCAATCAGAGAAGAAAAAGAAATAAAATGAATACAAATTGGAAAAGAAGAAGAAAACGGTCACTGTTTTCAGATGACATGATACTATACATAAAGAATCCTAAAAATGCCACCAGAATACTACTAGAGCTAATCAATAAATTTGGTAAAGTTGCAGGATACAAAATTAATGCACAGAAATCTCTTGCCTTCCTATACACCAATGATGAAAAATCTGAAAGAGAAATTAAGGTAAATCTCCCATTTACCATTGCAACAAAATGAATAAAATACCTAGGAATAAACCTACCCAGGGTGACAAAAGACCTGTATGCAAAAATCTATAAAACACTGATGAAAGAAATTAAAGATGATACCAACAGATGGAGAGATATACCATGTTTTTGGATTGGAAGAATCAATATTGTGAAAATGAGTATACTACCCAAAGCAATCTACAGATTCAATGCAATCCCTATCAAATAACTAATGGCATATTTTACAGAACTAGAACAAAAAAATCTTATAATTTTATGGAGACACAAAAGGCCCTGAATAGCCAAAGCAGACTTGAGGGAAAAAATGGAGCAGGAGGAATCAGACTCCCTGACCTCAGACTATACTACAAAGCTACAGTAATCAAGACAATATGGTACTGGCACAAAAGCAAAAACAAAGATCAATGGAACAAGATATAAAGCCCAGAGATAAACCCACGCAACTATGGTCAAGTAGTCTATGACAAAGGAGACAAGGATATACAATGGAGAAAAGACAGTCTCTTCGATAAGTGGTGCTGGGAAAACTGGACAGCTACATGTAAAAGAATGAAATTAGAATGCTCCCTAACACCATACACAAAAATAAACTCTAAAAATAAAAATAAAAATAAAATAATTGGATTCTAGTCCTAAATGTAAGACTGGGCACTATAAAATTCTTAGAGGAAAACATAGGAAAAACACTATTTGACATAAATCACAGCAAGATTTTTTTTGATCCACCTCCTTGAGTAATGGAAATAAAAACAAAAATAAACAAATGGGACTTAATGAAACTTCAAAGGTTTTGCACAGCAAAGGAAACCATAAACAAGACAAAAAGACAACCCTCAGATTGGGAGAAAATATTTGCAAATGAATCAACGGACAAAGGATTAATCTCCAAAATATATAAACAGCTCATGCAGCTCAAAATTAAAAAAACAAACAACCCAATCCAAAAATGGGCAGAAGACCCAAATAGACATTTCTCCAAAGAAGATACACAGATGGCCAAGAAGCACATGCAAAGCTGCTCAACATCACTAATTATTAGAGAAATGCAAATCAAAACTACAATGAGGTATCACCTCACACTGTCAGAATGGGCATCATCAGAAAATCTACAAACAACAAATGCTGGAGAGGGTGTGTAGAAAAGGGAACCCTCTTGCACTGTTGGTGGGAATGTAAATTGATACAGCCACTATAGAGAAAAGTATGGAAGTTCCTTAAAAAACTAAAAATAGAATTACCATATGATCCAGCAATCCCACTACTGGGCATATACCCGGAGAAAACCATAATTCAAAAAGACACATGCACCCCAAATTTCATTGCAGCACTATTTACAATAACCAGGTCATGAAAGCAACCTAAATGCCCATCGACAGACAAATGGATAAAGAAAGTATGGTATATATATATACAATGAAATATTACTCAACAATAAAAAGGAACGAAATTGGGTCATTTGTTGAGACGTGGATGGATCTAGAGACTGTCATACAGAGTGAAGTAAGTCAGAAAGAGAAAAATAAATATTGTATATTAACACATGTATGTGGAACCTAGAAAAATGGTACAGATGAACTGGTTTGCAGGGCAGAAGCTGAGACACAGATGTAGAGAACAAACGTATGGACACCAAGGGGGGAAGCCACGGGGGGGGATGGTGGTGTGATGAATTGGGCGTTTGGGATTGACATGTATACACTAATGTGTATAAAATTAATGACTAATAAGAACCTGCTGTATAAAAAAATAAATAAAATAAAAATTTAAAAAAACCTTGTGTATGCTGATGACTTTATAGATACAATACCAAAGCACACCCTATGAAAGAAGTAATTGATAAGCTGGATTTCATTAAAATTAAGAACTTCTGCTCTGTGAAAGACAATGTCAAGAGAATAAAACAAGGCACAGAATGGGAGAAAATATTTACAAAAGACACATCTGATAAAAGCCTGGCTATATAAATATACAAAGATCTCTTAAAACTCCACAACAAGGAAAGAAATCCAATTTAAAAATTGTCCAAAAATTTTAATGGAAATCTCACCAATGAAGAGATACTGATGGCTCATAAGCTTATGAAAAGATGCTCCACATTATATGTCATCAGGGAAATGCAAATTAAAACAATAATGAGATACTACCACACATTTATTAGAATGGCCATAATACAGAACACTGGAAACACAATGCTAGCAAGGATGTGGAGCAACAGAAACACTCATTCATTACTGGAGAGAATGCAAAATGGTATAAACATTTTGCAAGATAGTTTGCTGGTTTCTTACATAACTGAACATACCCTTACCAAATAATTCAGCAATCATTTGCCTTGGTATTTACCCAAGGGAATTAAAATCTTATATCCACACAAAAACTTGCCCACAGATGTTTGTAGCAACTTTATTCATAATTGCTAAAATATGAAAGAAACTGATATTTCCTTCAGTAGGTGAATATGCAAATAAACTGTGGTACATGCAGACAATGGAACATTATGCAACACTATAAGAAACGAGATACCAAGCTGTGAAAATGCATAGAGGAAACTTAAGTGCATATTACTAAGTGAAAAAGCCAATCTCAAAAGGCTATACACTGTATAATTCCAGCTATATGACTTTACCTTTACTAGAAAAGGTAAAATTTTATAGACAGCAAGATCAGTGGTTGCCAGCAGTTGGGGAGGGAGGAATAAATAGGTGGAGCACAGAGGAGTTTTAGGACAGTGAAAATACTCTGTATGACACCACTATGATACATACATGTCATTATACATTTGTCCAAATCCATAGAATGTACAACACCAAGAGTGAACCCTAATAATAAACAATGGACTTTGGTCATTAAGATGTGTCAGTGTAGGTACATCAATTGTAACAAATATCCCACTCTTATGGGAGATGTTGATAATGGGGGAGACTATGCATGTGTGGGGGCAGGGGTATCTGGAAAAACTCTGTACCTTCCCCTCAGTTTTGCTGTGAACCTAAAACTGCTCAAAAAATATAATGTCTTAAATTTAAAAAATCAAGGTCCCACAAAATAATTTAGGCACACAGAGTCGAATAGCATATACCTTTTATTTTATATGAGGTATATGTATATGCATTATATTTGCTTAAATATGAGAATAATTATTGATATGCATGAACATTTGTAGGCTTATATTTTGTCATGAACCAAGCAGCATGGAAAAACAATTGCTATTTTAAAATACAAAGAAAACCTAGAGTCTGTCATACAGAGTGAAGTTAAGTCAGAAAGAGAAAAACAAATGCCATATGCTAACACATCTGGAATCTAAAAAAAAAAAAGTTCTGAAGAACCTAGAGGCAGGACAGGAATGGAGACGCAGACACAGAGAATGAACTTGAGGACACGGGGAGGGGGAGCTGTAAGCTGGGACGAAGTGAGAGAGTGGCATGGACATGTATACACTACCAAATGTAAAATAGATAGCTAGTGGGAAGCAGCCACATAGCACAGGGAGATCAGCTCAGTGTTTTGTGACCACCTAGAGGGGTGGGATAGGGAGGGTGGGAGGGAGATGCAAGAGAAGTGGGACTATGGGGATATATGTATATATATAGCTGATTCACTTTGTTGTACAGCATAAACTAACACAACATTGTAAACAATTATACTCCAATAAAGATGTTTAAATAAATTAATTTAATTAAATACAAAGAAAAAATATTGGAATCATCTATTGGAGCAAATGTGTAGAAATATGAGAATCCTTGTAAACTGCTGGTAAGAATGTGTTTACCACCAAACATTTGGAAAGCAATGTGATGATATTATTAAAAATTTTAAATGCACATAAACTTTGAGACAGAAATTTCAGTTCTGAAAATCTGTAATAGATAATATAAGCATCAGCACATAAGGTATAACTATAAGGATATTTATTGAAGGATTATTTATAAGGGAATAAAATCTGGAAACTACTTGAAACTCCACCAATAGGTTGAATAAATTGTGATAGATCTAACCTATGGAATACTATGTAGCTATTTAAAACAATGGGCTGAGTCTTTGCACATTGACCAGGGAGATATCCATGAAAATTGTTAAATGAAAAAAGCAGGTTTCAAGGTAATATACTTAGGAGGTCACAGTTTTATTTAAAATAGCTTTTGTTGGTCCAGATCAAGATGGTGTGGTAGGAAGATCATGAGCTCATCTCCTCCCATGAATGCACCAAAACTACCACTACTTATAGAACAACTATCTCCAAGAATGACCTGAAGACAAGCAGAGCAGATTTTCTACAACAAAGGATACAAACAAAAGGCCATATCAAGATAGGTAGGAGAGGCAGAGAGGTAGTCTAGTCAGAATCCACTCTCCTAGTACAGCAGCGCCCAAGCAGGAGGAATATCAAAACTACAAAGTTCTGCTCTAAGTAGAAAGAGCTCTGAGTCCTATGTCAGACTCCCCAGCCCAGAGGACTGCATTGGGAAGTAAAGTCTCCATATTGCGTGACTTTGAAACCAACCAGGCTTATGTCCAGAAGAGCCAGAGGGCTGTGGAAAACAGAGACTATACTCTTGAAGGGTTCATGTACATATTAATTTACTCTAAGGCCCAATTGCAGAGGCAGCAGCTTACAGTGTCCCTGTGTCATATGAGAAAGAGATAAATTGATTAATTTCAGGGCATGTGATAGAAGGGAATCTGGTGGAACTTTCTCTGGGTATAAAAGTGCCAATAGGTGTCATTTTAAAAAAAATCTTTCACCTAGCTGGCCTGACAGTTATGGGTAACATTTCTGTCACTCTCCACCAACCTAGCTAATACCATGACCCCACCCCACAGGCCCTTCCAAAGTAGCTCTGCCCTGCTCCACCCAGTGGGCCACCTTGGCCAACACCAGTGCCCCTCCAAAAGTGCTCTCACTCCAGGGGGCCAGCTCAAAACACCAGCATGCCAATAGTAGTCATAAGCAGTCCTCATAGTCAGCAGGGCCAGAGACAAGTCCCACCCATCAGGATGTCCATAGCAGTCATGACCAACCCATAGAGCCAGCAATGCCGGGAACCAGCCCCATACACTGGCATACCCACAGAAGTATCAGCCAATTCTCACAGCCAGCCAGTCTGGGGACCAACCCTGCCTACCAGTGTACCCATAGCAACCACAGCCCAACCACAGCACACCTGGAAAAACTGGCTTTGGTGACTGGAGAGATTGTGCCACTGGGCCCCACAGGACATCTTCCACATAATGCCACTCTTTCAAGATAGGGGAACATAGATGATATACCTAACACAGAGAAACAAACATAGAGAGTTAGGTTAAATAAAGGAGACAAAGGAATACCTTCCAAACAAAAAAACAAGACAAAAGCTCACTAAAGGAAAGGCAGATAAGCAGTTTACCAGGAAAAGAGTTCAAAGCAATAGTCAAAAACATGCCCACCAAACTCAGGAGAAGAATGGATGAACTCAGTGAGAACTTCAACAAGGAGATGGAAAATACAAAAAAAGAACCAAATGGATCTCAAGAATACAATAACTGAAATGAAAAATACAATAGAGGGAATCAACAGCAGATTAGAGTATGCAGAAGAATGGACCAGTGATCTGGAAGACAAGGTAGTGGAAATCACCCAATCAGAACAGCAAAAAGAAAAAAGACTTAAAAATGAAGACAGTTTAAGGGACCTCTGGAACAAAAACAAGCATACTAACATTCACATTGTAAGGGTCCAGGAAGGAAAAGAGAGAGAGAAAAGTATAGAAAACTTCTCTGAAGAAATAACAGCTGAAAACTTCCCTAACCTGGAAACAGACATGTAAGTCCAGGAAGCACAGAGAGTCCCAAACAAAATGAACCCAAAGAGACCTACACCAAGAAAAATTATAATTAAAATGTCAAAAGTTAAATATAAAGATGGAATCTTAAAGCAGCAACAGAAAAACAACTAGTTATATATGAGGGAACCAATAGAAGACTACCACCTGATATTTCAGCAGAAACTTTAGAGGCCAGAAGGGACTGGGATGATATATTCAAAGGGCTGAAAGAAAAAAAAAACTTACAAACAAAAATACTCTACTCAGCAAAATTGTTCAGAATTGGAGAGATCAGGGATTTCCCAGACAAGCGAAAGGTAAAGGAGTTCATTATAGGGACTTCTTTAAACAGAATATAAAAGAAAAGGCCATATTTAGAAATAAGAAAATCATGAAAGGAAAACTCTCGCTGGTAAAGGCAAACAGTAAAAGTAGTGGATCAATCACCTATAAAGCTAGTATGAAGGTTAAAAGGCAAAATTAGTAAAATCATCTATATCTAAAATAATTAAACAATACACAATATTAAAATATGTAAAGTATGATGTCCAAAACAAAACAGGAAAGGGAGAGTAAAAATGTAGTGATTTTAAAATATGCTAGAACATAAGCAACCATTAAATTAAAGTAGACTGTTATATACATAGGTTGTTGTATTTTTTAACATCTTTTTTGGAGTATAATTGCTCTACAATGGTGTGTTAGTTTCCGCTTTAAAACAAAGTGAATAAGCCATATATATACATATATCCCCATATCTCCTCCCTCTTGCGTCTCCCTCCAACCCTCCCTATCCCACTCCTCTAGGTGGTCACAAAGCACTGAGCTGATCTCCCTGTGCTATGTGGCTGCTTCCCACTAGCTATGGATTTTACATTTGGTAGTGTATATATCTACATGCCACTCTCACACTTCGTCCCAGCTTACCCTTCCCCCTCCCCGTGTCCTCAAGTCCATTCTCTACGTCTGCATCTTTATTCCTGTCCTGCGCCTAGGTTCTTCAGGACCTTTTTTTTTTAGATTCCATATATATGTGTTAGCATACGGTACTTGCTTTTCTCTTTCTGACTTACTACACTCTGTATGAGAGAATCTAGGTCCATCCACCTCATTACAAATAACTCAATTTCATTTCTTTTTAAGGCTAATATTCCATTGTATATATGTGCCACATCTTCTTTATCCATTCATCTGTTGATGGACACTTAGGTTGCTTCCATGTCCTGGCTATTGTAAATAGTGCTGCAGTGAACATTGTGGTACATGTGTGCTTTTGAATTATGGTTTTTTTCAGGGTATATGCCCAGTAGTGGAATTGCTGGATCATATGGTAGTTCTATTTTTAGTTTTTTAAGGAACCTCCATAATGTTCTCCATAGTGGCTGTATCAATTTACATTCCCACCAACAGTGCAAGAGGGTTCCCTTTACTCCACACCATCTCCAGCACTTATAGTTTGTAGATTTTTTGATGATGGCCACTCTGACTGGTGTGAGATGATACCTCATTGTAGTTTTGATTTGCATTTCTCTAATAATAGTGACGTTGAGCATCTTTTCATGTGTTTGTTGGCAATCTGTATATCTTCTTTGGAGAAATGTCTATTTAGGTCTTCCACCCATTTTTGGATTGGGTTGTTTGTTTTGTTGATATTGAGCTGCATGAGTTGCTTGTAAATTTTGGAGATTAATCCTTTGTCAGTTGCTTCATTTACAAATATTTTCTCCCATTCTGAGGGTTGTCTTTTCATCTTGTTTATGGTTTCCTTTGCTGTGCAAAAGCTTTTAAGTTTCATTACGTCCCATTTGTTTATTTTTGTTTTATTTCCATTTCTCTAGGAGGTGGGTCAAAAAGGATCTTGCTGTGATTTAGGTCCTAGAGTGTTCTGCCTCTGTTTTCCTTTAAGAGTTTTAGAGTGTCTGGCCTTACATTTAGGTCTTTAATCTATTTTGAATTTATTTTTGTGCATGGTGTTAGGGAGTGTTCTAATTTCATTCTTTTACATGTAGATGTCCAGTTTTCCCAGCACAACTTTTTCAAGGGGCTGTCTTTTCTCCATTGTATATTTTTGCCTCCTTTATCAAAAATAAGTTTACCACATGCGCGTGGGTTTATCTCTGGGCTTTCTATCCTGTTCCATTGATCTATATTTCTGTTTTTGTGACAGTACCATACTGTATTGATTACTATAGCTTTGTAGTATAGTCTGAAGTTTGGGGGCCTGATTCCTCCAGCTCCATTTTTCTTTCTCAAGGTTGCTTTGGCTATTCAGGGTATTCTCTATTTCCATACAAATTGTGAATTTTTTTGTTCTAGTTCTATGAAAAATGCCATTGATGGTTTGATAGGGATTGCATTGTATCTGTAGATTGCTTTGTGTAGTATAGTCATTTTCACAAGGTTAATTCTTCCTATCCAAGAACATGGCATATCTCTCCATCTGTTTGTATCATCTTTAATTTCTTTCATCAGTGTATTATAGTTTTTTGCATACAGGTCTTTTGTCTCCTTAGGTAGGTTTATTCGTAGGTATTTTGTTCTTTTTGTTGCAATGGTAAATGGGAGTGTTTCCTTAATTTCTCTTTTAGATTTTTCATCATTAGTGTATAGGAATGCCAGAGATTTCTGTGCATTAATTTTGTATCCTGTTACTTTAACAAATTCATTGATTAGCTCTAGTAGTTTTCTGGTAGCATCTTTAGGATTCTCTATGTATACTATCATGTCATCTGCAAACAGTAACAGCTTTATTTCTTCTTTTCCGAATTGGATTCCTTTTATTTCTTTCTCTTCTCTGATTGCTGTGGCTAAAACTTCCAAAACTAGGTTGAATAAGAGTGGTGAGAGTGGACAACCTTGTCTTGTTCCTGATCTTAGTGGAAATGGTTTCAGTTTTTCACCATTGAGGACGATGTTGGCTGTGGGTTTGTCATATATGGCCTTTATTATGTTGAGGAAAGTTCTGTCTATGCCTACTTTCTGGAGGGTTTTTATCATAAATGGGTGTTGAATTTTGTCAAAAGCTTTTTCTGCATTTATTGAGATGATCATATGGTTTTTATCCTTCAATTTGTTAATATGGTGCATCATATTGATTGATTTGCATATATTGAAAAATCCTTGCATTCCTGGTATAAACCCCAGTTGATCATAGTT
Organism: Mesoplodon densirostris; assembly: GCF_025265405.1. Classification (NCBI taxonomy): domain Eukaryota; kingdom Metazoa; phylum Chordata; class Mammalia; order Artiodactyla; family Ziphiidae; genus Mesoplodon; species Mesoplodon densirostris. The sequence goes on along the minus strand of NC_082681.1, from coordinate 46,098,648 downwards.
AATGATCCTTTTAATATTCTGTTGTATTCTGTTTGCTAGTATTTTGTTGAGGATTTTTGCATCTATGTTCTTCAGTGATGTTGGCCTGTAGTTTTCTTTCTTTATGACATCTTTGTCTGGTTTTGCTATCAGGGTGATGGTGGCCTCGTAGAATGAGTTTGGGTGTGTTCCTCCCTCTGCTATATTTTGAAAGGTTTTGAGAAGTACAGGTGTTAGCTCTTCTCTAAATGTTTGATAGAATTCACCTGTGAAGCCATCTGGTCCTGGACTTTTGTTTGTTGGAAGATTTTTAATCACAGTCTCAATTTTAGTGCTTGTGATTGGTCTGTTTATATTTTCTATTTCTTCCTGGTTCAGGTTTGGAAGGTTGCGCTTTTCTAAGAATTTTTCCATTTCTTACATAGGTTTTTATACATGAACCTCATGGTAACCACAAATCAAAAACCTATAACAGATACACAAAAAATAAAAAGAAAGGAATACAAACAAAACACTAAAGAAAGTCATCAAATCACAGGGGAAAAATGAGAGAAGAAAGAAACAGAGAAGAACTACAAAAACAAAAAGAAATATAAAAACCACCAAGGAACAGTTAACAAGATGGCAATAAGTACATAGCTATCAATGATTAATGTAAATGAACTAAATGTTCCAATTAAAAGACATAGGGTGGCTGAATGGATATAAAAACAAGATCCTTATATATGCTGCCAACAAATGGATCACTTTAAGAGGTAAAGACACACACAGACTGAAAATGAGGGGATGGAGAAAGATATTCCATGCAAATGGAAACCAAAAACAGCTGGGGGAGCAATACTTAAATCAGACAAAATAATCTTTAAAACAAAGACTGCAACAAGAGACAAAGCCATTATATAATGATAAAGGTATCAATCCCAAAATAGGATATAACACTTGTAAATATCTATGCACCCAACATAGGAGCACTGAAATACATAAAGCAAATACATAAAGAGAGAAATTGACAGTAATACAATAATATTAGGGTATTTTAACACCCTACTTCAAAAAACATCAGTGGATAAATCATCCAGACCAAAAAAAAAATTAATAATGAAACATTGGCCTTAAATGATACATTAGACCATATAAACTTAGTAGATATATATAACAGTTTCCACCCCAAAATAGAAGAAGACACATTTTTTTCAAGTGTACATGGAACATTCTCCAGGATAGGTCACATGTGTGGTCACAAAACATCTCAAATTTAAGAAGTTTGAAATCATATCAAGCAGTTTTTCCGACCACAGTGGGGTAAGACTAGAAATTAATTACAAGAAAAAAATTGCAGAAAACACAAACACCTGGAGTCTAAACAGCATGCTACTAAATGACCAATGTGTCATTGAAGAAATCAAAGAGGAAATCAATAAATACGTATAGACAAATGAAAATGGAAACACAATATTCCAAAAGCTATGGGACACAGCAAAAGCAGTTCTAAGAGGGAAGTTTACAGTGATACAGGCCTACCTCAGGAAAAATCACAAATAATCTAAGTTTACATTTAAAGGAACTAGGAAAAGAAGAACAAACAAAGCCCAAAGTTAGTAGAAGGAAGGAAATGACAAAGATCATAGTGGAAATAAAATAGAGATTTAAAAAAAAAAACAGCAATAGAAAAGATCAATGAAACTCATGGCTGCTTCTTTGAAAAGATAAACAAAATTGATAAACCTTTAGCTAGATTCATCAAGAGAAAAATAGACAGGGTCCAAATAAATGAAATCAAAAATGCAAAAGGAGAAGTTACAACATATACCACAGAAAAACCAAGTGTCATAAGAGATAAGTATGAACAACTGTACACCAAAATATTAGACAACCAAGAATAAATGGATAAAGTCCTATAAACATAGAATCTTCCAAGACTGAATCAGGAAGAAGTAGAAAATATGAACAGACTGATTACTAGTAATGCAATTGAATCAGTAATCAAAATACTCCCAACAAACACAAGTCCAGGGCATCACAGGTGAATTCTACCAAATATTTAAAGAGTTAATATCTATCCTCAAATTATTTCAAAAAAATAAACAGGAAGAAATGTTTCCAAACTTATTTTATGAGGCTAGCATTACCCTGAAACAAAGGCCAGATAAAGACATTACAAAGAAGAAAATTACAGGCCAATATCCCTGATGAACATAGATGCAAAAGTCCTCAACAAATTATTAGCAAGCCAAATTCAACAATACATTAAAAGGATCATACACCATGTTCAAGTGAGATTTATTCCAGTGATACAAGGATGTTTCAATATCCATAAATCAGCAAACATGATACACTATGTTAACAATGTATAAAAATCATATGATCATCGCAATACATGCAGAAAAAGCATTTGATGAAATTCAACATCCATTTATGTTAAAAACTTTCAACAAAATGGATATAGAGGGAACATCCCTCAGCATGGTAAAGGCCATATATGACCAATCCACAGCTAACATAATACTCAACAATGACAAGCTGAAAAATTTTCCTCTAAAATCAGCAACAAGTCAAGGATTCACACTTTTGCCACTTTTATTCAACATAGTATTGCAAGTCCTAGCCACAGTAATCGGACCAAAAAAGAGATATAAACCCAGCCAAATTGGAAAGGAAGAAGTAAAACTGTCACTACTTGCACATAACATGACACTATATAAGAAAATCTAAAAACTCCACCAAAAACTGTTATATCCTATAAATAAATTCAGTAAAGTTGTAGTTACAAAGTCAATAAACAGAATCATTTGTATTTCTATACACTAATAGCAAACTATCAGAAAGAGAAAGTAAGAAAACAATCCTATTTACAATTGCATCAAAAATAATAAAATACCTAGGAATAAATTTAATCTAGGAAGTGAAAGACCTCTACTCTGGAAACTATAAGGCATTGATGAAAGAAATAGAAGATGACACAAACAAATGGAAATATACACTGTGCTCATGGATTTTAAGAATTAATATTGTTAAAATGTTCATACTATGCAAAGCAATCTACAGATTCAATGCAATCCCTATCAAAATCCCAATGGCATTTTTTACAGAACTGGAACAAACAATCTTAAAATTTGTATGGAACCACAAAAAAAAAATTGAATAGCCAATGCAATCTTAAGAAGAAGAACAAAGCTGGAGGTTTTATGTTCCCTGATTTCAAACTTTACCACAAAGGTATAGTGATCAAAATTGTATGGTACTGACACCAAGGCAAAAACAAATACACAGATCAGTGGAAGAGAAAAGAGAGCCCAGAAACAAACCTATGCTTACAAGATCAATTAATTTACGACAAAGGGGCTATGAATATACAGTGGGGAAAAGACAGTCTCTTCAATAAATGGTGCTGGGAAAACTGGACAGCTACATGCAAAAGAATGAAAGTGGACCACTTATTTTTGGACCACTTTTTTATTCCCTAAACAAACAAACAAACACCACCCCAAAATGGATTAAAGATGTAAATATAACACCTGCAACTATAAAATTCCTTGAATAAAGCATAGGAAATATGCTCTTTGACATCCATCTTAGCAATAATTTTTTGGATCTGTTTCCTCAAGCAAGGGGAACAAAAGCAAAAATAAACAAATGAGATTACATAAAACTAAAAAGCTTTTGCACAGCAAAGCAAACAATCAACAAAATTTAAAGGCAACCTATGGAATGGGAGAAAACATTTTCAAATCACATATCTGATAAGGTGATAATATCAAAACATAGAACAAGCTCATACAACTCAATATCAAAGAAAAAAGCAGTCTGATTAAAAATGGGCAGAAGATCTATATTTTTCCAAAGAAAACATACAGATGGATAACATGTACATGAAGAGATGCTGAACATTACAAATCATCAGGGAAATGCAAATCAAAACCACCATGAGATATCACTTCACACCTGTCAGAATGGCTACTATCAAAAAGGCTAGAACTAACATGTGTTGGTGAGGATGGAGGAACCCATGTGCACTGTCGATAGGAATAAAAATTGGTGCAACCACTATGCAAAAGAACATGAAGGTTCCTAATAAAATTAAAAATAGAACTACCATATGATCCAGAAATTCCACTTGTGGGCATTTATCAGAAGAAAATTAAAACACTAATTAGAATATATATATATATATATATATATATATATATATATATATATATATATATATACATATACACACACACACATACACTCCTATGTTCATTCCAGCATTATTTACAATAGCCAAGATGTGGAAGCAACCTAAGTGTCCATCAACAGATGAATGGTAAAGAAGATGTGATATGTGTATGTATATGTCTGTATATATATACATATATATGTGTGTGTGTATATATATATGTAATGGAATATTATTCAGCCATAAAGAAGAATGAAATTGTGCCATTTGCAACAACACGGACAGACTAAGAGGGCGTTATGCTAAATCAAATAAGTCAGTCAGAGAAAGAAAAATACCATATTACTTCACTTATATGTGGAATCTAAAAAGCAAAACAAATTAACAAACAAAACAGAAACAGACCCATAGAAACAGAGGAAAAAACGGATGGACTTTAGAGAGGAGGAGTTTGAGGGGTTGGATGAAATAGATGAAAAGGATTAAGAAGTACAAACTTCCAGTTGTAAAATAAATAAGTCACTGGGATGTAATGTACAGCATAGAGAATAGTCAATAATATTGTAATAACTTTGTGTGGTGACAGATCGTTACTATACATTTTGGTGATCAATTCATATTGTATATAAATATCTAATCACTATGTCATACACCTGAAACTAAAATAATATTTTAAGTTAGCTATACTTCAATAAAAAAGTTAAAAAGAAAAAAAATAGTGTAAAAGAATAGCATTTGTTATGGGTTTGTTTAGGTTTGTAAAAGAATGGAGAATTGTGTGGTAAATAGTAAATACTGTTAACTCACGGAAAGTGAGACTGCAAAGCTGAAGAAGAGATTATTATGCTTTACTTTATATACTTTTATTTCATAGTTTTACTGTTACTCTTTTTTTACAATAAAGTTTTATTAGTTTCATAATTTTAATGAAATATGCTTTTTCTCTGGATTTAATTTTCCCTGACTACTATGAAGTAGAGCAAGTTTTTATATATTTATTCGTTACTTGTATTTCTTCTGCTGTGAATTGCCTATTCATAGCTTTTGCCCATTTTTCCATTGGGGAGATTTTTTTCTCTATCAATTTTTAAAAGCTCTTTGCCTATTAGTGAGATTAAGAATTTTTTTTGGTCATATATATTGCAAATATTTTTCCAGGTCCATTGAATTATTTTAGTTTTTATGTGATCAAAGCTAACAGTCTTTTCCTGAAGCTCTTAAAACAGTAAGTTAGATCTATATGCTTTGCTGTGTATAAAATATTAAGTGAAATAAAACAAGTTGCTGAGTGATATATATAGTACAATCTTATCTTCTCATTTAAAAAATAGAGGAAAATATATTATGCTTGTATATTTTTATGAGAAAAGATAAAAGTATGGAATGATGAAACCCAGACTATTAACACTGATTATCTGAATGATGTGAGATGGGAGAAGAAGCGATTATTAACTATTTCTTTACACATCCATATATGACTTGACTTGTTACAGCAAGTATGTATGGTTATTGTAAATGGAAAAATATTAAAGAATACTATCACTGTGCTTTCAGTATCCTCCTTGGATGAGAATGTATATCATGTAGGGCATGTACCACTCTCACAGATTCTTCTTGGAAGCACTATAAGAGGAATAATTGATTGGATTTGTTCCCTAAATTATGGTTGGGAGAGTAGCATAGTCACACATTCCCAGAAGTAACACACTACCCCCCCAACACACACACACATACACACACAAAAACCTGACCTTAAAGACCCTCTTTAACGTTTGAATATTGCAAAGAGAAAAACAGAAGAAATGGAAGTACATACTTGCAGATTGTGATTGAGAGTGCACTTTGTGTGGTAACGCCTAGGATCAGGAGGAGGCTAAAGGGAGAGGGAAGGAGGGGTGGCAATGTTTGCATTGCTTGGCACTTGCTCCACGTATAAAAATAGCTAGTTATGTCTTTGAATTCTAACCAAGTGTAGCATTTGTTCTGTGACTTTATATAAAATGTAGTTTCATGGGTGTGACTTAAGGATAGTGCATGTCCCTAAGTTGGAAACAGAATAACAATGTCTTCCGAGTGAATAGCCAGATACCGCAATACATAGGGGAAAAGAACAGTAGTTGTAGTTTCTCAGAATTGGAAAGGATTTAGGGTTGCTTTAGTTCAATCTACCTTCTAATCCATGAGTTCTTTGTACAAATCCAGGGCAGATGATCCAGGGTAGTCTCCTCCTGAAATATTTCCAGTTAGAGAGAGTTCTTTCCTTCATAAAGCAGCTAATTCTTTATAGTGACAACTATTAGAATGTTCTTTAAATTGCTATATGTTTTACCTTCTTGGAACATCTATCCACTGATCCTTCCTTATTATGACTTCCCATTAAAAATATGTGAAGATAACTACTCCATCTCCCTAAGCCTTCTCCTCAAAAGGCTGTATAACACCAGTCCTTCAACATTTCCAAATGTCATAATTTCTAAATTATTAACCATTATTCACTTTCCCTAGTTTGCAGACTATTTAATTTGTTTAAATATAATATTCTGAAATAATCAGCCCTCTTCTGGTGTCTTTACCTGGGTACAATTTAAAAAACTGTCCTTGATTTGGTTATCTTACTGGTCTTTCTGGTATCACTGTAATACTAGATTAACGTTACCTTTTAAAGTTGTTTCTCCCCTTGTTGTTCTTATGGAATTGATTATTTGTTTCTCAAACCAAGATGCAAAAATTCACACTTATATCTGTAAAATGTCATCTGGTTGGTTTAGGCCAATAATTCTAGGTTCTTGCACAGTCCAGTTCTCTATAGAATGCCCCTGCTACTTTAATGCTCTAGTCCATGCCCAGAGGGAATGCAAAATGTCATAAGCAAAAACAACCAGAGGAAAAAGACAGCCAAAAGCCAGCAGAACGGGCCTTCATTTGTGCTTATTCTTTGCTGCACTTCAGTTTGCCCCCTGCCTCCCTTTCCTAACCCCCTGCTCATTCATCATTCTAGCTTCCTGGCAGCTCCAGTCTCATCTCTAGTTTTATCTTCTCAGCTTGTCTACTTCACTGCCTCCCAAACCTATGGCCAATTTATTGCTTGTCTTCTCTACCCTATTCTGACCTTGGGACCCTTTCCTTTGAATTAACCCTAAACACTACCTTATGTCTCAGCCCAATCACTTCCTCAGCTCTACTCCCTTCTTGCTCACCCTTGGAGTGGTCAACCTATATATTAATAATTCTTCACAGTTTGGGTTCATCAACAAAGGTTATATGCATGTCTTTCATGTTGTCACCTAAAACATTGATAAATAAGTTGAAAACCAAGACAAGGATAGAAAATCTGTATCACATTCTTTTTAGAGTTACTTTCCTTAGGATTCTATTTATTTTTCCACTAATTTTAACAAACCTTATTTCTTAAATCATAGAGAGTTGCACTGTCCAGTATAGTGGCCTCTAGCCATTGTATAATTTTAAATTATACACTGTATAAATTATGTACTGCATAAATAAATTTAAAGTTACCTCAATTAAAATTAAATTAAATTTAAAATTCAATTCCTAAGTTGTAATAGTCACATTTCAAGTAATCAGCCACATGTTTCTAGAGGCTATCATACTTAATTAACGGTGCAGATATTGAACACTTTTACCACCACAGAAGTTCTACTGAATAGTGGTACTCCAGAATATATATTTCATTATGCTCAGCATAACCTTATATCAGTATCACAAATTCTCTTCAATTTGCTATTGATTTGTTAGTCAACTGTTTTGTTCATCTAATCATGCCCTTCTGTGCTTTTTCCATCCCACATTTGCCTATCTAGTCTAAGAGGATATTATAAGATTCTTTATTGAAATAAAAATGCATTGACTATAGTAGTATCCTGGTCTACTTGGTGAGCAACTCATTTGACTAGTTATTTATTGCTTTGTAACAATTCATCCCAAAATTTAGTGGTGTCAAGATATCATCTTTTCTTATCTCTCATGTTTTCTATGGGTTAGGAATTTAGGAGTGGCTTAGTTCAGGGTCTGTCATGAAGTTGCAGTCAGATATTACCTGTGAGTGCTATCATCTTAAGGCTTGAATGGGGCTAGGAAATTCACTTCCAATGTAACTCATTACATAATTGGCAAGATGGTATTGGATGTTGTCCACAGGCCTCAGTCCTTCTCCATGTAGGTTTCACCACAGGGCTGCTTCAATGTCTTCAAACCCTGGCTTCCTGGCAACTGGCTTCCACCAGATCAAGCAATCTGAGACACCTAGGTAGAAGCTTCAATGTCTTTTATGACCTAGCTTTATAAGTCATACATTAGCACTTCATCCATATTCTATTGGCCACACAGGTCAGCCCTCATTAATTGTGGGAGGATACCACACAAGGTCATGTCATGAATGACAAGATGCCTGTTTCACTGGGGGGTACCTTGAAGGTTGATGTCACATAATTCAAAATAAAATATGAGCTGGTTTGTCATGGTATCTTATTAATGTATCCCTGCTTGCTCCTGGGAAGTACCTCCTAGGAGCCATCTACACAATATTCTGTGAGAATTCCCTTAGAACCAACATCAAGTTTACTGGTCTATAGTCTCTGGAATCTATCTTTTTGTTCTGTTTTGAAAATTGGAATTTTGCCTGTTTTCAAATTTGCAGCACTTCTATTATATTCCGAAGATCACCATAATCACATATGTAGGGTTTTTTTAAAAATTTTAAGTCTGTCATTTTTCTGAGCCTAGATATTTGCCCCTCAGCACAACAGCTGAGTACTCTCTATCAATTTTCTCTCTTCTCCAACACTATTGTGTAGTATATCACATATTTTTTTGTTGAAGTAATGTTCTCTCAGGACATTCTTGATTCTGTATTTGTGCGTGTATGTGTTGCTCTCTACAAGACAGAACCATGAACAAGAATCCTACTTCTTGAGATATAAATTTAAAAAATAAGGGAACAAAAGAATAAGGAGAGAATACCATGTGTGTGTGTTTTCCTAAAGTTTATTGTCATCGAGAATGGTGTACACCAAATTGTTAACAACTTGGGGGAGGGGGTTGTGGTGGTAGTATGTGATTGGATGGAGAAGGTAGAGACTGTTACCTTTTTCTGCATTCAACTTTGAGTTGTTTGACATTACAATGAGTTGATATTTTCTAATACAATAATATAAGACATTAAAAATATGCTGTCTATCGTTATTACTTCCTCTCTCAGTGGCAGTGCTGTGACCTAGATTTAGGAAAGCATTGCCCATATATTTCCTGTCATCAGTCTATAGCACACTCTCATAACAATACCACTTCCATTTTCTCTTTCCTTTTAATCCTCAATTCAAAGGATATCCATCCTACTTATGTAATGTATTCCTTTCTACGTAAATGTTTAATTTCTTAAACGTCCGTGCTATCTCTCTTTTCCTCCTTTTATTTTTCTCTCTTTTCAAAATACACACACTCTAGCTGTGGATTACTAATTGCAACTCACTTTTTTAAGTCTCAGTAATATTATGGAGATTAAACACACACACACACACACACATACTTCAACTTTACTATGTTCTTTATACATTATGCATTCAGGGCCAAATCCAAGTTCTGTTGGATCTTAAGCTTTTATAATTTTGGGATCCCACTTCAAAACAGAATATAAAATTGCCAATGCAGAATTACTAGTACCACTCCCAGGCCCTTAGAAGTGCAAGTGAGGTATCTTGAAGCATAAGCTTCATTACCATCCTGGTATATGTGTTCCTATATGTGTTTGTGCTAAGGGAGGGAGGCTGGCTAGCCTGAAGTTCCTGGGTTGGGAATTCCAGGACTAGGATGGTATGGCCTTCAAAGAGGGAAAAGAGTGAGAAAAAAGGAAGCCCCATGGCTAACTTCAGAATTTCATCTGACTTTTGGTTTTATTTTCCCTGTTTTAGGTCTCTTTATAAAACAATTGTCTTTTTTTAGAGTAGCATTCCAGTTTTCAATAGCGACAAGACCCATGTTCAGCTGGGATCAGATTTCCAGGGCCCCATTTTAGAAACAAGCATAGCTCAAATCATGCCGAGCTTAAGAGCATTCCATGACAAGTGACAGAAGCTTTGCAAACTATGGTCAGAAGGCACATTTCATGACCTTTAGCCTGAGAAACATCAGGTGTTTTTTTTTTGCTTTGTCCCCAGAAGATTGACACATAGGAAAAATCCAAAGAATCAGTGGCAAGAGTGTTGGGGACTGCGGCAGAAATCCTACAGTTTCGAAGTTGTCTCCAAAAAGAAGAATGAAATCCATAAGAAGGTCCTTTAGCCCAATGGTTCCCAAAGGAGGTTCCTCCCTCAAAGAGGAATCCTGAGACTTTTAACGATAGGCTGCCCCAGCCATTCTCATGTATACTGGGAGATATTGGACCTTGAGTATTTACAATCACAAATGTGCAAAGGATCTTGTCAACAAGATTGCTATGTAACCTAATTCTGCTATTCCCACTAAGGATCAGTAATATAGGCTGCAAACTTGTCCTAACAGAAGTTTACAAGACACTCATTTTCATACCCAAGGTGTCAGAATGGAGGAAAAACAATAAATGGCAGACCATTTTGTGTGTTTAAATGCTTAACAGATGTGTAATAAAGCATTTTATGAGATTCATTTTTAGTGTCAATTAAGATATATATTGCCAGTTATAAATGTATAAACGAAAAAAGAAGAAAAAGCAGCCTAGAATCTTTTGAATCTGTATTTTTCATAACACACACATGTTCTTACAGTATAATTTCTCCAGATTACAGCAATTAGCAATTTACATGAAAAAAATATGCAATTCTTTGTATACAAAGATGAAAGCATCGCTGGCTGGCCAGAGGTGAGTCGCTATCAAGGGCCAAAGTGTAGAGAGATGCACACTGGCCCTCTGGAGGATCAAACCCATACCCTTGGCACCATGTCTGCAGTACTCTTACCAACTGAGCTAACTGGCTGTAACCTTGCCATTTAGCGTCTCAGGTCTGCTAAGCACGATTGCTCACAAACACAGCCTCCTTCAAGTCTCCACTGAATAAGGTTTCTTTTCAGCCAAAAAACTCTCTGGAAGGAATAGGAATGGATTTTAATATTTTCTAAGCATTGAAAATTGCTGGGTTTTTTCTCTGGAAGTTTCTTAAGCTTGAAATCCATGATTTTTCCCTGTGAGGTGATCCACTTGGTAATCTCTGCACAGGCAGGTCACTGGCTACTCTTGGACTATAGCTGGGTTCCATTACTTCTTATAAAGCCCTTGTTATTTCTGTTAGGAGGGCTTGCAGGCTGAAAGCGGGGAAAGGGGAACTGGATATTCAGGGGCCTAGCTAATGTCATCTGATCTCACTTACCCTGAAGCTTTTTTGAATTTGGCTCCTCTTCACACAGTCTCAAAATATGCACCGGCCCTTCAACAGTCATTGACAAGTGGGTTCTGGAGTCAGACTGCCTGAATTGGAAGCCAGGCTCCTCTAATTACTAGCTGTGAGGCTTTAGGAAAGTTACTTCATCTCTCTGTGCCTCAACTTCCTTGCCTATAAAACAGAGATAATTTAAAAGCTGGAAGAATTTTTGACAAAATTAAATGAGATAATTATATACAAAACACTTCATCCAGAACATATAACAAGTACTCAGTAAATTTTAGCTATTAAAAAAATAACAACAATCAAAAGTTACAGAGTGCACAGGGCCTTAAGATAACAGAATGGGCTGGAGGAGAAAGGGATGGAATAAATATGGGACATAAAGTGTTGCCAAAGAAATTATTTCTGGGTAAAATACAATCTGACAAGTTCCTAGACTCTGGATTGACTAGGGTTATTTTCACGCAGTTTGAGGTCAGGAAATAAAGAGAGAAAAAACTCTTTGGAAGGGAGAAGGGGAAGTGATGGTTGTGGGGTGAGGGGAAAAGAAGTCCTGAAGTTGGAAAACAAGTGCCCTACTTCAGGGTTTGTCTCAGCCTCATGCTTGGGGGCCATCTATTTGCCTTCTGGTCAGCTAGCCGGGCTGACCTTCCCCAAGCTGGCCACAAAAATCCCCATAATGGCAGCTTACAAGGCAAAGTTTCCACGCTCTTCCATGACTCTTTTTTCCTTGAAAATAATAATAACTTTAAAAATGTGTAGGTTCTCTGTCAAGTTCTGATCAAACACCTAGCTTCCCCTCCCCCTACCACGGGGGTTCCACCCGGCGATGCGGCTAATCCCCATGGAGTCAAGAAGCCGCTAGCCTCCCACGGAGCCTTGCAACTAGAGAGCCCAACGATCTACCCTGGATTCTTTTGCCTGGTCTGGACTTGTCCCCTTAGACAGGCTAAAACACTCTCTGCCATGGGGGCCACGGGGCATTTCCCCACACCCCACCGTCAGCAAACTGCATTGTTAAAAAAAAAAAAGTCTCAACACTTCTTCCCTTTAGCAAAGATTCTCTTCAGATTTCCTTTAAATGTTGTATTTCTTGACTCTCTTGATTTCTAAAAACTAGATATGTATTTAAAAGTGTAACTTTCTATTAATTAGTTCACCTGCCCAGCTGTAGTTATGAAATGTTATTTTCAGATTAATATTTAGGAAGATCTAGAAGAGTTTTTCTGATCATTCAGGAATGCTTAAACTGTGTTTTAAAAAGGCAAGATTTTGTGCGGTGGAGTTGTCAAGATTTGAATTCTTGGAAAATAAAATTTGCTTGGTTTACATCATATTTGAATTAACACGAAAATTCGATCCAGAACATCCGAGTCTCTTTTTGGGGGGAGGCGGTAGTTGGTTTTCGCGCACCCGTTCACAGAGAATTTTCTTTATTTAGCGAGACCGGGTTCTTCAGACTGTGGCTATTACAGAACTCACTGAGGCTCGGAGGTTAAGGAATGTAAAGGGGTCAAACTCGGAAGTTGAAACAGACACGAAATAAACAAAATCCACCAATATATAAAGAAAATAATAACAAAAGTTAGAAGCCTGGGTCAGAAATGGTGAGCTCCAGATCTGTGGGAAGAATTATTCCTGTAAATCTTCCTAGAGGAGGTAGAAATTTTTTACTTAAAAAAGAAAGAAACCGGAAACAACCCCCCACATCGCGTTCTGACTCCGGAGTGCGGGTGCGCGAATGCAGTCGATGAGTTCCAGGGAAAGTAAGCAGCTTTGGGACGTTTTCTAAAGTGTTCTTTGCAGTGCAAGAGCTTAGAATGCGGTTAGTTGTACACACCGACTCCCTTTCCCATAAACTCTTCAAGAGGTGCCTTACCTCTCAAGGTTAAATCGCCTCTGTCAGATTCTTTTAAACCGTGTATCGGACCTCCTGCGCTTTGTGGGGAAACGGAGGCGAACAGCCTGGGCACCCGGAAATGTTCTGCAACAAAGAAGCGAATGAATGAAACCCGGCCCAAGAGCTGGAGACTGGGAAGGACGCAGGAACTTTCTCTGCGCTTTGCGAACGCGGCGAACTGCAAACTTAGGACCCGGGGTAACCAGGGCTTCTGAGACTCAGTCTCTCTTAACTCCCTGCACCTGTGAACAGGTGCGGTTCCGACTGGGCAGCCCGGGCCTAGTACCAACTAGCCCGGGGCTAGAAGAGATGTAGACCCCCCTCGAGGGGACTTCGCAGCGGCCCTGTCCACGCTGCGCTGCCCTAGGCTAGTGGCTTCAAAGACCAAGCTGTGGTAGCCCTGCAGCGCACTTGGTGTTTTCTCCCCACCCCGGCCGCACAGGGGCTCGCCTAGGTCTGATCCCTAATCCAGTGGTAAGTCATTTCCTTATCTATCTTGATGGGTCTTTGCAATAAATGGAGCAATAAAATTAGAGGAGCAGAGAGAGAAAATACACAACTAGAAAAGTCACAAGTGTTTCGTGGAGAGGTGAAGGCGCGGGCTGTTTGGACTGCGGCAGAGCTGTGGGGCCCAGACTGGGAGCGGCGCGGAGCGGGACCGGTTTTCCGGGGCTGGCAGCTGCCTCGAAAAAGTTTCCTGTGGAACACTCGCCAGCGGGGGCGGGGGCGGCGGACTCAGCGGTGGACGTGGGAGGGGGCGGGCGCCGGGGGCCGGCTCGCAAACCGTTATAGTCCTTCAGCACCTCTCTCGGCCAGTGGCCCCCTCGCCCGCCTCCCCGCCGCGGGGCTGCCCACCTGGCGACGTGACGCTGCACCAATCCCCTTCGAGCTGCTCCCGGGCCCCCTCCTTGCACCGCCCCCCTCCCCACCCTGAAAGAGGCGCACCCTGCCAGGACAGACGCTGCGCTCTCGCCCTCGGAGCACCCTTCTCACCCCTTGGTCTCTGGATCGGACGCTCAGACTCTTCTCTCGCCTTAGCCAGACTGGTTTTCCCGCCTCTCAAACTCCGGCTTCCCTCCACTCCTCGCTCTTTTCCCTCCACTTTCCCCTCCTCTTTCTCCCACGCCACAAACCCTGGTCCCCGTTGCTTTCCCCGGCCCTTTCCCTTCCCTTCTCCTCCTTCGACTTCTGTCCGCTTCCAGCTCAGACTCCCCGAGCGTGCCTAACTCAGTCACCCGCTCGGGTTCCGCTCGAAGCCATGGCGGGACCTGGGGGTTGGAGGGACAAGGAGGTCACGGATCTGGGCCACTTGCCGGTGAGTAGAGGACGCCCGTCACCCCCGAAGTGCTCTCTTCTGCGAGTTCTGAGCATCGATGGAGGGGACAGATGTCCGAAAGCCTGGCTAGGCCAGGACTTCGATGAGACCGCGACTGCAGGAGGGGACCCCGGGAGTGGGCTTGCGGGAAAGGCGCCCCCTGGGTACCCGGGTTGCTCCAAACTCACAGAAAGGCAAAGAGCTGGGGGAAGAGGGATGGTGGGAAGAGGTGGCAGTAGGTCGGTGCGGGTCACAAACAGAGGAACCTTTTCTGAATGTGGCCCGTTTGGTCTAGCGGCGCTCGGGTACTTGTCCTAGCGGGGCCCAAGGAGAGGCCAAAGAGCGCGACGACGCGTGACTTCCTGAAAGCACGCCTCTCTGTCACCCCGCCGCCCCGTCGTTTGTTTCTTCTTTTGCCAGAAGAGATGCCCACTCTCGGCGTGACCTTTCCTTCTAGGTGACAGCGGGCCAGAAAATTAAAGCGTTGAAGTCTCACTTTCTAATAGCACTTTCTAAAACCTTCTTACTCTGCCAGGGCACTGGTCCCGACTTAGTATTGCCAGAGATAAAGAACTCGACGCCACTTGGGGAAGAAGTGAATTCTGCACACCCCAATTTAAAAAAAATGTATTGCGCTCACTTGCTAACCAGATTTAGCTTTTTCTCGTGGTTTTCGTTCGCGGATTCTCCTTTTCCCAAATGCCCAGCTTTCCTCCAGAGTTGTAATTGATTGGTGAGCTATTATCGCCGTCGTTATTAGTAGACTTATTATTTTAGCAGTACCGTTTATTTCATTGGCATCTGGTTTCTGGCAGATATTGGATCCCACCCAAATCCGTTTTTCAAGTTCCCGTTTTAGATTGGCATTTCACTCGCACCCTCTCTTGAATGCAAAGGGCCCCTGGACTCTCTAAAGGGAATAAGCATGCACCGTGCTGGAATGATCACCAGGCAACTGTAGTACAGGGCAGTGGCCTGCTTGCTTTGGGAAAAGCTAAATATTAACCTTGAGGTTATGGAACTATTCAAAGTAGCAGTGCCTTAATTTTATACATATTTACATTTAAATATTTTCTTCCTGATGATGGCAGACACCTGTCCCCCTCAAAAATGGGGCACCCCCAAGCCTCACCTATATAATTTCACACTAAAACAATGTGGAGGAGGAGGTGATGCACGCGGGTAACATTTTAACAAATTGTTCTCAGCCTTTTTTTTAAAGGAGCCTCAATGTAAACGTGTTGAATTACAGATAATCAGCATTGTGGTTATTGATGCAGCTTCATAAAATAAAGTCACAGAATTTTTAAAAGTTAAATATTTTTCCACTCAGTGTATACATGAGAATTCTGGAATATGGAGGCCTCAATTGGTGGTTTCCTTTCTGAACAGCACTTTCATATTCTGACTAGATTTGCTCCCAAGTGTAAAACCAATGAATGAAATGTTACCCTCCTCCAGCATTCTCTGTGTACGGTGGGGGAAAGAGAAAAAAAAAAAAAGAGGGCAAATATGGAAACCACACGTAGGCAAACTGAAATAAACTCTTTTTTAAATTGACTGAAGGGAGGAATGGGAAAGACCTCCAGAAATGATAGAGCAAGGAATTCCAAAAGCAAGGAGAAAAGGTTTGATTGCTGCAAAAAAAAAAAAATGGGGGGAAATGGCCCAGACTAACTGACCCGGTCATGGCCCTGGACATGAGAACTTGGTGAGAGCCAAGAAGATAAGGGGAAAGGCTACAATCTTTACATTGCAGTTCACTGAAATAGTTTTCTGGGGGTTGGTGGGGGTGTGGAGGGGAGAAAGATGAGGTTAGTTTTTAATATAGGGATAGGGAGAAGACAAAATTTCAGGGCATTGATGTTTGGCCTCATTTTACAGACTTCATGAAAGTCTCGTAAGGTCCTCAACTTCTAACAATTTCTAAATTTCTATTACATAGGAGCTATTTTATATCATGGAGATCTTCACCATGTGAGCAAATTATGCATGTTTCCCCTCTTCCTGAACATCCATCAGGGTCTAAACCCTAAGAAATCAAGCAGAAGAAGAGCACCCCCCTTTAGAATTTTTTTTTACATCAAATTTTTAGAGATGCAAAACATTCACTGTTGTTTTGGTCACTGAGGTATAGATTAGTGATTTTGGATTTCTTTGCATTTGACTTATTTCCTAAGTTGCTGAAGAAATAAGAGTAAATGAAAAGGTCAAGAGATATCTAAGTTATCTGTTTGGAAGTTTGCATTTTGATGCGAAGTAGAGATGATAAAACAAGCAAAGAAACCTGCATATGGTGAGATCCCTTGTGATAATTATCCTCAATAGGATACATATGAGGTCAGAAAGTTGGCATCTGTCAACACCAAGTATACCAACTTGGCAACCGCCAGATAATAAGGGGGGATTCAGACTTTGGAGTTTCACACTGAGCAAAAAAATGAATCTTGAAGAGTATAGGATGATTAAATACGGGTCTAGTTTAAGATTGATATGTTATGTCCCTTCTAGGGCTGGCCAGCTAAATGACCACAAGACAAGGACCTTTGAGAGAGGCCAAGCTGGCTGTGCAAATTGCGATTTAAAGAAAGTAGTAGAAGGTTATTTGGCATTTTTGTTATTAGATAGATATCTTTTTTTTTTTTTTTTGCTGTACGCGGGCCTCTCACTGCTGTGGCCTCTCCCGTTGCGGAGCACAGGCTCCAGACACACAGGCTCCGCGGCCATGGCTCGCGGGCCCAGCCGCTCCGCGGCATGTGGGATCTTCCGGGATCGGGGCACGAACCCGTGTCCCCTGCATCGGCAGGCAGACTCTCAACCACTGCGCCACCAGGGAAGCCCTAGATAGATATCTTTTAAGACCTAAAATATTAAACAATAGTGAAAGCTGGGGAAGCAGAGAGAGGTGAGAGAGAAATGTACTTTCTTTTTTGCATAATTCCCTAAAGTTAAAGACATAAAATAAAAGAGTAAACATAATAACAGAGACTGCCAGGTGGGTAAGCTACATTTTTTGTTAATTAATGGGTTACTGTTTTTTTTCCATTTTTCCTGACTTACTATTGAATAAACATTTCCTATAGGTGACAAAACAGAAAAGAAAGTACAGAGGTTTGTGGTTTGTGCTTGCTTTTTGAAAAAGAGAATGGCAAAACCATATATATATATATACATGTATATACATATGTATATATCTATATCTATATCTATGTCTCTCTCTCTCTCTCTCTCTCTCTCTCTCTCTCTATATATATATATATATATATATATATATATATATATAAAATCTGTGTGTGCTTCACATTGTCTGCCAGCAGCAATACCTGGGGAGATATATATAAATATACATATATATATATATATATATATATATATATATATATGTAAGTTTTTTTTCCCTACTATGCATATGTCACTCAATCCTTGGGACTGGAAACTATTTCTTCATCTCCAAATCTGGCATGTCTTTCACTATGATAGTCCCCTTTGCCTTCTGTGTGCAGTATGGTAATGACATTCCTCACAACTCTGGCCTTGGTATTTGACACTGCCGTGTGTAGTCCTAATCTATATTGGGGTCAGGATTAGACAGGTCTGGAGGACAGTAGTGGCAGAGGTGATCTGAAATAGTACATGATCCAAAAAACTATATTTGAATTACATTAGGTTTATATTTAAATATAACTGCCAGCTCTCCCAGTCTTCCACCACCCAGACCAAGCCTGCTTTCCACACTCAGTCATGAGAAACTTTCACTTTCTCAAGTCCCTTAACCCCCTATTTTGAATCAGTTTTACCTTCTAGTCCACAAGGATTGAAATATTCAGCATATCCTCCATTAGGTATTCCAGAGCATCACCTCAAAATGACATTGTACTTCAATCAGTTTTCTCAGTCTTTTTCGCCTCAATATCTAGAGCAGTGGGTTTTATGTTAGTGCACCAGAACAGTGCCCAAGAATGATTTTGGATCTTGAGACCCATCCACAGAAATTCTGGTTTCATAATTCCATGGTTGGGACAAGGAATCTGTATTTTAAACAAGATTCTCCAGATGAGTCTCATGTAAGGAGAGTCTGTGCAGTCCACAGTTTGAGAAACACTAGTCTAAAGGAAGAGACTGTCCTTTTTAAATTTTCCACTTGAATTGTGAAGCCCATTCCTCCAAATATGTCTGAAACTTACTCTGACACTTATTTTGTTTTATCTGCCATTTTCAGGTTCTCTCTCCATAAACTATTTTCATAAAATCACATTTTCTAATATTTAAAACAAAAGAACAACAGCCTCTGCTATTTCTAGGTACTGTGCAATCTCTTTTCTTCCTTTAGCTGTCTAACTACTGGAATGTGTTCTATGATTCTCTTTTACTGCCCTAAATCTGAAATGTATTGCTACCTATGATGACCATTTATCATTTCCACTTTGTTCTTAATTTCTGCTGTATTTGGTCCTGTAGATCAGCCTTTGCTTTTGCGTCTCTTCCATGACCAGCAAACACTGCCTTCTAGTGGTTCTTTTTCTTCCTGTTACCCCCAACCCCCTGCCTTTAATAAAATTACCCATCAATGTTCCCATTTTCCCCCCTCTTCTTGAATTCAGAAGACAGAAGCAACTCCCCAATTTCAGGATTTCAGGGGGCAGACTAGGACTTTTAAATTGCAAAAATGTTTTAAAACTTAGACTTTTAGCAATATCTTTTTGAAAAAACTTTCACAAATTAAGTTTTCTTGTTAACTGACCATTCTTTTAACCAAATGGAACACCAGAACATACTGAACCACCAAATATTCTCTAAATTAATATAGCAGTCATAAATATAAAGATCTTTCCTCTTCTGGTTTTCTTATCTCCGAGTAGCAGGGCAAAGGAGAAGACCAAGTAATCATAGAGACCCCCTTGGTGAGGACTTTAAATTTCACAGTGTCGAAAAAAAGTTGACTTCTCAATACTTCCTTCTTTGGGAGCCCAGAATAAGCTTTCTCTGACTATAATTCAGTGGAAAATCTGATACAAGAAATTGAGTAATATTACCCTAGTAATTAGCGTAGTTCCCTTCCTCTTTTTGCCGAGTTTGACAATCATTTAGTCTTGAAAGAGATTAGTGTGGAGATGGGAACAAAAAAATATTGCATAAAACTAATGAAAAAAATAGTCTTAGATGAATACTAAAATGAGCTGCCTTTAAGAACAGAAAAAAAAGTTTTTAAAACGTTTTTTTTATTAAATGTGAGCATGAGGAGAATTAAGATGTTTTGGTCATTTGTGAGCAGGAAAAATTTTCCAAACAACATGAATATAGATAAAATTAGGCCTCCAAGAGTTCCACCGGCATTTTATTGTACCGTTCATTTCCTTGGTGTCTTTTTTGAGTATGTAGATACCTGGGTTCAAATATGAGTAAGGTACTTACCTTATTGAGGTCTAGGAAAAGGATTACAGAAATTAAAGACCGCACTCAAAGATTCGGAAATAAACTTGTTCAGATAATACAGTAATTCTCTGATATATGGTATCGGGGTTTTGTTTGTCTGTTTGTTTGTTTTTAGCTAAAATGCAGCCTCAACTATAACAAAGAATGGTTTACCAATAGGAATCAGCTAACATATTTGATTCTTTTGACAGATGACCAGAGACTGTTTCTCCAGAGTTAATAATGTCTCATATAAATTCCTCAAAGTTCTCCTTTAAAGAAATATGCTAAATTGATAAACTCTTCAAGCCAAACCTTAAGAATTTCTTTGTTGGCTTTTTCCCATAAATTTTTCAATGAATTATAACAGCAATGATATGCTTATTATCAAAGTCCACTATAACAATCTATTTTTAGTTTTCTTGAATCCTCAAAATTATCATTTAAAAAAATTTTTGTATTTTCATTGGGAGTATGTTCCCTGAACTATTTTCCTACAGTAATACTGTGCATATTGTGACATTGATTTTAATGCTAACTTTAAGAAAGTAGGCTGCTAACAATTGTCATATCAATGCATTGGAAACATCTGGATTTTAGAATGTCAGAATCTGATTTTTTTCTAAAGAATTTTAGAGCTAGGAAATCACTTAACACAGCACCGTTATTTTATATATGTGAAAAACTGAGTCCCAGAGAGGGTAAATAACTTACACAAAGTCATATAGTTAATTAATGGCAGAACTGGGGCTATAACTTCAGTCTCCTGACTCTGTCCAGTTGAATACTTGTTGACTGAAGTAATCCCAGAGCTGTGTCATTTTCCTATGACCCTTTTGCTAGATTACACAAATATCACACCAGTTTAAAGGAATCTATAATTTCAGTCATATACATTGCATTTGCTCAGTAGTTTTTCTGTTTAGCCCACATTTGTCACAGTGATAAAAATATTTTTAAACAAGGTTATACAAAGTTTGTATATATAAAATGTGCTTTCTATAAGGCATGTGAATTTCCAAGAATTTGCCAGTGCTCCTATTACTTTGTGTATAAATTGGCATCTACTCATACTTCATATCTCTTTTGCTAAAATAGCAAAATAAGAGTTTAAATAGTGATAAAATTCAAGAAACCATGTTTTTTTGTGGTGAACAAGAAATGAATATCCATATTTTAAGGTAAGGAAACAATGTTTAAGGATAAATATGGAAGCCTTAAGAATCTGCTGATAAACATGTTATATTGTCTAGATTTTTTTTTAAATGATGCTCTTTTAATGCCATGATCTTATTTTGTTATTCATATTTAGAGGCAATATTCTTTCTTAAGAATTACTATTATATAAACAATCTAGACTTTGTAGCCAGTACCTACTCATCATTACATATCTACTCAATATTACCATTGCTATATGGTAAACTTTCTGCCTGTCTGGTTAGCACTCAAAAGATGGATATCAAAAGAGTATTTCAATTGCAAATAAATTAATTTATTTTTACTTTTAATAGCCTTTCTAATTAACTTATGAATATGCCTCAACTAGACATAATTGTATGCATTTTACAGTTTTATGATAATTATACAACTATTAATGTTCACACCATTGCTTCTTTTTTATAAATGACTACACTCAGTCCAGGGAGATTGTGACAACGCTATTCTTTTGGTAAATAACACTTAGGTTCTTCCCATGGAAATTCTAAGGGAACAAGGCAGATTAGAAATACTACTCTAGATCATTTAATGCTTGGCTGTTTTTCCAAGAAAATTGAAAAGTTTTATCCTACATTTTTGCAGGATCCCACTGGAATATTCTCACTGGATAAAACCATTGGCCTTGGTACTTATGGCAGAATCTATTTGGTAAGTGGAGTTACATTAGGTATTCTTTCTGCATTTTCTAATAACAACAGTGATTGTTAAGACGAAATCCTACACTGCAAATCAAATAATGCCAAAACACATTTCACTTTGAGAGAACAATCAAATTAAGATAGCTCAGTGACAACTGTGAGAATTATTATTAAAAAATGGATTGGAAAGCTATAGTGAACCAACCAACAAAACATAAGATCTAAACATTATTAGCAGAAAATTAATAAAATCACTAAAGGAAAAGAGAACTAATTCAAATAATATGTACCCAAATAAAAATATCACTTGTTTGATATTATATGTCCATACCATTCTAATTACTGACATTCAACTTTTAAGCTGAATGTTACAAAAAGTTTCCATAGCATTCTATATCATACTATGTACATGAATGTGCACATGTATGTGATAGCTTCCCAAATAATCTAACAAGGAAATCTCTGCATTTGTTTAATGATATTTATTAAGCACAAAATATATGCCAGGCACTGTGATAGTCTTAAGTGGTGAACAAAACAGATAGTCCCTACTCTTCCAGGGTTTATGGTCTAGAAATATGTAAGTGATTAATGTGTGTATTTGTGTGGGGGTGCGTGGGGGCTTGCAGGAGACAAATATATAAGTAAGCACATGAATAACTATATAATTGCAATTGTAATATATTTCTGTAAGAAAATTCCTAGTGATATAAAAGTAAAGAACAGAGGGACTTAATTTAGATTGAAAGGTCAGGCTCCCTGGGGGAATCACTGTTAAAATGACATCAGGAGGACAAATATGAGATAACCAAGCAAAGGTATGGTTGTAGAGGATGATGTTGATTCATTCTAGGTAGAGCAGGGGCAGTGGTAAGGGCTGGGTTGGAGATGGGAGGTGCTTTAGTGGCCCTATCACCTTGATCAGGTGCCCTTCCCCCACTCTATAATATGGTGAATAGACATTTTCTCAATCTTGTATAATGTTATGTACAAATGCAGGGTTCCTCTTCCCCAGGAATGTCCCACAAAAACCAGATCACTGTCTCTAGGCTGATCCTTACTGTCGACTGACCACAGGTCCTCTACGTATGGGTTGTGTAGAAGTGTCTTGAAATGGGTACAGGGGAAGGGGCTTCTTTCTAGTTCAGACAAAGGTGCCCTCTGCCTGCCAAGCCTTGTAACCTTAGGGCTGCATCTGCCCAGAAGTAGCTTCTTTTTAAAATTCATCTACCCAGGTAGGATGGGGAGATCTTTAAAAGTTTCACAAATGTGCCTGAAGCACAGATGTTGAGTAGGAGAAATAGCATTGCGGAAGGATCCTAAAAACAGAAAGAACCTTAGTGAGTATAAGGAACAGAGAGAGTGTCAATATTCATGACAAAAGTTTTTTCAAGCCATTTTGACCTGACCTATTAACAGAAACAATAAGCTATACATGGAAATGTGATACAGACACAAATATATTGTTTCTGTTACTTCAATTGCATTCTAGACTGAATGATTAGTTAACATTTGTGTGATCTAAGCAAATTTTGCCACTTTGTGCATAGATACCTACACCTTATACATAGAAGTTTCTTTTCTTTATGGCACATTTATAATCTCCATGGCTCCACACACATTTTAATTCCTGAGGGTTGTGTATTTAAGTATGTGTGTGTGTGTGTGTGTGTGTGTGTGTGTGTGTGTGTGTGTATACTTGGCTTGATTTGAAGGTATAGAGCTCTCTCCACCATCAGATAGTAGGAATAAAAACCTCAGTTATATAAGGCAAAAAGCAAAGGTAAGGCTAGATAACACAAAAAGATGGTTTCTCATCAGCAGTCATCAGAATTGTGATACCATAAGAAGAAGAAAAGTCAAGAGGGTAAAAAGGTAAGTTGTGCATGATAATTCTCTTTTTAAAAAAACTAGGGCTTAGGGGACTTCCCTGGCAGTCCAGTGGTTAGGACTTCACCTTCCAATTCAGGGGGTGTGGGTTCGATCCCTGGTTGGGGAGCTAAGATCCCACATGCCTTGCGGCCAAAAAAAAAAAAAAAACCAAAACAGAAAACAGAAGCAATATTGTAACAAATTCAATAAAGACTTTTAAAATGGTCCACATCAAAAAAAATCTTTAAAAAATAAATAAGCTAGGGCTTATTTAGGTATAGTTTACACTTGGTAAATTCATCCTTTTAAGTGTAGAATTTTATGAGTTTGGACAAACATGTCCAGTCATGTAACTACCACCACAATCAAAATTTTTCAATATACATCTTAAATTACACCGTATACCTTCAAGTAATATTCTACCACTTCACTGTGTGGTGTCCTAGTTTGTGTACTATGCTTATATGGTTGTTATACATTTTGTTCTTACGTATGATATGAACCTACACTACTACTACTATTTTCCCTCTACTCAATACTACTACTTTTTCTTTAGTCAGTTATCTTTTAGAGCAATTTAAAAAGAAGAAAAATTTATATTTATACTCATCTGAGCTATTTCTGGAATCTTCATTTCGTTGGGTAAATCCAAGTTTCTATCTGGGTATGATACTCTTTAAGCCTGAAGAACTTCCTCTAACATTTCTTATAGGGCAGGGCTTCTGGTAATGAAGTCTCTGCTTTAGTGTGAGAAGTCCTTACTTCTCCTTTTTTTTTTTTTTTTTTTTTTTTTTTTTGCGGTACACGGGCCTCTCACTGTTGTGGCCTCTCCCGTTGCAGAGCACAGGCTCCGGACGCGCAGGCTCAGCGGCCATGGCTCACGGGCCCAGCTGCTCCGCGGCATGTGGGATCTTCCCGGACTGGGGCACGAACCCGTGTCCCCTGCATCGGCAGGCAGACTCTCAACCACTGCACCACCAGGGAAGCCCTAGATGAATTTTAAAAGATTTACCCCAATATCACTATGCTTATCCAACTTCTATTAGCATTTTGGTGTATTTAATTTCAGTCTTTTCTCCTATCCATAAAGGTTACATAGTTGTAATAAAACTGTCTTTACAATTTTCTGTGCTGCTTTGGGCCTCTCACTGTTGCGGCCTCTCCCATTGCGGAGCACAGGCTCCGGATGCGCAGGCTCAGTGGCCACAGCTCATGGGCCCAGCCGCTCCGTGGCATGGCATGTGGGATCTTCCTGGACCGGAGCACAAACCCGTGTCCCCTGCATTGGCAGGCGGACTCTCAACTACTGCGCCACCAGAGAAGCCCCTCCTTCATTTATAAAAGATATTTACACTGGATATAGAATTTGGGGTTGACAGTTACTGTATTTTCTTTCAGCACTTTAAAGATAACACTCTATTGTCTTCTGGCTTGCATAGTTTCTGAAGTCTGCTGTCATCTTCGTTCCTCCTTCTATCTTCTGGCTGCCTTTAAGATTTTTCTCCTTATCTTTGTTTTTCAGCAGTTTAAATATGAAATGTCTAGGGGTTTTGTTTTTATTTTGTGTGTGTGTGTGTGTGTGTGTGTGTGTTTGGTGGAGTATTTACCATCCTCGGGTTTCTCTGAGCTCCTGGGATATGAGCTTTAGTTCTTCCTTGTGCTTCAGATTCTCGCTCAATGCTCTCCTGCCTCCCCTAGTGGTATACTGCTATTGCTTCTTTAAGTGCTTGTTAGCCTGATGGTGTGGGGCAGGGAGGAGTTCTCTGTTTTCCTGATTCGACCCCAGTCTTAGGCAGATACTGTGCTTCTAGGTCATGAGAGTGAGACTTTCTTACTTACCCTGCCCCTCTATTAGTGGTAAGGCATCCTAAATGTTTTGGACCCAGGACTAATTCCTGCACTACCCCCAGAAATAGAGGAGTGATTTTTTTTTTACATTTTCCCCAGCTATATCAGGTCTTCCTCTGCACCCTGTAGGGAATAGGGTTTGATGCCCTTCCCCTAAGGCTTAGGGTTTTTATTCCATGGGGGTCGGGGAGAGAACTTGCACATGGTTTCACGCTTTTCCTACTACAAGGGCTTCTTCTCTCCATCAGGTCAGTACCAGAAATCTGTGGAGAAAAACTTATGACTGTGTATGTATTCCTCTTGTATCTGTGGCTCATGAGAGTACTGTACTCTTATGGTAGCCCATACTTGGCCTTTAGCAGTTCATTAAAAATTCAGCAGAATTCTTTTTTTTTAATTTTTATTTTTTACTGAAACAGTTGATCAACAATGTTGTGTTAGTTTCAGGTGTACAGCAAAGTGATTCAGTTATACATATACACGTAGCCATTCTTTTTAAAATTCTTTTCCCATTTAGGTTACTTCAGAATATTGAACAGTGTCACCTGTGCTATACAGTAGGTCCTTGTTGGTTATCTATTTTAAATATAGCAGTGTGTACATGTCAATCCCAAACTCCCAATCTGTCCCTTCCCTCCACGCTTGCCCCACTGGTAACCATAAGTTCATTCTCTATGTATGTGAGTCTGTTACTGTTTTGTAAATAAGTTCATTTGTATCATTTTCATAGATAAGTTCATTTGTATCTTTTTTTAGATTCTGCATATAAGTGATATCATGTGATATTTGTCTTTCTCTGTCTGACTTGTTTCACTTAGTATGATAATCTCCAGGTCCATCCATGTTCAGCAGAATTCTTTATACCAGCTTCTAGGTGATCCTGTCTTCCCTCTGTAGCCACAGGTGAGCCAGTGCTCATGTCCCATCTCTCCCTGCAAGTGCTTGTCTTTTTTCAGACTTCAGCCTGGCTGGTTGCCTTGAGACTTCTCTCTGGGTTCAAGAAAAGTAATGGTTTCGTAGGTTATTCACGTTTTGATTGTTGTTAGAGTGGAGGTGGCACTCCTTCCAGATTTCCACATCTTCATCAGGAGCCAGAAGTCCATGACAAACTGAATCTTCATGAAGCATCTACTATATGCTAGTTCCTGTACACAGTTATAATTCCTAAGACTTTTATATGTACCTATTCACATCCAGAGATAGAGAACACTTTCTACTATCAGATCTTCAAATTAGAAACCTCTGTGTTACAGAAGGTGAATGATTACAGATGCTTTATTTACATTAGACAGATTTTCCTTTGTCACTCATTGATGTGACCTCTTTTTTCTCCCTCAAATTTATTTCCTTCTGTAAAAATTATTGGGATGGTGGTACTTTATATAAATACCTCCTTCATGGAAAACAACCTTGAGTATGTAGTAAATGCTTTTAAAATGTTCATACTCTTTACACCAATAATTCCACTTCTGGAAATCTATGATAAACACAAAAATATAGAAAAAGCATAAAGATATTCATTTTAGCAGAAAGGTGGCATTTTGTGGTGAAAAGTGGACCTGCTTTGGAATGAGACAGACCTAATTCAGTGCTTACTTGGCCATTAATTAGCTATGACCTTGAGCAAGTCACTTAACCTCTGAGTATAAATTTCCTTATTTATAAAATGGAGCTAATAATACCTACCTTGCAAGATTTTATAAAATTTAGAAACAATGCATATAAAGCACTTGGCACATGGTAGCTATCTTTAAAAGATAGCTACTGATATCATTATTATTGTTCCTATTACTTGTAGGAAGACAAATTCAGCAAAACACTAAATAGTAAAAAATAAGATGAAGTAAATTATCTTAACTCAGTTAATATATTATTTCTCTGAAAAGCAATGTTTATGAAGATATCTAGCAGCATAGAACTATGTTTATGATATTTAGTAAAGTATTGTATATTATTTGTATACTCTAGTACAGTTCTGTTAAAACTTGCACATGAAAAATGGTGAATTAAATGGTTAGAATAGTGAGATACTGGATGTACTTTTCTACTCTATATTTTTTAATTGTATATTTCTAATTACTGTAACGTTATATGTTCTTTACCTAAATAATATATATGTATGTGTGTATGTATATTTTATATATATATATGTATATATATATATACATATATAATGCTGTATAGATACCCTGTACAACAAAATGGAAGCATGATACCATTCAAATTTAATGTAGGAGTGACTCATAGAGTCCTTTGCTTTTTCAGCTCTGCCAACCACATCCCCTGCTGGTGTTTGTTTTGGTTAAAGTCTCTCCAATGTCTTCCAGCTTGTTTCCAAGGCCTCGTTCTCTGGCAGGTTTCCAGCTATCTACTGAGGTCTGTGCACGTTGAAATGAAGGCTGAGTTGCACATTCCACATTGAAACCTTTTCCTTTCCTTCTTTTTCTTCTAATTAAATGCCTGTCTTTCTACCCTCTCCCACCTCCTGCCAGTACAAACCTCACTTAAAATTGTGGGTTTTATTTTTCTCTCTCTTTTTAGGAGAAAGTACTGCTCTTTCTTTTTTTTCCTCTAGTAGAGTTATAAAACATAGTTTCCTCTTCACCTTTAGATGTTAGTCTCATAGCTTAAGAATTATCATTTGAATTAGAATTTGTCCATGTGAGACCAAATTAACAAAAAGAAAATAATTTGAAACTTGTTTTTTAATGTTACTATTAAAAAAATAAACAATTTCCTGAAGAGCAATATACACGGAGAGATCACAGTTATTTTATGAAATATTAAGAAAGAGACCAAGGCCCTTTAGCTTGGCTCAGTGAGTGGCAACCTGACTCTCCCATTAACTGACACAATACTTATAAATTGACTTTTCTGGGCCTGTTTCCTCAAGTATAAAATAAATGTGTTTCACTAGATAATCTCCAGCGTTCTTCTGGCTCTTCAACAATACACCTAGCACAGTGCCTGGAACTCAGTAAAATGTAAACTATTCTTATTCTTACTGTCACCAGCATAATAATAACTAGCTTATAGTTCTTTCACCACCTTGCAAAATAGAAGTTGATTATTGGCTATTAGGTGAAGTAGTTCCTCATTTCACCAAATAAAATGATTCTCATCATGTTTTTCCATTCTTTCCTCCACTTTACTACCTGATAGCAAGACCTAATATTTATCTCAGTAACTACTATGATGCCCAATGCAAAGGTAAAACTGTGTTACTGTTATCTAGCAGCATTTTCTTAAGCGGAATACTATTGGGGTAAGACAATGAACTGAATCGCCAGAGTGAACCAGTTTGCCTTGCCCTTCATGACATCTTGACTGTACTTCTAACTTTAATCACCTATTCCCACGTTGCCATTTGCAGGTGGTGAAGGCAGAAAAAGAAGTGGGAAAAGGTTCAAGGCAACTGTTTCAAGCAAAGGAAAAATTCACCTGAAATAGGGTAAAACTTTACAGTTGGGTCTAGAGCTTAATTTTCACACGTCCCTGATGCCTACTTGGAACTCAGTTAATGCTGGTGGAAGGAAGGGACTGGGCCAAATATATTATTGTTCTAAAACTTAAAGACATACCCTGGGCATAAGTAACCATCTGTCCTTGAGATATATTAGAGGGTTCATCTGCCCCTTGGCACTCAGCAGATTAAGTCAGATATAGAAGGTGTGTCATTACAATGATGAGCAAATTCCTGAATCGCTTGCTCTCTGGAAGTGTACTGTTGAATATGGTAATTTCTTTTTAAAATACTGTCCAATGCGTCCCTGTTAAGTTAGATTTTTTTTTTTTAAATCACTGCTTGACACATTGCTTTTACTTGGAAATCTCAACAGACAGGTGATATTTAGGTTTACTAGTTACGTTTTCTGGATTTGCATTTAGCACAGGGAACAGGAACAGAAAGGCAGGAAAGAAACGTCCTCAAAGTTGATGACATACAATTTATGATATTTTAAATTAAGTTTCAGAAACATGGTGCTGACATTTGGATTGCCTAGCCACTAGGCCTATTGGATAGGGGTTTGAATATTTTTCCTTTTAGGCTGAAATTATACTGTTTATTTGCCTAACAAATGTCTAGCACTGTGAATGCTTTCTTTTTAGGTAGGAAAGTTTCCTCACATCCTTGCCATTTTGCAAATATAGCTCAATTAAGTCAGCCAACAAATATTGCTTAAGCACCCATAAAGTGCATAACACTGTGCATTTCATTATACATTGCAAGCCTCAGAAGCAGGAACTGAAGCTGAAGCTGAGTTGAGGCCACAGGCTTACGAGGCTGTTGTGCCTTCCTGGTGCAGTACCATAAGACCAGATCCCTCTCTTGGTTCTTCCTTTTTCCTATGACATCACCCCCTTGTGATTATATGCCTCAAAAGTAGAGGTTGGTCTTTCTTAAGTAATCCTCTGGCTTCTCTAGCATAGGAAACATCAATTTATCCATTAAATAAAAACATTGCTTTGAATGTTTAATTTTCCATAATACAATTAAAAAATATTTATCGAATGTTCACTGTGTCCCAAGCAATATATTAAGTATTAGGTGTTAGTTAGAATTACCAGAAACCAGGTTTTTTTAGGGGGATGGTCATTTTTATTGATATAGTTTTAGTAGACATAAAGAAGGAGGTTATTTTCCCTATGACAGTAGCTCTATATTGAGGAGGGAGTGATGAGTAACAGAAAGGAAAGGGAGTGCTAGGGTGAGATTGGGCAAAAGGAGGGAGAACATAGGGATGTCCTTTTTCTTTTTTTTTTTTTTTTTTTGGATGTGGAAAGTCTAATGAACCTTCTAACTCAACTTCCAGGAACAAGTTTTTCCTCAACAAGAGAACTGAGTTTGAATATTTGCAATGGGGGGTGAAAGAACCAACATACACTAAATAAATTGAGACTCAGGGAACCAAATTAGTGGAAAGTGCTGAGGCTTAGCGGCCTCGGAGAAAATGGAATATTTCTATCTTGTCCATGACATCTCTCCAACTGTGGAATATAACCCAGTCTCTGAGTTGTAGGCTTGTCTTTTTCTTTTTGTGTTATACCAAAATTTACTTCTGCCTCCTGATAAAACTTGAGGGAGGAAGAAGCAATAGCATGATAGAAAGGAAAGGTGAAAATAAAAGTCGTATGTAGAATTTGTGCTCTCTAGAGGCCACAATTAAAAATTTTCACAACTACTCATCTATTTAATAAGTTCACAGATATATATGGGGAGAAATTGAAATTCTATATTTGGTGTGTTGGGGTAATACAAAAATCATGGTCTCATGTCTTCATATACTTAATCCAGTTGATTTTATAAATGGGTTTTATGAGCAGAAAAGACAAATTTAAATGAATGGAGACAAATACATATTTCTAAACAAAAGCCAAGGCTAATAAACTATAGCATGGTGGCTTTGTTCAATCAGATAAAAGCATCCCAATTATAGATTTTTAATAAAATATAAATCTCTGTGTGGGAAATAATACAGTTACTTAAAAATTGGTGTACAATTAGGAGATTGGAATTGACATATATACACTATTGATACTATGCATAAAATTGATAATTAATGAGAACCTTGTATATAGCACAGGTAACTCTACTCAATGTTCTGTGGTGACCTAAACGGGAAGGAAATCCAGAAAAGAGGGGATATATGTATACGTATAGCTGATTCACTGTGCTGTGCAGTAGAAACTAACACAATATTGTAAAGCAACTCTACTCCAATAAAATTTTTTTTAATAAATTTTTTAAAATTGATATACAAAATTGCAAAATTGATGCTTCGATTTTATACTTAAAGATGTTTTAAATATATCAGTCCTAGGAAAATTTATGTGAAAAAGCCCATTTTAAAGAGTGGTGGGAGTACTGCTAAAAATACTAATGTGCTCTTTGTCTAATATATTGAAAATCAAGTTTTGTTTTATTTTGCATATATATGAATATATATTTATATATACTATATATGTACATTTATGTATAGGAATATACATATAAATGTATATATGTTTGTATATACATATATACACAAAATGCAAGTATATGTATATACATGCTATATATTTATATTACATATAATATTATATACGTGTGTGTGTGTGTGTGTGTGTGTGTGTGTATGACACCGTTGTCAGATTCTCAGTAAATTCGGTGAAGGTGGTTGAAGTATCAAAAGTTCTTTCTTTCCTTGATCCTCTAATAGTTGACCACTAAAAATTAGTTAGCCAGGTCCTCACCACATTTCATGAAACAGACACTTTGGAAAATAGCATTTAGGCATTTTTAACTCTTGCAAATAACAATGAGCCCTAACTTGGTTTTAGGACTTTTCAACATTATACCATACTTGTGTATCTGTGTCTAAGGTAGTTTTGTAGATGACGCCAAAATAGCATTTAGAAATTAATGTGCCACTGTAGCTCTCTGGAGGTGCCAAAGCAAAAGTGGAAGCTCTTAAACTTTTATGTTGCTGGGGCTATATTAAAGGCAGGCTCTTATAAAGAGGCTATGAGTAAAATAATGCTAAAATATCAAAGAATCTCAGAATATTAAGCGGTTATTTAACCAGTACACTTATTTTTCTCTGCTCAGCTACACTCAGTAATTTGTATTCCTCCTCTAGCAGAGAATGGAGAAAGAGAGGAACAATAAGGCATAAATTATGTGTCTTTTCAATTAGAGAAATAATAATATGGAGGTGGTTTATGTGTAATTTGTGCTGGAAAAATAATAAAGCTCCTTTTAGGTATGTCATTTATAGGCAGAGTTCCTTTATGACTAGGTAAAGGAGGTTGGATTATTCAGGTTCCCCTGAGGGAAAAGAAGATTGATTATATTCTAAGCACTGCCAGTAACATTTTGTATAAATCATTAACTCTGAAGAGAAACAAAACAAAACAAAAACACCACCATGATCAAAAAGGACACGTCTGGGGCTTCCCTGGTGGCGCAGTGGTTGAGAGTCCGCCTGCCGATGCAGGGGACACGGGTTCATGCCCCGGTCTGGGAAGATCCCACATGCCGCGGAGCGGCTGGGCCCGTGAGCCATGGCCGCTGAGCCTGCGCCTCCGGAGCCTGTGCTCCGCAACGGGAGAGGCCACAACAGTGAGAGGCCCACATACCGCAAAAAAAAAAAAAAAAAAAAAAAAAAAAAAAAAAAAAAGGACACGTCTGAGAGTCCTCAGAGAAGGACAGCTTTTCCTAACTCTGAGAAAAAACTTAAAATTACATAAAATTATTTGGTACACAAATTGAGTGAGAAAAAAATGATGGAGAATGAAATGTTTGTCACTTTAGAGACAGTGAGCTCAGTGTCCTAAGAATTGGTAACATTAAAGAAAAAATGGGTAACATTCACTGAGTGCTTACATTGCGCCTAGTGCTTAATTTACACTGTATCATTTATATCTCATAAATGTTTTGAGGTAGGTACCATTGTTATCATCATCTCCCCCATCTCATAAAAGAAGAAATTAAGGATCCAAAATTTGAGTTACTGAACAAAGCTATTAAGTTGCAAAGTCAGGAGTCAAACCAAAATTTGCCTGGCCACTAGGTCTGTGTTCTTAACTCTACTACATTATAGTCAGATCAACAGGTACAAGCCAGAGTCAAAAACCACTAAACTAGATCAGCCAGTTGAAAAATATATCTGCCCAAATATAAAAATTTACAGGAGACTGGTGAGCTGAGGTCAGTGATGAAGATTATTTATGATTTGTCCCTCTGGCATATTTGTTTCCTTCATGATGGGCACTAAGGCACACTCCAGTCTGAGGGACTTAGTAGAATTCCAGAAGTGGGCTGGAGCAAGCAGATGGGCTTTATAGGACACTCGAAGCTCATGACTAAATTCCTATTCAAACCCTTAGAAGCCCTAGGAAGGCAAAGAAGTGCTTGCTAATGCTTTACTCTCTTCTAGTGAGCAGGGCCAGAGGTATTTTGCCTCACTTACTGCTCCTACTGGGAGCCCCAGGGAAGAGGAAGGCAACAAATGATCATTGAAAATTAGTGTCTCTCAAAGATGAAACAGACCCTCAGGATCTCCTTTGTGGATGATTGGTTTCTGATTGGTGGGTATTTTTAAAATTAACAAATTAAAAATAATTTGTGTATTATCTAATAGATGCATTTCTAGGAATAATTGTTTGTTTCCTGCTTAAGAGCACAACTTCTCCCACAGTCTAGGCTGGGAATAAATTATATGTAGGGGCTAAGTGGCTATAGCTTGGAAGATTAGAGGCTGGCAGAGGAAGAGAGTTGAACAGGCAGACGGAGGCAGCTTTGGCATTGAGATGAGGAAGATGAGGAGGTGTATACCAGGTGTGCTGCTTAAGTAAAATTCTTCTTCTAGTATCCCTTCAGATGGAGATGCAGGTTTTAGCAGAACTTGAGGCTTTCCTGGTGGTTAACCTCTACAAGAATTTTGTAGGCAGCCAAGCTCCTCCCACCTTGTCACAAAATAATGTGTTGCAATGACAGTAGAAAACCAGTTCCAAAGCTTGTAGTTGATGCCTAAGAATTCATTAGTCTTTTAAACTAGTTCACAATAAATAAATATATAAATAAAACTAGTTTACAAATTTCTTCAGAGGCAGAGACCAGGACATTTTCATTTTCACTGTACTTCCAGAGCACCTCATAAAGTGCCTTGCATGTACTAGGCACAAAGAGCCTCAGGAATGTATGCCAAGCAAAAAATTCAATGTAAATGTCTTAGTATGTTTTCTATTGCCTACATTCATTTTCTCATTTTATTATCATCGTTGTCATTCTACAAGTACGTGCTATGAAAAAATTAGGTGTGTCCAGAAAAATCTATCTGAATCACCTTTATAATCTCTTTGGGACTAGCAGAATACCTTCTACCTGTGGGTGCTTGGCACAATTTCTTGTGAGACTAAAAAGATGTGTACAAAAGTGACCCCCTCCCAAATGACATATTTTAACAGGGGCTGTCTGCAGATGTGCCTTGATGGAAAAGATTGACTAATGACACCCTGGTAAGCCAGTGCTGGAGACAGGTTGGCCTTTAAAAATTATGCCACCTAAGTAAATTTCTACTCTGACTATTAGAAAAAGGTGGCACTGTGTAGAGATAAATATTTCCAAAGGATGGAAATATTAGCCTTACTTTTTTTATTACTTTCTGCTGAATGAGTCATTTAGGAAGCTTGAAAGAGTATATTTTTTCTTGGGGTACTGTAGTTTGCTGTAGTGTCTTTGGCACAGCCAAGTGTAAGGATGGTTTCAAGAGAGCCTCATACCTTCAGGAAGATGTCTAGAACATGTGCAAATATTTCCTGACTTGGAAGATTGGCAGCCATTAGAAAGAAAAACACATAAATAAGAGCCTTCAAATGCCTTTGCTTCAGCCTTCTACCCACGCTTGCCAGTTGCGGTAATGGGTTTTTAAACTACCTTAAATTTTAGTGAGTTTCAGAAAATTAAATGCCCCAAAGTGTTAAACTCTAAAAGTTTTAGTAGTGTGGATTTTGCAAGGCCCTACACTGATATATATATATGTGTATATATATGTGTATATATATGTGTGTGTATATATGTGTGTGTATATATATATATATATATAGATAGATAGATAGATAGATAGATAGATATAGATACACACACACCTTGGTTGTTGGGTTACATTTCTAGTCCCATGTCTTGGGAAACTCCCATCAGTTAGGGACACCATACATACATGCTTGATTTATGCCTTTTCATACTTGAGCAACATATTGTACTGAGTAAGAGGTAGTTGTATCCTCCCCTCAACTGTACTCAGGGCAGAACTAACAGATGGGAGTAGAAAGGTGCAAAGTAGTTTAAGAGAAATGAAAAACAGAGTGGTGATATTTGTAGGGAGCAGAGTCTATGTTTACCCCAGCCAGCACAATGTGAAAATTGGTTTGACTGATTTCTTCACCACCACCACCATCCCCTCCAAAAATAAACTGACAGAATTAATTGACTGATTATTTGACAGAAATTACAAAAATGTTTGTTGGTATCTAGTACCCATAGCCTTACTAAAATGGAAAATGGATGTTTTACATTGTGTCCAAAATGGTTTTTAGAAGGGACTTCTCAGACAGATCTTAATGCTTGGACATCAAGGGAGGGAGATTAGAGAAGGATAACGCACTGTCAACTTACCTCCCTGATGCCCTTCACATGGGATTCTCCGGTATGAGGCCAGAACTTTTCAGATTAACCTCTTCCCATTCCCTTCACCTTTTTGGATCTGGCAGTGGCATGAGTGATGAGTTGGGTTGGGAGAGGGTTTACATAAATCAAGTAGAATATGGCCAGTTAATTTATAAGGATAATTCATTTAAATAAATAAATATCAAAGTAACTATTTACATGACTCCATTGAAACTGAGTTGTAAAGCCTTCCTAACTCTCTACAAATCAGCAGAGTTTATATTTTTTTTTAAAAAAATAGGCAAATGATTGGTCTTTCTACAGTATGGGTAAATATAGTAATGTGGTATCAACTCCTTTATAAATACTTATCTCTTCTGAGTTCTGTTGGTGCTGCGAATTATCTTACCATTTATTTGCATTTAATATATCATTATGTACTTCGTAGAGAATTGCAA
This sequence comes from Mesoplodon densirostris, assembly GCF_025265405.1. Classification (NCBI taxonomy): domain Eukaryota; kingdom Metazoa; phylum Chordata; class Mammalia; order Artiodactyla; family Ziphiidae; genus Mesoplodon; species Mesoplodon densirostris. The sequence goes on along the minus strand of NC_082681.1, from coordinate 46,062,329 downwards.
TGCAGTTTGAATGAGTTACAGCAACAGAGATTTAATGCCTAAGGTTGTATCTCAGGTTTATATAGAAGCAAAAGTCACTTGAGCTTTTAAGGATGCAACTTGCCCTTTATTTGCATTAAAATCTTCAGAATGAAATGTGGCCCCAAGTAACTTCACTTGACCCCAATCAAACTTTTCATTGTAAAAAGGCTGGGAGGTCAGGGACTAGATACTATACATTGCTTCTTTAATATCCCCTGAAGTAGCACTATGATGAGTGAAATTTCATTGGTTAATTCTATATTTTGTGGTTTTCTTTATTAAAATCTTATATTCCAGGGCCCTGATGATCAGATGGGGGAGTGGTGGAAATGGAGAGGAAAAACTTAACATATACACACTACTATATATAAAATATATAATCAACAAGAACCTACTCCATAGTACAGGGAGCTCTACTCGATACTCTGTAATAACCTATGTGGGGAAAAGAATCTGAAAAAGAATTGATAAATGTATATGTATAACTGATTCACTTTGCTGTACACCTGAAACTAACACAACATTGTACATCAACTATATTCCAATATAAAATAAAAATTAAAAAAATAGAAGGGTAAGAGAGAACTTACAATAAAGGCTGCCAGATTTTACAAATAAAAATACAGGATGCCCAGTTAAATTTTAATTTTGATAAAGAACACTTTATTTTTAGTGTCAGTGTGTCCCAATAGTATATACGTATGCTAAAAAATGTTTGTTTATTTGAAATTCAAATTTAACTGGGCCTGTCCTATAGTTTATCTGCCAGCCTTATCTAGAACAGCTTTCCCCAGGTCACAGATTTGCCATCCACCAACCCTGTGTTAAGAAGTAAGAGGGAGATTATCTCACCCACCTGCTGTGGTATGGTAGAGAATGCCAGTTCAGCCTACTAAGAAGCTGCCAGTGTCTTGGTAGGAGTGGTCTTCTGGTCCTAGAACAGCTGCTACTCCTCCCTGCTTCTTCTGGCAAATGTTTGGTGTGCTTTCAGGCTCCATAGCAAGGCTGCTTTGCTGGTAGCTATAGGGCCCACCTAGTACAAGTGTGTAATTTTCTCTTTGCTGAGAGGGTGAGTAGAGGAAAGGAGAGATTTCTCTTTGACATGCCGAGGAGAACATTTTGCCTACTCAGTCCCCTGGGCCGAAAAAGAGAATCAATATCACTTTTTTTTTTCCTTCTCTAAAAGTGGAAGGGCACCGGGCTGATGACTTGATTAGTCACTCTCCAGGTTTATTGTACCTAATATGGACCCAAGCACCTAATGTGATTTCAGCCAATATCAGTCAATGATGTTTGTTTGTTTTGTTTTTGGTAAACAATCTTCGTTATTCTGTTTCACGGGCCAGGATATCACTGGCTTCAATTTACAGAGTTGTTTCTTCATAGGAAGACCATTTGTGTTCTTTAGAGCCCTGCTGCATGTGGTTCATTTCTTTTTAAGAGTTGTGAGTTAAATCATTTTGCCTGTGATACTGGGAGTTTACCTTAAAGAAGGATACATAGGGCATGACTGATATACAGTGCAGAATAGAGACATTGCCAACAGAACTGTTTAAATCCAACCATCATCTCGCTCTGCTCCTAATTCTCTCAGGATGGCCCAGAGAATGTCCTCAAGGACAACTGATAATCACACAAGAATGTTTCTGTAGATTTTAAGAAGATTCCAAAAGGGGCAGTGATATACTGGAGGTCTCTACTTGATGTGACATTGTTAGTTATGCCCTCTCTGGATTTGCTAAGAGTCCCCAGTAGAGAGAGAAATAGAGCCCGTAACAAGGTCACCATCTCCCAGCTTTCTCAGTGACTTCATTTATTGGACCTTCTGCCATCATCAACTCTTTCTCATGCTTCAGGCAAAAGTAGTTCCTAAATAATAAGTGGGAAAGGCCATACACTATAATATATAGATACAAAGTAAATCAGTCTTGAACCCTAGCCCAAAACAATTCATTACCATTAATTGCTTACTATATACCAGACACTATTCTATATTCTTTATAGACATTAACTGCCTTGAGCCTCATAGAAATCCCATGAGGTAGATTTTATAAATCTTATTCTCATTTTGTATATGAAACTGAGGCATGGAGAAGTTAAATAACCTGTCTAAAGTCAGGCAGTAAGTGGCCAAGCCAGGTTTGAAACCAGATCTCTCTGGCCTTCAAAGCCCTCACTTTAACTATGCTATATAAAACCACAAGAGGATTGGTAAGTACAAAAAGTAACACCTTTCTATTGATACATGATATAGTTGGATCAATGAGAACCTAGAAGGTGGTTCCACCAAGCCCCAAAGGAGTGTTTAGGATAAGGCTCCAGTGTATATAATTCTCCCAGTTTCAAGCATTACTGTTTTCTTCCACTCAGTCTCAGAGAGCCTTTCTAATGAAGACAGAGAGAATTAGAGAATTATCTTTTTAGTCAATTGACAAAGCCAAATTACATGGTATATTTTATGGGGAACATTAGAAGCTACATGAGAAATTAATTAGCCATTCATGAAGTGCCTATTCTGAATAGTAAATATTTAAGAAGGATTCAGTTAAATTTTCTCACTGAGAATTGGCTTTTATTTTTAAGAATAAATTTTATGTAAAATCTTTCAACAGCAAAGTGTCTGGTGCACAATATAGGTTTTGGAACTAACCAGAACAGAACTAAATTAGACATGCTATCAATATTGTGCTATACAATTTCAAGAGGAAAAGCTCTTCTCTCAAAAAACTAGACAGTAGACACATACTGTTTACAAAACTAATCCCTTTGATGAGAGCCCTGGCCAGGAAGGTTTCAGTTTAGGTTCATAGTATAGATTCTAAGTAGTCAGCTAAAAATTCCTGTAGGGACTTATTTTGACACAAGTTTGAAGTATGCAGTTTCCATCCTTGGGTAATCAAGTCTGTCTAGTCCCCTGCCATGCCACAGTGGGAGCATGTGTTTTGGTGTCATACAGATCTGAATTTAATCCATGAGGTGAGTGACCAGGAGGTGGGTCACTTAACATCTCTAAGCAGCAGTTTTACAAAAATAATGGGGACAATAAACCCATTATTTAGTGCATCTGTTATTATCCCCAGGAGAGAACATGCAAAAAGCCTTTCAAGACTGAAAGCATTATAAAAATGTTATTACCACTGAGTGCAGGAATTGATGGAGGGATGCCTTTCTTTAATATAAAAGTTATTTTAATATTCGCTAGTCAGAAAGCTGAGACAAGTGAGGAAGAATGAAACTTGACTGCAGGATAGAGCTGGAAGGACTCCCTAGAGGTCAGATTTTTTACAGATGACGAAACTCAAACCCTGAGAGGAGATGTGACTTGCCTAAGGTCAAATATCTAAAGGTGCAAAGCCTCACTTTGTTTTAGAAGTGCCATGTTCCGATCCCTTGTTAACTCATACTCAGTTGTTCAAGGCTTCTTAGATGTTAGCTAATGCTCTAATTTCCAGATAGTCATCCTCTAAGTATGCTACTTCTTCATAGGGAGCTGAGATGAAATATCTCATTTTCCCTCTCATACCAGATTATGACTAATTAAAACTGTAATAATTCAAGTTTATAGTTATAATTATTGTCTTATTATACCAGTGAAACTATAATTTTTGAAATCAGAATGACGATTCAAATGTACCTTCAGACTCTTCTGAGTGACGGGTAGGAATAAAGGATATTATTCAATTTACATTAAGGAGGCTTATTAGTATTTATCAAAATACAAGGAGAAAAAGAAATTTCATAAATCAGGCTTTAGTCATTCCAGCCTCTGAAAAATGAATCCTCTATCTTCAACTCACACCAGCCCCACTTTACATCTCTTTGCCTTGACAAGATCTTTTATTTTCGTTTTATATACCCTCTCATTTTTTTCTTTAGATACTGACAATTCTAAGTGTGGTAAATGACCTTGACTGCTATAAGTCTCTATTTTCTTTGGAAAAAATCTGGAGAAATGTAAAAGTGACTTATTAGTTGACTTTACAGAGTCACTTTGCACCATGCTTATCTCCATATGCTTTGTATTATTATGTAAAATTTTGAGTAATTTGTCCCAGATACATTAGATGGCGATGAACACTTGAAAGCACTGAAATTAAGTGAAGTCCTGGCCTGCCTAATCTTAAAATGTCTCTCTGTATTGTTTCTTATGGCCCTGTAGCAGGTCAAATAACCACTGATAATTGATATGCAGGGGTTGGGTGAGAGGCAGTAAAGGAGAGAGAATGAACGAAAGAATATATACTCATGGATTTCAATGTTGCATTTTTCCCAGAGCAATTCATAATGTGACATTAACTGAGAAACTGTATTTAAGCAGCATTATGAGCAAAGGCAGTATCAGGCCTGGACCTGATGCCTTCTGATGGAGCAGAATGCCCTTACTTTTGTATTTCCATGGTTCTCAAGCAGGAGTGCATATCAAAATCCTCTGGAGGAATCATTTAAAAATGCAAATGTTCAAGACCCACACTAAGAGATTCTGACTGGGAACCACTGCCTAGGTGAACTTGAGATTCTACGTGTAACCTAGAAATCTCAGAGAGGTTATATTACTTTTTTCATAAGTGGAAAAAAGTAAGCATATGTGCTGGGAGGGCAGAGATTTGACTCAATATGGTATGAGTTTCCGGAAAGATATCCCAGACCAAATATATATCCCAAAGACAAACCTACTGCATTCCTGAAAATTCCCATTATTAAAGAGTCATTTCTTTGGATTTCTCACCAGAAATCACCTATTTACATGCATATTATAAATTAAGTAATACATTAAACTACTAATTAACATTTTAGCACAGATGAGATTAGTTCTCACCCTAATCCCAAGGGAAATGAGGCACAAGGCAGGTAATTTATTTTTGGTGGCTATGAGAGAGGCCAGAGGGAGAGTTTTGTAACACGGGAGTTGTTCCCAAGGAAAGCAAAGCCAGATGTAGCACCTCTGTAAGAGAGAGCCTTAAGGGCGACATGGAAGGAGCCAGTGAAAGTGGGGCAGGAGATGAAGGCAAAATACACTTTGCCAGAGGTTATCCATTTGCCCTTGATGGAGGGAGCCTGTTTCTCTTACTCTCACAGACTCAAGTCACTTTTGCTTAGAATGACCCTCCATTGACCCTGGTTCATTTAAATGCAAAGCAACAAAAGGAGAAAGGCTGGAGGGACTTAACACTACCATTTAGGTTACACAGTATTTAACAGTTGATTGATGTGGCCTATTCAGTGAAGAGAAACACACAAACACACAGACACACACGCATGCACACACGCAGGCACAAACACATATTCAAAGCAACTTTAAATTTATTTGTCAATTCAGGGAAATTAGTTAAACTATGTCATATCATTTTGAAATGCCATTTTCTGTTTGCTCACATGAACCTCAGCCAGAGTTGTGCGTCCTACTACGTCCTCTGGCAGATAGGGGAACTGACTCTTAGGTGAAAGAAATCTTTCAGAAGACCTGTCAGAACCTTTCAATATGCTGAAAATGCAAGCACAGGGATCTTGGCTGAAGGCTGGTTAGAGGGGATGGGGAAAATGGTTGTGTAGATTAGGCTGTTTTAAGTTAAATGAAAAATAGTGAAATATTGAAAGTTCTGGTCTAGTTAAAAAGAAGTTTTGGGACATTGGTAATCATGAATTCTACCATGACTTTTATCTTTCTTTCCAGATATCAATAAAGCCCATTTGTCCAGACGTCCTGAGCAGCATATAGTTAAGAGACTACCTTCCCTTAAAAAATGTGGTTTTAATTCATCTGCTCTTGGATTTTTTCATTGCTCTTTGGTCAGATGACTTGAGTCTTGGACTTTTTATTATTTTTTTTTCTTTTTAGTATTTGGCCATGTAAAACAGGGATTAAAGCACATATCAAATCTAAGCAGCAGGATTTAAACCAAGCCAAGCACATGAACTCTCTTTTTTACTCCCCTGGCTCCCAAGTTAGCATCTATTCCCTAAAGCAGCACCAATGTTTTTAATTAAGGAAGCCAGCTGAAGTGGCATGAGTGGGGACCACTTTCTTTATGGGGAGCTCAGAAGCTGGTACTGACGTCTTGGCAGATCATACAGTAGAATTAAAATCTAGTCAATATGGACTTACTGGAAATATGCTCAACTGCCCCAAACCCGTAAGACCTTAACAGCCTTGGTGGCAAAGGAAGGTGGGATATAATGACTTAAAAATCATTTTGAATACCCTATTACACCCTTGTGAACTTCACATCTGTCAACTGAGTAATGAAATTAGTTTTTTTCCTCCTCTGGTTTATCAGTTTCTTCCTGTAAATTTCAGTGCAGTGTCCCAGTGGTCCTTGGAATTACTCTTTAGTTTTTATTTTTATGACCTTTTAGAGCGGTTGATTCACAGATTCTACTTTCACATGTTAATACCCTTATACAGTGGTTCCCAAAGTTTGGCATCTGGACCAGCAGCATCAGTATCACTCAGGAACTTGTTAGAAGTACAAATTCTTGGTTGCCACCTCAGAACTACTAAATCAGAAACTCATACTCTGTGGAAGGAGTGCTGGTTGTGCGGGCAGGCAGTTTGTTTTAACAGATTAAATAATTCTGATGCATGCACCAACCTGGAGAGCCACTGCCTTAGTACATTCCTTAGTTATATACCATCCTTATAGGTGTTCTTTTGTCCCTCTATTGCACATACTCTATGTCCCCATGTCAAGCACATGCATTTATATAGGTTATCCTTCAGATTAAGTTCTTAGAGGATATAGACTTGAGGAAGGTATTTAAGACTCTCTTTCACAGTAAAAATAAACTATAAACTATGCAAGCATGTCCTTGGGCATCGATAAAAGCAAATCGCCTCACTCCTCTACTCCCACACCGCAAATCCCTAAAAGTTTAGAAATACATGTAGCCCTGGTTTTGATTATAGAATTAGTTACTTTTCCTTGCTTTGCATATGTATCCTGTTAGTGAATTGGAAACTTAAGCAATTTGTTCCTTATATCTTAATACACAGTCGAGTAACATTTGGGGGCTGTCTTCGCAAAGTTCTTTCTTGGCAAGTTAGTGGTGGCAGCTTAGTGCCATGGTTTGGAGTACTGTAACAGCATTCTGCAGTAAATTTCCCTGTGATGATGGGCTAGAATTCACTAAATGTTTCTGCAGAACCTTCAGATCTGTAAACCAGTGCAAGATTTCTCAGAAAGGGCAGAAGTTGAGGATGGTAATGGAGAGAGATGTATGATCCCCTCTCCTGGTAAGATTTACAGAGTAAAATACTTTGCAAATGATTTTAGAACTTTTGTTGTTTTGCCGCCAAACAGATTGGTCTATTCCAGTCAACTTAGTCAATCAAGTTAATAATGAAAAAGAAACATTGTCAAACCAATTGTTTGGCTACATTAACTCTTGATTAACTATATGGCTGGCTATTTCATTCAAGACACAATAGCCTCAAGACACAGCCTACGTTTGATATATTCCCAGAAAGAAACTGAGGAAACACTAACATCTGCAAGCCACATGAATATAATTTTATATTTGGTTGATGGGCTTCAGATGAAACTTAATCATTTGAGTCACAGGAAGCACCAAACTTTTTATAGTAAAGTACACTTCACCTGTGTTTCTTTTAACCTGCACCCAAGTTGACTAAACCCAGGTTCACTATGGTCTGGTACATGACATCGTAAGTGAACATGTCAGATGATAAATGTTCTGCTCTCTCTGAGGTTGAGTTTCAGTATTTGTAAGGGAATCCTCAGTTGTACTAGCTCTCCTGGATTGCCTTCAGGAGCTGCATAGTGTATTGCAGAAAGCATGAGCTTTGGAGTCACTCAGACCTAGGTTTTAACCCTAACTCTGCCACTTTCTGTGTGACCTTAGGCAAATTCCTTAACCAGTCTGAGCCTCAGGTTTCCTCATCTGCAAAATTAATGATAATAATACTTACCTCACAAGATACAGTACCTGATACTTAAGAAGTACTCAGTAAATGTTAGTTACCACCTTTCAGGACACAGGACTCTACACTTGAGAAACTAATCTTAATTAAGAGGCATAAACACTGAGTTGTCCTAGTGACCTGAAGGGAGTATACTTTTTGTCTTCCTGACAGAATCAATCATGAACTGTGCACATGGTAATACATAAGCTGTTGAACAGAGGGAAAGAGAAGGTGAAAGGGCCTGAGGCTGGCACCTCTGTGCTTTGATTCAATAACAAGGATAAAAAAAGAATTTTGATTCAATGGAAGAAACAATATTGAATGGTAAAATGGAAGTACGGATCTCAGGGAAGAAGCAAAAACTAGAATTGGGAGAAGGGGAAATGTATCTTCATAGTTCAACCAGGAGACAATTCAGAAATAATTGTAATACAGTGCATATTGTAATAAATACTATAAAAGGAGCTATGAATGACAGTGGGGGTTTGTGGGAGAGAAGGAGGGAAAGACATTGAAATTATTCTGATTGAGAAGATTGAAATTGGGGGAGTTTCTGGAAGCTTTCTCCTCATGACCTCTCACCTCCTCTAGCTGGGGACAAGTCTGCATTTGCAGCATACATAATTGATTATCTCCTCAGGTGACTATCTCCTAAATAATGATCTTTATCTTATAAAACAAAAGAATGAAGGAAAATTATTGGTAGTAGGGACCCATAGATATTCATGCCTCACTTTTTATTGAGACAGTAATATTTTTTTAATATCTTTATTGGAGTATAATTGCTTTACAATGGTGTGTTAGTTTCTGCTTTATAACAAAGTGAATCAGTAATATTTTTTAATCGTGGTCTGACTCTGACAGAAAGAAGATAGCATGAAATCCAGTAAACCACTGTAGATACTATATTTTTGTGGAAGATAAAATATGTAATTAAGGTGTTAACTTAGGCCTCACTTCTTTGTTCATGCCTCACTTTTAGACACCACTCTATGTACCTAACATTAACAGAACAACAAATTTAATAAATAAACTAAGGGTCATTAGGATGAGTAGTCACTCTATAGCTCTTAGTCAATCAACAGTCATTATATTGATAGTTTTCCTCTGAGCCATTTGATCCATGAAAATACTTTTTACCTAATTTTTACCATCTTTCTTCAAGTTTTATGTTTATCAACCACACTCAAAAGAAAAATTTGGGATAGTAACTTTTTTGTTGCTTCTATTGATCTATGTCCTGTAATCATTCCTTCTTTAATTAAAAATAAATCTTTTGGGACAGTTTGTCAAAGCTTTGAATTGATACCTTATGAAAATATATCTAATCATTTTATTTAGATACATTAATAGTTCCTTACAAAAAAAATGAAAATCAAGAAATTTATGAGAAAACTTTGCCGAGAAAATACCTAGGTATCTAACAACTCTCACCAGAATTCTTGTTCTTAAAGGAATTCCAAATTCTGGGAGTGTGTTTATTTTCCACTTTTGCCACTTGATCTTCAATGGTATGTAAACAGTCTGTAATAAAGTAACACTAATGCTCCTGGGATGCCATAGAAGTCTCATTGTAGTCCACTATGTCATAGGGTTAGTGCTTATGTACATAAGATGCTAAACATCTAGATGTTTGATTACAGCATCACATCAATATTGCCAATGTGCGTGATCCTTATTTAAGACTCTTCATGGATGCAATAGCAGTATAAAACAACATCAATGTTTATTATGCTTGTAGGCAATTCCAAGTAGAAAAAAACAATATACCAAGCTAAGGATACCACCACCACAGGATTACTGACTACTTAGGGACAGAAATAGGTACCTCAGGACCACTTATAGAGATAAAAGGGCCTAGTTTTCTTAGATACAATAGTATCTAAACTTAACTAGCCATGTATATGAGGCTGTTTCAAATAGATGCTAAATCAAATAGGTTTGATCAGTAAGTGGGTTGTTGGGTTCAGTTAAGAAAATTATTTGACTCAACAAATAGTGAAAGACAGTGTTGTATAATCATTCAAAACATAGGATCTGGAGTTCTGAATTTGTATCCTGGCTCTGCCACTTAAGTACCTATGTGATCTTGGACATGTGACCTCTTAATTTTCTCATCTGCACAGTGGGTGTAATAATACTACTTACCCAATAAGGTAGTAGTGAGGATTAACTGGGCTTATATATGGTAACAATTGTTAGAACAAAACCCGGTACATAGAAAGCCATATAAAATTTTAATTTTTATCATTGTCATTAGTTATTTGAGTCTAATGGCTCTTTGTCCTGCAGTAATGGTGAAACAATAACCAGCATGTAGAAGAAATTGAGATTGATTTATTTCCTTTTTAAAACAATCATTATTTTTATTGCTCTAATCTACTATTAACAAAATAGTATTGCTCTATAATCTTTGATTAGAATCACACTCCTCATAAAATATGGGCTGTCAGTTAAGAAGCAAAAGGTTGGTACAGATTTAGATTCCACATTACTCTTTTTAGCCAGTTTCCAAGCAACCGGATGTAAATAATATGTAAATTAAACCTCTCCTTTTTCAGAGAAAAAGGTAGTTTATAATATTAGGTAATTTATAATGTTGAGGTAATTTATAATGTTAATATACATTTGTTAAGATCAAGGTGAGAGATCAGAAACCAATTAGGAAAAGAATAAAGATAATTATACCAGTAATCTAACATCAGAAAATGAGTTAGTTGAGTAATAAAGATCTGGATTTCTCGACATCTGAGGACAGGGAAAAAAAATTTTTTTAATCCTGATGGCATTTATATCAATTTATAGAAAACTATATTAAAAGAAAAAGAAAACTAATTTTTTTTTTTACAATCCTATCTTGATTGGTTAATCCCAACCTAAGGGAGCCTTAATTTACTGGGGTTTTGTTACATAGATAGCTTGTAGGACAAGGAGGAAAATAACAAAATAAGCATAAAAAGCTATTTCCAGGCATTTGCTGGCAGCCAAGCACACATTCCCCATGGTTTTCCAAATCTTCTGTCTATATCAACCTTTAAGACTGTCTGCAAAATATATGAATAAGCAAAATTTCCTTTGCCATCTCCCCTTCCTCTTTTGTCCTTCCTTCCTTCCTTCCTTCCTTCCTTAACTTGGTAGAATCCCTCCCAGACTTGTCACCTGAGGAACCCTACTTGATCAAGTAAACTGGTCTGTATCTCCTGTCTTTCTCTTTTCTACATAATAAGGCAGCAAATGTACTCTGGCATTTTAGAAAGCTTTTCAGCAAAAGTGGAACCAAAAGTGTTTATGGTTACCTCACAGTTAAGCTAAACATTTAGTCAAACAGAACTTTCCATTGACTGCTAAGTTCATTACCAGCACTGTCAATATAGTAAGAATAAAGTGCCACCCAAGGGGATTTTCCAGGATAACGAAACTACTCTATATCTTGATTGTGGTGGTAGTTACACAACTGTGTTTGTCAAAACACATAGAAATATACACTAAAACAAGTAAATTTTACTAATGTAAGTTTTACTTCAGTAAACCCGACCCCCCAAAACGTGCTCCATCTCCAGTTTTTTTCTCCTTGGATTTTGAAAGGGAGAGATTTAAAAGATATCTGGATGGATGAATGGATAGATATCCAAAATGCTGTAGAGATAAAATTATGTAGTTATAGAAAAGCACTGAGACTGAAACCCCAGAGGCATAATTTCAGGCTCAGCCACACCACTGGCTACACCCCTCTTCCAAGTGACACCGCTAAGTTTACTTACACTTTCTGGAGGTTGTTTCCGCCTCTTATAAGCTTAAGGGGTTGGACTAGAACCTCATTAAGGTCACTTCATTCTCTGTTGAGGTGACCTGATTTGGGGGGAGGGTGGGAGGAGGGGGGGTTGTTTAAGTGTCAGAAAGTAAATCATCTGTCACAAAAACAGGTGGAATGGATAATGTCATGTGAAATTTGAGAAACATCTGTTAGCCTATAGCAGTGTCTGGGTCAAGATGGAGTCACCTGGGTCAAAGTGATGTATCAGGTTGCCGAAATCAGAATCTAATTGACCCAAGACATTTTGGCCAGTGTAAAAAAGACTATTATCAGTTTTATAATTTTTAGGATTATTTTCACTTTCATTGGGAATTGTCAGTTTTTTTAAGCTATGGGGGAAGGGGAAAAGAATTAATGAACAGTTATTCTCAGTGTAAGAGAATTATACTCATCGTAGAAGAGTAAAGATTGCCTCTAAGAGGAGTGGGTATTATTTTATGAATATTTTACTGTCTTGCTTTCCTGTAATTGTTTGCTCAAATATATCTCTTTCAGTTAGAGAAATGAGGAAAACCTGTATCATTGATTGTATCAGTATTGAATGTGAAAGAATAATTCATTGAGCAATATTGAGCAATATATGCTGTAATATAACCTAATTATGTTTGGGAGACCTGATTTCCATTTCCAAGCACAAATAGACCTATTAAAATAGTAAACTTGATAAGATGATGATTTTGAAAAAGAAATAAGAGGAGCCAAGGCAAATTATGCTCTCTGGTTGAACTTGGTTGTCTTCAACCTATAAAGAGCATCTATAAATGAAACCTACAAGACAAGAATCCCCAGTGATAAATTAGAGTACTTTTATGTCAGTGACTTGTCAAACAATTATATATAGCCAGTATCAGCATTATTTTAGTTACTCATAACCCAACAAGGGTGTGGTTAAGATAAAATGTGGCTTGAACCTGGAGAACAGCAGCAACTGAAAAGTCTTCATATATCTCAGAAACACACTGGAATGTGTTTCTCAACAGACTGCATGGAAACCAAGCTTCTACTGTAAACTACTTTTTAAAAATATACTATAGATATCCCCAGTGAGAAATAACTGTTTTATAGTGTTCATTTAACAACAACATACACAAGTAGAATTCTTTGCACTAACTTACTTGATGTTTCCATAATCATGTGTGACAGTGGGGGTAGGAGGGTATAGAAATCTTCTGAGGGGGTAAATGGGCAGTTGAGTAGCCCTTGTTACACAGAAAGCTTGGAAAGAATAATAAACCTGGTTTATGGTAATTTTTAATAGCCTAGTTGACCCTGAACTTCTTGAAGGTGAAGTCCTTGACTTAATTTGTTTTTAAAGCTCAAGCCCAGCACCTTGCTTTGAATGAATTAGTTCTGTTTGGTTTCTTTTTCTTTCTTTCTTTTTTTTTTTTGGCTTGCTTTGTGTCAGGCACTGTGCTACTTCTTTCATGTACATTATTTTTTTTGACCTCCAAAACATTCCTGTGAGAAAGGTATCATCATTCCTATTTTACAGATGAGGAAACTGAGATTCAGAAAGGTCAAGTAACTTGCCTAATAGCTGGTCACATAATTATGTAATGGTAAACATCTGAAATTCAAAGACCAACATACTCTTTTTACCATACCAGAGCTTGCTTCACTGTCCAAAGAGATTAAACATATATTTATGTGTAATTCTAATATATTAGCAATTATTATTAAGCTGTTTCTTTTGCTACATTGTTCTGTTAAGACTAGAGGAGATTCATACTTAATGTTCCTACAGTCATTATTTAACTTATTTTCATTTTCAATAACAGCTTTACTGAGATAAAATTAACATAAATTTCACCTTTTAATAGTGTGTAATTCAGTATTTTTTAGTATTGATTTATTCACAAATTGGTGCAACCATGACTACTATCTGATTCTACAACATTTTCATTACCCACAAAAGAAATCCTGTACCCATTAGCAATCATTCCCCATTCCCCCTTCCCCCAGCCACTGACAATCACTAATATACCATCTCAAAATATTTGCATATTCTAGAAATTTTACATAAATATAATAGAATCATACAATATGTGACCTTTTTGTGACCAGATACTTTCACTTAGCATACTATTTTCAGGGTTCATCATGTTGTAGTGTGAATCAGTGCATCATTCTTTTTTAATGGCCGAATAATACTTCATTGTATGGATATAACACACTTTGTTTATCCATTCTTCAGTTTTGATAGAGATTTAGGTTATTTCAACATTTTTGACTATTATGAATAATGTTCCTATGATGATTCATGTACAAGTTTTTGCATGGATGTATGTCTTCTATCCTATTGGGTACACACCTTGGGATGGAATTGCTGGATCACATGATAAGTATATGACTGAGGAAATACAAGACTGTTTTCCACAATGGCTGCACCATTTTACATTCTCATTAAAAGTGTATAAAATTTCTGCTTTCTTTCCATCCTCACCAACACTCTTTTTCATTATAAAAAATATTATAGCCATCCTTGTGGATACAGAGTAGTGTCTCATTGTGGCTTTGATTTGCATTACCCTAATGACCAGTGTTGTTGAGTATATTTTAATGCACTTATTCACCACTTGTGCATCTTCCTAGGGTAAATGTCTACTCAAATCCTTTGCTGATATAAGTCCCTGATCAGAAACATGATTTGCAAATGTTTTCTCCCATTCTTCTTTTCATTTAATTTTGATGAGCTCCAATTTATCTATATTTTCTTTAGTTGTTCTAAGAAACCATTACCTGATCCATTGTCACAAAGATTTACTCCTATGTTTTTTTCTAAGAGTTTTATAGTTTTGGCTCTCATGTTTAGGTAGCTGATCCATTTCAGGTTAATTTTTGTATATGGTATGAGGGAGGGGTACAACTTAATTCTTTTGCAGGTTATCCCAACACTGTTTGTTAAAAAAAATTATTACTTCTCCACGATTGTCTTGACACTCTTGTCAACAACCATTTGAACATAAATATAAACATATAGACATAATTTTAAATAATTTAAATTATTTTCATATCAGCTCGGTGCTTTGTGACCAGCTAGAAGGGTGGGATAGGGAGGGTGGGAGGGAGGGAGATGCAAGAGGGAAGAGATATGGGGAGATATGTATATGTATAACTGATTCACTTTGTTATAAAGCAGAAACTTAACTGATTCACTTTGTTATAAAGCAGAAACTAACACACCATTGTAAAGCAATTATACTCTAATAAAAATGTTAAAAAATTATTTTCATATATTATCAAATTCTTATGATGTCTGCCATGAATTTAATTTAGATATTTGAGCTTCACACAAAATGAAACAGTGATAAGATACCAACTTACTTGCTCTAAAATAGTTATTGAAAGAATTTTGTCATCAAGGAAGAAAAAGTGAGTGGCTTCTAATTTTGAAAATAATTATACTTGGGTCTTTGTTACAGTAAATTATTCTCTACTGTACTATACTGTATTCTCTACTGTACTTTCACCTTAACTGTGAAATGGATTACTCAAGAGCTAGTTTTGAACACAGTAATATATAAATATCATTGACTGCCTTCTATTAAATGCAAGAAGAATTTTTTACTGGTTAACCACTAAAATTACAAAGGGGAAAAGAAAAAAACAGCCAGATAATTATCCTACACAAATGAAATATAATCATAAGACACTAAAAAATCAGACTAAAAAGAAAGTTGTCACACATCTCCAAAATGAAGAAGAAATATATTTTATAGTCTCCAAAGTGCTTTCCTTCTTTCCTTTGGCTAAGATTATTCATAGATTTGTTTCAAAAAATAGCAATGGAGGACAGAATATTTTGATATTATTATATGGATCATTTGATGTACAAAGTATACAGAGAAAAAGTTGGTTTTAAAATGCATGTGTTTGTACTAAAGCAGTCATTGGCAATATGTAAATGGCTGTATTCCAATAAAACTTTATTTATAAAAACATGTGGTAAAATCCCTATGTTGTGTAACAGGAACTAACAGTGCTGTAGGTCAATTATACTTCAAAAACAAACTCATAGAAAAAAGAGATCAGATTTGTGGGTACCAGAGGTGGGGGTGGGAGAAGGGGAAATTGGATGAAGGTGGTCAAAAGCTACAAACTTCCAGTTGTAAGATAAGTAAGTACTAGGGATGTAATATACAACATGATAAATATAATTAATGCTGCTGTATGTTATATATGAAAGTTGTTAAGAGAGTAAATCCTGAGAGTTCTCATCACAAGAAAAATATTTTTGCTATTTAATTTTGTATCTATGAGATAATGTTCATTAAACGTATTGTGGTAATCATTTCATGATGTACGTAGTTCAAGTCATTGTGCTGTACACCTTAAATGTATACAGTGCTATATGTCAGTTATATCTCAGTAAAACTGGAAGAAAAAATTTCAAAATATAAAATGCATGTGTTTGTAGCTTTAACTTTCCTAAGTCAGCGTTTATGATGGATACAATTAATGGCAGATGTTAAAACCAGGGTGGAGGGGCTTGTGCTTATTATGCTCTTGATGCATCGCAGCATCGAGTTGACTGAATTTGTTTCCAGTGGGCAATACATTTGGGTGAGAGAGGCCCTGCATAGTACTGAGCAAATTCATACTTTAACAGTCCTTAAATCTTCTGAATGGTGAGTGACTGATTTGAGAATTAGGAATTGTATTCACCAAAAAATTAGGAACTAGCAGAGGAGTTTATATTCCATTTATCCTGCATGATAGGCCTGGGAAAAACAAAAGCAATATTGTATAAATGGTCAACAAGGAATAATAGTTAAGCTATGGGATGGTATGATATATGATTTTTATGAAACCTTAGCCCAGTCTTTTGTACTACATTGATTACACTTCCTGAAAGGCAAGAAGGAAAGCCACTATGAAAACACTAGAGATGATTCTAAGGATGCTAAAGTCGCAAAAGATAAGAAGGCACGGGCTTCCCTGGTGGCGCAGTGGTTGAGAGTCCACCTGCCGATGCAGGGGACGCGGGTTCGTGCCCCAGTCTGGGAGGATCCCACGTGCCGCTGAGCGGCTGGGCCCGTGAGCCATGGCTGCTGGGCCTGCGAGTCCGGAGCCTGTGCTCCGCAACGGGAGAGGCCACAGCAGTGAGAGGCCCGCGTACTGCAAAAAAAAAAAAAAAAAAAAGAAGGCAGTTTATTATTGAATACTATTAATATCAGAGAATAGAGAGTTTTGTTCCAACACCAAAACCTATATTTAGACTGGCCAAACTTCAAACTTTCAAGTTAGTTACACACACACACACACACACACACACACACAGAGTTTTTAAAAGTCTCTGTGAAAAGAAGGTAACCCATTCCCATGTGTTATCATTCTAATTGTCAAATAATTCTTGCTGCCATTTAATCAAAATCTTTCCTGCTTTATGATGAATTGGGAGATTGGGATTGACATGTATACACTGATGTGTATAAAATGGATGACTAATAAGAACCTGCTGTATAAAAAAATAAATAAAATTAAATTAAAAAAATCTTTCCTGCTTTAATTAAAGCCTGTTTCCTTTTTATCACTTTCCTGTAGTCACACCATATGTATATATGTGTGTGTGTGTGTGTGTGTATACATGTATATTTGAAGACAATCTTCCAGGTTACCATTGAACCTTCTCTCAGCTTTACAACCTTAATACCTCTAAACATTCCTGGAAAGATTCACTTACCATCACTTCAGTGATTTCTGTTATTCTTTGTAAAAGAATATTCTTCTCTTTATAAAATGATAATGCTCAAATTGGCTTAAGTAGAGTCTCTTCAGGAGCGTCTGCACTTTTCGTACTTTTCAAATGAAAGAGGGAGCCGAACAATCTCAGAATTCTGTTTAGGAGACTTTCATTTCCCACCTTGACATTTCTCAAACTGTTGTTTCTCACCATGTGTGGTCATATCTGAAAACGATATAAGAAAACCTTATGCCAAAGCATCTTTCAAATGCTCTGCCTTTGGAGTCAGTTTGTTCATTAATGCAGGAGAACAATGTGTTTAAACCAAACTGAGTCACTTTTTGCAAGAGGATGATCTTCTAAGTTCTTCTTTATCCATGGTCATTCAGTGTCATGCATAACAATATAAAGTTGTACTTTGAATGGAAACTTTTAAAAAAGGATTAAAAAGGGTTTTCTCTATTGTTATATTTAGAATGTATACTGCAAGGACATGCTGAGTTTAATTTATATATCCGAAGGGGCAGAGCATAGAGTTACAAATCCTTGAAGAAAGGATCCCGCAGTTCTCGGTGCTGCTTAATTTCAAAAACCTAAATGGGACACAGACAAAAGACAGATATTTATTCTGTAATGTGGTGTACTACATCTCATTACCTTGTAAGTATAGGGGAGATCTTAACATATCTATAGGCCACTTCCCAGTTATATCTGGCCAATTTTGCAAATGTATTCACTCTATTGATTAGAAAAATCTCTCCCTATTGTTTGAGCTAGAAGTTTCAAAATCCTTTAAAATTAAAAGGAATAAAATATGTATTAGTGGGAAAACTCTGAAACCATCAAATATACCAAGTAGAGGAAGAAATCTGATCTTTATAGAAAATTGTCATTTATTTTAGTTGGTGGCAAACGTACCAAACCATCCAAAGTTTAATGAATATATACCTAATAAGTGAAACACACATATGCTCATGCACACACATATATGGTTCTCAATACCTGAATAATCTTATTAATGTAATTTGGTAGTTAAACTTGTCAAGGTAGAAAACTACTTTCCATTTGGCTTTCTGTGAGGCAAAAGTTGGTTAGGCCAGAGTTAATTTGAAAGAGTAAACCTAGGTCATTTAAGGTGTCTGAATTTTGCTGCGAGACTAGTAAACTTCACAGATACTAGGCAGAAAGGACTTGTAAAATGAATTGCTTTGGCTGCACACTTTGCCTACTCTCAAAGAGAGTCAGTCTTTCTCATCGCCTCCCCTCTCCTCCTTCCCCTCCCCTCTCCTCCTTCCCCTCCCCTCCTCCTCCTCCTTCTTCTCCACCTTCTCCTGCTCCTCCTGTACCTCTTTCTCTTCCTGCCTTCATCATCTTCCTACCCACTCCCTCTTCTACCTTCCTCCTCCCTTCCCCCTCCCTCCTCCTCTTCTTCTTCTCCTTCTCCTTCTTCTCCTTCTCTCTCTCCCTCCCCCTCCCTCTCTCTCCCTCTCCTTTCCTTCCTTCCCTCCCTCCCCTTCCCTGCTTCCCCCAGTTTCCCACATTCACCCAGTCAAAGTGGATGAGTCTACTCCATTCTTCTACACAGCTCCTTTTCAGGGTCCTCTTCAGAAATATTTTTCCCCTTCATGATTGCTCCAGATGTTTGTTTTAATTTGTGAATCTCCCCTGAACTTAAATGTTGTTGCACTCCTTAACAGCTGCTGAAACATATTACAGGGGTTCCATTTCAGCAAGACAATTATAAAACAATTTCACTATTTCTCTAAGCTTATGCCTGGAGTGGTAGTTTGGGGAAGACAGGAGGAGAGATAATGGAGGATAGCAGATAGCATTTTATTCCTTGGAGGGAAGGCTCAATTTTCACAAGTACAGTGTCCTCCAAGAGGAGGCCCCTGAGCTCACACCCTTTCAGGTACTGCCCCACAAAGACAAGGAATTTTCTGACTTCTCATAATTCACAGTGGAATAAAGGTACACTATATGATAAATAAGAGCAACTTCTGTATTACCTCACTGACAGTGACTCATGATCATATCACCAGCAAAGACCCTTGGAACCAGAGTATTTTGGTTTTGTGAAATCCGACTTGTGGACTTTGAGAGATAGTGGAATCTTTTTTAAAATAATTTTCTTGCTGAAGTGGAAACCCTGCAATATGTTGCAGCCTCTGTTAAGGGTTGCAACAAACATTTAAACCCACACAAATGGTGAAGGCTGCTGAGCTACTGTTTATGTAAATATTGTAATTTGGGCCTGAAAGGAATTGGAATTTGTATATTAATAAATAAAATTGGAATAAAAGAAAAAATCTGCCTTTGCTACCTTTCTTTGCAGGTCTCTAGCTCTATTTCCCTATCTGTTGAACACTTATTTAGGAAAAAGATATTGGTCTTACAGCCTTGTAGGCATTACTATGGCAAGATAATCTTTTCTTCTTTTAGATTCTGCCAACACAGCCATTTGTCAGTCAATTCAGGGATAAACCAGTTCAGTAAGTTGTTTTGTTTTCAAAGTTTGGCCCAAGGGACACTCCTTAGCCTGGGAAGTACTCTAGGTGGCATAACTCTCAAAAAGTGTAAGTCAGGTGCTTAAAACAAACCAAAACAAAAAGTAAGTAATAAAAGTGGGATTTTTTCATGATAGATTTTAATTTTTGTTATGAACTCAAATGGATTTTTTTTTCCTGGCTTAAGTGTATTTTTATTAAAAGAAGTTTATTGCATAATGATGAAATTTAAAATGTATCGGTAAAATATTAAAATATCAGAAGTAAATGAAGCTGGGGCTTCCCTGGTGGCCCAGTGGTTGAGAGTCTGCCTGTCGATGCATGGGACACGGGTTCGTGCCCCGGTCTGGGAAGATCCCACATGCCACAGAGCGGCTAGGCCCGTGAGCCATGGCCACTGAGCCTGTGCGTCCGGAGCCTGTGCTCCTCAAAGGGAAAGGCTGCAACACTGAGAGGCCCGCATACTGCAAACAAACAAAAAAGAAGAAGTGAAGCTAAATTTTTAGAATTACAAGGAGAAATTGGCCTATCCCCAATCACAGTGGAAGACTTTGACCCCTGTCTCAGAATTTTACAGACCAAGTTGACAAAAATAAAATTAATCAAAATATAATTAGCAAGCTTGATTTCCTAGAAATAAGTAGAATTCTGCAACCAACTATTAGGGAACAAACATTCTTTCCCAGCACATAAGAGGCATTTTGAAAATTTGGTTATATGCTTGGCTATAAAGAAAATCTTAAATATTAAAAAATCTGTATCCTAAAGAACATACTCTCTGACCAAAATTCAATACAATTTAGAAAGCAACAACAAAATGGTAACAAAAATCCTCACGTGTTTAGGAATCAAAACCTTGTATATATAAATAATTCATAGAGAAATTAATATTTTAATATATACTCAAAAATAGTTTTTTATGCAGATATTTATCTAATCCAGCAATAATTTTGATTAAATAGGAAAGGGCTATTTTGAACCTTCCATGGATATCAAATAATAGTAGTAAACACATAGCATAGTAATTAATAATACTTGTTGGTTGATTGGAAAAAAGTGTTAAGCAAATTAATATAATAGGAAGAAATGGACAAATTCTTAGAAATGCACAACCTGCCAAGACTGAATCAGGAAGAAATAGAAAATATGAACAGACCAATCACAAGCACTGAAATTGAAACTGTGATAAAAAATCTTCCAACAAACAAAAGCTCAGGACCAGATGGCTTCACAGGCGAATTCTATCAAACATTTAGAGAAGAGCTAACACCTATCCTTCTGAAACTCTTCCAAAATATAGCAGAGGGAGGAACACTCCCAAACTCATTCTACGAGGCTACCATCACCTTGATACCAAAACCAGGCAAGGATGTCACAAAGAAAGAAAACTACAGGCCAATATCACTGATGAACATAGATGCAAAAATCCTCAACAAAATACTAGCAAACAGAATCCAACAGCACATTAAAAGGATCATACACCATGATCAAGTGGGGTTTATTCCAGGAATGCAAGGATTCTTCAATATACGCAAATCAATCAACGTGATACACCATATTAACAAATTGAAGGAGAAAAATCATATGATCATCTCAATAGATGCAGAGAAAGCTTTCGAAAAATTCAACACCCATTTATGATAAAAACCCTGCAGAAAGTAGGCATAGAGGGAACTTTCCTCAACATAATAAAGGCCATATATGACAAACCCACAGCCAGCATCATCCTCAATGGTGAAAAACTGAAACCATTCCCACTAAGATCAGGAACAAGACAAGGATGCCCACTCTCACCACTCTTATTCAACCTAGTTTTGGAAGTTTTAGCCACAGCAATCAGAGAAGAAAAGGAAATAAAAGGAATCCAAATTGGAAAAGAAGAAGTAAAGCTGTCACTGTTTGCAGATGACATGATACTATACATAGAGAATCCTAAAAATGCTACCAGAAAACTACTAGAGCTAATCAATGAATTTGGTAAAGTTGCAGGATACAAAATTAATGCACAGAAATCTCTGGCATTTCTATATACTAATGATGAAAAATCTGAAAGTGAAATCAAGGAAACACTCCCATTTACCATTGCAAGGAAAAGAATAAAATATCTAGGAATAAACCTACCTAAGGAGACAAAAGACCTGTATGCAGAAAATTATAAGACACTGATGAAAGAAATTAAAGATGATACAAATAGATGGAGAGATGTACCATGTTCTTGGATTGGAAGAATCAACGTTGTGAAAATGACTCTACTACCCAAAGCAATCTACAGATTCAATGCAATCCCTATCAAACTACCACTGGCATTTTTCAGAGAACTAGAACAAAAAATTTCACAATTTGTATGGAAACACAAAAGACCCCGAATAGCCAAAGCAATCTTGAGAACAAAAAATGGAGCTGGAGGAATCAGGCTCCCTGACTTCAGACTATACTACAAAGCTACAGTAATCAAGACAATATGGTACTGGCACAAAAACAGAAAGATAGATCAATGGAACAGGATAGAAAGCCCAGAGTTAAACCCACGGACATATGGTCACCTTATCTTTGATAAAGGAGGCAGGAATGTACAGTGGAGAAAGGACAGTCTCTTCAATAAGTGGTGCTGGGAAAACTGGATAGGGACATGTAAAAGTATGAGATTAGATCACTCCCTAACACCATACACAAAAATAAGCTCAAAATGGATTAAAGACCTAAACGTAAGGCCAGACACTATCAAACTCTTAGAGGAAAACATAGGCAGAACACTCTATGACATAAATCACAGTAAGATCCTTTTTGACCCACCTCCTAGAGAAATGGAAATAAAGACAAAAATAAACACATGGGACCTAATGAAACTTCAAAGCTTTTGCACAGCAAAGGAAACCATAAACAAGACCAAAAGACAACCCTCAGAATAGGAGAAAATATTTGCAAATGAAGCAACTGACAAAGGATTAATCTCCAAAATTTATAAGCAGCTCATGCAGCTGAATAATAGAAAAACAAACAACCCAATCCAAAAATGGGCAGAAGACCTCAATAGACATTTCTCCACAGAAGATATACAGACTGCCAACAAACACATGAAAGGATGCTCAACATCTTTACTCATTAGAGAAATGCAAATCAAAACTACAGTGAGATATCGTCTCACAGCAGTCAGAATGGCCATCATCAAAAAATCTAGAAACAATAAATGCTGGAGAGGGTGTGGAAAAAAGGGAACACTCTTGCACTGCTGGTGGGAATGTGAATTGGTACAGCCACTATGGAGAACGGTATGGAGGTTCCTTAAAAAACTACAAATAGAACTACCATATGACCCAGCAATCCCACTACTGGGCATATACCCTGGGGAAACTATAATTCAAAAAGAGACATGTACCAAAATGTTCATAGCAGCCCTATTTACAATAGCCCGGAGATGGAAACAACCTAAGTGTCCATCATCTGATGAATGGATAAAGAAGATGTGGCACATATATACAATGGAATATTACTCAGACATAAAAAGAAATGAAATTGAGCTATTTGTAATGAGGTGGATGGACCTAGAGTCTGTCATACAGAGTGAACTAAGTCAGAAAGAGAAAGACAAATACTGTATGCTAACACATATATATGGAATTTAAGAAAAAAATGTCATGAAGAACATAGGGGTAAGACAGGAATAAAGACACAGACCTACTAGAGAATGGACTTGAGGATATGGGGAGGGGGAAGGGTACGCTGTGACAAAGTGAAAGAGCGGCATGGACATATATACACTACCAAACGTAAGGTAGATAGCTAGTGGGAAGCAGCCGCATAGCACAGGGAGATCAGCTCGGTGCTTTGTGACCGCCTGGAGGGGTGGGATAGGGAGGGTGGGAGGGAGACGCAAAAGGGAGGGGATATGGAAACATATGTATGTGTATAACTGATTAAATTTGTTATAAAGCAAAATAAATAAAAATAAATAAATAGCCTTAATGGGTTAAGATTCCCAAATCAAAGAAAAAAAAATTAATATAATAGACAATCGTAAGAAGATTATTTAATCTGTTAAGAATAACAATTTTTTTCAAGTCCTTTGACAGCACTAGATTTTCTATCACACACTTCCTAGCAAAATGCTTTGCAAACAGGCATTCAATTAATTTTTGTTGGATTTTATGCAGTAAAAATTAATGAAAAACTATCGTTGGTATAGTCTTGATGAGTTAATTGAAACTCATTCTTACCCAGTCTTTAAAGTAGATTCCCTAATATTGTCTATTTGGCAACCTGGATAAATATACTGAAGTTGTTTCAATTTAGATTTTGAAATAATTCAGAATACCTTTCCTGAAAATTCTTCTAAATTAGTGAAGCATAATCTACTTATTTAATCTTCTGAAAAGGCAAAATGACAACCAAAGCTACATCTTACAGATGTTCTTTTGACCAAGTGAGGTATGGGTGAAGTGTCTTCTCTGGACTCCGTATTCTGATCCTAAGCCAGGTGTGATATATGTTTGTTTTTGTTTTTGTTTTTTTGGAGGTTCTGGGCAATACTATGACTATATTACCCAATGCAATCCCTATCAAACTACCAATGGCATTTTTCACAGAAGTAGAACAAAAATTTTCATAATTTGTATGGAAACACAAAAGACCCCAAATAGCCAAAGCAATCTTGAGAAAGAAAAACGGAGCTGGAGGAATCAGGCTCCCTGACTTCAGACTATCTTACAAAGCTACAGTAATCAGGACAGTATGGTACCAGCACAAAAGCAGAAATGTAGATCAATGGAACAGGATAGAAAGCCCAGAGATAAACCCATGCACATATGGTCACCTTATCTTTGATAAAGGAAGCAAGAGTATACAATGAAGAAAAGACAGCCTCTTCAATAAGTGGTGCTGGGAAAACTGATATATGTTTTTGAAAGGTCTGATGATTAGCCAAAATGAGCCTGCTAAGGTTATAGATAGGCCACGTAAACGTAGTGGCCTAATGCCAGACTAAGAATTAGGCCACAGTCCCTGACTTACACAAACCCATCCTGAAAATAAATCTCATCAAACATATTTCTATTATTTAATGTCTCAGCATTGTCAAAGAAACACTTATATGGCTAAAATAATATTTAAACAGCACATTTGTGTCTGCATTTGAATCCACAGGATCTTTACAGATGAAACTCTTCCTTCCATTACAAATAAAAATTAAAACAAAAAATTCAAATAGCCTATTATATCAGTCCTTTTCCTTATATCCTCTAAATATTAGCAGTTTGCTCCACTGGATTTCATCAAGAATCCACCCTGAAGCTTATAATTATAACAGTAATATGTGGCATTGCCATCAATATGAGACCATATAGAACCTATGGCCTAAGAAAATGTAGCTGTTATGTATGATTTCAGTTATATACTAGGAATTTGAAAATAGTCAAGTATATAGGATCTCACTGATTTACAGGAATGCTGGTCTGGATTTGTGAAATACTTTCAATAGGAAAATCTTAAATATAATTCTGTTACTTTCAAGAACCTCATACGTTTTCATGTGCACCCTTATAAAAGTTGCCACTTTTTCTCCTTCATTTTGGTAGTTTGTGTACCTTTATTACTATCTAGAAAATTATTTAAAAGTAGAAACTATAACTAATTTTTATAATATATTACCTGGTGTCTAGCATATATGTGGGATTTAATAAATATTCCCTAAATATGGAGGTTGTGTGAAGGAGTGAAAGGAGCATCAGACTTGGAAGGTAGTCTTGGGCTTAATTGTGCCTCTGCTGCTAATCTGGGAGACTAGTGGTAGAGAATACAGCAGGAAAAAATGACAAAACTATTTGAAAGAGGAAAGGAAAAAGTCAAAATTGTGTAAAAGGCAAAGTTTATTTCTATACACCCCCATGATCCTTTAGATCTCTTTTGTTCCTTTCCTGCAAATCTGGGAGTCATCATTGCTACACACACACACACGCACACACTGTTCCCCACTAATGCTCCTCCCACATGTGTGTGAACACACACACACACAGAGATTTTATTTAAATAACGAGGTATTTGTCATAAATATATGTTTTCAGCCTTATTATTCAGCCTTATTATTGCCTTAGTCTCTAAGTCTTCCATATTGCCTTGCTAGATTTGACTTGCCTCGGTAATTTTCCTCTTTTGGTTAGCCTTATCTAAGATCTTCCTGTACTTTTATTTCCCTGTGTACTAGCACCATTCTCCTTTTATCCTGTTACAATTTTCAACTCAGCATTTTTTGGGAGGCTATATCCCGCTATCCTTTCTCCCCACCCACTTCTGTCTGCCGCACAACTGTGAGAGATACACTGAGGGGTTTAACTTTGAGCCTTTTAGTTGATTTCACACTCTTCAGATTTCATTTCTGCAGACTTGAAGTAAACAGCCTGTTATTGGCAAATCCAGCACTATAGTTGCCAAAATGTGTTGAAATTCCCTTTGCCTAGATAATTCCTTTGAGTTAAAAGGCCCTCCACAAAGCAGGCAGCTCTAGTTAAAATGCACGTGTAGTTCCTTGGTGAAAAGCAAGGTCACTAGACAAGACCTTCCCAATACATCAGTAAGAGAAGGTTAGCTAATGCTTTGACTTTGAAAAGGCCAGAGCAGGTTCCTGAAGGAATGGGGTAGCAGAGTGGAGTAATAAGGGAGTAAACATCTAAGGCATGGAGTATTGCCCACAAAGGTCAATTCAAGGTCAGTTCAATGAAATGTATGTTTAAGTCATCTTAGGGGCTAGAATGAGGACCCCCAAACTTTTTGAGGCTGGCAGAGATAGGGAGTTAGTGGTAAATTACCAAATTAATATTGGTGGAAAATGTCCTTTAATTTCTTCACATCTGTGCTTTAGAGCATTGATTAGACCCTGAAAGCTGTTGGTGTTTCTTGGCCTATCTCCTGTGGAAGCCATTTTTCTCTCTTCATCTCCTTTCTCAATCTTTTCTATGCCCTGCCTGTTCTCTCACTTCCCCCACTACTCCTTATTTTTCCATTTTCCCTTCTCCTTGGCATTTCCCTAAGTCTTAGTGTCCAGCCCTGTCAAGTATAGGTGCTTCAAAGGTGCCTTTGAGAACTGCTAATCACTGCTGTAGATTATGGAGACAATTAGGTTTTTAAGGACTTTTTTTTCTTTAAGGCATCAGCATCCTCTCCACCTTAGCTTCATACTAAGGGTGTTGTGTTTGTACCTCTGTAGACAGACCTGGGAGAGTTGAGGATCCTGTTTTGATTGGGTAGATTTTGAGGCAAAGCTGCTTCATTTGGTTGTCTCTTTCCTTACCCATCTGTCTTTTTCTTTCAACTAGCTGTGCTATTTGATGGATTTGAAAACACTGCAGCTTTCATCTGTGTGAGCAGATGGAATGCATTTTGCATGAGTGTTAACTGATTCATGCATTGCATAAAGAAAGCAATCTGTGTTAAAACATTGTGACATTGCAAAGAAGCATTATCTAGTGTATGCTGAAGCCTGTTTGCTTATAGAGGGTTTCATCCTTTGCCCTTGCCCATGCCCTCACCAACTACCCCATGGTCAAGTCCAGACAAACCTTAAAGAAAAAAAAAAGGATACTATCTATGGCAATGGAAGAAAATGGAAACTGAGAGGAAAAAATCTGAATACAAAAGTGGCTTCTAGTAGCTGAGTTCTTTATTTTTGTAGTGTATGGGCCTTCAGAGGGGGAAGATATCACTGTGGGGAAGCTTCACACATGGAGAACTAAATCATCATCTCTCACTTGATCATTATTTCACTATATATTATAGACAAAGCTGTTTGGAAGTGTTTTCAGAGCATTTGACATAGTGTGGTCCCTAGTCTCACAGAGTTCCTACACAGTTTACTCAGCATGAGCATAGTTACAGGCTGACTTTAAACCTGAGTTTGTGACCAGCATCAAAGTTTTCATGATGTCACCCATTTGTAGCACAAATACTCAATGGCTTTATACTTTTGTCCCCTGTGGACACTGACGTGCTTGCCACATAGCAGTGTGTTGAGAGCTTCCCTTTGTTGCCTACTAGTAGCTATTCATTTATTTCCAGCTGTGTGTATCCTGCAGCCAAGAACATTGAACTTTATAGTCCATTTTGAGCGATTTGCTGTTTGAATGCTGTAGCACAATAGAGAGCAGCTCCATTTGCAAATGATGTTACTACATATTTTGACCTATTTTTCCTGCAGGAGTAATAACAAGGGTAATAAAACTCATTTGAAGCTGCTGTATAAGCATACATAACTGCCTCAAATTACAGGGCAGTTTCTAAGCTACATAGCCACCTAAACCATGAAGGCCCTCTTCCGACTCCTTTCACAGTTCTAATAAGCATGGCTATGACTGTCCCAGATTTCTGGATGAGGAAAAACATTATTCTGTTGGACTATGCTGATGGTTAGTAGCTTTTTAGCTACAAAATTTCTGTTTCAGTACATATTCTTTGGCTCCATTTAGCCAGGGTTTGGGTAATTTGGGGGTTTGCTAACAAAAAAAAAAAAAAGAAGTGAGGAACTTGGAACTCTTGCCATCTCATGTAGTTGTAGTACCCACAAGGGGTATAAACAGCAGATCTTTACTGAAGAAGCTTTGGGAATAGTAGCCATGGGTTAAGGGAAGCATGGATAAGAATAAGATAATTTCACCTGACAAACCAAACTTGTACCAATTTGGCAAGAGCCTTGGTACTTCTATTATTTATGTAAGATCATGCCCTCTGACTAGCACATATCATCTCCCTTGAGGATCTCTGACCAAAGAGAATTGTGGGGAACTTTGAGTGGCCTCAGAGTGGAACCACAAAGGTGATTATAGGGTCAAAAATGAAATTCATCTATGGAAAAGTAACGATCTTTGAGTTCCTGGAGTAGCCTGCTTCAGTGCAACATTTCAGTCTTTGTCAGAAAATCCAGTGTATCATAGGGCACATTGGACTCTGGCCTCTCTCCAAATCTTTTCCCAGGTAACTTGGCATATCTCTGCACACTCCCCCACCATCACACACACACATACATACACACCTTTGCCCATGCATTGTCCTCCCCTATTTAGAGCTCCATATGGAGACTGACTTGCTTTAGTTTAACACATATTTGCTGTGTGATGGTGATATACCAGGCTTTGTGCTAGAGTATAAAGATATACAGAGAGGAAATTTGTCCTTAGAGAGCTGCCAGTCTAATAGTGGAGATGGATAGGTAAATAGACTAATAAGGTAAAAGGAATTTATGAGGCCTCAGAAATATAAAGTACCAACTTATAATGTAAGTTTCATTTATGTTGCTGAAACAACATGAATGCAGATTAAATCTCATGATATATTTATACGGATATGACACTTCTTCATAGGGACATAAAAGTGATAACTGTCATAAAAAATATAAAGTCCAGCAACAATCTGTTTGTTACTATTCTTGAAGGAAGTGTAGCTCCTGTTTCCCCCCAAATTGCAAGTTCTGCAAGTTGTAGCAACTTGATTATGGAAGCCTTCTATCCTAAGGTGTCAAGGTTAAAATAGTATTTATTCAACTCCAGGCTCCATCTGCTCAAAGCCAGAAATATCTGCTCCTGCTTATTCTGAATTCTCTCCAAAAGGAGAAAGTCATATCCAAAAAGAATTTTCCAATTTTGATACATTTGGTTGTATCAAGATTTTTGTGATGATGGGGTACTCATGCAAATATCAAATCAAAGAATCTTTTTAATGCCCCTTGTCAGTTAAATAACTATTATTTCCCCTCAATCAAATTTAATGAACACAGCTGTTGTGTCCTAGCACTGTACTAGGCTTTGTGGGAGTTATAAAAATTGTGAGTCTTAATAATCTTGTCAATTATCAAATTGTGCTTTTCAAACATCTACACATCTGTGAGTTCCTTACAACATTTTAAAGCAAATCTAAAGTTAAAGTCTATGGAATTCCTTTAAGGAGCTCCCCTAACAGGCTGCATCTCTTCCTTTGGCAATCTTTAGAATAAATAAATCTTCCTGATGGATAAGCGGTGAGGTGTAAGGGTGACTAACATGTTCCCTTATACGTCTCCCAACTCTACCCACTCACCACTACTACCAGTCTGTGCTAGATCCTCTCCAATCTTGGCCACACCTCCAAGCCCTGACTGCTCCAAATTCATCTGTTCCTTTGGCATCGTTGAGCTTGTTGGTAGTGATTAAGACTAAAAGGGGAAGCAAAGGAAAAGACCTTTCAAACACGGACCAAACCACTTTTACTTCCCATCTCAAATATTGATTAAGGAAAGTCCCTGCTTGGAGGCAGGGTTATGGGCTTGCTAACCTTTGAAATTTCTCTTGAGACCCATGGCTTTGTTTTTCTGCATAGACAGGATGCTGACAAAAACTATCCTGTTAGCCACGTTGTCTTATCCCTCCACAGCACAGCATGAAGTACTCGGTCAATGCTGTTTAGGGCTGCACTCTTGGTGGCCTTGAAGCCTCACTTGGTTTGTTTGCTAGGAGAAAGCTGGCACCCAAACAAATGACTAGAAGGACAAAACTGTGTGAATGAAAAACAAGGTTACCAAATGGACATGAGTGCAGTGAGTGCCTTGTGGTCTTTTGCCACCACAAAACCAATTGAAAAGAAAGAAAGAATGCCCTGGGGATTATGTGGTTTAGATTTGCCAACAGAAGGCAAAGTAAATAACTAGAAGGACTATGTAGGAACTGCCGAATAGTTGGCAGTCTTTCCACAACAGTTTCCTTAACTGCATTATTAAAAATAAAGTTTTTAGCCTAATCAAAATTACAAGGCCATCGAGGACTGTCTTGTGTTCTTTCCGGGGGGAAAAAAACATGGTAATTAACTGCTGCAGAATGATGGATTTTTTTCCAACACAGCTGTCACAACTGCTATTTTAAATCATTTGTTATGGTTTAAAATGTGTAATCCCCAAGAAATTGATCATTACTGCAATTCAGTGCTGGTTTTTCATTGCCTTAACCACCCTGAGCTTTGCATTAGACCATTAACTAACAAAAGCCAGTCATAAAGTACTATACTACTAATGGCTAATTTCTCAGTGATCACTTCTGTCCTCTTTTAAACAAGATTTTATTTTTTAAAAATTTACATTGAAATTTCTGGCATTACAAAAACAGGTGCACACTTGTATTCTCTCCTTTCCACCTCTCTTCTATTTATGGCCACTCCCACATTTCCCTTTTCTTTTCTTCTTCAGTGGCTGTGCCTTCATAATCTGTATTACCTCATAGTCTTTGTTCATGGTGTGTCACTCACTGGGTCCATCCTGCCCTTCAGAATCTGTTCAAATGCTATGCCATCTTCATGGTCCAATTGATATTCTACCTCTTTCAGGAAGCCTTCCCATTTACTATTCATCATTCACTTAACTAGTATTTGTTAAAAGGGTCTTATAAACTAGCCGTTGTGCTAGGCACTAGAGATACCAAAATATAAGACATATATTCCCAGATTTCAGGAACTTTTATTTTTTTACCTGAGTTTATTGATGGAGTGACTAAATCCTTGATATGATTATGTGCTTGAAAACTAGACTTTATTGCCTTAATTTATTTTTCCATTGCAATTGTCTGCATGTAATTGATTTACCCATATATCTTATTTATCATTGTCAATGTGGTTCTGTATAATAAAGGATTTGAGAAGATTGGGCCCTGCCTGGGGCAGTCACCTGTTCCCTGCTCTACTACTGTCCTTCTTCTCCCTACTCTTCCTTCCATATCTACATCTATCTTCTAGATTTCCTAACAGAAATCATAATGAATAAGTGGAATAGCTATTTATCACCATCTGAATAGGTCCAAAGGCAGAAGATAAGCCAATCAAACAAAAATGGAAATCTTGAGATGCTGTGGGCCAAAAGGAAGTATGATGGACTGGTTGGTCTGCTAGAAGTCAAATAAGGCTAAGTTTCAAGTGACCACGATACTGACAATTTGTAATTTTCTTCTGTAATCATTAAGTAATCTATAGTTTGATTCTGGATTCCCAATCTACAAGTTGAGCTTGCTTTATTACTTTTGATATATTCCCTCAGATTGGAAATAATCTGAAATGTGGTAATTTGACTTCCCAAAAATAAATTTGAGGAGTTTGGTATTTAATGAAATCTAGTATAAGTCCATTTGTAAACCAGAGAGTTCTTTTATGGCCATTACTTCGTTTATTTTGTTATGTATATAAAGATTTTCCTGTAATGTTTTTTTTTTTAAAGCAGACACATATACATTTTAACAATGTTTTATATGTAACTTGTGCCCTAAATTCAGGGACATGTCACATTTTATGTTCATAGGACAGATTCACAATGCTTATATTCAGCTTGGAGCCATTGAAGAGCAACAATACAGTAATAAACTCTGTTTTTCCTGGGGGAAGCAGATGAAATAATGCTGCTTATTTGATTGTCTAAATTAATTAATTAATAAGAACACAAATCACTGCCAAATTGAAATCAACACATTGAGGAATTTGTGTTCTTTCCTGGATAATTTCAAATGGTCCTGGAAAAAGAATACAAGTTTGTCCTAATTACTATATTTTGGAGTACAATCCTAGAAAATAGTATGATCATAAATTAGTAAGGGACGTTTTTTAGGACTTTATTTAAGACCTATTGTTTTATCATATATTTTGTCTCTTGAACCCTTTAAACTGTACTTAGACTATATTTGGGACCAACGAGTTCATGTTGTTAACTAGTCTTCGTATTTGGTTTCATTCTGTAATTGTTTCAGGTAATACATCTTAAATACTGTGTATATATATATGTATGTATATATATATATATATATATATACATATATAGGTATATATATATATATACATACATATATATATATATATTTTTTAATTTTTTTTTTTGCGATACGCAGGCCTCTCACTGTCGTGGCCTCTCCCGTTGCGGAGCACAGTCTCTGGACGCTTAGGCTCAGTGGCCATGGCTCACAGGCCCAGCCGCTCCGCGGCATGTGGGATCTTCCCAGACCGGGGCACAAACCCATGTCCCCTGCATCGGCAGGCGGACTCTCAACCACTGTGCCACCAGGGAAGCCCCCAATACTGTATATTTTTTAAGTAAAATCGTGACTTGTTGCATTTTGTCTCTTCATCTCTCCACCCCGCCCCCCATTTTTTTTACTCCCTCACACTTTGAGAATGCCTTCTCAGCCACCTTTACCCATTCTAGGCACCTCCTACCTTCATTATGGCTGAGGAGCAATCTCTCCTGGAACTCCTCAGACTCTAGCCCTTACCTGCCTCCATCAATACTTAACTGTTCATTATCATTCTTGCAGTTATTTAATCTGATCCTATAACTCATGCTAAAGTGTTAATGAAAAATGATAAATCAATCTGTCTTTTTCTCAGCTAACATTTGAATAATCAGAGTATCATTCCTTTAATAAAATTGAGGCCATAATAGTGATTTTATACTTTGTAGTGGGTTGTAAGGTGGATTGGAGGGGGAGATTTTTTGAGTAGTTGACCTTCTGTTGCCCCTAAAAATCATATCATATGAGCTTCATCTATTAATAACTAAACTTAAATAAAATAAATGAGCTTATTGACAAGACAGACAGTTGCCTGAGGTGGAAATATAGGTGATTTGGTGCCAAATGTCAATAGGCTTGAGCCTAGAGTCAGGAATGGCTACAAAAAATTGTTACTACATATCTTCTGTTACTCAAATATGAGAGGGTGAAACTCGGATCTGAGACATAAACTGGACCCTAGGCACCAGCTGAGCCTGCTAACACTACACTCTGGAGCTGAGATGGAGCCCACCAGGCCCGAGCACCCAGCACCCTGCATACCTCAGACCTGGTGCCTGGCCCTCAGATGACTGCACCTGGAGGAGGAGCCAATGACAGGATGGCCACCCCTCAGGTGTCTCTGTGACAAGATGGCCACCCAGATGGCTCCTGTGCTGGAAGCCTCATGCCAAACAACCAGCAAGACAGGAACACAGCCCTCCCATCTGCAGACAGGCTGCCTAAATTTGTACTAAGCTCACAGACCACCCAAAGCACACCACCTGAAGCTGCCCTGCCCATCAGAGGGACAAGACTCAGTTCCACCCACAAGAGTGCAGGCACCAGTCCCTCCCACCAAGAAGCCTACGCAAGCCCCTGGATCAACCTCACCCACCTGAGGGCAGACACCAGAAGCAAGAGGTACTATGACCCTGTGGTCTGCAGAAAGGAGACCACAAACACAGTAAGTTAGACAAAATGAGAAGACATAAAAATATGTTGCAGACGAAGGAGCAAGATAAAAACACAAGACCAAATAAATGAAGAGGAAATAGGCAAGCTACCTGAAAAAGAATTCACAGTAATAATAGTAAACATGAACCAAGATCTCAGAAATAGAATGGAGGCACAGATCAAGAAGATACAAGAATTGTTTAACAAGGACCTAGAAGAACTAAAGAACAAACAAAGAGTGATAAACGACACAATAACTGAAATGAAAAATACAATAGAAGGAATCAATAGCAGAATAACTGAGTCAGAAGAATGGCTAAGTATGCTGGAAGATAGAATGGTGGAAATAATGGCTGCAGAGCAGAAAAAAGAATGCAAAGAACTGAGCACAGTCTCAGAGACCTCTGGGACATTAAATGCACCAACATTTGAATTATATGGGTCTCAGAAGAAGAGAAAGAGAAAGGGTCTGAAGAGATTATACTTGAAAACTTCCCTAACATGGGAAAGGAAATAGTCACCCAAGTCCAGGAAGTGCAGAGATTCCCATACAGGATAAATACAAGGAAAAACATGCTGAGACATACTAATCAAACTAACAAAAATTAAATACAAAGAAAAAATATTAAAAGCAGCAAGGGAAAAGCAACAAATAATATACAAGGGAATAACCATAAGCTTATCAGCAGATTTTTCAGCAGAAACTCTCCAGGCCAGAAGGGAGTGGCAAGATATACTTAAAGTGATGAAAGGGAAAAACCTACAACCAAGATTACTCCACCCAACAAGGATCTCATTCAAATTCGATGGAGAAATCAAAAGTGTTACAGACAAGCAAAAGCTAAGGGAATTCAGCACCACCAAACCAGCTCCACAACAAATGCTAAAGGAACTTCTCTAGGTGGGAAACACAAGAGAAGAAAAAGACCTACAAAAACAAACCCAAAACAATTAAGAAAATGGTAATAGGAACATACATATTGATAATTACCTTAAATGTAAATGGATTAAAGGCTCCAACCAAAAGGCACAGATTGGCTGCATGGATACAAAAACAAGACTCGTATATATACTATCTACAAGAGACCCACTTCAGACCTAGGGACACATACAGACTGAAAGTGAGGGGATGGAAAAAGATATTCCATGCAAATGGAAATCAAAAGAAAGCTGAAGTAGCAATACTCATATCAGAAAAATAGACTTTAAGATAAAGACAATTACAAGAGACAAGGAAAGACACTACATAATGATCAAGGGATAAATCCAAGAAGATATAACAATTGTAAATATTTAAGCACTCAACATAGGAGCACTTCAATACATAAGGCAAATGCTAACAGCCATAAAAGGGGAAATCAACAGTAACACGATAATAGTGGAGGACTTTAACACTCCACTTACACCAATGGACAGATGATCCAGACAGAAAATTAATAAGAAAACACAAGCCTTAAATGACACATTAGACCAGATAGACTTAACTAATATTAATAGGACATTCCATCCAAAAGCAGCAGAATACACTTTCTTCTCAAGTGCACACAGAACAGTCTCCAGGATAGATCACATCTTGGGTCACAAATCAAGCCTCAGTAAATCTAAGAAAATTGAAATCGTATCAAACATCTTTTCTCACCACAACACTATGATATTAGAAATCAATTAGAGAAAGAAAAGTGTAAAAAACATAAACACATGGAGGCTAAACAATATACTACTAAGTAACCAGTGGATCAGTGAAGAAATCAAAGAGGAAATAAAAAAATACTTAAAAACAAATGACAATGAAAGCACGACAACACAAAACCTATGGGATGCAACAAAAACAGTTCTAAGAAGGAAGTTTATAGCAATACAATCCTACCTCAAGAAACAAGAAAAATCTCAAATAAACAACCTAACCTTACACCAAAAGCAATTAGAGAAAGAAGAACAAACAAAACCCAAAGTTAGTAGAAGGAAAGAAATCATAAAGATCAGATCAGAAATAAATGAAAAAGAAATGAAGGAAACAATAGCAAAGATCAATAAAACTAAAAGCTGGTTCTTTGAGAAGATAAACAAAATTGATAAACCATTAGCCAGACTCATCAAGAAAAAAAGGAGAGGACTCAAATCAACAAAATTAGAAATGAAAAAGGAGAAGTTAAAACTGACACTGCAAAAATACAAAGAATC
This sequence comes from Mesoplodon densirostris, assembly GCF_025265405.1. NCBI lineage: Eukaryota > Metazoa > Chordata > Mammalia > Artiodactyla > Ziphiidae > Mesoplodon > Mesoplodon densirostris. The sequence goes on along the minus strand of NC_082681.1, from coordinate 46,025,998 downwards.
ATAAGAGACAACTAGAAGTTACTATATGCAAAAGAAATGGACAAATTCTTAGAAAGGTACAACCTTCCAAGCCTGAACCAGGAAGAAATAGAAAATATGAATAGACCAATCACAAGTATTGAAATTGAAACTGTGATTAAAAATCTTCAAACAAACAAAAGCCTGGGACCAGATGGCTCCACAGGTGAATTCTATCAAACATTTAGAGAAGAGCTAACACATATCCTTCTCAAACTCTTCCAAAAATCTGCAGAGGGAGGACTACTCCTGAGCTCATTCTATGAAACCACCATCACGGTGATAATGAAAGCAGAAAAAGGTATCACCAAAAAAGAAAATTACAGGCCAATATCATTGATGTACATAGATGCAAAAATCCTCAACAAAATACTAGCAAAAAGAATCCAACAGCACATTAAAAAGAGCTTACACCATGATCAAGTGGGATTTATCCCAAGGATGCAAAGATTCCTCAATATACACAAATCAATCCATGTGATGTACCATATTAACAAATTGAAGAATAAAAACCATATGATCATCTGAGTAGATGCAGAAAAAACTTTCAACAAAATTCAACACCCATTTATGGTAAAAACACTCCAGAAAGTGGGCATAGAGGGAACCTACCTCAACATAATAAAGGCCATATTTGACAAACCCACGGGAAACATCATTTTCAATGGTGAAAAACTGAAAGCATTTCCTCTAAGATCAGGAATAAGACAAGGATGTCCACTCTCACCACCTTTATTCAACATAGTTTTGTAAGTCCTAGCCATGGCAATCAGAGAAGAAAAAGAAAAAAAGGAGTCCAAATTGGAAAAGAAGAAGTAAAACGGTCACAGTTTGCATCCTAAAGATGCAACCAGAAAGCTACTAGAGCTCATCAATGAATTTGGTAAAATAACAGGATACAAAATTAATGCACAGAAATTTCTTGCATTTCTATATACTAACAATGAAAGATCAAAAGAGATATTAAAGAAACAATCCCATTTACCATCGCAACAAAAAGAATAAAATACCCAGGAATAAACCTACATAAGGAGGCAAAAGGCCTGTACTCAGAAAACTATAAAATACTGATGAAAGAAATCAAAGACAACACAAACAGATGGAGAGATATACCATGTTTTTGGGTTGGAAGAATCAATATTATGAACATGACTATACTACACAAAGCAACCTACAGATTCAATTCAATCCCTATCAAATTACCAAGGGCATGTTTCATAGAATTAGAACAAAAAAATTTTACAATTTGTATGGAAACCCAAAAGACCCCAAATAGTCAAAGCAATCTTGAGAAAGAAAAATGGAGCTGGAGGAATCAGGCTCCCTAACTTCAGACTATCTTACAAAGCTACAGTAATCAAGACAGTATGGTACCAGAACAAAAACAGAAATATAGATCAATGGAACAGGATAGAAAGCCCAGAGATAAACCCACGTACATATGGTCACCTTATCTTTGATAAAGGAGGCACGAGTATACAATGGAGAAAAGACAGCCTCTTCAGTAAGTGGTGCTGGGAACACTGGACAGCTACACATAAAAGAATAAAATTAGAACACTCCCTAACACCATACACAAAAATAAGCTCAAAATGGATTAAAGACCTAAATGTAAGGCCAGACACTCTCAAACTCTTAGAGGAAAACATAGGCAGAACACTTTGACACAAATCACAGCAAGATCTTTTTTGACCCACCACCTAGAGTAATGAATATAAAAACAAAAATAAACGAATGGGAACTAATGAAACTTAAAAACTTTTGCACACCAAAGGAAACTATAAACAAGATGAAAAGACAACCCTCAGAATTGGAGAAAATATTTGCAAACAAATCAACTGACAAGGGATTAATTTCCAAAGTATACAAGTAGCTCATGCAGCTCAATATCAAAAAGCAACCCAATCAAAAAATGGGTGGAAGACCTAAATAGATACTTCTCCAAAGAAGACATACAGATGGCCAAAAAACACATGAAAATATGCTCAACATCACTAATTTTTAGAGATATGAAAATCAAAACTACAATGAGGTATCACCTGACACTGGTCAGAATGGCCACCATCAAAATATGTACAAACAATAAGTGCTGGAAAGGGTGTGGAGAACAGGGAACCCTCCTGCAGTGTTGATGGGAATGTAAATTGATACAGCCACTATGGATAACAGCATGGAGGTTCCTTAAAAAACTAAAAATAGAACTACCATATGACCGAGCAATCCCGCTCCTGGGCATCTACCCAGAGAAAACCATGATTCAAAAAGACACATCCACCCCAAAGTTCATTGCAGCACTATTTACAATAGCCAGGACATGAAAGCAACCTAAATGTATGTCAACAGAAGAATGGAAAAAAGAAGATGTGGTACATATATACAGTGGAATATTACTCAGCCATAAAAAGGAACAAAAGTGTGCAATTTGTAGAGATGTGTATTGACCTAGAGACTGTCATACAGAATGAAGTAAGTCAGAGGGAGAAAAAGAAATATTGTATAATATTGCTTATATATGGAATCTAGAAAAATGATACCAATGAACTTATTTGCAAAGCACAAATAGAGACACAGACGTAGAACGGATGAATGGATACTGGGGGGAAGGGAGGTGGGATGAATTGGGAGATTGGGATTGACATATATACACTACTATGTATAAAATAGATAACTAATGAGCACCTACTGTATAGCACAGGGAACTCTATTCAATGCTGTGTGGTGACCTAAATGGGAAGGAAATCCAGAAAAGAGGGAATATATGTATACGTATAGGTGATTCACTTTGCTGTACAGCAGAAACTAACACAACAATGTAAAGCAACTATACTCCAATAAAAATTAATTAAAAAATATAAGAGGGCTTCTTATGGTAGGAATGAGAGCTAGGAAAATATTCTTCTTGCTCTGTGATGCTTGAGAATTAAAGGGTCATTCTTTGCACACAAACTCTATTTAAGGGAGCACTCCTAATCCAGTGCAGTTAGTACCTCCTGTATGATATTATTGGAATTACTGATGGTAGGAAAATCAGACCCAAAAAACCCACATTTATAGTTTAAGGTTTTCCTTGTGATTTTCCTGTTTAATAGTCACTAAGACCAGTGGGAAATGTGAGATTATTTAGCATTCAATCTAGAATTCAAAGCCCAACTCTTTTCTTAGCATTCTCTATGTGTGTTTTCTACAAATAGTGTTTAAATTTTTATAAAACATACATTGTAATTGATAAAAGGCACATTCTAGAAATTGAATTTACTGGTGCTGGTTCAACATCTCATTTGGGAGACGGTCTGTTTATGACAACATGACCTTCAGCTAAGATCACAAAACAGCTTCTATGTAGTCAGTGAACCACAAGATGGCACCACTGAACAAATATTGTTTATCTCAAGATGACTTCTAGGTTCTTTAGATAAATGCTCAAGAATAGTGTTATCCCTCTTCAAAAGCAACCTCAATCACTTCTGATTGATAGAGTGAATAGAGTATGAAAGGGGCAAATAGTAACTTTACAGTAAAGAAACCTGGCAGACATCACTTAAACCAAGTGATCTAGGTTAACTTCACCAGTGATCAGTCATGGTTATACCATGTACCCCTGACATGATGTAATGAGAAGGGCACTTCACCTCTGTGGTGTTCTTTCCTCAAACCCATGACCTCAGCCTAATCATGAGAAAACATCAGACAAACCCAAAGTGAAGGACATTCTATAGAATAGTTGACCAGTATTCCTGAAAAGTCTCAAGTTCATGAAAAATAGAAAAGTAGACTAAGGAACTGTCACAGATTGCAAGAGCCTAAGGAGATATGACAGCTAAATGGAATGCAGGTTCCCAATGCAAGTCCTACAAAAAGGACTTTAGTGTAAAAACTGAGGAAATCCTAACAAATTCTCTAATGCAGTTAAGAGTATTAGACCAATATTAATTTCTTAGTTTTGACAATTGTGCCATGGTCATATAAGATGTTAACATTAAAAGAAGCTGGGTGAAGGATATACAAGAACACTCTTGTACTGTCTTTGAAATTGTTCTCTAAGTCTGAAATTATGATTTAAAATAAAAATAGTTTAAAAGTCAAGATACAGAAAATAGTCTCTGAAATACTAAGTTAACAGGAAGCAGTTTTCCATTTATCTATTATCTGCATATTCTAGACCTCTATGGAAGCTTGCATAATGGTTAGGCATATTAACCCCATATATGGTTCCAAGATCTGGGGTTTAATTCCTCTATAGACACAGTGAGCATGTTTTTAAAACCCCACATTAGGATTCCTTGTCTGTCAAAATAATTTTGTGCAGTTTTCAAGTGAGAGAATAAATCCCAGATAATGAGGCTGGAAGCAAGTTGATTTTCTCTGTTCTATGGCAATTGGTGGCACCTTTTAAAGATATTCAGTTATCTCACTAATGTGTGTCATGAGTATGATGGCTGTGTATTCCAGAGTGTAAAAACTTTTGTGGTTTACTAACCATAGATCAAATAATGCAATATATGGCTAATACCTTTGCTAACAAGCCAAATATTTGTGTGGCACAGGATATTATTTTGGCTCACAAAAACCTCTTAGAATCAAGGAAGTAAATATTTTAACTCCTCTAAAGGGTGTGTGAGAACCAGTTTCCAACATGTTGTATTTGACTAAAAAGTTTGACTAAAAGGTGTTTTGACTAAAAAGTGTTTTGACTAAAATTTGACTAAAAAGTGTTTATGGGAATAATTAGAAAAACAATACTTTCTACATCATGATACGGGCTAAATAGATAAAAATATTAATATATATTTTCTCCCAGAGCTGTAAATAAATGTGGGACTCTCCAACATATTTAAATTTCCACATGCAAGAGAATGAAATTGGACCCCTATCTTACACCACTTACAAAAATTAACACAAAATGGGTTAAGGACTTAACCTGGAGTTGTAAAGCTCCAAGAAGAGAACATAGGGGGAAAATCTTCTTGATGTTGATCTTGGAAAGGATTTTTTGGATATGACACCAAAAGCACAAGCAACAAAATAAAAAACTTAAGTGGGACTACATCAAACAAAAAACCTTCTGCACAGCAAAAGAAACAATCAGCAAAATGAAAAGGCAACCTAAATGAGAGAAAATATTTGCAAATCATCTATCTGATGAGGGATTAATATCTAAAATATTAATTACTCTTCTCTGATCAGTCAATAACCTACAACATTTTCCTTTCCTTTAAAAATCCTAGTCTTTGGTAACTGTCATGCTCCACCCAAAACTGCTCGCCTGATCCTAGACATTTCCTTATACCTGGATCATTAGTTTCTGAACTGTATCCCGAGTCCAGCCCTATTCCCTTGCTTAGTTTCTATCCTTCTAGCCTTGTGTACTAGTTTCCTAGGTCTGTTGTAACAAATTACCAAAAACTGGATGGCTTAAAAGAAAAGATATTTATTCTCTCACAATTCTGGAGGCTAGAATTCCAAAATCAAAGTGTCTGTAGGGCCATTCTCCCTCTGAAGGCACTAGGGAGGAAGCCTTCCTTGCCTCTTCTAGCTTTGGGCAATTGCCAGCAATCCTTGGTTTTCCTTGACTTGTAGACACACTGGTCCAATCTCTGCCTCTGTCATCACATGGCATTCTCCCTGGGTATTTGTGTCTAAATTTTCCCCTTCTTATAAGGTCACTAGTTATTGGCTTTAGGGCCATCCCTAATTGAGTATGACTTCATCTTAACTTGATTACATCTACAAAGACCCTATTTTCAGAAAAGGTGACACCCACAGGTACCAGTGGTTAGAACTTCAGCATATTTTTTTGGAGGACACAACTGAACACAAAACACCTTGACCTGACTCTCACAGGCCTGACTCCATAAACTGAAACCAACAATCCATGCCATTCCCCATCAGTGCTACAACAATCTAACCAGTATAACTGTTTAATGTTAGTTCTTAGGCATGAACTGGAGTTCAATCAAAGTGCTGGTGTTTCTAGAGTTACTGTATTTCCTTGAAAGTCTAATGATCCATTTCTGACACATGGCTTCATTTACAAACAGTGGCTTGATCAATAGGATTGAAGTAACCTTAAATGTATGGGATTAAATCCTATCAAACATATCAGTGGAGAAAATGGAGTTTTGACACTCACATAGCATGTAACATTGATAGTAATGGTAGAGTGGGATTCTTTTTCTTTTGCGCTTCTTTGATCAGTTGGCTTTATTTTGATGAGAAAACTTGTAGGAATCATCTAAAAACAGTATTCATATACTTCAAAGCATATGCTTTATAAGAGAGGTTTAACAACAAACTAACAATATATTTAAGTATCACTGTCCTGAAATCAAGGAATCTCGATCTTCTGCATAGTTACTCACTTGACAGGTTACCCAAGATATTTAAAATATTATACAGAAATACCACCCCTCATTTGATCATTCTATAAGTTAAAAAGTGTGGCTGTTTTTCACATGAGATCTGTGACTAGTGACAGTCCTTTGTTTTGCCCCTATATTAGTTTACTACAGTTGCAGTAATAAATCCACAAATTAGGTGGCTTTAAACAGAAATTTATTCTCTCATAGTTCTCAAGGCTGTAAGTCTGCAGATTCATTCTCCCTCTGAAGGCTCTAGGGAAGAATACTTCCTTCCCTCTTCCTAGCTTCTAGTGGTTGCCAGCAATCCTTGGCATCTCTTGACTCATAGCTGCATCACTCCACTTTCTTCCTGTCTTCATATGACCATCTTCCCGTGTGTGTGTGTGTGTGTGTGTGTGTGTGTGTCCAAATGTCCCTCCCTTTTCTCTTATAAACATACTAGTCACTGACCACTGTAATCCAGTATGACCTCATTTAACTTGATAGCAACTTCAAAGACCCTATTTTCGAGGAAGGTCACAATATGAGGTTATGGGTGAACCTGAATTCTGTGGAGATACTGTCTAACCCAGTACAGCTGAAGAATCAAATCTGCTGGAGAACTATCAGAAAAGGCATTCTGTTTCAAGTTCAAGCCTTACTCATATCAATATCAGACTGATTTTTTTTCTATGACTACAGTTTGAAATATTTTAAAAGGCACCAGCCGCAAAATAAGAACTCTTGTTCCAAACCTCTGTGTTCATTTTTGAAAATTATCAACCTGTAACTTGTACTCACATTTTCTAAGTCCAAGTTCTTAGAATTCAGAGTGTTTTCAATAAGAAAGAATCTTTCAGAACTCCTGTTCATAAATATTTTTGGTTCATATGATTGTGGGCACACTAAGTGGTTTAAAGGCCATTGAATTAATTATGTATCATTCTTTTCTGTGATCATTATGGAAAAAACATTTTTAGTATGTGAAAGGTGTTCAATAGAAATATCTGTCTGCATAGTACCACGTAATCAGTTGGAAAAATGTTCAATAAAACATTTCCTTTTTCCCTATCTCCAGTCTGAAATTTTTACTTTTTATCTGGGTGCTTCAGTGCCATGTAAACCTAGATTAAAGATACTAAGAAAGCAATGCCTTCAAATGGCCAATCATGTCCACTACTCAAATCAAACATAAAAAGCAAAACTGCATAAATTTGCTTGATTTTTTGAGTGACATGGTTGGGGTTTCTTTAAAATGTTCATAGTTTAATATTTCTGTCCTCTACGTAATACCTTATAGTTAATCTCTATATAATATTTTATATTTCATAATAGGCTACAATGTTTAACCTTATTTAATTTTAATATTTTTTACTTTGTTTACTTCTTGATTGCTAGATTATATAGCCAGCATTTGATGTTTATTACTATCCTGTGTTTCAGGGACTCCATGAAAAGACTGGTGCACTTACAGCTGTTAAAGTGATGAATGCTCGTAAGGTAATATTACCTCCTATCTGTATTCTGTTCCCTTAGTAGACTATGGTCTTGTGATAAACAGCTCAGAAAATATTGTACTTTTTTATCATTGTTATATATAATTATCTTAATCTGCATTTATTATATTTATCATTTAATATTATTTCTATCATTAGTATATTATTTTTATTATTTATTACATTTACACGTAAAAACTTCTACTCACAATGAAAGTGCTATATATTCTAGTATTCTATAAAAATGAAAAAAATATCTGTACTCCTGTCTATTTCTAGTTGATTATCTGTTTCCAGGGATAGTAAAAAGTAGATTTCCTCTAATGTTGTGTTAGTCCTCTCTTTCATCATATTTCTTTCCCTCCCCAACCATTCCTTTTGAGAGTTGAGGCCACTAGATTTTCAATGACAGGTAGAAGGAAAAGAACTTGTCTGAGATGCACATTTTTCATGTATTTTCTGACAGGTGCGTGAGAGAGACAGTTTAATTCGCACTGTTCCTGCTAACATTCATAAAGCTGTGTCGTGGTTCATAACATATTGTCATAGAATTTGTTAAGCCCTGATTTCTGTCCTCTTTCTTTAGCATGAGTGCCTCACTTTCTCAAGATAATATTAGCATGAGCATAGCAAAGGTCAAAACATTTTCACTTCACTACACCCTAAAGGAAAATTCTCAAATATTATATTTGAAAAATTGTACATGTTAACTGAGTTGTTATCAATGTCATAAACTGTTCTTTTCCAATTTGTGCAGGAAGTGAATTGCTGAAACTATTTTAAGAGTTGCATGCTTTTTGTTTTGCTAGTAAATGTCAAATGTTGCAAACCAACATGAGTTTCAATGAATTTTGAGGTTTTGTGGACTTATTTTGGCCTATAAACCATGACTTCCAAATAATCAGCCTGGTGTTTTTTGAGTGAGACTCTCTAAAATACTTATTTCCTTTTTTTTTAACTTGAGAGACTTTGACCCACACTTAATCTACATTTCAGATACTCTAACTTGAAATAGTTAAAAATCATGTTCATCCCATAGATAGTGTCAATTACCTTGTTTATTTTTGGGGGGAAATAGCACTTTACTAACATCAAATTGTAATATCCCATTAATGGCAGTTAAATTTGTTACTATGAATTTGGTGCCAAGTTTCTGTATATATAAGAATCTGATTATTTATTAAAACTATTAGCGAAAATTGAGAGAGGAATAATATTATGTTACTCTTCCATTTAGTACTAGAAAGCACAAAGCACTTAAGAATAAACCATTTTCAGAGTGTACCAGTGGGTTTAATAACATTTTATTCTTGGCTTTGCAGACCCCTTTACCTGAAATAGGGAGGCGAGTGAGAGTGAATAAGTATCAAAAGTCTGTCGGGTGGAGATACAGTGTAAGTACTGAAAGCCTTCATTAGCCCCCAAGCCGTCTTTCCTTTAATTTTCAAGTTAAACTAGTCCCTTTGTGTTGTATCATTATCTTTAGAAGGCCACCACTAAAATGTTCTTGCCAGAAGTGATAACATATTTATGTTTTTAACATATTCACATAGTTTCATTCATTATATGTGAACACTAGCATCTATCAGAAAGCAGAGCCTGGAAGAAATGGTTCCCTGAACAGGTAAGTGTTGACTGCAGATGAAGGACTGAGTAAATTCACAGTGCTCTATGCCCTTTAGCTGAGTAATAACAAAAGAGATGATGCAAACAAGAGTGAATTTTGCCTAAAACTGGACTTGGCAAGGTCCTTTTTACACCTTTTACACGGTATTCCGGACTGACTGACTTTTCCCCCATTATGATTCTAAGAAACATTGCCATCATATATGAGCACAATGATGACTACTTTTTTGTATGTGTGAGACCAGTAGAAGACAGAAAACCAACAGGCTACCCAGCCTAAGAGTGTTGAGACATCTGGCACAGTACTTGAATACATGAAGGAGTGTGAAAGTGCTTTCTACTTGAAGCTTTTTAACTGCTTTACAAAGCAGTCTCTATTACTCTGATAATTTGCTGGCTCTAGAATAAGCGCTGGCAAAGGAAATTCTTTTTCAGGAGATGTTGATGATCTAGATGTTAGTGATCTATCAAAATATTCTCTGGGCCTAAATGTAGAGTTTTGCTCTTACAATATAATTGATATATTTTTTCTTAATTGTCTCCCCTGCAGTTAACTATCTAGTAGTCAAATATTTTCAACCTTTTGTGTCTTAATAAATATGCTCCCAGACCCATTTAAAATAACCTTTTCCATTAACAATCACATCCAGAAGAACTTTCTAGTTATATTAGGAAGGTATTGGTAAAGAGTTTCATGATTGGTTTAGTAAGTACTGGGCTCCTGTTTTGTTTACAGTGTATCTTGGGAGAAAAAGCATATCCAAAAGTAACAGGTAGTACTGATAAATAACATGCTTTGGTTGATCAAGAATCTGTGAAAGGGACTTCCCTGGTGGCACAGTGGTTAAGAGTCCACTTGCCAATGCAGGGGACACAGGTTCGATCCCTGGTCTAGGAGGATCCCACATGCTGTGGAGCAACTAAGCCCGTGTGCCACAACTACTGAGCCTGCTCTCTAGAGCCCTCGGGCCACAACTACTGAGCCCACGTGCCATAACTACTGAAGCTCGCCTTCCTAGAGCCCATGCTCCACAACAAGAGAAGCCACCGCAATGAGAAGCCCATGTACCACAACAAAGAGTAGCCCCACTCACCACAACTAGAGAAAGCCTGTGCACAGCAACAAAGACCCAATGCAGCCAAAAAAATAAATAAACTAATAATAATAATAAAATGATCACATTCTTTAAAAAAAAAGAAGCTATGAAAGGTAAGATATGAAAATTATAATTGTTTCACCAATTTTGGTTTCATCAAACATTTGTGTTAATAAATTCATTTAAAATTCATCTCCAAACCCTCACTGATATTCTTTTTATAAGGAAAAACATTTTGATTCTAGAACTGGGTGAAATTCCAAAGCAAGTTTTAGCATCCTTGAGCTGCCTCTTCTTGACAAAAAGCAGGATATTCAGGCCACTCTGGGATCAACTGGCCCTGAGCCAGGAAATGCTATAGCATCATATTACTGGGATATATGTGACAGTTTTAAATTACCCACTTGGCCTGATGGATATAATGTACTTATGTGTTTCTCACAAGCTCAACTTCCTGTTAATTGAGAATGACAAACATACTAATGCTTTCCAAACATATCTGATGTTGGTCTATTGGCTTTAGGGGAGTTTACATTTATATGGGAAACCCACTCTTAAAAGTTTTTCTAGTTGGGAACTTTGTATCCTCTGATTATATATTTTACTAAGAAAAATAAGTGATCAGCCAGTTAGCGTCTCTAAATCACCCTGAATCCTTTGGGGTAAAGAGTTTGTGACTTGCACACACATCTCATTAAGTCAGGAGGTTATGGAAAGAGCAATAATGTGGAAGTTCAGAAACATGAGTTCAAATGCCACGTCTACCACTAAATAGCCAAGAAGTTTTTGGGAAAGTAGTCTTACCTCTCTAGGCTTCAGGTTTCTCATAGGTAAAATGGCACCAGAATATTTGGCCTGTCTATAACAAGGTTAAAAGTATGGTTAAATGTAACTACAGAGCAGCCTAGAGCCCAGCCATTCTCCTCTTCCTGCCTGAGGACATGAGATTTCTTACCTAGAAAGAAAAGGAAGCTCTTTGATATCAAACTACCAAACAAGTTAAACGACTCAATCTAGCCTGTGCTTCTTTTTAACCTTTTCTTTGTGTTCTTATCCTCACACCATCATCTCATTCTTATTTATTGCACTCTTTATGAGTTCATATTTCTCTCAGCAGAATCTTGGTGCCCTGCTATGAACTGAGAGTGCCCCTGTACATAAAGAATTGCTAGTTTCTGAGGTTTATTCCTATATGATTGCAGATATTGTTACAATTTCAAAGAAGGGCAACATCACAAGGGAGGCAGAAAGTTTAAGGGTCCTACATTGCAAGAATGAAAGCCACAAGGATCAATATTTACCTTGTAGAAAACAGGTTAAGGGGATTCGAAGGAAACTTATTAACCAAGCTTCCTTGGGAGGCTGGGATGAAACTGGAACCTGAACTTCTAATATAATTCTTATGCTACAAGTGATTGTTTTATTCATTCATGCCTTTATTACACAATAAGTACAAAGAGAGTCTGTCACTGGGGTTTCCAAGTGGAGAAATACGGCTCCATCCCCTCCCCCAAAGACATACAAGTGTCTAGATTTTTTTTTATAGTAATTGAATGTTTATGGATAAATCCACTGGAAAATCCTAGGGAAATGCAAAAAAATGTTCTACAGATGTATTTTCCCCTACTTCCAGGTCTTCAAGTCAAGGTAATTGAGGGAAACGCTGAGGAGAACTAAAGATAGTTAGAGGTTCACACATTAATTGCTTTTAAGGCCAGTTGGCCCTGTTCTAATTCATCGCCCAAAATAAGCCAAAGGTATCATTTTTCACTGGATTTAAGAACAGGAGTTTAACTGTATCTTTAATTTAAAAGTCTTCACTGAATAACCAAGAGATCACTGAAGAAATCAAAGAGGAAATCAAAAAATACCTAGAAACAAATCACAATGAAAACACGAGGACCCAAAACCTGTAGGATACAGCAAAAGCAGTTCTAAGAGGGAAGTTTATAGCAATACAATCCTACCTTAAGAAACAAGAAACATCTCAAATAAATAACCGAACCTTACAGCTAAAGCTATAAGAGAAAGAAGAACAAAAAAATACGAAAATTAGCAGAAGGAAAGAAATCATAAAGATCATATCAGAAATAAATGAAAAAGAAATGAAGGAAAGAATAGCAAAGATCAATAAAACTAAAAGCTGGTTCTTTGAGAAGATAAACAAAATTGATAAACCTTTTGCCAGACTCATCAAGAAAAACAGGGAGAAGACTCAAATCAACAGAATTAGAAAGGAAAAAGTAGTAACAACTGACACTGAAGAAATACAAAGTATCACAAGAGATTACTACAAGCAACTCTATGCCAATAAAATGGACAACCTGGAAGACATGGACAAATTCTTAGAAAAGGACAACCTTCTGAGGCTGAATCAGAAAGAAATAGAAAATATGAACAGACCAATCACAAGCACTGAAATTGAGACTGTGATTAAAAATCTTCCAACAGACAAAAGCCCAGGACCAGATGGCTTCACAGGCGAATTCTATCAAACGTTTAGAGAAGGGCTAACACCTATCCTTCTCAAACTCGCCCAAAATATAGCAGAGGAAGGAACACTCCCAAACTCATTCTATGAGGCCAATATCAGTCTGATACTAAAACCAGACAAAAATGTCACAAAGGAAGAAAACGACAGGCCAATATCTCCGTTGAACACAGATGCAAAAATCCTCAACAAAATACTAGCAAACAGAATTGAACAGCACATTAAAAGGATCATACACCATGATCAAGTGGGGTTTACCCCAGGAATGCAAGCATTCTTCAAGATATGCAAATCAATCAATGGGATACACCATATGAACAAATTGAAGGAGAAAAACCATATGATCATCTCAATAGATGCAGAGAAAGCTTTCAACCAAATTCAACACCCACTTATGATAAAAACTCTCCAGAAAGTAGGCATTGAGGGAACCTACCTCAACATAATAAAGGCCATATATGACAAAGCCACAGCCAACATCGTTCTCAAAGGTGAAAAACTGAAAGCATTTCCACTAAGATCAGGAACAAAACAAGGTTGCCCACTCTCACCATTATTCAACATAGTTTTGGAAGTTTTAGCCACAGCAATCAGAGAAGAAAAAGAAATAAAAGGAATTCAAATCGGAGAAGAAGAAGTAAAGATGTCACTCTCTGCAGATGACATGATACTATACATAGAGAATCCTAAAGATGCTACCAGAAAACTACTAGAGCAAATCAATGAATTTGGTAAGCTAGCAGGATACAAAAGTAATGTACAGAAATCTCTGGCATTCCTATACACTAATGATGAAAAATCTGAAAGTGAAATTAAGAAAACACTCCCATTTACCATTGCAACAAAAAGAATAATATATCTAGGAATAAACTTACCTAAGGAGACAAAATACCTGTATGCAGAAAATAATAAGACACTGATGAAAGAAATTAAAGATAATACAAACAGATGGAGTGATATGCCATGTTCTTGGATTGGAAGAATCAACATTGTGAAAATGACTATACTACCCAAAGCAATCTACAGATTCAGTGCAATCCCTATCAAACTACCAATGGCATTTATCACAGAACTAGAACAAAAATTTTCACAATTTGTATGGAAACAAAAAGGAGCCCAAATAGCCAAAGCAATCTTGAGAAAGAAAAACGGAGCTGGAGGAATCAGGCTCCCTGACATTAGACTATACTACAAAGCTACAGTAATGAAGACAGTATGGTACTGGCACAAAAACAAAAATATAGATCAATGGAACAGGATAGAAAGCCCAGAGATAAACCCACGCACATATGGTCACCTTATCTTTGATAAAGGAGGCAAGAATATACAGTGGAGAAAAAACAGCCTCTTCAATAAGTGGTGCTGGGAACACTGGACAGCTACATGTAAAAGAATGAAATTAGAACACTCCCTAACACTATACACAAAAAGAAACTCACAATTGAATAAAGACCTAAATGTAAGGGCAGACACTCTCAAACTCCTGGAGGAAAACATAGGCAGAACACTCTATGACATAAATCACAGCAAGATCCTTTTTGACCCACCTCCTAGAGTAAAGGAAATAAAAACAAAAATAAACAAATGGGACGTAATGAAACTTAAAAGCTTTTGCACAGCAAAGAATAACATAAAGAAGACGAAAAGAGAACTCTCAGAATTGGAGAAAATATTTGCAAACGAATCAACGGACAAAGGATTAATCTCCAAAATATATAAACAGCTCATGCAGCTCAATATCGAAAAAACAAACAACCCAATCCAAAAATGGGCAGAAGACCTAAATAGATATTTCTCCAAAGAAGATATACAGATTGCCAACAAACACATGAAAGGATGCTCAACATCACTAATCATTAGAGAAATGCAAATCAAAACTACAGTGAAGTATCACCTCAAACCGGTAAGAATGGCCATCATCAAAAAATCTACAAACAATAAATGCTGGAGAGGGTGTGAGATCCCTCTTGCACTGTTGGTGGGAATGTAAATTGATACAGCCACTATGGAGAACAGTATGGATGTTCCTTAAAAAACTAAAAATAGAACTACCATACGACCCAGCCATCCCACTACTGGGCATATACCCTGAGAAAACCAATTCAAAAACAGTCATGGGCCACAATGTTCATTGCAGCTCTATTTATAATAGCCAGGACATGGAAGCAACCTAAGTGTCCATCAACAGATGAATGGATAAAGAAGATGTGGCACATATATACAATGGAATATTATTCAGCCTTAAAAAGAAACAAAATTGAGTTATTTGTAGTGAGGTGGATGGACCTAGAGTCTGTCACACAGAGTGAAGTAAATCAGAAAGCGAGAAGCAAATACTGTATGATAACACATATATATAGAATCTAAGAAACAGAAAAAAATGGTCATGAAGAACTTAGGGGCAAGACGGGAATAAAGACGCAGACCTACTAGAGAATGAACTTGAAGATACGGGGAGGGGGAAGGGTAAGCTGGCATAAATTGAGAGAGTGGCATGGACATATATACACTGCCAAATATAAAATAGATAGCTTGTGGGAAGCAGCCACATAGCACAGAGAGATCAGCTCGGTGCTTTGTGACTACCTAGAGGGGTGCGATAGGGAGGGTGGGAGGGAGGGAGACGCAAGAGGGAAGAGAGATGGGGATATATGTATATGTATAACTGATTCAATTTGTTATAAAGCAGAAACTAACACACCACTGTAAAGCAATTATACTCCAATAAAGATATTAAAAAAATGAAAATAAAAAATAAAGTCTTCTTTTTTTTACATACTACAAATATATTTCACTTTGTACAATAATAGTATTCCTGAAAAGTTTATATAAATTGAACTTTTATAGATGCTGTAGGAGAGTTTTGTTTATTTACAATTAAATGAAATTTATAGCTAGTAGGAATTCAGACCACTTATCTCTCTGGATAGATAGATAGATAGATTGATAGATTGATAGATAGATAGATAGTATTTTTTACATATTTACCACTGTAGTGATTAGGAAAATAATGAATTTAAGCATTTAAAAAGATAGGACAAATTAAACCAGTACCTTTAAAATTCAGTCAATCACAGATTAATCAAGGCAGTGTGGTACAAGCATAAGGATAGATACATAGATCAGTGAAATAGAACTATTTCCATATATCTGTGGTCAACTAATTTTTGACTTGGGTGAAAAGACAATTCATAGGGAAAGACTAGTCTTTTCAACAAATGATGCTGAGACGACTGGATATCCACATGTAAAAGAATGAAGTTAGTCCCCTACTTTATATGAAAATTAACTCAAAATGGATAATAAACCTAAATGTAAGAGCTAAAACTATAAAATGTTTTGAAGGAAAATTGGAGTTCATCTTTATGACCTTGGATTTGGCAATGGATCCTTACATATGACACCAAAAGTTCAATCAACAAAACAAGAAATTGATAAATTGGACTTCATCAAAATTAAAAATTTTGTTCCTCAGAAGACACTATCAAGAAATTGAAAGGAGCACCTGCAGAATGGGAGAAAATATTTTCAAATCTATAAAGTACTTATATATAGAATATATAAATAAATCTTACAGTTCAATAATAAAATGACTATTAACCCAATTTAAAAACAGGGGCAAAGATATTCTATTAGACATGCTTCTGCCCATAAAATGATCCTTAACACCATCAGTCTTTAAGGAATTGCAAATCAAAACCACATTGAGATACCACTTTACACCCACTATGATGGTTATAATAAAACAGAAAATAATAAGTGTTGGTGAGGGTATAGAGAAATGAGAACCATCATTGATCTTGGAATGTAAAATGGTGTAGCCACTGTGGAAAAGTTTGGCATTTCAACAAAATGTTAAATATAGCATTACCATTTGACCTAACAATTTTACTCCTAGTTATATACCAAAGAGGAATGAAAACATATCCACACAAAAAATTGATATGAATGCTCATAGCAGCATTATTCATAAGAGCCAAAGGGTAGAAATAACTCCTTCAGCTGATGAATGGTAAATGAAAAGGAATGAAATACTGATATGTATTACAAATGGATGAATCCTGGGGGAAAAAAGCTAGTCACAAAAGTTCACATACTGTATGATTTTCATGTATATAAGATGTTAAGGATAGATAAATCTACAGAGATAGAAATATATTTGTGGTTGCCTAAAGCTGGGATGTGTGTGGCAGAATTTGGGGATGATAGCTAAAGGGTATGGGGTTTCCTCTTGGGGTGATAAAAATGTTCTAAAATTGATTGTGGTGATGGTTGAATAATTTTGTAAATATACTAAAACCATTGAATTTTACACTTTAATTGGGTGATTCCAGTTAGTGAAAACTTTATACAGTGGCCATTGCTGCTGGTCCAGGGATCACACTTTAAGAACCATTGAATTAAAAGATATTTAATTAACGTTTATTTTCTCCCAAATTCCCAGTTAACCCCAGATCTCCATTCTGACAATTCTAGTTGAGATCTTATTATAAATTGCTGTGGGATATAATGGGTTGCCATAGGATTCTCCTTCTTTGATCTACTATAGTTTAGGGTCCCATAGTCATTGAGTGGCATAGCTTCGGAATTTTATTGTCTATTCTTATTCTACAGGATGAAGAAGAAGATCTCAGGACTGAACTCAACCTTTTGAAGAAGTACTCTTTCCACAAGAACATTGTGTCCTTCTATGGTGCATTTTTCAAGCTGAGTCCCCCTGGCCAGAGACATCAACTTTGGGTGTGTATTCAGTTACCTTGATCTTATTGCATAAGACTAAGTCTCACTTGAGGGCATAAACTTTCATAAGCTGAGATGTCATTTTTGTGCACCTACAGGAAAACTTAAGCATTCAACTGATCAAAGTAGTATGGAAAAAAAGTGCTCTGATTCCTGGATATGGGAGTGATAAAATATGGAAAAATAAATTAAGTGCCTGTCAAGGGGCTCAGGAGTAGAATGGGAGAAGACTCGAACACTGGAAATATCTAACTTATTTTTTTAAATAGAGTTTTGTTGCTTTTAACTTTATGTTGTTACTACATTTACTTGTAAATTAAAGGTATAGCTAAGGAGACTACCTGATGGACTTGGGAATAATGACTGGATAAATATTGATTCTAATTCACATTTGGGAAGAGCATATGAATGCAATTTAAGTGTTTGCTAAGTATATGCACTTATGTTTAAACATAATTCCTAGAAACTGTTTTCTAAATGGTTAGTTGACATCCTTTTCTTAGGCTTCATGCCTATAGTATCATGAATTACAATCAATGAAGATATAAATTTTAGAGGCTAAGTGAGACCCATGCTACAGTTACCAGAATTGTTGCTGCCTCCCCCTATAGGAGATGTAATCAAATCACAAGAAAATGAACTTTGATCAAGGATATCTTTATTTAAAAAGGAATATTTAGAACATAATCTGGGGTCGGTGTACACTTGCTTACATTTCAATTTCTAGTCCAAGTCAAGAGTAGCATTTTTTTAAAAAATAATGACTGAGACTTTTCAGGATCTTCAAGAGTCAAAGAAAGATTCTGTTACATTTTATGTGTGAACTTTAGGAAGCAGGATAATGGACATAGAAAGGTTTTCAACAAGGGATTGAATTGAAACAGTGGTTCTCAAACTTTAGCCTGCATCAGAATTTCATGGGGATCCTGATAAAACACACATTGCTGGGCCCCACCCACAGAGTTACTGATTCAATTGGTCTGGGGTGTGGATCCACAAATTTGGACTTTTTAACAAGTTTACAGGTGATGTTGATGCTACTCGTCTGGGTACCACACTTCGAGAACCCTCAAATTTAGAGATCTTCGATTTAACCCTATTTTCTCCCAAATGTCCACTTAACTAAATCCTCTATTCTCTGACAATTCCAGTTCAGATTTTATTAAATATCACTGCACATTTTTCGCAGCTACTGTTTTTCTTTTTCTTTTGTGGGGGCATACAACATTTGTCTTTTAATATATTTTTACTTACAAGTTTTTTTCCTCCTGACAGTATGGTGGTCTACTTATTAGATATGTTCCTTAGTGCTCAATTTGTTTAGTCATTCAACATCTATTCATTCGAAACCCATTTACTTGCCAGGCTTTGCTAGATGCTGGGAATACCATGATAAGCTGAATTGACATGACCCTGGCCCACTGGAACTTAAAGTTTATTTGCAAAGACAAATATCAATCAAATAATCACACAAATAAATGTATAATTTGTCAGAAGGGAAATAACATGCTTCTGTGTGGGCAAATAACAAAGGAATCTAAGTTAGGGAATGGGAAACTCTTCCTTGAGAAACTTTTTCTTGCACTGAGATCTGAAGGATGAATAGGCACTGCAAGCAAAAGTTATTTGTTGAGGTAAGAATTTTCATGGGACCATTCACACTTTCTTTCCCATGTTAATCAGAACACATAGGAAGTAAATGACTAAATAATTACCATTTATAAAATGTATGTGCCAGGCACTGTGCTTACAAAGCCAGGAAAATGAGAATGCCTTGCATTCCTTTCACAGTAGACCTCTTCTGACTCTGGTAATACTAGCAAGATTTTCCAATGTTCATCTTAGTGAATGGCTTTAATTCATGTTTGTCATGATTCAAAATGAGCCCCTTTTCTTCCATTACTACAGTGTATATGCTGTGCCTGTTTGATATAGTTGACATGAAAATTAACCTTCTGGGTTTATCTGTATTATTGGTTTTGTTAGGCTGTTTTTCTTTTCTTCTTTTTTGGGAGAGTGTACTCAGGTAAAAGACACATTATATATCAGTTGTGAAGAAATGTAAAATAAGGGAGTAATTTTCTGAAAAGAAAATCTTAGTATTCCAAAAGGAAATAAGATAGACTTTTTAAATATTCATGATTTGGGGTTTATCCTTTTGCTTCCCTTCATCTATGGCAATAATTAACTTACCTACACTTTTTTTTTAAAAAAGGCATGTCTTGTTCTACTGGCAAGGTAGTATTGACATGGGCACTAATGCATAAACCTGTGCTTAAAGTTTGTGAAGTTAATTATAATAGTTACATTCTCCTTCACATTGGTCAGTCCTCTAATTAGCTAATATAGGGAAGCAAATTTACTAGTTGGGCACCTGATTCATTACTGGCAAAAATAAATTTCCTGAAAAATTGCATTTATTAATAAAGTAAAATCGGAATGAGACACTGTCAAAGTATTAACCTTAAAATAGATTTTCCTTAGCAGTAAAGTTATTTGGAAAAAAATGCCCTACAGTAATGGAACTGACAGTTTCCCCCTTGGAGTTGTATTTTGCCAGTTTCTTGGGGAAAATATTCTAGAATTTGAAAATAAAAATAAAACAACAATAAAAAACAAATCTAGTCTTAATGTTGAAGTGTAAATTGTTTTGAGATCCTCCACATCCTGCTTCTCCACCTGCAAACTATTCCCTCAACTGTTTTTTTGTTGTTGTTGTTCTACTCCAGTCATCACTCATGTTTGCCCCTGTACAAGCTTCTTTCTAAAGGCAAGTCTCATTCGGTTTTCAATAAACTGAACGTTCTTCCTTCTCAGCATATACAAACACTACCTATCCTTCAAGTCTTAGCTCAAATCCCAGGTCCTGGTTAAAAATCCCTGGTGTGGTACCTGCCTTCTCTCCCTCCACAGATCTTTGGATTTTTTCCTAGTTCTTTTTCATTCTACCAGACAACTGAGCCAGTCTTTGCAGTGTCTTAGTGTCTAAACATTGCATATAAATACAAGCCATATGAACTAAAACTCTCCAGATATTTTCAGAGAATTACTTTCTAAACCTTGATACTTTGCTGGCTTCCCCGCAGATGGTGATGGAGTTATGTGCAGCAGGCTCAGTCACTGATGTAGTGAGAATGACCAGAAATCAGAGTTTGAAAGAAGATTGGATTGCTTATATCTGCCGAGAAATCCTCCAGGTGAGCATTCATATAGTCATTTTCCCCTGGTCTTGAAAAAACCTGGTGGTAATATATACAATGTACCTTATACCTGCTCATATAGGATGATTTGAGAATTCTAAACATAACTTCTGGGTCAGGATACTGAAAAAGGCTTTAGAGAAAGCAGATTTTCAGATGATGTCCTTAAACTTTAAGGTACACCAGCTGATGACTAACCAGGTCCTTCCAAATCATGGCCTTTAATGGCTCTGTCAAAGTCAGACTGTAGTGTTCAGTGGATCAGGGATATGACAACTTGGAGTATTTATTATGTTGTTATGATTTTCAGAGTTCCTTTTTTAAAAAAGCATAGCACTGTCATTAGAGATTAAGATAAGTTGAGAAGTCAGTGTTTTACTCAATGGCTCCAAACCATCTACAAACTGTTTTGCAGACAGATATTCTCTCTGAATAATGGCTTACTTTTAAAACGTTCCATATTTTGAACACCAAATTGGATGAAAGTGCCAATCTTCTTGATCTACCAAATTGAAATTTTTCTTTGTGTCTTAAGTGCTTAGGGTCACCCAAGAAGGCTATTAACAGAACTGAACAGCACCACTGATAAAAGATTAGAATGTCCTTCCTGTCATCTTAATTGGATTCACTTGTGGTAATAGTGTAACTATTAAGAGTGCAAACTCTGGACTGAGTTTATATTCTGGTTCATAATGTATTAGTTGTGTGTCCTTGAGCCAATTACTTAATTTATCCAAATCTCATTTTCCTCATCTGTAATTTGGGGTGGTATTAGCACCTTCCTTAAAGGGTTGCTATAAGGACTTAGTAATTTACTCCATGTAAAGCACTTAGCAAAGTGCTTGGCCAAGAATAAGGACCCAATAAATATTCGTTGTTTTTACTGTTAATTCTGTTATTAATCCCCAGTTCGTATCTAGAGGAATCTCACTGAAGCCAGGGCATGGGATAGCCAGGTCACGGGTTAGTTTTAGTGGTGAATTGTCTGGAGACAGCATGGTAAGCCAATACAAATGGCAAATGCTTTAAAATGAATTTCCATATTCCCCCTAATTCTCAGCCTACAAGGTTGACTAGAAAATATCTTGGACTAAACAAATGGTTGGATGAGGAATAGAGTAAAACAATGCGAGCTATGATATTTAAGATATCCAGGTCTTTACTCATATGGTTCGTTGGAAAAATGGAGGCTAGAAAGGACAGTAAATGGCCCAATGTATACAAATGTTAATTTTGGGTGTTTTTTTTCTTTCATGGGTGTCCTGATTTATTTTCCTTTCCTTATAGCCAAAAGTAGTATTTCTGGGAACTGGTTGTAGTAATTCCAGCCTAAAGAAAGAATTTTGTCTGAAAAATGCAAATCTGGGCCATTTTTCTTACCAAAAGTTTTTCCAAAAATACTAAGAAGAGTACCAGAAAAAGAGAAAAATATATACTGATGTTGCTTTTTAATATAAATGTGTATATATATATATATATATGTATATATATGCAGGGCTTAGCTCATCTTCATGCACACCGTGTAATTCACCGGGACATCAAAGGTCAGAATGTGCTACTGACTCATAATGCTGAAGTAAAACTAGGTAAGTTTATTCTTGTAATACTTTAAGTGAGGCCCAAAATATCTTAATAGAGAAAAATCCTTTAAGATTACTGTGTTTTCTATCATGTCACTAACAATCCCCTCTACTTATTTAGGCCGTGTCTTCCCTGCCTGCAAAACAAGTCAAAATTTGAAAATTTGTTTGGGAAGGGAGGTTGGGACAAGAGAAAGATGCACTTAACTGCTTCTCTGAAATCATGTAGATAAAAACAACTTTTCAAGTATAATGGGAGTTTTACATTTTGATCATTGCTTAACCCTCTAATAGATTCAGCTATTACATTTATTTTAACAATTGAATTGAGTATTTACCATGTGCAAGTTTCTGCGCCATGGACAAGGATTAAACAAAAAGACAATTCTTCCACATCACAGAGCCGTATTTTCCCAAAAAAATCAAAGAACTTTTAAATGACTTAAGCACAAATTGCTTCATTGGAATTTCCCCTCAAATATTTAAAGAACTGATATCAGTTAGAAATAATGCTCCAGTAATATCCAAATCAAATTGAGAATTAGAAATCAAAATACCAAAATGTTCCTGGCTTTCTATTCCAGGGTTCAGAATGGCATAATTTATTTGAAAAACTACACATAATGTCTCACAGGCACACAGGGGACAATATATTGCACCTTTTAATGTTTAAAATAAATATTGTGGATTTGCTTTTAAATAATACCATATGAATAATGTCAGTACTATGTAATGGCAGATGACCTCATTGATATATACAATAGAACATAAAATCACTGGTATCAAATCCTGCATTACTTTTTAATTATATCAAGTTTTACCTACCATGTCTCTATCATGACCTTAAGATCATTCCCATTTTTCTGCTAAATAAATATAACCAAAGTCGAGAGTTTGTTCATTCACTGAGAATGCTTTTCACTAAATATTTCTGGAAGGAGCATGAGGCAATAATTGTTCTTGAAATAAGTGAAAAGTAATTTCAAGAAAATGTACTGTGTCTTTTGTGTCTACAGGCTACAAAGCTAGAAACAGAATTTTACGACACTGTGTTAAAATTCATGAGAGTCATTTGGATCTGACATTCAAGTGTGCAGGGTAGATAGTATGTCACACAGCTACACTCTGTTCACATGTGGCAGCACTACCATATATCTGGGTCAAGTTGCTGACCAGCCCTACCATTTGCAACACAGAAGAGAAATTGTAAATACATGAAAAGCCACTGAAAAACCTGTCACAAAGTCCATGCACTAAAGATCATGTACTTGACTCTGTAGGAGAGACCTTTTAGCACTAGATTAAAATTTAATCAGGCTTATTATATACATAATCCTTATACATTTGGTTTTAGATTTCTTAGATCCCAGCATATTTTTAAACAACATATTATAAGGAGAAAGTTACAGAAACCAAACTCAATGACAGCCAAAGGGAGTAACAGAAAGGAAAGAGACTGGACAGTGATTCTGTTGCAATTGCAATTGATCAATAATCCTCATATTCTGGTACCTAGGTCTTTAAAGGAAAGGTGAATGATGCCACTGCTGGGGTCTCATCTCTACTTTTAACTTCAGCTTTTCTTTTTTCCCTTTTCTTCCATTCATCACTGTTTCTTCCAGTCTTTTCTCCTTTCATTTTCTTCTCTGAATGTCATATATCAGTTTATGGCCTTCATAGGTATTTCTTGGCCCTTAACATTGGCCCTCAGGGATAGTGAGAATGCTGAGCTCTGATGTAACCTATTCTCAAAAAAAATATCTAGCTGATGAGATTGTGCAACACCCAATGATGATTTTCATATATTATGGACATTTTGTTGTTATCGTTCTTCTTAGTCTTTCCTTTAACACTGCCTTAAACTCTTAACTTTTAAAATTTTCTTTTCCTTTCCTAAGTTCTTTAAACTACTTTTCAGTCAAGGTTGTTAGCCATCCTCTAGATTCCTGGAAACCATTCTAAATTAGAAAATCTACTTCATTTTTCATCCCTGTCTTATTTTTCTGGACTAAATAACCCCAGTCTACTTTAGCCTTTTTTCTGTCTGTTTCTGAGGATACCATACTAAATATTTTCATGTAATATATCCCACAGATGAATAGAAGACTGACCTTTTATAGTCTAAGCTAAGATATGGATACTGCAGTAAATATTTGCATCTGATTCAGAATATCTGTAGAAGAACTTAAACTAAATTTTAGCATAAATTCCTTTTTCTTTATCAGTGTGATAGGGCTTTCTAATATCATAAATGAGACTTCCTAATAAAGTACTAATAAGTTTTAGATTTCTTAGATGTTGCTTATAGTGCTGGTCTTCCTCCAGCTTGGTGGCAGGTCCAAACACTACATATGTTATCACTTCAGAGGTTCAGGGTGTACTGATGGAACTTTATTTTTAATATTCATGGTAAACATTCAGCCAAACCTACTGTAGATTTATAATAGCACTGCTGATTCTCTTTCCAACATAAATACCAGCAAAAGCCTATTTCCCAGTGTTCCTGGAGTAGACTTCATGGTAAAGTTTGCTGGGCTGGAATGAAAATCTGTTATCCATTGTGGCTTTTGTATTGGCTTTCCAAGTTAAAGCAATAATTTATTGACCTTTTTGTTACTGATTAATTATTTTGACAAATGAATTTTGCAGTGGATTTTGGAGTGAGTGCCCAGGTGAGCAGAACTAATGGGAGGAGAAATAGCTTCATTGGGACACCATACTGGATGGCACCTGAGGTGATTGACTGTGATGAGGACCCCAGACGCTCCTATGATTACAGAGTAAGTGTAAGGGTTCAGATAGTAGGAATCAAATTTTGGAAACGACTTTTGACTTTTTATTTTAAATTATGAAATAAAAGAATAAAAAGCAGGTAGCTCCTTTTTTATGATTCTTTTAATGTATTCTTTTTTATATCTTTATTAGAGTATAATTGCTTACAATGGTTAGTTTCTGCTGTACAACAGAGTGAATCAGCTATATGTATACATATATCCCCATATCCCCTCCTTCTTAAGCCTCCCTCCCACCCTCCCTATCCCACCCCTCTAGGTCATCACAAAGCATCAAGCTGATTTCCCTGTAAAAAGCAGGCAGCTCCTTCTTTCACATAGACTCTAATAAGAAATGATAGCCACTATTCCTATATGTGGTTTAATGATGTGCATAAAAATAATGTTTTCTAAGAATGTAGACAAAGTAGACCATTGGGAGTTATCCATATTTGAGGAAGAATGTCTAGTTCATATTGCTTGCAACTTCTTGGTAAAAATATTATATTATGTGGCTTTATATGGAAATTTAACTTCCAGGGACAGAGTGCTTTGTAAACTTAAAAATGAATAAATGTAAAGCCAATTATTAATCCCCACAGTAACTTAGCTCCAGAGAGAAAAAAATAATAATTTGATTACTCAGAGTAATGGAGAAAATCCTTGGCATGGTTCACCTCCAAACCACAGAAAATCAGTGGAATAGACAAATTAAGTAACAATTCATGCTATTTATTAAAATTTCCACTGAAGCTGCAATTTGGACAATATACATCTATGTACACATTTCAAAAAGCTGATGTGGAAAGAAAACTCTCCATTTGCTATAGACTGGAAAAACCACACTCACTCTCCACATCATAAGTCATCCAAACAATTCATTGTGGTTTCGTTGTGTGGAACCTAGGACTCGATACTTGAAGTTGATTAATTCAAGTTTCATCTCTTTTCCCTTTCCCTCAAATGCCCCCTGATTGATCTGCAAGCAGACCTGCTGAGAGCTTATTATAGCCCAGTACTATTAGGAGCTATGGAGACAATGGAAGTGTAATGTTCTTTAAGTGGCTTGCTGTAAAAAATAATGTTTTATAGCTGTACAATTTTTGGCAGTCTTCCAAGGACTTTCACCCATTTTAATTATATGTTTTTAATTTTTAGTCCCATGTAACTTAAAGAAAACTTAAACCATCACAACAACCCTTTGAAGCGAAGACATCTATAAACAGGTGTTTTAACAATTCAGTTAACTTGCTTGGGAGTCATTAAGCCAAACAGTGCACCTCTAGCCCTGTGCCCTTCCCACATTCTAAAAAACAAAATACAGTTAATAGTAGTGAGGGTCATTTCCTAGAGCCTCCTAGAATATAATTTCCTAGAATTATAATAATTCTATCTTCAATATACTATATTCAAGGAACTGCTGAAAGTGCTTATATGTAGTATTTCATTTAATACTTATACTAGTTCTATGATGTGTATACCATTATCATCTCTACATAGGGTGAAATTGAGATACAAAGAGTTAAATCATTTACCTAAGATCCGACTTTTTTTACAGCTAGTAGTATGTGATAGGACTTCTTTACAACAAATTCCTTCTGTTATTTCAGTTAACGTAACAATAGCAATACATCCAAGATGAATTTTCCTTACATTGAATCCCATCCCATGTCAACTGGTTGTGTAGTGCAGTACTGGCTGGTCACAGGGTCAAATAACATCTTCCTATAACATCAGTCTATTATGAAGCCCCATTATAGAAAACCCATAAAATGGTTGTAGCACTGACATCTCTCCTCAGCCAAAGATTGTTTTGAGATTCTAAATACTATCAGTTTCCCATTTTTAAGTGACATTTTTTTGGTCATCTTTTCTTTTGCAGAGTGATGTGTGGTCCGTGGGAATCACTGCTATTGAAATGGCTGAAGGGGCTCCTCGTGAGTAAAAATATTTGTTGTTTGTTCAAAGTTAGGGAAACATGTTGTACAAATCTGCCACTTGTACTAGCTAGCTTGTACTGGCCACAAAGGTGCCACACTATGTGCCAAACTATAAATGGTGGCCTTTTCCTGATTACCAAACGCTGCAGTCAGAATGGCCAGATATGTCTATAAGAAGAGTTTGTATTTTTTCTCTCTTAAGATATCTTATTTTAGGGCTTCCCTGGTGGCACAGTGGTTGGGAGTCCGCCTGCTGATGCAGGGGACACGGGTTCATGCTCCGGTCTGGCAAGATCCCACATGCCGGGGAGCGGCTGGGCCCGTGAGCCATGGCCGCTGAGCCTGCGCGTCCAGGGCCTGTGCTCTGCAACGGGAGAGGCCACAACAGTGAGAGGCCCGCGTACCGCAAAAAAAAAAAAAAGATATCTTATTTTAGGATGATTGAGTGTTGTTTCAATTTAGCCTCAATAACATTTGGTCCTGATAGTCCTGACTAAACAGAATATAAAGGCATTCAGTACATATTCACTGGTGGAATATTTAGGTTCCCAAACATTTACAGTTATACACTGCTACTACTTCAGACTGTGACAATTGAGAAAATCCCCCAGTAGTTCCTTTTAATTGAGCCAATCCTCAACAACATTGAGCAGTAAGTTTTTTGTTTTCCTTTGGAGTCAGTCTAGCTCATCATTGGTGCCTTCCTTGCTCCTATCAGCCACTTCATTGCCCCTAATTGTTCAGAAGGCTCCATCTCCTCTTGTTTCCCCCTCCTTCCCATCATTTAAAAGACCTGTCAGCATTCTGTTCTCTCAGGACACTGTTTTCTGATAGGAAAGTGAAAATAGAATGTGAACTTGTGTATAAATGATTAATAACCATCTAATGTATGACCCCATAAGCAGAGCATATTTGTTGTCCTCAATACCTAAATCTAAGCATATAAATAATAAATACATTCCTAGTATTGATGAGAAGTGAGAGAAATGCTTGGAGTGTGTGTGTCAGGGGGCAGGGGTTGGAATTGCTTTGCTTCTCCCTCTCCAAGCAGATCTTGTAGGTTCCCATGTCCCTACATGCTTCATCTGCACAGTATCTACTATCTTAGCACTGTGTTTCAAGGCTAATGGGAGTAGAAATAGTGGTAACATAATTGTTAAGAATTCCTGGTGTCCTTGGAATATCACATATCATAGAACCGGCTTGGATTAAAGCTGAGCCAGATGTGGAGATCAGGTCACTGCTGCATCTCTGCTAGTGCCCAAAAAACTACAAAGTACCTATATTGGGTGAGTTTTAAAATGATGGAAAAATTGTTTACTCCACATATATATAATTGAGATGAGACTGGGAAGGTGCATATTATTCCTCATTATCTCATGATTATTTCTTTTTATGAAACATGCTTAAATTATATTGAGCTCCTCCCCTCTTCCTCTTCCTCCTCCTCTCTTGCTCTCTTTAAATACATATACTGTATTTCATAAATATTGATACATGTATTTGATTAGGATGAATGACTGCATCAAGTAGTATATTATTTCTAGTGTCTTTCCAAAAAGACTAGCTTTCTACATTTTGCAGATTTGTACTTTTTGATTCACCTTTTTTGGTTTCACTTTTTTATTCTAAAATATTAAATCATTGGAGAAAATAGGGGTAATGAGCAACTCACAGAAGTACAGAGAGGGAGTTTTTCACAGAATACACAAATGGCAACATTTTACAAAAGATAGATGAGGGCCAGGAGATTCTTAACTCACAGTAGAAAATAGGACCAGCATGCCTGGATAAGTAGTCATTGGAATGGTACAACTTTAGTCATGAACAACTTGAAATAGCCATACTGCTAAAACATTTGTCTTTCACCAGTCTCCTTTATTGCCTGGAGTATTAATTTTGGATGGGAATGGCTGTCATCAATTTAAATACAGAAATCCTCCAGGTTGTGATATTTATCATCTCAGAAAGGATGGCCTTCCAAAGTGACAGTTATGTGATAATTACCTCTGAGGTCCAAATAACAAAATCCCTTTCTGCCTTTGGTGAGTCTCTCCCAGGGAAGTAAAAAGAAAGAGAGAATACCTTCTCACTAAAAGGGTGCTGTAGGGACTCTTGGAGGAGAGAGAATCAGGACCCTTGCACATCAGGACTTTAAGTCCTTGGCTTCTGGATAGAAATTCAAACTTGATGTGCAGTCCTTTAAACCAAGGCCAGAACATTGTTATTAGTTATTCAAACACCAGAATATCATAGGTCAATTAATATTGAATATGTGTAGTTCTTAGTTTCTTTGTTTTTTATAGAAAAGTGAATCATTGCCTGGAGAAGCAGGACTGGATTGACAGTTTACTCCAACTCTCCTTCCTTGTCAAGGATCTACACCAGCCAATTTACCTTAATCAGAGCTGTATCTTTCCCTATGTTAGCATTCTCCTTGGTGTTGTAGAGATTGTTTTTAATACTATCAGACATGTTTGTTTATAGTCCTACTTCTATTCCTTGTAGTGTCCTTCCCTTACACCCCAGATCGATCTTTACCTGAGTGTCTTTACCCCTGTCCCATCAGGAGACCCATTTCTTCAGTATTCAGAAGATTCCTTTGGATCTCAACATATTGTAGATGTTAAACCACGTTATTTAAAATAATTCAAACTACACCCAGTTTAATGTTTCTAATCTATCAAGATATGTATTTTTAAAGTAGATTTACTACTTCAAAGGAATGAGCCTCTAATGGTGAAAATTTAGGCAACATTAGGATATATGGGGTAAAAGGGACATTAACTGGAATTCCTAAAATTAGACAATATAGGAAACCTCCACAATTGCTGTTTGACATAGTTCTTGTACCCACCCTATGCTTCATTCCTTTGTGGACTTCTCCTTTCCTTTAATGAAAACTTACCCAGCCTATGCCCTAACTCTTGACACTGAAGATGTTGTTAGTTAACTGAGATGCTCGGATGTTAATAAATGACAACTGCTTAATATTGTAAAAATTTACTTACAATACGTTTAAAGGACAGATTCTGGTGATTGACTGGACACAGTAAAGGAATGAAGAGAACCAAATATTATCCGGATGTTTTGAGCTGGGGGCTAATTTTGCCCTCAATTAGATACCTGCACCTTCTATTAATTTATACCCATGTAATTGAAACAAAAGTTTGACCTTTGAACAATTGCCTTTATATTACTCTAATGAAATTACCCTGGGGAGTTTCTTTCTACTACTATGAGAGGCCAGTTCGACATTGTAGTTTCTCTGGAGATGTATTTTGGGAGAGGAAGGATGCCTCTAAAGAGTCATCAATATCAAAATGCCCTCAGATGAATGGCACACTTGTAGTGTTAGATGAAATTTACACTATGGCTTTCCTTTGGGGAATTATTGCACTGCCTGTTTTCTTTAATCAAAACACAAAAGGAAATAAGTGAAATGAGACACATATTTAAACACTTACAGAAAATCCCAGAATTCCCAAGCCAATGAGGTAATGAATTTATATACCACATATTGGAATAGGCTTTTCTTTGTATGGCTGTGTGTCTAAAAAAAGAGAATGAAAGTCTACTAATTTGGCACAGAAGTGAGGTGCCAGATAGTTAAAATCTTATAATATCAATAGCTAATATTTATTAAGTGCTTACTCTGTGCCAGACACTTTTATATGTAGGTTGCCATTTAATCCTCATAGCAACTCTTTGAAGGAATTCTTGATATATTTCCTGTTTTTAAGATGAAGAAACCAAGGCACAGAGAGGTTAAGTAATTTGCCCAAGGTCACAAAGGTAGAATTAGGATTTGAACACAGATGATCTTACTCTAGAGGGTGTGTTCTTAATAGTTACTCTATCTACCCCTTTTCCTAGGACTGTCAGCTTCCAAAACAGATTATTCTCCTCTTTTTAGACTACTAAATCATTGTTTATATATTATTGCACATAGTTATTAGTCTGGTTGACTTTTTCAGCCTATAATTGCATATTCCAATTTTATAACTGTAGATACCTGCAGTACAAAAACACAGAAGAGTGCTTGTCTCCACTTGTATTGCTTACTTCTCTAGATATAAACTATCAATCACACATTTCAAAAATTTTATCTAGTGTAATTTATTATTATTTGTCACACCTGGCAATAGTGAAGCTTTAGGATCTTATATAATGGACTGTTTGCATTAAAATCAGCTTTCCTCTAACTACATTCTTTTGTATCTATTCCTTAGTATCTATTCAACATGATATGTGAAAGAACACTGAGAATCCCCTCTGGAATAAGAAGTGTGTTCTGTAGTTACCCTTCTTACTCATTCTAAGCTTATCTATTTTCCTTTGCAGCCCTGTGTAACCTTCAGCCTTTGGAAGCCCTATTTGTTATTTTACGAGAATCTGCTCCCAAAGTCAAATCCAGTGGATGGTAAAGATGAATGACTTAATCTCTTAAACACATTAACATGACATTTTTATGTAGCAAAGAATTCATTTGGTCAGTCCTGCTTCAACATCCTTATTGGACAATATTTCCTAAAAACCAATACCTTAAGTAAGGGGGTCTAAATGACTAGTGTTCATTAAGAGCTAGCTAGCCAATCAGAAATAATACTGTCCATAGTATATTGTGATGACATTACTGTCCTGGCATTAGTGCCATATTCAGTTATTTCTTCAGTAATGGGATGGACTAATGGAAGCCATTTGAGAAGTTTCTCACTGAGCCTAGATAGGCAGTCAGTGATTGTGATATATAGCTCAGCCGTTTGACCCATTAAACTAAACATCCACAGACCTAGGAAAGAGGACTTGTTCTCTCAGTGTGCTACAGCCCAACTAAACTTGGGAATCTTTCTTCCTGAAGCTTTTTGATCTAGTACCTGAAGCTCTTGCTTGTTCTTAGTATTTATTACTTTCCTGGTAGAAGTGGTTACTATGATTTGATTGCAGACATTCTTCCTTGTGATTAAATTTAACCCTTCCCACAGATTCAGGCTTTCTGGTCACATCTGTTTCTGTGGGCCATTTTATAAGATTAATTAGTCATGGTACTATTAACACCCTTTTCTGGGTCATTACATTGGCACGTTTATAACTTAAAGTGCATATAGTCAAGTGAAACACCCAGGCTTCAAAGTACGACTACTGTGGGATGACCAATCTAGTCTCATGGTCTACATAAATCACATCAACCACTTAATTGCCTTCACACCATTTGACTTTTTATCATGTACACACTTCCGAACTCATTGAAGTTTCTACTATTATTTGGGTAGAAAATGCCATTGACTCTGGCCTCTTCAGAGGGTTGAATGACATTGCTGTGTAATGTATATTGTCAAGCTGCAGAATATTTGGCTATTGAAAAGACTATTAATAGCTAGAGACAACTCTCTTCAAAAATACAACCTTCAGAGTGGCATGTGGGTGGAGGTGGGAGGTGTGGCAGGCCTGAGAATGCTCTTTTATCTCTTTGACTCATTTCTTTTAGGTCCCGCAAGTTCCATAATTTCATGGAAAAGTGCATGATAAAAAATTTCTTATTTCGTCCTACTTCTGCAAACATGCTTCATCACCCATTTGTTCGGAATATAAAAAATGAAGGACATGTTGTTGAGTCATTAAAGAAGCACCTTACTGGAATCATTAAAAAGAGACAGAAAAAAGGTAGAATATGTGAATCTTCATTTTATTGGAATAAATATTCAAATGAGAGCAAAATTTATTAATTTTTTTCAGGAAAAATATATTTAAGAATTAGGTTGAAAGTAAAAATTCTGAGACCTCTGATATTTAGTTTTTCTACTAATATGCCATATGCATTTAATTCATTATCTCTTACCTAATCATATATATATATATACATAAGTTTATAAATTCTTGTCAGTTACAACTGGCACGTGTTCATATTTACAAAGACTTTGAAGGCCTCCAGAAGAATTTTGTGATATGCCAATTTTATTTTAAGAAAACTCCTAACTGAAGAAATAAAATAAACAAAAAGATAACAAAATCTATATCTTATTGCTCTTTTTTGGCTAATATGTTAATTAACTCCAATGAGATAAATGGATTTGTAATTATCCATTTACTGACCACTAATTTTGAAGTAATATCAGTGTACCATACAAAGTTGATTTTATGTACAAATCTCCAAATTTAAGATGAAATTAAAGGAACACGTTTATGCAAATAAAAGTAAGCTTCTAGATTTTAATGTCAAAAATGGCAGGATGAATGTTCATCAAACCCAGAGGAAATTACTTCGGAAGTCCTAGATTTTTAGGTTGTATACCATATTCCACATTTAACTTAGGGCACCATAGGCAGGGTTGAGTGGTAATGGAATGGCAAGGGGGGAGCCTGAAAAAGATAGCAGGCATTCTCAGATTCACTCTAAGATTGATTGCACCGAGCTCCTTCCATCTACATAAATATACGTATCTTATTTTGGAGTGAGAAGCAGAAGTAATTAATTTATTTACCCATGGTGGAGAATTTATTGGACCAACATCACAGAAGCCGACCAGTCACAAATGGATACAGGAAGACCACACATCTAGTTGAGAATACGCTAATTACCAGAGCTGAAAGATTTTCAAAATGTAACCTGCAGGAAAAGACACGATTATGTGGAGATTACATGGAATATGTAAATATAGTTGTCCTAAACTTTTTTTTTTAATGTCTATATTGGAGTATCATTGCTTTACAATGTTCTGGTAGTTTCTTCTATATAACAGAGTGAATCAGCTATATGTATACTTATATCCCCAATCCCCTCCCTCTTGCATCTCCCTCCAACCCTCCCTATCCCACCCCTCTAGGTGGTCACAAAGCACCAAGCTGATCTCCCTGTGCTATGCGGCTGCTTCCAACTAGCTATCTAACTGACATTTGGTAGTGTATATGTGTCAATGCTATTCTCTCACTTTGCTCAGCTTACACTTCACCCTCCCTGTGTCCTCAAGTCCATTCTCTATGACTGCATCTTTATTCCTGTCCTGACCCTAGGTTCTTCAGACCCCCTTTTTTTTTTTTACATTCCATACATATGTGTTAGCATATGGTATTTGTTTTTCTCTTTCTGACTTACTTCACTCTGTATGACAGTCTCTAGGTCCATCCACCTCACTACAAATAACTCAATTTCGTATCTTTTTATGGCTCAGTAATATGGCATTGTATATATGTGCCACATCTTCTTTATCCATTCATCTGTCAATGGACACTTAGGTTGTTTCCATGTCCTGGCTATTGTAAATAGAGCTGGAATGAACACTGTGGTCCATGACTCTTTTTGAATTATGGTTTTCTCAAGGTATATGCCCAGTAGTGGGATTGCTGGGTCGTATGGTAGTTCTATTTGTAGTTTTTTAAGGAACGTCCATACTGTTCTCCATAGTGGCTGTATCAATTTACATTCCCACCAACAGTGCAAGAGTGTTCCTTGCTAATTTCCTCTACAGCATTTATTGTTTGTAGATTTTTGATGATGGTCATTATGACTGGTGTGAGGTGATACTTCACTGTAGTTTTGATTTGCATTTCTCTAATGACTAGTGATGTTGAGCAGCCTTTCATGTGTTTGTTGGCAATCTGTATGTCTTCTTTGGAGAAATGTCTATTTAGGTCTTCTGCCCATTTTTGGATTTTTTTTTTTTGATACTGAGCTGCCTGAGCTGCCTGTATATTTTGGAGATTAATCCTTTGTCAGTTGCTTCATTTGCAAATATATTCTCCCATTCTGAGGGTTGTCTTTTTATCTTGTTTATGGTTTCCTTTGTTGTGCAAAAGCTTTTACTTTTCATTAGGTCCCATTTGTTTATTTTTGTTTTTATTTCCATTTCTCTAGGAAGTGGGTCAAAAAGGATCTCTCTATGATTTATGTCATAGAGTGTTCTATGTTTTCCTTTAAGAGTTTTATAGTGTCTGGCCTTACATTTAGGTCTTTAATCCGTTTTGAGTTTATTTTTGTGCATGGTGTTACGGAGTGTTCTAATTTCATTCTTTTACATGTATCTGTCCAGTTTACCCAGCACACTTACTTAAGAGGCTGTCTTTTTCCATTGTATATTCTTGCCTCCTTTATCAAACATAAGGTGACCATATGTATGTGGATTTATCTCTGGGCTTTCTATCCTGTTCCATTGATCTATATTTCTGTTTTTGTGCCAGTACCATACTGTCTTCATTACTGTAACTTTGTAGTATATTCTGAAGTCTGGGAGCCTGATTCCTCCAGCTCTGTTTTTCTTTCTCAAGATTGCTTTAGCTATTTGGGCTCTTTTTTGATTCCATACAAATTGTGAAAATTTTTGTTCTAGCTCTATGAAAAATGCCATTGGTAGTTTGATAGGGATTGCACTGAATCTGTAGATTGCTTTGGGTAGTATAGTCATTTTCACAATGTTGATTCATCCAATCTAAGAACATGGTATATCTCTCCAAATGTTTGTATCATCTTTAATTTTTTTCATCAGTGTCTTATAGTTTTCTGCATACATATCTTTTGCCTCCTTAGGTAGGTTTATTCCTAGGTATTTTATTCTTTTTGTTGCAATGGTAAATGGGAGTGTTTACTTAATTTCTCTTTCAGAGTTTTCATCATGAGCATATAGGATTGCAAGAGATTTCTGTGCATTAATTCTGTATCCTGCTACTTTACCAAATTCATTGATTAGCTCTAGTAGTTTTCTGGTAGAGTCTTTAGGACTGTATTTGTGTAGTATCATGTCATCTGCAAAGAGTAACAGCTTTACTTCTTCTTTTCCGATTTGAATTCCTTTTATTTTTTTTCTTCTCTGATTTCTGTAGCTAAAACTTCCAAAACTATGTTGAATAATAGTGATGAGAGTGGGCAACCTTGTCTTGTTCCTGATCTTAGTGGAAATGGTTTCAGTTTTTCACCGTTGAGAACAATGTTGGCTGTGGGTTTGTCATATATGGCCTTTATTATGTTGAGGTAAGTTCCCTCTCTGACTACTTTCTGGAGGCTTTTTATCTTAAATGGGTGTTGAATTTTGTCAAAACCTTTTTTGCATCCATTGGGATGATCATATGGTTTTTATCCTTCAATTTTTTAATATGGTGTTTCACATTGATTGATTTGTGTATATTGAAGAATCCTTGCATCCCTGGGATAAACCCTACTTGGTCATGGTCTATGATCCTTTTAATGTACTGTTGGATTCTGTTTGCTAGTATTTTGTTGAGGATTTTTGCATCTATGTTCATCAGTGATATTGGCCTGTAGTTTTCTTTCTTTGTGACATCTTTGGTTTTGGTGTAAGGGTGATGGTGGCCTCATAGAATGAGTTTGAGAGTGTTCCTCCCTCTTCTATATTTTGGAAGAGTTTGAGAAAGATAGGTGTTAGCTCTTCTCTAAATGTTTGATAGGAGTTGCCTTTGAAGCCATCTGGTCCTTGGCTTTTGTTTGTTGGAAGATATTTAATCACTGTTCCAATTTCAGTGCTTGTTATTGGTCTGTTTATATTTTCTATTTCTTCCTGGTTCAGGCTCGGGAGGTTGTGCTTTTCTAGGAATTTGTCCATTTCTTCCAGGCTGTCCATATTTTTTGGCATATAGTTGCTTGTGGTAATCTCTCATGATCCTTTGTATTTCTGCAGTGTTTGTTGTTACTTCTCCGGTTTCATTTCTAATTCTGTTAATTTTTGTCTCTCCCTTTTTTTCTTGATGAGTTTGGCTAGTGTTTTATCAATGTTGTTTGACTTCTCAAAGAACCAGCTTTTAGTTTTATTGATCTTTGCTATTATTTTCTTCATTTCTTTTTCATTTATTTCTGATCTGATCTTTATGATTTCTTTCCATCTGCTAACTTTGGGTTGTTTTTTTATTGTTGTTGTTGTTCTTTCTGTAATTGCTTTTGGTGTAAGGTTAAGTTGTTTCTATGAGATTTTTCTCATTTCTTGAAGTAGGTTTTTATTGCTATAAACTTCCCTCTTAGAACTGCTTTTGCTGCATCCCATAGGTTTTGGGTCACTGCATTTTCATTGTCATCTGTTTCTAGGTATTTTTTGATTTCCTCTTTGATTTATTCAAGTGATCTCTTGGTTATTTAGTAGCATATTGTTTAGCCTCCATGTGTTTGTATTCTTTTTTACAAATTCTTTCCTGTAACGCATATGTAGTTTCATAGCGTTGTGGTTGGAAAAGATACTTGATACAAATTTCAAGTTTCTTAAATTTACCAAGGCTTCATTTGTGACCCAAGATATGATCTATCCTAGAGGATGTTCCATGAGCACTAGAGAAGAAAGTGTATTCTGTTGTTTTTGGATGGAATGTTCTATAAAATCAACTAAGTCCACAGTGTCTAATGTACCATTTAAAGCTTGTGTTTCCTCATTTAGTTTCATTTTGGATGATCTGTCCATTGGTGAAAGTGCGGTGTTAATGTCCCCTACTATGATTGTGCTACTGTCGATTCCCCTTTTATGGCTGTTAGCATTTGCCTTATGCATTGAGGTGCTCCTATGTTGGGTGCATAAATATTTACAATTGTTATATGTTCTTCTTGGATTGATCCCTTGACCATTATATAGCTTCCTTCTTTGTCTCTTGTAATAGTCTTTATTTTAAATTCTATTTCGTCTGATATGAGAATTGCTACTCCAGCTTCCTTTTGGTTTCTATTTGCATGGAATATCTTTTTCCATCCCCTCACTTTCAGTCTGTATGTGTCTCTATGTCTGAAGTGGGTCTCTTGTAGACAGCATATATATGGGTCTTGTTTTTGTATCCATTCAGCCAGTCTGTGTCGTTTGGTGGGAGCATTTAATCCATTTTCATTTAAGGTAATTATCGCTATGTATGTTCGTATTCCCATTTTCTTAATTGTTTTGGGTTTGTTATTGTAGGTCTTTTCCTTCTCTTGTGTTTCTTGCCTAGAGAAGTTCCTTTAGCATTTGTTGTAAAGCTGGTTTGGTGGTGCTGAATTATCTTAACTTTTGCTTATCTGTAAAGGTTTTAACTTCCTGTTGAATCTGAATGAGGTCTTTGCTGGGTAGAGTAATCTTGGTTGTAGGTTCTTCCCTTTCATCACTTTAAATATGTCCTGCCACTCCCTTCAGGCTTGTAGAGTTTCTGCTGAAAGATCAGATGTTAACCATATGAGGATTCCCTTGTATGTTATTTGTTGCTTTTCCCTTGCTGTTTTATTTTTTTTGTATTTAATTTTTGATAGTTTGATTAATATGTGTCTTGACGTGTTTCACCTTGGATTTGTCCTGTATGGGACTCTCTGTGCTTGTGGACTTAATTGACTATGTCCTTTCCCATATTAAGGAAGTTTTGAACTATAATATCTTTAAATATTTTCTCAGTGCCTTTTTTTCTTTCTTCTTCTTTTGGGACCCCTATAATTTGAATGTTGGTGCATTTAATGTTGTCCCAGAAGTCTCTGAGACTGTCCTCAATTCTCTTCATTCTTTTTTCTTTATACTGCTCTGCCGTGGTTATTTCCATTATTTTATCTTCCAGGTCACTTATCCGTTCTTCTGCCTCAGTTTTCCTGCTAATGATTCCTTCTAGAGAATTTTTCATTTCATTTATTGTGTTGTTTATCACTGTTTGCTCTTTAGTTCTTCTAGGTCCTTGTTAAACATTTCTTGTATATTTTATTTCCAATATTTTGGACCATCTTTACTGTCTTTACTCTGAATTATTTTTCAGGTAGACTGCCTATTTCCTTTTCATTTATTTGGTCTCTTGGGTTTTTATCTTGCTCCTTCATCTGCTGTGTATTTCTCTGTCTTTTCACTTTGCCCAACTTACTGTGTTTGGGGTCTCGTTTTCATAAGCTAGAGGTTCATAGTTCCCGTTATTTTTGGTTTCTGCCCCTATTGGGTGAGGTTGGTTCAGTGGGTTGTGTAGGCTTCCTGGTGGAGGAGACTGGTGCCTGTGTTCTGGTGGATGAGTCTGGATCTTGTCTTTCAGGTGGCCAGGGACATGTCTGGTGGCGTGTTTTGGGATTTCTGTGAACTTATTATGATTTTAGGCAGCCTCTCTGCTAATGGCTGGGGTTGTGTTCCTGTCTTACTAGTTGTTTGGCATGGGGCGTCCAGCACTGGAGCTTGCTGGCTGTTGGGTGGAGCTGGGTCTTAGCATTGAGATGGAGATCTCCGCGAGAGCTTTCGCTGATTGATATTACATGGGGCTGGGAGGTCTCTGGTGGTCCAATGTCCTGAACTCAGCTTTCCCACTCAGTGCCTCAGGCCTGACACCAGGCTGGAGCACCAAGACCCTGTCAGCCACACGGAATTATCAAGATAGTGGTCCTTGGCAAGTGAAACCACAAGATAGGAGGGTCGTGCTATGCCTGGTCCTGCTGAGCAATTTTCAGACTTCAGCTCATTTTGGCAACTGGATGACTGGTTCAGTGACATGAGGCAGGACAGGTCCATGAGGCGGGTGGTGCTCAGCTGATGCATGGCCTGAGGGGCCCAGTTGAAGCCCTCAGGGAAGGCCAACAGTGACCAGGACTCCCACCTCCTGCAGCTGCGGCCTTTGGGATCTCCCTCCTGGTGTCAAATATCTCTCACTCCTGCTTTGACAGCTGTGCCTTTACCCTGAGCTTCTTCATGAGGCTAGAACTCCCTGAGGCAATGAATGAAAAGTGGGGGCCACATTCCCAAACTCTTTAATATAGGAAATTCAAAAGAAAAGTCTTTTATTTTTAAGCTTCTATATTTCAGTACTGCACAGCTGACAGGAAAGATGCCAAACATTTTCAGTGTGTCAAGTGTAAAACCCAGAATTTAGATTTTTACCTTCTCATTGAAAGGACCAAAGATAGGTGTGGCCACAAGCCATAAAGTCCTTAAATCCAGAGTACACACCTGTAGGCCATGCTCACCAACCATCTAGTTTTTCTTGGTCCTTTCTCTTTTTACCTTTCTCAATTTTTCCTCTTTAGACTTGCAGCAATTAGATTGTTAAATGTTTTTTCCTATGCTGAGAGAAGTTAGTCTCTATGGAATAGCTGCACCATGCTGCAAAAGTAGGCCTAGGAACAAGGATATTGTCTACATCACCAACTAGGCGTTATGTGGAGGGTTACAGTCCTCTTGTCCTTATAAATTCATTCAGCTTCCTGAGCAGTAAAGGGTGCACATTGACTAAGGTGGATTATCTTAATCTCTGTTGACTGTTATGCATTTTTTTCTCTTTCATATAAAGGAATACCTCTGATCTTTGAAAGAGAAGAAGCTATTAAGGAGCAGTATACCATGAGAAGATTCAGGTGCGTTAGACAAATTACATATATAATTTGATTTTACCAATTCATGTAAGACAGTTGATTCCATACTGTTGTATGTGACTCAGAAAACTTAATCCTTTCTGATAAAATAAAAACATCTGTATTTGCAAGAGATATTTGAGTGGAAATGTTGAGGAAAATTTTTTATTACTACCCAAAGAGTCCTTAATTTCTGGTAATAGAATGATCAAGTATATTATCAGACCATTAGTACTGAATATATTAGTAATGCAAAGACTTTCAGACATTGCAGGAATGATTCAAGAAAGATTTACTGAAAATACCTTTATTGCAGAAAATGTTCATCTTTTAAAATAAAAGCATTTCCCCTGAATGACTTCACTCTACTGACAACTCTAATTGTGCAGCAGTCATTTGTATGTTTATTTCTAGGGGACCTTCTTGTACTCATGAGCTTCTGAGATTGCCTACCAGCAGTAGATGCAGACCACTTAGAGTCCTGCATGGAGAACCCTCTCAGCCAAGGTGGTTACCTGATCGAGAAGAGCCACAGGTTCAGGCCCTTCAGCATCTCCAGGGAGCAGCCAGGGTGTTCATGCCACTACAGGCCCATGACAGTGCACCTAGGCCTCTACAGGGGCAAGCCCAGGCACCTCAGCGACTACAGGGGGCAGCTCGGGTGTTCATGCCACTACAGGCTCAGGTTAAGACTAAGGCATCTAGGCCCCTACAGATGCAAATGAAGGCACCTCCACGACTACGGAGGACAGCCTGGATGCTTATGTCACTACAGGCTCAGGTTAAGGCCCCCAGGCCTCTACAGGTACAGGCCCAGGTACCCAAAGAGCAGCAGGCTCAGGCCCAGCCCCAGGCCTCAGGAGAGCCACAGGATCTGGACCAGGTACCAGAGGAATTTCAAGGGCAAGATCAGGTACCTGAACAGCAGCAAAGGCAGGGCCATGTCCCTGAACAACAGCAGAGACAGAACCAGGTACCTGAACAGCAGCTGGAGCAGAACGGGGCACCCGAGCAGCCAGAGGTACAGGAACAGGCTGCTGAGCCTACACATGCAGAGACAGAGGCAGAGGAACCTGAGTCATTACGAGTACATGCCCAGGTATTCCTGCCCCTACTGTCACAGAACCACCACGTGCTGTTGCCACTACATTTGGATACTCAGGTGCTCATTCCAGTAGAGGGGCAAAATGAAAGGTCACCTCAAGCACAGGCCTGGGCACTAGAGCCCACACAGGCAGTTGGCTCTGTTCAAGCACTGATAGAGGGACTATCAAGAGACTTACTTCGAGCACCAAACTCACATAACTCAAAGCCGCTTGGTCTACTGCAAACCCTGATGGAAAACCTGTCATCAGACGTGTTTTACTCTCATCCAGAACAAGCACGGAAGAAAAAATCAAAAGTTTCTAGTCTAAGGCAGGCATTGGCAAAAAGACTATCACCAAAGAGGTTCCGGGCAAAGTTGTCACGCAGACCTGAAGAGTTTGAGCTATCAGATTTAGAAGCCCATAGGCAAAGGCGCCAACGAAGATGGGAGGATATCTTTAATCAGCATGAGGAAGAATTGAGACAAGTTGCAAATGTAAGAGTTTCTGATATTTTTCCTAAGTCAAATATGCAGAGAAAATATGCTAGTTCATACTCAAGTGTTCCCTCTGTAAAAACCAAATGAAATAAATATCCCTTGTCTCCCAGAGAAGATTAACTAAATAATTTGTGCTTCAAATAAATTATCCTGAAATTTCCAGATAATTGTGACAAAATTTGAGAAAGAAAAATTTGCTTGAATGACCCAGGTAATTGCTTAATATCTCTGTAGAGATATAGCTTTAATTATTAGTTAAATTTCTACCTATTATTCCCTTAGCCAATAAAGGGACATCATATGCACATTTAAAGTTACTATACTGGATCTTTAAAAATTACTTTCATAGGTCAAAATTTCAAATATAACTCATTAAAACTAAACACAAAAACAAATTTCGTTTTGTTTCTCCAACCACTAAGTTTATTTTGTTCTTCCTTCCCATAGAATGCTGAATGTATTATTTAAGAGAATTGCACTAGCTTTTGTACATCAGGATGTTAAAGGTCAAACTGAGAAGGAAAAGCATTTTCTAAAACATTTTGTACATGGTTACCATAAGTATGACTTGTCTCACTTATTTTTCACTCATTTTACATAATTGATGAAGTACCTGCATAGAACATGATGCAAGTTACAAATTCATCTCTGCACTCTTTTGAAATGTGGGGTGCAATATGTTAATCTCTTTATCTTATTTTGGTTTAGTCAACAAAACTTCATTCTTTCAAAATTATCTAATATAAATGGATATAATTGGGCTGGAGTTGATGGATACAATCTGGCAAATCTAATCTGATCCTGAAGGGTTTGTGGGCTTCGTAAGCAAATTATAGAGGTCAAAAAGACCAGGAGAGCAGTTGTTTCCTAATACTTCATAGCATCCATTTACATAAAAGGAATCATTGTGAAGACCCTAAATTAAACCCTGGTATCAACATCCATTTACCTAATAATAATTAATGTAGTTATTACAAATGAACCTTGTCTGAACGTCTGAATAAGGGAGACTTCTGGTTTTTGTCCATTGAGTTAATTGAGCAAATACAATTTCCCTGACATGTTTAACATGAAAAAAGGTAAAAGCAACAAGAAAAGAAAGGCCCAAAAAGGGAAATGAATGTCTAGTCCCCCAAAAAATAGGAAGATAAGAAGCAAAAGAAACCAAATAGAGAAAGGGTGGCATGAGTCTAGAATGCTGATATTTGCCTGACATTAAGGCATCTAAAATGCTAATGACTATTCCCAATGAGCCTTAGTAACAATTGGATCTAATGGGCTTTGCATTTTTTAAAAAGACTTTTATGCATTTCTGCAAGACTCATAGTATTAGTAGCATGACCCATACTTAGCGGCATTCAGTGTTTTAAATATTTATGTGAGAAGCCATTCTAAAATGGAAGAAAAAGTCACTAAATAATAGTTACTTATCCCATGACCCTAGGATCTTGTATAGGCATTCCTGCCTTTATGTGTAACTCTTAAAGAAAACATAAAGTAAAAGGAAATTATTGATTTTCTAGTCAAAGTC
This sequence comes from Mesoplodon densirostris, assembly GCF_025265405.1. NCBI lineage: Eukaryota > Metazoa > Chordata > Mammalia > Artiodactyla > Ziphiidae > Mesoplodon > Mesoplodon densirostris. Next base: position 45,982,327 of record NC_082681.1, on the reverse strand, counting down.
ATAGGTCTTTTGAAATACCTGAAAATTTATTAAAGTTTAAAGACATATGTGAGTGCTTCAACTCACTAGAAGGAAAGAAAACACATACCCATTATTCTCTTTGAGTTGAAAAAATATCAGTTAGCTTAAATGGGAAAAAAGAAACTTTCCTAAACTACTAGGACTCAATCAAGAAGAAATATTTGCACTGCTGTGTTGCAGATCTTCCACTGCACAGGAGGACCAAACTTTGTAACTATAACCGCTTATTAAATGTGACAGTTTGGGGCTATGAGTTAAGCTTTAGACCAGAGATTTTTAACCTGGGTCTAATTGGTGAGTTGCAGGTGGCCAGTGATCACCCTGAAAATACTTGCAGAGATATGTGTCTGTCTGTATGCAGTTTTCTACAGAGAATCTGTAGCATTACTCAAATTCTGAAAGGGATCCAGGACCAAAAACTATTAGAAATTACAGGCTTAAATCAATTTGAATATTTGAAAATTATTTTTTTAATTGAACATTAAGATGATGGGAATTGCTCGTATTATTTACAGTTTAACAAGTAAAATATTTATTTTCATTTTTGTTTCAAGGAAAAGGAAGATGAATCATCAGATAATGATGAAGTATTTCATTCGATTCAGGCTGAAGTCCAAATAGAACCATTGCAGCCATACATTCCAAATCCTAAAGAAAATGAGGTAAGTTTCTCTATATGAGTTGCTGTGACACTTATAAGTGCCTGGAACAGTGGTTCTTAAACATTTTGGCCTCAGGATGTATTTATACTCTTAAACATTGAAGACCCCAACAAGCTTTTACTTAGTTGGATTGTGTCATTCTATCTATGATATATTAGAAAATAAAACCAAAAAATTTAAAATATTTATTACTTCATTTAAAAAGTAAGAAAACTATTAGATGTTAATATAAGAAACAAATTTTAATGAAAATAACCATTTTCCATCTTGCTTAATGGAAAACAGCTGGATTCTCATATCTGCTTCTGCATTTGATCTGTTGCCATATGTTGTTTAGGTTGAAGTATATGAGTAAAAGCTGACTTCTCACATATAGGTGGTTGGAAAAAGAGAATTTCCATAGATTTTTCAGATAATTGTGGATGTTCTTTGAAATACACCACAACTAGAGAAGAGGAGTCCAAAACCATATCAGTGAAATTTTGAATATTCAGTAATATTAAAATCCATAAGTCTGTTGTGTGCTGTGAATAGATATTTTGCTCATACACAATTTTGTATCTTCGTGCATTGGTCAGTCAGAAAATATTGGTTCACTGTATATGTAGATCTTTCCAAATATTTACACGTTTTATTTTACAACACCAAAAAATGGCATTTGTTAATATCATCAATTTCATCATAAAAATTATTGAGTATTGGTAAGCTGTCAAATGCACAGTGATAGATGAGTCTAAAATTCTAATATTCAATTGAAAGCTCAATTTTATCATTGCTAACACCTAACATCAGTTGCTTTTTCTTTGAATTGATAGGCTTACTTTGTTGATTTTAAATAAAATGCCTGCCAGATACCCAAGTTGAATAACTACAGTTTGTCTCATCAGTCATTCTTCTAAGTAAAAATATTGCCCATGAAAAATTCAGTAGTTCAGCTTGTAACACAGTCACACATACTTTTTCCCTTGATCAGTTCTGTTCTGAAATGTAGTTTATGACAGAGTCTGGGTTATTTAATCTGTCACTTATTTTCTTAGATTTATGGGAATAATCAAGTCAGTCCTGGTGTCCAGGTTGACTTTTGTTTTCATGAGTTTATTAATAGATATTTAGCACATGGTATTGGTGAGGACCAAGTAGCAGTTTCAATTCCTTTGTGGACAAGGTAGTGTTATTATAGACAGCATTCCTTACAGCTAGCTATCTAAAAAATGTTTGGTCACTAAGGACAGATAGGTGGATGGGTGAAGAACTCAGAAATTCTTGCCTTACTCATAGTGAGTCATGAGTCTCATTGCTGTACTTAATTAGGACAAGGGCCCACGATCACTATATTTCCTCTTTCAACATGCTTCACAGTAGTCCATTATGATGTATGTCATGGACAATCATCCTTCTTATTTTTTATCTTTTTAAATTTTATTTTATTTATTTATTTTTTATACAGCAGATTCTTACTAGTTATCCATTTTATACATATTAGTGTATATATGTATATAATGTCAATCCCAATCTCTGAATTCATCCCACCACCACCCTGCCCCCCTTGCATTCTCCGCTTGGTGTCCATATGTTTGTTCTCTACATCTCTGTCTCTATTTCTACCTTGCAATCTGGTGCATCTTCACCATTTTAATAGATTGCACATAAATGCCTTAATATACGATATTTGTTTTTCTCTTTCTGACTTACTCTACTCTGTATGACAGTCTCTAGGTCCATCCACATCAGTACAAATGACCCAGTTTCATTCCTTTTTATGACTGAGTAATATTCCATTTTATATATGTACCACATCTTCTTTAACCATTTGTCTGTCAATGGGCATTTAGGTTGCTTCCAAGACCTGGCTATTGTAAATAGTGCTGCAATGAACATTGGGGTGCATGTGACTTATTTTTTATATATTTTTATGTGTTTAATTCCATATCTGTACACATACACACACAGAATGGCATGATAGATTTTTTAAAACATCCTTTACATGCAGCTGTACATAATTTTTTATCATCTTTATTGGAGTATAATTGCTTTACAATGGTGTGTTAGTTTCTGCTGTATAACAAACTGAATCAGCTGTACATAAACATATATCCACATATCTCCTCCGTCTTGCATCTCCCTCCGACCCTCCATATCCCACCCCTCTAGGTGGACACAAAACACCAAGCTGATCTCCATGTGCTATGTGGCTGCTTTCCACTAGCTATCTATTTTACATTTGGTAGTGTATATATGTCCATGCCACTCACTCAAAACTTCCCAGCTTACCATTCCCTCTCCCCGTGTCCTCAAGTCCATTCTCTACATCTGCCTCTTATTCCTGTCCTGCCCCTAGGTTCATCAGAACCATTTTTTTTAGATTCCATATATATGTGTGAACATACAGTATTTATTTTTCTCTTTCTGACTTACTTCACTCTGTATGACAGTCTCTAGGTCCATCCACCTCACTACAAATAAATCAATTTCATTTCTTTTTATAGCTGCATACTATTCCATTGTATACATATGCCACACCTTCTTTATCTATTCATCTGTTGATGGACACTTAGGTTGCTTCCATGTCCTGGTGATTGTAAATAGAGCTGCAATGAACATTGTGGTCCATGACTCTTTTTGAATTATGGTTTTCTCAGGGTATATGCCCAGTAGTGGAATTGCTCGGTCATATGATACTTCTATTTTTAGTTTTTTAAGAACCTCCATATTGTTCTCCATAGTGGCTGTATCAATTTACATTAACACCAACAGTGCAAGAGGGTTCCCTTTTCTTCACACACTCTCCAGCATTTATTGTTTGTAGATTTTTTGATGACGGCCATTCTGACCAGTGTGAGGTGATACTTCATTGTAGTTTTGATTTGCATTTCTGTAATGATTAGTGATGTTGAGCATCCTTTCATGTTTTTGTTGGCAATCTGTATATCTTCTTTGGAGAAATGTCTATTTAGGTCTTCTGCTCATTTTGGGATTGGGTTTTTTGTTTTTTTTTTTGAGATTGATCTACATGAGCTGCCTGTATATTTTGGACATTAATCCTTTGTCAATTGCTTCATCTGCAAATATATTATCCCATTCTCAGGGTTCTCTTTTGGTCTTGTTTATGGTTTCCTTTGCTGTGCAAAAGCTTTTAAGTTTCATTAGGTCCCATTTGTTTACTTTCGTTTTTATTTCCATTTCTCTAGGAGGTGGGTCAAAAAAGGATCTTGCTGTGATTTATGTCATGGAGTGTTCTGCCTATGTTTTCCTCTAAGAGTTTTATAGTGTCTGGCCTTACATTTAGATCTTTAATCCATTTTGAGTTTATTTTTGTGCATAGTGTTAGGGAGTGTTCCAATTTCATTCTTTTACATGTAGCTGTCCAGTTTTCCCAGCACCACTTACTGAAGAGGTTGTCTTTTCTCCATTGTATATATTTTCCTCCTTTATCAAAGATAAGGTGATACTTGTATGGGTTTATCTCTGGGCTTTCTATCCTGTTCCATTGATCTATATTTCTGTTTTTGTGCCAGTATCATACTGTCTTGATGACTGTAGCTTTGTAGTATAGTTTGAAGTCAGGGAGCCTAATTCCTCTGGCTCTGCTTTTCTTTCTCAAGATTTCTTTGGCTATTCGGGGTCTTTTGTGTTTCCATACAAATTGTGAAATTTTTTGTTCTAGTTCTGTGAAAAATGCTCTTGGTAGTTTGATAGGGATTGCATTGAATCTGTAGATTGCTTTGGGTAGTATAGTCATTTTCACAATGTTGATTCTTCCCAATCAAGAACATGGTATATCTCTCCATCTGTTTGTATCATCTTTAATTTCTGTCATCAGTGTCTTATACTTTTCTGCATACAGGTTTTTTGTATCCTTAAGTAGGTTTATTCCTAGGTATTTTATTCTTTTTGTTGCAAAGGTAAATGGAGTGTTTCCTTAATTTCTCTTTCAGATTTTTCATCATTAGTGTATAGGAATGCCAGAGATTTCTGTGCATTAATTTTATATCCTGCTACTTCACCAAATTCACTGATTAGCTGTAGTAGTTTTCTGGTAGCATCTTTAGGATTCTCTATGTACATTATCATGTCATCTGCAAACAGTGGCAGTTTTACTTCTTTTCCAATTTGTATTCCTTTTATTTCTTTTTCTTCTCTGATTGCTGTGGCTAAAACTTCCAAAACTATGTTGAATAATAGTGGTGAGAGTGGGTAACCTTGTCTTGTTCCTGATCTTAGTGGAAATGGTTTCAGTTTTTCACCTTTGAGAACGATGTTGGCTGTGGGTTTGTCATATATGGCCTTTATTATGTTGTGGTAGGTTCCCTTTATGCCTACTTTCTGGAGAGTTTTTACCATAAGTGGCTGTTGAATTTTTTTGAAAGCTTTTTCTGCATCTACTGATATGATCATATGATTTTTCTCCTTCAATTTGTTAATATGGTTTATCACATTGATTGATTTGCATATATTGAAGAATCCTTGCATTCCTGGGTTAAACCTCACTTGATCATGGTGTATGAATCTTTTAATGTGCTGTTGCATTCTGTTTGCTAGTATTTTGTTGGCGATTTTTGCATCTGTGTTCAACAGTGATATTGGTCTATAGTTATCTTTTCTGTGACATCTTTGTCTGGTTTTGGTATCAGGGCGATGGTGGCCTTGTAGAAAGAGTTTGGGAGAGTTCCTCACTCTGCTATATTTTGGAAGAGTTTGAGAAGGATAGGTGTTAGCTCTTCTCTAATTGTTTGATAGAATTCGCCTGTGAAGCCATCTGGTCCTGGGCTTTTGTTTGTTGGAAGATTTTTAATCACAGTATCTATTTCAGTGCTTGTGTTTGGTCTGTTTTTATTTTCTATTTCTTCCTAGCTCAGGCTCAGGAGATTGTGCTTTTCTAAGAATTTGTCCATTTCTTCCAGGTTGTCCATTTTATTGGCATACAGTTGCGTGTAGTAATCTCTCATGACACTGTATTTTTGCAGTGTCAGTATTTACTTCTCCTTCGTCATTACTAATTCTATTGATTTGAGCCTTCTCCCATTTTTCTTTATGAGTATGGCTAGTGCTTTAACAATTTTGTTTATCTTCTCAAAGAACCACCATTTCATTTTACTGATCTCAGCTACTGTTTCCTTCATTTCTTTTTCATTTATTTCTGATATGATTTTATGATTTCTTTCTTTCTGTTAGCTTTGGGGTTTTTTTTGTTCTTCTTTTGCTAACTGCTTTAGGTGTAAGGTTTGGTGGTTTATTTGAGATGTTTCTTCTTTCTTGAGGTAGGATTGTATTGCTATCAACTTCCCTCTTAGAACTGCTTTTGCTGCATCCCATAGGTATGGGCTCCTCTTGTTTTCATTGTCATTTGCTTCTAGGTATTTTTTGATTTCCTCTTTGATATCTTCAGTGATCTCTTGGTTATTTAGTAGTGTACTGTTCAGCCTCCGTGTGTTTGTATGTTTCACAGGTTTTTTCCTGTAATGAATATCTAGTCTCATAGCGTTGTCGATGGAAAAGATACTTGGTAAGATTTCAATTTTCTTAAATTTACCAAGGCTTCATTTGTGATCCAAGATATGATCTATCCTAGAGAATGTTCTGTGAAAACTTGAGAAGAAGTTGTATTCTGGTTTTTTGGGATGGAATATCCTATAAATATCAATTAAGTCCATCTTGTTTAATGTATCATTTAAAGTTTGTGTCTCCTTATTTATTTTCATTTTGGATGATCTGTCCATTGGTGAAAGTGGGGTGTTAATGTCCCATACTATGATTGTGTTACTGTCGATTTCCCCTTTTATGGCTGTTAGTATTTGCCTTATATATTGAGGTACTCCTATGTTGGGTGCTTAAATATTTACAATTGTTATGTCTTCTTCTTGGATTGATCCCTTGATCATTATGTAGTGTCCTTCTTTCTCTCTTGCAATAGTCTTTATTTTAAAGTTTATTTCTTCTGATATGAGAATTGTTACTCCAGCTTTCTTTTGATTTTCATTTGCATGGAATATCTTTTTCCATCCCCTCACTTTCAGTCTGTATGTGTCCCTAGGTCTGAAGTGGGTCTCTTGTAGACAGCATATGTATAGGTCTTGTTTTTGTATCCATTCAGCTAGTCTGTGTCGTTTGGTGGGAGCATTTAATCCATTTACCTTTAAGGTAGTTATTGATATGTGTGTTCCTATTCCCATTTTCTTAATTGTTTTGGGTTTGTTATTGTAGGTCTTTTCCTTCTCTTGTGTTTCTTGCCTAGAGAAGTTCCTTTAGCATTTGTTGTAAAGCTGGTTTGGTGGTGCTGAATTATCTTAACTTTTGCTTATCTGTAAAGGTTTTAACTTCCTGTTGAATCTGAATGAGGTCTTTGCTGGGTAGAGTAATCTTGGTTGTAGGTTTTTCCCTTTCATCACTTTAAATATGTCCTGCCACTCCCTTCAGGCTTGTAGAGTTTCTGCTGAAAGATCAGATGTTAACCATATGGGGATTCCCTTGTATATTATTTGTTGCTTTTCCCTTGTTGCTTTTAATATTTTTTCTTTGTATTTAATTTTTGATAGTTTGAATAATATGTGTCTTGACGTGTTTCACCTTGGATTTATCCTGTATGGGACTCTCTGTGCTTGTGGACTTAATTGACTATTTCCTTTCCAATATTGGGAAAGTTTTCAAGTATAATCTCTTCAAATATTTTCTCAGTGCCTTTTTTTCTCTCTTCTTCTTTTGGGACCCCTATAATTCGAATGTTGGTGCCTTTATTGTTGTCCCAGCGGTCTGTGAGACTGTTCTCAATTCTCTTCATTCTTTTTTCTTTATCCTGCTCTGCAGTAGTTATTTCCACTATTTTATCTTCCAGGTCACTTATCCGTTCTTCTGCCTCAGTTTTTCTGCTATTGATTCCTTCTAGAGAATTTTTCATTTCATTTATTGTGTTGTTCGTCACTGTTTATTTGCTCTTTAGTTCTTCTAGGTCCTTGTTAAATGTTTCTTGTATATTTTATTTCCAATATTTTGGATCATCTTTACTGTCTTTACTCTGAATTATTTTTCAGGTTGACTGCCTATTTCCTCTTTGTTTGTTTGGTCTCTTGGGTTTTTATCTTGCTCCTTCATCTGCTGTGTTTTTCTTTGTCTTTTCACTTTGCCCAACTTACTGTGTTTGGGGTCTCATTTTCACAGGCTAGAGGTTCATAGTTCCCGTTATTTTTGGTGTCTGCCCCCATTGGGTGAGGCTGGTTCAGTGGGTTATGTAGGCTTCCTGGTGGAGGGGACTGGTGCCTGTGTTCTGGTGGATGAGGCTAGATCTTGTCTTTCTGGTGGGCAGTACCACATCTGGTGGTGTGTTTTTAGGTGTCTGTGAACTTATTTTGATTTTAGGCAGCCTCTCTGCTAATGGGTGGGGATGTGTTCCTGTCTTGCTAGTTGTTTGCCATAGGGTGTCCAGCACTGTAGCTTGCTGGTCATTGAGTGGAACTGGGTCTTCACGTTGTGATGGAGATCTCTGAGAGAGCTCTCGCCATTTGATATTACATGTCTCTGGGAGGTCTCTGGTGGTCCAGTGTCCTGAAATCAGCTCTCCCACCTCAGAGGCTTAGGCCTGACACCTGGCTGGAGCACTTAGACTCTGTCAACCACATGGCTCTGAAGAAAAGGGAGGAAAAAAGAAAGAAAGAAAAATAAAGTTATTAAAATAAAAAATAAAATTTATATTATTAAAAATAAAAATTAATAAAAAAAGAAAGAAAGAAGAGAGCAACCAAACCGAAAAACAAATCCATCAATGATAACAAGTGCTAAAAACTATACTAAAAAAACCCAAAAAAACCGACAGAAAGAACCCTAGGACAAATGGTAAAAGCAAAGCTATACAGACAAAATCACACAAAGAAGTATACACATACACACTCACAAAGGGAGAAAAAGGAAAAAAATATATATATATATGTATATATAAAAAAGGGAGAGAGCAACCAAATCAATAAACATATCTACCAATGATAATAAGCTCTAAATACTAAACTAAGATAAACATAAAACCAGAAACAAATTAGGTGCAGAAAACAAACCCCAATTCTATAGTTGCTCCCAAAGTCACTACCTCAATTTTGGGATGATTCATTATCTATTCAGGTATTCCACAGATGCAGGGTAAATTAATTTGATTGTAGAGGTTTAATCTGCTGCTCCTGTGGCTGCATGGAGAGATTTCCCTTCTCATCTTTGTTCACACAGCTCCTGGGGTTCAGCTTTGTATTTGGCCTCACCTTTACATGTAGGTCGCCTGAGGCATCTGTACCCCATCCCGACAGGACAGGGTTAAAGTAGCTGCTGATTTGGGGACTCTGGCTCACTCAGGACAGTGGGAGGGAGGGGTACGGAATGCGGGGCAACCCTGCAGTGGCAGAGGCCCACATGACATCGCAACAGCCTGAGGCACACTGTGTGTTCTCCTGGGGAAGTTTTCACTGGCTCACGGAACCCTGGCAATGGCGGACTGTACAGGCTCCCAGGAGGGGAGATGTGGATAGTGACCTGTGCTTGCACACAGTATTCTTGTTGGCTGCAATAGCAGCCTTAGCATCTCATGCCAATCTCTGGCTTCTGTGCTGGTGGCCATAGCTAGCGCCCATCTCTGGAGCTTGTTTAGGTGGTACTCTGAATCCCCTCTCCTCGTGCTCCCCGAAACAATGGTCTTTTGCCTCTTAGGCAGTTCCATACTTTTTCCTGGACTCCCACCCGGCTAACTGTGGTGCACTAGCCCCCTTCAGGTTGTGTTCACGCAGCCAACCCCAGTCCTCTCCCTGGGTTCTGACTTCCGAAGCCTGAGCCTCAGCCTCCAGCCCCCACCTACCCCAGCAGGTGAGCAGACAAGGCTCTAAGGCTGGTGAGTGCTGGTTGGCAATGATCGTCTGTGCAGGAATCTCTCCGCTTTGCCCTCAGCACCCCTGTTGCTATGCTCTCCTCCATGGCTCTGAAGCATTCCCCCCACCCACCCCCTATCTCTGCCAGTGAAGGGGCTTCCTAGTGTGTGGAAACTATTCCTCCTTCACAGATCCCTCCCAGAGGTGCAGGTCCCATCCCTATTCTTTTGTCTCTGTTTTTTCTTTTTTCTTTTCCCTACCCAAGTATGTGAGTAGTTTCTTGCCTTTTGGGAATTCTGAGGTCTTCTGCCAGCATTCAGTAGGTGTTCTGTAGGAGCTGTTCCTCATGTAGATGTATTTTTGATGTACTTGTGGGGGGGAAGGTGATCTCCACATCTTACTCCTCTGCTGTCTTGAAGCTATCCACATGTGTCTTTTGGAATTTTGGTTTTCTCTGGGTATATGCCCAGTAGAGGGATTGCTGGGTCCATCCTTTTAAAATATGTTCTTTCTGATACTAACAGTGCTCTGAAATGAATAACAGAGTACTGCTTTATAAATACTAATTACTGGCAGAAGGAACATATGCTGGATTTTATTATTTAATTACAAGAGGCAATGTGTCCCCCTCTCTGCCTTATTAAATGATGACTTTACTCTTACTCCCAGATAAGAATTATTACTATAAGCATGATATGTTAAGCCCAAAATATAACGAGCTGTGTCTGGTTGATTTGGAATACATCATTTGCCATAACATATGCTATTCTTACTACTCATTTTCTTCTCCCCATTTTTCAGAACTAATACAGTCAATTCATATTAGGCATTAGCCTTTCTTATTTTTGGCCTTTATCTCTTCTGAGTAATTTTGGCCTCTGGTAAACTAGTTTCAATAAAATTTCTGAGATCAGCTTCATGAACCAGGAGGCCTAGACTGGGTCAATATGATTCCAGTTATCTGAATTAAAAGTGGAAAAAATCAGTCAGATGCTTATCCTGCATACTGCCAAACATCTGGTTGTATTTGGAAACATTCATTAACAAAACATGTGAACGATTGACAGCATTTTTCACTTCTTATGTATCTGTCTATTGGAGTATAAAGACAACCTTGATAAGTAACTACATAAGAGAAAAAAAGTGTAGTAAGGTTATTATAGTTTCTAGGACCTATAGCGTGATTTTATCAGCATGAAAATGCTAAATTTATTTTTTATTGTAACATATTGAATTTTCCTTTCTAAAGAATCTAATATGACCGCCTTGTTGAATGTCAGAATGATCTATTTTGGGGGGTAGCTAAAAGCTATTTTGAGTAGAAACCTAGAGATATAAAATTAAATTAGACAAGGCAACACTCCATGGCCCTATATATTAATGTTGGCAGAAGGTAAATCTGCACTGCTGATGGAAGCTGGCTCATTATATGTGCTCTTTCTTGAGTCTTTTGCTGTATTAGATGAATGAATAGTTAATAAAATAAAAATTAATTTATTTAGAATTGAAAAGTATTTGGAATTCTGATTATGACATTACAGTCAAGTTGTAAAGTGAAAAAAACATAATTTCTTAAAGATGAGTAAGGCCAAACACTATAAAACTCTTGGAGAAAAACATAGGCAGAACATTCTTTGACATAAATCTTAGCAAGATCTTTTTTGACCCACCTCCTAGAGTAATAAGAATAAAAACAAAGATAAACAAATGGGACATAGTTAAACTTAAAAGCTTTTGCACAACAAAGGAAACCATAAAGAAAACGAAAAGACAGCCCACAGAATGAGAGAAAATATTTCCGAATGAAGCAACTGGCAAAGGATTAATCTCCAAAATATACAAACAGCTCATGAAGCTCAGTATCAATAAAAACAAACAATCCAATCCAAAAATGGGCAGAAGACCTAAATAGACATTTCTCCAAAGAAGACATACAGATGGCCGACAAACACATGAAAAGATGCTCAACATCACTAATTATTAGAGAAATGCAAATCAGAACTACAAAGAGGTACCACCTGACACCTGTCAGAATGTCCATCATCAAAAAATCTACAAACAATAAATTCTGGAGAGGGTGTGGAGAAAAGGGAATCTTCATGCATTGTTGGTGGGAATGCAAATTGATACAGTCACTATGGAGAAAAGTATGGAGATTCCTTAAAAAACTAAATATAGAATTACCATATGACCCAGCAATCCCACTACTGGGCATATACCCAGAGAAAACCGTAATTCAAAAAGACACATGCACCCCATTGTTCATTGCAGCACTATTCACAATAGCCAGGACATGGAAGCAACCTAAATGCCCATCAACAGAGGAATGGATAAACAAGATGTGGTACATATATACAACAGAATATTACTCAGTCATAAAAAGGAGCAAAATTGGGTCATTTGTAGAGACGTGGATGGACCTAGAGTCTGTCATACAGAGTGAAGTAAGTCAGAAAGAGAAAAACAAATATCGTATGTTAACACACATATGTGGAATCTGAAAAAATTGGTACAGGCGATCTTATTTACAAAGCAGAAATAGAGACACAGACATAAAAAACAAACATATAGATGCCAAAGGCGAAAGGGGGTGTGGGATGAATTGGGAGATCGGGATTGACATATATACACTATTGATACCATGTATAAAATAACTAATGAGAACCTACTGTATAGCACAGGGAACTCTACTCAATGCTCTCTGGTGACCTAAATGAGAAGGTAATCCAAAAAAGAGGGGATATATGTATACATATAGCTGATTCATTTGCTGTACAGTATAAACTAATACAATATTGCAACTATACTCCAATATTTTTTTAAATAAAAAAGGAACACTTTAGACTCCTGAGAGGTTTTTAGTGATGTGTATGTGTTACAACTTTTGAAAATCTAGTATTAGCTTGAAAGGGTGAGTGAGTGCGAAGTTTGAAAAAGTAATATGAAAACATAGAAAGAACATTAAATTAGCAGGTGGGAGACCTACAGTCTGATTAAAGATATCCTTTGACTTGATGTAAAGTTCTTAGAAAAGTCATTTTCCATCTCTGGGATACAGATTCCTCAATAATAAATGAGGGTGTTTGATTATATGATCTCCAGAATCTGTTGTTGTACTAAAATTCAAGGATATATTCAAAAATTATGGTTAAGTAATTCTAATGTTATACTATAAGTAATAATGAAATACAATCTATTTATGAAAATCAGATTTTATAATCTGGATTTTTAAGAAAATAACTCTTTGTGAAGAATGACATTTTCCCATGAATTAATAACTCAAAAAATGTATGATTCTGAATTCTACCAAAGTATTGCATTGTATCTTTAAGGTCCAAGAGAGATCTATTTCTATGCCTTACAACCAGGATCGTGTACATCGTGTCAAGTTCTCTTCAAGGTATGTGTCTCTGATTTCTATGTTCAGATTACTCTGATTTACTGTCATATGGGAAATTAAAGCTTATTTATTTGATACTAAGTTCTGTGTGAATTCAAAACTAAAATATTAATGACAACATAGTCATCAATGATATCACCGGCCCATATTTAAAACCTTAAAACTGCAACAATCCATTAACTAGATCTTTCACCTTTGGACATACTGCAATTTCAGTGTTATTTAGTTTGATGATTAGCTGGTAACATTCACAATTTAATAACAGAAACAACAGTGAATTCTTGGACAGTGTTCGATTAGTAATTTACAATAAAAAGATGTGAAATTTCATGTGTATCACGTACACTTCAATTACATGATATTCGTGATGTACTACATGGTAAAACACACACACAATCGCTAACCTCAGAAGCTAATGCCACAGAATGGGCAAACCTAAAATAACCTATAGGGAGAATCAAATCTAAAACTCAATATTATAGCAATATTTTATACCAGTCACTGTAATTTTTAACTCTGTAATATTGATAATCTTCAGTAATTTTCAAAGATCATGTTTCATATTTTAGATGTATGCAATGTGTTATATTTGAATGCTAAATTTTAATTTAGATGTTCCTTGAAAATCATACCCCTTCCAACTCCAACTCATAGTGGAGAGAACTTAACCTATATTCATTCACTCAGTCATTCACTAAATACTTATTGAGTACTTACTGTATTCAAGATTCTGGACAGTATGGTCAGATGGCATAGAGCTGATAGTATTTAGCATGTATATTCTTATCTTATTATTCTTTAAAAACCCCATGTATTTGTGTCCTTAGATTTAACTGGTGTGCAGAAATCTTGAAAAATTTTAAAGCAAGATTGGGAACTTTCTCTTACTATGCGTTCAGTGAATGAGTTGTCATGATCCTTCTGACAACAAAGGGGGAGAAATCAGTTTAGTTTTGTGTATCTGTTTTGGTATCATGGGGTATGATATAAAATCAATATAACTGTTAAGCATTGGGTATATAAAAATCAATATTTCTACTAAACTGGAATTTGTTGTTCTTATTACAAAAAAGGGTTTTGAATTTATGAATTGCAAATATACTTACTTTAAATATGGTTATATTTATGAAATCAATTTAACTGAAACTTAAGTCTTTCCTGAAATTTGGGGTCATAGAACAGACTCTTGACTGTTCTAGGCCTAAATCAATAACCAAAGTCCTTCCTATATAGAAATTCCAAAGCTGCTATAAAATTTAACAGCTCTGGTCCAAAAAAAACTTTCTAAATATTTCCTGAATTTGAATAATGAAAACTAAAGTGTTCTATCTATTTATCCATGTATCTAAATTAGGAACAGGACATTAAAAAACACAAATTCCAAGCATTTGAAATCAGGTTATAATAGTGGAATATTTAACAAAAAAATAACTGAGTTTTTATCATGTTAAAATACTCACATACACTATAAATTTATGTTTCTTGCTGTTTTACCCGGGTAGCAATAATGTCTGAATATTAGCTTAAAGAAAGTTCATAGGAATTTTTAGAAATAAATAAATATGTGAAGGAAACATACTTGGATAAAGACAATTTTTTTATATTTTGTAAATTGTTTCTCTCTTCTAGATAAAAGAGCAGATTTGGGGAAATTGGAAAATATTACTTAAGCTCTACTTCTTTTTAGTTTGATATATACCCATATATTTAAAACTTTTGTTGGTCTTGATGTGGAGTTGTACATTCCCTTTATGAATGTTAGGAAGTGGCACATGCTTTTCTGTCTTTTCATTAGTGTTCCTCAGCGGTCTCTTTTGGAACAAGCTCAGAAGCCCATTGACATCAGACAAAGAAGTTCGCAAAATCCTCAAAATTGCCCAGCAGCATCAGGTGATTCAAAGCACAAAGTTTAAACAGTCAAAACGGAGTTAATGTTTAATAGTTTATTTTGCAAAAGTTAAGAAAGAATTTCAAGAAGGAATGAATCAATAGTGTCAGGGAGGCCAAGTAGGATTAAGACCAGGAGGCCATTGGATTTGACAATTAGGTGATCAGTGATGACCTTTGAGAAATTGAAAGTAATTTTTCTGAAGATTCTTCTTTCAGTTGGGCAGTAGTTAAGAATGTGTCTAGGGAGGTGGGAGGGGGGGTTCAGCTTTAGTTTCTATACCATGTGTGAAAAATATGGGAAAGGAATTTGAGAGAGGCTTCTACAACAGGCTAACATTTATAGGCAATCTTTAGAATATTGAAATATTAAATGGAGTAGTTGTGGGCATGTGTTTTATTTATCAATTTGTTATTTCACCTCCCCAAAGTAAGATATATACAGTATAAATGTTAAATTTATGTTAAAATGTTAAATGTTAAAAATTAATGTAGTTACTCAAAATGAAAAATTAATGTTAAATGTTAAAAATTAATGTAGTTACTCAAAATGAAAAATTAATCAATAAAATCATAGAAAATATCTTTACGAACAGTGATATGAATTTCAAATAAGTATTTTATTTTATGATGTAATTTTGAGAGAGTTTAAATGAATTATAGATTTGTGACATATCAGATAAACAAAGTGAAAAGTTATGCCTTGGGTCATAAAATCTGGCACTATCTACTTTTAAGCAATTCAAGTAAGTTAAGTAAGGGGAAAATGCCTGACTGAGTCCCCAAGTCGTCTGTAAAATATAGCATATAGATTTTATTTAAATGTCAATAATTAAATGGATATATAGGTACACTGTATGAAAATCATATAGTCGAAGTCCTGAATTTTAAAACCCAATTCTTCTTCTTAAGAGACTCAGATAATGGCATAATTCTTTTAAATGGTAGTGTCCCCTTGTGCAGAAATATAATCTTGTGAGAAATAAGATAAGCCTCTGTGAAGAGAAACTTTAGGACTTTTTCCCCCAGAATCCTTCTGGTTTGACTAGGGTTAATTTTGCTAATACTGAAGAAAGAACTAAAACTTTAAGGTTTATTTACATTGTATATTTTGAAATAAGGAAACTCTGGAATAGGCCCCAAAGCATTTATGAACAGTGGTGGGAGGGAGAAAGGGAGAGTATCTGGGTAGATAATAGCTAAAGTTCTTTTTAGCTCTAAAATTCTGTTATTTTATTGTGTGTGCTACATAGATGATTTGAAGTTCCCATAAGACTGCATACTTCATGATGCAGGAAATCAGAACACCTTACTACAAATTTGCCTCAAAATCTCAGACATTCACCCAAACTTCTTACTTAGCCTAATGACACACCAAAAGACCTGAGAGAAATAGTTTCCTATGGAAAGATAATAAATGGCAAAAGTACAACAGTGTCAGAAGATGTGAACATAAATTGTAAGATGTGTTCAGTACAATATTCTCAAAAGATAGAAATGTTTTCAAATACATGCTTTTTGGAGTTCTAGTGTCAATACTTTGGCTATATATCAAGGCTGCAAATAAAAGAGGGATAGTACTATTTATCTTCAAATTCCAAGCACACAAAAACAATAAAAAGGAACTTGAGAGTCCCCTTAGTGAAGCTTTTTCTAAGTACATTCACCCAGATCTACTGATCTTTGAGCCTAAATATTCTCACTCTATTTTAACCACAGATGTTATTTACTATACCACAAATCTTAATATCAAAAATCCAGACTTCTAATCCAGACAAATTTGCATTTTAAATGGAAGTATTTACACTATAGAAATGAGCTGTGCATTGTGATACAACTAGCAAAATGTGGCTATTAAAATTAAAACTAAAATGAAAATGAAGTTAAATTTTAAATTCAGCCTCTCAGACACACTGGCCATATTTCAACTGCTCAATAACCATGTGTGGATAGTGGCTACTGTATTGGACAATGCAGGTACAGAACATTTCTATTACTGCAGAAAGTTCTATTGCAGAGAGCTTCTATAGAAGGGTTCCTGGCTTTATAAAAAGGGCTAAGATTTGCCACTTTTCAGTTGTTCACTTCTCAACTGTATTGAAATACTTGAAGATATATCATTGAGTAGAAATTGGGGGATTAAGATTCAAGAGTCAACTCTCCTCTTGAAAGTTTTGTCTAATCTATCATCTTCTAATATACTGTTGGGCTCTTTTTCTACTGGTTATGGGAGGCCAGAAATACCACCCAGCCCTTCCTATTCTTGATATATTCTCTTTTTTTATGGGACTATCTGTATACCAGTCTTATTGTGTACCTTGTTACACAGATAGAGAGAAATACCTAGCAAGTGTACACTTAATACTAAAAACAAAAAAGCCATGCAGGTCTAACAGAACAAACCTTGAGCCTGTCACTGCCTGTGAAAACAGAACATAGGATCGTAGCCCCATAAGAATTTATCAAGTGATATCTCCAGAATGGAAAGAGGCTACAAGAAAAATACCAAGGGATTGAACTGGTACACTATAAAAATGAAGTCAATGGCTGTGATCACAACTGTTACTAATGTCTTTTTGGCATTCCACAGAATCTTCTTCTGAGGAAGAGAGCCCTGTGACCAGGAGGAGGTCCCAGTCATCACCACCTTATTCTACTATTGATCAGAGGTTGCTGGTTGACATCCATGTAAGTTTCCATCTTAACTCTTAACACATTTATATCTGTTCTTTTTAATTTTCAATTTATTAACTTACATATTTTCATCTTCATTCGAGGGAAAGGCTAAAGTGTTCAGTTTTTAAATTAATCTTTCAAATATATATTTCTATTGGTAAGTCAGCATGCAGAATATGAAATCTAGAAATTATATTTAATTGATGTAAAAACATTTAATGTAAAATATTTTGTAATGTAAAATATAAAAACATTTAATCGATCATAAAATATTTTACTTTCACATTCTTCTGTCAGAACATATTCGGGAGAGGAGTGATAAAAAGCTATTTGCAGAAGCTAATCTCAAATTAAGGAGTAAGGTTTAGATGTTCAGTTTTTGTCTAATATCATTTTGTGGATGATGAGGCAATGCATAAAGATAAAACATTTAGCGAAAAATAAAATGCCTTCTAATTTCATAAATAAAAAGACCTTCTAATTATTTTGGCAGTGTGGTTTCAGATCATTCTGTTTTACTTTTGTAATTACCTCTACCCTACTACATATACACCCCTTTCAGATTGCTCAGAGGTTGCTTATAGGACACATACCATACTTAAGGGTGAATTTATATTAATTTACTTCTTAGAAGTGTTTACATTACTTTAATACAACCTATGTTGTATAAAACTAGAGCTGGGAAATTAACATATCAATTTTAAGAGCTAATCCCAATATCAAAGGATAAAACAAAAGGAAAAAAGTGACTGTCTTCTCTAGAATGTTAAATCATCTGTCTCTTCTCCAGCACCAAAACCAAATGTCTAGTTCTCAGCAGATAAGTAGGACTAATATAAAACAAAGTGAGTAAATTTTGCCCTGTGTGATCCAGAAAGGCCTTTAATGATCATAGCCTGAGGTTTGGGTTTTGGCAGCTCATCCTCACAAAAATGTTGGCTCTATATAGTGAGTGAACATCTTCATTTCAATTGAAAATACATTTTAAAATATTATCAGCCTGGAAGCTTTCCAATCTAGAAGAAAATGAAAGGCTACTAGAGACTACATTAACCTTTCTTGTGCACACAGGTTCCAGATGGATTTAAAGTAGGAAAAATATCACCCCCCGTTTACTTGACAAATGAATGGGTAGGCTATAATGCACTCTCTGAAATCTTCCGGAATGATTGGTTAACTCCTGCACCTGTCATTCAGCCACCTGAAGAGGATGGTGATTATGTTGAACTCTATGATGCTGGTGCTGATACTGATGGTGATGATGATGATTCTAATGATGCTTATGAAGATACTTATGACCATGACAATGGCTGTAATGAGTTGGATAACCAGGTTTATCAGGCTAATGATGCTGGTGAAGACCAAGATGATGATGACAATGATGAGGTTGTTGATGACAAAGGCAATAATCGTGATGATGCTCCTAGTTGGCCAAGGTTGGTTTTTCTGGATTACTTGCATTATCAATATTTTATAATTTCAAAACTATTTGCATCTTTGGTTTACTTTCAAAATTTATTACCAAGAGGGTGAATGAATTGCACTTGCATGTTGGTAAATGGTTGATTTTCAACAATAGATTTTAAATTATTTTAATGCAAAACACTTAATTTTGCATTTCTTGTAATACTATATTTTATTAGCATTCAACTATTTATTAAGTTCTTTATAACTGGAATTGTCTGGGGGTTTCTGTTAAAATCAATGCTACTGAATCATTCTACCCTGTAAAACACAATGAGTGTGAGAAATGGGCTGACAAATTAAGTAGTGTGCCTATTAATAATTTTAAGTTGAAGCGCTGATGTTTGTGAACAAAATCTCTAAATTTGCTGAGAAAAATGAAGTGCAAATATGTTACTCACTTGATAGTTTTAACCTCCAACTTACTAACATAGCATTATCCTTGGGATTCTGAAAACTGCTCTAACTAAATTCAGTGCTCGTTCAATTTTATCTTCTTATAGAGTAGCTGCTCAAAGTGGTAATATTTAGTGAAGTAGTGTTTTTGGCATACCACCAGTATGCTATATATATATGGTTACTTGTTCCTGCTCTAGAAGTAGCCAGTGTGTTCTTATTTACATGTGCTTATGGTTTGTATTAAACTGCTTTCAAAGGTGATTCATTAATATAGTATAATTTTAGAAAAATAATTAACAGTGGGAGAATTGTTTGCTTTATAATATTGAAATCCATATTTTGTTTTGTTAATTTTCAAATGTTACTGGGGATATACATGACAGAACAGACTACAATTCATTCAACATTTTTTTTCTTTTTTGCCAACTAAAAAACTACCAGGAATTCCGTTCTCAAATTCATTTGCTTTTAGAATTATCATAGGTACATATTTATGTTGTCCCTTATGCAAAAATCATTGAGACATTTTGCTAAGCTTGGTGTTCTTAGCAAATAATTAAGTGACTATCTTAACTTAATGAGATCTATATTACTGAACTTCCTAGTGATAATAGTGGAACAATCAATGGAAATCTGTTGCAAAGCGGACAATACACATGTTAGAAAATAAAGGCACATGTTTAAATTAACATAAATTACATATATTATAAGGATTATTTAAATATGTTGTGGTTGAACCAGAAATATGGGCTTGATCATTCATGTGGCTGTGAAGTTGCTAATGCATGAAGTAGTCTATGGTTTAAGAAAATAAAACATATTATTGCTACTAACCTAACACATGTTCCTAATAAAGGATGCAAGTTCTCTTCCATCTGCCATCCAAATGCAGCCAGGGAATTGACAGTGGCTATGGTGTTAATTCAATATTTAAGATTGACAAGACATAGGGACATTTTTCATATCTATATCATACCAGTAGTGTTCACATAGAACAAAAACATGCCTGGAGATAGTATATATGTGTAAGGCATACTAATTTTGTTTCATTTGTTGACTTTCAAATATGTTTTTGTTGGGTGGTTTTCTATCATTAATTGGATCTTGTTATCAGGCCAAGCTGTGGCAGAGGTGGAAGCTACAAGCAAGATGGTAAAGATGGAAGTGATGGAGGGGAAGGAACTTTCAGCAGCAATGGAAGCCAGAGAGCTAGTAGAAGCCACGGAGGAAGTACAGCCATTGGGGGCAGTGCAGCCATTGGAGACCATGAAGGACACAGAGCCAATACAGGCAGTGGAAGAAGAGGCAAAGAGGGTAATGGAAATGAGGGAGTCAGTGAAACCAATGAAGAGAGTGAAGCCCTTGAACTCAATGGAGAAGAAAATTGCTCAGAGATAGATGATCCAGCATTGGAGAAACCAGCATCCCAGGAATTTGAACATGAACCAGAGGTAATGCGCCATTTGAAAAGGAGAATGAACTCTTCTCCTTGAGAATGCATTTCTTCATGTGATATGTCATATTTCCAGCCATTACAAATATATTTTAAACTTCTATCCCAAAGCCTTAAAGAATTTAATTATAGCTGTAGATAGATCTTTATTTCTTCTAATTTGGATGGTTCCTATTTTCTTTCAGGGACAAAAATATCTTATTTGTTTACCTTTATTACTCAGATCACATGCTTGGGATAATGTCTCTTAACACATACATTTTTCTGGGAGGTTTTATTGTGATAAAATACACATAACATAAAATTTTATGTTTTAACCATTTTTTAAGTGTACAATTCAGTGGAATTAAGTACATTCACAATGTTTTACAACCATTACTACTACTCATTTCTGGAAATTTTTTATCATCTCAAACAAAAAATTAACTCCCCATTATCCCTCCTCCCAGTCCCTAATAACCTCTATTCTACTTTCTATGTAGGTACCTTATATAGGCAGACTCATACAATATTTGTCCTTTTGTGTCTGTCTATTTCACTTAGCATAATATTTTCAAGGTTCATCCATTTTGTAGCATGTATCAGAATTTCCTTCCTTTTTAAGGCTGAATAATATTCTGTAGCATGAATGTATTACATTTTGTTTATCCATTCATATGTTGATAGACACTTGGGTCGTTTTCACCTTTGGCTGCTGTGAACATTGATGTACAAGTGTCAGTTGTTGGAGTCCCTCTTTTTAATTCTTTGAGCTATATACCTAGGAGTGGAATTGTTATCTTCTATTTTAACTTTTTGAGGAAGAAGTGTTAACACATACAATTTAAAACAGAACTAGTGTACTGTGTTTAGACAATTATTTTGTCATTCACAAAATATTTACAGACTTTATAGATATGTTTTAAAATACTCAAGTAGCTTCACATATGCTAGATAAATAGGAATTATCACAGAGATTTCCTGGAACACATGGTTTTTGAACTAATTCTTGACAAATGGGGAATATTGGATATCTGAAAACAGAGATGAGATTCCAGACAAAGGAAAAATCGTGTCAATTTACTTTCCCAGCCTATTGTCCTATCATAACTAGTTTAGAAGATGCCATGCTCTTTCATGAATTAATGACCTTGTTCAAGCACTTCCCTTTGTCTATAAGGCTTCCCCTTACCTCTTCTCTGCTTGTGAACTAGTCATCCTTCATGATCCAACTATCCAAATATCCAAATATCATCTTTGAGTTCCCAAGGCAGAATTACACACCCCTTCATCTGCACCTGCAAGCATTTTTCCCATCGTTTTATTTTAGTACTTATGACTTTGTAATTTATTTATTTGTTTACTTGCTCTTCTGTCACAATAGATTGTAAACTCTTAAAAGGCAGGAACTATTTTTAATCCATCCTTGATTACTTTTCTTTACCTACTCACACAATCCCAGGGTCCAACCTAGGGCTTCGGCTATGGGAGGCATACAGTAATTATGGAAGAAATCAATGAAGGAAGGAAACAAAGAAAACGAGGAAGGAGGAAACTCCCTAGATGGTTTCCAATGGGAAAGCAACATCAGTGGGAAAGTATCTATGTCTGCCTCTCTATTTGTCTATCTATCTAACTACCTATCTATCTATCTGTCTATCTATCTATCTTTCCATCCATCCATCTATCCATCCATCCATCCTACCTACTTACTACCTACCTACCTAACTGCCTACCTACTTATCTTAATTAAAGACATTAAAACAGGATGTCCCAGCATGGTTTTCATAGCACCCCTGGGTATCTCCAGTTATCTTAAGAAATGTTTTTGACCTTTACAGAGTGAATGGATCTTCTTTTTATTTTAATTTTTTTAGGATGAGATAATCTTTTATTTATTTTTTTTAATTTAACATCTTTATTGGAGTATAATTGCTTTACAATGGTGTGTTAGTTTCTGCTTTATAACAAAGTGAATCAGTTATATATATACATATGTCCCCATATCTCTTCCTTCTTGCATCTCCCTCCCTCCCACCCTCCCTATCCCACTCCTCTAGGTGGTCACAAAGTGCCGAGCTGATCTCCCAGTGCTATGCGACAACACTTTTGTGGCAGGAAACGTCATAAAAACAAGTCTTTGACAGGGCAGCACAGCTGTCTCAATCACTGTTTAGAAACAAAGAAATGCTTATCAGCAAACAGGCTTACCAAAAACTGTTGGTATGTTTTTCCACAGGATATGCATCCCACATAAATTCTGTCACATTTTGTGACTTTTATCCTTGAATTTCTTCTCTGTAAGTTAATGGAATCTGGCTAAATTTTCACTGAAGCATGTTCACACTCTTGAATTTGTGTTAGTTGATTTTCCATCATTAGCTTTGTCATTTGACAAAATGGAATTGAATCTACCATAGCATAGCTGAATGTAAGCTCTGGAATCAAACAGACTTTGGCTTCAAACTCTGATCCTCTTAATTATCTCTATGATCTTGAATAAATTATATAACTTCGCTAAGCTTTAGTTTCCTTGTAAGTAAAATGGAGATAATCTTACTTACTTTTTGGGTTGTTGCAAGGATTCACAACAATATGTAAATAAGATGCCTAGCAGGGTATCTAATGCATAGTAAAAACTCCACAAATTTTAGGTCTGTAAATTATATAGCTAAGGAGTTCATGCTCCTTGAATTCCTACTTTGGCATCAGTTGTCTCAATATAGGATAGTTATTTCTTCTTCTTTTTTTTTTTTGTTTTTTTTTGTTTTTTTTTTTTTGTTTTTTTGCGGTACGTGGGCCTCTCACTGTTGTGGCCTCTCTCGTTGCGGAGCACAGGCTCCGGACGCGCAGGCTCAGCGGCCATGGCTCACGGGCCTAGGCACTCCGCGGCATGTGGGATCTTCCCAGACCGGGGCACGAATCCGTGTCCCCTGCATGGGCAGGCGGACTCTCAACCACTGTGCCACGAGGGAAGCCCTATTTCTTTTCTGATAACATTGTTGAGTTCTGCTGGTAAATGTGGATTTTATAAGGATAAAGAATTATAAGAAGTTACAAATTTTGTATTCTCTTTTTCAAATAACCCCTAGGCATATCATATTTCTCTCACTGTTAATTTCCTAATAAAGTCAAAATAAATTTTTAATCATCTTTTAGGAGTCAGGTGGTAGAAGTGAAGCCTCAAATGCCGTTTCCTCAGGCGCTACACCTGCAGCACCAGGTGATGAGAATGACACTATGGACATATCAGAAGTATCAACAGAATCAGGTTTTTCTGCCAGCCACTCATCTCCTTCCAACGGTTCTGAAGGGGCTGCAAATGCTGACTTTGCCAGTACCATCTGTAAGTGTATTTAATATAATCTCCAAATGCTGCAGTCTGTTCACATATTAAATACAGTGTTTGACCACTAGTTCATTACCAGAAAAGAATCAAATCATTCTGACACTCAGTTGACATAAATTCAGATGGATGTATATATATTTTTAAATCTACTCTTCACTTAGTCTTTATGGCACCTAAATTTGAACTACAATTGAGAAATTGGGTCCCTCATCTGGATTTTCCTTGCAATCTAATCACAGTAACTTGAAGTATATTCATATTCAGAAATGTATTCTGACCATCTTGATTTGTGTTAACTGATGGTTATGGATTTATAGAAATTATAGCTCCAATAAAAAAATAAAATACAGTAAAGGAAAAGGAATTTTTCTAAGCTATGTCTCATTTGTGGAAACAGTCAAGTGCATATGGTGTAAGTTCTCTCAATATCTTCTCTTCACAGTATATGCTGGATTAGTGGAAGTACCTGAGAAATCATCTAAGCAACCCTCTGAAGTCAATGTTAACCCACTCTATGTCTCTCCTGAATGTAAAAAACCACTAATCCACATGTATGAAAAGGAATTCACTTCTGAGATCTGCTGTGGTTCTTTGTGGGGTGAGTTTGGTTTCTTAAAACTGAGTTGTTATATTTTAAAGAATATATTTTTATCTATATAGCAAACTTGTGAAAAATAATAGATGTAAACATGTGTTTGCTATTGTAAAACCATTTCCAAGTATATACATATATACACATACATATACACACACAGTAGTTAACTTGCTTATTTATTTATTTGCTGATTTATTTTTACTCAATGCAGTTTGCTGTTTGAATTACTTCCTACCCTTTTTATTCTGTTTTTCTTTACTGCCCTAATTAACTTGGCTAAAATATAAAATTGGACTAGGTTATGATTATTTGAAAATTCAAGCTTAGTATTTTTAATTTGGTCAGAATGCAACATATAATACCTAATGAGATATTACAAGAAATTTCTTCAGGTTCTTGTTTTTAAAATATTTTGAGGATTTGTAGAGAAAGTTCCTTGTGTAATATCTTAACTTTGATAGACTTTTTCAACCCTTTGTTCCAGAAGAATTATAACCACATTGGTAATGCTGAGACAATATTTTACCTCAAGCGGGTCTGAATCATAAATGAAACAGAATAAATGAATGCAAGGAAGGGACAAATCCAAAATAAATGCCAACCTCCTACCTTCAGTTTCATAGACTTTGCTTAATGTATGATTGAACAGGAGACAGAATTTTAAATTAAAAATAGAACAGTGTAGCAAACATTATAGTTATGTGGACTAAACAATTTGGAAAAAAAATAAGCCATCCTCAAAGTTCTACTAATATAATGTATTGGATAACAAGAAAGCACAGTTTACTTCATTATCATTCCAGTCAGACAACTACCCAGAGATGTACTTAATGTCTAGTAACTCATTTTTATCATTTGTGGTTTTATATTTTGAAAAATAAAAGGTTATAATATGTGTCAGTGTGGTAGACTGAGATCCCCAAAATGGCTGCTGCCAGTGTCTCAGTCCTCAGGGGTTCCCAGCTGCCTCATGCCTCTCCAGGGGGATTCTCTAAGAACAACAAGTGGTTCTAACCCAGGCATCTTCCCTGCATCATGCCACTTGGAGCATGTGAGATTTTGTGCATGCTCTGTAAGAATGAAATTTCCTTTTCCTATAGCCCTCCAGCTCTCCTGAACATAAGCCCCACTTGATTTTCAAAGGCAGATGTTCTAGGAACTCATCTTCCCAGTGCCAGACCCCCAGGCTGGGGAAACCAATGTGAGTTTCAGACCCCTTGCTCCTTGAGGGGAACCTCTGTGGTTATGATATCCCTTTTGTTTACGAGTCATTGACCCCAGGGTGTGGGTCTTTACTAAACCACATCTCTGCCACTCCTTTCCATCTTGTTGTGGCTCCTTCTTTATGTCTTTAGTTGTGGAAAATCTTTTCTGCTAGTCTTCAGGTCATTCTGATACACAGTTGCTCTGTAAGTGGTTGTAATTTTTGTATGCCCATGGAAAGAGGTGTGTTCAGGGTCTTTCTACTCCACCATCTTGATCCTGACCCCCATTTGAAGTATATTCTAACTTTACTTCAATCTGCTATTTTAGTCTTCTCATTCAGTCTATAAACAGTGCTTCTATTAGAATGAATAAAGCCAGCATACAAATAACAGAGTGTAGGAGTGTAAATACATGAAAGTAGAAACTAATTTTATAGGCATTTAGCAATATAAGTTTTTTTAAATATATGTGTGAACACAGAATCACTCAATTTAAAAACAATTTACATGCAATTATTCTAAAAGCATTAAAACCGTGTTACAGTTAGCAATGAGATATCAACTGAATTGAAGACTTGATATATACTAGGCATCTTTTATATTTAATGGTATCTTTCAAAAAGGTTGATTGATTTTTATAAAGTTTGGGACACTACAGAAAGGTGCTGAGATATACATAAAGTTCTATTTGTGTGATGGCAAACAAGACACCAGCCAGTAGAATATTGCTAGAGGGTATTATCTTCAATATTTTAATAAAAATAAATTTGTTCTGTTGGAAGAGAGTTCATTTTTACACAGAATGAAGATAACATTAGCCTAAGATGATAAACATCACCTTTACATAGATCAGCACACTGGAGTAGCAAAAATACTAGTATAAATTCAATTATAAAAATGTAATCTGAGCTAATATAGCACTTTTCTTTTCATATACAAACAGGAGTGAATTTGCTGTTGGGAACTCGATCAAATCTGTATCTGATGGACAGAAGTGGAAAGGCAGACATTACTAAACTTATAAAGCGAAGACCATTCCGTCAAATTCAAGTTGTAGAGCCACTCAATTTGCTGATTACCATCTCCGGTTTGTTTAAGAACTAAAATTAACTGAGTAATTATGCAGATAAATTAGGTTGCAAACTGGGCTAAAGACTTTCTTAGGTGAAAGTATTCATAGGAAAGCACTTTAAATATAAATTTTAATTGGGACACCAGGCTTTCCTACTTGTATTTTCTTACCTATTTACAATTTAAACTTCAGACTCTCCTTTGGTGTCTGGATATTTGATTGTAATGTACCTGTCCTAGGTCAATGCCAAGAAAAACCATGCCATTTGCATCCTTTCACATCTTTTCTGAGTAGCCACCTACATCTTCACAACTCACAGCTTCACCCACCCATGCACACACGACCACACTAACCTCCACTATATACCTTTCTTGTGTTAGAAGCAACAAAGAACAAAAAGGACAATAATTGGATAAAAATGAGACTCGTCTCTGCCACAGCTGTATAATAAAGGCCTACAGATAGGACTAGTAACAAGAATGGATCCCCTAAGATCTATCCATTCTTCCCACATAGTAGTTGAACTTCTTAGTTTTGGTCAGTCAGATCCTGAACCTTGAAATATGAGAGACCAAGTATATGGATGTTAATAATTATTGTGATTACTAAACAGTACTTGGTATCAGGAAAGCCCTAACATTAATGCTGAGTTTAGGCAAAAAAATGACTGTTGAAAGATTAGGAAAAATTTTTTAAATGGTTTGACTGTAGAATAAAATTATGCTAATCACAGTAATTTTATGTGTTTATATACTTCCTGTCTGTACCTAATAACGATATTGCACATTAATTAATGATTATGTATAGTCCTAAATATGATTCATTTTGCTTTAAGTTTTGGTTAGAGAAATCCTCTACAGATATACTAAAGTGTCATGATTTTTTGGTCATTCATTTATAATTGCTTGAGGCACACAGAAGCAACATTTAGTTTTTGAAAACATCTGGGTGGCTTATAGACTGCACATCTGGATAACAGATTTCTTTACTTTTTATCCAGCTTTCTCTAACCCAAATGTTCTCTTTTTAATTCTTAAGTTTCTCTTAAATGTGGATTATTTTTGCATCAAATAGTAGTGAGGACGTCAGTATAGAAAGATATCTAATAGTTCAGATTTCAATTTTATTTTACCATTTGAGACTAGAATGGCAATAGATATAGATGCTTGATTTCTAACACTACTCAAAAATGTTGTGTAAAAATATATTTAAGATTAATTACATAAATGAGAATCTTATTGTTGGGCCCAGAAATCTTACAGTTGTAAACCCTAAAAATGAATGTAAAGTCACTATATATGAAAAGAAATGTGTAATTTTAATGGCTTGTTTTTCTGAAGGAATTGTAGGAATTTGATGGGACTTACAGTTAGAAAATTAACATTAAAGATAGATTGGACCGAGAAAAAATAATGAAACTGTTCAGTTATTTCATAAGTATACTGGAATGAAAGAGTACAAAGACCCATCTCACTGGCCCAGAATGCCTAACAATCAATACATAAGAAACCCTTCTCATATATACACATTACCAGAGATAGCTTCTGGGTCTCTGAATCCCAGAAAGATCATGACTTAGATAAGAAGCTAAGGTACAAATGAATGGATGGTGATTCTGTTGCCTGCAAAGTGGCAGTCTTAACCTGTCCCAAAGAAGTATTTTACATTTGCTTCTACATAGGTAGCTGGTAGACACTTCAGCTGTCTCTTGGAAGTGAGAGACTGAGAGACTTTGCTATCACATTTCCAAACTCTAAAGGGAAGACTCTGATGCAGCATAAATTTTTAAAAGTGCTTTTTTACTTTAATGAAAACATTTGGTTAAAAAGACAAAAATGCTTTTACCTTTTTTGTTCTTCTAATATATAAAAACATAGACTGAATTGAACCATTGTATCTTTTCTTATCTATTAGGCCATAAGAACAGACTTCGGGTATATCATTTGACCTGGCTGAGAAACAAGATTTTGAATGATGATCCAGAAAGTAAAAGAAGACAAGAGGAAATGCTCAAGACAGAGGAAGCCTGCAAAGCTATTGATAAGTTGACAGGTTGTGAACACTTCAGTGTCCGTAAGTCTCATTTCATGTTTACTATAGCTGTATAAATTTTGCTTCCCTTCATTTGGTGAAGAACATTATTGTGAAAGGCAAAGTAGAGAAAGAAAAGAATTTGCAACTTTAAGTACAAAAATGAGTGAATTTCACTGACACACCTTTCAGGTCTTTTATGTCACAATCTTGGCTGTTATTGAGAAAATATAGATTGACTGAAATAGCTATTGGAGTTAAGTTTGGTTCACTTTCTCACCTTTCTTCCCTTCCCAGTCACTCTAATTAGTTCATATGAACTGATATTTCTTCCTGTTTCTATCTAGCTTCAATTATATAAATGGCATTGATGTATCTTCAATAACCTACAAGGAGATTTATATGACATTATCTTTTCTTGGAACAGCAATAAAATAGGATCACATAATAATTCCTTTTTTTCAAAATCAGAAAATCCCTCTTAATACTGACCAGGAAACTTTACCATGAGTCAAAACGAAAATTCATCAATTGTCTGCTGGCTCTCATTCCCACTGTTGATATTCATGAATATAATTGCTAAATATTTCCTGTCTGATTACTGTGTTTTCATATCCCCTGTTTCTTCACAACCATCCACTGTGAAATGGAGTAACAAATCCAAGGTCTTAGAGTCCTGCTCTAATCTGTCAACAACTTGGAAGTAATGTTATCCAATTCCTTCTGTTTCTGAAACAAATCCCCTCTACTCTCAGCCTTTGTTTTCTTCTTTCCTCTTTACTAATTGCCTGTGAGGCAGAACTAGTGGCATAGGTAAGAGATAGCTGGAATCACATAATATGAGTTGTGGCAGTATATTTCTACACTGACTGACCATTTTTGCTCCGCATAGAAAGAGCCTTTCCAAGGATAGGTTTCCATATGTGTGTACATATGTACACAAACAACAATAAAGGTAGGAATGAGCACCCAGACAACTTAGGCATCAAATAAATATACTACTTTCTTCTAGTTTTATGTATCACTAATTTCCTCCAAATCATATTACGTAAATGTGGTAGCCAGAGGTGAAAGATATTCCCAGATGTTAACTCAAAAGTTTATATAGCAGAACTGCCTCTTACTAACTTACCGAGTTTTTAGTTGAATAAGAGAGAGTTTACAAAGATAGTCATCTTTCAAATCTATGCTTTTGGTAAACAGATGGACTAGTTTAGTCCAGTTTTCCTGGCTGACTGCATTCCAACCCATCCCAGCTCTCATAACAACAATAACATTTGTCCTACTGACAGGTGGAACAGTAGCACCTTTACATAGGAAGAAAACAACATAACCGTACTTGCATGGTATTTTCATAGCCTTCCAAGGTCAACAAAATAATGGACCGACATCAGTTACTGTCGTATATTTAAATTATTGGAACTATTTTCTTAACAAAGAATTTCTTTGCTTCTTGGGGGTTTATTATTCATGCTTCTTTGACCTACTTATGAACAGTTTTAAAAAAAGAAAGCAAAGCTAGACTCAGAGAGACAGAGATACAGAATGAGAAAGAGAGAAGGAGAGAGGAAGGGAGGGGAGAGGTGAGAGAGAATTCGTATATATTAGTCTCAGATGAAGTCTGGCTAGCGAATACAGAAGCAGTGTCTCTGCCAAAGAAGCGGGGTTTTAGAGCAAATATAAATCTAGAAGTAGGACAAAATATTTCATGAGAGCCAGAAGGTCTAGCCAAGAGCAAGCATATACTCTTTATATATTTTCTCTTTTTTAATAAAAAAAGCTCTATTGAAATGTTACATATCATAAAATACACCCCATTAAAGTGTACAATTAAAGGGTTTAGGGTATGTTTATAAAGTTGTGTAACCATCACCATGATCTAATTTTCATCATTCCAAAAAGAAACCTCATGGCCATTAGCAGACACTCCATATTTTATTCCTCTTACCTTATTCCAGTCATAGTCCTAAGTAGCTACTGATCTACTTTCTTTGCTGTGGATTTGTCTTTTTTCCACGATTTATTTAAGTGGAATTATATATGTGGTCTTTTGTGACAAGCTTCTGTCACTTAGCGTAACGTTTTCAAAGTTCATCCATGCTGTAACCTATTCAACATGTATCAGTATTCCTTTTTATTCCTGAATAGTATTGCATTGTATAGATATATCACCTTTTGTTTATCCGGTTTTTTATACATCCATTGTTTTATATGTTTGCACTTTTTCCACTTTTTGGCTATTAGGAATAATTCTGCTATGAACATTTTCATACATGTCTTTGTACATTGGAGTGAATATTTTCTTTTCTCTTAGTACTGCCAGAATATTTTTAAAAGTGACTGACAGAACTGTTTTACATTGCCATAAGTATGAAAGCTCCATTTTTCTCTTCATTCTTACCAACACCTGTAAATGTCAGTCTTTTGATCCTAGCCATCCAAGTGGGTGTAACGTGGCATCACATTATCGTTTTGATTTGCACTTCCCTGATGA
This sequence comes from Mesoplodon densirostris, assembly GCF_025265405.1. NCBI lineage: Eukaryota > Metazoa > Chordata > Mammalia > Artiodactyla > Ziphiidae > Mesoplodon > Mesoplodon densirostris. Next base: position 45,950,806 of record NC_082681.1, on the reverse strand, counting down.
ATAATGTTGTTGAGCATCTTTTCAAGTGTTTATTGACCATTTGTATATCTTCCTTGGCTTATTTATCTTTTTGTTGTTGAGCTGTAAGTATTCTTTTTATATTCTGGACATTAGACCTTTATCAGATATATGATTTGCAGATATTTATTCCCATTCCATACTTTGTCTTTTCACTTTCTTGATAGTGTCCTTTGATACATAGAAGTATTAATTTTAATGAAACCCAATTTATCTGTTTCTTTCTTTTGTCGCTTATGCTTTTGGTGTCAAATATAAGAATCTATTGCCATGAAGGTTTATTCCTATATTTACTTCTAAGAGTTTCATAGTTTTATCTCTTACATTTAGGGCTTTGATCCATTTCAAGTTAATTTTTGTATATAGATTGAGGTAGGAGGTCCAATTCATTTTTTTGTACTTGGATATTCAGTTGTTGCAGTACCATTTGATGAAGAGATTATTCTTTCCCTATTGAATAGTCCTGGCACCACTGATCATACATGTATGGCTTTATTTGTACACTTTCAATTCTACTCCATTGATCTATATGCCTGTCCTTAGGTCAGTACTACACTGTTTTGATTACTGTAGCTTGTAGTAAGTTTAGAAATCGGGAACTGTGAGTCCTCCAACTTTGTTTTTCATTTTCAAGATTGTTTTGGCTATTTGGAGCCTCTTCCAATTCCAAGTGAATTTTAATCAGCATTTCCATTTATGCATAGGGGGGCATTGGGACTTTAATAGAGATTGCAGTGAACCTGTAGATCACTTTGGATAGTACTGACCTCTTAACAATGTTAAGTCTACCCGTCCATGAACAGAGGAAGTATTTCCATTTATTTAGGTCTTCTTTAGTTTCTTTCAGCAATGTTCTGTAGTTTTCAGTGTACAATTTAGAGTGTTCTTAAAGGCTAATGCATACACTCCATAAAACTATACAGTATTTTTGTCACCTTCTTTTGGGCATCAAATTGTAACCAAATAACTTTTCTAAAATAAGTGATCTATGGTCTTACATTGTTATTATGACATTTTCAACAACAAACACAAATACTTGAGTGTTCTTGTTAACTCTGTAGCATCGTTACTTCTTTGTATTTTATCATTGTAGTGCAACATGAAGAAACAACATATATTGCAATTGCTTTGAAATCATCAATTCACCTGTATGCATGGGCACCAAAGTCCTTTGATGAAAGCACTGCCATTAAAGTGAGTGGTCTCCTTTTCCTTTGGTCTTTCTTTTGAGAAATTGTAAACAGAACAGTATTTGGAATAGAGTAGCAGAAATATATACCATTCTTCTACAATTAATGTAACTTAAATTTACCATGTCAATAATTATCATTTAACCCTTTTTTAGATAATTCACAGGCACCACACCAAGGGAGAGTGTGAGGGAAATCCCTGACCCCTCCCCTTAAAGGACCTCCCCACCAGCTCCTCACTCCCAATTCCTGTAGTCAACATGAAGACCTTCTCTTCTAAAGCCACAAACATAAGCTTTGGGTGCCACCCCAATGACTTGAAGCTGAGAAAGTCCCTGTTCTCTCTTAGTGGGGGGTGGAGAGCAGAGGGAAGGTAAGGAAAGGTGTGACAATGGTAAAGGGGGAAACCTCTACCATTGTAGAGGAATAGTAGAGGAATGAACCTGGAAGAAGAATGAAGGAGGAGAAAGCCTTTGCTTTAATTTCCAGGGCTACAGTAGATGGGGGTGGGGAGGAAAGGATGGTTCTATATTCCTTCCAAGCTGGATCTCTAAACACATTTTTCTCTAGAACTATTACAAGGAATGGTGGTTAGGCTTATTTGGATTATGAGTACTGTTTGCACCCTTATTATGGTTTAATTGAACTTCTATGGATCAGCCTCTTAAGGTAACCATTTAGTGTCCCAAACAATTAAGTTGCTGATGATTTTTAATCACATCTCATAAACTGGGGACTATTTTTATCTTCATTATCTTTTTATAATGCTCTAGAATTCAACATAAATAAGATTATTTTGTATTTATTCTATAGTAATAAGGGCTTATTAATGAGCTGGCAATATTACATAGAGTCCAGTAGCTCCTAATCTGGGATATACATAAGAATCATCTGGAGCATTTGTTAAAAGTTTAGATCTCAGACCCAACTCCAGGCCAAATTAGTAGGTCTGAAGTGGAGCCTGGGAATCTATATTTTTAGCAAACAACCCAGGAGATTTTGAACTGGTTGGTCCCTGGACAAGTTTTTACAAAGCACTGATAGGGATACATCATGATAGACCCCAACAACGTATTCATGAAATACTATTGTATCTTAGGTCAGGATCTGATTACATGGTATATTTTATAGGCCAAAACATCACATGTATATAATAAAGATGGGTTAGTATTTATGACTGCTCCTCAATGTCTATTTGCACAATAAATATGTTCTTTTATAAATAGCACAGACTACTATATAGATAGTCTGGGTCTGTCCTGACACAAATCACATCCCTGATCTGATCTCCCTAAATTGGGCCTTGGGTCAGCTGTCAGTATTTGGATATGGGTTTGTTCTTGGGTGTCTGCTGATTGGTCAGAGCTGCCTGGTATGGAGCTGGAAAGCAAAGAAGGTAAGTACCAACAGTCTGTGTAGCCTGATACAGAGTCCCTGGTCCAAGTCCTCACTCCAGTTCTTGAATCCCACCTCATGACTACAGTGTGGTGAAAACTGTGATGCCCAGTCCTCTACTGTGACCTGAACTTGGCAATGAATCCTGTTTGGCTTTTTGTTTCCTTGGACTAGGAACCATAAGAGCCTAGAGTACATCCAGTCTATGTTAGGTTAACATGTCTGGCCTTTCTCATTCCCTACCAAGTGCGCATTGATCAATCAGCAGACTCCGAAGGAGACTACATGTCCTATGAAGCCTATATACGAATACTGGCAAAAATACAGGCAGCTGATCCAGCAAACCGGTTTAAGAGACCAGATGAGCTCCTTCATTTGCTGAAGCTCAAGGCAAGGAATTTAAAGACAGCAAACAGAGTACAGGGCCATACATGGCTCTTATGATTTTTGGAGATTTGGCCTTCGAAGGAAAACTCAATATTTAGAACCTGAATATAATCATTCTTATTGTAATAACAGACCTAAAAAAAGTTATAATACATAGGTCTCTAAATATATTATGTAATTTTAAAAGTCATTCTGGGTTTTATAAACCTGTTAAACAAAAGGGCAGGGGAATTTTCGCCTTAGACAGAGTGTCATTTTTGGCCTTTTGGCCATATTTGGTTTTATATCTACAGGTGTTTCCAACACTTGGTCATAAGCCAGTGACAGTTGACCTGGCTATTGGTTCTGAAAAAAGACTAAAGATTTTCTTCAGCTCAGCAGATGGATATCACATCATTGATGCAGAATCTGAGGTTATGTCTGATGTGACCCTGCCAAATAACGTAAGATCCCTAGAAATTACGTTATAACACAATTTGAGTATTTCCAACTGTCAAAACTCTTAAAGGTTTAAAAATATGAGTATCAATATCTATATTAGAACTGAGACGTAAAAGGTAAGTATAAAGTGCCAGAAAGTAGTAATAGATAAACAAAAATCGCTGATGGTTTCTTAGTCCAGACAGCTAAGTCTGTTCCACAGATAGATTTTGTCTGCAACAGTGATTTTTGTTTGTTTTTAAGTGAATATCGTTTACATTTAAAATCTGGATTTCTATTGAAAAACCAATGATCTGACAATATCAGGCCAACATTACTATCTGGCCATAATCAACTGGAACCAATTTGTGCCCGCCCACTTTTACATGGAACATATGCTATACATTCTCTATCCATCCACCATTATGTATTTATAATAACTGGCCCTTGTAGCCATATGAGTTTGCAACCCTTGCTTTAGTCTTCTGCACCTCATAATGCGTTAACAGATTTTTTAAAATTACACCAATATTGCAGCATTATTATGTGTATGCCCTTTCTTTATCCAGATTGTAGTACTTTAACTGCGATATATAGCAAATTATCATAAAGTATTCTCTTACAGTATGTTATACTTAGAATTTCTGATCAAATGATTCAGCATTTTAAAAGCTAATGCACATCAACTCTTAACTCAATTAATTATAAATATGAAAATATGGCACAGGATCTAAAATACAGATAGTTGTAAAAATACTAAACACATCATTTGTCTAAAGAGCTTGAACATAACATAATACCCCTCACACACATGTACCATACATAATATAATTCTCCTATATCTCAAATTTGATGGTAGAAATGATATTTGTCCTATTGAAAATTATATTAAAAAGGAAGGGCTGAACCAACAAATCTTTGCTTCACCCTCTTTGAATTCCCCATTTTGTCAATCACTAAAGTTTTAGCAGTTTAGCATTATACAAAATTCCAGGAGAAAACTTTTATGTACTGCTAAGCCACTGTAGTAATGTGATATTTTGCACAGCTTTCAGAATTATCTATATATCTCTGACAGATTACATGGAGCAATTGTCAGATCATTAATGGAGATTTTTTTTTAAGTTTTGGTCATATTTACCAATCTAATTAGCTGATCATCCTGTTGTCACCTATGACTATATAGAAATCACTGTTTATAAGGTATAAAATACTGAACCAAGCCCAGCCAAAGCCATTTAAATGAGTTCAGGTTAATTTTAGTATAAATATTATAGTACTTTTCACTTGGAGTGTCTTCCATCACTTCCTGCATCTTATTTTTTATGTCATGTCAGATAGCCTTTATTTTGAAGGTAGTGCATTACTGAACACCACAGTATTGGTCCAAGTTTATACTTATTTGAAAAGTCATTTAGGAAGACTGAATTCTGTGTTGCGCTTGACTACTAAGCAAGAATAATTATTTTCTTTTGAAATGATCAGTTAATTATTATGGAAACAAGAATGAGAGAAGATGAGGTTTATAAAAATTCATTTTCTGGCCTAATTAGGATACCTTAAGTGTATTAAAAAATAGAATTTTTAGCTAAATGCCCTAGAGTCTTGACCCATTAAAAGAGAAAGGACTCTAATATAAGGGAGGAGAGTGTCTTCTGAAACAGAATGTACTAAAAATAATACTTTTCCAAAAGTGCTAGATTACAAAAGCTGTAAAGCTACAGAATATCTGGTTACTTCAGGAATCATCTGAGAAGCAAGAGAATTACCTTTGAGGCTTTCTGGATTTACAGCAGTCCAGATCTATTCTAAACAATTTTTTTGAGACAATCTTTTTTCTTGAATTTCTTTTTCTCTCTTCCTTCATCTCTTTTCTGATTCAACTGCTCATGAGAGTGCCCAGGGAACGCATTAAAATTGCTTTTCGCCTCTGGATCCCCATTTTAGTTTTAAGAATTGTTGTTGCTGAGACTGAGACATGGCCTCAAGCACTTGGCCTGAGTACGCTGGGTTTGGCAAGTATAGTTTCTGATATTTTTTCCTTTAACTTGCTAAATTCGAAAAATGATAGAGGAATTAATTGTTTGGTTTTTAGGGAAATATGATTAATGTGACAATATCTGTAGTTTAGGCAAGTTTTGTCACATTGTTTTATGCATCATGAAATTTAGAAATTCTTAGATATTTCTTAGTATTTCATCTTCTGTCACCTAATACATCTCTGAATTGAAGATATTTTAAGATTATATAAATTAGATAAGAAATTCTATATTTTTGTGAAGGGAGGATACATTTCAAGCAGTGAAGGATATTATAAGGCTGCCCCTTGTAAATATTTAAACTCAAGCTATTTTAAAGTTAATTTTCTATTTCTGATTTGAATGAATTGGTTGATAAGCAGTGATTTTGTGATTCCTTACTAAAGTATTCATTAGTGTGCTGAAATGAATCTGAAATCAAACAAGTAATGTTTCTTCTATCATTATACATAATAGTTTGTGAAATTTCAACGAATTTCTCTGTGTTGGAAGTATATCTCTGTTTTTTACAAAGTTTCCTCCTAAATATAAAGGAGAATATTAAACAGTGACAGATTTATGACATAGGGAAGGCTCTTTTCAAGTGTTGGATAGCATGCTGTTTAGCACTGAAATAGAAATTTCTCTCCTCCCTGCATTTTGTACCCCTTTTTGGTCTTTATTGCTCAACCAAGCTGCTTCAATGAAAGTAGTAGTGATAAAATGTTGGACATGTATATCCTTATGAAACATAATTCCAGCCCCTGGAAATCATTATACCACAGAATATCATCATTTTACCTGATTCCTTGGGAATTGGCATGATGCTCACCTTCAATGCTGAAGCCCTTTCCATGGAAGCGAATGAACAACTCTTCAAGAAGATCCTTGAAGTGTGGAAAGACATACCATCTTCAGTAGGTATGTATAAAATTTTTCTTGTTTCAGACGATCCCAGAAAAGCTTCTATTTCCTGAAGTATCACTTTTTCTCAAGGCATATAGTGTTAATTTGGGATATGGCATACTTATTCCCTTGTAAGGTAATGTGTATGTTTGTCTTATTCTTAATGAATTCACAAGGCTACCACAAAGAGACTGATTTTGGCTGTCTTAGTTGTTCATTTTCAAAAATCATGTAATTAAAATAGGAAAGTAATTCTTTTCCACAATAATCTGTAATTTTATTTTAAATCCCTTTGCTTGCAGCTTTTACACAGATGTTGAAGCTATTTCATTCCATCACACTGATTTTTGAGGTTTACCTTTATCTTAGGAGACTGCCAAATAGTCATAAGAGAAGAGCAAAATAGTTCCATTTTATACAGTCAATAGTGTTCTGTTCAGCAAGTAATATTTCTGTGAAGAATCAAATACAAACTGAATATGTGACATATTGGTTGTCACTAAGATTTCATCAAACTTCATTTACAAAAGAGATAAATATGACTGATTGGAATGCCTATTAGGTACTACCCAGATGGCAACATAAAGAAAACTGCCTTTTCATCTTCATTAGACCAGGACATATTTTTTTCTTCCTGACCATCACAGGACTGCTGATCTGGGCAATCTGAATAACTTGAAACTCGTATTTCTCTGAGTCTTGGTGACTACAGAGGGGATTCTAGATAGGGAACAGAATAATGCATATGAACAGTAAAAATATTAGGGAGAGAGTAGAATGATTTGCTTGAAGATAAATATTCCTGGAAGGAAGATAAGGTTAATGAAGCAAATAATGGAGAAGGGAGAAGGAGAGGGAGAGGGAGAAGGACAAGGAGAGGGTGAGGGAGTGAGGGAGGGGGGAGAGAGGGAGAGAGAGAGAGAGAGAAGGAAGGAAGGGAAGGAAGGGAGGGAGGGAGGGAAGGAGGACAAGAGAGACAGAGAGAAAATAGTTTATCAATAAAGAAACCAGAAGCTTCTGAAATCTCTATAAAATGGCTAAATGTGATCCACATGTGGCTTTAAAGACCAGTTTGAAAGAATTTCTCTTTAATGGACATTTTTTCCATTATGGGATGATGGCACTTTGCACTGCATCTGCAGAATCCTTTCCTTTTGCATACATAGTGTTAAGGATTATCCTGAAAACCTCCTCCAATTTCTTCAAAATGTAAGAACTCACAGAGGGTTTAAAACCATTTTGTGACAAGACATAAACGTTTACAATATAATTGACAGATCTGTGGCAAAAAAAAAACCTGAAATAATGAATCTTGTTCTAACCTTTACAGTGGTTGTGATCAATATATTAATCAGAAATTGGAATAAGGAAATTCAGTTCAAATGGGAAACAGAACCCCTATATTTATGCCATATTTATGCCACATGTAGACAATGATAGGACTCAAAGAAGTCTTAAAAAGTCATCTGGTACAGTTCTTGTCCTTCGGCAGGACAACTTCTGACCTAAAAGAAAGAGCTATTTTAAGTCACTAAAATTGAAAAGCATCCTTCTATGCGTAAAATAAATTATAGCACTATAAAAACATGATATTTTGGTCTGTGTATTAATGGTATTTTGAGAGTATATAAAGATTGCATTATAACACTAATATTAAGGAAATCAATTACTCTTTTTTTTCTGTTTAAAAACAACTGCTTTGTTATTTAAAACTAACCTAGATCCAGATTTTCCCAATCTACATTCCTTTAGATATAATGAATGTTTTTACTAATAAGATCTTTGCTTTGGATCTTCAAACAAATATATAGAGACTTAGCAATCACAGCAAGTATCATTAAGCATTCCGAACTAAATCACTGGATTCCACCCCATACACAAGTTAGCTCAGTAGCTAGGTTAAGTGGCTGATTAATGTGTTTTAGAATTAAGGTAGAAATTATGTAATGCCATGTGAACTGTGTACTTGGGCTCAGCAAGTACATTGTGCATTAAGTTTAGAAAATTTTGCTATATGCAGTTGTTGGAAAAAATACTGCTCCCCATGTCAGAAAATACCTTACAGTGTCAGCTGACTATATGGCTATTTACATAATTAGGTTTTCTGCTTTAAAGCAATTGTCATAGTCTTTATTGTCACTGAGTAATGTAAAACACGGTCCAATAGTTTAAATCTTAATAAAAATTTCCTGAGCAAGAGAAACGCTTAGCAGTATCAAATTAGCTTTTGTTCTATGTATAACATGGTAATTAATTGAATTACATTAGAGTTGCTAAAGTCATTATTTGAGCGAATCATCTTTTAGCAGTTTTAATTTTGAAAAGTTAGTCAGATTTCAATGTATGTCACTTAAGCACAAGTACAAACCCTTACAGGATGTTGTACCTCAACTAGATTATAAAATAAAGAATCACTGTAGCTAGATTTGACTTTCTACAAACAGGGTAAGATTAACCCTTAGCTTTTTCTGTGGTATTGGAGAATATGAATACAAAAATTAACTGAGATCTAGTTATTCACAATGTTGAATAGTTGGTCACAATGGTGATAGTACATAGCTGGCTTGAACACCACTGTTGAGCAGCATAGTGGCCAAACAACAGTCTTATAAGCAGGAAAGATGAATGTATTTACCTGAACTGTAATAATGTCCCTCTTAATAATCAAATGTTGACTGTGTTTATAATTTTCTATCACTGACAGAAAGATATTATGTTTTTCTGATTTTTAAATTTTTATTGTAGCTTATGAGTGTTCACAGCGAGCCACAGGATGGGGCCAAAAAGCCATTGAAGTCCGCTCTTTGCAGTCAAGGGTTCTGGAAAGTGAACTGAAGCGCAGGTCAATTAAGAAGCTGAGATTTCTGTGTACCCGAGGTGACAAGGTATAGTTTACATCCCCCAGTTAAAGCAAAAATAAAGCAAGTGATGAAAATTAACTAAGGAAATTTATATCCTTTTCTTTCTGGCTATAAATATATTTCCCAAATTGGCATACTCTTAATAATATAATAAATTAATAAAAATATTTTTGCAATTTGCATTAGAAACATTGATTTGGTAAACCATGAAATTTTATTTCAAAAGAAATCATTTTCAAAAATGTAAAAATTCTAATTGTGTCCAAAGCAAAGCTTAGCCTTTATTTTATTTCTTACAAATTCCTTTATTGTCTTTGATGTGTAGTTCTTTTCATGTTCATATTAATATGATATTTTGAAAAAGAATGCTTGAGTAAATCTGCCTTTTATAGTTTTCAATGTAATCCAATAACAGAAGAAGGAAAAAGTTACTTATGCTTGCTGAACACCTAATTATATGGTAGACTTTGTGCTAAATACTTTAGAAGCTATCATAGTTAATCTTCACAAGTGGACATTATTATGTCCATTTCACAGGAAAGAAAAATAAAATCAAGATTTGGCAATTATTTGTGTAATGTGATCAATTTTAACCAACTCAGATAGTTTAGATGGAAAAATGAATTGCATGACATCATTACAGTCCCGACATGTTATGAGAAATAATAGCGTGAAGAAATAATTCTAATAAAACCAGGAAACATTCACATTTGGAAGAAATTGCAAAGGATTTGAATTAATATCAGAAAAAAACAGGGTAAAGCACTGGGCATCAAGAAAAGGTACTTTTTTGTAATATAAAGGGATATAATGGCAAGAACCAGTGATTGAGATCGGATAGATCTAGGATGCAGTCCCAGTTTTGCCACCTAACTACGTGTAAAAAGTTTGACTGGTCCTTCCGAACCTTAGCTTTTTCATCTCAGAAATGGGAATATTAATAACTACTTTGGGAACAATTCTGAAAATTATCAATAATATGTATATAGTAAGCATCTCACAGATTGCCTGGCACATAAAAGTGTTAAATCACGGGTAGCTAGTGTTATTATCATCATCATCATCATTACATCACACACCCTCCTAAGTATATCCATTGTGGATGTTGAAATCCTTAGTCCTAACAAGGATACCTCTGTTTGCTATTTATATTATTGTACTGTCCTAATTTTCTTTATGGCACAGACCATAATTACACAACATGTTCCTCTCTAAGCCGATTGGTTTAGCTCATAATCTCAGTCTTTTGATGTCAGTCTTCCACTGAAATAGAAGCTTGCACCAAGTAGAAAATTTCAGTGGCCACTTAAACACCAGCAACAATGTGAACATCTAAATAAGGTAATATTTTCCATATATTAAAAGAAAAAGGAAAGCCAACTTGAATAAAAATAGATTTTAAACAAATAGCAAAGGAGAATTGTTAACCAAACCAATCAAGAAGTTTAGCAGATGAATGCCACCTACAAAAATCTAATTTTATTTAAACTATATGAAGTACAATTGTAGAATATGGTAAAAGGTTATTTTTTACTTGTAATTTAGACTCCATACTAATTTAAATTCATATTCTTTAATCTGAGGAAATCCCTTTCTGAAAAACAGTATGGCTTAATACTTTATTGGTTGGTGCAGATAAATTGAAGTTATAGTTGTACCTATCAAATATCAGTTTGCAATGTATTAAATATTTACTGATGGTGTCTCTTTCTCTCTTTTTAAAGCTGTTCTTTACCTCTATCCTGCGCAATCGCCACAGCCGGGTTTACTTCATGACCCTTGGAAAACTTGAAGAGCTCCAAAGCAATTATGGTGTTTAAAAGGTTCCAATGATTTATTATAACAATTACAAACATTGTAAATATGCAATTTGCATTTTAAATTTCTGAGATTAAATGAGCATTCAGTTTTACTGGTAGGGAAAAATTAAATCAGATACTTTTAATGTAGCACAGAATAGTTTTAATGAGAAATGTAGCTTTATATATAAAATTAACTATAGCAAGCTCTATGTACTCCAATGGTGTACAATATCTTTTGCACAAACCTTGTAACTTTTGTTACTGTGAATTCAAACATTACTCTTTGGACAGTTTGGACAGTATCTATATTCAGATTTTACAACATGGAGTTAAGAAACCTGTAATAAGTTAGATTCCAAACAGCTTTCAAAAGTGTTGGCCCTGAATGAGGGGGTTATTTTTGGAAAAAAAAAATAGCAACAAACCATATGCAAATTTGCCAAGTCCTATAAAGAACCAAAGGTTAGATTATGAAATGAAAATAATAAGGACTAAACATAAACCAGACTAAGGCTGAACAACCTGCATGCCTGGAGAAAACTACAGTGATAAAGGGGAAAAGGCCACCCATTTCCTCATTGCTCCATAACAGTTAAGCCCACAAATAGAGAACAGTTGCGTTCTTTTCACCCCATGTTAAGCTGGTTTTCTCCTGATAAGAAGAAAGGAAGAAAGCCTTGGATGCTTGATTTTCCTCAGAAACTCCAAAGATGTGCAATAGCTGTTTTTAAAAACCACCGAATAATACACTTGCAAGCCTGAATACAGGACTGAACTCCTATACACATGTACTGTAGAATAAGTTGTATTTTTTAATACTTTAAAGTAGGCGTCAAATTCTATCCCCAAAGACAGATTGGTTGATTTATCAAAATTCTTATCTGGCCAACAGTGTGACCATCAGAAGCATTAGATATTTTCCTGATTCCAGATTAAACTATATAAAAATTTCACTCCAGTTATTAAACAAAAATTACAAAATGTAACAACAAAAACTTTTGGCTGCTAATACTTGTGTTTTTCATGTTTCTATTTCTGTAATATCAGAAATTAATCTAAAAGTGGTAAGTCCACATGTAGGGACTTAATGTAATAGGTTAAAAAAAGATTTTGAAAGAAAATACAACTTTCATCAAATACCTAGGTCTACAAATTTATAGTCATGAAAAAATCATTCTAGTCCATCACCCCAATGTTATAGACGCCATAGCTTGGTGGCGTTTGGTCACCTATGGTAATTGCTACCTGGTGAAAAGCATCATTTCTGCATATCCATCCTCAATACCATGGTTAGTTCTGGAGCAGTAGAGAAGCAACAGAACTACCACAAAGTATACCTCACTATAATTCCTCTAGTTCTGCTTCTAAAATCTGAAGACGGTGCTAGTGGGATAATAATTTTCAAACTACCTGGTTAAATCAAAATACAAATGCAGACTATGTGTGATTTCATGATAGCTCGTTATTTCTTGGCACCTTGGCGCCAGGAATGATGATTTGGATTTTCCTAACAACTTATATCAAGAATGTAGTAGCTCAATAATGAGAATTTAGGAGAACCTGAATCCATGAATTAAAGGTAAATGTGATTCACATTTCTGTTACTGTGACACAATAATGTGATCTTAAAACTGGCTTATCCTTGAGTGTTTACAACTCGAATGACTTTTTAAATGCAGTAGTTTAAAGAGAAAACAAAGTTTTATGTCAAATTATTTCCTTAGAAGTAGTCTTCATTATTATAAATTTGTACACCAAAAAGGCCATGGGGAACTTTGTGCAAGTACCTCATCGCTGAGCAAATGGAGCTTGCTATGTTTGAATTTCAGAAAATTTTCTCATTTAAGTAGCATGTAGAATCAGGTCTTTTAAGAATACATTTTTTTCTTCATATTTACTCAGTTAAGGTTCAAAAATAAGTTTTATCTTAAAATCATATTTTTAACACAGTAAGACAGTAAACTATTTTAGGAGGTCAACTCCCGTTGTGCTCTGTGGCTGTTATTCTAATAAATATACACAATAGTGAACTGCATCTACAGAGGTGTCCCAAAGTAAACAAGCAAGAGACATTGCAAATGTGTAATTGAGCGTTAAATGATAAGGTGCTAATAAGGAAAGGAAGCTGGGCACATATTAAGAAAGGAGATTGAGATGTTGGATAGCCAACGTGGGAAGGACTGAAAATATTTAAAGTGGTTTGTAGGTAATGAATATTTCCAATTTAGATGTTAATCCATCTGGAATTTTTACATCCTTTGCCAGCTGAAACAAGAGAGTGAAGGGACAATTAAATTTCACAGTCAGTGCACAGTGACAGAAAAAATTATAACTACACCTCACCTTGTAGCAGTAGTACCTGGAAGCCCTGGCCCACCACAGAAGCATTGAGGGGGATTTCTGAAAAGCCAGATTCCCGAGTCCTGTGAGTTGAAGCATGAAAGTTCTGGCAAGTTGTGAGTAGCATTGGGACAGAGTACAGTGTTATTTTAGTGTACTTTAGTTCTTTCACCAAAGCCCTTGTCCAAAATAGAAGGAATTATTGAAAATGTTCAAAAGCTAGAAAATGATGTATGCAAAGGGCTGACAAGAAAAGTTCAGTGTGATTAGGTCTCTTGAAGTAAGGTAAGAGCCTCAGTGGAAACAGTAAGAAAGGATAATCATTAAGATAGTAAAATAGGCAAAGCAGAAATCACACATGTATACATAGAAGCGCACACACGCAAACCATTAGAATGCATAAATTTTAATATTTTCAGTGCTACCAGTTTCTAGATAAATTAATCACTAAGTGTTTTCTGCCAGGACATTTAATTGAGACACTATCGATAAAACTAGGAATAGTGCCACATGAATTCAATGGGATCTTTTAAGTACTCTTCAGTTCTTTCCAAAACTGTGTCTATTTAAATCAATTTATATTCAATCTGTGCTCTAACTTTAAAATTTATTGAAATAATCTTTGAGACTGCTAATTGTTTCATCAGAAAGTCTGCAATGAATCATTGTTCAACCTCTAAAAATAAAAATTTTTTAAATGTATTGATTGATGTCATTATTTGAAATACACTTGTCTAATACCTCAGAGTTAAGACTCATTTAAGGAATATTCATTTCTTTCAAGTATATAATAATGCACTGATTGGGAGGTGTTACGGGTTCTGCCTATTGTTCCATTAGGAATTCTAGCCAAGGAGGGGTATATTAACCTGACTAAAATCTTTCTGTGTACAGTGGTGGAATTAGAAAGTAAAATCTTTCTGGGTACAGTGGTGAGATTAGTTCTCCTCTAAATGTGTGGAAGTTTAAACAGACACACAGACTCACAGGTTGTGGGTAAAACCTGAGCAAGTTTTAATGTTGACTTCCTTCCCATCCCATCCCAGTGTCCGTCCTGAAGTCCAGTGGAGAAAAAAGAGGAGAAACTTTATCCAAAGAGTGGAGTAAAGATTTATAGTTTATTAACATTCAAGAAAGGGTTTAGTGCAGAGTGATGGTGGAAAATAGAAGATAAACATGGAAGATTGTCAAGGAAGCCAAGTTCTTCAGTTAGGGTCAGGAGAGGAATAGTACTTCTCTCAGCACGTCACAAAAGCGTTAGAGGACTTGTGCCATGAAGACCCCATTATCTCAGAATATTCTGGAGAGATGTTCATCAGACTTTCCTGTTAGAGCCACTTGGTGTGGTCCTAATTTGTCAAGTATGGCCAGACATTCAGGAGTTGGGTTACCTGGACATGACATGCTTGCTCAGGTTTTTTAGAGGCTAAATTCAAAATATTTCATTATGATCAAATTGACTCATTTGGCTTGATACATAGGGCCCACCGACTTCAGCTACTTTTAAGGGACAGTGTTATGAGCCAAGGAACGAAAATATCATCACAGATTGGAATTAGAATGGGCAGGGTGATGCCCCAAGGCTGAAAGATGGCATTATCCTGGGGATCCTTTACAAAAGGATGGGATAGTGTAGGTCATGAGTGGAAATCGCTATCGGTAACTTTATCATTCTCAAAGGGAGCAGAGGGTTTACAGACTCCAACACTGCAAGTCTATTAACAATCTTTTTCCAGTATAATAACACTTTTTTTCTTTATAGGTCCTTTAACCCTCACCTAAGGATAGTCAGGTTGAGTGTGCCTGCTCTTTAATAGACAGCTAATGTAATAAAGGCCAACATGTTTCAAAAAACACTGTCGAAGACGCGGAGATCACCTTCCTCCCCACAGATACACCAGAAATACAGCTACACGTGCAACAACTCCTACAGAACACCTACTGAACGCTGGCAGAAGACCCCAGACCTCCCAAAAGGCAAGAAACTCCCCACATACCTGGGTAGGGCAAAGCAGAGAGATTCCCGCACAGAGGAGCGGTGCCGAGCGGCACTCACCAGCCCGAGAGGCTTGTCTGCTCCCCCGCCAGGGCGAGCGGCGCTGGAGCTGAGGCTCGGGCTTCGGTCAGAGCGCAGGGAGAGGACTGGGACTGGCGGCGAGAACTCAGCCTGAAGGGGGCTAATGTGCCACAGCTAGCCGGGAGGGAGTCCGGGAAAACTCTGGAGCTGCCGAAGAGGCAGGAGACTTTTTCTTCCCTCTTGGTTTCCTGGTGCGCGAGGAGAGGGGATTAAGAGCGCCGCGTAAAGGAGCTCCAGAGACGGGCGCGAGTCGCGGCTGAAAGCGCGGAGCCCAGAGACGGGCGTGGGATGCTGGGGCTGCTGCTGCCGCCGCCAAGAAGCCTGTGTGTGAGCGCAGGACACTGTCCACACCGCCCTTCCGGGAGCCTGTGCAGCCTGCCACTGCCGGGGTCCCGGGATCCAGGGGCGGCTTCCCTGGGAGAACGCACGGCGCGCCTCGGGCTGGTGCAACGTCACGCCGAGCTCTGCCGCTGCAGGCTCGCCCCGCACTCCGTGCCCCTCCCTCCCGCCCGGCCTGAGTGAGCCAGAGTCCCCGAAGAGGCTGCTCCTTTAACCCTGTCCTGTCTGAGCGAAGAACAGACGCCCTCCGGCGACCTACACGCAGAGGCGGGGCCAAATCCAAAGCTGAGACCCAGGAGCTGTGAGAACAAAGAAGAGAAAGGGAAACCTCTCCCAGCAGCCTCAGAAGCAGCGGATTAAAGCTCCACAATCAACTTCATGTACCCTGCATCTGTGGAATACATGAATAGACAACAAATCATCCCAAATTGAGGAGCCAGGAGTCAGTGCTGTGCCTCTGAGGTGGGAGAGCGAACTTCAGAACACTGGTCCACAAGAGACCTCCCAGCTCCACATAATATCAAACGGCGAAAATCTTCCAGAGATCTCCATCTCAACACCAGCACCCAGCTTCACTCAACGACCAGCAAGCTACAGTGCTGGACACCCTATGCCAAACAACTAGCAAGACAGGAACACAACACCACCCATTAGCAGAGAGGCTGCCTCAAATCATAAAAAGTCTGCAAACACCCCAAAACACACCACCAGACGTGGACCTGCCCACCAGAAAAACAAGATCCAGCCTCATCCACCAGAACACAGGCAGTAGTCCCCTCCACCAAGAAGCCTACACAACCCACTAAACCAACCTTAGCCACTGGGGACAGACACCAAAAACAACGGGAACTACGAACCTGCAGCCTGCAAAGAGGAGACCCCAAACACAGTAACATAAGCAAAATGAGAAGACAGAAAAACACACAGCAGGAGAAGGAGCAAGATAAAAACCCACCAGACCTAACAAATGAAGAGGTAATAGGCAGTCTATCTGAAAAAGAATTCAGAATAATGATGGTAAAGATGATCCAAAATCTTGGAAATAGAATAGACAAAATGCAAGAAACAGTTAACAAGGACCTAGAAGAACTAAAGACGAATCAAGCATCGATTAAAAACACAATAAATGAAATAAAAAATACTCTAGATGGGATCAATAGCAGAATAACTGAGGCAGAAGAACGGATAAGTGAGGTGGAAGATAAAATAGTGGAAATAACTGCTGCACAGCAAAATAAAGAAAAAAGAATGAAAAGAACAGAGGACAGTCTCAGAGACCTCTGGGACAACATTAAACACACCAACATTCGAATTATAGGGGTTCCAGAAGAAGAAGAGAAAAAGAAAGGGACTGAGAAAATATTTGAAGAGATTATAGTTGAAAACTTCCCTAATATGGGAAAGGAAATAGTTAATCAAGTCCAGGAGGCACAGAGAGTCCCATACAGAATAAATCCAAGGAGAAATACACCAAGACACATATTAATCAAACTGTCAAAAATTAAACACAAAGAAATCATATTAAAAGCAGCAAGGCAAAAACAACAAATAACACACAAGGGAATCCCCATCAGGATAACAGCTGATCTCTCAGCAGAAACTCTACAAGCCAGAAGGGAGTGGCAGGACATACTTAAAGTGATGAAGGAGAAAAACCTGCAACCAAGATTACTCTACCCAGCAAGGATCTCATTCAGATTTGATGGAGAAATTAAAACCTTTACAGACAAGCAAAAGCTGAGAGAGTTCAGCACCACCAAACCAGCTTTACAACAAATGCTAAAGGAACTTCTCTAGGCAAGAAACACAACAGAAGGAAAAGAACTACAATAACGAACCCAAAACAATTAAGAAAATGGGAATAGGAACATACATATCAATAATTACCTTAAATGTAAATGGACTAAATGCTCCCACCAAAAGACACAGACTGGCTGAATGGATACAAAAACAAGACCCATATATATGCTGTCTACAAGAGACCCACTTCAGACCTAGAGATACATACAGACTGAAAGTAAGGGGATGGAAAAAGACATTCCATGCAAATGGAAACCAAAAGAAAGCTGGAGTAGCAATTCTCATATCAGACAAAATAGACTTTAAAATAAAGACTACTAGAAGAGACAAAGAAGGACACTACATAATGATCAAGGGATCAATCCAAGAAGAAGATATAACAATTGTAAATATTTATGCACCAAACATAGGAGCACCTCAATACATAAGGGAAATATTAACAGCCATAAAAGGAGAAATCGACAGTAACACAATCATAGTAGGGGACTTTAACACCCCACTTTCACCAATGGACAGGTCATCCAAAATGAAAATAAATAAGGAAACACAAGCTTTAAATGATACATTAAACAAGATAGACTTAATTGATATTTATAGGACATCCCATCCAAAAACAACAGAATACACATTTTTCTCAAGTGCTCATGGAACATTCTCCAGGATAGATCATATCTTGGGTCACAAATCAAGCCTTGGTAAATTTAAGAAAATTGAAATTGTATCAAGTATCTTTTCCGACCACAATGCTATGAGACTAGATATCAATTACAGGAAAAGAGCTGTAAAACATACAAACACATGGAGGCTAAACAATACACTACTCAATAACGAAGTGATCACTGAAGAAATCAAAGAGGAAATTAAAAAATACCTAGAAACAAATGACAATGGAGACACGACGACCCAAAACCTATGGGATGCAGCAAAAGCAGTTTTAAGAGGGAAGTTTATGGCAATACAATCCCACCTTAAGAAACAGGAAATATCTCGAATAAACAACCTAACCCTGCACCTAAAGCAATTAGAGAAAGAAGAACAAAAACATCCCAAAGTTAGCAGAAGGAAAGAAATCATAAAAATCAGATCAGAAATAAATGAAAAAGAAATGAAGGAAACGATAGCAAAGATCAATAAAACTAAAAGCTGGTTCTTTGAGAAGATAAACAAAATTGATAAACCATTAGCCAGACTCATCAAGAAAAAAAGGGAGAAGACTCAAATCAATAGAATTAGAAATGAAAAAGGAGAAGTAACAACTGACACTGCAGAAATACAAAAGATCATGAGAGATTACTATAAGCAACTCTATGCCAATAAAATGGACAACCTGGAAGAAATGGACAAATTCTTAGAAATGCACAACCTGCCAAGACTGAATCAGGAAGAAATAGAAAATATGAACAGACCAATCACAAGCACTGAAATTGAAACTGTGATTAAAAATCTTCCAACAAACAAAAGCCCAGGACCAGATGGCTTCACAGGCGAATTCTATCAAGCATTTAGAGAAGAGCTAACACCTATCCTTCTCAAACTCTTCCAAAATATAGCAGAGGGAGGAACACTCCCAAACTCATTCTACGAGGCCACCATCACCTTGATACCAAAACCAGACAAGGATGTCACAAAGAAAGAAAACTACAGGCCAATATCACTGATGAACATAGATGCAAAAATCCTCAACAAAATACTAGCAAACAGAATCCAACAGCACATTAAAAGGATCATACACCATGATCAAGTGGGGTTTATTCCAGGAATGCAAGGATTCTTCAATATACGCAAATCAATCAATGTGATACACCATATTAACAAGTTGAAGGAAAAAAACCATATGATCATCTCAATAGATGCAGAGAAAGCTTTTGACAAAATTCAACACCCATTTATGATAAAAACCCTGCAGAAAGTAGGCATAGAGGGAACTTTCCTCAACATAATAAAGGCCATATATGACAAACCCACAGCCAGCATCGTCCTCAATGGTGAAAGACTGAAACCATTTCCACTAAGATCAGGAACAAGACAAGGTTGCCCACTCTCACCACTCTTATTCAACATAGTTTTGGAAGTTTTAGCCACAGCAATCAGAGAAGAAAAGGAAATAAAAGGAATCCAAATGGGAAAAGAAGAAGTAAAGCTGTCACTGTTTGCAGATGACATGATACTATACATAGAGAATCCCAAAGATGCTACCAGAAAACTACTAGAGCTAATCAATGAATTTGGTAAAGTTGCAGGATACAAAATTAATGCACAGAAATCCCTGGCATTCCTATATACTAATGATGAAAAATCTGAAAGTGAAATCAAGGAAACACTCCCATTTACCATTGCAACAAAAAGAATAAAATATCTAGGAATAAACCTACCTAAGGAGACAAAAGACCTGTATGCAGAAAATTATAAGACACTGATGAAAGAAATTAAAGATGATACAAATAGATGGAGAGATGTGCCATGTTCTTGGATTGGAAGAATCAACATTGTGAAAATGACTCTACTACCCAAAGCAATCTACAGATTCAATGCAATCCCTATCAAACTACCAATGGCATTTTTCACAGAACTAGAACAAAAAATTTCACAATTTGTATGGAAACACAAAAGACCCCGAATAGCCAAAGCAATCTTGAGAACGAAAAATGGAGCTGGAGGAATCAGGCTCCCTGACTTCAGACTATACTACAAAGCTACAGTAATCAAGACAGTATGGTACTGGCACAAAAACAGAAAGATAGATCAATGGAACAGGATAGAAAGCCCAGAGATAAACCCACGGACATATGGTCACCTTATCTTTGATAAAGGAGGCAGGAATGTACAGTGGAGAAAGGACAGTCTCTTCAATAAGTGGTGCTGGGAAAACTGGACAGGGACATGTAAAAGTATGAGATTAGATCACTCCCTAACACCATACACAAAAATAAGCTCAAAATGGATTAAAGACCTAAATGTAAGGCCAGACACTATCAAACTCCTAGAGGAAAACATAGGCAGAACACTCTATGACATAAATCACAGCAAGATCCTTTTTGACCCACCTCCTAGAGAAATGGAAATAAAGACAAAAATAAACACATGGGACCTAATGAAACTTAAAAGCTTTTGCACAGCAAAGGAAACCATAAACAAGACCAAAAGACAACCCTCAGAATGGGAGAAAATATTTGCAAATGAAGCAACTGACAAAGGATTAATCTCCAAAATTTATAAGCAGCTCATGCAGCTCAATAGCAAAAAAACAAACAACCCAATCCAAAAATGGGCAGAAGACCTAAATAGACATTTTTCCACAGAAGATATACAGACAGCCAACAAACACATGAAAGGATGCTCAACATCTTTACTCATTAGAGAAATGCAAATCAAAACTACAATGAGATATCATCTCACACCAGTCAGAATGGCCATCATCAAAAAATCTAGAAACAATAAATGCTGGAGAGGGTGTGGAAAAAAGGGAACACTCTTGCACTGCTGGTGGGAATGTGAATTGGTACAGCCACTATGGAGAACAGTATGGAGGTTCCTTAAAAAACTACAAATAGAACTACCATATGACCCAGCAATCCCACTACTGGGCATATACCCTGAGAAAAACATAATTCAAAAAGAGACATGTACCAAAATGTTCATAGCAGCCCTATTTACAATAGCCCGGAGATGGAAACAACCTAAGTGTCCATCATCGGATGAATGGATAAAGAAGATGTGGCACATATATACAATGGAATATTACTCAGCCATAAAAAGAAATGAAATTGAGCTATTTGTAATGAGGTGGATGGACCTAGAGTCTGTCATACAGAGTGAAGTAAGTCAGAAAGAGAAAGACAAATACTGTATGCTGACACATATATATGGAATTTAAGAAAAAAATGTCATCAAGAACATAGGGGTAAGACAGGAATAAAGACACAGACCTACTAGAGCATGGACTTGAGGATATGGGGAGGGGGAAGGGTAAGCTGTGACAAAGTGAAAGAGCGGCATGGACATATATACACTACCAAATGTAAGGTAGATAGCTAGTGGGAAGCAGCCGCATAGCACAGGGAGATCAGCTCAGTTCTTTGTGACCGCCTGGAGGGGTGGGATAGGGAGGGTGGGAGGGAGACGCAAAATGGAGGGGATATGGGAACATATGTATATGTATAACTGATTAAATTTGTAAAATGAAAAATAAATAAATAAATAAATAAAATAAAAAAAAAAAAAAAAAAAAAAAAAAAAAAAAAAAAACACTGTCAATATTACATTTTATATTGTTTACAACCATGTTAAGTGATTAAAGAAGAATAGTTCCTAAGGAAATAAAATTGATTCTATATGGATTTATATTTTCAGCAGCTAGTGCACAGCCTACTTTGTAGAGAAATACAAAATCAGGTTCGGGATTAACTTTTTCTTATAATGTTGCCATCCCATACGTCAAAGTGCCTCATTTGGTGCTTATACAGCAAAGACCCAATAAAAACATGAGTTTAAAGGGAAAACTGAGTCTTTTTTGATTTGATTGTCCTTAGTGCTATTTAATTTACAACAGCCTGAAATGGAAACTCACAAATCCAATTGTTTCATCAGAGTACCGTCTGGGTTCCAGTGACCAAAGGGTAATGACCTATTTGGGGCAACTTCAAATTACTTTACCCTACAAACCTGAAATGTAACAAAGGGTAGGTCAAAATAAAATTAAAATAGTATCTTTTAAAGTTTTGTTTACCTTTAAAAGCAACACATAAGGGACCACTATGCCCCTTTAGTAATTACCCAAGGATCATGAGAAATGACAAAGGTTATTTAATAACATAAAAACAGCACAAAAACGGGCTTCCCTGGTGGCACAGTGGTTGAGAGTCCGCCTGCCGATGCAGGGGACACGGGTTCGTGCCCCAGTCCGGGAGGATCCCACATGCCGCGGAGCGGCTGGGCCCGTGAGCCATGGCCGCTGAGCCTGCGCGTCCGGAGCCTGTGATCCGCAACGGGAGAGGCCACAACAGTGAGAGGCCCATGTACCGAAAAAAAAAAAACAGTACAAAACAAGCTATATAACTGTCTGTCTTGTACAAATATTTGGTTTGAATCTGATTCTTTTTCACAAGAATGACTCAACGTTGCAGCATCCTGAAACATATTTAAAGGTCATCAAAGTTTGTCAATATACTATTGATCCCAAAATTTTAAATTATGTTCCCATAAACCAATACATCAAATTCCAGGCATCCCCTGAAGGTACTTTTTTAGCTTATGAAAGAGTGTGTCTAACTTGCAGGTAGCCATTAAAATGCATGCCAAATGGAACAATATTTCCAAAATTCTAAAAGCAAACTTTTAACACCATGAATTTGTCTCACAAGTCCAGATAGTGAGAAATGAATATAATGAAGTTCAAAGTAAATTAGACTACACAACAATGAAAATCTTCTCTCTAAAAGTAAAATTAATATTATATGACAGGCTGGGAAAATAGGCACTTCATTTGACAATGTAGAAAGTATTTATGAATTTTATTCCACAAACCTGTATGTGCAAAAACCAATCCAAAACAAACAAAAACTGGTTATTTGAACTCCAACTCTTATCCCACCAGTCTGAGAGGAAATTTAAACTTAATCATTATTTGTTCTTTTCTAATTTATCTTCTAGGGTTGTACGAAGGTCTGAGGGATCAGAAAAAATAGGGGTAACCCACCAATCTATAGTCTACACTGGTCAAGATTGTTACACTCATTGCTCACTTAGTCTCTTGCGGTGACTCTGCAATTTCTGTGTCGTGTAGCTATGGAAATATTTGTCAAAGCAGGGAGCCCAGATACCTAGGGTCATATCCACGGTGGTCACAGTACCTCCCTGGGTGCTGGGTGGGCATAGGTCCCTGCTGCTTTAAGTAACCACAGTTCCTCATATCCTTTCCTATTCCTGGTGAATCTCTCTCTCTCTCTCTCTCCTCTCTCTCTCTCTCTCTCTCTCTCTCTTACTCTCTCCTCTTAAGCTCTTGTACTTCTGTCCTCACCTCATCCCATATAAAATGTAATTACCTCTTTCCTTTCCCTTTATGAAAATTGTGTCAAAGAGCTTAAGCAAAAACCAAACAAAAATCCAGCATGAGATTTTGAGACAATTTTTGCCTTGAGTTCCACTGTATAACCTCTGTACCTGCCCAAGGAAAAGGACCCATCCATAAACTTGGGGAGAGTAAATTCAGTTAGAACAAATTAAGACCACAGTTACTTATCTTGTCACCTACATATGAAAAAATAATTCAACTTAATGTAATCAAAGAAACGAAAATTTCAAAGTGAAACATTATTATTGCAATGATAAGGAAGTCCAGAAATGTCTAATCACTTCTCATTACTCTCTCTACAGTCCCCTCCCTAGTACCCTTACCCTTTCCTTTGTGCCCTGTTGCAGCTTCCAAACAATTGTCCTTTCTAAGTCATTGTCTCTCTTTACTTGGTAGTCTCCACTGTTGAATCTCTTGCTATCAGACCATACTATCCATTACTCATCCTTGTTGCAGTCATGTATAGACCTCCACATCATTCCTCTTCATTCCTTAAAAATTTTAACGCTGGCTTGCTGTCATTTCCTCCAACACTATTTCTAATTCTTGATAAAGTTAATATCTACTTAGATGATTCTGTCAATATCCTTCGGCCTGTAATCCATGATTTACTATCCAATTAAACTTGACCACATTATCTCAGCCACCCACTCCCAGAGTAATACACTCTCAACTGTATCATTACCATTGATTATACTTTTACAAGCTTAGATTCAATTGTTCCAGTCTCAGACCACCACCTTCATTTTCCAACTGACTCCCTCTATCATTGGACTCCAAAAATTCTTTGACTTCATATGTACCCACAATTCAATGATCCTAACATCTTTTTACTGCCCTTCACCCTCACTCAGAGAAGTTCTCAATCCCTTATTGGCTCAGCTAACATTTCGTGGTATATCAACATAATCAGTCCTGTGCATGGGCCCTTAACTTCATTGTCTTTCTTTAGCTTAGCAAAATTATAAATTTCCTTGAATAAAATTCTTTGTCTCCTCCGCACCCACATCAGTGCAGCTGATTGTGGCTATAGAAAACACACAACTGTGCTAACTGGTCTCATTTTGAATTCATTCCTGAAAGCCACCAGTGTGCTGGCAATGCAACTCAGTAATTTATACTGAGTACAAAGAATTTTCCTTATTCCACTCACTCTTCCCACTCACATATGGGAAGATGAAAAATTCATATTTTCTCTTCTGTCCTTAATCTTCTAAAATCTGCCTCCACTGATTCTCCTTCTCACCTAATGACATGCATTCTTACTTCACTGAGAAAATCAACGCAATCAGTAGCTCCCACCATCTTATGCAGCCATGTATCAAGTTGATTCTCTGCAATTCCTCTTCTACAAATCATTTTTATATTAATTCCAGTCAGATTTTCATTCCCACCATTCCACAGAAAGAGCTGATGAGCTCTTTGCAAGGTTATCAATGACCTCTACATTGTTAAATACAGTGCCAGTTTTTCCCAGTCCTCTTTCATTTAACATATCAGCAATGTTTGGCAAAATTGATCAGTCCCTCCTCCTTGAAATAATTTCTTCTCTGGCCACTTGGATACCACTCTCTCCCGATTTGTCTCCTACATCACTAGTGCAGTTGATTGTCGCTCTACAGTCATGAACAATTCTGCTAACTGGTCTTATTTCTTCCTGTCTCCTCTTCTGATTTCTTTTCATCTCTGTGATCTCTAAATGTTGTAGCACCTCAGGGTTCAGTTCTAGTATATTATTTATCTTCTATCTACAATTTCTCCTTAGGTGATAACATCTATTCTAGTGCATTTTCATGTCATCTATGCACAGACAACACCCAAATAATTACCTCCAGTCTGAACCACTCTTCAGAGCTCCAAACTCATGTAATCTACAGCTTATATGATATATTCATTTTTGGCAGAATTCTCCAACAAAACCACTTGTGCCTGAAGATTTCTTTTTGGGGGGTAGCTGTGAAACTATGAATTAAATTTTTTAATGGTTATAGGGCTATTAAGATTGTTTAACTCATCTTGGTTGAGTTTTAGTAGTGTATTGTTTTTGAGGAGTTGTCCAATTCTTTTAAGTTGCTGGATCCTTAGTGATATTCCCTGCCTCAGTCTTGGTAGTGGTGATCTATGTCTTCTATCTCTTTATTTTTGTATGTCCTGCCAGAGGCTTATCAATTTTATTGATTGTTTGAAAATCTTGTCTTTGTTTTGTTGATTTTCTATATAGTTTTCCAATTTCCACTTTTATTGATTCTCGCTCTTATGTTTATTATTCTCTTCCTTCTGCTTTTTATAGATGCATTTTGCTCTTCTTTTTCTATTTCCTTGAGGTAGGAACTTAGATTATTGGTTTGAGACATTTCCTTGTTTACAGTGCAAGTATCTAGTGCTATAAGTAATTTAAAACCTAATTCTGTCATTATATTATTCTTTTTTCCTCTAGTTCTTTCTTCTAGTTCTCTTTTCTTGACTTCCTGTGGGCTACTTGTCCATTTCAGTTTATTTATAATGATTTTTAGTATATTGCTTTGTATAATTTTGTGGTGGTTACACTGGGTATTAAAATATACTTATTGGTTCTTTACACTAATAATGAAATATCAGAAAGGGAATGTAAACAAACAATCACTTTTAAAATTATATCAAAAACGTAGAATATTTAGGAATAAACTTTACCAAGGAGGTGAAAGACTTATATGCTGAGAACTAAAAAACATTAATAAAGGAAATTGAAGATGGAAAGATATCCCATGCTCTTGGATTGGAAGAATTAATATTGTTAAAGTGGCCATACTACCCAAAGCAATCTACAGATTTAATGTGATCCCTATCAATTTACCCATGACATTTTTTACAGAGCTAGAATAAATAATCCTAAAATTTATATGGAACTATAAAAGACCCAGAATTACCAATGCAATCCTGAGGAAAACAAAAAACAAATCAGGACACATAACCCTTCCAGACTTCAGACAATACTACAAAGCTACAGTAATCAAAACAGCATGGCATTGGCACAAAAACAGACATACGGATCAATGGAACAGAATAGAGAGCCCAGAAATAAATCCACACACTATGGACAATTAATCTTTGACAAAAGAGGCAATAATATACAATGGGGAAAAGACAGTCTCTTCAGCAGGTGGTGCTGGGAAAGTCAGACAGCCACATGTAAATCAATGATGTTAGAACACACCCTCACACCATACACAAAAGTAAACTCAAAATGGCTTAAACACTTACATAAGACAAGGCACCATAAAACTCCTAGAAGAGAACATAGACAAAACATTCTCTGACATAAATTGTACTAATGTTTTCTTAGGTCAGTCTACCAAGGCAATAGAAATAAAAGCAAAAATAAACAAATGGTACCTAATCAAACTTATAAGCTTTTGTACAGCAAAGGAAACCATAAACAAAATGAAAAGACATTCTACAGACTGGGAGAAAATATTTGCAAACAATGCCACTGACAAGGGCTTAATTCCCAAAATATACAAAGAGATCATACAGTTCAATAACAAAAACAAACAAACAACCCAATCGAAAAATGGGCAGAAGACCTAAATAGACATCTCCCCAAAGAAGACATATATATAGCCAATAGGCACATGAAAACATGCTCATAATCACTAATTATTAGAGAAATGCAAATCAAAACTACAAATCAAAACTCACACTGGTCAGAATGGCCATCATTAAAATGTCTACAAATAATAAATGCTGGAGAGGGTGTGGAGAAAAGGGAACCCTCTTACACTGTTGGTAGTCATGTAAATTTGTGCTGCCATGTGGAGAACAGTATGGACCCTCCCCAAAAAATAAAGATAGTGTTAGCATATGATCCAACAATTCCACTACTGGGCATATACCCAGAAAAAACAAACTTCAAAAAGATACATGCACCCCTATGTCCATAGCAGCACTATTTACAATAGCCAAGGCATGGGAAAAACCTAAATGTCCATCTCCAAAGAAATGGATAAAAATGTGGTACATATATACAACAGAATATTGCTCAGCCATCAAAAAAAAAGAAAGAATGTCATTTGCAGCAACATGGTTGGACCTAGAGATTATCATACTAAGCAAAGTAAGTCATAAAGAGAAAGATAAATGCCATATGATATCACTTATATATGGAATCTAAAATATGGCACAAATGAACCTATCCACAAAACAGAAACAAGCTCACAGACATAGAGAACAGACTTGTAGACTTGTGATTGCCAAGAGGAAGGGGTGTGGGGGAAGGAAGTACTGGGAGTTTTGGATTAGCAGATGCAAACTATTATATATAAGATGGATAAACAACAAGGTCCTACTATATAGCACAAAGAACTATATTCAATATCTTGTGATAAACCATAATGGAAAAGAATATGAAAATATATGTGTATAACTGAGTCACTTTGCTGTACAGCAGAAATTAACACAACATTGTATATCAACTATACTTCAAAAAATTTTAAATTATATATATACTTATGGGATTCATCACAGCCCAATGATATCAACATTTGACCACTTGAAGTAAAATGTGAAAACCTTACTTCCATTTAGGTCCCTTTACCTTCTCCATTTTAAAATATCTTTAACTTGAGTATCAGATTGTGCTTTAGTCTTTTCAACTATCATTTTTAGATAATGGAATGTAAATATCATTATAGTTTATACAACTCATGAGGGAAGGGATAGTTTATTGTATTATCATATTTCTGGCTCTTTCCTTTTTTCTTTCTTCTTCCTGAGTCTCCAGATTGCTTCTCGTATCATTTCCTTTCTGTTTGAAAAACACCCCTTCCCCAGTCTTTCAGTGTAGCTCTTCTAGAGACCAATGATTTTAGTTTTCTTTAATCCTAGAATGAATTTATGTATTTCTAACTTTATTCCTGAAGACTATTTTCACATGATATAGAATGCAAAATTGACAGTTCTCTTATTTCAGCACTTGAAAAATATGTGCCAGT
Source organism: Mesoplodon densirostris (assembly GCF_025265405.1). Lineage (NCBI taxonomy): Eukaryota > Metazoa > Chordata > Mammalia > Artiodactyla > Ziphiidae > Mesoplodon > Mesoplodon densirostris. The sequence continues at coordinate 45,922,213 of NC_082681.1, read as the reverse complement.
TCCTTTTGACCTCCATGGTGTTAGATGAAAAATCTGCTCTCATTCTAGTTGATGCCCCTCTATAGGTAATACATTTTTTTCTTTCTGGCTCCTTTCAAGATTTTTCCTTTGTCTTTTGTTTTCAGAAGATTATTCTGTGCCTTGGAGTGGATGTCTTTGGATTAATTACTTTTGAGTACCGTCAAGGTCCCAGATGGAGAGAAGAGAAAGAGAGGGTAGTGTGGAAAATAATATAAAGAAATAATGACAGAAAATGTCCAAATATGGTGAAAGACATAAGCCTAACAATTCAAGAATCTGATTAAACTCTTAGAACTGTTTTTACAGCATCCCATGTGTTTTGGTATGTTGTTTTTACATTTTCATTTCTTTAATATATTTTAAATTTCCCTTTTGATTTCTTCTTTGATTCATTGGTTGTTCAGGACAATGTTTTTTAATTCCATATATTTGTAAATTTTCCAGTTTCTTGGTTTTGATTTCTAGTTGCATACCATTGTGGTCAGAAGTGATATTTGGTATGATTTTAGTCTTCTTAAATTTGCTAAGACTTGTTTTGTGGCCTATTATATAATGTATCCTGGAAAATGTTCCATTCATGCTTGATAATAATGTGTATTCTGCTGTTGGTAGATGGTAGAATGTCCTGTATGTGTCTGTTAGATTCATTTGTTCTATAGTGTGGTTCAAGTCCAGTGATTCCTTGCTTATTTTCTGTCTGGATGATCTATCCATTTCTAGAAGTGGGATATTAAAGTTCCATACTATTATTTTATATTGTCTATTTCTCCTTTCAGATCCATTAGTATTTGCTTAATATATTTAGGTGCTCTGATGTTGAGTGTGTATATATTTACAATTGTTATCTCTTCTTGTTTAGTTGACCTCTTTATCATTATATAGCGACCTGCTTTGTCTCATTATTGTTCTTGGCTTAAAGTCTATTTTACATGATATAAGGACAACTATCCCTTTTCTTTTTTGGTTTTCACTTGCATGGAATATCTTTTCCCATTCCTTTATTTTGAGCTTAAGTGTGTCCTTAAAGCTGAAGCAATTCTCTTGTAAGCAGCATATACTTGGATCTTTTTTTTCAATCCATCCAGTCATTCTGTGCCTTTTTATTGGAGAATTCAATCTATTTATATTTAGAATAATTATTGATATATAAGGACTTACTAATATCATCTTATTAATTGATTTCTGGCTGTTTTGTAGTTCCCTTGTTCCTTGCTATCTTTCTTACTGCCTTCCTTTTTCAATTGGTGATTTTCCACTGTGGTATGCTCTGATTTCCTTGTCTTTATTTTTGTGAGTCTACTATAGAGTTTAGCTTGTGGTTACCATGAGACTTACATAAAATATCTTATAGTTAAATACTCTATGTTATGCTGGTAAAAACTTAACTTCAATCACATACAAAAACTGTACCCTTTACTTCCCCCTTTATGTTTTTAATGTCACAATTTACCACTTCTTATACTATGTATTCATTAACAAATTATAGTGGCTATAGTTTTTTTTTTTTTTTTTTTTTTTTTTTTTTTTTTTTTTTGTGGTACGCGGGCTTCTCACTGCTGTGGCCTCTCCCGTTGCAGAGCACAGGCTCCGGATGTGCAGGCTCAGCGGCCATGGTGCACGGGCCCAGCCGCTCCGCGGCATGTGGGATCCTCCCAAACCGGGGCACGAACCCGTGTCCCCTGCATCGGCAGGCGGACTCTCAACCACTGCGCCACCAGGGAAGCCCTATAGTTATTTTTAATACTCTTGTCCTGTAACCTTTATACTATAGTTAAGTAGTTAACACATCATCATATTACAGAATTAGCGTGGTCTTAATCTAACTGTGTATTTACCTTTACCACTGAATTTTATATTTTCACATGTTTTGTCACTAAATAGTGTCCTTTCATTACTTTTTTTTTTGCGGTACGCAGGCCTCTCACTGTTGTGGCCTCTTCCATTGCAGAGCACAGGCTCTGGACACGCAGGCTCAGCGGCCATGGCTCACGGGCCCAGCCGCTCCACGGCATGTGGGATCTTCCCGGCCCGGGGCATGAACCTGTGTCCCCTGCATCGGCAGGCGGACTCTCAACCACTGTGCCACCAGGGAAGCCCCTTTCATTTCTTTTTGAAGAACTCCTTGCAGCATTTCTTGTAAGGCATGTCTAGTGGGGATAAATTCCCCAAGCTTTTGTTTGTCTGGGAAAGTCTTTATTCTCTTTCATTGAAGTATAACTTTGCCAGATAGCGTTCTTGGTTAGCAATTTTTTTTTTCCTTTCATCACTTTGAATATATCATCCTACTCTCTCTTGGCCTGTAAGTGTTCTGCTGAGGAATCCACTGATAGTCTAATGAGAGTTCTTTTGTAGATTGCAAACTTCTTTTCACTTGCTGCCTTTAAAATTCTTTCTTTGTCCTTATTTTGGCAGTTCTATTATAATGTGTCTTGGAGAAGATTGTTTTAGATTGAAATAATGGTGTGACCTATTAGTTTCATGAATTTGGGTGTCTAAATCTCTCCCCAGTTTTGGGAAGTTCTCAGCCACTATTTATTTAATAAGCTTTCTGACCCCTTCGCTCTCTCTTTGCCTTCTGGAATTCCAATGATTTGTATATTGGTTTTATTTATGGTCTCTGATAGATCACATAGGATTTTTTCACTCTTTTTGTTGTTCTCTTACTGGGTTATTTCAAAGTCCCACTATCTTGCTGATTGCACTGATTCTTTCTTCTGTTTGACCTATTCTGCTGTTTATGTTCTTTACTGCAGTTTTTTCATTTTATTCATTGAATTCTTCAGCTCTGACTGTATGTTTGGTTCTTTTTTATGATTTCTCTTTGTTAAATTTCTCATTTTGATTGTGTATTGTTTTCTTGATTTCATTGAATTGTCTGTGGGGTTTTTTGTAGCTCACTGAGTTTCCTTAAAACAGCTATTTTGAATTCTTTACTGTATAAATCATAGATCTCCATATCTTTGTATTTGGTTACTGGAAGATTATTGTGATCTTTTAGTGCTGTCATGTTTACTTGATTTTTCATGTTCCTTGGAGTTTTGTGTTGCTGTTTTCACATTTGAAATAACAGTTACCACCTCCAATCTTTACTAACTGCATTCAGGGTAGAAATACCTTTAATCAGTCCTGCTGTAAATTCTGAGAGTCTCTCAGACCTTGTATGGATACAGCTGTTCCCTGCTTCGTGTTCCTTCTTGTGGCAGAATTCTTAAGCTTGTATGGCTTCTCTTGATCCTACAGTGCATCAGGCCAGTTGCTGAGAGTCTCTCTTTTGCTTTCATGAAGGAGATATTACAGCTCAAGTTTGTGCTTTCTCCCTTGCCCACCGACCCTGGCCTGCTTTCTGTGAATGTTCCTTAGTCTTCTTCCAAATCACACTCTCATGGTCACCACAGGGAGCCAGCTGCAGAGTTGGAGGAGGTGTGGATTTGGTATGCAATACACTGTGGGTGTCTGTGGGCCAGTCCAGGGGATCTGTGGTTGAGATTTTCCCTACAGTTTCTGGGTAGATTTCCTAATGGAGTCCAGAATGCAGTCAGTAGGAATCATGTCCTTTTAATACCCTTCAGGAATCTTTTATGCCACTCCCCTGATCTGTTTCTTCCTCCCAGTAGTGGAGCTCACAAGTTAATACTCTAGATGCTATGAGGGAGAAATGAGTCTCTTTGGCAGTGTCCCACACAGCTGGGAAAGCCAGGTGTTTACCCACCCACTCTCCCATTCTCCCCTGGGAGAGACCACAGGCTTATTTATTTAGCCCTAAGCTGTCCTGCCTTGGGGGAAGGGTGATGCTAGTGAAGTGAAGTTTTTTATTTTACCCATTCCAATGTGTAGAAACTTGTTTTTTTTTTTTTTTTTTTTTTGCTCCAAGGGAGTGCTGAAATGACTCTCATCCAGAGTTGTCTGCTCAAGTCAGCATTCTCCAGTTGTTTGCAGACCACAGCTGATACGGACTAGAAACAGTTCATAGTCTCCTGCAAATTCCAAACCAGTGCAAAGGTCTGTCTGACTGCTATCCAATGCATAGGTGGGTGAGACTCCTCCCAGGTCCTTTGGCATATGGTGCTGGATCTCAGAACTCTCAGAGAGGCGATTTTATTCATGGATGGTTGTCAAAGTTTTGCTGTTGAAGTGGGAGGACAAATACAAAGGACGACTTATGGTACCATGATAGTGATGCTCAGATGACTCCAACATTTGATTCATCTTACTTTTGACATCTGTTACTTATCTTTTCTTATTCAAGTTATGATTTCCCTGATTCTTGGTATGATAGATTTATATTTCCTATACATTTTAGTGATTATGTTAGGAGACTCTCATTTAAATCTTTTATCTAAGCAGGAAGCCACCATGCCTAGATTTAACACCAAAGTCCTGGTCTACTTTTGTGATCTGTGGTTACAATGACAGTTTATTTATTTTCAGAGTCTTTGCAGTATTATTTTTGTCTGTTTGGTTTATCTGGTGCTGCTGTAGCTCCCACTAGTACCTGCTTCTGGGGTGGAAGATGTTTCCCTAGTCCTAGGTACCTGGTTCTCTGGGTAGGAGAGGGGAGCCTCAAGCCATGGGCCAAAGAGGCTTCCCTGGCAATGAGGTTGTTGTGGCATGGTTTCCTCTGTCTGTGGATGATGGAGTGTATATCTCTGGCTGGTCAGTTGTTGTAGGATCTCATCTACTGGTGAACTAATGCCTCTGGGCTGGGAAAGGTAGTCTTATGCTAGTGGAGACAAAGGAGCTTTCCAGGCTGGGCTGATTATTGTGGTGGAACCCCTCTTGCTGGTGTTACCAGGCTACCCCCAGTATTTTCCAGTGTGGAATTGGAGTCTCTGGCCCAGCGGGGTGAAAGAGTGCCTCCTTTGGCCACTTATTTCTCATGAGGTTACTGATAAATTTCCTTTTCTAGTACTGTTGGGCTTTCTTGATGTTGTCAGAGGGACTCTCATTAAATCTGGGGGAGAAATTATCCTATCTGGGCTACCTCTTTTTACTCAGCTGAGGATTGGGAATACTTATGATAACTTGCCACTGTGTTGTTTCTCCAGTCTTGGGAGTCCCAACAACCTTGCCTTCCTATTACCACCTTTCAGAATTCTTTGGTTGCCAAATGCACTGTAAATTCAGAGTTTATAACCGTACCTGGTGGGAAGGGGCAGGGAGAAATAAATCTGTTCCATCTTGTCCCTAAAACTTGCAGTGGCCTAAATAATGCATCCATACATCATTTTATTGTCTTTCCTTCCTCTTTTTCTCACTCTACCAACTCTCCAACTACTGCTTTCTGAGATCATCTCTCAAATAAACTAACTGAATTCATATCCTTGTTTAAAATTCTCCTTTCAGTGCCAAACTAAGACAAACCCAGTAGACTAAAATAGGCTAAAAACATGAAAAATAAGGTCATCAAAAGAAATATGAATAACTTATAAACTTATTAAAATATGTTTGGCCCACTCATAATGAAAAAAAATAGGAATGAGAAGAAAGAAAACCATTTTTTTTATCTGTCAGATTAGCAAAGGTTAAAGATTTTGATATTATGCCACTTTTATGTTCTATTGTTACAATCTCTTTGCAAGGCAATCTGACAGTAGCATTCAGCACACGCATTCCCTTTGAACCAGCAATTTTACTTGTAGAAATATATACTACAGATATACTCAGACACAGTTATATGCACAAGAATGTTTGTTGCAGGATTAGTTGTAATAAAGTACTGGACTGAAGAAAAATTACTGAATTTCCATCAGCAGGTGATTGGTTTAAAAAGTATAGTAAGCCTATGCAGCAGAAAATATGCCATTAACAAAAATGGAGCTTATCTATGTGGGCCAATATGGAAAATCAGATGCATTAAAGGGATTACACAAGGTGCAAAAATGTACATAGCATAATTAAGAATCATATTATTTATATTACCTACTATATTACATAATAACTTTTAACATTAACATACAATGTCTCTGAGAAAGGAAAAATAGTTTCTGATTGGGTAAAACATCTATTTTTCTATCCTGTTGTACTCTTAGAATTTTTAGTCATGCCCGTATATTACTTTTTCAATTACAAAAAAATTCACCAAATAATGGATGTTGTGTTCCTCAACTGTAATTGAAATTAATCTTCAGTTTAATTTAGTGTAGCAGTTTCAGAGAGAAAAACAATTTGTTCTGTAGCTCTTGTGTATAGAAAATACACATACACACACACAAATGAACACACACACACCAAAATGTTAAAAGTAATTATCTACATAGAGGTAGGACTATATATTACCTTATTTATTCTTCATACTCTTCTGAATTGTTTGTATTACTTTAATAATAGAGTAACAATGTCCTCTCCCCTCAAAAGAATATTTTCATAAGCTCTGCATGGCATGTTTGGGTGGCACCATCACCCTCTTCACTGGAAAACTCCTTTATGCTATTACCAACTATTCCTTTTCCCTTGATTCCTCTGCCTTGCTCTAATTGCTGCTTTTGGAGCAAAATCAGGCAGCACAAGAGAGAAAATGAGTTCCTTCACCTGGACTTGAGCTTAGGCCTCTAATGCAATATCAAGGGGGAATATAATTTTTCCCTGAGATTAGATGAAGTTACAGCTGTTTTATATTTGTATTATAGTTCTGCTGCACTTGGCTATTTTAAATAAACATTGTAACAAAATCAGAAAATAGGAATAGCACCTGTTTTCCTGTTAGACCTCAGGAAGAAAACTACTCTTAAACTTGCTTTTCCTGTGAACCATACTAGCCACTAAGTGGCGCTATAGGCTCAAGCATGAGAAATAAGGAACAAGTTCAATTATTTTATGAAAATAGATATAGTGATGTTTTTGGAATCTTCCAAGAAAACTGACAAACATTCAGGCCGATTTTCCTCCCAAAATTTTACTCCTTTGCTCAAAATGAGTATTCAGAAACTGAGATGTTGAAGGACTGGATGAGTCCACTAGAAGGCCTAAGGGTGGGTTATACAGGTGACACTTGTTTCATTATTCTACTTCATACCAGATTATTAAAAACAAATGCAGTATTATAGAACGTACAACAATTTTAGTATCATATAATTTTGTCTTTTTCTTTTAAAATTCCAGCTTCCTGCATGCCAGTCCACTATGAACCTGTGATTACAGAAAGACTTAATAACTTTACACACCAGGAGACTACAAAACAAAATGCTTTAAGTTTATTTCTTATTTAATACAGTTTTTATTAAATGATTCTATTCTAAACTGATAACACTTAGCATTACTTTCTCAATATCTTATTGCCTACAGTAGTGGCTCTTAACTGGGGGCAATTTTGTTCCCCAGAGGTCATTTGGCAATGTCTGAAGACAATTTGCATTGTCACAAATGAGTGAGGTGGGTGCTACTAGCATGTAGTGTGTAGAGACCAGGGATGCTAAAGAGGATGTACTTTATATTTTTCCTAATTCATTTCCATTACCTTTTGTGATCCTTGACACTGCAATGCAAAGAAGAAAAGTTCGAAGACAACCCTCAAAATGGGAGAAAATGTTTACAAACGAAGCAACTGACAAGGGATTAATCTCCAAATTATACAAGCAGCTCAATATCAAAAAAAAAAACAAACAACCCAATCCAAAAATGGGCAGAAGACCTAAATAGACATTTCTCCAAATAAGATATACAGATTGCCAACAAACACATGAAAGGATCCTCAACATCACTAATCATTAGAGAAATGCAAATCAAAACTACAATGAAGTATCAACTCATAATAGTCAGAATAGCCATCATCAAAAATTCTATAAACAATAAACACTGGAGAGGGTGTGGAGAAAAGGGAACCTTCTTGCGCTGCTGGTGGGAATGTAAATTGGTACAGCCACTATGGAGATCAGTATGGAGGTTCTTCAAGAAACTAAAAATAGAACTACCATACAGCTCAGCAATCCCACTACTGGGCATATACCCTGAGAAAACCGTAATTCAAAAACAGTCATGTATCACAATGTTCATTGCAGCACTATTTACAATAGCCAGGACATGGAAGCAACCTAAGTGTCCCTCTAGAGGTGAATGGATAAAGAAGATGTGGCACATAGATACAATGGAATATTACTCAGCCATAAAAAGAAACGAAATTGAGTTATTTGTAGTGAGGAGGATGGACCTAGAGTCTTTCATACAGAGTGAAGTAAGTCAGAAAGAGAAAAACAAATACCATATGCTAACACATATATGTATATGGAATCTAAAAAAAAACGGTTCTGAAGAACCTAGGGGCAGGACAGGAATAAAGACACAGATGTGGAAAATGGACTTAAGGACACCGGGAGGGGGAAGGGTAAGCTGGGACGAAGTGAGACAGCGGCATAGACATATATACACTATCAAATGTAAAATAGATAGCTAGTGGGAAGCAGCTGCATAGCACAGGGAGATCAGCTCCATGCTTTGTGACACCCTAGAGGGTGGAATAGGGAGAGTGGGTGGGAGGGAGATGCAAGAGGGAGGAGATATGGGGCTATATGTATACGTATAGCTGATTCAATTTGTTATACAGCAGCAACTATCACAACGTTTTAAAGCAATTATACTCCAATAAAGATGTTAAAAAAAATGTGAGAGAGACAGAATGGAGGCAGGGAGAGAGGGAAGGAGGGAGGGAGGGAGGGAGGAAGGAAGGAAGGAAGGAAGGAAGGAAGGCAATGAAAAAAAATAGTAAGTGAATTGTCTAAGGCCATCTGAGTTAAAAGCTCTTCTGGCTTTGGGGCCCTTTCCGAAAGCCACACTATCTCTTTGAAAATCAATACACAATGCTACAACAATTTTGAAATTGTTATTTGAATGGCCTCCATATGGATATATAGGTGAGTTTTTATGTAAATAATCATACATATATGTAAATAATCATACGTATATATAAATAATATGAACTGCTCTTTGTTGAACTTACTATGTGTCAAATTCTATGCTTAAGCAAGTTATATATATTATTGATATTAAAATTGCAATAGTCACAAAAGTTGATATATTTTCTGCTTTACAGATGACAAATTGAGGTTCAGGGAGGTGAAATAACTTGTCCAAGTTCATAGGGCTTATAAGTAGGAGAATCAGGGTTTAAATATAAGGTCTGCTGACCCAAGATCATGTGTTATTTTTCCTATTTTTAATATACTTTATTTTTAGAGCAGTTTTAAGTTTACAGCAAAATTGAATGGAATCAAGTCCATGTTTTTAACCACTATCTCATCTCATACCACCTCTCGCATAAAGACTACTCCCATTACACACATGAGCACCCACATACACACACATATACCTATAGATGCTAACTGCACTACATATATATGTAATTGAGAAGTGTGGTAGCAGAGATTGCTCCTAATATGCATTTTTCTTAAGCCTGCTACAAGCCCTTCAATTCAATCAGCCAAATAATAGTATTTTTAGTTGGAAATGTAGCTCCCTAGAATAAAGAATAAATTTCTGAGCCTCCCTACATATGACATGTGATTAAGTTCTGACCAATGAGATGAAAGCAGAAGTGTCACATGACATCTTCCAACAACCTTCTTTATAAAAGTGCTGAAGGTTGCATGTTGCACGTTTTTCTTCATCTTTTCCTCTGTCCTGCTGCCTGGAATGTGGTTGACGCTTTAGACCTAAAGGTAAGGGTCCCACTCAGCAAGGTAGAAAATGAACTGGAGGAGCTTAAGTTCTCTAAGATTTCAATGGTCAAAGCTGCCATGTCACCCCTGACATATGAAACTCCAGATTTTACATGAGAGAAATACATTTCTAAAATATTAAAGCAATGGAATTTTTGAATTTTTTAGTCACTGGCCGCAGATTCTAATCCTAAACATCATAAGGATAAAGTATTTTTCAAAAGGAGAACTAAAGGCCAGGAATGCAGTCAGGCCTTAGGCCCTATCGACTATATCAGAACACTGCTTTCCCAGACAGGATCACACAGTCTTCAAATCTATGGTGTCTTCTCCCCAACAATATTGCCCCAGATACAGCTAAAGAGATACACAGTCTCAGTAAAAGAATCTTGACTCCATGAAACTAAATCTGATTTCATTTTGTCATATAAACACCCTTCTAAACACATCTGACAGCTATGTGGAAGAGATTGAGTCTGTGTTGACTAGACCATAGCAGTGCCATCTTTGATCAAGGCCCTTATTAGATACAATTCATCTCCCAGGAAAGAACTTAACCTTGAACACTAAAGGTTTATGTGCCCTGCATAGAAGTATATCTGACAAACTATATGCAGAGAGTATGACAGAAGGAACTTCAGGGCCCTGCAAATGAACCCAGTCTAGCAACATGAGTCACCCATGTAACAGAGACAGAAGTTAGAGAACAGTAAGTATTGGTACAGTATGTGGCCTTCTGACAACATTAAGGCATACTCAGTCCAAGACGATGGAACTCACCTTGACCCCACTCCCAAGAAGCACCTTTGTGTCCTAGGAGAAGAAATAGCTGTGAGCATAAAACAAAATGTGTTATAGCACAAGAGTTGTTACATATTTACTGTTAGACCTTTCTAAACCAGCACAGAGATGTGGTAAAAAGGCATTTCCTTATAGTTCCAAGAAGTTTAAGTCCAAGAGATGATTATAAAAAATGATTATATCAAAAGCACATTGTGATGGTGAAGATAATGACTCAGGCAAACTCTAAGTTGTAGTTTGGAGTACTGAGGTTGCATAAATGACCAGTGGCATTTGGACAGGGAATCCATGAAGCTGGACATTGGTCAAATTTGCCCCAAATGGTGGCATCAGTAACTAGCACTTATAGGTGGAGAGTGTCAATCAGCAATAGGAATCACCTGCATCTGTGCAGTGGCAGCAAGATAACAATAGTGAGAATGGATGAATTCAGGATGTGACACACGTCAAGTTAAGAATAGCCTTAAAAGCAGTCCAGGTGGAGCTTGATTCAAAATTTACCAGGTTTTCTGGAGTATCTAGTATTTTTTTAGTATCTCTTCTAGATGCTGGTGACATAGCAGTAAACAAAAGAGACAAAATCCTTGTCTTTGTGGAACTTATTTTCTAGGAGAGTGAGAAACTAAATAAGGAAAATTAATAAGTAAAGTATAGAGTATTTTAGAAGATGAAATATTACAGAAAAATAAAACATGCTGAAGGGGAGGAGTGCTGGAATTGTTGGCTGCAATTTTAAAAAGGGTGGTCAGGGTAAGTCTCACTGAGTTAATATTTGAGCAAAGATTTGAAATAGGTGAGGGAGCAAGTCATGTGTCTATTTCAACAAAAAGCATTACAGGAAGAGGAAATAGCAAGTACAAAGGCTCTGAGGTTGGAACATGACTAGTATGTTCAAGGAGCAAGGAGGTTAAAGTTGCTGTAGTTGATGAAGATAACAAACAGTAGAAGAAGAATTCATAAAGTTAAAGTCTAAACCACTTAAAGGACTTTGGATTTTATTCTGAGAGGATGTCATTAGATGGTTTTATGTAAAAGAAACATGAACTGACTTAAGCATTAAAATGATTACTCTGACTTTTTGAAAATAGACTGTAGGAGAGCAAGAATTGTTTTATATTTTAGATTCCACATATAAGTGGAAACATACAGTATTTGTCTTTCTCTGTCTGAATTCACTAAGCATAATACAATCCAGGTCCACCCATGTTGTCACAATGGAAAAACTTCATTCTTTTTATGGCTGAGTAATATTCCATTGTGTGTATATGTGTGTGTGTGTGTGTGTGTGTGTGTGTGTATCTCCTTTATACATTCATCTATTAATGGACACTTAGGTTGCTTCCATATCTCGGCTATTGTACATAGTGCTTGTATGAGCATTGGGGTGCATGTATCTTTTTGAATTAGAGATTTCTCCAGGTATATGCCCAAGAGTGGGTTTGCTGGATTATATGGCAGTTCTATTTTTACTTTTTTTGAGGAATCTCCATACTGTTTTCCAAAGTGGCTATACCAGTTTACATTCCCACCAACAGTGTACTAGGGTTCCCTTTTCTCCACATCCTTGCCAACATTTATTATTTGCTGTCTTTCTGATGATAGCCATTCTGACAGGTGTGAGGTGATATCTCATTGTGGTTTTGATTTGCATTTCTCTTATGATTAGTGATGTTGAGCATCTTTTCATGTGCCTATTGGCCATCTGTATATCTTCTTTGCAAAAATGTCTATTCAGGTCTTCAGCCAATTTTAATCAGGTTGTTTTTTTTTTATATTGAGTTGGATGAACTCTTTTATATTTTTTGGCTGTTAACCCCTTACCAGGCATATCATTTAAAAATATCTTCTCTCATTCAGTAGTTTGTCTTTTTGTTTTATTGATGGCTTCCTTAGCTACACAAAAGCTTTTAAGTTTAATTAGATCTCATTTGTTTATTTTTGCTCTTGTTTCCCTTGGTGGAGGAAATAGGTCCAAAAAATATTGCTAAGATTTATATCAAAGAGTGTATTTCGTGCACTTTATGTTTTATTTTAGGGATTTTATGATTTCTAGTCTTACATTTAGGTCTTTTTTTTACATCTTTATTGGAGTATAATTACTTTACAATGGAGTGTTAGTTTCTGCTTTATAACAATGTGAATCAGTTATACATATACATATGTTCCCATATCTCTTCCTTCTTGCATCTCCCTCCCTCCCACCCGCCCTATCCCACCCCTCTAGGTGGTCACAAAGCACCGAGCTCATCTCCCTGTGCTATGCGGCTGCTTCCCACTAGCTATCTATTTTAGGTTTGGTAGTGTATATATGTCCATGCCACTCTCTCACTTTGTCACAGCTTAAATCTTTTAAGTTTATTTTTGTACGTGGTGTGAAAAATGTTTTAATTTCATTCTTTTACATGTAGCTATCCAGTTTTCCCAGCACCACATGTTGAAGAGACTATCTTCTCCACTGTATATTTTTGCCTCCTTTGTCATAGATTAATTGACCATATTGTGTGGGTTCATTTCTGGGCTCTCTATTCTGTTCCATTCATCTATGTATCTGTTTTTGTGCCAGTACCATACTATTTTGATTACTATAGTTTTGTAGTATAGTCCGAAGTCAGTGAGCATGATACCTCCAGCTTTCTTCTTTTTTCTCAAGATTGCTTTGCCTATTTGGGATCTTCTGTGGTTCCATACAAATTTTAGGATTATTTGTTTTAGTTCTATGAAAATTTTCATGGTATTTTGATAGGGGTTGCATTAAATCTGTAGATTGCTTTGGGTAGTATGGACATTTTAACTATATTAATTCTTCCAATTCATGAACATGGGATATATTTCTATTTATTTTATCACCTTCAGCTTCCTTCATCAATATCTTATAGTTCTCAGAGTATAGCTCTTTTACCTCCTTGATTAAATTTATTACTAGGTATTTCATTCTTTTTTATGTTACTGTAAATGGGATTGTTCTCTTTCTGATAGTTTGGTATTAGTGTATAGAAATTCAACAGATTTCTGTATAGTAATCTTGCAACTTCACTGAATTAATTTATTAGTTCTAATATTTTTTGGTGGAGATTTTATGGGTTTCTATATATAGTATGTCATATGCAAATAGTGATAGTATTACTTCTTCCCTTCCAATTTGGATACTTTTTATGTATTATTCTTGTCTAATTGCTGTGGCTAGTACTTCCAATACTATGCAAAATAGATATGATGAAAGTGGTCATCATTGTCTTATTCTTCATCTTAGAGGAAAGCTTTCAGCTTTTTAACATTGAGTATGATGCTAACTGTTGGTTTGTCATTTATGGCTTTTATTATGTGGAGGTACATTTCCTCTATACTCACTTTGTTGAAAGTTTCTATCATAAATTGATGTTGCTTGTTGTCAAATGATTTTTCTGCATCTATTGAGATGATCGTGTGATTTTTACACTTCATTTTGTTAATATGTGTCACACATTGATTTTCAGATATTTATCTTGCATTCCTGCATCCCTAGAATAAATCCCACTTCATCACAGTGTATGATCCTTTTTATATATTGTTGAATTTAGTTTACTAATATTTTGTTGAAGATATTTTGCATATATATTCATCAGGTATATTAGCCTGTAATTTTGGGTTTTTGTAGTGTCTTTCTCTGGTTTCCATATCAGGGTAATGGTGTCCCCATAGAATGAATTTGGGAATGTTCCCTTCTGTTAATTTTTTGGAATCATTTGAGAAGGATAGGTATTACCTCTTCTTTATATGTTTGGTAGAATCCCCCTGTGAAGCTATCTCATCCTAGACTTTTCTTTGTTGGGAATTTTTTGATTACTGATTCAATTTCAGTGCTAGTCATCAGTCAGTTCAGATTATCTATTTCTTCCTGATTCAGTTTTGGAAAATTGTATGTTTCTATGAATTTATCTATTTCTTCTAGATTGTTCAATTTGTTTGCTTATAACTGTTCATAGTGTTTTCTTATGATTATTAACATTTCTGTGATATCAATTGTAACTTCTCTTTCATTTCTTATTTTGTTTATTTGGGTCCTCTCTCTTTTTTTCTAATGAATCTGGCTAAAGGCTAATCAATTTTGTTTATCTTTTAAAAAAACAAGCTCTTGGTTTCAGTGATCTTTCTGTTTGGGCAGGGATCTCTATTTTATTTCCACTCTGATCTTCATTGTTTCCTTCCTTCTTCTAACTTTGGATTTTGTTTGTTCTTCTTTTGCTAATTTCGTTAGATGATAGATTAGGTTGTTTATTTGAGGTCTTTTTGTTTCTTGTGGTATGCCTTTATCACTATAAACTTCCCTCTTAGAACTGTTTTTGCTGAGTCAGATAGAATTTGGAAAGTTGTGTTTTTATTTTTGCCTTGAAGTATTTTCTGATTTCCTTTGATTTCTTCATTGACCTATAGGTTGTTTAGTAGTATGTTGTTTAGTATTTACATTTTTGTGTTTTTCCCATTTTTCTTCCTGTAACTGATTTCTATTTTCATATCCTTGTAGTCAGAAAAGATGCTTGGTATAATTTCTGTCCTCTTAAATTTGTTGAGACTTGTTATGTGGCCTAGCATGTGATTTATCTTGGAGGGCATTCCATGTGCATGTGAAAAGAATGTGTATTCTGCTGTTTTTGGATGGAATGCCCTGTAGATATCTACTAAGTCCAACTGCTATAATGTGTGTGTCATTTAAGGCCACTGTTTCCCTACTGATTTTCTGTCTGGGTGATCTGTTCATTGATGTAAGTGGGGTGTTAAAGTCCTCTACTATTATTGTATTCTTGTCAGTTTCTCATTTTATGTCTATTAATATTTGCCTTATATATATAAGTTCTACTATATTAGGTGCATATATGTTTATTAAAGTTATATCCTCTTGTACTGATCCCTTTGTCGCTATATAATGACCTTTTTTGTCTTTTATTATAGACTTCTTTGTTTTAAATTCTACTTTGTCTCATATGAGTATTGCTACCCCAGATTTCTTTTCAGTTCCTTTTGCATGGAATATCTGCTTCCATCCCTTCACTTTCAATCTGTCTGTGGCCTTAGCTCTGAAGTGTCTCTTGTAAACAGCATATAGATGGTTTGTTTTTTTATCCATTCAGCCACCCTGTGTCTTTTGATGGGAGCATTTCGTCCATTGACACTTAAAGTGATTATTGACAAGTAAGTACTTATTACCATTGTGTTATTTGTCTTCTGGTTGTTTTTGTAGTTTTTTTCTGTTCTTTTCTTCTTTTAGTCTCTTCCCTTGTGATTCGATGATTTTGTTTAGTGTTATGTTTTTGTTTCTTTCTCTCTAGTTTCTGTTTATCTACTGTTGGGTTTTGATTTGTGGTTACCATGGAGTTCATATGTGTTGACCTATAACCATATCTACCTGTTTTAAACTGTTGGTCATTTAAGTTTAAACACATCCTAAAAGCTCTACATTTTTTACTCTTCCCTCCATGTTTTGTGCTTTTGATGTCATATTTTACTTCTTACTGTCTATCTATTAACTATTTATTGTAGTTATATTTGATTTTACAATTTTGTCTTTTAATCTTTTTACTAGCTTATTTAAGTGGCTGATCCACAGCCTTTACCATACATTTGCCTTTACCAGTAGAATTTTTCCCTTCCTATAACTCTTTTTTCTTGTTGTAGCTTTATCTTTTTCTCTTAAAGCAGACCCTTTAACACTTCTTATAAGTTCAGTTTAGTATTGATGAACTCTTAGGTTTTTGCTTGTCTGAGAAGCTCTTTATCTTACCTTCAATTCTGAATGATAACCTTGCTAGGCAGAGTATCCTAGGTTGTAAGCTTTTCCCTTTCAGCACTTTAAATATATTATTCCACTCCCCTCTGGCCTGCAAAGTTTCTGCTAAAAAATCAGCTGATAGACTTATGAGGGTTCCCCTGTATGTGACTCTTGTTTGTTTTTCTCTTGCTGCCTTCAGAATTATCTTTTTATCTTTAACTTTTGCCATCTTAATTATGATATGTCTTGTTGTGGGTCTCTTGGGTTCATCTTGTTTAGAACTCTGTATTTCCTGTACCTGTATATATATGTTTCCTTCTTCAGGTTCAGGAAATTTTAAGCCATAATTCCATAAAATAAATTTTCTACCCCTTTCTCTCTCTCTTCTCCCACCAGGACCCCTATAATATGAATGTTGATATGTTTGATGGGGCTTCCCTTGTGGTGCAGTGGTTAAGAATCCACCTGCCAATGCAGGGGACATGGGTTTGAGCCCTGGTCTGGGAAAACCCCACATGCCGTGGAGAAACTAAGCCCATGCATTATAACTACTGTGCCTGTGCTCTAGAGCCCATGAGCCACAACTACTGAAGCCTTCATGCCTAGAGCCCATGCTCCACAACAAGACAAGCCACTGCAATGAGAAGCCCGCGAACTGCAATGAAGAGTAGCCCCCACTTGCCACAACTAGAGAAAGCCTACTCACAGCAACAAAGACCCAATACAGACAAAAATAAATTAATTAATTAATTTAAAAAATATGTTTGATGTTGTTCCAGAAGTCCCTTAAACTATTCTCATTTTTAAAATTTGTTTTCCTTTTTACTGTTCTAATTGGGTGATTTCCATTATTCTATTTTGCAGATCACTTATGTACTCTTCTGTATCACCTAATCCGCTGTTAATTCCCTCTAAAGTATTTTTCATTTCAGTTATTGTATTCTTCAGCTCTGACTGTTTCTTTTTTATATTTTCTATTTATTTGTTAAAATTCTCACTATGTTCATGTAGTCTTTTCCTCATTTCAGTTAGCATTCTTATTACTATTGTTTTGAACTCTTTATCAGGTAATTATCTCTCTTTCATTAGGGGCTTTTTTCAGTGATTTTTCCCCTCTGTTCTTTAATTTGAAACATGTCCCTGTGTCTTTTCATTTTGTTTAACTTTCTCTGTCTCTGTGAAATTAGGTGAAACATTTACCCATCCTAGTCTTCAAGGTGTGCCCTTGTGTGGGAGTATCTCCATGCAATCTGCTTGTGCACAGTGGCTTTGGTGCAAAAGCTGGACCTGACATGAGTATGGGCTGCATCTTTCCCTGGGGTGTGCTGGCAGCCACCACCTTGGTGGGAGGTAGGGCTGGAGTCAGAGGGACTAGAGCCAAAGCCAGGTGCAAGTCAAGACTTTTCCTAAGCTTAGTGGCCATCATCCCCTTATCATTGGTGGGGTTGGGGGCTGAGGAGATGGAGCAGGAGCCCTCAGGGAACTGGGTTTCTCCTTGGTATAAAGGCAGTTTCCATCTTGGTCTGGGACATGGCTGGGGCTTGAGGGCTTGGTGCTGGTTTCACTTTTCCCCTGGTATGCATACCTTAGTTAGAGGCTGGGTCCTGGCCAGAGGGGTGAGTACTACACCACTGAGCAGCCCCCACCCTCTCCCAAGTGTGTAGAGGAATGCATGCTCCTGCAGTGGCTGTCTCTGCCCTGGAGCTAGCTTCACCTTCTCTGGAGTGTGTACAGGGACATGCAAGCTGGTAATGGCTGCCCAGCTCTGGTCAGAGGCAGGGCCAGGTGTGAGCTGCCTCTATTCCCTTCAAGTGTGTGCATTCTCATTGGCAATGGTAGGCTCCGTCTCAGTGGGGAGCAACACCAGAGCAAGAGGGGCTGGAGCAGGAGCCTGGTGTGGGCTGGGGGTGTGCTGGAGCAGTCCTGGCAAACTGGCCAGAGATCTAGGCAGTTTTCAATCTGCTGCCTCTGAGCTGTGACTGTGAGTGTGCAAGTCTATGCACACGCTCTTCAGGAAGAGTCTTGGCTTCTTACAGCCATTTACTACAAGTCTCACTGCTTTTCAAACAGCTAAGGGGGCTTGTGTTCCCAGTGTCAGACCCCAGGGCTGAGGTGCATCATATGTGGCTCAGACTTCATATTAATTGACCTAGCAACAGCATTTGACACAGTTGATTACACCTTCTCTTTGATAAACCTTTTTTCCTTGATTTCCAAGAAATGGCATTCTTATGTTTTTTTCTCCAACCTCATTGACAGCTTCTTCTCACTGCCCTTTCTAGTTTCTCCTATTCTAACTAACCCCTTAACACTGGCATTCCCCAGGGTTCAGTTCTTACTTCCCTTCTCTGTCTATACTCATTCCCTTGTTTATATCCAGTCTTGAGGCCTGGTGGTAAACAAGATATTCTCATCCATTACAGAAATTTATAATTCTGCCCAAATCCCAAATCATTGCTATAAAATTATATAAATATTATAATGAAGTATATAAAAAATACAGAAGTGCAAAAACCAGTACCTTTAAACAAACCTGTAATTTGTTTGAATAGTTTCACGGGTTGCCATGGAAGTAAAACACCTTAGGTTCAGCACCCGATTGGGTGCCGCTGAACCCACTGATAAAGAGACTAACTAGGTGGGAAGCTTTCCCTGCTGGATGTGGAGCATACATGGTGAGAGCAGGAGAACTCACAGCTAACCATTTGGGGCTACGTGAGTCTCAAAGATGTCAAGGCAGCGCATGGAATTTCAATCCTTACAATACAGAGGTAAAAAAGCTAGACATAAAAGCATCTATCTATGGACTATTAAGTACATTTACATTTAAGAACAGATTAAACTAGCCTATAGTAATAGAAATGGAAACAGTAAATGATGTGGAGACATTGCAAAGGGACATGAGGAAACTTTCTGGATTGATGCAAATATTTTATATCTCCATTTGAGGATGGATTTTGAGGGTGTATACATTTGTGAAAACTCATTGAACGGTACACTTTCAATATAATTATTTCACTACATGTGAATTATATTAAAGATGAGTGTATATGTACATGTGTGAGAGAGAAGGGGCAGAGAGAGAGAGAGAACAGAGAATGGGATGTGAGAAATTGTATACATCAAGTATTAGTAAAAATTTTTGTTTTTCTATGCAAGTGAGAAAAAGAATTTGATGCCAGATAACAGGGAAGTGATATCAGGGAAATTTTCTTTTATTATGGAAGAAGTAATAGGAAATTTGTATGTTTATTGGAATGATCCACTAGAGAGCAAAAGATGAGAATTTATAGGAGAGTGAAGGAAGAATCTCTGGGGCTTAAGCAAAAGTGGTTAAAAGAATATGCAATCTAGTGCAAGAAAGATTGATTTTAGAGAAAAGTAAGGAAAGATCATCTTTGTACAAGCAGGAAGTTAGCGTATATGGGTGCAGATGCTGCTAAGTGGATAGAAGTAGTGATAAGAGTATGTGGAAATTCCCCTTTGTTTCAATTTATCTCCAAAGTAGGAAGCAAAGAAATCAGCTGAGAGAGAAGATGGGAGAGATGGTATTAGAGGTTTGAAGAGAGAGAAGAAGCTGTGAAATAGTCACGTTTGTGGATGGGAGATTTAATGGATTTAAAACAAATAACAAGGTATCTGGCAGCATTAAGAACATACTTTAGGTATGTGGTCATTAATTTATTGTTGTGCAATTTTTTCTCCAGTCATGGTCAGCTTTTCAGGTGCAGGTATGAAAGAAAGGTGAATTTAATCAAGGTTCTAGTTTCCCAAGTAAGTGTTCCAAAATGAAAGAAGAGCACGAGAGTCAAGGGCATATGCAAGAAAATAATTATCATGATTGAGCATGAATTTGAGCTGGATAAAATACCTAGATATAGAGACTATTATTATAATAGATCTCCTTAGAAAATGGCTTCATAAGGAAGGATCTATAGTTTAGGAAAATGTGTAATTATAAAAGCATCACATGATCCATTTTTTTAAAAAAAAAAGAAATGTATAAAATAAAAATTTAAATACCCAACATCCACACCTCCACCCCTCACTACTAAGGGTCAACTGGTATTAAATGTTTTGTATGTATGCCTGAACATCAAAAATGTAGTTGATTTTCAAAGCCTCTCCCTACAAATGCAGCATTGTTGGGGAGTAAAAAGGCTACATTCCCATAAAGAGGAACATTCACGGCTGAATGAATGAACAAATAAATAAATAAATAAATCCAAGCTCCCACAGAATTAGCAAATTCTGGGAGCATAATTTAG
The DNA here is from genome assembly GCF_025265405.1 of Mesoplodon densirostris. Classification (NCBI taxonomy): domain Eukaryota; kingdom Metazoa; phylum Chordata; class Mammalia; order Artiodactyla; family Ziphiidae; genus Mesoplodon; species Mesoplodon densirostris. The sequence continues at coordinate 45,901,733 of NC_082681.1, read as the reverse complement.
GATAAGCAATAGGAAAAGATGTTCCTCTCATAGTTAAAGTCACTTTTATCAAAAGCAGAGATTTTTCTCAAGTAGTCCTGCTCTAGCACCAGGCAAAGAGACATTTGAACCCTGTCTTTAGCAAAACTTGTTGCTGCCAGATGAAAAAGGTAAAGTACTTAATGGGGAGAGTTTAAAGGTCCTCAGTGTTTTCAAAGTAAACACTAGTTAAATAATATTGACAAAATGCTTTAGAACTCTGAGGCAGGCCAATGGGAATATTATGAACCATAGGGACTATTCAGGTCAAAAATTTAACTATATGCATGTTGGTGATGAAGACTTAATTACAGAAGACAATCGGGAAATGAGCACAGATAGAGGAAGTATTGATTGACATTGCCTAAAAAGAAATTATGTGGCAGAGGGGGCAAGACAGAATGCTTCAGCTGAAACTCCCAGGAACATATCAGGGGAAGAACCTCCCCCATAACATCGCACAAATACCTAATTTATCTTAATTAATACAATGTAAAGATTTTTGTCTCTGATCAGTTACATCACAACGTTATATTCAAAAGTCTCCAGTCCGATATCCAAAAATCATTGAAAATCAATTTGAAATAGTCACCTCTTCCTAAGAATTAGCTCAGTTTACCTTTACCTTTCAAAGGTAAACTGAGCTAATCTTTTTAGGGTCCTTCAGTTCTTCAGCTCTATCCATTATTCCTATCAGCACAATAAAATCCCATGTCTGGGAGCTCCTTATAACATGGCAATGAAAGACAAAAGGGTAGGAATACTTAATTTAAGAAAATTTAGTCAGTTACATGATAGTAAAAGCTAACATTTATTGGACACATCACACAATAATTCTATGATGTAGGTGCCATTTTTATCATCTCCTTTCTACAAATACTAAAGAAACTGAGGCCCAGAGAGTTTAAATAAGTTGTGAGACCAGAATTTAAACCCATGCTCTAATGCTAGTACCCATGTAAATCATTGGTTTATCATATTGAAATTCTTTAACTTTTTTAAAGTTAGAAAAAATAGAAAATAACTCAGGCAAACTTAAAAAATGAATTTGCTCTAATGATATTAAGAGCTCAGAGAACCAACAGGAAACTGGACAACTGGGCTAGGAATAACCAAAAGTGGTGATGTAGCATGATTGGTCTGACGAAGATACTGACACATGGTTTGCTTAGACCTCAGACATTTTCATTCTTGTGTCCCTGTTATTAAGATCCAAAATCTAGCCACAGAGCATTAGATTATTCTAACTTAGGTCAAGATATACCTGCCCCTTCATTAGAGGAGAGAAGTGCCATTGATTTAAGTAGATTTAATGTAAAAGGCAAGGGTACTTCTTTAAAAGGAAACTGGAGTACAATAAGGACTGGGAAAGTTGATGCTGGGTTGCTAAAAAGCAATACATGTCTATTAGAATCCATGCTTAGGGCTACATCTCCTTCGTCTCAAATACTTTCTTCCAAAAATGTTCTTACCTAAAAAGATACAATTATCTTATATATAATCCAAAATAAATTCTGTCACTTTCCAACATTTCTTCAGTCACTTCACTGAGCTCCAATTCTGGGATCTATGGGTAATGCTCATACTTCCTCTAGATTTATTGTGATTATGCTTCAATATTCCTCAACTTGTGGACTAAATTTCGCCATCATAAACACAGTTTACGTACAGTTTTGGAAGAAAGGGACTATATTAATTAAAATATATAGGTATAAATCCATGACCAGGAAGAAAGAACCTATTTGTACAGACCTATTTGCAAAGCCCATATTTCTTTAGCTGGTATTGAGATCATATTTAGCATTTATGACTTCCTTCCTCCACTCTCCATTTAATATACCCTTTTCTTTTTACCAGCACCTTAGCAGTTGGGCTTCATTGTTCAGTGGTATACTCAAACTTTAATTCTTGTCTGATCTGAGCCTTCGGATGCACTGCCAGAGAAGAGTCACATTAATTTACATTCTGGTGCCAACTTGTCAATCTAAATAACAAGTTTAGATTGTTTTCCTAGCATTATATTCATTTCATGCTATTCAGGCATTAAGTGATTTGCCAAAGTTCCCATACCCAGTAAGTGATAGAACCAAGGTTTAAATTCAGGTTCCTCTGATTCCAAAACTCACACTTGTGATGCTAGTCTGGCTCCTTGAATGAATAAGAAAAGACTGAGATAAGAGGCAGGAAATAAGTGGAACAACATCAGGAGTCACAGACCCACAATCAGCAAAGAACAGGCCTGTTGGATGGACAGTAGAGAGATGGAAAGTAGATAAAGACAATTGCCACAACAGGATAGGGGATGGGAGGTGCAGACTGAGACAAACCCTTGCAAAATCGTACCTTGCAAAGTTAATAATTTGCAAGGAAATAAAACAAATAGGTGATGGGGGGAGCAAAAATCAACTTAGACCTTGTGAGGGTGTTTCATCTCAGGTTCTGGGAAGTGTGGTATATCAAACAGAAAGAGTAACCCTTGTTTCTCCAACCTGCAGAAAGGGACCATTATATCTGAACTGTTGTGCTTTCCTTCTTCCTTGCTTTATTGTTCTCCATGATACTCATAACTATGTAAGACCTAGTATATTTTACTTATTTAGTTTACTGTCAGTCTTTCCACACTTGGATTGTAATCTCCATGAATACTTTTGTTTTGCTTTGTTGGAACAGATCCTGGTACATGATAGGCCCTCCATTTATGTCTGTCAAATGAATGAATGAATGCACCAAGAAGGTTTGTGTGTCCCCCTCTGCTTCTGGGCCTTTAATTCCAAGTTCCAACTTTCCAACTAACTTCTTGGAAATGTTGAAAAATGATGAAGCTTTCTGACTGCTTTTGCTTATTGCTTTCTATTTACCTGTGGGTGGCCTCCTGCTGTAGCAGGAAGTAACTGTACCAATACCAGTACTGCTGGCAATGCCCTTATTTCTACTATTTTTCAAGGAGACAAGTAATGTCCTAGCCAAGAGCAAAGGCTCCAGAGTGAGATGGCAGTAAGAATCCTGTCTCAACACTAAAAAAGCCATTTAAATTTGGGAAAATTCCTTAAGCCCCTGAGCCTTTATTCCTTCATCTACAGTGTTTCCTTAGTTATATATATCTGTATGCATCTTCCTTCTCATATCTAGACTATACTGACTCCCTCTCCAAAGAAGATAAGCCAATGCTCTAACCAGTTACTACATTCAGTTCAAAATCCAGGATCTCTGGGTGATGTGCAGTCCTCTCCATCAGGTCCACATGTAGATCCTTTTGAACTAAAAGTTAAATTATAAGTCTCTCCCACGTCCCCAGTAGACAATGGTGGAATAGGGACAGAGTAAGCTGAATAAAAACTTCCATTATAAAAATGGAGGAATGAAAGATATACTGTGATAACTTGTTCATAGCAATGATGGAATCTTACTGATCAGATCTGAAGACACTCTTCTCTGGTAGTGAGGGAGGTTCCATGATTAGATAGTGAATCTTCTCTCTGTGAGAAACTCCCTTGTCCATTGCTATCCATAGTAATATCTCAAGTGGGTTTGGGGGATATTTCCTTCCTTGGTGGATACACAATTTTCCACACCACTCTTCCTGATGGTACAGGTTTGGGGACCAGTCTATACAGTCATAAACTCTTCTACAACAAGTTTGCAGTTTCTCTGTCAATGCAATTTCCTCAAAACTCAATAAGCTTTCAGTCTATTTGCATTCATTCAGTCCCATATGACAGCAATTATATCCAACTTTTTTCCTAGACACAATTAAGTCTACCTTATTTCTTTGCTTCCTCACTCTCTGCCAACCTCTTTTCTTAATTGAGGCCATCTAAATCTGTTGGGTTGGGTGAGAAGGAAACAGCTATAATCTGATATTTGCTGAAAGACTGAGTATATCAGTTTAAATGAAGTCTTAATAAGCCTTTCAAAGACGTTTATCTACTTGCGTTAATTAGAACCTTTTCTATTTGAAGTTAATTTTTGTATATGGTGTGATATACGGTCCAACTTCATTCTTTTTCATGTTGATATCCAGTTGTCACAACATCATCTGTCAAACAGACTATAATTTCTCATTGAATGGTCTTGGGACCCTTGCCCAAAATCAACTCACCATAGATGTATGGGTTTATTTCTAGAATTAAATTCTATTCCATTGATCGACATGTTTATCAATACCAGTACCACACTGCTTTGATTACTATAGGTTGGCGTAGGTTTATAAATCAGGAAGTGTAATTTCTACATCTTTGTTCTTTTTCAAGATTTTTTGGCTACTCAGGATCCCTTGTACTTCCTTATGAATTTTAGGATCGGCTTTTCCATTTCTGCAAGAAAAGGTGGTTGGAATTTTGACTAGGATTACATTGAATCTGTGGATCCATATTGGGTGAGTAATGCCGGTTTAACAATATTAAGTCTTCTAATCCATGAACCCCAGATGACTTTCCATTAATTTATGTATTCTTTAATTTCTTTCAACAATATTGTATAGTTTCAATGTGCAAGTCTTGCATTTCTTTAGTTAAATTTATTACTATATATTTAAATCTTTATGATGCTATTGTAAATGAATTGTTTTCTTAATTTCCTTTAAGATTATTTATTGCTAGTATATAGATATAGACCTGATTTTTGTATGTTGCTTTATATCCTACAATATGGCTGAACTTCTTTATTAGTTTCAGTAGTATCCTATGGATTCTTAAGGGTTTTCATCTACAAATAGAAATAATTTTTCCTCCTTTCCAATCTGTAGGATATTTATTTATTTTTCTTGCCTAATTGCTTTGGATATAAATGCCAGTAAAATATTGAATATAAGTGGTGATATTGGGCATCCTTTTCTTTTTCCTGATTTGGGGAGAAATGCTGCCAGTTTCTCACTATTGAGTATGGTATTGGCTTTGGGTTCTTAACAAATGTCCTTTATTATGTTGAGGAAGTTCCCTTTTATTCCTACCTGGTTGATTGTTTATATCATGAAAGTGTGTTTAATTTTTCAAACACTTTCTCTTCAATTATTTGAAATGATATTGTGCTTTTTTATTCATTCTGTTAATATACTGTATTATATTGATTGAGTTTTGTATGTTGAACCACCATTGCTTTCCTGGGATAAATCTCCCATGGGCATGGTGTATAATACTTTTTATATGTTGCCAGGTTCAGCCTACTAGTATTTTATTGAGGACATTTGCATCTATATCTATAAATGATATTGGTATTTGTTGTTTTGTGTGTGTGTGTGTGTGTGTGTGTGTGTGTGTGAAGTCTTTGTCTGGCCTTGGTATCAAGGTAACACTGGCCTAATAGAATAAGTTAGGAACTGTTCTTTCTTCTTCTAAGTTTTTGCAAGAGTTTGAAAATAATTCATTTTGATTCTTTTATAAAAATTTGGTAGCATTTGACAGTGAAGCCATCTGGGTCTGAGCATTTTGGAATTTTCTGTATAAATCTATTAGTCCATCTGCTCTAGTATTTCATTTAAGGATGAAGTTTTTTTGTTGACTTTCTGTCTGGATGATCTATCCATTGATGTAAGTGGCATGTTAAAGTCTGTTACTATTATTGTGTTGCTGTCAATATCTCCCTTTAGGTCTGCTAATAACTGTCTTATATATTTGGTGCTCCTATGTTAGGTGTGTATATATTAATAAGTTTCCAGAGTTTGGTAAAATTGATTCTGACAGGTTTTGCCAGTTCACTATTTTTTTGGAAGAATGGGCTTTTAAGGTTTTCTATTCTACCATTTTCTCTCTAACTGAAGAGACTTAATGAGACTTTTAAAAAAAATTTTATTGGAGTATAGCTGATTTAAAATGCTGTGTTAGTTTCAGGTGTACAGCAAAGTAAATCAGTTACACATATACATATATCCACTCTTTTTTAGATTATTTTCCCATATATGTCATTACAGAGTGTTGAGAAGAGTTCCCTGTGCTATACAGTAGGTCCTTACTAGTTATCTATTTTATATATAGTAATGTGTATATGTCAATCCCAATCTCCCAATTTATCCTTCCCCCCTCCCCCTAGTAATCATAAGTTTGTTTTCTACATCTGTGACCCTATTTCTGTTTTGTAAATAAGTTCATTTATACCATTTTTTTAGATTCCACTTATAAGTGATATCATATGATATTTGTCTTTGTCTGACTTACTCCACTCAGTATGACGATCTCTAGGTCCAAGCATGTTGCTGCAAATGGCATTATTTCATTCTTTTTTATGGCTGAGTACTATTCCATTGTATATATGTACCACATATTCTTTATCCATTCCTCTGTTGATGGACGTTTAGGTTGCTTCCATGTCCTGGCTATTGTAAATGGTAATGAGCCTTTTCTCTTGAAGACTTTTCCAGCCCGAGGTCTTCCTATTTAGAGCCCAGAAGTATACTGTTGGCATTTTAAATGCTGCAGGACCACTCCTATGGACTGAATGTGTCCCTCCAAATTTTATGTGCTGAAACCCTAATCCACAATGTGACGGTATATGGAGATAGAGCTTTTAGACTGTAATTAAGCTAAAAATGAAGCTTAAGGGTGGGGTCCTAATCTGATAACACTGGGGGCCTTACAAGAAGAAGAAGAGGAGAGAGATCTCTACACACACACACACACACACATAAACACACACACGTGTTAAAGTCTTATTACTTACATAGTAAGGATTTTTCAAAAGAGCTGGCTTTTTATGCTGGTCCAAAAATGACTTCAGAGATCAGGGAAATGAAACTGGCTTGGGATTCTATGGTGAGTAGGGTATGGAGATTCTTTTGTGCATGCTTGTGTGATTTGAACCTCCCATCGGCACCAAAGGAGGGAACGCCTTAGTTACTTATAAGCTTGCCCAGATGTGGTACACAAGGGGAATACGGAGGGGTGAGGCTTAAAAGATGTTAGCAGTCAAGCATTAAAAAATGGATTCAGACTATTACACCATCTAAGGCAAAGGCAATTGACCCTCTCTATCAGGAGGAGGAAGAAATGTTGTTACACAGTGGGAGCAAGCTGAATATGCTTGGCACCAAAGCAATCCAAATGGTGCCTTTTGATACTCTTTTGACCAGTTTTGATGGGAAATAGACATATGTAGCAACCTTGGCCAGAGAAGTGTTCAAGACTTGTCAGGGATGAGGGTCTCAGTCATGTCACGAAGTGAGGTACAGAGGCCAGCTGAGAAGAATAGAAATCTAGAACAGATAGTGGAGGACTCTGGAGGATCTGCTTCTTGGACTTATATGAAGAAGTAGATTTAAGCAGCATAAGAAATAGATTGTGTTGGACATGGAGATGTACCATACATATTCCTCTTCAGGGAAAGGACTTGTTTTTCCAGATTCTAGGTGTCCTGTCAGTAGAAAGTCTTCAGCTTTAGACCTTTATAGGATAGCCTCAGCTGTAGAGAGATGTCTGGCCCATATACAATGACTGATTGAGGTAGGTGTGTGAAGGCTTATCCATTTCATTGCATCAGTCGCAAAGAAACTCCCTGTAAACATTCTGTAAGATGAACTCTGTCTGCTTCCTGGAGAATATAACTGGCAACATCCCCACTAGTGCTACCAATTTCTGTATGACTTGGAATAAGGTTAGTGTTACAGACTGAATGTATTTGCTTCCCTCATTCATACATTGAATCCCTACCCCCCCCCCCAGTGTGGCTATATACGGACTAAGGAAGTAATTAAGGTTAAATGACGTGACCAAAGTGGGGCCGTGATCTGATAAGATTAGTATCCTTATAAGAAGAGATACCTGAGAGCTCACTTGCTCTTTCCACACACATGTATGCATGGGAGGAAAATCCATGAGAAGACATAGCACAAAGGCTTCAGCTAGGAAGAAAGATTTCAACAGAAATGGAATTTGCCATCACCTTGATCACAGACTTCTAGCCTCCAGAACAGTGACAAAATAAACTTCTTTTTAAGCTAATCAGTTTGTAGTATTGTTATGGCAGCCTGATCAATAAATAGACTCAGCAATAAGTGTAATTCTTAAAGAAGACAGAAAATTATTTCTGGTCACCTAATCATCTGGGATAAGAATTTTAGGTCAGTGGCCACCTCTCTTCCATGTGGGTATTTAGATATCAGGTCTTTTCCATCCTGTTTTTCTGCAAAGGCAGAATTTTTAACCTGGAGTCCAAAGAAATTTCAAGGATATCTAAGGCCAAAATTCTGAGAATCTATAAATTTGTTTATGAAAAAAATTCATCTTTAATTTTGCCAGCCTCCAACCAAAATTTAGCATTTTGTTCATTTATAACTGTGGGCCACAAACCACAGAAGTGGAAAGTGTACCTGTGATTTTGTCACAAACAAAGTTCACATAATTTCAAAGCACTCATACTTCCTATTACTTTGGAAAGAATGTATTTACTATACCAGTTATAAGATCTTATTAATTAATATGTTGTGGTGGAAGCATACATATTACTATATCAGTCATTTCAATTGCATTATTTTTATAATTATATTTCAATGTTACTGATGGCCTTTGTAATCCTAAATTTTTTTGGCATTTAAAATATTCTGAAAAGAGGCACATACATTACACCAGACTGCCAAAAAGCCCTTCATCTGCTTGGTGGTCAAACTAGATCATAAGTAAGTCCACAATCCAGTTCAAAGGAGATTGAAAAAGAGTGAAGGCGGTACCCAACTATTGTAATGCCCTGACCAGTAAATGTCACACTACACCTACACTCATATTCCATTAATGAGAACTTAGTCTCATGGTCACATTTAGTTGTAAGGGAGGCTAGGGAATGCAGTATATCAGGGAAGCCTTGTGGCTATGATTCTATTATAATGGAGAAAGGAAAACAGAGCTGATGAACTTCGTGCAATGTATGCCACTACTCTTTTGTACCCTGTCCCCCAACAAGTTTTCTCCCTTTTGTTCTAAGAGTTTACCCATAGATTTTTCTATGTAGAGAGATTTGTTTCCTACTTTCCATTACATTTTTTATAATGTGTATTTCTTTTTCTTATCTTGCTGTATTCACTAGGACCTCCAGTATAATGTTTAATAGAAACAACGATAGAGAAAATACTTGTCTTTTTCCCAATTTAGTAAAAATTCTGCTGTGAACTTTTACTACTGATATATTGGTATAGGTATTTTATGGTTAACATTTATGAAATTAAGGAAGTTATCTTCTAGTCCTAGTTTGCTAGAATAAGCTGAGATTTATATGGTGAATAGTGGTACTTCTTCATGATCTGGATACAGGAATGAATGATTGAGTGAGATTTAGTCTCTGCTTGAAAGACAGTGTCTTGGTAATTCCTGACTTCCTCCTGGAGAAACTGATATTCCTCCGAGAACAACCTCTGATCCAATTCATTTGGGGAGGTTTAGGAATGTGCCTGTGTAACATTAACTCTGGCCTCTGGATGTAGGGTCTGTGCCAGAGAACATAAATCTGCAAACCAGGAGACCCACACTACAACCTTGGCTTTGACACTAGGCTCCTGGCTGATGTTGACCAACAGGAAAAACAATTAATATTTACAAGGCTTTTTATCAGATGTCTGACTCTGTGATGAGAACATTACATATTCTGTAGCAAGGAATGCTCACAAAATCCTGCTGACATGAATATTATTAGTGTTCCCATTTTACAGATGAGGAAAACAAGGTGCAAGTTTTAAGTACCTTGTCCAAGATCACAAAACAGTATAAGTAGCAGAGCCAGGATTGTATTGTAACTTCAGTGAAACCAAACTGCATGTTAGTGATGACTTTTCTGTGCTATAAATCACTTTCCCTCCCTGGGCTTCCAGTTTATTATCCATAAAACCAAAATGCAAACTATACCAGGAGTAAGCAAACCTCCATGCAAATTGTCTAATGAAACACTAGAATGTTTGTGGGCTACATACTTTTCTAAACATATATATTTAGTTCAATCTGGAAGCACAATATCTGCAAAAGCACTTATGCATTTGTTATTACTTCCCTGTCACTGAAGAGTTTCGACTTAGGGCTAGAGTTTCAGACAGTACATCATTAACAGTCATTGCACTATTTATGTGTACTGAATTCTAATATTGGAGATTTGAATACGTATTGTCTGAGATGAAGTCTAGTTTGGTGGATGGGGGTAGAAGGGCATGAACAGACAAGGGCAAATTGCTGAAGGATCTGAGGATAGGGAGGTATCAAACTTCAGTGAAACTAACCAGGAGATTTATACTTGAGCAAGTGGGACTGGGGTACAACATTTGGAAAGGAGTCTGATTAGAATACAGAAAAGGAAAGGCCATGAAATATAATATGAATAAATCACTTTCCTTCTCCACTGCCAGCTTATAGCTTATCAATAAGGAATTTTTTTAGGGGCAAGGTGGGCTTGTACAGTGAAGTTCATCTCTCTCTCTCTTGCTTCTTTGTCCCATGCTTGTTAGATCACAAAAGCGACATCCCTAGCAGTAGCTCCCAGTCTGTGACTCAGCCCTGTAGTGAAAACACCTTTTTACAACCCACCAATGGCAGTTCTGGCAAGAACACAGAGAACAATTTTGATGGGGTGGGAGGAAGGAGGTTGAGAAGTTCATACATAATCTACTGCATTTATGTTGCTTAATATTCATTGTACTTATTATGAAAATAATGGGTTAGGAGGACCTGACCTGCATTTCAACTATTCTCCAAGAGGGCAGAAGACAGAGCATTTGTCAGCCCAGTAAAATTCCTTGGAGCTAACTAACTGGGAGCTAACTAACTGGGGTTCTGACAAAGAGGAATGCATTGACATGGGGCCTTCTTATGCTTTGGGTAATGAGTCACAAATTGACTATCTGAACATAAGAGTGGCCTCTTTCACACCCAATGCAGTTCGGCTAGGGTCCAGCCTCCACCCCTGTACAAAGGAAAGCACATCCAAGCCCACATCAATCACATCAGGCTATACTATTTATTTATTTCTCATTGCAATAAGCACATGCAATTAGCCAACAACTTCTTTCCCAACTACACTTCTGTTGGGTCCACAATTTTCCCTAGAAAGAGAATACTCCTGGTGTTTTTCTCCAATATCAACAACAGGAAGGATCTATCAAACTGGATGATAGGATGAAGAAGAGTTATTTCAGGCTGATTCAGAAATCTGACTTCAGGGACAGCTTCAGTTCCCTTTTCACCAATGTGCAGCACAGCCTTGTGGGCAGCCTGTGGAGGGGGGGGAGAATAAACACTGCTGATCCCCTGAAGAAACAGGAAACATCTTTGGAACAGTTTAGAAGCAGGGAAGAAGAAGGAAGGATGGGGCCACCCTTTTACTGTATTGTGTTGATGGTGCTTGAATATGAAGGACACTTGTCTAAGTTTAGTTAATGACTCTCATGATTTTAGAGCTAGCTGTCAAGGAACCACCACTCTTTCCATGGCTTTCTGCTTCTAGAAGTCACTTATTAAGCTTTCCCCTGCCCCTGCCACCTCCTCAAGAACTGTATCACATCAGAGTCAATTCTGATGATTAAGTTCTTCTATCAGAATCATTTAGGACATGAAGGTCAAGGATTGAAGTAACTGTTACAATGACTTGTTTGGGGGTAATGAGAATGGCCCTGGAGTAAACCTGGCTCAGGAGAAGTCATTCTGCCTCTACAGGCTTCAGAATCATCACTGATAAACTGAGAGAGTTGAATTAACTGACTCTCAATGGCTCTTACATCTAAAGGATATTAAAGGACTCTAATCTACCAACTTACATTGGAAAGTTTAAGACCATTGTCCTTTGTGAGTCCAGAAAAATCAGCAGTGTCAGCAAAGGCATCCTGGATGCCCATCTTCGAAAGGATGGCTCCAAGGTCATATGTGGCAGAAATGGAAAACTTTGGAACAAACAAGTCAATCCACCTGTGGAGAAAGGGGAAGGGGACATATGGCTATCAGCACACCAAGCTCATGATTCCCTCCCTCTCTGTCTCCATGTTATTGTATTGGGTGCTGCTCCTCCCCTAAGTATTGACAACCACTACTATGCAGGTCAACACGTGGCACCAAAACCTCAGAAGTTATCCTGGAAGGAATGCTCTCTGGTTCAGCCCATTTGGGACTGCAACAATGGAAGTTGGAAGATGTGACCCACTTATAATCTCTGGGGGTGTTCATGAAGTTTGGGACGCCAGTGGCATGAATGTCAATGGGTAGTACCAGGGGGAATTTCATGGTTTTCCATCTAGCACTTCCAGCTCAGTATGAAATATCTATCAATATCCTACCCATCCCCCAAGCTCCACTTGGACTCTGGGAAGGCACCAATTTACTAGCTGGCTGACTGGATAGTTCATTTTATTTTTCTAGTCCTGATTTCTTCATTTGAAAAATGCCTGTAATACTATCCCCTTTGCAGGTTTGTTGATGTGCTTAGGTGAAATAAAGTATGTAAAGTGCCCAGCAAAGGGACTGGCAAAGAGTATGTCCTCACTATACTGTAGTGATCAACACACAGCTCTTAAGTGGTTCAGAGTGATTCTCCTGCCTCTGGGTTTCTGCTGAATTCGGTCTCCGTGCCATTATGCCCACCCTCCGCTTCTCACATCATCTAAGATGTTTACCCCTTCCGCAGTAAGCGGTTCCACTTCTTCAGTGTTTTAGATGACATGGCCCCTTCCACCCACTCAGTCTGGCCCTCCTTGGGAAGGACAAAGAGTGCCAGAGCATTCTTGCTGTAGTCCATTTGCAGCACTGTGCAGTTCAGCTCTGTATCCACCAGGTGATAGTATTGTTCAATCTGGTGCATCATGGGCACTTGCACTGTTGTGGTCTTGTCCACTAAGAAACTGGAACCCTCTTCTGTCTTGGATGGATCAAAAGGATTTGCCCACTGGGCTTAAAATACAAAGAGAAGAGAGTTGTTTGTTTAAAACCAGTATTTGTGCCAATATGAACTTCTCTATCAGTCATCTAATCTAGTAATTAATACCACCACAGAGGTAGGTACCTTCTGTCAACCAGTTTTACAAATGAGTAACTGAGGATCAGGGAGAGAATGTGACTTTACATGTTCTCCCAGGTAGCTGGTGGCAGAGCCAGGAGTCACACCCAGGGTTGTTAGACTCCATGTTCAACAGATGTTCCATCTGTGTTCAGAACCACTATACTTACACTAAACCCATCAGAGCCACAGTTTCCTCTTCCGTAAAAAGGCATAAGCACATCCAACACACAGGGTGAAATGAGACAACAGATCTGTTCTGCCGTTTTATCCGTCTACAAGTGTGTGATTTGTGGCCAAGAATCGTTCACTCCTCCACCAAACATGGCTGACATGTGCTGTAGAACCAGCAGAAATCATTTGGGCACAGCACCTTCAGGAAAGAGTCACATGATTCTTGTTGTTACAAGCACCAGCTTTAGAATCAGACAAACCTGGGTGGGAATACCAGCTCTGAAACTTATTAACTGTGTGAACCTGGGCACTTGTGAAGATTAGATGAGACAATGTGTGTAAACCACACATGTAGCATGGTGCTTAGTATATAGTGGGTACATAGTACATGATAGAGGTCTTTATGTAACATGCCCAAGAATGAACAGCAAGTGAGGGTCACTTTAAGGTTTAAAACTAATTCTGTTTACCTGCCAAGTGCAAGCTTGTCTCACCTTATCAAATCTTTTGGAAACCATGATTCTGTAGCTAGATGTGAGCAAGGTGTTCATACCATTGTAACTAACCTCTCTGAAAGTTCCCTCTCCCTAGAAATTTCCTGGGCTCATCCATGAGCTGTGTGTCCCTCCTGGAAGATCCAAAACTACACACAGCTATGTCCAATGAAGCAGGTCACTGTAGTATGAGGGACACCTACTGATGCCAGTGAGAAGACACCACGAGCTTCCCCAAGTGCCCCATGAAATTATTGAAACACTGAACTAGAAATGGACATCTTAGAACCTTACCTTTAAAGCAAATATAGTTCACCAGAACCATAATGGTATTTGGTTTGAGGTCTTGGATGAGGCCCACAATTTTCCCCTTGGTTTTCCTCTCCACGTGACTATTGATCTCCTGCTGGGCTGCAGAAATATTGGAGAAGTTTGTAGAAAAGACTTCAGTCTCATAAAGGTTGTTGACATCATCCAAGAACTTTGCCAGTGGTTTCAGCTGCTTCCCAATGAAAAGGGCATTTCCCATCTGTAATTCCAGCTCCTTCTTTGGAAAATTCAGTGAACAGATCAGGTACTGGAAGCCCTGCTGGATCTCTGCCATTGGGGTGTCTGTAAGGTTGAACCCCAAGCTTTCCAGGATTTGAGTTTGGGTGCTGGAGCAGGCCCCATTGGAGAGCATGGCCAAAGCTGCAGAGATGCTCACAGGGGAAAAGAAGATATTCTGATCTGGAGTCTCCATGGTGAACCTCCGGTACAGGTTGAATGCAAAGTCAGCATTGATAGATGACATCTTATAGAGAGTGGCATTTTGTTGGGGGGAAAGGCAGGAGGTTATTTTGCCTTCACAGCTGTTAGGTGGTGCACAATGAAGCCCAAGTACCAAGAGAACCAGATAGAAGAACAGTGGCATTTTGGAAGAAGGGTAATCTATAAGAGATGAGGTGAGAAAACCATTGGGGATCTTAGGTGGATGAAAACTCTGAACCAGAAACACATAATATTCACCCATTGTGATTAGTAAAACTGTAGAAAATAATTACTGGTGTGCTCACTAGGGCTTGTGGGGAGGCCTTTCTCACCTGAAAAACTGATGGCACATCTAATAGGAGCAGGAAATAGGTGGCCTCCTTGGGCCACAGAAATAATGGCAAGGACTGTCATTCAGATGTAATAGTGACATATGAAAACTCTGGGAATAAATAAAATTTATGGAAATTGAATTACCTTTTATTTGAACCAGAGGCAACCTTTTGGAGAAGGAAGACTCTTTAGATAAAAGTAGCACTCTCTCTGCTTACATTATTTTTTATAGATAAGAATTTTATTTTTTTTTTAATTTGGTGTTTTTCTTAAGGTAAAATCTATGAGAGATGAGATGAGAGAATACCTGTACTTTTCTTTGGATAAAAGACAAAAGGAGAATAATTTTCACAAGATATGTTTAATTGGAATGGAAGGGAGGTAGTTTATGGAGCCATGTACAAGGTCATGACCTGAAATTAATGCATTCATGCGACATATGGAAGTCACAGGAATATTTCTAAACAACAGGAAGATTAAAGTATAGCTTTTGCATTTCAGATCTCTTTCACCATCAGTATCATCTAAAGAGTCATATTTAAGTTGCAAGACATCTTATCACTATTATACTTAAACTCATTCAGGTTTTTTTAAATTATTAGAGCAGAAGCCAGAAAATATAATGTAAGATCCTCCGAGCCTGGATGAGTACGAGGCAGCAGAGAAAGGGAGTCAGGTGTGGAATCCAGTGACTATGGACATGAGTGATAGGAAGGAAGAGATAGCCCTCCATTCTCTTCCTGAGTGATCTCATCCACTTCCAGGAACTAAACTGCCATTGCACGAAACTACATACTGTATTGCAGAGTGTACTCCTGTGTTCCCAGCCATTTGTCCAGCTGCCTACTGCATATAGCCGCCAGAATGTTCCACACATACCTCAGTTTCAATTTGGAAATCTCAGTTTCCTAAAGTAAACACATCATATTTTTCACCCTCAAGGCTGCTCCTTCGTCTTCATTCCACATCACTGTCTATTGAGGCTCCCATGCCAGAAACCTGGGAGTCATCCTAGGGGTTTCCTCAATCTCATTCCCCACATCTAATGAGTCATGATGCCTTATGAGTACTACTTTCTAAATACCCCTCAAAACTGTTCCTTTCTCTTCCTTTCTACTCTCATTGCCTCAGTTCATGGACTGAACTACTTCACCAGCTCCTAGCAGGTCACACGACCTTCAATCTCTCCCACTCCAATCCCCCTGCTTCTACCCTTCTATCTAATCTCCACATTGTCGCCAAAGTCCTTTTTCTGAAAAAGTCACAGAGGCTGGTAGGAGGTCAATTATGAGATGATCACACTTAGACCTTGGCCTCTAGAGTTAAGAATTTGGAGCTCATGGTTATTTGGGATTCTGACTTGTTGATAGAGATGTTCAAGGTTCCAAAAGAGAAAAAAAAGTACTTACAGCACATGCCCAAGAAGCCACTTGCATCTCTCAGAAAGCAAAATCTTTCCATTTTTATAACATACCCTGTATTGCAAAAGTAGAGTGTTCTTAGTTACTCATTAACGCCAGGCATTAGCCCTGGGGTGATAGTTTCAAAGCTGGTGTACAAAACCAAGGCCAAAAAGAACAAAGTGAGAAATGATAAGGATGGAACTTTGAATGATTGCTTTGCTGCCACATCCTTCATCTATAACAAGAGAGGAAGAATATTGTCAGAACAGGCAGGGCCCATGTTCATGCTAGGGAATGTGTCTTTTCACCAGGCAGGGTGAGAACCAAGGGCAAACATGCCAAAAGGCAGCAGGGCAAAGATTATTTTCTCCATCACAGCCAAACAGTGCTGGGATCAGCAGCCTTTTGAGGGAAAAATATACACAGGCAGAGGCTGGGTGAATCTCTTTTAATGGGTGCTGTAGAAATTACTTATGCATTGGCTTGTAGGAGATGATGTCAAAGGTAGCTTCCAACGCTAGACTTCTGATGCTGTACACATCTATGTCTGCTCAGGCAGAAAACAGTCCTGTCCTCTGGTCACTAAAATCACCTGTGCCATTGCCTGTGCCACAGGACCCCAGAAGAGAACACAGAAGGAGCCAAGGAGTGTGGAATCAAAGATTTCATTGTTTGGTATTCACTATGTACCGAACTGTGTGCTGCAAAGAAGCAGTGGGAGCAAAGAGCACTGGACTCAGTCAGGAGACCTGAGTTCGACCTTGCCTCTGCCAATTTCTAGGTCTAGTAGTAGTAGTAGTAGAAACTCCTGCTTATTGAGTACTTACCATGTGCCAGGCGTGATGTGAAGCATCTAATTCCAGACACTCACTTCTTCAGGGCTACATTAAGGATATGTGTATGTTAAGATTGGGGTGAATGTTGAGGAAATGGGAGCTAGTTTGAGATAAGCTTAGATCACAGTCTATGGTAGGACTTGGAAACCAGGTTAAATAGTGCAAACTTTAACTTGAGGACATTAGAAAGCCACTGGGGGATTTTGACAAAGCAGTGACTAGATAGAGGGTGATTGTACTGTGACATTGTTTCTTCTCAAGCAAACATAGACAGAGCTCCTACTGTGTGGAAATGACCACACTTAATAATGGGATTTCAAAATCCCACTGCTGTTATCAGTCCTGAACCCAAGGGATCTTTCCAACTACCTGACACCCACTGCCCAAACCAAACAGGAGAGGGCACATCTCACATATAAGATGGCCATGGGTGTATTTGTCCTGCATCAAGGCAATGGAAAGCTCAGATCTCCCAACACTGAAGTCAGTCCATACTCACTCTTGGTATACAACACACAGTCTGCTCTCTCAGTTATAAGTATTTGCTTCAGACAAAACAGGCAGACTATCTAGAAAGAAAACTTCCAAAGTTGTGCCCTCTGGCGGCATAGTCAGACAATGGCACAGCTTATTTTCTGCTGTATATGATTCAGCTAAGCTTTGCTAGCAGGTAGCAACTGCAAGATCTGTTGCTGACAAATAAGAAGGGCAGCCCTCCGCCCCCCCACCCAAGACTCCCCTGTTCTGTGCTCTGGAGTCCTGTGCTCTTGTCATGCCTTAGCTATGTAAGAACTGTGTAATTTGGGGCAAGTTACTTAACATCCCTGAACTTAAGTTTCCTCTCTTCTAGAGTAGAATGATAACAATCCCCATATCATGTGGTTATCAGGAGTATCAAGTAAAATTTAGAGGTGGTATATATATAGCTACTATATAGTACCTGGCACGTAGCAGGGATCCAGAAACTGTTAATTCTCTTCCCCTTCATCTACTATCTTGATTCTCTTCCCCCACCCCAAGTCTCCACAGTCCCTGTACTCCACCTCCCTCCCATTCCAGACTACTGTTCAGTTCTCCTTTCTGGAAACACATTCTCCCTAAGACGAAACTGATGGATTGATTGTTAATGTGTAAGATCTTCTCTAAAACTTATATTCTTAATTTTTTTTAAAAAAAGTCTTTATTAGAGTGTAATTGCTTTACAATGGTGTGGCAGTTTCTGCTTTATAACAAAGTGAATCAGCTATACATATACATATATCGCCATATCTCTACCTCTTCCATCTCCCTCCCTCCCACCATCCCTATCCCACCCTTCTAGGTGGTCACAAAGCACCGAGCTGATCTCTCTGTGCTATGCGGCTGCTTCCCATTAGCTATCTATTTTACGTTTGGTAGTGTATATATGCCCATGCCACTCTCTCACTTTGTCCCAGCTTACCCTTCCCCCTCCCCATATCCTCAAGTCCATTCTCTAGTAGGTCTGCATCTTTATTCCCGTCTTGCCCCTAGGTTCTTTGGACCATTTTCTTTTCTTTTCTTTTTTTTTTTTAGATCCCATATATATGTGTTAGCATACGGTATTTGTTTTTCTCTTTCTGACTTATTTCACTCTGTATGACAGTCTCTAGGTCCATCGACCTCACTATAAATCACTCTGTTTCGTTCCTTTTTATGGCTGAATAATATTCCATTGTATATATGTGCCACATCTTCTTTATCCATTCATCTGTTGATGGACACTTAGGTTGCTTCCATGTCCTGGCTATTGTAAATAGAGCTGCAATGAACATTTTGGTACATGACTCCTTTTGAATTATGGTTTTCTCAGGGTATATTTCCAGTAGTGGGATTGCTGGGTCGTATGGTAGTTCTTATATTTAAAATAATTATTTTGTTCTCATGTAAAGCTGCTGGAGCTAGCACATTGAATACAGAATCTCTAGGAAGTGCAGCCATATCAGTAAACTCAAACAAATCTAAAAATACATATCTCCCTTATAATTCAGAGGACCACTTAATTACTTTGTCATTTCATTTGATATTCCCCTTATAGGGTTTTCAACTGCCTTTACCCCTACTATACCAGATAATCAATTTCAAAGTTTCATAATTTCATCAAATTTTTTTTCACAGAACTGGAACAAATAATCTTAACATTTGTACAAAGCACAAAAGACCCTTAATAGCCAAAGCAATCTTGAAAAAGAAGAACAAAGCTGGAGGTATCACACTCCATGATTTCAAACTACACTACAAAGTTATAGTAATCAAAACTATATGACACTGTCACAAAAACAGACACATAGATATCAATGGAAGAGAATAGAGAGCCCAGAAATAAACCTATCCTTGTATGGTTGATTAATTTATAACAGAGGAACCAAGAATATATATACAGTGGGAAAAAGACAGTGTCTTCAATAAATAGTGTTGGGAAAACTGAACAGCCACATGCAAAAGAATGAAACTGGACCACTTTCTTATAGTATCTACACAAATAACCTCAAAGTGGTTTAAAAACATAAATGTAAGACCTGAAACTATAAAATTCCTAGAAGAAAACATAGGCAGTACACTCTTTGACATCAGTCAGATTGACATTTTTTGGTTCAGTCTCTTCAGGAAAAGGAAACAAAAGCAAAAATAACTAAATGGTACTACATCAAACTAAAAAGTTTTTGCACAGTAAAGGAAACCATCAACAAAAGCAAAAGGCAACCTACTGAATTGGAGAAGAGATTTGCAAATAGTATATCCAGTGAGGGGTTAACATCTAAAATATATAATAAACTCACACAACTCAATATATATTAAAAAATCTGAATAAAATTGGGCAGAGAATTTGAATAGACATTTTTCCAAGGAAGACATCCAGATGGCCAACAGATACATGAAAGCTGCTCAATACCCTTAATCATCAGGGAAATGCAACTCAAAACTATAATGAGATATTACCACATACCTATCAGAATATCTATTATCAAAAAGACAACAAAAACAGAAGAATCTTAAAGAGAGTGGATATATGTATGTGCATAACTGATTCAAATTGCTGTACACCTGAAACTAACACAACATTGTAAATCAACTATAGTCCAATAAAAATTTTTAAAAAGACAGCAAAAAAGTGTTGGTGAGGATATGGAGAAAAGGAACCTTCATGCACTGTTGGTGGGAATATAAATTGGTGGAGCCACTGTGGAAAACAATATGGAGATTCCTCAAAAAACTAAAAATAAAACTACCATAGAATCCAGCAATTCCACCTCTGGGTATTTATTTTAAAAAAAAAGAAAAAGAAAAACCCCACTAATTTGAAAGATACATGCACACCAGTGTTCCTTACAGCATTATTTACAATAGCCAAGATATGGAAGCAACCTAAGTATCCATCGATAGATGAATGGATAAATATGTGGTATGTGTATATATATATATATATATATATACATACATACACACACACACACAATGGCATATTACTCAGCCATAAAAAAGGAATGAAATCTTGCCATTTGCAACAAGATGGATGGTCGCTGAGGATATTATGTTAAGTGAAATAAGTCAGAAAAGACAAATATGGTATGATCTCACCCATATGTGGAATATTTTATAAATAAATAAACAAACAGACTCATAGATACAGAGAACAAACTGTTGGTCACCAGAGGGGAGAGTGGTGGGGGATTGGGAAAAATAGGTGAAGGAGATTCAGAGGTACAAACTTTCAGTTATAAAATAAATGTCTCAGATATATAATATACAGCATAGGTAATATTGTCAATAATATTGCAATAACTTATTATTATAAGTTACCATAACAATAATTGTCAATAATATTGCAATGACAGATGTTTGCTACACTTGTGGTTTTTAATTCATAATGTGTATAAATGTTGAATCACTATGTCATACAACTGAAACACATAATTTTGTATGTCAACTATACTTCAATTTTAAAAAAAAGAGAGAGACAGAGACAATGGAGGCCAAAATACAGTGTTCAAAGAAAAAAACTGTCAACCAATAATTCTGTATCAAGCAAAGTGATCTTTCAAGAATGAAGGTGAAATAAATACATTCCAGACAAACAAAAGCTTAAAGAATTTGTTGCTAACACACCTGCGGTCGAGGGAACTTTCCTCAACATAATAAAGGCCATATATGACAAACCCACAGCCAACATCGTCCTCAATGGTGAAAAACTAAAAGCATTTCCACTAAGATCAGGAACAAGACAAGGTTGCCCACTCTCACCACAATTATTCAACATAGTCTTGGAAGTTTTAGCCACAGCAATCAGAGAAGAAAAAGAAATAAAAGGAATCCAAATTGGAAAAGAGGAAGTAAAGCTGTCACTGTTTGCAGATAACATGATAATATACATAGAGAATCCTAAAGATGCTACCAGAAAACTACTAGAGCTAATCAATGAATTTGGTAAAGTAGCAGGATACAAAATTAATGCACAGAAATCTCTTGCATTCCTATACACTAATGATGAAAAATCTGAAAGTGAAATTAAGAAAACACTCCCATTTACCATTGCAACAAAAAGAATAAAATAGCTAGGAATCAACCTACCTAAGGAGACAAAAGACCTGTATGCAGAAAATTATAAGACACTGATGAAAGAAATTAAACATGATACAAATAGATGGAGAGATATACCATGTTCTTGGATTGGAAGAATCAACATTGTGAAAATGACTCTACTACCCAAAGCAATCTACAGATTCAATGTACAATAAATACTAAAGGAAATGCTTTAGGCTGACAATGGGTGACCCCAGATTGTAATTTGAATACACACACACACACACACACACACACACACAAAGAGCAACAGTAACTATGTAATTATAAAAAGACTGTATACAAGCATATTTACTCTCCTTTCCTTTCTTAACAGATTTAAAAGGCAATTGTATTAAAAATATGTACATAATATATTGTAGAGCTTATAACATATAGAAATGTAATATATTTAGCAAAAACAGCACAATGGAGGAAGGTAGGAGCAAAGCTGTATTAGACTAAGGAAATTACTCCAGATGGTAACTTGAATTCACAGGAACAATTGAAGAGAACCAGCTATGATAAATAAGAAGGTTAATATAACAAAAGCTATAAACATGTACTTGTTCTCCTTCTCTCAGATTCTTCAAGAAACATAAAATTATATAAAGTAATAGTTATAACAATGTATTCTTGGGTTTGTAACATTTATTAGCTAACATGTATAACAATAATACCACAAAATAGGGTAAACTGAATATAGCTATATAAAAGCAGTGTTTCTATATCTAACTGGAATTAAGTTAGTATAAATCTGAAGCTAATATTAAAAAGTTAAGATGTGGGCTTCCCTGGTGGTGCAGCGGTTGAGAGTCCGCCTGCCGATGCAGGGGATACGGGTTCGTGCCCCGGTCCGGGAAGATCCCACATGCCGCGGAGCACCTGGGCCCGTGAACCATGGCTGCTGAGCCTGTGCGTTCGGAGCCTGTGCTCTGCAACGGGAGAGGCCACAACAGTGAGAGGCCCGCGTACCACAAAAAAAAAAAAAAAAAAAGTTAAGATGTATAAGTTGAGCCCTAGAGCATCCACTTAAAAATAAAAACACTAAAAAATATAATGAAAATGAAGAGTCTGGCTCGTAGTTAAAAACTTATGTGTGATTTTCAGGCCTGACCATAGGCAATTACAAAGGCTTTAACTGGCAGACTTCACAAGAGAACATTGCTCTCCCTACACCAGATGTCTTGTACAACAAATGCATTGAAGTCTCTGGAGGGTGTCGCTGTCAAGGAATCAGCGTCTCCTGGCTGGCCATGCTCTTACACATAGCTGCGTTCCTAGCCTGGGTGCCTCCACTTGGGGGCCTTTTTAACAGGTGCCTTTGGCAGAGGCCTTCCTCAGGTGCATCTGCTGAAATCTCCTTGGGTGGGGGATGGAGAGGGAAGGAACCTTGAAGACACTTTTTTTCCTCTCTGAATAAGTACTCATTACACTCTTAGTTCTTCCCCCTCTCCTATTCTCCAGCTCCTCGGACCGTAAAACCACAGGAGCGTTTTGTTCAGGGCTTCTTCCACAGTGAGACATTCTCCATGTCTGTGTTCATCCATCTGACCCTGTGCTGGTACTGGTCCATGGGCAAAATGGAAAAGAGTGGAATCAGCACTTTCCCCAGTTTAGTTTTTTGCTTATCTTATTGCAGTAAGTGATCTAAGTAAGGCTTGAGTGTTACTTTCACTTTGGTTTGTTGTCTTAAGCAACTACTCTGACATCTGGCAGATCAGCTTTCTCTCCAGCTCAGCTGAGCTCCTGACAAATTGGTGTAGAGAGCCAAGCGGTGAATTAACCACAATGCTATCCTGGAAAATTAAACAGCCTGAAGATCCTGCGGAGTACCTTTGGGAGGTATTGGCGGAGTCTGCAGGGCATATTAGATGGTTGCTAGTGGATTATTTGCAAGAGTCTAAAAGTCCCATGGGGCACTTTGCCAGCCATGCATATGGGTCTTGGGGAATGCTAGAGAAAGCCATGGGGCATTCTTAGAGGGTGTTAGCATATTTTTATATAAAATTTTCAGCTCTGAGGGCAATTTCTAGTCCTCCTTGGTGCCTGACTCCCCGGCAGATCTCAACTGGCTAGTCAGACAAGTGATCCAACAGAGGGGTTCAAAGAAAGCTAGGGAAGCAATATCCTAGCTACTGTTTAGGGCTCTCCAACAATGAGATGGGGGGTGCTGTCGTGCAAGCTGAGTAACTTGTACTCTATGTCCCTGGTGCCAATAAACACCCTGCTGTCAGCAAGTTGTTGAAACTTCAAGAGAGAAAAAAAGTGTAGTACCCCTCAAGATTGCTTTGTCCAGCAGCCCCAAAGAGACCTTAGAAACTTAATTAGATCCCACCTGAGGTAATCTAGCTAAAGCTAATAAAGGGAGAGTGGCACAGTGTGGGGTGCGTTACTACAAACTCTGTCCTTCAGAGTGCCCTTATGGCAGCCGTTGCCAGGATAACAGAATGCAAACTGCAGCAGCAACAGCAGCTGCAGCCTTCTGGTTGCCACCCCCTTCCAGGGAAGCCTGGTCTCTGCTTGAACAGGCCCACCCTGCACGCCCTCAGGAGTCCTAGCCAGGAAACAGCTGTCCACACTAGTCAGTTGCTTCACCCACTCTCTTCTCCTTCTCCCTCTCCTGCTCCAGAGAAACTGTGGTCAAATCCAGGGAGGTTGCCTTGCTGGGGTCTCTATGTTGTCAGCCCTTGTGACTGATGCAGGTCCACCCCTCCCTGTGGACCTGGGAATATATCAAAAGGCCCAGAAGCTTTGTCTAGACCACTCAGCATTTTTTTTCTTCTTCTTTAAAAGAAATATTTTTTTAAATTGAGGTCTAAGTGACATATAACATTATATTAGTTTCACGTGTACAACATAATGATTCAGCGTATACATTGTGAAATGATCACCACAATGTCTAGTTAAAATCTGTCACCTTACATAATTACAAAAAAAATTTTTTCCTTGTGATGAGACATACTTTCTTAGCATCTTTAAAATATGAAATAGAGTATTAACTATAGTCACCGTGCTGTACATTACATCCCCATGATTTATTTATTTTATAACTGAAGTTTATACTTTTGATCCCCTTTACCCATTTTTCCCACTCTTCACCCACCACTGTTGGCAACCACCAATCCGTTCTCTGTATCTATGAATTTGGGTTTTTGGTTTTGTTTTATTTTAAGTTTCGTTTTTGTTTTTATGTTCCACATATAAGTGATATCATACAGTATTTGTCTTTCTCTTTTTTAATTTAATTTTTATTTTATATTGAGATATAGTTGATTTACAATGTTGTGTTAGCTTCAGGTGTACAGCACAGTGATTCAGTTATACATATACATATAGCCATTCTTTTTCAGATTATTTTCTCACATAGGTTACTACAGAATATTGAGTAGAGTTCCCTGTGTTACGATTATCTATTTTATATATAGTAGTGTGTATATGTTAATCCCAAACTCCTAATTTATCCCTCTCCCCCACTTTTCCTCTTTGGTAACCATAAATTTGTTTTCTAAGTCTGTTTCTGTTTTGTAAATAAGTTCATTTGTATCATTTTTTTTAATTCCACATATAAATTATATCATATGATATTTGTCTCTCTCTGAGTTACTTCACTTATTATGATAATCTCTAGGTCCAACATGTTGCTGTAAATAGTATTATTTCATCCTCTTTTATGACTGAGTAATATTCCATTTTATATATGTGCCACATCTTCTTTATCCATTCCTCTGTCGATGGACATTTAGGTTGCTTCCATGTTTTGGCTATTGTAAATAAATAGTGCTGCAATGAACATTGGGGTGTATACATCTTTCCAAATTATGACTTTCAATGGATATATGCCCAGGAGTGGGATTGCTGGATCATATGGTAGTTCTATTTTTAGTTTTTTAAGGAACCTCCATACTGTTCTCCATAGTGATTTTACCAATTTACATTCCCATCAACAGTGTAGGAGGGTTCCCTTTTATCCACACCCTCTGCAGCATTTATTGTTTGTAGACTTTTTGATGATGGTCATTCTGTTTGTCTTTTTCTATCTGACATTTTTCACTTAGCTTAATGCCCTCAAAGATCATCCATGTTGAGGTGGGGTGGGGGCCGGCCGAACTGACCAAGCACAGACCCGGCGCGGCGGCACTGCGGCCCCGGGGCAGCCGGCGCGGGGACATGCGCTGATTCGATCCCTCCGGAGAAGTTCATGGAAGAAAATTCCTATACACAAGTATTGAAATACTTCAAGTCTCTGGATCACACATTTCATCATTTCAAAAATATTACAGAGACTCCGTGCCCCTCCCTCCCGCCCGGCCTGAGTGAGCCAGAGTCCCCGAAGAGGCTGCTCCTTTAACCCTGTCCTGTCTGAGCGAAGAACAGACGCCCTCCGGTGACCTACACGCAGAGGCGGGGCCAAATCCAAAGCTGAGACCCAGGAGCTGTGAGAACAGAGAAAGGGAAACCTCTCCCAGCAGCCTCAGAAGCAGCGGATTAAAGCTCCACAATCAACTTCATGTACCCTGCATCTGTGGAATACATGAATAGACAACAAATCATCCCAAATTGAGGAGCCAGGAGTCAGTGCTGTGCCTCTGAGGTGGGAGAGCCAACTTCAGGACACTGGTCCACAAGAGACCTCCCAGCTCCACATAATATCAAACGGCGAAAATCTTCCAGAGATCTCCATCTCAACACTAGCACCCAGCTTCACTCAACGACCAGCAAGCTACAGTGCTGGACACCCTATGCCAAACAACTAGCAAGACAGGAGCACAACGCCACCGATTAGCAGAGAGGCTGCCTCAAATCATAAAAAGTCCGCAAACACCTCAAAACACACCACCAGACGTGGACCTGCCCACCAGAAAGACAAGATCCAGCCTCATTCACCAGAACACAGGCAGTAGTCCCCTCCACCAAGAAGCCTACACAACCCACTAAACCAACCTTAGCCACTGGGGACAGACACCAAAAACAACGGGAACTACGAACCTGCAGCCTGCAAAAAGGAGACCCCAAACACAGTAACATAAGCAAAATGAGAAGACAGAAAAACACACAGCAGGAGAAGGAGCAAGATAAAAACCCACCAGACCTAACAAATGAAGAGGTAATAGGCAGTCTATCTGAAAAAGAATTCAGAATAATGATGGTAAAGATGATCCAAAATCTTGGAAATAGAATAGACAAAATGCAAGAAACAGTTAACAAGGACCTAGAAGAACTAAAGACGAATCAAGCATCGATTAAAAACACAATAAATGAAATAAAAAATACTCTAGATTGGATCAATAGCAGAATAACTGAGGCAGAAGAACGGATAAGTGAGGTGGAAGATAAAATAGTGGAAATAACTGCTGCACAGCAAAATAAAGAAAAAAGAATGAAAAGAACAGAGGACAGTCTCAGAGACCTCTGGGACAACATTAAACGCACCAACATTCGAATTATAGGGGTTCCAGAAGAAGAAGAGAAAAAGAAAGGGACTGAGAAAATATTTGAAGAGATTATAGTTGAAAACTTCCCTAATATGGGAAAGGAAATAGTTAATCAAGTCCAGGAGGCACAGAGAGTCCCATACAGAATAAATCCAAGGAGAAATACACCAAGACACATATTAATCAAACTGTCAAAAATTAAACACAAAGAAATCATATTAAAAGCAGCAAGGCAAAAACAACAAATAACACACAAGGGAATCCCCATCAGGATAACAGCTGATCTCTCAGCAGAAACTCTACAAGCCAGAAGGGAGTGGCAGGACATACTTAAAGTGATGAAGGAGAAAAACCTGCAACCAAGATTACTCTACCCAGCAAGGATCTCATTCAGATTTGATGGAGAAATTAAAACCTTTACAGACAAGCAAAAGCTGAGAGAATTCAGCACCACCAAACCAGCTTTACAACAAATGCTAAAGGAACTTCTCTAGGCAAGAAACACAACAGAAGGAAAAGAACTACAATAACGAACCCAAAACAATTAAGAAAATGGGAATAGGAACATACATATCAATAATTACCTTAAATGTAAATGGACTAAATGCTCCCACCAAAAGACACAGACTGGCTGAATGGATACAAAAACAAGACCCATATATATGCTGTCTACAAGAGACCCACTTCAGACCTAGAGATACATACAGACTGAAAGTAAGGGGATGGAAAAAGATATTCCATGCAAATGGAAACCAAAAGAAAGCTGGAGTAGCAATTCTCATATCAGACAAAATAGACTTTAAAATAAAGACTACTAGAAGAGACAAAGAAGGACACTACATAATGATCAAGGGATCAATCCAAGAAGAAGATATAACAATTGTAAATATTTATGCACCAAATATAGGAGCACCTCAATACATAAGGGAAATATTAACAGCCATAAAAGGAGAAATCGACAGTAACACAATCATAGTAGGGGACTTTAACACCCCACTTTCACCAATGGACAGG
Source organism: Mesoplodon densirostris (assembly GCF_025265405.1). Lineage (NCBI taxonomy): Eukaryota > Metazoa > Chordata > Mammalia > Artiodactyla > Ziphiidae > Mesoplodon > Mesoplodon densirostris. The sequence continues at coordinate 45,873,756 of NC_082681.1, read as the reverse complement.
TCATCCAAAATGAAAATAAACAAGGAAACACAAGCTTTAAATGATACATTAAACAAGATGGACTTAATTGATATTTATAGGACATTCCATCCAAAAACAACAGAATACACATTTTTCTCAAGTGCTCATGGAACATTCTCCAGGATAGATCATATCTTGGGTCACAAATCAAGCCTTGGTAAATTTAAGAAAATTGAAATTGTATCAAGTATCTTTTCCGACCACAATGCTATGAGACAAGATATCAATTACAGGAAAAGAGCTGTAAAACATACAAACACATGGAGGCTAAACAATACACTACTTAATAACGAAGTGATCACTGAAGAAATCAAAGAGGAAATTAAAAAATACCTAGAAACAAATGACAATGGAGACACGACGACCCAAAACCTATGGGACGCAGCAAAAGCAGTTCTAAGAGGGAAGTTTATGGCAATACAATCCCACCTTAAGAAACAGGAAACATCTCGAATAAACAACCTAACCTTGCACCTAAAGCAATTAGAGAAAGAAGAACAAAAACATCCCAAAGTTAGCAGAAGGAAAGAAATCATAAAAATCAGATCAGAAATAAATGAAAAAGAAATGAAGGAAACAATAGCAAAGATCAATAAAACTAAAAGCTGGTTCTTTGAGAAGATAAACAAAATTGATAAACCATTAGCCAGACTCATCAAGAAAAAAAGGGAGAAGACTCAAATCAATAGAATTAGAAATGAAAAAGGAGAAGTAACAACTGACACTGCAGAAATACAAAAGATCATGAGAGATTACTATAAGCAACTCTATGCCAATAAAATAGACAACCTGGAAGAAATGGACAAATTCTTAGAAATGCACAACCTGCCAAGACTGACTCAGGAAGAAATAGAAAATATGAATAGACCAATCACAAGCACTGAAATTGAAACTGTGATTAAAAATCTTCCAACAAATAAAAGCCCAGGACCAGATGGCTTCACAGGCGAATTCTATCAAGCATTTAGAGAAGAGCTAACACCTATACTTCTCAAACTCTTCCAAAATATAGCAGAGGGAGGAACACTCCCAAACTCATTCTACGAGGCCACCATCACCTTGATACCAAAACCAGACAAGGATGTCACAAAGAAAGAAAACTACAGGCCAATATCACTGATGAACATAGATGCAAAAATCCTCAACAAAATACTAGCAAACAGAATCCAACAGCACATTAAAAGGATCATACACCATGATCAAGTGGGGTTTATTCCAGGAATGCAAGGATTCTTCAATATACGCAAATCAATCAATGTGATACACCATATTAACAAGTTGAAGGAGAAAAACCATATGATCATCTCAATAGATGCAGAGAAAGCTTTTGACAAAATTCAACACCCATTTATGATAAAAACCCTGCAGAAAGTAGGCATAGAGGGAACTTTCCTCAACATAATAAAGGCCATATATGACAAACCCACAGCCAGCATCGTCCTCAATGGTGAAAAACTGAAACCATTTCCACTAACATCAGGAACAAGACAAGGCTGCCCACTCTCACCACTCTTATTCAACCTAGTTTTGGAAGTTTTAGCCACAGCAATCAGAGAAGAAAAGGAAATAAAAGGAATCCAAATGGGAAAAGAAGAAGTAAAGCTGTCACTGTTTGCAGATGACATGATACTATACATAGAGAATCCTAAAGATGCTACCAGAAAACTACTAGAGCTAATCAATGAATTTGGTAAAGTTGCAGGATACAAAATTAATGCACAGAAATCTCTGGCATTCCTATATACTAATGATGAAAAATCTGAAAGTGAAATCAAGGAAACACTCCCATTTACCATTGCAACAAAAAGAATAAAATATCTAGGAATAAACCTACCTAAGGAGACAAAAGACCTGTATGCAGAAAATTATAAGACACTGATGAAAGAAATTAAAGATGATACAAACAGATGGAGAGATGTACCATGTTCTTGGATTGGAAGAATCAACATTGTGAAAATGACTCTACTACCCAAAGCAATCTACAGATTCAATGCAATCCCTATCAAACTACCAATGGCATTTTTCACAGAACTAGAACAAAAAATTTCACAATTTGTATGGAAACACAAAAGACCCCGAATAGCCAAAGCAATCTTGAGAACGAAAAATGGAGCTGGAGGAATCAGGCTCCCTGACTTCAGACTATACTACAAAGCTACAGTAATCAAGACAGTATGCTACTGGCACAAAAACAGAAAGATAGATCAATGGAACAGGATAGAAAGCCCAGAGATAAACCCACGGACATATGGTCACCTTATCTTTGATAAAGGAGGCAGGAATGTACAGTGGAGAAAGGACAGTCTCTTCAATAAGTGGTGCAGGGAAAACTGGACAGGGACATGTAAAAGTATGAGATTAGATCACTCCCTAACACCATACACAAAAATTAGCTCAAAATGGATTAAAGACCTAAATGTAAGGCCAGACACTATCAAACTCCTAGAGGAAAACATAGGCAGAACACTCTATGACATAAATCACAGCAAGATCCTTTTTGACCCACCTCCTAGAGAAATGGAAATAAAGACAAAAATAAACACATGGGACCTAATGAAACTTCAAAGCTTTTGCACAGCAAAGGAAACCATAAACAAGACCAAAAGACAACCCTCAGAATGGGAGAAAATATTTGCAAATGAAGCAACTGACAAAGGATTAATCTCCAAAATTTATAAGCAGCTCATGCAGCTCAATAACAAAAAAACAAACAACCCAATCCAAAAATGGGCAGAAGACCTAAATAGACATTTCTCCACAGAAGATATACAGACAGCCAACAAACACATGAAAGGATGCTCAACATCTTTACTCATTAGAGAAATGCAAATCAAAACTACAATGAGATATCATCTCACACCAGTCAGAATGGCCATCATCAAAAAATCTAGAAACAATAAATGCTGGAGAGGGTGTGGAAAAAAGGGAACACTCTTGCACTGCTGGTGGGAATGTGAATTGGTACAGCCACTATGGAGAACAGTATGGAGGTTCCTTAAAAAACTACAAATAGAACTACCATATGACCCAGCAATCCCACTACTGGGCATATACCCTGAGAAAACCATAATTCAAAAAGAGACATGTACCAAAATGTTCATAGCAGCCCTATTTACAATAGCCCGGAGATGGAAACAACCTAAGTGTCCATCATCGGATGAATGGATAAAGAAGATGTGGCACATATATACAATGGAATATTACTCAGCCATAAAAAGAAATGAAATTGAGCTATTTGTAATGAGGTGGATGGACCTAGAGTCTGTCATACAGAGTGAAGTAAGTCAGAAAGAGAAAGACAAATACTGTATGCTGACACATATATATGGAATTTAAGAAAAAAGTGTCATGAAGAACATAGGGGTAAGACAGGAATAAAGACACAGACCTACTAGAGCATGGACTTGAGGATATGGGGAGGGGGAAGGGTAAGCTGTGACAAAGTGAAAGAGCAGCATGGACATATATACACCACCAAATGTAAGGTAGAGAGCTAGTGGGAAGCAGCCGCATAGCACAGGGAGATCAGCTCGGTTCTTTGTGACCGCCTGGAGGGGTGGGATAGGGAGGGTGGGAGGGAGACGCAAAAGGGAGGGGATATGGGAACATATGTATATGTATAACTGATTAAATTTGTAAAATAAAAAAAATAAAAAAATATAGTGGAAAAAAAAAATATTACAGAGTACATCACGGATGTCAGTCAAGTCTTGTAACAGCAGTGTAGAAAACTAGTAACATTTATAGCTAGTTTGTTTTTAAGCTTCAGCAATGGATCAATTCTATCCAGCCTAATCTGTAATTTTAATTAGATTAATTTTTAAAATAAAAAAGATTAATTTAAAAAAAAAAAAAAAAAGATCATCCATGTTGTCATAAATGGTAAGATTTCATTCTTTTCTATTGCTGAATTATAATATATATGTGTATACATATATACATATGTATATATATATATATATATATATATATATATATATATATATACACACATATGTGTGTATGTCACATTTTTTTATCCTTTCATCCATCGATGGACATGTAAGTTGTTTCCATACTTTGGCTAATGTATGTTGTAAATAATGCTGCTATGAACATGGGTTCATGTATCTTTCTGAGTTAATGTTTTTGTTTTCTTCAGATAAATACCCAGAAGTAGAATTGCTAGATCACATGGTAGTTTTATTTTTAATTTTTTGAGGAAACTCCATATTCTTTTACATAGTGGCTACATGAATTTAGATTTCCAGCAACAAGTCACAAGTATTCCCTCTTCTCCACATACTCACCAACACTTGTTATTTGTTTTCTTTTTGATAATAGACATTCTAACAAGTGTGAGGTGCCATCTCATTATGATTTTGATTTTCATTTCTCTGATGATAAGTGATGTTGAACATTTTTCATGTACCTGTTGGCTATCTGTATGTCTTCTTTGGAAAAAATATGTATTCAGATCTTCTGCCCATTCTTTTTTTTTTTTTATTTTACAAATTTAATCAGTTATACATATACATATTTTCCCATATCCCCTCCCTTTTGTGTCTCCCTCCCACCCTCCCTATCCCACCCCTCCAGGCGGTCACAAAGAACCGAGCTGATCTCCCTGTGCTATGCGGCTGCTTCCCACTAGCTATCTACCTTACATTTGGTAGTGTATATATGTCCATGCCGCTCTTTCACTTTGTCACAGCTTACCCTTCCCCCTCCCCATATCCTCAAGTCCATGCTCTAGTAGGTCTGTGTCTTTATTCCTGTCTTAGCCCTATGTTCTTCATGACATTTTTTTTCTTAAATTCCATATATATGTGTTAGCATACGGTATTTGTCTTTCTCTTTCTGACTTACTTCACTCTGTATGACAGACTCTAGGTCCATCCACCTCATTACAAATAGCTCAATTTCGTTTCTTTTTATGGCTGAGTAATATTCCATTGTATATATGTGCCACATCTTCTTTACCCATTCATCCGATGATGGACACTTAGGTTGTTTCCATCTCCGGGCTATTGTAAATAGGGCTGCTATGAACATTTTGGTACATGTCTCTTTTTGAATTATGGTTTTCTCAGGGTATATGCCCAGTAGTGGGATTGCTGGGTCATATGGTAGTTCTATTTGTAGTTTTTTAAGGAACCTCCATACCGTTCTCCATAGTGGCTGTACCAATTCACATTCCCACCAGCAGTGCAAGAGTGTTCCCTTTTTTCCACACCCTCTCCAGCATTTATTGTTTCTAGATTTTTTGATGATGGCCATTCTGACTGGTGTGAGATGATATCTCATTGTAGTTTTGATTTGCATTTCTCTAATGAGTAAAGATGTTGAGCATCCTTTCATGTGTTTGTTGGCAGTCTGTATATCTTCTGTGGAGAAATGTCTATTTAGGTCTTCTGCCCATTTTTGGATTGGGTTGTTTGTTTTTTTGCTATTGAGCTGCATGAGCTGCTTATAAATTTTGGAGATTAATCCTTTGTCAGTTGCTTCATTTGCAAATATTTTCTCCCATTCTGAGGGTTGTCTTTTGGTCTTGTTTATGGTTTCCTTTGCTGTGCAAAAGCTTTGAAGTTTCATTAGGTCCCATGTGTTTATTTTTGTCTTTATTTCCATTTCTCTAGGAGGTGGGTCAAAAAGGATCTTGCTGTGATTTATGTCATAGAGTGTTCTGCCTATGTTTTCCTCTAGGAGTTTGATAGTGTCTGGCCTTACATTTAGGTCTTTAATCCATTTTGAGCTTATTTTTGTGTATGGTGTTAGGGAGTGATCTAATCTCATACTTTTACATGTCCCTGTCCAGTTTTCCCTGCACCACTTATTGAAGAGACTGTCCTTTCTCCACTGTACATTCCTGCCTCCTTTAACAAAGATAAGGTGACCATATGTCCGTGGGTTTATCTCTGGGCTTTCTATCCTGTTCCATTGATCTATCTTTCTGTTTTTGTGCCAGTAGCATACTGTCTTGATTACTGTAGCTTTGTAGTATAGTCTGAAGTCAGGGAGCCTGATTCCTCCAGCTCCATTTTTCGTTCTCAAGATTGCTTTGGCTATTCGGGGTCTTTTGTGTTTCCATACAAATTGTGAAATTTTTTGTTCTAGTTCTGTGAAAAATGCCATTGGTAGTTTGATAGGGATTGCATTGAATCTGTAGATTGCTTTGGGTAGTAGAGTCATTTTCACAATGTTGATTCTTCCAATCCAAGAACATGGTACATCTCTCCATCTATTTGTATCATCTTTAATTTCTTTCATCAGTGTCTTATAATTTTCTGCATACAGGTCTTTTGTCTCCTTAGGTAGGTTTATTCCTAGATATTTTATTCTTTTCCTTGCAATGGTAAATGGGAGTGTTTCCTTGATTTCACTTTCAGATTTTTCATCATTAGTATATAGGAATGCCAGAGATTTCTGTGCATTAATTTTGTATCCTGCAACTTTACCAAATTCATTGATTAGCTCTAGTAGTTTTCTGGTAGCATCTTTAGGATTCTCTATGTATAGTATCATGTCATCTGCAAACAGTGACAGCTTTACTTCTTCTTTTCCCATTTGGATTCCTTTTATTTCCTTTTCTTCTCTGATTGCTGTGGCTAAAACTTCCAAAACTATGTTGAATAAGAGTGGTGAGAGTGGGCAGCCTTGTCTTGTTCCTGATCTTAGTAGAAATGGTTTCAGTTTTCCACCATTGAGGACGAGGCTGGCTGTGTGTTTGTCATATATGGCCTTTATTATGTTGAGGAAAGTTCCCTCTATGCCTACTTTCTGCAGGGTTTTTATCATAAATGGGTGTTGAATTTTGTCAAAAGCTTTCTCTGCATCTATTGAGATGATCATATGGTTTTTCTCCTTCAGTTTGTTAATATGGTGTATCACGTTGATTGATTTGCGTATATTGAAGAATCCTTGCATTCCTGGAATAAACCCCACTTGATCATGGTGTATGATCCTTTTAATGTGCTGTTGGATTCTGTTTGCTAGTATTCTGTTGAGGATTTTTGCATCTATGTTCATCAGTGATATTGGCCTGTAGTTTTCTTTCTTTGTGACATCCTTGTCTGGTTTTGGTATCAAGGTGATGGTGGCCTCATCGAATGAGTTTGGGAGTGTTCCTCCCTCTGCTATATTTTGGAAGAGTTTCAGAAGGATAGGTGTTAGCTCTTCTCTAAATGCTTGATAGAATTCGCCTGTGAAGCCATCTGGTCCTGGGCTTTTGTTTGTCGGAAGATTTTTTATCACAGTTTCAATTTCAGTGCTTGTGATTGGTCTGTTCATATTTTCTATTTCTTCCTGATTCAGTCTTGGCAGGTTGTGCATTTCTAAGAATTTGTCCATTTCTTCCAGGTTGTCCATTTTATTGGCATAGAGTTGCTTGTAGTAATCTCTCATGATCTTTTGTATTTCTGCAGTGTCAGTTGTTACTTCTCCTTTTTCATTTCTAATTCTATTGATTTGAGTCTTCTCCCTTTTTTTCTTGATGAGTCTGGCTAATGGTTTATCAATTTTGTTTATCTTCTCAAAGAACCAGCTTTTAGTTTTATTGATCTTTGCTATCGTTTCCTTCATTTCTTTTTCATTTATTTCTGATCTGATTTTTATGATTTCTTTCCTTCTGCTAACTTTGGGATGTTTTTGTTCTTCTTTCTCTAATTGCTTTAGGTGCAAGGTTAGGTTGTTTATTCGAGATGTTTCCTGTTTCTTAAGGTGGGATTGTATTGCCATAAACTTCCCTCTTAGAACTGCTTTTGCTGCATCCCATAGGTTTTGGGTCGTCGTGTCTCTATTGTCATTTGTTTCTAGGTATTTTTTAATTTCCTCTTTGATTTCTTCAGTGATCACTTCGTTATTAAGTAGTGTATTGTTTAGCCTCCATGTGTTTGTATGTTTTACAGCTCTCTTCCTGTAATTGATATCTAGTCTCATAGCATTGTGGTCAGAAAAGATACTTGATACAATTTCAATTTTCTTAAATTTACCAAGGCTTGATTTGTGACCCAAGATATGATCTATCCTGGAGAATGTTCCATGAGCACTTGAGAAAAATGTGTATTCTGTTGTTTTTGGATGGAATGTCCTATAAATATCAATTAAGTCCATCTTGTTTAATGTATCATTTAAAGCTCGTGTTTCCTTATTTATTTTCATTTTGGATGACCTGTCCATTGGTGAAAGTGGGGTGTTAAAGTCCCCTACTATGATTGTGTTACTGTCGATTTCTCCTTTTATGGCTGTTAATATTTCCCTTATGTATTGGGGTGCTCCTATGTTTGGTGCATAAATATTTACAATTGTTATATCTTCTTCTTGGATTGATCCCTTGATCATTATATAGTGTCCTTCTTTGTCTCTTCTAGTAGTCTTTATTTTAAAGTCTATTTTGTCTGATATGAGAATTGCTACTCCAGCTTTCTTTTGGTTTCCATTTGCATGGAATATCTTTTTCCATCCCCTTACTTTCAGTCTGTATGTGTCTCTAGGTCTGAAGTGGGTCTCTTGTAGACAGCATATATATGGGTCTTGTTTTTGTATCCATTCAGCCAGTCTGTGTCTTTTGGTGGGAGCATTTAGTCCATTTACATTTAAGGTAATTATTGATATGTATGTTCCTATTCCCATTTTCTTAATTGTTTTGGGTTCGTTATTGTAGTTCTTTTCCTTCTGTTGTGTTTCTTGCCTAGAGAAGTTCCTTTAGCATTTGTTGTAAAGCTGGTTTGGTGGTGCTGAATTCTCTCAGCTTTTGCTTGTCTGTAAACATTTTAATTTCTCCATCAAATCTGAATGAGATCCTTGCTGGGTAGAGTAATCTTGGTTGCAGGTTTTTCTCCTTCATCACTTTAATTATGTCCTGCCACTCCCTTCTGGCTTGTAGAGTTTCTGCTGAGAGATCAGCTGTTATCCTGATGGGGATTCCCTTGTGTGTTATTTGTTGTTTTTGCCTTGCTGCTTTTAATATGATTTCTTTGTGTTTAATTTTTGACAGTTTGATTAATATGTGTCTTGGTGTATTTCTCCTTGGATTTATTCTGTATGGGACTCTCTGTGCCTCCTGGACTTGATTAACTATTTCCTTTCCCATATTAGGGAAGTTTTCAACTATAATCTCTTCAAATATTTTCTCAGTCCCTTTCTTTTTCTCTTCTTCTTCTGGAACCCCTATAATTCGAATGTTGGTGCGTTTAATGTTGTCCCACAGGTCTCTGAGACTGTCCTCTGTTCTTTTCATTCTTTTTTCTTTATTTTGCTGTGCAGCAGTTATTTCCACTATTTTATCTTCCACCTCACTTATCCGTTCTTCTGCCTCAGTTATTCTGCTATTGATCCCATCTAGAGTATTTTTTATTTCATTTATTGTGTTTTTAATCGATGCTTGATTCATCTTTAGTTCTTCTAGGTCCTTGTTAACTGTTTCTTGCATTTTGTCTATTCTATTTCCAAGATTTTGGATCATCTTTACCATCATTATTCTGAATTCTTTTTCAGGTAGACTGCCTATTACCTCTTCATTTGTTAGGTCTGGTGGGTTTTTATCTTGCTCCTTCTCCTGCTGTGTGTTTTTCTGTCTTCTCATTTTGCTTGTTACTGTGTTTGGGGTCTCCTTTTTGCAGGCTGCAGGTTTGTAGTTCCCGTTGTTTTTGGTGTCTGTCCCCAGTGGCTAAGGTTGGTTTAGTGGGTTGTGTAGGCTTCTTGGTGGAGGGGACTACTGCCTGTGTTCTGGTGAATGAGGCTGGATCTTGTCTTTCTGGTGGGCAGGTCCACGTCTGGTGGTGTGTTTTGGGGTGTCTGCGGACTTTTGATGATTTTAGGCCACCTCTCTGCTAATGGGTGGTGTTGTGTTCCTGTCTTGCTAGTTGTTTGGCATAGGGTGTCCAGCACTGTAGCTTGCTGGTCGTTGCGTGAAGCTGGGTGCTGGTGTTGAGATGGAGATCTCTGGAGGATTTTCGCCGTTTGATATTATGTGGACCTGGGAGGTCTCTTGTGGACCAGTGTCCTGAAGTTGGCTCTCCCACCTCAGAGGCACAGCACTGACTCCTGGTTCCTCAATTTGGGATGATTTGTTGTCTATTCATGTATTCCGCAGATGCAGGGTACATCAAGTTGATTGTGGAGCTTTAATCCGCTGCTTCTGAGGCTGCTGGGAGAGGTTTCCCTTTCTCTTCTTTGTTCTCACAGCTCCTGGGTCCCAGCTTTGGATTTGGCCCCGCCTCTGTGTGTAGGTCGCCGGAGGGCGTCTGTTCTTCGCTCAGACAGGACAGGGTTAAAGGAGCAGCCTCTTCGGGGGCTCTGGCTCACTCAGGCCCGGCGGGAGGGAGGGGCACGGAGTGCGGGGCGAGCCTGCAGCGGCAGAGGTCGGCGTGACGTTGCACCAGCCCGAGGCACGCCCTGCGTTCTCTCAGGGAAGCCGCCCCTGGATCCCGGGACCCCGGCAGTGGCAGGCTGCACAGGCTCCCAGAAGGGCGGTGTGGACAGTGACCTGCGCTCGCACACAGGCTTCTTGGCGGCGGCAGCAGCAGCCCCAGCGTCCCACGCCCGTCTCTGGGCTCCACACTTTCAGCCGCGACTCACGCCCATCTCTGGAGCTCCTTTACGCGGCGCTCTTAATCTTCTGCCCATTCTTAATTGCATTTTTTTTGCTCTTGAGTTGCAGGGGTTCTTTATATATTTTAGATATTAACCCCTTGTCAGATATATGATTCACAAATATTTTCTCTCATTCAGTAGGTTGCCTTTTCATTTTGTTAATGGTTTCCTTTGCTGTGCAGAAGCTTTTCAGTTTTATGTAGTCCCACTTGGTTTTGTTTGTTTGTTTGCTTTTGTTGCTTTTACTTTTGATGTCAGATTCAAAATTATCACCAAGACCTATGTGAAGTAGCTTACCATCTATGTTTCTTCTACTTTATGGTTGCCAGTCTTAAATTTAAGTCTTTAATATGGCTTGACTTATTTTTTGTGTATGGTGTGAGATAATGGTCCAGTTTCATTCTTTTGCATGTGACTATACAGTTTTCACAATACTATTTATTGAAGAGACTGTCTTCTCCCCATTGTATAGCCTTGGCTCCTTTGTTGTAGATTAATTGACCATTTATATGTGGGTTTATTTCTGAGTGCTCTATTCTGTTCCATTGATATCTATGTGTCTGTTTTTCCGTCAGTACCATACAGTTTTGATTTCTACAGCCTTATAATATACTTTGAAATCTAGGAGCATGATGCCTCCACCTCTTTTCTTCTTTCTCAAGATTGATTTGACTATTTGAGGTCTTACAGTTCCATACAAATTTTAGGATGGTTTGTTCTATTTCTATGAAAAATGCCATTGGAATTTTGATAGGGATTGCATTAAATTGGTAGATTGCTTTGGGTAGTATAAACATGTTAACAATATTAATTTTTCTAATCCATGTGCATGGCATAGATTTTCATTTATTTGTGTCTTCTACAATTTCTTTGATTAAGTTCTTGTAGCTTTCATTATTAGGTCTTTCACCTCTTTGGTTAAATTTATTCCTAGGTATTTTATTCTTTTTGGTGCAATTGTAAATGGGATTGTTTTCTTAATTTCTCTTTCTGATAGTTTGTTATTAGTGAATAGAAACACAACATATTTTGTATATTGATTTTGTATCCTGCAAATTTGCTAAATTCTTGTATTAGTTCTAGCAGTTTTTTAATGGAGTCTTTTGTTTTTTCTACATATAACATCTTATCATGTGCAAATAGTGACAGTTTTACTTCTTTCTTTCCAATTTGGATGTCTATTTCTTTTTGTTGCTTAGTTGCTCTTGCTAGGACTTCCAATACTATGTTGAATAAAAGTGGTGAGGGGGGCATCCTTGTCTTGTTTCTGCTCTTGGAGGAAAAGCTTTCAGCTCTTTACCATTGAGTATGATGTTAGCTGTGGGATTGTCATATGTGGCCCTTTACTATGTTGAGGTACATTCCCTCTATACTCAATTTGTTGAGATTTTTATCATAAATGGGTGTTTAATTTTGTCAAATGTTTTTTCTGCATTTATTGAGATGATCTTCTATTGAGAGGATCACCTACTGAGATGATGTTTATCCTTCATTTTGTTAATGTGATGTACTGCATTGATTGATTTACAGATGTTGAACCATCCTTGTATCCCTGGAATAAATCCCACTTGATTATGGTGTATTATCCTTTTAATATCTTTATTGTTGAGTTTGGATTGCTACTATTTTGTTGAGGATTTTTGCCTCTATGCTCATCAGAGATTTAGGCCTATAATTTTCTTTACTTGTGATATCCTTGCCTAGTTATGTCAGAGTAATGCTGACTTTGTAAAATGAGTTTGGAAGAGTTCCCTCCTCTTTAGGAGTTTGAGAAGAATTGTTCTTAATTCTTTTTTTAAATGTTTGGTAGAATTTATCAGTGCAGACTGGAATTTTGTTTCTTGGAAAGTTTTTGATTATTGATTCAATCCCCTTACTAGTAATATGTCCAGATTTTCTATTTCTTCATGATTTAGTCTTTGGTAGGTTGTATGCTTCTAAGAATTTATTCATTTCTTCTAGGTTATCAGATTTGTTGATGTATAGTAAGCTCTTACCATCCTTTGTATTTCTGTAGTATCAGTTGTAACATCCCCTCTTTCTTTTCTGATTTTATTTATCTGAATCTTTTCTCTTTTTTTCTCAGTGAGTCTAAATAAAAGTTTGTCAATTTTGTTTATTTCTCCAAAGACCCAGCTCTTAATTTCATTGATCTTCTCTATTGTCTTTTTAGTCTCTATTTCATTTATTTCCGCTTGATTTTTGTTATTCTCCTCCCTCTACTGACTTTGGGCTTATTTGTTCTTCTTTTAATAGTTCCTTTAGGTTTAAAGTTAGGTTGTTTATTTGACATTTTTCTTGTTTCTTGAGATAGGCATTTATTGTTATTAACTTCCCTCTTAGAACTGCTTTTGCTGCATCCACTAAATTTCAATTCATTGTATTTCCATTTTTGTTTGTGTTGATGTATTCTTAAATTTTTTCTTTGATTTCTTCTTTTACTTGGTACTTCTTATATTTTCCATCTCTTTGTGGAAGTTCACACTCTGTTCATCCATTCTTCTCCTGAGTTTGGTGAACATCTTTACTTTTACTTTACCATTACCTTTAACTCTTTATCAGGTTTAAATTACTTGTCTTCATTTCATTAAGATTTTTTTTCTGAGATTTCATCTTTTCTCATTCAGAACATATTCCCCTGTTTCTTCATTCTGCTTGACCTTCTGTGTTGGTTTCCATGCATTAGATGAACCAGGCACCTCTCCCAGCCTTGAAGTAGTGGCCTTAGGTAGGAGATGAACCTTGTCATTCAACCCTTCCATAGTTCTTGGTTATCTCTCAACCCTTTGTGATTGTCCAAGCAGCCTATTATAATTTTAATAGCTCCAAGTAGTTGAGGGTGTGCTAAGACCTTCAACATCCCAAAGGGGAGGATCTCATTCAGCTCCTAGATTCAGGCTGATTGAAATCCAGACCTTCAGGCAGCAGCTTTTAAAGTATGCATGTATACACAGTCTGGTGGGATTACAAGCGTATGCCCTTCTAGCCACCAAATCCAGGCCATTTGCAGGTGTCCCCTGGGCAGCAGTTTCAGAAGCTGGGTCTCCAGATAAGTATATAAGCTCTTTTATGGGAGATACTGGCAAGCTTTAGTAAGGCAGAGGGAGAGCACAAAGATGGCATCCACTGTCCTACATTCCCTGAGAGCAGTTCCATAGGCTCCTTGGTATGAGCCAAACCTGAAGCCTTCCCCTCAGGCCAATGCTCTGGGACAAGCAAATAAGCCTCTTTCACAGAAAGACTGGGGGTGTATTTCAGTCCATTGTTTCTGCAGTGTTATCAGGGTGTTAGCTTGTAAAGAAATATCTCTCTGATTGTTACAGTCCCAAGGGACCCAGGAACACAAACTTCTCTGGTCACCAAACACAGGCAGTCAAGGAGCACACCCTCAGCAGCAGCCACAAAAATCAGGGCCCCAGACATGTATAAGAGTGCCCCTCTGGGAGATACTGTTGCTCCTGAGCACAGCAGAGGGAGAGTGTAAAGATAGCACCCACCCTCTGAGGTCTGTGGAAAGGATTACAGTCATGCCTTAGATGTGTGCTTAATTATAAGCTTGCCCCTCAGTCTGCATCTATGATGATTAGCTAATAGGCTTCTTTCATAGAGACTGAGCTCCTGGATCTGCTGTCTCTTGCTGTGCCCTTGGGACGGTAACTATTTAATAACTATTTTTCTGTTGGTTAAAATTCTGTGGGACCCACAAACATAAGCCCCACTGGTCACCAGAGGCAGGCCATGTAGAGGTGTCCCCTAGTGGCAGTTGCAAGAATCTGGGCACCAGGCAAGGGTATAAACTCCTTCCTGGGAGATAACAATGAGCTGTAGTGAGGCAGAGGGAGAGTGCAAAGATTGCATCCATTAGTCTCTGTTCCCTGAAATCACTTCTTAGGGCACCAGATGTGTGTTAAACCAGAAGCCTGCCCCTCAGGCCAAAGTTCCTGGACAAGCAAATAGGCCTCTTTCATATAAATACCAGGGTGTGTTTCAGTCTACTGTCTGTGCAATGCCTTGGGGGTGGTAGACTGCCAAGAACTGTCTCTTTGATTGATACAGTTCCATGGTACCCAGGAACACAATTTCTCTTGGCCTCCAGAACCAGAAAATCAAGGGGCATACCCTGGGTGGTAGCTGCAAAAATCAGGGCACCAGATTTGTGTAAAAGCTCCCCTCCCTGAGATACTGGTGCTTCAGAGCATGGCAGAGGGAGAGTGTGAAAATGGTGCCCACCAGCAGTAATGAGGCAGAGGGGAAGCATAAAGATGGTTCCCACCAGAAATAAAAATAAATAAATAAAAGGAGAGTACCTCCTGGCTAGAGTAAGGAAGAGGGAGAGTACAAAGATGGCGCCCAATAGTCTGCTCCCAGAGAGTATTCCAGCAGGCTCTTAGATATGTGTGTTAAATTAGATGCCTGCCCCTAAGGCCAATACTTTAATACACAAACCTCTTTCACTTAGCCTCTAAGTGCAATTGGCTACCTCTGAGCTAGGCCCTAGTGTGGGTGAGCCCAAGCACACAAGCCCTTTTAGAGCCATTTTTCATATTGCTACAGTCTTATAGATCTCATGGTTGTGAGCTCAGCTGGTTTTCAAAGCTAGATGTTTTGGGGGTTCACCCCTCAGGTGCAGGTCTTAAAAGTTTGGGTGCCCAATGCGGTGTTCAAATCCTTTGCTACTCAGGGAGAAGCTCTAGGTTTTGAGTTCCATCCCAATTGTGGGTCACCATGCTAGGGGTGGGTTTAATAGGAAGATTGTGTCCCAGTCTCTTCTACCCACTTCTGTGAGGTTTTGTTTTTTTCTTGTTTGCTTGATGTGTAGTCATTGCTCAGCCAGCCTTTAGGTTTCCTTCAGAGGAAATTGTTCTATATAGCTATAGACTCAATGTGTCCATGTGAGAGAGTGAGTTCAGGATCTTCCTATATAGCCATCTTGAACCAGAATCTGACCTCTCAGCTTTCAAATACAAATAAGACTGGGATCAAGCCAATGTCCCTATGTTACCAGGGGACCAGAGTTCCTGTGCAAAGGTTAAAATTCAAAAGAGAGGTGAAAAAATTAAACTCCTTGGCTTTCTAAGTATCATTTCATAGGTTACTGTGCTCCACACAATCACAGGTACCAAGATGAGGGAAAAGTAGATAATACCCTCTGATTTGGAGTCTAAATCCACAGCCACTAATACCCTTACCTAAGCTTGACTATGGCAGGGTCCCTTAGAGCTCCTACAAATCACTATTTTTATGCTTCCCACAACTTACTGTGTTATTGGTATTGACATATTGTCCACACACATCTCTGCTAGCTTTTACCCTCAGGCCCTGATGGGAATTGCTACAATTAGGGCCATTATAGTGGGACATATGGAAAACCATAAATCTATGTGACTCATAGGTTATAGCTAATGGCTTGTAAATTTGATCTGGCCACTTGCAAGCCTCAAACTGGCCTATAAAACAAGGCCCCTTGGAGGGCAGATATATTTAAATAAAAATCAGTTTTGCTCCTAATAAACTTTTTGTTACCCATACAGATGCTCACTAGAAAGACCTCTAATAATGGTGAAGGAAAACATAATCAATGAGTAGACTGTGATTGTCCGCTAAATGCTGAGACTGAAGTGTCTTCTACGCTAAAGCAGGTAAATTTGTGATAGCTTGCCCCTGAGATCCACCAAAGATAGCCCATAGAAATTCAGATACAATCCTAGACTTGGTCTACATACATGCACTGCCAGTGCCATTAGAAAATACTGAAACAACACAGAAAACCTACTACACATGTCAAACCCTGGCCAAAGCTTAAAACACTGCCCAACATTCCCCAAGCCATGGGCCAGGACGTTCTTAACAGTTTAATCACATTGAGCCTCTGGTCACATCTGGAGGGGTTCACTGGATCCTAACTGGTGCAGACATTTTCTGTGGGGTTTGGCCTAGTCATTTATATGTATTTCACTGACTTGGTCACGTTATCCTGGACCTACAAAACAACATTTGTTTCCTGTTCAGGTTTCCTGAACACATTGCATCTAATAATGGCTTCAGATTTGTGATCCAAAGTACACATCAGTGGACCCAATCATGGGATATATGATACAATCTCCAAGCTTCATATCATGCCCAAGCCACAGAGGTAATTGGAAAATTTAAGGGATAATTAAAGGACAAGCTTAAGCAGCTGACAAGATGGGACAAAATAATTCCAGCTTGGACTACATATCTCAAGTGAGTAGTCTGGGGTATCAACACAATAATTCCCCCAAAAAATCCCTTATGCCATATGTTTGACCACACTGTCTACCTCCTTCCTTCAACTGTGTACCCTTCTTTTATAGTATTGACACTTTGGTCTCTGTAGTAGACCCTGAAAGGGCCTTCCATATCCTTTTATCTTTTTCTAAAGACCCAAATAGATGGGAAATCAAAATAGCAATTAAACATTTACTGGTTTATTATAAAGGATACAACTCAGGAATAGTGAATTGGAAGAAATGCATAAGCCAAGGTATGGGGTAGTTGCATACAGTTTCCATGCCCTCTCCAGGCATGCCACCTTCCCAGCACTTTGATGTGTTTACCAACCTAGAGGCTTCCTACATCCTGTTGTTTAGGGATTTTTAATGGGGATTTAATTACATGGGCATGATTGATCAAATCATTTGCCATTGGTGATTGAAATCAATCTCCAACACTTCTCCCCTCCCTAGAGATTAGTACATGGGGCTGAAAGTTCTAAACCTCTAATAATGGCTTGGTCTTTCTGGCAACCAACCCCAATCCTGAAGCTATCTAGGGTACAGCCAAGAGTCACCTCATTAGCATAAACTCAGGTATGGTTTAAAGGTTAAAGGGGCTTGTTATGAATAACAAAAGAAGTTTCTATCACCCCTATGATTCAGAAAATTCCAAGCGTTTTAGGAACTCTGTGTTAGGAACTGGGGACAAAGACCAAGTATATATTTTCCATTATACCACACTTGTGCAAATTGCTTGTCCCTTCAGGACTTGCTCAAGCCAAATCTTCCACTTCCCAGCTATACCACTATCATGTGTTAATGAAATGCTATTGTTCACCCCCAACTTTATGGTTTAATGGGTTAAGCAACATTCAGTTCATCAATGGGCATTTCAGGTTACATGAATGTTTGGTGGCCCACCGTCAAATATTTGTTTGTTCTAGAGTTCAAGATCAAAAAATAAGCTGCTCTTAACAGGACAGTGATGGGGCTTCCCTGGTGGTGCAGTGGTTGAGAGTCCGCCTGCCGATGCAGGGGACGCGGGTTCGTGCCCCGGTCCAGGAGGATCCCGCGTGCCATGGGGAGGCTGGGCCCATGAGCCATGGCCGCTGAGCCTGCGCGTCCGGAGCCCGTGCTCCACAATGGGAGAGGCAACAGCAGTGAGAGGCCCGTGTACCACTGAAAAAAAAAAAAAAAAAGGACAGTGATGAAGGAAAATCTTCTCAGTGGCCAAGACTTCAAGCAGTGCACCAGATTGCTCATTTTCCCTGAAAGCAAACATGAACAGAATTATGCATCTACCCTAATTCATGGACGATGGTTAATGGTTGGCCTGAATGATTGGGAACATGGAAAGGACATGAATAGAAAACAAGTGATAGGAGGTCTGTGTGTAACTCTCTGCAAATGACCATGGAGCATGAAGATATTTCTGTCCCATGCAAGTCTTCACTGAAGAGCAATATTAGCAGAGTAGAAATTTTAATAATCAGGTGGATAAGATGATGCAATCTGTGGATGTCAATCAGCGACTTTCCCCAGATATTCCTGTCCTTGCCAGATGAGATCATGAAGAAAGTGGCTATGCCAAATGAGACAAAGTTTATGCATGGGCTCAGAAATGAGGACCTCCACTCAACAAGTTCAATGTGACCACAACAACAGCAGATACCAACACTGAGTTTCAAGTAAGGCACTATACCTCAGGGGAACTAGCAAGCTATCTGCTTTTACCTTGATTACATTGGACCACATACATTATAGAAAGGGCATTGCTTTATTCTCACAGGAATAGACATTGACACTAAATGTGGCTTTGCCTTCTTTTCCCAAAATGCTTTTGCCAAAACTACTATACATGGACGTACAGACTTCCCTATCTACCATCATGATACCCTACATAGCATCACTTCTGACAAAAAAAATCTCGTTCCACACCAAACTAAATGTGGCAATGGGTTGATATTCATGAAACTCACTGGTCTGACCATGTTTCCCATCACCTTGAAACAGCTGGCTTAATAGAGAGTGAAAAGGCCTTTTGAACTCAGTTACAGTGCCAGCTAGATGACAACACCTTTTAGGGTAGGACAATGTCCTCTGTGATGTGGCATATGCTCTAAATCAGCATCCAAAATGTGGTGCTGTTTCTCCCATAGCCTGGATTCACAGGTTGGGGAATCAAGGAGTGAAAATGAGTGTGGATCCTCTCATTACTCCCCTACTAATCCACTAGCACAATTCTTTCTTCCTGTCCCTGTGAACTAGGCTCTCCAGATTCAAATGGATGAGTGCTTCCACTGAGGGGTACAATGGTTCCACTGAACTTGTAGTTGAGATTGTCACCTAGGCCACCTTGGGTTACTCATGCCACTGAATGAACAGGAAAAGAGAGGAGTTAAAGTACTGGTTGGGGTGGTAGATCCTGACTATCAAGAAGAAATGGTATTGTCACACAGAATGGGGGGTTGTAATGCAGGAGTTTCCCAGGGATGCCTCTTACTACTCCTATACCTAAGCAGGACCCTGTGAGACCTTCCCAGGACAGATTTCCCCCCATGTCCTTTGCCTGCCTCTTGTCTGTAGAAAACTTTAGCCTCCTAGGTCTTCCCTGAGTTCCAGTCAAGCAAGACAAAATAACAATACTTTAGCCATTAAACAAAGTCAAGGACCTTTAGTTCCTCCTCAAGGTCTATAGATATTATTCTGATCCAAGTCATTTGAGCTGTTTTGAAGATACTGAAAGCCCCCCACCAGGTGGAAGAAGTTAACTGCATGCTGCCCACAAGTAAATATACCTCAGACTGGTTAGAACCAGAAGGTTGATAATGTGGACTCCCAATTACCTCACCACCAACCAATCAGAAGAATGTCCACAAGCTGATCACACACCCCACAACCCCCCCACCCCAATCACTCACCCTGCCTTTAGAAACCTTTCCCTGAAAGCTGTAGGGGAGTTCACACTTTTTGAGAACTAGCTACCTGGACTCCTTGCTTGGTGCCTGGCAATAAATGCCACACTGTCCTTCACCACAACCTCGGGTCAGTAGATTGGCTTTATTGCATGTGGGCACGCAGACTCAAGTTTGGTTCATTAACACTCCTATGTCCTGTGAACAAAATCAATGGAAAACTATAGCAGCCCATACAAACAGAACTGCTAATGGTCCAGACCCTCCAGAAAGGAAAAATTGGGTCATTCCACCAGACAAGGAAACTCACCCAGCTAAGGGACTTGCTGACAGCAATGAGACTACGGAATGGGTAGTAGAAGAAGGTAGGTGAAATCCTCAGTTATGATCACCAGACCAGTTGCAAACCCCAGGGCTGTAACAGTCATGAGTATTTCTTCCTTATTTTTATATCAATATATCTGTCTTTATATTAACCATTTTTCTTCTACCTTCCTTTCCCCTTATTCCTTCCTATTTATATAACATGTGCTACTTATGGTTAATTTTTGGTTTGGTGTACAAGTGACCAGATGTCAAAGTGGTCTGAGAGGAAAAGTGAACATCACCCAAGATCCCAAGATGGATAAAGGGGATTGTATCTTCTTTTATGAAGAGAGTTAGCATGTTCTGATTTTTACATGGGAGAGTCGCATCATGATAGGCTGAAGCATGGCTTTGCTCTTTCCTTTGGTTGAATTGTGTATGGGTGCCAAGCTGACAAGGGCTGGACTGTGAAAGCACTGTTCTGTGTCAACTTGGCTCAGCCAAACTACATTTCCCAGAATTGTTTTCTTTGCATGTTACAAGTTAGAGTTTGTCACCATAAAATTGTGCCTAAAATCTGGAAAGCTGAAATGAAACAGTAGCCATGTTTTATTGTTGGAAGGATGATACAGGTCAGGTACCATGTTGTAGATCACAAAATTTCTTGTACATCTGCTGGTTCCACTTGTTGATAATGGCAGTGATCAGGCTCACAACTCCAGCCTCCAGGGTCATATTCCTCTAGCTTCTATCATTTCTGGGCCAAGTTGAAGACGGACTTTGTGTCAAGAGTTGCACTTCTCTTGCAGATCATACATGGCAGCAAATTTTTAAACTTGATGTTAGACAAATTCTGACATGGGGGCCAATGAAAGAAAGGAATGATACAGGTTCCATCTTATTTGCATGTTTCAATTTTTACCTGCATTTCCCCAGTTCATATTTATTCTTCCTTCGCAGCCATGTGTCTTGTGAGTTGAGGATCAGCACCAGATGTGAAGGTAACAGCTGAACCAAAATTGTTTTACCAGTTCCTACAGTAACGTAAAGTCAAATCTCCATTATATTTTCCTTCCTCCAGAGAGAAAAAGTCAAGGACACTCTGAGAGGACAAGGGCACTGTGAAGGGGCAAAGCAAAAACTGTCCTACCAAGTCAGGTGTCTGATGCCTTGCTTTTGGTGCCTACCTTAAATCCTTCCTCCTCCTTTCTTGAGAAAAGCCCACCCACTGTGACCCCTCCTGATTCTTTCAGCTACACAGTTAGTAGTAAATGTATTATGTGTAATGATACTTTATAGATCCAATTCACATTCAGTCTTTTCTCCAAGCCAGGCTTTGAGCCTCTCATTTTGGGGGACTGTGACACCTCTTTCTCAGTCCCTGGCAATGTTTTTGGTCAAAGGTGGAGGGAGAGTGGTAGAGATAGCTTAGTCTGGTCCTTTCAGATTCCCTTAACTCGGGTCACTGACTTTCTCTGTCTGGCTAATTAACCTTCAGATGCCATGTTGCCCCCTAAGCTGGATAGAAAAAGCAATCTTCTTTAGATGCAGATTAGACATTAGGAAATTTTGGATGGAGACTTGACTCTGCCATTAATTTGCATGACCTTCAGCAAGCCAATTAGGTGCTCTGGGACATTGATTTTCTCTGTGTCTGCTTAGTTACTTTGCTACATTCCCTTCAAATTTAAATCAGTGTTTTTTGGCAATGCCATGTTCCATTCTTGAGGTTAGACCAGAGACAAAATTAACTACCATATTATCCAGCTATCCTTCTTCTGGGTACTTATCCAAAGAATATGAAAACACTAATTTGAAAAGACATATGTACCCCCTTGTCCATGGCAGCATTATTTACAATAGCCAAGATATGGTAACAACCTTAGTGACAATCAATAGATGAATAGATAAAGAAGATGTGATATATATCTTCTTTATATATATATATATATATATGTATGTATTACTCAGCCATTTAAAAAATGAAATTTTGCCATTTGCAACAACATGGATTCACCTTGTGGGTATTATGCTAAGTGAAATAAGTCAGACAGAGAAAGACATATATGATTTCGCTCATTACTGGAATGTAAAAAACAAACAAACAAACAAACATAATAAATGAACAAACCAAAGCAACCCAAACAAACACCTAGATACAGAAAACAGAGTAGTGGTCACCAGAGGGTAACCACTGTGGAGGAGGGCAAAATGGGTAACAAAACTCAGGTCCAGCTGCTCACTGCTCAAAAGCCAATACTCAAGAGGGAAGATTGGAGGAAAGGAATGTTTGCTTTATTCCAGAGGCTGGCAGTTGGGGGAGAAGGCAGACTCATGTCCAAAGGCCAACTCTCTCCTGACAATCAGTGAGGAATAGCTTTTAAGGGGGAGTTTCAGGGTTTATAGGCAGAGGGAGGGATGCATGCAGAAACAGCACAGTCAGCTCTGACAGTCGTCTTGAAATTGGTCATGCAGTGGTCTAATCAGTGTCATCTTGATTGTCTTAAATACAGTTAATCTTTGGTTCCAGGGTGGGTTTTTCCCATTTCCTTGAGGCCAGTTCTCAGAATTATGGTAGCTTATGTCATGGCTACAGTCTGGTCATCATGTAGTTAACTTCTTCCACCTGGTGGGGGATTAAGTATCTATAAAACAGTTCAAAGGATATGGCTCAGAATATTATCTATAGCCCTTGAGAAGGAACTAAAGGTCATTGACTATGTTAATGACTAAACTATTATTATTTAGTCTTGTTGGACCATTTTCTTTTGTTTCTGCATTTTCTCACTTTTCAGATTAAACTTATTTTTTGGCTAAAGTTTTTTTTCACCAACAAAAGGCAGGCAGAGGACATGGTTGGGGTGGGGGAGGGGGTCTGTCCTGGGAAGGCTCCATAGGGTCCTGCTCTGTTTCAATATGGTGATGGATGGAAAGTAAATTTTTGGTGCTGAGCATGCTGTTGTGTATTCAGAAGTAAAAATACAATGTTGCACACATGAAGCTTACATAATATTATAAACTAATAATAGTTCAATAAAAATCATTAAAAAATTTTAATTTATCTCCAAGCTGATCTCCCTGTGCATGAGGGAGGGGATGTGGGAACAGATGTATATGTATGACTGATTCACTTTGTTATAAAGCAGAAACTAATAAAAAAAAATAGAAAAAAAAATTTTAGTTTAAAATTTATTGAAATTTTGTTGGAGTAATGAAAAGGATTTATCAGTGTTATTTTTCTGATATATGATATTTCATAATTCATTTCCTATGTTTCTTTTTTCTAAAATATTTTTCAGTCACAAAATATTTTAATTTTCAGAGTAAATACCATAAATGTGATCTATCCATTTTTTTAAGAATTTTTTTACACTTGATTTCTTGGTTTAGTGGGTCAGACTGCAGCAGAAAGCCTTAGTTTAACTCAGATCATCCTAAGAAGGCTGCCCTTTTAAAGTCTTTTACAGTTGCCTTAAATAAGTATCCTCCTTTCTATATTTATTCTTTAGAGGATTGATGTTTCTGGCAGCATTTATTAAACTCCTTCCAGCTCCTGTTTCTAACATTTCTTCAACCCTTTGTTCTGACTGATTTCATTTTAATTTTATATGTACTTTTTAAGGAGTTTTAATAACATTAGTAAATCCAAAATCTTTTATCTCTCTCTTCTTGGAGACTTTACCACTGCTGAGATCTGAGCTATACAATTTTTTATGACTTTGTCCCTACTGACATGAGCTGTCCTTAGATGAAAATGGGGGGAGGGGATTACACTTCCTGTGCTGCAGGGTACAGTCATATTGGAATACTATAGTTTTGCTGACAATGATGAAATTAACAGGACTTATGAACTCATGTGGGCCTAAAGGGCGAACAAGGACTCTAAGGTTCAAAGGGAGATTCTAAGCAATCCAGAACCGAGGGGTCTTGATCACTCATTGGACCATAGGCATGTCAATCCTCACTTCTTAGCAAATGAGCTTAGAGCTCGGCGATGACAGAAGTGGTCCTTTGTTGGCCCTTCAAACTTCCGCTCCCACCACCCGCCCCTCGGATTCCTTCCCACTTTGTCCACTGCCACCACAGGTGGAGTTTTGGTGGGCTGCACTCCGCCCTTCCTGTCACAGGTCCTCCACAGGCACCTTCGCAGACTCTTGTCCCCTGTGCAGTCATATTCTTTGTGCCTCCACCACCTCCCAGTGGCCCTACTGCCAACAGCGTCCCCTCAGTGGCAGTCAGTTTGGTGGCTGCCATCTTCACCGCAGTCATCACTGCACTGGACCACAGCTTAGGTCCAGGCAGGGATTCGTGCATCCCTCCTTCCATGTCTGCCACAGAGGAGCAAGACCCAACTCAACGTGACCAGGACAGAGCTGACGGTTGGGCAGACCATGACCCTGGACTGGTCGAGGCCCCCATGGTTCCCCTTGCAGAAGGGTCAGATGAATGCATGGGGGCTGCAGCCTTTCTGGCTTCCCAGGCAGTCGCCAGAACTCTTCTGGAGGATGAGGGTGAGCAGGAGGCCTCCCAGCCCACAGTCGAGGACAGGGATGTCTGGTCAGCAGAGCAAGAGGAGAACCTGGAGGAGGGGAAGGAGGAGGAGGAACAGGAACAGGACTACGATGGCGAGAAGGAAGATGAGTATGAAGGGGAAGACCATATCAAGGAGGTACAGGAGGAGGGTGCAGTAGTCGTTGTAGGGGTCCTTTAGTTACCCATGGCAAGGTTTCAATCCCTTTTCCGGGATCTGATCCAGTCCCTTAAACGCTGTATCCATTAAAATGACCACGTCTTGAATCACCCTCATGCAGGCCGCATAGTGGTTAGGAGTTGTTCCCCAGAGCCCAAGGATCCGGGAGAGGGACCCATATCTCGGGAGGGTGAGGACCTGGCAGAGGGAACCTCCCCGCAAGTGCCCAAGGAACTTGTAGAGGAGGCGGCACCCCAGAAGGCAGAGGAACCGACAGCGGAGGCCCAGTTCTGGGTGGGCGAGGTCCTGGCTGATGCCTCCAAGTCCTGGGAGACTGCGGCCTGTGGACCCGATGGGACCGAGGCTGGCGAGGGGCGGCCCAGTCCTCAGGCCCTTGCAGCCCCTGCTGGGGCATGGGCCTCAAAGGCAGGCCGCGCTCAGCGCTGCCCTCTGGCGGTTAAAGCAGCGGGTCAAAGCTGTCAAAAACCTTCAGGCACGATATGCACAAGTAGAAGCCCAATTCTCTAAAGACCTTTAGGATTTTGAGAAAAAGTATGCTGCCTTCTACCAACCTCTGTTTGATAAGAGAGATGACATCATCAGTGCAATACATGAGCTCACAGAAGTCGAAGTCAGTGGCAAGTCGGTGTTCAGGAAGGAGCTTGGCAGGAAATGGAAAGATAGCCTGAAGGAAAGGGGCAAACAAATGGCGTACGTCGCTTTTGGTTGACGGCTTTTAAAAATGTAAAGATTCTCAGTAGCGTGATCTGGGGAAATGATGAACTTGTACTGGAGCACCTGAAAGACGTAAAAATAAGATTTTCAGGGGTCGAGGAACCCACGAGCTTCACTGTAGAATTACTCTTTAAGTCAAACGAATATTTTTTCAACAAAGTTCTGATGAAAACATACCGCATGCGATCAGACCCAGATGATTCTGATCCCTTCTTCTCCAAAGGGCCAGAAATAATCAGCAGCACAGGGTGTGAGATCCACTGGAAAGATGGGAAAGACCTCACCGTGAAAACTCTGAAGCTGCAGAAATGTGAGGGCCCTGGAGGTGTCCTAACGACCACTAGAAAGGTGCCCAGCTCTTCTTTCTTCACCTACTTCTACCCTCCTGATTCTCTGGAGGGTAGAGTTCTGGATGTCACCACTGATTATAAGTTGGGCTATTTTTTCCGTGAAGTTCTCATCCCAAAGTCCATATTACTCTTCATGAAAGAAGCAATTAAATATCAGTATGAAAACTCTGTTGAAGAGGTCCAAGAACCTGAAGGCAAGGAGGAGAAAGAAGCTGAAAATGAAGAACCAGAAGAAGGACCTGAGAAAGATCCAAATCCAGTAGAGTGCAGCCTGGAAGAATCCAGGTTGAATATTATCCAACTATTCCTGCCATACTCATGTCATATTCTTAAATTTTATCAATAAACAATAATAAATTGTTTAAAATTTTTATGAACCAGTTTTAGGGTTAATAATATACATATATACTACATCATATAGAATGCAGCTTATTCTGAATTGTACTTCTTTCACAGGCACACATTCTTTGAGCTGTAATTATAAGACTTCTATAAGTGGGATATTTGTCACACCTGGTAACTGAGATCATTTCCTTAGAACACAGCTGCCAGAACTATTAGCTAAAGTGACTGGAACATACGTTAGATGGGACTTCATCATTTGGTGGCCAATTATATGTGGTCTCTTGTACTAACTAGGAGGCAATGCCTTTGATAATGTGACTACCTAAAAATTGTAAAAAGTTAAGAATTTCAAGTAGGACCATATTTAATGACTTATACCTAAGTATTTTCTTAGTTTTAAACTTTTGTATTTCATGTGACACTTAAAAGAAAATTAGTCATATTAAGGTTTTGATTATCATTTAATTGTTAATTTAACTTACATCTCTTCTATCCTTTTATTTCCCTCTTTTTTTCTCCTTTTACAGATATGGACACTGAGGGTCTGGGAAATTAAGAGGTTATGGTTTATGGAAAAACCTTAAAAACTGTGCTCTTGCATAGTCTTTTAAGGTGGAAAGACATACTTATATCCCTGAGAGGTATCCTACTTCCCCCCTCAAAAAAAAAATAACAAGCATTTTTGGTGTTTGGCAAGTGGGAGATGATATTGGTATGATCAGATGATTGAAGGCATCAAATGACGGACAACCACCCTTATACCCAAGGGTCTGGGTTACTAGAGGAAAATTGTGTTTTCTCTTGTTGAGACAACAGATATATGTATGATTGACTATTCTTAGATTTAGAAAGTCACTGGTGTATTTTAATTGTGTTCAATTGTTCATTTATTTCTTCCTACTGTTTGAAGTCATAGAAAGACATGAATGAAGGAGAAACAGTGAATTTGTTCTTCACGGATTTGAGATTTTCTGATTTTCAGTAGTCCTTGGGAAATTTTATCAACATGGGTTTGTTCCAAAGTTCATCACCCAAAAAGTAATATCCACTGATATCTGATTTTTCTCTTTTTTCAGATATATCTGATAGCATTTGTTCAAGTTGAAAATAAAACTTTGTTTAAAATGAATAATCTGAAAGATTTTTTTAGATAAATAACTCTGATTCAAATTTATCTTTCTTTCTGTTTTGGCCCACCTTACTGTCATTGAAAGGGATCAAGTTCTTTTATTGCATCCTTCAATTAATTGAAATATCAAGTTATAAACAATTTATGTAAAGAGGGATGGAGGTCTAGGCCCTACTGCATTTTATTGAAAGAACCTGATGGATGACTTAGCTTATCTCGAGACCAGATGGTGCTGGGCTGGTACTGGGCTGACGTGGAGCAGTAGCATCAGTGTCATTTGGGAACTTGTTAGAAATACAAATTCTCAGGCCCCATTCCAGACATACTGATTTGGAAATTTGAAGGTGGTCCAGCAATCAGAGTTTTACAAGTCCTTTAGGTGAATCTGAAGCACACTAAAGTTTGAAAACCACTGGCTTAGGCTTTATCTATGTGATGACCAGTCTTACTTCACTTACTTGTGACTGTTTCAAGTAAATTGAACAGGACAATAAAGGCTGAACTGGGAGAGAGACCAGAATTCTCAGGTATGGAGAGACAGAGAAAGACCAGGTACAAAGATTGGGTGGTAGCAGTGAAAAAAAAAATAGGTAGGGGAAAAATCTAGTCCCAGAAGTATACAAACATTATGATGCCTTGTATATGAAGTTTAAAAACCATCAAAACAATCGCCATAAATTGATTATGGGTAAATATACATGTAACAAAAGGAATGCATAAGAATTATGCATGCATATGTAGCACACAAAAAGTCAAGTATGAGAATTATAAACAACGTATTTAGGATAGTGCCTACATCGAGTGGAGAGAAAGTGAAGAAAATTTAATTGGGGAGGGTTACATGGTGGGCTTCAACTCTGCAAACGGCCAAGAGTCCAGTGTGTGGGGTTAAGGGGATGTGCATGCTCAGAACTTTTGCTCCTGCACCTATTTGGGGCCCGAAATTTGCTCCCATGTAGCCCTATGTCCTAAGGCCCAAGAGGCCCACATGGTCCTCTTCAGAGAGCCTGTGCTTCTGAGAGTTGAGTTCACAGCCAAGATATATACTCCCAGGACTGAGAAGTGACCAGAAGGTAATGGCTGTAGGCAGGGAACAGAGGACAAATTAGCTACATTATCTGCATATATGCATATGAAGCCTCTTGAGGTGAGGAATGGAGCTCAGTGAGTGTAAAGAAGAGGTAAAGGAGAGGCTGGGGTCTGAGAGGAAGACCACGGACCTAGGGTGGTGGCTCTATTCTCCCCACATCACTGGAACAGAACTTAAAGGAGTCCAAGTATACTGGACAGAACAAAAGCTGATCCCCAATAATCCCCACCTTCTGGTATTCACACTCTTGTATAATTCCTTGCCCTGGAGTTTGGCAGGACTAATGACTTCCTTCTAACCAGTAGAATATGGAAAGATGAGAGAGATCCTTTGTGTGGTAATTTGTTATATAACAATAGATACTTAATACACTGGATTTAGCACAGGACAACCCTGGAGATAGGTATCTGGATGTGTGATCTTGAGTACCACCGAACCATTCATGACATACACCTGTACTGACAGCTTTGTTTTTAAATTTCCTCAATCAACTATATAAAAAAACAACACAATACACCAACTACTCAAATGCAAACCTGACCATTCAGGTTAATGTCAAGATATTTTAACAGTCTATTAGTTGATTTAAACCCTTCACATATTTTTATATATGGCCTGTAAGCCCCCAGTTAAACTCTTGCCCTAAACCTTTAAATATTTCAAATGTTACAGGTGGTCCAGTTTAGATATATGACTTATTACCCCTTCCCCATCCTCACTCCCTGTCACACTTTGTTACCTAGGCACAGAAATAGTGTTGCTCCTTGCTTTGGAAATGATCTCTGCAGCTGGATCCCATAGTTCATCATGCTACAAGGTTGGACCTGTGGACCTAGTCCCTGGGCAAGGCTAAAGTATAATCACCAACCATCTTCTTGCTCCCCTTCCCATGCCCAATCACATACACCCTTTCTCCCATTCATATCTCACTTTCTCCACACATATTGGGTGCAAAAATCCTCTTACTCAAAACCACTTCTCCCCCATGCAAACAGTCACCTTGAGGCTACAGCCATCAACTTCTTTATACACACTTGTATGGAGCCCATTTAAGATCATACAGAACAATCATTCTTAAGAACAATCCTTCTTAAGAACAGTTTGCTTCCCTGACTACCTTCCTATCTGACCTGTCAATATCCTATTTGATTTCCCTCCATTAATCATAGATTGTGATGAGCTACAGAACAGTTTCTATTTTTGTAAGGGTAGTTTTCCACAGAGTGAAAAACTAAGTAAGCTACAGAAAAGCTGGAAACTTGTCAAAATGTGCCTCTGTGAATTTAGAAATTCTTAGCCTCTTCATTTAAAAAAGTTATATTGTTAGTTTTGGAAAATAAAATATTAATGCAGGAATTGTCAGAGTGAGAATAACTTTATATTGGTCCCCTCTGAGAAAAAAACAAAAGAGTGGGAGTTGTAGCATGCCACAATTATCTTGGGGAAGGGTATAAACCCAAATAAACTATTTGCTATGGGCAGTTGAAGGAAATATAAGCAAACTATCACTTATAAAAGTATGAATAGTGCTCCACACAACATCCTGATTTGCCACAGTCACTGCAAATTCCACTAGATCTGCTGGGGCATTCTGACCAAGTGAAAGAGCAGGTTGCATGGCAGCCTGTGTATATTGCAGATCTTTTTCTCATTCTGGACCCCACTCAAAACTGGCAGCCTTTTAGCATACTCAGTAAATGGGTAGGATTAGCACTCCCAAGTAAGATATATGATGCCTTCAAAATCAAAAGAATCCCACTAGTATGGGCCAGGTGCAGCAACTTGTCCTTCCCCTTGAAGGAATATTTCAATGTTCTCTAGACCACTGAACCCCTAGAAAATTCACCAAGGAGGCCAGTCCCTGAATTTTTTGTGGGGTTCATTTCCCATTCTCTGGCATACATTCATCTTACCAAGGTGTCTAGGGTTGTTGCTGCATCCTACTCATCAGGTTCAATTAGCATGATATCATCAATGTAATGGGACAGTGTAATTTCCTGTGGTATGGAGAAGTGATCAAGATCCCAAAGGATTAGTTTTTGACATAAGTCTGGAGAATTGATAGAGCCCTGAGGCACAATGGTGAAGATAACCTGCTGGCCCTGACAGCTAAAATCAAACTGCTTCATAGGGTCTTTATTTCCAAATACAGAGGGAAAAAAGCTTCACACCAGGTGTCAGGGGATATGTTGCTTTTCTTCAGCAAATAAACCACATCTTGAATAGCATCTACAATTGGGTTCACCATTTGACTGTTTTTATAATAATCCACTACTATTCTTGAAAATCCATCTTTCTCCTACACAGGCCAAATAGGAATGTTGAATGCGGATATGATGAGAATGTCCACTCCCTGAATATTTGAAGTCCTTGATGGTGGTGCTAATCTCAAGTTTCATCCAGGAATACAGTAAGTCCCCTACATACAAACACTCAAGTCACGAACTTTCAAAGATGCGAACGTGCATTTGCATGTCCAGTCACATAAGTTAGTTCACGTGTCTGGTGTACATTGTCACGTGAGTGCATCCTCTACAGGTAGTTGTGCTTTTGTGTACTTTACTGTATAGAGTAGAGTAGTACAGTACCTTTATTTCAAGCCCAGGATGTCCGGAAGCAAGCATAAAAGCAGCAGTGATGTAGCTGGTACTACTGTACTTTTCAGGGTACAGTACTGTAAAATTTAAAATGTTTTATTTTTTTGTGCTTGTTTTTTAATGTATTATTCGTATGAAAAGTATTATACACCTATTACAGTACAGTACTATATAGCCGATTGTGTTAGTTCAATACCTAGGCTAACTTTGTTGGACTTATGAACAAATTGGACTTACGAACACACTCTCGCAAAGGAACTTGTTTGTATGCAGGGGACTTACTGTACAATATTGCTTTTGGTTTACTATATTAGTAGACAGAGGGAGTTTTAGTGTTTTTCACTTGGCCTTCCCTGCAGTAATAGTCCGTATTCTATGAAGCAGGAAACCAACATGGGAATTCTTTCAGTTTCTGAGTGTGTCTATTTCATTTATGCATTCTGTAATGAGGATAACAACAGCGTAGCAGGATATGTGTCACTCACTTGAGTCAAAACTCCACAGTGGCATTTTGAGTCTCTGGGAATTAGGATTACTTCAGAGTCAGTGTGTAGTAATCTCTGAAAATTTTTATTATTTCCCTCCTTCCTCAATGCAGTTACCCTGATAAATGAATACAAGTTCCTTTAGGGAAGACCAAATAAAGATTTACAATATTTCTTTTGGTTGGGTAGCAGAGTCCTTTTTCAAGGGGATCTGGCCTCCCCTTTATTCACAGGGCATGGAATTTGTGAAGTGGCTCAAGTATGGGAGTTGAGCTCAAGAAGGCCTGTGACTTTTTATTATAGCGATTCAAGTCAGATTTCTATTTATTAGATATAGAGCTGTTTAGTTTATACAGATGAAGTAGAATTTAGTAGACTGCTCATCTATTTTAGTTCTAGGGACACCACAATCTACTTGTCAACACCAAAGCTCACTGTGAGTCAGAAAATGCTCATTGCTGCTTAAGCTCTGACACCTATTATAGCAACCATACTCATCTTGTCTCTGGCAAATACATGTCCCCACTTCTCTCCTTCCAAACCAAGAACACAATGTCCCCTTTTGATGCAGGAAGCTCAATTTGATGGCAGCAGTTCCCACTCTCATCTATGCCCTACAAAGACTATACATCACAGAGCATTCAATGATGCTGAGGCTCCCCTCATGGATGTGTTTCTAACAGCTTTGGTAAAGAAAGAGTCTTCTGGACTTTTCTGGATGTCACAGTGGGGAGCTGAGAGTAGGTCTTAAGTGATAAATCCACTCTACCATTTCAAACTCCTTAAACCTTTAGATACCTTCATCTCCAATGTTCTAAGGAAGTACTGACATTTTGACTTCATTTCCTATAGGATACCTTTGGGTCCGTGTTTCAGTCAACCAATTAAGCAAATTGTTAAGTTCACTCTTGCCACTGAAACTGATGTATTAAATACTCTCCACTTAGTGAGACCATATCAATAAATATGGCCCAATCCAACATATCTTTTTACATTGTGATCCAACAACTTTAGGATCTATTTCCACACTTGTTCCCCAGATTTCAGTAATATAAGTGGACAAAATCATATAACTCTTTTGATATGTATCACACCTTTCCATAGGCTACACTTTTTACCTCATGCTCTGGAAGCTGCTAGGACTTGAGTCTGTTTATAGATCTAAAAGCAATGGTAATTATGTGATATGATGGAGGTGTTAGCTAGCACTATGGTGGTAATCATTTTGTCATAATGCATTGTATACCTTAACTTACATATTATATGACAATTATATCTTAATAAAGGTAGGAAAGTAAAAATAAAAGCAATGGTACATGGTGTGGGTAGGTGCTGAGGAGGATCAGTAGTCCCTTGCAAGTCAGTTACCTCAGGTAAGGCCATTACAGGTTTTCCATAATAAGGAAGACTCATCTCCTCAGACACAAGTGTAAAGACTGCTACTAATAGCAATGGCAGATTGGCAGAATTTATGGTTTCAAGGACTTCAGCTTCATGATGATCTTCCTGCATGTTCCTCTCTAAATTTTCATTGTTCAATTACTTTCCTATCAATGTTCTAACTTTAATATAAGAGAATCCATGAGTTTAGAAAATAAACTTTCATTGTACTTCAGTCCCCCACAAGATTATACTTTAGTTTTGCTTTTCAGAAATAGCCTTATGACTACATGAGATAACAACTGTTGTTTAGAGCAGTCATAGATGTGGTTTGCTTCCCTACCAGGAACTTGATCCGGGAATTTAAAACCCTGAATTCATCATTCTCTTTCCCAAGTTCTCTGAAACATGTAGAAACAAACAACCAACCTCATTATAAACCTTATATCAATAAAGTGTTTTATGGCTGCAAGTGTTTTTCAGACACTCAAAGTCTTGCCATGTATATGCATTTGCTTCAAGGTGTCTATAGGTGATAATATAAGAAATGGTATGTCTGCTGTACACCGTAAACTATACTATGCCCTTTACCAATGGAAAAATCTATTAATGTCTTTAAATATAATCAGATCAGAGAACTAATTCAGAGAAACCATCCTTAAAGCAGTTCCTCTGGAACCACTCCTGATACCTGTTCTGGCTATTTTTATGCACAACAAATCATCCCCCAAATAGTGATATAATACAAAAATTTTATTATGCTATCAGATTTTTTAGGTCAGGAATTCTGAAACGGCATAGCAGAAAAGATTTATCTCTGCTCCATTATATCTTGGGCTTCAACTGTATAGACCTGAAATCTAGGAGTCTTTCATTAGCTGGGGAATGGAGTAATATGAAGGTACATTCACTCACACATACAATGCCCAGATTGAAAGGATGCAAAAGCTGGGATTGCCAATCAGAACACATGTATGCATGTGAACTCTCTAGATGGCTTGGCTTCCTTAGAGCAAATTGGCCTCAGGATAGACATATTACATGGCAGCTCAAGAATTCAAAGACAAGTGTTACAGAAGGCCATATGATAGTTGCATTGACTTTCAGGGTCTATCCTTGGAAGTCAAATAGTGTCACCTTCACCAAACCCTATTAAATGAAACATTCCCCCCAAACCTGCCCAGTTGAAAGGGTTAGAGACATAGGCCCCAATTCTCAATGAGATATAGCAATGCTCTTGAGCAGCATGTGGGATGGAAGAGGAAGTCATAGATATCTTTGGAAAATACAATCTTCCACAGTCTGCTCTCTAGCAACAATTACTTATATTCTTCCAGCATGCAAATTATACTCATCTCCTTCAAGACCCCCCAGAAGTCTCATACTGTTAAAGATTCTGCTCAAGACCTGGATCTCATCATCTCAATCAGGTCCCTGTGCACATAATGCTCTTTGGTTATTGTTCTTCAATTTTGCCCCTTTGAGTACCATTCTTCTCAATCTGAAAACCTGTGAATTAATGAGACAAGTAATTTCTCCTTCCCTCTCAACATAAAATTTGAGACAGGCACAGGAAAATTACTATAGACACTCCCATTCAAAAGGGAAAATAAGAGGCACTTAACCGCTGAATATGGTAATTCTAAAGTCCAACTAGTCATTTCCTGCAGTTCCTTGATAAAGTAGTAGTACTATTCCCTGGGATCTGTTCTCTGAGGCTCTTGCTTTGCATTGTGTGTCTTGCTTCTGCTCTTTGAGTCATCTTTCTTTTTTCCCTAAGAAGTGGCCTGTGTTTAAAATGGAGTAACCTCAGTCTTCTACACTCCCAGAGAAGTTTGGGTGCCCAAATGCTTCTTTTTATTTTGTATAACCCCTATCCATTTCAGTTCAAACTGAGGCAGTTCCTTTAAAACCTTTGGGGGCTTCCTGCATATCAATTTATAATCTACTCCATTAAACAAAAACCACACCTAGAAATTTCTTCTGTACCTTGGAATTCTGTGAGACTCTTATAGGATACACCTTTGAAATTTTAAGTCCTATAATTTAATTTGAGTTATAATTTTACGATTCTTAGAAGATGTTTTGTGTATCTGAAAGTGTCTGAGAGCCACTGACTTAGATCATTCTAAGATCAGGACAAAGGTTCTTACATAAGGTTAAATGAAAGGTCATAAATAGGTGTGAGTGTATGTTCTGTTTAAGGTTGAGAATCAGTTTAGAAATATGTGAATGTCATCCTCCCAGAGGGAGTGACCAATATAGTAGAGTAGGAAGATGTTGAGCTCACCTTCTCCCACAGGTGCACCAACATTACAACTATTTACAGAGAAACTATTGATGAGAATGACCTGAAAACTAGCAAAAAAGATCTTCTACAACTAATGATATAAAGAAGGAACCACAATGAGATAGGTAGGATGGTCAGAGACACAGTATAGTCAATACCCACACCCCTGGTTAAGCGACCCACTTGCTGACTTTGGAGAGCCTCTTAGAGAAGAGGGAGGAAATTGAGACTTACCCTAGTGACACAGACAATGGCAGCAGCCATTTGGAGGAGCTTATTCTACTATGAAGACATTTTGGAGTACTTCCTCTATCTTATTGGCACCTGGACCCAGCCATGCCAACCAGCCAGTCAGCCTCAGTTCTGGGACCCATGAGGCCAAGCAGTTAGCCATGCAGGGACATAGCTCCACCCATCAGAAGGTCAACAGCAGCTGTAGGTCTTCCTGAGCACTCCAGCCTCCCCAAGACCCAACCCCAGAAACTTGATCTGCCCAACAGTGGGCTGGCACTGGGCCTGGGATTCCCCAGGGGTCTGTAGCCAGCCACCTTAAGATGTAGCCCTGCCCACTAGTGGCCAGCAGCTCCCACATTAGGCAAGACTTGGCAACCAATGAGGTTGGGCACTAACCACACTTAGCAGAACACCCACAGTAGTTGGTCCCACTACAAAAGAAGGGACCATGCAGCCCACATAGGGGTCACCCCTAGAGCATATAACTCTGGTGAATAGAGGGGAGTGTGCTGCTGGGACCCATAGAATATCTCCTACATAAGTCCATTTCTCCAATATCAGGAAACATGCCTTACCTACCTCATGCATAGAAATAAAAAACAAAGAATCAGGCAAAATAAGGTGACAAAGGAAAATTTTGGGGAAAAAAAATAACAAGATAAAACCCCAGAAGAAGAACAATGCAAAGTGGAGATAAGTAATCTACCCAATAAAGAGTTTAAGGTAATGATCATAAAGATGCTCAATGAACTTGGGAGAAGATTGGATGAACACAGTAAGAAGTTTAACAAAAAGTTAGAAAATATAAAGGGGAAGCAAACAGAGCTGAAGAATCCAATAACTGAAATTAAAAATATACTAGAAAGAATCAACAATAGATTAGGTGATACAGAGGAATGAATCAGTGAACTGGAAGACAGAGTAGTGGAAATCACTCAAGCTGAAAAGAAAAAATATTTTTTTTAAAAAATGAGGACAGTTTAAGAGACCTCTGACACAACATCAAGCATACTAATATTCACTTTACAGGAGAAAAGAGAGAGAGAAAGGGGCAGAAAATATATTTGAAGAAATAATAGCTGAAAATTTCCCTAACCCAGAAAAAGAAGCAGACATCCAGTTCTAAGAAGCATAAGGAGGACCACACCAAAACACATTATAATTAAAATGGCAAAAATTAAAGATAAAATATTAAAAACCAGCAAGGGAAAAGCAATTAGTTCCACACAAGGGAACTCCCATACAAATTTTCAGCAAAAACTCTGCAGACAAGAAGGAAGTAGCATGATATTGATATATTTAAAGTGATGAAAGGAAAAACCTACAACCAAGAATACTCTACCCAGCAAGGTTATCATTCATATTTGAAGGAGAGATAAAGAGTTCTACAGACAACCAAAGGCTAAAAGAGTTTAGCACCACTAAACCAGCTTTAAAAGAAATGTTAAAATGGTTTCTCTAAGCAGAAAAGAAGAGACCACAAGCAGAAATATGAAAATTACAAAAGGAAAAATCTCATTGATAAAGACAAATATACAGTAAATGTAGTAGATCAGCCACTTATAAAGCTAGCAGGAAAGTTAAAAGACAAAAGTAGTAAAATAATCTATGTCCACAATAAGTAGTTAAGGGATATACAAAACAGAAAGATGTAAAGTATGATGTCAAAAACGTTAAATGTTGTGGGGAGGATTAAAATTTCAAGGTTGTTAGAACTTGAGATCATCAACTTAAAAATATATATATATATATATATATACCTCGTGATAACCACAAACAAGAAATCTATAATAGATACACACACACACAAGAGAGAAAGGAATCCAAACACAATACTAAAGATAATCATCAAATCACAGAGAAGAGAGCAAAATAAGAAGAAAAGAACAAAAAGGAACTACAAGACAATCCCAAAACAATTAACAAAATGGTAATAAGTACATACCTATCAATAATTACTTTAAATGTAAATGCTCTGATCAAAATACATAGAGTGGTGAATGGATACAAAACCAAGACCTATCTATATGCTGCCTGTAAGAGACTCACTTCAGATTTAAACATACACACAAACTGAAAGTGAAGGGATAGAAAAAGTTATCCCATGCAAATGGAATAAAAAAGAAAGCCAGGGTAACAACACTTATATTAAACAAAATAGAATTTAAAACAAAGACTGCAACAAGAGACAAAGAAGGACATTACATACCACTACTGGGTATTTATCCAAAGAAAACAAAAACACTAATTAGAAAAGATATGTACCCCTATATTCATCTCAGCATTTTTTACAATAGTCAAGATATGGAAGCAACCTCAGTGCCCATCAATAGATGAATGGATAAGGAAGATGTGTCATGGAGTAATATACAGCTATAGAAAATGAAATCTTGCTATTTGCAACAACATGAATGGACATAGAGGTTATTATGTTAAGTGAAATAAGTCAGGGAAGGACAAATAATGTATGATTTCACCTATATGCAGAATCTAAAAAACAAAACAAATGAATAAACATAACAAAACAGAAACAGAGTCATAGATACAGAGGGCAAACAGGTGGTCACCAGAGGGGAGGGGAAGGGAATGAGAAGATGACAGAAATAGGTGAGGAATATTAAGACATAATAAACAAACAAGAAGTATGTGAATGTCTATGAGTGAGTGTGAAATGTAACAATGATAGTATGAAAGTATGAGAATGTGAGGGAGAGTGAAAAAATATGGATAGGCTTACTGAAAACAGCCAGAATTTTCCAAAACTGTCCATCAGGGTCATAGAATTAAACAAAACATACACTGGGATTATAATCATCAGTTTTATCATTCTATGGATGAACATCACCCTGGTTGCTAAAACAAAGCCTGATTCCTCACATAGGATGTGGGGAAGAGTGGTGGAGAAGGTACAACTGACTGCTATGGAGGACACAGACCTGGGTCCAATATGGGCTCCTCTGCTTCTCATCTGTGTGACTTTGGGCACATGCCTGAGAGTGACCATTTCCTCACACCCATGCTAATGGTCTAGTAGGTCATTCAAAACAGGTTTAAAATGTGGAATCACGTTTCTATTTATTCTCTCAGTATTTTATTTCTGAAGACGTCTCTCTTTTTATTTACATTTTCTCTCTGAGAGAAGTGAAAATAATCCTGTTTGGCTATATGTATAATCTTGTCCTAGATGGTTCTTCTTTTGTGAGCCCCAGAGGTATGAGATGGCTTCATCTTGTTTAGAATACCTAGGCCTGAACAGATAGGGCTTTTTCTTATTAATCTTCTTATTAATAAACAATTAAAATTAAAAATAATTTTATTATTAATCTCCCCAAATCAATCAAGGCCATACTATGTTTCTGTCTCTCTAACTGGAATATCCTGAATTTGTGTAAGTGTCCTTCCTTATGTATTCTGATGAGGAGGATGTTAGGTCTCTGCAAAGCTACTTAATTTTTTTGTCTGCTTGTTTCATCATAGGATGATAAAAAATTCCTTAATTCCAGGCATCTTTATACATTTGCAGGGTGTCGATTTAACATTTCCTGAGGGATGCAATTTCCCAAATATGACAGGCTCAATTTCTCTCCCTGTGGTCACAAGAACATAAGATACTTTTTAGAGTTTGTTTCTCTTCTCTGGGAGCTTGATTTTTCTCCAATATCATTGTACATGTTTGTCCAATGATTATCTACATGTTTAGCCCTGGCATTGCCTCAATGTGGGTTATTTTCTCTGAACTTGTGGAGGTTATCTTCATTAAATTCTCTCCTCCTTATTTGAGTCCTGGTGACTGTTATAATTGGGCAATTTTCACTCTTTATATGGATCTCTTATAAGAAACTTAGATATATTATTTAAGTTCTCCTTTCTCTCCTGAGTCTTCATCTCCAGGTTCTAACTTTTTCACTTTTGCTTCATCCATTCATTCATTTCTAGCTTTGGGAGGAATGTGTGATCATTGAAAAGTATTTAAGGCAGTGCTTGTGAATGTGCCATAGAAAGTATATGTTAATCTTGAAACCCATGTATTTATATCCATGTATACATTAGTCTTGTGACCCATTGCATTTTCATTTTTCTGTTGTTTGGGATGAAGTAATTTATGCCTGGAGATCCAGTTATTGAATGCAGTTATGCATTGAAATTATATGTTGTATACAAAGGTATGATATCCGGAATCCCTAAAGACCCAATCTTTGCAGATTTTAATGTGTGTGTTTGCTTGGGGATTGAAACTAAGGGCCTAAGGCCCCATAGCAAGTGACTCAAACCTGAGATCTTTAGGGAAGGTCATCAGACATATCTCAGACATGCTTCCCTTCTCTCCATCTTTGGGTCTTGGGATCAATCATGGCAACCGAGTGTTGTGATTGAATTTGGGGCTTTGTGGACTTTGAGATCTTTTCCACCCTGTTTATCTACGTCTGTGTGTCTACTGGAAAATACAAACCTGTTCCTTTGTGTCCTCCATAACTCACTATTTGAAAAGATTTTTTCTTCAATGTTTTTTTTGAGGGTTGCTGATATTGCCTTTAATATTTTATTTACTAATTCATTAATTGGATTAGGTGGGCAATAAATGGTTGATGTCTAGATTAAGGGGTACCACTGGGAATGAATTTGTATTTTCCAGTTTCCATAGAAACATAACAACAATTAGAACTTTATAATGGCATTGTGCTTTCTATGATACTTGGGTTATACCCACATATCCCTGAAGCAGAAATATTAGCAGCATATTTACACTAGATGGAAGAATGCTTCCATCAACAACAGGTTTATTGCTTGTCTACCATTATTATGAGCTTTTATATGTTTTGAGGGGGAGGATGTAACTCAGGATAAGTGACATCTGATCTATCCTCTTGTGTAGGAGAAGCCGGTTGCTTCTGCTGAGAAAAGACTGATATTCCAGCTGTGCCCATATGCCTCTTATTCTGTGATTTAAGATGACAGAGGCCTGCGATTGGATGGTCTTGTGACTTTTGAGTTATAGAAAGAGAGGTTCCTAAACATATTTGAATAGCCCCAATCTCTTCCCCACTTTTCATCCTGTCTCTAATTATGGTAGCTGCTTCCTGCTGTTACTTCTTGTATGCTGTCTCAATGTTTCCTTCTCTTTTTCTGTCCCTTTCAATATTCCAATTTTTTTTTTTTTGTGTGGTATGCGGGCCTCTCACTGTTGTGGCCTCTCCCGTTGTGGAGCATAGGCTCTGGACGCGCAGGCTCATCGGCCATGGCTCACGGGCCCAGCTGCTCTGCGACATGTGGGATCCTCCTGGACTGGGGCACAAACCCGTGTCCCCTGCAGTGGCACGTGGACTCTCAACCACTGTGCCACCTGGAAAGCCCTCAATATTCCAATTTTTAAAAACAATTCATCATTCAATCTATTTAAATAACTGATGTGTGTTATTTTTTTCCTTTGCATTTGATTTTCAGTAATTTCTCCATAATGTGGTTAAGTGTGATGTCCTTTGCATTACCTTTGGTGTTTGTGGCATTTCTTGAAAGTATGTTTTGATGCCTTTAATATTTTAAAAGTTCCCATCTATGTTACTTACAATATTTTGTTCATTGATTCTGTATCCCCTCTCATTCTGAGACTGCAATTACGCATCCTTTAGTCCTTTGCATCAAGGTGGTTATGTCTGTTAAGGCAGAGGACCTTA
Organism: Mesoplodon densirostris; assembly: GCF_025265405.1. Lineage (NCBI taxonomy): Eukaryota > Metazoa > Chordata > Mammalia > Artiodactyla > Ziphiidae > Mesoplodon > Mesoplodon densirostris. The sequence continues at coordinate 45,832,709 of NC_082681.1, read as the reverse complement.
ATTCAGACAGGTGATTCAAAGCTGAGATTCAATGTTTGGGAAGGCTGATTTTTATGCTTAGCCCTTCATAATTCCTTACTGAAGTCCTTGGGCATGCAAAAGGGCTTTTTCTCAGTATCAGAGAAAAATCCAGTTTTTGTTCTTCAAGCCCCAAGATGCTTCTGGAAGCTCTTCTCAACTCCAAAACCTCAGCTACTACTTTCAAAATCAACAAATGTCTTATGGGAAAACACCCTGCCAAGTTTTGGTCTCACCTCTTTGCTTTCTTTTTTGGGGGATTCCCTTCCTTTCCAATTTGGATGCTTTTTATTTCATTTTCTTGTCTGATTGCTGTGTCTAGTGTTTCCAATACTATGTTAAATAGTAGTGGCGAGACTGGGCATCCTTGTTTTGTTCCTGATTTTAGAGGAAAAGTTTTCAGCTTTTCACCATTGAGTATGATGTTAGCTGTGGTTTTGTAATAAATGGCCTTTATTGTGTTAAAGTATGTTCCCTCTATATCAACTTTGATGAAAATTTTTTTCGTGAATAGATGTTGAATTTTGTCAATTTGTGAATTTTCAACTTTCCTCTTGTTATTAATTTCTAGTTTCATACAATTTTAGTCAGAAAAGATACTTGACATAATTTCTACCTTTTTAAATATGTTCAGACTTGTTTTTTACTCTAATATATGCCTATCCTAGAAAATGTTCCATGTGTGCTTGAGAAGAATGTGCATTCTGCTAATGTTGAATGGAATGTTCTGTATATGTCTGTTAGGTTCATTTGGTCTACAGTGTTCAAATCCACTGTTTCCTTATTGATTATCTAGATGATCTATCCATTTTTGAGAATGGGATACTAAAGACCCCAACTATAATTGTATTGCTGTTTATTTCTTATTTTACTTCTGTTAATGTTTGCATTATATATTTACCTGCTTTGATGTTGAGTGCATAAATATTTGCAATTGTTATATCTTCTGGATGAATTAATCCCTTTATCATTATTAATGACCTTCTTTGTATCTTGTGACCATTTTTAGCTTAAAGTCTATTTTGTCTGATATAAGTATAGCTGCCTCCATTTTCTTTTTGTTACTATTTATAGGCTTAGAATCTCTTTTTCCATCCCTTCACTCTCAGACTGTCTTTAAAACTAAGGTGTCTGCTAATGATGAAAAATCTGAAAGTGAAAACAAGAAAACACTCCCATTTACCATTGCAACAAAAAGAATAAAATATCTAGGAATAAACCTACCTAAGGAGACAAAAGAACTGTATGCAGAAAATTATAAGACACTGATGAAAGAAATTAAAGATGATACAAATAGATGGAGAGATATACCATGCTCCTGGATTGGAAGAATCAATATTGTGAAAATGACTCTACTACCGAAAGCAATCTACAGATACAATGCAATCCCTATCAAACTACCACTGGCATTTTTCACAGAACTAGAACAAAAAATTTCAAAATTTGTTTGGAAAAACAAAAGACCCCGAATAGCCAAAGCAATCTTGAGAACGAAAAACGGAGCTGAAGGAATCAGGCTCCCTGACTTCAGACTATACTACAAAGCTACAGTAATCAAGACAGTGTGGTACTGGCACAAAAACAGAAAGATAGATCAATGGAACAGGATAGAAAGCCCAGAGATAAACCCACGCACATATGGTCAACTTATCTTTGATAAAGGAGGCAGGAATGTACAGTGGAGAAAGGACAGCCTCTTCAATATATGGTGCTGGGAAAACTGGAGAGGGACATGTAAAAGTATGAGATTAGATCATTCCCTAACACCATACCCAAAAATAAGCTCAAAATGGATTAAAGACGTAAATGTAAGGCCAGAAACTATCAAACTCTTAGAGGAAAACATACGCAGAACACTCTATGACATAAATCACAGGAAGATCCTTTTGGACCCACCTCCTAGACAAATGGAAATAAAAACAAAGATAAACAACTGGGACCTAATGAAACTTCAAAGCTTTTGCACAGCAAAGGAAACCATAAATAAGACCAAAAGACAACCCTTAGAATGGGAGAAAATATTTGCAAATGAAGCAACTGACAAAGGATTAATCTCCAAAATTTATAAGCAGCTCATGCAGCTCAATAGCAAAAAAACAAACAACCCAATCCAAAAATGGGCAGAAGGCTTAAATAGGCATTTCTCCAAAGAAGATATACAGACGGCCGACAAACACATGAAAGAATGCTCAACATCATTAATCATTAGAGAAATGCAAATCAAAACTACAATGAGATATCATCTCACACCAGTCAGAATGGCCATCATCAAGAAATCTAGAAACAATAAATGCTGGGGAGGGTGTGGAGAAAAGGGAAAACTCTTGCACTGCTGGTGGGAATGTGAATTGGTACAGCCACTATGGAGAACAGTATGGAGGTTCCGTAAAAAAACTAAAAATAGAACTACCATATGACCCAGCAATCCCACTACTGGGCATATACCCTGAGAAAACCATAATTCAAAAAGAGACATGTACCAAAATGTTCATTGCAGCTCTATTCACCATAGCCCGGAGATGGAAACAACCTAAGTGTCCATCATCGGATGAATGGATAAAGAAGATGTGGCACATATATACAATGGAATATTACTCAGCCATAAAAAGAAACGAAACTGAGCTATTTGTAATGAGGTGGATAGACCTAGAGTCTGTCATACAGAGTGAAGTAAGACAGAAAGAGAAAGACAAATACCGTATGCTAACACATATATATGGAATTTTAAAAAAATGTCATGAAGAACCTAGGGGTAAAACAGGAATAAAGACACAGACCTACTTGAGAATGGACTTGAGGATATGGAGAGGGGGAAGGGTAAGCTGCGACAAAGCAAAAGAGAGGCATGGACATATATACACTACCAAACTTAAGGTAGATAGATAGTGGGAAGCAGTCGCAGAGCACAGGGAGATCAGCTTGGTGCTATGTGACCACCTGGAGGGGTGGGATGGGGAGGGTGGGAGGGGGGGAGACGCAGGAGGGAGGGGATGTGGGAACAGATGTATATGTATGACTGATTCACTTTGTTATAAAGCAGAAACTAATAAAAAATAAAATAAAATAAATAAAAATAAATAAATAAAATAGATAACCAACAAGGACCTACTCTGCTCAATACTCTGCAATGGCCTATATGGGAGAATCTAAAAGAGAGTGGAAATATGTATATGTATAACTGAATCACTTTGCTCTACACCTGAAACTAACATGACATTGTTAATCAACTATACTCCAATATAAAATAAAAAGTTAAAAAAGAAAAAAAAAACTAAGTTGTCTGTTTAAGGCAGCATATTAGTGGATATTTTTTTTTGTGGTACATGGGCCTCTCACTGTTGTGGCCTCTCCCGTTGTGGAGCACAGGCTCCGGACGCACAGGCTCAGCGGCCATGGCTCACAGGCCCAGCCGCTCCACGGCATGTGGGATCTTCCCAGACCTGGGTACAAACCCACGTCCCCTGCATCGGCAGGCAGACTCTCAAACACTGTGCCACCAGGGAAGCCCCATCTGTTTGTTTTTTTTAATCCATTCAACCATTCTATGTCTTTTGATTGGAGAATTTAATCTATTTTTATTTTAAAGTAATTATTGATAGGCAAGAACTTGTTATTCCTATTTTGATCATTGTTTTCTGACTGTCTTATAGATCTTTGTTCCTTCCTTCTTCATTTCTGGTCTGTACGTTCTTGTATTTTGCTGAACTTCCTTGAGAGGACTATTCTGAATTCTTTGCCAGACAATTCACAGGTCTCCATTTCTTTAAGGTCAGATTCTAGTGGTGTCATTTTTACACTATTCTCCATGATCCTTGCATCCTTTCATTGGTATCTGCACGTTTGAATGAGCAGTCTCCTGTTCTAGGCTTTACAGGTTTGCTTTAGCAGGGAAAGAGCTTCACCAGTCAGCTCGACTTGGAGTACTGTACATGTCAGCTGGTAGCATTCAAAGGCAGGCAGGGCCTGCTATCAGGATCTCTAGTTGGGCAAGGCCACTGCTTGTACTCTGGGAGGGCAGGGCTCCATGGTTGGGTTTGTCTGTTGGCTGGGCTCCTTGTCCAAGTAGAGCTCCCTGGTTGGGCAGGGCTGCTGGCTGCATTCTGCAGTCAGGTGAAGCCACTAGCTAGTCTCTGCAATTACTTCCGGTTGGATGGGACCTGCAGCTGTGCTCCACAACCAAACAGATGGTGGCACTGGCTGGACTCTACATTCATGTGGCACCACAAGCCTGGCAGCACAGTTGGATGGGGCTTCAGATGTGTTCTGAGATCAAGCAGGGGTCTGCAGGCTGTGCCCTGAAGTTGAATGAGATCACAGGCTGGATTTTGCAATTGGGTAAGCTGTTGGCTATGCTCTGCTGTTGTTCAAGGACACTAGCCAGGCTCTCTGATTGGGTGGAAACTCCAGCTGTACCCCACAGTTGGATGGAGCTGGAGATGGTGTTCCACACTGATGCTGGGTTAATGTCCCATCTCCCTGGTCAGGTGGGCTCACAGGCCATGATTCCCCATTGGGTGGAGTCACTGGCTCAGCTTCCTGCCTGGGTGAAGCCACAGGCTGTGTTCAGTAATCAGGCAAGGCTATAGGCTTTGTTCCAATTCTGGGTGGAGTTTTAGGCTGAGCTCCATGGCTTGGTGGTACCATAGGCTGTACTCTGAGGCTGCTCATGGTAACTGGGAAAACTGGGAAGGGCTGCTGGCTTGGCTCCCTGTCCAGGTGTGCCATCAGATGTGCTCTGCACTTTCCAGATGTCTGTGGCCACATCTCCCAGAGGGGCAGGACTTGGAGGTTATGCTCAACAACCTGGTGAGACTGCAAATTTGCTCTCCGGCCAGGCAGGCCATAAGATGTGTTCCACAGCTGCTGGCCATCTGTGGCCATGCTTCCCAGAGTGGCAGGACTGGAAGTTGTGCTTAACAGTTGGGTGAGACTGCAAATCTGCTCCCCTGCCTGAGCAGAGCCTTAGAATGGGCTCCACAGCTGGTATAATCGTTAGCTGAGGATCCAAACCATTCAGAACTGCCAACAGAGCTCCCTGGCTACAGAGAGCTACAGGCTTGACTCTATAGTAGAGCAAAATCACTGACTGGGATTCCTGCTCAAGCACCACTGTAAGCAGGCACATGGCCCACCAAGATTGAGCACTGTTTGCTGTAAATCCCACCCACCTTCTCCACCTCTATCTGATCCCCAGTGGTCGAACTCCACAGATTCCCCCAGTGATCCCCATGAAGTGAGACTTGAACGGGCCTCCAAGAAGCATCCCACAATGCTGGGGAAGCTGAATGTTCATCTTTGGTTCTCTTTTTCCCACTGAAGAAACTATAAATCCAAGGGGGACCCTGTCAGTGTGGCACTGGGCTGGCCTCAGGAAGGGGCAGTGTGGTCAAAGTAAAGCTGCTCTTTGGACACTTCTAATGTGGTTTCTCTTGGTCTCTGTGGTCTAGGAGTATGCTTCAGTCTCACCTCCCAGGTTCTGGGATTTTCACAATGATGTCTTATCTATGGATATTTGCTAATTGATCTTCTTGTGAGAGGGACTGGTTCGGGAATGACCTATGTCACTCCCTCAATTCTCTTGAAGTATATGTGAGATTTATACAACAGGATACTATGCAGCAATAAAAAAAGGAATTATCAATAAATTCAATATAGGTGAATCTAACATATATGTTTATTGAAAGAGATCATACACAAAAGGATACACGCTATATGATTCCATTTATATGATGTTCAAGAGCAGAAAAAACTAATATATGTTGATACAGGTCAGAAAAACTGTTGGCTTAGGAAGTCTGGTTACTGATTAGAAAAGGACACAAGAAAACTTTCCTTTTTAAAAAATAATTAATTTTTTTTTTTTGGCTGTGTTGGGTCTTCATTGCTGCACGCGGGCTTTCTCTAGTTGCGGCAAGCAGGGGCTACTCTTTGTTGCAGTGCGTGGGTCACTTCTCATTGTGGTCACTTCTCTTGTGGAGCAGAGGCTCTAGGGCATGCAGGCTTCAGTAGTTGTGGTGCGTGGGCTTCGGTAGCTGTGGTGCATGGGCTTAGTTGCTCTGCAGCATGTGGGATCTTCCCAGACCTAGGCTCGAACCCGTGTCACCTGCATTGGCAGGCAAATTCTAAACTGCTGCACCACCAGGGAAGCCCAAGAAAACTTTCTACAATGGGAAAAGTGTTCTGTATCTTGAACTGTGTGGTGATTATAGGGGTGTTTATATACATAAAATGACATTGAGTTGTACAATTAATATTTGTTTATTTTAACTTGTGAAAAGTATGTCTCAAGTGAAAAAGTGAAAAACAATGGGAAAAAAGTTGGAAAACTAAACCTTCTGATTTTAAAATCAATACATTTCATTTATGTAAATGGATTGACAATTCGATACACATATCTCAATTTTTTTCTCTTTAAACAAGTTTAAAGATTAGAACCAAAGACAGTATATAAATACATCTATTGTAGTGAAATAAAAACTATTATAATAGTGATAGCTGTGAAAAGTACTTTAAAATTTTTAAAGATATTTACTCCAAAATCATTGTGGCAAGGTATAATACCACCAGCAGTGTATCTTTTTTCTACATACTTTAAGTCAGGGTATTAGTTTATTTTTAATGTTAGCAAAAGTGATAAGCATACATTGATTTTTATATCATTTTGCACATGCATATTTAGAGATTTAATGAGGATGATCATCCTCCTCTATCCCTATAACTAAAAAACCTAAGAAATAACATAGCAAGCAAGCAAAGAAAACTCTGAAAGTTAGAAAGGAGGAGACAGATTGGCTAGGGAGTTGGGATTTAAAGAACACAGCAAGTTAGCTACTTTGGTTTCCTTATTGTCTCCTGTATGTCCCAGACAGTGCATTGTAGAATCCTCCAACTCAGAAACACCAACAGGCACAGACAAAGTAAATAAATAAAAGTCCCAGTGAAAGTCTATTCCCCCTGGCCAGATCGTGGATAAGAGTGGCTTAACAACCGAAAAACTTTTTGACAATACCCACCCTACTCCAGTGAAACACAAATAATAAAACCACACTCCTCCCTCAGTTTCAGTGGGGTGAACAGAAAGTGGGTTATCCATCCTATATACCCACCCCATGGAATTAGCTGCACTCTAATTTCCCTACCTGGTAGTATCAGTGGGGCTGGCCAGGAAGCTAATTCATGCCACACTCAGAAGAAGCAAACAGCACTGTGATTCTTCAACCAGGTGATGGAGGGGCTAGCAGGCAGCTGATATGGGGAAAAGGAAACCCTCGTGCACTGTTGGTGGGATTGTAATTGGCACAAACACTATGGAAAACAGTACAGTATGGAGGTTCCTAAAAAATTAAAAATAGAACTACCATATGATCCAGCAATTCCACTTTTGGGGCATATCTGAAGGAAACAAAAACATATCTGCACCCCCATATTCATAGCAGCAATATTTACAACAGCCAGAACAACCTAAAAATCCATTAATGGATGAATGAATAAAGAAGTGTGGTATATATATATATATATATATATATATATATATATATATATATACACACACACACACACACAATGAGATATTACTCAGCCATATTAAAAAAAAAGAAGGAAATTCTACCGTTTGCCACAACATGAATGGACCTTGAGGACATTATGCTAAGTCAGGCACAGAAAGACAATCACTGTATTATTTCACTTATATGTGGAATCAAAAACAAAATCAAACTCATAGATAAAAGAGACCAGATTTGTGGTTACCAGAGGTGGGAGTGTGTAGATGTAGGGGATTTGGATGAAGATTGTCAAAAGGCACAAACTTGCACTTATAAAATAAATAAGTCCTGAGAATGTAATGTACAACATGATGACTATAGTTAACACTGGTGTGTGTTATATAAGAAAGTAATAAACATAGTAGAGTTTTCATCACAAGGAAAAGCACATTTTTTGTATCTATATGATATGATGGATGTTAACTAAACTAACTCTGATAATCATTTCATGATGTATGTAAGAAAATCATACCTTAAACTTATACAGTGTTGTAGGTCAATTATGTCTCAATAAAACTGGAAAAACATTGACTGAGTTGGATTTTCTATAACTTGAAACAGAAAGACTTCTAATATATGCATTATCTGCTTGCTTTGTAAATGGATGTATCTAAATAAAGAGGATTTTAATATTTAAAAAACAAACAAAAACAAACAAGCAAAACCTCATGAGCCAATAATATGCTGACAACAAGAAACTCATTTCAACTACAATTATATAGCTAGGTTGAAAGTTATGGGATGGAAATAATATACCATACAATCATTACCTGGAAAAAAGCCAGAATGGTTATATTAATATTAGATATAGTAGACTTTGGAGCAAAGAAAATTAGTAGAGACAAAGAGGGATATTGCATAATGATAAAAGGATGAATCCACTGGGAAGATATAACAATCCTTAATAGGTATATACCAAACAACAGATTGTTACAATATATGAAGCAAAAACTGATAGAGCTAAAAGTGAAAACAGATGAATACACAATTACACGTGGAGATTTCAATACCCTGCTTTCAAAAATTGGTAGAAATATTACACAGAAAATAAGCAAGGATATACAAGAACAAAACAACACAGCATTGATAGGCGATAATTGACATTTATAGAACACTCCACCTAACAACAAGAGAAGACAATTTTTTTCAAGTGCCCATGGAACATTCACCATGACAGATCATATTCTCTGACCATAATGGAATCTAACCAGAAATCAATAACAGAAAGACAATGGGAAAACCTCTGAACTTTTGAAAATTAAGCAAAAATACATCTAAATGGCCTATGGATCAAGTAAGAAGTCCCAAAGGAAATAAAAACATAGAACTAAATAAAAAATTAAAATACAACATATAAAGTATAAAATACATGAACCACAGTTAAAGCAGAGCTGAAATGTAAATTTATAGCACTAAAATGTTTTCATTAGAAAAGAGAAAGTGTCTCAAATTAATAACCAAATTTCCCACCTAAACAAACTAGAAAAAGAGCAAAGTAAACCTAAAAGAGGTAGAAGAAAAGAAATAATCAAGATAGAGCAGGAATCCTTGAAAATAGAAAAATGATGGAGAAAATCAATGAAACAAAAGTAAATTATTTTTCAAAAATCAATAAAATTGATAAACCTAGCAAAAACGCCAAAGATAAAAAGAAAAAGAAAAAAATCACCAATATCAGAAACAAACTATGGGATATCACTAAAGATCCTTCAGTCATTTAAAGGATAGTAAGGGAATACTATGAACAATTTTATGCTCATAAATTCAACTGCTTAAAAGAAATAGACCAATTCCTCAAAAAACACAAAATAACAAAACTCAATCAAGATGGAATATACACTCAGAATACTTCCATAAATGTTAAATAAACTTTATTCAAAACTTAAAACCACAAGAAAAAGAAATCTCCAGGTGGTTTTGCTGAAGAATTCTATCAAACATTTAGAGAAGAATTAAAACCAATATTACACAATCTTTTCCAGAAAATAGAAAAGGAGGGAATACTTCCTAATTCATTTATAAGACTAGTGTTACCCTGCTATTGAAATAAGATAAAGACAGTGAAAACAAAAAACACAGAGCAACATCTCTCATGAAATTAGACACAACAAGTCCTCAACACTATACTAGCAAACTAAATCCAACCATGTGTAAAAATGTTTATGCAACAAGATCAAGTAGAATTTATTTAAATTATGCAAAACTTGTTCAATGTTTGAAAATTGATTAATTAATGTACTATACCATATCAACAAGCTAAAAATAAAAATCATATAATCATATCAAGTGATGCAGAAAACATATTTGATAAAACCCAATACTCAGTCATGAAAAAAACTTTCAGAAAACTAGGAATCCAAAGGAATTATTTCAATTTGATAAAGAGAATCTACAAAACACTTACTACTAATATCATATTTAATGGAGAAATACAATACCCTCCCTCTGCTATAGACTGAATGTTTGTGTCCCCACAAAATTCATATGTTGAAATCCAACCCCCAATGTGATGGCATTTGGAAGTGGAGCCTTTGGGAAGTAATTAGGTCATGAAGATGGAGCCATTATGAATGGGATTGGTGACGTTATAAAAGACACCCCAGGGGACTTCCTTGGTGGTCCAGTGGTAAAGAATCCACCTTACATAGCAGGGGACATGGGTTTGATCCCTGGTCAGGGAACTAAGATCCCTCCTGCCGTGGGGCAACTAAGCCCACACACCACAACAAAGAGCCTGCATGCCACATTGAAAGATCCCACATGCCTAAATGAAGATCCCAAGTGCCGCAACTGAGACCCAATGCAGCCAAAAAATAAAGAAAGAAAGAAATCTTAACTACAAAAAAAAGACAGCCCAGAGACACCTTTGCCCTTTTTTTGTCATGTAAGGGCACAGTGAGAAGACAGCCAACTATAAACCAGGAAGCAGGCCCTCACCAGACTCTGGATCTGCTGGCACCTTGATCTTGGACTTTCCAGCCTCCAGAACCATAAGAAATAAATTTCTGTTGTTTATTAACTACCCTATCTATGACATTCTGTTATAGCAGCTTGACTTTACTAAGACATGTTCTAAGATTGGGAACAAGACAAGGTTGTTTGCTCTCACCACTCTTATTCCACATGAAGCAAGGAAAATATATAAAAGGCTTACAGATTGGAAAAGAAAAAAGAAAAATGGCCTTGTTTACAGGTGATGTAATTATCTATGTAGAGATTCCCAATGAATATACCAAAAAACTTCTAGAACTAATCAGTGAGTTCAGCAATGTTTCAGGATAAAAGATTGTATGCAAAAATCAATTATATTTCTACATACTAACAATAAACATGTGGAGACCAAGAACTTATATATATATATATATAGAATTTATGTTCCCTCCAAAGTAACTTAAATATGCAGGTATACATTTGACAAAACACATTCTGTATGTTGAAGATTACAAAATGCTGATGAAAGGGATTAAAGAAGACTTAAATACTTGAGCAGTCATTGTGTGTTCATGGACTAGAAGTTTCAACACATTAAAGATGTCAGTTCTCCCCAGATTGATCTATATGTTTAATTCATTTCCTATCAAAATCCCAGCATGTTTTTACAGACATAGACAAGCTTACTCTAAAATTAAAATGGAAAGGCAAAGGAATTAAAATACCTAAGTCACTCTACTGACAGTAATACCTAATATATAGTTACAATAATCAAGACAGTGTGGTACTGGCAATGAGATAGACACATAAATCAATTGAATAGAATGAGGAACCCAGAAATACACCCACACAAGTATACTCAACTTAGTGCTGACAAGCAAAGGCAATTTGATGGGTGAAGAATAATCTTTTTCAACAAACTGCTGGAGCATTTGGACAGCCATAGACAAAGAAGTGAAAATCACCCTAAACCTTACACTTCATACAAAAGTTAACTCAAAATAGATAATCCACTTAAATATAAAATTTAAAACTACAAAACTTTTAGGAAAATATCTTCAGAATCTAAGGCTAAGCAAAGTTGTTAAACTTGAAACCAACTGCACAATCCATAAAAGCAAAAAATGAAAAATTGTCACTTATCAATATTTAAAACTTTTGTTCTGATAGACACAATTAAGAAGATGAAAGGATAAGTTATACACTGGGAGAAAATATTTGAACACCACATATCTGATAAAGGACTAATATCTAGAACATATAAAAGTCAATAGTAACAAAGAAGCAATCTGATTAGAAAATGGGCAGACATTTCATTGAATAGGATTAGAGATGGCAAATAAACATGTGAAAGGTAAAAATACTCACAATCTTTTGCCTCTATAGTGGGGAAAAATTAGCTTTAGATTACAGGCTACTTTGGTTTTGTTTGTTTGTTTCTATTGGAGTATAATAGCTTTAAAATGTTGTCTTAGTTCCTGATGTACAATGAAGTGAATCAGCTATATGTATACATATATCCCCTCCCTCTTGGACTTCCCTCCCCCCCATCCCACCCATCTAGGTCATCACAGAGCACCGAGCTGAGTTCCCTGTGCTATACAGCATATTCCCACTAGCTATTTTACACTTGGTAGTGTATTTATGACAGGCTACTTTGATTCCAAATTGAAAAGCTTAAAAACAGGACCTGAAAGGATCAAACTATTTTCAAGAACCATATTCTAGAATAAGGCACAAGAAAAGTTGTAGGAATATAAGAATATTGAGCACTAAACAAGGTAAACTTATCAGTGTTTAGCATCCAGTGAAAAATTCCAGTCATGTAAAGAAGGAGGGAAATATGACCCAAATGAGGAGAGAAACAAAATTGACCCTGAAATATTAGTGATGATAGGACTGATAGACAAGTACATTGAAATAAGTTTTATAACTGCACTCTACATATGCCAAAAACTGGAGAAATAATTGAATGTATTAAGTAGAGCTGTGAATGATATTTTAAAAGAGCTAAATCCAACTTCTATAGATTAAAACTACAGCTTCTGAGATGGAAAATACACTGGATGGGATTAACACCAGATTAGATACTACAGAAGAAAGATTAGTGACATTGAAGACAGAGCAATAGAACAAAGAGAGAAATCTGGGGGAAGAGAGGGTGCATGAGACATGAAATAATTTCCAGTGGTCTAATACCAGTTTAATTGTAACCCTTTAAAGATGGGGCAGGGAGGAAAATATTTGAAGTTATAACTGAAATAATAATTGCCTCAAATTTTTCCAAATTTGATGAAAATAATAAATCCATGTATACAATAAGTCCTAAGCATATGAACCATGACAAAAACTACAGCAAGTCATATCATAACTAAATTGTTTAAAATGAGTGATAGAGACCATTTTTTAAAGTATGAAAGGAAAAAGGGGCATATTATGTGCAGACTAATAAGAAAGTAATATCAGATTTCTCGTTGGAGACAATGCAAATTAGATGACTATAGAGCTACATGTTTAAATTAATGAACAAAAGAAAATTAAGCTAGATTTATAACTCAGTGAAGATATCTTTTAAAAGCAAATGTGAAATAAATAGGCTTTCAGATATACAAAGCTGAAAGTGGTCATTACCAGCAGAATTCTGCTAGAAGATACATTACAAGAAGTCTTTCAGATGATTCTGAATGAAAATCTGGATCTAAACAAAGTAATAAAGTTTACCAGCAATGGTAACTACATCAGTAAATACTTTTCCTATTGTTTAAATGTCTTCAAATTGCTTTCAAAAATAAGATATTTTGAGTTTTACAGCATATATAGAGGTAAAATGTGTGATAACAATAGCACAAAGATTGAAATTGGAGAAATAAAATCATACCATAGTAAAGTTCTTAATCCATATATGAAGTTGAATAATATAACTTGGAGATACGCTATGGGCAAGTTAAAGATGTATACTTAAAACCTTAAAGCAATCAATAAATACTCTAACCAAGGGGGGAAAGTGGGGGGTGCAGTGGTGGTGGGATGAACTGGGAGATTGGGATTTACATATATACACTAATATGAATAAAATAGATAACTAATAAGAACCTGCTGTATAAACAATAAAATTCAAAAAAATCAGTAAATACTCTAATGAAGGGTAATAGATAATAAACCGATAAAGAATATAAAATGGAATGATAAGACATACCTGATTAATTCAAAAGAAAGCAGAACAAGAAGAAAAGAGGAGCAAAGAGCAGGTGGGTTAAACAGCAAGATGGTAGATTTAAACCCAATCACATCAATAACCACATCAAATATAAATGGTCTAAACACTCCTTAGCTAAAGACTGGGAGACTGGATAAAAAAGCAAGACTCAACTGTATGCTGCCTACAAGAAACCCACTGTAAAAATAAAGGCACACCAAAAAGTAAAAGGATAGAAACAATATGCCATGCTAATGCTAATCAAGAGAAAGTTGGAATGGCTGTATTGATATCAGACAGTACAGGTTTTAAATAGATAACTGGTGTCCATCGATCAGGACACTCAATATTGTTAAGGTCTCAATTCTCTCCAAACTGATTGATTGATTCACTACAATCCCAGCAAGCATCTTAACAGTCATTTTGGTACAAATAAACAAGCAGATTCTAAAATTCACAGGGAAATACAGAGAAATTTGAATAGCCAAAACAATTTTGATAAAGCACAAAGTTGGAAGACATACTTCTAAACTTATTATAAAGGTGTGTCAATCAAGATAGTGGCGTTTCACTGTATAGATAAACATATAGAACAGTGGGATAGAAGAGAGAGTCCAGGAGCAGATTACACATACCTGGATAATTGATACTTTACAAAGGTGCGAAGGCAATTCTGTGGGGAAAGGTTAGTCTTTTCTACAAATGAGGCTGGAGCAATTGAATACCACATTTTTAAAAAAATGAACTGGATCTAAAACTCACACTAGGTACAAAAATTAACTTAAAATAGATCATAGAACTAAACTTGAAACCTAAAACTATAAAAAATTTAAAAGAAAACTTTTGTGACCTTCAGTTAGACAAAGATTACTTAGATATGACCTCAAAGTACAATCCATATGAGAAAAAATTTATAAATCAGACTTCATCAAAAATTTTAAATTATGGTCTTTGAAAGACATTACTCTAAGAGAACAAAAAGACAAGTCAGACTGTGAGAAAATATTTGAAAAGAAGATATCCCACAAAGGACTTCCATCCAGAATAAATAAAGAGCTCTGAAAAATAAACAATCCAATTAAAAAACACAGGCAAAAGATTTGAATCAATACATCACCAAGGAAGATTTACAAATGGCAAGCAAGCATATGAAGGATGCTGAACATCATTAGTAGTTAAAGAAGAATAAATCAAAACCACTGAACATGTAATAGAGTGGCTTTAAAAACGTGTATACCAAATGTTGGTGAAGATGTGAAGGACTGAACTCTCATACACTTCAGATGGGATAGTAAAATGGTACAGCCACTTTGGAAAAGAGTTTGACAGTTTCTTAAAATGTTAAACATACACCTACCATATAATCTAGCCATTTCACTCCTAAGTATCTACCCAAAAGAAAAAAACTAGCATGTGTCCATACAGACTTGTGCAGGAATAGCAGCTTTATTTTTAATAGCCAAAAACTGGAAACAATCCAAATACCTATTAATAGGTGAAAAAATAAACAAATTGTTGTATGTCCATTCAATGGAATACTAATCAGCAATAAAAATAACAGTAATAAAAAGGAATAAACTGTTGATACATACAACAAGGATAAATCCCAAAATAATTATTCTGAGCAAAAGAAACATAAAAAGATTGCTACTGTATAAGTGCATGTACATAACATTCTAGAAAAAGCAAACAAACAAGTTTATAGTGACAGAAAGCAGCTCACTGGCTGACTGGGGACTGAGTGGGAAAGGGGTAGAACAAAGCAGTGCAGGGAAATTTGGGGGGTTAATAGATATATTAATTATATTGATTGTAGTGATAATTTCATAGGTGAATACATACATCAAAACATTAATTGTAAAAGTTTATATATGTGCAGTTTATTATATGTCAGTTATACCTCAGTAAAGTTGTATAATGAAAAGCAGGTTATGAAACACTAAGTAAGAGGTTCTATACACTAGATACTACAATATGTAATTGCTGAAAAAAATGAGTTGGTATATGTAGTAATATGGAAATATGTCATGTTACGTTTAAAAGAAAAGTAAAATGCAGAATTGCATGTATCCCATGGCCTCAGTTTTAAAGTAAAAAAATCTGGAAATATATGGCAATAATTAACAGAGTATATCTGGGTAGGCAGGCAGGAGGTGGGTGTGGTAGAGATACAGGACCATATCAATTTCTATATTATACAATTCTGTACTGTTCACCTTTTCTTTAAAAACATGCATTATATTTGTCATCAGAAAAATGATATAACATTTTAAAAACATAGGGACTATCTTGTTAAAATTATCTTTTAAATGATGAAGAAATATTTTTGGTATGAAAGTGTTCAAGCATATTGTCGAATACAATAATCCTATTTCAAATAGCATTCACAGACATATGTGTGAAAATTTATGAAAGACAAAACTACAGATGTTAACAGTGAGTATCTCTGGTGTGTTATACTAGACAGTATATATATATATATATATATATATATATATATATATATATATGTATATATATGTACACATTGTATTTCTGTATTTTTGTATTTTCTATAAGCATGTGTAATTATTTTACAGAAAAATATTGGCAGTAGACACTATATTCCTACTGTACATATTGTACCTTTCCCATCCTTCTGTATTATAGGTGATAAAAACCCATTGACTACTTTCCCCAGATCCCATTTCCAGCTTGGTGTCTATTAGGTTCTGTCAATGGGAGGCACTATCAGGAGATTAGAAAGTGGGAGAAAGAGATAAGCCATTTTTCTTTTTTGTTCTTTTCTTTCTTTTCTTCTTTTCTTTTTCTTTTCTTCTCTTCACTTTTCTTCTCTTTCTTTTCTTTCCTTCCCTTTCTTCCCCTTCCCCTATCTTTCCTTGATTCCTCCTCAGGCAGAAAGGGCCCAGTTGTGCAGGTAAGTCACAGATGCTCTGGCAGCCTAGGCAGCAGTGTGCTCCAGGCTCTGGCTCTAACTGTAGCAGTGGGAGTGCCAGAAGCCTTGTTGACATAGCACTTGTCTGCTCTGATCCCCATAGCTTCAGGGCACTCATGTGCTTTGGCTCTGATGATGAAAGTAGCAGGTGACTTCAAGCATGCAGATTTCTATAACATCAGTGTTGCTCTCTCTCACACACATGAATACAACACACATACTTACACCTTAAAATAAAATAACAATGAGAATATGTTGGTCTTGGGGTATTATGATAGTACTCTTATAGTTCTTTTCTTTCAAGTAGATTCCATGCATGACGCCTCCTCTCTATGATCCCCATTTTTTTCTCTTCATTCTTATATCTCTACTGCATTCTCATTGACAAGATTCCTTCTTTGACATAAGACATTCCTTTGCTGATTCTTCTTCTCTGCCCTGTCCTTAATCCAGTATGTTCAAATATTGCCCATTCAAAACAAGTTTTCAAGCCCCCTTGGAGTTTTAGGAGGAAAAGACAAGGGCCCCAAAGGTGAGAACAATTAGTAACCCCAAAACAGAAGAGTCTGATTAAAACCACTGCTTCAGTAGAGAACCAGGAATTAAACACAGAACAATGCCCCAAGGATTTTTCCAGAGCATAGAGAATCCATGTTAGATTTCTCGTCCATATTCACCTACATTAATGGACCATGTGTACCTTCAGATACTCTGTGGTTCATTTTGGGCTTTTTTTCCCTTTCTCCTATTCTTGCTATACTTTCTTTAACCTCTTGATACACACCTACATAGGTTAGTACTAAACACTTAATCATTATTACTTTGTTTATATGGCTTCATATATGGTGTTGTTAGTCTTCCATACTTAAACTTCTTTTTCACAAGTTTCCTGGAAATTCTCAGATATTTTCATTTCAATTGAACTACAGTATTCTTTTGATTACTTCTATCAACTCTAGAGATAGTTATTAAGATTTCTCTAATTTTATACTTATGCACTCAAAAAACTGAGGTATATAGACATTAAATAATTTACATAAGATGACATGACTAATAAGTGGCAATATGGGGAATAAATTCATATCTATCAGATTGCCTGTCATATTAAGAATATCAAATATATAACAATCCTGGCATGCACTTCCCTGACAATTTATACAGACTAAACAGTGGACCTTGTGAGTAACTATCTAACTATCTATCTATCTATCTATCATCTATCTATCTATCTACCTATCTATCATTTCTCACTAGAAAATGAGGATAACCTCTATTCAAAGTAAATACAGGAATAATTCTGGTCCAGCCTAATCTTTCTTTTACGGGCCCCCTAGAGAGTAAGATGGCTCCTTCTTGCTTTAGAGTTCTCAAGAAAGACAAGAAAGGGACCTGCTTTATGGTGTTAATCCCAAGAAGAGTTGTGTCACACTTCAACTCTAACCTGTGATCTCAGAGTGTGGCAAGAGCTGGTGTTTTTTTGTTTTTGTTTTTTTGTGTTTTTTTTGCGGTACGCGGGCCTCTCACTGTTGTGGCCTCCCCCGTTGCGGAGCACAGGCTATGGACGCGCAGGCTCAGTGGCCATGGCTTACAGGCCCAGCCGCTCCGCGGCATGTGGGATCTTCCCAGACGGGGTCATGAACCCGTGTCCCCTGCATCGGCACGCGGACTCTCAACCACTGCGCCACCAGGGAAGCCCTGGTGTTATTTTTTTTAATTACCTGTGTACTGTGATAATGTAGTTGTCAATTCTTCATCACCCTTACTTAATTTTTTTTAATTTACTGTAATATCACCCTAAGTGGTCTAACTCATAGTATCATTAGCCATTGGCAGCGTCTAAGTTTTAGTATTGACTCAGGAATACAAAATCTCCAAATGGAGCAAACTCAAATTTGTATTCATAGAGGTCATAGGTCAGAGGATTCTCTGTGGGACTTCATTTCTCTGCCCTGGAAGCACTTTTTCCCCCACTGCCATATTCACACACATTTCACCAGAGATATCTCAGCCCCCTTTGGTGCTGGCAGTGACTCACTGATTAGCTTGCCTTTCTCTCTGTGTGAGCGCTCAACTCCAGTAAATTCTTTTCTCCTGCCCTTGCACTTAAGATGGGCTGACATTTAGCCCATATGCATGCTTATGATCATGTTGTTTGTTCATAGCCAGTCTTGTATATTGGTCAAGGCCAATGACTTAGGGATTGTTAACATGCTTTGTTTATCATCTGACAAAAAAATCTGCTTTAGATAAATTTACCTCTAACGTGTCAAAATTTATTAACTCACTAATAAGGGAAGCATCAAGATAACAAAAATATTTAGAAGAGAACGTTCCAGTTCTGAAAGGACATTGAAATGGAATGGTTACAAAATTGGAGACTATGAATACTTACATAAATACAAGTAGTTTTTTATGGTAATTCAAGTTTCCTTTCACAAAGCCTTAAATACATAATGTCCTTGCCAGTTGTTACAAAGCAAGCTTGTAGCAATATAGTACATGCTGACTATCAGTCAGAAGATAAAAAAAAACAGGGCATTTATGCATCAAATGTTCTGAATATAGCTGCCTGAGATTGGGATTAAGTTTTCATCTTCCAGCAATAATGAGTAATAGGGACATCTATCAGGAAAGCATGAAACAAAGTCAACAGAGATTGGAAACAGCATACCAAAAAATAAGTTAGTGCCAGTGGGTTTTTTTCAAGCTGAAATGAAGATACAGAATATAAAGCTTTGCCCATTTCTTAGTTTGGGGATAATTGTTTTTTCTTTGACTATCTCTCCTTTTGGTTTCCTCCTCCAAAAAGCAATACTCATTCTCATTTTAATTTACTGTTAGATTAATCGTTTTTTACAATTTTTGAATTTAGCAAAAATTGAACACAGGTTTACTTTATACACTATTATTACAATCATGATCATCAGTAAGATTTGTACTTATATTGATATTATTGCTTTACTTCAACTTTAACACCTAGGAAGAATTTTCATATAATTCCAAAGTAAATCAATCTTAATGATAACAAATTAATTTTTTCTATGAAACTGGGCTTTTAAAGTGTGTTATTTTTCTATATAACCTGATATATTTACATAAGTGCATCAAGAGTGTTACTGAAACTGAGTCCCCCTAAAGCTGAGTTTATGATTAACGTCTCTATCCAAAACTTATTTCCTTTCTTCTCCGGAGCCTGTTCCCCTCAAGATTGAGGAGTATCAAGGAAAAGGGGTAGTGAAACCATATACAAGCCCCAGTGTCCCTGTCTTCTGAAGCAAAAGACTTTTTGGCTTTAGTCTCCCAGGCCTTCACTGAGACTGGAAAGGCTGGCTCAAGAGTTAATGATTAGGAAATGTGAAGATGTAGAAACAAAGTATAGCTTTTTGGCTGGGGAACTGGTAACAATTTAAATAAATCCACCACATAGCAGAATCACAGAACTTCCAGTTCCCTGAAAGATATAGATACAGGCCTGACACACATTCCGACGATGTTTTTACAGGAAGCAGAACCCCACCAGATGAAATCTGCTGACCACAAGCACATAGACCCCAGACAGGTTGAAAACAGAAGATTGGTGATGCTTGAAACATAACCTTTATGCCAACCAATCTGAGAATTATGCATGAGCTGATCAAGCACTCTGTAGCCCCCTCCCTAACACTGCCTTTAAACACCCTTCCCTGAATGGCATTGAGGAGTTTGGGTCTTTTGAGCATGAGATGCCCGTTTTCTTTCCTTGGTGCCCTGCAATAAACCCTGTACTTTCCTTTACCACAACCTGGTGTCAGTAGATTGGCTTTACTGTGCCCAGGCAAATGGACCCAAGTCTGGTTTGGTAACATTACTAAACATACACATGCCTCCTAGTTATATAGCTAAAAACATTTATGGAGAGAAACTACCAAGGCCTGACAACTTTTGTTGGAAGAATATGAAAGGAAATCAAAGCTCTGTTTTAAATAGTTCCTATTACTTCAGAAATGCCCTTTCCCATTTTCATGAACTTATGCAAAGTTAGAGAACAAGGACCAAGAAATTCACCTATATTTGTTTGCATACTTATTACTGTGCAGCAATCCCACATTTCCAGAGATCAACCTAAATTTCTAAGGTTGCTGACCTGACAGAAAAGAGATATTGCTTACTACCTGTGAAGCAGGGACTCTTTGAGCAACAGAGCAAGTACCAGACAGTTCCCTGGGAGGTCTTTTTAGGCATTGTTTTTTTTTTTTTTTTGAAAGTGCAGTTAGCCAGAAGGGTTTTCTTACAGCAGCTATGACAGATGTGGTCTGGCTACTGACCTCGGGTCCATTGGTCACCTGCTTTTTTTTTTTTTAATTAGTTTCTGCTTTATAACAAAGCGAATCAGTCATACATATACATCTGTTCCCACATCCCTTCCCTCTTGTGTCTCCCTCCCTCCCACCCTCCCTATCCCACCCCTCCAGGCAGGCACAAAGCACCGAGCTGATCTCCCTGTGCTATGCGGCTGCTTCCCACTAGCTATCTACCTTAAGTTTGGTAGCGTATATATGTCCATACCTCTCTTTCGCTTTGTCACAGCTTACCCTTCCCCCTCCCCATATCCTCAAGTCCATTCTCAGTAGGTCTGTGTCTTTATTCCTGTTTTACCCCTAGGTTCTTCATGACTTTTTTTTTTCTTAAATTCCATATATATGTGTTAGCATATGGTATTTGTCTTTCTCTTTCTGACTTACTTCACTCTGTATGACAGACTCTAGGTCTATCCACCTCATTACAAATAGCTCAGTTTTGTTTCTTTTTATGGCTGAGTAATATTCCATTGTATATATGTGCCACATCTTCTTTATCCATTCATCCGATGATGGACACTTAGGTTGTTTCCATCTCTGGGCTATTGTGAATAGAGCTTCAATGAACATTTTGGTACATGTCTCTTTTTGAATTATGGTTTTCTAAGGGTATATGCCTAGTAGTGGGATTGCTGGGTCATATGGTAGTTCTATTTTTAGTTTTTTAAGGAACCTCCATACTGTTCTCCATAGCGGCTGCACCAATAGGCATTGTTATCAAGTATAATCCTTGTTTCTTGGTAGTAATTTTGTCAAGTCTGATTAGGTGATTTTACCTTCAAATGTGATATTTCCAGTGTGGTTACAGTTACAAATTTGATTTGATTTCTGTTGAACTACAGTATTGTTTCAATTAATTTTGTCAACTCTAAAAATAGATATTAAGATTATACACATTTTATAGATAAAGAAATTGAGTCACACAGAAGTTAAGGAATTTATTTAAGATTACAGAACTAATAAGTGGCAGAGCTGAGAAATAAATTAATGTCTGTCAGACTGCCATCATATTGAAAATACCAAACATGTAACCATTTTGTCATATGCCTCCCTGGCAATATACAAAGGCTTAAGAGCAGGATTTTGAACAGTCTTCTAGATATCTAGAGTAATCATCTCTAAATTTTTTGTTCCCCTGAAAATTCATATTTACAGTCTGTTTTTACATTAAAGGGTCATAATATAAACACATACGAAATGTTATGTGTTTCTGAATTCTAATGGGCTATGCTCTATCCTGTAATATTCTGAAGAAATTAATCTCTTGCATCCTAAAATTTGATGACATGAACTACATCATAATATATTCTCTGTGGATTTTGTTGGCGGGTGGGGAATCACTTAAATTGCATGCCACATGAAGGGTGAGATATTTCTGTTACCCTATGATTTTGGGAGGTAGAATCTAAAAGGAGGAGGAGGAAGAAGAGAAGAAAAAAGAGAAGAAAGAGAGGGGCATCCCTGGTGGTGCACTGGTTAAGAACCTGCCTGTCAATGTAGGGGACAAGGGTTCGAGCCCTGGTCTGGTCCGGTCCACATGCTGCAAAGCAACTAATCCCATGTGCCACAACTACAGAGCCTGTGCTCTAGAGCCAGCAAGCCACAACTACTGAAGTCCACAAGCCTAGAGCCCATGCTCTGCAAAAAGAGAAGCCACCACAGTGAGAAGCCCGCACACCACAACGAAGAGTAACCCCCGCTCATTGCAACTAGAAAAACCCCATTAGTTAATGTTTAAAAAAAGAAGAAAGAGAAAAACTTGATGGTATAAAGACTGAATAGAGAATATCAAGCACAATACCTAAAACACCTCAATGCAAACAATCACAAATTTTTCTCATTCCTTTCACTCAGTCTTCCCTTAGTCACATATAACTAATTCTTTTTCCATTCGTCCTCAATCAGCAGTTTATGGCTTGAAGCCCTTGCTTCTGGACTAACATAGTCCCAGAAAATTTGAATCTCCAGTCGTTTATACAATCCATTCATTGTGGATCTATGCCTAATTTTCATGGAACTCTCTTCCATTATACGCAAACATTGACCTGTAGCTTGTGACAGGGACCCTTAAGTTTACGTGTGTGTGGAATAGAGATACAATACTGACAGGTTTTGTTAATTTATTAGTGTGGTGGAATATATCAGGATAGGAGCATGGATTCACCTACTGGGTAAAATACACAAATATATGGACCTACCAGGACCATTCCTTAGAGATTTAGGAAATATTTGTCAAAAGTAAGTGTAAGAACATTTTATGAATTGTGATTGACAAATCTCAAGGTCCTGAAAAATCTTCCCATAGAGGGCAGGAAGCAGGAGCAAGAAGAACTATAATCCTGCAGACTGTGGGGGAAAAAAACACATTCACAGAAAGATAGACAAGATGAAAAAGCAGAGGGCTATGTACCAGATGAAGGAACAAGATAAAACCCCAGGAAAACAACTAAATGAAGTGGAGATAGGCAACCTTCCAGAAAAAGAATTCAGAATAATGATAGTGAAGATAATCCAGGACCTCGGAAAAAGAATGGATGCAAAGAGCAAGAAGATGCAAGAAATGTTTAACAAAGAACTAGGAGAATTAAAGAACAAACAAACAGAGATGAACAATACAATAACGGAAATGAAAAACACACTACAAGGAATCAATAGCAGAATAACTGAGGCAGAAGAAAGGATAAGTGACCTGGAAGACAAAATGGTGGAATTCACTGCTGTGGAACAGAAGAAAGAATAAAGAATGAAAAGAAATGAAGACAGTCTAAGGGACCTCTGGGGAAACATTAAATGCAACAACATTCACATTATAGGGGTACCAGAAGGAGAAGAGAGAGAGAAAGGACCAGAGAAAATATTTGAAGAGATTATAGTCGAAAATTTCCCTAACATGGGAAAGGAAATAGCCACCCAAGTCCAGGAAACACAGCAAGTCTCATACAGGATAAACCCAAGGAGAAACACACTGAGACACATAGTAATCAAATTGGCAAAAATTCAAAACAAAGAAAAATTATTGAAAGCAGCAAGAGAAAAATGACAAATAACATACAAGGGAACTCCCATAAGGTTAACAGCTGATTTCTCAGCAGAAACTCTACAAGCCAGAAGGAAGTGGCATGACATATTTAAAGAGATGAAAGGGAAGAACCCAGAACCAAGATTACTCTACCTGGCAAGGATCTCATTCAGATTCGATGGAGAAATCAAATCTTTTACAGACAAGCAAAAGCTAAGGGAATTCAGCACCACCAAACCAGCTGTAAACAAATGTTAAAGGAACTTCTCTAGGCAAGAAACACAAGAGAAGGAAAACACCTACAATAACAAACCCAAAACAATTAAGAAAATGGTCATAGGAACATACATATTGATAACTACCTTAAACATGAATGGATTAAATACTCCAACCAAAAGACACAGCCTCGCTGAATGGATACAAAAATAAGACCCATATATATGCTGTCTACAAGAGACCCACTTCAGACCTAGGGACACAAACAGACTGAGAGTGAGGGGATGGAAAAAGATATTCCATGCAAATGGAAATCAAAAGAAAGCTGGAGTAGCAATTCTCATATCAGACAATATAGACTTTATAACAAAGACTATTACAAGAGACAAAGAAGGACACTACATAATGATCAAGGGATCAATCCATGAAGAAGATATAACAATTGTACATATTTATACACCCAACATAGGAGCACCTCAATACATAAGGCAAATACTAAGAGCCATAAAAGGGGAAACTGACAGTAACACATTCACAGTAGGGGACTTTAACACCTCAGTTACACCAATGGACAAATCATCCAAAATGAAAATAAATAAGGAAACACAGCTTTAAATGACACAATAGACCAGATAGATTTAATTGATATTTATAGGACATTCCATCCAGAAACAGCAGATTACACTTTCTTCCCAAGTGTGCATTGAACATTCTTCAGGATAGATCCCATCTTGGGTCACAAATCAAGCCTCAGTAAAGTTAAGAAAATTGAAATCATATCAAGCATCTTTTCTGATCACACTGCTATGAGATTAGAAATGAATTACACGGGAAAAAAACGTAAAAAACACAAACACATGGAGGCTAAAAAATACGGTACTAAATAACCAAGATATCAATGAAGAAATCAAAGAGGAAATCAAAAAATACCTAGAGACAAATGACAAGGAAAACACGACAATCCAAAAACCTGTGGGATGCAGCAAAAGCAGTTCTACGAGGGAAGTTTATAGCTATACAAGCCCACTTCAAAAAACAAGAAAAATCTCAAATAAACAATCTAAACTTACACCTAAAGGAACTAGAGAAAGAAGAACAAACAAAACCCAAAGTTAGCAGAAGGAAAGAAATCATAAAGATCAGAGCAGAAATAAATGAAATAGAAACAAAGAAAACAATAGCAAAGATCAATAAAACTAAAAGCTGGTTCTTTGAGAAGATAAACAAAATTGATAAACCATAAGCCAGACTCATCAAGAAAAAGAGGGAGAGGACGCAAATCAATATAATTAAAAATGAAAAAGGAGAAGTTACAACAGACACCACAGAAATACAAAGCATCCTAAGAGACTACTACAAGCAACTCTATGCCAATAAAATGGACAACCTAGAAGAAATGGACAAATTCTTAGAAAGGTATAACCTTCCAAGACTGAATCAGGATGAAATAGAAAATAGGAACAGACAAATCACAAGTAATGAAATTGAAACTGTGATTTAAAATCTTCCAACAAACAGATGTCCAGGACCAGATGGCTTCACAGATGAATTCTATCAAACATTTAGAGAACAGCTAACACCCATCCTTCTCAAAGTCTTCCAAAAAATTGCAGAGGAAGGAACACTCCCAAACTCATTCTTTGAGGCCACCATCACCCTGACACCAAAACCAGACAAAGATACAACAAAAAAAGAAAATTACAGACCAATATCACTCATGAATATACATGCAAAAATCCTCAACAAAATACTAGCAAACAGAATCCAACAACAGATTAAGAGGATCATACACCATGATCAAGAGGGATTTATCCCAGCAATGCAAGGATTCTTCAATATAAACAAATCAATCAATGTGATACACCATGTTAATAAATTTAAGAATAAAAACCATATGATCATCCCAATAGATGCAGATAAAGCTTTTGACAAAATTCAACACCTATTTATGATAAAAGCTCTCCAGAAAGTGGGCATAGAGGGAACCTACCTCAACATAATAAAGGCCATATATGACAAACCCACAGCAAACATCATTCTCAATGGTGAGAAACTGAAAGCGTTTCCTCTAAGATCAGGAACAAGACAAGGATGTCCACTCTCACCACTATTATTAACATAGTTTTGGAAGTCTTAGCCATGGCAATCAGAGAAGAAAAAGAAATAAAAGGAATACAAATTGGAAAACAAGATGCAAAACTGTCCCTGTTTGCAGATGACATGATACTCTACATAGAGAATCCTAAAGATGCCACCACAAAACTACTAGAGCTAATCAATGAATTTGGTAAAGTTGCAGGATACAAAATTAATGCACAGAAATCTCTTGCATTCCTATACACTAATGATGAAAAATCTGAAAGAGAAATTAAGGAAACACTCCCATTTACCATTGCAACAAAAAGAATAAAATACCTAGGAATAAACCTACCTAGGGAGATAAAAGACCTTTATGACGATAACTATGAGGCACTGATGAAAGAAATTAAAGATGATACCAACTAATGGGGAGATATACCATGTTCTTGGATTGGAAGAATCAATATTGTGAAAATGACTATACTACCCAAAGCAATCTACAGATTCAATGAAATCCCTATCAAATTACAAATGGCATGTTTTCCAGAACTAGAACAAAAAATCTTAAAATTTGTATGGAGACCCAAAAGACCCCGAATAGCCAAAGCAGTCTTGAGGGGAAAAAAACAGAGCTGTAGGAATCAGACACCCTGACTTCACACTATATTACAAAGCTACAGTAATCGAGACGATATGGTACTGGCACAAAAACAGAAACATAGATCAATGGAACAAGATAGAAAGCCCAGAGATAAACCCACGCACATATGGTCAACTAATGTATGACAAAGGAGGCAAGGATATACAATGGAGAAAAGACAGTCTCTTCGATAAGTGGTGCTGGGAAAACTGGACAGCTACCTGTAAAAGAATGAAATTAGAACACTCCATAACACCATACACAAAAATAAACTCAAAATGGATTAGAGATCTAAATGTAAGACTGGACACTATAAAACTCTTAGAGGAAAACATAGGAAGATCACTCTTTGACATAAATCACGGCCAGATCTTTTTTGATCCACCTCCTAGAGTAATGGAAATAAAAACAAAAATAAACAAATGGGACTGAATGAAACTTAAAAGCTTTTGCACAGCAAAGGAAACCATAGACAAGATGAAAAGACAACCCTCAGAATGGAAGAAAATATGTGCAAATGAATAAATGGACAAAGGATTAATCTCCAAAATATATAAACAGCTCATGCAGGTCAATATTAAAAAAACAAACAACCCAATCCAAAAATGGGCAGAAGACCTAAATAGACATTTCTCTAAAGAAGACATACAGATGGCCAAGAAGCACATGATAAGCTGCTCACCATCACTAATTATTAGAGAAATGCAAATCAAAACTACAATGAGGAATCACCTCACACCAGTTAGAATGGGCATCATCAGAAAATCTACAAACAACAAATGCTGGAGAGGGTGTGGAGAAAAGGGAGCCCTCTTGTACTGTTGGTGGGAATGTAAATTGATACAGCCACTATGGAGAACAGTATGGAGGTTCCTTAGAAAACTAAAAATATAACTATCAAATGACCCAGCATTCCCACTACTGGGCATACACTCAGAGAAATGATAATTCAGAAAGACACATGCACCTCAGTGTTCATTGCAGTACTCTTTACAATAGCCGGGACGTGGAAGCAACCTAAATGCCGGACAGATGAATGGATAAAGAAAGTATGGTGTGTATATTCAACAGAATATTACTCAGCCATAAAAAGGAACCACATTGGGTCATTTGTTGAGACGTTGATGGATCTAGAGACTGTCATACAGAGTGAAGTAAGTCAGGAAGAGAAAAACTAATATCGTATATTAACGCATATATGTGGAACCTAGAAAAATGGTACAGATGAACCAGTCTGCAGGGCAGAAATTGAGACACAGATGTAGAGAACAAACGTATGGACACCAAGGGGGGAATGCCGTGGGGGGATGGGGGTGGTGGTGTGATGAATTGGGCAATTGTTATTGACATGTATACACTGATGTGTATAAAATTGATGATTAATAAGAAACTGCTGTATAAAAAAATAAAATTTAATTTAATTTTTTTAAAAAAAGGAATCATATTAGACACTACAAGACCAAATACGTAGGCTTTAATCTGGGAGAAATCAAAATGCTTTGTATGCTAAAAGAGCTTCAAGGAAAGCTGGCCTCACCTTCTCTCACTTCTGTTAGAACTAAACAAAATTATCTTTTTTTTACATCTTTATTGACGTATAATTGCTTTACAATGTTGTGTTAGTTTCTGCTGTATAACAAAGTGAATCAGCTATACATATACATATATCCCCATATCTCCTCCCTCTTGCGTCTCCCTCCCACCCTCCCTATCCCACCCCTCTAGGTGGTCACAAAGCACGGAGCTGATCTCCCTGTGCTATGCAGCTGCTTCCCACTAGCTATCTATTTTACATTTGGTAGTGTATATATGTCCATGCCACTCTCTCACTTCGTCCCAGCTTACCCTTACCCCTCCCCGTGTCCTCAAGTCCGTTCTCTACATCTGCATCTTTATTCCTGCCCTGCCACTAGGTTCATCATTACCATTTTTTCTAGATTTCATATTATATGCGTTAGCATACGGTATTTTAAACAAAATTTTCTTGCTTGCTGAGTGATGTATTTCTATACATTTTTTTGCAGTATTACACATTTTGATGTTACTTAGTGGGTACACAAAACTTTACAACTGTCATATCTTGAAAATAATGAACAAATTGCAATAAAACAAATGGAATAGCAGATGAAAACAAAATGTCAACTTTATTAAGAGGGGGAAATAAATTGCAGGATATTGCTCATTATGAGAATAAAATGAGAGTAACAGAAACCCAGATTTAAACAAACTGTCCATCACCTAAAGGCCTTTCTAGTCTAGAAGAAGCAGAGAGAGCCTACAAGTTGCACTGCTTGAACTTTCATTATAGGGAAGTAAATATCACAAGTAGGAAAGAACATTGTGAATTGTCTGCTAGTGCCCTTTGTCAGATTCTGCTATGTTGTTCATTTCTTTCTTATTGAAATATAACAGCTAGTTTAGGGATATTTTTGTTTACCCAACCATATCCATTGAAAAGCATTTCTATGTTTGTGGTTGATTTTCGACTGTGGCTTTTTGTGATATTATGATTGATTTTTTTTTTTCAATTTCGGTTGGGTCAGATTTTGTTTGGGGATTTTTCTCTAGAAATAACCTAAGGAAGGAAGTATTAGGAGACCTGAATGAAAGGAGAGACATACTGTATTGTGTTCCAGGTTCAGATTCAAAACTGTAAAGAATTAATTCTCCCTAAAATAAAGTTATTAATCCACTACAATCGCAATCAAGACACTTAGCATGCTTTTTAGTGAAGCTTGACTAACAGGTCTTAAATTTACCAGAGATAAAGTATGAGAGATAGCCTGAAAAAAATATGTAAGGATTATTTTACCTGCATCTTTATTATATGAAAAAGAGATTTGCTACCTCCTTTTCTTTTTTCAGGAAATCACAGACCCTAGGGGTTTAAAAGAAAATTGAACAGACATATGTTTCCATTACACATTAAAGTTCTTTAAAATGAACACTTCTTTCCTTTAACTGTATTTTGGTTCAACTTGGAGGTTCTCCTCCTTCTAAACGAGGGAAGGACCTCCTGCTTTCCCCATCACAGGGAGGGGGCGGAGCATCCTCTAGAAGCTTGGAAGTGAGCCGGCCCTGGCCAGTCTTGGGGGAGGAGCCGCATTACATACAGACTTTGGAAGCCTCCGCCAAAGAGAGAAGAGAAGAAGCTTGGAGGTAATGGCTGTCGTAAAAAGCTAGTTATTTTCGGAGATTTCTGGAGACTTGGCAGTTAAGGTGAGAAAAGAAGGGACTGCTACTTTGGAGTCGTGGGAAAGGAGTGTCGTTTTTTGAGAGTCGTTGTTTCTGTGAGGGAATTATATCTGAATTTTGTATTCCTTCCAGATATTTTAAAAGTACACACT
This sequence comes from Mesoplodon densirostris, assembly GCF_025265405.1. Taxonomy (NCBI): domain Eukaryota; kingdom Metazoa; phylum Chordata; class Mammalia; order Artiodactyla; family Ziphiidae; genus Mesoplodon; species Mesoplodon densirostris. The sequence continues at coordinate 45,802,447 of NC_082681.1, read as the reverse complement.
TTAAAAGTGGGGGAGGTGATCAGATTACACCTGCGGAAAAAATACTTCATGAGGTTGCAAAAGCTGACTTTCGAATAGGGCATTTTATCTTTCAGTCAAAAAGCAATGGTAACAGAGATAAATGATGAAACAAAACTTGAAAATTAATCTTCCTTACTTGAAAAAAAAGATTGTGATAATGCCAAATGAAAAATGAAGTTATTAGTTTGGAGTGTTGCCTTTTTATATTACTTTGGTTGTTGATTGTGTTTCCAAAAAATCTTACTGTTTTGATGGAGTTTGTATAGTAATAATCTGAAGTAATGTATAACTGCAAATTTAAGTACTTCTGGCAATAAGAAGTTTAGTTTATTGTCAGGGAATACTCAATGTCTTAAGAGGATCGCTTTTTTATGGATGTGCAAAGGACGATCACTGTCTACATCTCTACCTAGCTATCAAAAGAATGATATAGTCCTATTTGTACTGTAATATGAAAAATATTTGTAAGATCATAAACTGAAGAATAATAGACTTATATTGATATAATAAAACACAGCAATATATCTAGTAATAAATGTCTAAGGAGAAAAGAGAGGAGATTTTCCACTTCTTTTCCCACATTTCACTTAGCATGAGTAGCTATGTCAGCATAAAAAAAAAACTGAGATGAGAATTTTAAAACATGGGAGAAAAAAACTACCTGCCAAAAAAAATGTGTAAACATATAGAAACATGGAAATATGTTCAAATATATTGGTGAATAAATGTAATTTAAAATAGTGTATTCTGATATGTACATATATATGAATACATTATTTGAAATTACATATGTACACACACACATATATATATGATGAGGGAAAAATCAAGGGGATTAGACTCAAATGTAAGCAGTAAACAACTCAGGGGTTGGAGAAAGAATGGTGAGTATTTTCTTCTTTAGATTTTATGCACCTTTAGATTTTTATTGGAAACACATAATGGAGCTGAAAGAGAAAAATCCATTTTGTTACAGACATTTAAAAAGATACCCGCACACACTCCATTGTCTTTAGCTGAAGGTGGATTTTTCTGTGGATCTGAGAAGGCTGGTTATCTGGTTGCTTGTGCGTTTCTTGAAGTTCAGATATTTAGACTATTGTACAGACTTTGGTTCAAGCAGAAGATATTTATTTGTATTTTTATGTACTTTTGAGAAATAATTCAAAAACTGTTTAAAACATATTATGGAATAGTTATGTAGGATAGTACACCCATAATTTTGAATACTATACAGCTGTAAAAAGAATAAGCTAATGCAATGAGCTAAATGTAAAAATAAGAAATGATGTAGAAGGTATACTCTAAAAATAAGCATATTGCAGAATGGCCTGTAATAATATTAGTACATTATATGTAAGAAAATTTTCGAGATATACATGCTACTTTATTAATTGGGGATATATAAGTGTAGTTGGAAACAGAACATTTCAACCTTTTATATATTACATTTCTCCATTTTTAAATCTTATTTTTAAAATAGTAAGCTTGAATAATTTTCATTGTGAGAAAATGAGAAAAAATTTTAGAAATGTAGAATGATCTTGAAAAGTTATTCACAAAAAGTTGATGTAGAAAATATTTATTGACGTGGAAAGATGTTAAAATATATTCTTAGGAGGGATAAAGGTCTTATTTCAAAAAATATGCACATTTATTAATATGTATAAGAAAATCTGTTAATATATAGAGCAAACCATTATTATTTTGAACATTATTGTGGGGATTTGCTTTTTTTCTTGAAAAATTGAAAGATGAAGAAAGATATACAATATGCATGAAAGATATTATAACAAACGTTAAAATGAGGAAATATGATCCCATTTTTCTATGACACGCACACAACTCTTACGTTAATGAAAAAGTCTAGAAGCCTGAGAAGGCTACTGTCTGGATGGCTCTAGTTCCCACCCTGACCAAGGACCCGAGTGTCTGCAGTTCTGGTTCTAGTCACAAGATGGCGCTTGTCAGGTGTCCTAAATTCAGGCAACCATTTTCATGAAGTGGACAAAGCAATGAAACGTATTTTCTATTATGAGACAGGTTATGAGACAGTATGTAGAGTGTGACTGCCGTTTGGTGAAAAATTGCACATGTATAGAATTTAAAAACACACAAAGACTGATGTGAGAGTTCAAACAGAAAGCATTAAAAAAAAGTAGCTACACAGATTTGGCCTGTAGAAAGGCACAAGGCAATTATTTCCCTTCTTTCCTGTCCCCAGAGCATACTTTTCACTAGAGGGATGATTTTAGCATGAACCTAATAACATAACTGTGTCGCAAAGAACATTTCAAATAACAAGAACAAGAAGGAAAATAAACAAGGCATCTACATCACATATGAGATTTCATTTCATTCATGTGTTTCAGAATGACATGCCTGCTAAAGTTTTGGTAGGGAAGCTTCTTTATGCCTTTTCCGTTTAATTGGTTTGATTCACTTGGACAGCTTAGGGTAATATCAGAGATGCACATGCCCTGGGGAATCTGCATGTGATACCAGTTGAGCCTCAGAAAGTCAGCACGACCACAAAAGTGCCGAGCAGGGAGAAGGCTCTGCTGGACAAGCAGTTGAAGTGAGAATAAAAACAACCGGTCACAGGGCCAGACCCTGCATGATCCACGTGACATTGGGTAAGGCTCTTCCCATCTCATGAAATATTTCACATTAAAAACATGTTGAGAACTTGGGGTATAATTTATTTTGCTTCCTGCTTTGCAGCCATAGCATTTTTTTTAATTGTCAGTTCTTTATTTTAGCACTAGGCAATATTTACTTAATTTACATACATGTACCCTCCAAAAGTCAGTAAGTATCTCTAAAGTCGAGGATAATGTTCCAAATAGTCCCTATCCCCTACATTAAACAGAATTTGTAACTACAGAAAAATCACATATCTGTTGAATGAGCAAAATCATTCATGTTTTCTTAGAGGCAGCATCATTCTTATTTCCTCCTTAATCATTCACCTCCTTACAAATGTAGGAGAAAAAAGTTACCATTTCTCTCAACCATGACCTCGGTAGGTATAAAATCAAGTGATTCAATGATTGAAATGAAAAACAATATTTTATACACTTTTATATTGAATGAAATTTTCATTTTTATAAAGGAAAATGAAACATTCCTACTGAAAATTAATAAAAGCATGATTTTCTCCATAATATAGCAATAAAATTGTTTTATAATTAATCCTTTAAAAGTATTTCAATCTTTTCATAAAGTGTTAAGTAATAAAACTTGCACAATTACCTTAAAAATGATTCTAAAATTATGAATAAGTGAAATTTATAATTTGCATCTATAGGACTTTATAACCTTGCCCTTCTAACAGAATGGAGCTTACATTTTTTTACTGTAAAATTCAATAAATATAAATTAGCTTCTATCTTGAATATAGATCATTATACATAGCTTGCTAGACACATCCAAAAATATATACTTGAAATAAGAATTATAATGAAGATGATTAAATAACTAACTCCAAATTTAATCACTCTGAACCTTATCTTTATATTATACCAAATATGTTAGTAATACTTATCTACATTTCAACATGTTGTTATAATGTACATAAATTTATTAGTGATAGATATACTTGAATTTCAGATAATGCATTAAAAAGTTCTGCACAGTATGAATATTTAAAAATATGATTCAATTAAAAATTATCTTTTCAAAGGAAAAAGTAGATCACGATTTAACTTCTTGAACAGCTGAAGGTGAGACTGTCATTCATTCCTAAAACATCAACTCAAACCAGAGAAGATAAATCTTGATGAAAATGAATGCCTCTCTCATAGTAGACATCAGTAAATATTTGATAAAATTAGGCACCAGATCCTCAAAGTTTCATTGTCACTGTTCTTTACGTTTATGCTAATAGAATATAATAATCATATAGAACACATTTTCATCTAGCACCTAACTTCCCTGAAGGACTTATTCCACCTTCTTAATACCTCATTGTCATTACATAATAGGAGCTAAATTATAGTTTTGATTATACATGCCTAATTAAAAAGAAAACTCATGCTAATTGGGCTCCTAGCGTTGCTATGTAGACCAGTCCCAAGAAGATCCACCCTCATACCACACACTACTCATTTATAATCCTGGTCAGCTTGTTAATGACCTTCCAAAATCAACAAGGATCCTCCTGCCCCATGTTGCCCACACCAATAAAACGAGCCTGAGTTTGGTAGCTGTGCTCTAAGAGCACATGTTCTCCCCTACCCGCCAGGCTGTGGACGGGGCTGCTTAATCTCGTCCGCAGGGGAAGCGGCGCAGTTTTCCAGGGTAGGCGGGGCGGGCTGCTCACTGACCCAGCTCTGAGGGCTGGGTGTGGTGTTTCTGCACAGGCCCGCTGCCGCGGCCATCTTGAACAGAGGTGCCGTGTGCAGAGCTTCTGTGCACGGCCCGCAGAGCTGAGGTGATGGCAGCAGCCATTTTGCACTGGCAATTGCGTTCTGAAGTGCTGGGGAGCGAGGCCTCTGCTCGCGGCGCCTGTGACTGAATGAAACTAGACCCTATGTTCTTCATGACACTTTTATTTCTTAAATTCCATATATATGTGTCAGCATACAGTATTTGTCTTTCTCTTTCTGACTTACTTCACTCTGTATGACAGAATCTAGGTCCATCCACCTCATTACAAATAGCTCAATTTCGTTTCTTTTTATGGCTGAGTAATATTCCATGGCATATATGTGCCACATTTGTAAATAGAGCTGCAATGAACATTTTGGTACATGACTCTTTTTGAATTATGATTTTCTCAGGGTATATGCCCAGTAGTGGGATTGCTGGGTCATATGGTAGTTCTATTTGTAGTTTTTTAAGGAACCTCCATACTGTTCTCCATAGTGGCTGTACCAATTCACATTCCCACCAGCAGTGCAAGAGTGTTCCCTTTTCTCCACACCCTCTCCAGCATTTATTATTTCTAGATTTTTTGATGATGGCCATTCTGACTGGTGTGAGATGATATCTCATTGTAGTTTTGATTTGCATTTCTCTAATGACTAATGGTGTTGAGCATCCTTTCATGTGTTTGTTGGCAGTCTGTATATCTTCTGTGGAGAAATGTCTATTTAGGTCTTCTGCCCATTTTTGGATTGGGTTGTTTGTTTTTTTGTTATTGACCTGCATGAGCTGCTTCTAAATTTTGGAGATTAATCCTTTGTCCGTTGCTTCATTTGCAAATATTTTCTCCCATTCTAAGGGTTGTCTTTTGGTCTTGTTTATGGTTTCCTTTGCTGTGCAAAATCTTATAAGTTTCATTAGGTCCCATGTGTTTATTTTTGTCTTTATTTCCATTTCTCTAGGAGGCGGGTCCAAAAGGATCTTGCTGTGATTTATGTCATAGAGTGTTCTGCCTATTGCAGCCATAGCATTTTAAAAGTCACATTTCATAGTACAATCACGTTAGATTAAGAATTTGAGATACAATTCATTTTGCTCCTGGTTTTGCCGCCATAACGTTTTGTAATTAAAAGTCTTAGCTTCTAGTTTTGGGGGAAATATCTCATGTATTAAAACCACTATGAAGAAATAGTGCAAGAGGCTATTCAGGTGGCTGCCAGAGGTTCCAGCCAATGACCTGACTCTACAATCCTTGAGACCTTTGCTAGGTTGTCATCACCACATGCTAGATAGCATAGTTACAAGTATTTCTTAAGACCTACTTAAGGTCTCACAGCCTTCCTTGAATAGACTTCTGCATACTCTCTTGAATAAGGTTGTTGATGCTGAACCTCACTATCTGTGTCCATGAGATCTTTGGTTGCTTTGGACAGACAGGGCAGCACTAGCAGCTTTGGAAACATTAAAGCCCAGCATTCCCTCGTGATAACCCAGTGGGATTTAAAAGGCCCAAATTATCCAAGAACACAAATAATTTTCCTGCCACTTCCAAAGCCCCTCCCACATGCATTCCATTCTTACAGTACAACAGATATAATAAAGGTGTGATATTGGGTTTGTGTTATCATAATTCTTCTCTGTTTTCCTTCCCCTCCCCCAAAAGATGTCCATGTCTCCAACCTCCTCTGTCCGATATGCACTACTTATTTTTCTGATTCGTATCTTGCCTCCATCCTCTTTGCCCCCGTTCTTTCTGCTTCAGAGGGTAAACTTCTTATCTGATCCCTTTTCTTTTTTTGCCTATTTCAGTATAATCCAGTTATCGCCCATTGAAAACACTTCAGTCGAGCTACTTTGTGAAGTTTCAGAGGATAAGAAGAGGCTACAGCAGGTGAGAGCCGTTTACTAACCCTAACGCAATAAAGTTAAGGGCTCTTCATAAACACTGATTTTCTAGAAAACAAGGTAGCTAGAACCAGACCAGGGTCCTGAGGAATGTTCCAGCACATTGTGTATCTGTTGACTGAGTTCTTGTCTATATCCCAGTGCACTAACTGGACATGTGCAAATTCAGTTTCCCTGTGGTTAAATTAGGACTTCTTTTCCCCCTTTTCCCTCCTTCCTGTCTCATCGGTCTCTCACTACACACTTAGACAGTTACTAAACTATTTGTTTTATTATTGTACCATTAAATGTGGTTTAATATTTAGACACCCTAGGTTAATGTCAGAGATGCTTGTGAGTCATGCATGTTTCTTTTATTATTATTATTATTAGTTTCTGCTCTATAACAAAGGGAATCAGTCATACATATACATCTGTTCCCACATCCCTTCCCTCTTGCGTCTCCCTCCCTCCCACCCTCCCCATCCCACCCCTCCAGGCGGTCACAAAGCACAGAGCTGATCTCCCTGTGCTATGCAGCTGCTTCCCACTAGCTATCTACCTTACGTTTGGTACTGTATATATGTCCATGCCTCTCTTTCGCTTTGTCACAGCTTACCCTTCCCCCTCTCCATATCCTCAAGTCCATTCTCAAGTAGGTCTGTGTCTTTATTCCTGTTTTACCCCTAGGTTCTTCATGACATTTTTTTTAATTCCATATATGTGTTAGCATACGGTATTTGTCTTTCTCTTTCTGACTTACTTCACTCTGTATGACAGACTCTAGGTCTATCCACCTCATTACAAATAGCTCAGTTTCGTTTCTTTTTATGGCTGAGTAATATTCCATTGTAAATATGTGCCACATCTTCTTTATCCATTCATCCGATGATGGACACTTAGGTTGTTTCCAGCTCTGGGCTATGGTGAATAGAGCTGCAATGAACATTTTGGTACATGTCTCTTTTTGAATTATGGTTTTCTCAGGGTATATGCCTAGTAGTGGAATTGCTGGGTAATATGGTATTACTATTTGTAGTTTTTTAAGGAACCCCCATACTGTTCTCCATAGTGGCTGTACCAATTCACATTCCCACCAGCAGTGCAAGAGGGTTCCCTTTTCTTCACACCCTCTCCAGCATTTATTGTTTCTAGATTTTTTGATAATGGCCATTCTGACTGGTGTGAGATGATATCTCATTGTAGTTTTGATTTGCATTTCTCTAATGATTAATGATGTTGAGCATCCTTTCATGTGTTTGTCGGCCATCTGTATATCTTCTTTGGAGAAATGTCTATTTAGGTCTTCTGCCCATTTTTTGACTGGGTTGTTTGTTTTTTTGTTATTGAGCTGCATGAGCTGCTTCTAAATTTTGGAGATTAATCCTTTGTCCGTTGCTTCATTTGCAAATATTTTCTCCCATTCTGAGGGTTGTCTTTTGGTCTTGTTTATGTTTTCCTTTGCTGTGCAAAAGCTTTGAAGTTTCATTAGGTCCCATTTGTTTATCTTTGTTTTTATTTCCATTTCTCTAGGAGGTGGGTCCAAAAGGATCTTGCTGTGATTGATGTCATAGAGTGTTCTGCCTATGTTTTCCTCTAAGAGTTTGATAGTTTCTGACCTTACATTTAGGTCTTTAATCCATTTTGAGCTTATTTTTGTGTATGGTGTTAGGGAGTGATCTAATCTCATACTTTTACATGTCCCTGTCCGGTTTTCCCAGCACCACTTATTGAAGAGGCTGTCCTTTCTTCACTGTAAATTCCTGCCTCCTTTATCAAAGATAAGTTGACCATATGTGTGTGGGTTTATCTCTGGGCTTTCTATCCTGTTCCATTGATCTATCTTTCTGTTTTTGTGCCAGTACCACACTGTCTTGATTACTGTAGCTTTGTATTATAGTCTGAAGTCAGGGAGCCTGATTCCTTCAGCTCCGTTTTTCGTTCTCAAGATTGCTTTGGCTATTCAGGGTCTTTTGTTTTTCCAAACAAGTTTGGAATTTTTTTGTTCTAGTTCTGTGAAATCTGCCAGTGGTAGTTTGATAGGGATTGCATTGAATCTGTAGATTGCTTTGGGTAGTAGAGTCATTTTCACAGTATTGATTCTTCCAATCCAGGAACATGGTATATCTCTCCATCTATTTGTATCATCTTTAATTTCTTTCATCAGTGTCTTATAATCCTCTGCATACAGGTCTTTTATCTCCTTAGGTAGGTTTATTCCTAGATATTTTATTTTTTTCGTTGCAATGGTATATGGGAGTGTTTTCTTGATTTCACTTTCAGATTTTTCATCATTAGTGTACAGGAATGCCAGAGATTTCTGTGCATTAATTTTATATCCTGCTACTTTACCAAATTCATTGATTATTTCTAGTAGTTTTCTGGTAGCACCTTTAGGATTATCTATGTATAGTATCATGTCATCTGCAAACAGTGACAGCTTTACTTCTTCTTTTCTGATTTGGATTCTTTTTATTTCCTTTTCTTCTCTGATTGCTGTGGCTAAAACTTCCAAAACTATGTTGAATAAGAGTGGTGAGAGTGGGCAGCCTTGTCTTGTTCCTGAGCTTAGTGGAAATGGTTTCAGTTGTTCACCATTGAGGACTATTTTGGCTGTGGGTTTTTCGTATATGGCCTTTATTATGTTGAGGAAAGTTCCCTCTATGCCTACTTTCTGCAGGGATTTTATCATAAATGGGTGTTGAATTTTGTCAAAAGCTTTCTCTGCATCTATTGAGATGATCATATGGTTTTTCTCCTTCAATTTGTTAATATGGTGTATCACATTGATTGATTTGCATATATTGAAGAATCCTTGCATTCTTGGAATAAACCCCACTTGATCATGGTGTATGATCCTTTTAATATGCTGTTGGATTCTGTTTGCTAGTATTTTGTTGAGGATTTTTGCATCTATGTTCATCAGTGATATTGGACTGTAGTTTTCTTTCTTTGTGACATCCTTGCCTGGTTTTGGTATCAAGGTGATGGTGGCCTCGTAGAATGAGTTTGGGAGTGTTCCTCCCTCTGCTATATTTTGGAAGAGTTTGAGAAGTATAGGTGTTAGCTCTTCTCTAAATGTTTGATAGAATTCTCCTGTGAAGCCATCTGGTCCTGGGCTTTTGTTTGATGGAAGATTTTTAATCACAGTTTCAATTTCAGTGCTTGTGATTGGTCTATTCATATTTTCTATATCTTCCTGATTAAGTGTTGGCAGGTTGTGCATTTCTAAGAATTTGTCCATTTCTTCCAGGTTGTCCATTTTATTGGCATAGAGTTGCTTGTAGTAATCTCTCATGATCTTTTGTATTTCTGCAGTGTCAGTTGTTACGTCTCCTTTTTCATTTTTAATTCTATTGATTTGAGTTTTCTCACTTTTTTTCTTGATGAGTCTGGCTCATGGTTTATCAATTTTGTTTATTTTCTCAAAGAACCAGCTTTTAGTTTTATTGATCTTTGCTATTATTTCCTTCATTTCTTTTTCATTTATTTCTGATCTGATCTTTATGATTTCTTTCCTTCTGCTAACTTTGGGGGTTTTTTGTTCTTCTTTCTCTAATTGCTTTAGGTGAAGGATCAGGTTGTTTACTCGAGATGTTTCCTGTTTCTTAAGGTGGTATTGTATTGCTATAAACTTCCCCTTTAGAACTGCTTTTGCTGCGTCCCATAGATTTTGGGTCATCGTGTCTCCATTGTCATTTGTTTCTAGGTATTTTTTGATTTCCTCTTTGATTTCTTCAGTGATCACTTCGTTATTAAGTAGTGTATTGTTTAGCCTCCCTGTGTTTGTATTTTTTACAGATCTTTTCCTGTAATTGATGTCTAGTCTCATAGCATTGTGGTCAGAAAAGGTACTTGATACAATTTCAATTTTCTTAAATTTACCAAGGCTTGATTTGTGACCCAAGATATGATCTATCCTGGAGAATGTTCCATGAGCTCTTGAGAAAAATGTGAATTCTGTTGTTTTTGGGTGGAATGTCCTATAAATATCAATTAAGTCCATCTTGTTTAATGTATCATTTAAAGCTTTTTTTCCTTATTTATTTTCATTTTGGATGATCTGTCCATTGGTGTAAGTGGGGTGTTGAAGTCCCCTACTATGAGTGTGTTACTGTCGATTTCCCCTTTTATGGCTGTTAGTATTTCCTTATGTATTGAGGTGCTCCTATGTTGGGTGCATAAATATTTACAATTGTTATATCTTCTTCTTGGATGGATCCCTTGATCATTATGTAGTGTCCTTCTTTGTCTCTTCTAATAGTCTTTATTTTAAAGTCTATTTTGTCTGATATAAGAATTGCTACCCCAGCTTTCTTTTGATTTCCATTTGCATGGAATATCTTTTTCCATCCCCTTACTTTTAATCTGTATGTGTCTCTAGGTCTGAAGTGGATCTCTTGTAGACAGCATATATATGGATCTTGTTTTTGTATCCATTCAGCCAATCTGTGTCTTTTGATGGGAGCATTTAGTCCATTTACATTTAAGGTAATTATTGATATGTATGTTCCTATTCCCATTTCCTTAATTGTTTTGGGTTCGTTATTGTAGGTATTTTCCTTCTGTTGTGTTTCTTGCCTAGAGAAGTTCCTTTAGCATTTGTTGTAAAGCTGGTTTGGTGGTGCTGAATTCTCTCAGCTTTTGCTTGTCTGTAAAGGTTTTAATTTCTCCATCAAATCTGAATGAGATCCTTGCTGGGTAGAGTAATCTTGGTTGCAGGTTTTTCTCCTTCATCACTTTAAATATGTCCTGCCACTCCCTTCTGGCTTGTAGAGTTTCTGCTGAGAGATCAGCTGTTAACCTGATGGGGATTCCCTTGTGTGTTATTTGTTGTTTTTCCCTTGCTGCTTTTAATATGTTTTCTTTGTGTTTAATTTTTGACAGTTTGATTAATATATGTCTTGGCGTATTTCTCCTTGGATTTATTCTGTATGGGACTCTCTGTGCCTCCTGGACTTGATTAACTATTTCTTTTCCTATATTAGGGAAGTTTTCAACTATAATCTCTTCAAATATTTTCTCAGTCCCTTTCTTTTTCTCTTCTTCTTCTGGAACCCCTATAATTCGAATGTTAGTGCGTTTAATGTTGTCCCAGAGGTCTCTGAGACTCTCCTCAGTTCTTTTCATTCTTTTTTCTTTATTCTGCTCTGCATCAGTTATTTCCACTATTTTATCTTCCACGTCACTTATCCGTTCTTCTGCCTCAGTTATTTTGCTATTGATCACATCTAGAGTATTTTTCATTTCATTTATTGTGTTTTTAATTGATGCTTGATTCATCTTTAGTTCTTCTAGGTCCTTGTTAACTGTTTCTTGCATTTTGTCTATTCTATTTCCAAGATTTTGGATCATCTTTACTATCATTATTCTGAATTCTTTTTCAGGTAGACTGCCTATTTCCTTTTCATTTGTTAGGTCTGGTGGATTTTTATCTTGCTGCTTCACCTGCTGTGTGTTTTTCTATCTTCTCATTTTGCTTATCTTACTGTGTTTGGGGTCTCCTTTTTGCAGGTTACAGGTTTGCAGTTCCCGTAGTTTTTGGTGTCTGTCCCCAGTGGCTAAAGTTGTTTCAGTGGGTTGTGTTGGCTTCCTGGTGGAGGGGACTAGTGCCTGTGTTCTGGTGGATGAGGCTGGATCTTGTCTTTCTGGTGGACAGGTCCACATCTGGTGGTGTGTTTTGGGGTGCCTGTGGCCTTATTATGTTTTTAGGCAGCCTCGCTGCTAATGGGTGGCGTTGTGTTCCTGTCTTGCTGTTTGCTTGGCATAGGGTGACCAGCACTGTAGCTTGCTGGTCGTTGAGTGAAGCTGGGTGCTGGTGTTGAAATGGAGATCTCTGGGAGATTTTCACCGTTTGTTATTATGTGGAGCTGGGAGGTCTCTTGTGGACCCGTGTCCTGAAGTTGGCTCTCCCACTTCAGAGGCACAACACTGACTCCTGGCTGCAGCACGAAGAGCCTTTCATCATTAACTGCAGAGAGGTTGACTCTTCCTGAAGACGTGAAGAGTAAATTCCCTTGAGACCGATGGGGTTTGGAGGGCTCTGGAGGGGGAGCAGCAGTTCTTCTGTCATATTCCCACTGCTGGCTCACCAGGGTGGTGTGGGACACCAGCTGGCCTGCAGCTTCTATGGCTCCTGTGGCTCTTGCAGGATCCTCATTGGGCCAAGTGCTTGGTTAGCCCTGTGCTGAAGGACACCATGTTCTGCTGGAAGATATTCTCATCACGAAAGCTGAGGTCCAGAGCTGCAGACCAGGCTTCAGTAGGAAATTGCTGCACAGGTACAGAGGGGGCCAGCAGGCCTTCAGGTCCGTCTGCAACCTCGGACTGGAGAGCATTAAACTTGAAAGCTGGAGCAGTCCATCTAGCCTGAAATTCCTCCTTGGGCGCAGCCTTTCAGCAGCGGCCTACTCTTCCTTTTCAATCTCTTCTGGTTTTCTGCAGAAGCAGAGATCAGCTCCATGCATGTTTCTTAACTGTGCTATCTAGTATGGGGACATGACAAGTTAACATAGTTATCAAGGATTTGAAAATTTTCTCTCCACTGAGCTAGTAAAGGTCTCAAACCCACAGCTGTCTGCCTGCCTGCCTGCCTGTTTGAACACGTCAAAAACATAACTCTGTCATAATGCTTCTGTGACAAAACCCAAGGCTAGACATTGGATTCTACAGAGAGAAATCCATATCTCCTCACCAAAGAAATTTTAATGTCCTTTGCTCAGATTGGTTAACGGAATGATTTTGATCCAGCCTGACCCTTCTGTTATATGTGTCTGGAAGAATGATGGCTTCTTTCTTTACAGCCCCTCATGCAGACAGTTTTCTTTCTCTGTGTTTGTTAATCACAGGAAGAGCTGTGTCATACTGCAGCTCTGTTTCTCTAACCTGAATTAGTCAGAGGTGGCAAGAGACAGGAGTTGTGTTTACTTGTTCACTGTGATGATGGATGGGGTTGTGAGGGCCTCACCAACTTTACCTACACTTTTTAATTTTTTGTGTTTGAAATGGCATAAAATTATCTTAAGAGAACTAACCCTCAGAATGATCCACTGGCAGTATGTAGGTTTTGGCACTTCCTGGGAAACAACATCCCTAGGTTAAAGGCAATAAAAATCTTAATTTAACTCAATTTCTTGAATATTTTGTGAACAAAAAAGCTCAATAAAAGAGGATGTTGAATTAGAAATTGCAAACAACAAAAGCACAAGAACAAGAAGTTGCCAACTGTAAATGAGGATAGGATGAAATGGGCATTTCCCTGCATAACAAATTATTTTCAATCATTGTACTGTCAGGACCCTGCAACACAAAAGAGACAGATCATAACTACTCTATGGCTAAGTGAAACTATAATGCAGATATGGTCAGTGCAAGAGCATAGTGCATAAATATATTTTTTAATTTGTGTGAGAGGTGGAGAGTTATAGATAAGTACGGTAATTATTGAAAATTAGTCTGGTTCACCAGTGTGTTCACCAGGAAGGACATAGGTTGACACTCACTGGAGGTTACATTCACTAATTCCCCTACAGTCTGAAGGTGAATGACATCATCCTTGGTTCTACTCAAGAGACAGGATTCCAAGCCCAGGAGGCAGTGAGTACTGGTGGAGAGAGAACACATCTTTCTGTTTGGGATTCTGGTAAGACTTTGGCTTTGATTTTGTTTTGCCGTCTTCCCAGCTTTGTGACCTTGCACATGAGCAAGAGTGCCCATTTCCTCACTCTCTTGTCAACTCTCCATTGTATCATCTTTTGGCCTCATTATAAGTCAAATTAGGTAGAAAAGTGAAATCTCATTGCTGTCTGTGTTTGCATCTCTTTATTAGGGGAGGTGAGTATCTTTATGGATTGTTTAGTTTTAATTTTTATTTTGGATGTTTGGGTTTTGAGGACCCCCACTGAATAGCACCTCCTTTTCTCCACTGAACAAATTGAACAAACTGATATAAAACAAATGAAGTTGCAGATGGAAGCCTAAACATCAGCTTTAGTACAAGGTGAAGGTAAGTTGCAGGGCATTGATTATTGTGAGTCAAGCGGGCTTTAAAACAACAAATTTAAACAATTTTACCAAACAGCCTGGAGGTTTGCAACTGTACAAGAAGGACAGAGATACCCTTGCAGAGATGTAGTTGCACTGCATGAGCTTGCTCACAGGAAAGTAAATGTTGGGAGTGGGTAAGAAGTTTTCCCTCAGAATATTGTGAATTGTCTATTTATGTCCCTTGCTCATTTTTTACCTCACTTTTTTTCCTTATTAATTTGTAATAGCTACTTTAGAGCTGTTTTTTGAGTGAAAAACAGTTTGCCAAGTTTATTCTTATGTTTTCAACTTTGCTTTATAGTGTTTTTTACCATAAGTAGTTTTTTTCAGTTTTAGTATATTCAGTTACATATCTCTCTTCATTAAGGATTTTGGTTGATGTTTTGTGTTTTAAAAATGACTTTACTTGAAAAAAACTGAAACCTTCTGAAGGATGAAGGAGACAAACTGAGTACAAAAGAGACACATCATGTCCCAGGGCCAGAAGAATCAAAATTGTAGAGATTTAATTCTCCACAAAATAAAGTATTAATTCACTGCAATCACAAACAAGGACTTTTATGTGGTCTTTTAGTGGACCTTGACCAGCTGAGTCTTAAAATAATTTGTAGAAAAGTTACTAGAAAAGGCAAAAAAATATGTAAGAGATATTTTCAACTGGGTCTTTACTATATGATAAAGGGATTTGCTATTTCTCTTCAGGAAATCACCTACCCCTGTGGTTTGAATGGAAATGAAAGAGATACATGTTGCCATTTCTCTTTCAAGTCCTTTAAAAATGAACGTTTTTCCCCTTTAAGTGAATTTCAGTTAACTTGACGATTTTCCTCCCTCTAATTGAGGGAAAGGCCCCCTGTTTTCCCCATCACACGGAGGGGGGCGGAGCATCCTCTGAGAAGCTTGGAAGTGAGCTGTGCCTGGCCACTCTTGGGGGAGGGGCTACATTTCATGAGGCTGCAGCTGACAAGAAGCTTCAAGGTAATGGCTGTCTTAAAGCTAGTTTTTTTCTGGGAATTTCTTCGGGCTTTAGTGTTATGGTGAAAGAAATAGAGACTGTTGCCTGGGAGAGGTGGGAATAGAATATAGTGTGGGGGAAATTCCTGTTACTGTGACAGAATCAGTCCCCTGGAAAATTCAGTTTCTCCAGATATTTTTTGAAGTCCACAGTGTGGGAATGGGCGATCAGATTACAGCATCTAAATTAAGACTTAAGTGAGGCATGCTGTTCGTGTTAATTTTTTACATGGTATTCCATGTTTCTATCTTCATTACAGATTTTATTATATTTAAACATTTATTATTCTACAAAAAAATAACTGATAGAAAAGTGTAACCATAAAAAGTGCTTGGCACATACAACCACAAATATAAATGTACAACCAACGTGGAAGGGATTCAGATATGCTGTTGAGTGATAACATTTGTAAAAAAATATGTGCATTTTTCTTACAGAGGGAACTAGATTCCCATGTTAATAGTCAGCATCTCTGGAGTGTTCAGATCCCTGGGGATTTCAAAATATATTTTAACCAGTTTTCAGCATTTTTAGAACTGTTTTATTCCATGATAATTTTTATAATTAGTAGAGCAAAATGAAGCCTGAACAAATTGTACCCACTTGGTTTTAGACACATAAGCATTCACAGACAAACACAGACATTCAGACATTCCGCCCCCCAACACCCCGCCAGTCTTTTGCTGATAGTGGAAATTTTCCTGGATCTGATCAAGCGCGTAGCCTGGTTGCTGTGTTGGCTACAGCCCTACCTGTGTCCTCCTTGCAACTCATTCTTTCAGACCACAGGTATGGCCATGGTCAGCAATAACCATTTTTCTATATCTTTTAAGTTTAAGAGTGAGACAGAGAGAGGATTTGGTTTATTTCTACTAGCAGTTTTAAAAATACTATGTGACATGGTGCATCCATACAACTACAATTGAACGTTAAATAGCTGACAAAGGTATGAAAATGTAGCGATTTGAAAAGATGTCTGAGAAGTAGTACTAGCTGAAAAATGCAAATTGCAGAATGGCAAACACCATATTAGGTCATTTAAAGATAGAGGACTGTGTTAATACAATATGTGTAACAACATCAGAAAAAAATAGAAGGTTACCTACACTAAATGGGATTATTTGTATAGTGTGAGAGGACAGTCCTTACTATCTCTATTTTAAAATAATTCTTAACGCATATTTAGTCATTTCTTAACAATATCAGAAAAAAAGTTTGAGGTAAAATGTTACAAAATTAGGGGGAAAATTACATTTGAAGTGATTAAAATGAAGTCACATTGAAAATACTTATTAATATGGAAAAACTTTCAAACTATGTGCTTGAGCATGGTAAAAATCTGGTTTGAAATTATATATATCATGTATATATGTAAAGAAAAGTATTGAAAGATACTCAGGAAATAATAATATTGATCATTTTTCCAGAATTATACTTTCTTTTTAAAAATCTTATCTTTTCAGTTTTCAGTAAGCATGCAATTTTTTTGTCAGACCATTGCAACTAAAGACAATAGCATTCCATTTTTTGTGTGATGCATAACAAAACTCTAAATTTGAGTATGGTATATTCTAGAAGCCTGAGAAAATTGCTGTCTTGCCAGGATGTATGTTCCCACCCTTCTCCCTTAAGAAGGATCTAGTCTTAACAGGATGCAGCTCTGGTACTGGTCACAAGATGGCGCTTGTAGGGTTTTCCATGTTTTCTCTAGGCAACTATTTTTATGAAGTAAGGAAACAATGCCATGAAATGTATTTTATGTTAGCAGACTATCAGACAACATGTAGAATGTGATTGTAGTTCCACTGAAAAAATTGTACATGCCTAGAAGAAAAAGCCCTACACGAGGACTGATGTGGGGACCCAAACAGAAACATTTTGAAAACAAAGCTACACAAATTTGACCTATAGAAGAAACAAGTCAATTGTTATTTCCCTTCTTTCCTGTCCCAAGAGCATACTTTTCACTAGAGGGATGATTTTAGCATGAACCTAATAACATAACTGTGTCACAAAGAACATTTCAAATAACATGAACAAGAAGGAAAATAAGGCATCTACATCACACATGAGATTTCATCTCATTCCTGTGTTTCAGAATGACATGCCTGCTAAAGTTTTGGTAGGGAAGCTTCTTTACGCCTTTTCCATTTAATTGGTTTGATTCCCTGTCTCCTTTTGGACAGCTTAGGTTAATATCAGAGATGCACACGACCTGGGGAATCTGCATGTGATGCCAGTTGAGTCTCAGAAAGGCAGCACGACCACAAAAGTGCCGAGCAGGCAGAAGGCTCTGCTGGACAAGCAGTTGGAGTGAGAATAAAAACAACCGGGTCACAGGGCCAGATTCTGCACGATCCACGTGACATTGGGTAAGGTTCTTCCCGTCTCACGTTAAAACATGGTTAAATTGAGAATATGGAGTGCAATTTGGTTTTTTTTGAAAAGATGAATTTATTTTTATTTATTTAGTTAACATCTTTATTGGAGTATAATTGCTTTACAATGGTGTGTTAGTTTCTGCTTTATAACAAAGTGAATCAGCTATACACATACATATATCCCCATATCTCCTCCCTCTTGGGAGGGAGATGCAATTTGTTTCGATTCTGGTCCAGTAACCATACTTTTAAAATGAAAACCACAGATTCTAAGCAGAAAAGAATCAAATGTGTTAAGCTTCTATGAAGAAATAATACAGAAGACACAGGATGCAGCCCCAGTCCAGGTTGCACTGCCCTTCTGTGCCCCAAGGCCCGCACTGGCCATCTAAGGAGAGCCACTGGCTGTGATCGCCACTAGGTAGTATATTTCTGTGCTTTGAAGATAAAGCAGAAATCTTCTTTAAAAAAAAAAAAGAAGTTATGCAAATGAGTATGATGATGTCTACTTATGGAAGACTTGCAGGTCCCAGGCAACTGCTTGACTCTCAATAAATCCTTGAAAACTACCCTACCCAATAAGTAGCCATGACAGCCATTCCAAATATCTGACTCCTAAGCTCATCCTCTTAATGAGGTCATTGTGTTGTTGTCTGAATCCAAGAGACACAAACCCCAGTATCTGTGTCTTGCTGCCTAAATAGGGCAGCACTGATAACTTTAAAAGTTTAAAAGATCACCCTAGAATTAACCTCAGGAGGCCCCAAAATACCAAAACACCCAATAACAGCAATGGTGTCCCTGATGCATTTCATTCCTCAACACTCCCCTTTCTGAAGCTCCCACCATACACACGCTCATTCCTTCCTTATATTTAATAGCTATAATAGGCCTACATACAGGGGCATTACAGAACTATTTCTCTTTTCTTGTTTTTTTTTTTTTTTTCGGTACGTGGCCTCTCACTGTTGTGGCCATTCCCATTGGGGAGCACAGGCTCCGGACGCGCAGGCTCAGCGGCCATGGCTCACGGGCCCAGCCCTCCGTGGCATGTGGGATCTTCCCGGACCAGGGCACGAACCCGTGTCCCCTGCATCGGCAGGCGGACTCTCAACCAGTGCGCCACCAGGGAAGCCCTCTTTTCTTGTATTTTTAAATATATTTCCCCAACCACAGTATGTTTCTTTGGTGCCCAGTATTTATTCATCTTTTTGTCTGTCTTCTCCATTTTTATTTTCCACCTTCCTTCTCCTTTGACAGAGAAATCCCTTTGCTTATTCTCTTTTCTCTTTCCTGTTTCTTTGAGTTTTGCTCATTCAGAATTGTTTATTCAAGCTTCCTTGCAGGTTTTCAGGGGGATATGTATGAGCACAGAAGGGGGAAACTGCTTAGTAGACCTAAAATCACTGTGTTTGTGGTTAACCAGGCAGTCATATACAGACCAATGACCTAAGGATTTTTCTAGATGATTTGGAGTTCACTGGTTGATTCCCAGTCCATATCTAGATGCACCAGTCAATCACATGCACATTCACATCTTCAATGGCTCATTTTGAAATATTTTCTTCTTTTCCCCTTCCTTCTTATGTTCATATCTACTCCTTGCTACACGCTTAGACTGTTACTGAACTTTTAAAAATTATTTTAACGTTGTAATATATTTTGATATCTGGTAGTTCCAGTGGTCCCTTTAGTGAGCTGTTAAAGTTAGAACTCAGTCCGAAACCCATGTCTGAATATCTGTTTGAGAACTTCTAACACATAACAAGCTTGGCATAAAGCTTGTCTGAGAAATTCTGTAATTCAGACAGTATATCTTTAACAGTCTCTCATATCTCCTCACTAAAGACCTGATAATTACCTTTATTCATAGTGCTCACAGGAATAATTTTGGTCCAGCGTGGATCTTTCTTTTCCTTTGGGTGTCTCAGAGGCTGGTGGGGGTGGAGGGTGCAGTGAGAAAGGGATTCCCTTTATCCTTAAATTCCCCAAGGCAGATACAATGAAGGTCTTTCTCTGCTTGATAATCCTCTGAAGAACACTACAGCCTAGTCTATCTACTTGAATACCCAGAGTGTAATAAAGTTTTATTTTTTTATTTTTATTTTTTTAAGTTTATTCTTTTTTAATAAATTTATTTATTTTTGGCTGCGTTGGGTCTTTGTTGCTGTGCATAGGCTTTCTCTAGTTGCGGCGAGTGGGGGCTACTCTTCATTGCAGTGAGCAGGCTTCTCATTGCAGTGGCTTCTCTTGTTGCGGAGCACAGGCTCTAGGCACACAGGCTTCAGTAGTTGCGGCACACGGGCTCAGTAGTTGTGGCTCGTGGGCTGTAGAGTACAGGCCCAGTAGTTGTGGCACACGGGCTTAGTTGCTTTGTGGCATGTGGGAGCTTCCCGGACCAGGGCTCGAACCCATGTCCCCTGCATTGGCAGGCGGATTCTCAACCACTGTGCCACCAGGGAAGCCCTGTAATAAAGTTTTATTTGCTGTGTGCTGTGATGATGACGTTGTGGGGTCCTCATCAACCTTTCTTTCATTTTATTTCTTTTAATGTTTCACATTCCATCATCCTGACTCTTGAATTCCTAGCAGCTTCATCCATGGGCACTGTGTAGGTTTTAGCATTACTTGGGAAATACAAAAATCTCCAAATATGGCAGGTTTATCTTCTTGTGACCTCTAGGTCACTGTTTGTTTGTTTGTTTGTTTTTTATTTTTTCCCAATCATGTTTACGTACATTTGACCAGAGATTATTGTGTCTCTTTGGCCCTGGCAGTGATTCACTATCTGGCTTGCCTTTTTCTTATCTGGAATGCTCATCCTTAGTAAGTTTTCTTCTGATACTCTTCTGCTTTAGGTGGGCTGACATTCGGCCAGTGAACATTAATAATAAGATCTTAACTTTGTTTACAGGCAGTTTCAACTGTTTGTGCCTGTGCCTTAGGGGTCTTTGAATATTTCGAATATCCATTAAGAATCTAAAATTTCTTTCTTTAACTATGCTTATGGCCCCCTTGTGGTTTTTGGGAGTATTCTAAATGGACCATTTCTACTCTTTTATATGGACCTCACACACTAAAAATATTGACATTTGTTTATTCTATAACCATTCTGTCTTTCTTATGTTATTTGGCTTCTACTTTCTTACTGGGGTCATATTCTTAACCAGATCTCTGTCTCCAGATTATAGCGCTTTGACTTCTGCTCCTTCCTGTGCTTCTACTCATAAGGTTGAATGGCATGCATCAAAAGTCATGTTCTTAGGTGCCCCCCACAACCTTTTTAAAACAAATCCAGAAGTAGAAGTTAATAAAAGTTAGTTAAAACTTGGAAGCAACCTAAATGTCCATCGCCAGAGGAATGGATAAAGAAGATGTGGTACATATATACAATGGAATACTACTCAGCTATAAAAAAGAAAAAAAATAATGCCATTTGCAGCAACATGCATGGACCTAGATATGGTCATACTGAGTGAAATAAGTCAGACAGAGGAAGACAAGTGTCATATGATATCACTTATATGTAGAATCTAAAAAAAGATACAGATGAACTTATTTACAAAACAGAAGCAGACTCACAGACACAGAAAACAAATTTATGGTTACCAAAGGGGAAAAGTGGGGGGAAGGGGTAAATTAGGAGTTTTGGATTAACATATACACACTACTATATATAAAATAGGTAATCAACAAGGATCTACCATATAGCACAGGTAACTCTACTCAATATTCTGTAATAACCTATATGTGGAAAGAATCTGAAATAGAATGGATATATGTGTATGTATAACTGACTCAATTTACTATACACCTGAAACTAATAAAACATTGTAAATCAACTATACTCCAATATAAAATAAAAATTAAAAAAATAAAGATGCTAAGCATAACAAAAATATATAAAGAAGTTAAACAAATTGAATATCTAATATATTCTTTGTACACTCCAGAGGATATTTTTACACATACCAGTGGAACTCACAACCTCCTTTGGCAATCATTGGCCTAAAGTAGAAACAAAATTCCTGTGTGTATCCCCATTACTCTCACTGTAAAATTCCAACTTCTTAGATAGGTCATATTCTGATTGGATTCCTGTTTAAGACTTAGGTTTATTAAGGTATAATTTACATAGAGTTAAATTCACTCTTTTAGGTATATAATTTGATGAGTTTTGACAAACACATACAGTCATGTAATAACCAGTACAGTCAAGGTATAGAATATTTCCATAACTCCAAAACGTTCCTTCTTGCCTGACTGTAGTCAATACTCTCTCTCAACCCCAATTCCTAACAACCATTGGTCTGATTCCTGTCCCTATAGTTTTTCATTTTCCAGAATGTCATATAAATGGAATCATACAATATCTAGCCTTTTGCACCTGGCTTCTTTCACTTAGCATAACGTTTCTGATATTTACCCATGTTGGTGCATGTATTAGTAGTTTATTCCTTATTATAGCTTACAGGTATTCTGTTATTTTACAATTTCTGTATCCACTCACCAGTAGATTTATAGTTTATGCTGATTATGATTAAAGTTGTTATAAACATTCCAGAACAGATCTTTGTACATAAGTTTCATTTCTCTTGGGTAAGTACCCAAAGAATGGGATTTCTGGGTTTTTGGTACGTGTATGTCTATATTAGAAACTGCCAAACTGTTTTCTAAAGTAGCTGTGATATTTTGCATTTCCACCAATAATGTATAAGTTCCAGTAGCTCTGCATCATTGCAAGCAGTTGATATTGTCAGATTTTTTTCTCTTTTTAATATTAGCCACTTTTATAAAGGTGTTAGTGGTGTCTCATTGTAGTTTTACTCACATATCTTTAATTACTAATAGTGTTGAGCATTATTTAATGTGTTCAATTGATGTTTATATATTTTCTTTCATGCAGATCTATTTAAATTAGTTGTCTATTTTTTAAATTGGGCTGTTAATCTTATTATTGAATTGTAAGAGTTCTTTATATATTCTGGATACAATTTTTAAAATCAGGTACTTGTTTTGCAAATATATTCTCCCACTCCGGATTTTCATTTTATTTTTTGAAGAGCAGAAGTTTTCAAGTTAAATTTATGAAACTTTTTTATGGTCCATGCTTTTTGTGTTTTAATAAATCTTTGCCTAAATGAAACTCTCGAAAATTTTCTGCATTGTTTTCTTCTAGGAGTTTCATAGTTTTTGCTTTTACATTTAAGTCAGTAATTCATTTTGAGTTAATTTTTGTATATGGTCTTATCTAAGGGTTCAGAGTGAATATTTTTGCATATAATGCCCAATTTTTCCAGCACTATTTGTTGAAAAGACCATTATTTCTCCATTTAATTACCAGTGTCAGAAATCAGTAGACCATATTTGCTGGTCTATTTGTATTTTATTTATCTATATGTCTATCCTGTGCCAAATAATATACTATTTTGATTACTATAGTCTTGATATCAGGTAGCGTGAGTCTTCCAACTTTGTATTTCCTTCTCAAAATTGTTCTGGCTGTTCTACTAGTTCCTTTGCTTTTCCATATACATTTTAGAGATACCTTCTCAATTTCTACAGAAATCCTGCTGGGATTTTGATTGAGATTGCAAAGATTCTATAGATATGTTTGGGGAGAAGTTACATCCTAAAAATAGTTCATCTCTCAGTCAGTGAATTTGATGTATTTCTCCATTTATTCAGCTCTTCCATAATTTCTCTCACCATATTTTTTGAAGTCCTCAGCATGGAAATCATGCACATATTTGTTAGATGTATTCTAACAGTATTTCCTGGGTTTTGATGATATAATAAATGGTACTTTGCTAAACTTTAACTTCCAAATTTTATTATATAGAAACAAATTATGTTAGCCTTATATGCAATTATACTGATAAACTTACGTATTAGGTCTAGTAGCTTTTTTTTCTATTGGTAAATTAATTGGGATTTTCTGCATAGATCATCATGTTGTCTGCAATTAAAAACAGTTTTATTTCTTCCTTTCCAATCTGCATAGCTTCAATTTATTTTTCAGGTGTTATTTATTGGTTAGGATCTCCAGTATAATGTTGAATAGAAGTGGTGAAAACAGCCACCCATGCCTTGTTCCTGATTTTAGGGGAAAAGCAGTCCATGTTTCACCATTAAGTGTGATTTTAACTTTAGTTTTTTTATAGATAACCTTGATCAGGTTGATTGAGATCCCTTTAAATCCTAGTTTGCCAAACATTTTTATCATGAATGTCTGTGGAATTATGTCAGATGCTTTTTCTGCATCAATTGAGATGTTCTCTATTTTTCTTCTTTACTTAGTCTGTGATATTGTGAGTTACATTGATTGATTGGCAAATATATAACCATCCTTACACTTCCAGGATAAACACCATTTATTCACAATATTTTATCCTTTTTCTATACCACTGGATGTTTTTCTGTATCATTTTCTATGTAATTCTATATCATTTCTGTATCTGTATCATTGGATTTGTGTCTTTGTTTCTAAGGCATATTGATCTGTAATTTTCTTTACTTGTTATATTTTTTTCTAGTATGAGGTTAATGATGCTATCATAAAATACGTTGGAGATTGTGTCCTCCTTTTCTCACTTCATTATCATCTGGCTTGCATAACAAACTTTATTTTGCTTAGAGTGCAGCCTGAATGCCAGAGGATTTTTCCCAATGGTCTTTCTCCATCCTAAATTTTCAGCAGTCCCTTTACACCTGTGCCACTGGTTGGGGAGCGTGGTGTATCTCTTCATGCTCTTGCCTGTTTTGCAGCAGTGGGCCTCTGTTATTAGGTGCTAGGTTCGTGGTGAGGCAAGGAGTGTTCTCTGTTTTTCTAACCTCAACCTTAGAGAGGCACTATGTACCTAGACCTGATGGTTGCACTTTCTCAGCATTCTTTCCTCTGAATGTCAGCTAGCCTCTGATTTACATCTGGGGTTGACCTTTGGTGGGAGATATATTCTTGCCCCTTCCTCAGCAGTAGCTCACCACTGCTTTTTACTCATATAGGATCCTGGACTCAAAGGCTTCCTGCTCCTTCTCAAGGGCAGAGGTTTTTTGCTTTTACTGCTCCCCAGTAGCTATGGATTTCTGCCTTTGTCTTGGGGATGGGAGGGTTTCCTATCTTCCCCTCCTCAGGAAGGTGGCTTCTGCTTTTCCCCTAGTGACTTAAAGCTTTTGCTTCCCATGATTGAAGGGTTTGAATTAGTGTGTGGGGCTATGTGTCTGTCCGCCAGCAACAGCTGATTGCCTCCTGCATACCTGAACACTGACATGGGTTCTTTTTGGTCTTCTGCATTGTCCCCAGTCATGTTTATGTGCTTCTGGTTAAGGACTGTGAAAAATAACTTAGCAGTGAGTGTATAGGTGTCTTGGGTGCCACATATTCCAAACTGCTGACACAGTAGCCCATAAAAAGTTTAAGAATTTAAAAATTCATTAAGCTTTCAGCTGATTTTTTTTTATACCTGCTTGTGTGACAGCTACTTCTGTCTCCATGCTTTGCCAAAGGGACTGGTTACACTTTGGAATTCGTTTTACCTCAGTTCTGTGATGAACTCAAGGGATATTATAGTTTTGTAGATTATTTAGATTTTTGTCATTAAGTTATGGGTGGCATTCTCTTACAGCTTTTTATATCCTAATTTGAAATGGAGCTGATGCTTTCTAATAATATACGTATGGGTGTTATTTTTGTTTTCTTTGTTATTAAGTGTTCTTTAGGAAGAAGCAGAATATTTCTAAAGCATACTTACAAGAGTTGATTTTTATATACTAGTTATTAAATTTTTCCATTTAATTTTTTAAATTATTATACATTAAAATCATAATTTAAAGTATCATATATAATATATGACTTTTTGTATACACTTCTTTGGATTTTACACATGTATAAATTCATATAATCACTATCACAGTCAGGATATGGAAGATTCCATCAACCTAACAACTTCCTGTGCTACCCCTGTATAGTCACACCCTCTCCCTACCTATAACCTCTAGCAGCCACTGATCATGTCACTATACTTCTCTCTTTTTGAAAATGTCACATAAATGTAATCATACAGTATTGTGGTAGACACACCCTAGGTGACCAACTCCCTTGTGTAGTTCCCTCCCCTTAGTTTGACCAGAACCTGTGACTTGCTTCCAATCAATAGAATTTGGCAAAAGTGATGGGATGTCACTCACTCCCATAATTATGTTATAAAAGACTAATTTATGTTAAATTAGATACAGGATTCTCTTTTAAATTGCAATGGCTCCCAGTACATAACTATTTCAAATTCATTAATTCACCATTCATCCAGCCCACATTTTTAGAGCATTTTTCATTTGTGATGAGGTAGGTTCAGTGTGTTTTAATGATTAAAAGCATGGACTCTGGAGTCGAAGTACCGGATTCAAATCCCATATGCCCAGTAGTCTCTAGATATCCTTGTAAAAGTTAATTAACCACTCTAATGCCTCATCTACAAAGTGGTAATATTCAGAATACCCACCAGCAAGATTTTGTGAGAATCGAGGGAGATGGTGTATTAGTAAATTAATACATTGGTCAAAGAGAATTACTATCTGCTCCTGATTAATTCAGAACCCAATTCAACATTTAGAAATACACATGCTTAACAAATGTTTGTTGAATTGACAGCATGCAATGTATAATCCAGTTTGAAATCCAGAATGGGAGATGTAAAGAGACACAAGATATTATGGGTTGTGAAGACCTCAGTCCTAGGGTTCTCCCAAACTTAGGATGATGTTGGGTATCCTTATGCCAGAGCAGCCAAAGCCTTAGTTTTCAGTGGCTGGTGTCTACTTTATTCTTTTTTTTTTTTGGTTTAGAAAACACCTTTATTAGTCTTGATTAGGTATCTATGGAAACGACTCTATATTAGCACTCAAAATACATAATCTTTTTTTGTTGTTACAGGTGTACAATATAGTGGTTCACAATTTTTAAAGGTTATACTCCTATTTATAGTTATTATGAAATATTGGCTATATTCCCTGTTGCACAATATATCCTTGTAGTTTATTTTATACATAGTAGTTTGTACTTCATAAGCCCCTACCCCTATATTGTCCCTCCCCTCTTCCCTCTCTCCACTGGTAAGCATTACTTTGTTCTCTGTATCTGTGAGTCTGCTTCATTTTTGTTATAGTCACTAGTTTGTGGTATTTTTTAGATCCCACATATGTGATATTATGCTAAGTGTCTTTCAGTTAGCATAATACCCTCCAAGTCCATCCGTGTTACTGCAAATGGGAAAATTTCATTCTTTTTTATGGCTGAGTAGTATTCCATTGTATATACGTACGGCAATATATAGATATTATTGTATCTATAATTATTATCTATCTTCATTAAGATAATAGTAGTAGTAGTAGTAGTAGCATTAATTATTACTGGGTAGCAT
Source organism: Mesoplodon densirostris (assembly GCF_025265405.1). Taxonomy (NCBI): domain Eukaryota; kingdom Metazoa; phylum Chordata; class Mammalia; order Artiodactyla; family Ziphiidae; genus Mesoplodon; species Mesoplodon densirostris. Next base: position 45,775,316 of record NC_082681.1, on the reverse strand, counting down.
TCCTCTCTCCCTCCTTCTACAGAACAATGAAATATAAAATATTGTCCAAGGAATTAATCTTTTACTTTGCATTTTGTTTGGAAAATGGTGTGGTGGTGTAGTATTTCCTGATTTATGTGCAATATAGAAAATAGACAAAATAAACACAGCAAAGTATAATTTTAATGTAATGACCATATTTTATGTGCATTTGTTTTTTCCCAAACATGTGAAATAAGAAGACAGAAAGAAATATTACGTTATAAAATATATAATTGAATATATCTCTTCATTTAAATAAATCCATATTTACACTAGCCTGATAATCCGTTTTAAATTATGTAATAATACTTTGAAAGCTTTGAAGAGATTAATTCTATAATAAGAAAATTATTTTTGTTGGTGATCGTATGTAAGATCAACATTTTTTATTATATAATAAAAACTTTTACATATATATGTTTATTTTATATATAAATAAGTTTATGTATAAAATAAATAAATTTATATATAAATAAGATATATAAAAATAAATTTATTTATAAATATTTTATATATAAATATATATATTACATATTGTATAATACAGAGACCAAATAAAACACTTCATTCCCAAATATCTTCATTTCCAAAGTTACCACTAGCAATATTTTAAATTGACTTTCTAAATTAAATCAGAAACCTAAATTTTAATTTAACACAGGAGAATTTTAACTAACAAAATGTGCAAGGTATATTTCAGACATACAAACAAATACATGTGAATTTTTGAAAGTTAATTTCCCCCACATTGAATTGTGTGAGTGAAAAATACCAATAAAATATAAGAAGAAGGAATTGCCATTAATTGATGAGGGTATATGAAATGGGTGCTTTCCTGCCTCATGAGTGATTTTCAGCCTCTGATCAGAAATATCCGTGTTCATGAAGACATCTCTGGAAATTTCTGAAGCATTTAAGAGAAGGACTGAATAAAAGGAGAGACATACCATGGCCTGGAAACACACAAAAAAAATTATAAAGAAGTCATTTTCCCTAAAATGATGTGCAGTTTTAGTGCAATCCCAGTTAAGATCCTTAGTGAACTATTTTAATGAAGCATGACCAGCTGGGTTTTAAATTTACCTACCAAGGTAAGGTGCAGAGAAGGCAAGGAAAAAATATGATAAAATAGTTTAAATTAGTTTTTTTTTAATAAAGTGATTTGCAACCTCTTTTTTTCAAGAAATCACCACCCTAAGGGAAACTAAACAGACACTTGTTGCCAATTCACTTTCAAGTTCTTTAAAAAGGAACATTTCTACCCTTTAACACTTCAGCAGTTTAACTGGGCAATTCTCCCTCCCTTAATTCAGGGAAGGACTGTCTGTCTTCATCACAGGGAGGGGGCGGAGCATTCTCTGAGAAGCTTGGGAGTGAGCTGCCCCTCACCAGTCTTGGGGGAGGAGCTGCATTTCACCAGGCTGCAGCTGACAAGAAGCTTCCAGGTAATGGCTGTCTTAAAGCTAGTTATTTTATAGGGATTTCTCAGGACCCTAGAATGAAGATGAGAAAAATAGGGACAGTGGTCTTAGAGTGGTGGGAAAAGTGTGTGGTTTTGAGATAATTGCTGACATTTTGAAATAATTAATCCTTTGGAATTTTTATATCTCCCAATGCTTTAAAAGTCCACAGTGGGAGAAGGGGTGATCAGATTACAGCCTCTATATTAAGACCTCAGTGCAGCATGGGCGTTCATGCTAATTTATTGACTTGGCATTCGATGTTTATATTGCTAGACATTCTGTTACTGTTTGAATTTTTAAGCATTTATTAATTTACACAGAAAATGATGGATAAAAATATATGACAGCATGGAGGGAAATACTTCTATAATTTGATTGACACATAGACTATGTGTGTGTCACCTGTACATGAGCATGGAAAGGGGAACAAGTATGTATTTGAGTGAAGACACTTGCACATATATATGCATGTATATATGTGTGATTTTTTTTTTAATCTGGGAGAAAATAAGCTCCCATGTTAGCATTTCTGGATGGTCAAGTTACTATTTTAATATTATTTCTTAGCCTCTATCACCATCTTTGGAGTAGATTTCCCCATGATTAATTTTATAATCATGAACGAAAAATGAAGCTGAAACAGCATATCCAATTTGCTTCAAACACATAAGCATTCATAGACACACACAGACATGCAGACGTACCCCCACCCCCACCCCAGTCTTTTGCCGATAGTGGAAATTTTCCTGGACCTGATCAAGCGCGTAGCCTGGTTGCTGTGTTGGCTACAGCCCTACCTGTGTCCTCCTTGCAACTCATTCTTTCAGACCACAGGTATGGCCATGGTCAGCAATAACCATTTTTCTATATCTTTTAAGTTTAAGAGTGAGACAGAGAGAGGATTTGGCTTATTTCTACTAGAAATTTTAAAAATATTATATGGCAGGGTGTATCCATAAGTGGAATACCTATGTATCTGGAAAATAAAAACATAATCCTTTACATGTAGAGATTTGAAATGTCTGAGAAATAAAGTGAAACAAGCAAATCGTAGCATAGCATTTGTTATATTATCTCACTTAAAAATAAATATGTGTGTTAGTAAAACCTATATATGCTACTATATAATTCATGCAACCAAATCTGGGAAAACATATCTGCCACACTATTAACAGGATTGTTTATTTGTGTAGTTGGAGAGACAGGACTAGCTTTACTGCTCTCTATTTTTAAAATATTCAAAATATTGATATATACTTACTCATTTACTTGTTTTACATCATCAGGAAAAAATATTGAGATAAAATGTTATAAATGTGGAAAAAACCTCATTTAAAGTAATTCATAAATCATGTGGAAAATACTTATGTAGGATGATGTTCAAACTATGCTCTTAATTGAGATCTGATGTTGTTTTGAAATGATATGCCTTTATCTATACATGTAAAAAAAACTCTGGAAAGATAGAAAATATTCAGAGTGATTATTTACATAGAGAGTTGTACTTAGTTTTGCATATATCCTTTTGCATCTTTTCAATTTTTAATACGCTTCTGCATGTTTTATAACCAGAAACATTATAGTTGAAGATATTTTAATCTTTTTATCCTACACAATAAACCCCTTGAACTTAGAAAGTTCTAGAAGCCTGAAAAGGCTCCTGGCTGGCTAAATGTAGTTCCCACCCTTCTCATAAATAAGAAAAATCTGATAGTGATCAAGGCTCTGCGTATAGCTCCTGCTGAGGCTGCAGTTCTGCTTCTGGTCACAAGGTGGCGCTTGACAGGTTTCCTAAATTTTCTCCAGGCAACCATTTTTATGAACTAGGCCAATAAAGCAATGAAACATATTTTGTATTAGTGGACTGTGAAACAGCATGTAGAGTGTGAATAAAATTCTGTTGAAAAAATTATGTGTGTAAAGGATGAAATATTCACACGGTGATTGATTTGAGGATTCAAACAAAATCTATAGTCGGGCTCATAGTAGACACAAGGCAATTGTTACTTCCCTTTCTTGTCCTAACCTCACACTTTTCCTGGGAAAGATGATTTAAACGTGAACCAGATATCATAACTATATCACACAAAGAGAATTTAAAATAATAAAACCAAGGAGGACAGTAAACATCTACATCACAGATGAGATTTCATTTCATTCCTGTGTTTCAGAATGACATGCCTGCTAAAGTTTTGGTAGAGAAGTTTCTTTATGCCTTGTCCATTTAATTTGTTTGATTCCCTGTCTCCTTCTGGACAGCCTGTCTCCTTTTGGAGTGAGAATCAAGACAGACGGATCACAGGGCCAGACCCTTCCTGATCCACATGACATTGGGTAAGGCTCTTTTCATTTCACAAAATATTTCACATTAAAAATATGTTGAGAACTTGGGGTATAATTTATTTTGTTTCTTCCTCTGCAGCTTTAGCATTTTTAAATTAAAAACTACATTTCATATTAAAATCATGTTAGGTTGAGAATTTGAGATGTAATTCATTTTGCTCCCTGTTCTATAGCCATAATGTTTTGTAGTTAAAAGTAATAGCTTCTACTTTGGGGAAAGAATCTCATGTGTTAAACCACTATGAAGAATTCATGCAAGAGACTATTCAGATTTCTACCTGAGGTCCTATCCAACCACTTGACTCTCAAGAGATCCTTGATAATTATCTTATCCTATATGTGAACCTGGTAGCCATTCTAAATCTTTACCTTCTAAGCTCATGCTATTAACAAGGTCATTGTGTTGTGGTCTGGGTTCAAGAGATAGAGATCCTATTATCTTTGTCTGCCTGCTTTGGGTAGACAAGGAAGCATTTATAGCTTAAAATTTATAAAGCTGTGTGTTCAGCTACAACAGTGCTTCCAAAGAGTTCTTAGACAAGTAGCCTCAGCATCATTTGTTAACTTATTAGAAGTGCAAAACATTGGATTCTGTCTAGACCTTCTGAATAAAATTCTCAGGATAGGGCATAGAAATCTAGTTTTAACAATCCTCCAGATGATTCTGATGCACACTAATTTCAGAGTCCCGCTGCCCCAGGTATAACATTAGGGGCACAGAGGTCCGAAAATATCTAATAACATAGAGTTCCTGACACACCACCTCTGCCATCATGCACATACAGTCACTCTTTAATAATCATGTGCAATAATGAGGGTAAGTTCTTTAGTTTTAGATATTATAAAAACACTTTTCCAGTTCTCATCCCGCACCTTATATTATTCTGCATTTTTCTCCTCCGTCTGATGCCCCACTGAGCATTGTCCTTTCTTCTGTCTCTGCTCTATTTGCAGTTGCTCACCAACTTTGGCAAAATAATTTTATTTGCTGATACTTCTCTTCTCTTCCTTTTCGTTATTTCAGTATCTTCCATATTGTCCCATTCAAACAACGTGTTCAAGCATCCTTGGGAAATTCAGCTGGAGGAGAACAGGCCACACAAGCTGTAAACCCTTTGTAATTCTTTGTAGTTTTAAAAGGGGCATTGCTAAAAGTATTGTGTGTGGTAGGAACTTCCTTAGCAGTGACAATAATAGCCAGACACCTCAATCTCTGCTAGTAAACTCTTGGCACACAAATCTAAATCATAATGGATGCCAAGTATGTCTTATGCAATTGGCAAGACCAATTGTGGCCAGCAAAAGTTTTGTCCAGATCTGAGGCTTCATCAGACAGTAAGAGAAAAAAGACATTTTCCCTAGAAGTTCAGATACTCTCACTAGATGAAACAATTAAAGTGGAAAGCACAGAAACAAAGATCCTCAGTAAATCTCAAGTTGAAGCTATTGCCTCCTCACTAGCAGCACAGTCAGAGGTCAGTGACCCACCTAGAGAGGAAACAGCCTATGCAAGGTCACTAAAAACGGCATTGGATATTCTGAATGAGAGAACAAATTTGATTCAAGCAAGCAGTTCAGATGAGGGAGAGACCACGACACTGTCTCAAAATGTACCACAAAAGCTTTCTGATTCAACCCCTCGTAAAAAGTATCGGAAGCACGAAGGAGACTTATCAAAGTGTCTTGAGGAAAATGAAAATTCAACATCCCTGTTAGTATCTTCAGAGAGTGATGATTCCCTGTATGATGATAAATCACGGGTGCATGCAGTCATTGTTACTATTCCAAGTGAAATGGAAACAAAGTCATCACAAAACTTCAGCTGGATCCCCACTTTCCCTTCACTTTCAGAAGATGAGGATGAAAAGGAGAGCAAGAAAAAGATTGACATCTCAACAATTATGCCTTTGCATTCCACAATTAAGGAGGAGGATGTATATGTTAAAGATGAAAAGTTCACTCCAACTTTACTGTCAGATAGCTTCACTGTGCCCAAAGCTTTGAAAGAGGAGGCACAGGACATCTGCCCAGAGGCCCTGGCTATTTCCTCTGAAGGCCCTACCTTCTCAGAGAATAGTGAAGATCCTGGAGAGGGTCCCTCCAATCCATGCTCAGATACCAGCCAGAATCAACCTACTTTGGAATCAGAGATGGGTGCTGTGGCATCCCCTAGGCCTTCTTCATGGGAACACCAGGTTTCCTTTAGTGCCTCTAACCATGCCATGGATTATTCACTCCTTGTGAATAATGAAAGAAATCTTCAGAGACTGGATTTTGAGGAACTTGGGGAAGAACTTCAAGCTTCTGACAAGTCAGTTCATCTAAATTCTATTGATGCTTCCATATTAGATGACAATGAGGAAGATGAAGAACTTCCACGTTTCCTTTTTCATTATGAGCCACGTTCATTTGAAACAGGAATGATAGTCTGGTTTAAATATCAAAAATATCCATTTTGGCCAGCAGTGGTAAAAAGCATCAGGCAAAAAGAGAGAAAAGCAAGTGTGCTTTTTGTTGAGGCAAATATGAATCCTGAAAAGAGAGGCATTAGAGTGCCTTTTAGAAGATTAAAGAAATTTGACTGCAAAGAGAAACAAGCACTAGTGGATAAAGCCAGGGAGGACTACAGTGAAAGTATTGACTGGTGCATCTCGCTGATTTGTGATTACAGAGTTAGAATAGGTTGTGGTTCTTTTGCAGGCTCTTTCCTTGAGTATTATGCTGCTGACATTAGTTATCCACTTAGGAAAGTAATCAAACAGGATACCCTCAGGAACTTATTTCCAAAGCTGCAAAATGAAAATCCTGTGGAATCAATGATTGTGACTTCCCAGACCAAGAAAATGTCCTTCCAGAAAATTCTTCCAGACCGAATGAAGTCTGCTCGGGACCGAGCCAACAAGAACCTAGTGGACTTCATTGTGAATGCAAAGGGAACAGAGAGCCATCTTTTAGCCATTTTAAAAGGCACGAAAGGGTCCAGGTGGCTGAAATCATTTTTGAATGCAAATAGGTTCACACCCTGTATTGAAACATACTTTGAGGATGAAGATCAGTTGGATGAGGTGGTGAAATATTTACAAGAAATCTACAAACAAATAGATGACAAAATGCTGACTCTGATAAGAGATAAAGTTAAATTTATCCTGGAAGTTCTTCTGCCGGAAGCAATCATTTGTTCAATTTCTGCTGTTGATGGATTAGATTACAAGGCAGCGGAAGCAAAGTATCTAAAAGGGCCATCTCTAGGATACAGGGAAAGAGAATTATTTGATGCAAAAATCATATTCGAAAAGAGACGGAAACCATTAACAAATGAAGCTCATTAAATCTTCTGAGAGTCCAAACCATAACAGGGAACTTCCATAGATGCTAGTTTAAAAAAAAAAATCTCTGAATGATTCTAACATGTAAGTATTTTCTAGAAATGGGAGACTTTGGATGATGAGTTCCCTTTTTCTTTGCAATCTCTAGGATCTATGACTATTGCTACATCTTCATTTCCTTTTCCTGTGCTTCTTCAAAGTCAAATTATTAACATATTTCAGCAGTTCTACTTTCCCATACATTTTTAGAATGCATAATTCCTAAATGATTTATAAGGGAAAGTGCTATTTTGTTTTTTGACATTTTTGTGTCTATGCTGTATAGTTAAATACAGTGTGCACAATCATTTTAATATTAAAATTGCACTGGTATTAGATATTAAGATAATTAGAAAAAAAAGCATCAATATATATTTTTGCTTAATTTTTATAAAATATTAGGTTTTCTCTTAAGATAGCTGAATTATTTTTCTTGCCATGCTTATTTATTTTGGGGAAAAAAATATCTCTGAGATATAGAACCAAAGATAGAGGTGCTTTGCTATATATTATAACTAACTACAATTGCTTTTGCAAGAAAACAATGTGGAATTCAAAAATAAAGTAAATGAATTACCAGCATGCAGTCTTTGTGTGTGTGAATAACATCTCAGCATGCAGAAAATAATTTTGGCAGCCTTGAACAAGATTGTTCATTCTACACTTCCCTGAAATTCCATGTATGGGAGTTTCTATTATTCAATAGCTGAATGTTTCTTAAAACAGACACGCTTTCGGCTGTCTTCATAACTAACATTGGCTGTATCTTAATATAGCCTTCTGACCACACGTGGAAGGCAGCTAGAATCATTGTATTCATGGTCTGGCTACTCTAGATGTACGAGTCCAGACTGACTGCTTAAGAGCCCATCTGGTTTGATACAAACTGTAGAAAATGCAAGCACTTTGTTCTGAGTCTTGTATCTCCAAATACATAGTCACTTGTTTCAAACCAAGCAATTTTTATCATCTGGCTTATTCGTGCAGTAGTTCCAGTTGCTTTCAGTAATATAAATTCCAACTGGTAAATCATTCCACACTACTAGAAAGAGTAGATTGACCAAAGTCTGTGAATTTGGAAATGGGTCACAGAAAAAGTCTCTATTTGGCAAAATATGACAATTATCCCAATGTGTTTAAAAATACACAATTGAAAGTTAAAGCCTGAAGCCATTGAACTGTTTATTCTAACTTGAAACAAGACTTTAGTGAGAATAAATATTGAGAGCTATTTTATTTTAAAAGCTTGATGTAAAAATAAATGCTAAAGGCTCTACATGAACCTGTCTGCATTTTTCAGAGTGAGTCAACTGTCACTCTTGGGCTTTTGTTATGTGTTCACATGGCCACGTGTTTATGTAAAAGTTGCAGAAGTTTGATGTTTTGATTTTCCATAAAACTACTATATCTTTCACCTTGGATGTCCACTTCACCATACTTCAGATTGTACAGCTACATAAGTGGTGTTTCTGCATATATATATATATATATATATATATATATATATATATATATATATGGTTTGTTTGGAATTTTTGCTTATTGTAGTTGTCATGATTTTAATGATTGTTATACATTATCTTATAATTCTAAATAAATATTCACTTTCATGATTGATTTTGTGTTATTAAAAGAAAGCCTTCAAAACTGTGTAAGCTTCAGATTTCACAGAACCTTCTCTGGACCCTGTCTCCTGCCTGACAAAGACCAGACTCCTTAGGCATATAGCCTGTACCTATCCACATAGTTTCCTCAGGGTCCTCATGATTCTGAGGATCATTTGACAACAGGCCATAACCACACTATATGTGGACCTTATACCCTGGGAAAACACACTCTGTTTACTCTATAATATTGTGTCCCTTTGATTCTGATATATTACCCAGCTTCTGTTTTCTCAGTGGAGCTAACTCTGTCTCTTGGTTCTAATATTTTATTTACTACCTAATTCATTTATTCATTTAGTCATACAATTGTGGGTCAAGAGAGCAAGCAATGTGTGGGTTAAAGCTCTGCTCTGAGGATTTGAGGTACCAGATTTAAGGTGAGCCAGATGAAAATCTAATTTCTAAAATGACTAAGATGCACTTCTTCATCATAATAATGAGAAATATTTCTTAACGTCATGGACTAACTTTATTTGAAAATCAAAGCCCAAGGATTCCCCATATTTGTGAGTTCCTGGGTGTCTGGTTTGGGGTAAAGGAGGGGCACCTAATTCCTCCTGGGATGTCATTTATATTGTGGCATATTTTGCAGTATGGAAGATGTGCCTAAAAGTGCATTTATTCTCCTCTTTAAGTAAGTTGGCATTTGGGGTGTGGAAATAGATGAGTTTGGCTTCCAACTCAGTGTGGATTGTGAGATCCCTTTCAGCCTGAGTGGTTGTTAGGGCAGGCTCTAAGATTGCCCTAAAATGGATCTGTAATCTAGGTTTGTGTGTCTAATGGGAATGCACAACCTGTTATTCACCCTAACACATTGGATTAAGAAGACCCTCATCTCCTCCAGTCATAAGGCAGACTGCTGAATATCAGACCCAGATTCTAATTGTAAGGTTGCAGAGCTGCATGGAAACTGCATTCACAACATTTAAAGATCTCTATATCAATATATGTATCCTAATAAGGAAGGAGTAGAACTCTGAGACCTGGAATAGTGATGAGTGTGGGAATCTTGAATACCTATAATCCTCTGTACACTCAGCCTGGTAAAAGCAGCCCCCTAACCCTTACTATTGGAGAGCAATCTCCCTGTTCCTAGAGACAAGGCAATAGCCTCATCTAAGGCAGCTACCTCAAAAAGACATTGCTTGTCTTTCTCAACACCCAACACTGATATTTTTCATTGCTTCCAACTTATGACAAGGGTAAGGTATCATCACAGCACAAAGAACAAAATACAGTCTTTGTTTAGGTGGAAAATCCAGAAAGAACTATAGGAACTGGCTAATGTGTACTAGTATGAACTGGGATAATATACATTTGGAATGGATTTTGAGGACTCACTGACATGAGTCATAGGAGTACAAACCTATGACTCAGGGTTCAGTGACATGGAGCTGCCTTCATATGCTGCTTGGGTGGCATCTTTAAGCTTGGACAACAGGCTACAGTAAATGAGATGGAGATATTAGAACTTCCTTGCCAGAGTACTGAGGAATTGGTGAGAAGGTCAAAGGGAGTGAAGGTATTAGAAATAATTTATTGCATGAAACGAGGACCTATCTCTAAACTACTTTCCCTAGGAGGGCAGAGAAGACACTACAATAATAAAGACTGCTGGTGAGGGGGAACACCTGACATTTTTGAGAAACTCAATGTTGGCTCTCCTCTGCAAGCCATGATTGGAACTAAACTATGTTGCAATGGAGATGATAAGATTCCAGAATGTCAGAGCCCAGGTAGCAGCACAAAACCTCAGGAGCAAGTTGGGTATAATTACCATAATGCGAAGCAAGGTCGGAGTGTAGTCAAACTAGTTTGACTGACAGAAATCTGTGGCAATGCCTTATAGATAGTATTCCAAGGCTAGAGTGTGAACAGCTCACTTCTTTTGTACAAAAAGAAAAACATGAGACTTGGCAAGTCAAAGTCTGATGTTAGCAGCTGTAGTGGAAAATTGTGGTCCCCCACCAAGTTTTCAGATCTGCAGTGCAAGTTGTTCTGCTACTCAGGCCATATGACTCAGCATATCTGATAATGCTTACAGCATCTGTGATGGATAAGGATGCACCATCTGAATCATTCTAAGCCATAATATGGGAGTTGCAACCCAGAATCCTGGGGTTCTTAACAAAAGTCATACCTCCTATGTCAGTAAACTACTTGCCAATTAAAACATAGCTCCTTATATGCTATTGAGGTTAGTATATATGGAGTGCCTAACCAAGAGTTAACAAGTGACTATACGACAGGAGCTGCCCACCACAAGCTGTACATTATAAGATTCACCAAGTGATAAGGTCTGGCAGGCTCAATAGCTGTCCACCCACGATGGAAATGCTCCAGGATCCAGCGTGAGAAAGCACAAATAAACCGACTGATTGCACAAACCCCCATGCCTTTGAGCACTGTTACAATGATAGCCCTCGTGAGGCAGGGGATGATCTATGACCAACTAATGGAAGAGGAAATTATCAAGCCTGGTGCACAGATGGGTGAGCATTAAATATTAATGGTAGCTATAAACGGACTGCCACCACACTTCAGCTTCAGTTAGAGTAGCCCTAAAGAATAATGTTGAAGGGTAAAACTTCCAGTTGGCAGAGCTGTGAGCATTACACCAGATTCTTCACTTTGTATGGAGGGAGTAGTAGTTTGAGGTGGTCTCCTGGACTGTGGTGAATGATTTGGCTGGTATGTCAAGGTCTTGGAAGAAGAATGATTGGAAATTGAAGATAAGAAAGTTTGGATATGAGGCATGTGGTTAGAACTATGAGAATGGAAACAAAGCATATGTGTCTCTGTGCCTCATATTAATGGCCATCCAAGGAACTGACTGTAGAGAAGGCACTTAACAGCCAAGTGGATCTGATGACTCATGTGGATGTCAAACAGCTTCTCTCCTCAGTCATCGTGGTTCTGGCACAATGAATCCATGAATTGTCCTGATGGCAGGGATGGAGCCTAAGCTTGAGTTCAACAGCACTGGTTCTCTCTCTCCAGGGGTGATCAAGCTATTCCCACTTCTGAATGTATAACTCCCCAAGAGCAACATCTGATGCTGGGCACTCAATTCTGTCCCTTGCTTCAAGGATATCATCCAGCTACCTTGTTCTACATTGAATGCACTGCACCCATTCTAAGAATTCATCTTCACAAAAATGGATGCCGACTTTGGACCCATAGGGTCAAGCACCACTTGCCTGTAGTGATGTGCAGTTTCATAACACATCCTTGTTTGACTTTTCTTCCTTGCTTCACCACACGTTTTTCTTACTCTGACTCACTAGAATCTCTTGTCAAATGAGCTACTCAAATGGAAACTCTTGTATCACACTCTCTTTTGTGGATGCTCAAGCTAAGATAACCAGCAATAATTATGTATATATTTTATAAAATATAAGTAGGCATCACCAAATCAAAAATGTATTAAAGATTTTAAACTTATTCACGTATGAAAGCTATTAAAATCAGTAATTTCCAGTTCTGGATAAGACAGAGTCCAACATTTCCCCCTATCCCTTTTGCCAGAATCAACAACTTAAGTTGTTGTTTTCACCTTAGAAAACCAGAGAAAGAAGAGCACATTAGATCCAAAACAAGTAGAAGAAAGAAAATAAACATTGGAGCAGAAATCAAAAAAAAAAAAACTGAAAACAGGGAAACAATAGAGTAAATCAATGAAACCTAATTCTTAGCTAGGATAACCAAGAAAAAGAGAGAAGACACAAATAACCGATATCAGGAATGAAAGAGGGGACATCACTACTGATCCCATGGATGTTAAGAGGATAATAAAATACTATCAATAACTCTATAAACACAAATTAAATAACTTAGATGAAATGGGCCAATTCCTCAAATTTAAAGGAAATTATTTTATTTTCATTTCTTTTAAGTGTACTTAATATTTTAAAATAGAATTCACTTTCTTTTTTACATAAATAGTCACTGGTGTCAGATATTGGGCAATAACAATTTTTAAAATTTAATGTATATTTTTCCAGAAATATAAATCAATTTTTTCCTTTTTTTTTGCTTTGTTGGTATAAACTGTTGGATTTCCTTTTAAGATAATTCCTGAATTTCCCCTATTATGCTTATTTATTTTTGGAAAAATAGCTTTGAGACATCAATCCAATGACAGATAATATCTTATATATTATCACTAACTTCAATTGGTTTTGCCAGAAAACAACCTGCATTTAAAAAATAAAGTTAATGCAGTCTATTATGTGTGTGAATGAAATCTCAGCATGCAATAAATCATTTTGGCAGTCTTGAGAAAGATTCTTCACTATACACTTCCCTGAAATTTCATTTATGGGAGTATCAATTCTTCAATGGCTGGATGGCTTCGTAAAACAGACAGGTTTTTGGTTGTCTTCCTAACTGATAGTGACTGGATCCTCTTAATATAACCATCTGACAACATGTAGAAGGCAGCTAGAGTCATTGTATTCATGATCTGGCTAATCTATGAATATGAGTCCAGGCTGACTGCTTAAGAGCCCATCTAATTTGGTATAAACTGTAGGAAATGTAAGCACTTTGGTCTGACTCCTGTATCTCTAAATACATAGTCATTTGTCATAAGCCAAGAAAGCTTTATCATCTGGCTTATTCATAGAGTAGCTCCAATAAGTTTCAGTAATATAAATACTGACTGGTAAGTCATTACAGGCTGCTAGAAGGAGTAAACGAGCCAGGATCTAAGAGTTTGGAAATGTATTACATAAAAAAGCCTCCACTGGGGCTTCCCTGGTGGCGCAGTGGTTGAGAGTCCGCCTGCCGATGCAAGGGACACGGGTTCGTGCCCCGGTCCGGGAAGATCCCACATGCCGCGGAGCGGCTGAGCCCGTGAGCCATGGCCGCTGAGCCTGGGCATCCGGAGCCTGTGCTCCTCCGCAACGGTAGAGGCCACAACAGTGAGAGGCCCGCGTACCGCAAAAAAAAAAAAAAAAAGCCTCCACTTAGGTAAATATGACAAGTACCTGAATATGGTTAAATACAGGCATACCTCAGAGACGTTGTGGGTTCAGTGCCAAACCACCTCAATAAAGCAAACATTTCACTAAAGGGAGTCACATGAATTTTTTGGTTTCCCAGGGCATATAAAAGTTATATTTACACTACACTGTAGTCTGTTAAGTGTGCAATAGTACTGTATCTAAAAAAAGTAAATGCCTTAACTTTAAAATATTTTACTGCTATAAAATGCAAACGATCATCTGAGCCTTCAATGAGTCATAGTCTTTTTGCTGGTGGAAGGTCTTGCCTCAATATTGATGGCTTTTGATTGATCAGGGTGGTGGTTACTGAAAGTTGGGGTGACTGTGGCAGTTTCTTAGAATAAGAACAATGAAATTTGCCACGCTGATTGACTTCCTTTCAAGAACAATTTCTCATTGCACATCTCCATCAGAGTTCTCGAGTGACCAGGTACATTGTCGTTGGGCAGTAATATTTTGAAAGGAATCTTTTCTTCTGAGCAGTAGGTCCCCAACAATGGACATAAAATATTCAGTAAACCATGTTGTAAACAGATATGCTGTCATTCAGTCTTTGTTGCTCCATTTATAGAGCACAGAGTAGATTTAGCATAATTCTTAAGGGCCCTAGGATTTTCAGAACGGTAAATGGTCATCGGCTTCAACTTAAAGTCACCAGCTGTATTAGCTCCTAACAAGAGAGTCAGCCTGTCCTTTGAAGCTTTGAAGCCAGGTATTGACTTCTCTCTAGCTATGAAAGTCTTAGATGGCATCTTCTTCCAATATAAGACTGTTTCATCTACACTGAAAATTGTTGTTTCGTGTAGCCACCTTCATTAATTTTCTTAGCTAGATGGTCTGGATAACTTGCTGCAGCTTCTACATCAGCACTTGCTGCTTCACCTTGTGCTTTGATGTTATTAAGATGGTTTCTTTCCTTAAATCTCATGAACCAACCTCTGCTAGCTTTAAACTTTTCTTCTGCAGCTTCCTCACCTCACTCAGCCTTCATAGAATTAAAGAGAGTTAGGGCCTTGCTCTGGATTAGGCTTTGGCTTAAGGGAATGTTGTGGTTGATTTTGATCTTCCACCCAGACCACTGAAACTTTCTCCATACCACCAATAAGGATGTTTCCCTTGCTTATCATTCGTGTGTTCACTGGAGCAACACTTTAAATTTCCTTCAGAAACATTTCCTTTGCATTCACAACTTGGCTAACTGTTTGGCACCAGAGGCCTAGCTTTCAGCCTATCTCGGCTTTCAACACACACCTTCCTCACTAAGCTTAATCATTTCTAACTTTTGATTTCAAGTGAGAGACAAGTGACTTTTCACTTGAACACTTAGAGGCCATTGTAGAATTATTGATTAGCCTAATTTCAAATTGTTGTGTCTCAGAGAATAGGGAGGCTTGAGGAGAGGGACAGAGATGGAGGAATGACCAGTTGGTGAAGCAGTGAGAATACACACATTTATCAAGATTGCCATCTTGGGCTTCCCTGGTGGCGCAGTGGTTGAGAGTCTGCCTGCCGATGCAGGGCACACGGGTTCGTGCCCCATTCCGGGAAGATCCCACATGCCGCGGAGCGGCTGGGCCTGTGAGCCATGGCCGCTGAACCTGTGCGTCTGGAGCCTGTGCTGCACAACGGGAGAGGCCACAACAGTGAGAGGTCCACGTACCACAAAAAAAAAAAAAAGATTGCCATCTTATATGCGCGTAGTTCATGGAGTCCCAAAACAATTACATTAGTAACGTTAGAGATCACTGATCACAGATCACCAAAACAAATATAATAATAATGAAAATGTTTGAAATACTGCAAGAATTATCAGAATGTAACATAGAGACACAAAGTGAGCAAATGCTGCTGGATAAATGGTGCCAACAGACTTGCTTGACTCAGGGTTGCCACAAACCTTCAATTTGTAAAAATCACAATATAATATTCCATTTGCAGCAACATGGATGGACCTAGAGAATATTATGCTTAGTGAAATAAGCAAGACAGAGAAAGACAAATACTATATGGTATGATTTATATATGCAATCTAAAAAATAATACAAATGAATGTGTATGCAAAACAGAAACAGCCTGTGAGTCTGTTTCTGTCACAGAACACAAACTAGTGGTTATCAAAGGGGAGAGGGGGGACAAATGAGGCGTATGGGATTAACAGATACAAGCTACTATACGTAAAATAGATAAGTAACAAGGATTTACTGTACAGCACAGGGAATTATACCCAGTATCTTGTAATAACCTATAATGGGATATAATCTGCAAAAAAAAAAAAAAAACCTCCAATCACTTTGCTATACACCTGAAACTAACAATATTTTAAATCAAGTATACTTCAATTTAAAAATGCAATATCTGGGCTTCCCTGGTGGCGCAGTGGTTGAGAGTCTGCCTGCCGATGCAGGGGACATGGGTTCGTGCCCCGGTCCAGGAGGATCCCGCATCCCGCGGAGCGGCTGGGCCTGTGAGCCATGGCCGCTGAGCCTGCGGCTCTGCAATGGGAGAGGCCACAGCAGTGAGAGGCCCGCGTACCGCAAAAAAAATAAAAAAATGCAATATCTGTGAAGCACAATGAAGTGAAATACAATAAAATGAAGTATGCTTCCATACATGATTAAAAGTTAAAATCTGAAGCCAATTAACTGTTTATCTTAACTTGAAATATGACTTTTTAAAAAATAAATGTTAGAAAAACTATTTTATTTTAAGAACTTGATGTGAAAATAAATACTAAGGACTTAACCTAGATCTGACTGCATTTTTAACCCTTATGGTAGGTCAACTGCACCTCACATGTGATGTCATTTACATATTTTTTCACAGTAATTACTACTGTAGCTGAATTTATGGGAAGAATGAGACCCACTTTGTTGATTCCTCTCTCACTTTACAGAATCTCCTTTAATAAAAATTATATTGCATTTCCTATTCAATGGGTGATTATCCATTTTCCTTCTACTTCATAAGTTGATGTTTTAAGAGGAAGACAGATGTTCAGGTAAAATAGTCGCAAATAAAAATTGTAGGGGCTTCCCTGGTGGCGCAGTGGTTAAAAATCTGCGTGCCAATGCAGGGGACATGGGTTTGTGCCCCGGTCTGGGAAGATCCCACATGCCGTGGAGTGGCTAGGCCCGTGAGCCACAATTACTGAGACTGCGCGTCTGGAGCCTGTGCTCTGCAACAGGAGAGGCCGCGACAGTGAGAGGCCCACGCACCGTGATGAAGAGTGGCCCCCGCTCGCCGCAACTGGAGAAAGCCCTCGCACAGAAATGAAGACCCAACACAGCCAAAAATGAATATAAAATAAATAAATAAATTTTTTAAAAATTGTAATATGTTATACACATTTTCATTGTTGATTTTGATATGTGATGTAGAATTTTTAAAAAAATATTTATTAAGTGGCCTGCTGAAATTGTGGAGTAGAGAAGTCCAAGGATCTTTCAATCCACTGAAGCAACAAATAAGTTTCAAAAAACTGTCAGAATCAATTTTTTGAAACTCTGGAATCTAATCAAACACATTCAACAGCAACCCAAATGTCCACTGACAGATGAACGACTAAACTAAGTATGGTATATACATACAATGGGCTATTATTCAGCCTTAAAATGGAAGGAAATCCTATCACACGTTACCACATAGATGAACCTTGAGGATACTATGCTAAGTGAAATAAGCCAGTCACAAAAAGACAAATACTGTATGATTCCACTTCCATTAGATATTTAAAATAGTCAAATTCATAGAAACATAAGTAGAGTGGGAGTTACCAGTAGCTAGGGGAGGAGGAAAAGGGGAATCATTATTTAACATATACAGAGTTTAAGTTCGGCAAGATAAAAAGTTCTGGAGATCTGTTTCACACCAATATGAATATACTTATGCCTGCTGAACTATACAAGTACAGATAGTTATGATGGTAAATTTTATGTTATGTGGCTTTTTAAACCACAGTTTTAAAAACGCAACAACCTGGGGAGTCCTTAAAGAAGAAAGAAGCTGATAATTGCTGCTAACAGAGTGTTGAGGCATTTTATTTACCTGCTTATCATCTGCCACTCGCCAGCTCAGAGACGCCCATATGGATGATAGCCCACATGCCTGGTATGGCTTGTTAGTGCCAGAGGAACAACATGATCCTTGTTTTCAAAGAAATGCAATTGTGTATTGTGACCTGTCCAGCAGCTCCCTGAGGAGAGCTGTTCAGGGGCTTCCCTTTGTTTTGTATCCCTCAAAACGTTCTCAAGGTTTGAGTAGCCTCCCTGGAAGTATATGTCAAAAGCCTGTAAAGGAACATACAAGCCACCATCTGGAGCAAGGAATAACAGACATGGCAAGAAGCAGACACACTGAAAAGCCTTGCAAGGAAGAAGCTAGAGAAGGAGAAGCATGGAGGATTAAGGGTTTTGAAATGCTTTTGTTTATATTGGGGACTCTCAAAGGACACATGCATACCCAAGAATAGATGCATAGTCACAAAAGACCTGAGAAGTCCCGAGTTTTAACCTCTGCTGACCTTAAGATTCAATATAAGCAGGAAGTGAAACTGAAGGCTGAGTTCTTAATGGCCTGGCTAAGCACTGAAAGCATGCTCCAACTCAGAGTCAATGCACAAAGAACAGGAGAGGTTTTCTTGTTTGTTTGGTTGGTTGGTTGGTTGGTTTTGCTCCTTTCCTCCTCCTCCTCCTTTCCCCCCTCCTCTTCCTCCTCCCCACCGTCTTCCTGCTCCTTTTCCTTCTTCTTCTTCTTTTACTTTCTCTTTTTCTATTAACTCCAGGCTTTTAAGCAAATCTCTGTCAAATCAGTAGCTGGCCACTAGGCTAACAGAACAGAGACTTCAGTGACTACATACAACAAAGAATACACTCTTTGTAAAAATAGAAAAATTAGAAAAGTAACTAAGCAAAAAACTACAATATACAACAGCAGAAAAATAAAATAAACCTGAGGAGAGTAACCAAAAGAGAGTTGGTTGTGTATACTAATATTAGATTTTTAAAAATTAAAAGATACAAAGAAGGACATTATATATTGGTAAAAAGGGTCAGGTAATCAAGACTATATAACAATTAAAATCATATAAGAACAGTGTGGAGGTTCCTTAAAAAACTAAAAAATAGAACTACCATATGACCTAGCAACCCCACTACTGGGCATATAGCCCGAGAAAACCATAATTCAAAAAGAGTCATGTACCAAAATGTTCATTGCAGCTCTATTTACAATAGCCAGGACATGGAAGCAACCTAAGTGTCCATCGACAGATGAATGGATAAAGAAGATGTGGTACATATATACAATGGAATATTACTCAGACATAAAAAGGAATGAAATTGGGCCATTTGTAGAGATGTGGATGGACCTAGAGACTGTCATACAGAGTGAAGTAAGTCAGAAAGAGAAAAACAAATATCATATATTAATTCACATATGTGAAATCTAAAAAGTGGTATAGATGATCTTATTTGCAAAGCAGAAATAGAGACACAGATGTCGAGAACAAACTTATGGATACCAAGGGGGAAGGTGGTAGGATGAACTGAGAGATGGGGATTGACAAATATACACTATTGATACTATGTATAAAATAGATAACTAATGAGAACCTACTGTATAGCACAGGGAACTATACTCAGTGCTCTGTGGTGACCTAAATGGGAAGGAAATCGGAAAAAGATGGGATATATGTATACATATAGCTGATTTACTTTGCTGTACAGTAGAAACTAACACATTGTAAAGCAACTATACTCCAATAAAAAAAATTTTAAATCACCAAATTATAGAATTACATTTGACTGTTAAAAATAACTTATATTAATTATATTCAAAGTTAATTATATTAAAGTAAATAAAATTAATTATATTTTATTTTTTTTAATAAAAACATATACACAGGTAACAACAAAACCCCAAAATATATGAAGCAAAAATTGATAGAATTTAAGGGAGAAATATTTTCTACAATAATAGATGTAGTGTTCTATAAACCACTTACAATAATGGATAGAATTACAGAACTGATCAATAAAGAAATAGAGAACTAGAACAACACTGTAAACCAATTGAACATAAAATATATATATACAGAACCCTTCACCGTACAACAGCAGAATACACATTCATCTCAAGTGCACATGGATCCAGGATAAACCATATGTTAGACAACCAAACAAGACTCAATAAATGTAAAAAGATTGATTGAAATCATACAAAGTATATTTTCTGACCACAAAAGAATATAACTAGAAATCTATAACATAACTAAAACTTGAAAATTCACAAATACGTGGAAATTATACAACACACACTTAAACAACCACTGGATTAAAGCAGAAAACACAAGAGAAATTTAAAAGTAACTTGAGATGAATGAAAATAAAAGCACAATATATCAAAATTATAGGATGCAACACATGCAGGACTCAAAGAGAAAATTATGATCATAATTGCCTATTATACAAAAAGCTATTAAATCAGTAATCTAACATCGTATCTTAAAGAACCATAAATAGAAGAGCAAACTAAATGCAAGGCCAGCAGAAGAAAGAAAATAATAAAGCTTACAGCAGAGGTATAAAAATACAGAATAGAAAAACAGTAGGGGGACTTCCCTGGTGGTCCAGTGGCTAAGACACTGTGCTCCCAATGCAGGGGGCCAAGGTTCAATCCCTGGTCAGGGAACTAGATCCCACATGCCACAACTAAGAGTTCGCATGCTGCAACTAAGAGTTCACATGCCGCCAATAAGAGTTCACATGCCGCAACTAAAGATCCTGCATGCCTCAATGAAAAAGATCCCACATGCCACAACGAAGATCTCATGTGCCACAACTAAGACCCAACATAACCAAATAAATAAATAAATATTTAAAAAAAGAAAAACAGTAGAAAGGATCAACAAAACCAAAATTGGTTCTTTGAAAAGATCAACAGAATTGAGAAATTCCTATGTAGACTAAGAAAAACAGAAGATAAAAATTGCTAAAACCAGAAATAAAAGTGAGTACATTACTACTGAACTTACAGAAATCAGAAGGATAATAAGAATACTATGAAGGACAGGATATCAATAAATTGTGTGTTATATGAAATGGACAAATTCCTAGAAATAAACAAACTATCAAAACTGATTCAGGAAAAAATAGAAAATATGAATAGTTCTATAATAAATAAGGATATTAAGTAAGTAATCAAAAACTTCTCAAGTAAGAAAAGCCCATAACCAGTCTTCACTGGTGAATTCTACCAAACTTTTAAAGAAGAATGGACATTTATCCTTCTCAGAATCTTTGAAAAAATAGAGGGGAGAATTCTTCCTTCCTCACTCATTTTGTGAGGCCAGCGTTACCCTGTTCCTAAAGCCAGACAAAAACAACATGAAAACTACAGACTAATATCCCCATGAATATAGATGCAAAAATCCTCAACAAAATACTAGCAAACTGAATACAACAGCAAATTTAAAAGATCAGATACTATGACTAAGGGGAATTTGCCCTAGGAATTCAAGGGCAGTTCATCATACAAAAATCAAACAATGTAATACATCATCTTAAAAGAATAAAGGAAAAAACCCACATGATCACTTCCACTGATGTAGAAAAAAACATTAACAGTTTCCAACACCCTTTCATGATTAAAACCCTCAACAATCTCAGAATAGTAAAGAACTTCCTCAACCTGATAAAGGGCATCTAAGAAAAATCCACACCCAATATACATACTGATAAAAGACTGAAAACTTTCCCCTGAGATCAGAAGGCAGACAAGAATGCTTGCTTTCACCACTTCTTTGAAATATTATGCTGGAAGTTCTAGCAAGAGTAATTACTCAAGAAAAAGGAAAATAATGGGGTGTTCTCTTAGTTACTCTGGGCCTTTTGCCTCTCCCTATTAATTTTAGAATCAGGGTTTTTTTAGTCCATAATATAATTTGCTGGAATTTTGACTGGGATTGTGTTGAATCTATAGATCAAGTAGGGAAGAACTGACATCTTAACAATATTGCTTTCCTACTCATGTATATGAAATATCTATTTATTTAGATCTTCTTTTATTACTTTTGTAATAAAAAGTAATAAAAGAATTTTGTAACTTTCCTCATACAGATCTTGTACATATTTTATAAAATTTATGCATAGGTATTTAGTTTTTTTGTACTAATGTAAATGGTGTTGTGTTTTTAATTTAAATTTCCAATTGTTCATTGCTGATATACAGGAAAGCAATAGACTTCCGTATATTATCCTTGTATCCTGCAACCTTGCATAAATGTTTACTAGTTCCAGGACATTTTTGTTGATTCTTTTGGGATATTCTTCATTGATAATGATATCATCTATGAACAAAGAGAGCTTTATTTCTTCCTTTCCAAACTGTATTCCTTTTATTTCCTTTTGTTGTCTAATTGCATTAAATAGAACTCTCAGTACAATACTGAATAAGAGTAGTGAAACTGGCCATCTTGCCCTGTTTCTGAACTTGAGGAAGGCATCTAGTTTCTCACCATTAAGTGTTTTGTTAGTTGTAGGTTTTTCTGTAGATATTGTTTATTAAATTTTGGAAGTTCCCCTCTATTTCTAGCTTGTTCATAGTTTTTATCATGAATCTGTGTTGGACTTTATCAAAAGCTTTTTCTGCATCTATTGATATAATCGTGGTTTTTCTTCTTTAGCCTGTTGATGTGATGATTTACATGAATTGATTTTTGAATAATAAACTAGCCCTTGTATACCTGTAATAAATATCTCTTAGTCATGATGTATTGCCTTTTTTATACATTGTTGGATTCAGTTGGCTATGATTTTGTTGCAGATTTTTGCATCCATGTTCATGAGAGGTATTGTTCTAGAGTTTTCCCTTTTTTTGTAATGTCTTTATCTGATCTTTGTGTGAAGGAGATGCTGGACTTCTTCAGGAGCAGTTCCATTGTCTTCTTCTAGTGTGTGGATGATGCTTTCTTCTGCTGTTTGTCTCTTAATTTTTTTTGTAAACTGAGAATTTTGAATATTAAAATTGGTCCACTCAGTAAATAAGATTCTCCTACCTCTCCCAGGATTATTGTTGTAGTCTTTGTAGTAGTTGTTGTTTGTTTGTTTAGTGACTTCTGTACTAATTTTGTAAAGTCTGAATTCCTTCTCATGTGTAAACATTGAAATCTCTTTTTTCTTCCATTTGCTTAGTGGTCAGCTGGCGATTTGGCAAAGATTCCCTTAAAGGCCTGGAATTTTTAAAATCCCAGTTTTTGCAGATGGGGGCTTTGTGTATGTTGAGGCATGTCTTCAACACTGAGCCTGTCAGTTTGTAACTCTGCCTTTTGTCCTTTTTTTTTTTTGCTTGCAGAGCATAGAAGTCAGCCAGAGATGAGAGCTTCTAGCCTTCTCATGTCTTTTCTAAGTATACACTCTACCCTGGGCTTGTAAGAGGCTTTCTATATTTCCAGGAATATGTCATAGTTTTCCTAGCCCTCATTTCTCAAATGTCTCATTCCCAGCTTTCCTAGGCATTTTGGTGAGTCTATTAATTGTCCCAACTGTAATCCATTACCCTGGGCAGCAGCAACTGATACATTTGACTTTAAGTGTTTTCAAAAAATGTACCCAGTAACCACCACAGGGCTGGGAGAGTTAGGTGTGATAAGAGCAAGCCTTTAAACCAGTACTCCAGGGATGCATGAGACAGACCAAAACAATCAACCACGTTTCTTTTACAATAGGTCCCTATTATCTTTCTAGTACAGCTACCCATAGGGAGAATGCAGCATGTTGTCTTCAATGCCACCACCAAACTGGGGAGTGGGGAATGGAGCCAGGGTAATTTAAAATGTCACAAAAATCTCTTATCAAGTTTCAGCCTTTTTTCCTTGATTTTTTCCCTGGTTGCTGCAAGCTTTTGGTCAGTGTCCAGAGCTCTTAAAAAATTGATTCAGATAGGTTTTTCCCCCAGTTTATTCATTGCTTTTGTGGAGGACAGAATTTTCTTGTTATCTACTACGCCATTTTTTGTTCAATTCTGTTTTTTAAACTTTTTAAAAAATTACACTCTTGTGAAATAACTGTATATTCACAAGCAGTTATAATAAATTATACAAGAGACCCTTTGTACGTTTTGTTGTCCAGTTTGCCTCATTGGTAACACTTTGCAAAAGTATAGCATAATAAATATCACAACAAAGCTATTTATATTGACACAATCCACCAACCTTACTTAGATTTCCTCAGTTTTACTTGAGCTTGTGTATGTGTATTTAATTATATACATCTTTTTCCCTGAGTAGGTTTGTGTATTCACCACCAGTCAAAATACTGAACAGTTCCAACACCATGAGGATCACTTTTGTTGCTCCTCATAAACTTACTTACCTCCCTCTCCTCCTTCATCCATCCCTAACCAGTGGCAAACACTAATCTATCCTCCGTTTCTCAAATATTATTTCAAATGATAAGGTTTATAACGTTTTGGGTTTGTCTTTTTTCACTCACCATAATTTCCTGGAGATTCATTCAAGTTGTTGTGTGTATAGCTTATTCATCTTTATTGCTGAGTAGTATTCCACAGTATGACTTTAATATAAAGAAACTATAGTTTCTTTAACCATTTACCCTTTGAAGGATAACTGAGTTGTTTTCATTTTAGACTATTACAAAAAAAGCTGCTGTGAACATTTGTGTGAATATTTTTTATAAAAATGAATCTTCATTTCTCTGAGGAAAATCCCCAAGAGTGCAGTTGCTGAGTCCTATGGTAATTGCTTGCTCAGCTTTATAAGAACGTGCCAAACAATTCTCCAGAACAGTGTATATCATTTTAACTTTCCACCAGCAATATATGTGTGATCCCATTTCTCTGCATCCTCACCAATATTTGGTATTGCCCCTCTCTCTTTAGTTTTTTCTTTTTTGGCCACACCATGCTGCTTGTGGGATCTTAGTTCCCTGACCAAAGATTGCACCTGGGCCCTGGCAGTGAGAGCACCAACTCCTAACCACTGGACTGCCAGGAATTCCCACCACTCTCTTTTATTTTAGCCCTTCAAGTAAGTATGTAGTGATATCTCATTGTGGTTTTAATTTGCATTTCTCCAATGGTTAAATATATTGAATACCTTTTCATGTGCTTGTTTTCCGTCTGTATAGTCTGTTTGGTAAAATGTCTGCTCATGTCTTTCTATTTACTATTGAGTTTTGAGAGTTCTCTAATATAATCTGAATGCTAGTCCTTTGTAGGATGTGTACTGTGCAAATATTTGTACAGTTTGTAGCTTTTCTTTTCATCCTCTTCACATGGACTTTCAAGAGC
This sequence comes from Mesoplodon densirostris, assembly GCF_025265405.1. Lineage (NCBI taxonomy): Eukaryota > Metazoa > Chordata > Mammalia > Artiodactyla > Ziphiidae > Mesoplodon > Mesoplodon densirostris. The sequence goes on along the minus strand of NC_082681.1, from coordinate 45,750,144 downwards.
AAAAGCTTTCAATTTCAATGAGGTCTAATTGATCAAGTTTTCCTTTTTTTACTGTGCTTTTAGTATAAGAACTAAGAACTCTGCTTAGCCTTGTTTCCCAAAGATTTTCCCTCATGCTTTATTTTCTTTCCAGAAATTTTATAGTTTTATGTTTTACATTTAAAGCTGTGCTCCATTTTGAGTTAAGTTTTTTAACAGGTATGATGTTTACTAGTCCCCTCCACCAGGAAGCCTACACAACCCACTGAACCAACCTTAGCCACTGGGGACAGACACCAAAAACAACAGGAACTACGAACCTGCAGCCTGCAAAAAGGAGACCCCAAACACAGTAAGATAAGCAAAATGAGAAGACAGAAAAACACACAGCAGATGAAGGAACAAGGTAAAAACCTAGCAGACCTAACAAATGAAGAGGAAATAGGCAGTCTACCTGAAAAAGAATTCATAATAATGATAGTAAAGATGATCCAAAATCTTGGAAATAGAATAGAGAAAATGCAAGAAACATTTAACAGGTATGATGTTTAGGTCACAGTTTATTTATTTTTGGACGTCCAATTGCTCCACACCATTTGTTGAAAAGCCTATCCCTCCTCTACTGGATTGTTTTTACAACCTGGTCAAAAATCAATTGGGCATAGTTGTATGAGTCTATTTCTGGATTGTCTATTCTTTTCCCTTGAACTATGTATGTATCTCCACACCAGTACAACAATATCTTCCTTATGGTATAGATATAAATATAGATACACACAACATTGGATAGAGTGGTGTTATTCTTCTTTTACAAAATTGTTTTGGCTATACTAAATCCTGTGCCTTTATATATACAGTTTTTAATAAGGTTGTCTATGTCTACAAAAGACTACTGAGATTTTTATAGGAATTGCAACAAGCCTATAAATAAATTCACATCTTTACTATATTGAGTCATCCAATCCATGAATACAGTATGCCTCTCCATTTACATAGGTCTTTTATTTCTTTACTAAGCATTTTGTAATTATCAGCATACAGAACCTGTACGTGTTTTGATAAGTGTATACCTAAGTATTTCAATTTATTTGCAATTATAGTAAATAATGTTTTTTTCAATTTTGTTTTCTGCATGTCCATTGTCAGCAAATAGAAATACAATTGATTTTTGCATGTTGATACTTTATTCTGTGACCTTACTGAGCTAACATTTGTTCTAAGCAGATTTCACAGGCCTATACAATTCCTTTGCATGAATATGTGGTAGCAGCTATTATGGCATATAATAAAAATGTACACTCATGAAATAATCTGGAAACTATGTCACTAAGCAAAACCTACATGTACTAAGTATCATCATATGAGAAACATGGAGTAGAAGTGGAAATTAAGAGGACGGAAATATACTGAATAGTAAAGATAGATACTTCAGGCAAGAACTTGTCATTGGGGCTGCCAATCATTGCAAATTTCTAAACTTAGAAGATAAGCAATGTCTCAAATGACACTTCTGATAGAGGAGTCAGTATTCATGAGTGGGTTTTTCCCACTCATCCATAGATGTTTAAATAATATGGTTCCATGTTGACCTCTTTTTTTCCATATTGACCTCTTAAAAGTAGATTTCTCTCACTGAATTTAAAATTAGGCTTTCTCATCTAAACAAGTTGCATAAATGATTGTCAATACTGAAGCTAAGATTGTGTCCATGTACCCTCATTTCATCAAATACCATTCAATTGTTGCTATGGTCTTTGGCAACACCATGTACTGTGTTCTGGGAACATAATTTTCCATGGCATAATTGCCTTAAAAATCTGGAAGTTGCTTGTTTTCTACTTGTATTTATGATGAGCTTCTTAGAATGCCAGCTTCAGGACCATCTTCAGAGGGATATTTTGACTCTTTTATTTCTGCTTCATATCTTAGGGCCTTGCACATAAGAGGTACCCTCAAAATATTTGTTAAATAAATTAAATGAAGGAGTGATATGGAAATCAAATCTCTTGATACCTGCTCTTTATTTGTATTTTTTTTAAAGTGAAGCTCGTGAGAAACCTGTGATTCAACTCCTGTGATTTTTGAGGCTTAAAATTACTTTACCAACAGAGAGGTATTATTCAAAGGGTACAAACAGTTATGCAAGATGAATAAGTCCTAGAGATCTACTGTACAGCATAGTGCCTACAGTTAATAATATACTGAATACTTAAAAATTTTCTAAGAGGGTAGATCTTAAGTGTTTTTATCACAAAAATGATAGTAATAAATAAAGAGGACAGGAGAAAACTTTCGGAGGTGATGGATATGTTTATGACATAGATTGTGGTGATGTTTTCATGGTTGTATACTTATCTCCAAACTCAAGTTGTATACATCTAAAATGTACAGCTTTTTATGTCAATCATACCTCAATAAAGTGATTTTTTTAAAGCACTATACTCATTCCAATAAAATAGATCGGAAGATGTAGCTGTTGACATAAGCTCAGCATTATCCAGGCATCAGGAACGACTTTGGTCAAAATTAAATAGAAAAAATACATGATGGAGTAGTTTAAGATCTTTGAGTTTTAATTTAATTTGACATAGGAGCAAAATAATTTTTATTAAATTCTTTGGACTTTATTTATTTATGGGAAGTTCATAAAGGGAAAGGGGAACTTTTTATTCATTTTCAAATTTGGAGCATCTCTATATTCTGGTCATTTTATTATTGGTTATCTAAATGTGATCTTATATTAGAACTTCCGATGAACTATATTGAACAACATAGACGGATGTAAGGGAAGATGGGAAATAGGAGAGGGAGTGAAATTAGAGTAAGAAACTAGTACCACAGAGAAAGCAAGACTATGTAAATGAATACTTTGCTGCTACAGGTGTGGGAAATCTTGCTAATGAGAGCGTAGTAGCCAGGTGGCTAGATGAAATCCACAAGGAATTGATGGTACTACTAACTCTGGTACCAGCAGCACAGGGTTCAATTGGCAAGTAAGAAAGTTTCAGTATGGTGAGTAAAAAGACACCTCTAATAAAATCTGGTGACGGGATATGCAGCTACACACTTGGCTTACTGTAAGTCTAATTAATGGTTAAGACATGTGAGTTAAAAGACCAAAGACCTTATGAAACATTGGGATGAAGATGGGTCGAAGGTCCTGCATTTCCCTGGCTACTAGTTTCCCTGTTGAAGGACTTCAGAGTAACACTCCTGATCTCTCCCTAAACTTCCCTCCCTTGGGAAGGATGAATGGTGAGCTTGGGAGAAGAAATTGTATGCCTGGGTCAGTCCCTTCTTTTGTCATTTGATCTGACTGTCTACAATGAGGGTTCATTCTGGCTTTCTTTATGCTGTAAGTTAAAATGGACCCTTTCTGTGGTACTAGGAAATGACGAAGGCAGCAATTTTCTAGCAGTAACAGAGATTGGATAGTAAACTTGTCTAGCTCAAGGGGGAATTATTTGCAAGCGTTTTGGTTAAATATCAGGAATAAAGCTAACATTTTGATGTCCACCTCTCTGTCACCCAAGTCTTATTTTTCAATTGATTCTAATCTAGGGAACATAAAGAAGTACTTAACACATCTTCTATATTAACTTCAAAAGAAAAATAAAGCCATTCAAATCTCATGAGTTTTCCAGGATGACTTAATATAAATATAAATAATTAGCAGGAAGAGAAAAGCAGGAAATTTTTTTTGTGGATTGTTCCATTTCAGGAACTTTGGGTGATATTTCAAAGTTTCAAACTTAAAAATCACTGTACCATATATACACTACCAAATGTAAAATAGATAGCTAGTGGGTAGCAGCCGCATAGCACAGGGAGATCAGCTCAGTGCTTTGTGTCCACCTAGAGGGGTGGGATAGGGAGAGTGGGAGGGAGATGCAAGAGGGAGGATATGGGGCTATATGTATATGTATAGCTGATTCACTTTGTTATACAGCAGAAACTAACATATCATTTTAAGCAATTATACTCCAATAAAGATGTTTAAAAAAACCCTAATATTAAAAAATAAGAAGAAGAAAGAAAGAAAGAAAGAAAGAAAGAAAAGAAAAGAAAAGAAAAGAAAAAAATCACTGTATGAGACACTGAGAATATATTCCTTTTTCTGTGAGATTTCTCTTGAAAGGCCTTTGTCATTTCTTTTCTTTGGTGAGCAATACAGAACGTTGGCTATAGTCCGAGATACTTCTAATCCCAGAGTGTATTTCAAAAGCAACTATCTTCAGAAGTATTTATATATCATCTTTATATAAACCTGCCTTTGTATTAAAAGAAAACATTCAATTATATTTGGAATTTTAGGATAAAAGGAAACATTATACTAAATGAGAAGTTGAAAAAAATCTTCCCTTAGAATTGAGAAGTTTGGGGTAATTATTGGCACAGATGGTACACAATGAGAAAACATTTTGTTTATCCAAATTGAGAGTCCAGATGATAAGTACGTGATTGAACTACTTAGCATAGTAAAATGTAAGGCTTTTTTAAAAGAAGGGAGAGTTTTCTGGGCACATTTGTGAGAAACAAAATTCTTCCACTGCCTTATTGGGACATTTATGTACACAGGGCTTATTCATTGAAGAATGAAGTATATTTTATACAGCTTTACTTTCTGGTGCTTCTGGCATCTAATGTAAGCTTCTGGGTTGATCAACATTTACATTTAGTCCTCTGAAGAGAAGGGAGTTGGTTTGTAGGCTATGTGTGTGTTTGTGAGGTGAAAGTAGTGGTAAAACATGAAGATGGGAGTATTGGTTCTGGTTCCAGGTTATACAAAATAAGCACATCACCCATCTCTGCCACTGAATACAAATAAAACTTGAACAGAATGTATGGAGAAGCTATATGAGGACTCTGAAATGTAAATAGCAGCGGGCAAATTGGGAAAGGACAACCAAATTCAAAGTATCATGGAACTGACAGTGGGTTTAACATATATTTTTCTTTTTGAACTCCCTGCCTTGAATGTAATACACCTTGAAACCCAGAAGTGAGCACTGCGGTATAGAAAGTGAGAGCTCCAGAGAGCTTAAAGATTTAGAAAGGAAATGCCTAACATTCTTAGCGATCATAGATATGTCCCTTTTTCTGTCTATCTTTGAAATACACCTCATATTACATACTTTTTTCCAAAATGCATCATCAAATTAAATATAAAACCAAAAACTATAAAACATCTGAAAGAAAACATAGGAAAAAATCTTTGTGACCTTTGGATGGGCAAAGATTTCTCAGATGTGACACCAAAAACTTGGCTCATAACGAAACTAATTGATAAACTAGACATTATCAAAGCTATTCTCCTTGGAAAACACTGTTAAGAGAATGAAAAGAGAAGCTACAGAGAGAAAATATTTTCAAACCACACCTTGATAAAGGACACATATCCAGAATATACAAAAAATCTCAGAACTTAATAAGAAAATAACCCAACATAATATAAAATCACAGAACTCAATAATAAGACAATAAACAACAGAACATAAGATGGGAAAAGGATTTCAACAGACATATATATGGAATCTAAAAAAAAATGGTCATGAAGAACCTAGGGGCAGGATGGGAATAAAGACACAGACCTACTAGAGAGTGAACCTGAGGACACAGGCATGGGGAAGGGTAAGCTGGGACAGAGTGAGAGAGTGGCATGGACATATATACACTACCAAATGTAAAATCGATAGCTAGTAAGAAGCAGCCGCATAGCACAGGGAGGTCAGCTCGGTGCTTTGTGAACACCTAGAGGGGTAGGATAGGGAGGATGGGAGGGAGACGCAAGAGGGAGGAGATATGGGGATATAGGTATACATATAGCTGATTCACTTTGTTATAAAGCAGAAACTAACACACCAGTGTAAAGCAATTATACTCCAATAAAGATGTGTAAAAAAAGGTAGAGAAATAGCAAATTAGTACATCAGAAGATGTTTAACAGCATTCATTATTAGGAAAATTTAAATTAAAACCAAAATGAGTTAGCACCACACACCTATTAGAATGAATCAAATTAAATATATTAACCACACTAAGTACTGGAAAGTTATGGAGAAACTGGAACTGTCATACACCGCTGGTGGGAATATAAAATGGTACGGACACATTGAAAAACAGTTTGGTAGACCACAAATAACAAATGTTGCCAAGGATGTGGAGAAAAGAGAACCCGTGTGCACTGTTGGTGGGAATGTAAATTGCCTGTAGCCACTGTGGAAAACAGTATGGCGGTTTCTCAAAAAACTAAAAATAGAACGGCTAACACAACATTATAAAACAACCATACTCCAATAAAAATTAATTTTTTAGGGCTTCCCTGGTGGCACAGTGGTTGAGAATTTGCCTGTTAGTGCAAGGGACACAGGTTCGAGCCCTGGTCTGGGAGGATCCCACAAGCCGTGGAGCAACTAAGCCCGTGAGCCACAACTACTGAGCCTGCGTGTCTGGAGCCTGTGCTCCGCAACAAGAGAGGCTGCAATAGTGAGAGGCCCACGCACTGCCACAACTAGAGAAAGCCCTTGCACAGAAATGAAGACCAAACACAGCCCAAAATTAATTAATTACTTAATTTTAAAAATTAATTTAAAAAAAAACTAAAATAGAACTACCATATGACCCAGCAATTCCAATCCTGGGTATATATTTGAAAAAAACAAAAACAGTAATTTGAAAACATACATGCACCCCAATGTTCATAGTAGCATTATTTACAATAGCCAAGATATGGAAGCAACCTAAGTGTTCATCAATAGATGAAGGGGTAAAAAAGATGTGGTGTATATATATATATATATATATATATATATATATATATATATATATATATATATAATGGAATACTACTCAGCCATAAAAAGAATGAAATTTTGCCATTTGCAGCAATGTGGGTGGACTTGGAGGGGATTATGCTAAGTGAAATAAGTCAGACAAAGACAAATAACTGTATTATATCACTTATATGTGGAATCTAAAAAAACCCACAAACTAGTGAGTATAACAAAAGCCAAACAGGCTCACAGATATACAGAACAAACTAGTGGTTACCAGTGGGGAGAGAGAAGGGGGGAGGGACAAGATAGGGGTAAGGGATTAAGAGGTACAAACTATTATGTATAAAATAAATAAACTACAAGGATATATTGTACAACACAGGGAATATAGCCAATATTTTATAATAACGATAAATGGAGTATAACCTATGAAAATATTGAATCACTATGTTGTACACCTGTAACTTACATAATATCATACATCAACTATATCTCAATAAAAAATAAAAATATAGAGGAAGAAAGAACTCTAAGGGATTGGTGCTATGGAAAATGTTTGTCAGCTGGCTTTATTGTCCTCTGAGCCAGCTGAGTGGTGGGTGGGACATTTGCTTCCTACCTCCCATTTTTTGTTATTCTGCTATTGCTTACAGAATATTTATACAGAAATCTGTATGAAATGAATGGTTATGTATAAACACAAATGTTTCATTTTTGCCATAGGTGTTTTTGATATTTTTTTCATATATTTCTTTTCCTTTGATTTCAGCCTCTCCCAAAGGTTTCTAATTAGCCTCCTTTCTGATCACAGGGCTATCAATAAAAATGATTGTTTGAAAAAAAATGGTTTGGCAGTTTCTTAAAAAGTTAAACACATACCTAACATATGATCCAGGCATTCCACTCTTAGAAATTTACCCAAAAGAAATGAAACTGTATGTGCATAGAAAGATTAGTGCACAAATGTTCATAGCAATTTTATTTGAATTAGCCAAAAACCATAAACAGGAAAAATCCACATGTCCATTAAGAAGTAAATGAATATAGCAGTACTATTCACAATAGCCTAGACATGGAAATTACCTAAATGTCCATTGAAGATGAACGGACAAAGAAAATGTGGTACATATATACAATGGAATACTACTCAACCATAAAAAAGAATGAAATAATGCCATTTGCAGCAACAAGGATGCAACTAGAGATTATCACATGAAGTGAAGTAAGTCAAAGAGAAAGACAAAACCATATGATATCACTTATATATAGACTTATGTGAAACAGAAACAGTATCACAGACATAGAGAACAGACTGGCGGTTACCAAGGGTGAGGGGGTTGGGGGAGGGATAGAATGGAAGGTTGGGGTTAGCAGATGTAAGATTTTATATATAGAATGGATAAACAACAAGGCCCTACTGTTCAGCACAGAGAACTATATTCAACATCCTATGATAAACCATAATGTAAAAGAATATTTTAAAATGTATATATGTATAACTGAAACACTTTGCTGTACAGCAGTAATTAAGACAACTATACTTCAATTTAAAAAAAGAAGTAAATGAATAAACTACAAACTGTAATATAACTATACCTATAACTATATCTACATCTGTATCTCTATACCTATGTATATATCTCTATAGATATATATCAGTAATGAAAATGAATTATTGATATATGCTACAACCTAGATGAACCTCAAAATAATTATCGTAGTGAAAGAGGAAAAGCAAAGAGAAAGCACATAGTGCATTATTGCATTAATATGAAATCACAGAAAATGCAAGGCTTATGAGTAACTGTGGAAAAGGAGGGAGGTTGCAGGGAGTGGGAACAAGGAAGGATTATCAGAGGAGTGAGGAAGCTTCTAGGAATGAATGAAATGTTGCTATCTTGAGAGTGGTGATAATTTCATGAGCTTATGTATTATACAAAAACTGTGTTGTATAATTTTAAAATGTTAACAGTGTGTTTTATGTCAAATATATCCATGTACAGCCATTTAATAAAGTAAAATAATGGAAAAAGACATACCATGCAAACATTGATCAAAAGAATGCTGGAGTGGATATATTACTATGGAAAAATTAGATTTCAGAACAAGGAACACTAAAGAGATAAAGAGGGGAATAACAATGACAAAGGATTCAATTGAAGAACTAAAAATCCCAAATGGTGTTCCCTTTTCTCCACACCCTCTCAGCATTTATTGTTTCTAGATTTTTTCATGATGGCCATTCTGACTGGTGTGAGATGATATCTCATTGTAGTTTTGATTTGCATTTCTCGAATGATTAAGAATGTTGAGCATTCTTTCATGTGTTTGTTGGCACTCTGTATATCTTCTTTGGAGAAATGTCTATTTAGGTCTTCCGCCTATTTTTTGACTGGGTTGTTTGTTTTTTTGTTATTGAGCTGCATGAGCTGCTTCTAAATTTTGGAGATTAATCCTTTGTCCGTTGCTTCATTTGAAAATATTATCTCCCATTCTGAGGGTTGTCTTTTGGTCTTGTTTATGGTTTCCTTTGCTGTGCAAAAGCTTTGAAGTTTCATGAGGTCCCATTTGTTTATTTTTGTTTTTATTTCCATTTCTCTAGGAGGTGGGTCAAAAAGGATATTGCTGTGATTTATGTCATAGAGTGTTCTGCCTATGTTTTCCTCTAAGAGTTTGACAGTTTCTGGCCTTACATTTAGGTCTTTAATCCATTTTGTGTTTATTTTTGTGTACGGTGTTAGGGAGTGATCTAATCTCATACTTTTACATGTCCCTGTCCGGTTTTCCCGGTACCACTTATTGAAGAGGCTGTCCTTTCTCCACTGTACATTCCTGCCTCCTTTATCAAAGATAAGATGACCATATGTGCATTGGGAATGTGAATTGGTACAGCCACTATGGAGAACAGTATGGAGGTTCCTTAAAAAACTACAAATAGAACTACCATATGACCCAGCAATCCCACTACTGGGCATATACCCTGAGAAAACCATAATTCAAAAAGAGTCATGTACCAAAATGTTCATTGCAGCTCTATTTACATTAGCCCAGAGATGGAAACAACCTAAGTGTCCATCATCAGATGAATGGATAATGAAGATGTGGCACATATATACAATGGAATATTACTCAGCCATAAAAAGAAATGAAACTGAGCTATTTGTAATGAGGTGGATAGACCTAGAGTCTGTCATACAAAGTGAAGTAAGTCAGAAAGAGAAAGACAAATACCATGTGCTAACACATATATATGGAATTTAAAGGGAAAAAATGTCATGAAGAACCTAGGGGTAAAACAGGAATAAAGACACAGACCTACTTGAGAATGGACTTGAGGATATGGGGGCGGGGAAGAGTAAGCTGTGACAAAGCGAGAGAGAAGCATGGACATATATACACTACCAAACGTAAGGTAGATAGCTAGTGGGAGGCAGCCGCATAGCACAGGGATATCAGCTCGGTGCTTTGTGACCGCCTGAAGGGGTGGGATAGGGAGGGTGGAAGGGAGGGAGACACAAGAGGGAAGGGATATGGGAACAGATGTATATGTATAAGTGATTCAATTTGTTATAAAGAAGAAATTAACACACCATTGTGAAGCAATTATACTCCAATAAAGTTGTAAAAAATAATAAAAATTAAAAAAAAATCCCAAATGGGTATATCCCTAACACCTCAGCTTCAAAATAACTGAAACAAAAAAGACAGAAAGTAATGGAGAAATAGAAAATTATGCATTTATTGTTGGAAGTTTTAACACGATTCTCTGAATAATTTATGGAATAAATAGTAAGTAAGTTTGGGTAAGATTTAGACAAGACTATGAACTAACTGATCTAATTGATATTTATGGAGCACTCCACACAACAGCTAGCATAATAAACATTCTTTTCAAATGCATATGCATCATTTACCAAGATAGACCATATTTTGGACCACTAAAAATCCTCATTAATGCTAAAATATTAAAATTATGCAAAATACCTTCTCTGATCATAATGGAATTAAACTAGAAATAAATTATAGAAAAATAATTTTAATACCCACTGTTTTAAAATTAAACATCATTCATAAATATCAATAACAATATGTCAAAAGGGAAGCCATAAGAAAAATTAGAAACTATATTGAATGGAATAAAAATGAAACACAACATATCCAAATTATTGTGATGTTTCTAAAGCAATACTTAGAGAGAAATTTATAGCATGAAATCTTCTAAATAAGAATGAAGAGCCTGGAGGGGGAAGATGGCAGAAGAGTAAGACGTGGAGATCACCTTCCTCCCCACAGATACACCAGAAATACATCTACATGTGGAACAACTCTAACAGAACACTTACTGAACGCTGGCAGAAGACCTCAGACCTCCCAAAATGCAAAAAACTCCCCACGTACCTGGGTAAGGCAAAAGAAAAAGGAAAAAACAGAGACAAAAGTATAGGGATGGGACCTGCACCAGTGGGAGGGAGCCGTGAAGGAGGAAAGGTTTCCACACACTAGGAAGCCCCTTCGCGGGTGGAGACTGCGGTTGGCAGAGGGGGAAAGCTTCTGAGTTGCGGAGGAGAGCGCAGCAACGGGGGTGCGGAGGGCAAAGCGGAGAGATTCTGGCACAGAGGATCGGTGCTGACCAGCACTCACCAGCCCGAGAGGCTTGTCTGCTCACCCACTGGGGCGGGCGGTGGCTGGTAGCTGAGGCTCGGGCTTTGGAGTTCGGATGCCAGGGTGAGGACTGGGGTTGGCTGCATGAACACAGCCTGAAGGGGGTTACTGCACCACGGCTAGCTGAGAGGGACTCCAGTAAAAAGTCTGGAGCTGACGAACAGACAAGAGACTTTTTCTTGCCTCTTTGTTGCCTGGTGTGCCAGGAGAGGGGATGAACAGTGCTGCTTAAGGGAGCTCCAGAGATGGCCCTGAGCCACGGCTAACAGCACGGACCTCAGAGACGGGCATAAGATGCCAAGGCTGCTGCTGTCGCCACCAAGAAGCCTGTGTGCGAGTTCAGGTCACCGTCCATGCCCCCCTTCCAGGGAGCCTGTGCAGCCCGCCACTGCCGGGATCCCGGGATCCAGGGACGGCTTCCCCGGGAGAGCGCATGGCGCGCCTCGGGCTGGTGCAACATCACGCCAGCCTCTGCCACCGCATGCTCGCCCCGCACTCCATACCCATCACTCCCCCCGGCCTGAGTGAGCCAGAGCCCCCAAATCAGCTGCTCCTTTAACCCCGTCCTGTCTGAGCGAAGAACAGATGCCCTCCAGGAACCTACAAGCAGAGGCGGGGCCAAATCCAAAGCTGAGCCCCGGGAGCTGTGCGAACAAAGAAGAGAAAGGGAAATCTCTCCCAGCAGCCACAGAAGCAGCGGATTAATGCTCCACAATCAACTTGGTGTACCCTGCATCTGTGGAATACATGAATAGACAACGAATCATCCCAAATTAAGGAGGTGGACTTTGAGAGCAAGATTTATTATTTTTCCCCTTTTCCTTTTTTTGTAACTGTGTATGTGTATGCTTCTGTGTAAGATTTTGTCTGTAAAGCTTTGCTTTCACCATTTGTCATAGGGTTCTATCTGTCCATATTTTTTTCTTTAAAAAATTTTTTTTCTTAATAATTATTTTCTATTTTAATAACTTTATTGTATTTTATATTATTTTATTTTATATTATTTTATCCTCTTTCATTCATTCTTTCTTTCTTTCTACTTTTTCTCCCTTTTATTCTGAGCCATGTGGATGAAAGGGTCTTGGTGCTGCAGCCAGGAGTCAGTGCTGTGCCTCTGAGTTGAGAGAGCCAACTTCAGGACACTGGTCCACAAGAGACCTCCCAGCTCCACGTAATATCAAACGGCAAAAATAGCCCAGAGATCTCCATCTCAACACCAGCACCCAGCTTCACTTAACGACCAGCAAGCTAGAGTGCTGGACGCCCTATGCCAAACAACTAGTAAGACAGGAACACAAACCCAACCATTAGTAGAGAGGCTGCCTAAAATCAGAATAAGTCCACAGACACACCAAAATACACCACCAGACGTGAACCTGTCCACCAGAAAGACAAGATCCAGCCTCATCCACCAGAACACAGGCACTAGTCCCCTCCACCAGAAAGCCTACACAACCCACTGAAACAACTTTAGCCACTGGGGACACACACCATAAACAACGGGAACTACGAACCTGCAGCATGCAAAAAGGAGACCCCAAACACAGTATGATAAGCAAAATGAGAAGACAGAAAAACACACAGCAGATGAAGGAGCAAGATAAAAACCCACCAGACCTAACCAATGAAGAGGAAATAGGCAGTCTACCTGAAAAAGAATTCAGAACAATGATAGTAAAGATGATCCAAAATCTTGGAAAGAGAATAGAGAGAATGCAAGAAACATTTAACAAGGACCTAGAAGAACAAAAGATAAAACAAGCAATGATGAACAACACAATAAATGCAATTGAAAATACTCTAGATGAGAACAATAGCAGAATAACTGAGGCAGAAGAATGGATAAGTGACCTGGAAGATAAAATAGTGGAAATAACTATGGCAGAGCAGAATAATGAAAAAAGAATGAAAAGAACTGAGGGCAGTCTCAGAGACCTCTGGGACAACATTAAACACACCAACATTCGAATTATAGGGGTTCCAGAAGAAAAAGAGAAAAAGAAATGGACTGAGAAAATATTTGAAGAGATTATAGTTCAAAACTTCCCTAATATGGGAAAGGAATTAGTTAATCAAGTCCAGGAAGCACAGAGATTCCCATACAGGATAAATCCAAGGGGAAACACACCAAGACACATATTAATCAAACTGTCAAAAATTAAATACAAAGAAAACATATTAAAAGCAACAAGGGGAAAACAACAAATAACACACAAGGGAATCCCCATAAGGTTAACAGCTGATCTTTCAGCAGAAACTCTGCAAGCCAGAAGGGAGTGGCAGGACATATTTAAAGTGATGAAGGAGAGAAATATACAACCAAGATTATTCTACCCAGCAAGGATCACACTCAGATTTGATGGAGATATTACAACCTTTGCAGACAAGCAAAAGCTGAGAGAGTTCAGCACCACCAAACCAGCTTTACAACAAATGCTAAAGGAACTTCTCTAGGCAAGAAACACAAGATAAGGAAAAGACCTACAATAACAAACACAAAACAATTAAGAAAATGGGAATAGGAACATACATATCAATAATTACCTTAAATGTAAATAGATTAAATGCTCCCACCAAAAGACACAGACTGGCTGAATGGATACAAAAACAAGACCCATATATATGCTGTCTACAAGAGACCCACTTCAGACATAGAGACACATACAGACTGAAAGTGAGGGGATGGAAAAAGATATTCCATGCAAATGGAAACCAAAAGAAAGCTGCAGTAGCAATTCTCATATCACACAAAATAGACTTTAAAATAAAGACTATTAGAAGAGACAAAGAAGGACACTACATAATGATCAAGGGATCAGTCCAAGAAGAAGATATAACAATTGTAAATATTTATACCCCCAACATAGGAGCACCTCAATACATAAGGCAAATACTAACAGCCATAAAAGGGGAAATCAACAGTAACACATTCATAGAAGGAGACTTTAAAACCCCACTTTTGCCAATGGACAGATCATCCAAAATGAAAATAAATAAGGAAACACAAGCTTTAAATGATACATTAAACAAACTGGACTTAATTGATATTTATATTACATTCCATCGAAAAACAACAGAATACACATTTTTTTCAAGTGCTCATGGAACATTCTTCAGGATAGATCATATCTTGGGTCACAAATCAAGCCTTGGTAAACTTAAGAAAATTGAAATTGTATCAAGTATCTATTCCGACCACAATGCTATGAGACTAAATATCAATTACAGGAAAAGATCTGTAAAAAATACAAACACATGGGGGCTAAACAATACAATACTTAATAACGAAGTGATCACTAAAAAAATCAAAGAGGAAATCAAAAAATACCTAGAAACAAATGACAGTGGAGACAAGATGACCCAAAATCTATGGGATGCAGCAAAAGCAGTTCTAAGAGGGAAGTTTATAGCCATAAAATCCTACCTTAATAAACAGGAAATATCTCGAATAAACAACCTAACCTTGCACCTAAAGCGATTAGAGACAGAAGAATAAAAAATACACAAAGTTAGCAGAAGGAAAGAAATCATAAAGATCATACCAGAAATAAATGAAAAACAAAAGAAGGCAATGACAGCAAATATCAATAAAACTAAAAGCTGGTTCTTTGAGAAGATAAACAAAATTGATAAACCATTAGCCAGACTCATCAGAAAAAAAGGGAGAAGACTCAAATCAATAGAATTAGAAATGAAAAAGGAGAAGTAACAACTGACACTGCAGAAATACAAAAGATCATGAGAGATTACTACAAGCAACTCTAGGTCAACAAAACGGACAACCTGGAACAAGTGGACAAATTCTCAGAAATGCACAACCTGCCAAGACTGAATCAGGAAGAAATAGAAAGTATGAACAGATCACTCACAAGGATTGAAATTGAAACTGTGATTAAAAATCTTCCAACAAATAAAAGCCCAGGACCAGATGGCTTCACAGGCAAATTCTATCAAACATTTAGAGAAGAGCTAACACCCATCCTTCTCAAACTCTTCCAAAATATAGCAAAGGGGGGAACACTCCCAAACTCATTCTATGAGGCCACCATCACCCTGATACCAAAAGGAGACAAGGATGTCTCAAAGAATGAAAACTATAGGCCAATATCACTGATGAACATAGAGGCAAAAATTCGCAACAAAATACTAGCAAACAGAATCCAACAGCACATTAAAAGGATCATACACCATGATCAAGTGGGGTTTATTCCAGGAATACAAGGATTCTTCAATATACACAAATCAATCAATGTAATACACCATATTAACAAATTGAAGGAGAAAAACCATATGATCATCTCAATAGATGCAGAGAAAGCTTTTGACAGAATTCAACACCAATTCATGATAAAATCCCTCCAGAAAGTAGGCATAGAGGGAACTTTCCTCAACATAATAAAGGCTGTATATGACGAACACACAGCAAACTTCATCCTCAGTGGTGAAAACCTGATAGCATTTCCACTAAGATGAGGAACAAAACAAGGTTGCCCACTCTCAACGCTCTTATTTAACATAGTTTTGGAAGTTTTAGCCACAGCAATCAGAGAAGAAAAGGAAGTAAAAAGAATCCAAATTGGAAAAGAAGAAGTAAAGCTGTCACTGTTTGCAGATGACATGATACTATACATAGAGAATCTTAAAGATGCTACCAGAACACTACTAAAGCTAATCAATGAATTTGGTAAAGTAGCAGGATACAAAAGTAATGCACAGAAATCTCTGGCATTCCTATACACTAATGATGAAAAATCTGAAAGTGAAATTAAGAAAACACTCCCATTTACCATTGCAATGAAAAGAATAAAATATCTAGGAATAAACCTATCTAAGGAGACAAAAGACCTGTATGCAGAAAATTATGACACTGATGAAAGAAATTAAAGATGACACAAATAGATGGAGAGATATACCATGTTCTTGGATTGGAAGAATCAACATTGTGAAATTGACTCTACTACCCAAAGCAATCTACAGATTCAGTGCAATCCCTATCAAACTACCACTGGCATTTTCCACAGAACTAGAACAAAACATTTCATAATTTGTATGGAAACTCAAAAGACCCCAAATAGCCAAAGCAATCTTGAGAACGAAAAGCGGAGCTGGAGAAATCAGGCTCCCTGACTTCAGACTATACTACAAAGCTAAAGTAATCAAGACAGTATGCTACTGGCACAAAAACAGAAAGATAGATCAATGGAACAGGATAGAAAGCCCAGAGATAAACCCACGCACATATGGTCACCTTATCTTTGATAAAGGAGGCAGGAATGTACAGTGGAGAAAGGACAGTCTCTTCAATAAGTGGTGCAGGGAAAACTGGATAGGGACATGTAAAAGTATGAGATTAGATCACTCCCTAACCCCATACACAGAAATAAGCTCAAAATTGATTAAAGACCTAAGTGTAAGGTCAGAAACTATCAAACTCTTAGAGGAAAACATAGGCAGAACACTCTATGACATAAATCACAGCAACATCCTTTTTGACCCACTTCCTAGAGAAATGGAAATAAAAACAAAAATAAAAAAATGGGACCTAATGATACTTCAAAGCTTTTGCACAGCAAAGGAAATGATAAGCAAGACCAAAAGACAGCCCTCAGAATGGGAGAAAATATTTGCAAATGAAGCAACTGACAAAGGATTAATCTCCAAAATTTCCAAGCAGCTCATGCAGCTCAATAACAAAAAAAAAAACAAACAACCCAATCCATAAATTGGCAAAAAACTTAAATAGACATTTCTTGAAAGAAGATATACTGATTGCCAACAAACACATGAAAGAATGCTCAACATCATTAATCATTAGAGAAATGCAAATCAAAACTACCATGAGATATCATCTCACACCAGTCAGAATGGCCATCCTCAAGAAATCTAGAAACAATAAATGCTGGAGAGGGTGTGGAGAAAAGGGAACACTCTTGCACTGCTGGTGGGAATGTGAATTGGTATAGCCACTGTGGAGAACAGTATGGAGGTTCCTTAAAAACTACAAATGTGGGCTTCCCTGGTGGCGCAGTGGTTGAGAGTCTGCCTGCCGATGCAGGGGACACGGGTTCGTGCCCCGGTCTGGGAAGATACCTCATGCCGTGGAGCGGCTGGGCCCATGAGCCATGGCCACTGAGCCTGCGCCTCCAGAGCCTGTGCTCTGCAACGGGAGAGGCCACAGCAGTGAGAGGCTCATGTACCACAAAAAAAAAAAAAAAAAAAAAACTACAAATGTAACTACCATATGACCCAGCAATCCCACTGCTGGGCATATACCCTGAGAAAACCATAATTCAAAAAGAGTCATGTACCAAAATCTTCATTGCAGCTCTATTTACAATAGCCAGGAGATGGAAGCCACCTAAGTGTCCATCATCGGATGAATGGATAAAGAAGTTGTGGCACATATATACAATGGAATATTACTCAGTCATAAAAAGGAACAAAATTGAGTTATTTGTAGTGAGGTGGATGGACCTAGAGTCTGTCACACAGAGTGAAGTAAGTCATAAAGAGAAAGACAAATACCATATGCTAACACATATATATGGAATCTAAGAAAAAAAAATGTCTTGAAGAACCTAGGTGTAAAACAGGAATAAAGACACAGACCTACTTGAGAATGGACTTGAGGATATGGGGAGGGGGAAGTGTAAGCTGTGACAAAGTGAGAGAGTGGCATGGACATATGTACACTACCCAACGTAAAATAGATAGCTAGTGGGAAGCAGCTGCATAGCACAGGGATATCAGCTCAGTGCTTTGTGACCAACTAGAGGGGTGGGATAGGGAGGGTGGGAGGCAGGCAGATGCAAGAGGGAAGAGATATGGGAACATATGTATATGTATAACTGATTCACTTTGTTATAAAGCAGAAACTAACACACCATTGTAAAACAATTATACTCCTATTAATGTGTTAAAAAAACCCAAATCATCAATTATGGTTATTTTCTGATTTCCAAAGCAATGCACGCTTGAGAGAAACAATCAGAAGGGAAATATATTAAACGAAAATATTAAACTATTCCCTTATCACTTGTTTGGTCCCTTATATATAATCTTAAAGATATTTTTCTTTTCATATTTTGTACTAATAGGAATTCCTTTCTCTTCTCATCCTCCAGAGGGACAGAAAAATGTATGAAGAGAAAGAGACAGAAAAATATTTAAAGAAAGATATAAATATTGATTCCCATTTGCACACCAGTACCAATACCATAGAATGTTGGAAAACACCATACTAACTTTTAAGTAAATTTGATTTCTCACAGGTCCATGGGTATAAAAGTGCATCTAATATCTGACTTTAGAATTCAGCCACTGTCTGAAAAGTGTGAATACACAATGAGATTAAAACAAGAGGGAAATACTATAATTGACAGCTCTGAAATCTATAATATCATGGTCAATTTTAGATAATCAAAAAATAAATTTTTCAATTGAATATTTTAATTTTTCACAGCCCCTGTTTAACTTCTGTTCTATGACTTTTGCTCTTTAGTTAAATAATGGAAAAATTAGATGAAAATTAACTTTATTTCTCCAATCAACAGCCATGGTTTTGGAGGAAATATAAGCTCTATGTTGTTAACTCCTTTCTAAGTGAGGGCTTAAATAATTTCTGAGGAAAAAAAGATAACAATCTTAAGTAAGGAATTCTTTCAAAATTGGGTGCTTTTCTTAATAAAAACCCTACCACGACATTATCTGGAGGCAGTAATTCATTTTCTTTCATCTTTAATCCTGTGTCCCTTGCCTACAATTACTATTTAGTAGAGCTTCTTGTAAGCTGTAAGCTTTATAATTTTAAAGGCTCCAAAAAAAGTCATTTCATAAAATATAAGTCAGAAGACCCCTTTATCATAATAAAGGCATAGTCTATAAAATTACATTTAGAAGGAAAATACAGTCTTGCCTATTATTGTACCTTTCCATCTCCAGATTAATTTTAGCATAAGTTTTCACATGTACTTTTTAAAAGCTTATGAGATTGCATTGGGTTAGCAGTGAATTTTCAGCACAATTTTTAAGAATTTCTATCGTTAAAATTGTTCTCTCCTGTTGTTCACCAGTTCATATATTTCTTCACAGTTGTCATGCCTAAATTTTAGGAGGGTTGTTTTTTGTACATAGTATTTAAATGGCAACTGTTACAAACTGAGGACTCATTTAATTGCCCTCGGTTTGCTAATTAGGAATAAAAACTTAGACTTATTTGTCATTTTCCAAATTATATTATATGACCATAAATGTGCATACACATATTCAACTTACCAAACTTTCAGTACTAAATCCCTGACTCCCAATTTTTCTCTAAACAAATAACCAGTCACAAAACCTAGTCTTCAGGTACATATTTTAGAAGACTATCTCTTACTTAAAAAAAAAAAAAGACCATCTCCTACTTAGAAAAGGAAAAACATGAGCACTTCAGAAAAGGAACCATTCAACACTCATGGTTTATACTGAAGGCATTATTTTAAGACAAGTGTGAATATTCTCCCTTTCAAAGCCCATTCCTTTACAAAACTCAGGTTGTTTCTCCAGTCCAGCAGGCCAACTTTCTTCCAAAGGTGCTCTTTTAACCCTTTGGTCCCTATTACCCTGCCACAGGAAAGGTATCTAGTATGCCCTGTAATTGTAATAATATCATGCATAGTGTTTTGTGTTCAAAAGTCAAGTGTAGCTTCTTCTTTTCCTGAAGGTGGGACATTTACATTTACTAACA
Source organism: Mesoplodon densirostris (assembly GCF_025265405.1). Taxonomy (NCBI): domain Eukaryota; kingdom Metazoa; phylum Chordata; class Mammalia; order Artiodactyla; family Ziphiidae; genus Mesoplodon; species Mesoplodon densirostris. The sequence continues at coordinate 45,729,999 of NC_082681.1, read as the reverse complement.
TTCAAGTGAGGAAAAAAGATGTATCTTTCAGAACCTATTGATTTCCCTGTGTTGTGCACAAGGATAAGGAGTTGCTCATGTACACAAGATAAGTCATCGCATTGTAGTTCATTATAACAACAATGACAAAATGCTATCCATGAGACAGACTGAAAAACTGAGTCTAAGTCAAGAAGGATATGTTATTTATCCATTACAAAGACATGCAAATCTAAATGCACTGACACAGAAGAAAAATTCCAGTTAATATAATCAAGTTAGAGATCAATGATGTACAAATCATGCAGGTCATGTAAAACACTACAGGTGGAGAACAATGCTATATATGCTTATTTTGGAATACAGATTCGATAAAGGTGAGTCTTGAATGGTAAACAGAAATCTGATAACATAGTTACACATGAAACAAAAGAGTAACAAGGATGGAAATGGATAGTAAAGGAAGACCTGATTTTCCCCTGTAATATTATAAAATATTACATAGAGAATGCACTTATATGTATATATGCACTTCAATGTAACTTTATAGAGACTTTAGGAGATATGAGATAAAATATCAGATATAAGTGAGAAAAGAAAGTAACCCTAGCAAAATGGTACCATACAAAGGGAATGTAAGGAAAATATCTTTCAAAAGTTCTTAGACTAGTATTTTATATTGATCAAAGGAAATATTTCTTATTAAAATTTAGGTACCTAAACACCAAAGAGATATGTAAGGAGTCCCAGGAGAGAGCCTGGGAAATTGAGAATATTGGAAGGAATAATAGCTGAGAATTTACCAAAATAATGAACAATATCAAGCAGAATATTCAAGCTGTGCTTTAAAAAATAATAAACTAACATTTGAATACACACACATCCCAAAACACACATACACACACACACAAACACACCCCTAGGCCAGTTATAGTAAAACTCCTAGAAAACAAAGCCAAGGAGAAAAACCTAAAAGAGAAGAGACAAAACCAAAAACAATCATAATTAACAAGCAAGGGCCCTCTTTTTTCTTTTCTTTCTTTTTAAAAAAAGTCAGAGTTAACTTAGAATTTTTTTGAGGCTGAAAAAGGCATAAAGGTAACAATGAGGTAACATGGAGATAGCAATGGTAGAAAGGAGCTAAGGCTCTTAGGTCTGGAAAAACCAAGTGAAGACATAGCAGTTCTGAGAACTCATAAGCTTAGAGGAGGGGTCTTTCAGAGCCAGGACACAGATTCCAAAGAAAGGTGCTGCTCAGCTAAAAGTGGGTTTTAAGGAAGATCAGTAGAGGGACCCCCTAAAACCTAAGACCCCTTACCTCTGATGATGGTGACCTGATCTCTGCTCATGCCAGAGCATCAAGATCTCAGAGGAGGACACCCTCAAAGCTGAGATCTAGAACTCAGGAAAGAGAGAGAGTTCACCAGTGTGCTAGTGCTTGTCTTTCTTAGGGGACCTGATGTAGTGAGCCCTGAAGTTTGAACAAAAACTGTATTTTGGATATTCTGGCCCTTCTGAAATCATATGGCCTTATTTTTGTTTAGGGCCTTTATTCAGGCGACATTGAAAAGAATAGGAACAGAGAGGAAGGCACATTCTTCTTCTCTTTCCTGTCTCCCTTTGGTCAACTTGACTGGCAGAGCCTAACAGGGAGCAGACTGGTAAAGGAAAAATGAGCTTGGCAGACTCCGAGTCCCAGCATCATGAACAGAGTAGAGGATATGGAGCCAAGAGACTTAGATATCGTTTACCCAGCACCTACTTCTTCCTAAAGCATATACCTGACAAAGAATGCAACAGCAAGTCTTTTAAATGTTATGCATTTTTCTTGAAACACAATAAATACCAAGATAACTGTAACATTAGCAACATCCATTTTCTAAAATGCAAAACCAAAAATCAGAACATTTGTTAAGGAACTCTTACCTGATGCTTATATAATAAATGGAGAGCCATTTATAGATTTCAGTTAATGGTGTTATGGCAGGAAATTTGTTTATTTCCTTTACTGAGAATAAATAAAGAGAATATTTATTAATTTGTGTGTCAGCTGCACACGATGAGCACAATATCACAAGTGCTACCTGCTGACCAGAGTGGTGACTTTGAACACTTGTGCAGGGAATAAAAAGGAAAAAAAAAAACACTTCTAGTGAGGAATTCTCTTAAAATGTAAGCCCTTCTCTTAATACCACCCTGCCTGGAAAACATGTCAAAGACTCAGAAATAGGCACAGGAGATTCCTGGGACCCTACAGTGGAATGTCAGGCATTGGCTAATGCGTTCTGCAGGAATTAGCTCATTCTATAGAGGTATGGCCTTTTCATTGTCTTTGATTAGACTACTTTAATCTGTAGGAGACAGAAATTGACATGTAGAAAACTGATAGTAATGCCACTGTTTCTGTTCATGGCAGTGCAAATGATTCCTATCCTTAGCAGTGCATGTACAATTTGTCCTATAGAAAAATAATATCAGTATCTCAAATTCTTATTTGAAAAGTGTCCAATAGTTTACTGGTTCCTTTTTAAATTGTTGAGATAAATAATAACTTGGATAAGAGTTCATTTAACAATAGCATGAGAGTCTCAGCATCACAGAGCAGTGTATAAGATTTGGTGCAGAGAGAGGGAGACATAGATATCCTTTACCTAGTACTTCTTTTTAAAGCACATATCCTGATGACAAATGCAACAGTAATTCCTTTAGATGCCATGACTTTCTTTTGAAACATAATAAATACAGAAATAATGATAACACCAGCAACAACTACTTCCTAAACCACAAAAACAAAAATCAGAACCTTTGTTAAGGAACTTGTACCTTATGCTTATGTGATAAATGGGGAGCCCTTTACAGATTTTGATTAGTGGTGTGATGACAGCAAATTTGTCTTTTAAAGAGAATATCTTTCTTATTCTATGTGTAAGCTGTTCAAGGTGAGCACCTTTCAACCCCGAAGTTCCACATAGTTACATTAGAGCTTCCAATCCTACTCATTTATCTCATCATATCTTGACTTCAAATTTTCTCTCCCGTAACATACACATAATAATTTCTTAGTAGAAGTAGATATAAAATGAGCAAAGTGCATCTTTAAGAGTTCAAGCACAAATCTTTTTTAAACAGAGGTGTAAGATCACACATATTTGGAGATATCTGCTTTAAAGAACTCAGATCACAATGCCCTTACACAACAGGTGTCATCTTAGGACACAGAAAAACACAGAAAGGTGACTCATCACCTCAGATTCTCTTTAGTGGGAATTTCCAGCTTCTTCAATAAAACAGGAGGGCTTATAGCCCCTAATCCCCAACTAAATACCTCACCTTCCCAAAGCACACATACACAAACATGCACACACACACTACCTCACAGTGATAGTAATCACATACTAGGTTGCTAGTCCATCCAACCTGTAACATCCTTGTAATAATGTTCCTACCTCCAGCATAAAACAGCATATCTCAGTTGTCATAGAGACCAGAATGTCATCAAAATGTTCTTGCTGATGTTAGCTTTCTAAGGAAACCAGGAAATGGTTTCACGTACAACCTCAGAACCAGAGCATTGCACTTGATCTTAGTCACTTATACCATGCCCAATCTGATGAAGGAAATATTGGAGACAATACTAGCCACGGCATAGGCATTTAAAGAAAGGAAGCTTTTTGCACAAGGCATTATCAAGGAAGTAAAGAGGGGTCAAGCAGTATGGTTCCCCTGTTAGAGACACAGACTCATGTTCCAGTTTCTGTTACAAACCACCTTTCAGCCTGCCATAACACGAGAGTTCAAGTGCACTTGTGGAGGTGGAAACCTGTGGATTGTTGGTCACTTTTAAATGACCTGCAGAGCATAAAGTATCTGGATGTCAGAGGAAGACAAACTAGAAAATCAGGTTTTGCCAGGGTCAAAGGAAGCTGTGCCTGCATTTGGACAAATGTGTTAATTAGGGTTGTGAGGAGAAAATGGTTCCTGAGAAGAGAAACAACTCCCACAAAGTTGCCTGTGCTCTAGGGCAGCAGGGAGATAAAGCTAAGTATCTCGCATTTGGGAATCTGCTCTGCCCACGAAATGCTGAAACCACACTGCCAGTTAATACTTTGCTTAAAGGTAGGTTTCTTACAACCACATTCACATTTTTAAATTTAATTACTTAATTAATTTATTTTCTTTTTGCGGTACGCGGGCCTCTCACTGTTGTGGCCTCTCCCGTTGCGGAGCACAGGCTCCGGACGCGCAGGCTCAGCGGCCATGGCTCACGGGCCCAGCCTCTCCGCGGCATGTGGGATCTTCCCAGACCAGGGCACAAACCCGTGTCCCCTGCATCGGCAGGCGGACTCCCAACCACTGGGTCACCAGGGAAGCCCACATTTTTTTTTTAATCTAGTAATGTTGATAATGACTGCACAAAGTCATCAGGGTACACAAGCACACACAAGTTCTGTCACACAGTCATTCACATTAGAGAGAGTTGCCCGATTTTGCGGCACTTTCTCCTATAATAAGCCTGTGTGGTCGGCCCTGAGCAGTAATGCGCATGAAACAGGCCCCCAGGGGAGAGGGCAGTGCAGTCTGGTTTCCAGCAGTTCCAGGTTCCCTGATTTAAACGCCCCGCCACCACCACCAATAAACACACTGTGGCCTGATATTTTTAGTCACCAAGATGATGTCAATGAAAGCTGCGTTAGCAAATGACACAGAGAGTCAGAGTCAGCTCTCATGAGCTGGTCTGAGCCAGCTCCAGCATACAACTGGATCTGCGCACTCCAGAGCAAAACAAGATCATCCCACTCTGTGGGATCGACAGGAGAAGTGCCATGCTGAATTAGAGATACACCAGTATGCAAACTACATAAAGGATTTCAAAAGGTTCTTAAGGCACAGGAAATGGAGATAGTCATCAAACCCATGATCTAGCCTATCTAGTTTCTCAGGAAGGGCAAATAGTGGGATGTTTTCATGTTCATTCATTTTAAATCAGACTTCAGAAAAATAGAGGAGGGTTTGACTCTCAGCTCTGCCATCCATCAACAGTGTGACTTTCCCAGCCAGTGCCGCTTAACCACTCTGTTCCTTAGTCTCCATTTTGGTGAAATAAAGTGATAATGCCTCATCTTTAAACGGTTGATCGAAGGTCACTAAAGAAAATAGAACCTTTTTGTTTTCAAAAATATAGTTATTTTTCAAAAAGCATATGCTTTTTATTCAAGCATGAAATGGGTTTAACATTGTTACTTTGAATGAATAAATACATTTAAAAGTGCTTAGCATTATTTTTTTAATTTTCAAATAGTGGCACACATAAGCCACCTAAGCAAAGCTTTTTGGGGCCTTCAGAACAAAACGTCTGAGAACAACTGTTTTAGTAGAATTCAGGTAGGCAGCCATAAATCTGCTTCATACAGTGTCATGAGCTGACTTTCAAAACATCAAACTCTCTCTCACCATTTGTCTCCAAAAAGTACAACACAATAATGAGTCAGAATGCAAAATGTCACCTGCATTGCAAAGTGGTGAGATCAGGTCTATTATATCCCTCACGTCTGTGCGTAGCCTACATGAAGGCTCAGAGGATCCATCCTCCTCAGTTAATGAGAAGGAGGCATGAGAGTGTGTATACACTATTTCAGTGACATTTTCCCCTCAAATTTTTTCCCTCAGTGATGCCATTCTAGAATTTTCATTTGTCATGCAACTTATCATTCCATATCACTGCATAGTGTTCTACCTTGCTTTGTAAAGTGGCATTATTATTCCATTGCATGTATGGATATATGGATGTTTGTATTTTGCCCCATGTTGTATCATAAGCATCCTTTTCAAAAAGTAAATGTAATACCTCTCTGTTCTGAGGAATCACAGGAATGTGTCACCTGCTGATGAGAGCTGGTATTCTGCACAATGAGAATGAAAAAGAAACACACCCAGGACACTAGGGCAACTAAAGACAAGGTTCACAGGCAAGACTCTCCAGCCCATGGAATATTTCACCATCACCTAATGACAAGGCTAGCCTCTATGTCTAACTGTCTCCCTCTCAAAACAGTATGCTGTGTATAACACAATGGCATATATTATTTCCATCTCTTTTTCCCCTCTCATCATAGGAAAGCTGATTGAAAATTCTAAGAATTGGTTGAGCATTTCAGTGTAAACACGAGTGTCTATTTCTCCAAGTTTTTATTCTATCCATACATATATTTTTATTACTTTTTATTGAAGTATAGTTGACCTGCAATGTAATATTAGTTTCAGGTGTACAATATAGTGATTCAATATTCTTAGAGAAAGTTATTATAAAATATTGGTTATATTCCCTGTGCTATACATTACTTCCTTGTAGCTTATTTATTTTTTACATAGTAGTTTGTACCTCTTAAGCCCCTTCCCCTATCTTGCCCCTCCCCACCCCTCTCCCTAACGGTCATCACTAGTTTGTTCTCTGTATCTATGAGTCTGGTTCTGTTTTGTTATATTCATTCATTTGTTTTATTTTTCAGCTTCCACATATAAGAGAAAACATACAGTATTTTGTAAAGGAGCTGTGGTATATATTTACAATGGAATATTACTCAGCCATAAAAAATAATTTTAGTTTTGCCATTTACAACAACATGGAAAGACTTGGCAGTTATTATGTTTGGTGTAATCATACCAAGAAAGACAAATATGATATCCATACATATATTTTTATAAACTCTATGAATAGCTTTTGAAAACAATTCCATAGCATATTTTTACATCCCTTGGAAGTCTCACTTGTCTACATCTTAATATGAATCACTTTGATGGGGCACACTCCACAAACCCCAGAAATAATAATTTGAGTTATTTTTCTATCAAAAGAGTAACATATTCTTAAGATAAACAATTGATATGAAAATCTCTTCAGTAAAACCATTAAACTGCCCTCTTGCTACCGAACTCAGCTTCTGCTGCTCATCACTTGAAAGGCAATACTCAAGAGACAGTGTTGGTTGGAAAGGAAAGGTTGCTTTATTCAGGAGGCCGGCAACCTGGGGAGAAAGTAGACTCGTGTCCAAAACCAACTCCAAAGATTCTGATTGACCATGAAAGTTTTTAAAGGGAGAAAGGAAAGTTAATCATTTGGGGAGGGGGTTCATCTTCCACTGTGTGCAGGCTTTCTTCTGATTGGTTGGTGTTGAGGTAACAAGGTGGTATTCTAGGAATCTTGTGCTCAGACAAAGTTACCATCTTCCACCTGGGTGGGGGCCTTAGTTCCTGCAGAAGAACTCAAAGATATTGATATGTATATCCCTTGAGGAGGAACCAGGACCCTGCCTTATTGCTACACTACTGTTTCTTAACTGCTCCTCCTTTGTTTCTGCATTCCCTCCCTTCTGTCCCAAATCAAAGGGAGAATCTGGAAGCCCAGTCCCCCTCCTGCAAATTGCTGAAATCAGGAATCTACTATGTAACAGATTAGACACAGTGAAGGAAGAAATAATAAAATGTATGCTGGTTAAGATTTAAAAGTACAGATGAAGCAAGAGAGAAAATGCAAAAAAACAATATAAAAGACAGGAGACCAAATGTGATTTCAAAGAGATATGTAACTGGATTTGGAGAAGGATATGGAGACAGATATGGGAAGAAGCAATATTTGAAGAGAAAAATGACAGAGAATTCCCCGCCCCAAAATTATGGGAGATACTCAAACAGCAGATCCAAGAAGTAGTCATGAAAAGCAAAGGCAGGATCCAGTCAGAAACACACGTTTATCAGGCAGGTTGAGGTCGGATTTCTGTTTAGAAACCACACATTTATAAGAATAAGAATTCAACAGAGGGAATTCCTTAAATAGGCTAGTGATATCTAAATAGACAAATAGGAAGACTAATGTTATACAGAGATAGGAAGAATAGGGAGGAATTTCCACTCCTAGGGCAGGGCAAACCCAGGGGATATGAGGTGCCTGAGAATCAAAAAAGGAGGAAGACAGGTCCTTAACTGCTGGGACCCAGACTTCTAAGGAAAGGGGGATGTGCAGCTAATGGTGCCTCTTAAAGGGGCTCTGAGAAGTGACCCCACAAGCCTGAGAACTTATCTCTGAGGAAGGAGAGATGCTTGGCTGGTGCTGAGCCTTAGGATTTCAGAGAAGGCTTCATGAGTGCTAGAACTCAGATGTAAAGGGGAAAGCGGTAACTAGCTTCCTGATGCTGTTAAATTTTCTGAAGGGGTGTAATGTCCAATATCCTTGGAATTAGAAGAATATGCAAACCTCTCCTTACTGCCCCTACTGAAACAATTGCCGGGTGAAGGGACTTTGTTGGGTGACACTGATAGCAAAAGGAAGCAGAAAGGAAGTGCAACCTGCTTCTCTCTCCCCTCAATTTCCTGTCTCCCTGTGGTATTCTCAAATATCAGATCGAAATGGGAGGCAGGTGGTAAAGGACAAACAGGGCTGTCAGAATCCCGGTCACAGCACCTGTGCACATTCTAAGGAATGTTGATTAAGAGACTCAGATCTCCTTCACCTACCATATGCTTCTGCTTAAAGCACCTTTCATGCAAGGAAGGCGACAATACGTACTGAAAAGACTATGCTTCTCCCTCAAAGCATAATTAACAGAATGAATTACTAACTGCATCATCAACAATATCTACCAGCAGGCACTCAAGCTGACATAAAACAGTCTTTGTTAAGGGACTTGTGCTTTATGCTATAGGTAAAGGAAAGCCATATTGAGATTTAAAGGACTGGTGGGAAAAGATATAAATATTCTTTAGAGAACTGGTTTCCAAAATGATGCTCGGCTATGTGAGTAGCTGTAAGCAAGATGATGATGAATTGGAGCCCAGAAAGATAATATTAGATTTTTCCAAACATTTAAAATCCAATCCTTTATAACAGGGGTCAGCAAATTAAAGCCTGGTGGCTGTATCTGGCCTGCTGCCTTTTTTTAAAAAATCAATTTTATTGAAACATAGCCACCCTCATTTTTTATCTTGATGTCTACAGCTGTTTTCCTGTTACAATGGCAGAGTTGAGTAATTCGGACAGAGATTTGTATGACCACCAAAGTATAGCGTATCTATTATCTGACATTTCACTGAAAAAAAATTGCCAACTCCTGTCTTGTAACCTCATTTGTGTGTTTCTTAAAGTGCAAAAATGATTATTATTCTATGCAGATATATAATGGCATATGACACATCTTTAAAGCACTAAAAAAAGCTTTCTAAAACAAGTATGCTTGCTTAGAAAAGTACAGAGACCTCTGATTTTTATGAAATAATATCAAATTGCCCCAACTAGCATAAGGGTCCTATCATCTTAGTTGAGAGAATCAAGGAAGGAAAAACATTGGCTAGTGACTCAGCCTCCTCAGGATTCTCTTAGCAAGAGCTGCCAGTATGTCTTACACAAAAAGGAATGGATAAAGCACCCTCAACCCCAAATATATACCTCAATCCACAACCACAGACACATACAAACACGCTATGATGCTAGACTTTGAATAGGCCTGTAAATGATGCAGATTTTCCACCTTTTCTGCCTGTAATTCTATATGATCAATCTACCAGAAAATAATAGCATAGACAGTTGCCATAAAACCAAAATGTTACCATACCTCCTGCATTAGTGTAGTATTGTATGGAAACTAGGATACATATGTTCACTCTGAGAGTCAGATTCATAGTTAAGAGGTCAGCCACTCTAACCTCTACCATTTCAACTAATGAATGAACAAAATCACGTCAAGGAACATACTGAACTTGGTTTATTTATCTCGACTTAAATGTTCTACCACTTGGTCCATGTTTAAATATACAAGCTGTTTCACACTCATGCTCACTCATTTGCTGTAAGGATTCAAGGAAATAAAAAAGCTGTTATGCCCACAGTTACAATTTATTACAGTTAAAATTCAGGTCAAATAGATCAAACTATGAAAGGGAAAAGGTACATGGGCTGAAGTCCAGGAGAAACCAGTCTCAAGCTTCCAGGTGTCCCCTCCCAGTGGATTTACACAGAGATATGCTTAAATTTCCCAAGAAACAATGTGTTGACAACTCATGTGAAGCATTGCCAACCAAAGAAGCTCACCTTAGACTTAGTGGCCAGAGATTCTGGGGTAGTCAGTCATACAGGCATGTGACTGACCTCACCTATTCAGACCCTTGCCCCTTTCCCATTCCCAAAGTAACATGGGCCTTCAGCATAAATTATAAACTTACCTGACATACAAAAATAAACTGGACAGGTAGAATATTCCAGCATACAGAGATTATTTCCCAGGAGTTAGTCAAAGGCTGGTTCTGAAGACAGTATTTTCTTTAGACAATTCAGGGATTGAGGAATCCAAGCCAGCTTAGTTAATCCTTCCCTGCCCAATCAGTTTCCCTGATCCTTGATGTAAACGCTCTTAGAGAAAAACTATCATATTTTTCTGTGCATCTACATTTGGTATAGCATTTACATAACAGATACAGCAATAGTATCATCATGCATGTGCCCAACAGTTGGAGAAGCCACTGTAGAAAAGGGATATATTTAATGAAATGACTAATCTATCCTATAAAGGAAAATATTTCCATATTCTCATACTAAATTGATTACTCATTTCCCTTCTTAATCTACCATTATTTGTACCTTGTGATAAATTTGTGCAGAACTATTTAATATAGTATATAGCTGATGGTTAGCTAAATCCAGCCCTTCTTATGTCAGTCATTTTCTATCAGTATTATATACTGAGAAGTTCTTTGCTCAATCTACCAATACATTGGCTAATCAGTATCAGTATTGTCATATGATTATTTACCTAAGGCAGGTGCTCAAATTGGGATCATTCCCTAGGGGAATTAGAATTTATCATGTGATGTCCACTGCTTTATTCCCATTAGGAATCTTTCTTTTTCTATTCTGTTTAATAGCTTTCCATCCACAAAAACAAGGGTAATATATTTCTGTGCACAATACACTGTGGCATGCTGGGAAGGCTGCTGCTACCTTTCATCCATTATAACCAGGGACCTTTCTAATTATTTATCACCATGGTTTATAGTTACACAGTAATTAGTCTGCCAGGAGCTATATACTCCATGGACCAATGGCTCAGTAGGGAGTAGTTCTTGGAAATGCCTTCCCAAATGATACCCTTTGTAATAGATGTAACTGAAAAATAAGAGTCAAAAGATACTGGAACATTACTAGAGTTCCACTCAGTCATTAACTATAAGACTACCTTCATCATATTGAATGACCAAAATGTCTCCAAAAGTAATGCCACTCAGGTTTCCAGCTTTCTATTTGACCTTGTCAAGTTCAAAAAGCAGGGGTGGAAAATATGTGGCTTCACCCTTTTGAGCATTAGGGTATAATTGTGCTAAGAGACAACATCCTTTTATTGTTCTGAGCCTCTCTTGAGGCACCAATATTGAATTTCCATTATTCCATAACCCACTCAGTCATTCCTTTAACCTCAACTGCTATTGCTCCTTCTCTCCAGTTTTCATTGATTTTTACCCAGACTTTTCCATCTTTGGAAGGAATGATAGGTTTAGCCATTGTGTTGGTCCAGATCACCGGCACCAATACCAATCTAGCAAGTGCCTACCTTCAACAGTTTTCAACAGTTTCTGTGTAAGGAGAAACTCAATCCATTCTTATCCATATAAGACAAGGTTACATAAATACAGAACTAGTGTGCCTTCTTGACCATTAGGCAATATAGTTGCATTTACTGTCAACCCCAATTTTGCCAGGTAGAAGGTACAGGCCATCCCATCAGACACTTAGGAATACTGGCATAAAGGTTTAGAGGTGTAGTTACAATTTCTTGCTTAGGGATCATTCCTATATCTGGCACCTGCAGCCCTGATTCCAGGATCACTGAATCAGATAGGAAAAAAGAAAGTTGCAGTAATTTGGGGAAGAATTGTATAGTTGTTCCAGGATCTTCCTCTATCCCCCTTTCTCCCAATTCCTCCAGAAAAACATAAGACTCTAACAAATGGGGATCACGTCTTGTCTCCTTTTCACATTGAATGTAAGCTCACATTCATGAAGGTGTGTAAACTAAGATTTCATGACTTTATCTCCACTCATTTTAGACAACTAGTGTTTTAACAGACTGTTCAAATTTTCTATCAAATCACTACTCTGAGGATGATATGCAGTATGATATGTCCATTTGATATGATATCTCTTTGACCATTGTTGAACCCTATGGACTATAACATATGATTCTTGGTTGAAGAAATGTAATTCGATGGTCTGAATTGGTACAATATCTTCTGTTCCAATCCTTTATAGAGTTTTGAGAATTTGCATCTACCACAGCGTATGCAAAGCTTCATCTGAAGTAAATATCTATTCCTGTAAGGACCTATTTATAGCGTCCTAAGGCTACCGGTAGTAGTCTGATGTATTTGAGATGCCAGCTACGCATGGGGCCTTTCCCCTCAGGGAATCTACTCCATTTTCTTTCTTTTTTTAAAAGAATATTTATTTATTTGTTTGTTTGTTTGTTTGTTTGTTTATCTGGCTGCGCCAGATCTTAGTTGTGGCATACAGGATCTTCATTGCCATGTGCGGGAATCTTTAGTTGCAGGCATGCAGGATCTTTTAGTTGTGGCATGTGGGATCTTTTTTAGTTGTGGCATGTGATCTACTTCCCTGACCAGGGATCAAACAGGGCCCTCTGCATTGGCAGTGAGGAGTCTTAACCACTGGACCGCCAGGGAAGTCCTTCCATTTTCACCTGTAGTTTTTGCCTCTCTGGTTGGAAGACAAGATAGTTCTTGCTGTCATTTTGTACCTCAGAATGTGCAAGTAGGATGTATTAATGATCAGTATCTCTGCATTGCTGCAGCTACCCCGTGTCTACTCATTTTATGGACCCAAGTGGCCACCTCAAACATGTGCACCAGGATGTGCATTTGCTGATTAAAATCACTTTATGATTTGAGAAGGAAGTTCTTCAATGTGCCTCTTAAATTCCTATAATGATTTCCATAGGGCTGTGACACATATAGGAATCATTTAAGAATCCAATTTTCCACTGCCCATCTGCCTGACCATATGGCCAGGCCATTGGCCACCTCTCTATTCCATCTATCCCACCACTGTGTCAGAATAAACCCAGAATTTTAAATTTTTATTGCTGTTCACTTCTTCCATCACTGCAAAGAAAAGAGCATGGATTCTGCCCATTGAGCTGATTTATTCTTATCTTCTTAAATCAGAGTTTTTCCATCAGAACATTATAGAGCAGCAACCTTCCAAACAAGGTTCCATCCACCTTGTAACTGACAACCATAAACCAAGCAGCTATTTGTTGATCAGTTGAGAGCTATGCCTAGGGTACCACCCATGTGGTAATAGGATAAGTGCCCAATAGTAAATCAATAATTGTCTCTCAAACAGTGTGCAGTGCACTTCCATGTCTAGAAACTTTCTGGTCTAGAATTCCAGTGATCACTGCTGGGCAGCTCTAATGGGCTTTGCCATAACCTTTAATCTGCATAAGTGCAAGTTGCAGATATTTCTAAAATCCTATCTGAGTGTGTATTATAAGGGTTCAAAGTCACTGATTGAGCTTTTTAGCATTTCAGATATAGCCTGGTGTTTTTCAGGTCCCCATTCAAATATGATCTTCCTGCAGATGGCTTTATGGATTGGAGCTAGCAGTATTCCCAAAGGTGGAATATGCATCTTCCAAAATTCAAAAAACCCAACCAGGGGCTTCCCTGGTGGCGCAGTGGTTGAGAGTCGGCCTGCCGATGCAGGGGACACGGGTTCATGCCCCGGTCTGGGAAGATCCCACATGCCGTGGAGAGGCTGGGCCCGTGAGCCGTGGCCGCTGAGCCTGTGGGTCTGGAGCCTGTGCTCCACAACGGGAGAGGCCACAACAGTGAGAGGCCCGCATATCACAAACAAACACACAAACAAACAAAACCAACCAGGTGCTGTGTATATTGCTTATTTCCAGAGGAAGACAATGAGAGCATTTTATTTTTAGTTACTTATGGAATGTCTCAGTGGCTCCCACCCATGTTATTCCTATGAATTTCACCATTTGGAAAGGCCCTTGGATCTTTGCTGGATTTATCAACCAGCATTTGTTAGTCATATGTGTCACCACTCTATTTAAGTGAGTTGTATCTTGCTCTTCAATTTCTGATATTATCATGACATGCAATGTGTTATTGCACTCAATACCTCCATCAAGTCCAAATTCCTCCTAATCAAATTATGACAGTAAGCTGGTGATTTCAAATAATCCTGTGGCAATACAGTAAATTGTAAATTGAGATCCTTTTCACATAAAGAAAAATTGTAATTGACTCGTTTCCATGATTACCATCAAGAAAAAAAGTATTTTCAAAATCAATCACTGAGTAGTCACCTTTTTAACTTGCATTTTTTTCACTTTTTTGGACGGATGATCCTAAATGAGACACATTATTCAAGCCTTAATAGTCTAATATTTGTCTCCAGGTGCCATCTGCCTGTTCTCTGGCTACACAGGGCTATTTACAGAGAATTTGTTGGTCATAGCATTCCAGATTCTAACATGTAATTAATTAAAGCAGTAGTCTGTTTTTCTCTACCAAATAATCTACACTGTTTCAAATTAACAACATGTGTGGACTTAGGAAATTCTGTAGGTTCTCATTTAGCATGTCCAATTAATACTGGCCAAGGGGTGAACTTACATTCCTTCTGTTTTCCCATACAAGACAGATAAAGTGTTCCCCAGCAGACATATATCCTTCTCAATAATATAATACATGCAGGAAAAGGAAATGCAGTCACTTCACATAAAGTCCATTCAAACATTTAATTTTCATCCAAATATTGACCTTAATTCCATCAACCAGTGTATCCTCATATCCTCCCATTATAATAGTGTCAACCGCATCTATGCTACTTTATTCATCCCATTCCTTAACAACTATTTAAAGATTTCCACTTTGCTGGAGTGAGTCCCTGGTCTATCCCCTTTTCTTTCTCTGTTCTCTTGTGAAACACCAATTTTCTTAGCATCTGTGAGACTCATAGGGGGAAGCTGAGATAACAAATCTGATACAGCTTCTTGGATCATTGCTTGATTTTGCAACAACAATGTTACATGAGGTAAAAATGCAAAAGATTCTTCCTCAATCAAAGCATTTACTATGACCTGGGTAAGAGGTATATTAAATGGTTGAACCTCCTGATCATTGTAAAGCCAATCCAGCATAGATTGCATATGTATCATATCAACTGCTTCATCTTGAGAGTTCCACTTGGCTTTTAAAGGAGGGGAAAAGGCATTCCCCTTCTCAGAGTAAACAAACTTTATAGTGGCTTTTTCCAGTCCATAGGGCTAGTTGTCCCCTCAGGAAGAAATTGCTGTGTGTTTGGATCATGTAGAGCCATCTGTTCAATAGTAAGAAATGGGTCCTGCATTAATCCAAATATACTCACCAATTCTGCAACATTCAACACCAAGGAGACTGTTCCTAGGTTAGTAACTATCAGGGTCCATTTTTCAGGAAGCTTATGATATTCATCCTCAGAAGGAGAAAACTCTTTAACACCATACCCACTTGTTTCAGTAGTTTCTCATGTTTGCTTCTCTTTGCTACGTGTAATATCTTCTTTGTGACTAGAGGCCAAAGAGGTGCTATCTGTCGTTTCAGCACAATATTTCCCTCTGGTAGCAGCTCTAGGGCTAGTAATTGTAGCTCAGACTGGCTGGTATCTGAGCTTGGTGCAGTGTTAGGATCCACCCCAACACTCTCCTTTACTTTCATTTTATCCATTACAGATGAAAATAACCAAAGGATTGTATATTTAGCTTGTTTCTCATTATTTTTCATTTCCTTATGTATTCAGGGGCTGACCGAAACACAGCTGCTGTCTCATACAATGGGTGATTCAGTAGCCCTTCAAGCATCAAAGATTTGTCATCCATCACCACCTCATTCTTCGTTTTTCCAAATAATGTGATTACCATTTTTCAGTGAGTTAGGGTCATATGATTTACCATCAAAATCATAGCCTTGCATCACAACTAAGTGGTTCACACTTGACTCACAATTCTAAAACTGACTGAATGAATGAATGAGATAGAGCAGAGAATATGTTAGGATGTGAACACTGAGATGACTTTAATAAGGAAGCAGAGTCTGAGTAATATGGAAAACTGAAATTTTCCTTCCACTAAGGTTTCCAATTGACTCTTATAGGCTACTTCTTCCAAAAAACAGCATAAAAAAAGCACCATTGGTAAAGAGATGATTTTAACATATTAATTGAGGTATAATTAATACAGAGTAACATTAACTGGTTTTACATTTATAATTCAATGATTTTATATCAGAGTTACATATTTATGCAACCATCACCACAATCTATACATTCTATTTGGTTTTAGAACATTTCTGCTACCTAAAAAAATCCTCTGGTCCCATTTGAGGCAATTCCCAATCCCAACCCCCAACCAAGACCCAGGCAAACACTAATATGTTTTCTGTCTCCATGGATTTGCTTTTTCAGGATACATCATATAAATTGAAACATGCAATACATGACATTTTATAAATAGTGTCTTTCACTTAGAATAATGTTTCCAAAGTTCATACACATTGTAGCATTCATTTATCGCTACTACCTTCTTTTCATCACTGAATAATATTCCACTATACAAATATACCACATTTTCTTTACCCATCCATCAGTTGATGGACATGGGCTTTTAACTTTACTCCTAAGTAACATCTTACTGGACATATAATGTATCTTTCAATTACATTACTGTATTGTTCATTGCTAATATAAAGAAACACAGGTGATTTTTATATATTGATCTTATATCCTGCAACCTTGCTGAATCAATTTACTAGCTCTTTTTTTAATTTTATTTTGTATTGGAATAGAGTTGATTAACAATGTTGTGTTAGTTTCAGGTATACAGCAAAGTGATTCAGTTATATATATACATGTATCTATTCTTTTTCAGATTCTTTTCCCATTTAGGTTATTACAGAATATTGAGCAGGGTTCCAAGGCTATACAGTAGGTCCTTGTTGGTTATCTTTTTTTTTTTTTTTTTTTTTTTTTTTTGCTGTACTTGGGCTTCTCACTGTTGAGGTCTCTCCCGTTGTGGAGCACAGGCTCCGGATGCACAGGCTCAGCAGCCATGGCTCACGGGCCCAGCCGCTCCGTGGCATGTGTGATCTTCCCGGACCAGGGCACGAACCCGTATCCCCTGTATCGGCAGGAGGACTCTCAACCACTGTGCCACCAGGGGAGCCCTTCTATTGATTTTTGAGTCAATTCTGTTGTTTTGTATCTTTCCACTAATGTTTACATTTCATGTAAGTTATTTAATTTGTTGGCATATACTTGTTCATAGTACTCCCTTATAATCCCTTTTAATTTTGTAGCACCGGTAGTGTTAAAAAACAAAATTCAACTGAGTAAATTTTAAAGATCTTATTGGCTTTATTTAATGATTCATGAACCAGGCAACATCCAATCTAGCAGATAGAAAGGACCTCCAAAGAGCTGTACAAAGTGAAAGACTTTTATAGGCAGAAGGGAGCAGGAATTAGGAGGTTATGCTAGCAAAATGCGGAAAGGTGGTGGCAAGGTCACTTTCCTTTAGAGGATGGCATGGGTCTATTAAGAAGATTACTTAACTAGTGCTGATCAGGTGATTCCTGAATGACTGGCTTAAGTTTACACTTCTGGGAGAGTCAAAACTGTAATTAAGTCTCAGTTTGATGACCTGGAGCTTAGCATAAGTGATTCCATTTTGGACCTATTGTCTTGTTTTTAACAATTGTAATGTCACCTCACTCATTCCTGATATTTTTAATTTAAATCTTCTCAGTTTTTCCCTTGGTCAATCTAGATAAATGTTTGTAGTATTTTTTTAAAGAAAAAAACATTTAGTCATTGATTCACTCTATTATTTTTCTTTACTTTTATTGAAGTATAGTTGTATCCTGCAACTTTGCTGAATTCATTTATTAGTTCTAATAGTTTTTTGGTGGAGATGTTGGTGGGAACAGAGTCGAAGTTGGCTCTGTTCCATTTAACTGTGTGTTTTTCCCTCTTCCTGCACTGTAACCCTTGCTCCAGAGGGGTTTAGTGTTCAAGCAAGTGGGGCCTTTGCGCAGACAAAGGTCTGATGCACTGCCTGTGCAGGTTCTCGTGATTCTACTCAGACACAGCCTTGGGTGCAAGTCCCCTCCCTTTTTCCTTCATAGCCAACTACTGCTCCCAGCCTCTGCCCCAACCCACACCCCCAACCTGTGATGGAAACACTGGTCAGGGCAGGCAGTGCCTGCATGGATTCAGCATGTATCAGGGACGACCTGTGGGGGAGTGGCTGCTGTCAGAGATCTGGGTTGCTTCTGAGGCGCTGTTTAACTGCTAACAATAGCCACTGCCGCCCAACTCAGGCTCTGCCCAGGGACCAGGTCACCTTTGCATCCCACAGTCGAGTTTTGTCCCCAGTCATGGCTGCCCCAAATCCAGTGCCATGCTGTGATGTGGAGTGAGCAGAGCGTTTACTTGCTTAGGCTGGGGCTT
Source organism: Mesoplodon densirostris (assembly GCF_025265405.1). Lineage (NCBI taxonomy): Eukaryota > Metazoa > Chordata > Mammalia > Artiodactyla > Ziphiidae > Mesoplodon > Mesoplodon densirostris. The sequence continues at coordinate 45,711,455 of NC_082681.1, read as the reverse complement.
GTGGTGAGTTGGTCACAAGAAAGCTGGCAGCAGCTAGGGCAGAACACTCTGCACCCCAGAACACTCTGCACCGGGTAAGCCGGTGCACATGCACTCTTCACCAGCAGAGTCTAGGCTTCCCACAACCTTCTATCTGTCACAGCAGTCTTCCAACCAGTCAAAGGGGTTTGTCTCCTCCGTGTAGAAATCCAGGACTGGGGTGTCCAGTTTTTGGCTCAAGCCACTCACTTCCCAGGGTGGGTGTCTGCCCATGTAATCATCCTTTTCCTCTGAGTCCCTTGCCAGGGGCATACGTTCCGATGCATCATTTCTCTTCCTTTTCTACTTGATTATGTGTGTACCTTTCTTACAGCCTTGGTTGTACAAGAGTGTTTTTGCAAGTTTCCAGTTAGTTGTCAGTGAGAATTGTTCCACTTGTAGATGTATTTTTGGTATGTTCATGGGGAGAGATGACCTCCACATCCTTTTACTCCACCATCTTGCTGAATGTCTCTCATATTATTATGAATTCCTACTTTCATACCCTCATATGGGCAAGAATTTCAAATCCCTATTACTGTAAGAAATTACTAAATGATATTTTTGATTAAAAATACATAGTTCATTTCATACTATGTGTTAAGACCTCCATTATGACTTCCAGGTGAGTGAAGCAGGTGTGTAATTGTCTCATCTCCTATTGAGAGTCCTCACTGGTGCTCAATACACACAGTGTCCCTTTATCATAAGGAGATGTTTATAGGGTTATTTACTGCATTTTCTTCAGAAATAACAAGAAAATATCCCTTCATAAAATGTAGGTGTCTATCAAAGTGTGAAAGAATAAATAATCTATGGTCTACCCATAAAATGGAATATTATGCATCAATTAGAAAGAATGGGGCCTCCCTGGTGGCGCAGTGGTTAAGAGTCCGCCTGCCGATGCAGGGGATACGGGTTCGTGCCCCGGTCTGGGAGGATCCCATATGCCGCGGAGCAGCTGTGCCCGTGAGCCATGGCCGCTGGGCCTGCGCATCCAGAGCCTGTGCTCCGCAACGGGAGAGGCCACAACAGTGAGAGGCCCGCATACCACAAAAAGAAAAAAAAAAAAAGAAAGAATGAAGCTGATACAAATACAATAAATAGAAAGAAAATCAAATAAAAATTAGTTTACAAACCAATAAGTATTAAATTGTATCCTTTGTTCAAAACTGAAAAAAATATTTTTTCCTTGTAATATACAAGGACATGTATTAATAAACGCACATAATAAAGGTTTTCAAATATATCCCATAGTCTGATGATAGAGTAACATATGAAATTAAGAAGAATGAAGATGGTGACAGGTGGTGAAACAGGACTGTAGTATTCTTATAACATTTGAAATTTTTAAAAGAAGAGTATCTTTATGATTCAGATATGCAACTGAATATTTCCTTTTAAAAGCCTCTAAAGAGAAGGAAAATATAGAAAGAAAGCACATGTGAACAACCAAAAAGCAAATATAATAAAGCCTATACAAGAAGTAGTAGAATTCATGATAAATAGCTTTCAAAGGAAGGCATATTTTACTCTAACGAAAGTAACTAGTCATCATAAACATTTAAGCACATGACAACATAATTTTGGAATTTATAAATAAAAGTAGAGTAGAACTATATGGAAAATAAACAAATCCAAATGGAAATTCCACATGTAAAAGGAGCACTTACTGAAATTAAGAAATGAGTTAGAGAATTACTTCTGGAATGGTGGAGTAAGGACCTCTGAAAATCTGATCCTTCATAAATGCAATGAGAAGACTGGAAAAAAATTGGCAAAATCAACTTTCCAGAATTCTAGAAATTAATGAAAATCTTTCAATCATCCAAGGAGTATTTTTTTAATGACCACTTTCTTCTATGAACAATAAGCTTTGTGACATTTTAATTTGGCTTATTCTGAACCTCTTTACCCTAGGTCTGTCATAGTATTGAAAACCAACAGTTTTGTAATTATGTAACCTGTGAAACCTGCATCCTGGCAGCCAGTGGAGAGGCAGAAAAGATTTAGAGCTCCCCAACAATCTCATTCTCAGAGGACTGTCAATATTTGACCTGTCTGGCAGCTCTCTAAAAACCTCAATTCTCAGACATGACTTCATTTGTTCTCACTTAGAATCTGTTTTGGGTGAACTGGCATATCCTCAGGGCATTTGTAAAAATATTCAGCAACAACTGTTTAACACTTCAGCTTCCCGATGTGGTGCTACTGTTTAGAACTAACAAGGAGCTATTCAAAAACTTAAAATGAAAAACTGGGAAGGAAATGTCCATAGGATGCTTTGAAAAGCTCCAGCATATAACTGAGATCTAGAAGGCCATGAGCATGTGTAAAACTGTGTGCATGCTCAGAATATACTTGAGAAGGCCTAAGTCTCACCTCTGGCTGACAATGAGGCTCTGCACAAGCAGAAACTGAAGGGGTAGGCAAAGTTGTAAACTGCCTACCTGAACATTGAAAACATCCCAAAACATACATCCAAAGCACCTAGATAAATGTTGGAAGATTTATAGGTTCAAGGTCTTTAATAAAAATATCTTTCCAGTCATAGCTGATCACTAAGCTACTAGAGAAGTGAATTCAGTGGCCACAGATGACAAAGTATCCAGGCTTTAATGAATTATTTGGGCAAAGTGACTATATAATCAAAGAAAAATAACAATAGGAACAAACAGCAATCAATCTGGGGAAGGAGACATAATATGATTTTTGTAGTTGCCACAATGTATTATTTTAAAGGAAAAAGTAACAATAAAAGCAACAAAGCTATATAAAACATGCAAAGAACCAAGAAAGTATAGTTCATGAAAAAAGAAAAAGACAGTCAATAGAAACCATTCTTGATGAAGCCTTGACATTGGACTTAACAAATAAAAACTTTAAATCAACTGTTATAAATATATTCAAATAACTAAAGGAAAACATGTCTACATAATTAAAATTAAATATGAGAAAAGTATCTCACCAAATATAGAATATCAATGAAGAGATATTATTTTTTATTTTATTTATTTATTTTTTTATTTTCTTTGCGGTACGTGGGCCTCTCACTGTTGAGGCCTCTCCCGTTGCAGAGCACAGGCTCCGGACGCACAGGCTCAGCGGCCATGGCTCATGGGCCTAGCCGCTCCACGGCATGTGGGATCTTCCCTGACCTGGGCACGAACCTGTGTCCCCTGCATCGGCAGGCAGACTCTCAACCACTACACCACCAGGGAAGCCCAAGATATTATATTTTAAAAAAGAATAAAAAGAAAATAGAAATTCTGAAGTTGAAAATACTTGAAATGAAATTGAAATGAAAAATTTCCCATTGGAGCTCAATAGCTGATCTGAACTAACAAAATAATCAGTTAATATGAAGGTAGGTCAATTAAGACTATCCAAACTGAGGAACAGAAAATAAACAAATGAAGAAAATTGAACAGAGTCAGAGATCTATGGAAGAAGAATCAAGCATATCAACATAAACATAATGGGAGCCTCAGAAATAAGGGAGATGGAGGAATGGGCAGAAAGAATATATGAATAAATTATCACTAAAACTTCCCAAAATAGTTGAAAAAATTAATCTACACATTCAAGAAACTCAATAGCATCCAAGTAGGATGCACTCAGAGAAAGACACAGCTAGGCACAGTATAATCAAATTTTCAAAGCCCAAGACAAAGAGAAAATCTTGAAAGCAACAAGAGAAAAGCAACTCATCACATATAAGAGATACATCCATGACTTTCCTGGTGGCACAGTGGTTAAGAATCCGCTTACCAATGCAGGGGACATGGGTTTGAGCCCCGGACCAGGAAGATTCCACATGCTGCAGAGCAACTAAGCCTGTGAGCCACAACAACTGAGCCTGTGTGCCACAACTACTGAAGCCCGCATGAGCCCATGCTCTGCAACAAGAGAAGCCACCATAATAAGAAGCTCATGCACTGCAAGAAAGAGTAGCCTCTGCTCTCTGCAACTAGAGGAAGACCGCACACAGCAACAAAGACCCAATGCAGTCAAAATTTAATTAATTAATTAATTTTTAAAAGAGAGATAATTCCTTCTCATCAGCAACCAGGAAGACCCAGAGGCAGTGTGATGATGTATTCAAAGAAAAAGATGGTCAATGAAGAATTATATACCTACAAAAACTACCCTTCAAAATTGAAAAAGAATTAAGGGGCCTCCCTGGTGGCGCAAGTGGTTGAGAGTCTGCCTGCCGATGCAGGGGATACGGGTTCGTGCCCCGGTCTGGGAGGATCCCATATGCCGCGGAGCGGCTGGGCCCGTGAGCCATGGCCGCTGAGCCTGCGCGTCCGGAGCCTGCGCGTCCGGAGCCTGTGCTCCGCAACGGGGGAGGCCGCAACAGTGAGAGGCCCGCATACCGCAAAAAAAAAAAAAAAAAAAAAAAAAGAATTAAGACTTTCACAGGTAAACAAAAACTTAGAGAGTCTGTCACTAGGAGACCTGTCCCACAAGCAATATTAATGTAAATCTTTCAAGCTGAAATAAGAGGACACTAAACAATAACATTAATTATTGAATTAAAAAACACCAACAAATGTAACTAGATAAGTAAATATAAAGACAGGGGATATGGAGATTTTTGTTTGTTTCTCTTTTGTTTTCTCATATGATTCAATGGACACCTATAGAAAAAATAATAAAAGTGCATTGATGAGTTAATAATATGTACAGACTTCATTTGTATGACAATAATTGTATCAAGAAAGACGGAGGAAATGCTAATAGTTACAAAGATTTTGTTTACTATTGAAATTAACTTGGTATTACTACACCTTAGTATTGAAATTAACTTGGTATTACTCCATCATAGAATGTTTTAGCTAAAATGTTAACTATGATCACTTAGGCAGCCATCAAGATAGTAAATGAAAAATAGAGTAAAATTGTCAATAAGGCAATTAAATTGTATAATAAAAATATCTGGGCAGGTCGAAAGGAGGGTCTCTGGAGTGTGGAGGTCTGGAGTTAGGAGCCGTGTGGATGAAAGGCTCTTGGTGCTGCAGCCAGGAGTCAGTGCTGTGCCTCTGAGGTGGGAGAGCCAACTTCAGGACACTGGTCCACAAGATACCTCCCAGCTCCACGTAATATCAAACGACAAAAATCTCCCAGAGATCTCCATCTCAACACCAACACCCAGCTTCACTTAACGACCAGCAAACTACAATGCTGGACACCTTATGCCAAACAACTAGCAAGACAGAAACACAACCCCACCCATTAGCAGAGAGGCTGCCTAAAAACATAATAAGTCCACAGACACACCAAAATACACCACCAGATGTGGACCTGTCCACCAGAAAGACAAGATCCAGCCTCATCCACCAGAACACAGGCACTAGTCCCCTCCACCAGAAAGCCTACACCACCCACTGAACCAACTTTAGCCACTGGGGACAGACACCAAAAACTACGGGAACTACGAACCTGCAGCGTGCAAAAAGGAGACCCCAAACACAGTAAGATAAGCAAAATGAGAAGGCAGAAAAACACACAGCAGATGAAGGAGCAAGATAAAAACCCACCAGACCTAACAAATGAAGAGGAAATAGGCAGTCTACCTGAAAAAGAATTCAGAATAATGATAGTAAAGATGATCCAAAATCTTGGAAAGAGAATAGAGAGAATGCAAGAAACATTTAACAAGGACCTAGAAGAAGGAAATATAAAACAAGCAACAATGAACAACACAATAAATGAAATTAAAAATACTCTAGATGAGAACAATAGCAGAATAACTGAGGCAGAAGAATGGATAAGTGACCTGGAAGATAAAATAGTGGAAATAACTATGGCAGAGCAGAATAAAGAAAAAAGAATGAAAAGCACTGAGGACAGTCTCAGAGATCTCTGGGACAACATTAAACGCACAAAGATTAGAATTATAGGGGTTCCAGAAGAAAAAGAGAAAAAGAAATGGACTGAGAAAATATTTGAAGAGATTATAGTTGAAAACTTCCCTAATATGGGAAAGGAAATATTTAATCAAGACCAGGAAGCACAGAGAGTCCCATATAGGATAAATCCAAAGTGAAACATGCCAAGACACATATTAATCAAACTGTCAAAAATTAAATACAAAGAAAACATATTAAAAGCAGCAAGGGAAAAACAACAAATAACACACAAAGGAATCCCCATAAGGTTAACAGCTGATCTTTCAGCAGAAGTTCTGCAAGCCAGAAGCGACTGGCAGGACATATTTAAAGTGAAGAAGGAGAGAAACATACAACCAAGATTACTCTACCCAGCAAGGATCTCATTCAGATTTGATGGAGAAATTTAAACCTTTACAGACAAGCAAAAGTTGAGAGAGTTCAGCACCACCAAACCAGGTTTACCAGCTTTACAACAAATGCTAAAGGATCTTCTCTAGGCAAGAAACACAGGAGAAGGAAAAGACCTACAATAACAAACCCAAAACACTTAAAAAAATGGGAATAGGAACATACATATCGATAATTACCTTAAAAGTAAATTGATTAAACGCTCCCACAAAAAGACACAGCCTGGCTGAATGGATACAAAAACAAGACCCATATATATGCTGTCTACAAGAGACCAACTGCAGACCTAGAGACACATACAGACTGAAAGTGAGGGGATGGAAAAAGATATTCCATGCAAATGGAAACCAAAAGAAAGCTGCAGTAGCAATTCTCATATCACACAAAATAGACTTTAAAATAAAGACTACTAGAAGAGACAAAGAAGGACACTACATAATGATCAAGGGATCCATCCAAGAAGAAGATATAACAATTGTAAATATTTATACACCCAACATAGGAGCACCTCAATACATAAGGCAAACACTAACAGCCATAAAAGGGAATTCGACAGTAACACATTCATAGTAGGGACTTTAACAACCCACTTTTGCCAATGGACAGATCATCCAAAATGAAAATAATTAAGGAAACACAAGCTTGAAATGATACAATAAACAAGATGGACTTAATTGATACTTATAGGACATTCCATCCAAAAACAACAGAATACACATTTTTCTCAAGTGCTCACGGAACATTCTCCAGGATAGATCATATATTGGGTCACAAATCAAGCCTCGGTAAACTTAAGAAAATTGAAATTGTATCAAGTATCTTTTCCGACCACAATGCTATGAGACTAGATGTCAATTACAGGAAAAGATCTGTAAAAAATACAAACACAGGGAGGCTAAACAATACACTACTTAATAATGAAGTGATCACTGATGAAATCAAAGAGGAAATCAAAAAATACTTAGAAACAAATGACAGTGGAGACATGACGACCCAAAACCTAGGGGATGCAGCAAAAGCAGTTTTAAGAGGGAAGTTTAGAGCAATAAAATACTAACTTAAGAAACAGGAAACATCTCGAATAAACAACCTAACCTTGCACCTAAAGCAATTAGAGAAAGAAGAACAAAAAAGCCCCAAAGTTAGCAGAAAAAAAGAAATCATACAGATCAGATCAGAAAAAAATGAAAAAGAAACGAAGGAAATGATAGCAAAGATCAATAAAACTAAAAGCTGGTTCTTTGAGAAGATAAAGAAAATTGATAAACCATTAGCCAGACTCATCAAGAAAAAAAAGGGAGAAGACTCAAATCAATAGAATTAGAAATGAAAAAGGAGAAGTAACAGCTGACACTGCAGAAATACAAAAGTTCATGATAGATTACTACAAGCAACTCTATGCCAATAAAATGCACAACCTGGAAGAAATGGACAAATTCTCAGAAATGAGCAACCTGCCAAGACTGAATCAGGAAGAAATAGAAAATATGAACAGACCAATCACATGCACTGAAATAGAAACTGTGATTAAAAATCTTCCAACAAACAAAAGCCCAGGACCAGATGGCTTCACAGGTGAATTCTATCAAACATTTAGAGAAGAGCTAACACCTATCTTTCTCAAACTCTTCCAAAATACAGCAGAGGGAAGAACACTCCCAAACTCATCCTATGAGGCCACCATCACCCTGGTACCAAAACGAGACAAGGATGTCACAAAGAAAGAAAACTACAGGCCAATATCACAGATGAACATAGATGAAAAAATCCTGAACAAAATACAAGCAAACAGAATCAAACAGGACATTAAGAGGATCATACACCATGATCAGGTGGGGTTTATTCCAGGAATGCATGGATTCTTCAATATACACAAATCAATCAATGTGATACACCATATTAAAAAATTGAAGGAGAAAAACAACATGGTCATCTCAATAGATGCAGGGAAAGCTTTTGACAAAATTCAACACCCATTTATCATAAAAAAATCCCTCCAGAAAGTAGGCATAGAGGGAACTTTCCTCAACATAATAAAGGCTGTATATGACGAACACACAGCAAACTTCATCCTCAATGGTGAAAAACTGAAAGCATTTCCACTAAGATCATGAACAAGACAAGGTTGCCCACTCTCACCACTCTTATTCAACATAGCTTTGGAAGTTTTAGCCACAGCAATCAGAGAAGAAAAGGAAATAAAGAGAATCCAAAATGGAAAAGAAGAAGTAAAGGTGTCACTGTTTGCAGATGATATGATATTATACATAGAGAATCCTAAAGATGCTACCAGAAAACTACTAGAGATAATCAATGAATTTGGTAAAGTAGCAGGATACAAAAGTAATGCACAGAAATCTCTGGCATTCCTATACACTAATGATGAAAAATCTGAAAGTGAAATTAAGAAAACACTCCCATTTACCATTGCAATGAAAAGAATAAAATATCTAGGAATAAACCTACCTAAGGAGACAAAAGACCTGTATGCAGAGGATTATAAGACACTGATGAAAGAAATTAAAGATGATACAAATAGATGGAGAGATATACCATTTTCATGGATAGGAAGAATCAACATTGTGAAAATGACTCTACTACCCAAAGCAATCTATACATTCAATGCAATCCCTATCAAACTACCACTGGCATTTTTCACAGAACTAGAACAAGAAATTTCACAATTTGTATGGAAACACAAAAGACCCCGAATAGTCAATGTAAACCTGAGAACGAAAAACGGAGCTGGAGGAATCAGGGTCCCTGACTTCAGACTCTACAACAAAGCTACAGTAATCAAGACAGTATGCTACTGGCACAAAAACAGGAAGACAGGTCAATGGAACAGGATAGAAAGCCCAGAGATAAACCCACACACATATGGTCACCATATCCTTGATGAAGGAGGCAGGAATGTACAGTGGAGAAAGGACAGCCTCCTCAATAAGTGGCGCTGGGAAAACTGGACAGGTACATGTAAAAGTATGAGATTAGAACACTCCCTAACACCATACCCAAAAATAAGCTCAAAATGGATTAAAGACGTAAATGTAAGGCCAGAAACTATCAAAATCTTAGAGGAAAACATAGGCAGAACACTCTATAACATAAATTACAGCAAGATCCTTTTTGACCCACCTCCTAGAGAAATGGAAATAAAAACAAAAATAAACACATGGGAACTAATGAAACTTCAAAGATTTTGCACAGCAAAGGAAACCATAAAAAAGACCAAAAGACAACTCTCAGAATGGGACAAAATATTTGCAAATAAAGCAACTGACAAAGGATTAATCTCCAGAATTTTCAAGCAGCTCATGCAGCTCAATAACAAAAAAGCAAACAACCCAATCCAAAAATGGGCAGAAGACCTAAATAGACATTTCTTGAAAGAAGATATACAGAGTGCCAACAAATACATGAAAAAATGCTCAAAATCATTAATCATTAGAGAAATGCAAATCAAAACTGCAATGAGATGTCATCTCACACCAGTCAGAATGGCCATCATCATAAAATCTAGAAACAATAAATGCTGGAGAGGGTGTGGAGAAAATGGAACACTCTTGCACTGCTGGTGGGAATGTGAATTGGTACAGCCACTATGGAGAGCAGTATGGAATTTCCTTAAAAACCTACAAATAGAACTACCATATGACCCAGCAATCTCACTACTGGGCATATACCCTGAGGAAACCATAATTCAAAGAGTCATGTACCAAAATCTTCATTGCAGCTCTATTTACAATAGCCAGAAGATGGAAACAACCTAAGTGTCCATCATTGGATGCATGGATAAAGAAGATGTGGCACATATATACAATGGAATTTTACTCAGCCATAAAAAGAAACAAAATTGAGTTATTTGTAGTGAGGTGGATGGACCTAGAGTCTGTCACACAGAGTGAAGTAAGTCAGAAACAGAGAGACAAATACCATATGCTAACATATATATATGGAATCTAAGGGGAAAAATGTCATAAAGAACGTAGGGATAAGACAGGAATAAAGACACAGACCTACTAGAGAATGGACTTGAGGATATGGGGAGGGGGAAGGGTATGCTGTGACAAAGTGAGAGAGTGGCATGGACATATATACACTACCAAACGTAAAGTAGATAGCTAGTGGGAAGCAGCCGCATAGCACAGGGAGATCAGGTCAGTGCTTTGTGACCACCTAGAGGGGTGAGATAGGGAGGGTGAGGGGAAGGAGATGCAAGAGAGAAGAGATATGGGAACATATGTATATGTGTAACTGATTCACTTTGTTATAAAGCAGAAACTAACACACCACTGTAAAGCAATTATACTCCAATAAAGATGTAAAAAATAAAAACAACTCAACAAACTAGGATTCGAAGATATCTTCTTCAATGCTCAACATCGCTAATTATTAGAGAAATGCAAATCAAAAATACAATGAGGTATCACATCACACCGGTCAGAATGGCCATCATCAAAATGTTTACAAACAAGGACTTCCCTTGGTGATCCAATGGTTAAGATTCCACACTCCCAAAGCAGGGCTCCTGGTTTCGAACCCTCATCGAGGAACTAGATCCCACATGCCTCAAGTAAGAGCCCACATGCCACAACTAAAAGACCCCGCATGCTGGAACTAAAAGATCCCAAATGTCATAACCAAAGATCCCACATGCCACGACTAAAGATCCTGCATGCAACAACTAAAAGATCCCACGTGCAATGAAGATCCTGAATGTGGCAACGAAGATCCCACGTGCCCCAACTAAGAACCAGCACAGCCAAATAAATAAAGAAAATAAAATAAATTTTTAAAAAAATTTACAAACACTAAATGCTGGAGAAAGTGTGGAGCAAATGGAGCCTTCCTCCACTGTTGGTGGGAAATTAAATTGGTGCAGCCACTATGGAAAACAGTGTGGAGGTTCCTTCAAAAACTAAAAATAGAGTTGTCATATAATCTGGCAATTCCACTCCTGGGAATATATCCAGAGAAAACTCTAATTCAAAAAGATAAATGCACCCCAATGTTCACAGCAGCACTATTTATGATAGCCAAGACATGGAATAATTCTAAATGTTTATCGGCAGATGAATGGATAAAGAAAAATGGTACATATATACAATGGAATACCACTCAGCCATAAAAAATAATGAAATAATGCCATTTGCAGCAACATGAATGGACTTAGAGCTTATTATACTAAGTGAAGTAAGTCAGACAGAGAAAGACAAGTATCATATGATATCACTTACATGTGGAATCTAATACAAAATGATACAAATGAACTTATTGGTATTTACAAAACAGAAACAGACTCACAGACATAGAAAACAATCTTATGGTTACCAAAGGGGAAAGGGGGGGGAGGGATATATTAGGAGTTTGGGATTAGAAGATATAAACCACTATATATAAAATATATACACAACAAGGTCCTACTCTATAGCACAGGAAACTATATTCAGTATTCTGTAGTTAACCATAATGGAAAAGAATATGAAAAAGAATATGTGTGTGTATTTATATATATATATATGTATGTATATATTTATATTTATATATATATATAACTGAATCCCTTTGCTGTACAACAGAAACTAACATAACATTGTAAATCAACTACACTTCAATGAAAATATATTTAAAAATTAAACATAGTTATGAAGCCATTAAAAAGGTACAAACTCTTAGTTATAAATAAGTCATGGTGATGTAATGTACAGCATAATGACTATAGTTAATAATACTATATTGTATATTTAAAAGTTGCTAAGACAAAACCCTCTTAGGTTTGCTCTTAATAAGAGATTATAATAGGTTTTTCCTTACCTACTAAGTAATCTCCGTAGAAAGCAGAGCTTCTGTGTCTTATCAGAATAATTTCCTGTGCTTCTTGTTGATTTATCATGTCCTTTATTTGTAAGATAAATGAGTCTTCTTACTTTTAAAAGAAAGAAGGCTGTTTCTAATCACATTACTTCCAATATTTACTTTTGAAATCTTATATTAGTACTCTGGTTAAATAGGTGGCCAAATAGTTTCTTAGTGACCCATGATTCTATTTAACCAAGTGTACAGATCTTTTGTCATTTCTAACAACTTGTGATATTTTGTCCTTCCAAATTCGAATCCTAATGAAATCTTGATGCACAAATCTATAGATATTCTAAAAACCATTGAATTGTACACTTTAAATAGTATACATTATGGTACAGTAATTATTTCTCAGTAAATTGTTATAAAAATGTTATTGAGACAACACAGTGATCCATTTAATACAAACAAATTTGACAATTTAGGTAGATGAAAAAACCCTAAACCTAGGAAAAATGCAACCCTAACCCAACCCCTATCTTTTTTTTTAACTTTTTTATTGGAGTATATTTGCTTTACAATGGTTTGTTAGTTTCTGCTTTATAACAAAGTGAATCAGTTATACATATACATATATCCCCATATCTCCTCCCCCTTTCTTCTCCCTCCCATCCTCCCTATCCCACCCTTCTAGGCAGTCACACAGCACCGAGCTGATCTCCCTGTGTTATGTGACTGATTCCCAGTATCTATCTATTTTACATTTGCTAGTGTATATATGTCCATATATACACTACTGCTCTGTCACTTTGTCCCAGCTTACCATTCCCCCTCCCCGTGTCCTCAAGTCCATTCTCTAGTAGGTCTGCATCTTTATTCCAGTCTTGCCCCTAGGTTCTTCATGACCTTTTTTTTTTTTAGATTCCATATATATGTGTTAGCATATGGTATTTGTCTTTCTCTTTTTGACTTACTTCACTCTGTATGACAGACTCTAGGTCCATCCACCTCACTACAAATAACTCAATTTTGTTTCTTTTTATGGCTGAGTAATATTCCATTGTATATATGTGCCACATCTTCTTTATCCATTCAGAGCTGAAATAAAAAGCCTGAATAGCCTCTTACTTGTTAAACATTTTAAATAACTCTTCACAAACCTCTGGGAAAACAACTCTAGTTCCAGATACTTACACAGGTCAATCCTATCACATGTTCAAGGAAAAAATAACATCCATTGTTCAGAAATTTTCAGAAAACGAGGCCAGTGTGGTGAGTGATTACTACCCAAGTTGTTTATGAGGTTTATCAACATCTGAAAAGGGCATTTTTTAAAATCTGAAAATTACAGTTGAATTTCCTTCTTGAATAGAGTCACAAAAATCAACTCAGTGATACATAAAAAGATAGTACATTATGACAAAGCAAAGATTATCCCAAGACTGCAAGATTGGTTTAATGTTTTTAAGAAATCAATAAATGGCAGACTTCCAGTTCTAGTTCCACATGTGAGGAGATTAGAGGTTGCCACTCCACCCTAAAAACAAGTAAAAAGCTGAACAAACTGAAAAGTCAACAACTCTTCTTTGTTTTAAAAATAAATTTATTTATTTATTTTTGGCTGTGTTGGGTCTTCGTTGCTGCATGTGGGCTTTCTGTAGTTGCAGTGAATGGGGGCTACTCTTCATTGCGGTGCATGGGCTTCTCATTGTGGTGTCTTCTCTTGTTGCGGAGCATGGGCTCTAGACATGTGGGCTTCAGTAGTTGTAGCACACAGGCTCAGTAGTTGTGGCTTGCAGGCCCTAGAGCACAGGCTCAGTAGTTGTGGTGCAAGGGCTTAGCTGCTCCGTGGCATGTGGGATCTTCCCAAACCAGTGCTCAAAACCATGTCCCCTGCATTGGCAGGTGGATTCTTAACCACTGCACCACCAGGGAAGTCCTTAACAACTCTTCTTATATTCATAGCAAAGAGAGGTCACAGGCCAAACCACTGCCTGAACACTGGGGAGACAGGTGAATACAGAGAATCCTAATTTACCAAAGCAAAAACTCAAGATCAGAAACCTCTGTGGGAACCAATGCTGGGGCAGGAAATCTAATTGAACTGAACTCTAATTGATGCATTGCTGGAGGTTCAGTGTGAACAAGTCTGTGAGTTAAAAACGCCAGGGGGACCCAGTCATAGGGATTCCCCACACTTTTCTGAGTTTTACCTCTAGGAGCTCAGCCAGGTTCTCACAGTAAATATGTCATAGTAAAAACTCCTCATGCTTCCAGCAGGAGAGGGGAAAAGTAATCATTCTGAAATGTGCCAGAGCACTCCATTCCTCTTAGCAGTGTTTCACCTCAGGATAAATTATTTAACCGGAGCCTAACCTAACCATGTAAAATTGTGTATAAAGTTCTGAGTTCATGAACAGACTGCACATGCGTGGATCTTGAGCTAAAACAATAGCTCAAGATTTGATTTGAGAACTGATCAAACAAGTAAACTACTGTCCAGATCCCACATTCCTCACTGGGTGGCACATATATGGGCCAGATGTGAATAGCAATGCAAAGCCTTTGAAATTTGAACTGAGACTGCAACTACAGACAATAAAACTAGGATAAGAATTTGTGGCCTGAACCTCAAACAAAACAAAAGTAAACTAAACAAAAAACAAAAAACTAAATAAACATGGTTCATAGTACTAAGTCAGATACAATGTCTAACAATATAATACTAAAATGTGCAGGATATACTTAAAAATACTTGGTATAAGAAGAACCAGGAAAATGTCATAAAAATGCCAAGGGAAAATTCAAACAAGAGAGGCAAATGCTAGGATGATGCAAGTATTGGAATCAGCAGAAAAAATATATTAAAGCAGCTATTATAACCATACTACGTGCAGTAATGGCTGTTAGTTACAAACTAAAACAAAAATGATAGGAGCTTCAAGATGGCAGAAGAGTGAGACGTGGAGATCAACTTCCTCCCCACAAATACATCAGAAATACATCTACATGTGGAACAACTCCTCCAGAACACCTACTGAATGCTGGCAGAAGACCTCAGACCTCCCAAAAGGCAAGAAACCCCCCATGTACCAGGGTAGGGCAAAAGAAAAAAGAATAAACAGAGACAAAAGGATAGGGACGGGACCTGCACCAGTGGGAGGGAGCCGTGAAGGAGGAAAGGTTTCCACACACTAGGAAGACCCTTTGCGGGCTGAGACTGCAGGTGGTGGAGGGGAGAAGCTTGCGAGTCGCAGAGGAGAGCACAGCAACAGGGGTGTGGAGGGCAAAGCGGGGAGATTCATGCACAGAGGATCGGTGATGACCAGCACTCACCAGCCTGAGAGGATTGTCTGCTCACCCACCGAGACAGTAATATAAAAAAAAGAAATTGGTCATGAAGAACCAGGGGCAAGATGGGAATAAACATGCAGACCTATTAGAGAATGGACTTGAAGATACGGGGAGGGGGAAGGGTAAGCTGGAACAAAGTGTGAGAGTGGCATGGACATATATATACACTACCCAACGTAAGATAGATAGCTAGTGGGAAGCAGCAGCATAGCACAGGGAGATCAGCTCGGTGCTTTGTGACAACCTAGAGGGGTGGGATAGGGAGGGTGGGAGGGAGGCAGACACAAGAGGAAAGAGATATGGGAACATATGTATACGTATAACTGATTCACTTTGTTATAAAGCTGAAACTAACACACCATTGTAAAGCAATTATACTCCAATAAAGATGTAAAAAAAAAAGAAAGAATTTATAAGTAGGGACAAAATAAAAGTTCTTCAGCTGAAAAGCACAGTAAGTGAAGTGAAAAATTAATAAAAGATGTCCAACAGCAAATCTGACCAGAAGAAAAAGAATCAGCGAATTTTACAAGGTTAGTTGAGATATCCAGTCTCTGGAAAGGAAAAGAGGAGCAGAAAAAGCAAAGAATGAAGAATAATGAGCAAATCCTATAAGACTTACATGCATCAGCAAGCTTATCAATGTACACATAATGACAGTGGCAGAGGCAGAGGAGAGAGAGAGAGGGGCAGGAAATCTTTAAAGAAATGATGCCTGAAAACCTGCAAACTCGGAGGAAAGACATGAATCTACACACCCAGTAAGTTCTACAAACTCCAAGCAGGATAGAATCAGAGATCCCCACCTAGTCACATCATGATCAAATTATCAAAAGTCAAAGACAAAGAGTGAACCTTGAAAACAGCAATAGAAACAACTCCTCATATACAAGTAATTGTCAGTAAGATTTGTGCGCATTCCTCTACAGAAACCATAGAGGACAGGTGCCATTGGAATGGCATATTAAAAGCGTAGAACAAATGAACCAAAATACCCTTTCAACCAAGAATTCTATATGTGGAGGAAATGAAGGTGAGTTAAAGACATTCCAAGACAAACAATAACTGAGGGAGTACATAGCTAGTAAGCTTGCCCTATAGAAAGTACTGAAAGGAGTCCTTCAGGCTGAATTGAAACAATGCTGGGCACGTATTTGAAGCAATATGAAGAAATAAACCACAAAGGCCAAGGTAACTACACAGGTAAACACAGAAGCGAGTATTGCTGCACTTTTGGTTTATATCTCCTCTTTTTGTTCTCATATATGATTTAAAATACAAATGTATAAAGCATTAACTATAAATCTCTGTTAATGGGCACCAAATATACAAACATGCCGTGTGTCACCATAATTAAATAAAGAAATGTGGCAGAGCTAGGGAAAAGCAGAGGTTTTGAATACTATGGCAACTATCTCCGTATTAATACAAACTTGATTATTATAAAGCTAAGATACTAATTGGAACTCCCAGTGTAACCACCGACACTACCCCAAAAAAGCTCCAGCACTAAAAAAAAACTAAAAAAGTACAGCAAAAGGGGTGATGAAGGATCACCTTGTACACTATAAAAATGTAATTAATAACAGAAAATAGAGTATTTGAGGAGTGAAGGAACAAAAACGACTGACATGTGGAAAATAAATAGGAAAATGTCAGGAAAACTCTTTCCTTGTCAGTAATCAATACAATAACCATAGATAAAACTGTTCAACGAAAAGACAGCACCAGTGAGTGAACTTCAGGCAGTCACCTTAGCGCTGGATGCTCTGGCCAACAGTTAGCACCATCTGCACATTTTCATAGACAATCAGGCCGTTGTCGTCGGTCTGGCTGTCTGGTCCGGCCCATGGCGGCAGCGACGTTTCCTTGTGTAAAACTGTCCCCTTTGGGGTAAAGAGCCTTGGGAATCTCTTGGCCCACAGACTCCCAAATTATAAATCCTGGTCACACGTGTCTCTACATATACTAAAACTACTACGCAGGGCTTCGCCAAGAACCTCCTTATGGGCTTTGGAGTTCCGGGCCTTATTGATGGTGACCGAGGCATGCATTTTACTTCTCAGGATACACCACACTGGGCTCTTGAACGGCCTTCAGTGGACCTTTTGCCTGCCTACCCGGCCTTAGGCTGCAGGACTCAGAGTTCCAGAGTGGCTTACTTCCACAAGTTCAGATTCCATTACACAAAAATTGCACGTTTCTGTCGCCTGTCACACGCCAGAGGTGAATTATAGTATAGGGTCTGACTGCATCCTTTGATGTTTGACTGCTGAGGGCTTTTAAACGTCAACCCTCCCTCTTCCCCAGTGCCCCACCCTCCACTCTCTCCTTTGGCACGGTTGTAGGGTGGAGGGCAGGAGGAGTGGGCAGCAAACGACACTAGCTACTGCCAGCACAAGGGAACTGTCATGCTGGCCCCATCCACTAGTCACAGTAGAACTCCCAAAGCAATTTCTTCCTTTCCTGACTCTCTGAAGTCTATTTTGGAGCAGCTTGAAAAGGCTGCCCTGCTCTCCCCCCAGAAGCCTCCTCACGTAAGGAATACACTTTGCATCGCGTCTCGGTAGTGTGTGTGTGTGTGTGTGTGTGTGGTGTCAGCAGACCTGATTGACCGTTGAACCCAACTTGGGATAGGAGGAGTCCATAGTGACTCAGGGTGGCAACAACAGCTCTTCTCCTCAGCCTTCCCAGGAGCGCACTGCAGGATGTGTGCTTCCCATCTGTGAAACGTTAGGATCTGTCAAATTAGATGTCCTGGATCCCAACGCGGTGTGCTTATGGAAGTAAGGCACATACCTTATGTTCTCCTAAACGTGAAGTTACAGCTAACACCCAGTCTTGCTTCTATGCCCATCCACAGTAGTAACTGGGATTAGCATAAAATAGTTGTCGATTTCTTCCTCATTTTCAGCATTCGTTACCTTTGACCACTCAGCTAAGTGGGGCTGAGTACAACAAAAAGTCTCGGACTGTTGACCGAGAAATGATTCTAGGAAGCCTGTGCTGTTAAGGTCTGCCATGCTGTATTAGTCTGCTCAAGCTGCCCTAGTAAAATGCCATAGGCTGGGCAGCTTAAACAAGACAGTTATTTATTCTCTCACAGTTCTGGAGGCTAGGAAGCCCAAAGTCAGGGTGCCAGCATGGTGGAGTTCTTGGTGAGGGCCCTCGTTTTGGCTTGAAGATAGCCGCCTTCTTCCTGTGGCTTCACGTTGGGGTGGTGGGAGGAGAGTACCATCTATGGTCTCTTCCTGTAAGGGCAATAATCCCAATGTGTGGACCCCAGCCTCCTGACCTTACCAAAACTGAATGACCTACCAAAGACCCAGTCTCCAAATACCATCTCCTGGGGGTGGGGTGGGGTGGCGCTGGGGACGGACTTCTTGTATGAATTTTGGAGGCAAGGGGTGTGCACAATCCAGTGCAGAGCAGGTGCTCAGCCCAGTCTTTAAAAGAAATCTATGTCTCTGTCTCTGTCTCTGTCTCTCTTCCCTCTCTCTCTCTGTCTTCATTTCTTGGAGGCTGCAAGTGAATTGGGGAGCCCTGATGAAACACTCTCCAGCTCCTGTCTTTACTGCTTCTTCCACTCTCCATTCTCACTGCATCCATATCGACTCTGTATGTCCTTTTCTAAGGAGCCTTAACAGCATTAAAACCTCCAAATTCTCTTGCTGTCTCTTGTGGGAGGTTTTAAGCGTTGCTGAGATTTGATCTATACACCTTCTCTCTCTGTCTCGGTTTTGAACTAAGTGTGTCTGTATCAGCGTGAGCTGCCCCACGGTGGCAATTGGGGAACACATGCAGGTTCCCATACCCCAGGGCTCCGCCTTTACGCGCATTGTAGTTTTGCTCTTGCAGTGTTGGAATGAAAAGAAGGGATTCCTGTGCGATCACAGAGGCTGAGGGTGAGCTGGCCTTTTAAGGCCTCCAGGGAAACTGAAGAGCTTGATCACTCATTGGACGGTAGTGATGTCAATCCTTGGCTGCTGGCAAATGAGCTTAGAGTCGGCGCTGGAGGAAGTGGCCCTTCGTTGACCCTTGTAAGGTCCGCCTCCCGTCACCAGCCAATCAAGCTCTTTCCCGCCTTGTGCGCAGCGGCCGCCGCCCAGTCTCGCTGGGGCGCTCCGCTAGCAGGCCGTCTGCACTTCCTGTAGCGGGGCTCGCAGAGGCATCTTCACCGACTCTTGTCCCCTGGGCATCTGGCTTCTCTGCAGCCCCCACCCCGTCCCGGTGGCCCAGCTTCCAACAGCGTCCCCTCCCTCAGCGACACTCAGCGCAGCGGCCGCCATCTTCCCCACGGTCGTCACTGCCGCCCGATCCGTGTGTGGCGTGTCCTTCCTGCCATGTCTGCCACCAAGGAGCGTGGGCTGATCCCAGGTGGCCAGGATAGAGCTGGTGGCAGGGCGGGTGGTGACCCCAGTCCCCTCTGGGTCCGTGCCTCCCCTTCGGGAGGGATGGATGGAGTCGAGGGGGCCGCGGCCCTTCTGACTTACCTGGGGCTCTCCAGAGCCCTTGACGGGGAGGATGGTGGGCAGGAGGCCGCCCAGGCCGCAGTGGAAGAAGACTGGGATGCAGAGATGGTGGAGGAGGAGGCGGAAGAGTTTGAATTAGACACCGAGGACCGGGAGGAGGCTGAGTACCAGTCAGAAGAGGGGGAGGAAACTGAGGAAGAGGTCGAGGAGGAGGAAGAGACAGAAGAGGAGGACGAGCATGGGCAGGGAGGCGCGGGAGTGGTCGCAGGCCGCGGGGCGCCCGCGGTGCAGTTTCATTCCCTTCTCCGGGATGTGGCCCATTGTCTTCTGCACCGCAGCCACTACAAGGACCGTGTCCTGCTCGGGCCGCAGGCCGGCCGCGTGATGGTCAGGCGCCACTCCCGATGGCCCTCGGACCCTGCAGAGGCTGCCGTGCTTCCTCAAAGGAAGGAAGACCTGGGAGAGGCAGGTGAGGTCTGGCGGGGCGAGTGCCAGGCAGAGGGCCCCCCGCCCCGGGAGTCGCGGGAGCCTGCGGAGGGGCTGGCGTCCCAGAAGGCAGAGGAACCGGTGGCGGGGGCAGGGGAGGCTGAGTTCTGGGCGGGTGAGGTCCTGGCTGATGCCTCCGAGTCCTGGGTGGCTGGGACTTTTGGACCCATCGAAGGGGCCGAGGCTGGCGAGGCGCGGCCCAGTCCCCTGTCCCTTGCAGCCCCTGCATGGCATCAGCCTCAATGGCAGGGTGCACTCAGCGCTGGCCTCTGGCAGTTAATCAGCGGGTCAAAGCTCTCAAAAACCTTCAGGCACAATATGCACAAGTAGAAGCCCTATTCTCTAAAGACCTTTAGGATCTTGAGAAAAAGTATGCTGCCTTCTACCAACCTAGGGGCAGACAAATAGCATACCTCATTTTTGGTTGACGGGCTTCTAAAAATGTAAAGATTTTCAGTAGGATGACCTGAGAAAATGATGAAATGGCACAGGGGCACATTTCAGTGGCTGAGGAATCAATGAGATTCGAGGTTGAATTTGTCTTGAAATCGGGTGAATATTTTCCAGTGAGATTCTGGCAGAAATATACAAAAATCTCCTCAGAATAAAATGATTTCGATCCCTTCTCCAAAGGGCCAAAAATAATCAGCAACACAGTGTGTGAGATCTACTGAAAAGAGGGGGAAAATGTTGTGAAAACTGTCAAGCAGCAGAAGTGTGAGGGCCAAGGAAGTGCTGTATCAACCAGTAGGAACATGACCAGCGAGTCTTCTTATTTATTTATGTATTTTCTGACATATTTCTCTTCTCCAGATCCTCCTGAGAGCAGAGAACTAGATTCTGCTGCTGATTTTAAATCGGGAAATGTTTCCCACCACCTTGGGATGCCAAAGTCCGTATCATTTGACACTAAAGAAGAGAGTGAATATCATTATGAAAATGCTGAGGAAGAGAAAGAGGATGGAAATGAAAAAGCAGAAGAAGGACCGAAGCTGGATATGGTCTCAGCAGAGGGCAGCTCTGGAGAATACAAGGTATTATTGTATAGTGCAACCGGTCCTGACATATACCTGTTACTGACAGCTTTATGTTTTGTTTTGTTTACATCCTTAATCTATTTTTTGTTTATCTTTTTAACATCTTTATGGGAGTATAATTGCTTTACAGGGGTGTGTTAGTTTCTGCTTTATAACAAAGTGAATCACCTATAGTATACCTATATCCCCATTTCTCTTCCCACTTGCGTCTCCCTCCCACCCTCCCTATCCCACCCGTCTAGGTGGTCACAGAGCTCCGAGCTGATCTCCCTGTGCTACACAGCTGCTTCCCACTAGCTATCTATCATGTTTTTAATTTTTTTTGTAAAGTAAATAAGAAAAACTTGTTGAAATTAATTTTGGAAAAACAGTTTAATGTTAATACTGAACTTGTATTCTAGATGGTATGGAAAGAAGTGTGTTCTGAAATGTATTTCATTTACAGCCACAAGTCCATTGTCCTGGAGCTTTAAGTCTACTGCAGATGGGAAATTTATCAGACCTGGAAATAGAGACCTATATTTTTTTAGAGGTCTAAAATATAGAGACCTATAGTTTTAGAGACTGGTCACCAGGAGAAGCAGCTAAAGCGACTAAGCTGTGCACTAGCTGTACCTTCATCACCTGGCCACAGAAATGAAGTCTCTTGGAATAGCAATGCCTTTGAGACGGTGACTCCTTACAAAGTAGTAAAAAGTTAAGGATTTCAAATAAGACTGCATTTCATGAGTAATTCACAAATATTAGTTCAATTTAGATGTTTTATTCAAAAGGAAAGAAAATTAGCCATAGTATTATTATTGGCTCTCACTGAGTTGGTAATTCAATCCTAGTTTCTCTTTCTGCTACCCATTCATCTTTTCCTTTCTCTCTCTCATCTCTCTCTCTCTCTCAGTATCACACTCTTTCTTTCTCCCTTTCTTAATTTTCACACCTGTGGATGTTTGATAACAGCCTCATTCTCATTATACAGATACGGAAACTGAAGGTCTGGGATTTTAAGGGATTCATGATTTGGTAAGGAGCATAGGCTCTTAAGGTGGAAAGACATTTAAATCACAGTGGCCTTTCAAGAAAAAAAACTAACATATATAGTGGTTGGCAAGAGAGAGATGTGGTTGGTGTGATGAAATGATGTGCACCCTGACAACCAAGGGTCTGGGTTACAAGAAGAAAACATTTTGTTTTCTCCTTGGAGAGCCAGGAGATGTACATAGTATTGACTCATATTTAGAAAGTCCCTGGTGCATGTTATTGGTGTACAATCGTTAATTGACTCTTATCCCATCCTACAGTTGGAAGACATAAAAAGAAGTGGACAGTGAAAGAAAAGAAGAATTTGTCCTTCACGGAGATTCTAGTTTTCATTAGCCCACAACACAGATTTTGTTTCAAAGTTCAACATCCCAAAATGATATTAACTGCTATCTGACTTTATTCTTACCTTTTACATATAAATTTGACAGTATTGTTCACATTGAAAATAAAAGCTTGTTTGACATGAATAAGCTGCAGAGGGTTTTTTTTTTAACATAAATAACACTGACTCCAATGTATCTTTGTTCTATTTATTTTGGCCCACCTTACTCTCATTGAAAGGGATTTCTTTCAAGTATTTGGTAAGCCTGTTTGACATCCTTTTATAGCAGCCTCAAATAAATTAAAATATTAGATTATAAACAACTTGTGTGATGATAGAGATGGTGGCCCAGCCTCTAGTATATGTTACTGAAAGAAACTGATGGATGACCTAGCTTGCCTGGGGACCAGATGGTGCTATTGGCCTGCCATGGAGCAGCAGCATCAGCATCAGCATCAGCATCAACTGGGAACTTGTTTGAAATGCAAATTCTCAGACCCTGCCCCAGACCTACTGGATTGGATATTCTGAAGGTAGGCTGCTAGCCATCAGGTTTTTACAAGTCCTCCAAGTGCTACTGAAGCACACTAAAGTTTGAGAACCACTGCTTTAGAGCAGTGGGGGAAAGGTTTAACTACACCTACAGTAGAACTAGCCTTAATTCACTGACTTGGTACTATTGCAGGTAAACTGAACAGGATGGTAAGATCTGGACTGAGGAAGGTACTAGAATCTCAGGGGCCTGAGACACAAAGACCTCCCGGAGGGAGGTGTTAGTTTCCTAGGTTTACCATAACAAATTACCACAAAGCAGGTGGCTTAAAACAACCGAAATTTATTCTCTCACAGTTCTGGAGGCTAGGAAGCCCAAAGTCAGGGTGCCAGCATGGTGGAGTTCCTGGTGAGGGCCCTCGTTTTGGCTTGAAGATAGCTGCCTTCTTCCAGTGGCTTCACGTTGGGGTGGTGGGAGGAGAGTACCATCTATGGTCTCTTCCTGTAAGGGCAATAATCCCAATGTGTGGACCCCAGCCTCCTGACCTTACCAAAACTGAATGACCTACCAAAGACCCAGTCTCCAAATACCATCTCCTGGGGGTGGGGTGGGGTGGCGCTGGGGACGGGTTTCTTGTATGAATTTGGGAGGCAAGGGGTGTGCACAATCCAGTGCAGAGCAGGTGCTCAGCCCAGTCTTTAAAAGAAATCTATATCTCTGTCTCTGTCTCTGTCTCTCTTCCCTCTCTCTCTCTGTCTTCATTTCTTGGAGGCTGCAAGTGAATTGGGGAGCCCTGATGAAACACTCTCCAGCTCCTGTCTTTACTGCTTCTTCCACTCTCCATTCTCACTGCATCCATATCGACTCTGTATGTCCTTTTCTATGGAGCCTTAACAGCATTAAAACCTCCAAATTCTCTTGCTCTTTCTTGTGGGAGGCTTTAAGCGTTGCTGAGATTTGATCTATACACTTTCTGTCTCTCTCTCGTTTTTGAACTAAGTGTGTCTGTATCAGCGTGAGCTGCCCCAGGGTGGCAATTGGGGAACACATGCAGGTTCCCATACCCCAGGGCGCCGCCCTTTAGGCGCATTGTAGTTTTGCTCTTGCAGTGGTGGAATGAAAAGGAAGGGATTCCTGTGTGCTCACAGAGGCTCATGGTGTCCTGGGCCTTTAAGGCCTCCAGGGAAACTGAAGACCTTGATCACTCATTGGACGGTGCTGCTGTCAATCCTTGGCTCCTGACAAAAGAGCTTATAGCCGGCGCTGGAGGAAGTGGCCCTTCATTGACCCTTCCAAGGTCCGCCTCCCTTCGGCAGCCAGTCTGGCACTTTCCCACCCTGTCCACATTGGCCTCAGCCGAGCCTCGCTGGGGCGCTCCGCGAGACACCCCTCTGCCCTTCCCGTGGTGGGGCTCCCAGAGGCATCTTCGCCGACTCTTGTCCCCTGGGCAGCCGGCTTTTCTGTAGCCCCCACCTCGGCCCGGTGGCCCAGCTTCCAACAGCGTCCCCTCCCTCAGCGACACTCAGCGCAGCGGCCGCCATCTTCCCCACGGTCGTCACTGCCGCCCGATCTGTGTCTGGCGTGTCCCTCCAGCCATGTCTGCCAACGAGGAGCGTGGGCCGATCCCAGGTGGCCAGGATAGAGCTGGTGGCAGGGCGGGTGGTGACCCCAGTCCCCTCGGGGTCCGTGCCTCCCCTTCTGGAGGGATGGATGGAGTCGAGGGGGCCGAGGCCCTTCTGGCTTCCCTGGGACTCTCCAGAGCCCTTGACGGGGAGGATGGTGGGCAGGAGGCCGCCCTGGCCGCAGTGGAAGAAGACTGGGATGCAGAGCTGGTGGAGGAGGAGGGGGAAGAGTTTGAATTAGACACCGAGGACCGGGAGGAGGCTGAGTACCAGTCAGAAGAGGGGGAGGAGACTGAGGAAGAGGTCGAGGAGGAGGAAGAGACAGAAGAGGAGGACGAGCATGGGCAGGGAGGCGCGGGAGTGGTCTCAGGCCGCGGGGCGCCCACGGTGCAGTTTCATTCCCTGCTCCGGGATGTGGCCCATTGTCTTCTGCACCGCAGCCACTACTAGGACCGTGTCCTGGTCAGGCCCCAGGCCAGCCGCGTGATGGTCAGGCGCCGCTCCCGATGGCCCTCGGACCCTGCAGAGGATGCCACGCCTCCTCAGGGGCAGGAAGACCTGGGAGAGGCAGGTGAGATCTGGCGGGGCAAGTACCAGGCAGAGGGCCCCCCGCCCTGGGAGCCGCGGGAGGCTGCGGAGGGTCTGGCATCCCAGAAGGCAGAGGAACCATCGGCGATGGCAGCGGAGGCCGAGTTCTAGGCGGGCGAGGTCCTGGCTGATGCCTCCGAGTCCTGGGTGGCAGGGGCTTGTGGACCTGACGATGGGGCCGAGGCTGGCAAGGGGCGGCCCAGTCCTCAGGCCCTTGCAGCCCCTGCTGGGGCATGGGCCTCAAAGGCAGGCCGCGCTCAGCGCTGCCCTCTGGCGGTTAAAGCAGCGGGTCAAAGCTCTCAAAAACCTTCAGGCACGATATGCACAAGTAGAAGCCCAATTCTCTAAAGACCTTTAGGATCTTGAGAAAAAGTATGCTGCCTTCTACCAACCTCTGTTTGATAAGAGAGATGACATCATCAGTGCAATACATGAGCTCACCGAAGTCGAAGTCAGTAGCAAGTCGGTGTTCAGGAAGGAGCTTGGCAGGAAATGGAAAGATAGCCTGAAGGAAAGGGGCAGACAAATGGCGTACCTCGCTTTTGGTTGACGGGTTTTAAAAATGTAAAGATTCTCAGTAGCGTGATCTGGGGAAATGATGAACTTGTACTGGAGCACCTGAAAGACGTAAAAATAAGATTTTCAGGGGTCGAGGAACCCACGAGCTTCACTGTAGAATTACTCTTTAAGTCAAACAAATACTTTTTCAACAAAGTTCTGACGAAAACATACCGCATGCGATCAGACCCAGATGATTCTGATCCCTTCTTCTCCAAAGGGCCAGAAATAATCAGCAGCACAGGGTGTGAGATCTACTGGAAAGATGGGAAAGACCTCACCGTGAAAACTCTGAAGCTGCAGAAATGTGAGGGCCCTGGAGGTGTCCTAACGACCACTAGAAAGGTGCCCAGCTCTTCTTTCTTCACCTACTTCTACCCTCCTGATTCTCTGGAGGGTAGAGTTCTGGATGTCGCCACTGTTTATAAGTTGGGCTATTTTTTCTGTGAAGTTCTGGTCCCCAAATCCATATTATTCTTCACAAATGAAGCGAGTGCTTATCAGTATGTAAACTCTGATTAAGAGGTCCAAGGTGCTGCAGGTGAGGAGGAGGACAGCAATGAAGAACCAGAAGAAGGATGTGAAAAAGATCCGGACCCAGCAGAGGGCAGCCCCGGAGAACCCAGGTATCTGTGTGCAGCTCTGAGTATCACCCAGCCGTTCCTGACGTACACCTGTTGTGATATGTTTTTAAAATTTCTCCACAAAGTAAATAAGAATTAAAAATTGGTAGAGTCTAGTTTAAAAACAGCTTAATGTTAATGATACTTGTGTGCTAGGTAATATAGGATGCAGCATGTTCTGCAGTGTGCTTCATTCACAGCTACAGGTCCTCTGGGCTGTATCTGTAAGACGTCTGCAGGTGGGAAATTTATCAGACCAGGTAGCCGAGACTACTGTTTGTCTGGAGCACAATTATGAGAACAAGCGGGTAAAGTTACTGGAACATACACTAACTGGGCCCCCCTCATCACTGAGCTACAGAAATACAGTCTCTTGTGCTAACCAGGAGAAAATGCCTTTGAGAATGTGACTACTGACAAAGATGTAATAAGTAAAAATTTTCAAGTGGGAGCACATTTAACGATTGCTACTGAACTATTTGTTCAGTTGTGAGTTTTTATATTTCATGGGACACTCAAAAGAAAAGAATATTAGTCATGGTGAGTTTGTTGTTCATCCCTGAATTGGTAATTAAGTCAACTTATAACTCACCTATCCTTTCCTCTCCTTCTTTCATTGCTTTTTCCTCTTTCTTCTCTTCCTTTTACAGACATGGAAACTGAGGGTCTGGGACATTAAGAGTGTGATGGATGGGTAGAGCACAGGCTTGTAAGGTGGAAAGACTTAGTAAATAAGTCTCTCTCAAGAAAAACAGCAACAACAAAGCAGGCATCTTTGCTGTTTGGCAAGTGGGAGAGGACGTTGGTATGAGGAGTGCGAGATTGATGACATATCCCGAGGTCTGTGTAGCGAGAGGAAAATGTGTTGATTTCTCTTGTTGATACAACAGGCCTAGGTAGGATTGACTATTTTCTTAGATTTAGAAAGTCACTGTTGCATGTTATTGGTTTACAATTGTTAATGGGCTCTTATTTCATCCCACAGTTGTCAGGCATAGAAAGACACGATGGAGGAAGAAACAATGAATTTGTTCTTCATGGATTTGAGATTTTCTGCTTCTCAGTAGCCAGTGGGAATTTTATCAACACTGGTTTTGTTCCAGATTTCATTATGCAAAGTGTTATCCACCGACATCTGATGTTCCTCTTACGTTTGTCAGATATATTTGACAGCATTTGTTCATGTTAAAAATAAAAGCTTGCTAGCAATGGATAAGCTGCAGATTGTTTTAGCTGTATAACACTGATGCACATCTATCCTTGTATCTTTTCTTTTTGTTTTGGCCCACCTTACTTTCATTGAAACCATTTTTAAAGTTCTTTTATTGCAGCCACAAATTAATTGAAATATCTATTGATGAACAATTTATGTGAAGAGAGAGATGGAGGTCTAACCTCTCCTTCACTTTATCGAAAGGAATCGATGGATGACCAAGCTTATCTGGAGACCAGATGGGCTGCCCCAGACCAGTGGCATCAGCATCACCTGGGAACTTGTTAGAAAGTACAAATTCTCAGGCCCCACTCCAGATTTACTGAGTCAGAAATTCTGAAGGTGGGCCAGCTATCAGAGTTTTACATGTCCTCCAGGTGACTCTGAAGCACACTAAAGTTTGAACATCACTGGTTGAGAGCAATGATGGGCACGGGGCGTGGGACGGGTATGGTGAGGGACTGAGCTCCTCCTGTGGTAAGACCAGCATTTATTCAGTGACTTGATACTACTTCAGGTAAACTGAATAGGACAGTAAAGGCTGGAGTGGGGATGAGACTAGAATCGTCAAGGTCCTGGGACACAGAAAGACCTCCCAGAGGGGCAAGGATTGGATGGTGGCAGTGGAAAAAATGGATGAGGGAACAAACTAGTTTCAGAAGGACAGGACCATTATGATACCATGAATATGAAGTTTAAACAACATGCCAAACAATCATATTGATTATGGATACATATATGAAGTAAAAGGCATGCATGGAAGGAATGCATGCATATGTAACATGTAGAAAGGCATGTATGAGGATGATAAACCCCTTGCTTAGGATAGTGGTTATGTCGTGTGGAGAGGAAGAGAGGAGAATTTAACTGGGAAGGGTTACTCTTAGGTTACTAGGGCTGCCATAACAAATTACCACAAAGTAGGTGGCTTAAAACAACATAAAGTTTATTGTCTCACAGTTCTAGAGGCCAGAAATCTGAAAGCAAGGTGCTCTATGGGAGAATCCTCTTGCCACCTCCAGTTTCTGGTGGCTTCTGGCACTCCTTGGCTTGTGGCACAATAACTCCAGTCTCTGCCTCTGTCTTCACATGACCTTCCCCATGCCAGTGTCTCAAATATCCCTCTCCTTTCTCTTATAAGGGCACCACTCGGTCCATTTAGGGCCCATCCCAAATCCAGGGTGACTCCATTAAATTAGATCCCTAATGTAATTACAACTACGAACACCCGAATTCCAAATAAGGTCACATTTACAGGTACCAGGGATCTGGACTTGGGCATATCTTTCTGGAGGACACAGGTATGTACTGGGCTTAAACTGTATCTGAAATGTTATATTTCTGAAGTTGGGTGGTGCGTACATGGATGTAATATTCTTTATACCATTGTGTAGGTCTGAAATATTTCCTGACCAAAAAAATAAAAAGAAAATAAGTAAGAAAAGAAGAACATGGGACTAAGAAATGGAAGCTATTTAAGGGGGAAAACATGAAGTTGTAATTGACCAGAATACAGGATCAGAGAAGGAGAAAGGCCAAGGGGTCGAGGGTAGAAGACCTCCTTTATGCGTTTTGGTAAGGCTGTGTAGATGCTCTCTAGGTCTCTTAGTAACCCCTTCTTTCATATTCTGTGGTAGTACGTCTCGAATCCTAATATATTTTCACATTCTTATGTATTTGTGTCTATCTCCACCCCCCACCCCCCAGGATGTGAGCTTCTCAATGATTGGGATCTTAAAGGGATGTATTTCTCTCTGTCTCCCAAAGCATGTAGGACTGTGTTTTCTTCTTAGTATGTGCTCCATCAATGACCACTAAAATAAAGTTAATGCAATGCATCCACCATCCTCTTTTTGTCATCAGTGGTAACATTTTAAAGTGTATTCTCACATAGTAACATGCAGTATTCCTTATGGAATGGCACAGGGCTTTTTGTCGCCATTATTTAAAACAAAAGGGCAGTCCAAGTAGGAACTTATCCATGTAATGTCATTTGAAGGGCCTCAAATTGTTTCTTTTTTTAATTTTTTAATTTATTTTTTAACATCTTTATTGGAGTAAAATTGCTTTACAATGGTGTTAGTTTCTGCTATATAACAAAGTGAATCAGCTATACATATACCTATATCCCCATATCTCCTCCCTCTTGCATCTCCCTCCCTCCCACCCTCCCTATCCCACCCCTCTAGGTGGTCACAAAGCACTGAGCTGGTCTCCCTGTGCTATGTGGCGGCTTCCCAGTAGCTATCTATTTTACGTTTGTTAGTATATATAAGTCCATGCCACTGTCTCAATTCATCCCAGCTTACTCTTCGCCCTCCCCATGTCCTCAAGTGCATTCTCTACATCTGCGTCTTTATTCCTGTCCTGCCCCTAGGTTCTTCAGAACCATTTTTTTTGTTTTTTAGATTCCATATACATGTGTTAGCATATGGTATTTGTTTTTCTCTTTCTGACTGACTTCACTCTGTATGACAGTCTCTAGGTCCATCCACCTGACTACAAATAACTCAATTTCATTTCTTTTTATGGCTGAGTAATATTCCATTGTATATATGTGCCACATCTTCTTTATCCATTCATCTGTCAGTGGACACTTAGCTTGCTTCCATGTCCTGGCTATTGTAAATACAGCTGCAATGAACATTGTGGTACATGACTCTTTTTGAATTACAGTTTTCTCAGGGTATATGCCCAGTAGTGGGATTGCTGGGTCATATGGTAGTTCTATTTTTAGTGTTTTAAGGAACCTCCATACCGTTCTCCATAGCAGCTGTATCAATTTACATTCCCACCCACAGTGCAAGAGGCTTCACTTTTCTCCACACCCTCTCCAGCATTTATTGTTTCCACTACTGTAGTTCTTAGCCCATATTCATAAATTGAGAAAATGCTAAATTTCAGCTTGAGGTTGTTGAAATTAAAAATAAAACTTTTTAAGTTTCAAATTTATAGATCCTCTTAATTTTACCCTTAGATCTTCATGAAGTGTCTATGGGCTCCATGTTAAAAACTCTGCTTTGGCAGAGAAACAAGACCAAAGTAACTTCATATCTAAATACCTACATGGAGTAGAGCTGCCCACTGACCTAAAATGCTTATCTCAGATGTTTAGGTTAGCAGAAATAAACTTTTATATTGTTTAAGAGTCTTATTTATTCCTGGGTTTATCATCTGTCTATCTATGACTATCTATGTATCTCTATCTGTATCTATCTTCCATTTTAGTTCATTTATTCTATTTAATCTTCTTCCACTGATGGACACTTAGGTTGCGTCCAAGTCTTGTCTATTGCAAATAATGCTGCGATGAACATGGGAGTGCATGTATCTTTTTGAGTTAGTGTTTTCCTTTTCTTTGGATAGATAACGGGAAGTTGAATTGCTGGATCATGTGGTAGTTCTATTTTTGATTTTTTGAGTAGTGTCCATAATGTTTTCCCTAGTGGCTGTGTGCTAATTTACATTCTCATCAACAGTGTGGGAGTGTTCCCTTTTCTTCACATCCTCACTATCGCTCGTTATTTCTTGTCTTTTTGATAATAGCTATTCTAACTGGTGTGAGGTGATAGTTCATTGTGATTTTGATTTGCATTTCCCTGATGCTTCGTGATGTTGAGCATCGTTTCATATACCTGATGACCATCTGTATGTCTTCTTTGTTTCCTCATTTTGCTTGACTCTCTGTGTTGGTTTCCATGTATTAGATGAAATAGCCAGCTCTTCCAGTCTTGAAGGAGTGGCCTTGTGTAGGAGGATGAACCTGATTGTTCAAGTTTGCCCTCGCTCTTGGTTGTCTCTGAAACCTTTGTGATTGTCCTAGCAGACTCTTTTAGCTTTAATAGCTCCCATTGGTTGAGGGTGTGCCACAGCCTGTCAGTGTCCCAAAGTGGGGGGTTCTCAGCCCCCAGGTTCAGGCTGATTGGAAGCTAGATCCTCAGGCAGCAGCCTTTCAAGTATACAAATATAATAGTCCTGTGAGACTACAATGACAAGCCCGGCTGGCCGCTATTGCAGGCAATCTGGAGGTGTTCCCTAGGCGACAGTCACAAAAATCTGGGCCCTAGATTATTGTATGATGTCCTTTGTGGGAGATACCGGCAAGCTATAGCGAGGCAGATGGAGAGCACAGAGATGGCGTCTCCTGGCCTATCTTCCTTGAGAGCACCTCCTTAGGCCTCTAGAAGTGTGCCAAACCCGAAACCTAGGCCAAAGCTCTAGGTCAAGCAAATAGTTCTCTTTTGCAGAAAGACTGAGAATGTGTTTCATTCTCTTGTCTGTGCAGTGCCCTGCAGAGAACTGTCTGATTGTTACAGCCCCATGGAACCCAGGAATGCAAGACCCCCTGGCCACCAGAGCCAGGTATCCAAGGGGCAAATACCCTGGGTGGCACCAGACATAAAAAATGGGGCACCAGACAGGTGTGAGAGCTGCCCTGCAACAGATACTGGTGTGCTGGAGTGCGGAAGATGGAGATTGCAGAAAGAGCGCCATCTTCTGAGCTCTCTGCTAAGGTTCACCATCAGCCCTTAGGTGTGTGTTTAATTAGACGCTTGCCCTTCAGTCCGAGGCTCTGAGGATAAGTTTATAGGCCTCTTTCATGGAAAGACTGGGCTCCTGACTCTGTTGCCTCTTGCGGTGCCCAGACGGTGATGGCTGTTTCAGCACACTTTCTCTGTTGGCTACAGTTCCATGGGAACTGTGAGTAGAAGCCCGACTGTCCCCCAGAGCCAGGGGACATAGAGGTGTCTCCTGGCAGCAGCTTCAAAAACTGGGATGCCAGACAAGGGTATAAACTCCTTTCTGGGAGATACTGGGCGGCTGGAGTGAGGCAGAGGGAGAGTGCCAAGATTGTTTCCACCAGCCTCCGCTCCCTGAGAGCACCTTTACAGGCCTCAAGAAGTTTGCCAGACCAGAAGCCTGCCCCTCAGGCCATAGCTCCTGGACAATCAAGTAGGTCTCTTTCTCAGAAAGGCTGGAGTGTGTTTCAGTCTGCTACTGTGCAAGGCCCTGGAGGCGGTAGTCTGCCCTGTCTCTCTTTGTTAGAGTCCATACAATCTTAGTCACCTGACTCTGGTGGATTAGTGTTCAGTTAGCACAGGATGGAGGTCAGAGGTGACAAGAAAGGGAATAAAATTTTGGATAGAGAGATTAATCATATCCTCAGCAGGGGAACTCAGCTTTAGGGGGACTGGGCTTCATGGAGCTGCAGGTTTGGTGTAGGAGGAGGAGCTGAGTTCAGGACCTTCCTATGTCCCCATCTTGATCCACCTCCTCATATTGTGTTTTTGATTTGCGTTTCTCTGTTGAGAGAGTGGTAGATGGGGGGAAAAGTTTTTAAAATATAACAAAAAGTAAAACACATACAAGAACCTATTGGAGAATGTGACCTCAAGAATAAAACCTCATGTTTGACAAAATACATCCTAAACAAAGTGAAAGTAAGATTTTTGCAATACATAGATCAGGCACAGTGATATAATGAATGCCTACGAAAGTAATAAGAAAATGACATACCATGTGAGAGAGAAAATGGGCAAAAGTTTGAGAATGCAGTGCTCAGAGGAAGCAACAAGATTGTCCGATAAAACTATGAAAACTGCTGGTAACTGCACCCAGGCTCTGGCTGTAAAGATAATTTTCGGGTGTCACAGGTTGCAGAAGTTAACATTATGACTTGCGTGATAATCTGATTTCTATCATGACTGAGATGCACTGCATATTCCACAGAGACAAAGATCTTCTGCAAAGGCATGTGCCGACAGGAACATCTGAAAACCAGCTTCTGGTATTTGGAATTCCAAGTGACCCTTATCTGTGTGTTTGTGAGTGAGGGTGCTAGTTGTGCAGGTAGACAGAAGGGTTCTGATCCCTTCTGCCATGTGATTCACACCTGAGGCACTTACTGCAGGGATATGGAAATACCTCAGATAATGCCTTTATTCTCCCCCTCCTAGGAAACTGGCATCATTAGATGCCCGGTGGAAGTGAGTCTGGAATTAGGACTGAGTGACTTCTGACGTCTCCTTCAGACCCAGCGTATGTTATGGACATGTTGTAAGAGCGTGCTGAACTGGGACTGGAACGCAGGTGTGTGTCTGACAAGCAAGCCAACCGTTTCAAGCCTTCTATCTAAACTGATTTCCTTAAATCATTATTAGACATATTTTCTCTCCAGTGCGTATCCCCTCATAAGTCTCTGGTGTTTTCTCTAATGTTTATTCATTCATTTATTGGATTGAGGGTTTCAAGTGGTTGAGGTGGAGATTAAAATTTTGCCTCTGAGGATGAATGTGCACTATCTAGTAGCGGTAGGGAAGTGATATCAACCTTAACAACCTGAGGTCCCTTTGGTTTCTATGACAACAGAACTCTACCATCTTACCCTGGGAGGGGAAACATTTAACTTGGATGTTTACAGGCAGAAAGTATGTGATACTGGCATCAAAATAATGTGGCTGGGGGCTTCCCTGGTGGCGCAGTGGTTGGGAGTCCGCCTGACGATGCAGGCGACACGGGTTCGTGCCCCGGTCCGGGAGGATCCCACATGCCGCGGAGCGGCTGTGCCCGTGAGCCATGGCCGCTGAGCCTGCGCGTCCGGAGCCTGTGCTCCACAACGAGAGAGGCCACAACAGTGAGAGACCCACGTACCGCAAATAATAATAATAATAATAATAATAATAATAATAATAATGATGTGGCTGTCTACCCTCAGTATGAGTGTGTGTGTATGTGAGGATATTGGGGCGGGGAGGAATTGAATATATGATTGCAAATGTAAGGGTTGATCAATATTTTGTGGTGGGCGGTTGGCAGCCACTGCTGAGAGCGGACTGAAGAGGCGGAGTCACTAGTTAGTCCATTCTGTCCCTTGTTTCTGTGTCTTCAGGTGACACATCATAGTGTGAGGGCTCTGTGATCTGGGATTCTGTAGAGCCAAAGTTTGTAAACCTTTTTGACTATGCACCCCTCTCCAAGAATTATCTTAGCAATATCACTGAAAGATGTATATTTATAATATGTCAACATACATTGAGGAAATTTGCGGAAGGTAAATTATGAATGCACAAATTATGAAGCAAATGAATTATGAGATACAATGAATATAACGGAAATATTAATACATTTTTTCCTGGTCTCCAGTGGATCATTTACCTAGCTCCTAGGTGTTTGAACACGTCTGGAAAATACTACCCCAAAGGAAAACTTTTAACTTATCACATCACTAGTTAAACCCTATAAATGGCTCCCCATTGCTACAGGCATAATGGACAAGCTCCTTAATAAAACTTCTGGCCTCTGGTTGAATTCCGATTGTGAATTTTGTTGAAGGGACAGTTTTTTTCATTAATTATATTTCAGAGGAGAGGCAGATTAGTTAGAGTACTTCCTGTTGTTTCCTTTGTATGAAATACACTATAGTAAGCAGTTGGTATAAAGTATATTTCAATCCCTCAGCTTCACATTCCTGACTCTGCTGTGATACTGAAGCGTGTCACTGCTAACCCTGTTTCTGATTTTCTACCTTGTTCACTGTTAGGCTGTGCTCCTAGGGAGGGCCACACAGAGACATGTATTTGGAGGAAGGGAAGCAAGAAAACCACACTTCTGTTTCCTGGGATGAACTCTCCTTGATCGTAGCATATTTTTCTTGCCATATATTGCTGGGCTAATCTGCTAAAATATGGTTAAATTGATGAGGAGTATCGGGCTGTAATTTTCATTTCATGTCATGACTTTTCTTTTTTGATTTCAGTGTAACGCTGGTCTCATTTGATAAGTTGAGAATTGGGAATTCCCTGGCGGTCCAGTGGTAGGACTCTGTGTTTCATTGACAAGGGTGTGAGTTCAATCACTGATCAGGGACCTAAGATCCCACAATCCACGTGGCGTGGCTTAAAAAACAAAAGTTGAGAATTGTTCCCACCTCTTCTTTTTCCCCAGGAATAGTTTATGTAGAATGACTATCGAATTTCCTTCTGTGTCCACATATGATGGAGGAACAAAGACCTATTAGCATCCTATTGCTGCTATAAAACACAAGCACAAATTCAGTGGTTTAAAACCACACATATGTATTGTCTCACAGTTCTGGAGGCCACAGGTTTGAAATGGGTTTCTCTGGGATGAAACCAAGGTGTCAGCGGTGGCCATGCTCTTGCAGAGGCTCTAGGAAGAATCTGTTTCCTTGTCTTTTCTAGCTCCTAGCGCTACATGTTTTACCTTCCTTTGCTTAGAGCCTCTTCTTCCATCTTTAAAGCCAGCCAGGAAGCATCTTCAAATCTCTATTTCAATCTTCACATTGCCTTCTCTCTTACAAGGACACTTCTGATTACACTGGGCCAACCCAGATATTGCGGGATATCTGCAATATGCTGCAAAATCTCCCCACTCAAGACCCTTAACTTAATCACATCTTTAAAGTCCTTTTCACAATATAAGGTAATATATTCCCAGATTCTGAGGGTTAGGATGTTGAGGTCTTTGGGTGTCTATAATTCAGCCTACCACAAGTTCCTGTGAAACACCAAAATAATCAGAAAACAACTATGAAACAATGGTTTTCAACATGCTGGACAAAAAGCTACAAAGGACAATGATAAATGAGAGATTGCAAATAAGTCAAAGCCAGCATCATACTTACTAGAGAAAGACTGAAAGCTTTCCTCTTAAAAATCAAAAGCAGACCAGGATGCCTGCACTTTCCACTTCTATTTAATAATGTGCTGGGGGTTTTAGTCAGGTCAATTAGCCAAGAAAAAGAAATAAAAGGCATGCATATTGAAAAGGAAGAAATGAAACTATATTTTCACAAGACATGGTCTTACATATATATCTATATCTATATATCTATATAGGAACAGGGGACAGCATGTCCAGACATCCCTACCTTGAGTTTGTTCCACTCAGATCCTCACAACAAGGTTGGAAAGGTACAACAATCTTTTCTTATTAAATGAAATGTTGTATTTGAGAGAGAGGCAGGTCTGGTCCTATAGCTGTGTCTTGCTTATTTGAAAAGGCTGTGGCTACCTATTTAGGGGCCATTTCACCTCTGTTTGCTCAACTACAAGGGAAGTCTTTTGCTACCTGGTGACCACACTTCCTAGAAGTCCCCAAGGATGCTTGGTGTCGGCTTACTGGTGTCTTGGCCACAATAAAAGCTAATAGTGTCCCCGGGCATCAGCACTCATTTAGCCTCAATGACAATCGTAAAGGACCCACTGCAGTGAGGACCCGTCAGCACCATGGGCTAAATTAAAAGCTGCCTTCCTTGCCCTCGGCATTGCTCCTAAGGGGCAGGCATGCTGTATTTTCACTGGCTCTTGGGCTCTAGCTAACAGCCTAGCTGTCTGTTGGATTTCATGGGGGATGATTGATTGTCAGAGTAGGCAAGTGGCCCCACTACAGAATCAATGAGCTCCAAAGGCCTCCATCTGGGTTACCTGCCAGCAGGTGACAGGACTTTGAGCTCTGCCCACGCCTGGCAAAGAGTCTACTTCCACCCTCTGCTGCCTTCCGGTGGCTACTTCTGGTGTCTAATAACCTTTGAAACCTATTCGGGCTACGAAGTTGCCATTCCTGTGTGAGCAGCAGATTCTGGCACCACCAGGGTAACGCTTGAATCTAAGTTCCGCCACGCTTTTGGCCACGTGTAATCTTTCAGTGCGAGCCATTCATGATGAAGGAGACTCAAGCAAGACCGCCAGAGCACCCCGGAAGTGCCGTGGTGTGTGCCAATGAAGAATACCTTTATGGTTCTCACTCCAAACAGAGTACAGCACTTTTTGACCAACTCGTTATTCTCTGTAATGACTTGAGAGAAGCTGATTCCATGGAGAGAACCAGCAGCCAGAGAGAACTGGATTAGCACAGTTAGAGAGACAAGAGCTGTTCACAATGTACAGCCTTGATCAGCATTCTCAAGACCATATTGGATGGAAGCAAAACCTCTAGGATAAATCAAATAATAAAGGCTGAACTTTCAAGGACTAAAAAAAAAAAAAAAGAAATGGGCATGACACGTCATAGGTATTCCATACCCCTTTTCATGCTCTGGTGGCTGGCATGATCAAGAAGTAGAGTGGATTTTCAAAGCTTTGACTGTAACAGATTGCTGGAAAGGCCATGCTGCCAGAATCACTGCCAGACTAGACATTACAGTCAGACTATAGGGTCACTATATGAGGCTGTTCCCAGCAAAGGAATATTCCCTTTAGTTCTTTCTTTCTTTCTTTTTTTGGCCACGCCTTAACGCTTGTGCGATCTTACTTCCCCGACCAGGGATTGAACCCTAGCCCTGGCAGTAAAAGCGCTGAGTCCTAACCACTGGACTGCCATGGAATTCCCCAGGAATATTCCCTTTCTAAAGGGAATGGTTGCTTGGGGGATGTCAGGACAGGGAGATCACTTCACTCTATCAGTGATTCCACACCGGCAATCCCCAACCATTCCTCTTTCTTTCTTTTTTCACTGACCTTAGTCAGAGAACGAAGTGAAAGTGACTCCAGCTTATTGCTTCTACTATTACTTGGCTCCAGTCATTGGACATTGTGGGTCACAGATCACAAGGATAATGATCCACTGGTGGAATTTGTGAAATCTAGATTACCCTTGTGGTGGCCCCCTCAGGCAGCAGTAGGTGATGGTCAATAGACCATTGAAAGTTCTACCATTGTGCCACAGACTATGTAACTCCTGGAACATCCAGATAGGTCTGGATGCAGGTGGGAAATGGCTGGGTCAGTGGATGAAGTACTGATTACTGAAATAGGACAAGCAAACTATGGGGCCATGGAAGGAAAACAACAATCTCAGTATCTGGGCGAAAGCAACAATGTCAGTATCTGGAGTGGAACTCCTTGTAAGCTGGCAGGTGCAGAGATGGGGATGGGCTTTGTGTCCCCTAAATCCAGCACCACAGCTTGGCAAATATCCCCATGGCCCACTTGAGTCAAGTGGCGGTAGCAGCTGACTGAATTGTCTGAGGTTTGTCATTCCATCCACATAGATGGGAACAGAAAATCTTCCATGGCCATGGCTGTTAAATTTGACCCCCCCCCCATACAAACACTCTGACCAGGACAACCTTGTTTCATTATCACAGATACAAATCCACATGGTTCTCCTGATGCATCCATGGCACCAAAGGCATGTATGGATATTGAAGCTGCATTTATTCAGCAACACTGCCCATGTGGCTTTACCAAACCAATATAAAGGTGATCCAAATCAAGTGTAAGAAGCCCCTTTAGGTATTATGCTTGTCTGTGTTGGAGAGTGGGCCACAGAACGTCTTTCCAACGTGAGTAGGGGTAGTGTTTTAAATCCTCTACTGTCCCCTGTAATTATAGGAAGTGGCACTAACCTTTGCATCACTTGTTGGGACACCAGGCAAAGAGGGCTGTTCTACCTGGGGAGATACCTGGTTCCATAACCCTGGCATCAGTGCTCAGGCCCTGGAGACAATGGCAGAAACTTATCTTTAACTTTAGTTCTCATAGCCAATAAGGTGGCACCAGCTCTAGAAGATAAGAGAATCAGTCTAAACTTCCTTGTACTCTTGTAATGGATGACAGACTGGCCTTAGGGAACATTCAGGCTCAAGGGGGAGGAGTATATCTGATCAAGAACATCTCCTTTCTGGTTGGCTTAATTCCACCAGGTGGAGCAGCTCAGCTATTCCAGGAGTGCAGGTGCGACACTCTGCATAGTTTGGACACATTCTTCCAGGATCTGGTATATGCAGTGAATCAAAAACTGATATTTGCTCTCTTTGCCACATCTACTGCGAGAATGAAGACCATTCTCAGCAATCAGACTGTCGACATTCCAGAAAATGTAGACATTACTCTGAAGGGACGCACAGTTATTGTGAAGGGCCCCAGAGGCACCCTGCGGAGGGACTTCAATCACATCAATGTAGAACTCAGTCTCCTTGGGAAGAAAAAGAAGAGGCTCCGGGTTGACAAATGGTGGGGGAATAGGAAGGAACTGGCCACTGTTCACACTATCTGTAGTCATGTACAGAACATGATCAAGGGTGTTACACTGGGCTTCCGTTACAAGATGAGGTCTGTGTATGCTCACTTCCCCATCAACGTTGTTATTCAGGAGAATGGTTCTCTTGTTGAAATCCGAAATTTTTTGGGTGAAAAATACATCTGCAGGGTTTGGATGAGGCCAGGTGTTGCTTGTTCAGTATCTCAAGCCCAGAAAGATGAGTTGATTCTTGAAGGAAATGACATTGAACTTGTGTCAAATTCAGCTGCTTTGATTCAGCAAGCCACAACAGTTAAAAGCAAGGATATCAGAAAATTTTTGGATGGTATCTTTGTTTCTGAAAAAGGAACAGTTCAGCAAGCTGATGAATAAGATATGAGTGATCTAGTTACAGAAACCGCAAGATATTTGTGATATTTTATATCACATATGTGATATTTTAAAAATGAATAAAAACTCTTTTGACTTTTGGGAAAAAAAACTGATATTTGACGCTATGTCGCCAAATCTAGTGTATATAAATCTGGGAACCAAGGAGTGAAAATCAGACTGGCTCACATAAAAATGAGTCTGATTCCTTTATGATGTTTGAGTGCTGAGGACTTTTAGGACTCAGGCTTCCCTCTTTCCCTCCACCCCACAGCTGGGCAAGCTGACAAGAAATCCCAGGTAATCTATTCTTGGAAGCCAGCAGGAGGTTCGAACCATGCAAGCCCCTACCTCTGCACCAAAACCCTCACCCTGGCCCCACCCCGTAACCAAAACAAAAACCTGAAATCAGTCTCCTTTCCCACTCTTTCAAACTGTTTTCAGAGCAGTCTGGGAAGGCTTCCCTGCTCTTCCCTGAAAGCCTTATTATGTAAGGAATAAACCTTGTCCTACCGTCTTAATATGTGTTACGTTTGGTGTCAGCAGTCTTGACATCTGAAGCAAATTTTAGCTGGGAGGATGGGGTCCATCCTTTCTTTCTGGAGTGTCTACAACAGTTCTTCTCACTATCATTCCCTGTAGCACACTTGCAGAATGTATGCTTCCCATCCCTGAAACTTTAGGGTCTGCCATATTCAATATTCTGGGTCTCAAGAGAGACTGTTTCTGGTAAGGCATACAGGTTGGATTCTACTGGACTTGAAGCTACAGCGACCATCTGGTCATTTCAATCTCCTCATGGCAGTGGATAAGCAGGCAAAGAAAGCAGGTTGATATATTGGGGGGGTTGCAGGCAAGTTGACACTGATTACCATGCAGAGATATGAGTTGTTCCTACATAATGGGGACAGGGAGCAGTATGTCTGAACCGAGAGGATTCATCAGGAATTCTTTTGGTGTTTGCCCAGTAACAACAGGAAATGGAATGAGTATAAAAGAGCTAATGATTCCTTCATAATCTTAAGAATTGTTTACGCTTGAGATCTTGGCTAAGTGGGGCTGAATGCAACAAAATGTCTTGGACTGTTGACTCAGAAATCATTCTAGGAAGACTGCCTTTTCACGTCTATCATGCTTATCTTGGACCTTTAAAACTAGTCTCTTTCTTTATTCATTCTTTGCAGCGTTGAAGTGACTATGTTACTGAACCAAACTTGGGTCTGCTCACCCAACGTGCAGCAAAGCTAATCTCCGGACAGCAGGTTGTGGTCAAGGAACGTACAGAATTTTCTGCAAGGTGCCAAGAAAGCAGTATGGGCA
Organism: Mesoplodon densirostris; assembly: GCF_025265405.1. NCBI lineage: Eukaryota > Metazoa > Chordata > Mammalia > Artiodactyla > Ziphiidae > Mesoplodon > Mesoplodon densirostris. Next base: position 45,669,832 of record NC_082681.1, on the reverse strand, counting down.
GCTTACGCTCAAAAGACCCAAACTCCCAAATGGCTTTCAGGGAAGGATTTTTAAAGGCAAGGTGAGGGAGAGGGTAGTGGTGTACATGATATCTTTGTCCTTGGTTGGTGATGAGGTAACAGGGTGGTATTTTGGGAATTAACATCATCAATCTTCTGCTTTCAACCTGTCTGGGATCTACTTGCTTGTGGTTAGCACGCAGTTAAAGTCTTCCACCTGGTGGAGGGTTTAGTATCTGAAAACAATTCAAAGATATGGCTCAGATTATTATCTATAGCCCTTGAGAAGGAACTATGGTCCATGACTTTGTCATATGGCCAAACTATTATTATTTTGTCTTCCTTGACTGTTCCCCATTTTTTTCTGCATTTTCTCAATTCTCTGATTAAATTTGCTCTTTGGAACTCAGGGAGGGCTTGGGAGGCTACAGCTTTTCTACAAACAAGAGGTGGGGTGGGGGGTGGGAGGGTGTCTGTAACCACAGAGTCCTGTTCCTTTGAAATTTAGCAGCTGTTCATTAAATACTTTCCAGCTCCTGTTGTTAACACTTCTGCAACTTTCTATTCTGACTGCATCCATTTCAACTTTGCCTTTTTTCTAAATAGCTCTAATAATGTTAAAATGTCCAAATTCTTTTTTTCTCTCTCTTCTGGTAGGTTTTTTGCTATTGCTGACATATTAACTATACAGTTTTTAATGACTCTGCCTCTATTGGCACCAGCCATCTCCAGGTGGAAATCAGGGAACAATTCACCGTGTGCAGCAGAGTGCTTCTATATGGGGACACTTTAGTTTTGCTGGCAGTGGTAAAATTAAAAGGACCAGACATGCGTGGGCTTAAAGGGTAATTGGGGACTCCAAGGACCTGGAAGGAAAGGGAGGAAGGTCTCAAACTCTAGAAGCTGGGTCTTGAAAATTCATTGAATCCCAGGCATGTCAATCCTCGCCTTTCAGCCAATGAGTTTAGAGCTCCCTACGAGGGGGGAGGGAGCAGTTCTTTGTTGACCCTTCAAAGTTCCACCTCCCGTCAACTGCCTATCAGATTTTTTCCCGCCTTGTCCAATGGCCTCCCAGGCACAGTTCTGGTTGGCTGCTCCTCGGGCCCCTCCCGCCCACCCTTCCTGTCACGAGGCCTCCACAGGCCACCGTCACAGACTGTTCCGTTGTCAGCCGCCATCTTGTCTGCCTCCCACCACTCCCGCCCCTCTTCCCCACCCCTTCCTCTGCTACCGGGAGCAACGCTTAGCTCGTCAGCAGCCGTTTTTGCCAACTAGGTCTAGCAGCCGTATCGCTTCTCTGGTTGAGGCACTGACTGGTGCATCTTTCCTGCCATCTCTGCCACAGAAAACCGAGGCTCAGCCACAGGTGGTCAGAACAGAGCAGGCAGTGGGATGGGCAACATCCCTGGATCAGTCAGACGAGGAGCGGTCCCTGCAGAACGAAATGCCAGGGACTGCAGGGTCACTGCCCCTAGGGATTTACAGGCGGTAGTGCGAGCCCTTTGGGAAGAGCAGGGTGGGCAGGAGGGCACCCTGCCCATAGTCGAGGAGTACTGGGGTGTACAGCTGGGAGAAGAGGCAGAAGAGGCAGAAGAGGAGGAGGAAGTGGAGGAGGCGGAGGAGGCTGAAGAGGAAGTGGAGGCAGCGGAAGAGGCAGAAGAGGAGGAGGAAGTGGAGGAGGCAGAGGAAGTGGAGGAGGCAGAGGAGGCTGAAGAGGAGGAAGTGAAGGAGGCAGAGGAAGTGGAGGAGGCAGAGGAGGCTAAGGAGGAAGTGGAGGAGGCAGAGGAGGCTAAAGAGGAGGAAGTGGAGGAGGCAGAGGAAGCTGAAGAGGATGAGGAGAAGAAAGAAGAGGCGGAGGAGGAAGACAGACACAAGGAAGAGGACGAGAATTATGTGGACAAAGACGAGGAGGAGGATGGTGAGGAGGGCGCAGAACTGGTCGCGGGTATCTGTGAGTTGCCCACCGCGCGGTTTCAGTCCCTGTTTCCGGATCCGGTCCCTTCCCTTCTAGACCCTGTATTCATTATAATGACCGTGTCCTGGCCCGGCCCCACGCCGGCCACGCGGTGGTCAGCTGCTGATCTTGGGAGCCCAGGGAGCCCGGAGAGAGAGGGGACCAGATGCTGGAAGGCAAGTACCAGGCAAAGGGCACCCCACCCTGGGAGCCGCGGGAACCTGCACAGGGGGCGGCATCCCAGAAGGCAGAGGAGCCAGCGGGGGCGGAAGCAGAGGCCGATTTCTGGGCGGGCGAGGACCTGTCTGATGCCTCCAAGTCCTGGGAGGCTGGGGCCTGTGGACCCGATGACGGGGCCGAGGCTGGCAAGGGGCGGCCCAGTCCTCAGGCCCTTGCAGCCCCTGCTGGGACATCGGCCTCAAAGGCAGGGTGCACACAGCGCTGGCCTCTGGTGGTTAAGCAGCGGGTCAAAGCTCTCAAAAACCTTCAGGCACGATATGCACAAGTAGAAGCCCAATTCTCTAAAGACCTTTAGGATCTTGAGAAAAAGTATGCTGCCTTCTACCAACCAAGGGGCAAACAAATGGCATATCTCTCTTTTGGTTGACAGGCTTCTAAAAATGTTAAGATTCTTCGTAGGATGACCTGAGAAAATGATGAAATGGCACAGGGGTGCTTTTCAATGGTTGAGGAATCAATGAGCTTCTCGGTAGAATTTCTCTTGAAATCGGGTGAACATTTTCCAGTGACGTTCTGGCAGAAACATACAAAAATGCTCTCAGGATCAAATGATTTTGATCCCCTCTCCAAAGGGCCAGAAATAATCAGCAGCACAGTGTGTGAGATCTACTGGGAAGAGGGGAAAAACGTTGTGAAAACTGTCAGGCAGAAGATGTGTGATGGCCATGGAAGGGCTGTACCAAGCAGTAGGAACATGGCCAGCTATTCCTTTTATTTATTTATTTATTTATTTATTTATTTATTTATTTATTTATTTATTGGCATATTTCTCTTCTCCAGATCCTCCTGAGAGCAGAGAACTAGATTCTGCTGCTGATTTTAAATCGGGAAATATGTTTCCCCAACTTGTAATGCCAAAGTCTGTATCATTCGAGACAAAAGAAGAGAGTGAACATCAGTATGAAAACGCTGATGAAGATAAAGAGGATGGAAATGAAAAACCAGAAGAAGGACCCAAACTGGATATGGTCTCAGCAGAGGGCAGCGTTGGAGAATACAGGTATTATTGTATAGTGCAACCATTCCTGACATATACCTGTTACTAACAGCTTTATGTTTTGTTTTGTTTTGTTTACATACTTACTTTTTTGTTTATTTTTTAACATCTTTATTGGAGTATAATTGCTTTACAGTGGTGTGTTAGTTTCTGATTTATAACAAAGTGAATCAACAATACATATACCTATATCCCCATATCTCCTGCCTCTTGCGTCTCCCTCCCACCCTCCCTATCCCACCCATCTAGGTGGTCACACAGCACCCAGCTGAGCTCCCTGTGCTATGCAGCTGCTTCCCACTAGCAGTCTATCATGTTTTTAATTTTTTGTGTGAAGTAAATAAGAAAAAATTGTTGAAATTTACTTTTGGAAAAGCAACGTTAATAATGTACTTGTATTCTAGATAATATAGAAGAAAGTGTGTTGTGGAATGTATTTCATTTATAGCCCCAATTTCTTGTCCTGTAGCTTTAAGACTACTACAGATGGGAAATTTATCAGACCTGGAAATAGAGACCTGTGTTTTTTAGAGGTCTAAAGTATAGAGACCTATATTTTTAGAGAATGGTCACCAGGAGAAGCAGCTAAAGCGACCAAGCTAGGCGCTAGCTGTACATTCATCACCTAGCCAAAGAAATGGAGTCTCTTGGAATAACAATGCCTTTGAGAAGGTGACTCCTTACAAAGTAGTAAAAAGTTAAGGATTTCAAATAAGACTGCATTTCATGAGTAATTCACAAATATTAGTTCAACTTAGATGTTTTATTCAAAAGGAAAGAAAATTAGCCATAGTATTATTATTGGCTATCACTGAGTTGGTAATTCAATCCTAATTTCTCTTTCTGCTACCCATTCATCTTTTCCTTTCTCTCCCTCATCTCTCTCTGTCTCTCAATATCACACTCTTTCTTTCTCCCTTTCTTAATTTTCACACCTGTGGATGTTTGATAGCAGCCTCATTCTCATTATACAGATACGGAAACTGAAGGTCTGGGATTATAAGGGATTTATGATTTGGTAAGGAGCATAGGCTCTTAAGGTGGAAAGACATTTAAATCACAGAGTGGCCTTTCAAGAAAAAAAACTAACATAAATAGTGGTTAGCAAGAGAGAGATGTGGTTGGTGTGATGAAATGATGTGCACCCTGACAACCAAGGGTCTGGGTTACAAGAAGAAAATATTTTCTTATCTCCTTGGAGAGCCAACAGATGTACATAGTACTGAATCATATTTAGAAAGTCCCTGGTGCATGTAACTGGTGTACAACTGTTAATTGACCCTTATTCCATCCTACAGTTGGAAGGCATAAAAAGAAGTGGACAGCAAAAGAAAAGAAGCATTTGTTCTTCACAGATATTCTAGTTTTCATTTGCCCACAATAGAAATGTTGTTTCAAAGTTCAACATCCCAAAATGATATTAACTGACATCTGACTTTATTCTTACCTTTTGCATATAAATTGACAGTATTGTTCACATTGAAAATAAAAGCTTGTTTGACATGAATAAGCTGCAGAGTTTTTCGGGTTTTTTTTTAACATAAATAACACTGACTCCAATGTATCTTTGTTCTATTTATTTTGGCCCACCTTACTGTCATTGAAAGGGATTTCTTTCAATTATTTGGTAAGCCTGTTAGACATACTTTTATAGCAGCCTCAAATAAATTAAAATGTTAGATTATAAACAACTTGTGTGACGATAGAGATGGTGGCCCAGCCTCTAGTATATGTTATTGAAAGAAACTGATGGATGACCTAGCTTGCCTGGGGACCAGATGGTGCTATTGGCCTGCCATGGAGCAGCAGCATCAGCATCAACTGGGAACGTGTTTGAAATGCAAATTCTCAGACCCTGCTCCAGACCTACTGGATTGGATATTCTGAAGGTAGGCTGCTAGCCATCAGGGTTTTGCAGGTCCTCCAAGTGCTACTGAAGCACACTAAAGTTTGAGAACCACTGCTTTAGAGCAATGGGGGAAACGTTTAACTGCACCTACAGTAGAACTAGCCTTAATTCACTGACTTGGTACTATTGCAGGTAAACTGAACAGGATGGTAAGATCTGGACTGAGGAACATACTAGAATTCTCAGGGGCCTGAGACACAAAGACCTCCCAGAGGGAGGTGTTAGTTTCCTAGGGTTACTGTTACAAACTACCACAAAGCAGGTGGCTTAAAACAACTGAAATTTATTTTCTCACAGTTCTGGAGGCGAGGAGTCTGAGGTCAAGGTGTCGGCAGGGTTGGTTCGTTCTGGAGGCTCGGAGGAGGAATCTGTTCCATGCCTCTCTGCTAGTTTCTGGTGGTGGCTGTCAATCCTTGGCATCACTCGGCTTGTAAATGCAGAATTCCAGTCTCTTTCTTCATCTTTACATAGTGTTTTCCCCTGTGTCTCTGTTTCTGTGTTCTTTCTCTTCTTATAAGGACACCAGTCATATTGGATGAAGGGCCCACCCTAATCCAGTATGACCTCATCTGATCTTTATTACACCTGCAAATACCCTATTTCCAGATAAGGTCACATTTACAGGTTCCGGGGGTCAAGACTTCAACATATCTTTTGCGGGGACACAATTCAGCTTATAACAAGGGGCAAAGATTCAGTAGTGGAAGGGACAAATAGATAAAGAAAAAACCTAGTTCTTAAACAATTAAAGCATTATGATACCATGAACATATGAGGTTTAAAGGCATGCAAAATTATTAGGTTGATTATACATACATCTATTTGTAGTAAAAGGCATACATAGGAGTAATGCATGCATATGTAGTATGCAGAAAGGTGTGTATGAGAACAATGAACTTATTTAAGACAGTGGTTAAATGTATGGAAAGAGAGGGAGAATTCAGTTGGGGAGGGGAATAGTGGGTTTCAATTTTATTTGTAAGCTTACGTTTCTTAAGACGGCTGATGGTTGCATGGGTGTAGCATTCTCTGTACCTTTGTCGAGGTCTGAAATATGTCCTAATTTAAAGAAAATTAAAAGAGGAAATGGGCATAGTATCTGGAACTTCTTTGAGGGAAAAGAGTGAAGTGGTCCTTGAGCAGAGCAGACGATCAGAGAAGGGGAGGACCAGGGGTTTGAGGGTACAAAGCCTTATTTCTACATTTAGTTAAGGCTGCTTGAGAGCTTCCTGGTTAGCATCAATACATTTTCTGTTTTCCATGCTAGTTCCTCTCGTATCCTAGAGTAGATTAACATTATTTATGTGTGTATCGCCCCAGCTCCCTAAAATGTGAGCTTCTGACTTGTTCAGAACGTAAAGGCTTTTATTGATTTCTCTCTTCTAAAGCACTGTGTTTTCTTCTTCATAGATGCTTGATAAAGTTCTGTTAAAGTGAAGTGAGTGTAATGTATCCACAACCCTTTCCCCTGTCAGTGGGGTTGACATTTAAAAATGCATTGTCATGTAGTAACACAGAGTATTCCTCATGGCTAGAACAACAACAACAAAAGGCACGAGGCCTTTTGTCACCATTGTTTAATGAAAGAACAGTCCAAGTAGAAATTTATCCATGTACGGTCCCTCAAAAAACCTCAAATTGGTTTGGTTCCATATGGTTCATGCCATGCCAGCAGGGTGTGTGTGTGTGTATTTCTGTGTTATATAGTTAGTGTATGAACTATAGTTAATAGTTAATATTAAAGGTCTTTACCTGCGCTTAAAAATTTTCGTAGGTTCACTTTATTTATATATTTATTTGTTTTATTTATTTATTTATTTATTTATATTTTTGGCCATGTCATGTGGCATGCAGGATATCAGATCACCGACCAGGTTTCGAACCCGTGCCCCCTGCATTGGGAGCACAGAGTCTTAACCACTGGACTGCCAGGGTAGTCCCGGGAGTTTCAGCTTAAACAAACGCATGCATACCTCTTTTTGAGATAAGCCTTTTTTGGTGCATGCTCGGAGTCCTTATCCCTGCCCCTTACCGAGCTCCAGTTACCTAGGGCCCTGAATTTACTCCCCAGGTGGCCCCATGTCCCAAGCCCCAAGGGGCATGTGTGTTCCTCTTCACTGAGTCTGTGCTTCTGTGGGGTGAGTTGCACTGTCAGTGTTTTACTCTCAGGACTGAGAGGTATCTACGAGGTGATGGCCATCTATATAGGTAACAGGACAAGTGGGCTACGTTATCCACATGTATGCACCTGAAGCCTCTCATGTTGAGGGAGGAAGCTCAGGCTTGCTGCTCTGAGGGTTTGCTGTAGATCTAACATATCAGGCTTCTCTGAGTCTCTGAGAGACGGTCCCTAAATCAGGTCAGGGACAAATCCTGTGTTTCCTATCTCTCTGGGTGTTTGTGGATTTGTCTGTATCCACATGTATAAAATATGTTTTTAATGAGTCCTTCAGCCTTGAAAACTCTGTGCTTTTTCTAGGAAGAGACCTGTCTTGTCCCTCCCTGCCTGGTCCAGGAAAGGTTAGGATGTTCTGATATTTTCCTTGGTTATGGCTCCATCTTCTGAAAGGATTTGATCCAAAAGTTCTCCTGTTATTCCACTACCTGAGAGGTGACCATTGGGAGAAAAGCAGAGGGGTAGGGTGGGTGCCAGAGTTGGAAACAGTTTTCTGTACCAGTTAGGTGTATGCTAATGACACTAAAGTTAGTGATGAAGAATCACTTTTACTCTAAGCCACCTATTTTCAGATGCTTATAACTCCAAGGAATACAAATGAGTACAGGTTTACAAGTCTAACAGGGCAGGATTCTCAGACAATGGTGTTTTGTGAAATGTAGTGTTATCCAGTCCTGTGAATCACGTCATATAGTAGGATCCGTGTTGAGGCATAAAATGTACATTTCGTAGAAGTCTGCGCAATTAATTATGTGTGTTTATAGATAAGGAATTGATTTCATCCCCAATTCTATGAAGAAAATGAATTTAAAATGATTCAAAGAGGCACCTAAAGGTTGGCTCCTCCCTCTCTCTCTCTGTCTGTCTCTGTCTCTCATCCAATTAGTTATTTACACTGTTGCCTTTCTCTCCGTTTTCCTGCATTATTTTAGACCGCATCACTTCCTGACAAATTTTATGAACTGTTTCATGTATACAGAAGATAATACAGAATATATGTAATGTATATCTTAATAATATGTAAACCTGTGTACTCACCACCAAGCTTGAGAACTAGAACACGGCTAATGCCTTGGAAGCCCCCCTGTGCCCTTCCTGATTCATCCCCTCATTCCTTCCCAGAGGTAACCATGATCCTGAACTGGGATAATAATTCACATTTTTATACATTCACTGCAGAGGAATGTTCCCTTAAATAATGTTATTTCTTTTCCATTTTGGAGTTTATGTAAATCTAACTATACTAGATGTATTACTTGTCTTGCTCTTTCTCTACCCCTGCAATTTTGTGTTTGTGGTATTTATCCATGCTGATGTGTGCAACTGTAGTCATCATTATTCATTGCTCTATAGTTATCCATCATATGAAAATTCCACAATATGTCTATTTCCTGTTGATGGACATGTGGCTTGTTTCCAGCTTTATGCTTTTGCAAATTATTTTGCGATGAACTTTCTCATTCATATCCCACTGTGCCCTTATACAACAGCTTCTTTAGTTTCTCAGTTGAGAGCAATTCTCCGCACTTGCCCATCCGCCCCAGCCAGGGTGATATTTGATAACGTCTGGAAGCATCTTGGGTGACATAATTGAGGGTGTGCTACTGGCATCTAGTGGGTGGAGGCCAAGGATACTGCTAAATGTCCTACAATGCACAGGACAGTCCTCTACAACCCAGAATTATCTTTCCAACATGTCAACAGTTGAGAAACCCTGATCTACAGTATAGGCCTAGACATGAAATTTCTGGGTCTTAGGTTCTGTCCAAGTTCAGTTTACTAGGTAACACCAATTATCTTTCAAAACGGTTGTACTAGTTCATATTCCCAAGAGCAGAGGATGAAATTTCTATTTGCTCCACATTCTTGCCAACTCTCAGTATCATTACCTTCATTACTTCTTGCCTGAACTTTGCCCTAGACTCCTAACCTTCTCCTACCTCCCTGTCTTTCCCCACAGATACATGCTTCATATACTTGCTAAGTTAACCTTCCTAAAACCCAACTCTGGCCATGCCAAATTCCTGTAAGAAAAATTTGATGACTCTAATTCATACACAATAAACTTGGCATTTAAGACGCACACAAAAGGGCCCACTAGCTCTGTAGACCTAGTAATACCAACTTATTAGGTGGTTTTCAAATAAGCCCTGCCCTTTCTCTGCCCTCTGCAGCATGTGTGTTGTTGAAGATTTACCCTTTCTTAAGTCTGTTCTACATTAATTTCTATATCCGTTAATTCAGCCAGTTATTAATTCTTTTTAATTTACTGAGTATTTGTCTTGCTCTGTCTCACTCATTTCTCTTAACATAATACCCTCCAAGTCCATCCATGTTGCTGCCAATGGCAAAATTCTTTTTTTATGGCTGATTAGTATTTCTTTGTATATATACCTGACATCTTCTTTGTCCATTCATCTGTTGAAAGACACAGATTGCTTCCATACACTGGCAATTGTAAATGACACTGCTATGAACAGTGGGATGCATGCATCTTTTTGAATTCGTGTTTTTGTGTTTTACAGATGGATACCCAGCAGTGGAATTGTTGAGTCGTATGGTAGTTCTATTTTTAGTTTTCTGAGAAATATCCATACTGTTTTCCACAGTGGCTGCAACAGTTTACACTCCCGCGAAACTGTGTAGGATGGTTCCCTTTTCTCCACATCCTCGCCAAAATTTGTTATGTGTGTCCTTTGGTGAGGTGATGTCTCATTGTGATTTTGATTTGCATTTCCCTGATGATTAGTGATGTTGAACATGTATGCATGTGCCTGTTGGCCATCTGCATTTCCCCAGAGACAGCAGTGGAGACTTCATTCTTAAGGCTACAAGAAGCCGTCAAGGGGCTCTACTTTGGGAAATAATTTGTGTTTTAGAAATGTCACTCTGAAAGCAATGTGAAGAAAGGATCAGAGGGGAGCAAGAATGGAGTGCTCATTGTAGCAGTGATTTATGTGAGAGATGCTGAAGTCCTAGACTAAGGTAGGGGTATTGAAAGCACGTGAAGAAGTGTATAGAACTGAAAGTCAACAGTGATTGGCTATGGGTGATAACTGGATGTGGAGATACAGAAGGTGTAATAAGCGTAGAAAAATAAGTGGTGGTAGATGTATTGAGAACTTAGTATGCCTGAGTGGGAGCAGGAAAAGAAGGAAAAGAGGAGAAACGCCAGGGAATCGCTGGCGGTCCAGTGGTTCGGACTCGGCAGTGGCTGGGGGCCCGGGTGCGATCCCGGGTTGGGGAACTGAGATCCCAGCAAGCTGCGTGGCTGGGCCAGAAAAAAAAATAGGGAAAACCCCAAACCAAATCAATAGTGACAGGAGGGAGAGACAGAAGAAGGAGAGTGCAGATGGGCAGAAAATAGAGAGGCCAAGGAATAGGAGGGCTCAGTGAGATAAAAGAACACGTGTAGAGAGAGTAAAAGAATGAGAGAGCAGCATGGCCAGGGGCTTGTGGTCCAACACTGGGATATCTTCCTTTTAGATGTGAGAGGTAGAGTAGTTTAGGGTGAAGAATAAACCAGAGTGTCTCTGTGAGAGGGGTTGGCTAGTATGTTGTAAAGATGTTCATTGGAAATGAGAGCGTCAAATTGTTGAGTGATTGATGTGGAAGTTGGAGTCATGTAGAAGGTGGTAGGATGGGGCAGAGAGCAGTGGAAGGCTAGGGTCAGTGGATGATAGCGTGAGGGAGTTATAGGAGGTGGCATAGCAGGATAGCTTAAACCTCAATGATAAATTTTATGACTGTAGGGACTGATAGATACGTTAACAATGAGAGCTGGAGATTTTAACCCACCACTCTTAGAACATGAACGTCCAAGCAAACAGAAATAAGCAGTGATATCAAAGGCCTAAGCAATAATACATTTGAGCTATTAGATACTATAAAACTTTATACCCAACAAGCAGAGAACATAAATTCTGTTGAGCATATTGACCGTTTACAGAAATAGACCTTACTAAGGAAAAGGAAGCCTCAATAAACTGCAAAGGATCACTGGCATGAAATCTAGGCTCTCTGAAGATAATGCTTAATGCAGTGGGTAATAACACAGAGATAGCTTTAAAACACCCAGATGTTTGGAAACAAAATAGCATACTACTAACTAATCCTTGGATTGGAGGAAATCAAGAAATATTTAGAACTGAATAACGGGAATATTCAGTATCCCTCAAAGTTTAAGATATATTTACCCTGGACCCACTAATACTACCACTAGGCGCTTCACCTAGAGAACCCCATGCCCATGCAAAGCAGATGACAAGGCCAAGGATGCACAGAGCTGCATTGTTTGTAATTGTCCAGAACTGGACACAACCCAAATTCAAATACTAGTTGGGTAGGTATATGAAGTGATATATGCATCAGTGGAATGTCATACAGCAAAGAAAATGAGCAATCTTGGCTACATTCAAGTTAGATGAATCTTATGAATCAAGATATCAAGCCAGAAAAAGAAAAAGAACATACACACACAAGAAAACATTCTATAGGAGGCCATTTTTACAAATTACAATAACAGGCATGCATAAATAAATCACAAGAGCCTACAAAATACCTGGGTGTATGAGGGAAAAGCACAAGAGACTTTTGCACAGGGGTGGTGGTGGTCATGTTTGTTTTAACTCAAGTAGTAGTTATAATTTCCAGAATTGTTTTCTTGAATAATACCCCAGAACTGGGACAATCAGGAGGGTGGAAAGTGAAGAAGACATTGGACCACTCTGTTTCTGCTGAGAGCATCACAAATTTTGGCTTTGAGACCACATTGCCTCCTTCTCCATCTATACCAAGTTAATGTCCCATGCCTTGCCTTTTGATACCCACAAAACTAGGAACTGTACCCTGGCACCTCTATTATTACTGCTGCAGGAGAAGCAACAGTTTCTGAGCCCATGCTCACTAAGAGAAATCAGAAACCACAAAAGAAGCAGCATAGACTCCACCTTCCTGCTCCCACCAAGTCTCATGGGGGTTTATTATCTCCTTGCCAGAGGCTAAGCTATGTGTGGAATCCAGGCCATAAGGGCGGGAGTTCAGGAAATGTAGACTTGGTCTGCAACCTCGACCAAGCCTTACCTGCTGTGATTGGGATTGTAATGGAGTCAAGTGAGCTAACCTACGATATTTGCCACAGGATATAAAACTGGAAGTGGGGAAGCCAATTAGGAGGCTATTGGAGTAGTCCACCTGAGAGACGATGGGAGCTTGGACCAGAGTGACAAAAGCAAGGCGTTATAAAGTGGTTGGATTTATATTTTACTCAGAAAATAGGACTTGTCTATAAATTATGGCAGGGTTGAGGGAAAGACATAAAAGTGTGAAGATTAATACTTCCTTTCACTCCTGCCCCAGACATCCAGTTTTCTCTGCAAACCCTCAAGCCTGGTTCAGGAGCCCCTCTTATGTATATCACTGCACCATGTGTTTTGAAATTCCTTGGCTCATCATCTATATTTCTACTAAAGAGTTGTTTCCCTGGGGGCAGACCATGTGTGTGGCTGTGCATGGCACAAGACCTGGCATATGGCTCTCTCTCAGTAAATACTGCTATCATGAGGAATGGAGGAATACCGGATCACCTTGAGTTCACCAACTCAGTGACCTGGGGAATTCCTCTGTATTAAGGGGCCCTATGACTCCTTGCTTATTTCCAGTGTTGCCAGATGGGGCTACATCTTCTAGTGTGCATTGTGAACACATTTGGGTAGTCAGAAACTGGAATCCAACCCCAAGGGAGGGGCATGGGACTGAGGCTTACTCAAGTCAACACACATTATGTTCCACTAAATTTCCCCTTTGCTCTCCATGGGAGTGATTGCCCTAAGCACACTTATCCCTCATTATAGTAAATCAGAAACACAAAGACATTCTGCATTTTGCCCTGGGCTCCATTGTGAACAAGGCTGTATCCACATGAATATCTGAGACAAAGCTGCTGACAGGTATAAATGCTGAAGCTGCTCTAGGAACTACTTGAGAGTCTTAACTGAAAAGTAAAGGGGAAGGTAGTTTGATACGGACTAAGGGCTTTGAACCAAGTAATAGTTGAAACCATTTACATTCTGTGATGACAACGGAACACGAAGTCCAGCCATTAGAAATTATAAGGTAAGGTGATAAGGTGGTTGCGTGTCACTCAGGGGTTTGACATCCCTACTGGGTAAGCCAGAAACTGCTTCATATCTCCCAAAGAAAAACTATCATGAACAATCAGTTGCTTCATACATTGCCACTTGTAAATTAAGAGGGTAAACTAGTACTTTTAAAGTGAATTTATTGTGATTCATTGAGCTTAGTAATTTGTATATTCCTTGGGGTTCTAAACGCTTCCTGGAGCCTGTGTGGGAAAGGGCCTTCTCTCATCTCCGGGATTCCAGGAGCTTCTGGCTGGGCAGACACATTTGGGACCTATCTTAGGCACTGGCTCCCCATGGAGTGCCTTCTCCAACCCTTGTAGACACCTCCCACTGCCCCCAGTCAGGGTCACACAGCTCATTTCAGGAACTATGGATAATAAGGCCAGGATGCTCCCATGACCCATGTTTCTTCTTCTAGTCGGCTTCAGTGATGCATATTTTTGCTTCTCATTCGTGGTATTAAGTGGCCACAAAAAAATGGCCTCGTAACTCTAGAACAAGTAGATTTTACATATTTTGAGCACTGATTGTATGATTGGCCATAATAATTTAGGTGCCTTCCATGAATTAACTCATTGCAGCCTCTAAAGAAGCCCTATTATTATCTTACTCTAGAGATGAGGAAACTGAGGCACAGAAAAGCTATGTAACTTGCTTAAGATTCCACGGCTAGTGGGTAGCACAGGTGAAATTCCAACCCAGGCAGTCTGGCTTCAGAGTCTAACCTCTGACATCTACTATATCATCTCCCCTCCTTGCTGGAAAATGGGAAGAATAATACCTACCTTACAGAGCTGAAGTGCGGATTAAATGATTATTATTCGTCCTCTGGAGGAGGGTGGCCATTTTCTGATCAGTGGGTTGGGGTAGAGAGTACATTTTGTCAATTAAGGTCCACACATAATCCTCAAGGTGAAATAAGCGTTTCCATTTATTTTTAATAAATTCAAAGTGAAGTTCTGTATAAGCAAGTTGCCATAATAATGCATTTAAGTGTAAAGATGCTCTCTTAATATGTTTGCATTAAATGGAACACAAGAAAGGTCACTCTGACTTCATTTCCATAGCTCACTCCTAAATAGGATCTGCAGATCCAAACAGAAGCTTTTCCAGACCTAATAGCTCCTGGAATAGGTTTATGCACTTGAAATTCTTCCTTAGCCCAATCAAGGTGACATATAAAATTAACTGTCATAATTCCTATGGAGAATACTCACCCCTTTCATAGCCCATGAGATGACATACTTATAAGATGACGACCTTTCATGTATGACTAAGAAAATTTGAACAGCTCCTAGGTGTCAGGTTGCTCTGACAAATAGATTTGTTAGCAAATGTATTTTATTAATGAAGAATGAAATGGAGAATGTTTATAAAATAGTCGTTCATGGTAAGTCTGAGCAAAAGGTATTCTAAAGGCAAGCGTGTAGAGGCCCATCCCCTTGTCTTTATTTCTTCTGCTCCTGCCCAAGGTCAAGATTCATTATCTCTAACTTGGATCATTAATATAGCCTTCATTCTTTCTGATTTCCTGCACTTTCATTATGATGTGTCTAGGAGTGAATATCTGTTTTTTATCCTGCTGAGAATTCACTGGGCTTCTAGAATCTGTGGATTGGTGCATTTCATCTGCTCTGGAAAATTTCTGGCCATCATCTTCTTTCCCATTTCTCACTTCTGTCCTTCCAGGATTTAAATTAAATGTATATTAGACTTCTTCACTCTATTCATTGTGTCTCTTATCCTACATTTTTTTCATATAATTCATTTCTTCAGGCAAAATTCTGGATGATTTCTTTGGTCTATCTTCGAACTCAGTAATTCTCTCTTAGGTTTATTTCTCTTCATCGCATTTATCATCATCTAATGATTATGTATAGCCTTCTGTTAAATGCATACTTTGAACCCTCAATCGTTATATTGTTTATTCCTAGATGTCCTATTTGATTCTTTTTCAAATTGGCTATGCCACTTTTTAGGATTTTCTGTTCCCTGAAAATATTTTAAACCTTTTTAAAAATTTTTTGAACTATAGTAGGCCATAGTGACTATAGTCTGTGTCTCATAATTCGGATATCTGAAATATTTGTGAATTTGTTTTCATTGCCTAGTTTTTCTTTCAGCTGTCACAATGTATTTTGTTGCTTATGTGTCCACTTATCTTTGACTATGTGCCAATATATTATTGAAAAATTATTTATCAGACTGATTTCAGGCATAGGAAGACAGAACCTTCCTGCAGAGAGCATTTTTACTTGCTGCTGCGAAATGCCTGGGGTCACTACCAGTCCAAGACCACTTTAATCCAAGTTCAGGGCTTGAAGTTCCTTGGATCACTCTGGTGATGGATATCTAGACTGCAATTCCATGCCAGGGCTTGTTGCTTCTGGTTCACCATTATCCCAAAGGGGTAGTCACTTATTTTAGAGTGGCTGGAGGGCTTATCAGATCTACTCACTTGGGATGAGAACTTCAACTTTTCATCTCTTTTCCATGAGGCCACCAAAACCACAGCTCAGTGTCACAATTCTTTCTTCTGGATTTGCTAATGCCCTCAGGCAAAAGTGGCTTTGAGTGCTGGGCTTTCCTATTTGGGTTTTTGCTTTCTTCTAGCTTTTAGCCTCAGAGTTTCTTAGCGCTTAATGAAGATAATTTCTTTTTCACATTTCACCCAGTATTTTTTAGTTGTCCTCATTGGGCTGGTGAGTGCAAATGACTTAGCCTGCCATGACTGGAAGCAGAGGTGTGCACCACCCTCCTAACTTCTCTCCTTGTCCCCAGTCTCTCTTTCTTCTAGTTCTTCCTCCAGAAAGTACCTGAAAGTTTCTTCCTGATTATGTCATTTTCCTGCACAAATCCTCCAAAAGCTTACTGTTGAATATAAGATGAAATTCAAATTCCTTTGTTTGGACGATCAGATCTAAAACTCTCTTTCTCAGAAACTAGTATATAGCACAGGGAACTCTATTCAATACTCTGTGGTGACCTAAATGTGAAGGAAATCTAAAAAAGAGGGGATATACATATACATAAAACTGATTCACTTTCCTGTAAAGCAGAAACTAAAACAGCATTGTAAAGCAACTATACTTCAATAAAAATTAACTTAAAAAAAAGTACAGGGCTTCCCTGGTGGCGAAGTGGTTGAGAGTCCGCCTGCCGATGCAGGGGACTCGGGTCCGTGCCCCGGTCCGGGAAGATCCCACATGCCGTGGAGCAGCTATGCCCCTTAGCCATGGCCACTGAGCCTGCGCATCCGGAGCCTGTGCTCCGCAGCGGGAGAGGCCACAACAGTGAGAGGCCTGCGTACCACAAAAAAAAAAAAGAAAGAAAGAAAGCAAACAAAAAAGAAAAATAGAAGAGATGCAGATGAAAAATGGAGTATGTGGAATAGGTAATGGAGAGAAAGGTTGAAGAAGAAAAGTTCTCTGCCAGTCAATCAGAAGACTTTGGACTTTTTAAAGCAAGAAAATGATGTGATTTTATTTGGGTTTAGACATGGCACTTTGTGGGCAGTGTGGAAATTGGGTAGGTATCCTAAATAGAATGTTTGCATTTTCCCCAAATCTATGTGTCGAAATCCTAAACCCCAAAATAATGGTATTAGAAGGTGGTGTCTCTGGGAGGTGGCTAAGTCATAAGGGTGGAGCCCTCATGAATGAGATTAGGGCCTTATTTAAGGGGGTCCAGAGAGATACTTTGACCCTTCCACCAGTGAGTACATAGTGAAAAGTTGCCACCCATGATCCAGGAAGTGGCCTTCACCAGACACCAAAGCTGCTGGTACCTTGATCTTGGACTAACCAGCTTCTAGGACTGTGACAAATAACTGTTAGCTGTTTATAAGTAAATAAAATAAAATAAAATAAAATTCTCTTTCTTAGCTTCACATATTCACTGAGTAGTTATTTTCTGTGCACTGAATGTGCGGCCCTCACTAGGCCAGGTACTACCTATTCTTTTTCTTCTTACATGTTTTACCTCTTGCCTTACCTCCCAATCCACCTCATACTCTAGACAAACTGGAATACTCGCAGTCATGGGTCAGAGCTGGGTCAGAACACAGATGGGCTAACTCCTAGGTCAGTGCTATGTCCTCTACACCATGATCCCATATTCAGGTTTAAGGGCATTGAATCTGGATATTGATGTACATTCTAATAAATGAACTAGACAAAAACTCAACAAGTATAAATTATACTGGCTTTTTCATATTCCTTGCTGCCTTCTCGGCTCTTTGTCATGTGAGTGTGGGACGTAAGCTCTGGAAGTAAATTCATTCTTGCCATCAAGTTTTTGGCCGTATCCATAGTCACAAGGATGCCTAGGAGAAAAACTTGAGGCTTGCTTTTCCTGTCAGTTGAGACACTGATTGAAGAATTTGATTCCAGGAATAGGAGTAACCTGCTTCCAAACAAAACAATTCCCACATGCCTGTGGCTGCCTGAAATAACAGTCAAAGGTGACTTTCACTGTAAAAACACACTTTTCTGGAAGTAGGCCAACCTGGAAATAGGGTTCCAATTTTGGGCTTTGCCACTGTGTAACATTGGGCCCATCCACCCTCCTTCTCTAGGCTTCAGTCCCCACCCCTCCCCGCCCATATACAATTCAGGTGCTTGGACAAAGTGATGTGAAATAGCCTTTTCATTTTTGACAAGCAAGTATTGTTTCTACGAGGATGCCTGAGTGACCAGAGACAAGGGGTGCAGGATTAAGAGCAGTAGGGCTGGGCTCAACTGACCCACTGCTGTTGTGATGGTTCGTTATAGAGGGATCCCCCACCTAAGTAAGTGGGTTAGTTCTATGCGGATCTGCCCCGTAAGTGAGAAGAGAGCACTTACTGCAATAGAAGGAAAAAGAGGGGGAAAGGAGAGGGAAAACGAAGTTGTGAAGATGCTCTGCTGGTGAAGAGAAGGAAGGAAATTAAGAGACACATTTTAAACATGCGTGATTCTAAAATCGTTTAAAAAAAAGACAGAAGAAGAAAGAGGGTGCTTGAGAAGAGGTCGAGGTGGGGTAAAGAGTTAAATTTTTAGCTGTACAAAACACTCAGCCACCCCAGAGAGTTCCATGCAAGTAAAGCTGTGAAATATGCTGGACACAAGCAGTCCCAGCTCTTTTCACCAAATACTGAAGGAAAGGGGAAGGGGGGGAATGTTTGTTTGAATATTCTAGTTGACCAAGAGTGAATCTGAAATCCATTTTGATTTCAACACTTTTACATGGCATGCCTCATGAGGTCCAGCGCTGGTGAATATGACTGAGATCTATCTGTTCATTGCCCATGTGGCTTATGTGCTCTGAAGAAGCCTCTTTCTGACCTTGCTTCATCAAGGTACCTGAGATGGGAAGGATGAAGGGTAGTGAATGAGTGGAAGCATTTCCTCTTTCTCTGAGATATTTCTACTCTATGTGGCAATGTTCAGGGTAGCGGAAAGAAGAGAAGCCCTCTAGCAAAAACGTAAGGCTTTTTTTTCCCCACATGCGGGGCCAGAAGGCTGGAGCATTAGAGTGGCCTGCTCTCCGGGGGCTCACTGCCTTGAAGATCCGATACACTGACCGTTGCCTTCTTTTCCCCTTCAATGCTGTCAGCCAAGAACCCTCACTTCAACTGTGCATCCCTTAGCTATGGGAGGGGGGCTCCTGGAGCCCAATTTCGGTCCTGATGATGGGCCAGAACCGTGTCACAAAACGCACTGGTTGAACCTCCTCTATGCCTTCCAGAGGACAGGCAGTCTGGTTCACTGGAGGCCCGAGGGTCAGGGAATGACCACCAGTCAACTAGGTCCTGATTCCTCAAAGGTGTCCAGTATTTTCAAAACGCAGATTGAGCCTGGGTGGTCAAATTACTACTTTCACCACAAAAAGCAAACTCTTGGGCATACGCTGTTCCAAGTGAAAAGCACATTTTGCGTTTTTGCAGAGGGGAGGTGCAGGGCGGGGTGCCCCACGCCGCCGACCCCCGGCCCAGCTCTCCAGCTGCCAGGGAGCTGGAACTGCGGCTGACCCGGGAATGACTGCAGACGCCAGAAGGAGCAGAGGACTGGGCGGCACACAGGCTGCGGTAGGAGGCGGGACCATGCATGTCGTTGAAAGGCTCCCGGCGCCTGCCTGATTGGCGAAGCTCGCTTGCCATAGGGGTGGGCGGAGCCAGTTGTGCGCCGGGCCTCAGGCCCGCCCAGCGGCCGCCAGAAGGGCGTCAGACCCCGCGCTGTCTGCAGCGGCTGGGTTCGTGGTCGGGGTGCTTCGTGGACTGAAGTTGCTGGGCTGCTGCTTTTCTTGCCGCTCCCTGGCTCAGGGCCGCTGGTCGACCCGCACCCTCCGAGCTCCCCTTGGCCTCGATGTTGTCACCTTACAGGCGGCTCTTTGCAGAAGCACGACCTCCTCGCCCCGCTCCTCTTGGTTATCCCGCGCCCCCCTCGTCTATCGGCCTCCCACTCCGCAGCGGTCTCCAGGGTTCTCGGATGGTCGGAGCTATGGCATCCGGACATGCGGCGGGCCGCTGAGCGCCTACTCCTCATCAGGACCCGGCCCTTGGCGGGCGACGACCCCAATCCCAGCTGGAAATTCCACTTTGGCTTCTGACCTCTCCTCGCCTGATGTTCCTGACGTCGTTCTGGACTTCTTTGATTGGTGAGCGGGGTCGCCAGGCTGCCATGAGCTGGGCGGGCGGTGGGTGAGTGGGCGACCTCTTAGAAGGAGACGGCTGGAGCAGACGTGGGTCTGGGCTTTTGAACCGCTGCCCACGCGCGCTGCCTGCTGGCCAGTCCGTAGAGGAGTTGGTGGTGGGGCTGGGCATGTGCAGCTGCGATGGAGCCCCCTTGTTTCAGCCCCTGTGTTGCTGTGGTACCTAATAGCGCTGAAATGGCGGGGGTCGGGGCGCTACCGCCCCAAGGTCCACCCCTCCATCTCCAGGGACTGAGTTCTCCTCAGCCAGGTATACTGGCCCCTGTGTGTGTGTGCGCGGGGGGAGGGGGTGATGGTGCAGTGAGGGCTAAAGTTAGTATTCCGTGCTGAGTTGATGGCTGGTAAAACTGGGAGGGCCTCGAACGGCCTAATCCCAGATTCCGCTCCCCACTCTGCTCCGCCAGGTAGGGTCCTCTAGCAACAACCCTTCTTATTAAATGCACCGGATGCATTCCTGCTTCTTACCCCTGAATAGTGTTTCCTTGTCAGCCAGCTGAACGATTCAAACAAGCCAATCACATCCTTGCTTAGGCACCAGGGCGTACCTCACCCTCTTAGTACTGCAAAGCCCGCCTGCCACAGAGCCTTCTGGTTCACGCTGTTCCAGAATGCAACCCCCACGTGTCCTGCATGGCCTGCGATGTCCTCCTCTCCTGGGCTGCCCAAGAGGTGGGTCAGTGGGCCTGCGAACCTGTCCCCATAAGCCCCGAAAAGGTCTGGACCGCTCATGATTAAATGGAGATAAAACCCACAGCTGTAAGATTGCCCTGCTAGAAATCTAAAATATTCTGAGGGAATTTGTATAGAGAGAAAAGACAAAATAATAATAATAATAATTCCATGCAGTGCAAGTGACAGCACCATAGCAGAAGATGGTTTCAGTCCACCCACCTCTGGCTTGGGGACCCAGCAATCTTCTGCTGTGCCACTCCTTTGTGTATGCCTCTGTTGCAGTAAAAATCCTGATCATCCTAATGATAGGGAAAAGCAACCATGGCAGTTTTGTGACACGGTGATGAAATTAAACCCAACTTAAGCCAGAGTCCTTAAAACTTATTAAGCAACCATTGCCATAGGGGAGGGCCCTAACCCTAATGAAACTGGTTTGATGCTCTCTGAAGGAAGAAATCTATAAATATGAGCAGATTAGAGAGGACACACACTCACACACACACACACACGTACACACACACACACACACACACACACAGTACTTCCAGTGACAAACAAACAAGCAAAAAGAATCAGAGAGAAAGAAATCAGAAAACTTGAATACAGAGGGAGGAAACAATTTAAATTGATACAAAGGTCCACAGTTCAATCCAGTTGGAAGTCTAGAATTTGCTAAAAGAATTTATACCCTGGTGAGACCTTTGTCCTTGGCAGACAGCTGGCTTCTCACTGTGTCCTCACATGGCCTTTACTTTGTTCAGTGTGGGGAGAGAGAGAGCTCTGTGGCATCTGTTCCTCTTTTTATAGGGATACCCCCCTGTTGGATTAGAGCTCCAAGTTTATGACCTCGTTTAACCTTGAGGCCATATCTCCAAATATAGTCACACTGGTGTTAGGGCTTCAACATATGAATTTGGGGGGAACAGAATTCAGTCCATAACATCTTTTTTTTTTTTTTTTTACTTTTGGCTGTGTTGGGTCTTTGTTGCTGCGCGCGGATTTTCTCTAGTCGCGGCAAATGGGAGCTCCTGTTCGTTGAGGTACACGGGCTTCTTACCTTGGTGGCTTCTCTTGTTGTGGGGCATTGGCTCTAGGTGCGCGGGCTTCAGTAGTTGACACATTTGGGCTCAGTAGTTGTGGTTCACGGGCTCTAGAGCTCAGGCTCAGTAGTTGTGGCACACGGCTTAGTTGCTCCGTGGCAGGCGGGATCTTCCCGGACCAGGGTTCATACCCGTGTTCCCTCCATTGGCAGGCGGATTCTGTTTTTTTGTTTTTTTTTTTTTTTTTTTGATTCGCGTGCCTCTCACTGTTTTGGCCTCTCCCGTTGCAGAGCACAGGCTCCGGACATGCAGGCTTAGTGGTCATGGCTCATGGGCCCAGCCGCTCCGTGGCATGTGGGATCTTCCCGGACCGGGGCACAAACCCATGTCCCTTGTGTTGGCAGGCGGATTCGTAACCACTGTGCCAAGAGGGAAGTCCCAGTCCATAACACCTTTTTTTTTAATAACATGTTTATTGGAGTATAATTGCTTTACACTGGTGTGTTAGTTTCTGCTTTATAACAAAGTGAATCAGCTATACATATACATATATCCCCATATCTCCTCCCTTTTGCATCTCCCTCCCTCCCACACTCCCTATCCCACCCCTCTAGGTGGTCACAAAGCACCGAGCTGATCTCCCTGTGCTATGCGGCTCCTTCCCACTAGCTTTCTCTTTTACATTTGGTAGTGTATATAAGTCCATGTCACTCTCTCATTTTGTCCCAGCTTACCCTTCCCCCTCCCCATATTTTAAAGTCCATTCTCTGTTAGGTCTCCGTCTTTATTCCCGTCCTGCCCCTAGGTTCTTCATGAACTTTTTTTTTTTAGATTCCATTTATATGTGTTAGCATACAGTATTTGTTATTCTCTTTCTTTTTTTAATAAATTTTTTTATTTTAGGCTGTGTTGGGTCTTCGTTGCTGCACATGGACTTTCTCTAGTTGTGGCTCGCGGGCTCTAGAGCGCAGGCTCAGTAGTTGTGGCGCACGGACTTAGCTGCTCCGCGGCATGTGGGATCTTCCCAGACCAGAGAACGAACCCGTGTCCCCTGCATTGGCAGGCTATTCTTAACCACTGCACCACGAGGGAAGTCCCTGTTTTTCTCTTTCTGACTTACTTCACTCTCTGTGACAGACTCTAGGTCCATGCACCTCACTACAAATAACTCAAATTCGTTTCTTTTTATGGCTGAGTAATATTCCATTGTGTATATATGCCACATCTTCTTTATCCATTCATCTGTCGATGGACCCTTAGGTTGCTTCCATGTCCTGGCTATTGTAAATACAGCTGCAATGAACATTGTGGTACATGACTCTTTTTGAATTATGGTATTCTCAGGGTATATGCCTACTAGTGGGATTGCTGGGTGGTATGGTAGTTCTATGTTTAGTTTCCTAAGGAACCTCCATACTGTTCTCCATAGTGGCTGTATCAATTTACATTCCTACCAACAGTGTAGGAGGGTTCCCTTTTCTCCACACCCTCTCCAGCATTTATTGTTTGTAGATTTTTTGATGATGGCCATTCTGTCAGTCCCTAACATCTTGATCTATATTTTGGGTATCTGTGAGGCAAGTGATTCCCAGAGTTCTTTACCTCAGAGGGGACAACGTTTAGGCAGTGGCCCAAGAGTTTATAAAAATGTACAGATGGACCCATTTGTTAGCCAGGGCATCCAATACTAAAATGACTGAAGTTTGGTCAATTGAGCTGACTCTTTGGTCCTGTCCTTTAGCATAGGCATCTGGTTAAGGGATCGACAGCAGTAATATGGATGATGGTGACTATACCATATGTAGTGTACAATGCCCAATATTGCCCACTCACTTGATTCCAAGGGGCTCCCCAGGTAGCCAAGAGGTCTGGGAGAGAGGTGATTTCTTCTACCACTGTCTCATCTGGCAAGGGACTAAGGACAGGTGAGGCCATTCCCTCTTGCAAGAAAGATATGCCAGAAAGCTATCCAGTGTCAAGGAGGCCTCAGTAACCATGCTGAGGTTTTGGGGTGCTGGTTCCATGATCCAAGGCATACTGGGCACCTGGGTACAGAGGGTCACAGGCTCAGGGTCTGTGAGAACCTCTATTTTGAGGATGGCCCGGTATGTGGCTGACAGTTGCCACTCTAATGGTTTATAATACAAGGCCATGAAGGGCAGTTTCTTGCCTCAGTAGCCCATGGGCAACGTACAGCCATCATGTGTGGTTCAGAGATGCCAGGGGGCAAGAGGAGAGGTTACTAAAGCCTCAACAATGAAGGAACCTCTGGAGACACTACTGGGAGTGTCCAGTGATTTAGACTTGGACAGATTCTAGAGTTTTTTTTTTTGGAAGGCACTTTTAGCATTTTGTTAATATACATTCTTTTAGTAAACTCTGGATTTCTAATTGGATTAAATTGTAAATTGAAACAGAAACAGACATAAAACAAGTTTATATATTGATTGGTTGATGAAAGTGTTGTAACCAGAGGCTCGCAGGAACCTAACCCTGTATTTCCCCTAGGAGCAGTGGTTTAGTAGTCAGTGATTCATGACTTGTGGTGACTTTATAGGACATATAGTAACACGCACACACATTGCAGGGACTGATGTTCCTTGGTCACTGTGTGAGAGTACACTAGGATGACAGTGATGCTCAGGGCCTGTTCCCATTCCCATGCCCTCTGGGAGGAGACAGCCCTGCTGAAGGTCTCAGGTGTGTCGGGTGAACACATCAGAGAGCTTTGGAAAGGCCAGCTGTCTGCAGGGCTCTGGCTGGCTACTTGCATATACTCAGCCAAGACACCTCCAGGCTGGAAATACATGATTAGTGAGAGAAATGCCAGCTCCCAGAGTGAATGTCTTTGAGAAGACAGCCTTGAGGCCTAAGAGTGTGAAATGACTTTGTTGGGCGAGGGCCAGAGGTTCTCTCTCTGTGTCAAGCCATATGCCCATCCCTAAAAACAGAGGTGTACGAGAGCAAGGATGACATGGGTATGACAGCAAAATGCGCAAGTGGGGAAATGTGAGTTTGTGCTGGAGAACGTAGACTGGTTAGCTCAGCTGAGGAGGGCACTGAGGGTGGAGGAGTACTTTTCCTGGGGCAGTCAGCTTCCCCTGAAAGGATGGCCACCGACCTGGAGAGCTGTGTCCATTGCTGATTACAAACTGGGGCTCTTTAGGGGGTTGAGGTAATGCATTTTTCTGAGGGCTGCCCCCTGCCTGCTTCCTCTCCTCTCCACTTCCCAGAATGCCGGCCCCCGCTCCCCCAGCCCCTCATCCTGCTTGGTAGTGTGGACCCAGTCTTTGTGCCCCATCCTCTGGATAAAAGCTGGGGCGGGGGAGGAGGAATCTGCCTCACTGCGTGCTTCTGGCTGACTCACCGTGGGGAGAGAAGGGGGTGGGGGAGAGAACGTGTACACATACGACTATACATGTCTGCATGTGTGCAGGAGAAGGGAAAGTCCTGGAAAGGTGACAGCTGAAGTATTCTCTGCTGTTTGTCCTCTGGGAAACAATGTGGCCTTTACTGATGACCAGTGACTTCTCTGTTTCAGCAAAAACTATGCAAATGAAAGTGGTTCAGAAGGTTTTGGACAGGATGCTGATGAGATATGGTATCCATCTGAGTCCACATATTGGAGGTAAACAGCTTATAGATGCTTGAGGGTGTTTTTTTTTTTTTAGTGAAGTACAGTTGATTTACAATGTTGTGTTAGTTTCAGGTACACAGCAGAGTGATTCAGTTTTATATATGTATATATATATATATCTCCTTTTTCATATTCTTTTCCATGATGGTTTATCACAGGATATTGAATATAGTTCCCAGTTCTGTACAGTAGGAGCTTGTGGTTTATCCATTGTATACATAACAGTTTGCATCTGCTAGTCCCCAACTCCCAATCCTTCCCTCCCCTACACCATGCCCCCCACGACCTTGGCAACCCCAAGTCTGTTCTCTTTGTCTGTAAGTCTGTTCCTGTTTTGTGGATAAATTCATGTGTAGACACCTGAGGTTCTTCTGTTGACTAGAGCTGAAACACAGGAGGCAGCCCACCACGTAAGCTTACCAGTGGCCCTCTCCCAGGCTCTACACCTTTGCCTCTCGAGATCCCACCTTCCTGACTTGCAGAGACCTGCACTGGGGATACTCCTGGGCTCCCAACCTCCAGGCCTTTTGCTCTGACCCTGCAATTTCTCCCACTTCTCTGGCTTCACGTGCACGAGGCCTTCTGCTCGCTCCACACTCCCTTGAGAAGGTCCCACACGTGTAGTACACTCCCTGGTGTGAGTGGAGGAGCACTACCCACAGAAATGGGTGTGCAGGCTGGAGGGCGCTGTGGTGCTCGAGGTAGAATTTTCTGCTCCATCTGTCAGGCTCCATGGGGAGGGCACTTGAACACACCTTCTCTGCACCCTGGGTACTCACCCTATGGAGTTTGTTCAAAACTGAGCACATGATCTCTGTCTAGTCTGCTTCACCTACCTGGGCCCCAGGTGCTTGCCCCTCTGCCTCCAAGGCCTTCAACTCCCACCAGGTTGTATTGGTTCTACCTCCAGAAAACATCCCAACTCTGTTCTTATCTGTTGATCATGAGCCAGCCCTGGATCAGGCCTTGGGCATCTTCCTAGTGAATTTCTGCAACAACTTCCCAACCTGTCGTCTCCCCAATATTAGCATTCGTCCCTCTAATCCATTCAGCACATTGTAATCAGCATGGTCTTTATAAATCAATCCTGATTATGTCAAGAACTTCTGATGACTTTAGCTGTCCAATAAAATCCAAATCCTTTAGCCTAGCATTCAGATTTCTAGAGCAGAGATGAGAAATGACAAAGAAACAGAAATACAAACCACCATGAAGGCAATGAGTCAGTTTCTTTCTGTATTCCCTCCTAGCCTTCCCCTTGGAAAGGGCAGCTAGCCTGGGCCACACAGCTTGAAGTGACAGGAAACCTACCCTAAGACCAGTATTCTGTCCAGTAGTATTCTTTGGCCCAGGGGACACCCAGGAACCCTAAGCCAATGACAGAGAAAAGGAAGGGTACATTAATTAGAGGTTCTATGGGAGGTTGAACTAGATACTAACTCTGAGGGGCTAATGAGCGCTCATAGTTCGTATTTGTGGAAATGAATACAAGTCTTTTGAATATCTGGTGCCTCCACCCTAAAGAGCACACAGCTGTGAGGATTTGGCGCTTGGGGGTAGACCAGTGAGGGCACCATTTTTGCCCTGGGAGCTACCTTGAAAACCAAGGCCATTGCCCTGGGCCCTGAGCTTTGGAGGTGGGTCACTTGACTGCTGCTTTCCCTTTGCTGCATTCTTCTCGCCAGCGTGTGAGAGGTTAAGGTGTAGCGCGCATGTTCCAAAGTGCGTGTGTGTGTACCTAGGGGCTGGGAGGCTGGGGTGAGGAAGGCAGAAAGCAAGCTCCTTCAGTAGCCTTACGTTACAAGGACAGCAGTGGCTCTAGGTGGGGACCTTCGGGAGGAGAGCGAGGGCTAGAGGGCTGGGTATAGAGGAATTCAGGTGTTAGAGCACAGCCCCTGCCCCTTGTATGATATCGTTTGGGTCAGTTGGCCCAAACACTGGTCGGTGTCAGGGAGTAGCTGCCTCATTTCCTCCTTTCCATGTTCTCCTCTTTCTCAGCAGAGACCAACAACCACAGTTTAAAAACACCAAGCACATTCTACCATTGTTTTAAGCAAGATAGCATCTCAGCAGGCATCCGGGGCCAGAAGGAGGGAGCAGGGGCAAGGGTCAAGCTCTGGGGATTGTGAGGTGTGGATAATCTGCATTATCTCTGAGGCACCTCATCACCATCTTTCAGACTCTGATCTATTTACACCTGATGCCTAAGGTGGGAGGGGGTGGGTTACATTAACCATTTTTGGAATGCAGACGTGGGACATATGAGGAAAAGGAGGCACCTGGATAGCTTTGGCCAAATATTCGATGAAGAGGGCAGTACAAGAACAACTTTGGACTTTCTTTAGACAGGAGTGGGCACCGCAGGCGCTAAGTCTGGGGCTGTCGCGTGTGTGAGTGTGTGTCTGGGTATGTGCGTGTGTCTGTGTGTGTGTGTGTATTTGGGGAGCAGGGAAGCCAGTTGGTGGGGCAGCTGCTCTCTGATTGGGGTGCCTGGCAGTGCTGGGGGAAGTGGAGAAGGAAGCCGAACACTGTGGTGCAAGGTGTGTGTCCTAGGAGGTAACTTCCCTGCCTGGCCTGCAACGGCAGCATGCATGCTCTGGAGAGGAAGGAAGCTCAGCCCATTGGGGCAGGAGAAGAGGAAGGTGAGCATCTTCCAGGGACCCATAAGTACCACAGGGACAAGGTTACAGTTGCTGGGGGTGTCACGCTGGGAGAAGAGCACCAGGGTAGAGATTTGCAACCTGATTCTGAAAGAGAGTGAGACTCTAGGAATCAAGGAGTGAACATACCGGCTTACATTTTGAATTGCTTTAATTGAAGGAAGAAAGAGGCAGCGGGAGAATGAGAGCTGACACTGGACAGAGTTGAGTAGAGAAGTCAAGACAGAGAGGATGAGGGATGAGGGTAAAGAACAGTGAGGACAGGAAGGAGGACACTGCCTGGAGATAAGTGGTAGTCTCAAGAGCACTGAAAACCCATGTGAACCATTGCCTGCTCCACGGGCAAGTTGAGCCCGAGCCCATCCCCAGGTCTGTGAGGTTATCAGTGGCAAGCAGGATCCAGGCAGTGGCACCTACCCTGTGAGAGTCACCTGCCATCACACCTGTTCCTCTTCTCAAGCAGGGCTTCAGGGAGATTGGGCCAAGGGCTTCAGAGTTTAGGGACCCCTAGATCTCCCTGTGAGGCCTCCCACTGGACTGAGTCGAACCTGTCTTTGTGTGTGAGGTGGAGGAGAGCCTCAGGGTTTAACCCGTTCTTCCTCTTCCCCCACGAGTTCACAAGCAGAAGCCTTAGGAACTTTGTCCTGTTCAGGTTCAAACAGGAGCTTTATTTTTCCTTGAGAAGGAAGGGGCAGTGAGAAGAGGAGGAGGAGGAGCCAGGGAAAGCTAGCAAATCAGCTTCCAGGCTTCCGTCTGGGCAAGAGAACTGGAAGCCACAGTGTTGTGAAAAGCAGCTGGCTGAGGGCTTCACCCAGCCCAGCACCTGGTAGGACAGGGGCACTCCCATATTGTGGAGTGAAGGAATAAATGAGACATTTTTTATTCTTCCTTCCTTCGTCTTTCCTTTGAAGCCTGAACCTGTGATAGACACTGTGGAGAGAGAGAAGCTGGAGCAGTGAAGTTCAAAGAGGAAGGGAAGTGGTTACCCGCACAACTTTTCTTGCCTTCAGGGAGGACAGTGATAGCTTATGGAGCTGAGGTCATCACTGCAAAGATGGGATGCAGGCACCTTCTCTGGAGGCTTCTTGTCTTAGTTCTGGCCACTATAAGAAATATCCCGTAGACTGAGTGGCAACAACAGACATTTATTTCTTATCCTTCTGGAGGCTGGGAGGTCCAAAACCAAGGTGCTGGACATTTTGGTTTCCTATGAGAGCTCTCTTCCTGGCTTGCTGATGACTGCCTTCTGGCTGTGTGCTCACATGGTGGAAAGAGAGAGAGTTCTGGTGTCTCTTCCTCTTCTTGTAAGGGCACTAATCTCACCATGGGGAGTCCACCCTCATGACCTCATCTAAGCCTAATTACCTCCCAGATACCATCACACTGTTAGGCTTTCAACATGGATTTTGGGGGGTACACAAACATGCAGTCCATAACACTTTTTTTTTCCTTTTATTTATTTTTATTTATTTTCTGGCTGTGTTGGGTCTTCATTGCCACGCACGGGCTTTCTGTAGTTGCAGCAAACGGGGACTACTCTTCATTGAGGTGTGTGGGCTTCTCATTGCAGTGGCTTCTCTTGTTGCGGAGCCCGGGCTCTAGGCACGTGGACTTCAGTAGTTGTGGCACACGGGTTCAGTCATTGTGGCTCACGGGCTGTAGAGTAGAGGCTCAGTAGTTGTGGCACAGGGGCTTAGTTGCTCCACGGCATGTGGGACCTTCCCGGACCAGGGCTTGAACCCGTGTCCCCTGCATTGGCAGGCGGATCCTTAACCACTGCACCACCAGGGAAGCCCAGTCTGTAACACTTTTAATTTTCCTTTTAGAGATGTATGGATACTTTAGCTAAGTTCTCACACCGATCACTGCTAGCACATAAGGCAGCCCCTCTGGGCAGATAAAATAGAACAAGTTTCCCTTCTTCTGGGCTGCATTTCGGTGCCAGGGCACATGGCTTGAGAGGGGAATGTGGACTGCATTTCAGTTCCCATTTGCTGTTTTAGCTGGGAGCCCTTGGACAGGGCTCTGTGCTGGCCCTTTAGGGTCCTCAGGATTCCCCCAAAAGTGATGGAGTTGCCTGAGTGGCACTGAATGGTCTAGAATGAGAAGTATGACCCTGGGGTTGGTGGGGTCCCTGGCTCCCTGGCCCTGCTGGGGTTTGTTAACTGTCTTACACAGCTTCCATTCTCTAGAGGCATGTGAGGGGTGCCAAAGGTTGTAATAAAGGACTGTGTTTATAGGAACCCCTGTCCCTACAAAGCACATTGCTGGGGCTTGTTCACAGTAACCCTAAATGCTGGAGTCTGGGATTTGCCCTAACACAAAAACCCACTTACTTCTCAGTTGTCATTCAGATAATTATTCCCAGTAGCACTTTGCTTTCTGAAGCATTAGGCTTGGAGTAACACATTTCTCTCTTTGCAGCTCAGCTTCTGGGCACTTACCCTGCAGTGAAGCCAGCGGGTTGAATCACAAGAGTCACACATGTTTCTATAGCAGCACTGTGATGTAATACACAGAGAATAATGTGGCCTAGTTGTAGAGCTGGTTAAAGACAGCTTTGAGCCAGTAGAAAATAAAAACTTCTTTGTGCACAGTGCCTTACAGTTCACTCTATGGATATGGGGTTTTGAAAAAAAAGGAACACACTCAAACGCATGCTCACCCATTCACTCACACTTACACATTTAATCTGTAACACATATAAGCATTCTCACACATCCACTTACACAAACACACATGCTGACACATTCACGCACGAACATACTTACACACGCTCTTACATTTTCACATCAACATGTTCACACATGTGGACATGCTCACACAGTTTTCACACAGGAACATGCTGGTACATTCACACATAGAGAGACTCATACACTCGCATTCATTCACGCATGATCCTGCTCGCACATGGACATACCTGCATATTTACTGAAAGAAATGTGCTCAAACGCATACACACTCACCAATCACTCACACGTGAACAAGTTCACACATTCACACACATGAACATGCTCACATGTACGTGCATATGAACTCAGTCACACACAAGAACGTGCTCACACCCTGACAGACACCATAACATCCACTCACAAACTCAGTCACTCGCACACAGACATGCTCACATACACTCATACTCACACATCCACTCACACACATAAAATCATATATTTGTTCCCACTTGCACGTGAACATACACCTACAGACTCACAAGCATTCCAGCATGAACACACTCATGCATTCAGTCCCCCATAGGAGCCCATTCTCACATTCATCCACACGAATGAGCACACTCACATTAACATGCGTATGTGCGCAAACATGCTCACACATTCACTCACACCTAGATGCACTCAGGTCCAATCACAGGACACTCACACAGTCATGCAAGCTAAGACGTTAACATTTTCACCAACGTGAACATGTTCTCACACACAAAACTCCATTTGCTCACACACAAACATGTTCATATATTAATCCACACGTGAATACAATCACATAGTCACATTCATGAATGTACACATATTAACACACATTTCAGTACAATTACACATATTCTAACATGTTCATTCACACAGATACCCATATTCTCGCATTCACTGAATGAACATATTCACACTTCAACATACTCAAACACACAAAAACCTTACACATTTATTTACACAAAGGAAAATGTTCACATAAATGCACATCCTTATGTTCGATCACACACACAAAGCTGCTGAGACACTCATGAGCACAAGAAGACATTAACACGTTCAAACAAACATAGTGACATATTCACTCACATGAACTTGCTCACAGATTAATTCCCATATACAGACACACCCACATACACTCACAACTTCACTTAAAATTGTACATCGTGCTCACATACATGAACTTGCTTACACATTTAATTGCACACAGGAAAAATAATTATACATTAATACCTTCACACACACCAATTTGTTCATACATTAATTAGTACATGTGAACATGCTCCCTTACATGCATATGCCCACACACTCAGATATGAATGAACACACAAATTCATTTAGACACACACACAAACTTTCACACTTGCACATTACCATGCCCAAAACACAAACATGTTCAAACTTTCATTTGCATATGTTCATGCTCAAACACACAAGTATACTCATTCACCCACACATGAACGTACTTAAACATTAACATTCCCAGACACACAAACGTGCTCACATTATCACACGAACAAGTGGACACTCCCACTTTCACTCACATGCACACATAAACACACACACATTCTCATCGATTTACATACAGACATGACATGACTGCACACTCACACACTCACTCCCTACCTCCACTCACACATTCACACATGGACATGCTTTCACATTTATTTAAAAAACAACATGCGCACACACACACATCACTCATGCATGAACAAGTTCACACAGGTGAACACATTCACATATTCACACAGCCTACATGTTCATAAACACACATGCTCTCACATTTATTTAAAACACAACATTCACACACACCCCAAAAACACTCATGCTCAGGCATGGACACGATCACACTTTCACATATACACAGGATCATATTCACTCACACAGCCTCTCACACACAAACTCACATACACACACACTCACAGCTGCACATAGACATGCTCACATCACTTCCACACAAACGAACACACTTCATCACACACAAACGTAATCGCATTGACTCACACAACAGAACACACACATTAAAAGGCCCCTACACACAAGCATGTTTACATATTCATTAACACACACATTCCTATATTGACTTAAACTTGCATTTTAATAATATGCACACATATGTGTGTGTATATGTATATACTCACACATTTACTGACAAAAATTTTTGCACATTTACTCAGACACAAATGTACAAAAACACATCTACAAAGCATAAATTCACTCACGTTCATGAACATACATGATATGCTTACACGTTCATTCAGACACTGGAACATGATCACATGTATATACTCACACAGTCATTTGCACACAAACATGAAGATGTTCACATATGCACACAGTGAACCTGCTCATAAACTCACAGGTACCCTCATTAACACAGTCATGTACATGCATCTGATCAACATTCACACATACACATGCACTCCTGCGTTGACTCAGAAATAGATGCACGCATTAACAAGCTCACAAAAATGAACACGGTTACACATTCACTTACAGACGAGCATGCTACCATCATGCACATGCTTACAAATTCACTCATACACATGATCACACAGAAACACCAACACACATTAACACACTGACATGTGAACAGGCTCCACTCACTCTTACACACAGACATGATCACATACATCCACAAGTTACACATTCACTCCAATGAACGTGCTCACAGATTTACTCCCATTCATAGACACACTGACACATGCACACATTCGTTCCAATACAAACATACTCAATTAACATGGTTGTGCATTCACTCACCCACCCGAATATGCCTCACGTACACTGTGTCACTCATACATTTACTTACGTGCACGACGAGCATGCTCATCCTTAAGATGTTCACACCCACATGCACACTCAGTCACACACACAAACACGGTTGCAAATTCCTTCCCCCACATAGACATCCTTATATATAATCATTTGCACACACACGTGAACATGCTCACATATACAAGTGATCACTATTCACTCACATCCACAGCGTATTCTTCACGTGAACACATTCACAGATTCACTGAGAAATAAGAAATGCTCACATATATGCACACAGCCAAAAATTCTCTAACATTGGAACGTATTCACTGACTCACGAGCATACTCACAAATTAACTCATAGGCATAGACACACTCATATATGATCATACCCACATTCACTGACACAAAATCCTCACATGTCCACTAACCCATGGACATGTTTACAAATTCATTCACATACAGACATTCATATATGCTGACAACAGTACACTCAGTTTCACTTATATGTGCACAGTAACGTGCTCACAAACAGCACACTTTCATGCATTCACTTGAACACAGATTTTCTCCAGTCATCACAAAGCTCACACCTTCACACACAGATACACTCAAACTCACAAGCATACTCTCATATATGCACAGAAATACACTCACACATTAAGAAGCTTACACAAATGAACAGTTACACATTCACTCACTCATGAAAACATGCTTACACATGCATTCCCTCAAACTTGCTCCCACATTCACTCACACACACCCATATATGCTCACAGTTGCGTACTCATACATTTCCCCACACACAGCATGTTTACAAACAGCATCATACTCATACTCTCACAAATGCATGTGCTCACGCTTACCATGGAGTTCAGACATTTTACTCACACACATAGAGATGCTCAGATATACTCCCACACACACACCTGCACATTAACTCACAGAAGTCTACTCCACTTTCACATGCTCACAAACACACATTCACTCACACGCACACACACACACACAGACACGAGTATGCTAACATCCATGCACATGCTCACGAATTCACTCATACATATGAAAAGTCCCATTTACTTCAACACACAAACTCATATTTTACTAGGCTCCCACGTTCGCTGTCACACCTGTGCTTATATACATGTGCAAGGTCACATTCACTTGCACAAACATGCTCACACACTCCTTTGCTTACAATAACTGCTCACATTTCACTAAAATGTGCTGACACATTGAGTCACAGTCACTTACACTTACATACTTACACTCATTCCCTCACATACATGTTAACATTCTCCCAACTAGGAATGTGCTCACACTCACCAAGAGCCTCACACATTCACTCACATACACTCACAAATTCATTCATTCAAATACACTAATGTAGTTGACCCTTGAACGACACAGTGGTCAGGGGCGCGGACCTTCCACGTGCAGTTGAATACGTATACTGTATAGTCCGCCCTGTGTATATGTGGTTCCTCCGAATCCAGGGTTCTGCATCTGCCGACTCAACTAATTGCATGCATATTTACTGAAAGAAATGTGCTCAAACGCGTAGTACGGTAATATTTGCTATTGAAAAAATCTGCATATACGTGGATCAGCGCTATTCAATCCCCTGTTGTTTAAGGGTCAGAAGTACTTTTAAAATGTCAGACAGGGGAGTTCCCTGGCGGTGTATTGGTTTGGACTCGGCACTTTCGCTGCCGTGGCCTGGGGTCAGTCCCTGGACGGGGAACTGACATCCTGCAAGCTGTGCCGCAGGGCATGGCCAACCCCCAAAAATATCAGGCAAATAAACATGCTTACATTTTCGCTCACACAAACATGCTCATATCCATGCACATGGTCACCTGTTCACTCATGCGTATGAAGGTGCACAAACATTGACTTGATCACACAAATAAATTCCTATTAACGCAGTCGTACCATACTTGAAGAGGCTCACCCATTCATTCTCCAACACGGACATTGTTATGTAAAGGAGCCAAAGATGGCCTCTCTTTCCTTCTTCACAGCAGGCTGGAGCCCATTAGCTCAGAAGCCCGGCTGCACCAAACTCAATTTTTACACATTCATTGGCTTTGAAGATATTCCAAGTAAGTAGATTTTAATCCATTCAGAGCTTGCGTGCAGCCAACACCCGTGAGCTATAGATAAGATAAGGCCTGTAGTTATAAAAGACCCCACACCACTGCTGCCCTTTGGTACTCTCCGACCCAGAGGCTCCCCATCACGCTACGGAGTGGTATCACCTAAACCTGGCATTTCCCTTGCTTTTCTTTCCTGAGTGGTGCTCCCACACAGTAGCCTCTGGAAGTTCTCCTGTTATTAAGACACTTCCCGTGCATGCAAAGCTGTGAAAGCTTCCTCCATATAAAGGTCATCGTGTGCTCCTGCCCCCTTCTGGTGATAGTTTAATCCTTGATCCGCCCCTACATCCCTCGCACTCATTGCTCGTGTTGATGAGGACAGTGGAGGCTTTGGGTGACAATCAAGAAGTCAATATAGGGTCCACCCAGTCAGGAGGACTATCCATTGGCAAAACAATCCTGGGCAGTCTTAAGTGGTTGGGACTCAAACTGTGGAACTCCCCCATGTCAGTTTGTCAGTTTGTCAGTCAGTTTGGCATGGCATTGCTCTGTGCTGTATTACACTTTATCTGTATTTATGGTGTCTCCCTGTGTGTCATGAGCCTGATCAAGCAGCAGCAGCAGTATTTGAGCCAACCCGTGCCACTGTAACTGAGTTTTGGGGATCAGAGGCACTGGGCTCCCCAAGAAAGATCCGCCCACCCACCTGGGTCCCTCACTAGGCAGGTACTAGACGATGTAAGACCTGTGGGCCCAAATAGGACAAGGGGAGGAGTGCGGGTGTCTGGGCCAAGAGTGGGCTACCTCTGATCCCATAACAGGCTCCCTGTAGCTGGGCTGGTGATCTGGGGTGCTCTGAGGTGAGAGGACATCCTCATGGCCGGGGTGTGGCTATGGCAGGTAAATGAGTCAATAAGGCAGGGGTGTCAGGCCGAGGCTGGTCTCTTAGGACATCTGTGTAAACAGCTAGCCTGTCTCTGCTGCTGTCTCACTCTGACCTGCTGTTGCAGATGGCGTCTTTCTAGTCCCTCCTACAAAGGATGTGGGCTAAAAAAAGCATTACTTAATATCACCGAATGCATGGAAGTTAATATTCCTGCTGCTCCCAGGACTTGAAGGAGGTGGCTGTCTTCTTTGCTTTTTGTTCGTTATGGCTGCACGGCACGTGGGATATCAGTTCCCTGACCAGGGATCGGAGCCGTGCCCACTGCAGTGGAAGCACAGAGTCTTAACCACTGGACCGCCAGGGAAGGCCTGGAGGTGGCTGTCTTAATGAACACATGCTCCAAACCACAAGACGTGCCGGGCTCTGTTCACTGTTGTTTTTGCTTGGAGCCTTAACTCCTTTGGAAGTCGAGACAAATTGGAGAACCCTGGGAAAAGAGGTCTGGTGCCCTCTAGAAGAAAAGGCAGTGCAATACCATCCTGACAGTTATTTATCCTCTGTTTTGCTGGTAACCACTCACAAAGTAATAAAGACAGAAAAGACAAAGTAGGAGGGCTAAGGAGGTGAGGTGTGCTCTCAGTTGGAGGAGGAAACACATCCTTTCTCTCAGCCATCCCTGAGACCCAGTCTCTCCTTAGGGACGTAGTCGAAGAGCAAAATGAAGAAAGGGCTCTCTGGCTGTAAAGAATCGGGGGGACAGTGAGCTCCACCTAGCAGGGAATGTAATTAATCAATTGACTGCCATAATATGGGATGGGAAAATGGTGTCCCTACTGAAGTATGTCACGTAATTAGTGCAGAAGCTAGGAGTGTTCCCAGAGGAGGCCTTGGAGCTAGCTAGCTAGATAAGTAGGTAGATACTTTGTTGATGTGGACTTTTATTTCTTAGAATGCCGCCCACCCTACGTTAGGCCTCATAGTGATCCTGGGCAGACTCTTGAAGGAAAACATTAGCCTCCACCAGCTGGGGATGTTGCGATGGGCTTATCAGGCGACAGATGGCATGCAGCATGGTGATTTGCCAAGTCTCGAGGAGGCTGAATTTAGTCCTGAGTCCACCAAGTTGTTTCTCAGGGGGCGCTCCTGAACAGTGTAAGTTCTCTTTCCTGACAGTGATGGCTCATGCTGAGACAATTCAAGAGGACATGGCTGCCCTGGATTTAACAGAAACTCCTGAAAGCCAAACTCAAAGTGAAGTGCTGCCTGTTAACAATACCCCACCTGGCCTAAATCAAAATTACTGTCCACAGAGCGATTGCCCCCTTCCTCGGCCAAACAAACCACTTAAAACCAGGCCCCCTCTTAAGCGTGAACCCTGAAATGAACAAGAGAGGTTGGTTGTATTGGACCCTAAGGGACAAGGAGCCCAGAGATATTAGATGATCTCTGGTAAATCTGTGGAGCAATTAAAATATTTACTAAAGTTAGATTCCAACCTGGCCAGGCTTTTCCTTCAGAGACAACCTTACCTTCCATGTCTGCCCCTGACCTCTGCCAGTGGCAAGGACCTGCTCCCACCTCAGGACCCATTGGTCTCAAAGCAGGCCTCTTCTGGCCGACAGTAGCCCTTTTACCATGTGAACTGTAAAATATTAACGACACTGGCTGGCTCTGGTGGACACAGGTGTCCAAAGCTCCCTAATCCCAGGAAGCACTCGAACTTTAAACCCCCACCCCCACCCCCTCCAGGAGATGCCAGGCTTTGGAGGAGAATTAATTGAAGGGATAATTATCTGCTTAGCTTTTTTTTTTTTTTTTTTTACTTTTTGTGTGGCATGCGGGATTTTAGTTCCCCAACCAGGGGTGGAACCCACGGCCCCTGCAGTGGACGTGCGGAGTTGACCGCTGGACCGCCAGGGCAGTCCCGTCTGCTCAGCTTTTAATGTGGGCTTAGTTTTGCTAAAAGATGCTTCTGCGCTGGTTGTTCTCTGAGACTCTTTTCTCATTACTGGAATGGACTTCCTTAGTGAGCAGGTAACCTCATGAAACAAGCCTAAGGTTTTGATGCCACTGGTGGGCGCTGGCCAGTGGGAACCAGTACACCTTCCTCTACCCGTGTAAGAGGTACTGGCTAAAAGGAAAGCACTGAAGGATTATGGCCTGTCCTAGCTGACTTAGTGAAAGAAAGGAATGGATTACCACCTTTCAGTTCTCTGGTATGGCCTGTGCTTAAAGCCACTGCTAATGAGTACAGGCTATCTGTAGACTAGAGAGAGTTAAACAAGGCTGCTCCCAGTATTAGAGCCCCTCTACCATGTATTGTTCCCTTAATGAATGACATTCAGAATAACACTGGTAAATGGTTCAGAGTCATAGACTGGGTTAACATGTTCTCTTTGTTAAATATCACACTTTGCCTTCCCCTTTTAGGATCAACAGTACACCTTTTTCCCAGTGACCTGTGGGGTACTTGAATGCCCCCGTGATTGCCCGTGGGATTTGCAGTCGGGACCTAGATGCCTGTGCGGCACGAGCCACCTCCTGCAGAGACTCAGCTCTGGCATTGTATCAATGACATCCTGGTCACTGGACCTGGCCAAGACTCTGTGTCACACACCATCACAACTGTGAATGAACACCTCCCTGAGAGGGGATGGGAAATTGCCCGCCATAAGGTACAGGGCACCTCCTAGGTTGTTAAATTTCTGGGCTATGTTTGAAACTCAAAAGGGTAAACTAGTCCCGGTTGGGTAAAAGAAAAGCTCCTAGTGCTCCAGCCAACCTCCCAGATTGGTAAAGGAGGCCCAACATTTGGTAGGCATGTTTGCATTCGGGTGCCAACCTCAAATATTTGCTGGCCCCCATCTATGGAGTCACCCATAGGACCTCCACTTTTCCATGGGGACCTGAGCCACAGCAGGCACTAGATAAACTAAAGAAGGCTATCATTTCAGCTCTCCCACTAGTGCTCTGAGGGCAGGACTTACAATCGGAAGTTTTGGCCACCCTAACGTTCACTTATGGGAGCCACAGGACCAAATGTCTGTGGGCTTTTGGCATAAGTGACTCCCAGCCTCAGTGCAAAGGTATTGGCCAGTGAAGAGGCAACTTCAGGAGGTACACTGAGCCCTTCCTGAAACTGAAGGCTTTACTGGAGCAGAGCCAGTTATCCTGTGGATGGAGATTCCTCTTATATGCTGGGTCATAGCAGAAGCTCCCCGTAGAGCAACAAAGGCCTCTACTCAAATGATGATGGGATCTACTGGATTGAGCTAAAGCTGGCCCTACTAGAGTGCTACAACTCCATGAGAAAATCACCACATACCCTGCCACTGAAGTTAATTTACCACAACCTCCCGGCCTTCTATACAGGCCTTCCATTAGTATATCCATGCAAGGCACAGGTCTCCCCTCTCCTCATATCATTGAGGGCTTGACAAAATAGCTTTTACAGCCCTTGGGACTGCTGCACAAGTTACACCGCCAGACCAAAGTTCCCACATCCCTGTAAAGCAAACCAGCAATGGGCATTACAAGAAAACTTTGCTTGGGTTTGTCACCTATCCTATCATCTTCCAGTAGCAGTGATCATGGAAAGACATAATGGACTTTTAACTCAAGGGCTGTTGAGAGAACTTGGAGGGCAGTGGTCCTTCAAGTGGTCAAAAATACTGCCCACGGTCCAGATTATATTAAGTTCATGCCCCTGTGGCATAACTACACCATATTTAAATTCACAACAAATGACGAGACCACCAACAGGGACATTTCTATCTCTGCTGGTGTACACATCCACAGCAGACACAACCCAGTTGTCAGTTTTCACTGACATGGGAGCCCAGGCATGGCCATGCACAGAAAAGAAACTTTCACCAGGTACTGTCATCCTTCCTTTCTCCCTCATAGACAACCCGGAGCTTAGGCACTTCCTTCTTGATCCTGATGAGAACCTGACGTGGACCAGTGATTCTGAAACCATCCTTAGCCTGCGTTCATTCGTCATTTAGTATAAGCCAAGCAAACTACCCACCACTTTCTGGAGAAAGAGGTGTCCTTATCTGCTGTCCATGTACTTTGCTCCGCTAAAGGCACTGTGGAACACAGGAGGTGGAACGAAACCTCTCCCAGACCAGGTAACCCCATGTGAGCAATACCCAGGGACAATCAGGTCCCCTACTGATAGCTACAGGTGACCTCCAACCTTAATCCCTACCCTGTTAGTATGCCCTTTCTTACCTGAGGAGTTACTGCCCTTGCCATTGTTGACTGTCTGTCTATTTGTGGTACACCCAGCCCTAGTAATCTACACACTACTGTTGACAGGGTCTGTTGGCAACAGTATACCATATGCACACACCACGGCGTCTTACAACATAGGTCAGACTGGGGACAATGGGAGCCATGCTGTTGGCTATTCAGGTTGCTCAATCCTACTGACATGACCACAGATACCAACACTGAGGCTAGCGACCTTCTCCTGTCTCTTCTACTACTCACAACACCCATTCTGCCTAAGCCAGGCTCTTTGGATAACGCTTATGACTCATCGATGCCTTCTAAACCCTCAGGGCCAACTTTTCCCTCAGATCAGATGAGACCCAGTGTTATGAGGTAGTGCCATTAACCAAATAGAGCCACTACCTCTTGAGTCTTATTTAAGGCATGCCCAGGGATAGTATGTATGCTCAGTGACACTCATAAAATATCTTGACACATTTATTCACTCAAACTGGCTCACACAGTCACTTAAATGAACATGGTTACAGCATCACTCATGCACAAGACATTCATATGTGTCACATGTACATACACATTCCCTCACAGGTGCACGTAAACACAAACAGGGACATGCTTACACATTCACTTGCAAATAAACATGCTTCCAAACACACACTCACACTTTCACTCCCAGAAATATATTCGTCCATTAAGAAGCTCACATACATAAACACACTTGCAACATTCACTCACACACCTAAAAATGCCCAAACATCCATTCACTCACGTGATCACAAATTTATTCCAACCTAAAGACATACTAATTTAGGCTCACGTGCACAGATCCTGCACCTACGTACACTCTCAAACCCTTTGCACGTGCAAATGAACACAAATGGGAACACACCCATTCAATTGGAAATAAACATTTTCACACTCATCATGAAGCTCACATGTTCAGACACCCACAGGTGTACATACACACTCACAAGTAGATGCTCACATATTCACTCATAAGTTTACTCATCCATTAGCAACCCCATGCAAACTAGTATGCTTACAGATTAACTCGCACACATGAGCAAGCTACCATCCATGAACAAATTCACGTATTTACTCATACATGTGAATAGGTACAAATATGTGTTAAATACACAAGTATACTCACACCAACACACTTATGCCTGAATAGGCTCACACACCAGTCTCATACATGCACACACATTTACTCCCTGACATGATCATGCTCAGAGGTTTACTCACACTGGTGGAGACGCTTATGTACTCACAGATACATGCTCATTCACTCACTCAGACAAACAACTAGTACTCAAGCCAACATGGCTACACACATGAAATGCTCACACCTTCACTCACTCGTGAAAATACGCTCATATAACCACATATTCTTTCACTCGTACGTATCAACACTCATATATTTACTGATGTGTGTACTTTAATTTAGGCTCACACACATTGACATGTTCACTTACAAACACAAACATGGTTGAAAATTGGCTTGCACACGTAGAGTTTCACAAATAATCACTGGCACATATTCTCACACCCAGTGACAGATGCATATCAACATATTAAATATAAAACTTGATTACCATTCACTCATATGTGTGTTCAAACACACAAATAAACTTGTGAATTTACTCAGACACAAAAATTGATAATACACATGCACACATACACATTGTTACTTATAATAACATGCTCACAATTCACTCCAAAGGGCACAGTGACAGATTAACTCACAGTCACAGTCCTGTACTCACGAGCAGTCTTACACATTCTGTCACTTGCACAAACATGCGTGAACATTCACTCACATGAGCATGATAATACATGTAGTCACTCACGTGAACATGCTCACAAAATCATTCACATACTAGACAGACTCATTTGCACTTATATGTACATACACTGTTTTCTAAAGATTTTTTTTTGATGTGGAGCTTTTTTTTATATATAGTCTTTATTGAATTTGTTACAGTATTGCTTCTATTTTCTGTTTTGATTTTTTGGCCAGTGTGAGATCTCAGCTCCCTGACCAGGGATTGAACCTGCACCCCGTGCATTGGAAGGCAAAGTCTTAGCCACTGGACTGCCAGGGAAGTCCCTGTATATACACTTTAACTTCCATAAAATAACATGATCACGAAAGGAGCATGCTCATGTCTTCATCTGTACGTGAACATGCTCATACTTACAAACGCTCACACAATCACACCCAAATACGCTCAGACATTAACATGCTTAAAGGTGAACACCTGTTCACTCACAACATGCTTACAAATTACTAACACACATAGACACACTTACATCTACGTGGTCACACATTCAATCCCATAGACTGGGTCACACATTTATTTGTTCACAAGAACATGCCCACAAATTCATGCACACGCAAGACACACTCATACATGCTTACGTTCACTCGCTCACACCTTCTCTCGTTAATATATATAAACACACAAACCAGGACATACTCATACATTCAGTCACACACGGGCATCCCCATCTTAACATGATCACACGCTCAAATGCTTAACACATTCAATCAAACACACACGTGTTAAAAAGTCATTTGCATATGTACTCTTAGATGTCATGATTTATACAAATCACATGGCCAGTCTTACTCCTGTATTTACTCACTCACATGCACAAACATCTCTGTTCAGTCACACACACCTACCTGTTCTCACCCATGACCATACAAATTTACTAAAACAAATGCATGCTGTTATACAGACATATTCACGTATTCACTAACACAAACGTCCTCAGTCCTCACACACATGTAGACACACTCACATATGCTCCCACCAGTGCACATATTCCCTCATTCACCTGAACATGTTCACAAATTTATTCACAAAGAAGACACACTCACAGATCTCACATGAACACATTCCTTCATTTACACACATTAGCACACTCAAAAACAGGGACATGCTCACACATTTACTGGCACAACATGCATTCTCACAAACTCATACTTACAGAGACATAGTCATATAGACTGTGTTCACACTGAAGCCATTCACTTACACAGGCACATTAACATACTCACAAACAGAAATATGCTTACCTATTCACTCTCACACAAACATGCTCACACTCAGCAGCAACTCAAACATTCACTCACACACAAAGATTCACTCACAGATTTAACATACAATACACTCTCACCTTAACAAGCTCATGAAAACAGATATACATATTCACTCACAAAAACATGAAAATATGTATGCACATGCTCACAAATTCCACACACTTGAACACCCCCATTTATTTCAACACTCAAATATTGTCACATAACACACTGTAAGACATGAAAAAGTTCACA
Source organism: Mesoplodon densirostris (assembly GCF_025265405.1). Lineage (NCBI taxonomy): Eukaryota > Metazoa > Chordata > Mammalia > Artiodactyla > Ziphiidae > Mesoplodon > Mesoplodon densirostris. The sequence continues at coordinate 45,625,692 of NC_082681.1, read as the reverse complement.
GATTCACTCTCACAAGTGTACATGCTTACATATATGCACATGCTCACACATTCACTTATATTAACATGTTTCCTATTTGCTCACACAAATGAACATGCAGAAAAATTATTCACACATATAAACACATTCATGTACTTTCCCACCCACATGCTCACACATTCACTCACTACAAATGCGCTCATACCTCATACTGTCAGGTGAACATGCTCACAAATGTGCTCAAATTCATAGACATAACAGATACCCAGTCACCCACACTGTAATAAATTCACTCCATATAGACATGCTCAAACATTCACTCAATCACATGAGCATTCCTACAAATTCACTCACACAAGGACACAAATATAGGGCTTCCCTGGTGGTGCAGCAGTTGAGAGTCTGCCTGCCGATGCAGGGCACATGGGTTCGTGCCCTGGTCCGGGAGGATCCCACATGCCGCGGAGCGGCTGGGCCCATGAGCCATGGCCGCTGAGCCTGCGCGTCCAGAGCCTGTGCTCCACAGCGGGAGAGGCCCACAAAAGTGAGAGGCCCACATACCACAAAAACAAACAAACAAACAAAAAGGACACGAATATATAAACTCAGACGCTCCCAGTCACACATTCACTTGTGCGTGCACATTAGCACTCTCATGATCAGGACCATGCTCACATGGATGCTGTCGTACAAATGTGCGCACATCCTCCACAAAGCAGAACATTCCCTCATAGAAGAAAATACACTCACATGCACTTACTTTTAGATGCTCACATTTCACTCCTACAAGTATACTCAACACATTAACTGGTTTACAGCAGTGAACCTGATACACTTTCACTGAGTCACGTGAAAGTGCTAGCATCCATGCACATGGCCACAAATTCAGGCACACGCTTGAACACACACAAACACACATCTCAGCACTCAACCATTCCTCTAAGGTACTCTCACATGTTCAAGTTTATATGTCCACTCTCTCGAATAGTCCAGCTCACGTATATGCACACACTGACACATTCACTCACATAAACATAGTCGGATCTCACTCATTCACATGAGCATTATCACACATTCGCTCACATACATGATCAAAAATTCACTCACACACCAAACACTCATGAGATTTCTATACTCACAATCACACATTCATTTACATGTGGAAACCATCATCAATGCAAAGAGAAACACGCTCGGATGTTCACTTGCATGAGAACAGTAACACCAGGAAGCTCACAAATTCAGTCACATAAATATACTCACATTCACACATATATGTGCCTTTATACAAATACAATCATATGTTAATAAGCTTACACCGAAGAAACACTTTAGTACACACAAACGTGCTAACGTGTGTTCATGCTCACAAATTCCTTCATACAAATAAGCACACAGAAGTATTCACTTAAGCAAAAATTTACTCACAGTGGAATACTCTCACCTATAAATAGGCTCATGCACCCACTATCACACTTACACTCACACACACAGAAATGCTCAAAGAAAAATAACAGACAAAAAACCTAAAAAAATGCTCAAACATTCACTTAACATAAAAGCTCACTCATTAGCTGACAGCAATGGGATAAAACTTTCACTCACATGGCTGCCCACATTGAGATTGTTGGTTTGCAACCTCGGCAGTTCCCTGGGTGAAATTTGAAACTGGCCCCCATATGCGAGGACAAGGAGAGACCAAAGAAAGAGGCAGAGCGCTCCAGGTTGGTTGGTGGCAATCGTAATAAGCAAGAGAACTGACATACAAGGCTTGTCTTGAGTGGCCATGAGACAAGTGGATCTCCCCACGTGCCTGCCAGAATCTTAAGCTTATATGGAGGACTTAATGGGGTTCAGTCAAATGTCCAGCCCAGACGATCTCAACAACACATTACTCTTTCAAGGCTGTGTCTTTGAAACAGCACGTGGTGTGGTAACTGTGGGCAGAAGATACATGGCAAGGATGAGGAGGAGGTGAGGAGCCTCCTACCGCCAAGGTTCAGCTCTTGGGTCAAGCAGCGGTCATGTCTTCTTGATGACTTCCTCCAACATTCCGTCCCACACGACCGGCTCTTACAATCTTATATGTACCCCTCTTCTGCATAGTGCCCTTTGCGGTCAGCAAGGGGTTTTATGAGCATGGAGGTGGCTCATTTGGTGGCTCTCTGGCTGCACTGGAGGTAGATACCCCAACAATCATGCAAGTGTATGCAAGAGAAAAGACAGACTAAGGTCACGATTCCTGCTAAGTAGCATTTTTTCCCACCAAGAGCTCCATGATCTGAACCACTGATGTATTAAGTCCCCAGGCAGGGGGTTGGATCACTCAGGGTGTTTACTTGTGTCCTCATGTGACTTAATAAGGATGATAGATTAGTAGACTCCTCAGATATGAACACATAACATTCTGTGACCCAACAGTTGGATTGATTCCTTTGGTGGGCACGTGAGTGGGCCTACTGGGGGCAGGTGTTTCCCTCAGGGCCCCCTGTGTGACCAGACACTGGAGCAGCAGTAGTCTAAGGTTGAAAAGTCAGAACTTTAGTAGGAACTCGTGTGGGACATCTTTGCCTTCCATAAGAATTACACTTGTGGCCTGATCCTTAGATGTTAACAGTTCGTGTAGCTATGGCATTGGGAATTTGACCTGGTTGTTTATACCATATATGTTGGCTGGGGGAGGCATGAGGAGATGAACTGTGGGTGGGATATGCTAGACCAGAGCTCCCACCTTCTCCCCTCTTTCCATGGTGTGTGTTGCATTCCAAGCATAGTGTGTTTCCACAGGGCTGGCTTGCAGGACAATAGGATCCCAGTGGAAACTCAGCAGTGCCCCCCCGCCCCCCTTCCCCACCCAGGGGTACAAAGTACCTCACCCACCTTAGTGGGCTGTCTCATTCCAAATTCCAGTAGATAACGCCTTTCCCAGGTGTGATGAAGCTTGGTGCTCCCAGCAGCAGAGCGCATTGATCCACGGTGAGAGGAGTCAGGGCAATGTGTGTCCCACGACTTTCATGCCTTTACACGATGGGGTGTCTAGGTAGGGGTCCGCAGTCTAGGTAGGGGTCCCCAGTCTGGCATATGGGGCAGTCAGCCCTACTGGTGGATCATTCAAATGTATTAAAGCCTGAGATAGTACTTTAGTCCACCTGGCCACAGTGGTTTTACCTGTTAGTTATTGAATCTGCTGCTTGAATACTGTGTTCTTTCTTTTTATCAACCATGCCGCTCACTTGTTATCGGGGAGATGGAACCTCCACTTAACGTCATGTTCTTTTGCCCAGGCTTGAATATCATGATGTTTGAAATGTTCCCCCGATCACTGTCTGTGCGACTAGGGGATTCATACATGGTACTCACCTTTTCAATCCCCAAATGGTGACATGCTGGTTTTTGTGGTGACTGGGGAAAGTCTCGGTTAGGCCAGACACAGTGTCCACACAAAGCAAGATATTTAGAACCCTCACTCAGAGGGAGGGGCCCAATATAATCAAGTTTTCCTCCAAGTGACTCAGCAGTGGGGAGCTCCAATGAATGGCCCCAGACTCCCTTGGCAATTGCCTTGCCCAAGGAGTCTGGCAATTTGGGCGTTATAGCACACGAAACAGCCGCATGAACCAAGTCATTGTGTCTCAGGGGCACTCTGGCACCCTTGGCAATGTGCCATCCCTTCGAGCACTGTGGTGGCCACTCTTTCTGTGCACCCAATCTGCTGTATCTACTGAAGGGCAGCTTGCTAAGGCTTGTACCTGGGCTAGGGCATCTGCTTCCTGTCTGCCAGGGGGTATCAGTGTCTTACGAGCTGGTACATGAAAAAGAGTGACAACTGACTCAGGCTCTCGCAAGCAAACCCAAATGTCTTTCTATATATTCTAACCGCAAAAGGGCTTATTTATGATTATCCACCCGTCTGCTTGCCATCATCCCAGCCGTAGGCTTAATCCCTTTAGAACAGCCCAACTGTCAGAGCAAGGTGTTAACAGCCAGGACTTATGAGTGATCACCAGTGAAATCGCTCTGAGTTCATCCCACTGGCTGCCACCGTTCATTCCTGTTTCTGTCCAGCTGATGTCAGTGTTGGGCTGAATCGTGACTGCTCTCCCTAAGGACTGCATGCCCGGACTAGACCAATGTGTATACCAGACATCAGTGAAAACTTTCCTCATTCCCTCTCTACAGGCCTCAGGGGCTGCCAGAGGAATAGGAGCGGGGCATTTGGAGGATTTACGTATCCTTTAGGGCCTAGTAGCACCTGCATGTTTAGAGCCAGTGTGCTGGCACACAGGATGCTCCTCTGCTGCAGATAGGCTGCCACTTGGTCACAGTGGGGGTTTGAGCTCTGGCAGGTGTGGGTCAATAGAGCATCTTCTCAGTCTACCCCTTGATAGGAAAGGAAGTTCTTACCATAATATGCTGTTCCTTAAAGCTGTCTGGTCATATCTGATTCTGTGTACATTCTCAAATATTCCAGTCAAAGCCTGGGTACTATAACCAACGTCTCTAGTTGTGTCCTGTTACAAGGAGAATAGATTCTTATTGAATTTATGCAAATAAATATATTGCTGCAGAAATCAGAATGCTCACTGAGAGTTTCCAAATTCTGGAAGGATCAGATAGGGAGATAAAGGTAAATGTTTCATCTTTGTTCACAAAGGTGTATGTTAGCAAACTACCTATAGCTTACGAGAAAAGAGAAAAGGTTTTCTTAAATCTGGAAAAACAAAGCACAGAAGAACCAACAATGTTTCAAACACAAAGTCACAAAATTATAATCATCCTCATCAGTTCACTCAGTCCTACGTAATTAATTTTTTTCATCTTGATCTTTTGTTAGTACTTTTATGAATTCATCAGTTTTCCATTAGAGTTCTGAAAATGCTTATTCATTCAGTTCAACAGTATAGTCAGTTACCAGAAGCCTGTACTTGTCAGAGTCTTTTCCATGAATTCCTTGAAGATGAAGCCCTTTTATAGGAACATTTTTGCAAAAGCATCAGAGTACACCCAGAACTGTCTGTAAATGTCAAAAGACTTAAAATGACCACGGTTAAAGATTTGAAAGTTCATAATGATGCAGTTGACAAGGAAATTTAGTTATTTCTGAGATATATATTTTAAAATAATAACTAGAATTATGACTTATAACATTATACCAGAACATATAACATATTTAGGAGTTTCATGTAATGTCTGAAACATTTATATTAGCGTATTTCCATACAAATAACCCAAATAAAGTTTAGTATTAATTTTTATTTGATACTACCTCCCATATAAATTAAGATATCCAATAAACCTAATGAGTTTAATACCTCTCTTTTATACGGAGAGAGAAGAAATTTTTTTTGAGATATTCCAGGGACCCTCTGGGAGATCCTGAAGTTCATTCAAGGTCAAAAAGAGTTGATTTATAATTTGATTTGGGGGAACTTTGTCCAAAACATCAGAAAGTTTTAAAACACTTGATTAAATAGTTTCATCGGTCACTGTGAAATAATACTTAGTTATTTTATCAAACTGAATTAAGGACTTCCAAGGCAAATACAGAAAGTTACATGGTTGTCAAAACAAACTTTGCTCTTTTAATAAAGAAGATTCCGTTTTCTTAAGTAATCAAAGATCTGAGAAAGAGAACATGAAGCACAGGAAATTATTTTGATACAAACACAGTCTTTGTTTTCTAGGCAGATTACTCAAAAGGTACAGAAAATCTTTCACAATCTCACCAAGAACAGACCAGTAGTCAAAGAAAGTGTCCTTTTAGCAGATAAAAGGAAATTAATAATAATAATCACTTTCAAAAATGTGCATCCTCACATATACGCACAGGATCTCACACTGACTGACCAACATTAAGATGAGTATAGTTTACTTCTTGCAGTGAACATCCTGACGAGTTCCTCACATACGTAAACATGCATACATTTGCACTCACACACACACTTCCCTTCACTCACACAATCATGCCGACAACTCAGTGAGTCATAGAAGCATCATCACACATTCACACAGATGAATATGATAAAAAATTCATTCATACGCCATACATATTAGGTTTAGAGTTCCACAATCACACATTCACTTTCAGTTTTATGCAAATTCTCATTGTCCCAAACGGAAACATGCTTACACATTCACTTGCACAAAAATCTTCTTACAGTCACCAAGAATCTCACAAATTCTTACAACACATAAAACACATTCCCTTACAACACACTTTCACACATGACCTTACTCAAATGTACTCCCACATAAACAAGATAAAAAAGAAACCCACCATATAGTCACGACACAGAAACATGCTAACATGTCTGTACATGCTCACCATCCATACATACAATGAGTGCAATGAAACATCACGTGAAAACTGCTTGCTCACAATGAAGGGGCATGAGCAGGCTCACACATACACTTACACAGAGACATACATATATACACACACTCACACATTGATCACTCACAAAAAAGTTTAAGCATTCACACATTGAAATATGCCCACAAAGTCACTCATATTCAAAGACATGCATTCACACACGCAGACTGACACATTCAGTCACACAACGTGGTGACATTCACTCAGCCACATGACCATGCCCACATTCGTTCACACAGAGGCTGCCACTGAGACATTCACTTACACATGCAGATTAACATTGAGAAGATCAGGATCATGCTTGTAAGAACCCTCACACAAAAACATGCTCACATCCACTATGAAACATACAGTTTAAAACACACATATGTCAACTTTCAAATGCCATCCTAACACACTGTCACATGTATAAGTTTACACATTCATTCTCATGAGTGTACATGCTTACATATGTTCACACACTCAAACATTCCCTCAGTCCTGTTAACATGCTTATAGTTCACTCACTCAAATGCACATACAAACTGGCTCACACACATACCCATACTAACATATGCACACTCAGATCCTCAAACATTCCCACAAAGTAGCTCGTACCACACTCGCATAAGCATAATCACATACTCACTTATACACACGAAAGTGATTACAAATTCCCTCACATTCTAGACACATTCATTGCATGTATATGCACGCACTCACACATTCACTTTTCCATGCAAGTTATCATTGTCACAAACACAGCATGCTTACAGACTCACTTGCTCAAGAACATACACTAAGAATCTCACCCATTCGCTCAGTCACATAAAATCCCATTCACTCACACATGCTCTCAGAGTAGCTTATTCAAATATAGTTGTATGTTATCAAGATCACATGAAAACCATCTGCTCCTACCCACTAATATGCTAATAGGTTTGCACATGCTAACAAATGGACGTGTAGAGATGGGAACACAAATACTCACTTTGTAAACACAAATTTACACTTAAGAACACAATCACCCATGAGCCGGCTCACACTTAAACCGTCATAGAAGACATGCTTGCGTACATAAACATGCTCACAGAGTCACTCACAAAACATACTCAAATACTCATTCAAATATGCCCACAAAGTTGCTCACATTCAAAGACATAGAAACATTCATGCATACTGACACATTCACTCTTTCGCACAAACCTACTTAAACAGTCACTCAATCACATGAGCGTACCCACAAATTCACTCACACGGGGACTCAAAGATATACACTAAGATGCTCCCACTAACACATTCACTTATACATGCACATTAACATTGTGAAACTCAAGAACATGCTCCCATGGACACTTACACATAGTGTGCTCACTTCTAGGTGAAGGTCAAATAGTCACAGAAGAAAATACACTCACATGCACTTACACTCATGTTCGTATTTCACTCGCATAAATACGCTGAACGATTCAAGTCACGGTAATAAACTATACATATTCACTAACTCAGAGAAACATGATAACAGCTGTGCACATGGTCACAAATTTAAACATACAGTTGAACACACAAACGTCAGCATACATAGATGTACAGGTTCACATGTTCACTCTAAAGAAGATAAATGCTCGCATAGAAGCACGTGGTTACACATTCACTCACATTACCACTTGCATTCACTATGCACAGGAATATAGTGACAACATATCCACATCCATACACATGCTAACGTACATTCATACCCAAATGTTCATACTTTCACACACTCACAAAAAGTATCCCACACCTCACTCACTCTCATGAGCTGAATTACGTATTCATTCACTCATGAAAGTGATTACAAATTAACTCACTTGCAGATATGCTCATTGCAGTTATAAACACCCATTCACGCATGCACATTATTATTGTCACTAAGAGTAACAAGCTCATATATTCACTTGCACACAGATATGGTCACACCAAGCTCACAAATTCACTCAATTACACTACTTAAGAATAGTTGCATTCACTCACTAACATGCTCACAAATTACTTTATTCAAATATATTCACTCAATTATGAGATCACTTGAAAAACAAACTCACTGACTGAGAACTCAGCATTATACTAACCTGCATTCACATGCTTATAAATTTATTTATACAGATGAGCACACATACATGTTCACTGTAAGTGTGCAAATTTACAGCCAGGAAATTACTCTTGCCCCTAAACCGTCTCACACATAGACTGTTGCACACAGATATCCTGACTTACATAGAGGTACACATTCATTCAGAAAGCACACCAAATACAAACTCAAAGTCAAAAATAGACTCACATTCAACAACACATATGCATTTACACTCACACACTGACACATTCACTCTTTCACACTAACATGTTCCAACGTGCATTCAATCAAATGACCATGCTCACACATTCTCTCGAACTGGGATACAAATATATAGAGTCAGATGCTCCCAATCCACACCTTCACTTACACATGTCATTCACAGTCTTAACCTCCAGAGTATGCTCACACGGATGCATGAAAACAAACATGCTCACATCCAACTTGGAGCTCAAACATTTGCTCACAGAAGAAAATACACTCACATGTCCTTCCATGTATACACCCATAATTTACACGAATGCTCACACTACCTTAACTAGCTGAAAACAGTGAATCTGATACTTATTCCCTAACATGCTAACATCCATACATATGGTCACAAATTAAAAGATGCACTTGAACATGCACAAACATGTACCTCAACACAAATATTGTCTCAGATCTACATGTTCATATATTCAGTGTTGTGAGTGGACGAACTCAGATCTACGCATACTTTCAAACATTCATTCACTAATATTAACATGCTTAAAATTCACTACTCAGACATGTGTAGTGACAAATTTACTTACACATATACACATATACACATATATACCCCTTCAGGCACTCAGGCATTCATATACCTACCCAAAATTTCCCACATCACACATGTGAGCAAATGCACACATCCACTTATACACACAAGAGTCATTACAAATTCACTCACATTCCAGACATGCTCATTCTGTTTATATGCACAGTCCTACACATTCATTTACTCATGCAAATTTTTGGTCATAAACATTAACATAGTCATAAATATAATTGCACACAAACATGCTCACACTGATTTAGAAGCTCACAAATTCACTCATTTATATAAAAACACTTACATTGACTCACACATATGGGCATGAATGACCTCATTCGAATATACAGCTGACCCTTGAACAACAAGAGTGTCACCTGTGTGGGTCCACTTATATGCGGATTTTTTCAATAAATATACGGCTAGCCCTCTGTATCAATGGGTTTTGCTTTCACAGATTTAACCAGCTGCATATCACGTGCTATGTTTATGATCCACAGTTGCTTGAGTCCGAGAATGCAGACTACGGGGATAGAGAGGGCTGACTATGGGACTTGGACACTCTCAGATTTTGGTATCCTTGGTGGGTGCTGGAATGAGTCCCCCGTGAATAGTCTGCAACTACTGTAGTCACATATTAACAAGGTCACAAGAAAACATACTTGCTCATCCACTATACGTGAATATGCTAACATGATTCGCAGGCTTACAAGTTCATTTATACAGATGAGCATACAAAAGTGTTCACTTTAAGCGTGCCAATGTAGATCAAAGGGATCACTCTCACCCACGAACAGGCTCACCTACACACTGTCACAGACAGATGGGCTCACATACATACACTCACACATTCGCTCACTGACAAAACACTTAAACACTCAGACATTCTCAAACTTGCCCACCAATTCACTCCCACTCACAGACACACATACATTCACACGTACATACTGACATTCACTCCTTCACACGAACGTGCTCACTCAATCACATGACCATGCCAAGAGATTCATTCACACAGGGACACAAATGCATACATTCAGGAGCTCCCACTCACACATTCACTTACACATGCACATTCTTGAAATCAGGAACATGCTTACATATAGATGTACACACAGATATGCTCACATCCACCATATAGCTCCAACATAAGCTCACAGAAGAAACTCGCTCATATGGACTCACATTCTCACATTCTCTCACATGAATATGCAGACACATTACCTAGCTCAGCAATGATCCGGACACATTCTCTCACTCACAGGAACATAGTAACATCAATATTGTCAATAAAAAAGTATGCCATATGGAGTTTAAGGCATGGAAGGCTTTTTTCAGGACCATTGTAATAGGGGCCAGGGACTATTGCCATAGGGAAAATAAACTCAACTCCACATACAAGACAGACAGATGACAGTTTATGGCCAACAGGGAGGGTGAGGGAGTTAGTGAATGGCAGATTACTGAGGGGAACTTAGGTATTGTGTTGGTTAATTTTAGGTGTCTATTTGATTTGAGTAAAAGATGCCCAGATTGTTGGTGAAACATTTCTTGGTGTGTCTGTGAGCAGGATTCCGGAAGAGATTAGCATGTGAACTGGCAGACTTAGTAAAGAAAATTGCCTTCATCAATGCAAGTGGGCATTATCACAATCTCTTGAGGGCCTGAATAGAACAAAAAGGCAGTGGAAGGATGAGTTTTCTCTTTGCTTGAGCTGGGACATCTCTATTATTCTGCTCTCAGACATCACTACTCCTAGTCTGGGACCTTTGGACTTGGACCAGGATTTGCAGCATCAGTCCCCTGATTCTTGGGCCTTCAATCTTGATCTGGGACTTTCCTGTTTGTCAGGCCTTCAGACTTAGAGTGGTTTATACCACTGGCTTTCTTGGTTTCCCAGCTTACAGACAGCAGATTGTAGGACTTCTCAGCCTCCATAATCTCATGAGCCAATTACTATAATAAATCTCCTCATCTATATCTATATCTATATCAACATCTATATCTCTATATAACAGAGAAATAGCATTAATATAAAGATATATCTATAAATATACAGATATTAGATATCTGACATAGCTATCTAGATATATATACCTACCATTGATATTGATCTGTAGATATAGATAGATAAGCTATCTATATGCCTATCTGTTTCTTACTGGTCCTGTTTCTATGGAGAACCCTGACTAACACAAGGATGAAGGGAGGCTGGGGGGTGGAACTTGATTAGACCTCAAGAGGAGGGATGAAGAACTTAGATACGAAGGAGGGGAGGATTCTTTCTAAACTGGCCTAGGAGGATTTTTGCTAAAACTGGGCTTGGCAGGCCAAAGATAGGATCAAGCTTGAGGCCTAGTGAAGAAGAGGACTCAGAATGGCCTCAAGTTTGGTTAAGAAGGGAGTTACTTTGAGTTCCCCTTCTTGTGCAAGGCAACAAGAGGCATTCTTTTTTCCTGTGAACAATATAAGTCCATTTCTCATTCAGTCACCTTTTGTTCATTAAGGAACAACTGAGCCATCTGCTGATGTTTGGTAGTAGAGGATATTTGCTGGATCATGCCAGGAATTAGGCATTTAATGAGGAGGGTTTCTAAGAAAAGGAAAAGAAAGATTAATGTTTGTAGTGGACTATTTGAAGCCAGCTTCTGAGTCCAGAAGGACAGCCCATTGAAGATGCTGGGCTTGACGCATGTTTAGATGGTGGAGTGAGGATGGCAGTGGCAATCTGATGGATTTCCTAGTTTACAGTGGATGTTTTCTGATGGCCTAGACATCAGTTAGGTTTGGGTAAGATCATCCACAGTCACGATTATTTCGTGGAGCAGAGCATGGAAGATAAAGTGAATTTCCCGAGTGGCCCACACGGCAGCAGTTCCAGGCATGAGGATCATACATGATCTGCTGCAGGGAAGAGTCCTTTGAAGTTTACATCAAGTTGTCCAACTTCAGCTCACAGGGCTTCTTTAGATCCTGTGAAACAAAGCCAGTTAGAAGAAAACCTAAGGATCCAGTAAGAATCTGGGTGGTCAGCTTTGAGTTCTCTGCGATGTCAAATCAGGAGGGTTGGAGAAAAATTGGAAACATTAGTTTGAAGAGTTGCAGCCAGATGTTGAAGGAAATTGGAAGAATTGAGAATTTGGTAAGGACTGACAAATGTGTGAGATAGCAGGAGCTAGTCCAATTTACATGTAGGTAACACAAACACGTAGTTTACAAAGAAGTGCAAATTAGCTGAAAGATAATGAACGGGACCAGAATCTCATCCCTCACAAGGGTGTGTTTTGTATTGAAATATAAAATTTCACTCAACCGTCACTTCCTTTTTTTTTTTTTTTTCTTGCCGTATGCGGGCCTCTCACTGTTGTGGCCTCTGCCATTGTGGAGCACAGGCTCCGGGCCACTCCGCGGCATGTGGGTTCCTCCTGGACTGGGGCACGAACCCGTATCCCCTGCATCGGCAGGCAGACTCTCAATCACTGCACCACCAGGGAAGCCCCGTCACCTCCCTTTTGATCAAAGATAATCAAAGTAAGATTATTCTTGCTTATAGAGTGTCTGGTCTTATTAGATTTGGCTTGCTTATTTGCCCAATTGCAGCAAGAATGATAATTGACCACATAGGCCATTTTTAGTTTACTCTGCTGGAACTTTTCAGAAGGAGTCTCACTCCGACTGGACTTTTAAAAGCCTCTCAAAGCTAGGAAACCAAGCCCAAATCTCACCACCACAATTCCCCTGCAGTACCTATAGATCTGGGTAAATTAATCTCTTCTTGAAGGCCCCCAAAATATCCTAAGTTTCCTAGGCCTGCCAGGAGGTGGCCTCTCCCGCTCACCTGTAAGGCTGAGAAAGCTGTAATCCAGGTGCCAGGCCCATTTTCCCAAGAAGACTTCATAAGCATTGGCTCCATAAAATCACCTTTAGTTCCTTAAGACTATCTGGTCATATCTGATTATATATATTGTTCTCAACTATGATAGTCTGGGACTTCCCTGGTGGTCCAGTGGCTAAGGCTCTGTGCTCTGAATGCAGGGGGCCCGGGTTTGATACCTGGTCAGGGAACTAGATCCCACATGCCACAACTACGAGTTTGCATGCCACAACTAAGGATCCCACATGCTGCGACTAAAAGACCCCACATGCCACAGCTGAAGTTCCCGCATGCCGCAACGAAGATCCCTCGTGCCGCAACTAAGACCTGGTGCAGCCAAGTCAATCAATCCATTACTATTTTTAAAAACACTGTATTCTTTCAAAACATGACAGTCCACTCAGAGCTTTGGTCATATAGTCAAATCAATTATGTTCTGTTCCCAGGAGGAAGGATTCTTATTGAACCTAAGCAGTTCATTGTATTACTGTGAAAATAAGAATACTTAGTAAGAATATTCAAATTCTAGAGTGATCAGGCAGGCAAAAAAAGATAAATACTTCATTTCTGCTTACAGAAGTATGATCTACTAAACTGTTATGAATTGTAGATAGCTGAAGTTAGAAAAGTAGGCAGTTCTTTATATCCAGAAAACAGAACATTAAAGCATCAGCAGTAGTCCAAGCAAAAGCCATAATCGTCCTTGATCAATTCATTCAGCCCTATGTAATTCTTGTTCTGCTTGATCTTGGGTTAGCCATCTCATGAACTTATCAGCTTCTCCAGGAGAATTCTGGAAATCCTGACTCAGGCCGGTGGTACGGTCTCAAAGTTATTTAAGCAATGCCATTAGGAGTTCTGTGCCTCAAGAGTACCTGGCATAGTCCTTTCTGTGGGACTCCAAGATAGTCCCATTTTGTTGAAGATAATTACTGTGGCCTGTAGCTGATTGCAAGAGCTTTCAGGGAGGCATCAAACTAAAACAAGTGTGGATGACAAAAGAGTGAAAATGGCCATGGTAAAAGACGTGATGAAAGTTCATTATAAAAATGATGCAATTGCCAAGGACATTTGGTTGTTTCTGTGGCATACAACATTTTAAGACACTAACTGGCATGACAGCTGATAAAATTATGCTGATGTTGTCTGATTCTAAGGCAAAGCAGCGCCAAGATACGTCATGGACAGCAAGGGCACTGACATTTATAGGAATTAATACAATTTCTGAAGTATTTGTATTAATAACATTTTACACATAGAAATATAAACTAGAGAAGGTTAAGCATCTCTTCATATTTGGCAGTGCTTCCTGTGCAACTCAACTTATCAAATAAACCTACTTATTGTAACATCTCTCATTTACAAGGTGAAAGAACAAACTCTGGATTTTCCGCAGGCCCTCTGGGAAATATCAGTGTCAGTATGAGATCAAGCAGATTTCATTTAGGATTTGAATTTGGAAAGACCAAATATCACTAGTTGTTAGAAATGGCAAAAGATTTGTACACTTGGCTAAATAGAATCATGGGTCACTAAGAAACTATTTGGCCACCTATTTAACCAGAGTACTAATATAAGATTTCAAAAGTAAATATTGGAAGTAATGTGATTAAAAAGAGCCTTCTCTCTTTTAGAAGTAAGAAGACTCATTTATCTTACAAATAAAGGACATGATAAATCAACAAGAAGCACAGGAAATTATTCTGATAAGACACAGAATCTCTGCTTTCTATGGAGATTACTTAGAAGGTAAGGAAAAACCTATTATCATCTCTTATTAAGAGCAAACCTAAGAGGGTTTTGTCTTAGCAACTTCCAAATATACAATATAGTAGTATTAACTGTAGTCATCACGCTGTACATTACATCCCCATGACATTTATTTTATAACTAAGAGTTTGTACCTTTTTTGTGGCTTCATAGCTGCGTTTCATTTTTTAATATATTTTTATTGAAGTGCAGTTGATTTACAATGTTATGTTAGTTTCTGGTGTACAGCAAAGGGATTCAGTTATATATATAAATATATATATACATATATACATATATATATATATATATACACAAAGACACACATTCTTTTGCATATTCTTTTCCATTATGGTTAACAACAGGATATTGAATATAGCTTCCTGTGCTATGCAGTAGGACCTTGTTGTTTACATATTCTATGTATAGTAGTTTATATCTGCAAATCCCAAACTCCTAATTTATCCCTTCCCCACCCCCTTTCCCCTTTGGTAACCATAAGTTTGTTTTCTATGTCTGTGAGTCTGTTTCTGTTTTGTAAATATCAATAAGTTCATTTGTATCATTTTGTATTAGATTCCACATGTAAGTGATATCACATGATACTTGTCTTTCTCTGTCTGACATACTTCACTTAGTATAATAATCTCTAGGTCCAACGATGTTGCTGCAAATGGCATTATTTCATTATTCTTTATGGCTGAGTGGTATTCCATTGTATATATGTACCACGTTTTCTTTATCCATTCACCTGTCGATAGACATTTAGGTTTCTTCCATGTCTTGGCTGTCGTAAATAGTGCTGCTGTGAACATTGCAGTGCATTTATCTTTTTGAATTAGAGTTTTCTCTGGATATATGCCCAGGAGTGGAATTGCTGGATCATATGGCAACTCTAGTTTTAGGTTTTGAAGGAACCTCCACACTGTTTTCCATAGTGGCTGCACCAATTTAATTTCCCACCAACAGTTTAGAAGGGTTCCTTTTGCTCCACACTTTCTCCAGCATTTAGTGTTCGTAAACGTTTTTTTAAATTTTATTTTATTTCCTTTATTTATTTGGCTGTGCTGGTTCTTAGTTGGGGCACGTGGGATCTTTGTTGCCCCGTGCAGGAACTTCATTGCACGTGGGATCTTTTAGTTGTTGCATGCAGGATCTTTAGTCATGGCATGTGGGATCTTTGGTTGTGACATGTGGGATCTTTTAGTTGTGGCATGTGGGCTCTTACTTGTGGCATGCGGGGTCCTTTAGTTGTGGCATGTGGGATCTAGTTCCTCGAGGAGGGTTTGAACCTGGGCTCCCTGCATTGGGAGTGTGGAGTCTAAACCATTGGACCACCAAGGGAAGTCCCTGTTTGTAAACTTTTTGATGATGGCCATTCTGACCGGTGTGAGGTGATACCTCATTATAGTTTTGATTTGCATTTCTCTAATAATTAGTGATGTTGAGCATTGAAGAAGATGTCTTCTAATCCTAGGTTTTTTGAGAGCTTTTATCATGGAAGTTTCTTGAATTATGCTAAAGGCTTTATAAATGTCTCTTAAGATGATCATGAGGATTTTTCTGGTATTCTGTTAGATGTATTACACTTTGATTACTTTTCTTAATATAAATTTATTTATTTTTATTTTTCTCTGCGTTGGGTCTTCATTGCTGTGCGTGGGCTTTCTCTAGTTGCGCTGAGCGGGGGCTATTCTTCATTGCAGTACGCGGGCTTCTCCTTGCAGTGGCTTCTCTTGTTGCGGAGCACAGGCTCTAGGCGTGCCGGCTTCAGTAGTTGTGGCACGTTGGCTCAGTATTTGTGGCTCAAGGACTCTCGAGCGCAGGCTCAGTAGTTGTGACACACAGGCTTAGTTGCTCCGGGGCATGTGGGATCTTCCCGGACCAGGGCTCGGACCCGTGTACCCTGCATTGGCGGGTGGATTGTTAACCACTTCTCCAGCAGGGAAGTCCCTACACTGTGATTTCTTTTCTTTCTTTCTTTCTTTCTTTATTTTTTGCTGCTGTTGCGTCTTCGTTGCTGCATGCGGGCTTTCTCTAGTTGCAGTGACTGCAGGCTACTCTTCGTTGCAGTGTGCGGTCTTCTCATTGCGGTGGCCTCTCTTGTTGCGAAGCATGGGCTCTAGGCACGCAGGCTTCAGTAGTTGTGGCACATGGGCTCTAGAGCGCAGGCTCAGTATTTGTGGCACATGGGCTTAGTTGCTCCGTGGCATGTGGGATCTTCCCAGACCAGGGCTCGAACCTGTGTCCCCTTCATTTTGGGGTGGATTCTTAACCACTGCTCCACCAGGGAAGTCCCTACACTGTGATTTCTTAATGTTAAATCAACATTATATTCCTGGGATACAAATCCAAATCAACATTATATTCCTGGGATAAAAATCCTTTGGTCAGGGCATACAATCTTTGTGTATGTTCTTGGACTGCTACAGGCATTATACCCAAGGAGTCTAGGTCGTTTACAGGGAGAGTCCAAAACGGGTTCCAAACAGGCAAGTACAAACAGGCAAGAAACTCATACAATATGGAAGATTCTCTTCTATCATTATACACAATCATGCATGAAGTGAATCTTTTTTTAGAATGAGAAAAAGTTCATAATGAAAAAAGATAACAACTACCATGAACAAAAATTACAAAATATCACACACACACACACACACAAACACACAATGCCACATATGGCATGATTCCATTTCTATGAAATGTCCAGATTAGGCAAATCCATAGTGGCAGAAAGGAGATTAGTGGTTGCCAGTGTTTGAGGATAGGAGGGAATGGGGTATGACCGCTTCCTGGGTATAGGGTTTCTTTTTGAGTTGATGAAGATGCTCTGCAACTAGATAGGGGTGATGGTTGCACAGCATCGTGAATGTACTAAAAGAACTGATTTGTACATTTTATTTTTAGAACTTTTTATTTGATTTGTCCATTTTTTTTTTTTTTTTCTTTTTGCGGTATGTGGGCCTCTCACTGTTGTGGCCTCTCCCGTTGCGGAGCACAGGCTCCGGATGCGCAGGCCCAGCGGCCATGGCTCACGGGCCCAGCCGCTCCGCGGCATATGGGATCCTCCCAGACCGGGGCACGAACCCGTATCCCCTGCATCGGCAGGCGGACTCTTAACCACTTGCGCCACCAGGGAGGCCCAGATTTGTCCATTTTAAAGTGACTAAAATCATTAATTTTATGTTATTTTATTTTCACTTTAGTTTAAAAATAATAAAGGAAGAAACGTGCAACCCCGTCTTAACAGAGAAGAGGCTTCTTGTAAAAAAAAAAAAAGCCTGAGTTGGGACGTTAAGGATGATTAGGGCTTAGAAAGTCAGTTTTGGCCAAAGCTATGCATAAGGTCTAGTTAGAGGAATGAAGATGGGCAAAGATCCATTAGAAGAAAGAGAACATAGCATATTTGAAGGATTAAAAGATGATCCGTGCAGCTACAGCAGTGAGCATGGAATGTGTTCATTTTGTGATGTATCCAGACATTAATTTGCACTTACTCTGTGCCAAGCTCGACATCAAGTAGGCCCTTGTAAAGTATTAGCTCATTAAATCTGTACAGCAATCCGATGAGGTTGGGACTATTTTTCACCTCATTTACTGATGGAGAAATTGAGAATTATTATAGAAGACAGGATTTGAGATATTAAATCCTGAGCCCAAGATCTCACAGCCTGTAAGTGAACTGGAACTTTTATCCAGGCAGTCTGGTTTGAGAGCTCACACCCTTTAACTGCCACAGCTGCCCAAAGACACCAGGTCCTGCCTCTGCAGGGCAGCTCATCTCATGAGTTTAAAGACACAGGGGATTGGAAAGTGTTTCTGTGTAGAGTTTATGTTTACAGTTTGCCTAAAGTTCAGCCGAAATAATCTTTACCCATACACTCACACACACCCACTCAACCCTCCAGATACGTTTCTGAGTCATACAAGGTTTTTGCTTCTACATAGTGTTTGCACAGATTTTACCTTTAGACCTCCCAATTCCTCCCAAATCTTAAGGGTATTTTGAAATCCTTCAGGTAGAAACACTGCCTCACCTGAGAGTGGTGTTCCATCAGGGGCGCAGGCAGAGGTGTTGAGTATATCTGAGGCTAGGATATTAAACCAACATATGGGGAAGGAAGCATTTTTCCTAATCTCTGAGTTTCCTAGGTGGCCATGGGAGAAAGAAGAGAAGTCATTATGTACATGAAATTTTCTACATCAAAATTAATGATATATGTAAATTTCATTAAAATCTGTCAGTGGTTCCCTATTTACTATCTAAACATGAGTACACTCCCTAACAAAGGTCTTAAATTTTGTTTTTGTGTTTTTGTGTTTTGTGTTTTTGGAAGTGGGTGTTACTGATGTTATAGTCACTTCTGTTTGCATTCTTTGTCAGGATATATAAGAGGAAGTAGATGCAGGGTAAGTAAAATTTGTTTAATATCTGAGCTCAAAATTCTATAACCTGTTCTAAGTTTCTGGGTCTCTGTCAACCCTATTTTGCCTTTCCGGCTGGCTCACTATTAAGCTGTGCCTGTAGAGATTTCCTGAGAGAGACAAGACGTCTGAAGGAAGGAGAATCTACCATGTCTTGTCTCTGTTCCTGCTCCTCTCTGTATCACCGCCAAAGACAAGAATAGTCTTGCAAATGAACTTTTATTACTTTATTTATTTTGTTTTTATTTATTTATTATTTTTGGCTGTGTCAGGTCTTCGTTGCTGCGCATGGGCTTTCTCTAGGTGCGGCGAGCCGGGACTACTCTTCGTTGTGGTGCGTGGGCTTCTCATTACGGTGGCTTCTCTTGTGCAGCACGGCCTCTAGACTTGCGGGCGTCAGTAGTTGTAGCACGCGGGCTCAGAAGTTGCAGCTCACAGGCTCTAGAGCACAGGCTCAGTAGTTGTGGCTCACAGGCTAAGTTGCTCCGCAGCGTGTGGGATCTTCACGGACCAGGGCTTGAACCCATGTTCACTGCGTTGGCAGGTGGATTCTTAATCACTGTGCCACAGGGAAGCCCTCTGATGAATTTTTAAGAAGAATTCTTTGATATGTCTTTTATATAATTGTGATATGTTCTTTATCCTTTCATCTGCCCAGAACACTTAGCTTGTCTCCATTGCTTGGCTCTTGTGAATAATGCTGCAATGAGCATAAGGGAGCAGAGCAGGAATCACCTCCTTTGGATCTGTTTTCAGGAGTGGGATTGCTGGCTGATCTGATAGTTCTACTTTCAGTCTTTTGAGGAACCTCCATGCAGTTGTCCACAGTGGCTGCACCATTTTACTTTCCCACCAACAGGGCACGAGGGTTCCCTTTTTACCACACTCTTGCCAACACATGCTGTCTCTTGTCCTTTTGATAATAGCCATCCTAATATGTGTGATGTCTTAATTGCAGCTTTGATTTGCATTTCCCTGATGGTTAGTGATGTTGAACACCTCTTCATATACCTATTTGCCAGTTGTATGTCTTCTTTGGGAAAATGTTTATTCGAACCGTGTGCCCTTTTATTAATTATTGGTTGATGTTTTTTTTGTTTTTTTTCTTTTGCTCTTGAGTTGATTGAATTCCTTTTATATTTTGCATATTATCCCTTCAACAGATAACATGATTTGCAAATATTTTCTTCTGCTTCATAGGTCAGTTGCCTTTTCATTTTGTTGATTGTTTCCTTTGCTGTGCAGAAGCTTTTGAGTTTGATGTAGTCCACTTGTTTATTTTTGATTTTGTTGCCTTTGTTTTGGTGTCATTTCAAAAAAATATCAAAGCCATAACCTATGTCAAGGAGCTTACCCCTGTGTCTTCCTCTAGGTGTTTCACAGATTCAGGCCTTACGTTTAAGTCTTTAATCCATTTTGAGTTCATTTTGAGGTATGGTGTAAGATAAGGCTCCAGTATAGTATCTTTGCACGTGGATATGCAGTGTTCCCAGCAGCATTTATTGAAGAGACTATCCTGTCCTCATTGTGTGTTCTTGGAGTTCTTGTCAAATAGTTGAACATATATGTGTGGGTTTATTTCTGGGCTCTATATTTTGATCCGTTGGTCTATATATATATATCTGTTCTTATGCCACTACCATACTGTTTTCATTACTATACCTTTGTCATATAATGAAATCAGGAACCATGATGCCTCCAGGTTTGTTATTTGTGGGGTGGTTCATCAAAGGGTACAAATGATCAGTTATAAGATGAATACATTCTAGGGATCTAATGCACAGCATGCAGATTTAATTTAAGATATTGTATGGTATGCTGGAGACTTGCTGAGAGAGTAGATCTTAGTTTTATCCCACGCACCACCCCAAAAAACCTTTAGCTATGTGAGGTTATAAATGCATAAATTAGTTTGACTGTGGTAATCATTTAACAATGTGTACGTACATCAAGCATCACATTGTTCCCCTTCAATATACAAATTTTATTTGTAAATTATACTTCCATATAGTTGGAGGGGATGGGAGGAATGTGTATCCTGTTCACATGGAAAAACTTAATAACTATAAACTGTCAGAGGTGAAGCACAGTATTTGGGTTACTAGAAAAATACACTTTTAGTCAGCTGTCTTCAATAAACTCAATGAGCAAAAGGAAACAGTGATCAAACAACTAGGAAACAATGAGAAAGATGTATCCCAAAGAGATAGAAATTATAAATAGGGACAAAAAAAAGTTCTTCAGGGGCTTCCCTGGTGGCGCAGTGGTTGAGAGTCCGCCTGCCGATGCAGGGGGCACGGGTTCGTGCCCCGGACTGGGAAGATCCCACATGCCACGGAGCGGCGTTGCCCGTGAGCCATGGCCGTTGGGCATGCGCGTCCAGAGCCTATGCTCCGCAACGGGAGAGGCCACAACAGTGAGAGGCCCACGTACCGCAAGGAAAAAAAAAAAAGTTCCTCAGCTGAAAATCACTGTAAGTGAAATGAAAATTTAATAAAAGATGTCCAACAGCAAATTTGAACAGGAGAAAAAGAATCAGCAAAGTTTAAAAGGTTAGTTGAAATATCCAGTCTCTGGAAAGGAAAAGAGGAGCAGAAAAAGCAAAGAATGAAGAATAATGAGCAAATCCTATGGGACTTATATGCATCAGCAAGCTTATCAATGTACACATAATGACAGTGGCAGAGGCACAGGAGAGAGAGAAAGGGGCAGGAAATCTTTAAAGAAACGATGCCTGAAAACCTCCAAACTCGGAGGAAAGACATGAATCTACATACCCAGTAAGTTCTACAAACTCCAAGCAGGATAGAATCAGAGATCCCCACCTAGGCACATCATGATCAAATTATCAAAAGTCAAAGACAAAGAGTGAACCTTGAAAGCAGCAATAGAAACAACTCCTCATATACAAGTAATCGTCGGTAAGATTTGTGCCCATTCCTCTACAGAAACCACAGAGGACAGGTGGCATTGGAATGGCATATTAAAAGCGTAGAACAAATGAACCAAAATACCCTTTCAACCAAGAATTCTATATGTGGGGGAAATGAAGGGGAGTTAAAGACATTCCAAAACAAACAATAACTGAGAGAGTACATAGCTAGTATGCTTGCCCTATAGAAAGTACTGAAAGGAGTCCTTCAGGCTGAATTGAAACAATGCTGGGCACGTATTTGAAGCAATATGAAGAAATAAACCACAAAGGCCAAGGTAACTACACAGGTAAACGCAGAAGCGAGTATTGCTGCACTTTTGGTTTATATCTCCTCTTTTTGTTCTCATATATGATTTAAAATACAAATGTATAAAGCATTAACTATAAATCTCTGTTAATGGGCACCAAATATACAAACATGCCGTGTGTCACCATAATTAAATAAAGAAATGTGGCAGAGCTAGGGAAAAGCAGAGGTTTTGAATACTATGGCAACTATCTCCATATTAATACAAACTTGATTATTATAAAGCTAAGATACTAATTGTAGCTCCCAGTGTAACCACCGACACTACCCCACAAAAAGCTCCAGCACTAAAAAAAAAACTAAAAAAGTACAGCAAAAGGGGTGATGAAGGATCACCTTGTACACTATGAAACTGTAATTAATAACAGAAAATACGGTAATTGAGGAGTGAAGGAACAAAAAACGACTGACATGTGGAAAATAAATAGGAAAATGTCAGGAAAACTCTTTCCTTGTCAGTAATCAATACAATAACCATAGATAAAACTGTTCAACGAAAAGACAGCACCAGTGAGTGAACTTCAGGCAGTCACCTTAGCGCTGGATGCTCTGGCCAACAGTTAGCACCATCTGCACATTTTCATAGACAATCAGGCCGTTGTCGTCGGTCTGGCTGTCTGGTCCGGCCCATGGCGGCAGCGACGTTTCCTTGTGTAAAACTGTCCCCTTTGGGGTAAAGAGCCTTGGGAATCTCTTGGCCCACAGACTCCCAAATTATAAATCCTGGTCACACGTGTCTCTACATATACTAAAACTACTACGCAGGGCTTCGCCAAGACCCTCCTTATGGGCTTTGGAGTTCCGGGCCTTATTGATGGTGACCGAGGCATGCATTTTACTTCTCAGGATACACCACACTGGGCTCTTGAACGGCCTTCAGTGGACCTTTTGCCTGCCTACCCGGCCTTAGGCTGCAGGACTCAGAGTTCCAGAGTGGCTTACTTCCACAAGTTCAGATTCCATTACACAAAAATGGCACGTTTCTGTCGCCTGTCACACGCCAGAGGTGAATTATAGTATAGGGTCTGACTGCATCCTTTGATGTTTGACTGCTGAGGGCTTTTAAACGTCAACCCTCCCTCTTCCCCAGTGCCCCACCCTCCACTCTCTCCTTTGGCACGGTTGTAGGGTGGAGGGCAGGAGGAGTGGGCAGCAAACGACACTAGCTACTGCCAGCACAAGGGAACTGTCATGCTGGCCCCATCCACTAGTCACAGTAGAACTCCCAAAGCAATTTCTTCCTTTCCTGACTCTCTGAAGTCTATTTTGGAGCAGCTTGAAAAGGCTGCCCTGCTCTCCCCCCAGAAGCCTCCTCACGTAAGGAATACACTTTGCATCGCGTCTCGGTAGTGTGTGTGTGTGTGTGTGTGTGTGTGTGTGTGTGTGTGTGTGTGTGGTGTCAGCAGACCTATTGACCGTTGAACCCAACTTGGGATAGGAGGAGTCCATAGTGACTCAGGGTGGCCACAACAGCTCTTCTCCTCAGCCTTCCCAGGAGCGCACTGCAGGATGTGTGCTTCCCATCTGCGAAACGTTAGGATCTGTCAAATTAGATGTCCTGGATCCCAATGCGGTGTGCTTATGGAAGTAAGGCACATACCTTATGTTCTCCTGAACGTGAAGTTACAGCTAACACCCAGTCTTGCTTCTATGCCCATCCACAGTAGTAACTGGGATTAGCATAAAATAGTTGTCGATTTCTTCCTCATTTTCAGCATTTGTTACCTTTGACAACTCAGCTAAGTGGGGCTGAGTACAACAAAAAGTCTCGGACTGTTGACTGAGAAATGATTCTAGGAAGCCTGTGCTGTTAAGGTCTGCAATGCTGTATTAGTCTGCTCAAGCTGCCCTAGTAAAATGCCATAGGCTGGGCGGCTAAAACAAGACAGTTATTTATTCTCTCACAGTTCTGGAGGCTAGGAAGCCCAAAGTCAGGGTGCCAGCATGGTGGAGTTCTTGGTGAGGGCCCTCGTTTTGGCTTGAAGATAGCCGCCTTCTTCCTGTGGCTTCACGTTGGGGTGGTGGGAGGAGAGTACCATCTATGGTCTCTTCCTGTAAGGGCAATAATCCCAATGTGTGGACCCCAGCCTCCTGACCTTACCAAAACTGAATGACCTACCAAAGACCCAGTCTCCAAATACCATCTCCTGGGGGTGGGGTGGGGCTGGGGACAGGCTTCTCGTATGAATTTGGGAGGCAAGGGGTGTGCAGAATCCAGTGCAGAGCAGGTGCTCAGCCCAGTCTTTAAAAGAAATTCTCTCTCTCTCTCTCTCTCTCTCTCTCTCTCTCTCTCTTTCTCTCTCTCTCTCTCTCTCTCTGTCTCTCTTCCCTCCCTCTCTCTGTCTTCATTTCTTGGAGGCTGCAACTGAATTGGGGAGCCCTGATGAAACACTCTCCAGCTCCTGTCTTTACTGTTACTTCCACTCTCCATTCTCACTGCATCCATATCGACTCTGTATGTCCTTTTCTAAGGAGCCTTAACAGCATGAAAACCTCCAAATTCTCTTGCTGTCTCCTGTGGGAGGTTTTAAGCGTTGCTGAGATTTGATCTATACACCTTCTGTCTCTCTCTCGTTTTTGAACTAAGTGTGTCTGTATCAGCATGAGCTGCCCCAGGGTGGCAATTGGGGAACACATGCAGGTTCCCATACCCCAGGGCGCCGCCCTTTAGGCGCATTGTAGTTTTGCTCTTGCAGTGGTGGAATGAAAAGGAAGGGATTCCTGTGCGCTCACAGAGGCTGAGGGTGAGCTGGGCCTTTAAGGCCTCCAGGGAAACTGAAGACCTTGATCACTCATTGGACGGTGGTGCTGTCAATCCTTGGCTGCTGGCAATTGAGCTTAGAGTCGGTGCTGGAGGAAGTGGCCCCTCGTTGGCCCTTCTAAGTTTCGCCTCCCGTCACCAGCCAATCAAGCTCTTTCCCACCCTGTGCGCAGTGGCCTGGGCCCAGTCTCGCCGGGGCGCTCGGCAGGCAGGCCGTCTGCTTTTCCCGAAGCGGCGCTCCCAGAGGCATTTTCTCCGACTCTGGTGCCCTGGGCAGCCGGCTTCTCTGCAGCCCCCACCCCGTCCCGGAGGCCCCGCTGACAACAGCGTCCCCTCCCTCAGCGACACCCAGCCCGGTGGCCGCCATCTTCCCCGTGGTCATCACTGCAGCCCGATCCGTGTGTGGCGTGTCCCTCCTGCCATGTCTGCCACCGAGGAGCGTGGGCCGATCCCAGGTGGCCAGGACGGAGCTGGAGGCGGGGCGGGTGGCGACCCCAGTCCCCTCGGGGTCCGTGCCTCCCCTTCAGGAGATATGGATGGAGTCGAGGGGGACGCGGCCCTTCTGACTTCCCTGGGCCTCTCCAGAGCCCTTCACGGGGAGGATGGTGGGCAGGAGGCCGCCCAGGCCACAGTGGAAGAAGACTGGGATGCAGAGCTGGTGGAGGAGGAGGAGGAGGAGGAAGAGCTTGAATTAGACATCGAGGACCACGAGGAAGCTGAGTACCAGTCAGAAGAGGGGGAGGAAACTGAGGAAGAGGTCGAGGAGGAGGAAGAGACAGAAGAGGAGGACGAGCATGGGCAGGGAGGCGCGGGAGTGGTCGCGGGCCATGGGGCGCCCGCGGCGCAGTTTCAGTCCCTGCGCCGGGATGTGGCCCATTGCCTTGTGCCCCACGGCCACTACCACGTCCGTGTCGTGGCCAGGCCCCACGGCGAATTCGTGATGGTCATTCGCTGCTCGCGACGGCCCTCGGACCCTGCAGAGGATGCCGCGCCTCCTCAGGGTCAGAAAGACCTGGGAGAGACAGGTGAGGTCTGGGGGGGCGAGTACCAGGCAGAGGGCCCCCCGCCCTGGGAGCTGCAGGAACCTGCAGAGGGGGCGGCATCCCAGAAGGCAGAGGAACCTGCGGCGGTGGTAGTGGAGGCCGAGTTGTGGGCGTGCGAGGTCCTGGCTGATGCCTCCGAGTCCTGGGAGGCTGGGGCGTGTGGACCCGACGACGGGGCCGAGGCTGGCGAGGGGCGGCCCAGTCCCCTGTCCCTTGCAGCCCCTGACTGGGCATTGGCCTCAAAGGCAGGGTGCAATCAGCGCTGGCCTCTGGCGGTTAAGCAGTGGGTCAAAGCTCTCAAAAACCTTCAGGCACGATATGCACAAGTAGAAGCCCAATTCTCTAAAGAACTTTAGGATCTTGAGAAAAAGTATTCTGCCTTCTACGAACTGAAGGGCAAACGAATGGCATACCTCACTTTTGGTTGACGGGCTTCTAAAAATGTTAAGATTCTTAGTAGGATGACCTGAGAAAATGATGAAATGGCACAGGGGCACTTTTCAGTGGATGAGGAATCAATGAGGTTTGCGGTAGAGTTTGTCTTGAAATGGGGTGAACATTTTCCAGTGACGTTCTGGCAGAAACGTACAAAATTGCTCTCAGGATCAAATGATTTCAATCCCTTCTCCAAAGGGCCAGAAATAATCAGCAGCACAGTGTGTGTGAGATCTCCTGGAAAGAGGGGGAAAATGTTGTGAAAACTGTCAAGCAGCAGAAGTGTGAGGGCCAAGGAAGTGCTGTATCAACCAGTAGGAACATGACCAGCGAGTCTTCTTATTTATTTATTTATTTTCTGACATATTTCTCTTCTCCAGATCCTCCTGAGAGCAGAGAACTAGATTCTGCTGCTGATTTTAAATCGGGAAATGTTTCCCACCACCTTGGGATGCCAAAGTCCGTATCATTCGACACTAAAGAAGAGAGTGAATATCATTATGAAAATGCTGAGGAAGAGAAAGAGGATGGAAATGAAAAAGCAGAAGAAGGACCGAAGCTGGATATGGTCTCAGCAGAGGGCAGCTCTGGAGAATACAAGGTATTATTGTATAGTGCAACCGGTCCTGACATATACCTGTTACTGACAGCTTTATGTTTTGTTTTGTTTACATCCTTAATCTATTTTTTGTTTATCTTTTTAACATCTTTATGGGAGTATAATTGCTTTACAGGGGTGTGTTAGTTTCTGCTTTATAACAAAGTGAATCACCTATAGTATACCTATATCCCCATTTCTCTTCCCACTTGCGTCTCCCTCCCACCCTCCCTATCCCACCCGTCTAGGTGGTCACAGAGCTCCGAGCTGATCTCCCTGTGCTACGCAGCTGCTTCCCACTAGCTATCTATCATGTTTTTATTTTTTTTTTGTAAAGTAAATAAGAAAAAACTTGTTGCAATTTAGTTTTGGAAAAACAGTTTAATGTTAATAATGTACTTGTATTCTAGATGGTATGGAAAGAAGTGTGTTCTGAAATGTATTTCATTTACAGCCACAAGTCCATTGTCCTGGAGCTTTAAGTCTACTGCAGATGGGAAATTTATCAGACCTGGAAATAGAGACCTATATTTTTTTAGGGGTCTAAAATATAGAGACCTATAGTTTTAGAGACTGGTCACCAGGAGAAGCAGCTAAAGCGACTAAGCTGTGCACTAGCTGTACCTTCATCACCTGGCCACAGAAATGAAGTCTCTTGGAATAGCAATGCCTTTGAGACGGTGACTCCTTACAAAGTAGTAAAAAGTTAAGGATTTCAAATAAGACTGCATTTCATGAGTAATTCACAAATATTAGTTCAATTTAGATGTTTTATTCAAAAGGAAAGAAAATTAGCCACAGTATTATTATTGGCTATCACTGAGTTGGTAATTCAATCGTAGTTTCTCTTTCTGCTACCCATTCATCTTTTCCTTTCTCTCTCTCATCTCTCTCTCTCTCTCAGTATCACACTCTTTCTTTCTCCCTTTCTTAATTTTCACACCTGTGGATGTTTGATAACAGCCTCATTCTCATTATACAGATACGGAAACTGAAGGTCTGGGATTATAAGGGATTTATGATTTGGTAAGGAGCATAGGCTCTTCAGGTGGAAAGACATTTAAATCACAGAGAGGCCTTTCAAGAAAAAAACTAACATATATAGTGGTTGGCAAGAGAGAGATGTGGTTGGTGTGATGAAATGATGTGCACCCTGACAACCAAGGGTCTGGGTTACAAGAAGAAAACATTTTGTTTTCTCCTTGGAGAGCCAGGAGATGTACATAGTATTGACTCATATTTAGAAAGTCCCTGGT
Organism: Mesoplodon densirostris; assembly: GCF_025265405.1. Taxonomy (NCBI): domain Eukaryota; kingdom Metazoa; phylum Chordata; class Mammalia; order Artiodactyla; family Ziphiidae; genus Mesoplodon; species Mesoplodon densirostris. The sequence continues at coordinate 45,597,069 of NC_082681.1, read as the reverse complement.
GCATGTTATTGGTGTACAATTGTTAATTGACTCCTATCCCATCCTACAGTTGGAAGACATAAAAAGAAGTGGACAGCGAAAGAAAAGAAGAATTTGTCCTTCACGGAGATTCTAGTTTTCATTAGCCCACAACACAGATTTTGTTTCAAAGTTCAACATCCCAAAATGATATTAACTGCTATCTGACTTTATTCTTACCTTTTACATATAAATTTGACAGTATTGTTCACATTGAAAATAAAAGCTTGTTTGACATGAATAAGCTGCAGAGGTTTATTTTTTTAACATAAATAACACTGACTCCAATGTATCTTTGTTCTATTTATTTCAGCCCACCTTACTGTCATTGAAAGGGATTTCTTTCAAGTATTTGGTAAGCCTGTTTGACATCCTTTTATAGCAGCCTCAAATAAAATATTAGATTATAAACAACTTGTGTGATGATAGAGATGGTGGCCCAGCCTCTAGTATATGTTATTGAAAGAAACTGATGGATGACCTAGCTTGCCTGGGGACCAGATGGTGCTATTGGCCTGCCATGGAGCATCAGCATCAGCATCAACTGGGAACTTGTTTGAAATGCAAATTCTCAGACCCTGCCCCAGACCTACTGGATTGGATATTCTGAAGGTAGGCTGCTAGCCATCAGGTTTTTACAAGTCCTCCAAGTGCTACTGAAGCACACTAAAGTTTGAGAACCACTGCTTTAGAGCAGTGGGGAAACGTTTAACTACACCTACAGTAGAACTAGCCTTAATTCACTGACTTGGTACTATTGCAAGTAAACTGAACAGGATGGTAAGATCTGGACTGAGGAAGGTACTAGAATTCTCAGGGGCCTGAGACACAAAGACCTCCCGGAGGGAGGTGTTAGTTTCCTAGGTTTACCGTAACAAATTACCACAAAGCAGGTGGCTTAAAACAACCGAAATTTATTCTCTCGCAGTTCTGGAGGCTAGGAAGCCCAAAGTCAGGGTGCCAGCATGGTGGAGTTCTTGGTGAGGGCCCTCGTTTTGGCTTGAAGATAGCCGCCTTCTTCCTGTGGCTTCACGTTGGGGTGGTGGGAGGAGAGTACCATCTATGGTCTCTTCCTGTAAGGGCAATAATCCCAATGTGTGGACCCCAGCCTCCTGACCTTACCAAAACTGAATGACCTACCAAAGACCCAGTCTCCAAATACCATCTCCTGGGGGTGGGGTGGGGCTGGGGACGGGCTTCTCGTATGAATTTGGGAGGAAAGGGGTGTGCAGAATCCAGTGCAGAGCAGGTGCTCAGCCCAGTCTTTAAAAGAAATTCTCTCTCTCTCTCTCTCTCTCTCTCTCTCTCTCTCTCTCTCTCTCTCTCTCTCTCTCTGTCTCTCTTCCCTCCCTCTCTCTGTCTTCATTTCTTGGAGGCTGCAACTGAATTGGGGAGCCCTGATGAAACACTCTCCAGCTCCTGTCTTTACTGCTTCTTCCACTCTCCATTCTCACTGCATCCATATCGACTCTGTATGTCCTTTTCTAAGGAGCCTTAACAGCATGAAAACTTCCAAATTCTCTTGCTGTCTCCTGTGGGAGGTTTTAAGCGTTGCTGAGATTTGATCTATACACCTTCTGTCTCTCTCTCGTTTTTGAACTAAGTGTGTCTGTATCAGCGTGAGCTGCCCCAGGGTGGCAATTGGGGAACACATGCAGGTTCCCATACCCCAGGGTGCCGCCCTTTAGGCGCATTGTAGTTTTGCTCTTGCAGTGGTGGAATGAAAAGGAAGGGATTCCTGTGCGCTCACAGAGGCTGAGGGTGAGCTGGGTCTTTAAGGCCTCCAGGGAAACTGAAGACCTTGATCACTCATTGGACGGTGGTGCTGTCAATCCTTGGCTGCTGGCAAATGAGCTTAGAGTCGGTGCTGGAGGAAGTGGCCCCTCGTTGGCCCTTCTAAGTTTCGCCTCCCGTCACCAGCCAATCAAGCTCTTTCCCACCCTGTGCGCAGTGGCCTGGGCCCAGTCTCGCCCGGGCGCTCGGCGGGCAGGCCGTCCGCTCTTCCTGTAGCGGGGCTCCCAGAGGCATTTTCTCCGACTCTGGTGCCCTGGGCAGCTGGCTTCTCTGCAGCCCCCACCCCGTCCCGGAGGCCCCGCTACCAACAGTGTCCCCTCCCTCAGCGACACCCAGCCCGGTGGCCGCCATCTTCCCCGTGGTCATCACTGCAGCCCGATCCGTGTGTGGCGTGTCCCTCCTGCCATATCTGACACCGAGGAGCGTGGGCCGATCCCAGGTGGCCAGCACAGAGCTGGAGGCGGGGCGGGTGGCGACCCCAGTCCCCTCGGGGTCCGTGCCTCCCCTTCGGGAGGGATGGATGGAGTCGAGGGGGACGCGGCCCTTCTGACTTCCCTGGGCCTCTCCAGAGCCCTTCACGGGGAGGATGGTGGGCAGGAGGCCGCCCAGGCCACAGTGGAAGAAGACTGGGATGCAGAGCTGGTGGAGGAGGAGGAGGAGGAGGAAGAGCTTGAATTAGACATCGAGGACCACGAGGAGGCTGAGTACCAGTCAGAAGAGGGGGAGGAAACTGAGGAAGAGGTCGAGGAGGAGGAAGAGACAGAAGAGGAGGACGAGCATGGGCAGGGAGGCGCGGGAGTGGTCGCGGGCCATGGGGCGCCCGCGGCGCAGTTTCAGTCCCTGCGCCGGGATGTGGCCCATTGCCTTGTGCCCCACGGCCACTACCACGTCCGTGTCGTGGCCAGGCCCCACGGCGAATTCGTGATGGTCAGTCGCTGCTCGCGACGGCCCTCGGACCCTGCAGAGGATGCCGCGCCTCCTCAGGGTCAGAAAGACCTGGGAGAGACAGGTGAGGTCTGGGGGGGCGAGTACCAGGCAGAGGGCCCCCCGCCCTGGGAGCTGCAGGAACCTGCAGAAGGGGCGGCATCCCAGAAGGCAGAGGAACCTGCGGCGGTGGTAGTGGAGGCCGAGTTGTGGGCGTGCGAGGTCCTGGCTGATGCCTCCGAGTCCTGGGAGGCTGGGGCGTGTGGACCCGACGACGGGGCCGAGGCTGGCGAGGGGCGGCCCAGTCCCCTGTCCCTTGCAGCCCCTGACTGGGCATCGGCCTCAAAGGCAGGGTGCAATCAGCGCTGGCCTCTGGCGGTTAAGCAGTGGGTCAAAGCTCTCAAAAACCTTCAGGCACGATATGCACAAGTAGAAGCCCAATTCTCTAAAGAACTTTAGGATCTTGAGAAAAAGTATTCTGCCTTCTACGAACTGAAGGGCAAACGAATGGCATACCTCACTTTTGGTTGACGGGCTTCTAAAAATGTTAAGATTCTTAGTAGGATGACCTGAGAAAATGATGAAATGGCACAGGGGCACTTTTCAGTGGTTGAGGAATCAATGAGGTTTGCGGTAGAGTTTGTCTTGAAATGGGGTGAACATTTTCCAGTGACGTTCTGGCAGAAACGTACAAAATTGCTCTCAGGATCAAATGATTTCAATCCCTTCTCCAAAGGGCCAGAAATAATCAGCAGCACAGTGTGTGTGAGATCTCCTGGAAAGAGGGGGAAAATGTTGTGAAAACTGTCAAGCAGCAGAAGTGTGAGGGCCAAGGAAGTGCTGTATCAACCAGTAGGAACATGACCAGCGAGTCTTCTTATTTATTTATTTATTTTCTGACATATTTCTCTTCTCCAGATCCTCCTGAGAGCAGAGAACTAGATTCTGCTGCTGATTTTAAATCGGGAAATGTTTCCCACCACCTTGGGATGCCAAAGTCCGTATCATTCGACACTAAAGAAGAGAGTGAATATCATTATGAAAATGCTGAGGAAGAGAAAGAGGATGGAAATGAAAAAGCAGAAGAAGGACCGAAGCTGGATATGGTCTCAGCAGAGGGCAGCTCTGGAGAATACAAGGTATTATTGTATAGTGCAACTGGTCGTGACATATACCTGTTACGGACAGCTTTATGTTTTGTTTTGTTTACATCCTTAATCTATTCTTTGTTTATCTTTTTAACATCTTTATGGGAGTATAATTGCTTTACAGTGGTGTGTTAGTTTCTGCTTTATAACAAAGTGAATCACCTATAGTATACCTATATCCCCATTTCTCTTCCCACTTGCGTCTCCCTCCCACCCTCCCTATCCCACCCGTCTAGGTGGTCACAGAGCTCCGAGCTGATCTCCCTGTGCTACGCAGCTGCTTCCCACTAGCTATCTATCATGTTTTTATTTTTTTTTTGTAAAGTAAATAAGAAAAAACTTGTTGCAATTTAGTTTTGGAAAAACAGTTTAATGTTAATAATGTACTTGTATTCTAGATGGTATGGAAAGAAGTGTGTTCTGAAATGTATTTCATTTACAGCCACAAGTCCATTGTCCTGGAGCTTTAAGTCTACTGCAGATGGGAAATTTATCAGACCTGGAAATAGAGACCTATATTTTTTAGGGGTCTAAAATATAGAGACCTATAGTTTTAGAGACTGGTCACCAGGAGAAGCAGCTAAAGCGACTAAGCTGTGCACTAGCTGTACCTTCATCACCTGGCCACAGAAATGAAGTCTCTTGGAATAGCAATGCCTTTGAGACGGTGACTCCTTACAAAGTAGTAAAAAGTTAAGGATTTCAAATAAGACTGCATTTCATGAGTAATTCACAAATATTAGTTCAATTTAGATGTTTTATTCAAAAGGAAAGAAAATTAGCCACAGTATTATTATTGGCTATCACTGAGTTGGTAATTCAATCGTAGTTTCTCTTTCTGCTACCCATTCATCTTTTCCTTTCTCTCTCTCATCTCTCTCTCTCTCTCAGTATCACACTCTTTCTTTCTCCCTTTCTTAATTTTCACACCTGTGGATGTTTGATAACAGCCTCATTCTCATTATACAGATACGGAAACTGAAGGTCTGGGATTATAAGGGATTTATGATTTGGTAAGGAGCATAGGCTCTTCAGGTGGAAAGACATTTAAATCACAGAGAGGCCTTTCAAGAAAAAAACTAACATATATAGTGGTTGGCAAGAGAGAGATGTGGTTGGTGTGATGAAATGATGTGCACCCTGACAACCAAGGGTCTGGGTTACAAGAAGAAAACATTTTGTTTTCTCCTTGGAGAGCCAGGAGATGTACATAGTATTGACTCATATTTAGAAAGTCCCTGGTGCATGTTATTGGTGTACAATTGTTAATTGACTCCTATCCCATCCTACAGTTGGAAGACATAAAAAGAAGTGGACAGCGAAAGAAAAGAAGAATTTGTCCTTCACGGAGATTCTAGTTTTCATTAGCCCACAACACAGATTTTGTTTCAAAGTTCAACATCCCAAAATGATATTAACTGCTATCTGACTTTATTCTTACCTTTTACATATAAATTTGACAGTATTGTTCACATTGAAAATAAAAGCTTGTTTGACATGAATAAGCTGCAGAGGTTTATTTTTTTAACATAAATAACACTGACTCCAATGTATCTTTGTTCTATTTATTTCGGCCCACCTTACTGTCATTGAAAGGGATTTCTTTCAAGTATTTGGTAAGCCTGTTTGACATCCTTTTATAGCAGCCTCAAATAAAATATTAGATTATAAACAACTTGTGTGATGATAGAGATGGTGGCCCAGCCTCTAGTATATGTTATTGAAAGAAACTGATGGATGACCTAGCTTGCCTGGGGACCAGATGGTGCTATTGGCCTGCCATGGAGCATCAGCATCAGCATCAACTGGGAACTTGTTTGAAATGCAAATTCTCAGACCCTGCCCCAGACCTACTGGATTGGATATTCTGAAGGTAGGCTGCTAGCCATCAGGTTTTTACAAGTCCTCCAAGTGCTACTGAAGCACACTAAAGTTTGAGAACCACTGCTTTAGAGCAGTGGGGGAAACGTTTAACTACACCTACAGTAGAACTAGCCTTAATTCACTGACTTGGTACTATTGCAAGTAAACTGAACAGGATGGTAAGATCTGGACTGAGGAAGGTACTAGAATTCTCAGGGGCCTGAGACACAAAGACCTCCCGGAGGGAGGTGTTAGTTTCCTAGGTTTACCGTAACAAATTACCACAAAGCAGGTGGCTTAAAACAACCGAAATTTATTCTCTCACAGTTCTGGAGGCTAGGAAGCCCAAAGTCAGGGTGCCAGCATGGTGGAGTTCTTGGTGAGGGCCCTCGTTTTGGCTTGAAGATAGCCGCCTTCTTCCTGTGGCTTCACGTTGGGGTGGTGGGAGGAGAGTACCATCTATGGTCTCTTCCTGTAAGGGCAATAATCCCAATGTGTGGACCCCAGCCTCCTGACCTTACCAAAACTGAATGACCTACCAAAGACCCAGTCTCCAAATACCATCTCCTGGGGGTGGGGTGGGGCTGGGGACGGGCTTCTCGTATGAATTTGGGAGGAAAGGGGTGTGCAGAATCCAGTGCAGAGCAGGTGCTCAGCCCAGTCTTTAAAAGAAATTCTCTCTCTCTCTCTCTCTCTCTCTCTCTCTCTCTCTCTCTCTCTCTCTGTCTCTCTTCCCTCCCTCTCTCTGTCTTCATTTCTTGGAGGCTGCAACTGAATTGGGGAGCCCTGATGAAACACTCTCCAGCTCCTGTCTTTACTGCTTCTTCCACTCTCCATTCTCACTGCATCCATATCGACTCTGTATGTCCTTTTCTAAGGAGCCTTAACAGCATGAAAACTTCCAAATTCTCTTGCTGTCTCCTGTGGGAGGTTTTAAGCGTTGCTGAGATTTGATCTATACACCTTCTGTCTCTCTCTCGTTTTTGAACTAAGTGTGTCTGTATCAGCGTGAGCTGCCCCAGGGTGGCAATTGGGGAACACATGCAGGTTCCCATACCCCAGGGTGCCGCCCTTTAGGCGCATTGTAGTTTTGCTCTTGCAGTGGTGGAATGAAAAGGAAGGGATTCCTGTGCGCTCACAGAGGCTGAGGGTGAGCTGGGTCTTTAAGGCCTCCAGGGAAACTGAAGACCTTGATCACTCATTGGACGGTGGTGCTGTCAATCCTTGGCTGCTGGCAAATGAGCTTAGAGTCGGTGCTGGAGGAAGTGGCCCCTCGTTGGCCCTTCTAAGTTTCGCCTCCCGTCACCAGCCAATCAAGCTCTTTCCCACCCTGTGCGCAGTGGCCTGGGCCCAGTCTCGCCCGGGCGCTCGGCGGGCAGGCCGTCCGCTCTTCCTGTAGCGGGGCTCCCAGAGGCATTTTCTCCGACTCTGGTGCCCTGGGCAGCTGGCTTCTCTGCAGCCCCCACCCCGTCCCGGAGGCCCCGCTACCAACAGTGTCCCCTCCCTCAGCGACACCCAGCCCGGTGGCCGCCATCTTCCCCGTGGTCATCACTGCAGCCCGATCCGTGTGTGGCGTGTCCCTCCTGCCATATCTGACACCGAGGAGCGTGGGCCGATCCCAGGTGGCCAGCACAGAGCTGGAGGCGGGGCGGGTGGCGACCCCAGTCCCCTCGGGGTCCGTGCCTCCCCTTCGGGAGGGATGGATGGAGTCGAGGGGGACGCGGCCCTTCTGACTTCCCTGGGCCTCTCCAGAGCCCTTCACGGGGAGGATGGTGGGCAGGAGGCCGCCCAGGCCACAGTGGAAGAAGACTGGGATGCAGAGCTGGTGGAGGAGGAGGAGGAGGAGGAAGAGCTTGAATTAGACATCGAGGACCACGAGGAGGCTGAGTACCAGTCAGAAGAGGGGGAGGAAACTGAGGAAGAGGTCGAGGAGGAGGAAGAGACAGAAGAGGAGGACGAGCATGGGCAGGGAGGCGCGGGAGTGGTCGCGGGCCATGGGGCGCCCGCGGCGCAGTTTCAGTCCCTGCGCCGGGATGTGGCCCATTGCCTTGTGCCCCACGGCCACTACCACGTCCGTGTCGTGGCCAGGCCCCACGGCGAATTCGTGATGGTCAGTCGCTGCTCGCGACGGCCCTCGGACCCTGCAGAGGATGCCGCGCCTCCTCAGGGTCAGAAAGACCTGGGAGAGACAGGTGAGGTCTGGGGGGGCGAGTACCAGGCAGAGGGCCCCCCGCCCTGGGAGCTGCAGGAACCTGCAGAAGGGGCGGCATCCCAGAAGGCAGAGGAACCTGCGGCGGTGGTAGTGGAGGCCGAGTTGTGGGCGTGCGAGGTCCTGGCTGATGCCTCCGAGTCCTGGGAGGCTGGGGCGTGTGGACCCGACGACGGGGCCGAGGCTGGCGAGGGGCGGCCCAGTCCCCTGTCCCTTGCAGCCCCTGACTGGGCATCGGCCTCAAAGGCAGGGTGCAATCAGCGCTGGCCTCTGGCGGTTAAGCAGTGGGTCAAAGCTCTCAAAAACCTTCAGGCACGATATGCACAAGTAGAAGCCCAATTCTCTAAAGAACTTTAGGATCTTGAGAAAAAGTATTCTGCCTTCTACGAACTGAAGGGCAAACGAATGGCATACCTCACTTTTGGTTGACGGGCTTCTAAAAATGTTAAGATTCTTAGTAGGATGACCTGAGAAAATGATGAAATGGCACAGGGGCACTTTTCAGTGGTTGAGGAATCAATGAGGTTTGCGGTAGAGTTTGTCTTGAAATGGGGTGAACATTTTCCAGTGACGTTCTGGCAGAAACGTACAAAATTGCTCTCAGGATCAAATGATTTCAATCCCTTCTCCAAAGGGCCAGAAATAATCAGCAGCACAGTGTGTGTGAGATCTCCTGGAAAGAGGGGGAAAATGTTGTGAAAACTGTCAAGCAGCAGAAGTGTGAGGGCCAAGGAAGTGCTGTATCAACCAGTAGGAACATGACCAGCGAGTCTTCTTATTTATTTATTTATTTTCTGACATATTTCTCTTCTCCAGATCCTCCTGAGAGCAGAGAACTAGATTCTGCTGCTGATTTTAAATCGGGAAATGTTTCCCACCACCTTGGGATGCCAAAGTCCGTATCATTCGACACTAAAGAAGAGAGTGAATATCATTATGAAAATGCTGAGGAAGAGAAAGAGGATGGAAATGAAAAAGCAGAAGAAGGACCGAAGCTGGATATGGTCTCAGCAGAGGGCAGCTCTGGAGAATACAAGGTATTATTGTATAGTGCAACTGGTCGTGACATATACCTGTTACTGACAGCTTTATGTTTTGTTTTGTTTACATCCTTAATCGATTTTTTGTTTATCTTTTTAACATCTTTATGGGAGTATAATTGCTTTACAGGGGTGTGTTAGTTTCTGCTTTATAACAAAGTGAATCACCTATAGTATACCTATATCCCCATTTCTCTTCCCACTTGCGTCTCCATCCCACCCTCCCTATCCCACCCGTCTAGGTGGTCACAGAGCTCCGAGCTGATCTCCCTGTGCTACGCAGCTGCTTCCCACTAGCTATCTATCATGTTTTTATTTTTTTTTGTAAAGTAAATAAGAAAAAACTTGTTGCAATTTAGTTTTGGAAAAACAGTTTAATGTTAATAATGTACTTGTATTCTAGATGGTATGGAAAGAAGTGTGTTCTGAAATGTATTTCATTTACAGCCACAAGTCCATTGTCCTGGAGCTTTAAGTCTACTGCAGATGGGAAATTTATCAGACCTGGAAATAGAGACCTATATTTTTTAGGGGTCTAAAATATAGAGACCTATAGTTTTAGAGACTGGTCACCAGGAGAAGCAGCTAAAGCGACTAAGCTGTGCACTAGCTGTACCTTCATCACCTGGCCACAGAAATGAAGTCTCTTGGAATAGCAATGCCTTTGAGACGGTGACTCCTTACAAAGTAGTAAAAAGTTAAGGATTTCAAATAAGACTGCATTTCATGAGTAATTCACAAATATTAGTTCAATTTAGATGTTTTATTCAAAAGGAAAGAAAATTAGCCACAGTATTATTATTGGCTATCACTGAGTTGGTAATTCAATCGTAGTTTCTCTTTCTGCTACCCATTCATCTTTTCCTTTCTCTCATCTCTCTCTCTCTCTCAGTATCACACTCTTTCTTTCTCTCTTTCTTAATTTTCACACCTGTGGATGTTTGATAACAGCCTCATTCTCATTATACAGATACGGAAACTGAAGGTCTGGGATTATAAGGGATTTATGATTTGGTAAGGAGCATAGGCTCTTAAGGTGGAAAGACATTTAAATCACAGAGAGGCCTTTCAAGAAAAAAACTAACATATATAGTGGTTGGCAAGAGAGAGATGTGGTTGGTGTGATGAAATGATGTGCACCCTGACAACCAAGGGTCTGGGTTACAAGAAGAAAACATTTTGTTTTCTCCTTGGAGAGCCAGGAGATGTACATAGTATTGACTCATATTTAGAAAGTCCCTGGTGCATGTTATTGGTGTACAATTGTTAATTGACTCCTATCCCATCCTACAGTTGGAAGACATAAAAAGAAGTGGACAGCGAAAGAAAAGAAGAATTTGTCCTTCACGGAGATTCTAGTTTTCATTAGCCCACAACACAGATTTTGTTTCAAAGTTCAACATCCCAAAATGATATTAACTGCTATCTGACTTTATTCTTACCTTTTACATATAAATTTGACAGTATTGTTCACATTGAAAATAAAAGCTTGTTTGACATGAATAAGCTGCAGAGGTTTATTTTTTTAACATAAATAACACTGACTCCAATGTATCTTTGTTCTATTTATTTCGGCCCACCTTACTGTCATTGAAAGGGATTTCTTTCAAGTATTTGGTAAGCCTGTTTGACATCCTTTTATAGCAGCCTCAAATAAAATATTAGATTATAAACAACTTGTGTGATGATAGAGATGGTGGCCCAGCCTCTAGTATATGTTATTGAAAGAAACTGATGGATGACCTAGCTTGCCTGGGGACCAGATGGTGCTATTGGCCTGCCATGGAGCAGCAGCATCAGCATCAGCATCAGCATCAACTGGGAACTTGTTTGAAATGCAAATTCTCAGACCCTGCCCCAGACCTACTGGACTGGATATTCTGAAGGTAGGCTGCTAGCCATCAGGTTTTTACAAGTCCTCCAAGTGCTACTGAAGCACACTAAAGTTTGAGAACCACTGCTTTAGAGCAGTGGGGGAAACGTTTAACTACACCTACAGTAGAACTAGCCTTAATTCACTGACTTGGTACTATTGCAAGTAAACTGAACAGGATGGTAAGATCTGGACTGAGGAAGGTACTAGAATTCTCAGGGGCCTGAGACACAAAGACCTCCCGGAGGGAGGTGTTAGTTTCCTAGGTTTACCGTAACAAATTACCACAAAGCAGGTGGCTTAAAACAACCGAAATTTATTCTCTCGCAGTTCTGGAGGCTAGGAAGCCCAAAGTCAGGGTGCCAGCATGGTGGAGTTCTTGGTGAGGGCCCTCGTTTTGGCTTGAAGATAGCCGCCTTCTTCCTGTGGCTTCACGTTGGGGTGGTGGGAGGAGAGTACCATCTATGGTCTCTTCCTGTAAGGGCAATAATCCCAATGTGTGGACCCCAGCCTCCTGACCTTACCAAAACTGAATGACCTACCAAAGACCCAGTCTCCAAATACCATCTCCTGGGGGTGGGGTGGGGCTGGGGACGGGCTTCTCGTATGAATTTGGGAGGCAAGGGGTGTGCAGAATCCAGTGCAGAGCAGGTGCTCAGCCCAGTCTTTAAAAGAAATTCTCTCTCTCTCTCTCTCTCTCTCTCTCTCTCTCTCTCTCTCTCTCTCTGTCTCTCTTCCCTCCCTCTCTCTGTCTTCATTTCTTGGAGGCTGCAACTGAATTGGGGAGCCCTGATGAAACACTCTCCAGCTCCTGTCTTTACTGCTTCTTCCACTCTCCATTCTCACTGCATCCATATCGACTCTGTATGTCCTTTTCTAAGGAGCCTTAACAGCATGAAAACCTCCAAATTCTCTTGCTGTCTCCTGTGGGAGGTTTTAAGCGTTGCTGAGATTTGATCTATACACCTTCTGTCTCTCTCTCGTTTTTGAACTAAGTGTGTCTGTATCAGCGTGGGCTGCCCCAGGGTGGCAATTGGGGAACACATGCAGGTTCCCATACCCCAGGGTGCCGCCCTTTAGGCGCATTGTAGTTTTGCTCTTGCAGTGGTGGAATGAAAAGGAAGGGATTCCTGTGCGCTCACAGAGGCTGAGGGTGAGCTGGGTCTTTAAGGCCTCCAGGGAAACTGAAGACCTTGATCACTCATTGGACGGTGGTGCTGTCAATCCTTGGCTGCTGGCAAATGAGCTTAGAGTCGGTGCTGGAGGAAGTGGCCCCTCGTTGGCCCTTCTAAGTTTCGCCTCCCGTCACCAGCCAATCAAGCTCTTTCCCACCCTGTGCGCAGTGGCCTGGGCCCAGTCTCGCCCGGGCGCTCGGCGGGCAGGCCGTCCGCTCTTCCTGTAGCGGGGCTCCCAGAGGCATTTTCTCCGACTCTGGTGCCCTGGGCAGCTGGCTTCTCTGCAGCCCCCACCCCGTCCCGGAGGCCCCGCTACCAACAGTGTCCCCTCCCTCAGCGACACCCAGCCCGGTGGCCGCCATCTTCCCCGTGGTCATCACTGCAGCCCGATCCGTGTGTGGCGTGTCCCTCCTGCCATATCTGACACCGAGGAGCGTGGGCCGATCCCAGGTGGCCAGGACAGAGCTGGAGGCGGGGCGGGTGGCGACCCCAGTCCCCTCGGGGTCCGTGCCTCCCCTTCGGGAGGGATGGATGGAGTCGAGGGGGACGCGGCCCTTCTGACTTCCCTGGGCCTCTCCAGAGCCCTTCACGGGGAGGATGGTGGGCAGGAGGCCGCCCAGGCCACAGTGGAAGAAGACTGGGATGCAGAGCTGGTGGAGGAGGAGGAGGAGGAGGAAGAGCTTGAATTAGACATCGAGGACCACGAGGAGGCTGAGTACCAGTCAGAAGAGGGGGAGGAAACTGAGGAAGAGGTCGAGGAGGAGGAAGAGACAGAAGAGGAGGACGAGCATGGGCAGGGAGGCGCGGGAGTGGTCGCGGGCCATGGGGCGCCCGCGGCGCAGTTTCAGTCCCTGCGCCGGGATGTGGCCCATTGCCTTGTGCCCCACGGCCACTACCACGTCCGTGTCGTGGCCAGGCCCCACGGCGAATTCGTGATGGTCAGTCGCTGCTCGCGACGGCCCTCGGACCCTGCAGAGGATGCCGCGCCTCCTCAGGGTCAGAAAGACCTGGGAGAGACAGGTGAGGTCTGGGGGGGCGAGTACCAGGCAGAGGGCCCCCCGCCCTGGGAGCTGCAGGAACCTGCAGAAGGGGCGGCATCCCAGAAGGCAGAGGAACCTGCGGCGGTGGTAGTGGAGGCCGAGTTGTGGGCGTGCGAGGTCCTGGCTGATGCCTCCGAGTCCTGGGAGGCTGGGGCGTGTGGACCCGACGACGGGGCCGAGGCTGGCGAGGGGCGGCCCAGTCCCCTGTCCCTTGCAGCCCCTGACTGGGCATCGGCCTCAAAGGCAGGGTGCAATCAGCGCTGGCCTCTGGCGGTTAAGCAGTGGGTCAAAGCTCTCAAAAACCTTCAGGCACGATATGCACAAGTAGAAGCCCAATTCTCTAAAGAACTTTAGGATCTTGAGAAAAAGTATTCTGCCTTCTACGAACTGAAGGGCAAACGAATGGCATACCTCACTTTTGGTTGACGGGCTTCTAAAAATGTTAAGATTCTTAGTAGGATGACCTGAGAAAATGATGAAATGGCACAGGGGCACTTTTCAGTGGTTGAGGAATCAATGAGGTTTGCGGTAGAGTTTGTCTTGAAATGGGGTGAACATTTTCCAGTGACGTTCTGGCAGAAACGTACAAAATTGCTCTCAGGATCAAATGATTTCAATCCCTTCTCCAAAGGGCCAGAAATAATCAGCAGCACAGTGTGTGTGAGATCTCCTGGAAAGAGGGGGAAAATGTTGTGAAAACTGTCAAGCAGCAGAAGTGTGAGGGCCAAGGAAGTGCTGTATCAACCAGTAGGAACATGACCAGCGAGTCTTCTTATTTATTTATTTATTTTCTGACATATTTCTCTTCTCCAGATCCTCCTGAGAGCAGAGAACTAGATTCTGCTGCTGATTTTAAATCGGGAAATGTTTCCCACCACCTTGGGATGCCAAAGTCCGTATCATTCGACACTAAAGAAGAGAGTGAATATCATTATGAAAATGCTGAGGAAGAGAAAGAGGATGGAAATGAAAAAGCAGAAGAAGGACCGAAGCTGGATATGGTCTCAGCAGAGGGCAGCTCTGGAGAATACAAGGTATTATTGTATAGTGCAACTGGTCGTGACATATACCTGTTACTGACAGCTTTATGTTTTGTTTTGTTTACATCCTTAATCTATTTTTTGTTTATCTTTTTAACATCTTTATGGGAGTATAATTGCTTTACAGGGGTGTGTTAGTTTCTGCTTTATAACAAAGTGAATCACCTATAGTATACCTATATCCCCATTTCTCTTCCCACTTGCGTCTCCCTCCCACCCTCCCTATCCCACCCGTCTAGGTGGTCACAGAGCTCCGAGCTGATCTCCCTGTGCTACGCAGCTGCTTCCCACTAGCTATCTATCATGTTTTTATTTTTTTTTTGTAAAGTAAATAAGAAAAAACTTGTTGCAATTTAGTTTTGGAAAAACAGTTTAATGTTAATAATGTACTTGTATTCTAGATGGTATGGAAAGAAGTGTGTTCTGAAATGTATTTCATTTACAGCCACAAGTCCATTGTCCTGGAGCTTTAAGTCTACTGCAGATGGGAAATTTATCAGACCTGGAAATAGAGACCTATATTTTTTAGGGGTCTAAAATATAGAGACCTATAGTTTTAGAGACTGGTCACCAGGAGAAGCAGCTAAAGCGACTAAGCTGTGCACTAGCTGTACCTTCATCACCTGGCCACAGAAATGAAGTCTCTTGGAATAGCAATGCCTTTGAGACGGTGACTCCTTACAAAGTAGTAAAAAGTTAAGGATTTCAAATAAGACTGCATTTCATGAGTAATTCACAAATATTAGTTCAATTTAGATGTTTTATTCAAAAGGAAAGAAAATTAGCCACAGTATTATTATTGGCTATCACTGAGTTGGTAATTCAATCGTAGTTTCTCTTTCTGCTACCCATTCATCTTTTCCTTTCTCTCTCTCATCTCTCTCTCTCTCTCAGTATCACACTCTTTCTTTCTCCCTTTCTTAATTTTCACACCTGTGGATGTTTGATAACAGCCTCATTCTCATTATACAGATACGGAAACTGAAGGTCTGGGATTATAAGGGATTTATGATTTGGTAAGGAGCATAGGCTCTTCAGGTGGAAAGACATTTAAATCACAGAGAGGCCTTTCAAGAAAAAAACTAACATATATAGTGGTTGGCAAGAGAGAGATGTGGTTGGTGTGATGAAATGATGTGCACCCTGACAACCAAGGGTCTGGGTTACAAGAAGAAAACATTTTGTTTTCTCCTTGGAGAGCCAGGAGATGTACATAGTATTGACTCATATTTAGAAAGTCCCTGGTGCATGTTATTGGTGTACAATTGTTAATTGACTCCTATCCCATCCTACAGTTGGAAGACATAAAAAGAAGTGGACAGCGAAAGAAAAGAAGAATTTGTCCTTCACGGAGATTCTAGTTTTCATTAGCCCACAACACAGATTTTGTTTCAAAGTTCAACATCCCAAAATGATATTAACTGCTATCTGACTTTATTCTTACCTTTTACATATAAATTTGACAGTATTGTTCACATTGAAAATAAAAGCTTGTTTGACATGAATAAGCTGCAGAGGTTTATTTTTTTAACATAAATAACACTGACTCCAATGTATCTTTGTTCTATTTATTTCGGCCCACCTTACTGTCATTGAAAGGGATTTCTTTCAAGTATTTGGTAAGCCTGTTTGACATCCTTTTATAGCAGCCTCAAATAAAATATTAGATTATAAACAACTTGTGTGATGATAGAGATGGTGGCCCAGCCTCTAGTATATGTTATTGAAAGAAACTGATGGATGACCTAGCTTGCCTGGGGACCAGATGGTGCTATTGGCCTGCCATGGAGCATCAGCATCAGCATCAACTGGGAACTTGTTTGAAATGCAAATTCTCAGACCCTGCCCCAGACCTACTGGATTGGATATTCTGAAGGTAGGCTGCTAGCCATCAGGTTTTTACAAGTCCTCCAAGTGCTACTGAAGCACACTAAAGTTTGAGAACCACTGCTTTAGAGCAGTGGGGGAAACGTTTAACTACACCTACAGTAGAACTAGCCTTAATTCACTGACTTGGTACTATTGCAAGTAAACTGAACAGGATGGTAAGATCTGGACTGAGGAAGGTACTAGAATTCTCAGGGGCCTGAGACACAAAGACCTCCCGGAGGGAGGTGTTAGTTTCCTAGGTTTACCGTAACAAATTACCACAAAGCAGGTGGCTTAAAACAACCGAAATTTATTCTCTCGCAGTTCTGGAGGCTAGGAAGCCCAAAGTCAGGGTGCCAGCATGGTGGAGTTCTTGGTGAGGGCCCTCGTTTTGGCTTGAAGATAGCCGCCTTCTTCCTGTGGCTTCACGTTGGGGTGGTGGGAGGAGAGTACCATCTATGGTCTCTTCCTGTAAGGGCAATAATCCCAATGTGTGGACCCCAGCCTCCTGACCTTACCAAAACTGAATGACCTACCAAAGACCCAGTCTCCAAATACCATCTCCTGGGGGTGGGGTGGGGCTGGGGACGGGCTTCTCGTATGAATTTGGGAGGAAAGGGGTGTGCAGAATCCAGTGCAGAGCAGGTGCTCAGCCCAGTCTTTAAAAGAAATTCTCTCTCTCTCTCTCTCTCTCTCTCTCTCTCTCTCTCTCTGTCTCTCTTCCCTCCCTCTCTCTGTCTTCATTTCTTGGAGGCTGCAACTGAATTGGGGAGCCCTGATGAAACACTCTCCAGCTCCTGTCTTTACTGCTTCTTCCACTCTCCATTCTCACTGCATCCATATCGACTCTGTATGTCCTTTTCTAAGGAGCCTTAACAGCATGAAAACTTCCAAATTCTCTTGCTGTCTCCTGTGGGAGGTTTTAAGCGTTGCTGAGATTTGATCTATACACCTTCTGTCTCTCTCTCGTTTTTGAACTAAGTGTGTCTGTATCAGCGTGAGCTGCCCCAGGGTGGCAATTGGGGAACACATGCAGGTTCCCATACCCCAGGGTGCCGCCCTTTAGGCGCATTGTAGTTTTGCTCTTGCAGTGGTGGAATGAAAAGGAAGGGATTCCTGTGCGCTCACAGAGGCTGAGGGTGAGCTGGGCCTTTAAGGCCTCCAGGGAAACTGAAGACCTTGATCACTCATTGGACGGTGGTGCTGTCAATCCTTGGCTGCTGGCAATTGAGCTTAGAGTCGGTGCTGGAGGAAGTGGCCCCTCGTTGGCCCTTCTAAGTTTCGCCTCCCGTCACCAGCCAATCAAGCTCTTTCCCACCCTGTGCGCAGTGGCCTGGGCCCAGTCTCGCCGGGGCGCTCGGCGGGCAGGCCGTCCGCTCTTCCTGTAGCGGGGCTCCCAGAGGCATTTTCTCCGACTCTGGTGCCCTGGGCAGCTGGCTTCTCTGCAGCCCCCACCCCGTCCCGGAGGCCCCGCTACCAACAGTGTCCCCTCCCTCAGCGACACCCAGCCCGGTGGCCGCCATCTTCCCCGTGGTCATCACTGCAGCCCGATCCGTGTGTGGCGTGTCCCTCCTGCCATATCTGACACCGAGGAGCGTGGGCCGATCCCAGGTGGCCAGGACAGAGCTGGAGGCGGGGCGGGTGGCGACCCCAGTCCCCTCGGGGTCCGTGCCTCCCCTTCGGGAGGGATGGATGGAGTCGAGGGGGACGCGGCCCTTCTGACTTCCCTGGGCCTCTCCAGAGCCCTTCACGGGGAGGATGGTGGGCAGGAGGCCGCCCAGGCCACAGTGGAAGAAGACTGGGATGCAGAGCTGGTGGAGGAGGAGGAGGAGGAGGAAGAGCTTGAATTAGACATCGAGGACCACGAGGAGGCTGAGTACCAGTCAGAAGAGGGGGAGGAAACTGAGGAAGAGGTCGAGGAGGAGGAAGAGACAGAAGAGGAGGACGAGCATGGGCAGGGAGGCGCGGGAGTGGTCGCGGGCCATGGGGCGCCCGCGGCGCAGTTTCAGTCCCTGCGCCGGGATGTGGCCCATTGCCTTGTGCCCCACGGCCACTACCACGTCCGTGTCGTGGCCAGGCCCCACGGCGAATTCGTGATGGTCAGTCGCTGCTCGCGACGGCCCTCGGACCCTGCAGAGGATGCCGCGCCTCCTCAGGGTCAGAAAGACCTGGGAGAGACAGGTGAGGTCTGGGGGGGCGAGTACCAGGCAGAGGGCCCCCCGCCCTGGGAGCTGCAGGAACCTGCAGAAGGGGCGGCATCCCAGAAGGCAGAGGAACCTGCGGCGGTGGTAGTGGAGGCCGAGTTGTGGGCGTGCGAGGTCCTGGCTGATGCCTCCGAGTCCTGGGAGGCTGGGGCGTGTGGACCCGACGACGGGGCCGAGGCTGGCGAGGGGCGGCCCAGTCCCCTGTCCCTTGCAGCCCCTGACTGGGCATCGGCCTCAAAGGCAGGGTGCAATCAGCGCTGGCCTCTGGCGGTTAAGCAGTGGGTCAAAGCTCTCAAAAACCTTCAGGCACGATATGCACAAGTAGAAGCCCAATTCTCTAAAGAACTTTAGGATCTTGAGAAAAAGTATTCTGCCTTCTACGAACTGAAGGGCAAACGAATGGCATACCTCACTTTTGGTTGACGGGCTTGTAAAAATGTTAAGATTCTTAGTAGGATGACCTGAGAAAATGATGAAATGGCACAGGGGCACTTTTCAGTGGTTGAGGAATCAATGAGGTTTGCGGTAGAGTTTGTCTTGAAATGGGGTGAACATTTTCCAGTGACGTTCTGGCAGAAACGTACAAAATTGCTCTCAGGATCAAATGATTTCAATCCCTTCTCCAAAGGGCCAGAAATAATCAGCAGCACAGTGTGTGTGAGATCTCCTGGAAAGAGGGGGAAAATGTTGTGAAAACTGTCAAGCAGCAGAAGTGTGAGGGCCAAGGAAGTGCTGTATCAACCAGTAGGAACATGACCAGCGAGTCTTCTTATTTATTTATTTATTTTCTGACATATTTCTCTTCTCCAGATCCTCCTGAGAGCAGAGAACTAGATTCTGCTGCTGATTTTAAATCGGGAAATGTTTCCCACCACCTTGGGATGCCAAAGTCCGTATCATTCGACACTAAAGAAGAGAGTGAATATCATTATGAAAATGCTGAGGAAGAGAAAGAGGATGGAAATGAAAAAGCAGAAGAAGGACCGAAGCTGGATATGGTCTCAGCAGAGGGCAGCTCTGGAGAATACAAGGTATTATTGTATAGTGCAACTGGTCGTGACATATACCTGTTACTGACAGCTTTATGTTTTGTTTTGTTTACATCCTTAATCTATTTTTTGTTTATCTTTTTAACATCTTTATGGGAGTATAATTGCTTTACAGGGGTGTGTTAGTTTCTGCTTTATAACAAAGTGAATCACCTATAGTATACCTATATCCCCATTTCTCTTCCCACTTGCGTCTCCCTCCCACCCTCCCTATCCCACCCGTCTAGGTGGTCACAGAGCTCCGAGCTGATCTCCCTGTGCTACGCAGCTGCTTCCCACTAGCTATCTATCATGTTTTTATTTTTTTTTTGTAAAGTAAATAAGAAAAAACTTGTTGCAATTTAGTTTTGGAAAAACAGTTTAATGTTAATAATGTACTTGTATTCTAGATGGTATGGAAAGAAGTGTGTTCTGAAATGTATTTCATTTACAGCCACAAGTCCATTGTCCTGGAGCTTTAAGTCTACTGCAGATGGGAAATTTATCAGACCTAGAAATAGAGACCTATATTTTTTAGGGGTCTAAAATATAGAGACCTATAGTTTTAGAGACTGGTCACCAGGAGAAGCAGCTAAAGCGACTAAGCTGTGCACTAGCTGTACCTTCATCACCTGGCCACAGAAATGAAGTCTCTTGGAATAGCAATGCCTTTGAGACGGTGACTCCTTACAAAGTAGTAAAAAGTTAAGGATTTCAAATAAGACTGCATTTCATGAGTAATTCACAAATATTAGTTCAATTTAGATGTTTTATTCAAAAGGAAAGAAAATTAGCCACAGTATTATTATTGGCTATCACTGAGTTGGTAATTCAATCGTAGTTTCTCTTTCTGCTACCCATTCATCTTTTCCTTTCTCTCTCTCATCTCTCTCTCTCTCTCAGTATCACACTCTTTCTTTCTCCCTTTCTTAATTTTCACACCTGTGGATGTTTGATAACAGCCTCATTCTCATTATACAGATACGGAAACTGAAGGTCTGGGATTATAAGGGATTTATGATTTGGTAAGGAGCATAGGCTCTTCAGGTGGAAAGACATTTAAATCACAGAGAGGCCTTTCAAGAAAAAAACTAACATATATAGTGGTTGGCAAGAGAGAGATGTGGTTGGTGTGATGAAATGATGTGCACCCTGACAACCAAGGGTCAGGGTTACAAGAAGAAAACATTTTGTTTTCTCCTTGGAGAGCCAGGAGATGTACATAGTATTGACTCATATTTAGAAAGTCCCTGGTGCATGTTATTGGTGTACAATTGTTAATTGACTCCTATCCCATCCTACAGTTGGAAGACATAAAAAGAAGTGGACAGCGAAAGAAAAGAAGAATTTGTCCTTCACGGAGATTCTAGTTTTCATTAGCCCACAACACAGATTTTGTTTCAAAGTTCAACATCCCAAAATGATATTAACTGCTATCTGACTTTATTCTTACCTTTTACATATAAATTTGACAGTATTGTTCACATTGAAAATAAAAGCTTGTTTGACATGAATAAGCTGCAGAGGTTTATTTTTTTAACATAAATAACACTGACTCCAATGTATCTTTGTTCTATTTATTTCGGCCCACCTTACTGTCATTGAAAGGGATTTCTTTCAAGTATTTGGTAAGCCTGTTTGACATCCTTTTATAGCAGCCTCAAATAAAATATTAGATTATAAACAACTTGTGTGATGATAGAGATGGTGGCCCAGCCTCTAGTATATGTTATTGAAAGAAACTGATGGATGACCTAGCTTGCCTGGGGACCAGATGGTGCTATTGGCCTGCCATGGAGCATCAGCATCAGCATCAACTGGGAACTTGTTTGAAATGCAAATTCTCAGACCCTGCCCCAGACCTACTGGATTGGATATTCTGAAGGTAGGCTGCTAGCCATCAGGTTTTTACAAGTCCTCCAAGTGCTACTGAAGCACACTAAAGTTTGAGAACCACTGCTTTAGAGCAGTGGGGGAAACGTTTAACTACACCTACAGTAGAACTAGCCTTAATTCACTGACTTGGTACTATTGCAAGTAAACTGAACAGGATGGTAAGATCTGGACTGAGGAAGGTACTAGAATTCTCAGGGGCCTGAGACACAAAGACCTCCCGGAGGGAGGTGTTAGTTTCCTAGGTTTACCGTAACAAATTACCACAAAGCAGGTGGCTTAAAACAACCGAAATTTATTCTCTCACAGTTCTGGAGGCTAGGAAGCCCAAAGTCAGGGTGCCAGCATGGTGGAGTTCTTGGTGAGGGCCCTCGTTTTGGCTTGAAGATAGCCGCCTTCTTCCTGTGGCTTCACGTTGGGGTGGTGGGAGGAGAGTACCATCTATGGTCTCTTCCTGTAAGGGCAATAATCCCAATGTGTGGACCCCAGCCTCCTGACCTTACCAAAACTGAATGACCTACCAAAGACCCAGTCTCCAAATACCATCTCCTGGGGGTGGGGTGGGGCTGGGGACGGGCTTCTCGTATGAATTTGGGAGGAAAGGGGTGTGCAGAATCCAGTGCAGAGCAGGTGCTCAGCCCAGTCTTTAAAAGAAATTCTCTCTCTCTCTCTCTCTCTCTCTCTCTCTCTCTCTCTCTCTCTGTCTCTCTTCCCTCCCTCTCTCTGTCTTCATTTCTTGGAGGCTGCAACTGAATTGGGGAGCCCTGATGAAACACTCTCCAGCTCCTGTCTTTACTGCTTCTTCCACTCTCCATTCTCACTGCATCCATATCGACTCTGTATGTCCTTTTCTAAGGAGCCTTAACAGCATGAAAACTTCCAAATTCTCTTGCTGTCTCCTGTGGGAGGTTTTAAGCGTTGCTGAGATTTGATCTATACACCTTCTGTCTCTCTCTCGTTTTTGAACTAAGTGTGTCTGTATCAGCGTGAGCTGCCCCAGGGTGGCAATTGGGGAACACATGCAGGTTCCCATACCCCAGGGTGCCGCCCTTTAGGCGCATTGTAGTTTTGCTCTTGCAGTGGTGGAATGAAAAGGAAGGGATTCCTGTGCGCTCACAGAGGCTGAGGGTGAGCTGGGTCTTTAAGGCCTCCAGGGAAACTGAAGACCTTGATCACTCATTGGACGGTGGTGCTGTCAATCCTTGGCTGCTGGCAAATGAGCTTAGAGTCGGTGCTGGAGGAAGTGGCCCCTCGTTGGCCCTTCTAAGTTTCGCCTCCCGTCACCAGCCAATCAAGCTCTTTCCCACCCTGTGCGCAGTGGCCTGGGCCCAGTCTCGCCCGGGCGCTCGGCGGGCAGGCCGTCCGCTCTTCCTGTAGCGGGGCTCCCAGAGGCATTTTCTCCGACTCTGGTGCCCTGGGCAGCTGGCTTCTCTGCAGCCCCCACCCCGTCCCGGAGGCCCCGCTACCAACAGTGTCCCCTCCCTCAGCGACACCCAGCCCGGTGGCCGCCATCTTCCCCGTGGTCATCACTGCAGCCCAATCCGTGTGTGGCGTGTCCCTCCTGCCATATCTGACACCGAGGAGCGTGGGCCGATCCCAGGTGGCCAGGACAGAGCTGGAGGCGGGGCGGGTGGCGACCCCAGTCCCCTCGGGGTCCGTGCCTCCCCTTCGGGAGGGATGGATGGAGTCGAGGGGGACGCGGCCCTTCTGACTTCCCTGGGCCTCTCCAGAGCCCTTCACGGGGAGGATGGTGGGCAGGAGGCCGCCCAGGCCACAGTGGAAGAAGACTGGGATGCAGAGCTGGTGGAGGAGGAGGAGGAGGAGGAAGAGCTTGAATTAGACATCGAGGACCACGAGGAGGCTGAGTACCAGTCAGAAGAGGGGGAGGAAACTGAGGAAGAGGTCGAGGAGGAGGAAGAGACAGAAGAGGAGGACGAGCATGGGCAGGGAGGCGCGGGAGTGGTCGCGGGCCATGGGGCGCCCGCGGCGCAGTTTCAGTCCCTGCGCCGGGATGTGGCCCATTGCCTTGTGCCCCACGGCCACTACCACGTCCGTGTCGTGGCCAGGCCCCACGGCGAATTCGTGATGGTCAGTCGCTGCTCGCGACGGCCCTCGGACCCTGCAGAGGATGCCGCGCCTCCTCAGGGTCAGAAAGACCTGGGAGAGACAGGTGAGGTCTGGGGGGGCGAGTACCAGGCAGAGGGCCCCCCGCCCTGGGAGCTGCAGGAACCTGCAGAAGGGGCGGCATCCCAGAAGGCAGAGGAACCTGCGGCGGTGGTAGTGGAGGCCGAGTTGTGGGCGTGCGAGGTCCTGGCTGATGCCTCCGAGTCCTGGGAGGCTGGGGCGTGTGGACCCGACGACGGGGCCGAGGCTGGCGAGGGGCGGCCCAGTCCCCTGTCCCTTGCAGCCCCTGACTGGGCATCGGCCTCAAAGGCAGGGTGCAATCAGCGCTGGCCTCTGGCGGTTAAGCAGTGGGTCAAAGCTCTCAAAAACCTTCAGGCACGATATGCACAAGTAGAAGCCCAATTCTCTAAAGAACTTTAGGATCTTGAGAAAAAGTATTCTGCCTTCTACGAACTGAAGGGCAAACGAATGGCATACCTCACTTTTGGTTGACGGGCTTCTAAAAATGTTAAGATTCTTAGTAGGATGACCTGAGAAAATGATGAAATGGCACAGGGGCACTTTTCAGTGGTTGAGGAATCAATGAGGTTTGCGGTAGAGTTTGTCTTGAAATGGGGTGAACATTTTCCAGTGACGTTCTGGCAGAAACGTACAAAATTGCTCTCAGGATCAAATGATTTCAATCCCTTCTCCAAAGGGCCAGAAATAATCAGCAGCACAGTGTGTGTGAGATCTCCTGGAAAGAGGGGGAAAATGTTGTGAAAACTGTCAAGCAGCAGAAGTGTGAGGGCCAAGGAAGTGCTGTATCAACCAGTAGGAACATGACCAGCGAGTCTTCTTATTTATTTATTTATTTTCTGACATATTTCTCTTCTCCAGATCCTCCTGAGAGCAGAGAACTAGATTCTGCTGCTGATTTTAAATCGGGAAATGTTTCCCACCACCTTGGGATGCCAAAGTCCGTATCATTCGACACTAAAGAAGAGAGTGAATATCATTATGAAAATGCTGAGGAAGAGAAAGAGGATGGAAATGAAAAAGCAGAAGAAGGACCGAAGCTGGATATGGTCTCAGCAGAGGGCAGCTCTGGAGAATACAAGGTATTATTGTATAGTGCAACTGGTCGTGACATATACCTGTTACTGACAGCTTTATGTTTTGTTTTGTTTACATCCTTAATCTATTTTTTGTTTATCTTTTTAACATCTTTATGGGAGTATAATTGCTTTACAGGGGTGTGTTAGTTTCTGCTTTATAACAAAGTGAATCACCTATAGTATACCTATATCCCCATTTCTCTTCCCACTTGCGTCTCCCTCCCACCCTCCCTATCCCACCCGTCTAGGTGGTCACAGAGCTCCGAGCTGATCTCCCTGTGCTACGCAGCTGCTTCCCACTAGCTATCTATCATGTTTTTATTTTTTTTTTGTAAAGTAAATAAGAAAAAACTTGTTGCAATTTAGTTTTGGAAAAACAGTTTAATGTTAATAATGTACTTGTATTCTAGATGGTATGGAAAGAAGTGTGTTCTGAAATGTATTTCATTTACAGCCACAAGTCCATTGTCCTGGAGCTTTAAGTCTACTGCAGATGGGAAATTTATCAGACCTGGAAATAGAGACCTATATTTTTTAGGGGTCTAAAATATAGAGACCTATAGTTTTAGAGACTGGTCACCAGGAGAAGCAGCTAAAGCGACTAAGCTGTGCACTAGCTGTACCTTCATCACCTGGCCACAGAAATGAAGTCTCTTGGAATAGCAATGCCTTTGAGACGGTGACTCCTTACAAAGTAGTAAAAAGTTAAGGATTTCAAATAAGACTGCATTTCATGAGTAATTCACAAATATTAGTTCAATTTAGATGTTTTATTCAAAAGGAAAGAAAATTAGCCACAGTATTATTATTGGCTATCACTGAGTTGGTAATTCAATCGTAGTTTCTCTTTCTGCTACCCATTCATCTTTTCCTTTCTCTCTCTCATCTCTCTCTCTCTCTCAGTATCACACTCTTTCTTTCTCCCTTTCTTAATTTTCACACCTGTGGATGTTTGATAACAGCCTCATTCTCATTATACAGATACGGAAACTGAAGGTCTGGGATTATAAGGGATTTATGATTTGGTAAGGAGCATAGGCTCTTCAGGTGGAAAGACATTTAAATCACAGAGAGGCCTTTCAAGAAAAAAACTAACATATATAGTGGTTGGCAAGAGAGAGATGTGGTTGGTGTGATGAAATGATGTGCACCCTGACAACCAAGGGTCTGGGTTACAAGAAGAAAACATTTTGTTTTCTCCTTGGAGAGCCAGGAGATGTACATAGTATTGACTCATATTTAGAAAGTCCCTGGTGCATGTTATTGGTGTACAATTGTTAATTGACTCCTATCCCATCCTACAGTTGGAAGACATAAAAAGAAGTGGACAGCGAAAGAAAAGAAGAATTTGTCCTTCACGGAGATTCTAGTTTTCATTAGCCCACAACACAGATTTTGTTTCAAAGTTCAACATCCCAAAATGATATTAACTGCTATCTGACTTTATTCTTACCTTTTACATATAAATTTGACAGTATTGTTCACATTGAAAATAAAAGCTTGTTTGACATGAATAAGCTGCAGAGGTTTATTTTTTTAACATAAATAACACTGACTCCAATGTATCTTTGTTCTATTTATTTCGGCCCACCTTACTGTCATTGAAAGGGATTTCTTTCAAGTATTTGGTAAGCCTGTTTGACATCCTTTTATAGCAGCCTCAAATAAAATATTAGATTATAAACAACTTGTGTGATGATAGAGATGGTGGCCCAGCCTCTAGTATATGTTATTGAAAGAAACTGATGGATGACCTAGCTTGCCTGGGGACCAGATGGTGCTATTGGCCTGCCATGGAGCATCAGCATCAGCATCAACTGGGAACTTGTTTGAAATGCAAATTCTCAGACCCTGCCCCAGACCTACTGGATTGGATATTCTGAAGGTAGGCTGCTAGCCATCAGGTTTTTACAAGTCCTCCAAGTGCTACTGAAGCACACTAAAGTTTGAGAACCACTGCTTTAGAGCAGTGGGGGAAACGTTTAACTACACCTACAGTAGAACTAGCCTTAATTCACTGACTTGGTACTATTGCAAGTAAACTGAACAGGATGGTAAGATCTGGACTGAGGAAGGTACTAGAATTCTCAGGGGCCTGAGACACAAAGACCTCCCGGAGGGAGGTGTTAGTTTCCTAGGTTTACCGTAACAAATTACCACAAAGCAGGTGGCTTAAAACAACCGAAATTTATTCTCTCGCAGTTCTGGAGGCTAGGAAGCCCAAAGTCAGGGTGCCAGCATGGTGGAGTTCTTGGTGAGGGCCCTCGTTTTGGCTTGAAGATAGCCGCCTTCTTCCTGTGGCTTCACGTTGGGGTGGTGGGAGGAGAGTACCATCTATGGTCTCTTCCTGTAAGGGCAATAATCCCAATGTGTGGACCCCAGCCTCCTGACCTTACCAAAACTGAATGACCTACCAAAGACCCAGTCTCCAAATACCATCTCCTGGGGGTGGGGTGGGGCTGGGGACGGGCTTCTCGTATGAATTTGGGAGGAAAGGGGTGTGCAGAATCCAGTGCAGAGCAGGTGCTCAGCCCAGTCTTTAAAAGAAATTCTCTCTCTCTCTCTCTCTCTCTCTCTCTCTCTCTCTCTCTCTCTCTCTCTCTTCCCTCCCTCTCTCTGTCTTCATTTCTTGGAGGCTGCAACTGAATTGGGGAGCCCTGATGAAACACTCTCCAGCTCCTGTCTTTACTGCTTCTTCCACTCTCCATTCTCACTGCATCCATATCGACTCTGTATGTCCTTTTCTAAGGAGCCTTAACAGCATGAAAACTTCCAAATTCTCTTGCTGTCTCCTGTGGGAGGTTTTAAGCGTTGCTGAGATTTGATCTATACACCTTCTGTCTCTCTCTCGTTTTTGAACTAAGTGTGTCTGTATCAGCGTGAGCTGCCCCAGGGTGGCAATTGGGGAACACATGCAGGTTCCCATACCCCAGGGTGCCGCCCTTTAGGCGCATTGTAGTTTTGCTCTTGCAGTGGTGGAATGAAAAGGAAGGGATTCCTGTGCGCTCACAGAGGCTGAGGGTGAGCTGGGTCTTTGAGGCCTCCAGGGAAACTGAAGACCTTGATCACTCATTGGACGGTGGTGCTGTCAATCCTTGGCTGCTGGCAAATGAGCTTAGAGTCGGTGCTGGAGGAAGTGGCCCCTCGTTGGCCCTTCTAAGTTTCGCCTCCCGTCACCAGCCAATCAAGCTCTTTCCCACCCTGTGCGCAGTGGCCTGGGCCCAGTCTCGCCCGGGCGCTCGGCGGGCAGGCCGTCCGCTCTTCCTGTAGCGGGGCTCCCAGAGGCATTTTCTCCGACTCTGGTGCCCTGGGCAGCTGGCTTCTCTGCAGCCCCCACCCCGTCCCGGAGGCCCCGCTACCAACAGTGTCCCCTCCCTCAGCGACACCCAGCCCGGTGGCCGCCATCTTCCCCGTGGTCATCACTGCAGCCCGATCCGTGTGTGGCGTGTCCCTCCTGCCATATCTGACACCGAGGAGCGTGGGCCGATCCCAGGTGGCCAGCACAGAGCTGGAGGCGGGGCGTGTGGCGACCCCAGTCCCCTCGGGGTCCGTGCCTCCCCTTCGGGAGGGATGGATGGAGTCGAGGGGGACGCGGCCCTTCTGACTTCCCTGGGCCTCTCCAGAGCCCTTCACGGGGAGGATGGTGGGCAGGAGGCCGCCCAGGCCACAGTGGAAGAAGACTGGGATGCAGAGCTGGTGGAGGAGGAGGAGGAGGAGGAAGAGCTTGAATTAGACATCGAGGACCACGAGGAGGCTGAGTACCAGTCAGAAGAGGGGGAGGAAACTGAGGAAGAGGTCGAGGAGGAGGAAGAGACAGAAGAGGAGGACGAGCATGGGCAGGGAGGCGCGGGAGTGGTCGCGGGCCATGGGGCGCCCGCGGCGCAGTTTCAGTCCCTGCGCCGGGATGTGGCCCATTGCCTTGTGCCCCACGGCCACTACCACGTCCGTGTCGTGGCCAGGCCCCACGGCGAATTCGTGATGGTCAGTCGCTGCTCGCGACGGCCCTCGGACCCTGCAGAGGATGCCGCGCCTCCTCAGGGTCCGAAAGACCTGGGAGAGACAGGTGAGGTCTGGGGGGGCGAGTACCAGGCAGAGGGCCCCCCGCCCTGGGAGCTGCAGGAACCTGCAGAAGGGGCGGCATCCCAGAAGGCAGAGGAACCTGCGGCGGTGGTAGTGGAGGCCGAGTTGTGGGCGTGCGAGGTCCTGGCTGATGCCTCCGAGTCCTGGGAGGCTGGGGCGTGTGGACCCGATGACGGGGCCGAGGCTGGCGAGGGGCGGCCCAGTCCCCTGTCCCTTGCAGCCCCTGACTGGGCATCGGCCTCAAAGGCAGGGTGCAATCAGCGCTGGCCTCTGGCGGTTAAGCAGTGGGTCAAAGCTCTCAAAAACCTTCAGGCACGATATGCACAAGTAGAAGCCCAATTCTCTAAAGAACTTTAGGATCTTGAGAAAAAGTATTCTGCCTTCTACGAACTGAAGGGCAAACGAATGGCATACCTCACTTTTGGTTGACGGCCTTGTAAAAATGTTAAGATTCTTAGTAGGATGACCTGAGAAAATGATGAAATGGCACAGGGGCACTTTTCAGTGGTTGAGGAATCAATGAGGTTTGCGGTAGAGTTTGTCTTGAAATGGGGTGAATATTTTCCAGTGACGTTCTGGCAGAAACGTACAAAATTGCTCTCAGGATCAAATGATTTCAATCCCTTCTCCAAAGGGCCAGAAATAATCAGCAGCACAGTGTGTGTGAGATCTCCTGGAAAGAGGGGGAAAATGTTGTGAAAACTGTCAAGCAGCAGAAGTGTGAGGGCCAAGGAAGTGCTGTATCAACCAGTAGGAACATGACCAGCGAGTCTTCTTATTTATTTATTTATTTTCTGACATATTTCTCTTCTCCAGATCCTCCTGAGAGCAGAGAACTAGATTCTGCTGCTGATTTTAAATCGGGAAATGTTTCCCACCACCTTGGGATGCCAAAGTCCGTATCATTCGACACTAAAGAAGAGAGTGAATATCATTATGAAAATGCTGAGGAAGAGAAAGAGGATGGAAATGAAAAAGCAGAAGAAGGACCGAAGTTGGATATGGTCTCAGCAGAGGGCAGCTCTGGAGAATACAAGGTATTATTGTATAGTGCAACTGGTCGTGACATATACCTGTTACTGACAGCTTTATGTTTTGTTTTGTTTACATCCTTAATCTATTTTTTGTTTATCTTTTTAACATCTTTATGGGAGTATAATTGCTTTACAGGGGTGTGTTAGTTTCTGCTTTATAACAAAGTGAATCACCTATAGTATACCTATATCCCCATTTCTCTTCCCACTTGCGTCTCCCTCCCACCCTCCCTATCCCACCCGTCTAGGTGGTCACAGAGCTCCGAGCTGATCTCCCTGTGCTACGCAGCTGCTTCCCACTAGCTATCTATCATGTTTTTATTTTTTTTTTGTAAAGTAAATAAGAAAAAACTTGTTGCAATTTAGTTTTGGAAAAACAGTTTAATGTTAATAATGTACTTGTATTCTAGATGGTATGGAAAGAAGTGTGTTCTGAAATGTATTTCATTTACAGCCACAAGTCCATTGTCCTGGAGCTTTAAGTCTACTGCAGATGGGAAATTTATCAGACCTAGAAATAGAGACCTATATTTTTTAGGGGTCTAAAATATAGAGACCTATAGTTTTAGAGACTGGTCACCAGGAGAAGCAGCTAAAGCGACTAAGCTGTGCACTAGCTGTACCTTCATCACCTGGCCACAGAAATGAAGTCTCTTGGAATAGCAATGCCTTTGAGACGGTGACTCCTTACAAAGTAGTAAAAAGTTAAGGATTTCAAATAAGACTGCATTTCATGAGTAATTCACAAATATTAGTTCAATTTAGATGTTTTATTCAAAAGGAAAGAAAATTAGCCACAGTATTATTATTGGCTATCACTGAGTTGGTAATTCAATCGTAGTTTCTCTTTCTGCTACCCATTCATCTTTTCCTTTCTCTCTCTCATCTCTCTCTCTCTCTCAGTATCACACTCTTTCTTTCTCCCTTTCTTAATTTTCACACCTGTGGATGTTTGATAACAGCCTCATTCTCATTATACAGATACGGAAACTGAAGGTCTGGGATTATAAGGGATTTATGATTTGGTAAGGAGCATAGGCTCTTCAGGTGGAAAGACATTTAAATCACAGAGAGGCCTTTCAAGAAAAAAACTAACATATATAGTGGTTGGCAAGAGAGAGATGTGGTTGGTGTATGAAATGATGTGCACCCTGACAACCAAGGGTCTGGGTTACAAGAAGAAAACATTTTGTTTTCTCCTTGGAGAGCCAGGAGATGTACATAGTATTGACTCATATTTAGAAAGTCCCTGGTGCATGTTATTGGTGTACAATTGTTAATTGACTCCTATCCCATCCTACAGTTGGAAGACATAAAAAGAAGTGGACAGCGAAAGAAAAGAAGAATTTGTCCTTCACGGAGATTCTAGTTTTCATTAGCCCACAACACAGATTTTGTTTCAAAGTTCAACATCCCAAAATGATATTAACTGCTATCTGACTTTATTCTTACCTTTTACATATAAATTTGACAGTATTGTTCACATTGAAAATAAAAGCTTGTTTGACATGAATAAGCTGCAGAGGTTTATTTTTTTAACATAAATAACACTGACTCCAATGTATCTTTGTTCTATTTATTTCGGCCCACCTTACTGTCATTGAAAGGGATTTCTTTCAAGTATTTGGTAAGCCTGTTTGACATCCTTTTATAGCAGCCTCAAATAAAATATTAGATTATAAACAACTTGTGTGATGATAGAGATGGTGGCCCAGCCTCTAG
This sequence comes from Mesoplodon densirostris, assembly GCF_025265405.1. Lineage (NCBI taxonomy): Eukaryota > Metazoa > Chordata > Mammalia > Artiodactyla > Ziphiidae > Mesoplodon > Mesoplodon densirostris. The sequence goes on along the minus strand of NC_082681.1, from coordinate 45,565,894 downwards.
TATATGTTATTGAAAGAAACTGATGGATGACCTAGCTTGCCTGGGGACCAGATGGTGCTATTGGCCTGCCATGGAGCATCAGCATCAGCATCAACTGGGAACTTGTTTGAAATGCAAATTCTCAGACCCTGCCCCAGACCTACTGGATTGGATATTCTGAAGGTAGGCTGCTAGCCATCAGGTTTTTACAAGTCCTCCAAGTGCTACTGAAGCACACTAAAGTTTGAGAACCACTGCTTTAGAGCAGTGGGGGAAACGTTTAACTACACCTACAGTAGAACTAGCCTTAATTCACTGACTTGGTACTATTGCAAGTAAACTGAACAGGATGGTAAGATCTGGACTGAGGAAGGTACTAGAATTCTCAGGGGCCTGAGACACAAAGACCTCCCGGAGGGAGGTGTTAGTTTCCTAGGTTTACCTTAACAAATTACCACAAAGCAGGTGGCTTAAAACAACCGAAATTTATTCTCTCGCAGTTCTGGAGGCTAGGAAGCCCAAAGTCAGGGTGCCAGCATGGTGGAGTTCTTGGTGAGGGCCCTCGTTTTGGCTTGAAGATAGCCGCTTTCTTCCTGTGGCTTCACGTTGGGGTGGTGGGAGGAGAGTACCATCTATGGTCTCTTCCTGTAAGGGCAATAATCCCAATGTGTGGACCCCAGCCTCCTGACCTTACCAAAACTGAATGACCTACCAAAGACCCAGTCTCCAAATACCATCTCCTGGGGGTGGGGTGGGGCTGGGGACGGGCTTCTCGTATGAATTTGGGAGGAAAGGGGTGTGCAGAATCCAGTGCAGAGCAGGTGCTCAGCCCAGTCTTTAAAAGAAATTCTCTCTCTCTCTCTCTCTCTCTCTCTCTGTCTCTCTTCCCTCCCTCTCTCTGTCTTCATTTCTTGGAGGCTGCAACTGAATTGGGGAGCCCTGATGAAACACTCTCCAGCTCCTGTCTTTACTGCTTCTTCCACTCTCCATTCTCACTGCATCCATATCGACTCTGTATGTCCTTTTCTAAGGAGCCTTAACAGCATGAAAACTTCCAAATTCTCTTGCTGTCTCCTGTGGGAGGTTTTAAGCGTTGCTGAGATTTGATCTATACACCTTCTGTCTCTCTCTCGTTTTTGAACTAAGTGTGTCTGTATCAGCGTGAGCTGCCCCAGGGTGGCAATTGGGGAACACATGCAGGTTCCCATACCCCAGGGTGCCACCCTTTAGGCGCATTGTAGTTTTGCTCTTGCAGTGGTGGAATGAAAAGGAAGGGATTCCTGTGCGCTCACAGAGGCTGAGGGTGAGCTGGGTCTTTAAGGCCTCCAGGGAAACTGAAGACCTTGATCACTCATTGGACGGTGGTGCTGTCAATCCTTGGCTGCTGGCAAATGAGCTTAGAGTCGGTGCTGGAGGAAGTGGCCCCTCGTTGGCCCTTCTAAGTTTCGCCTCCCGTCACCAGCCAATCATGCTCTTTCCCACCCTGTGCGCAGTGGCCTGGGCCCAGTCTCGCCCAGGCGCTCGGCGGGCAGGCCGTCCGCTCTTCCTGTAGCGGGGCTCCCAGAGGCATTTTCTCCGACTCTGGTGCCCTGGGCAGCTGGCTTCTCTGCAGCCCCCAACCCGTCCCGGAGGCCCCGCTACCAACAGTGTCCCCTCCCTCAGCGACACCCAGCCCGGTGGCCGCCATCTTCCCCGTGGTCATCACTGCAGCCCGATCCGTGTGTGGCGTGTCCCTCCTGCCATATCTGACACCCAGGAGCGTGGGCCGATCCCAGGTGGCCAGGACAGAGCTGGAGGCGGGGCGGGTGGCGACCCCAGTCCCCTCGGGGTCCGTGCCTCCCCTTCGGGAGGGATGGATGGAGTCGAGGGGGACGCGGCTCTTCTGACTTCCCTGGGCCTCTCCAGAGCCCTTCACGGGGAGGATGGTGGGCAGGAGGCCGCCCAGGCCACAGTGGAAGAAGACTGGGATGCAGAGCTGGTGGAGGAGGAGGAGGAGGAGGAAGAGCTTGAATTAGACATCGAGGACCACGAGGAGGCTGAGTACCAGTCAGAAGAGTGGGAGGAAACTGAGGAAGAGGTCGAGGAGGAGGAAGAGACAGAAGAGGAGGACGAGCATGGGCAGGGAGGCGCGGGAGTGGTCGCGGGCCATGGGGCGCCCGCGGCGCAGTTTCAGTCCCTGCGCCGGGATGTGGCCCATTGCCTTGTGCCCCATGGCCACTACCACGTCCGTGTCGTGGCCAGGCCCCACGGCGAATTCGTGATGGTCAGTCGCTGCTCGCGACGGCCCTCGGACCCTGCAGAGGATGCCGCGCCTCCTCAGGGTCAGAAAGACCTGGGAGAGACAGGTGAGGTCTGGGGGGGCGAGTACCAGGCAGAGGGCCCCCCGCCCTGGGAGCTGCAGGAACCTGCAGAAGGGGCGGCATCCCAGAAGGCAGAGGAACCTGCGGCGGTGGTAGTGGAGGCCGAGTTGTGGGCGTGCGAGGTCCTGGCTGATGCCTCCGAGTCCTGGGAGGCTGGGGCGTGTGGACCCGACGACGGGGCCGAGGCTGGCGAGGGGCGGCCCAGTCCCCTGTCCCTTGCAGCCCCTGACTGGGCATCGGCCTCAAAGGCAGGGTGCAATCAGCGCTGGCCTCTGGCGGTTAAGCAGTGGGTCAAAGCTCTCAAAAACCTTCAGGCACGATATGCACAAGTAGAAGCCCAATTCTCTAAAGAACTTTAGGATCTTGAGAAAAAGTATTCTGCCTTCTACGAACTGAAGGGCAAACGAATGGCATACCTCACTTTTGGTTGACGGGCTTCTAAAAATGTTAAGATTCTTAGTAGGATGACCTGAGAAAATGATGAAATGGCACAGGGGCACTTTTCAGTGGTTGAGGAATCAATGAGGTTTGCGGTAGAGTTTGTCTTGAAATGGGGTGAACATTTTCCAGTGACGTTCTGGCAGAAACGTACAAAATTGCTCTCAGGATCAAATGATTTCAATCCCTTCTCCAAAGGGCCAGAAATAATCAGCAGCACAGTGTGTGTGAGATCTCCTGGAAAGAGGGGGAAAATGTTGTGAAAACTGTCAAGCAGCAGAAGTGTGAGGGCCAAGGAAGTGCTGTATCAACCAGTAGGAACATGACCAGCGAGTCTTCTTATTTATTTATTTATTTTCTGACATATTTCTCTTCTCCAGATCCTCCTGAGAGCAGAGAACTAGATTCTGCTGCTGATTTTAAATCGGGAAATGTTTCCCACCACCTTGGGATGCCAAAGTCCGTATCATTCGACACTAAAGAAGAGAGTGAATATCATTATGAAAATGCTGAGGAAGAGAAAGAGGATGGAAATGAAAAAGCAGAAGAAGGACCGAAGCTGGATATGGTCTCAGCAGAGGGCAGCTCTGGAGAATACAAGGTATTATTGTATAGTGCAACTGGTCGTGACATATACCTGTTACTGACAGCTTTATGTTATGTTTTGTTTACATCCTTAATCTATTTTTTGTTTATCTTTTTAACATCTTTATGGGAGTATAATTGCTTTACAGGGGTGTGTTAGTTTCTGCTTTATAACAAAGTGAATCACCTATAGTATACCTATATCCCCATTTCTCTTCCCACTTGCGTCTCCCTCCCACCCTCCCTATCCCACCCGTCTAGGTGGTCACAGAGCTCCGAGCTGATCTCCCTGTGCTACGCAGCTGCTTCCCACTAGCTATCTATCATGTTTTTATTTTTTTTTTTGTAAAGTAAATAAGAAAAAACTTGTTGCAATTTAGTTTTGGAAAAACAGTTTAATGTTAATAATGTACTTGTATTCTAGATGGTATGGAAAGAAGTGTGTTCTGAAATGTATTTCATTTACAGCCACAAGTCCATTGTCCTGGAGCTTTAAGTCTACTGCAGATGGGAAATTTATCAGACCTGGAAATAGAGACCTATATTTTTTAGGGGTCTAAAATATAGAGACCTATAGTTTTAGAGACTGGTCACCAGGAGAAGCAGCTAAAGCGACTAAGCTGTGCACTAGCTGTACCTTCATCACCTGGCCACAGAAATGAAGTCTCTTGGAATAGCAATGCCTTTGAGACGGTGACTCCTTACAAAGTAGTAAAAAGTTAAGGATTTCAAATAAGACTGCATTTCATGAGTAATTCACAAATATTAGTTCAATTTAGATGTTTTATTCAAAAGGAAAGAAAATTAGCCACAGTATTATTATTGGCTATCACTGAGTTGGTAATTCAATCGTAGTTTCTCTTTCTGCTACCCATTCATCTTTTCCTTTCTCTCTCTCATCTCTCTCTCTCTCTCAGTATCACACTCTTTCTTTCTCCCTTTCTTAATTTTCACACCTGTGGATGTTTGATAACAGCCTCATTCTCATTATACAGATACGGAAACTGAAGGTCTGGGATTATAAGGGATTTATGATTTGGTAAGGAGCATAGGCTCTTCAGGTGGAAAGACATTTAAATCACAGAGAGGCCTTTCAAGAAAAAAAACTAACATATATAGTGGTTGGCAAGAGAGAGATGTGGTTGGTGTGATGAAATGATGTGCACCCTGACAACCAAGGGTCTGGGTTACAAGAAGAAAACATTTTGTTTTCTCCTTGGAGAGCCAGGAGATGTACATAGTATTGACTCATATTTAGAAAGTCCCTGGTGCATGTTATTGGTGTACAATTGTTAATTGACTCCTATCCCATCCTACAGTTGGAAGACATAAAAAGAAGTGGACAGCGAAAGAAAAGAAGAATTTGTCCTTCACGGAGATTCTAGTTTTCATTAGCCCACAACACAGATTTTGTTTCAAAGTTCAACATCCCAAAATGATATTAACTGCTATCTGACTTTATTCTTACCTTTTACATATAAATTTGACAGTATTGTTCACATTGAAAATAAAAGCTTGTTTGACATGAATAAGCTGCAGAGGTTTATTTTTTTAACATAAATAACACTGACTCCAATGTATCTTTGTTCTATTTATTTCGGCCCACCTTACTGTCATTGAAAGGGATTTCTTTCAAGTATTTGGTAAGCCTGTTTGACATCCTTTTATAGCAGCCTCAAATAAAATATTAGATTATAAACAACTTGTGTGATGATAGAGATGGTGGCCCAGCCTCTAGTATATGTTATTGAAAGAAACTGATGGATGACCTAGCTTGCCTGGGGACCAGATGGTGCTATTGGCCTGCCATGGAGCATCAGCATCAGCATCAACTGGGAACTTGTTTGAAATGCAAATTCTCAGACCCTGCCCCAGACCTACTGGATTGGATATTCTGAAGGTAGGCTGCTAGCCATCAGGTTTTTACAAGTCCTCCAAGTGCTACTGAAGCACACTAAAGTTTGAGAACCACTGCTTTAGAGCAGTGGGGGAAACGTTTAACTACACCTACAGTAGAACTAGCCTTAATTCACTGACTTGGTACTATTGCAAGTAAACTGAACAGGATGGTAAGATCTGGACTGAGGAAGGTACTAGAATTCTCAGGGGCCTGAGACACAAAGACCTCCCGGAGGGAGGTGTTAGTTTCCTAGGTTTACCGTAACAAATTACCACAAAGCAGGTGGCTTAAAACAACCGAAATTTATTCTCTCGCAGTTCTGGAGGCTAGGAAGCCCAAAGTCAGGGTGCCAGCATGGTGGAGTTCTTGGTGAGGGCCCTCGTTTTGGCTTGAAGATAGCCGCTTTCTTCCTGTGGCTTCACGTTGGGGTGGTGGGAGGAGAGTACCATCTATGGTCTCTTCCTGTAAGGGCAATAATCCCAATGTGTGGACCCCAGCCTCCTGACCTTACCAAAACTGAATGACCTACCAAAGACCCAGTCTCCAAATACCATCTCCTGGGGGTGGGGTGGGGCTGGGGACGGGCTTCTCGTATGAATTTGGGAGGAAAGGGGTGTGCAGAATCCAGTGCAGAGCAGGTGCTCAGCCCAGTCTTTAAAAGAAATTCTCTCTCTCTCTCTCTCTCTCTCTCTCTCTCTCTCTCTCTCTCTCTCTCTCTCTCTCTGTCTCTCTTCCCTCCCTCTCTCTGTCTTCATTTCTTGGAGGCTGCAACTGAATTGGGGAGCCCTGATGAAACACTCTCCAGCTCCTGTCTTTACTGCTTCTTCCACTCTCCATTCTCACTGCATCCATATCGACTCTGTATGTCCTTTTCTAAGGAGCCTTAACAGCATGAAAACTTCCAAATTCTCTTGCTGTCTCCTGTGGGAGGTTTTAAGCGTTGCTGAGATTTGATCTATACACCTTCTGTCTCTCTCTCGTTTTTGAACTAAGTGTGTCTGTATCAGCGTGAGCTGCCCCAGGGTGGCAATTGGGGAACACATGCAGGTTCCCATACCCCAGGGTGCCACCCTTTAGGCGCATTGTAGTTTTGCTCTTGCAGTGGTGGAATGAAAAGGAAGGGATTCCTGTGCGCTCACAGAGGCTGAGGGTGAGCTGGGTCTTTAAGGCCTCCAGGGAAACTGAAGACCTTGATCACTCATTGGACGGTGGTGCTGTCAATCCTTGGCTGCTGGCAAATGAGCTTAGAGTCGGTGCTGGAGGAAGTGGCCCCTCGTTGGCCCTTCTAAGTTTCGCCTGCCGTCACCAGCCAATCAAGCTCTTTCCCACCCTGTGCGCAGTGGCCTGGGCCCAGTCTCGCCCAGGCGCTCGGCGGGCAGGCCGTCCGCTCTTCCTGTAGCGGGGCTCCCAGAGGCATTTTCTCCGACTCTGGTGCCCTGGGCAGCTGGCTTCTCTGCAGCCCCCATCCCGTCCCGGAGGCCCCGCTACCAACAGTGTCCCCTCCCTCAGCGACACCCAGCCCGGTGGCCGCCATCTTCCCCGTGGTCATCACTGCAGCCCGATCCGTGTGTGGCGTGTCCCTCCTGCCATATCTGACACCGAGGAGCGTGGGCCGATCCCAGGTGGCCAGGACAGAGCTGGAGGCGGGGCGGGTGGCGACCCCAGTCCCCTCGGGGTCCGTGCCTCCCCTTCGGGAGGGATGGATGGAGTCGAGGGGGACGCGGCTCTTCTGACTTCCCTGGGCCTCTCCAGAGCCCTTCACGGGGAGGATGGTGGGCAGGAGGCCGCCCAGGCCACAGTGGAAGAAGACTGGGATGCAGAGCTGGTGGAGGAGGAGGAGGAGGAGGAAGAGCTTGAATTAGACATCGAGGACCACGAGGAGGCTGAGTACCAGTCAGAAGAGTGGGAGGAAACTGAGGAAGAGGTCGAGGAGGAGGAAGGGACAGAAGAGGAGGACGAGCATGGGCAGGGAGGCGCGGGAGTGGTCGTGGGCCATGGGGCGCCCGCGGCGCAGTTTCAGTCCCTGCGCCGGGATGTGGCCCATTGCCTTGTGCCCCACGGCCACTACCACGTCCGTGTCGTGGCCAGGCCCCACGGCGAATTCGTGATGGTCAGTCGCTGCTCGCGACGGCCCTCGGACCCTGCAGAGGATGCCGTGCCTCCTCAGGGTCAGAAAGACCTGGGAGAGACAGGTGAGGTCTGGGGGGGCGAGTACCAGGCAGAGGGCCCCCCGCCCTGGGAGCTGCAGGAACCTGCAGAAGGGGCGGCATCCCAGAAGGCAGAGGAACCTGCGGCGGTGGTAGTGGAGGCCGAGTTGTGGGCGTGCGAGGTCCTGGCTGATGCCTCCGAGTCCTGGGAGGCTGGGGCGTGTGGACCCGACGACGGGGCCGAGGCTGGCGAGGGGCGGCCCAGTCCCCTGTCCCTTGCAGCCCCTGACTGGGCATCGGCCTCAAAGGCAGGGTGCAATCAGCGCTGGCCTCTGGCGGTTAAGCAGTGGGTCAAAGCTCTCAAAAACCTTCAGGCACGATATGCACAAGTAGAAGCCCAATTCTCTAAAGAACTTTAGGATCTTGAGAAAAAGTATTCTGCCTTCTACGAACTGAAGGGCAAACGAATGGCATACCTCACTTTTGGTTGACGGGCTTCTAAAAATGTTAAGATTCTTAGTAGGATGACCTGAGAAAATGATGAAATGGCACAGGGGCACTTTTCAGTGGTTGAGGAATCAATGAGGTTTGCGGTAGAGTTTGTCTTGAAATGGGGTGAACATTTTCCAGTGACGTTCTGGCAGAAACGTACAAAATTGCTCTCAGGATCAAATGATTTCAATCCCTTCTCCAAAGGGCCAGAAATAATCAGCAGCACAGTGTGTGTGAGATCTCCTGGAAAGAGGGGGAAAATGTTGTGAAAACTGTCAAGCAGCAGAAGTGTGAGGGCCAAGGAAGTGCTGTATCAACCAGTAGGAACATGACCAGCGAGTCTTCTTATTTATTTATTTATTTTCTGACATATTTCTCTTCTCCAGATCCTCCTGAGAGCAGAGAACTAGATTCTGCTGCTGATTTTAAATCGGGAAATGTTTCCCACCACCTTGGGATGCCAAAGTCCGTATCATTCGACACTAAAGAAGAGAGTGAATATCATTATGAAAATGCTGAGGAAGAGAAAGAGGATGGAAATGAAAAGGCAGAAGAAGGACCGAAGCTGGATATGGTCTCAGCAGAGGGCAGCTCTGGAGAATACAAGGTATTATTGTATAGTGCAACTGGTCGTGACATATACCTGTTACTGACAGCTTTATGTTTTGTTTTGTTTACATCCTTAATCTATTTTTTGTTTATCTTTTTAACATCTTTATGGGAGTATAATTGCTTTACAGGGGTGTGTTAGTTTCTGCTTTATAACAAAGTGAATCACCTATAGTATACCTATATCCCCATTTCTCTTCCCACTTGCGTCTCCCTCCCACCCTCCCTATCCCACCCGTCTAGGTGGTCACAGAGCTCCGAGCTGATCTCCCTGTGCTACGCAGCTGCTTCCCACTAGCTATCTATCATGTTTTTATTTTTTTTTTGTAAAGTAAATAAGAAAAAACTTGTTGCAATTTAGTTTTGGAAAAACAGTTTAATGTTAATAATGTACTTGTATTCTAGATGGTATGGAAAGAAGTGTGTTCTGAAATGTATTTCATTTACAGCCACAAGTCCATTGTCCTGGAGCTTTAAGTCTACTGCAGATGGGAAATTTATCAGACCTGGAAATAGAGACCTATATTTTTTAGGGGTCTAAAATATAGAGACCTATAGTTTTAGAGACTGGTCACCAGGAGAAGCAGCTAAAGCGACTAAGCTGTGCACTAGCTGTACCTTCATCACCTGGCCACAGAAATGAAGTCTCTTGGAATAGCAATGCCTTTGAGACGGTGACTCCTTACAAAGTAGTAAAAAGTTAAGGATTTCAAATAAGACTGCATTTCATGAGTAATTCACAAATATTAGTTCAATTTAGATGTTTTATTCAAAAGGAAAGAAAATTAGCCACAGTATTATTATTGGCTATCACTGAGTTGGTAATTCAATCGTAGTTTCTCTTTCTGCTACCCATTCATCTTTTCCTTTCTCTCTCTCATCTCTCTCTCTCTCTCAGTATCACACTCTTTCTTTCTCCCTTTCTTAATTTTCACACCTGTGGATGTTTGATAACAGCCTCATTCTCATTATACAGATACGGAAACTGAAGGTCTGGGATTATAAGGGATTTATGATTTGGTAAGGAGCATAGGCTCTTCAGGTGGAAAGACATTTAAATCACAGAGAGGCCTTTCAAGAAAAAAAACTAACATATATAGTGGTTGGCAAGAGAGAGATGTGGTTGGTGTGATGAAATGATGTGCACCCTGACAACCAAGGGTCTGGGTTACAAGAAGAAAACATTTTGTTTTCTCCTTGGAGAGCCAGGAGATGTACATAGTATTGACTCATATTTAGAAAGTCCCTGGTGCATGTTATTGGTGTACAATTGTTAATTGACTCCTATCCCATCCTACAGTTGGAAGACATAAAAAGAAGTGGACAGCGAAAGAAAAGAAGAATTTGTCCTTCACGGAGATTCTAGTTTTCATTAGCCCACAACACAGATTTTGTTTCAAAGTTCAACATCCCAAAATGATATTAACTGCTATCTGACTTTATTCTTACCTTTTACATATAAATTTGACAGTATTGTTCACATTGAAAATAAAAGCTTGTTTGACATGAATAAGCTGCAGAGGTTTATTTTTTTTAACATAAATAACACTGACTCCAATGTATCTTTGTTCTATTTATTTCGGCCCACCTTACTGTCATTGAAAGGGATTTCTTTCAAGTATTTGGTAAGCCTGTTTGACATCCTTTTATAGCAGCCTCAAATAAAATATTAGATTATAAACAACTTGTGTGATGATAGAGATGGTGGCCCAGCCTCTAGTATATGTTATTGAAAGAAACTGATGGATGACCTAGCTTGCCTGGGGACCAGATGGTGCTATTGGCCTGCCATGGAGCAGCAGCATCAGCATCAGCATCAGCATCAACTGGGAACTTGTTTGAAATGCAAATTCTCAGACCCTGCCCCAGACCTACTGGACTGGATATTCTGAAGGTAGGCTGCTAGCCATCAGGTTTTTACAAGTCCTCCAAGTGCTACTGAAGCACACTAAAGTTTGAGAACCACTGCTTTAGAGCAGTGGGGGAAACGTTTAACTACACCTACAGTAGAACTAGCCTTAATTCACTGACTTGGTACTATTGCAAGTAAACTGAACAGGATGGTAAGATCTGGACTGAGGAAGGTACTAGAATTCTCAGGGGCCTGAGACACAAAGACCTCCCGGAGGGAGGTGTTAGTTTCCTAGGTTTACCGTAACAAATTACCACAAAGCAGGTGGCTTAAAACAACCGAAATTTATTCTCTCGCAGTTCTGGAGGCTAGGAAGCCCAAAGTCAGGGTGCCAGCATGGTGGAGTTCTTGGTGAGGGCCCTCGTTTTGGCTTGAAGATAGCCGCCTTCTTCCTGTGGCTTCACGTTGGGGTGGTGGGAGGAGAGTACCATCTATGGTCTCTTCCTGTAAGGGCAATAATCCCAATGTGTGGACCCCAGCCTCCTGACCTTACCAAAACTGAATGACCTACCAAAGACCCAGTCTCCAAATACCATCTCCTGGGGGTGGGGTGGGGCTGGGGACGGGCTTCTCATATGAATTTGGGAGGAAAGGGGTGTGCAGAATCCAGTGCAGAGCAGGTGCTCAGCCCAGTCTTTAAAAGAAATTCTCTCTCTCTCTCTCTCTCTCTCTCTCTCTCTCTCTCTCTCTCTCTCTCTCTGTCTCTCTTCCCTCCCTCTCTCTGTCTTCATTTCTTGGAGGCTGCAACTGAATTGGGGAGCCCTGATGAAACACTCTCCAGCTCCTGTCTTTACTGCTTCTTCCACTCTCCATTCTCACTGCATCCATATCGACTCTGTATGTCCTTTTCTAAGGAGCCTTAACAGCATGAAAACCTCCAAATTCTCTTGCTGTCTCCTGTGGGAGGTTTTAAGCGTTGCTGAGATTTGATCTATACACCTTCTGTCTCTCTCTCGTTTTTGAACTAAGTGTGTCTGTATCAGCGTGAGCTGCCCCAGGGTGGCAATTGGGGAACACATGCAGGTTCCCATACCCCAGGGTGCCGCCCTTTAGGCGCATTGTAGTTTTGCTCTTGCAGTGGTGGAATGAAAAGGAAGGGATTCCTGTGCGCTCACAGAGGCTGAGGGTGAGCTGGGTCTTTAAGGCCTCCAGGGAAACTGAAGACCTTGATCACTCATTGGACGGTGGTGCTGTCAATCCTTGGCTGCTGGCAAATGAGCTTAGAGTCGGTGCTGGAGGAAGTGGCCCCTCGTTGGCCCTTCTAAGTTTCGCCTCCCGTCACCAGCCAATCAAGCTCTTTCCCACCCTGTGCGCAGTGGCCTGGGCCCAGTCTCGCCCGGGCGCTCGGCGGGCAGGCCGTCCGCTCTTCCTGTAGCGGGGCTCCCAGAGGCATTTTCTCCGACTCTGGTGCCCTGGGCAGCTGGCTTCTCTGCAGCCCCCACCCCGTCCCGGAGACCCCGCTACCAACAGTGTCCCCTCCCTCAGCGACACCCAGCCCGGTGGCCGCCATCTTCCCCGTGGTCATCACTGCAGCCCGATCCGTGTGTGGCGTGTCCCTCCTGCCATATCTGACACCGAGGAGGGTGGACCGATCCCAGGTGGCCAGGACAGAGCTGGAGGCGGGGCGGGTGGCGACCCCAGTCCCCTCGGGGTCCGTGCCTCCCCTTCGGAAGGGATGGATGGAGTCGAGGGGGACGCGGCCCTTCTGACTTCCCTGGGCCTCTCCAGAGCCCTTGACGGGGAGGATGGTGGGCAGGAGGCCGCCCAGGCCACAGTGGAAGAAGACTGGGATGCAGAGCTGGTGGAGGAGGAGGAGGAGGAGGAAGAGCTTGAATTAGACATCGAGGACCACAAGGAGGCTGAGTACCAGTCAGAAGAGGGGGAGGAACCTGAGGAAGCGGTCGAGGAGGAGGAAGAGACAGAAGAGGAGGACGAGCATGGGCAGGGAGGCGCGGGAGTGGTCGCGGGCCATGGGGCGCCCGCGGCGCAGTTTCAGTCCCTGCGCCGGGATGTGGCCCATTGCCTTGTGCCCCACGGCCACTACCACGTCCGTGTCGTGGCCAGGCCCCACGGCGAATTCGTGATGGTCAGTCGCTGCTCGCGACGGCCCTCGGACCCTGCAGAGGATGCCGCGCCTCCTCAGGGTCCGAAAGACCTGGGAGAGACAGGTGAGGTCTGGGGGGGCGAGTACCAGGCAGAGGGCCCCCCGCCCTGGGAGCTGCAGGAACCTGCAGAAGGGGCGGCATCCCAGAAGGCAGAGGAACCTGCGGCGGTGGTAGTGGAGGCCGAGTTGTGGGCGTGCGAGGTCCTGGCTGATGCCTCCGAGTCCTGGGAGGCTGGGGCGTGTGGACCCGACGACGGGGCCGAGGCTGGCGAGGGGCGGCCCAGTCCCCTGTCCCTTGCAGCCCCTGACTGGGCATCGGCCTCAAAGGCAGGGTGCAATCAGCGCTGGCCTCTGGTGGTTAAGCAGTGGGTCAAAGCTCTCAAAAACCTTCAGGCACGATATGCACAAGTAGAAGCCCAATTCTCTAAAGAACTTTAGGATCTTGAGAAAAAGTATTCTGCCTTCTACGAACTGAAGGGCAAACGAATGGCATACCTCACTTTTGGTTGACGGGCTTCTAAAAATGTTAAGATTCTTAGTAGGATGACCTGAGAAAATGATGAAATGGCACAGGGGCACTTTTCAGTGGTTGAGGAATCAATGAGGTTTGCGGTAGAGTTTGTCTTGAAATGGGGTGAACATTTTCCAGTGACGTTCTGGCAGAAACGTACAAAATTGCTCTCAGGATCAAATGATTTCGATCCCTTCTCCAAAGGGCCAGAAATAATCAGCAGCACAGTGTGTGTGAGATCTCCTGGAAAGAGGGGGAAAATGTTGTGAAAACTGTCAAGCAGCAGAAGTGTGAGGGCCAAGGAAGTGCTGTATCAACCAGTAGGAACATGACCAGCGAGTCTTCTTATTTATTTATTTATTTTCTGACATATTTCTCTTCTCCAGATCCTCCTGAGAGCAGAGAACTAGATTCTGCTGTTGATTTTAAATCGGGAAATGTTTCCCACCACCTTGGGATGCCAAAGTCCGTATCATTCGACACTAAAGAAGAGAGTGAATATCATTATGAAAATGCTGAGGAAGAGAAAGAGGATGGAAATGAAAAAGCAGAAGAAGGACCGAAGCTGGATATGGTCTCAGCAGAGGGCAGCTCTGGAGAATACAAGGTATTATTGTATAGTGCAACTGGTCGTGACATATACCTGTTACTGACAGCTTTATGTTTTGTTTTGTTTACATCCTTAATCTATTTTTTGTTTATCTTTTTAACATCTTTATGGGAGTATAATTGCTTTACAGGGGTGTGTTAGTTTCTGCTTTATAACAAAGTGAATCACCTATAGTATACCTATATCCCCATTTCTCTTCCCACTTGCGTCTCCCTCCCACCCTCCCTATCCCACCCGTCTAGGTGGTCACAGAGCTCCGAGCTGATCTCCCTGTGCTACGCAGCTGCTTCCCACTAGCTATCTATCATGTTTTTATTTTTTTTTTGTAAAGTAAATAAGAAAAAACTTGTTGCAATTTAGTTTTGGAAAAACAGTTTAATGTTAATAATGTACTTGTATTCTAGATGGTATGGAAAGAAGTGTGTTCTGAAATGTATTTCATTTACAGCCACAAGTCCATTGTCCTGGAGCTTTAAGTCTACTGCAGATGGGAAATTTATCAGACCTGGAAATAGAGACCTATATTTTTTTAGGGGTCTAAAATATAGAGACCTATAGTTTTAGAGACTGGTCACCAGGAGAAGCAGCTAAAGCGACTAAGCTGTGCACTAGCTGTACCTTCATCACCTGGCCACAGAAATGAAGTCTCTTGGAATAGCAATGCCTTTGAGACGGTGACTCCTTACAAAGTAGTAAAAAGTTAAGGATTTCAAATAAGACTGCATTTCATGAGTAATTCACAAATATTAGTTCAATTTAGATGTTTTATTCAAAAGGAAAGAAAATTAGCCACAGTATTATTATTGGCTATCACTGAGTTGGTAATTCAATCGTAGTTTCTCTTTCTGCTACCCATTCATCTTTTCCTTTCTCTCTCTCATCTCTCTCTCTCTCTCAGTATCACACTCTTTCTTTCTCCCTTTCTTAATTTTCACACCTGTGGATGTTTGATAACAGCCTCATTCTCATTATACAGATACGGAAACTGAAGGTCTGGGATTATAAGGGATTTATGATTTGGTAAGGAGCATAGGCTCTTCAGGTGGAAAGACATTTAAATCACAGAGAGGCCTTTCAAGAAAAAAACTAACATATATAGTGGTTGGCAAGAGAGAGATGTGGTTGGTGTGATGAAATGATGTGCACCCTGACAACCAAGGGTCTGGGTTACAAGAAGAAAACATTTTGTTTTCTCCTTGGAGAGCCAGGAGATGTACATAGTATTGACTCATATTTAGAAAGTCCCTGGTGCATGTTATTGGTGTACAATTGTTAATTGACTCCTATCCCATCCTACAGTTGGAAGACATAAAAAGAAGTGGACAGCGAAAGAAAAGAAGAATTTGTCCTTCACGGAGATTCTAGTTTTCATTAGCCCACAACACAGATTTTGTTTCAAAGTTCAACATCCCAAAATGATATTAACTGCTATCTGACTTTATTCTTACCTTTTACATATAAATTTGACAGTATTGTTCACATTGAAAATAAAAGCTTGTTTGACATGAATAAGCTGCAGAGGTTTATTTTTTTAACATAAATAACACTGACTCCAATGTATCTTTGTTCTATTTATTTCGGCCCACCTTACTGTCATTGAAAGGGATTTCTTTCAAGTATTTGGTAAGCCTGTTTGACATCCTTTTATAGCAGCCTCAAATAAAATATTAGATTATAAACAACTTGTGTGATGATAGAGATGGTGGCCCAGCCTCTAGTATATGTTATTGAAAGAAACTGATGGATGACCTAGCTTGCCTGGGGACCAGATGGTGCTATTGGCCTGCCATGGAGCAGCAGCATCAGCATCAGCATCAGCATCAACTGGGAACTTGTTTGAAATGCAAATTCTCAGACCCTGCCCCAGACCTACTGGATTGGATATTCTGAAGGTAGGCTGCTAGCCATCAGGTTTTTACAAGTCCTCCAAGTGCTACTGAAGCACACTAAAGTTTGAGAACCACTGCTTTAGAGCAGTGGGGGAAACGTTTAACTACACCTACAGTAGAACTAGCCTTAATTCACTGACTTGGTACTATTGCAAGTAAACTGAACAGGATGGTAAGATCTGGACTGAGGAAGGTACTAGAATTCTCAGGGGCCTGAGACACAAAGACCTCCCGGAGGGAGGTGTTAGTTTCCTAGGTTTACCGTAACAAATTACCACAAAGCAGGTGGCTTAAAACAACCGAAATTTATTCTCTCGCAGTTCTGGAGGCTAGGAAGCCCAAAGTCAGGGTGCCAGCATGGTGGAGTTCTTGGTGAGGGCCCTCGTTTTGGCTTGAAGATAGCCGCCTTCTTCCTGTGGCTTCACGTTGGGGTGGTGGGAGGAGAGTACCATCTATGGTCTCTTCCTGTAAGGGCAATAATCCCAATGTGTGGACCCCAGCCTCCTGACCTTACCAAAACTGAATGACCTACCAAAGACCCAGTCTCCAAATACCATCTCCTGGGGGTGGGGTGGGGCTGGGGACGGGCTTCTCGTATGAATTTGGGAGGCAAGGGGTGTGCAGAATCCAGTGCAGAGCAGGTGCTCAGCCCAGTCTTTAAAAGAAATTCTCTCTCTCTCTCTCTCTCTCTCTCTCTGTCTCTCTTCCCTCCCTCTCTCTGTCTTCATTTCTTGGAGGCTGCAACTGAATTGGGGAGCCCTGATGAAACACTCTCCAGCTCCTGTCTTTACTGCTTCTTCCACTCTCCATTCTCACTGCATCCATATCGACTCTGTATGTCCTTTTCTAAGGAGCCTTAACAGCATGAAAACCTCCAAATTCTCTTGCTGTCTCCTGTGGGAGGTTTTAAGCGTTGCTGAGATTTGATCTATACACCTTCTGTCTCTCTCTCTAAGTGTGTCTGTATCAGCGTGAGCTGCCCCAGGGTGGCAATTGGGGAACACATGCAGGTTCCCATACCCCAGGGTGCCGCCCTTTAGGCGCATTGTAGTTTTGCTCTTGCAGTGGTGGAATGAAAAGGAAGGGATTCCTGTGCGCTCACAGAGGCTGAGGGTGAGCTGGGTCTTTAAGGCCTCCAGGGAAACTGAAGACCTTGATCACTCATTGGACGGTGGTGCTGTCAATCCTTGGCTGCTGGCAAATGAGCTTAGAGTCGGTGCTGGAGGAAGTGGCCCCTCGTTGGCCCTTCTAAGTTTCGCCTCCCGTCACCAGCCAATCAAGCTCTTTCCCACCCTGTGCGCAGTGGCCTGGGCCCAGTCTCGCCCGGGCGCTCGGCGGGCAGGCCGTCCGCTCTTCCTGTAGCGGGGCTCCCAGAGGCATTTTCTCCGACTCTGGTGCCCTGGGCAGCTGGCTTCTCTGCAGCCCCCACCCCGTCCCGGAGGCCCCGCTACCAACAGTGTCCCCTCCCTCAGCGACACCCAGCCCGGTGGCCGCCATCTTCCCCGTGGTCATCACTGCAGCCCGATCCGTGTGTGGCGTGTCCCTCCTGCCATATCTGACACCGAGGAGCGTGGGCCGATCCCAGGTGGCCAGCACAGAGCTGGAGGCGGGGCGGGTGGCGACCCCAGTCCCCTCGGGGTCCGTGCCTCCCCTTCGGGAGGGATGGATGGAGTCGAGGGGGACGCGGCCCTTCTGACTTCCCTGGGCCTCTCCAGAGCCCTTCACGGGGAGGATGGTGGGCAGGAGGCCGCCCAGGCCACAGTGGAAGAAGACTGGGATGCAGAGCTGGTGGAGGAGGAGGAGGAGGAGGAAGAGCTTGAATTAGACATCGAGGACCACGAGGAGGCTGAGTACCAGTCAGAAGAGGGGGAGGAACCTGAGGAAGCGGTCGAGGAGGAGGAAGAGACAGAAGAGGAGGACGAGCATGGGCAGGGAGGCGCGGGAGTGGTCGCGGGCCATGGGGCACTCGCGGCGCAGTTTCAGTCCCTGCGCCGGGATGTGGCCCATTGCCTTGTGCCCCACGGCCACTACCACGTCCGTGTCGTGGCCAGGCCCCACGGCGAATTCGTGATGGTCAGTCGCTGCTCGCGACGGCCCTCGGACCCTGCAGAGGATGCCGCGCCTCCTCAGGGTCAGAAAGACCTGGGAGAGACAGGTGAGGTCTGGGGGGGCGAGTACCAGGCAGAGGGCCCCCCGCCCTGGGAGCTGCAGGAACCTGCAGAAGGGGCGGCATCCCAGAAGGCAGAGGAACCTGCGGCGGTGGTAGTGGAGGCCGAGTTGTGGGCGTGCGAGGTCCTGGCTGATGCCTCCGAGTCCTGGGAGGCTGGGGCGTGTGGACCCGACGACGGGGCCGAGGCTGGCGAGGGGCGGCCCAGTCCCCTGTCCCTTGCAGCCCCTGACTGGGCATCGGCCTCAAAGGCAGGGTGCAATCAGCGCTGGCCTCTGGCGGTTAAGCAGTGGGTCAAAGCTCTCAAAAACCTTCAGGCACGATATGCACAAGTAGAAGCCCAATTCTCTAAAGAACTTTAGGATCTTGAGAAAAAGTATTCTGCCTTCTACGAACTGAAGGGCAAACGAATGGCATACCTCACTTTTGGTTGACGGGCTTGTAAAAATGTTAAGATTCTTAGTAGGATGACCTGAGAAAATGATGAAATGGCACAGGGGCACTTTTCAGTGGTTGAGGAATCAATGAGGTTTGCGGTAGAGTTTGTCTTGAAATGGGGTGAACATTTTCCAGTGACGTTCTGGCAGAAACGTACAAAATTGCTCTCAGGATCAAATGATTTCAATCCCTTCTCCAAAGGGCCAGAAATAATCAGCAGCACAGTGTGTGTGAGATCTCCTGGAAAGAGGGGGAAAATGTTGTGAAAACTGTCAAGCAGCAGAAGTGTGAGGGCCAAGGAAGTGCTGTATCAACCAGTAGGAACATGACCAGCGAGTCTTCTTATTTATTTATTTATTTTCTGACATATTTCTCTTCTCCAGATCCTCCTGAGAGCAGAGAACTAGATTCTGCTGCTGATTTTAAATCGGGAAATGTTTCCCACCACCTTGGGATGCCAAAGTCCGTATCATTCGACACTAAAGAAGAGAGTGAATATCATTATGAAAATGCTGAGGAAGAGAAAGAGGATGGAAATGAAAAAGCAGAAGAAGGACCGAAGCTGGATATGGTCTCAGCAGAGGGCAGCTCTGGAGAATACAAGGTATTATTGTATAGTGCAACTGGTCGTGACATATACCTGTTACTGACAGCTTTATGTTTTGTTTTGTTTACATCCTTAATCTATTTTTTGTTTATCTTTTTAACATCTTTATGGGAGTATAATTGCTTTACAGGGGTGTGTTAGTTTCTGCTTTATAACAACGTGAATCACCTATAGTATACCTATATCCCCATTTCTCTTCCCACTTGCGTCTCCCTCCCACCCTCCCTATCCCACCCGTCTAGGTGGTCACAGAGCTCCGAGCTGATCTCCCTGTGCTACGCAGCTGCTTCCCACTAGCTATCTATCATGTTTTTATTTTTTTTTGTAAAGTAAATAAGAAAAAACTTGTTGCAATTTAGTTTTGGAAAAACAGTTTAATGTTAATAATGTACTTGTATTCTAGATGGTATGGAAAGAAGTGTGTTCTGAAATGTATTTCATTTACAGCCACAAGTCCATTGTCCTGGAGCTTTAAGTCTACTGCAGATGGGAAATTTATCAGACCTGGAAATAGAGACCTATATTTTTTTAGGGGTCTAAAATATAGAGACCTATAGTTTTAGAGACTGGTCACCAGGAGAAGCAGCTAAAGCGACTAAGCTGTGCACTAGCTGTACCTTCATCACCTGGCCACAGAAATGAAGTCTCTTGGAATAGCAATGCCTTTGAGACGGTGACTCCTTACAAAGTAGTAAAAAGTTAAGGATTTCAAATAAGACTGCATTTCATGAGTAATTCACAAATATTAGTTCAATTTAGATGTTTTATTCAAAAGGAAAGAAAATTAGCCACAGTATTATTATTGGCTATCACTGAGTTGGTAATTCAATCGTAGTTTCTCTTTCTGCTACCCATTCATCTTTTCCTTTCTCTCTCTCATCTCTCTCTCTCTCTCAGTATCACACTCTTTCTTTCTCCCTTTCTTAATTTTCACACCTGTGGATGTTTGATAACAGCCTCATTCTCATTATACAGATACGGAAACTGAAGGTCTGGGATTATAAGGGATTTATGATTTGGTAAGGAGCATAGGCTCTTCAGGTGGAAAGACATTTAAATCACAGAGAGGCCTTTCAAGAAAAAAACTAACATATATAGTGGTTGGCAAGAGAGAGATGTGGTTGGTGTGATGAAATGATGTGCACCCTGACAACCAAGGGTCTGGGTTACAAGAAGAAAACATTTTGTTTTCTCCTTGGAGAGCCAGGAGATGTACATAGTATTGACTCATATTTAGAAAGTCCCTGGTGCATGTTATTGGTGTACAATTGTTAATTGACTCCTATCCCATCCTACAGTTGGAAGACATAAAAAGAAGTGGACAGCGAAAGAAAAGAAGAATTTGTCCTTCACGGAGATTCTAGTTTTCATTAGCCCACAACACAGATTTTGTTTCAAAGTTCAACATCCCAAAATGATATTAACTGCTATCTGACTTTATTCTTACCTTTTACATATAAATTTGACAGTATTGTTCACATTGAAAATAAAAGCTTGTTTGACATGAATAAGCTGCAGAGGTTTATTTTTTTAACATAAATAACACTGACTCCAATGTATCTTTGTTCTATTTATTTCGGCCCACCTTACTGTCATTGAAAGGGATTTCTTTCAAGTATTTGGTAAGCCTGTTTGACATCCTTTTATAGCAGCCTCAAATAAAATATTAGATTATAAACAACTTGTGTGATGATAGAGATGGTGGCCCAGCCTCTAGTATATGTTATTGAAAGAAACTGATGGATGACCTAGCTTGCCTGGGGACCAGATGGTGCTATTGGCCTGCCATGGAGCAGCAGCATCAGCATCAGCATCAGCATCAACTGGGAACTTGTTTGAAATGCAAATTCTCAGACCCTGCCCCAGACCTACTGGATTGGATATTCTGAAGGTAGGCTGCTAGCCATCAGGTTTTTACAAGTCCTCCAAGTGCTACTGAAGCACACTAAAGTTTGAGAACCACTGCTTTAGAGCAGTGGGGGAAACGTTTAACTACACCTACAGTAGAACTAGCCTTAATTCACTGACTTGGTACTATTGCAAGTAAACTGAACAGGATGGTAAGATCTGGACTGAGGAAGGTACTAGAATTCTCAGGGGCCTGAGACACAAAGACCTCCCGGAGGGAGGTGTTAGTTTCCTAGGTTTACCGTAACAAATTACCACAAAGCAGGTGGCTTAAAACAACCGAAATTTATTCTCTCGCAGTTCTGGAGGCTAGGAAGCCCAAAGTCAGGGTGCCAGCATGGTGGAGTTCTTGGTGAGGGCCCTCGTTTTGGCTTGAAGATAGCCGCCTTCTTCCTGTGGCTTCACGTTGGGGTGGTGGGAGGAGAGTACCATCTATGGTCTCTTCCTGTAAGGGCAATAATCCCAATGTGTGGACCCCAGCCTCCTGACCTTACCAAAACTGAATGACCTACCAAAGACCCAGTCTCCAAATACCATCTCCTGGGGGTGGGGTGGGGCTGGGGACGGGCTTCTCGTATGAATTTGGGAGGAAAGGGGTGTGCAGAATCCAGTGCAGAGCAGGTGCTCAGCCCAGTCTTTAAAAGAAATTCTCTCTCTCTCTCTCTCTCTCTCTCTCTCTCTCTCTCTGTCTCTCTTCCCTCCCTCTCTCTGTCTTCATTTCTTGGAGGCTGCAACTGAATTGGGGAGCCCTGATGAAACACTCTCCAGCTCCTGTCTTTACTGCTTCTTCCACTCTCCATTCTCACTGCATCCATATCGACTCTGTATGTCCTTTTCTAAGGAGCCTTAACAGCATGAAAACCTCCAAATTCTCTTGCTGTCTCCTGTGGGAGGTTTTAAGCGTTGCTGAGATTTGATCTATACACCTTCTGTCTCTCTCTCTAAGTGTGTCTGTATCAGCGTGAGCTGCCCCAGGGTGGCAATTGGGGAACACATGCAGGTTCCCATACCCCAGGGTGCCGCCCTTTAGGCGCATTGTAGTTTTGCTCTTGCAGTGGTGGAATGAAAAGGAAGGGATTCCTGTGCGCTCACAGAGGCTGAGGGTGAGCTGGGTCTTTAAGGCCTCCAGGGAAACTGAAGACCTTGATCACTCATTGGACGGTGGTGCTGTCAATCCTTGGCTGCTGGCAAATGAGCTTAGAGTCGGTGCTGGAGGAAGTGGCCCCTCGTTGGCCCTTCTAAGTTTCGCCTCCCGTCACCAGCCAATCAAGCTCTTTCCCACCCTGTGCGCAGTGGCCTGGGCCCAGTCTCGCCCGGGCGCTCGGCGGGCAGGCCGTCCGCTCTTCCTGTAGCGGGGCTCCCAGAGGCATTTTCTCCGACTCTGGTGCCCTGGGCAGCTGGCTTCTCTGCAGCCCCCACCCCGTCCCGGAGGCCCCGCTACCAACAGTGTCCCCTCCCTCAGCGACACCCAGCCCGGTGGCCGCCATCTTCCCCGTGGTCATCACTGCAGCCCGATCCGTGTGTGGCGTGTCCCTCCTGCCATATCTGACACCGAGGAGCGTGGGCCGATCCCAGGTGGCCAGCACAGAGCTGGAGGCGGGGCGGGTGGCGACCCCAGTCCCCTCGGGGTCCGTGCCTCCCCTTCGGGAGGGATGGATGGAGTCGAGGGGGACGCGGCCCTTCTGACTTCCCTGGGCCTCTCCAGAGCCCTTCACGGGGAGGATGGTGGGCAGGAGGCCGCCCAGGCCACAGTGGAAGAAGACTGGGATGCAGAGCTGGTGGAGGAGGAGGAGGAGGAGGAAGAGCTTGAATTAGACATCGAGGACCACGAGGAGGCTGAGTACCAGTCAGAAGAGGGGGAGGAAACTGAGGAAGAGGTCGAGGAGGAGGAAGAGACAGAAGAGGAGGACGAGCATGGGCAGGGAGGCGCGGGAGTGGTCGCGGGCCATGGGGCACCCGCGGCGCAGTTTCAGTCCCTGCGCCGGGATGTGGCCCATTGCCTTGTGCCCCACGGCCACTACCACGTCCGTGTCGTGGCCAGGCCCCACGGCGAATTCGTGATGGTCAGTCGCTGCTCGCGACGGCCCTCGGACCCTGCAGAGGATGCCGCGCCTCCTCAGGGTCCGAAAGACCTGGGAGAGACAGGTGAGGTCTGGGGGGGCGAGTACCAGGCAGAGGGCCCCCCGCCCTGGGAGCTGCAGGAACCTGCAGAAGGGGCGGCATCCCAGAAGGCAGAGGAACCTGCGGCGGTGGTAGTGGAGGCCGAGTTGTGGGCGTGCGAGGTCCTGGCTGATGCCTCCGAGTCCTGGGAGGCTGGGGCGTGTGGACCCGACGACGGGGCCGAGGCTGGCGAGGGGCGGCCCAGTCCCCTGTCCATTGCAGCCCCTGACTGGGCATCGGCCTCAAAGGCAGGGTGCAATCAGCGCTGGCCTCTGGCGGTTAAGCAGTGGGTCAAAGCTCTCAAAAACCTTCAGGCACGATATGCACAAGTAGAAGCCCAATTCTCTAAAGAACTTTAGGATCTTGAGAAAAAGTATTCTGCCTTCTACGAACTGAAGGGCAAACGAATGGCATACCTCACTTTTGGTTGACGGGCTTGTAAAAATGTTAAGATTCTTAGTAGGATGACCTGAGAAAATGATGAAATGGCACAGGGGCACTTTTCAGTGGTTGAGGAATCAATGAGGTTTGCGGTAGAGTTTGTCTTGAAATGGGGTGAACATTTTCCAGTGACGTTCTGGCAGAAACGTACAAAATTGCTCTCAGGATCAAATGATTTCAATCCCTTCTCCAAAGGGCCAGAAATAATCAGCAGCACAGTGTGTGTGAGATCTCCTGGAAAGAGGGGGAAAATGTTGTGAAAACTGTCAAGCAGCAGAAGTGTGAGGGCCAAGGAAGTGCTGTATCAACCAGTAGGAACATGACCAGCGAGTCTTCTTATTTATTTATTTATTTTCTGACATATTTCTCTTCTCCAGATCCTCCTGAGAGCAGAGAACTAGATTCTGCTGCTGATTTTAAATCGGGAAATGTTTCCCACCACCTTGGGATGCCAAAGTCCGTATCATTCGACACTAAAGAAGAGAGTGAATATCATTATGAAAATGCTGAGGAAGAGAAAGAGGATGGAAATGAAAAAGCAGAAGAAGGACCGAAGCTGGATATGGTCTCAGCAGAGGGCAGCTCTGGAGAATACAAGGTATTATTGTATAGTGCAACTGGTCGTGACATATACCTGTTACTGACAGCTTTATGTTTTGTTTTGTTTACATCCTTAATCTATTTTTTGTTTATCTTTTTAACATCTTTATGGGAGTATAATTGCTTTACAGGGGTGTGTTAGTTTCTGCTTTATAACAACGTGAATCACCTATAGTATACCTATATCCCCATTTCTCTTCCCACTTGCGTCTCCCTCCCACCCTCCCTATCCCACCCGTCTAGGTGGTCACAGAGCTCCGAGCTGATCTCCCTGTGCTACGCAGCTGCTTCCCACTAGCTATCTATCATGTTTTTATTTTTTTTTGTAAAGTAAATAAGAAAAAACTTGTTGCAATTTAGTTTTGGAAAAACAGTTTAATGTTAATAATGTACTTGTATTCTAGATGGTATGGAAAGAAGTGTGTTCTGAAATGTATTTCATTTACAGCCACAAGTCCATTGTCCTGGAGCTTTAAGTCTACTGCAGATGGGAAATTTATCAGACCTGGAAATAGAGACCTATATTTTTTTAGGGGTCTAAAATATAGAGACCTATAGTTTTAGAGACTGGTCACCAGGAGAAGCAGCTAAAGCGACTAAGCTGTGCACTAGCTGTACCTTCATCACCTGGCCACAGAAATGAAGTCTCTTGGAATAGCAATGCCTTTGAGACGGTGACTCCTTACAAAGTAGTAAAAAGTTAAGGATTTCAAATAAGACTGCATTTCATGAGTAATTCACAAATATTAGTTCAATTTAGATGTTTTATTCAAAAGGAAAGAAAATTAGCCACAGTATTATTATTGGCTATCACTGAGTTGGTAATTCAATCGTAGTTTCTCTTTCTGCTACCCATTCATCTTTTCCTTTCTCTCTCTCATCTCTCTCTCTCTCTCAGTATCACACTCTTTCTTTCTCCCTTTCTTAATTTTCACACCTGTGGATGTTTGATAACAGCCTCATTCTCATTATACAGATACGGAAACTGAAGGTCTGGGATTATAAGGGATTTATGATTTGGTAAGGAGCATAGGCTCTTCAGGTGGAAAGACATTTAAATCACAGAGAGGCCTTTCAAGAAAAAAACTAACATATATAGTGGTTGGCAAGAGAGAGATGTGGTTGGTGTGATGAAATGATGTGCACCCTGACAACCAAGGGTCTGGGTTACAAGAAGAAAACATTTTGTTTTCTCCTTGGAGAGCCAGGAGATGTACATAGTATTGACTCATATTTAGAAAGTCCCTGGTGCATGTTATTGGTGTACAATTGTTAATTGACTCCTATCCCATCCTACAGTTGGAAGACATAAAAAGAAGTGGACAGCGAAAGAAAAGAAGAATTTGTCCTTCACGGAGATTCTAGTTTTCATTAGCCCACAACACAGATTTTGTTTCAAAGTTCAACATCCCAAAATGATATTAACTGCTATCTGACTTTATTCTTACCTTTTACATATAAATTTGACAGTATTGTTCACATTGAAAATAAAAGCTTGTTTGACATGAATAAGCTGCAGAGGTTTATTTTTTTAACATAAATAACACTGACTCCAATGTATCTTTGTTCTATTTATTTCGGCCCACCTTACTGTCATTGAAAGGGATTTCTTTCAAGTATTTGGTAAGCCTGTTTGACATCCTTTTATAGCAGCCTCAAATAAATTAAAATATTAGATTATAAACAACTTGTGTGATGATAGAGATGGTGGCCCAGCCTCTAGTATATGTTATTGAAAGAAACTGATGGATGACCTAGCTTGCCTGGGGACCAGATGGTGCTATTGGCCTGCCATGGAGCAGCAGCATCAGCATCAGCATCAGCATCAACTGGGAACTTGTTTGAAATGCAAATTCTCAGACCCTGCCCCAGACCTACTGGATTGGATATTCTGAAGGTAGGCTGCTAGCCATCAGGTTTTTACAAGTCCTCCAAGTGCTACTGAAGCACACTAAAGTTTGAGAACCACTGCTTTAGAGCAGTGGGGGAAACGTTTAACTACACCTACAGTAGAACTAGCCTTAATTCACTGACTTGGTACTATTGCAAGTAAACTGAACAGGATGGTAAGATCTGGACTGAGGAAGGTACTAGAATTCTCAGGGGCCTGAGACACAAAGACCTCCCGGAGGGAGGTGTTAGTTTCCTAGGTTTACCGTAACAAATTACCACAAAGCAGGTGGCTTAAAACAACCGAAATTTATTCTCTCGCAGTTCTGGAGGCTAGGAAGCCCAAAGTCAGGGTGCCAGCATGGTGGAGTTCTTGGTGAGGGCCCTCGTTTTGGCTTGAAGATAGCCGCCTTCTTCCTGTGGCTTCACGTTGGGGTGGTGGGAGGAGAGTACCATCTATGGTCTCTTCCTGTAAGGGCAATAATCCCAATGTGTGGACCCCAGCCTCCTGACCTTACCAAAACTGAATGACCTACCAAAGACCCAGTCTCCAAATACCATCTCCTGGGGGTGGGGTGGGGCTGGGGACGGGCTTCTCGTATGAATTTGGGAGGAAAGGGGTGTGCAGAATCCAGTGCAGAGCAGGTGCTCAGCCCAGTCTTTAAAAGAAATTATCTCTCTCTCTCTCTCTCTCTCTCTCTCTCTCTCTCTCTCTCTCTCTCTCTCTCTCTGTCTCTCTTCCCTCCCTCTCTCTGTCTTCATTTCTTGGAGGCTGCAACTGAATTGGGGAGCCCTGATGAAACACTCTCCAGCTCCTGTCTTTACTGCTTCTTCCACTCTCCATTCTCACTGCATCCATATCGACTCTGTATGTCCTTTTCTAAGGAGCCTTAACAGCATGAAAACCTCCAAATTCTCTTGCTGTCTCCTGTGGGAGGTTTTAAGCGTTGCTGAGATTTGATCTATACACCTTCTGTCTCTCTCTCTAAGTGTGTCTGTATCAGCGTGAGCTGCCCCAGGGTGGCAATTGGGGAACACATGCAGGTTCCCATACCCCAGGGTGCCGCCCTTTAGGCGCATTGTAGTTTTGCTCTTGCAGTGGTGGAATGAAAAGGAAGGGATTCCTGTGCGCTCACAGAGGCTGAGGGTGAGCTGGGTCTTTAAGGCCTCCAGGGAAACTGAAGACCTTGATCACTCATTGGACGGTGGTGCTGTCAATCCTTGGCTGCTGGCAAATGAGCTTAGAGTCGGTGCTGGAGGAAGTGGCCCCTCGTTGGCCCTTCTAAGTTTCGCCTCCCGTCACCAGCCAATCAAGCTCTTTCCCACCCTGTGCGCAGTGGCCTGGGCCCAGTCTCGACGGGGCGCTCGGCGGGCAGGCCGTCCTCTCTTCCTGTAGCGGGGCTCCCAGAGGCATTTTCTCCGACTCTGGTGCCCTGGGCAGCTGGCTTCTCTGCAGCCCCCACCCCGTCCCGGAGGCCCCGCTACCAACAGTGTCCCCTCCCTCAGCGACACCCAGCCCGGTGGCCGCCATCTTCCCCGTGGTCATCACTGCAGCCCGATCCGTGTGTGGCGTGTCCCTCCTGCCATGTCTGACACCGAGGAGCGTGGGCCGATCCCAGGTGGCCAGGACAGAGCTGGAGGTGGGGCGGGTGGCGACCCCAGTCCCCTCGGGGTCCGTGCCTCCCCTTCGGGAGGGATGGATGGAGTCGAGGGGGACGCAGCCCTTCTGACTTCCCTGGGGCTCTCCAGAGCCCTTGACGGGGAGGATGGTGGGCAGGAGGCCGCCCAGGCCGCAGTGGAAGAAGACTGGGATGCAGAGCTGGTGGAGGAGGAGGAGGAGGACGAAGAGCTTGAATTAGACATCGAGGACCAGGAGGAGGCTGAGTACCAGTCAGAATAGGGGGAGGAAACTGAGGAAGAGGTCGAGGAGGAGGAAGAGACAGAAGAGGAGGACGAGCATGGGCAGGGAGACGCGGGAGTGGTCGCGGGCCATGGGGCGCCCGCGGCGCAGTTTCAGCCCCTGCGCCGGGATGTGGCCCATTGCCTTGTGCCCCACGGCCACTACCACGTCCGTGTCGTGGCCAGGCCCCACGGCGAATTCGTGATGGTCAGTCACTGCTCGCGACGGCCCTCGGACCCTGAAGAGAATGCCACGACTCCTCAGGGTCAGGAAAACCTGGGAGAGACAGGTGAGGTCTGGGGGGGCGAGTACCAGGCAGAGGGCCCCCCGCCCTGGGAGCTGCGGGAACCTGCAGAGGGGGCGGCATCCCAGAAGGCAGAGGAACCTGCGGCGGCGGTAGTGGAGGCTGAGTTGTGGGTGTGCGAGGTCCTGGCTGATGCCTCCGAGTCCTGGGAGGCTGGGGCGTGTGGACCCGACGACGGGGCCGAGGCTGGCGAGGGGCGGCCCAGTCCCCTGTCCCTTGCAGCCCCTGACTGGGCATCGGCCTCAAAGGCAGGGTGCACTCAGCGCTGGCCTCTGGCGGTTAAGCAGCGGGTCAAAGCTCTCAAAAACCTTCAGGCACGATATGCACAAGTAGAAGCCCAATTCTCTAAAGAACTTTAGGATCTTGAGAAAAAGTATGCTGCCTTCTGTGAACTGAAGGGCAAACGAATGGCGTACCTCACTTTTGGTTGACAGGCTTCTAAAAATGTTAAGATTCTTAGTAGGATGACCTGAGAAAATGATGAAATGGCACAGCGGCACTTTTCAGTGGTTGAGGAATCAATGAGGTTTGCGGTAGAATTTGTCTTGAAATGGGGTGAATGTTTTCCAGTGACGTTTTGGCAGAAACATACAAAATTGCTCTCAGGATCAAATGATTTCGATCCCTTCTCCAAAGGGCCAGAAATACTCAGCAGCACAGTGTGTGTGAGATCTCCTGGAAAGAGGGGGAAAATGTTGTGAAAACTGTCAAGCAGCAGAAGTGTGAGGGCCAAGGAAGTGCTGTATCAACCAGTAGGAACATGACCAGCGAGTCTTCTTATTTATTTATTTATTTTCTGACATATTTCTCTTCTCCAGATCCTCCTGAGAGCAGAGAACAAGATTCTGCTGCTGATTTTAAATCGGGAAATATTTCCCACCACCTTGGGATGCCAAAGACTGTATCATTCGACACTAAAGAAGAGAGTGAATATCATTATGAAAATGCTGAGGAAGAGAAAGAGGATGGAAATGAAAAAGCAGAAGAAGGACCGAAGCTGGATATGGTCTCAGCAGAGGGCAGCTCTGGAGAATACAAGGTATTATTGTATAGTGCAACCGGTCCTGACATATACCTGTTACTGACAGCTTTATGTTTTGTTTTGTTTACATCCTTAATCTATTTTTTGTTTATCTTTTTAACATCTTTATGGGAGTATAATTGCTTTACAGGGGTGTGTTAGTTTCTGCTTTATAACAACGTGAATCACCTATAGTATACCTATATCCCCATTTCTCTTCCCACTTGCGTCTCCCTCCCACCCTCCCTATCCCACCCGTCTAGGTGGTCACAGAGCTCCGCGCTGATCTCCCTGTGCTACACAGCTGCTTCCCACTGGCTATCTATCATGTTTTTATTTTTTATTTTTGTAAAGTAAATAAGAAAAAAATTGTTGAAATTTAGTTTTGGAAAAACAGTTTAATGTTAATAATGTACTTGTATTCTAGATGGTATGGAAAGAAGTGTGTTCTGAAATGTATTTCATTTACAGCCACAAGTCCATTGTCCTGGAGCTTTAAGTCTACTGCAGATGGGAAATTTATCAGACCTGGAAATAGAGACCTATATTTTTTTAGAGGTCTAAAATATAGAGACCTATAGTTTTAGAGACTGGTCACCAGGAGAAGCAGCTAAAGCGACTAAGCTGTGCACTAGCTGTACCTTCATCACCTGGCCACAGAAATGAAGTCTCTTGGAATAGCAATGCCTTTGAGACGGTGACTCCTTACAAAGTAGTAAAAAGTTAAGGATTTCAAATAAGACTGCATTTCATGAGTAATTCACAAATATTAGTTCAATTTAGATGTTTTATTCAAAAGGAAAGAAAATTAGCCACAGTATTATTATTGGCTATCACTGAGTTGGTAATTCAATCGTAGTTTCTCTTTCCGCTACCCATTCATCTTTTCCTTTCTCTCATCTCTCTCTCTCTCAGTATCACACTCTTTCTTTCTCCCTTTCTTAATTTTCACACCTGTGGATGTTTGATAACAGCCTCATTCTCATTATACAGATACGGAAACTGAAGGTCTGGGATTATAAGGGATTTATGATTTGGTAAGGAGCATAGGCTCTTAAGGTGGAAAGACATTTAAATCACAGAGAGGCCTTTCAAGAACAAAACTAACATATATAGTGGTTGGCAAGAGAGAGATGTGGTTGGTGTGATGAAATGATGTGCACCCTGACAACCAAGGGTCTGGGTTACAAGAAGAAAACATTTTGTTTTCTCCTTGGAGAGCCAGGAGATGTACATAGTATTGACTCATATTTAGAAAGTCCCTGGTGCATGTTATTGGTGTACAATTGTTAATTGACTCTTATCCCATCCTACAGTTGGAAGACATAAAAAGAAGTGGACAGCGAAAGAAAAGAAGAATTTGTCCTTCACGGAGATTCTAGTTTTCATTAGCCCACAACACAGATTTTGTTTCAAAGTTCAACATCCCAAAATGATATTAACTGCTATCTGACTTTATTCTTACCTTTTACATATAAATTTGACAGTATTGTTCACATTGAAAATAAAAGCTTGTTTGACATGAATAAGCTGCAGAGGTTTATTTTTTTAACATAAATAACACTGACTCCAATGTATTTTTGTTCTATTTATTTCGGCCCACCTTACTGTCATTGAAAGGGATTTCTTTCAAGTATTTGGTAAGCCTGTTTGACATCCTTTTATAGCAGCCTCAAATAAATTAAAATATTAGATTATAAACAACTTGTGTGATGATAGAGATGGTGGCCCAGCCTCTAGTATATGTTATTGAAAGAAACTGATGGATGACCTAGCTTGCCTGGGGACCAGATGGTGCTATTGGCCTGCCATGGAGCAGCAGCATCAGCATCAGCATCAGCATCAACTGGGAACTTGTTTGAAATGCAAATTCTCAGACCCTGCCCCAGACCTACTGGATTGGATATTCTGAAGGTAGGCTGCTAGCCATCAGGTTTTTACAAGTCCTCCAAGTGCTACTGAAGCACACTAAAGTTTGAGAACCACTGCTTTAGAGCAGTGGGGGAAACGTTTAACTACACCTACAGTAGAACTAGCCTTAATTCACTGACTTGGTACTATTGCAGGTAAACTGAACAGGATGGTAAGATCTGGACTGAGGAAGGTACTAGAATTCTCAGGGGCCTGAGACACAAAGACCTCCCGGAGGGAGGTGTTAGGTTCCTAGGTTTACCGTAACAAATTACCACAAAGCAGGTGGCTTAAAACAACCGAAGTTTATTCTCTCACAGTTCTGGAGGCTAGGAAGCCCAAAGTCAGGGTGCCAGCATGGTGGAGTTCTTGGTGAGGGCCCTCGTTTTGGCTTGAAGATAGCCGCCTTCTTCCTGTGGCTTCACGTTGGGGTGGTGGGAGGAGAGTACCATCTATGGTCTCTTCCTGTAAGGGCAATAATCCCAATGTGTGGACCCCAGCCTCCTGACCTTACCAAAACTGAATGACCTACCAAAGACCCAGTCTCCAAATACCATCTCCTGGGGGTGGGGTGGGGCTGGGGACGGGCTTCTCGTATGAATTTGGGAGGCAAGGGGTGTGCAGAATCCAGTGCAGAGCAGGTGCTCAGCCCAGTCTTTAAAAGAAATTCTCTCTCTCTCTCTCTCTCTCTCTCTCTCTCTCTCTCTCTCTCTCTCTCTCTCTGTCTCTCTTCCCTCCCTCTCTCTGTCTTCATTTCTTGGAGGCTGCAACTGAATTGGGGAGCCCTGATGAAACACTCTCCAGCTCCTGTCTTTACTGCTTCTTCCACTCTCCATTCTCACTGCATCCATATCGACTCTGTATGTCCTTTTCTAAGGAGCCTTAACAGCATGAAAACCTCCAAATTCTCTTGCTGTCTCCTGTGGGAGGTTTTAAGCGTTGCTGAGATTTGATCTATACACCTTCTGTCTCTCTCTCGTTTTTGAACTAAGTGTGTCTGTATCAGCGTGAGCTGCCCCAGGGTGGCAATTGGGGAACACATGCAGGTTCCCATACCCCAGGGTGCCGCCCTTTAGGCGCATTGTAGTTTTGCTCTTGCAGTGGTGGAATGAAAAGGAAGGGATTCCTGTGCGCTCACAGAGGCTGAGGGTGAGCTGGGTCTTTAAGGCCTCCAGGGAAACTGAAGACCTTGATCACTCATTGGACGGTGGTGCTGTCAATCCTTGGCTGCTGGCAAATGAGCTTAGAGTCGGTGCTGGAGGAAGTGGCCCCTCGTTGGCCCTTCTAAGTTTCGCCTCCCGTCACCAGCCAATCAAGCTCTTTCCCACCCTGTGCGCAGTGGCCTGGGCCCAGTCTCGCCCGGGCGCTCGGCGGGCAGGCCGTCCGCTCTTCCTGTAGCTGGGCTCCCAGAGGCATTTTCTCCGACTCTGGTGCCCTGGGCAGCTGGCTTCTCTGCAGCCCCCACCCCGTCCCGGAGGCCCCGCTACCAACAGTGTCCCCTCCCTCAGCGACACCCAGCCCGGTGGCCGCCATCTTCCCCGTGGTCATCACTGCAGCCCGATCCGTGTGTGGCGTGTCCCTCCTGCCATGTCTGACACCGAGGAGCGTGGGCCGATCCCAGGTGGCCAGGACAGAGCTGGAGGCGGGGCGGGTGGCGACCCCAGTCCCCTCGGGGTCCGTGCCTCCCCTTCGGGAGGGATGGATGGAGTCGAGGGGGACGCAGCCCTTCTGACTTCCCTGGGGCTCTCCAGAGCCCTTGACGGGGAGGATGGTGGGCAGGAGGCCGCCCAGGCCGCAGTGGAAGAAGACTGGAATGCAGAGCTGGTGGAGGAGGAGGAGGAGGAGGAAGAGCTTGAATTAGACATCGAGGACCAGGAGGAGGCTGAGTACCAGTCAGAATAGGGGGAGGAAACTGAGGAAGAGGTCGAGGAGGAGGAAGAGACAGAAGAGGAGGACGAGCATGGGCAGGGAGACGCGGGAGTGGTCGCGGGCCATGGGGCGCCCGCGGCGCAGTTTCAGCCCCTGCGCCGGGATGTGGCCCATGGCCTTGTGCCCCACGGCCACTACCACGTCCGTGTCGTGGCCAGGCCCCACGGCGAATTCGTGATGGTCAGTCACTGCTCGCGACGGCCCTCGGACCCTGCAGAGGATGCCGCGACTCCTCAGGGTCAGGAAGACCTGGGAGAGACAGGTGAGGTCTGGGGGGGCGAGTACCAGGCAGAGGGCCCCCCGCCCTGGGAGCTGCGGGAACCTGCAGAGGGGGCGGCATCCCAGAAGGCAGAGGAACCTGCGGCGGCGGTAGTGGAGGCTGAGTTGTGGGTGTGCGAGGTCCTGGCTGATGCCTCCGAGTCCTGGGAGGCTGGGGCGTGTGGACCCGACGACGGGGCCGAGGCTGGCGAGGGGCGGCCCAGTCCCCTGTCCCTTGCAGCCCCTGACTGGGCATCGGCCTCAAAGCCAGGGTGCACTCAGCGCTGGCCTCTGGCGGTTAAGCAGCGGGTCAAAGCTCTCAAAAACCTTCGGGCACGATATGCACAAATAGAAGCCCAATTCTCTAAAGAACTTTAGGATCTTGAGAAAAAGTATGCTGCCTTCTGTGAACTGAAGGGCAAACGAATGGCGTACCTCACTTTTGGTTGACGGGCTTCTAAAAATGTTAAGATTCTTAGTAGGATGACCTGAGAAAATGATGAAATGGCACAGCGGCACTTTTCAGTGGTTGAGGAAT
This sequence comes from Mesoplodon densirostris, assembly GCF_025265405.1. Classification (NCBI taxonomy): domain Eukaryota; kingdom Metazoa; phylum Chordata; class Mammalia; order Artiodactyla; family Ziphiidae; genus Mesoplodon; species Mesoplodon densirostris. The sequence goes on along the minus strand of NC_082681.1, from coordinate 45,532,286 downwards.
CAATGAGGTTTGCGGTAGAATTTGTCTTGAAATGGGGTGAATGTTTTCCAGTGACGTTTTGGCAGAAACATACAAAATTGCTCTCAGGATCAAATGATTTCGATCCCTTCTCCAAAGGGCCAGAAATAATCAGCAGCACAGTGTGTGTGAGATCTCCTGGAAAGAGGGGGAAAATGTTGTGAAAACTGTCAAGCAGCAGAAGTGTGAGGGCCAAGGAAGTGCTGTATCAACCAGTAGGAACATGACCAGCGAGTCTTCTTATTTATTTATTTATTTTCTGACATATTTCTCTTCTCCAGATCCTCCTGAGAGCAGAGAACTAGATTCTGCTGCTGATTTTAAATCGGGAAATGTTTCCCACCACCTTGGGATGCCAAAGACTGTATCATTCGACACTAAAGAAGAGAGTGAATATCATTATGAAAATGCTGAGGAAGAGAAAGAGGATGGAAATGAAAAAGCAGAAGAAGGACCGAAGCTGGATATGGTCTCAGCAGAGGGCAGCTCTGGAGAATACAAGGTATTATTGTATAGTGCAACCTGTCCTGACATATACCTGTTACTGACAGCTTTATGTTTTGTTTTGTTTACATCCTTAATCTATTTCTTGTTTATCTTTTTAACATCTTTATGGGAGTATAATTGCTTTACAGGGGTGTGTTAGTTTCTGCTTTATAACAACGTGAATCACCTATAGTATACCTATATCCCCATTTCTCTTCCCACTTGCGTCTCCCTCCCACCCTCCCTATCCCACCCGTCTAGGTGGTCACAGAGCTCCGCGCTGATCTCCCTGTGCTACACAGCTGCTTCCCACTGGCTATCTATCATGTTTTTATTTTTTATTTTTGTAAAGTAAATAAGAAAAAAATTGTTGAAATTTAGTTTTGGAAAAACAGTTTAATGTTAATAATGTACTTGTATTCTAGATGGTATGGAAAGAAGTGTGTTCTGAAATGTATTTCATTTACAGCCACAAGTCCATTGTCCTGGAGCTTTAAGTCTACTGCAGATGGGAAATTTATCAGACCTGGAAATAGAGACCTATATTTTTTTAGAGGTCTAAAATATAGAGACCTATAGTTTTAGAGACTGGTCACCAGGAGAAGCAGCTAAAGCGACTAAGCTGTGCACTAGCTGTACCTTCATCACCTGGCCACAGAAATGAAGTCTCTTGGAATAGCAATGCCTTTGAGACGGTGACTCCTTACAAAGTAGTAAAAAGTTAAGGATTTCAAATAAGACTGCATTTCATGAGTAATTCACAAATATTAGTTCAATTTAGATGTTTTATTCAAAAGGAAAGAAAATTAGCCACAGTATTATTATTGGCTATCACTGAGTTGGTAATTCAATCGTAGTTTCTCTTTCCGCTACCCATTCATCTTTTCCTTTCTCTCATCTCTCTCTCTCTCAGTATCACACTCTTTCTTTCTCCCTTTCTTAATTTTCACACCTGTGGATGTTTGATAACAGCCTCATTCTCATTATACAGATACGGAAACTGAAGGTCTGGGATTATAAGGGATTTATGATTTGGTAAGGAGCATAGGCTCTTAAGGTGGAAAGACATTTAAATCACAGAGAGGCCTTTCAAGAAAAAAACTAACATATATAGTGGTTGGCAAGAGAGAGATGTGGTTGGTGTGATGAAATGATGTGCACCCTGACAACCAAGGGTCTGGGTTACAAGAAGAAAACATTTTGTTTTCTCCTTGGAGAGCCAGGAGATGTACATAGTATTGACTCATATTTAGAAAGTCCCTGGTGCATGTTATTGGTGTACAATTGTTAATTGACTCTTATCCCATCCTACAGTTGGAAGACATAAAAAGAAGTGGACAGCGAAAGAAAAGAAGAATTTGTCCTTCACGGAGATTCTAGTTTTCATTAGCCCACAACACAGATTTTGTTTCAAAGTTCAACATCCCAAAATGATATTAACTGCTATCTGACTTTATTCTTACCTTTTACATATAAATTTGACAGTATTGTTCACATTGAAAATAAAAGCTTGTTTGACATGAATAAGCTGCAGAGGTTTATTTTTTTAACATAAATAACACTGACTCCAATGTATCTTTGTTCTATTTATTTCGGCCCACCTTACTGTCATTGAAAGGGATTTCTTTCAAGTATTTGGTAAGCCTGTTTGACATCCTTTTATAGCAGCCTCAAATAAATTAAAATATTAGATTATAAACAACTTGTGTGATGATAGAGATGGTGGCCCAGCCTCTAGTATATGTTATTGAAAGAAACTGATGGATGACCTAGCTTGCCTGGGGACCAGATGGTGCTATTGGCCTGCCATGGAGCAGCAGCATCAGCATCAGCATCAGCATCAACTGGGAACTTGTTTGAAATGCAAATTCTCAGACCCTGCCCCAGACCTACTGGATTGGATATTCTGAAGGTAGGCTGCTAGCCATCAGGTTTTTACAAGTCCTCCAAGTGCTACTGAAGCACACTAAAGTTTGAGAACCACTGCTTTAGAGCAGTGGGGGAAACGTTTAACTACACCTACAGTAGAACTAGCCTTAATTCACTGACTTGGTACTATTGCAGGTAAACTGAACAGGATGGTAAGATCTGGACTGAGGAAGGTACTAGAATTCTCAGGGGCCTGAGACACAAAGACCTCCCGGAGGGAGGTGTTAGGTTCCTAGGTTTACCGTAACAAATTACCACAAAGCAGGTGGCTTAAAACAACCGAAGTTTATTCTCTCACAGTTCTGGAGGCTAGGAAGCCCAAAGTCAGGGTGCCAGCATGGTGGAGTTCTTGGTGAGGGCCCTCGTTTTGGCTTGAAGATAGCCGCCTTCTTCCTGTGGCTTCATGTTGGGGTGGTGGGAGGAGAGTACCATCTATGGTCTCTTCCTGTAAGGGCAATAATCCCAATGTGTGGACCCCAGCCTCCTGACCTTACCAAAACTGAATGACCTACCAAAGACCCAGTCTCCAAATACCATCTCCTGGGGGTGGGGTGGGGCTGGGGACGGGCTTCTCGTATGAATTTGGGAGGCAAGGGGTGTGCAGAATCCAGTGCAGAGCAGGTGCTCAGCCCAGTCTTTAAAAGAAATTCTCTCTCTCTCTCTCTCTCTCTCTCTCTCTCTCTCTCTCTCTCTCTGTCTCTCTTCCCTCCCTCTCTCTGTCTTCATTTCTTGGAGGCTGCAACTGAATTGGGGAGCCCTGATGAAACACTCTCCAGCTCCTGTCTTTACTGCTTCTTCCACTCTCCATTCTCACTGCATCCATATCGACTCTGTATGTCCTTTTCTAAGGAGCCTTAACAGCATGAAAACCTCCAAATTCTCTTGCTGTCTCCTGTGGGAGGTTTTAAGCGTTGCTGAGATTTGATCTATACACCTTCTGTCTCTCTCTCTAAGTGTGTCTGTATCAGCGTGAGCTGCCCCAGGGTGGCAATTGGGGAACACATGCAGGTTCCCATACCCCAGGGTGCCGCCCTTTAGGCGCATTGTAGTTTTGCTCTTGCAGTGGTGGAATGAAAAGGAAGGGATTCCTGTGCGCTCACAGAGGCTGAGGGTGAGCTGGGTCTTTAAGGCCTCCAGGGAAACTGAAGACCTTGATCACTCATTGGACGGTGGTGCTGTCAATCCTTGGCTGCTGGCAAATGAGCTTAGAGTCGGTGCTGGAGGAAGTGGCCCCTCGTTGGCCCTTCTAAGTTTCGCCTCCCGTCACCAGCCAATCAAGCTCTTTCCCACCCTGTGCGCAGTGGCCTGGGCCCAGTCTCGCCCGGGCGCTCGGCGGGCAGGCCGTCCGCTCTTCCTGTAGCGGGGCTCCCAGAGGCATTTTCTCCGACTCTGGTGCCCTGGGCAGCTGGCTTCTCTGCAGCCCCCACCCCGTCCCGGAGGCCCCGCTACCAACAGTGTCCCCTCCCTCAGCGACACCCAGCCCGGTGGCCGCCATCTTCCCCGTGGTCATCACTGCAGCCCGATCCGTGTGTGGCGTGTCCCTCCTGCCATATCTGACACCGAGGAGCGTGGGCCGATCCCAGGTGGCCAGGACAGAGCTGGAGGCGGGGCGGGTGGCGACCCCAGTCCCCTCGGGGTCCGTGCCTCCCCTTCGGGAGGGATGGATGGAGTCGAGGGGGACGCGGCCCTTCTGACTTCCCTGGGCCTCTCCAGAGCCCTTCACGGGGAGGATGGTGGGCAGGAGGCCGCCCAGGCCACAGTGGAAGAAGACTGGGATGCAGAGCTGGTGGAGGAGGAGGAGGAGGAGGAAGAGCTTGAATTAGACATCGAGGACCACGAGGAGGCTGAGTACCAGTCAGAAGAGGGGGAGGAAACTGAGGAAGAGGTCGAGGAGGAGGAAGAGACAGAAGAGGAGGACGAGCATGGGCAGGGAGGCGCGGGAGTGGTCGCGGGCCATGGGGCGCCCGCGGCGCAGTTTCAGTCCCTGCGCCGGGATGTGGCCCATTGCCTTGTGCCCCACGGCCACTACCACGTCCGTGTCGTGGCCAGGCCCCACGGCGAATTCGTGATGGTCAGTCGCTGCTCGCGACGGCCCTCGGACCCTGCAGAGGATGCCGCGCCTCCTCAGGGTCAGAAAGACCTGGGAGAGACAGGTGAGGTCTGGGGGGGCGAGTACCAGGCAGAGGGCCCCCCGCCCTGGGAGCTGCAGGAACCTGCAGAAGGGGCGGCATCCCAGAAGGCAGAGGAACCTGCGGCGGTGGTAGTGGAGGCCGAGTTGTGGGCGTGCGAGGTCCTGGCTGATGCCTCCGAGTCCTGGGAGGCTGGGGCGTGTGGACCCGACGACGGGGCCGAGGCTGGCGAGGGGCGGCCCAGTCCCCTGTCCCTTGCAGCCCCTGACTGGGCATCGTCCTCAAAGGCAGGGTGCAATCAGCGCTGGCCTCTGGCGGTTAAGCAGTTGGTCAAAGCTCTCAAAAACCTTCAGGCACGATATGCACAAGTAGAAGCCCAATTCTCTAAAGAACTTTACGATCTTGAGAAAAAGTATTCTGCCTTCTACAAACTGAAGGGCAAACGAATGGCATACCTCACTTTTGGTTGACGGGCTTCTAAAAATGTTAAGATTCTTAGTAGGATGACCTGAGAAAATGATGAAATGGCACAGGGGCACTTTTCAGTGGTTGAGGAATCAATGAGGTTTGCGGTAGAGTTTGTCTTGAAATGGGGTGAACATTTTCCAGTGACGTTCTGGCAGAAACGTACAAAATTGCTCTCAGGATCAAATGATTTCGATCCCTTCTCCAAAGGGCCAGAAATAATCAGCAGCACAGTGTGTGTGAGATCTCCTGGAAAGAGGGGGAAAATGTTGTGAACACTGTCAAGCAGCAGAAGTGTGAGGGCCAAAGAAGTGCTGTATCAACCAGTAGGAACATGACCAGCAAGTCTTCTTATTTATTTATTTATTTTCTGACATATTTCTCTTCTCCAGATCCTCCTGAGAGCAGAGAACTAGATTCTGCTGCTGATTTTAAATCGGGAAATGTTTCCCACCACCTTGGGATGCCAAAGTCCGTATCATTCGACACTAAAGAAGAGAGGGAATATCATTATGAAAATGCTGAGGAAGAGAAAGAGGATGGAAATGAAAAAGCAGAAGAAGGACCGAAGCTGGATATGGTCTCAGCAGAGGGCAGCTCTGGAGAATACAAGGTATTATTGTATAGTGCAACTGGTCGTGACATATACCTGGTACTGACAGCTTTATGTTTTGTTTTGTTTACATCCTTAATCTATTTTTTGTTTATCTTTTTAACATCTTTATGGGAGTATAATTGCTTTACAGGGGTGTGTTAGTTTCTGCTTTATAACAAAGTGAATCACCTATAGTATACCTATATCCCCATTTCTCTTCCCACTTGCGTCTCCCTCCCACCCTCCCTATCCCACCCGTCTAGGTGGTCACAGAGCTCCGAGCTGATCTCCCTGTGCTACGCAGCTGCTTCCCACTAGCTATCTATCATGTTTTTATTTTTTTTTTGTAAAGTAAATAAGAAAAAACTTGTTGCAATTTAGTTTTGGAAAAACAGTTTAATGTTAATAATGTACTTGTATTCTAGATGGTATGGAAAGAAGTGTGTTCTGAAATGTATTTCATTTACAGCCACAAGTCCATTGTCCTGGAGCTTTAAGTCTACTGCAGATGGGAAATTTATCAGACCTGGAAACAGAGACCTATATTTTTTTAGGGGTCTAAAATATAGAGACCTATAGTTTTAGAGACTGGTCACCAGGAGAAGCAGCTAAAGCGACTAAGCTGTGCACTAGCTGTACCTTCATCACCTGGCCACAGAAATGAAGTCTCTTGGAATAGCAATGCCTTTGAGACGGTGACTCCTTACAAAGTAGTAAAAAGTTAAGGATTTCAAATAAGACTGCATTTCATGAGTAATTCACAAATATTAGTTCAATTTAGATGTTTTATTCAAAAGGAAAGAAAATTAGCCACAGTATTATTATTGGCTATCACTGAGTTGGTAATTCAATCGTAGTTTCTCTTTCTGCTACCCATTCATCTTTTCCTTTCTCTCTCTCATCTCTCTCTCTCTCTCTCAGTATCACACTCTTTCTTTCTCCCTTTCTTAATTTTCACACCTGTGGATGTTTGATAACAGCCTCATTCTCATTATACAGATACGGAAACTGAAGGTCTGGGATTATAAGGGATTTATGATTTGGTAAGGAGCATAGGCTCTTCAGGTGGAAAGACATTTAAATCACAGAGAGGCCTTTCAAGAAAAAAACTAACATATATAGTGGTTGGCAAGAGAGAGATGTGGTTGGTGTGATGAAATGATGTGCACCCTGACAACCAAGGGTCAGGGTTACAAGAAGAAAACATTTTGTTTTCTCCTTGGAGAGCCAGGAGATGTACATAGTATTGACTCATATTTAGAAAGTCCCTGGTGCATGTTATTGGTGTACAATTGTTAATTGACTCCTATCCCATCCTACAGTTGGAAGACATAAAAAGAAGTGGACAGCGAAAGAAAAGAAGAATTTGTCCTTCACGGAGATTCTAGTTTTCATTAGCCCACAACACAGATTTTGTTTCAAAGTTCAACATCCCAAAATGATATTAACTGCTATCTGACTTTATTCTTACCTTTTACATATAAATTTGACAGTATTGTTCACATTGAAAATAAAAGCTTGTTTGACATGAATAAGCTGCAGAGGTTTATTTTTTTAACATAAATAACACTGACTCCAATGTATCTTTGTTCTATTTATTTCGGCCCACCTTACTGTCATTGAAAGGGATTTCTTTCAAGTATTTGGTAAGCCTGTTTGACATCCTTTTATAGCAGCCTCAAATAAAATATTAGATTATAAACAACTTGTGTGATGATAGAGATGGTGGCCCAGCCTCTAGTATATGTTATTGAAAGAAACTGATGGATGACCTAGCTTGCCTGGGGACCAGATGGTGCTATTGGCCTGCCATGGAGCAGCAGCATCAGCATCAGCATCAGCATCAACTGGGAACTTGTTTGAAATGCAAATTCTCAGACCCTGCCCCAGACCTACTGGATTGGATATTCTGAAGGTAGGCTGCTAGCCATCAGGTTTTTACAAGTCCTCCAAGTGCTACTGAAGCACACTAAAGTTTGAGAACCACTGCTTTAGAGCAGTGGGGGAAACGTTTAACTACACCTACAGTAGAACTAGCCTTAATTCACTGACTTGGTACTATTGCAAGTAAACTGAACAGGATGGTAAGATCTGGACTGAGGAAGGTACTAGAATTCTCAGGGGCCTGAGACACAAAGACCTCCCGGAGGGAGGTGTTAGTTTCCTAGGTTTACCGTAACAAATTACCACAAAGCAGGTGGCTTAAAACAACCGAAATTTATTCTCTCGCAGTTCTGGAGGCTAGGAAGCCCAAAGTCAGGGTGCCAGCATGGTGGAGTTCTTGGTGAGGGCCCTCGTTTTGGCTTGAAGATAGCCGCCTTCTTCCTGTGGCTTCACGTTGGGGTGGTGGGAGGAGAGTACCATCTATGGTCTCTTCCTGTAAGGGCAATAATCCCAATGTGTGGACCCCAGCCTCCTGACCTTACCAAAACTGAATGACCTACCAAAGACCCAGTCTCCAAATACCATCTCCTGGGGGTGGGGTGGGGCTGGGGACGGGCTTCTCGTATGAATTTGGGAGGCAAGGGGTGTGCAGAATCCAGTGCAGAGCAGGTGCTCAGCCCAGTCTTTAAAAGAAATTCTCTCTCTCTCTCTCTCTCTCTCTCTCTCTCTCTCTCTCTGTCTGTCTCTCTTCCCTCCCTCTCTCTGTCTTCATTTCTTGGAGGCTGCAGCTGAATTGGGGAGCCCTGATGAAACACTCTCCAGCTCCTGTCTTTACTGCTTCTTCCACTCTCCATTCTCACTGCATCCATATCGACTCTGTATGTCCTTTTCTAAGGAGCCTTAACAGCATGAAAACCTCCAAATTCTCTTGCTGTCTCCTGTGGGAGGTTTTAAGCGTTGCTGAGATTTGATCTATACACCTTCTGTCTCTCTCTCTAAGTGTGTCTGTATCAGCGTGAGCTGCCCCAGGGTGGCAATTGGGGAACACATGCAGGTTCCCATACCCCAGGGCGCCGCCCTTTAGGCGCATTGTAGTTTTGCTCTTGCAGTGGTGGAATGAAAAGGAAGGGATTCCTGTGCGCTCACAGAGGCTGAGGGTGAGCTGGGTCTTTAAGGCCTCCAGGGAAACTGAAGACCTTGATCACTCATTGGACGGTGGTGCTGTCAATCCTTGGCTGCTGGCAAATGAGCTTAGAGTCGGTGCTGGAGGAAGTGGCCCCTCGTTGGCCCTTCTAAGTTTCGCCTCCCGTCACCAGCCAATCAAGCTCTTTCCCACCCTGTGCGCAGTGGCCTGGGCCCAGTCTCGCCCGGGCGCTCGGCGGGCAGGCCGTCCGCTCTTCCTGTAGCGGGGCTCCCAGAGGCATTTTCTCCGACTCTGGTGCCCTGGGCAGCTGGCTTCTCTGCAGCCCCCACCCCGTCCCGGAGGCCCCGCTACCAACAGTGTCCCCTCCCTCAGCGACACCCAGCCCGGTGGCCGCCATCTTCCCCGTGGTCATCACTGCAGCCCGATCCGTGTGTGGCGTGTCCCTCCTGCCATATCTGACACCGAGGAGCGTGGGCCGATCCCAGGTGTCCAGGACAGAGCTGGAGGCGGGGCAGGTGGCGACCCCAGTCCCCTCGGGGTCCGTGCCTCCCCTTCGGGAGGGATGGATGGAGTCGAGGGGGACGCGGCCCTTCTGACTTCCCTGGGCCTCTCCAGAGCCCTTCACGGGGAGGATGGTGGGCAGGAGGCCGCCCAGGCCACAGTGGAAGAAGACTGGGATGCAGAGCTGGTGGAGGAGGAGGAGGAGGAGGAAGAGCTTGAATTAGACATCGAGGACCACGAGGAGGCTGAGTACCAGTCAGAAGAGGGGGAGGAAACTGAGGAAGAGGTCGAGGAGGAGGAAGAGACAGAAGAGGAGGACGAGCATGGGCAGGGAGGCGCGGGAGTGGTCGCGGGCCATGGGGCGCCCGCGGCGCAGTTTCAGTCCCTGCGCCGGGATGTGGCCCATTGCCTTGTGCCCCATGGCCACTACCACGTCCATGTCGTGGCCAGGCCCCACGGCGAATTCGTGATGGTCAGTCGCTGCTCGCGACGGCCCTCGGACCCTGCAGAGGATGCCGCGCCTCCTCAGGGTCAGAAAGACCTGGGAGAGACAGGTGAGGTCTGGGGGGGCGAGTACCAGGCAGAGGGCCCCCCGCCCTGGGAGCTGCAGGAACCTGCAGAAGGGGCGGCATCCCAGAAGGCAGAGGAACCTGCGGCGGTGGTAGTGGAGGCCGAGTTGTGGGCGTGCGAGGTCCTGGCTGATGCCTCCGAGTCCTGGGAGGCTGGGGCGTGTGGACCCGACGACGGGGCCGAGGCTGGCGAGGGGCGGCCCAGTCCCCTGTCCCTTGCAGCCCCTGACTGGGCATCGGCCTCAAAGGCAGGGTGCAATCAGCGCTGGCCTCTGGCGGTTAAGCAGTTGGTCAAAGCTCTCAAAAACCTTCAGGCACGATATGCACAAGTAGAAGCCCAATTCTCTAAAGAACTTTAGGATCTTGAGAAAAAGTATTCTGCCTTCTACGAACTGAAGGGCAAACGAATGGCATACCTCACTTTTGGTTGACGGGCTTCTAAAAATGTTAAGATTCTTAGTAGGATGACCTGAGAAAATGATGAAATGGCACAGGGGCACTTTTCAGTGGTTGAGGAATCAATGAGGTTTGCGGTAGAGTTTGTCTTGAAATGGGGTGAACATTTTCCAGTGACGTTCTGGCAGAAACGTACAAAATTGCTCTCAGGATCAAATGATTTCGATCCCTTCTCCAAAGGGCCAGAAATAATCAGCAGCACAGTGTGTGTGAGATCTCCTGGAAAGAGGGGGAAAATGTTGTGAAAACTGTCAAGCAGCAGAAGTGTGAGGGCCAAGGAAGTGCTGTATCAACCAGTAGGAACATGACCAGCGAGTCTTCTTATTTATTTATTTATTTTCTGACATATTTCTCTTCTCCAGATCCTCCTGAGAGCAGAGAACTAGATTCTGCTGCTGATTTTAAATCGGGAAATGTTTCCCACCACCTTGGGATGCCAAAGTCCGTATCATTCGACACTAAAGAAGAGAGTGAATATCATTATGAAAATGCTGAGGAAGAGAAAGAGGATGGAAATGAAAAAGCAGAAGAAGGACCGAAGCTGGATATGGTCTCAGCAGAGGGCAGCTCTGGAGAATACAAGGTATTATTGTATAGTGCAACTGGTCGTGACATATACCTGTTACTGACAGCTTTATGTTTTGTTTTGTTTACATCCTTAATCTATTTTTTGTTTATCTTTTTAACATCTTTATGGGAGTATAATTGCTTTACAGGGGTGTGTTAGTTTCTGCTTTATAACAAAGTGAATCACCTATAGTATACCTATATCCCCATTTCTCTTCCCACTTGCGTCTCCCTCCCACCCTCCCTATCCCACCCGTCTAGGTGGTCACAGAGCTCCGAGCTGATCTCCCTGTGCTACGCAGCTGCTTCCCACTAGCTATCTATCATGTTTTTATTTTTTTTTGTAAAGTAAATAAGAAAAAACTTGTTGCAATTTAGTTTTGGAAAAACAGTTTAATGTTAATAATGTACTTGTATTCTAGATGGTATGGAAAGAAGTGTGTTCTGAAATGTATTTCATTTACAGCCACAAGTCCATTGTCCTGGAGCTTTAAGTCTACTGCAGATGGGAAATTTATCAGACCTGGAAATAGAGACCTATATTTTTTTAGGGGTCTAAAATATAGAGACCTATAGTTTTAGAGACTGGTCACCAGGAGAAGCAGCTAAAGCGACTAAGCTGTGCACTAGCTGTACCTTCATCACCTGGCCACAGAAATGAAGTCTCTTGGAATAGCAATGCCTTTGAGACGGTGACTCCTTACAAAGTAGTAAAAAGTTAAGGATTTCAAATAAGACTGCATTTCATGAGTAATTCACAAATATTAGTTCAATTTAGATGTTTTATTCAAAAGGAAAGAAAATTAGCCACAGTATTATTATTGGCTATCACTGAGTTGGTAATTCAATCGTAGTTTCTCTTTCTGCTACCCATTCATCTTTTCCTTTCTCTCTCTCATCTCTCTCTCTCTCTCAGTATCACACTCTTTCTTTCTCCCTTTCTTAATTTTCACACCTGTGGATGTTTGATAACAGCCTCATTCTCATTATACAGATACGGAAACTGAAGGTCTGGGATTATAAGGGATTTATGATTTGGTAAGGAGCATAGGCTCTTCAGGTGGAAAGACATTTAAATCACAGAGAGGCCTTTCAAGAAAAAAACTAACATATATAGTGGTTGGCAAGAGAGAGATGTGGTTGGTGTGATGAAATGATGTGCACCCTGACAACCAAGGGTCTGGGTTACAAGAAGAAAACATTTTGTTTTCTCCTTGGAGAGCCAGGAGATGTACATAGTATTGACTCATATTTAGAAAGTCCCTGGTGCATGTTATTGGTGTACAATTGTTAATTGACTCCTATCCCATCCTACAGTTGGAAGACATAAAAAGAAGTGGACAGCGAAAGAAAAGAAGAATTTGTCCTTCACGGAGATTCTAGTTTTCATTAGCCCACAACACAGATTTTGTTTCAAAGTTCAACATCCCAAAATGATATTAACTGCTATCTGACTTTATTCTTACCTTTTACATATAAATTTGACAGTATTGTTCACATTGAAAATAAAAGCTTGTTTGACATGAATAAGCTGCAGAGGTTTATTTTTTTAACATAAATAACACTGACTCCAATGTATCTTTGTTCTATTTATTTCGGCCCACCTTACTGTCATTGAAAGGGATTTCTTTCAAGTATTTGGTAAGCCTGTTTGACATCCTTTTATAGCAGCCTCAAATAAAATATTAGATTATAAACAACTTGTGTGATGATAGAGATGGTGGCCCAGCCTCTAGTATATGTTATTGAAAGAAACTGATGGATGACCTAGCTTGCCTGGGGACCAGATGGTGCTATTGGCCTGCCATGGAGCAGCAGCATCAGCATCAGCATCAGCATCAACTGGGAACTTGTTTGAAATGCAAATTCTCAGACCCTGCCCCAGACCTACTGGATTGGATATTCTGAAGGTAGGCTGCTAGCCATCAGGTTTTTACAAGTCCTCCAAGTGCTACTGAAGCACACTAAAGTTTGAGAACCACTGCTTTAGAGCAGTGGGGGAAACGTTTAACTACACCTACAGTAGAACTAGCCTTAATTCACTGACTTGGTACTATTGCAAGTAAACTGAACAGGATGGTAAGATCTGGACTGAGGAAGGTACTAGAATTCTCAGGGGCCTGAGACACAAAGACCTCCCGGAGGGAGGTGTTAGTTTCCTAGGTTTACCGTAACAAATTACCACAAAGCAGGTGGCTTAAAACAACCGAAATTTATTCTCTCGCAGTTCTGGAGGCTAGGAAGCCCAAAGTCAGGGTGCCAGCATGGTGGAGTTCTTGGTGAGGGCCCTCGTTTTGGCTTGAAGATAGCCGCCTTCTTCCTGTGGCTTCACGTTGGGGTGGTGGGAGGAGAGTACCATCTATGGTCTCTTCCTGTAAGGGCAATAATCCCAATGTGTGGACCCCAGCCTCCTGACCTTACCAAAACTGAATGACCTACCAAAGACCCAGTCTCCAAATACCATCTCCTGGGGGTGGGGTGGGGCTGGGGACGTGCTTCTCGTATGAATTTGGGAGGAAAGGGGTGTGCAGAATCCAGTGCAGAGCAGGTGCTCAGCCCAGTCTTTAAAAGAAATTCTCTCTCTCTCTCTCTCTCTCTCTCTCTCTCTGTCTCTCTTCCCTCCCTCTCTCTGTCTTCATTTCTTGGAGGCTGCAACTGAATTGGGGAGCCCTGATGAAACACTCTCCAGCTCCTGTCTTTACTGCTTCTTCCACTCTCCATTCTCACTGCATCCATATCGACTCTGTATGTCCTTTTCTAAGGAGCCTTAACAGCATGAAAACCTCCAAATTCTCTTGCTGTCTCCTGTGGGAGGTTTTAAGCGTTGCTGAGATTTGATCTATACACCTTCCGTCTCTCTCTCGTTTTTGAACTAAGTGTGTCTGTATCAGCGTGAGCTGCCCCAGGGTGGCAATTGGGGAACACATGCAGGTTCCCATACCCCAGGGTGCCGCCCTTTAGGCGCATTGTAGTTTTGCTCTTGCAGTGGTGGAATGAAAAGGAAGGGATTCCTGTGCGCTCACAGAGGCTGAGGGTGAGCTGGGTCTTTAAGGCCTCCAGGGAAACTGAAGACCTTGATCACTCATTGGACGGTGGTGCTGTCAATCCTTGGCTGCTGGCAAATGAGCTTAGAGTCGGTGCTGGAGGAAGTGGCCCCTCGTTGGCCCTTCTAAGTTTCGCCTCCCGTCACCAGCCAATCAAACTCTTTCCCACCCTGTGCGCAGTGGCCTGGGCCCAGTCTCGCCGGGGCGCTCGGCGGGCAGGCCGTCCGCTCTTCCTGTAGCGGGGCTCCCAGAGGCATTTTCTCCGACTCTGGTGCCCTGGGCAGCTGGCTTCTCTGCAGCCCCCACCCCGTCCCGGAGGCCCCGCTACCAACAGTGTCCCCTCCCTCAGCGACACCCAGCCCGGTGGCCGCCATCTTCCCCGTGGTCATCACTGCAGCCCGATCCGTGTGTGGCGTGTCCCTCCTGCCATGTCTGACACCGAGGAGCGTGGGCCGATCCCAGGTGGCCAGGACAGAGCTGGAGGCGGGGCGGGTGGCGACCCCAGTCCCCTCGGGGTCCGTGCCTCCCCTTCGGGAGGGATGGGTGGAGTCGAGGGGGACGCAGCCCTTCTGACTTCCCTGGGGCTCTCCAGAGCCCTTGACGGGGAGGATGGTGGGCAGGAGGCCGCCCAGGCCGCAGTGGAAGAAGACTGGGATGCAGAGCTGGTGGAGGAGGAGGAGGAGGACGAAGAGCTTGAATTAGACATCGAGGACCAGGAGGAGGCTGAGTACCAGTCAGAATAGGGGGAGGAAACTGAGGAAGAGGTCGAGGAGGAGGAAGAGACAAAAGAGGAGGACGAGCATGGGCAGGGAGACGCGGGAGTGGTCGCGGGCCATGGGGCGCCCGCGGCGCAGTTTCAGCCCCTGCGCCGGGATGTGGCCCATTGCCTTGTGCCCCACGGCCACTACCACGTCCGTGTCGTGGCCAGGCCCCACGGCGAATTCGTGATGGTCAGTCACTGCTCGCGACGGCCCTCGGACCCTGCAGAGGATGCCGCGACTCCTCAGGGTCAGGAAGACCTGGGAGAGACAGGTGAGGTCTGGGGGGGCGAGTACCAGGCAGAGGGCCCCCCGCCCTGGGAGCTGCGGGAACCTGCAGAGGGGGCGGCATCCCAGAAGGCAGAGGAACCTGCGGCGGCGGTAGTGGAGGCTGAGTTGTGGGTGTGCGAGGTCCTGGCTGATGCCTCCGAGTCCTGGGAGGCTGGGGCGTGTGGACCCGACGACGGGGCCGAGGCTGGTGAGGGGCGGCCCAGTCCCCTGTCCCTTGCAGCCCCTGACTGGGCATCGGCCTCAAAGGCAGGGTGCACTCAGCGCTGGCCTCTGGCGGTTAAGCAGCGGGTCAAAGCTCTCAAAAACCTTCAGGCACGATATGCACAAGTAGAAGCCCAATTCTCTAAAGAACTTTAGGATCTTGAGAAAAAGTATGCTGCCTTCTGTGAACTGAAGGGCAAACGAATGGCGTACCTCACTTTTGGTTGACGGGCTTCTAAAAATGTTAAGATTCTTAGTAGGATGACCTGAGAAAATGATGAAATGGCACAGCGGCACTTTTCAGTGGTTGAGGAATCAATGATGTTTGCGGTAGAATTTGTCTTGAAATGGGGTGAATGTTTTCCAGTGACGTTTTGGCAGAAACATACAAAATTGCTCTCAGGATCAAATGATTTCGATCCCTTCTCCAAAGGGCCAGAAATAATCAGCAGCACAGTGTGTGTGAGATCTCCTGGAAAGAGGGGGAAAATGTTGTGAAATCTGTCAAGCAGCAGAAGTGTGAGGGCCAAGGAAGTGCTGTATCAACCAGTAGGAACATGACCAGCGAGTCTTCTTATTTATTTATTTATTTTCTGACATATTTCTCTTCTCCAGATCCTCCTGAGAGCAGAGAACAAGATTCTGCTGCTGATTTTAAATCGGGAAATGTTTCCCACCACCTTGGGATGCCAAAGACTGTATCATTCGACACTAAAGAAGAGAGTGAATATCATTATGAAAATGCTGAGGAAGAGAAAGAGGATGGAAATGAAAAAGCAGAAGAAGGACCGAAGCTGGATATGGTCTCAGCAGAGGGCAGCTCTGGAGAATACAAGGTATTATTGTATAGTGCAACCGGTCCTGACATATACCTGTTACTGACAGCTTTATGTTTTGTTTTGTTTACATCCTTAATCTATTTTTTGTTTATCTTTTTAACATCTTTATGGGAGTATAATTGCTTTACAGGGGTGTGTTAGTTTCTGCTTTATAACAACGTGAATCACCTATAGTATACCTATATCCCCATTTCTCTTCCCACTTGCGTCTCCCTCCCACCCTCCCTATCCCACCCGTCTAGGTGGTCACAGAGCTCCGCGCTGATCTCCCTGTGCTACACAGCTGCTTCCCACTGGCTATCTATCATGTTTTTATTTTTTTTTTTGTAAAGTAAATAAAAAAATTGTTGAAATTTAGTTTTGGAAAAACAGTTTAATGTTAATAATGTACTTGTATTCTAGATGGTATGGAAAGAAGTGTGTTCTGAAATGTATTTCATTTACAGCCACAAGTCCATTGTCCTGGAGCTTTAAGTCTACTGCAGATGGGAAATTTATCAGACCTGGAAATAGAGACCTATATTTTTTTAGAGGTCTAAAATATAGAGACCTATAGTTTTAGAGACTGGTCACCAGGAGAAGCAGCTAAAGCGACTAAGCTGTGCACTAGCTGTACCTTCATCACCTGGCCACAGAAATGAAGTCTCTTGGAATAGCAATGCCTTTGAGACGGTGACTCCTTACAAAGTAGTAAAAAGTTAAGGATTTCAAATAAGACTGCATTTCATGAGTAATTCACAAATATTAGTTCAATTTAGATGTTTTATTCAAAAGGAAAGAAAATTAGCCACAGTATTATTATTGGCTATCACTGAGTTGGTAATTCAATCGTAGTTTCTCTTTCCGCTACCCATTCATCTTTTCCTTTCTCTCATCTCTCTCTCTCTCAGTATCACACTCTTTCTTTCTCCCTTTCTTAATTTTCACACCTGTGGATGTTTGATAACAGCCTCATTCTCATTATACAGATACGGAAACTGAAGGTCTGGGATTATAAGGGATTTATGATTTGGTAAGGAGCATAGGCTCTTCAGGTGGAAAGACATTTAAATCACAGAGAGGCCTTTTAAGAAAAAAACTAACATATATAGTGGTTGGCAAGAGAGAGATGTGGTTGGTGTGATGAAATGATGTGCACCCTGACAACCAAGGGTCTGGGTTACAAGAAGAAAACATTTTGTTTTCTCCTTGGAGAGCCAGGAGATGTACATAGTATTGACTCATATTTAGAAAGTCCCTGGTGCATGTTATTGGTGTACAATTGTTAATTGACTCCTATCCCATCCTACAGTTGGAAGACATAAAAAGAAGTGGACAGCGAAAGAAAAGAAGAATTTGTCCTTCACGGAGATTCTAGTTTTCATTAGCCCACAACACAGATTTTGTTTCAAAGTTCAACATCCCAAAATGATATTAACTGCTATCTGACTTTATTCTTACCTTTTACATATAAATTTGACAGTATTGTTCACATTGAAAATAAAAGCTTGTTTGACATGAATAAGCTGCAGAGGTTTATTTTTTTAACATAAATAACACTGACTCCAATGTATCTTTGTTCTATTTATTTCGGCCCACCTTACTGTCATTGAAAGGGATTTCTTTCAAGTATTTGGTAAGCCTGTTTGACATCCTTTTATAGCAGCCTCAAATAAATTAAAATATTAGATTATAAACAACTTGTGTGATGATAGAGATGGTGGCCCAGCCTCTAGTATATGTTATTGAAAGAAACTGATGGATGACCTAGCTTGCCTGGGGACCAGATGGTGCTATTGGCCTGCCATGGAGCAGCAGCATCAGCATCAGCATCAGCATCAACTGGGAACTTGTTTGAAATGCAAATTCTCAGACCCTGCCCCAGACCTACTGGATTGGATATTCTGAAGGTAGGCTGCTAGCCATCAGGTTTTTACAAGTCCTCCAAGTGCTACTGAAGCACACTAAAGTTTGAGAACCACTGCTTTAGAGCAGTGGGGGAAACGTTTAACTACACCTACAGTAGAACTAGCCTTAATTCACTGACTTGGTACTATTGCAGGTAAACTGAACAGGATGGTAAGATCTGGACTGAGGAAGGTACTAGAATTCTCAGGGGCCTGAGACACAAAGACCTCCCGGAGGGAGGTGTTAGGTTCCTAGGTTTACCGTAACAAATTACCACAAAGCAGGTGGCTTAAAACAACCGAAGTTTATTCTCTCACAGTTCTGGAGGCTAGGAAGCCCAAAGTCAGGGTGCCAGCATGGTGGAGTTCTTGGTGAGGGCCCTCGTTTTGGCTTGAAGATAGCCGCCTTCTTCCTGTGGCTTCACGTTGGGGTGGTGGGAGGAGAGTACCATCTATGGTCTCTTCCTGTAAGGGCAATAATCCCAATGTGTGGACCCCAGCCTCCTGACCTTACCAAAACTGAATGACCTACCAAAGACCCAGTCTCCAAATACCATCTCCTGGGGGTGGGGTGGGGCTGGGGACGGGCTTCTCGTATGAATTTGGGAGGCAAGGGGTGTGCAGAATCCAGTGCAGAGCAGGTGCTCAGCCCAGTCTTTAAAAGAAATTCTCTCTCTCTCTCTCTCTCTCTCTCTCTCTCTCTCTGTCTCTCTTCCCTCCCTCTCTCTGTCTTCATTTCTTGGAGGCTGCAACTGAATTGGGGAGCCCTGATGAAACACTCTCCAGCTCCTGTCTTTACTGCTTCTTCCACTCTCCATTCTCACTGCATCCATATCGACTCTGTATGTCCTTTTCTAAGGAGGCTTAACAGCATGAAAACCTCCAAATTCTCTTGCTGTCTCCTGTGGGAGGTTTTAAGCGTTGCTGAGATTTGATCTATACACCTTCTGTCTCTCTCTCTAAGTGTGTCTGTATCAGCGTGAGCTGCCCCAGGGTGGCAATTGGGGAACACATGCAGGTTCCCATACCCCAGGGTGCCGCCCTTTAGGCGCATTGTAGTTTTGCTCTTGCAGTGGTGGAATGAAAAGGAAGGGATTCCTGTGCGCTCACAGAGGCTGAGGGTGAGCTGGGTCTTTAAGGCCTCCAGGGAAACTGAAGACCTTGATCACTCATTGGACGGTGGTGCTGTCAATCCTTGGCTGCTGGCAAATGAGCTTAGAGTCGGTGCTGGAGGAAGTGGCCCCTCGTTGGCCCTTCTAAGTTTCGCCTCCCGTCACCAGCCAATCAAGCTCTTTCCCACCCTGTGCGCAGTGGCCTGGGCCCAGTCTCGCCGGGGCGCTCGGCGGGCAGGCCGTCCGCTCTTCCTGTAGCGGGGCTCCCAGAGGCATTTTCTCCGACTCTGGTGCCCTGGGCAGCTGGCTTCTCTGCAGCCCCCACCCCGTCCCGGAGGCCCCGCTACCAACAGTGTCCCCTCCCTCAGCGACACCCAGCCCGGTGGCCGCCATCTTCCCCGTGGTCATCACTGCAGCCCGATCCGTGTGTGGCGTGTCCCTCCTGCCATATCTGACACCGAGGAGCGTGGGCCGATCCCAGGTGGCCAGGACAGAGCTGGAGGCGGGGCGGGTGGCGACCCCAGTCCCCTCGGGGTCCGTGCCTCCCCTTCGGGAGGGATGGATGGAGTCGAGTGGGACGCGGCTCTTCTGACTTCCCTGGGCCTCTCCAGAGCCCTTCACGGGGAGGATGGTGGGCAGGAGGCCGCCCAGGCCACAGTGGAAGAAGACTGGGATGCAGAGCTGGTGGAGGAGGAGGAGGAGGAGGAAGAGCTTGAATTAGACATCGAGGACCACGAGGAGGCTGAGTACCAGTCAGAAGAGTGGGAGGAAACTGAGGAAGAGGTCGAGGAGGAGGAAGAGACAGAAGAGGAGGACGAGCATGGGCAGGGAGGCGCGGGAGTGGTCGCGGGCCATGGGGCACCCGCGGCGCAGTTTCAGTCCCTGCGCCGGGATGTGGCCCATTGCCTTGTGCCCCACGGCCACTACCACGTCCGTGTCGTGGCCAGGCCCCACGGCGAATTCGTGATGGTCAGTCGCTGCTCGCGACGGCCCTCGGACCCTGCAGAGGATGCCGCGCCTCCTCAGGGTCAGAAAGACCTGGGAGAGACAGGTGAGGTCTGGGGGGGCGAGTACCAGGCAGAGGGCCCCCCGCCCTGGGAGCTGCAGGAACCTGCAGAAGGGGCGGCATCCCAGAAGGCAGAGGAACCTGCGGCGGTGGTAGTGGAGGCCGAGTTGTGGGCGTGCGAGGTCCTGGCTGATGCCTCCGAGTCCTGGGAGGCTGGGGCGTGTGGACCCGACGACGGGGCCGAGGCTGGCGAGGGGCGGCCCAGTCCCCTGTCCCTTGCAGCCCCTGACTGGGCATCGGCCTCAAAGGCAGGGTGCAATCAGCGCTGGCCTCTGGCGGTTAAGCAGTGGGTCAAAGCTCTCAAAAACCTTCAGGCACGATATGCACAAGTAGAAGCCCAATTCTCTAAAGAACTTTAGGATCTTGAGAAAAAGTATTCTGCCTTCTACGAACTGAAGGGCAAACGAATGGCATACCTCACTTTTGGTTGACGGGCTTCTAAAAATGTTAAGATTCTTAGTAGGATGACCTGAGAAAATGATGAAATGGCACAGGGGCACTTTTCAGTGGTTGAGGAATCAATGAGGTTTGCGGTAGAGTTTGTCTTGAAATGGGGTGAACATTTTCCAGTGACGTTCTGGCAGAAACGTACAAAATTGCTCGCAGGATCAAATGATTTCGATCCCTTCTCCAAAGGGCCAGAAATAATCAGCAGCACAGTGTGTGTGAGATCTCCTGGAAAGAGGGGGAAAATGTTGTGAAAACTGTCAAGCAGCAGAAGTGTGAGGGCCAAGGAAGTGCTGTATCAACCAGTAGGAACATGACCAGCGAGTCTTCTTATTTATTTATTTATTTTCTGACATATTTCTCTTCTCCAGATCCTCCTGAGAGCAGAGAACTAGATTCTGCTGCTGATTTTAAATCGGGAAATGTTTCCCACCACCTTGGGATGCCAAAGTCCGTATCATTCGACACTAAAGAAGAGAGTGAATATCATTATGAAAATGCTGAGGAAGAGAAAGAGGATGGAAATGAAAAAGCAGAAGAAGGACCGAAGCTGGATATGGTCTCAGCAGAGGGCAGCTCTGGAGAATACAAGGTATTATTGTATAGTGCAACTGGTCGTGACATATACCTGGTACTGACAGCTTTATGTTTTGTTTTGTTTACATCCTTAATCTATTTTTTGTTTATCTTTTTAACATCTTTATGGGAGTATAATTGCTTTACAGGGGTGTGTTAGTTTCTGCTTTATAACAAAGTGAATCACCTATAGTATACCTATATCCCCATTTCTCTTCCCACTTGCGTCTCCCTCCCACCCTCCCTATCCCACCCGTCTAGGTGGTCACAGAGCTCCGAGCTGATCTCCCTGTGCTACGCAGCTGCTTCCCACTAGCTATCTATCATGTTTTTATTTTTTTTTGTAAAGTAAATAAGAAAAAACTTGTTGCAATTTAGTTTTGGAAAAACAGTTTAATGTTAATAATGTACTTGTATTCTAGATGGTATGGAAAGAAGTGTGTTCTGAAATGTATTTCATTTACAGCCACAAGTCCATTGTCCTGGAGCTTTAAGTCTACTGCAGATGGGAAATTTATCAGACCTGGAAATAGAGACCTATATTTTTTTAGGGGTCTAAAATATAGAGACCTATAGTTTTAGAGACTGGTCACCAGGAGAAGCAGCTAAAGCGACTAAGCTGTGCACTAGCTGTACCTTCATCACCTGGCCACAGAAATGAAGTCTCTTGGAATAGCAATGCCTTTGAGACGGTGACTCCTTACAAAGTAGTAAAAAGTTAAGGATTTCAAATAAGACTGCATTTCATGAGTAATTCACAAATATTAGTTCAATTTAGATGTTTTATTCAAAAGGAAAGAAAATTAGCCACAGTATTATTATTGGCTATCACTGAGTTGGTAATTCAATCGTAGTTTCTCTTTCTGCTACCCATTCATCTTTTCCTTTCTCTCTCTCATCTCTCTCTCTCTCTCAGTATCACACTCTTTCTTTCTCCCTTTCTTAATTTTCACACCTGTGGATGTTTGATAACAGCCTCATTCTCATTATACAGATACGGAAACTGAAGGTCTGGGATTATAAGGGATTTATGATTTGGTAAGGAGCATAGGCTCTTCAGGTGGAAAGACATTTAAATCACAGAGAGGCCTTTCAAGAAAAAAACTAACATATATAGTGGTTGGCAAGAGAGAGATGTGGTTGGTGTGATGAAATGATGTGCACCCTGACAACCAAGGGTCTGGGTTACAAGAAGAAAACATTTTGTTTTCTCCTTGGAGAGCCAGGAGATGTACATAGTATTGACTCATATTTAGAAAGTCCCTGGTGCATGTTATTGGTGTACAATTGTTAATTGACTCCTATCCCATCCTACAGTTGGAAGACATAAAAAGAAGTGGACAGCGAAAGAAAAGAAGAATTTGTCCTTCACGGAGATTCTAGTTTTCATTAGCCCACAACACAGATTTTGTTTCAAAGTTCAACATCCCAAAATGATATTAACTGCTATCTCACTTTATTCTTACCTTTTACATATAAATTTGACAGTATTGTTCACATTGAAAATAAAAGCTTGTTTGACATGAATAAGCTGCAGAGGTTTATTTTTTTAACATAAATAACACTGACTCCAATGTATCTTTGTTCTATTTATTTCGGCCCACCTTACTGTCATTGAAAGGGATTTCTTTCAAGTATTTGGTAAGCCTGTTTGACATCCTTTTATAGCAGCCTCAAATAAAATATTAGATTATAAACAACTTGTGTGATGATAGAGATGGTGGCCCAGCCTCTAGTATATGTTATTGAAAGAAACTGATGGATGACCTAGCTTGCCTGGGGACCAGATGGTGCTATTGGCCTGCCATGGAGCAGCAGCATCAGCATCAGCATCAGCATCAACTGGGAACTTGTTTGAAATGCAAATTCTCAGACCCTGCCCCAGACCTACTGGATTGGATATTCTGAAGGTAGGCTGCTAGCCATCAGGTTTTTACAAGTCCTCCAAGTGCTACTGAAGCACACTAAAGTTTGAGAACCACTGCTTTAGAGCAGTGGGGGAAACGTTTAACTACACCTACAGTAGAACTAGCCTTAATTCACTGACTTGGTACTATTGCAGGTAAACTGAACAGGATGGTAAGATCTGGACTGAGGAAGGTACTAGAATTCTCAGGGGCCTGAGACACAAAGACCTCCCGGAGGGAGGTGTTAGGTTCCTAGGTTTACCGTAACAAATTACCACAAAGCAGGTGGCTTAAAACAACCGAAGTTTATTCTCTCACAGTTCTGGAGGCTAGGAAGCCCAAAGTCAGGGTGCCAGCATGGTGGAGTTCTTGGTGAGGGCCCTCGTTTTGGCTTGAAGATAGCCGCCTTCTTCCTGTGGCTTCACGTTGGGGTGGTGGGAGGAGAGTACCATCTATGGTCTCTTCCTGTAAGGGCAATAATCCCAATGTGTGGACCCCAGCCTCCTGACCTTACCAAAACTGAATGACCTACCAAAGACCCAGTCTCCAAATACCATCTCCTGGGGGTGGGGTGGGGCTGGGGACGGGCTTCTCGTATGAATTTGGGAGGCAAGGGGTGTGCACAATCCACTGCAGAGCAGCTGCTCAGCCCAGTCTTTAAAAGAAATTCTCTCTCTCTCTCTCTCTCTCTCTCTCTCTCTCTCTCTCTCTCTCTCTCTCTCTCTTCCCTCCCTCTCTCTGTCTTCATTTCTTGGAGGCTGCAACTGAATTGGGGAGCCCTGATGAAACACTCTCCAGCTCCTGTCTTTACTGCTTCTTCCACTCTCCATTCTCACTGCATCCATATCGACTCTGTATGTCCTTTTCTAAGGAGCCTTAACAGCATGAAAACCTCCAAATTCTCTTGCTGTCTCCTGTGGGAGGTTTTAAGCGTTGCTGAGATTTGATCTATACACCTTCTGTCTCTCTCTCGTTTTTGAACTAAGTGTGTCTGTATCAGCGTGAGCTGCCCAAGGGTGGAAATTGGGGAACACATGCAGGTTCCCATACCCCAGGGTGCCGCCCTTTAGGCGCATTGTAGTTTTGCTCTTGCAGTGGTGGAATGAAAAGGAAGGGATTCCTGTGCGCTCACAGAGGCTGAGGGTGAGCTGGGTCTTTAAGGCCTCCAGGGAAACTGAAGACCTTGATCACTCATTGGACGGTGGTGCTGTCAATCCTTGGCTGCTGGCAAATGAGCTTAGAGTCGGTGCTGGAGGAAGTGGCCCCTCGTTGGCCCTTCTAAGTTTCGCCTCCCGTCACCAGCCAATCAAGCTCTTTCCCACCCTGTGCGCAGTGGCCTGGGCCCAGTCTCGCCCGGGCGCTCGGCGGGCAGGCCGTCCGCTCTTCCTGTAGCGGGGCTCCCAGAGGCATTTTCTCCGACTCTGGTGCCCTGGGCAGCTGGCTTCTCTGCAGCCCCCACCCCGTCCCGGAGGCCCCGCTACCAACAGTGTCCCCTCCCTCAGCGACACCCAGCCCGGTGGCCGCCATCTTCCCCGTGGTCATCACTGCAGCCCGATCCGTGTGTGGCGTGTCCCTCCTGCCATATCTGACACCGAGGAGCGTGGGCCGATCCCAGGTGGCCAGGACAGAGCTGGAGGCGGGGCGGGTGGCGACCCCAGTCCCCTCGGGGTCCGTGCCTCCCCTTCGGAAGGGATGGATGGAGTCGAGGGGGACGCGGCTCTTCTGACTTCCCTGGGCCTCTCCAGAGCCCTTCACGGGGAGGATGGTGGGCAGGAGGCCGCCCAGGCCACAGTGGAAGAAGACTGGGATGCAGAGCTGGTGGAGGAGGAGGAGGAGGAGGAAGAGCTTGAATTAGACATCGAGGACCACGAGGAGGCTGAGTACCAGTCAGAAGAGGGGGAGGAAACTGAGGAAGAGGTCGAGGAGGAGGAAGAGACAGAAGAGGAGGACGAGCATGGGCAGGGAGGCGCGGGAGTGGTCGCGGGCCATGGGGCGCCCGCGGCGCAGTTTCAGTCCCTGCGCCGGGATGTGGCCCATTGCCTTGTGCCCCACGGCCACTACCACGTCCGTGTCGTGGCCAGGCCCCACGGCGAATTCGTGATGGTCAGTCGCTGCTCGCGACGGCCCTCGGACCCTGCAGAGGATGCCGCGCCTCCTCAGGGTCAGAAAGACCTGGGAGAGACAGGTGAGGTCTGGGGGGGCGAGTACCAGGCAGAGGGCCCCCCGCCCTGGGAGCTGCAGGAACCTGCAGAAGGGGCGGCATCCCAGAAGGCAGAGGAACCTGCGGCGGTGGTAGTGGAGGCCGAGTTGTGGGCGTGCGAGGTCCTGGCTGATGCCTCCGAGTCCTGGGAGGCTGGGGCGTGTGGACCCGACGACGGGGCCGAGGCTGGCGAGGGGCGGCCCAGTCCCCTGTCCCTTGCAGCCCCTGACTGGGCATCGGCCTCAAAGGCAGGGTGCAATCAGCGCTGGCCTCTGGCGGTTAAGCAGTGGGTCAAAGCTCTCAAAAACCTTCAGGCACGATATGCACAAGTAGAAGCCCAATTCTCTAAAGAACTTTAGGATCTTGAGAAAAAGTATTCTGCCTTCTACGAACTGAAGGGCAAACGAATGGCATACCTCACTTTTGGTTGACGGGCTTCTAAAAATGTTAAGATTCTTAGTAGGATGACCTGAGAAAATGATGAAATGGCACAGGGGCACTTTTCAGTGGTTGAGGAATCAATGAGGTTTGCGGTAGAGTTTGTCTTGAAATGGGGTGAACATTTTCCAGTGACGTTCTGGCAGAAACGTACAAAATTGCTCTCAGGATCAAATGATTTCGATCCCTTCTCCAAAGGGCCAGAAATAATCAGCAGCCCAGTGTGTGTGAGATCTCCTGGAAAGAGGGGGAAAATGTTGTGAAAACTGTCAAGCAGCAGAAGTGTGAGGGCCAAGGAAGTGCTGTATCAACCAGTAGGAACATGACCAGCGAGTCTTCTTATTTATTTATTTATTTTCTGACATATTTCTCTTCTCCAGATCCTCCTGAGAGCAGAGAACTAGATTCTGCTGCTGATTTTAAATCGGGAAATGTTTCCCACCACCTTGGGATGCCAAAGTCCGTATCATTCGACACTAAAGAAGAGAGTGAATATCATTATGAAAATGCTGAGGAAGAGAAAGAGGATGGAAATGAAAAAGCAGAAGAAGGACCGAAGCTGGATATGGTCTCAGCAGAGGGCAGCTCTGGAGAATACAAGGTATTATTGTATAGTGCAACTGGTCGTGACATATACCTGTTACTGACAGCTTTATGTTTTGTTTTGTTTACATCCTTAATCTATTTTTTGTTTATCTTTTTAACATCTTTATGGGAGTATAATTGCTTTACAGGGGTGTGTTAGTTTCTGCTTTATAACAAAGTGAATCACCTATAGTATACCTATATCCCCATTTCTCTTCCCACTTGCGTCTCCCTCCCACCCTCCCTATCCCACCCGTCTAGGTGGTCACAGAGCTCCGAGCTGATCTCCCTGTGCTACACAGCTGCTTCCCACTGGCTATCTATCATGTTTTTATTTTTTTTTTTGTAAAGTAAATAAGAAAAAAATTGTTGAAATTTAGTTTTGGAAAAACAGTTTAATGTTAATAATGTACTTGTATTCTAGATGGTATGGAAAGAAGTGTGTTCTGAAATGTATTTCATTTACAGCCACAAGTCCATTGTCCTGGAGCTTTAAGTCTACTGCAGATGGGAAATTTATCAGACCTGGAAATAGAGACCTATATTTTTTTAGGGGTCTAAAATATAGAGACCTATAGTTTTAGAGACTGGTCACCAGGAGAAGCAGCTAAAGCGACTAAGCTGTGCACTAGCTGTACCTTCATCACCTGGCCACAGAAATGAAGTCTCTTGGAATAGCAATGCCTTTGAGACGGTGACTCCTTACAAAGTAGTAAAAAGTTAAGGATTTCAAATAAGACTGCATTTCATGAGTAATTCACAAATATTAGTTCAATTTAGATGTTTTATTCAAAAGGAAAGAAAATTAGCCACAGTATTATTATTGGCTATCACTGAGTTGGTAATTCAATCGTAGTTTCTCTTTCTGCTACCCATTCATCTTTTCCTTTCTCTCTCTCATCTCTCTCTCTCTCTCAGTATCACACTCTTTCTTTCTCCCTTTCTTAATTTTCACACCTGTGGATGTTTGATAACAGCCTCATTCTCATTATACAGATACGGAAACTGAAGGTCTGGGATTATAAGGGATTTATGATTTGGTAAGGAGCATAGGCTCTTAAGGTGGAAAGACATTTAAATCACAGAGAGGCCTTTCAAGAACAAAACTAACATATATAGTGGTTGGCAAGAGAGAGATGTGGTTGGTGTGATGAAATGATGTGCACCCTGACAACCAAGGGTCTGGGTTACAAGAAGAAAACATTTTGTTTTCTCCTTGGAGAGCCAGGAGATGTACATAGTATTGACTCATATTTAGAAAGTCCCTGGTGCATGTTATTGGTGTACAATTGTTAATTGACTCTTATCCCATCCTACAGTTGGAAGACATAAAAAGAAGTGGACAGCGAAAGAAAAGAAGAATTTGTCCTTCACGGAGATTCTAGTTTTCATTAGCCCACAACACAGATTTTGTTTCAAAGTTCAACATCCCAAAATGATATTAACTGCTATCTCACTTTATTCTTACCTTTTACATATAAATTTGACAGTATTGTTCACATTGAAAATAAAAGCTTGTTTGACATGAATAAGCTGCAGAGGTTTATTTTTTTAACATAAATAACACTGACTCCAATGTATCTTTGTTCTATTTATTTCGGCCCACCTTACTGTCATTGAAAGGGATTTCTTTCAAGTATTTGGTAAGCCTGTTTGACATCCTTTTATAGCAGCCTCAAATAAATTAAAATATTAGATTATAAACAACTTGTGTGATGATAGAGATGGTGGCCCAGCCTCTAGTATATGTTATTGAAAGAAACTGATGGATGACCTAGCTTGCCTGGGGACCAGATGGTGCTATTGGCCTGCCATGGAGCAGCAGCATCAGCATCAGCATCAGCATCAACTGGGAACTTGTTTGAAATGCAAATTCTCAGACCCTGCCCCAGACCTACTGGATTGGATATTCTGAAGGTAGGCTGCTAGCCATCAGGTTTTTACAAGTCCTCCAAGTGCTACTGAAGCACACTAAAGTTTGAGAACCACTGCTTTAGAGCAGTGGGGGAAACGTTTAACTACACCTACAGTAGAACTAGCCTTAATTCACTGACTTGGTACTATTGCAGGTAAACTGAACAGGATGGTAAGATCTGGACTGAGGAAGGTACTAGAATTCTCAGGGGCCTGAGACACAAAGACCTCCCGGAGGGAGGTGTTAGGTTCCTAGGTTTACCGTAACAAATTACCACAAAGCAGGTGGCTTAAAACAACCGAAGTTTATTCTCTCACAGTTCTGGAGGCTAGGAAGCCCAAAGTCAGGGTGCCAGCATGGTGGAGTTCTTGGTGAGGGCCCTCGTTTTGGCTTGAAGATAGCCGCCTTCTTCCTGTGGCTTCACGTTGGGGTGGTGGGAGGAGAGTACCATCTATGGTCTCTTCCTGTAAGGGCAATAATCCCAATGTGTGGACCCCAGCCTCCTGACCTTACCAAAACTGAATGACCTACCAAAGACCCAGTCTCCAAATACCATCTCCTGGGGGTGGGGTGGGGCTGGGGACGGGCTTCTCGTATGAATTTGGGAGGCAAGGGGTGTGCAGAATCCAGTGCAGAGCAGGTGCTCAGCCCAGTCTTTAAAAGAAATTCTCTCTCTCTCTCTCTCTCTCTCTCTCTCTCTCTCTCTCTCTGTCTCTCTTCCCTCCCTCTCTCTGTCTTCATTTCTTGGAGGCTGCAACTGAATTGGGGAGCCCTGATGAAACACTCTCCAGCTCCTGTCTTTACTGCTTCTTCCACTCTCCATTCTCACTGCATCCATATCGACTCTGTATGTCCTTTTCTAAGGAGCCTTAACAGCATGAAAACTTCCAAATTCTCTTGCTGTCTCCTGTGGGAGGTTTTAAGCGTTGCTGAGATTTGATCTATACACCTTCTGTCTCTCTCTCGTTTTTGAACTAAGTGTGTCTGTATCAGCGTGAGCTGCCCCAGGGTGGCAATTGGGGAACACATGCAGGTTCCCATACCCCAGGGTGCCGCCCTTTAGGCGCATTGTAGTTTTGCTCTTGCAGTGGTGGAATGAAAAGGAAGGGATTCCTGTGCGCTCACAGAGGCTGAGGGTGAGCTGGGTCTTTAAGGCCTCCAGGGAAACTGAAGACCTTGATCACTCATTGGACGGTGGTGCTGTCAATCCTTGGCTGCTGGCAAATGAGCTTAGAGTCGGTGCTGGAGGAAGTGGCCCCTCGTTGGCCCTTCTAAGTTTCGCCTCCCGTCACCAGCCAATCAAGCTCTTTCCCACCCTGTGCGCAGTGGCCTGGGCCCAGTCTCGCCCGGGCGCTCGGCGGGCAGGCCGTCCGCTCTTCCTGTAGCGGGGCTCCCAGAGGCATTTTCTCCGACTCTGGTGCCCTGGGCAGCTGGCTTCTCTGCAGCCCCCACCCCGTCCCGGAGGCCCCGCTACCAACAGTGTCCCCTCCCTCAGCGACACCCAGCCCGGTGGCCGCCATCTTCCCCGTGGTCATCACTGCAGCCCGATCCGTGTGTGGCGTGTCCCTCCTGCCATATCTGACACCGAGGAGCGTGGGCCGATCCCAGGTGGCCAGGACAGAGCTGGAGGCGGGGCGGGTGGCGACCCCAGTCCCCTCGGGGTCCGTGCCTCCCCTTCGGAAGGGATGGATGGAGTCGAGGGGGACGCGGCTCTTCTGACTTCCCTGGGCCTCTCCAGAGCCCTTCACGGGGAGGATGGTGGGCTGGAGGCCGCCCAGGCCACAGTGGAAGAAGACTGGGATGCAGAGCTGGTGGAGGAGGAGGAGGAGGAGGAAGAGCTTGAATTAGACATCGAGGACCACGAGGAGGCTGAGTACCAGTCAGAAGAGGGGGAGGAAACTGAGGAAGAGGTCGAGGAGGAGGAAGAGACAGAAGAGGAGGACGAGCATGGGCAGGGAGGCGCGGGAGTGGTCGCGGGCCATGGGGCGCCCGCGGCGCAGTTTCAGCCCCTGCGCCGGGATGTGGCCCATTGCCTTGTGCCCCACGGCCACTACCACGTCCGTGTCGTGGCCAGGCCCCACGGCGAATTCGTGATGGTCAGTCACTGCTCGCGACGGCCCTCGGACCCTGCAGAGGATGCCGCGACTCCTCAGGGTCAGGAAGACCTGGGAGAGACAGGTGAGGTCTGGGGGGGCGAGTACCAGGCAGAGGGCCCCCCGCCCTGGGAGCTGCGGGAACCTGCAGAGGGGGCGGCATCCCAGAAGGCAGAGGAACCTGCGGCGGCGGTAGTGGAGGCTGAGTTGTGGGTGTGCGAGGTCCTGGCTGATGCCTCCGAGTCCTGGGAGGCTGGGGCGTGTGGACCCGACGACGGGGCCGAGGCTGGCGAGGGGCGGCCCAGTCCCCTGTCCCTTGCAGCCCCTGACTGGGCATCGGCCTCAAAGGCAGGGTGCACTCAGCGCTGGCCTCTGGCGGTTAAGCAGCGGGTCAAAGCTCTCAAAAACCTTCGGGCACGATATGCACAAGTAGAAGCCCAATTCTCTAAAGAACTTTAGGATCTTGAGAAAAAGTATGCTGCCTTCTGTGAACTGAAGGGCAAACGAATGGCGTACCTCACTTTTGGTTGACGGGCTTCTAAAAATGTTAAGATTCTTAGTAGGATGACCTGAGAAAATGATGAAATGGCACAGCGGCACTTTTCAGTGGTTGAGGAATCAATGAGGTTTGCGGTAGAATTTGTCTTGAAATGGGGTGAATGTTTTCCAGTGACGTTTTGGCAGAAACATACAAAATTGCTCTCAGGATCAAATGATTTCGATCCCTTCTCCAAAGGGCCAGAAATAATCAGCAGCACAGTGTGTGTGAGATCTCCTGGAAAGAGGGGGAAAATGTTGTGAAAACTGTCAAGCAGCAGAAGTGTGAGGGCCAAGGAAGTGCTGTATCAACCAGTAGGAACATGACCAGCGAGTCTTCTTATTTATTTATTTATTTTCTGACATATTTCTCTTCTCCAGATCCTCCTGAGAGCAGAGAACTAGATTCTGCTGCTGATTTTAAATCGGGAAATGTTTCCCACCACCTTGGGATGCCAAAGACTGTATCATTCGACACTAAAGAAGAGAGTGAATATCATTATGAAAATGCTGAGGAAGAGAAAGAGGATGGAAATGAAAAAGCAGAAGAAGGACCGAAGCTGGATATGGTCTCAGCAGAGGGCAGCTCTGGAGAATACAAGGTATTATTGTATAGTGCAACCGGTCCTGACATATACCTGTTACTGACAGCTTTATGTTTTGTTTTGTTTACATCCTTAATCTATTTCTTGTTTATCTTTTTAACATCTTTATGGGAGTATAATTGCTTTACAGGGGTGTGTTAGTTTCTGCTTTATAACAACGTGAATCACCTATAGTATACCTATATCCCCATTTCTCTTCCCACTTGCGTCTCCCTCCCACCCTCCCTATCCCACCCGTCTAGGTGGTCACAGAGCTCCGCGCTGATCTCCCTGTGCTACACAGCTGCTTCCCACTGGCTATCTATCATGTTTTTATTTTTTATTTTTGTAAAGTAAATAAGAAAAAAATTGTTGAAATTTAGTTTTGGAAAAACAGTTTAATGTTAATAATGTACTTGTATTCTAGATGGTATGGAAAGAAGTGTGTTCTGAAATGTATTTCATTTACAGCCACAAGTCCATTGTCCTGGAGCTTTAAGTCTACTGCAGATGGGAAATTTATCAGACCTGGAAATAGAGACCTATATTTTTTTAGAGGTCTAAAATATAGAGACCTATAGTTTTAGAGACTGGTCACCAGGAGAAGCAGCTAAAGCGACTAAGCTGTGCACTAGCTGTACCTTCATCACCTGGCCACAGAAATGAAGTCTCTTGGAATAGCAATGCCTTTGAGACGGTGACTCCTTACAAAGTAGTAAAAAGTTAAGGATTTCAAATAAGACTGCATTTCATGAGTAATTCACAAATATTAGTTCAATTTAGATGTTTTATTCAAAAGGAAAGAAAATTAGCCACAGTATTATTATTGGCTATCACTGAGTTGGTAATTCAATCGTAGTTTCTCTTTCCGCTACCCATTCATCTTTTCCTTTCTCTCATCTCTCTCTCTCTCAGTATCACACTCTTTCTTTCTCCCTTTCTTAATTTTCACACCTGTGGATGTTTGATAACAGCCTCATTCTCATTATACAGATACGGAAACTGAAGGTCTGGGATTATAAGGGATTTATGATTTGGTAAGGAGCATAGGCTCTTAAGGTGGAAAGACATTTAAATCACAGAGAGGCCTTTCAAGAAAAAAACTAACATATATAGTGGTTGGCAAGAGAGAGATGTGGTTGGTGTGATGAAATGATGTGCACCCTGACAACCAAGGGTCTGGGTTACAAGAAGAAAACATTTTGTTTTCTCCTTGGAGAGCCAGGAGATGTACATAGTATTGACTCATATTTAGAAAGTCCCTGGTGCATGTTATTGGTGTACAATTGTTAATTGACTCTTATCCCATCCTACAGTTGGAAGACATAAAAAGAAGTGGACAGCGAAAGAAAAGAAGAATTTGTCCTTCACGGAGATTCTAGTTTTCATTAGCCCACAACACAGATTTTGTTTCAAAGTTCAACATCCCAAAATGATATTAACTGCTATCTGACTTTATTCTTACCTTTTACATATAAATTTGACAGTATTGTTCACATTGAAAATAAAAGCTTGTTTGACATGAATAAGCTGCAGAGGTTTATTTTTTTAACATAAATAACACTGACTCCAATGTATCTTTGTTCTATTTATTTCGGCCCACCTTACTGTCATTGAAAGGGATTTCTTTCAAGTATTTGGTAAGCCTGTTTGACATCCTTTTATAGCAGCCTCAAATAAATTAAAATATTAGATTATAAACAACTTGTGTGATGATAGAGATGGTGGCCCAGCCTCTAGTATATGTTATTGAAAGAAACTGATGGATGACCTAGCTTGCCTGGGGACCAGATGGTGCTATTGGCCTGCCATGGAGCAGCAGCATCAGCATCAGCATCAGCATCAACTGGGAACTTGTTTGAAATGCAAATTCTCAGACCCTGCCCCAGACCTACTGGATTGGATATTCTGAAGGTAGGCTGCTAGCCATCAGGTTTTTACAAGTCCTCCAAGTGCTACTGAAGCACACTAAAGTTTGAGAACCACTGCTTTAGAGCAGTGGGGGAAACGTTTAACTACACCTACAGTAGAACTAGCCTTAATTCACTGACTTGGTACTATTGCAGGTAAACTGAACAGGATGGTAAGATCTGGACTGAGGAAGGTACTAGAATTCTCAGGGGCCTGAGACACAAAGACCTCCCGGAGGGAGGTGTTAGGTTCCTAGGTTTACCGTAACAAATTACCACAAAGCAGGTGGCTTAAAACAACCGAAGTTTATTCTCTCACAGTTCTGGAGGCTAGGAAGCCCAAAGTCAGGGTGCCAGCATGGTGGAGTTCTTGGTGAGGGCCCTCGTTTTGGCTTGAAGATAGCCGCCTTCTTCCTGTGGCTTCACGTTGGGGTGGTGGGAGGAGAGTACCATCTATGGTCTCTTCCTGTAAGGGCAATAATCCCAATGTGTGGACCCCAGCCTCCTGACCTTACCAAAACTGAATGACCTACCAAAGACCCAGTCTCCAAATACCATCTCCTGGGGGTGGGGTGGGGCTGGGGACGGGCTTCTCGTATGAATTTGGGAGGCAAGGGGTGTGCAGAATCCAGTGCAGAGCAGGTGCTCAGCCCAGTCTTTAAAAGAAATTCTCTCTCTCTCTCTCTCTCTCTCTCTCTCTCTCTCTCTCTCTCTCTCTCTGTCTCTCTTCCCTCCCTCTCTCTGTCTTCATTTCTTGGAGGCTGCAACTGAATTGGGGAGCCCTGATGAAACACTCTCCAGCTCCTGTCTTTACTGCTTCTTCCACTCTCCATTCTCACTGCATCCATATCGACTCTGTATGTCCTTTTCTAAGGAGCCTTAACAGCATGAAAACCTCCAAATTCTCTTGCTGTCTCCTGTGGGAGGTTTTAAGCGTTGCTGAGATTTGATCTATACACCTTCTGTCTCTCTCTCTAAGTGTGTCTGTATCAGCGTGAGCTGCCCCAGGGTGGCAATTGGGGAACACATGCAGGTTCCCATACCCCAGGGTGCCGCCCTTTAGGCGCATTGTAGTTTTGCTCTTGCAGTGGTGGAATGAAAAGGAAGGGATTCCTGTGCGCTCACAGAGGCTGAGGGTGAGCTGGGTCTTTAAGGCCTCCAGGGAAACTGAAGACCTTGATCACTCATTGGACGGTGGTGCTGTCAATCCTTGGCTGCTGGCAAATGAGCTTAGAGTCGGTGCTGGAGGAAGTGGCCCCTCGTTGGCCCTTCTAAGTTTCGCCTCCCGTCACCAGCCAATCAAGCTCTTTCCCACCCTGTGCAAAGTGGCCTGGGCCCAGTCTCGCCCGGGCGCTCGGCGGGCAGGCCGTCCGCTCTTCCTGTAGCGGGGCTCCCAGAGGCATTTT
Organism: Mesoplodon densirostris; assembly: GCF_025265405.1. NCBI lineage: Eukaryota > Metazoa > Chordata > Mammalia > Artiodactyla > Ziphiidae > Mesoplodon > Mesoplodon densirostris. The sequence goes on along the minus strand of NC_082681.1, from coordinate 45,497,748 downwards.
CTCCGACTCTGGTGCCCTGGGCAGCTGGCTTCTCTGCAGCCCCCACCCCGTCCCAGAGGCCCCGCTACCAACAGTGTCCCCTCCCTCAGCGACACCCAGCCCGGTGGCCGCCATCTTCCCCGTGGTCATCACTGCAGCCCGATCCGTGTGTGGCGTGTCCCTCCTGCCATATCTGACACCGAGGAGCGTGGGCCGATCCCAGGTGGCCAGGACAGAGCTGGAGGCGGGGCGGGTGGCGACCCCAGTCCCCTCGGGGTCCGTGCCTCCCCTTCGGGAGGGATGGATGGAGTCGAGGGGGACGCGGCCCTTCTGACTTCCCTGGGCCTCTCCAGAGCCCTTCACGGGGAGGATGGTGGGCAGGAGGCCGCCCAGGCCACAGTGGAAGAAGACTGGGATGCAGAGCTGGTGGAGGAGGAGGAGGAGGAGGAAGAGCTTGAATTAGACATCGAGGACCACGAGGAGGCTGAGTACCAGTCAGAAGAGGGGGAGGAAACTGAGGAAGAGGTCGAGGAGGAGGAAGAGACAGAAGAGGAGGACGAGCATGGGCAGGGAGGCGCGGGAGTGGTCGCGGGCCATGGGGCGCCCGCGGCGCAGTTTCAGTCCCTGCGCCGGGATGTGGCCCATTGCCTTGTGCCCCACGGCCACTACCACGTCCGTGTCGTGGCCAGGCCCCACGGCGAATTCGTGATGGTCAGTCGCTGCTCGCGACGGCCCTCGGACCCTGCAGAGGATGCCGCGCCTCCTCAGGGTCAGAAAGACCTGGGAGAGACAGGTGAGGTCTGGGGGGGCGAGTACCAGGCAGAGGGCCCCCCGCCCTGGGAGCTGCAGGAACCTGCAGAAGGGGCGGCATCCCAGAAGGCAGAGGAACCTGCGGCGGTGGTAGTGGAGGCCGAGTTGTGGGCGTGCGAGGTCCTGGCTGATGCCTCCGAGTCCTGGGAGGCTGGGGCGTGTGGACCCGACGACGGGGCCGAGGCTGGCGAGGGGCGGCCCAGTCCCCTGTCCCTTGCAGCCCCTGACTGGGCATCGGCCTCAAAGGCAGGGTGCAATCAGCGCTGGCCTCTGGCGGTTAAGCAGTGGGTCAAAGCTCTCAAAAACCTTCAGGCACGATATGCACAAGTAGAAGCCCAATTCTCTAAAGAACTTTAGGATCTTGAGAAAAAGTATTCTGCCTTCTACGAACTGAAGGGCAAACGAATGGCATACCTCACTTTTGGTTGACGGGCTTCTAAAAATGTTAAGATTCTTAGTAGGATGACCTGAGAAAATGATGAAATGGCACAGGGGCACTTTTCAGTGGTTGAGGAATCAATGAGGTTTGCGGTAGAGTTTGTCTTGAAATGGGGTGAACATTTTCCAGTGACGTTCTGGCAGAAACGTACAAAATTGCTCTCAGGATCAAATGATTTCGATCCCTTCTCCAAAGGGCCAGAAATAATCAGCAGCACAGTGTGTGTGAGATCTCCTGGAAAGAGGGGGAAAATGTTGTGAACACTGTCAAGCAGCAGAAGTGTGAGGGCCAAAGAAGTGCTGTATCAACCAGTAGGAACATGACCAGCGAGTCTTCTTATTTATTTATTTATTTTCTGACATATTTCTCTTCTCCAGATCCTCCTGAGAGCAGAGAACTAGATTCTGCTGCTGATTTTAAATCGGGAAATGTTTCCCACCACCTTGGGATGCCAAAGTCCGTATCATTCGACACTAAAGAAGAGAGTGAATATCATTATGAAAATGCTGAGGAAGAGAAAGAGGATGGAAATGAAAAAGCAGAAGAAGGACCGAAGCTGGATATGGTCTCAGCAGAGGGCAGCTCTGGAGAATACAAGGTATTATTGTATAGTGCAACCGGTCCTGACATATACCTGTTACTGACAGCTTTATGTTTTGTTTTGTTTACATCCTTAATCTATTTTTTGTTTATCTTTTTAACATCTTTATGGGAGCATAATTGCTTTACAGGGGTGTGTTAGTTTCTGCTTTATAACAACGTGAATCACCTATAGTATACCTATATCCCCATTTCTCTTCCCACTTGCGTCTCCCTCCCACCCTCCCTATCCCACCCGTCTAGGTGGTCACAGAGCTCCGCGCTGATCTCCCTGTGCTACACAGCTGCTTCCCACTGGCTATCTATCATGTTTTTATTTTTTTTTTTGTAAAGTAAATAAAAAAATTGTTGAAATTTAGTTTTGGAAAAACAGTTTAATGTTAATAATGTACTTGTATTCTAGATGGTATGGAAAGAAGTGTGTTCTGAAATGTATTTCATTTACAGCCACAAGTCCATTGTCCTGGAGCTTTAAGTCTACTGCAGATGGGAAATTTATCAGACCTGGAAATAGAGACCTATATTTTTTTAGAGGTCTAAAATATAGAGACCTATAGTTTTAGAGACTGGTCACCAGGAGAAGCAGCTAAAGCGACTAAGCTGTGCACTAGCTGTACCTTCATCACCTGGCCACAGAAATGAAGTCTCTTGGAATAGCAATGCCTTTGAGACGGTGACTCCTTACAAAGTAGTAAAAAGTTAAGGATTTCAAATAAGACTGCATTTCATGAGTAATTCACAAATATTAGTTCAATTTAGATGTTTTATTCAAAAGGAAAGAAAATTAGCCACAGTATTATTATTGGCTATCACTGAGTTGGTAATTCAATCGTAGTTTCTCTTTCCGCTACCCATTCATCTTTTCCTTTCTCTCATCTCTCTCTCTCTCAGTATCACACTCTTTCTTTCTCCCTTTCTTAATTTTCACACCTGTGGATGTTTGATAACAGCCTCATTCTCATTATACAGATACGGAAACTGAAGGTCTGGGATTATAAGGGATTTATGATTTGGTAAGGAGCATAGGCTCTTAAGGTGGAAAGACATTTAAATCACAGAGAGGCCTTTCAAGAAAAAAACTAACATATATAGTGGTTGGCAAGAGAGAGATGTGGTTGGTGTGATGAAATGATGTGCACCCTGACAACCAAGGGTCTGGGTTACAAGAAGAAAACATTTTGTTTTCTCCTTGGAGAGCCAGGAGATGTACATAGTATTGACTCATATTTAGAAAGTCCCTGGTGCATGTTATTGGTGTACAATTGTTAATTGACTCTTATCCCATCCTACAGTTGGAAGACATAAAAAGAAGTGGACAGCGAAAGAAAAGAAGAATTTGTCCTTCACGGAGATTCTAGTTTTCATTAGCCCACAACACAGATTTTGTTTCATAGTTCAACATCCCAAAATGATATTAACTGCTATCTCACTTTATTCTTACCTTTTACATATAAATTTGACAGTATTGTTCACATTGAAAATAAAAGCTTGTTTGACATGAATAAGCTGCAGAGGTTTATTTTTTTAACATAAATAACACTGACTCCAATGTATCTTTGTTCTATTTATTTCGGCCCACCTTACTGTCATTGAAAGGGATTTCTTTCAAGTATTTGGTAAGCCTGTTTGACATCCTTTTATAGCAGCCTCAAATAAATTAAAATATTAGATTATAAACAACTTGTGTGATGATAGAGATGGTGGCCCAGCCTCTAGTATATGTTATTGAAAGAAACTGATGGATGACCTAGCTTGCCTGGGGACCAGATGGTGCTATTGGCCTGCCATGGAGCAGCAGCATCAGCATCAGCATCAGCATCAACTGGGAACTTGTTTGAAATGCAAATTCTCAGACCCTGCCCCAGACCTACTGGATTGGATATTCTGAAGGTAGGCTGCTAGCCATCAGGTTTTTACAAGTCCTCCAAGTGCTACTGAAGCACACTAAAGTTTGAGAACCACTGCTTTAGAGCAGTGGGGGAAACGTTTAACTACACCTACAGTAGAACTAGCCTTAATTCACTGACTTGGTACTATTGCAGGTAAACTGAACAGGATGGTAAGATCTGGACTGAGGAAGGTACTAGAATTCTCAGGGGCCTGAGACACAAAGACCTCCCGGAGGGAGGTGTTAGGTTCCTAGGTTTACCGTAACAAATTACCACAAAGCAGGTGGCTTAAAACAACCGAAGTTTATTCTCTCACAGTTCTGGAGGCTAGGAAGCCCAAAGTCAGGGTGCCAGCATGGTGGAGTTCTTGGTGAGGGCCCTCGTTTTGGCTTGAAGATAGCCGCCTTCTTCCTGTGGCTTCACGTTGGGGTGGTGGGAGGAGAGTACCATCTATGGTCTCTTCCTGTAAGGGCAATAATCCCAATGTGTGGACCCCAGCCTCCTGACCTTACCAAAACTGAATGACCTACCAAAGACCCAGTCTCCAAATACCATCTCCTGGGGGTGGGGTGGGGCTGGGGACGGGCTTCTCGTATGAATTTGGGAGGCAAGGGGTGTGCAGAATCCAGTGCAGAGCAGGTGCTCAGCCCAGTCTTTAAAAGAAATTCTCTCTCTCTCTCTCTCTCTCTCTCTCTCTCTCTCTCTCTCTGTCTCTCTTCCCTCCCTCTCTCTGTCTTCATTTCTTGGAGGCTGCAACTGAATTGGGGAGCCCTGATGAAACACTCTCCAGCTCCTGTCTTTACTGCTTCTTCCACTCTCCATTCTCACTGCATCCATATCGACTCTGTATGTCCTTTTCTAAGGAGGCTTAACAGCATGAAAACCTCCAAATTCTCTTGCTGTCTCCTGTGGGAGGTTTTAAGCGTTGCTGAGATTTGATCTATACACCTTCTGTCTCTCTCTCGTTTTTGAACTAAGTGTGTCTGTATCAGCGTGAGCTGCCCCAGGGTGGCAATTGGGGAACACATGCAGGTTCCCATACCCCAGGGTGCCGCCCTTTAGGCGCATTGTAGTTTTGCTCTTGCAGTGGTGGAATGAAAAGGAAGGGATTCCTGTGCGCTCACAGAGGCTGAGGGTGAGCTGGGTCTTTAAGGCCTCCAGGGAAACTGAAGACCTTGATCACTCATTGGACGGTGGTGCTGTCAATCCTTGGCTGCTGGCAAATGAGCTTAGAGTCGGTGCTGGAGGAAGTGGCCCCTCGTTGGCCCTTCTAAGTTTCGCCTCCCGTCACCAGCCAATCAAGCTCTTTCCCACCCTGTGCGCAGTGGCCTGGGCCCAGTCTCGCCGGGGCGCTCGGCGGGCAGGCCGTCCGCTCTTCCTGTAGCGGGGCTCCCAGAGGCATTTTCTCCGACTCTGGTGCCCTGGGCAGCTGGCTTCTCTGCAGCCCCCACCCCGTCCCGGAGGCCCCGCTACCAACAGTGTCCCCTCCCTCAGCGACACCCAGCCCGGTGGCCGCCATCTTCCCCGTGGTCATCACTGCAGCCCGATCCGTGTGTGGCGTGTCCCTCCTGCCATATCTGACACCGAGGAGCGTGGGCCGATCCCAGGTGGCCAGGACAGAGCTGGAGGCGGGGCGGGTGGCGACCCCAGTCCCCTCGGGGTCCGTGCCTCCCCTTCGGGAGGGATGGATGGAGTCGAGGGGGACGCGGCTCTTCTGACTTCCCTGGGCCTCTCCAGAGCCCTTCACGGGGAGGATGGTGGGCAGGAGGCCGCCCAGGCCACAGTGGAAGAAGACTGGGATGCAGAGCTGGTGGAGGAGGAGGAGGAGGAGGAAGAGCTTGAATTAGACATCGAGGACCACGAGGAGGCTGAGTACCAGTCAGAAGAGTGGGAGGAAACTGAGGAAGAGGTCGAGGAGGAGGAAGAGACAGAAGAGGAGGACGAGCATGGGCAGGGAGGCGCGGGAGTGGTCGCGGGCCATGGGGCGCCCGCGGCGCAGTTTCAGTCCCTGCGCCGGGATGTGGCCCATTGCCTTGTGCCCCACGGCCACTACCACGTCCGTGTCGTGGCCAGGCCCCACGGCGAATTCGTGATGGTCAGTCGCTGCTCGCGACGGCCCTCGGACCCTGCAGAGGATGCCGCGCCTCCTCAGGGTCAGAAAGACCTGGGAGAGACAGGTGAGGTCTGGGGGGGCGAGTACCAGGCAGAGGGCCCCCCGCCCTGGGAGCTGCAGGAACCTGCAGAAGGGGCGGCATCCCAGAAGGCAGAGGAACCTGCGGCGGTGGTAGTGGAGGCCGAGTTGTGGGCGTGCGAGGTCCTGGCTGATGCCTCCGAGTCCTGGGAGGCTGGGGCGTGTGGACCCGACGACGGGGCCGAGGCTGGCGAGGGGCGGCCCAGTCCCCTGTCCCTTGCAGCCCCTGACTGGGCATCGGCCTCAAAGGCAGGGTGCAATCAGCGCTGGCCTCTGGCGGTTAAGCAGTGGGTCAAAGCTCTCAAAAACCTTCAGGCACGATATGCACAAGTAGAAGCCCAATTCTCTAAAGAACTTTAGGATCTTGAGAAAAAGTATTCTGCCTTCTACGAACTGAAGGGCAAACGAATGGCATACCTCACTTTTGGTTGACGGGCTTCTAAAAATGTTAAGATTCTTAGTAGGATGACCTGAGAAAATGATGAAATGGCACAGGGGCACTTTTCAGTGGTTGAGGAATCAATGAGGTTTGCGGTAGAGTTTGTCTTGAAATGGGGTGAACATTTTCCAGTGACGTTCTGGCAGAAACGTACAAAATTGCTCTCAGGATCAAATGATTTCGATCCCTTCTCCAAAGGGCCAGAAATAATCAGCAGCACAGTGTGTGTGAGATCTCCTGGAAAGAGGGGGAAAATGTTGTGAACACTGTCAAGCAGCAGAAGTGTGAGGGCCAAAGAAGTGCTGTATCAACCAGTAGGAACATGACCAGCGAGTCTTCTTATTTATTTATTTATTTTCTGACATATTTCTCTTCTCCAGATCCTCCTGAGAGCAGAGAACTAGATTCTGCTGCTGATTTTAAATCGGGAAATGTTTCCCACCACCTTGGGATGCCAAAGTCCGTATCATTCGACACTAAAGAAGAGAGTGAATATCATTATGAAAATGCTGAGGAAGAGAAAGAGGATGGAAATGAAAAAGCAGAAGAAGGACCGAAGCTGGATATGGTCTCAGCAGAGGGCAGCTCTGGAGAATACAAGGTATTATTGTATAGTGCAACCGGTCCTGACATATACCTGTTACTGACAGCTTTATGTTTTGTTTTGTTTACATCCTTAATCTATTTTTTGTTTATCTTTTTAACATCTTTATGGGAGCATAATTGCTTTACAGGGGTGTGTTAGTTTCTGCTTTATAACAACGTGAATCACCTATAGTATACCTATATCCCCATTTCTCTTCCCACTTGCGTCTCCCTCCCACCCTCCCTATCCCACCCGTCTAGGTGGTCACAGAGCTCCGCGCTGATCTCCCTGTGCTACACAGCTGCTTCCCACTGGCTATCTATCATGTTTTTATTTTTTTTTTTGTAAAGTAAATAAAAAAATTGTTGAAATTTAGTTTTGGAAAAACAGTTTAATGTTAATAATGTACTTGTATTCTAGATGGTATGGAAAGAAGTGTGTTCTGAAATGTATTTCATTTACAGCCACAAGTCCATTGTCCTGGAGCTTTAAGTCTACTGCAGATGGGAAATTTATCAGACCTGGAAATAGAGACCTATATTTTTTTAGAGGTCTAAAATATAGAGACCTATAGTTTTAGAGACTGGTCACCAGGAGAAGCAGCTAAAGCGACTAAGCTGTGCACTAGCTGTACCTTCATCACCTGGCCACAGAAATGAAGTCTCTTGGAATAGCAATGCCTTTGAGACGGTGACTCCTTACAAAGTAGTAAAAAGTTAAGGATTTCAAATAAGACTGCATTTCATGAGTAATTCACAAATATTAGTTCAATTTAGATGTTTTATTCAAAAGGAAAGAAAATTAGCCACAGTATTATTATTGGCTATCACTGAGTTGGTAATTCAATCGTAGTTTCTCTTTCCGCTACCCATTCATCTTTTCCTTTCTCTCATCTCTCTCTCTCTCAGTATCACACTCTTTCTTTCTCCCTTTCTTAATTTTCACACCTGTGGATGTTTGATAACAGCCTCATTCTCATTATACAGATACGGAAACTGAAGGTCTGGGATTATAAGGGATTTATGATTTGGTAAGGAGCATAGGCTCTTAAGGTGGAAAGACATTTAAATCACAGAGAGGCCTTTCAAGAAAAAAACTAACATATATAGTGGTTGGCAAGAGAGAGATGTGGTTGGTGTGATGAAATGATGTGCACCCTGACAACCAAGGGTCTGGGTTACAAGAAGAAAACATTTTGTTTTCTCCTTGGAGAGCCAGGAGATGTACATAGTATTGACTCATATTTAGAAAGTCCCTGGTGCATGTTATTGGTGTACAATTGTTAATTGACTCTTATCCCATCCTACAGTTGGAAGACATAAAAAGAAGTGGACAGCGAAAGAAAAGAAGAATTTGTCCTTCACGGAGATTCTAGTTTTCATTAGCCCACAACACAGATTTTGTTTCAAAGTTCAACATCCCAAAATGATATTAACTGCTATCTCACTTTATTCTTACCTTTTACATATAAATTTGACAGTATTGTTCACATTGAAAATAAAAGCTTGTTTGACATGAATAAGCTGCAGAGGTTTATTTTTTTAACATAAATAACACTGACTCCAATGTATCTTTGTTCTATTTATTTCGGCCCACCTTACTGTCATTGAAAGGGATTTCTTTCAAGTATTTGGTAAGCCTGTTTGACATCCTTTTATAGCAGCCTCAAATAAATTAAAATATTAGATTATAAACAACTTGTGTGATGATAGAGATGGTGGCCCAGCCTCTAGTATATGTTATTGAAAGAAACTGATGGATGACCTAGCTTGCCTGGGGACCAGATGGTGCTATTGGCCTGCCATGGAGCAGCAGCATCAGCATCAGCATCAGCATCAACTGGGAACTTGTTTGAAATGCAAATTCTCAGACCCTGCCCCAGACCTACTGGATTGGATATTCTGAAGGTAGGCTGCTAGCCATCAGGTTTTTACAAGTCCTCCAAGTGCTACTGAAGCACACTAAAGTTTGAGAACCACTGCTTTAGAGCAGTGGGGGAAACGTTTAACTACACCTACAGTAGAACTAGCCTTAATTCACTGACTTGGTACTATTGCAGGTAAACTGAACAGGATGGTAAGATCTGGACTGAGGAAGGTACTAGAATTCTCAGGGGCCTGAGACACAAAGACCTCCCGGAGGGAGGTGTTAGGTTCCTAGGTTTACCGTAACAAATTACCACAAAGCAGGTGGCTTAAAACAACCGAAGTTTATTCTCTCACAGTTCTGGAGGCTAGGAAGCCCAAAGTCAGGGTGCCAGCATGGTGGAGTTCTTGGTGAGGGCCCTCGTTTTGGCTTGAAGATAGCCGCCTTCTTCCTGTGGCTTCACGTTGGGGTGGTGGGAGGAGAGTACCATCTATGGTCTCTTCCTGTAAGGGCAATAATCCCAATGTGTGGACCCCAGCCTCCTGACCTTACCAAAACTGAATGACCTACCAAAGACCCAGTCTCCAAATACCATCTCCTGGGGGTGGGGTGGGGCTGGGGACGGGCTTCTCGTATGAATTTGGGAGGCAAGGGGTGTGCAGAATCCAGTGCAGAGCAGGTGCTCAGCCCAGTCTTTAAAAGAAATTCTCTCTCTCTCTCTCTCTCTCTCTCTCTCTCTCTCTCTCTCTCTCTGTCTCTCTTCCCTCCCTCTCTCTGTCTTCATTTCTTGGAGGCTGCAACTGAATTGGGGAGCCCTGATGAAACACTCTCCAGCTCCTGTCTTTACTGCTTCTTCCACTCTCCATTCTCACTGCATCCATATCGACTCTGTATGTCCTTTTCTAAGGAGGCTTAACAGCATGAAAACCTCCAAATTCTCTTGCTGTCTCCTGTGGGAGGTTTTAAGCGTTGCTGAGATTTGATCTATACACCTTCTGTCTCTCTCTCTAAGTGTGTCTGTATCAGCGTGAGCTGCCCCAGGGTGGCAATTGGGGAACACATGCAGGTTCCCATACCCCAGGGTGCCGCCCTTTAGGCGCATTGTAGTTTTGCTCTTGCAGTGGTGGAATGAAAAGGAAGGGATTCCTGTGCGCTCACAGAGGCTGAGGGTGAGCTGGGTCTTTAAGGCCTCCAGGGAAACTGAAGACCTTGATCACTCATTGGACGGTGGTGCTGTCAATCCTTGGCTGCTGGCAAATGAGCTTAGAGTCGGTGCTGGAGGAAGTGGCCCCTCGTTGGCCCTTCTAAGTTTCGCCTCCCGTCACCAGCCAATCAAGCTCTTTCCCACCCTGTGCGCAGTGGCCTGGGCCCAGTCTCGCCGGGGCGCTCGGCGGGCAGGCCGTCCGCTCTTCCTGTAGCGGGGCTCCCAGAGGCATTTTCTCCGACTCTGGTGCCCTGGGCAGCTGGCTTCTCTGCAGCCCCCACCCCGTCCCGGAGGCCCCGCTACCAACAGTGTCCCCTCCCTCAGCGACACCCAGCCCGGTGGCCGCCATCTTCCCCGTGGTCATCACTGCAGCCCGATCCGTGTGTGGCGTGTCCCTCCTGCCATATCTGACACCGAGGAGCGTGGGCCGATCCCAGGTGGCCAGGACAGAGCTGGAGGCGGGGCGGGTGGCGACCCCAGTCCCCTCGGGGTCCGTGCCTCCCCTTCGGGAGGGATGGATGGAGTCGAGGGGGACGCGGCTCTTCTGACTTCCCTGGGCCTCTCCAGAGCCCTTCACGGGGAGGATGGTGGGCAGGAGGCCGCCCAGGCCACAGTGGAAGAAGACTGGGATGCAGAGCTGGTGGAGGAGGAGGAGGAGGAGGAAGAGCTTGAATTAGACATCGAGGACCACGAGGAGGCTGAGTACCAGTCAGAAGAGTGGGAGGAAACTGAGGAAGAGGTCGAGGAGGAGGAAGAGACAGAAGAGGAGGACGAGCATGGGCAGGGAGGCGCGGGAGTGGTCGCGGGCCATGGGGCGCCCGCGGCGCAGTTTCAGTCCCTGCGCCGGGATGTGGCCCATTGCCTTGTGCCCCACGGCCACTACCACGTCCGTGTCGTGGCCAGGCCCCACGGCGAATTCGTGATGGTCAGTCGCTGCTCGCGACGGCCCTCGGACCCTGCAGAGGATGCCGCGCCTCCTCAGGGTCAGAAAGACCTGGGAGAGACAGGTGAGGTCTGGGGGGGCGAGTACCAGGCAGAGGGCCCCCCGCCCTGGGAGCTGCAGGAACCTGCAGAAGGGGCGGCATCCCAGAAGGCAGAGGAACCTGCGGCGGTGGTAGTGGAGGCCGAGTTGTGGGCGTGCGAGGTCCTGGCTGATGCCTCCGAGTCCTGGGAGGCTGGGGCGTGTGGACCCGACGACGGGGCCGAGGCTGGCGAGGGGCGGCCCAGTCCCCTGTCCCTTGCAGCCCCTGACTGGGCATCGGCCTCAAAGGCAGGGTGCAATCAGCGCTGGCCTCTGGCGGTTAAGCAGTGGGTCAAAGCTCTCAAAAACCTTCAGGCACGATATGCACAAGTAGAAGCCCAATTCTCTAAAGAACTTTAGGATCTTGAGAAAAAGTATTCTGCCTTCTACGAACTGAAGGGCAAACGAATGGCATACCTCACTTTTGGTTGACGGGCTTCTAAAAATGTTAAGATTCTTAGTAGGATGACCTGAGAAAATGATGAAATGGCACAGGGGCACTTTTCAGTGGTTGAGGAATCAATGAGGTTTGCGGTAGAGTTTGTCTTGAAATGGGGTGAACATTTTCCAGTGACGTTCTGGCAGAAACGTACAAAATTGCTCGCAGGATCAAATGATTTCGATCCCTTCTCCAAAGGGCCAGAAATAATCAGCAGCACAGTGTGTGTGAGATCTCCTGGAAAGAGGGGGAAAATGTTGTGAAAACTGTCAAGCAGCAGAAGTGTGAGGGCCAAGGAAGTGCTGTATCAACCAGTAGGAACATGACCAGCGAGTCTTCTTATTTATTTATTTATTTTCTGACATATTTCTCTTCTCCAGATCCTCCTGAGAGCAGAGAACTAGATTCTGCTGCTGATTTTAAATCGGGAAATGTTTCCCACCACCTTGGGATGCCAAAGTCCGTATCATTCGACACTAAAGAAGAGAGTGAATATCATTATGAAAATGCTGAGGAAGAGAAAGAGGATGGAAATGAAAAAGCAGAAGAAGGACCGAAGCTGGATATGGTCTCAGCAGAGGGCAGCTCTGGAGAATACAAGGTATTATTGTATAGTGCAACTGGTCGTGACATATACCTGGTACTGACAGCTTTATGTTTTGTTTTGTTTACATCCTTAATCTATTTTTTGTTTATCTTTTTAACATCTTTATGGGAGTATAATTGCTTTACAGGGGTGTGTTAGTTTCTGCTTTATAACAAAGTGAATCACCTATAGTATACCTATATCCCCATTTCTCTTCCCACTTGGGTCTCCCTCCCACCCTCCCTATCCCACCCGTCTAGGTGGTCACAGAGCTCCGAGCTGATCTCCCTGTGCTATGCAGCTGCTTCCCACTAGCTATCTATCATGTTTTTATTTTTTTTTGTAAAGTAAATAAGAAAAAACTTGTTGCAATTTAGTTTTGGAAAAACAGTTTAATGTTAATAATGTACTTGTATTCTAGATGGTATGGAAAGAAGTGTGTTCTGAAATGTATTTCATTTACAGCCACAAGTCCATTGTCCTGGAGCTTTAAGTCTACTGCAGATGGGAAATTTATCAGACCTGGAAATAGAGACCTATATTTTTTTAGGGGTCTAAAATATAGAGACCTATAGTTTTAGAGACTGGTCACCAGGAGAAGCAGCTAAAGCGACTAAGCTGTGCACTAGCTGTACCTTCATCACCTGGCCACAGAAATGAAGTCTCTTGGAATAGCAATGCCTTTGAGACGGTGACTCCTTACAAAGTAGTAAAAAGTTAAGGATTTCAAATAAGACTGCATTTCATGAGTAATTCACAAATATTAGTTCAATTTAGATGTTTTATTCAAAAGGAAAGAAAATTAGCCACAGTATTATTATTGGCTATCACTGAGTTGGTAATTCAATCGTAGTTTCTCTTTCTGCTACCCATTCATCTTTTCCTTTCTCTCTCTCATCTCTCTCTCTCTCTCAGTATCACACTCTTTCTTTCTCCCTTTCTTAATTTTCACACCTGTGGATGTTTGATAACAGCCTCATTCTCATTATACAGATACGGAAACTGAAGGTCTGGGATTATAAGGGATTTATGATTTGGTAAGGAGCATAGGCTCTTCAGGTGGAAAGACATTTAAATCACAGAGAGGCCTTTCAAGAAAAAAACTAACATATATAGTGGTTGGCAAGAGAGAGATGTGGTTGGTGTGATGAAATGATGTGCACCCTGACAACCAAGGGTCTGGGTTACAAGAAGAAAACATTTTGTTTTCTCCTTGGAGAGCCAGGAGATGTACATAGTATTGACTCATATTTAGAAAGTCCCTGGTGCATGTTATTGGTGTACAATTGTTAATTGACTCCTATCCCATCCTACAGTTGGAAGACATAAAAAGAAGTGGACAGCGAAAGAAAAGAAGAATTTGTCCTTCACGGAGATTCTAGTTTTCATTAGCCCACAACACAGATTTTGTTTCAAAGTTCAACATCCCAAAATGATATTAACTGCTATCTGACTTTATTCTTACCTTTTACATATAAATTTGACAGTATTGTTCACATTGAAAATAAAAGCTTGTTTGACATGAATAAGCTGCAGAGGTTTATTTTTTTAACATAAATAACACTGACTCCAATGTATCTTTGTTCTATTTATTTCGGCCCACCTTACTGTCATTGAAAGGGATTTCTTTCAAGTATTTGGTAAGCCTGTTTGACATCCTTTTATAGCAGCCTCAAATAAAATATTAGATTATAAACAACTTGTGTGATGATAGAGATGGTGGCCCAGCCTCTAGTATATGTTATTGAAAGAAACTGATGGATGACCTAGCTTGCCTGGGGACCAGATGGTGCTATTGGCCTGCCATGGAGCAGCAGCATCAGCATCAGCATCAGCATCAACTGGGAACTTGTTTGAAATGCAAATTCTCAGACCCTGCCCCAGACCTACTGGATTGGATATTCTGAAGGTAGGCTGCTAGCCATCAGGTTTTTACAAGTCCTCCAAGTGCTACTGAAGCACACTAAAGTTTGAGAACCACTGCTTTAGAGCAGTGGGGAAACGTTTAACTACACCTACAGTAGAACTAGCCTTAATTCACTGACTTGGTACTATTGCAAGTAAACTGAACAGGATGGTAAGATCTGGACTGAGGAAGGTACTAGAATTCTCAGGGGCCTGAGACACAAAGACCTCCCGGAGGGAGGTGTTAGTTTCCTAGGTTTACCGTAACAAATTACCACAAAGCAGGTGGCTTAAAACAACCGAAATTTATTCTCTCGCAGTTCTGGAGGCTAGGAAGCCCAAAGTCAGGGTGCCAGCATGGTGGAGTTCTTGGTGAGGGCCCTCGTTTTGGCTTGAAGATAGCCGCCTTCTTCCTGTGGCTTCACGTTGGGGTGGTGGGAGGAGAGTACCATCTATGGTCTCTTCCTGTAAGGGCAATAATCCCAATGTGTGGACCCCAGCCTCCTGACCTTACCAAAACTGAATGACCTACCAAAGACCCAGTCTCCAAATACCATCTCCTGGGGGTGGGGTGGGGCTGGGGACGGGCTTCTCGTATGAATTTGGGAGGCAAGGGGTGTGCAGAATCCAGTGCAGAGCAGGTGCTCAGCCCAGTCTTTAAAAGAAATTCTCTCTCTCTCTCTCTCTCTCTCTCTCTCTCTCTCTCTCTCTCTCTCTCTGTCTCTCTTCCCTCCCTCTCTCTGTCTTCATTTCTTGGAGGCTGCAACTGAATTGGGGAGCCCTGATGAAACACTCTCCAGCTCCTGTCTTTACTGCTTCTTCCACTCTCCATTCTCACTGCATCCATATCGACTCTGTATGTCCTTTTCTAAGGAGCCTTAACAGCATGAAAACCTCCAAATTCTCTTGCTGTCTCCTGTGGGAGGTTTTAAGCGTTGCTGAGATTTGATCTATACACCTTCTGTCTCTCTCTCGTTTTTGAACTAAGTGTGTCTGTATCAGCGTGAGCTGCCCCAGGGTGGCAATTGGGGAACACATGCAGGTTCCCATACCCCAGGGTGCCGCCCTTTAGGCGCATTGTAGTTTTGCTCTTGCAGTGGTGGAATGAAAAGGAAGGGATTCCTGTGCGCTCACAGAGGCTGAGGGTGAGCTGGGTCTTTAAGGCCTCCAGGGAAACTGAAGACCTTGATCACTCATTGGACGGTGGTGCTGTCAATCCTTGGCTGCTGGCAAATGAGCTTAGAGTCGGTGCTGGAGGAAGTGGCCCCTCGTTGGCCCTTCTAAGTTTCGCCTCCCGTCACCAGCCAATCAAGCTCTTTCCCACACTGTGCGCAGTGGCCTGGGCCCAGTCTCGCCCGGGCGCTCGGCGGGCAGGCCGTCCGCTCTTCCTGTAGCGGGGCTCCCAGAGGCATTTTCTCCGACTCTGGTGCCCTGGGCAGCTGGCTTCTCTGCAGCCCCCACCCCGTCCCGGAGGCCCCGCTACCAACAGTGTCCCCTCCCTCAGCGACACCCAGCCCGGTGGCCGCCATCTTCCCCGTGGTCATCACTGCAGCCCGATCCGTGTGTGGCGTGTCCCTCCTGCCATATCTGACACCGAGGAGCGTGGGCCGATCCCAGGTGGCCAGGACAGAGCTGGAGGCGGGGCGGGTGGCGACCCCAGTCCCCTCGGGGTCCGTGCCTCCCCTTCGGAAGGGATGGATGGAGTCGAGGGGGACGCGGCTCTTCTGACTTCCCTGGGCCTCTCCAGAGCCCTTCACGGGGAGGATGGTGGGCAGGAGGCCGCCCAGGCCACAGTGGAAGAAGACTGGGATGCAGAGCTGGTGGAGGAGGAGGAGGAGGAGGAAGAGCTTGAATTAGACATCGAGGACCACGAGGAGGCTGAGTACCAGTCAGAAGAGGGGGAGGAAACTGAGGAAGAGGTCGAGGAGGAGGAAGAGACAGAAGAGGAGGACGAGCATGGGCAGGGAGGCGCGGGAGTGGTCGCGGGCCATGGGGCGCCCGCGGCGCAGTTTCAGTCCCTGCGCCGGGATGTGGCCCATTGCCTTGTGCCCCACGGCCACTACCACGTCCGTGTCGTGGCCAGGCCCCACGGCGAATTCGTGATGGTCAGTCGCTGCTCGCGACGGCCCTCGGACCCTGCAGAGGATGCCGCGCCTCCTCAGGGTCAGAAAGACCTGGGAGAGACAGGTGAGGTCTGGGGGGGCGAGTACCAGGCAGAGGGCCCCCCGCCCTGGGAGCTGCAGGAACCTGCAGAAGGGGCGGCATCCCAGAAGGCAGAGGAACCTGCGGCGGTGGTAGTGGAGGCCGAGTTGTGGGCGTGCGAGGTCCTGGCTGATGCCTCCGAGTCCTGGGAGGCTGGGGCGTGTGGACCCGACGACGGGGCCGAGGCTGGCGAGGGGCGGCCCAGTCCCCTGTCCCTTGCAGCCCCTGACTGGGCATCGGCCTCAAAGGCAGGGTGCAATCAGCGCTGGCCTCTGGCGGTTAAGCAGTGGGTCAAAGCTCTCAAAAACCTTCAGGCACGATATGCACAAGTAGAAGCCCAATTCTCTAAAGAACTTTAGGATCTTGAGAAAAAGTATTCTGCCTTCTACGAACTGAAGGGCAAACGAATGGCATACCTCACTTTTGGTTGACGGGCTTCTAAAAATGTTAAGATTCTTAGTAGGATGACCTGAGAAAATGATGAAATGGCACAGGGGCACTTTTCAGTGGTTGAGGAATCAATGAGGTTTGCGGTAGAGTTTGTCTTGAAATGGGGTGAACATTTTCCAGTGACGTTCTGGCAGAAACGTACAAAATTGCTCTCAGGATCAAATGATTTCGATCCCTTCTCCAAAGGGCCAGAAATAATCAGCAGCCCAGTGTGTGTGAGATCTCCTGGAAAGAGGGGGAAAATGTTGTGAAAACTGTCAAGCAGCAGAAGTGTGAGGGCCAAGGAAGTGCTGTATCAACCAGTAGGAACATGACCAGCGAGTCTTCTTATTTATTTATTTATTTTCTGACATATTTCTCTTCTCCAGATCCTCCTGAGAGCAGAGAACTAGATTCTGCTGCTGATTTTAAATCGGGAAATGTTTCCCACCACCTTGGGATGCCAAAGTCCGTATCATTCGACACTAAAGAAGAGAGTGAATATCATTATGAAAATGCTGAGGAAGAGAAAGAGGATGGAAATGAAAAAGCAGAAGAAGGACCGAAGCTGGATATGGTCTCAGCAGAGGGCAGCTCTGGAGAATACAAGGTATTATTGTATAGTGCAACTGGTCGTGACATATACCTGGTACTGACAGCTTTATGTTTTGTTTTGTTTACATCCTTAATCTATTTTTTGTTTATCTTTTTAACATCTTTATGGGAGTATAATTGCTTTACAGGGGTGTGTTAGTTTCTGCTTTATAACAAAGTGAATCACCTATAGTATACCTATATCCCCATTTCTCTTCCCACTTGCGTCTCCCTCCCACCCTCCCTATCCCACCCGTCTAGGTGGTCACAGAGCTCCGAGCTGATCTCCCTGTGCTACACAGCTGCTTCCCACTGGCTATCTATCATGTTTTTATTTTTTTTTTGTAAAGTAAATAAGAAAAAAATTGTTGAAATTTAGTTTTGGAAAAACAGTTTAATGTTAATAATGTACTTGTATTCTAGATGGTATGGAAAGAAGTGTGTTCTGAAATGTATTTCATTTACAGCCACAAGTCCATTGTCCTGGAGCTTTAAGTCTACTGCAGATGGGAAATTTATCAGACCTGGAAATAGAGACCTATATTTTTTTAGGGGTCTAAAATATAGAGACCTATAGTTTTAGAGACTGGTCACCAGGAGAAGCAGCTAAAGCGACTAAGCTGTGCACTAGCTGTACCTTCATCACCTGGCCACAGAAATGAAGTCTCTTGGAATAGCAATGCCTTTGAGACGGTGACTCCTTACAAAGTAGTAAAAAGTTAAGGATTTCAAATAAGACTGCATTTCATGAGTAATTCACAAATATTAGTTCAATTTAGATGTTTTATTCAAAAGGAAAGAAAATTAGCCACAGTATTATTATTGGCTATCACTGAGTTGGTAATTCAATCGTAGTTTCTCTTTCTGCTACCCATTCATCTTTTCCTTTCTCTCTCTCATCTCTCTCTCTCTCTCAGTATCACACTCTTTCTTTCTCCCTTTCTTAATTTTCACACCTGTGGATGTTTGATAACAGCCTCATTCTCATTATACAGATACGGAAACTGAAGGTCTGGGATTATAAGGGATTTATGATTTGGTAAGGAGCATAGGCTCTTCAGGTGGAAAGACATTTAAATCACAGAGAGGCCTTTCAAGAAAAAAACTAACATATATAGTGGTTGGCAAGAGAGAGATGTGGTTGGTGTGATGAAATGATGTGCACCCTGACAACCAAGGGTCTGGGTTACAAGAAGAAAACATTTTGTTTTCTCCTTGGAGAGCCAGGAGATGTACATAGTATTGACTCATATTTAGAAAGTCCCTGGTGCATGTTATTGGTGTACAATTGTTAATTGACTCTTATCCCATCCTACAGTTGGAAGACATAAAAAGAAGTGGACAGCGAAAGAAAAGAAGAATTTGTCCTTCACGGAGATTCTAGTTTTCATTAGCCCACAACACAGATTTTGTTTCAAAGTTCAACATCCCAAAATGATATTAACTGCTATCTGACTTTATTCTTACCTTTTACATATAAATTTGACAGTATTGTTCACATTGAAAATAAAAGCTTGTTTGACATGAATAAGCTGCAGAGGTTTATTTTTTTAACATAAATAACACTGACTCCAATGTATCTTTGTTCTATTTATTTCGGCCCACCTTACTGTCATTGAAAGGGATTTCTTTCAAGTATTTGGTAAGCCTGTTTGACATCCTTTTATAGCAGCCTCAAATAAAATATTAGATTATAAACAACTTGTGTGATGATAGAGATGGTGGCCCAGCCTCTAGTATATGTTATTGAAAGAAACTGATGGATGACCTAGCTTGCCTGGGGACCAGATGGTGCTATTGGCCTGCCATGGAGCAGCAGCATCAGCATCAGCATCAGCATCAACTGGGAACTTGTTTGAAATGCAAATTCTCAGACCCTGCCCCAGACCTACTGGATTGGATATTCTGAAGGTAGGCTGCTAGCCATCAGGTTTTTACAAGTCCTCCAAGTGCTACTGAAGCACACTAAAGTTTGAGAACCACTGCTTTAGAGCAGTGGGGGAAACGTTTAACTACACCTACAGTAGAACTAGCCTTAATTCACTGACTTGGTACTATTGCAGGTAAACTGAACAGGATGGTAAGATCTGGACTGAGGAAGGTACTAGAATTCTCAGGGGCCTGAGACACAAAGACCTCCCGGAGGGAGGTGTTAGGTTCCTAGGTTTACCGTAACAAATTACCACAAAGCAGGTGGCTTAAAACAACCGAAGTTTATTCTCTCACAGTTCTGGAGGCTAGGAAGCCCAAAGTCAGGGTGCCAGCATGGTGGAGTTCTTGGTGAGGGCCCTCGTTTTGGCTTGAAGATAGCCGCCTTCTTCCTGTGGCTTCACGTTGGGGTGGTGGGAGGAGAGTACCATCTATGGTCTCTTCCTGTAAGGGCAATAATCCCAATGTGTGGACCCCAGCCTCCTGACCTTACCAAAACTGAATGACCTACCAAAGACCCAGTCTCCAAATACCATCTCCTGGGGGTGGGGTGGGGCTGGGGACGGGCTTCTCGTATGAATTTGGGAGGCAAGGGGTGTGCAGAATCCAGTGCAGAGCAGGTGCTCAGCCCAGTCTTTAAAAGAAATTCTCTCTCTCTCTCTCTCTCTCTCTCTCTCTCTCTCTCTCTCTCTCTCTCTGTCTCTCTTCCCTCCCTCTCTCTGTCTTCATTTCTTGGAGGCTGCAACTGAATTGGGGAGCCCTGATGAAACACTCTCCAGCTCCTGTCTTTACTGCTTCTTCCACTCTCCATTCTCACTGCATCCATATCGACTCTGTATGTCCTTTTCTAAGGAGCCTTAACAGCATGAAAACCTCCAAATTCTCTTGCTGTCTCCTGTGGGAGGTTTTAAGCGTTGCTGAGATTTGATCTATACACCTTCTGTCTCTCTCTCGTTTTTGAACTAAGTGTGTCTGTATCAGCGTGAGCTGCCCCAGGGTGGCAATTGGGGAACACATGCAGGTTCCCATACCCCAGGGTGCCGCCCTTTAGGCGCATTGTAGTTTTGCTCTTGCAGTGGTGGAATGAAAAGGAAGGGATTCCTGTGCGCTCACAGAGGCTGAGGGTGAGCTGGGTCTTTAAGGCCTCCAGGGAAACTGAAGACCTTGATCACTCATTGGACGGTGGTGCTGTCAATCCTTGGCTGCTGGCAAATGAGCTTAGAGTCGGTGCTGGAGGAAGTGGCCCCTCGTTGGCCCTTCTAAGTTTCGCCTCCCGTCACCAGCCAATCAAGCTCTTTCCCACCCTGTGCGCAGTGGCCTGGGCCCAGTCTCGCCGGGGCGCTCGGCGGGCAGGCCGTCCGCTCTTCCTGTAGCGGGGCTCCCAGAGGCATTTTCTCCGACTCTGGTGCCCTGGGCAGCTGGCTTCTCTGCAGCCCCCACCCCGTCCCGGAGGCCCCGCTACCAACAGTGTCCCCTCCCTCAGCGACACCCAGCCCGGTGGCCGCCATCTTCCCCGTGGTCATCACTGCAGCCCGATCCGTGTGTGGCGTGTCCCTCCTGCCATATCTGACACCGAGGAGCGTGGGCCGATCCCAGGTGGCCAGGACAGAGCTGGAGGCGGGGCGGGTGGCGACCCCAGTCCCCTCGGGGTCCGTGCCTCCCCTTCGGAAGGGATGGATGGAGTCGAGGGGGACGCGGCTCTTCTGACTTCCCTGGGCCTCTCCAGAGCCCTTGACGGGGAGGATGGTGGGCAGGAGGCCGCCCAGGCCACAGTGGAAGAAGACTGGGATGCAGAGCTGGTGGAGGAGGAGGAGGAGGAGGAAGAGCTTGAATTAGACATCGAGGACCACGAGGAGGCTGAGTACCAGTCAGAAGAGGGGGAGGAAACTGAGGAAGAGGTCGAGGAGGAGGAAGAGACAGAAGAGGAGGACGAGCATGGGCAGGGAGGCGCGGGAGTGGTCGCGGGCCATGGGGCGCCCGCGGCGCAGTTTCAGTCCCTGCGCCGGGATGTGGCCCATTGCCTTGTGCCCCACGGCCACTACCACGTCCGTGTCGTGGCCAGGCCCCACGGCGAATTCGTGATGGTCAGTCGCTGCTCGCGACGGCCCTCGGACCCTGCAGAGGATGCCGCGCCTCCTCAGGGTCAGAAAGACCTGGGAGAGACAGGTGAGGTCTGGGGGGGCGAGTACCAGGCAGAGGGCCCCCCGCCCTGGGAGCTGCAGGAACCTGCAGAAGGGGCGGCATCCCAGAAGGCAGAGGAACCTGCGGCGGTGGTAGTGGAGGCCGAGTTGTGGGCGTGCGAGGTCCTGGCTGATGCCTCCGAGTCCTGGGAGGCTGGGGCGTGTGGACCCGACGACGGGGCCGAGGCTGGCGAGGGGCGGCCCAGTCCCCTGTCCCTTGCAGCCCCTGACTGGGCATCGGCCTCAAAGGCAGGGTGCAATCAGCGCTGGCCTCTGGCGGTTAAGCAGTGGGTCAAAGCTCTCAAAAACCTTCAGGCACGATATGCACAAGTAGAAGCCCAATTCTCTAAAGAACTTTAGGATCTTGAGAAAAAGTATTCTGCCTTCTACGAACTGAAGGGCAAACGAATGGCATACCTCACTTTTGGTTGACGGGCTTCTAAAAATGTTAAGATTCTTAGTAGGATGACCTGAGAAAATGATGAAATGGCACAGGGGCACTTTTCAGTGGTTGAGGAATCAATGAGGTTTGCGGTAGAGTTTGTCTTGAAATGGGGTGAACATTTTCCAGTGACGTTCTGGCAGAAACGTACAAAATTGCTCTCAGGATCAAATGATTTCGATCCCTTCTCCAAAGGGCCAGAAATAATCAGCAGCCCAGTGTGTGTGAGATCTCCTGGAAAGAGGGGGAAAATGTTGTGAAAACTGTCAAGCAGCAGAAGTGTGAGGGCCAAGGAAGTGCTGTATCAACCAGTAGGAACATGACCAGCGAGTCTTCTTATTTATTTATTTATTTTCTGACATATTTCTCTTCTCCAGATCCTCCTGAGAGCAGAGAACTAGATTCTGCTGCTGATTTTAAATCGGGAAATGTTTCCCACCACCTTGGGATGCCAAAGTCCGTATCATTCGACACTAAAGAAGAGAGTGAATATCATTATGAAAATGCTGAGGAAGAGAAAGAGGATGGAAATGAAAAAGCAGAAGAAGGACCGAAGCTGGATATGGTCTCAGCAGAGGGCAGCTCTGGAGAATACAAGGTATTATTGTATAGTGCAACTGGTCGTGACATATACCTGTTACTGACAGCTTTATGTTTTGTTTTGTTTACATCCTTAATCTATTTTTTGTTTATCTTTTTAACATCTTTATGGGAGTATAATTGCTTTACAGGGGTGTGTTAGTTTCTGCTTTATAACAAAGTGAATCACCTATAGTATACCTATATCCCCATTTCTCTTCCCACTTGCGTCTCCCTCCCACCCTCCCTATCCCACCCGTCTAGGTGGTCACAGAGCTCCGAGCTGATCTCCCTGTGCTACACAGCTGCTTCCCACTGGCTATCTATCATGTTTTTATTTTTTTTTTTGTAAAGTAAATAAGAAAAAAATTGTTGAAATTTAGTTTTGGAAAAACAGTTTAATGTTAATAATGTACTTGTATTCTAGATGGTATGGAAAGAAGTGTGTTCTGAAATGTATTTCATTTACAGCCACAAGTCCATTGTCCTGGAGCTTTAAGTCTACTGCAGATGGGAAATTTATCAGACCTGGAAATAGAGACCTATATTTTTTTAGGGGTCTAAAATATAGAGACCTATAGTTTTAGAGACTGGTCACCAGGAGAAGCAGCTAAAGCGACTAAGCTGTGCACTAGCTGTACCTTCATCACCTGGCCACAGAAATGAAGTCTCTTGGAATAGCAATGCCTTTGAGACGGTGACTCCTTACAAAGTAGTAAAAAGTTAAGGATTTCAAATAAGACTGCATTTCATGAGTAATTCACAAATATTAGTTCAATTTAGATGTTTTATTCAAAAGGAAAGAAAATTAGCCACAGTATTATTATTGGCTATCACTGAGTTGGTAATTCAATCGTAGTTTCTCTTTCTGCTACCCATTCATCTTTTCCTTTCTCTCTCTCATCTCTCTCTCTCTCTCAGTATCACACTCTTTCTTTCTCCCTTTCTTAATTTTCACACCTGTGGATGTTTGATAACAGCCTCATTCTCATTATACAGATACGGAAACTGAAGGTCTGGGATTATAAGGGATTTATGATTTGGTAAGGAGCATAGGCTCTTCAGGTGGAAAGACATTTAAATCACAGAGAGGCCTTTCAAGAACAAAACTAACATATATAGTGGTTGGCAAGAGAGAGATGTGGTTGGTGTGATGAAATGATGTGCACCCTGACAACCAAGGGTCTGGGTTACAAGAAGAAAACATTTTGTTTTCTCCTTGGAGAGCCAGGAGATGTACATAGTATTGACTCATATTTAGAAAGTCCCTGGTGCATGTTATTGGTGTACAATTGTTAATTGACTCTTATCCCATCCTACAGTTGGAAGACATAAAAAGAAGTGGACAGCGAAAGAAAAGAAGAATTTGTCCTTCACGGAGATTCTAGTTTTCATTAGCCCACAACACAGATTTTGTTTCAAAGTTCAACATCCCAAAATGATATTAACTGCTATCTGACTTTATTCTTACCTTTTACATATAAATTTGACAGTATTGTTCACATTGAAAATAAAAGCTTGTTTGACATGAATAAGCTGCAGAGGTTTATTTTTTTAACATAAATAACACTGACTCCAATGTATCTTTGTTCTATTTATTTCGGCCCACCTTACTGTCATTGAAAGGGATTTCTTTCAAGTATTTGGTAAGCCTGTTTGACATCCTTTTATAGCAGCCTCAAATAAATTAAAATATTAGATTATAAACAACTTGTGTGATGATAGAGATGGTGGCCCAGCCTCTAGTATATGTTATTGAAAGAAACTGATGGATGACCTAGCTTGCCTGGGGACCAGATGGTGCTATTGGCCTGCCATGGAGCAGCAGCATCAGCATCAGCATCAGCATCAACTGGGAACTTGTTTGAAATGCAAATTCTCAGACCCTGCCCCAGACCTACTGGATTGGATATTCTGAAGGTAGGCTGCTAGCCATCAGGTTTTTACAAGTCCTCCAAGTGCTACTGAAGCACACTAAAGTTTGAGAACCACTGCTTTAGAGCAGTGGGGGAAACGTTTAACTACACCTACAGTAGAACTAGCCTTAATTCACTGACTTGGTACTATTGCAGGTAAACTGAACAGGATGGTAAGATCTGGACTGAGGAAGGTACTAGAATTCTCAGGGGCCTGAGACACAAAGACCTCCCGGAGGGAGGTGTTAGGTTCCTAGGTTTACCGTAACAAATTACCACAAAGCAGGTGGCTTAAAACAACCGAAGTTTATTCTCTCACAGTTCTGGAGGCTAGGAAGCCCAAAGTCAGGGTGCCAGCATGGTGGAGTTCTTGGTGAGGGCCCTCGTTTTGGCTTGAAGATAGCCGCCTTCTTCCTGTGGCTTCACGTTGGGGTGGTGGGAGGAGAGTACCATCTATGGTCTCTTCCTGTAAGGGCAATAATCCCAATGTGTGGACCCCAGCCTCCTGACCTTACCAAAACTGAATGACCTACCAAAGACCCAGTCTCCAAATACCATCTCCTGGGGGTGGGGTGGGGCTGGGGACGGGCTTCTCGTATGAATTTGGGAGGCAAGGGGTGTGCAGAATCCAGTGCAGAGCAGGTGCTCAGCCCAGTCTTTAAAAGAAATTCTCTCTCTCTCTCTCTCTCTCTCTCTCTCTCTCTCTCTCTCTGTCTCTCTTCCCTCCCTCTCTCTGTCTTCATTTCTTGGAGGCTGCAACTGAATTGGGGAGCCCTGATGAAACACTCT
Source organism: Mesoplodon densirostris (assembly GCF_025265405.1). Taxonomy (NCBI): domain Eukaryota; kingdom Metazoa; phylum Chordata; class Mammalia; order Artiodactyla; family Ziphiidae; genus Mesoplodon; species Mesoplodon densirostris. The sequence continues at coordinate 45,472,734 of NC_082681.1, read as the reverse complement.
CCAGCTCCTGTCTTTACTGCTTCTTCCACTCTCCATTCTCACTGCATCCATATCGACTCTGTATGTCCTTTTCTAAGGAGCCTTAACAGCATGAAAACCTCCAAATTCTCTTGCTGTCTCCTGTGGGAGGTTTTAAGCGTTGCTGAGATTTGATCTATACACCTTCTGTCTCTCTCTCGTTTTTGAACTAAGTGTGTCTGTATCAGCGTGAGCTGCCCAAGGGTGGAAATTGGGGAACACATGCAGGTTCCCATACCCCAGGGTGCCGCCCTTTAGGCGCATTGTAGTTTTGCTCTTGCAGTGGTGGAATGAAAAGGAAGGGATTCCTGTGCGCTCACAGAGGCTGAGGGTGAGCTGGGTCTTTAAGGCCTCCAGGGAAACTGAAGACCTTGATCACTCATTGGACGGTGGTGCTGTCAATCCTTGGCTGCTGGCAAATGAGCTTAGAGTCGGTGCTGGAGGAAGTGGCCCCTCGTTGGCCCTTCTAAGTTTCGCCTCCCGTCACCAGCCAATCAAGCTCTTTCCCACCCTGTGCGCAGTGGCCTGGGCCCAGTCTCGCCGGGGCGCTCGGCGGGCAGGCCGTCCGCTCTTCCTGTAGCGGGGCTCCCAGAGGCATTTTCTCCGACTCTGGTGCCCTGGGCAGCTGGCTTCTCTGCAGCCCCCACCCCGTCCCGGAGGCCCCGCTACCAACAGTGTCCCCTCCCTCAGCGACACCCAGCCCGGTGGCCGCCATCTTCCCCGTGGTCATCACTGCAGCCCGATCCGTGTGTGGCGTGTCCCTCCTGCCATATCTGACACCGAGGAGCGTGGGCCGATCCCAGGTGGCCAGGACAGAGCTGGAGGCGGGGCGGGTGGCGACCCCAGTCCCCTCGGGGTCCGTGCCTCCCCTTCGGAAGGGATGGATGGAGTCGAGGGGGACGCGGCTCTTCTGACTTCCCTGGGCCTCTCCAGAGCCCTTCACGGGGAGGATGGTGGGCAGGAGGCCGCCCAGGCCACAGTGGAAGAAGACTGGGATGCAGAGCTGGTGGAGGAGGAGGAGGAGGAGGAAGAGCTTGAATTAGACATCGAGGACCACGAGGAGGCTGAGTACCAGTCAGAAGAGGGGGAGGAAACTGAGGAAGAGGTCGAGGAGGAGGAAGAGACAGAAGAGGAGGACGAGCATGGGCAGGGAGGCGCGGGAGTGGTCGCGGGCCATGGGGCGCCCGCGGCGCAGTTTCAGTCCCTGCGCCGGGATGTGGCCCATTGCCTTGTGCCCCACGGCCACTACCACGTCCGTGTCGTGGCCAGGCCCCACGGCGAATTCGTGATGGTCAGTCGCTGCTCGCGACGGCCCTCGGACCCTGCAGAGGATGCCGTGCCTCCTCAGGGTCAGAAAGACCTGGGAGAGACAGGTGAGGTCTGGGGGGGCGAGTACCAGGCAGAGGGCCCCCCGCCCTGGGAGCTGCAGGAACCTGCAGAAGGGGCGGCATCCCAGAAGGCAGAGGAACCTGCGGCGGTGGTAGTGGAGGCCGAGTTGTGGGCGTGCGAGGTCCTGGCTGATGCCTCCGAGTCCTGGGAGGCTGGGGCGTGTGGACCCGACGACGGGGCCGAGGCTGGCGAGGGGCGGCCCAGTCCCCTGTCCCTTGCAGCCCCTGACTGGGCATCGGCCTCAAAGGCAGGGTGCAATCAGCGCTGGCCTCTGGCGGTTAAGCAGTGGGTCAAAGCTCTCAAAAACCTTCAGGCACGATATGCACAAGTAGAAGCCCAATTCTCTAAAGAACTTTAGGATCTTGAGAAAAAGTATTCTGCCTTCTACGAACTGAAGGGCAAACGAATGGCATACCTCACTTTTGGTTGACGGGCTTCTAAAAATGTTAAGATTCTTAGTAGGATGACCTGAGAAAATGATGAAATGGCACAGGGGCACTTTTCAGTGGTTGAGGAATCAATGAGGTTTGCGGTAGAGTTTGTCTTGAAATGGGGTGAACATTTTCCAGTGACGTTCTGGCAGAAACGTACAAAATTGCTCTCAGGATCAAATGATTTCGATCCCTTCTCCAAAGGGCCAGAAATAATCAGCAGCCCAGTGTGTGTGAGATCTCCTGGAAAGAGGGGGAAAATGTTGTGAAAACTGTCAAGCAGCAGAAGTGTGAGGGCCAAGGAAGTGCTGTATCAACCAGTAGGAACATGACCAGCGAGTCTTCTTATTTATTTATTTATTTTCTGACATATTTCTCTTCTCCAGATCCTCCTGAGAGCAGAGAACTAGATTCTGCTGCTGATTTTAAATCGGGAAATGTTTCCCACCACCTTGGGATGCCAAAGTCCGTATCATTCGACACTAAAGAAGAGAGTGAATATCATTATGAAAATGCTGAGGAAGAGAAAGAGGATGGAAATGAAAAAGCAGAAGAAGGACCGAAGCTGGATATGGTCTCAGCAGAGGGCAGCTCTGGAGAATACAAGGTATTATTGTATAGTGCAACTGGTCGTGACATATACCTGTTACTGACAGCTTTATGTTTTGTTTTGTTTACATCCTTAATCTATTTTTTGTTTATCTTTTTAACATCTTTATGGGAGTATAATTGCTTTACAGGGGTGTGTTAGTTTCTGCTTTATAACAAAGTGAATCACCTATAGTATACCTATATCCCCATTTCTCTTCCCACTTGCGTCTCCCTCCCACCCTCCCTATCCCACCCGTCTAGGTGGTCACAGAGCTCCGAGCTGATCTCCCTGTGCTACACAGCTGCTTCCCACTGGCTATCTATCATGTTTTTATTTTTTTTTTTTGTAAAGTAAATAAGAAAAAAATTGTTGAAATTTAGTTTTGGAAAAACAGTTTAATGTTAATAATGTACTTGTATTCTAGATGGTATGGAAAGAAGTGTGTTCTGAAATGTATTTCATTTACAGCCACAAGTCCATTGTCCTGGAGCTTTAAGTCTACTGCAGATGGGAAATTTATCAGACCTGGAAATAGAGACCTATATTTTTTTAGGGGTCTAAAATATAGAGACCTATAGTTTTAGAGACTGGTCACCAGGAGAAGCAGCTAAAGCGACTAAGCTGTGCACTAGCTGTACCTTCATCACCTGGCCACAGAAATGAAGTCTCTTGGAATAGCAATGCCTTTGAGACGGTGACTCCTTACAAAGTAGTAAAAAGTTAAGGATTTCAAATAAGACTGCATTTCATGAGTAATTCACAAATATTAGTTCAATTTAGATGTTTTATTCAAAAGGAAAGAAAATTAGCCACAGTATTATTATTGGCTATCACTGAGTTGGTAATTCAATCGTAGTTTCTCTTTCTGCTACCCATTCATCTTTTCCTTTCTCTCTCTCATCTCTCTCTCTCTCTCAGTATCACACTCTTTCTTTCTCCCTTTCTTAATTTTCACACCTGTGGATGTTTGATAACAGCCTCATTCTCATTATACAGATACGGAAACTGAAGGTCTGGGATTATAAGGGATTTATGATTTGGTAAGGAGCATAGGCTCTTAAGGTGGAAAGACATTTAAATCACAGAGAGGCCTTTCAAGAACAAAACTAACATATATAGTGGTTGGCAAGAGAGAGATGTGGTTGGTGTGATGAAATGATGTGCACCCTGACAACCAAGGGTCTGGGTTACAAGAAGAAAACATTTTGTTTTCTCCTTGGAGAGCCAGGAGATGTACATAGTATTGACTCATATTTAGAAAGTCCCTGGTGCATGTTATTGGTGTACAATTGTTAATTGACTCTTATCCCATCCTACAGTTGGAAGACATAAAAAGAAGTGGACAGCGAAAGAAAAGAAGAATTTGTCCTTCACGGAGATTCTAGTTTTCATTAGCCCACAACACAGATTTTGTTTCAAAGTTCAACATCCCAAAATGATATTAACTGCTATCTGACTTTATTCTTACCTTTTACATATAAATTTGACAGTATTGTTCACATTGAAAATAAAAGCTTGTTTGACATGAATAAGCTGCAGAGGTTTATTTTTTTAACATAAATAACACTGACTCCAATGTATCTTTGTTCTATTTATTTCGGCCCACCTTACTGTCATTGAAAGGGATTTCTTTCAAGTATTTGGTAAGCCTGTTTGACATCCTTTTATAGCAGCCTCAAATAAATTAAAATATTAGATTATAAACAACTTGTGTGATGATAGAGATGGTGGCCCAGCCTCTAGTATATGTTATTGAAAGAAACTGATGGATGACCTAGCTTGCCTGGGGACCAGATGGTGCTATTGGCCTGCCATGGAGCAGCAGCATCAGCATCAGCATCAGCATCAACTGGGAACTTGTTTGAAATGCAAATTCTCAGACCCTGCCCCAGACCTACTGGATTGGATATTCTGAAGGTAGGCTGCTAGCCATCAGGTTTTTACAAGTCCTCCAAGTGCTACTGAAGCACACTAAAGTTTGAGAACCACTGCTTTAGAGCAGTGGGGGAAACGTTTAACTACACCTACAGTAGAACTAGCCTTAATTCACTGACTTGGTACTATTGCAGGTAAACTGAACAGGATGGTAAGATCTGGACTGAGGAAGGTACTAGAATTCTCAGGGGCCTGAGACACAAAGACCTCCCGGAGGGAGGTGTTAGGTTCCTAGGTTTACCGTAACAAATTACCACAAAGCAGGTGGCTTAAAACAACCGAAGTTTATTCTCTCACAGTTCTGGAGGCTAGGAAGCCCAAAGTCAGGGTGCCAGCATGGTGGAGTTCTTGGTGAGGGCCCTCGTTTTGGCTTGAAGATAGCCGCCTTCTTCCTGTGGCTTCACGTTGGGGTGGTGGGAGGAGAGTACCATCTATGGTCTCTTCCTGTAAGGGCAATAATCCCAATGTGTGGACCCCAGCCTCCTGACCTTACCAAAACTGAATGACCTACCAAAGACCCAGTCTCCAAATACCATCTCCTGGGGGTGGGGTGGGGCTGGGGACGGGCTTCTCGTATGAATTTGGGAGGCAAGGGGTGTGCACAATCCAGTGCAGAGCAGGTGCTCAGCCCAGTCTTTAAAAGAAATTCTCTCTCTCTCTCTCTCTCTCTCTCTCTCTCTCTCTCTCTCTCTCTCTCTCTGTCTCTCTTCCCTCCCTCTCTCTGTCTTCATTTCTTGGAGGCTGCAACTGAATTGGGGAGCCCTGATGAAACACTCTCCAGCTCCTGTCTTTACTGCTTCTTCCACTCTCCATTCTCACTGCATCCATATCGACTCTGTATGTCCTTTTCTAAGGAGCCTTAACAGCATGAAAACCTCCAAATTCTCTTGCTGTCTCCTGTGGGAGGTTTTAAGCGTTGCTGAGATTTGATCTATACACCTTCTGTCTCTCTCTCGTTTTTGAACTAAGTGTGTCTGTATCAGCGTGAGCTGCCCAAGGGTGGAAATTGGGGAACACATGCAGGTTCCCATACCCCAGGGTGCCGCCCTTTAGGCGCATTGTAGTTTTGCTCTTGCAGTGGTGGAATGAAAAGGAAGGGATTCCTGTGCGCTCACAGAGGCTGAGGGTGAGCTGGGTCTTTAAGGCCTCCAGGGAAACTGAAGACCTTGATCACTCATTGGACGGTGGTGCTGTCAATCCTTGGCTGCTGGCAAATGAGCTTAGAGTCGGTGCTGGAGGAAGTGGCCCCTCGTTGGCCCTTCTAAGTTTCGCCTCCCGTCACCAGCCAATCAAGCTCTTTCCCACCCTGTGCGCAGTGGCCTGGGCCCAGTCTCGCCGGGGCGCTCGGCGGGCAGGCCGTCCGCTCTTCCTGTAGCGGGGCTCCCAGAGGCATTTTCTCCGACTCTGGTGCCCTGGGCAGCTGGCTTCTCTGCAGCCCCCACCCCGTCCCGGAGGCCCCGCTACCAACAGTGTCCCCTCCCTCAGCGACACCCAGCCCGGTGGCCGCCATCTTCCCCGTGGTCATCACTGCAGCCCGATCCGTGTGTGGCGTGTCCCTCCTGCCATATCTGACACCGAGGAGCGTGGGCCGATCCCAGGTGGCCAGGACAGAGCTGGAGGCGGGGCGGGTGGCGACCCCAGTCCCCTCGGGGTCCGTGCCTCCCCTTCGGAAGGGATGGATGGAGTCGAGGGGGACGCGGCTCTTCTGACTTCCCTGGGCCTCTCCAGAGCCCTTCACGGGGAGGATGGTGGGCAGGAGGCCGCCCAGGCCACAGTGGAAGAAGACTGGGATGCAGAGCTGGTGGAGGAGGAGGAGGAGGAGGAAGAGCTTGAATTAGACATCGAGGACCACGAGGAGGCTGAGTACCAGTCAGAAGAGGGGGAGGAAACTGAGGAAGAGGTCGAGGAGGAGGAAGAGACAGAAGAGGAGGACGAGCATGGGCAGGGAGGCGCGGGAGTGGTCGCGGGCCATGGGGCGCCCGCGGCGCAGTTTCAGTCCCTGCGCCGGGATGTGGCCCATTGCCTTGTGCCCCACGGCCACTACCACGTCCGTGTCGTGGCCAGGCCCCACGGCGAATTCGTGATGGTCAGTCGCTGCTCGCGACGGCCCTCGGACCCTGCAGAGGATGCCGTGCCTCCTCAGGGTCAGAAAGACCTGGGAGAGACAGGTGAGGTCTGGGGGGGCGAGTACCAGGCAGAGGGCCCCCCGCCCTGGGAGCTGCAGGAACCTGCAGAAGGGGCGGCATCCCAGAAGGCAGAGGAACCTGCGGCGGTGGTAGTGGAGGCCGAGTTGTGGGCGTGCGAGGTCCTGGCTGATGCCTCCGAGTCCTGGGAGGCTGGGGCGTGTGGACCCGACGACGGGGCCGAGGCTGGCGAGGGGCGGCCCAGTCCCCTGTCCCTTGCAGCCCCTGACTGGGCATCGGCCTCAAAGGCAGGGTGCAATCAGCGCTGGCCTCTGGCGGTTAAGCAGTGGGTCAAAGCTCTCAAAAACCTTCAGGCACGATATGCACAAGTAGAAGCCCAATTCTCTAAAGAACTTTAGGATCTTGAGAAAAAGTATTCTGCCTTCTACGAACTGAAGGGCAAACGAATGGCATACCTCACTTTTGGTTGACGGGCTTCTAAAAATGTTAAGATTCTTAGTAGGATGACCTGAGAAAATGATGAAATGGCACAGGGGCACTTTTCAGTGGTTGAGGAATCAATGAGGTTTGCGGTAGAGTTTGTCTTGAAATGCGGTGAACATTTTCCAGTGACGTTCTGGCAGAAACGTACAAAATTGCTCTCAGGATCAAATGATTTCGATCCCTTCTCCAAAGGGCCAGAAATAATCAGCAGCCCAGTGTGTGTGAGATCTCCTGGAAAGAGGGGGAAAATGTTGTGAAAACTGTCAAGCAGCAGAAGTGTGAGGGCCAAGGAAGTGCTGTATCAACCAGTAGGAACATGACCAGCGAGTCTTCTTATTTATTTATTTATTTTCTGACATATTTCTCTTCTCCAGATCCTCCTGAGAGCAGAGAACTAGATTCTGCTGCTGATTTTAAATCGGGAAATGTTTCCCACCACCTTGGGATGCCAAAGTCCGTATCATTCGACACTAAAGAAGAGAGTGAATATCATTATGAAAATGCTGAGGAAGAGAAAGAGGATGGAAATGAAAAAGCAGAAGAAGGACCGAAGCTGGATATGGTCTCAGCAGAGGGCAGCTCTGGAGAATACAAGGTATTATTGTATAGTGCAACTGGTCGTGACATATACCTGTTACTGACAGCTTTATGTTTTGTTTTGTTTACATCCTTAATCTATTTTTTGTTTATCTTTTTAACATCTTTATGGGAGTATAATTGCTTTACAGGGGTGTGTTAGTTTCTGCTTTATAACAAAGTGAATCACCTATAGTATACCTATATCCCCATTTCTCTTCCCACTTGCGTCTCCCTCCCACCCTCCCTATCCCACCCGTCTAGGTGGTCACAGAGCTCCGAGCTGATCTCCCTGTGCTACACAGCTGCTTCCCACTGGCTATCTATCATGTTTTTATTTTTTTTTTTTGTAAAGTAAATAAGAAAAAAATTGTTGAAATTTAGTTTTGGAAAAACAGTTTAATGTTAATAATGTACTTGTATTCTAGATGGTATGGAAAGAAGTGTGTTCTGAAATGTATTTCATTTACAGCCACAAGTCCATTGTCCTGGAGCTTTAAGTCTACTGCAGATGGGAAATTTATCAGACCTGGAAATAGAGACCTATATTTTTTTAGGGGTCTAAAATATAGAGACCTATAGTTTTAGAGACTGGTCACCAGGAGAAGCAGCTAAAGCGACTAAGCTGTGCACTAGCTGTACCTTCATCACCTGGCCACAGAAATGAAGTCTCTTGGAATAGCAATGCCTTTGAGACGGTGACTCCTTACAAAGTAGTAAAAAGTTAAGGATTTCAAATAAGACTGCATTTCATGAGTAATTCACAAATATTAGTTCAATTTAGATGTTTTATTCAAAAGGAAAGAAAATTAGCCACAGTATTATTATTGGCTATCACTGAGTTGGTAATTCAATCGTAGTTTCTCTTTCTGCTACCCATTCATCTTTTCCTTTCTCTCTCTCATCTCTCTCTCTCTCTCAGTATCACACTCTTTCTTTCTCCCTTTCTTAATTTTCACACCTGTGGATGTTTGATAACAGCCTCATTCTCATTATACAGATACGGAAACTGAAGGTCTGGGATTATAAGGGATTTATGATTTGGTAAGGAGCATAGGCTCTTAAGGTGGAAAGACATTTAAATCACAGAGAGGCCTTTCAAGAACAAAACTAACATATATAGTGGTTGGCAAGAGAGAGATGTGGTTGGTGTGATGAAATGATGTGCACCCTGACAACCAAGGGTCTGGGTTACAAGAAGAAAACATTTTGTTTTCTCCTTGGAGAGCCAGGAGATGTACATAGTATTGACTCATATTTAGAAAGTCCCTGGTGCATGTTATTGGTGTACAATTGTTAATTGACTCCTATCCCATCCTACAGTTGGAAGACATAAAAAGAAGTGGACAGCGAAAGAAAAGAAGAATTTGTCCTTCACGGAGATTCTAGTTTTCATTAGCCCACAACACAGATTTTGTTTCAAAGTTCAACATCCCAAAATGATATTAACTGCTATCTGACTTTATTCTTACCTTTTACATATAAATTTGACAGTATTGTTCACATTGAAAATAAAAGCTTGTTTGACATGAATAAGCTGCAGAGGTTTATTTTTTTAACATAAATAACACTGACTCCAATGTATCTTTGTTCTATTTATTTCGGCCCACCTTACTGTCATTGAAAGGGATTTCTTTCAAGTATTTGGTAAGCCTGTTTGACATCCTTTTATAGCAGCCTCAAATAAAATATTAGATTATAAACAACTTGTGTGATGATAGAGATGGTGGCCCAGCCTCTAGTATATGTTATTGAAAGAAACTGATGGATGACCTAGCTTGCCTGGGGACCAGATGGTGCTATTGGCCTGCCATGGAGCAGCAGCATCAGCATCAGCATCAGCATCAACTGGGAACTTGTTTGAAATGCAAATTCTCAGACCCTGCCCCAGACCTACTGGATTGGATATTCTGAAGGTAGGCTGCTAGCCATCAGGTTTTTACAAGTCCTCCAAGTGCTACTGAAGCACACTAAAGTTTGAGAACCACTGCTTTAGAGCAGTGGGGGAAACGTTTAACTACACCTACAGTAGAACTAGCCTTAATTCACTGACTTGGTACTATTGCAGGTAAACTGAACAGGATGGTAAGATCTGGACTGAGGAAGGTACTAGAATTCTCAGGGGCCTGAGACACAAAGACCTCCCGGAGGGAGGTGTTAGGTTCCTAGGTTTACCGTAACAAATTACCACAAAGCAGGTGGCTTAAAACAACCGAAGTTTATTCTCTCACAGTTCTGGAGGCTAGGAAGCCCAAAGTCAGGGTGCCAGCATGGTGGAGTTCTTGGTGAGGGCCCTCGTTTTGGCTTGAAGATAGCCGCCTTCTTCCTGTGGCTTCACGTTGGGGTGGTGGGAGGAGAGTACCATCTATGGTCTCTTCCTGTAAGGGCAATAATCCCAATGTGTGGACCCCAGCCTCCTGACCTTACCAAAACTGAATGACCTACCAAAGACCCAGTCTCCAAATACCATCTCCTGGGGGTGGGGTGGGGCTGGGGACGGGCTTCTCGTATGAATTTGGGAGGCAAGGGGTGTGCAGAATCCAGTGCAGAGCAGGTGCTCAGCCCAGTCTTTAAAAGAAATTCTCTCTCTCTCTCTCTCTCTCTCTCTCTCTCTCTCTCTCTCTCTCTCTCTGTCTCTCTTCCCTCCCTCTCTCTGTCTTCATTTCTTGGAGGCTGCAACTGAATTGGGGAGCCCTGATGAAACACTCTCCAGCTCCTGTCTTTACTGCTTCTTCCACTCTCCATTCTCACTGCATCCATATCGACTCTGTATGTCCTTTTCTAAGGAGCCTTAACAGCATGAAAACCTCCAAATTCTCTTGCTGTCTCCTGTGGGAGGTTTTAAGCGTTGCTGAGATTTGATCTATACACCTTCTGTCTCTCTCTCGTTTTTGAACTAAGTGTGTCTGTATCAGCGTGAGCTGCCCCAGGGTGGCAATTGGGGAACACATGCAGGTTCCCATACCCCAGGGTGCCGCCCTTTAGGCGCATTGTAGTTTTGCTCTTGCAGTGGTGGAATGAAAAGGAAGGGATTCCTGTGCGCTCACAGAGGCTGAGGGTGAGCTGGGTCTTTAAGGCCTCCAGGGAAACTGAAGACCTTGATCACTCATTGGACGGTGGTGCTGTCAATCCTTGGCTGCTGGCAAATGAGCTTAGAGTCGGTGCTGGAGGAAGTGGCCCCTCGTTGGCCCTTCTAAGTTTCGCCTCCCGTCACCAGCCAATCAAGCTCTTTCCCACCCTGTGCGCAGTGGCCTGGGCCCAGTCTCGCCCGGGCGCTCGGCGGGCAGGCCATCCGCTCTTCCTGTAGCGGGGCTCCCAGAGGCATTTTCTCCGACTCTGGTGCCCTGGGCAGCTGGCTTCTCTGCAGCCCCCACCCCGTCCCGGAGGCCCCGCTACCAACAGTGTCCCCTCCCTCAGCGACACCCAGCCCGGTGGCCGCCATCTTCCCCGTGGTCATCACTGCAGCCCGATCCGTGTGTGGCGTGTCCCTCCTGCCATATCTGACACCGAGGAGCGTGGGCCGATCCCAGGTGGCCAGGACAGAGCTGGAGGCGGGGCGGGTGGCGACCCCAGTCCCCTCGGGGTCCGTGCCTCCCCTTCGGAAGGGATGGATGGAGTCGAGGGGGACGCGGCTCTTCTGACTTCCCTGGGCCTCTCCAGAGCCCTTCACGGGGAGGATGGTGGGCAGGAGGCCGCCCAGGCCACAGTGGAAGAAGACTGGGATGCAGAGCTGGTGGAGGAGGAGGAGGAGGAGGAAGAGCTTGAATTAGACATCGAGGACCACGAGGAGGCTGAGTACCAGTCAGAAGAGGGGGAGGAAACTGAGGAAGAGGTCGAGGAGGAGGAAGAGACAGAAGAGGAGGACGAGCATGGGCAGGGAGGCGCGGGAGTGGTCGCGGGCCATGGGGCGCCCGCGGCGCAGTTTCAGTCCCTGCGCCGGGATGTGGCCCATTGCCTTGTGCCCCACGGCCACTACCACGTCCGTGTCGTGGCCAGGCCCCACGGCGAATTCGTGATGGTCAGTCGCTGCTCGCGACGGCCCTCGGACCCTGCAGAGGATGCCGTGCCTCCTCAGGGTCAGAAAGACCTGGGAGAGACAGGTGAGGTCTGGGGGGGCGAGTACCAGGCAGAGGGCCCCCCGCCCTGGGAGCTGCAGGAACCTGCAGAAGGGGCGGCATCCCAGAAGGCAGAGGAACCTGCGGCGGTGGTAGTGGAGGCCGAGTTGTGGGCGTGCGAGGTCCTGGCTGATGCCTCCGAGTCCTGGGAGGCTGGGGCGTGTGGACCCGACGACGGGGCCGAGGCTGGCGAGGGGCGGCCCAGTCCCCTGTCCCTTGCAGCCCCTGACTGGGCATCGGCCTCAAAGGCAGGGTGCAATCAGCGCTGGCCTCTGGCGGTTAAGCAGTGGGTCAAAGCTCTCAAAAACCTTCAGGCACGATATGCACAAGTAGAAGCCCAATTCTCTAAAGAACTTTAGGATCTTGAGAAAAAGTATTCTGCCTTCTACGAACTGAAGGGCAAACGAATGGCATACCTCACTTTTGGTTGACGGGCTTCTAAAAATGTTAAGATTCTTAGTAGGATGACCTGAGAAAATGATGAAATGGCACAGGGGCACTTTTCAGTGGTTGAGGAATCAATGAGGTTTGCGGTAGAGTTTGTCTTGAAATGGGGTGAACATTTTCCAGTGACGTTCTGGCAGAAACGTACAAAATTGCTCGCAGGATCAAATGATTTCGATCCCTTCTCCAAAGGGCCAGAAATAATCAGCAGCCCAGTGTGTGTGAGATCTCCTGGAAAGAGGGGGAAAATGTTGTGAAAACTGTCAAGCAGCAGAAGTGTGAGGGCCAAGGAAGTGCTGTATCAACCAGTAGGAACATGACCAGCGAGTCTTCTTATTTATTTATTTATTTTCTGACATATTTCTCTTCTCCAGATCCTCCTGAGAGCAGAGAACTAGATTCTGCTGCTGATTTTAAATCGGGAAATGTTTCCCACCACCTTGGGATGCCAAAGTCCGTATCATTCGACACTAAAGAAGAGAGTGAATATCATTATGAAAATGCTGAGGAAGAGAAAGAGGATGGAAATGAAAAAGCAGAAGAAGGACCGAAGCTGGATATGGTCTCAGCAGAGGGCAGCTCTGGAGAATACAAGGTATTATTGTATAGTGCAACCGGTCCTGACATATACCTGTTACTGACAGCTTTATGTTTTGTTTTGTTTACATCCTTAATCTATTTTTTGTTTATCTTTTTAACATCTTTATGGGAGTATAATTGCTTTACAGGGGTGTGTTAGTTTCTGCTTTATAACAACGTGAATCACCTATAGTATACCTATATCCCCATTTCTCTTCCCACTTGCATCTCCCTCCCACCCTCCCTATCCCACCCGTCTAGGTGGTCACAGAGCTCCGCGCTGATCTCCCTGTGCTACACAGCTGCTTCCCACTGGCTATCTATCATGTTTTTATTTTTTTTTTGTAAAGTAAATAAGAAAAAAATTGTTGAAATTTAGTTTTGGAAAAACAGTTTAATGTTAATAATGTACTTGTATTCTAGATGGTATGGAAAGAAGTGTGTTCTGAAATGTATTTCATTTACAGCCACAAGTCCATTGTCCTGGAGCTTTAAGTCTACTGCAGATGGGAAATTTATCAGACCTGGAAATAGAGACCTATATTTTTTTAGAGGTCTAAAATATAGAGACCTATAGTTTTAGAGACTGGTCACCAGGAGAAGCAGCTAAAGCGACTAAGCTGTGCACTAGCTGTACCTTCATCACCTGGCCACAGAAATGAAGTCTCTTGGAATAGCAATGCCTTTGAGACGGTGACTCCTTACAAAGTAGTAAAAAGTTAAGGATTTCAAATAAGACTGCATTTCATGAGTAATTCACAAATATTAGTTCAATTTAGATGTTTTATTCAAAAGGAAAGAAAATTAGCCACAGTATTATTATTGGCTATCACTGAGTTGGTAATTCAATCGTAGTTTCTCTTTCTGCTACCCATTCATCTTTTCCTTTCTCTCATCTCTCTCTCTCTCAGTATCACACTCTTTCTTTCTCCCTTTCTTAATTTTCACACCTGTGGATGTTTGATAACAGCCTCATTCTCATTATACAGATACAGAAACTGAAGGTCTGGGATTATAAGGGATTTATGATTTGGTAAGGAGCATAGGCTCTTAAGGTGGAAAGACATTTAAATCACAGAGAGGCCTTTCAAGAACAAAACTAACATATATAGTGGTTGGCAAGAGAGAGATGTGGTTGGTGTGATGAAATGATGTGCACCCTGACAACCAAGGGTCTGGGTTACAAGAAGAAAACATTTTGTTTTCTCCTTGGAGAGCCAGGAGATGTACATAGTATTGACTCATATTTAGAAAGTCCCTGGTGCATGTTATTGGTGTACAATTGTTAATTGACTCTTATCCCATCCTACAGTTGGAAGACATAAAAAGAAGTGGACAGCGAAAGAAAAGAAGAATTTGTCCTTCACGGAGATTCTAGTTTTCATTAGCCCAAAACACAGATTTTGTTTCAAAGTTCAACATCCCAAAATGATATTAACTGCTATCTGACTTTATTCTTACCTTTTACATATAAATTTGACAGTATTGTTCACATTGAAAATAAAAGCTTGTTTGACATGAATAAGCTGCAGAGGTTTATTTTTTTAACATAAATAACACTGACTCCAATGTATCTTTGTTCTATTTATTTCGGCCCACCTTACTGTCATTGAAAGGGATTTCTTTCAAGTATTTGGTAAGCCTGTTTGACATCCTTTTATAGCAGCCTCAAATAAAATATTAGATTATAAACAACTTGTGTGATGATAGAGATGGTGGCCCAGCCTCTAGTATATGTTATTGAAAGAAACTGATGGATGACCTAGCTTGCCTGGGGACCAGATGGTGCTATTGGCCTGCCATGGAGCAGCAGCATCAGCATCAGCATCAGCATCAACTGGGAACTTGTTTGAAATGCAAATTCTCAGACCCTGCCCCAGACCTACTGGATTGGATATTCTGAAGGTAGGCTGCTAGCCATCAGGTTTTTACAAGTCCTCCAAGTGCTACTGAAGCACACTAAAGTTTGAGAACCACTGCTTTAGAGCAGTGGGGGAAACGTTTAACTACACCTACAGTAGAACTAGCCTTAATTCACTGACTTGGTACTATTGCAGGTAAACTGAACAGGATGGTAAGATCTGGACTGAGGAAGGTACTAGAATTCTCAGGGGCCTGAGACACAAAGACCTCCCGGAGGGAGGTGTTAGGTTCCTAGGTTTACCGTAACAAATTACCACAAAGCAGGTGGCTTAAAACAACCGAAGTTTATTCTCTCACAGTTCTGGAGGCTAGGAAGCCCAAAGTCAGGGTGCCAGCATGGTGGAGTTCTTGGTGAGGGCCCTCGTTTTGGCTTGAAGATAGCCGCCTTCTTCCTGTGGCTTCACGTTGGGGTGGTGGGAGGAGAGTACCATCTATGGTCTCTTCCTGTAAGGGCAATAATCCCAATGTGTGGAACCCAGCCTCCTGACCTTACCAAAACTGAATGACCTACCAAAGACCCAGTCTCCAAATACCATCTCCTGGGGGTGGGGTGGGGCTGTGGACGGGCTTCTCGTATGAATTTGGGAGGCAAGGGGTGTGCAGAATCCAGTGCAGAGCAGGTGCTCAGCCCAGTCTTTAAAAGAAATTCTCTCTCTCTCTCTCTCTCTCTCTCTCTCTCTCTCTCTCTCTGTCTCTCTTCCCTCCCTCTCTCTGTCTTCATTTCTTGGAGGCTGCAACTGAATTGGGGAGCCCTGATGAAACACTCTCCAGCTCCTGTCTTTACTGCTTCTTCCACTCTCCATTCTCACTGCATCCATATCGACTCTGTATGTCCTTTTCTAAGGAGCCTTAACAGCATTAAAACCTCCAAATTCTCTTGCTGTCTCCTGTGGGAGGTTTTAAGCGTTGCTGAGATTTGATCTATACACCTTCTGTCTCTCTCTCGTTTTTGAACTAAGTGTGTCTGTATCAGCGTGAGCTGCCCCAGGGTGGCAATTGGGGAACACATGCAGGTTCCCATACCCCAGGGTGCCGCCCTTTAGGCGCATTGTAGTTTTGCTCTTGCAGTGGTGGAATGAAAAGGATGGGATTCCTGTGCGCTCACAGAGGCTGAGGGTGAGCTGGGTCTTTAAGGCCTCCAGGGAAACTGAAGACCTTGATCACTCATTGGACGGTGGTGCTGTCAATCCTTGGCTGCTGGCAAATGAGCTTAGAGTCGGTGCTGGAGGAAGTGGCCCCTCGTTGGCCCTTCTAAGTTTCGCCTCCCGTCACCAGCCAATCAAGCTCTTTCCCACCCTGTGCGCAGTGGCCTGGGCCCAGTCTCGCCGGGGCGCTCGGCGGGCAGGCCGTCTGCTCTTCCTGTAGCGGGCCTCCCAGAGGCATTTTCTCCGACTCTGGTGCCCTGGGCAGCTGGCTTCTCTGCAGCCCCCACCCCGTCCCGGTGGCCCCGCTACCAACAGTGTCCCCTCCCTCAGCGACACCCAGCCCGGTGGCCGCCATCTTCCCCGTGGTCATCACTGCAGCCCGATCCGTGTGTGGCGTGTCCCTCCTGCCATGTCTGACACCGAGGAGCGTGGGCCGATCCCAGGTGGCCAGGACAGAGCTGGAGGCGGGGCGGGTGGCGACCCCAGTCCCCTCGGGGTCCGTGCCTCCCCTTCGGGAGGGATGGATGGAGTCGAGGGGGACGCAGCCCTTCTGACTTCCCTGGGCCTCTCCAGAGCCCTTGACGGGGAGGATGGTGGGCAGGAGGCCGCCCAGGCCGCAGTGGAAGAAGACTGGGATGCAGAGCTGGTGGAGGAGGAGGAGGAGGACGAAGAGCTTGAATTAGACATCGAGGACCAGGAGGAGGCTGAGTACCAGTCAGAATAGGGGGAGGAAACTGAGGAAGAGGTCGAGGAGGAGGAAGAGACAGAAGAGGAGGACGAGCATGGGCAGGGAGACGCGGGAGTGGTCGCGGGCCATGGGGCGCCCGCGGCGCAGTTTCAGCCCCTGCGCCGGGATGTGGCCCATTGCCTTGTGCCCCACGGCCACTACCACGTCCGTGTCGTGGCCAGGCCCCACGGCGAATTCGTGATGGTCAGTCGCTGCTCGCGACGGCCCTCGGACCCTGCAGAGGATGCCGCGACTCCTCAGGGTCAGGAAGACCTGGGAGAGACAGGTGAGGTCTGGGGGGGCGAGTACCAGGCAGAGGGCCCCCCGCCCTGGGAGCTGCGGGAACCTGCAGAGGGGGCGGCATCCCAGAAGGCAGAGGAACCTGCGGCGGCGGTAGTGGAGGCCGAGTTGTGGGTGTGCGAGGTCCTGGCTGATGCCTCCGAGTCCTGGGAGGCTGGGGCGTGTGGACCCGACGACGGGGCCGAGGCTGGCGAGGGGCGGCCCAGTCCCCTGTCCCTTGCAGCCCCTGACTGGGCATCGGCCTCAAAGGCAGGGTGCACTCAGCGCTGGCCTCTGGCGGTTAAGCAGCGGGTCAAAGCTCTCAAAAACCTTCAGGCACGATATGCACAAGTAGAAGCCCAATTCTCTAAAGAACTTTAGGATCTTGAGAAAAAGTATGCTGCCTTCTGTGAACTGAAGGGCAAACGAATGGCGTACCTCACTTTTGGTTGACGGGCTTCTAAAAATGTTAAGATTCTTAGTAGGATGACCTGAGAAAATGATGAAATGGCACAGCGGCACTTTTCAGTGGTTGAGGAATCAATGAGGTTTGCGGTAGAATTTGTCTTGAAATGGGGTGAATGTTTTCCAGTGACGTTTTGGCAGAAACATACAAAATTGCTCTCAGGATCAAATGATTTCGATCCCTTCTCCAAAGGGCCAGAAATAATCAGCAGCACAGTGTGTGTGAGATCTCCTGGAAAGAGGGGGAAAATGTTGTGAAAACTGTCAAGCAGCAGAAGTGTGAGGGCCAAGGAAGTGCTGTATCAACCAGTAGGAACATGACCAGCGAGTCTTCTTATTTATTTATTTATTTTCTGACATATTTCTCTTCTCCAGATCCTCCTGAGAGCAGAGAACAAGATTCTGCTGCTGATTTTAAATCGGGAAATGTTTCCCACCACCTTGGGATGCCAAAGTCTGTATCATTCGACACTAAAGAAGAGAGTGAATATCATTATGAAAATGCTGAGGAAGAGAAAGAGGATGGAAATGAAAAAGCAGAAGAAGGACCGAAGCTGGATATGGTCTCAGCAGAGGGCAGCTCTGGAGAATACAAGGTATTATTGTATAGTGCAACCGGTCCTGACATATACCTGTTACTGACAGCTTTATGTTTTGTTTTGTTTACATCCTTAATCTATTTTTTGTTTATCTTTTTAACATCTTTATGGGAGTATAATTGCTTTACAGGGGTGTGTTAGTTTCTGCTTTATAACAACGTGAATCACCTATAGTATACCTATATCCCCATTTCTCTTCCCACTTGCGTCTCCCTCCCACCCTCCCTATCCCACCCGTCTAGGTGGTCACAGAGCTCCGCGCTGATCTCCCTGTGCTACACAGCTGCTTCCCACTGGCTATCTATCATGTATTTATTTTTTATTTTTGTAAAGTAAATAAGAAAAAAATTGTTGAAATTTAGTTTTGGAAAAACAGTTTAATGTTAATAATGTACTTGTATTCTAGATGGTATGGAAAGAAGTGTGTTCTGAAATGTATTTCATTTACAGCCACAAGTCCATTGTCCTGGAGCTTTAAGTCTACTGCAGATGGGAAATTTATCAGACCTGGAAATAGAGACCTATATTTTTTTAGAGGTCTAAAATATAGAGACCTATAGTTTTAGAGACTGGTCACCAGGAGAAGCAGCTAAAGCGACTAAGCTGTGCACTAGCTGTACCTTCATCACCTGGCCACAGAAATGAAGTCTCTTGGAATAGCAATGCCTTTGAGACGGTGACTCCTTACAAAGTAGTAAAAAGTTAAGGATTTCAAATAAGACTGCATTTCATGAGTAATTCACAAATATTAGTTCAATTTAGATGTTTTATTCAAAAGGAAAGAAAATTAGCCACAGTATTATTATTGGCTATCACTGAGTTGGTAATTCAATCGTAGTTTCTCTTTCCGCTACCCATTCATCTTTTCCTTTCTCTCATCTCTCTCTCTCTCAGTATCACACTCTTTCTTTCTCCCTTTCTTAATTTTCACACCTGTGGATGTTTGATAACAGCCTCATTCTCATTATACAGATACGGAAACTGAAGGTCTGGGATTATAAGGGATTTATGATTTGGTAAGGAGCATAGGCTCTTAAGGTGGAAAGACATTTAAATCACAGAGAGGCCTTTCAAGAAAAAAACTAACATATATAGTGGTTGGCAAGAGAGAGATGTGGTTGGTGTGATGAAATGATGTGCACCCTGACAACCAAGGGTCTGGGTTACAAGAAGAAAACATTTTGTTTTCTCCTTGGAGAGCCAGGAGATGTACATAGTATTGACTCATATTTAGAAAGTCCCTGGTGCATGTTATTGGTGTACAATTGTTAATTGACTCCTATCCCATCCTACAGTTGGAAGACATAAAAAGAAGTGGACAGCGAAAGAAAAGAAGAATTTGTCCTTCACGGAGATTCTAGTTTTCATTAGCCCACAACACAGATTTTGTTTCAAAGTTCAACATCCCAAAATGATATTAACTGCTATCTGACTTTATTCTTACCTTTTACATATAAATTTGACAGTATTGTTCACATTGAAAATAAAAGCTTGTTTGACATGAATAAGCTGCAGAGGTTTTTTTTTTAACATAAATAACACTGACTCCAATGTATCTTTGTTCTATTTATTTCGGCCCACCTTACTGTCATTGAAAGGGATTTCTTTCAAGTATTTGGTAAGCCTCTTTGACATCCTTTTATAGCAGCCTCAAATAAATTAAAATATTAGATTATAAACAACTTGTGTGATGATAGAGATGGTGGCCCAGCCTCTAGTATATGTTATTGAAAGAAACTGATGGATGACCTAGCTTGCCTGGGGACCAGATGGTGCTATTGGCCTGCCATGGAGCATCAGCATCAGCATCAGCATCAGCATCAACTGGGAACTTGTTTGAAATGCAAATTCTCAGACCCTGCCCCAGACCTACTGGATTGGATATTCTGAAGGTAGGCTGCTAGCCATCAGGTTTTTACAAGTCCTCCAAGTGCTACTGAAGCACACTAAAGTTTGAGAACCACTGCTTTAGAGCAGTGGGGGAAACGTTTAACTACACCTACAGTAGAACTAGCCTTAATTCACTGACTTGGTACTATTGCAGGTAAACTGAACAGGATGGTAAGATCTGGACTGAGGAAGGTACTAGAATTCTCAGGGGCCTGAGACACAAAGACCTCCCGGAGGGAGGTGTTAGTTTCCTAGGTTTACCGTAACAAATTACCACAAAGCAGGTGGCTTAAAACAACCGAAATTTATTCTCTCGCAGTTCTGGAGGCTAGGAAGCCCAAAGTCAGGGTGCCAGCATGGTGGAGTTCTTGGTGAGGGCCCTCATTTTGGCTTGAAGATAGCCGCCTTCTTCCTGTGGCTTCACGTTGGGGTGGTGGGAGGAGAGTACCATCTATGGTCTCTTCCTGTAAGGGCAATAATCCCAATGTGTGGACCCCAGCCTCCTGACCTTACCAAAACTGAATGACCTACCAAAGACCCAGTCTCCAAATACCATCTCCTGGGGGTGGGGTGGGGCTGGGGACAGGCTTCTCGTATGAATTTGGGAGGCAAGGGGTGTGCAGAATCCAGTGCAGAGCAGGTGCTCAGCCCAGTCTTTAAAAGAAATTCTCTCTCTCTCTCTCTCTCTCTCTCTCTCTCTCTCTCTCTCTCTCTCTCTGTCTCTCTTCCCTCCCTCTCTCTGTCTTCATTTCTTGGAGGCTGCAACTGAATTGGGGAGCCCTGATGAAACACTCTCCAGCTCCTGTCTTTACTGCTTCTTCCACTCTCCATTCTCACTGCATCCATATCGACTCTGTATGTCCTTTTCTAAGGAGCCTTAACAGCATTAAAACCTCCAAATTCTCTTGCTGTCTCCTGTGGGAGGTTTTAAGCGTTGCTGAGATTTGATCTATACACCTTCTGTCTCTCTCTCGTTTTTGAACTAAGTGTGTCTGTATCAGCGTGAGCTGCCCCAGGGTGGCAATTGGGGAACACATGCAGGTTCCCATACCCCAGGGCGCCGCCCTTTAGGCGCATTGTAGTTTTGCTCTTGCAGTGGTGGAATGAAAAGGAAGGGATTCCTGTGCGCTCACAGAGGCTGAGGGTGAGCTGGGCCTTTAAGGCCTCCAGGGAAACTGAAGACCTTGATCACTCATTGGACGGTGGTGCTGTCAATCCTTGGCTGCTGGCAATTGAGCTTAGAGTCGGTGCTGGAGGAAGTGGCCCCTCGTTGGCCCTTCTAAGTTTCGCCTCCCGTCACCAGCCAATCAAGCTCTTTCCCACCCTGTGCGCAGTGGCCTGGGCCCAGTCTCGCCGGGGCGCTCGGCGGGCAGGCCATCTGCTTTTCCCGAAGCGGCGCTCCCAGAGGCATTTTCTCCGACTCTGGTGCCCTGGGCAGCCGGCTTCTCTGCAGCCCCCACCCCGTCCCGGAGGCCCCGCTGCCAACAGCGTCCCCTCCCTCAGCGACACCCAGCCCGGTGGCCGCCATCTTCCCCGTGGTCATCACTGCAGCCCGATCCGTGTGTGGCGTGTCCCTCCTGCCATGTCTGCCACCGAGGAGCGTGGGCCGATCCCAGGTGGCCAGGACGGAGCTGGAGGCGGGGTGGGTGGCGACCCCAGTCCCCTCGGGGTCCGTGCCTCCCCTTCGGGAGGGATGGATGGAGTCGAGGGGGACGCGGCCCTTCTGACTTCCCTGGGCCTCTCCAGAGCCCTTCACGGGGAGGATGGTGTGCAGGAGGCCGCCCCGGCCACAGTGGAAGAAGACTGGGATGCAGAGCTGGTGGAGGAGGAGGAGGAGGAGGAAGAGCTTGAATTAGACATCGAGGACCACGAGGAGGCTGAGTACCAGTCAGAAGAGGGGGAGGAAACTGAGGAAGAGGTCGAGGAGGAGGAAGAGACAGAAGAGGAGGACGAGCATGGGCAGGGAGGCGCGGGAGTGGTCGCGGGCCATGGGGCGCCGGCGGCGCTGTTTCAGTCCCTGCGCCGGGATGTGGCCCATTGCCTTGTGCCCCACGGCCACTACCACGTCCGTGTCGTGGCCAGGCCGCACGGCGAATTCGTGATGGTCAGTCGCTGCTCGCGACGGCCCTCGGACCCTGCAGAGGATGCCGCGCCTCCTCAGGGTCAGAAAGACCTGGGAGAGACAGGTGAGGTCTGGGGGGGCGAGTACCAGGCAGAGGGCCCCCCGCCCTGGGAGCTGCAGGAACCTGCAGAGGGGGCGGCATCCCAGAAGGCAGAGGAACCTGCGGCGGTGGTAGTGGAGGCCGAGTTGTGGGCGTGCGAGGTCCTGGCTGATGCCTCCGAGTCCTGGGAGGCTGGGGCGTGTGGACCCGACGACGGGGCCGAGGCTGGCGAGGGGCGGCCCAGTCCCCTGTCCCTTGCAGCCCCTGACTGGGCATCGGCCTCAAAGGCAGGGTGCAATCAGCGCTGGCCTCTGGTGGTTAAGCAGTGGGTCAAAGCTCTCAAAAACCTTCAGGCACGATATGCACAAGTAGAAGCCCAATTCTCTAAAGAACTTTAGGATCTTGAGAAAAAGTATTCTGCCTTCTACAAACTGAAGGGCAAACGAATGGCATACCTCACTTTTGGTTGACGGGCTTCTAAAAATGTTAAGATTCTTAGTAGGATGACCTGAGAAAATGATGAAATGGCACAGGGGCACTTTTCAGTGGTTGAGGAATCAATGAGGTTTGCGGTAGAGTTTGTCTTGAAATGGGGTGAACATTTTCCAGTGACGTTCTGGCAGAAACATACAAAATTGCTCTCAGGATCAAATGATTTCGATCCCTTCTCCAAAGGGCCAGAAATAATCAGCAGCACAGTGTGTGTGAGATCTCCTGGAAAGAGGGGGAAAATGTTGTGAAAACTGTCAAGCAGCAGAAGTGTGAGGGCCAAGGAAGTGCTGTATCAACCAGTAGGAACATGACCAGCGAGTCTTCTTATTTATTTATTTATTTTCTGACATATTTCTCTTCTCCAGATCCTCCTGAGAGCAGAGAACTAGATTCTGCTGCTGATTTTAAATCGGGAAATGTTTCCCACCACCTTGGGATGCCAAAGTCTGTATCATTCGACACTAAAGAAGAGAGTGAATATCATTATGAAAAGGCTGAGGAAGAGAAAGAGGATGGAAATGAAAAAGCAGAAGAAGGACCGAAGCTGGATATGGTCTCAGCAGAGGGCAGCTCTGGAGAATACAAGGTATTATTGTATAGTGCAACCGGTCGTGACATATACCTGTTACTGACAGCTTTATGTTTTGTTTTGTTTACATCCTTAATCTATTTTTTGTTTATCTTTTTAACATCTTTATGGGAGTATAATTGCTTTACAGGGGTGTGTTAGTTTCTGCTTTATAACAAAGTGAATCACCTATAGTATACCTATATCCCCATTTCTCTTCCCACTTGCGTCTCCCTCCCACCCTCCCTATCCCACCCGTCTAGGTGGTCACAGAGCTCCGCGCTGATCTCCCTGTGCTACACAGCTGCTTCCCACTGGCTATCTATCATGTATTTATTTTTTATTTTTGTAAAGTAAATAAGAAAAAAATTGTTGAAATTTAGTTTTGGAAAAACAGTTTAATGTTAATAATGTACTTGTATTCTAGATGGTATGGAAAGAAGTGTGTTCTGAAATGTATTTCATTTACAGCCACAAGTCCATTGTCCTGGAGCTTTAAGTCTACTGCAGATGGGAAATTTATCAGACCTGGAAATAGAGACCTATATTTTTTTAGAGGTCTAAAATATAGAGACCTATAGTTTTAGAGACTGGTCACCAGGAGAAGCAGCTAAAGCGACTAAGCTGTGCACTAGCTGTACCTTCATCACCTGGCCACAGAAATGAAGTCTCTTGGAATAGCAATGCCTTTGAGACGGTGACTCCTTACAAAGTAGTAAAAAGTTAAGGATTTCAAATAAGACTGCATTTCATGAGTAATTCACAAATATTAGTTCAATTTAGATGTTTTATTCAAAAGGAAAGAAAATTAGCCACAGTATTATTATTGGCTATCACTGAGTTGGTAATTCAATCGTAGTTTCTCTTTCCGCTACCCATTCATCTTTTCCTTTCTCTCATCTCTCTCTCTCTCAGTATCACACTCTTTCTTTCTCCCTTTCTTAATTTTCACACCTGTGGATGTTTGATAACAGCCTCATTCTCATTATACAGATACGGAAACTGAAGGTCTGGGATTATAAGGGATTTATGATTTGGTAAGGAGCATAGGCTCTTAAGGTGGAAAGACATTTAAATCACAGAGAGGCCTTTCAAGAAAAAAACTAACATATATAGTGGTTGGCAAGAGAGAGATGTGGTTGGTGTGATGAAATGATGTGCACCCTGACAACCAAGGGTCTGGGTTACAAGAAGAAAACATTTTGTTTTCTCCTTGGAGAGCCAGGAGATGTACATAGTATTGACTCATATTTAGAAAGTCCCTGGTGCATGTTATTGGTGTACAATTGTTAATTGACTCTTATCCCATCCTACAGTTGGAAGACATAAAAAGAAGTGGACAGCGAAAGAAAAGAAGAATTTGTCCTTCACGGAGATTCTAGTTTTCATTAGCCCACAACACAGATTTTGTTTCAAAGTTCAACATCCCAAAATGATATTAACTGCTATCTGACTTTATTCTTACCTTTTACATATAAATTTGACAGTATTGTTCACATTGAAAATAAAAGCTTGTTTGACATGAATAAGCTGCAGAGGTTTTTTTTTTAACATAAATAACACTGACTCCAATGTATCTTTGTTCTATTTATTTCGGCCCACCTTACTGTCATTGAAAGGGATTTCTTTCAAGTATTTGGTAAGCCTGTTTGACATCCTTTTATAGCAGCCTCAAATAAATTAAAATATTAGATTATAAACAACTTGTGTGATGATAGAGATGGTGGCCCAGCCTCTAGTATATGTTATTGAAAGAAACTGATGGATGACCTAGCTTGCCTGGGGACCAGATGGTGCTATTGGCCTGCCATGGAGCATCAGCATCAGCATCAGCATCAGCATCAACTGGGAACTTGTTTGAAATGCAAATTCTCAGACCCTGCCCCAGACCTACTGGATTGGATATTCTGAAGGTAGGCTGCTAGCCATCAGGTTTTTACAAGTCCTCCAAGTGCTACTGAAGCACACTAAAGTTTGAGAACCACTGCTTTAGAGCAGTGGGGGAAACGTTTAACTACACCTACAGTAGAACTAGCCTTAATTCACTGACTTGGTACTATTGCAGGTAAACTGAACAGGATGGTAAGATCTGGACTGAGGAAGGTACTAGAATTCTCAGGGGCCTGAGACACAAAGACCTCCCGGAGGGAGGTGTTAGTTTCCTAGGTTTACCGTAACAAATTACCACAAAGCAGGTGGCTTAAAACAACCGAAATTTATTCTCTCGCAGTTCTGGAGGCTAGGAAGCCCAAAGTCAGGGTGCCAGCATGGTGGAGTTCTTGGTGAGGGCCCTCATTTTGGCTTGAAGATAGCCGCCTTCTTCCTGTGGCTTCACGTTGGGGTGGTGGGAGGAGAGTACCATCTATGGTCTCTTCCTGTAAGGGCAATAATCCCAATGTGTGGAACCCAGCCTCCTGACCTTACCAAAACTGAATGACCTACCAAAGACCCAGTCTCCAAATACCATCTCCTGGGGGTGGGGTGGGGCTGGGGACAGGCTTCTCGTATGAATTTGGGAGGCAAGGGGTGTGCAGAATCCAGTGCAGAGCAGGTGCTCAGCCCAGTCTTTAAAAGAAATTCTCTCTCTCTCTCTCTCTCTCTCTCTCTCTCTCTCTCTCTCTCTCTCTGTCTCTCTTCCCTCCCTCTCTCTGTCTTCATTTCTTGGAGGCTGCAACTGAATTGGGGAGCCCTGATGAAACACTCTCCAGCTCCTGTCTTTACTGCTTCTTCCACTCTCCATTCTCACTGCATCCATATCGACTCTGTATGTCCTTTTCTAAGGAGCCTTAACAGCATTAAAACCTCCAAATTCTCTTGCTGTCTCCTGTGGGAGGTTTTAAGCGTTGCTGAGATTTGATCTATACACCTTCTGTCTCTCTCTCGTTTTTGAACTAAGTGTGTCTGTATCAGCGTGAGCTGCCCCAGGGTGGCAATTGGGGAACACATGCAGGTTCCCATACCCCAGGGCGCCGCCCTTTAGGCGCATTGTAGTTTTGCTCTTGCAGTGGTGGAATGAAAAGGAAGGGATTCCTGTGCGCTCACAGAGGCTGAGGGTGAGCTGGGCCTTTAAGGCCTCCAGGGAAACTGAAGACCTTGATCACTCATTGGACGGTGGTGCTGTCAATCCTTGGCTGCTGGCAATTGAGCTTAGAGTCGGTGCTGGAGGAAGTGGCCCCTCGTTGGCCCTTCTAAGTTTCGCCTCCCGTCACCAGCCAATCAAGCTCTTTCCCACCCTGTGCGCAGTGGCCTGGGCCCAGTCTCGCCGGGGCGCTCGGCGGGCAGGCCATCTGCTTTTCCCGAAGCGGCGCTCCCAGAGGCATTTTCTCCGACTCTGGTGCCCTGGGCAGCCGGCTTCTCTGCAGCCCCCACCCCGTCCCGGAGGCCCCGCTGCCAACAGCGTCCCCTCCCTCAGCGACACCCAGCCCGGTGGCCGCCATCTTCCCCGTGGTCATCACTGCAGCCCGATCCGTGTGTGGCGTGTCCCTCCTGCCATGTCTGCCACCGAGGAGCGTGGGCCGATCCCAGGTGGCCAGGACGGAGCTGGAGGCGGGGTGGGTGGCGACCCCAGTCCCCTCGGGGTCCGTGCCTCCCCTTCGGGAGGGATGGATGGAGTCGAGGGGGACGCGGCCCTTCTGACTTCCCTGGGCCTCTCCAGAGCCCTTGACGGGGAGGATGGTGTGCAGGAGGCCGCCCCGGCCACAGTGGAAGAAGACTGGGATGCAGAGCTGGTGGAGGAGGAGGAGGAGGAGGAAGAGCTTGAATTAGACATCGAGGACCACGAGGAGGCTGAGTACCAGTCAGAAGAGGGGGAGGAAACTGAGGAAGAGGTCGAGGAGGAGGAAGAGACAGAAGAGGAGGACGAGCATGGGCAGGGAGGCGCGGGAGTGGTCGCGGGCCATGGGGCGCCGGCGGCGCTGTTTCAGTCCCTGCGCCGGGATGTGGCCCATTGCCTTGTGCCCCACGGCCACTACCACGTCCGTGTCGTGGCCAGGCCGCACGGCGAATTCGTGATGGTCAGTCGCTGCTCGCGACGGCCCTCGGACCCTGCAGAGGATGCCGCGCCTCCTCAGGGTCAGAAAGACCTGGGAGAGACAGGTGAGGTCTGGGGGGGCGAGTACCAGGCAGAGGGCCCCCCGCCCTGGGAGCTGCAGGAACCTGCAGAGGGGGCGGCATCCCAGAAGGCAGAGGAACCTGCGGCGGTGGTAGTGGAGGCCGAGTTGTGGGCGTGCGAGGTCCTGGCTGATGCCTCCGAGTCCTGGGAGGCTGGGGCGTGTGGACCCGACGACGGGGCCGAGGCTGGCGAGGGGCGGCCCAGTCCCCTGTCCCTTGCAGCCCCTGACTGGGCATCGGCCTCAAAGGCAGGGTGCAATCAGCGCTGGCCTCTGGTGGTTAAGCAGTGGGTCAAAGCTCTCAAAAACCTTCAGGCACGATATGCACAAGTAGAAGCCCAATTCTCTAAAGAACTTTAGGATCTTGAGAAAAAGTATTCTGCCTTCTACAAACTGAAGGGCAAACGAATGGCATACCTCACTTTTGGTTGACGGGCTTCTAAAAATGTTAAGATTCTTAGTAGGAAGACCTGAGAAAATGATGAAATGGCACAGGGGCACTTTTCAGTGGTTGAGGAATCAATGAGGTTTGCGGTAGAGTTTGTCTTGAAATGGGGTGAACATTTTCCAGTGACGTTCTGGCAGAAACATACAAAATTGCTCTCAGGATCAAATGATTTCGATCCCTTCTCCAAAGGGCCAGAAATAATCAGCAGCACAGTGTGTGTGAGATCTCCTGGAAAGAGGGGGAAAATGTTGTGAAAACTGTCAAGCAGCAGAAGTGTGAGGGCCAAGGAAGTGCTGTATCAACCAGTAGGAACATGACCAGCGAGTCTTCTTATTTATTTATTTATTTTCTGACATATTTCTCTTCTCCAGATCCTCCTGAGAGCAGAGAACTAGATTCTGCTGCTGATTTTAAATCGGGAAATGTTTCCCACCACCTTGGGATGCCAAAGTCTGTATCATTCGACACTAAAGAAGAGAGTGAATATCATTATGAAAAGGCTGAGGAAGAGAAAGAGGATGGAAATGAAAAAGCAGAAGAAGGACCGAAGCTGGATATGGTCTCAGCAGAGGGCAGCTCTGGAGAATACAAGGTATTATTGTATAGTGCAACCGGTCGTGACATATACCTGTTACTGACAGCTTTATGTTTTGTTTTGTTTACATCCTTAATCTATTTTTTGTTTATCTTTTTAACATCTTTATGGGAGTATAATTGCTTTACAGGGGTGTGTTAGTTTCTGCTTTATAACAAAGTGAATCACCTATAGTATACCTATATCCCCATTTCTCTTCCCACTTGCGTCTCCCTCCCACCCTCCCTATCCCACCCGTCTAGGTGGTCACAGAGCTCCGAGCTGATCTCCCTGTGCTACGCAGCTGCTTCCCACTAGCTATCTATCATGTTTTTATTTTTTTTTGTAAAGTAAATAAGAAAAAACTTGTTGCAATTTAGTTTTGGAAAAACAGTTTAATGTTAATAATGTACTTGTATTCTAGATGGTATGGAAAGAAGTGTGTTCTGAAATGTATTTCATTTACAGCCACAAGTCCATTGTCCTGGAGCTTTAAGTCTACTGCAGATGGGAAATTTATCAGACCTGGAAATAGAGACCTATATTTTTTTAGGGGTCTAAAATATAGAGACCTATAGTTTTAGAGACTGGTCACCAGGAGAAGCAGCTAAAGCGACTAAGCTGTGCACTAGCTGTACCTTCATCACCTGGCCACAGAAATGAAGTCTCTTGGAATAGCAATGCCTTTGAGACGGTGACTCCTTACAAAGTAGTAAAAAGTTAAGGATTTCAAATAAGACTGCATTTCATGAGTAATTCACAAATATTAGTTCAATTTAGATGTTTTATTCAAAAGGAAAGAAAATTAGCCACAGTATTATTATTGGCTATCACTGAGTTGGTAATTCAATCGTAGTTTCTCTTTCTGCTACCCATTCATCTTTTCCTTTCTCTCTCTCATCTCTCTCTCTCTCTCAGTATCACACTCTTTCTTTCTCCCTTTCTTAATTTTCACACCTGTGGATGTTTGATAACAGCCTCATTCTCATTATACAGATACGGAAACTGAAGGTCTGGGATTATAAGGGATTTATGATTTGGTAAGGAGCATAGGCTCTTCAGGTGGAAAGACATTTAAATCACAGAGAGGCCTTTCAAGAAAAAAACTAACATATATAGTGGTTGGCAAGAGAGAGATGTGGTTGGTGTGATGAAATGATGTGCACCCTGACAACCAAGGGTCAGGGTTACAAGAAGAAAACATTTTGTTTTCTCCTTGGAGAGCCAGGAGATGTACATAGTATTGACTCATATTTAGAAAGTCCCTGGTGCATGTTATTGGTGTACAATTGTTAATTGACTCCTATCCCATCCTACAGTTGGAAGACATAAAAAGAAGTGGACAGCGAAAGAAAAGAAGAATTTGTCCTTCACGGAGATTCTAGTTTTCATTAGCCCACAACACAGATTTTGTTTCAAAGTTCAACATCCCAAAATGATATTAACTGCTATCTGACTTTATTCTTACCTTTTACATATAAATTTGACAGTATTGTTCACATTGAAAATAAAAGCTTGTTTGACATGAATAAGCAGCAGAGGTTTATCTTTTTAACATAAATAACACTGACTCCAATGTATCTTTGTTCTATTTATTTCGGCCCACCTTACTGTCATTGAAAGGGATTTCTTTCAAGTATTTGGTAAGCCTGTTTGACATCCTTTTATAGCAGCCTCAAATAAAATATTAGATTATAAACAACTTGTGTGATGATAGAGATGGTGGCCCAGCCTCTAGTATATGTTATTAAAAGAAACTGATGGATGACCTAGCTTGCCTGGGGACCAGATGGTGCTATTGGCCTGCCATGGAGCAGCAGCATCAGCATCAGCATCAGCATCAACTGGGAACTTGTTTGAAATGCAAATTCTCAGACCCTGCCCCAGACCTACTGGATTGGATATTCTGAAGGTAGGCTGCTAGCCATCAGGTTTTTACAAGTCCTCCAAGTGCTACTGAAGCACACTAAAGTTTGAGAACCACTGCTTTAGAGCAGTGGGGGAAACGTTTAACTACACCTACAGTAGAACTAGCCTTAATTCACTGACTTGGTACTATTGCAAGTAAACTGAACAGGATGGTAAGATCTGTACTGAGGAAGGTACTAGAATTCTCAGGGGCCTGAGACACAAAGACCTCCCGGAGGGAGGTGTTAGTTTCCTAGGTTTACCGTAACAAATTACCACAAAGCAGGTGGCTTAAAACAACCGAAATTTATTCTCTCGCAGTTCTGGAGGCTAGGAAGCCCAAAGTCAGGGTGCCAGCATGGTGGAGTTCTTGGTGAGGGCCCTCGTTTTGGCTTGAAGATAGCCGCCTTCTTCCTGTGGCTTCACGTTGGGGTGGTGGGAGGAGAGTACCATCTATGGTCTCTTCCTGTAAGGGCAATAATCCCAATGTGTGGACCCCAGCCTCCTGACCTTACCAAAACTGAATGACCTACCAAAGACCCAGTCTCCAAATACCATCTCCTGGGGGTGGGGTGGGGCTGGGGACAGGCTTCTCGTATGAATTTGGGAGGCAAGGGGTGTGCAGAATCCAGTGCAGAGCAGGTGCTCAGCCCAGTCTTTAAAAGAAATTCTCTCTCTCTCTCTCTCTCTCTCTCTCTCTCTCTCTCTCTGTCTCTCTTCCCTCCCTCTCTCTGTCTTCATTTCTTGGAGGCTGCAACTGAATTGGGGAGCCCTGATGAAACACTCTCCAGCTCCTGTCTTTACTGCTTCTTCCACTCTCCATTCTCACTGCATCCATATCGACTCTGTATGTCCTTTTCTAAGGAGCCTTAACAGCATTAAAACCTCCAAATTCTCTTGCTGTCTCCTGTGGGAGGTTTTAAGCGTTGCTGAGATTTGATCTATACACCTTCTGTCTCTCTCTCGTTTTTGAACTAAGTGTGTCTGTATCAGCGTGAGCTGCCCCAGGGTGGCAATTGGGGAACACATGCAGGTTCCCATACCCCAGGGCGCCGCCCTTTAGGCGCATTGTAGTTTTGCTCTTGCAGTGGTGGAATGAAAAGGAAGGGATTCCTGTGCGCTCACAGAGGCTGAGGGTGAGCTGGGTCTTTAAGGCCTCCAGGGAAACTGAAGACCTTTATCACTCATTGGACGGTGGTGCTGTCAATCCTTGGCTGCTGACAAATGAGCTTAGAGTCGGTGCTGGAGGAAGTGGCCCCTCGTTGGCCCTTCTAAGTTTCGCCTCCCGTCACCAGCCAATCAAGCTCTTTCCCACCCTGTGCGCAGTGGCCTGGGCCCAGTCTCGCTGGGGCGCTCGGCGGGCAGGCCGTCTGCTCTTCCTGTAGCGGGGCTCCCAGAGGCATTTTCTCCGACTCTGGTGCCCTGGGCAGCCGGCTTCTCTGCAGCCCCCACCCCGTCCCGGAGGCCCCGCTGCCAACAGTGTCCCCTCCCTCAGCGACACCCAGCCCGGTGGCCGCCATCTTCCCCGTGGTCATCACTGCAGCCCGATCCGTGTGTGGCGTGTCCCTCCTGCCATGTCTGACACCGAGGAGCGTGGGCCGATCCCAGGTGGCCAGGACAGAGCTGGAGGCGGGGCGGGTGGCGACCCCAGTCCCCTTGGGGTCCGTGCCTCCCCTTCGGGAGGGATGGATGGAGTCGAGGGGGACGCAGCCCTTCTGACTTCCCTGGGGCTCTCCAGAGCCCTTGACGGGGAGGATGGTGGGCAGGAGGCCGCCCAGGCCGCAGTGGAAGAAGACTGGGATGCAGAGCTGGTGGAGGAGGAGGAGGAGGACGAAGAGCTTGAATTAGACATCGAGGACCAGGAGGAGGATGAGTACCAGTCAGAATAGGGGGAGGAAACTGAGGAAGAGGTCGAGGAGGAGGAAGAGACAGAAGAGGAGGACGAGCATGGGCAGGGAGGCGCGGGAGTGGTCGCGGGCCATGGGGCGCCCGCGGCGCAGTTTCAGCCCCTGCGCCGGGATGTGGCCCATTGCCTTGTGCCCCACGGCCACTACCACGTCCGTGTCGTGGCCAGGCCCCACGGCGAATTCGTGATGGTCAGTCGCTGCTCGCGACGGCCCTCGGACCCTGCAGAGGATGCCGCGACTCCTCAGGGTCAGGAAGACCTGGGAGAGACAGGTGAGGTCTGGGGGGGCAAGTACCAGGCAGAGGGCCCCCCGCCCTGGGAGCTGCGGGAACCTGCAGAGGGGGCGGCATCCCAGAAGGCAGAGGAACCTGCGGCGGCGGTAGTGGAGGCCGAGTTGTGGGTGTGCGAGGTCCTGGCTGATGCCTCCGAGTCCTGGGAGGCTGGGGCGTGTGGACCCGACGACGGGGCCGAGGCTGGCGAGGGGCGGCCCAGTCCCCTGTCCCTTGCAGCCCCTGACTGGGCATCGGCCTCAAAGGCAGGGTGCACTCAGCGCTGGCCTCTGGCGGTTAAGCAGCGGGTCAAAGCTCTCAAAAACCTTCAGGCACGATATGCACAAGTAGAAGCCCAATTCTCTAAAGAACTTTAGGATCTTGAGAAAAAGTATGCTGCCTTCTGTGAACTGAAGGGCAAACGAATGGCGTACCTCACTTTTGGTTGACGGGCTTCTAAAAATGTTAAGATTCTTAGTAGGATGACCTGAGAAAATGATGAAATGGCACAGCGGCACTTTTCAGTGGTTGAGGAATCAATGAGGTTTGCGGTAGAATTTGTCTTGAAATGGGGTGAATGTTTTCCAGTGACGTTTTGGCAGAAACATACAAAATTGCTCTCAGGATCAAATGATTTCGATCCCTTCTCCAAAGGGCCAGAAATAATCAGCAGCACAGTGTGTGTGAGATCTCCTGGAAAGAGGGGGAAAATGTTGTGAAAACTGTCAAGCAGCAGAAGTGTGAGGGCCAAGGAAGTGCTGTATCAACCAGTAGGAACATGACCAGCGAGTCTTCTTATTTATTTATTTATTTTCTGACATATTTCTCTTCTCCAGATCCTCCTGAGAGCGGAGAACTAGATTCTGCTGCTGATTTTAAATCGGGAAATGTTTCCCACCACCTTGGGATGCCAAAGTCTGTATCATTCGACACTAAAGAAGAGAGTGAATATCATTATGAAAATGCTGAGGAAGAGAAAGAGGATGGAAATGAAAAAGCAGAAGAAGGACCGAAGCTGGATATGGTCTCAGCAGAGGGCAGCTCTGGAGAATACAAGGTATTATTGTATAGTGCAACCGGTCATGACATATACCTGTTACTGACAGCTTTATGTTTTGTTTTGTTTACATCCTTAATCTATTTTTTGTTTATCTTTTTAACATCTTTATGGGAGTATAATTGCTTTACAGGGGTGTGTTAGTTTCTGCTTTATAACAACGTGAATCACCTATAGTATACCTATATCCCCATTTCTCTTCCCACTTGCGTCTCCCTCCCACCCTCCCTATCCCACCCGTCTACGTGGTCACAGAGCTCCGCGCTAATCTCCCTGTGCTACACAGCTGCTTCCCACTGGCTATCTATCATGTTTTTATTTTTTATTTTTGTAAAGTAAATAAGAAAAAAATTGTTGAAATTTAGTTTTGGAAAAACAGTTTAATGTTAATAATGTACTTGTATTCTAGATGGTATGGAAAGAAGTGTGTTCTGAAATGTATTTCATTTACAGCCACAAGTCCATTGTCCTGGAGCTTTAAGTCTACTGCAGATGGGAAATTTATCAGACCTGGAAATAGAGACCTATATTTTTTTAGAGGTCTAAAATATAGAGACCTATAGTTTTAGAGACTGGTCACCAGGAGAAGCAGCTAAAGCGACTAAGCTGTGCACTAGCTGTACCTTCATCACCTGGCCACAGAAATGAAGTCTCTTGGAATAGCAATGCCTTTGAGACGGTGACTCCTTACAAAGTAGTAAAAAGTTAAGGATTTCAAATAAGACTGCATTTCATGAGTAATTCACAAATATTAGTTCAATTTAGATGTTTTATTCAAAAGGAAAGAAAATTAGCCACAGTATTATTATTGGCTATCACTGAGTTGGTAATTCAATCGTAGTTTCTCTTTCCGCTACCCATTCATCTTTTCCTTTCTCTCATCTCTCTCTCTCTCAGTATCACACTCTTTCTTTCTCCCTTTCTTAATTTTCACACCTGTGGATGTTTGATAACAGCCTCATTCTCATTATACAGATACGGAAACTGAAGGTCTGGGATTATAAGGGATTTATGATTTGGTAAGGAGCATAGGCTCTTAAGGTGGAAAGACATTTAAATCACAGAGAGGCCTTTCAAGAAAAAAACTAACATATATAGTGGTTGGCAAGAGAGAGATGTGGTTGGTGTGATGAAATGATGTGCACCCTGACAACCAAGGGTCTGGGTTACAAGAAGAAAACATTTTGTTTTCTCCTTGGAGAGCCAGGAGATGTACATAGTATTGACTCATATTTAGAAAGTCCCTGGTGCATGTTATTGGTGTACAATTGTTAATTGACTCTTATCCCATCCTACAGTTGGAAGACATAAAAAGAAGTGGACAGCGAAAGAAAAGAAGAATTTGTCCTTCACGGAGATTCTAGTTTTCATTAGCCCACAACACAGATTTTGTTTCAAAGTTCAACATCCCAAAATGATATTAACTGCTATCTGACTTTATTCTTACCTTTTACATATAAATTTGACAGTATTGTTCACATTGAAAATAAAAGCTTGTTTGACATGAATAAGCTGCAGAGGTTTTTTTTTAACATAAATAACACTGACTCCAATGTATCTTTGTTCTATTTATTTCGGCCCACCTTACTGTCATTGAAAGGGATTTCTTTCAAGTATTTGGTAAGCCTGTTTGACATCCTTTTATAGCAGCCTCAAATAAATTAAAATATTAGATTATAAACAACTTGTGTGATGATAGAGATGGTGGCCCAGCCTCTAGTATATGTTATTGAAAGAAACTGATGGATGACCTAGCTTGCCTGGGGACCAGATGGTGCTATTGGCCTGCCATGGAGCATCAGCATCAGCATCAGCATCAGCATCAACTGGGAACTTGTTTGAAATGCAAATTCTCAGACCCTGCCCCAGACCTACTGGATTGGATATTCTGAAGGTAGGCTGCTAGCCATCAGGTTTTTACAAGTCCTCCAAGTGCTACTGAAGCACACTAAAGTTTGAGAACCACTGCTTTAGAGCAGTGGGGGAAACGTTTAACTACACCTACAGTAGAACTAGCCTTAATTCACTGACTTGGTACTATTGCAGGTAAACTGAACAGGATGGTAAGATCTGGACTGAGGAAGGTACTAGAATTCTCAGGGGCCTGAGACACAAAGACCTCCCGGAGGGAGGTGTTAGTTTCCTAGGTTTACCGTAACAAATTACCACAAAGCAGGTGGCTTAAAACAACCGAAATTTATTCTCTCGCAGTTCTGGAGGCTAGGAAGCCCAAAGTCAGGGTGCCAGCATGGTGGAGTTCTTGGTGAGGGCCCTCATTTTGGCTTGAAGATAGCCGCCTTCTTCCTGTGGCTTCACGTTGGGGTGGTGGGAGGAGAGTACCATCTATGGTCTCTTCCTGTAAGGGCAATAATCCCAATGTGTGGACCCCAGCCTCCTGACCTTACCAAAACTGAATGACCTACCAAAGACCCAGTCTCCAAATACCATCTCCTGGGGGTGGGGTGGGGCTGGGGACAGGCTTCTCGTATGAATTTGGGAGGCAAGGGGTGTGCAGAATCCAGTGCAGAGCAGGTGCTCAGCCCAGTCTTTAAAAGAAATTCTCTCTCTCTCTCTCTCTCTCTCTCTCTCTCTCTCTCTCTCTCTCTCTCTCTCTGTCTCTCTTCCCTCCCTCTCTCTGTCTTCATTTCTTGGAGGCTGCAACTGAATTGGGGAGCCCTGATGAAACACTCTCCAGCTCCTGTCTTTACTGCTTCTTCCACTCTCCATTCTCACTGCATCCATATCGACTCTGTATGTCCTTTTCTAAGGAGCCTTAACAGCATTAAAACCTCCAAATTCTCTTGCTGTCTCCTGTGGGAGGTTTTAAGCGTTGCTGAGATTTGATCTATACACCTTCTGTCTCTCTCTCGTTTTTGAACTAAGTGTGTCTGTATCAGCGTGAGCTGCCCCAGGGTGGCAATTGGGGAACACATGCAGGTTCCCATACCCCAGGGCGCCGCCCTTTAGGCGCATTGTAGTTTTGCTCTTGCAGTGGTGGAATGAAAAGGAAGGGATTCCTGTGCGCTCACAGAGGCTGAGGGTGAGCTGGGCCTTTAAGGCCTCCAGGGAAACTGAAGACCTTGATCACTCATTGGACGGTGGTGCTGTCAATCCTTGGCTGCTGGCAATTGAGCTTAGAGTCGGTGCTGGAGGAAGTGGCCCCTCGTTGGCCCTTCTAAGTTTCGCCTCCCGTCACCAGCCAATCAAGCTCTTTCCCACCCTGTGCGCAGTGGCCTGGGCCCAGTCTCGCCGGGGCGCTCGGCGGGCAGGCCATCTGCTTTTCCCGAAGCGGCGCTCCCAGAGGCATTTTCTCCGACTCTGGTGCCCTGGGCAGCCGGCTTCTCTGCAGCCCCCACCCCGTCCCGGAGGCCCCGCTGCCAACAGCGTCCCCTCCCTCAGCGACACCCAGCCCGGTGGCCGCCATCTTCCCCGTGGTCATCACTGCAGCCCGATCCGTGTGTGGCGTGTCCCTCCTGCCATGTCTGCCACCGAGGAGCGTGGGCCGATCCCAGGTGGCCAGGACGGAGCTGGAGGCGGGGTGGGTGGCGACCCCAGTCCCCTCGGGGTCCGTGCCTCCCCTTCGGGAGGGATGGATGGAGTCGAGGGGGACGCGGCCCTTCTGACTTCCCTGGGCCTCTCCAGAGCCCTTCACGGGGAGGATGGTGTGCAGGAGGCCGCCCCGGCCACAGTGGAAGAAGACTGGGATGCAGAGCTGGTGGAGGAGGAGGAGGAGGAGGAAGAGCTTGAATTAGACATCGAGGACCACGAGGAGGCTGAGTACCAGTCAGAAGAGGGGGAGGAAACTGAGGAAGAGGTCGAGGAGGAGGAAGAGACAGAAGAGGAGGACGAGCATGGGCAGGGAGGCGCGGGAGTGGTCGCGGGCCATGGGGCGCCGGCGGCGCTGTTTCAGTCCCTGCGCCGGGATGTGGCCCATTGCCTTGTGCCCCACGGCCACTACCACGTCCGTGTCGTGGCCAGGCCGCACGGCGAATTCGTGATGGTCAGTCGCTGCTCGCGACGGCCCTCGGACCCTGCAGAGGATGCCGCGCCTCCTCAGGGTCAGAAAGACCTGGGAGAGACAGGTGAGGTCTGGGGGGGCGAGTACCAGGCAGAGGGCCCCCCGCCCTGGGAGCTGCAGGAACCTGCAGAGGGGGCGGCATCCCAGAAGGCAGAGGAACCTGCGGCGGTGGTAGTGGAGGCCGAGTTGTGGGCGTGCGAGGTCCTGGCTGATGCCTCCGAGTCCTGGGAGGCTGGGGCGTGTGGACCCGACGACGGGGCCGAGGCTGGCGAGGGGCGGCCCAGTCCCCTGTCCCTTGCAGCCCCTGACTGGGCATCGGCCTCAAAGGCAGGGTGCAATCAGCGCTGGCCTCTGGTGGTTAAGCAGTGGGTCAAAGCTCTCAAAAACCTTCAGGCACGATATGCACAAGTAGAAGCCCAATTCTCTAAAGAACTTTAGGATCTTGAGAAAAAGTATTCTGCCTTCTACAAACTGAAGGGCAAACGAATGGCATACCTCACTTTTGGTTGACGGGCTTCTAAAAATGTTAAGATTCTTAGTAGGATGACCTGAGAAAATGATGAAATGGCACAGGGGCACTTTTCAGTGGTTGAGGAATCAATGAGGTTTGCGGTAGAGTTTGTCTTGAAATGGGGTGAACATTTTCCAGTGACGTTCTGGCAGAAACATACAAAATTGCTCTCAGGATCAAATGATTTCGATCCCTTCTCCAAAGGGCCAGAAATAATCAGCAGCACAGTGTGTGTGAGATCTCCTGGAAAGAGGGGGAAAATGTTGTGAAAACTGTCAAGCAGCAGAAGTGTGAGGGCCAAGGAAGTGCTGTATCAACCAGTAGGAACATGACCAGCGAGTCTTCTTATTTATTTATTTATTTTCTGACATATTTCTCTTCTCCAGATCCTCCTGAGAGCAGAGAACTAGATTCTGCTGCTGATTTTAAATCGGGAAATGTTTCCCACCACCTTGGGATGCCAAAGTCTGTATCATTCGACACTAAAGAAGAGAGTGAATATCATTATGAAAATGCTGAGGAAGAGAAAGAGGATGGAAATGAAAAAGCAGAAGAAGGACCGAAGCTGGATATGGTCTCAGCAGAGGGCAGCTCTGGAGAATACAAGGTATTATTGTATAGTGCAACCGGTCGTGACATATACCTGTTACTGACAGCTTTATGTTTTGTTTTGTTTACATCCTTAATCTATTTTTTGTTTATCTTTTTAACATCTTTATGGGAGTATAATTGCTTTACAGGGGTGTGTTAGTTTCTGCTTTATAACAAAGTGAATCACCTATAGTATACCTATATCCCCATTTCTCTTCCCACTTGCGTCTCCCTCCCACCCTCCCTATCCCACCCGTCTAGGTGGTCACAGAGCTCCGAGCTGATCTCCCTGTGCTACGCAGCTGCTTCCCACTAGCTATCTATCATGTTTTTATTTTTTATTTTTTGTAAAGTAAATAAGAAAAATCTTGTTGCAATTTAGTTTTGGAAAAACAGTTTAATGTTAATAATGTACTTGTATTCTAGATGGTATGGAAAGAAGTGTGTTCTGAAATGTATTTCATTTACAGCCACAAGTCCATTGTCCTGGAGCTTTAAGTCTACTGCAGATGGGAAATTTATCAGACCTGGAAATAGAGACCTATATTTTTTTAGGGGTCTAAAATATAGAGACCTATAGTTTTAGAGACTGGTCACCAGGAGAAGCAGCTAAAGCGACTAAGCTGTGCACTAGCTGTACCTTCATCACCTGGCCACAGAAATGAAGTCTCTTGGAATAGCAATGCCTTTGAGACGGTGACTCCTTACAAAGTAGTAAAAAGTTAAGGATTTAAAATAAGACTGCATTTCATGAGTAATTCACAAATATTAGTTCAATTTAGATGTTTTATTCAAAAGGAAAGAAAATTAGCCACAGTATTATTATTGGCTATCACTGAGTTGGTAATTCAATCGTAGTTTCTCTTTCTGCTACCCATTCATCTTTTCCTTTCTCTCTCTCATCTCTCTCTCTCTCTCAGTATCACACTCTTTCTTTCTCCCTTTCTTAATTTTCACACCTGTGGATGTTTGATAACAGCCTCATTCTCATTATACAGATACGGAAACTGAAGGTCTGGGATTATAAGGGATTTATGATTTGGTAAGGAGCATAGGCTCTTCAGGTGGAAAGACATTTAAATCACAGAGAGGCCTTTCAAGAAAAAAACTAACATATATAGTGGTTGGCAAGAGAGAGATGTGGTTGGTGTGATGAAATGATGTGCACCCTGACAACCAAGGGTCAGGGTTACAAGAAGAAAACATTTTGTTTTCTCCTTGGAGAGCCAGGAGATGTACATAGTATTGACTCATATTTAGAAAGTCCCTGGTGCATGTTATTGGTGTACAATTGTTAATTGACTCTTATCCCATCCTACAGTTGGAAGACATAAAAAGAAGTGGACAGCGAAAGAAAAGAAGAATTTGTCCTTCACGGAGATTCTAGTTTTCATTAGCCCACAACACAGATTTTGTTTCAAAGTTCAACATCCCAAAATGATATTAACTGCTATCTGACTTTATTCTTACCTTTTACATATAAATTTGACAGTATTGTTCACATTGAAAATAAAAGCTTGTTTGACATGAATAAGCTGCAGAGGTTTATCTTTTTAACATAAATAACACTGACTCCAATGTATCTTTGTTCTATTTATTTCGGCCCACCTTACTGTCATTGAAAGGGATTTCTTTCAAGTATTTGGTAAGCCTGTTTGACATCCTTTTATAGCAGCCTCAAATAAAATATTAGATTATAAACAACTTGTGTGATGATAGAGATGGTGGCCCAGCCTCTAGTATATGTTATTGAAAGAAACTGATGGATGACCTAGCTTGCCTGGGGACCAGATGGTGCTATTGGCCTGCCATGGAGCAGCAGCATCAGCATCAGCATCAGCATCAACTGGGAACTTGTTTGAAATGCAAATTCTCAGACCCTGCCCCAGACCTACTGGATTGGATATT
Source organism: Mesoplodon densirostris (assembly GCF_025265405.1). NCBI lineage: Eukaryota > Metazoa > Chordata > Mammalia > Artiodactyla > Ziphiidae > Mesoplodon > Mesoplodon densirostris. The sequence continues at coordinate 45,432,479 of NC_082681.1, read as the reverse complement.
CTGAAGGTAGGCTGCTAGCCATCAGGTTTTTACAAGTCCTCCAAGTGCTACTGAAGCACACTAAAGTTTGAGAACCACTGCTTTAGAGCAGTGGGGGAAACGTTTAACTACACCTACAGTAGAACTAGCCTTAATTCACTGACTTGGTACTATTGCAAGTAAACTGAACAGGATGGTAAGATCTGTACTGAGGAAGGTACTAGAATTCTCAGGGGCCTGAGACACAAAGACCTCCCGGAGGGAGGTGTTAGTTTCCTAGGTTTACCGTAACAAATTACCACAAAGCAGGTGGCTTAAAACAACCGAAATTTATTCTCTCGCAGTTCTGGAGGCTAGGAAGCCCAAAGTCAGGGTGCCAGCATGGTGGAGTTCTTGGTGAGGGCCCTCGTTTTGGCTTGAAGATAGCCGCCTTCTTCCTGTGGCTTCACGTTGGGGTGGTGGGAGGAGAGTACCATCTATGGTCTCTTCCTGTAAGGGCAATAATCCCAATGTTTGGACCCCAGCCTCCTGACCTTACCAAAACTGAATGACCTACCAAAGACCCAGTCTCCAAATACCATCTCCTGGGGGTGGGGTGGGGCTGGGGACGGGCTTCTCGTATGAATTTGGGAGGCAAGGGGTGTGCAGAATCCAGTGCAGAGCAGGTGCTCAGCCCAGTCTTTAAAAGAAATTCTCTCTCTCTCTCTCTCTCTCTCTCTCTCTCTCTCTCTCTCTGTCTCTCTTCCCTCCCTCTCTCTGTCTTCATTTCTTGGAGGCTGCAACTGAATTGGGGAGCCCTGATGAAACACTCTCCAGCTCCTGTCTTTACTGCTTCTTCCACTCTCCATTCTCACTGCATCCATATCGACTCTGTATGTCCTTTTCTAAGGAGCCTTAACAGCATTAAAACCTCCAAATTCTCTTGCTGTCTCCTGTGGGAGGTTTTAAGCGTTGCTGAGATTTGATCTATACACCTTCTGTCTCTCTCTCGTTTTTGAACTAAGTGTGTCTGTATCAGCGTGAGCTGCCCCAGGGTGGCAATTGGGGAACACATGCAGGTTCCCATACCCCAGGGCGCCGCCCTTTAGGCGCATTGTAGTTTTGCTCTTGCAGTGGTGGAATGAAAAGGAAGGGATTCCTGTGCGCTCACAGAGGCTGAGGGTGAGCTGGGTCTTTAAGGCCTCCAGGGAAACTGAAGACCTTGATCACTCATTGGACGGTGGTGCTGTCAATCCTTGGCTGCTGACAAATGAGCTTAGAGTCGGTGCTGGAGGAAGTGGCCCCTCGTTGGCCCTTCTAAGTTTCGCCTCCCGTCACCAGCCAATCAAGCTCTTTCCCACCCTGTGCGCAGTGGCCTGGGCCCAGTCTCGCTGGGGCGCTCGGCGGGCAGGCCGTCTGCTCTTCCTGTAGCGGGGCTCCCAGAGGCATTTTCTCCGACTCTGGTGCCCTGGGCAGCCGGCTTCTCTGCAGCCCCCACCCCGTCCCGGAGGCCCCGCTGCCAACAGTGTCCCCTCCCTCAGCGACACCCAGCCCGGTGGCCGCCATCTTCCCCGTGGTCATCACTGCAGCCCGATCCGTGTGTGGCGTGTCCCTCCTGCCATGTCTGACACCGAGGAGCGTGGGCCGATCCCAGGTGGCCAGGACAGAGCTGGAGGCGGGGCGGGTGGCGACCCCAGTCCCCTTGGGGTCCGTGCCTCCCCTTCGGGAGGGATGGATGGAGTCGAGGGGGACGCAGCCCTTCTGACTTCCCTGGGGCTCTCCAGAGCCCTTGACGGGGAGGATGGTGGGCAGGAGGCCGCCCAGGCCGCAGTGGAAGAAGACTGGGATGCAGAGCTGGTGGAGGAGGAGGAGGAGGACGAAGAGCTTGAATTAGACATCGAGGACCAGGAGGAGGATGAGTACCAGTCAGAATAGGGGGAGGAAACTGAGGAAGAGGTCGAGGAGGAGGAAGAGACAGAAGAGGAGGACGAGCATGGGCAGGGAGGCGCGGGAGTGGTCGCGGGCCATGGGGCGCCCGCGGCGCAGTTTCAGTCCCTGCGCCGGGATGTGGCCCATTGCCTTGTGCCCCACGGCCACTACCACGTCCGTGTCGTGGCCAGGCCCCACGGCGAATTCGTGATGGTCAGTCGCTGCTCGCGACGGCCCTCGGAGCAGAGGATGCCGCGCCTCCTCAGGGTCGGAAAGACCTGGGAGAGACAGGTGAGGTCTGGGGGGGCGAGTACCAGGCAGAGGGCCCCCCGCCCTGGGAGCTGCAGGAACCTGCAGAGGGGGCGGCATCCCAGAAGGCAGAGGAACCTGCGGCGGTGGTAGTGGAGGCCGAGTTGTGGGCGTGCGAGGTCCTGGCTGATGCCTCCGAGTCCTGGGAGGCTGGGGCGTGTGGACCCGACGACGGGGCCGAGGCTGGCGAGGGGCGGCCCAGTCCCCTGTCCCTTGCAGCTCCTGACTGGGCATCGGCCTCAAAGGCAGGGTGCAATCAGCGCTGGCCTCTGGCGGTTAAGCAGTTGGTCAAAGCTCTCAAAAACCTTCAGGCACGATATGCACAAGTAGAAGCCCAATTCTCTAAAGAACTTTACGATCTTGAGAAAAAGTATTCTGCCTTCTACAAACTGAAGGGCAAACGAATGGCATACCTCACTTTTGGTTGACGGGCTTCTAAAAATGTTAAGATTCTTAGTAGGATGACCTGAGAAAATGATGAAATGGCACAGGGGCACTTTTCAGTGGTTGAGGAATCAATGAGGTTTGCGGTAGAGTTTGTCTTGAAATGGGGTGAACATTTTCCAGTGACGTTCTGGCAGAAACGTACAAAATTGCTCTCAGGATCAAATGATTTCGATCCCTTCTCCAAAGGGCCAGAAATAATCAGCAGCACAGTGTGTGTGAGATCTCCTGGAAAGAGGGGGAAAATGTTGTGAAAACTGTCAAGCAGCAGAAGTGTGAGGGCCAAGGAAGTGCTGTATCAACCAGTAGGAACATGACCAGCGAGTCTTCTTATTTATTTATTTATTTTCTGACATATTTCTCTTCTCCAGATCCTCCTGAGAGCAGAGAACTAGATTCTGCTGCTGATTTTAAATCGGGAAATGTTTCCCACCACCTTGGGATGCCAAAGTCCGTATCATTCGACACTAAAGAAGAGAGTGAATATCATTATGAAAATGCTGAGGAAGAGAAAGAGGATGGAAATGAAAAAGCAGAAGAAGGACCGAAGCTGGATATGGTCTCAGCAGAGGGCAGCTCTGGAGAATACAAGGTATTATTGTATAGTGCAACCGGTCGTGACATATACCTGTTACTGACAGCTTTATGTTTTGTTTTGTTTACATCCTTAATCTATTTTTTGTTTATCTTTTTAACATCTTTATGGGAGTATAATTGCTTTACAGGGGTGTGTTAGTTTCTGCTTTATAACAAAGTGAATCACCTATAGTATACCTATATCCCCATTTCTCTTCCCACTTGCGTCTCCCTCCCACCCTCCCTATCCCACCCGTCTAGGTGGTCACAGAGCTCCGAGCTGATCTCCCTGTGCTACGCAGCTGCTTCCCACTAGCTATCTATCATGTTTTTATTTTTTTTTTGTAAAGTAAATAAGAAAAATCTTGTTGCAATTTAGTTTTGGAAAAACAGTTTAATGTTAATAATGTACTTGTATTCTAGATGGTATGGAAAGAAGTGTGTTCTGAAATGTATTTCATTTACAGCCACAAGTCCATTGTCCTGGAGCTTTAAGTCTACTGCAGATGGGAAATTTATCAGAACTGGAAATAGAGACCTATATTTTTTTAGGGGTCTAAAATATAGAGACCTATAGTTTTAGAGACTGGTCACCAGGAGAAGCAGCTAAAGCGACTAAGCTGTGCACTAGCTGTACCTTCATCACCTGGCCACAGAAATGAAGTCTCTTGGAATAGCAATGCCTTTGAGACGGTGACTCCTTACAAAGTAGTAAAAAGTTAAGGATTTCAAATAAGACTGCATTTCATGAGTAATTCACAAATATTAGTTCAATTTAGATGTTTTATTCAAAAGGAAAGAAAATTAGCCACAGTATTATTATTGGCTATCACTGAGTTGGTAATTCAATCGTAGTTTCTCTTTCTGCTACCCATTCATCTTTTCCTTTCTCTCTCTCATCTCTCTCTCTCTCTCAGTATCACACTCTTTCTTTCTCCCTTTCTTAATTTTCACACCTGTGGATGTTTGATAACAGCCTCATTCTCATTATACAGATACGGAAACTGAAGGTCTGGGATTATAAGGGATTTATGATTTGGTAAGGAGCATAGGCTCTTAAGGTGGAAAGACATTTAAATCACAGAGAGGCCTTTCAAGAAAAAAACTAACATATATAGTGGTTGGCAAGAGAGAGATGTGGTTGGTGTGATGAAATGATGTGCACCCTGACAACCAAGGGTCTGGGTTACAAGAAGAAAACATTTTGTTTTCTCCTTGGAGAGCCAGGAGATGTACATAGTATTGACTCATATTTAGAAAGTCCCTGGTGCATGTTATTGGTGTACAATTGTTAATTGACTCCTATCCCATCCTACAGTTGGAAGACATAAAAAGAAGTGGACAGCGAAAGAAAAGAAGAATTTGTCCTTCACGGAGATTCTAGTTTTCATTAGCCCACAACACAGATTTTGTTTCAAAGTTCAACATCCCAAAATGATATTAACTGCTATCTGACTTTATTCTTACCTTTTACATATAAATTTGACAGTATTGTTCACATTGAAAATAAAAGCTTGTTTGACATGAATAAGCTGCAGAGGTTTATTTTTTTAACATAAATAACACTGACTCCAATGTATCTTTGTTCTATTTATTTCGGCCCACCTTACTGTCATTGAAAGGGATTTCTTTCAAGTATTTGGTAAGCCTGTTTGACATCCTTTTATAGCAGCCTCAAATAAAATATTAGATTATAAACAACTTGTGTGATGATAGAGATGGTGGCCCAGCCTCTAGTATATGTTATTAAAAGAAACTGATGGATGACCTAGCTTGCCTGGGGACCAGATGGTGCTATTGGCCTGCCATGGAGCAGCAGCATCAGCATCAGCATCAGCATCAACTGGGAACTTGTTTGAAATGCAAATTCTCAGACCCTGCCCCAGACCTACTGGATTGGATATTCTGAAGGTAGGCTGCTAGCCATCAGGTTTTTACAAGTCCTCCAAGTGCTACTGAAGCACACTAAAGTTTGAGAACCACTGCTTTAGAGCAGTGGGGGAAACGTTTAACTACACCTACAGTAGAACTAGCCTTAATTCACTGACTTGGTACTATTGCAAGTAAACTGAACAGGATGGTAAGATCTGTACTGAGGAAGGTACTAGAATTCTCAGGGGCCTGAGACACAAAAACCTCCCGGAGGGAGGTGTTAGTTTCCTAGGTTTACCGTAACAAATTACCACAAAGCAGGTGGCTTAAAACAACCGAAATTTATTCTCTCGCAGTTCTGGAGGCTAGGAAGCCCAAAGTCAGGGTGCCAGCATGGTGGAGTTCTTGGTGAGGGCCCTCGTTTTGGCTTGAAGATAGCCGCCTTCTTCCTGTGGCTTCACGTTGGGGTGGTGGGAGGAGAGTACCATCTATTGTCTCTTCCTGTAAGGGCAATAATCCCAATGTGTGGACCCCAGCCTCCTGACCTTACCAAAACTGAATGACCTACCAAAGACCCAGTCTCCAAATACCATCTCCTGGGGGTGGGGTGGGGCTGGGGACGGGCTTCTCGTATGAATTTGGGAGGCAAGGGGTGTGCAGAATCCAGTGCAGAGCAGGTGCTCAGCCCAGTCTTTAAAAGAAATTCTCTCTCTCTCTCTCTCTCTCTCTCTCTCTCTCTCTCTCTCTCTCTCTGTCTCTCTTCCCTCCCTCTCTCTGTCTTCATTTCTTGGAGGCTGCAACTGAATTGGGGAGCCCTGATGAAACACTCTCCAGCTCCTGTCTTTACTGCTTCTTCCACTCTCCATTCTCACTGCATCCATATCGACTCTGTATGTCCTTTTCTAAGGAGCCTTAACAGCATGAAAACCTCCAAATTCTCTTGCTGTCTCCTGTGGGAGGTTTTAAGCGTTGCTGAGATTTGATCTATACACCTTCTGTCTCTCTCTCGTTTTTGAACTAAGTGTGTCTGTATCAGCGTGAGCTGCCCCAGGGTGGCAATTGGGGAACACATGCAGGTTCCCATACCCCAGGGTGCCGCCCTTTAGGCGCATTGTAGTTTTGCTCTTGCAGTGGTGGAATGAAAAGGAAGGGATTCCTGTGCGCTCACAGAGGCTGAGGGTGAGCTGGGTCTTTAAGGCCTCCAGGGAAACTGAAGACCTTGATCACTCATTGGACGGTGGTGCTGTCAATCCTTGGCTGCTGGCAAATGAGCTTAGAGTCGGTGCTGGAGGAAGTGGCCCCTCGTTGGCCCTTCTAAGTTTCGCCTCCCGTCACCAGCCAATCAAACTCTTTCCCACCCTGTGCGCAGTGGCCTGGGCCCAGTCTCGCCGGGGCGCTCGGCGGGCAGGCCGTCTGCTCTTCCTGTAGCGGGGCTCCCAGAGGCATTTTCTCCGACTCTGGTGCCCTGGGCAGCTGGCTTCTCTGCAGCCCCCTCCCCGTCCCGGAGGCCCCGCTACCAACAGTGTCCCCTCCCTCAGCGACACCCAGCCCGGTGGCCGCCATCTTCCCCGTGGTCATCACTGCAGCCCGATCCGTGTGTGGCGTGTCCCTCCTGCCATGTCTGACACCGAGGAGCGTGGGCCGATCCCAGGTGGCCAGGACAGAGCTGGAGGCGGGGCGGGTGGCGACCCCAGTCCCCTCGGGGTCCGTGCCTCCCCTTCGGGAGGGATGGATGGAGTCGAGGGGGACGCAGCCCTTCTGACTTCCCTGGGGCTCTCCAGAGCCCTTGACGGGGAGGATGGTGGGCAGGAGGCCGCCCAGGCCGCAGTGGAAGAAGAATGGGATGCAGAGCTGGTGGAGGAGGAGGAGGAGGATGAAGAGCTTGAATTAGACATCGAGGACCAGGAGGAGGCTGAGTACCAGTCAGAATAGGGGGAGGAAACTGAGGAAGAGGTCGAGGAGGAGGAAGAGACAGAAGAGGAGGACGAGCATGGGCAGGGAGACGCGGGAGTGGTCGCGGGCCATGGGGCGCCCGCGGCGCAGTTTCAGCCCCTGCGCCGGGATGTGGCCCATTGCCTTGTGCCCCACGGCCACTACCACGTCCGTGTCGTGGCCAGGCCCCACGGCGAATTCGTGATGGTCAGTCACTGCTCGCAACGGCCCTCGGACCCTGCAGAGGATGCCGCGACTCCTCAGGGTCAGGAAGACCTAGGAGAGACAGGTGAGATCTGGGGGGGGCAAGTACCAGGCAGAGGGCCCCCCGCCCTGGGAGCTGCGGGAACCTGCAGAGGGGGCGGCATCCCAGAAGGCAGAGGAACCTGCGGCGGCGGTAGTGGAGGCTGAGTTGTGGGTGTGCGAGGTCCTGGCTGATGCCTCCGAGTCCTGGGAGGCTGGGGCGTGTGGACCCGACGACGGGGCCGAGGCTGGCGAGGGGCGGCCCAGTCCCCTGTCCCTTGCAGCCCCTGACTGGGCATCGGCCTCAAAGGCAGGGTGCACTCAGCGCTGGCCTCTGGCGGTTAAGCAGCGGGTCAAAGCTCTCAAAAACCTTCAGGCACGATATGCACAAGTAGAAGCCCAATTCTCTAAAGAACTTTAGGATCTTGAGAAAAAGTATGCTGCCTTCTGTGAACTGAAGGGCAAACGAATGGCGTACCTCACTTTTGGTTGACGGGCTTCTAAAAATGTTAAGATTCTTAGTAGGATGACCTGAGAAAATGATGAAATGGCACAGCGGCACTTTTCAGTGGTTGAGGAATCAATGAGGTTTGTGGTAGAATTTGTCTTGAAATGGGGTGAATGTTTTCCAGTGACGTTTTGGCAGAAACATACAAAATTGCTCTCAGGATCAAATGATTTCGATCCCTTCTCCAAAGGGCCAGAAATAATCAGCAGCACAGTGTGTGTGAGATCTCCTGGAAAGAGGGGGAAAATGTTGTGAAAACTGTCAAGCAGCAGAAGTGTGAGGGCCAAGGAAGTGCTGTATCAACCAGTAGGAACATGACCAGCGAGTCTTCTTATTTATTTATTTATTTTCTGACATATTTCTCTTCTCCAGATCCTCCTGAGAGCAGAGAACTAGATTCTGCTGCTGATTTTAAATCGGGAAATGTTTCCCACCACCTTGGGATGCCAAAGTCCGTATCATTCGACACTAAAGAAGAGAGTGAATATCATTATGAAAATGCTGAGGAAGAGAAAGAGGATGGAAATGAAAAAGCAGAAGAAGGACCGAAGCTGGATATGGTCTCAGCAGAGGGCAGCTCTGGAGAATACAAGGTATTATTGTATAGTGCAACCGGTCGTGACATATACCTGTTACTGACAGCTTTATGTTTTGTTTTGTTTACATCCTTAATCTATTTTTTGTTTATCTTTTTAACATCTTTATGGGAGTATAATTGCTTTACAGGGGTGTGTTAGTTTCTGCTTTATAACAAAGTGAATCACCTATAGTATACCTATATCCCCATTTCTCTTCCCACTTGCGTCTCCCTCCCACCCTCCCTATCCCACCCGTCTAGGTGGTCACAGAGCTCCGAGCTGATCTCCCTGTGCTACGCAGCTGCTTCCCACTAGCTATCTATCATGTTTTTATTTTTTTTTTTGTAAAGTAAATACAAAAATCTTGTTGCAATTTAGTTTTGGAAAAACAGTTTAATGTTAATAATGTACTTGTATTCTAGATGGTATGGAAAGAAGTGTGTTCTGAAATGTATTTCATTTACAGCCACAAGTCCATTGTCCTGGAGCTTTAAGTCTACTGCAGATGGGAAATTTATCAGAACTGGAAATAGAGACCTATATTTTTTTAGGGGTCTAAAATATAGAGACCTATAGTTTTAGAGACTGGTCACCAGGAGAAGCAGCTAAAGCGACTAAGCTGTGCACTAGCTGTACCTTCATCACCTGGCCACAGAAATGAAGTCTCTTGGAATAGCAATGCCTTTGAGACGGTGACTCCTTACAAAGTAGTAAAAAGTTAAGGATTTCAAATAAGACTGCATTTCATGAGTAATTCACAAATATTAGTTCAATTTAGATGTTTTATTCAAAAGGAAAGAAAATTAGCCACAGTATTATTATTGGCTATCACTGAGTTGGTAATTCAATCGTAGTTTCTCTTTCTGCTACCCATTCATCTTTTCCTTTCTCTCTCTCATCTCTCTCTCTCTCTCAGTATCACACTCTTTCTTTCTCCCTTTCTTAATTTTCACACCTGTGGATGTTTGATAACAGCCTCATTCTCATTATACAAATACGGAAACTGAAGGTCTGGGATTATAAGGGATTTATGATTTGGTAAGGAGCATAGGCTCTTAAGGTGGAAAGACATTTAAATCACAGAGAGGCCTTTCAAGAAAAAAACTAACATATATAGTGGTTGGCAAGAGAGAGATGTGGTTGGTGTGATGAAATGATGTGCACCCTGACAACCAAGGGTCTGGGTTACAAGAAGAAAACATTTTGTTTTCTCCTTGGAGAGCCAGGAGATGTACATAGTATTGACTCATATTTAGAAAGTCCCTGGTGCATGTTATTGGTGTACAATTGTTAATTGACTCCTATCCCATCCTACAGTTGGAAGACATAAAAAGAAGTGGACAGCGAAAGAAAAGAAGAATTTGTCCTTCACGGAGATTCTAGTTTTCATTAGCCCACAACACAGATTTTGTTTCAAAGTTCAACATCCCAAAATGATATTAACTGCTATCTGACTTTATTCTTACCTTTTACATATAAATTTGACAGTATTGTTCACATTGAAAATAAAAGCTTGTTTCACATGAATAAGCTGCAGAGGTTTATTTTTTTAACATAAATAACACTGACTCCAATGTATCTTTGTTCTATTTATTTCGGCCCACCTTACTGTCATTGAAAGGGATTTCTTTCAAGTATTTGGTAAGCCTGTTTGACATCCTTTTATAGCAGCCTCAAATAAAATATTAGATTATAAACAACTTGTGTGATGATAGAGATGGTGGCCCAGCCTCTAGTATATGTTATTAAAAGAAACTGATGGATGACCTAGCTTGCCTGGGGACCAGATGGTGCTATTGGCCTGCCATGGAGCAGCAGCATCAGCATCAGCATCAGCATCAACTGGGAACTTGTTTGAAATGCAAATTCTCAGACCCTGCCCCAGACCTACTGGATTGGATATTCTGAAGGTAGGCTGCTAGCCATCAGGTTTTTACAAGTCCTCCAAGTGCTACTGAAGCACACTAAAGTTTGAGAACCACTGCTTTAGAGCAGTGGGGGAAACGTTTAACTACACCTACAGTAGAACTAGCCTTAATTCACTGACTTGGTACTATTGCAAGTAAACTGAACAGGATGGTAAGATCTGTACTGAGGAAGGTACTAGAATTCTCAGGGGCCTGAGACACAAAGACCTCCCGGAGGGAGGTGTTAGTTTCCTAGGTTTACCGTAACAAATTACCACAAAGCAGGTGGCTTAAAACAACCGAAATTTATTCTCTCGCAGTTCTGGAGGCTAGGAAGCCCAAAGTCAGGGTGCCAGCATGGTGGAGTTCTTGGTGAGGGCCCTCGTTTTGGCTTGAAGATAGCCGCCTTCTTCCTGTGGCTTCACGTTGGGGTGGTGGGAGGAGAGTACCATCTATGGTCTCTTCCTGTAAGGGCAATAATCCCAATGTGTGGACCCCAGCCTCCTGACCTTACCAAAACTGAATGACCTACCAAAGACCCAGTCTCCAAATACCATCTCCTGGGGGTGGGGTGGGGCTGGGGACGGGCTTCTCGTATGAATTTGGGAGGCAAGGGGTGTGCAGAATCCAGTGCAGAGCAGGTGCTCAGCCCAGTCTTTAAAAGAAATTCTCTCTCTCTCTCTCTCTCTCTCTCTCTCTCTCTCTCTCTCTCTCTCTCTGTCTCTCTTCCCTCCCTCTCTCTGTCTTCATTTCTTGGAGGCTGCAACTGAATTGGGGAGCCCTGATGAAACACTCTCCAGCTCCTGTCTTTACTGCTTCTTCCACTCTCCATTCTCACTGCATCCATATCGACTCTGTATGTCCTTTTCTAAGGAGCCTTAACAGCATTAAAACCTCCAAATTCTCTTGCTGTCTCCTGTGGGAGGTTTTAAGCGTTGCTGAGATTTGATCTATACACCTTCTGTCTCTCTCTCGTTTTTGAACTAAGTGTGTCTGTATCAGCGTGAGCTGCCCCAGGGTGGCAATTGGGGAACACATGCAGGTTCCCATACCCCAGGGTGCCGCCCTTTAGGCGCATTGTAGTTTTGCTCTTGCAGTGGTGGAATGAAAAGGAAGGGATTCCTGTGCGCTCACAGAGGCTGAGGGTGAGCTGGGTCTTTAAGGCCTCCAAGGAAACTGAAGACCTTGATCACTCATTGGACGGTGGTGCTGTCAATCCTTGGCTGCTGGCAAATGAGCTTAGAGTCGGTGCTGGAGGAAGTGGCCCCTCGTTGGCCCTTCTAAGTTTCGCCTCCCGTCACCAGCCAATCAAACTCTTTCCCACCCTGTGCGCAGTGGCCTGGGCCCAGTCTCGCCGGGGCGCTCGGCGGGCAGGCCGTCTGCTCTTCCTGTAGCGGGGCTCCCAGAGGCATTTTCTCCGACTCTGCTGCCCTGGGCAGCTGGCTTCTCTGCAGCCCCCACCCCGTCCCGGAGACCCCGCTACCAACAGTGTCCCCTCCCTCAGCGACACCCAGCCCGGTGGCCGCCATCTTCCCCGTGGTCATCACTGCAGCCCGATCCGTGTGTGGCGTGTCCCTCCTGCCATGTCTGACACCGAGGAGCGTGGGCCGATCCCAGGTGGCCAGGACAGAGCTGGAGGCGGGGCGGGTGGCGACCCCAGTCCCCTCGGGGTCCGTGCCTCCCCTTCGGGAGGGATGGATGGAGTCGAGGGGGACGCAGCCCTTCTGACTTCCCTGGGGCTCTCCAGAGCCCTTGACGGGGAGGATGGTGGGCAGGAGGCCGCCCAGGCCGCAGTGGAAGAAGAATGGGATGCAGAGCTGGTGGAGGAGGAGGAGGAGGACGAAGAGCTTGAATTAGACATCGAGGACCAGGAGGAGGCTGAGTACCAGTCAGAATAGGGGGAGGAAACTGAGGAAGAGGTCGAGGAGGAGGAAGAGACAGAAGAGGAGGACGAGCATGGGCAGGGAGACGCGGGAGTGGTCGCGGGCCATGGGGCGCCCGCGGCGCAGTTTCAGCCCCTGCGCCGGGATGTGGCCCATTGCCTTGTGCCCCACGGCCACTACCACGTCCGTGTCGTGGCCAGGCCCCACGGCGAATTCGTGATGGTCAGTCGCTGCTCGCGACGGCCCTCGGACCCTGCAGAGGATGCCGCGACTCCTCAGGGTCAGGAAGACCTAGGAGAGACAGGTGAGATCTGGGGGGGCAAGTACCAGGCAGAGGGCCCCCCGCCCTGGGAGCTGCGGGAACCTGCAGAGGGGGCGGCATCCCAGAAGGCAGAGGAACCTGCGGCGGCGGTAGTGGAGGCTGAGTTGTGGGTGTGCGAGGTCCTGGCTGATGCCTCCGAGTCCTGGGAGGCTGGGGCGTGTGGACCCGACGACGGGGCCGAGGCTGGCGAGGGGCGGCCCAGTCCCCTGTCCCTTGCAGCCCCTGACTGGGCATCGGCCTCAAAGGCAGGGTGCACTCAGCGCTGGCCTCTGGTGGTTAAGCAGCGGGTCAAAGCTCTCAAAAACCTTCAGGCACGATATGCACAAGTAGAAGCCCAATTCTCTAAAGAACTTTAGGATCTTGAGAAAAAGTATGCTGCCTTCTGTGAACTGAAGGGCAAACGAATGGCGTACCTCACTTTTGGTTGACGGGCTTCTAAAAATGTTAAGATTCTTAGTAGGATGACCTGAGAAAATGATGAAATGGCACAGCGGCACTTTTCAGTGGTTGAGGAATCAATGAGGTTTGCGGTAGAATTTGTCTTGAAATGGGGTGAATGTTTTCCAGTGACGTTTTGGCAGAAACATACAAAATTGCTCTCAGGATCAAATGATTTCGATCCCTTCTCCAAAGGGCCAGAAATAATCAGCAGCACAGTGTGTGTGAGATCTCCTGGAAAGAGGGGGAAAATGTTGTGAAAACTGTCAAGCAGCAGAAGTGTGAGGGCCAAGGAAGTGCTGTATCAACCAGTAGGAACATGACCAGCGAGTCTTCTTATTTATTTATTTATTTTCTGACATATTTCTCTTCTCCAGATCCTCCTGAGAGCAGAGAACAAGATTCTGCTGCTGATTTTAAATCGGGAAATGTTTCCCACCACCTTGGGATGCCAAAGTCTGTATCATTCGACACTAAAGAAGAGAGTGAATATCATTATGAAAATGCTGAGGAAGAGAAAGAGGATGGAAATGAAAAAGCAGAAGAAGGACCGAAGCTGGATATGGTCTCAGCAGAGGGCAGCTCTGGAGAATACAAGGTATTATTGTATAGTGCAACCGGTCCTGACATATACCTGTTACTGACAGCTTTATGTTTTGTTTTGTTTACATCCTTAATCTATTTTTTGTTTATCTTTTTAACATCTTTATGGGAGTATAATTGCTTTACAGGGGTGTGTTAGTTTCTGCTTTATAACAACGTGAATCACCTATAGTATACCTATATCCCCATTTCTCTTCCCACTTGCGTCTCCCTCCCACCCTCCCTATCCCACCCGTCTACGTGGTCACAGAGCTCCGCGCTGATCTCCCTGTGCTACACAGCTGCTTCCCACTGGCTATCTATCATGTTTTTATTTTTTATTTTTGTAAAGTAAATAAGAAAAAAATTGTTGAAATTTAGTTTTGGAAAAACAGTTTAATGTTAATAATGTACTTGTATTCTAGATGGTATGGAAAGAAGTGTGTTCTGAAATGTATTTCATTTACAGCCACAAGTCCATTGTCCTGGAGCTTTAAGTCTACTGCAGATGGGAAATTTATCAGACCTGGAAATAGAGACCTATATTTTTTTAGAGGTCTAAAATATAGAGACCTATAGTTTTAGAGACTGGTCACCAGGAGAAGCAGCTAAAGCGACTAAGCTGTGCACTAGCTGTACCTTCATCACCTGGCCACAGAAATGAAGTCTCTTGGAATAGCAATGCCTTTGAGACGGTGACTCCTTACAAAGTAGTAAAAAGTTAAGGATTTCAAATAAGACTGCATTTCATGAGTAATTCACAAATATTAGTTCAATTTAGATGTTTTATTCAAAAGGAAAGAAAATTAGCCACAGTATTATTATTGGCTATCACTGAGTTGGTAATTCAATCGTAGTTTCTCTTTCTGCTACCCATTCATCTTTTCCTTTCTCTCATCTCTCTCTCTCTCAGTATCACACTCTTTCTTTCTCCCTTTCTTAATTTTCACACCTGTGGATGTTTGATAACAGCCTCATTCTCATTATACAGATACGGAAACTGAAGGTCTGGGATTATAAGGGATTTATGATTTGGTAAGGAGCATAGGCTCTTAAGGTGGAAAGACATTTAAATCACAGAGAGGCCTTTCAAGAAAAAAAACTAACATATATAGTGGTTGGCAAGAGAGAGATGTGGTTGGTGTGATGAAATGATGTGCACCCTGACAACCAAGGGTCTGGGTTACAAGAAGAAAACATTTTGTTTTCTCCTTGGAGAGCCAGGAGATGTACATAGTATTGACTCATATTTAGAAAGTCCCTGGTGCATGTTATTGGTGTACAATTGTTAATTGACTCTTATCCCATCCTACAGTTGGAAGACATAAAAAGAAGTGGACAGCGAAAGAAAAGAAGAATTTGTCCTTCACGGAGATTCTAGTTTTCATTAGCCCACAACACAGATTTTGTTTCAAAGTTCAACATCCCAAAATGATATTAACTGCTATCTGACTTTATTCTTACCTTTTACATATAAATTTGACAGTATTGTTCACATTGAAAATAAAAGCTTGTTTGACATGAAGAAGCTGCAGAGGTTTTTTTTTTAACATAAATAACACTGACTCCAATGTATCTTTGTTCTATTTATTTCGGCCCACCTTACTGTCATTGAAAGGGATTTCTTTCAAGTATTTGGTAAGCTTGTTTGACATCCTTTTATAGCAGCCTCAAATAAATTAAAATATTAGATTATAAACAACTTGTGTGATGATAGAGATGGTGGCCCAGCCTCTAGTATATGTTATTGAAAGAAACTGATGGATGACCTAGCTTGCCTGGGGACCAGATGGTGCTATTGGCCTGCCATGGAGCATCAGCATCAGCATCAGCATCAGCATCAACTGGGAACTTGTTTGAAATGCAAATTCTCAGACCCTGCCCCAGACCTACTGGATTGGATATTCTGAAGGTAGGCTGCTAGCCATCAGGTTTTTACAAGTCCTCCAAGTGCTACTGAAGCACACTAAAGTTTGAGAACCACTGCTTTAGAGCAGTGGGGGAAACGTTTAACTACACCTACAGTAGAACTAGCCTTAATTCACTGACTTGGTACTATTGCAGGTAAACTGAACAGGATGGTAAGATCTGGACTGAGGAAGGTACTAGAATTCTCAGGGGCCTGAGACACAAAGACCTCCCGGAGGGAGGTGTTAGTTTCCTAGGTTTACTGTAACAAATTACCACAAAGCAGGTGGCTTAAAACAACCGAAATTTATTCTCTCGCAGTTCTGGAGGCTAGGAAGCCCAAAGTCAGGGTGCCAGCATGGTGGAGTTCTTGGTGAGGGCCCTCGTTTTGGCTTGAAGATAGCCGCCTTCTTCCTGTGGCTTCACGTTGGGGTGGTGGGAGGAGAGTACCATCTATGGTCTCTTCCTGTAAGGGCAATAATCCCAATGTGTGGACCCCAGCCTCCTGACCTTACCAAAACTGAATGACCTACCAAAGACCCAGTCTCCAAATACCATCTCCTGGGGGTGGGGTGGGGCTGGGGACAGGCTTCTCGTATGAATTTGGGAGGCAAGGGGTGTGCAGAATCCAGTGCAGAGCAGCTGCTCAGCCCAGTCTTTAAAAGAAATTCTCTCTGTCTCTCTCTCTCTCTCTCTCTCTCTCTCTCTCTCTCTCTCTCTCTCTGTCTCTCTTCCCTCCCTCTCTCTGTCTTCATTTCTTGGAGGCTGCAACTGAATTGGGGAGCCCTGATGAAACACTCTCCAGCTCCTCTCTTTACTGCTTCTTCCACTCTCCATTCTCACTGCATCCATATCGACTCTGTATGTCCTTTTCTAAGGAGCCTTAACAGCATTAAAACCTCCAAATTCTCTTGCTGTCTCCTGTGGGAGGTTTTAAGCGTTGCTGAGATTTGATCTATACACCTTCTGTCTCTCTCTCGTTTTTGAACTAAGTGTGTCTGTATCAGCGTGAGCTGCCCCAGGGTGGCAATTGGGGAACACATGCAGGTTCCCATACCCCAGGGCGCCGCCCTTTAGGCGCATTGTAGTTTTGCTCTTGCAGTGGTGGAATGAAAAGGAAGGGATTCCTGTGCGCTCACAGAGGCTGAGGGTGAGCTGGGTCTTTAAGGCCTCCAGGGAAACTGAAGACCTTGATCACTCATTGGACGGTGGTGCTGTCAATCCTTGGCTGCTGGCAAATGAGCTTAGAGTCGGTGCTGGAGGAAGTGGCCCCTCGTTGGCCCTTCTAAGTTTCGCCTCCCGTCACCAGCCAATCAAGCTCTTTCCCACCCTTTGCGCAGTGGCCTGGGCCCAGTCTCGCCGGGGCGCTCGGCGGGCAGGCCGTCCGCTCTTCCTGTAGCGGGGCTCCGAGAGGCATTTTCTCCGACTCTGGTGCCCTGGGCAGCCGGCTTCTCTGCAGCCCCCACCCCGTTCCGGAGGCCCCGCTGCCAACAGCGTCCCCTCCCTCAGCGACACCCAGCCCGGTGGCCGCCATCTTCCCCGTGGTCATCACTGCAGCCCGATCCGTGTGTGGCGTGTCCCTCCTGCCATGTCTGACACCGAGGAGCGTGGGCCGATCCCAGGTTGCCAGGACAGAGCTGGAGGCGGGGCGGGTGGCGACCCCAGTCCCCTCGGGGTCCGTGCCTCCCCTTCGGGAGGGATGGATGGAGTCGAGGGGGACGCAGCCCTTCTGACTTCCCTGGGGCTCTCCAGAGCCCTTGACGGGGAGGATGGTGGGCAGGAGGCCGCCCAGGCCGCAGTGGAAGAAGACTGGGATGCAGAGCTGGTGGAGGAGGAGGAGGAGGACGAAGAGCTTGAATTAGACATCGAGGACCAGGAGGAGGCTGAGTACCAGTCAGAATAGGGGGAGGAAACTGAGGAAGAGGTCGAGGAGGAGGAAGAGACAGAAGAGGAGGACGAGCATGGGCAGGGAGACGCGGGAGTGGTCGCGGGCCATGGGGCGCCCGCGGCGCAGTTTCAGCCCCTGCGCCGGGATGTGGCCCATTGCCTTGTGCCCCACGGCCACTACCACGTCCGTGTCGTGGCCAGGCCCCACGGCGAATTCGTGATGGTCAGTCGCTGCTCGCGACGGCCCTCGGACCCTGAAGAGGATGCCGCGCCTCCTCATGGTCAGGAAGACCTGGGAGAGACAGGTGAGGTCTGGGGGGGCGAGTACCAGGCAGAGGGCCCCCCGCCCTGGGAGCTGCAGGAACCTGCAGAGGGGGCGGCATCCCAGAAGGCAGAGGAACCTGCGGCGGCGGTAGTGGAGGCCGAGTTGTGGGCGTGCGAGTTCCTGGCTGATGCCTCCGAGTCCTGGGAGGCTGGGGCATGTGGACCCGACGACGGGGCCGAGGCTGGCGAGGGGCGGCCCAGTCCCCTGTCCCTTGCAGCCCCTGACTGGGCATCGGCCTCAAAGGCAGGGTGCACTCAGCGCTGGCCTCTGGCGGTTAAGCAGCGGGTCAAAGCTCTCAAAAACCTTCAGGCACGATAAGCACAAGTAGAAGCCCAATTCTCTAAAGAACTTTAGGATCTTGAGAAAAAGTATGCTGCCTTCTATGAACTGAAGGGCAAACGAATGGCATACCTCACTTTTGGTTGACGGGCTTCTAAAAATGTTAAGATTCTTAATCGGATGACCTGAGAAAATGATGAAATGGCACAGGGGCACTTTTCAGTGGTTGAGGAATCAATGAGGTTTGCGGTAGAATTTGTCTTGAAATGGGGTGAACATTTTCCAGTGACGTTCTGGCAGAAACGTACAAAATTGCTCTCAGGATCAAATGATTTCGATCCCTTCTCCAAAGGGCCAGAAATAATCAGCAGCACAGTGTGTGTGAGATCTCCTGGAAAGAGGGGGAAAATGTTGTGAAAACTGTCAAGCAGCAGAAGTGTGAGGGCCAAGGAAGTGCTGTATCAACCAGTAGGAACATGACCAGCGAGTCTTCTTATTTATTTATTTATTTTCTGACATATTTCTCTTCTCCAGATCCTCCTGAGAGCAGAGAACTAGATTCTGCTGCTGATTTTAAATCGGGAAATGTTTCCCACCACCTTGGGATGCCAAAGTCCGTATCATTCGACACTAAAGAAGAGAGTGAATATCACTATGAAAATGCTGAGGAAGAGAAAGAGGATGGAAATGAAAAAGCAGAAGAAGGACCAAAGCTGGATATGGTCTCAGCAGAGGGCAGCTCTGGAGAATACAAGGTATCATTGTATAGTGCAACCGGTCCTGACATATACCTGTTACTGACAGCTTTATGTTTTGTTTTGTTTACATCCTTAATCTATTATTTGTTTATCTTTTTAACATCTTTATGGGAGTATAATTGCTTTACAGGGGTGTGTTAGTTTCTGCTTTATAACAAAGTGAATCACCTATAGTATACCTATATCCCCATTTCTCTTCCCACTTGCGTCTCCCTCCCACCCTCCCTATCCCACCCGTCTAGGTGGTCACAGAGCTCCGAGCTGATCTCCCTGTGCTACGCAGCTGCTTCCCACTAGCTATCTATCATGTTTTTATTTTTTTTTGTAAAGTAAATAAGAAAAAAATTGTTGAAATTTAGTTTTGGAAAAACAGTTTAATGTTAATAATGTACTTGTATTCTAGATGGTATGGAAAGAAGTGTGTTCTGAAATGTATTTCATTTACAGCCACAAGTCCATTGTCCTGGAGCTTTAAGTCTACTGCAGATGGGAAATTTATCAGACCTGGAAATAGAGACCTATATTTTTTTAGAGGTCTAAAATATAGAGACCTATAGTTTTAGAGACTGGTCACCAGGAGAAGCAGCTAAAGCGACTAAGCTGTGCACTAGCTGTACCTTCATCACCTGGCCACAGAAATGAAGTCTCTTGGAATAGCAATGCCTTTGAGACGGTGACTCCTTACAAAGTAGTAAAAAGTTAAGGATTTCAAATAAGACTGCATTTCATGAGTAATTCACAAATATTAGTTCAATTTAGATGTTTTATTCAAAAGGAAAGAAAATTAGCCACAGTATTATTATTGGCTATCACTGAGTTGGTAATTCAATCGTAGTTTCTCTTTCTGCTACCCATTCATCTTTTCCTTTCTCTCTCTCATCTCTCTCTCTCTCTCAGTATCACACTCTTTCTTTCTCCCTTTCTTAATTTTCACACCTGTGGATGTTTGATAACAGCCTCATTCTCATTATACAGATACGGAAACTGAAGGTCTGGGATTATAAGGGATTTATGATTTGGTAAGGAGCATAGGCTCTTCAGGTGGAAAGACATTTAAATCACAGAGAGGCCTTTCAAGAAAAAAACTAACATATATAGTGGTTGGCAAGAGAGAGATGTGGTTGGTGTGATGAAATGATGTGCACCCTGACAACCAAGGGTCAGGGTTACAAGAAGAAAACATTTTGTTTTCTCCTTGGAGAGCCAGGAGATGTACATAGTATTGACTCATATTTAGAAAGTCCCTGGTGCATGTTATTGGTGTACAATTGTTAATTGACTCTTATCCCATCCTACAGTTGGAAGACATAAAAAGAAGTGGACAGCGAAAGAAAAGAAGAATTTGTCCTTCACGGAGATTCTAGTTTTCATTAGCCCACAACACAGATTTTGTTTCAAAGTTCAACATCCCAAAATGATATTAACTGCTATCTGACTTTATTCTTACCTTTTACATATAAATTTGACAGTATTGTTCACATTGAAAATAAAAGCTTGTTTGACATGAATAAGCTGCAGAGGTTTATTTTTTTAACATAAATAACACTGACTCCAATGTATCTTTGTTCTATTTATTTCGGCCCACCTTACTGTCATTGAAAGGGATTTCTTTCAAGTATTTGGTAAGCCTGTTTGACATCCTTTTATAGCAGCCTCAAATAAATTAAAATATTAGATTATAAACAACTTGTGTGATGATAGAGATGGTGGCCCAGCCTCTAGTATATGTTATTGAAAGAAACTGATGGATGACCTAGCTTGCCTGGGGACCAGATGGTGCTATTGGCCTGCCATGGAGCATCAGCATCAGCATCAGCATCAGCATCAACTGGGAACTTGTTTGAAATGCAAATTCTCAGACCCTGCCCCAGACCTACTGGATTGGATATTCTGAAGGTAGGCTGCTAGCCATCAGGTTTTTACAAGTCCTCCAAGTGCTACTGAAGCACACTAAAGTTTGAGAACCACTGCTTTAGAGCAGTGGGGGAAACGTTTAACTACACCTACAGTAGAACTAGCCTTAATTCACTGACTTGGTACTATTGCAGGTAAACTGAACAGGATGGTAAGATCTGGACTGAGGAAGGTACTAGAATTCTCAGGGGCCTGAGACACAAAGACCTCCCGGATGGAGGTGTTAGGTTCCTAGGTTTACCGTAACAAATTACCACAAAGCAGGTGGCTTAAAACAACCGAAATTTATTCTCTCACAGTTCTGGAGGCTAGGAAGCCCAAAGTCAGGGTGCCAGCATGGTGGAGTTCTTGGTGAGGGCCCTCGTTTTGGCTTGAAGATAGCCGCCTTCTTCCTGTGGCTTCACGTTGGGGTGGTGGGAGGAGAGTACCATCTATGGTCTCTTCCTGTAAGGGCAATAATCCCAATGTGTGGACCCCAGCCTCCTGACCTTACCAAAACTGAATGACCTACCAAAGACCCAGTCTCCAAATACCATCTCCTGGGGGTGGGGTGGGGCTGTGGACGGGCTTCTCGTATGAATTTGGGAGGCAAGGGGTGTGCACAATCCAGTGCAGAGCAGGTGCTCAGCCCAGTCTTTAAAAGAAATTCTCTCTCTCTCTCTCTCTCTCTCTCTCTCTCTCTCTCTCTCTCTCTCTCTGTCTGTCTCTCTTCCCTCCCTCTCTCTGTCTTCATTTCTTGGAGGCTGCAACTGAATTGGGGAGCCCTGATGAAACACTCTCCAGCTCCTGTCTTTACTGCTTCTTCCACTCTCCATTCTCACTGCATCCATATCGACTCTGTATGTCCTTTTCTAAGGAGCCTTAACAGCAATAAAACCTCCAAATTCTCTTGCTGTCTCCTGTGGGAGGTTTTAAGCGTTGCTGAGATTTGATCTATACACCTTCTGCCTCTCTCTCGTTTTTGAACTAAGTGTGTCTGTATCAGCGTGAGCTGCCCCAGGGTGGCAATTGGGGAACACATGCAGGTTCCCATACCCCAGGGCGCCGCCCTTTAGACGCATTGTAGTTTTGCTCTTGCAGTGGTGGAATGAAAAGGAAGGGATTCCTGTGCGCTCACAGAGGCTGAGGGTGAGCTGGGCCTTTAAGGCCTCCAGGGAAACTGAAGACCTTGATCACTCATTGGACGGTGGTGCTGTCAATCCTTGGCTGCTGGCAAATGAACTTAGAGTCGGCGCTGTAGGAAGTGGCCCCTCGTTGGCCCTTCTAAGTTTCGCCTGCCGTCACCAGCCAATCAAGCTCTTGCCCACCCTGTGCGCAGTGGCCTGGGCCCAGTCTCGCCGGGGCGCTCGGCGGGCAGGCCGTCTGCTTTTCCCGAAGCGGCGCTCCCAGAGGCATTTTCTCCGACTCTGGTGCCCTGGGCAGCCGGCTTCTCTGCAGCCCCCCACCCCGTCCCGGAGGCCCCGCTGCCAACAGCGTCCCCTCCCTCAGCGACACCCAGCCCGGTGGCCGCCATCTTCCCCGTGGTCATCACTGCAGCCCGATCCGTGTGTGGCGTGTCCCTCCTGCCATGTCTGCCACCGAGGAGCGTGGGCCGATCCCAGGTGGCCAGGACAGAGCTGGAGGCCCGGTGGGTGGCGACCCCAGTCCCCTCGGGTTCCGTGCCTCCCCTTCGGGAGGGATGGATGGAGTCGAGGGGGACGCGGCCCTTCTGACTTCCCTGGGCCTCTCCAGAGCCCTTCACGGGGAGGATGGTGGGCAGGAGGCCGCCGAGGCCGCAGTGGAAGAAGACTGGGATGCAGAGCTGGTGGAGGAGGAGGAGGAGGAGGAAGAGCTTGAATTAGACATCGAGGACCAGGAGGAGGTTGAGTACCAGTCAGAAGAGGGGGAGGAAACTGAGGAAGAGGTCGAGGAGGAGGAAGAGACAGAAGAGGAGGACGAGCATGGGCAGGGAGGCGCGGGAGTGGTCGCGGGCCATGGGGCGCCCGCGGCGCAGTTTCAGTCCCTGCGCCGGGATGTGGCCCATTGCCTTGTGCCCCACGGCCACTACCACGTCCGTGTCGTGGCCAGGCCCCACGGCGAATTCGTGATGGTCAGTCGCTGCTCGCGACGGCCCTCGGACCCTGCAGAGGATGCCGCGCCTCTTCAGGGTCAGGAAGACCTGGGAGAGACAGGTGAGGTCTGGGGGGGCGAGTACCAGGCAGAGGGCCCCCGCCCTGGGAGCTGCAGGAACCTGCAGAGGGGGCGGCATCCCAGAAGGCAGAGGAACCTGCGGCGGCGGTAGTGGAGGCCGAGTTGTGGGCGTGCGAGGTCCTGGCTGATGCCTACGAGTCCTGGCAGGCTGGGGCGTGTGGACACGACGACGGGGCCGAGGCTGGCGAAGGGCGGCCCAGTCCCCTGCCCCTTGCAGCCCCTGACTAGGCATCGGCCTCAAAGGCAGGGTGCACTCAGCGCTGGCCTCTGGCAGTTAAGCAGTGGGTCAAAGCTCTCAAAAACCTTCAGGCACGATATGCACAAGTAGAAGCCCAATTCTCTAAAGAACTTTAGGATCTTCAGAAAAAGTATGCTGCCTTCTATGAACTGAAGGGCAAACGAATGGCGTACCTCACTTTTGGTTGACGGGCTTCTAAAAATGTTAAGATTCTTAATAGGATGACCTGAGAAAATGATGAAATGGCACAGGGGCACTTTTCAGTGGTTGAGGAATCAATGAGGTTTGCGGTAGAATTTGTCTTGAAATGGGGTGAACATTTTCCAGTGACGTTCTGGGAGAAACATACAAAATTGCTCTCAGGATCAAATGATTTCGATCCCTTCTCCAAAGGGCCAGAAATAATCAGCAGCACAGTGTGTGTGATGTCTCCTGGAAAGAGGGGGAAAATGTTGTGAAAACTGTCAAGCAGCAGAAGTGTGAGGGCCAAGGAAGTGCTGTATCAACCAGTAGGAACATGACCAGCGAGTCTTCTTATTTATTTATTTATTTTCTGACATATTTCTCTTCTCCAGATCCTCCTGAGAGCAGAGAACTAGATTCTGCTGCTGATTTTAAATTGGGAAATGTTTCCCACCACCTTGGGATGCCAAAGTCCGTATCATTCGACACTAAAGAAGAGAGTGAATATCATTATGAAAATGCTGAGGAAGAGAAAGAGGATGGAAATGAAAAAGCAGAAGAAGGACCGAAGCTGGATATGGTCTCAGCAGAGGGCAGCTCTGGAGAATACAAGGTATTATTGTATAGTGCAACCGGTCGTGACATATACCTGTTACTGACAGCTTTATGTTTTGTTTTGTTTACATCCTTAATCTATTTTTTGTTTATCTTTTTAACATCTTTATGGGAGTATAATTGCTTTACAGGGGTGTGTTAGTTTCTGCTTTATAACAAAGTGAATCACCTATAGTATACCTATATCCCCATTTCTCTTCCCACTTGCGTCTCCCTCCCACCCTCCCTATCCCACCCGTCTAGGTGGTCACAGAGCTCCGAGCTGATCTCCCTGTGCTACGCAGCTGCTTCCCACTAGCTATCTATCATGTTTTTATTTTTTTTTTGTAAAGTAAATAAGAAAAAAATTGTTGCAATTTAGTTTTGGAAAAACAGTTTAATGTTAATAATGTACTTGTATTCTAGATGGTATGGAAAGAAGTGTGTTCTGAAATGTATTTCATTTACAGCCACAAGTCCATTGTCCTGGAGCTTTAAGTCTACTGCAGATGGGAAATTTATCAGACCTGGAAATAGAGACCTATATTTTTTTAGAGGTCTAAAATATAGAGACCTATAGTTTTAGAGACTGGTCACCAGGAGAAGCAGCTAAAGCGACTAAGCTGTGCACTAGCTGTACCTTCATCACCTGGCCACAGAAATGAAGTCTCTTGGAATAGCAATGCCTTTGAGACGGTGACTCCTTACAAAGTAGTAAAAAGTTAAGGATTTCAAATAAGACTGCATTTCATGAGTAATTCACAAATATTAGTTCAATTTAGATGTTTTATTCAAAAGGAAAGAAAATTAGCCACAGTATTATTATTGGCTATCACTGAGTTGGTAATTCAATCCTAGTTTCTCTTTCCGCTACCCATTCATCTTTTCCTTTCTCTCTCTCATCTCTCTCTCTCTCTCAGTATCACACTCTTTCTTTCTCCCTTTCTTAAATTTCACACCTGTGGATGTTTGATAACAGCCTCATTCTCTTTATACAGATACGGAAACTGAAGGTCTGGGATTATAAGGGATTTATGATTTGGTAAGGAGCATAGGCTCTTAAGGTGGAAAGATATTTAAATCACAGAGAGGCCTTTCAAGAAAAAAACTAACATATATAGTGGTTGGCAAGAGAGAGATGTGGTTGGTGTGATGAAATGATGTGCACCCTGACAACCAAGGGTCTGCGTTACAAGGAGAAAACATTTTGTTTTCTCCTTGGAGAGCCAGGAGATGTACATAGTATTGACTCATATTTAGAAAGTCCCTGGTGCATGTTATTGGTGTACAATTGTTAATTGACTCTTATCCCATCCTACAGTTGGAAGACATAAAAAGAAGTGGACAGCGAAAGAAAAGAAGAATTTGTCCTTCACGGAGATTCTAGTTTTCATTAGCCCACAACACAGATTTTGTTTCAAATTTCAACATCCCAAAATGATATTAACTGCTATCTGACTTTTTCTTACTTTTTACATATAAAATTGACAGTATTGTTCACATTGAAAATAAAAGCTTGTTTGACATGAAGAAGCTGCAGAGGTTTTTTTTTTAACATAAATAACACTGACTCCAATGTATCTTTGTTCTATTTATTTCGGCCCACCTTACTGTCATTGAAAGGGATTTCTTTCAAGTATTTGGTAAGCCTGTTTGACATCCTTTTATAGCAGCCTCAAATAAATTAAAATATTAGATTATAAACAACTTGTGTGATGATAGAGATGGTGGCCCAGCCTCTAGTATATGTTATTGAAAGAAACTGATGGATGACCTAGCTTGCCTGGGGACCTGATGGTGCTATTGGCCTGCCATGGAGCAGCAGCATCAGCATCAGCATCAGCATCAACTGGGAACTTGTTTGAAATGCAAATTCTCAGACCCTGCCCCAGACCTACTGGATTGGATATTCTGAAGGTAGGCTGCTAGCCATCAGGTTTTTACAAGTCCTCCAAGTGCTACTGAAGCACACTAAAGTTTGAGAACCACTGCTTTAGAGCAGTGGGGGAAACGTTTAACTACACCTACAGTAGAACTAGCCTTAATTCACTGACTTGGTACTATTGCAGGTAAACTGAACAGGATGGTAAGATCTGGACTGAGGAAGGTACTAGAATTCTCAGGGGCCTGAGACACAAAGACCTCCCGGAGGCAGGTGCTAGTTTCCTAGGTTTACCATAACAAATTACCACAAAGCAGGTGGCTTAAAACAACCGAAATTTATTCTCTCACAGTTCTGGAGGCCAGAAGTCTGAGCGTAAAGTGTCAGCAGGGTTGGTTCCTTCTGGAGGCTCGGAGGAAGTATCTGTTCCATGCCTGTCTCCTAGTTTCTTGTGGTTTCTGTCAATCCTTGTCATCACTCGGCTTATAAATGCAGAATTCCAGTCTCTTTCTTCATGTTTACATACTGTTTTCCCCTGTGTCTCTGTTTCTGTGTTCTTTCTCTTCTTATAAGGACACCAGTCATATTGGATGAAGGGCCCACCCTAATCCAGTATGACCTCATCTGATCTTTATTACACCGGCAAATACCCTATTTTCAAATAAGGTCACATTTACAGGTTCCAGGGGTCAAGACTTCAACGTATCTTTTGCAGGGACACAATTCAGCTTATAACAAGGGGCAAAGTTTCAGTAGTGGAAGGGACAAATAGATGACAGAAAAACCTAGTTCCAACACGAGAAAAACATTATGATACCATGCACATATGAAGTTTAACAGCATGCAAAATTATTAGATTGGTTATAGATACATCTATTTGTAGTAAAAGGCATACATAGGAGTAATGCATGCATATGTAGTATGCAGAAAGGTGTGTATGAGAACAATAAACCTATTTAAGACAGTGGTTAAATCTATGGAAAAAGATGAAGAATTCAGTTGGGGAGGGGAATACTGGGTTTCGATCTTATTTGTAAGCTTACGTTTCTTAAGACGGCTGATGGTTGCATGGGCGTAGCTTTCTCTGTACCTTTGTCGAGGTCTGAACTATGTCCTAATTTAAAGAAAATTAAAAGAGGAAATGGGCGTAGTATCTGGAACTTCCTTAAGGGAAAAGAGTGAAGTGGTACTTGATCAGAGCAGACGATCAGAGAAGGGGAGGACCAGGGGTTTGAGGGCACAAAGCCTTATTGCTATATTTAGTTATGGCTGATTGAGAGCTTCCTAGTTAGCATCAATACATTTTCTGTTTTTCATGCTAGTTCCTCTCGTATCCTAGAGTAGATTAACATTATTTATTTATGTGTGTATCGCCCCAGCTCCCTAAAGTGGGAGCTTCTGACTTGTTCAGAACTTAAAGGCTTTTATTGATTTCTCTCTCCTAAAGCACTGTGTTTTCTGCTTCGTAGATGCTTGATAAACGTCTTAAAGTGAAGTGAGTGTAAGGTATCCACAACCCTTTCCCCTGTCAGTGGGGTTGACATTTAAAAATGCATTATCATGTAGTAACACAGAGTATTCCTCATGGCTAGAAGAACAACAGAAAAAGGCACGAGGCCTTTTGTCACCATTGTTTAATGAAAGAACAGTCCAAGTAGAAATTTATCCATGTACAGTCCCTCGAAAGTCCTCAAGTTGGTTTGCTTCTGTTTGGTACATGCCATGCCAGCAGGGTGTGTGTGTGTGTGTATTTCTGTGTTAATATAGTTAGCGTATTAACTATAGTTAATAGTTAATATTAAAGACCTTTACCTGGGCTTAAGAATTTTTGGAGGTTCACTTTATTTATCTATGATATTTTTTTTGGCCACATCGTGCAGCATGCAGGATATTAGATCCCCGACCAGGCCTAGAACCCGTGCCACCTGCTTTGAGAGCGCAGAGTCTTAAGCACTGGACCGCCAGGGAAGTCCCGGGAGGTTCACTTTAGACAAAAGCATGCACACCCCTTTTTGAGATAAGCCTTTTTTGGTGCATGCTCGGAGTCCATGTCCCTGCCCCTTACCAAGCTCCAGTTACCTAGGGCCCTGAATTTACTCCCTTGGTGGCCGCATGTCCCAAGCCCCAAGAAGCATGTGTGTTCCTTTTCACTGATTCTGTGCTTCTGAGGGCTGAGTTGCACTGTCAGTGTTATACTCTCAGGACTGAGAGATGTCTACGAGGTGATGGCCTTGTATACAGGTAACAGGACAAGTGGGCTACGTTATCCACATGTATGCACCTGAAGCCTCTCATGTTGAGGGAGGAAGCTCAGGCTTGCTTCTCTGAGGGTTTGCTATAGCTGTAAAATATCAGGTTTCTCTGAGTCTCTGAGAGACGGTCCCTAAATTAGGTCAGGGACAAATCCTGCGTTTCCTATTTTCCTGGGTGTTTGTGTTTTTTTCTGTATCCACATGTATAATATATGTTTTCAATGAGTCCTTCAGCCTTGAAAACTCTGTGCTTTTTCTAGAAAAAGACCTGTCTTGTTACTGTCTGCCTGGTCCAGGAAAGGTTAGGATGTTCTGATATTTTCCTTGGTTATGGCTCCATCTTCTGAACGGATTTGATCCAAAAATTCTGCTTTTATTCCACTACATGAGGTGACCATTGGGAGAAAAACAGAGGGGTAGGATGGGTGCCGGAGTTGGAAACAGTTTGATGTGCCAGTTATGTATATGCTAATGACACTAAAGTTAGTGATGAAGAATCACTTTTACTCTAAGCCACCTATTTTCAGATGCTTATAACTCCAAGGAATACAAATGAGTACACATTTACAAGTCTAACAGGGCAAGATTCTCAGACAATTGTGTTTTGTGAAATGTGGTATTATCCAGTCCTGTGAATCACATCATATAGTAGGATCCGTTTTGAGGCATAAAATATACATTTCTTAGAAGTCTGAGCAATGAATTATGTGTGTTTATAGATAAGGAATTGATTTCGTCCCCAAATCTATGAAGAAAATGAGTTTAAAATGATTCAAAGAGGCACCTAAAAGTTGGCTCTTCCCTCTCTCTGTTTGCCTCTGTCTCTCATCCAATTAGTTGTTTACTCTGTTGCCTTTCTCTCCATTTTCCTGCGTTATTTTAGACCGCATCACTTCCTGACAAATTTTATGAACTGTTTCATGTATACAGAAAATAATACAGCATATATGTAATGTATATCATAAAAATATGTAAACCTGTATACTCACCACCAAGCTTGAGAACTAGAACACGGCTAATGCCTTGGAAACCCACCTGTGCCCTTCCTGATTCATCCCCTCATTCCTTCCCAGAGGTAACCATGATCCTGACCTGGGATAATAATTCACATTTTTATACATTCACTGCAGAGGAATGTTCCCTTAAATAATGTTATATCTTTTCATTTTGGAGTTTATGTAAATCTAATTATACTAGATGTACTACTTGTCTTGCTCTTTCTCTACCCCCTCAATTTTGTGTTTGTGGTATTTATCCATGCTGATGTGTGCAAATGTAGTAATCATTTTTCATTGCTCTATAGTTATCCATCATATGAAAATTCCACAATTTGTCTATTTCCTGTTGATGGACATGTGGGTTGTTTCCACTTTTATGCTTTTGCAAATTATTTTGGGATGAACTTCCTCATTCATATCCCGCTATGCCCTTATACAAGAGTTTCTCTAGTTTCTCAGTTGAGAGCAATTTTCTGCAGTGCCCCATACGCCCCAGCCAGGGTGATATTTTATCATGTCTGGAAACGTTTTGGGTGTCATAATTGAGGGTGTGCTACTGGCATCTAGTGGGTGGAGGCCAAGGATACTGCTAAACATCCTACAATGCACAAGACAGTCCTCTACAACCCAGAATTATCTTTTCAAAATGTCAACAGTTGAGAAACCCTGATCTATGGTATAGGCCTAGACATGAAATTTCTGGGTCCTAGGTTCTGCCCAAGTTCAGTTTACTAGGTAGCACCAATTATCTTTCAAAACGGTTGTACTAGTTCATATTCCCAAGAGCAGGGGATGAGATTTCTATTTGCTCCACATTCTTGCCAACTCTTAGTATCATTACCTTCATTACTTCTTGCCTAAATTTTGCCCTAGACTCCTAACCTTTCTCCTACCTCTGTGTCTTTCCCCACAGATACA
Source organism: Mesoplodon densirostris (assembly GCF_025265405.1). NCBI lineage: Eukaryota > Metazoa > Chordata > Mammalia > Artiodactyla > Ziphiidae > Mesoplodon > Mesoplodon densirostris. Next base: position 45,402,672 of record NC_082681.1, on the reverse strand, counting down.
TGCTTCATATACTTGCTAAGTTAACCTTCCTAAAACCCAACTCTGACCATGCCAAATTCCTGTAAGAAAATTTTGATGACCCTACTGCATACACAATAAACTTGGCATTTAAGATGCACACAAAAGGGCCCAATATCTCTGTAGACCTAGTAATACCAACTTATTAGGTGGTTTCCAAATAAGCCCTGCCCTTTCTCTGCTCTCTGCAGCATGTGTGTTGTTGAAGACATACCCTTTCTTACGTCTGTTCTACATTCATTTCTATGTCCATTTATTCAGCCCGTCATTAATTCTTTTTAATTTACTCAGCATTTGTCTTTCTCTGGCTCACTTATTTCCCTTCACATAACACCCTCCAAGTCCATCCATGTTGCTGCCGATGGCAAAATTCTTTTTTATGGCTGATTAGTATTTCTTTGTATATATACCTGACATCTTCTTTGTCCATTCATCCGTTGAAAGACACAGATTGCTTCCATACACTGGCAATTGTAAATGACACTGCTATGAATATTGGGGTGCATGCATGTTTTTGAATTCATGTTTTTGATTTTTACAGATTGATGCCCAGCAGTGGAATTGTTGGGTCATATGGTAGTTCTATTTTTAGTTTTCTGAGAAATATCCATACTGTTTTCCACAGTGGCTGCAACAGTTTACACTCCCACGAAACTGTGTAGGATGGTTCCCTTTTCTCCACATCCTCGCCAAAATTTGTTATGTGTGTCCTTTGGTGAGGTGATGTCTCATTGTGATTTTGATTTGCATTTCCCTGATGATTAGTGATGTTGAACATGTATGCATGTGCCTGTTGGCCATCTGCATTTCCCCAGAGACAGCAGTGGAGACTTCATTCTTAAGGCTACAAGAAGCCATCAAGGGGCTCTAATTTGGGAAATAATTTGTGTTTTAGAAATGTCACTCTGAAAGCAATGTGAAGAAAGGATCAGAGAGGAGCAAGAATGGAGTGCTCATTGTAGCAGTGATTTATTTTAGAGATGCTGAAGTCCTAGACTAAGGTAGGGGTATTGAAAGCACATGAAGAAGTGTATAGAACTGAAAGTCAACAGTTGATTGGCTATGGGTGATAACTGGATGTAGAGATACAGAAGGTGTTATAAGCGTAGAAGAATAAGCGGTGGTAGAAGTATTGAGAACTTAGTATGCCAGAGTTGGAGCAGGAAAAGAAGGAAAAGAGGAGAAACCCCAGGGAATTCCCTGGCGGTCCAGTGGTTTGGACTCGGCAGTGGCTGGGGGCCCGGGTTCGATCCCGGGTTGGGGAACTAAGATCCCAGCAAGCTGTGCGGCTGGTCCAGAAAAAAAATAGGGAGAACCCCAAAGCAAATGAATAGTGATAGCAGGGAGAGACAGAAGAGGGAGAGTGCAGATGGGCAGAAAATAGAGAGGCCAAGGAATAGGAGGGCTCAGTGAGATAAAAGAACACGTGTAGAGAGAGTGGAAGAATGAGAGAGCAGCATGGCCAGGGGCTTGTGGTCCAACACTGGGATATTTTCATTTTAGATGTGAGAGGTAGAGTAGTTTAGGGTGAAGAATAAACCAGAGTGTCTCTGTGAGAGGGGTTGGCTAGTATGTTGTAAAGATGTTCATTGGAAATGAGAGCGTCAAATTGTTGAGTGATTGACGTGGAAGTTGGAGTCATGTAGAAGGTGGTAGGATGGGGCAGAGAGCAGTGGATGGCTAGGGTCAGGGGATGATAGCGTGAGAGCGTTATAAAATGTGGCGTAGCAGGATAGCTTAAACCTCAACGATAAATTTTTTGACTGTAGGGACTGATAGATACGTTAACAAAGAGAGCTGGAGATTTTAACCCACCACTCTCAGAACATGAAAGTCCAAGCAAACAGAAATAAGCAGTGATATCAAAGGCCTAAACACAATAATACATTTGAGCTATTAGATACTATAAAACTTTATACACAACGAGCAGAGAACATAAATTCTGTTGAGCATATTGACTGTTTACAGAAATAGACCTTACTAAGAAAAAGGAAGCCTCAATAAACTGCAAAGGATCACTGGCATGAAATCTAGGCTCTCTGATCATAATGCTTAACGCACAGGGTAATAACACAGAGGTAGCTTTAAAACACCCAAATGTTTGGAAACAAAATAGCATACTACTAACTAATCCTTGGATTGGAGGAAATCAAGAAATATGTAGAACTGAATAACGGGAATATTCAGTATCCCTCAAAGTTTAAGATATATTTACCCTGGACCCACTAATACTACCACTAGGCGCTTCGCCTAGAGAATGCCCATGTAAAGCAGATGACAAGGCCAAGGATGCACAGAGCTGCATTGTATGTAATTGTCCAGAACTGGACACAACCCAAATTCAGAAACTACTTGGGTAGGTATATGAAGTGATATATCCATCAGTGGCATGTCATACAGCAAAGAAAATGAACAAACTTGGCTACATACACGTTAGATGAATCTTACGAATCAAGATATCAAGCCAAAAAAAAAAAAAAGAAAGAACAGACACACACAAGAATACATGCTATAGGAGGCCATTTTTACAAAGTACAAAAACAGGCATGCATAAATAAATTACAAGAGCCTACAAAATACCTGGGTGTATGAGGGAAAAGCACGAGAGACTTTTGAACGGGGGGGTGGGTCATGTTTGTTTTAACTCAAGTAGTAGTTATAATTTCCAGAATTGTTTTCTTGAATAATACCCCAGAACTGGGACAATCAGGAGGGTGGAAAGTGAAGAAGACATTGGACCACTCTGTTTCTGCTGAGAGCATCACAAATTTTGGCTTTGAGACCACATTGCCTCCTTCTCCATCTATACCAAGTTGATGTCCCATGCCTTGCCCTTTGATAGCCACAAAACTAGGAACTGTACCCTGGCACCTCTATTATTACTGCTGCAGGAGAAGCGAAAGTTTCTGAGCCCATGCTCACTAATAGAAACCAGAAACCACAGAAGAAGCAGCATAGACTCCACCTTTCTGCTCCCACCAAATCTCATGGGGGTTTATTATCTGCTTGGCAGAGGCTAAGCTATGTGTGGAATCCAATCCATAAGGGCGGGAGTTCAGGAAATGTAGACTTGGTCTGCAACCTCGACCAAGCCTTACCTGCTGTGATTGGGATTGTAATGGAGTCAAGTGAGCTAACCTACGATATTTGCCACAGGATATAAAACTGGAATCGGGGAAGCCAATTAGGAGGCTATTGGAGTAGTCCACCTGAGAGACGATGGGAGCTTGGACCAGAGTGACAAAAGCAAGGCGTTATAAAGTGGTTGGATTTATATTTTACTTAGAAAATAGGACTTGTCTATAAATTATGGCAGGGTTGAGGGAAAGACATAAAAGTGTGAAGATTAATACTTCCTTTCACTCCTGCCCCAGACATCCAGTTTTCTCTGCAAACCCTCAAGCCTGGTTCAGGAGCCCCTCTTATGTATATCACTGTACCATGTGTTTTGGAATTCCTTGGCTCATCATCTATATTTCTACTAAAGTGTCGTTTCCCTGGGGGCAGACCGTGTGTGTGGCTGTGCATGGCACAGGACCTGGCATATGGCTCTCTCTCAGTAAATACTGCTATCATGAGGAATGGAGGAATACCGGATCACCTTGAGTTCACCAACTCAGTGACCTGGGGAATTCCTCTGTATTAAGGGGCCCTATGACTCCTTGCTTATTTCCAGTGTTGCCAGATGGGGCTACATCTTCCAGTGTGCATTGTGAACACATTTGGGTAGTCAGAAACTGGAATCCAACCCCAAGGGAGGGGCACGGGACTGAGGCTTACTCAAGTCAACACACATTATGTTCTGCTAAATTTCCCCTTTGCTCTCCATGGGAGTGATTGCCCTAAGCACACTTATCCCTCATTATAGTAAATCAGAAACACAAAGACATTCTGCATTTTGCCCTGGGCTCCATTGTGAACAAGGCTGTATCCACATGAATATCTCAGACAAAGCTGCTGACAGAAAGGTATAAATGCTGAAGCTGCTCTAGGAACTACTTGAGAGTCTTAACTGAAAAGTAAACGGGAAGGTAGTTTGATACGGACTAAGGGCTTTGAACAAAGTAATAGTTGAAACCATTTACATTCTGTGATGACAACGGAACACGAAGTCCAGCCATTAGAAATTATAAGGTAAGGTGATAAGGTGGTTGCGTGTCTCTCAGGGGTTTGACATCCCTACTGGGTAAGCCAGAAACTGCTTCAGGTCTCCCAAAGAAAAACTATGATGAACAATCAGTTGCTTCATACATTGCCACTTGTAAATTAAGAGGGTAAACTAGTACTTTTAAAGTGAATTTATTGTGAATCATTGAGCTTAGTAATTTGTATATTCCTTGGGGTTCTAAACGCTTCCTGGAGCCTGTGTGGGAAAGGGCCTTCTCTCATCTCCGGGATTCCAGGAGCTTCTGGCTGGGCAGACAGTTTTGGGACCTATCTTAGGCACTGGCTCCCCCTGGAGTGCCTTCTCCAACCCTTGTAGACACCTCCCCCTGCCCCCAGTCAGGGTCACACAGCTCATTTCAGGAACTATGGATAATAAGGCCAGGCTGCTCCCATGACCCATGTTTCTTCTTCTAGTCGGCTTCAGTGATGCATATTTTCCCTTCTCATTCGTCGTATTGAGCGGCCAGAGACAAATGGCCACGTAAGTGTAGAAGAAGAAGATTTTCCATTTTTGGAGCACTGATTGTATGATTGGCCATAATAATTTAGGTGCTTTCCATGAATTAACTCATTGTAGCCTCTAAAGAAGTCCTATTGTTATCTTACTCTAGAGATGATGAAACTGAGGCACAGAAAAGCTATGTAACTTGCTTAAGATGCGCCAGCTAGTTGGTAGCACAGGTGAAATTCCAACCCAGGCAGTCTGGCTTCAGAGTCGAACCTCTGGCATCTAATATGTCATCTCCCCTCCTGGCTGGAAAATGGGAAGAATAATACCTACCTTACAGAGCTGAAGTGAGGATTAAATTTTTGTTATTCGTCCTCTGGAGGAGGGTGGCCATTTTCTGATCAGTGGGTTGGGGTAGAGAGTACATTTTGTCAATTAAGGTCTACACATAATCCTCAAGGTGAAATAAGCATCTCCATTTATTTTTAACAAATTCAAAGTGAAGTTCTGTATAAGCAAGTTGCCATAATAATGCATTTCAGTGTAAAGATGCTCTCTTAATATGTTTGCATTAAATGGAACACAAGAAAGGTCACTCTGACTTCATTTCCATAGCTCACTCTTAAATAGGATCTGCAGATCCACACAGAAGCTTTTCCAGACCTAATAGCTTCTGGAATAGATTTATGCACTTGAAAATCTTCCTTAGCCCAATCAAGATGACACATAAAATTAACCGTCATAATTCCTATGGAGAATACTCACCCCTTTCATAGCCCATGAGATGACATACTTATAAGATGACGACCTTTCATGTATGACTAAGAAAATTTGAACAGCTCCTAGGTGTCAGGTTGCTCTAACAAATAGATTTGTTAGCAAATGTATTTTATTAATGAAGAATGAAATGGAGAATGTTTATAAAATAGTCGTTCATGGTAAGTCTGAGCGAATGTTTATAAAATAGTCGTTCATGGTAAGTCTGAGCAAAAGGTATTCTAAAGGCAAGCATGTAGAGGCCCATCCCCTTGTCTTTATTTCTTTTGCTCCTGCCCAAGGTCAAGATTCATTATCTCTAACTTGGATCATTAATATAGCCTTCATTCTTTCTGATTTCCTGCACTTTCATTATGATGTGTCTAGGAGTGAATATCTGTTTTTTATCCTGCTGAGAATTCACTGGGCTTCTAGAATCTGTGGATTGGTGCATTTCATCTGCTCTGGAAAATTTCTGGCCGTCATCTTCTTTCCCATTTCTCACTTCTGTCCTTCCAGGATTTAAATTAAATGTATATTAGACTTCTTCACTCTATTCATTGTGTCTCTTATCCTACTTTTTTTTCATATAATTCATTTCTCCAGGCAAAAGTTTGGATGATTTCTTTGGTCTATCTTCGAATTCGGTAATTCTCTCTTAGGTTTATATCTCTTCATTGCATTTATCATCATCTAATGATTATGTATAGCCTTCTGTTAAACTCATCCATTAAACCCTCAATCGTTACATTGTTTATTCCTAGATGTCCTATTTGATTCTTTTTCAAATTGGCTATGCCACTTTTTAGGATTTTCTGTTCCCTGAAAATATTTTAAAGCTTTTAAAAATTTTTTTGAACTATAGTAGGCCATAGTGATTATAGTCTCTGTCTCATAATTCTGATAACTGAAATATTTGTGAATTTGTTTTCATTGTCTAATTTTTATTTCAGCTGTCACTTACAATGTATTTTTTTGCTTGTGTCCACTTATCTTTGACTATGTGCCAATATATTATTGAAAAATTATTTATCAGACTGATTTCAGGCATAGGAAGACAGAACCTTCCTGCAGAGAGCATTTTTACTTGCTGCTGCTAAATGCCTCGGTCACTACCTGTCCAAGACCACTTTATTCCAAGTTCAGGGCTTGAAGTTCCTTGGATCACTCTGGTGATGGATATCTAGACTGCAATTCCATGCCAGGGCTTGTTGCTTCTGGTTCACCATTATCCCAAAGGGGTAGCCACTTATTTTAGAGTGGCTGGAGGGCTTATCAGATCTACTCACTGGGGATGAGAACTTCAACTTTTCATCTCTTTTCCATGAGGCCACCAAATCACAGCTCAGTGTCACAATTCTTTCTTCTGGATTTGCTAATTCCCTCAGGCAAAAGTGGCTTTGAGTTCTGGGCTTTCCTATTTGGGTTTTTGCCTTCTTCTAGATTTTAGCCTCAGAGTTTCTTAGCGCTTAATGAAGATAATTTCTTTTTCACATTTCACCCAGTATTTTTTAGTTGTCCTCACTGGGATGGTGAGTGCAAATGACTTAGCCTGCCATGACTGGAAGCAGAGGTGTGCACCACCCTCCTAACTTCTCTCCTTGTCCCCAGTCTCTCTTTCTTCTAGTTCTTCCTCCAGAAAGTACTTGAAAGTTTCTTCCTGATGATTTCATTTTCCTGCACAAATCCTCCAAAAGCTTACTGTTGAATATAAGATGAAATTCAAATTCCTTCGTTTAGATGATCAGATCTAAAACTCTCTTTCTCAGAAGCTAGTATATAGCACAGGGAACTCTATTCAATACTCTGTGGTGACCTAAATGAAAAGGAAATCTAAGAAAGAGGGGATATATATATACATAAAACTGACTCACTTTTCTGTAAAGCAGAAACTAAAACAACATTGTAAAGCAACTATACTTCAATAAAAATTAACTTTAAAAGAAGTAGAGGGCTTCCCTTGTGGCACAGTGGTTGGGAGTCCGCCTGCCGATGCAGGGGACTCGGGTTCGTGCCCCAGTCCGGGAAGATCCCACATGCCGTGGAGCAGATATGCCCCTTGGCCATGGCCGCTGAGCCTGCGCATCCAGAGCCTGTGCTCTGCAGTGGGAGAGGTCACAACAGTGAGAGGCCTGCATACCACACACACACAAAAAAAAGACAGAAAGAAAACATAAAAGAAAAGTAGAGGAGATGCAGATGAAAAATGGAGTATGTGGAATAGGTTATGGAGAGAAAGGTTGAAGAAGAAAATTTTTCTGCCAATCGGAAGACTCTGAACTTTTTAAAGTGAGAAAATGATGTGATTTTATTTGGGTTTACACATGGCACTTTGTGGGCAGTGTGGAAATTGGGTAGGTATCCTAAATAGAATGTTTGCATTTTCCCCAAATCTATGTGTTGAAATCCTAAACCCCAAAATAATGGTATTAGAAGGTGGTGTCTCTGGGAGGTGGCTAGGTCATAAGGGTGGAGCCCTCATGAATGAGATTAGGGCCTTATTTAAGGGGGTCCAGAGAGATACTTTGACCCTTCCACCAGTGAGTACATAGTGAAAAGTTGCCACCTATGATCCAGGAAGTGGCCTTCACCAGACACCAAAGCTGCTGGTACCTTGATCTTGGACTAACCAGCTTATAGGACTGTGAAAAATAACTGTTAGCTGTTTATAAGTAAAAAAATAAAATAAAATAAAATTCTCTTTCTTAGCTTCACATATTCACTGAGTAGTTATTTTCTGTGCACTGAATGTGCGGCCCTCACTAGGCCAGGTACTACCTATTCTTTTTCTTCTTACATGTTTTACCTCTTGCCTTACCTCCCAATCCACCTCATACTCTAGAAAAACTGGAATACTCGCAGTCATGGGTCAGAGCTGGGTCAGAACACAGATGGGCTAACTCCTAGGTCAGTGCCATGTCCTCTACACCGTGAACCCATATTCAGGTTTAAGTGCATTGAATCTGGATATTGATGTACATTCTAATAAATGAACTAGACAAAAACTCAACAAGTATAAATTATACTGGCTTTTTCATATTCCTTGCTGCCTTCTCGGCTCTTTGTCATGTGAGTGTGGGACGTAAGCTCTGGAAGTAAATACATTCTTGCCATCAAGTTTTTGGACATCTCCATAGTCACAATGACGCCTAGGAGAAAAACTTGAGGCTTGCTTTTCCTGTCAGTTGAGACACTGATTGAAGAATTTGATTCCAGGAATAGGAATAACCTGCTTTCAAACAAAACAATTCCCACATTCCTGTGGCTGCCTGATATAACAGTCAAAGCTGAGTTTCACTGGAAAAACACACTTTTCTAGAAGTAGGCCAACCTGGAAATAGGGTTCTAGTTTCGCTTTTTGCCACTGTGTAACCTTGGGCCCATCGACCCTCCTTCTCTAGGCAGTCCCCACACCTCCTCACCCATATACAATTCAGATGCTTGGACAAACTGATCTGAAATGGCCTTTTTATTTTTAACCAGCAAGCATTGTCTGTACGAGGATGCCTGAGGGATCAGAGACATGGGTTGCAGGATTAAGAGCGCTAGGGCTGTGCTCAACTGACCCACTGCTGTTGTGATGGTTCGTTATAGAGGGATCCCCCACCTAAGTAAGTGGGTTAGTTCTATGCGGATCTGCCCCGTAAGTGAGAAGAGAGCACTTACTGCAATAGAAGGAAAAAGAGGGGGAAAGGAGAGGGAAAACGAATGTGTGAAGATGCTCTTTTGTCATCCACACTTGTTTTAGTTTGATGTCTCCCTGAAAGCTCTTGCAATCAGCTACAGGCCACAGTAAATATCTTCAACATAATGGGAGTCCCACAGAAAGGACTATGCCAGATAGTCTTGAGGCACAGAACTCCTAATGGCATTGCTTAAATAACTTTGAGACCATACCACCGGCCTGAGTCAGGATTTCCAGAATTATCATGGAGAAGCTGATAAGTTCATGAGATGGCTAACCCAAGATCAAGCAGAACAAGAATTACATAGGGCTGAATGAATTCCTCAAGGACGATTATGGCTTTTGCTTGGACTACTGCTGATGCTTTAATGTTCTGTTTTCTGGGTATAAAGAACAGCCTTCGTTTCTAACTTCAGCTATCTACAATTCATAACAGTTTAGAAGATCATACTTCTGTAAGAAGAAATGAAGTATTTATCTTTTTTGCCTGCCTGATCACTCTAGAATTTGAATATTCTTACTAAGTATTCTTATTTTCACAGTAATACAATGAACTGCTTAGGTTCAATAAGAATCCTTCCTCCTGGGAACAGAACATAATTGATTTGATTATATGACCAAAGCTCTGAGTGGACTATCATATTTTGAAAGAATACAGTGTTTTGAAAAATAGTGATGGATTGATTGACTTGGCTGCACCAGGTCTTAGTTGCAGCATGAGGGATCTTCGTTGCGGCATGCGGGAACTTTAGCTGCAGCATGTGGGGTCTTTTAGATGTGGCATGTGGGATCCTTAGTTATGGCATGCCAACTCGTAGTTGTGGCATGTGTGATCTAGTTCCCTGACCAGGGATCAAACCCGGGACCCCTGCATTCAGAGCACAGAGCCTTAGCCACTGGACCACCAGGGAAGTCCCAGACTATCATATTTGAGAACAATATATATAATCAGAGATGACCAGATAGTTTTAAGGAACTAAAGGTGACTTTATGGAGCCAATGCTTACGAAGTCTTCTTGGGAAAATGGGCCTGGCACCTGGTTTACAGCTTTCTCAGCCTTATAGGTGAGTGGGAGAGGTCACCTCCTGGCAGGCCTAGGAAACTTAGGATATTTTGGGGGCCTTCAAGAAGAGATTAATTTACCCAGATCTATAGGTACTGCAGGGGAATTGTGGTGGTGAGATTTTGGCTTGGATTCCTAGCTTTGAGAGGCTTTTAAAAGTACAATCGGAGTGAGACTCCTTATGAAAAGTTCCAGCAGAGTAAACTAAAAATAGCCTATGTGGTCAATTATCATTCTTGCTGCAATTGTGCAAATAAGCAAGCCAAATCTAATAAGACCAGACACTCTATAAGCAAGAATAATCTTACTTTGATTATCTTTGATCAAAAGGGAGGTGACGGGGCTTCCCTGGTGGTGCAGTGATTGAGAGTCTGCCTGCCGATGCAGGGGATACGGGTTCGTGCCCCGGTCCAGGAGGAACCCACATGCCGCGGAGTGGCCCGGAGCCTGTGCTCCACAATGGCAGAGGCCACAACAGTGAGAGGCCCGCATACGGCAAGAAAAAAAAAAAAAAAGGAAGTGACGGTTGAGTGAAATTTTATATTTCAATACAAAACACACCCTTGTGAGGGATGAGATTCTGGTCCCGTTCATTATCTTTCAGCTAATTTGCACTTCTTTGTAAACTACGTGTTTGTGTTACCTACATGTAAATTGGACTAGCTCCTGCTATCTCACACATTTTGTCAGTCCTTACCAAATTCTCAATTCTTCCAATTTCCTTCAACATCTGGCTGCAACTCTTCAAACTAATGTTTCCAATTTTTCTCCAACCCTCCTGATTTGACATCGCAGAGAACTCAAAGCTGACCACCCAGATTCTTACTGGATCCTTAGGTTTTCTTCTAACTGGCTTTGTTTCACAGGATCTAAAGAAGCCCTGTGAGCTGAAGTTGGACAACTTGATGTAAACTTCAAAGGACTCTTCCCTGCAGCAGATCATGTATGATCCTCATGCCTGGAACTGCTGCCGTGTGGGCCACTCGGGAAATTCACTTTATCTTCCATGCTCTGCTCCACGAAATAATCATAACTGTGGATGATCTTACCCAAACCTAACTGATGTCTACGCCATCAGAAAACATCCACTGTAAACTAGGAAATCCATCAGATTGCCACTGCCATCCTCACTCCACCATCTAAAAACATGCTTCAAGCCCAGCATCTTCAATGGGCTGTCCTTCTGGACTCAGAAGCTGGCTTCAAATAGTCCACTACAAACATTAATCTTTCTTTTCCTTTTCTTAGAAACCCTCCTCATTAAATGCCTCATTCCTGGCATGATCCAGCAAATATCCTCTACTACCAAACATCAGCAGATGGCTCAGTTGTTCCTTAATGAACAAAAGGTGACTGAATGAGAAATGGACTTATATTGTTCACAGGAAAAAAGAATGCCTCTTGTTGCCTTGCACAAGAAGGGGAACTCAAAGTAACTCCCTTCTTAACCAAACTTGAGGCCATTCTGAGTCCTCTTCTTCACTAGGCCTCAAGCTTGATCCTATCTTTGGCCTGCCAAGCCCAGTTTTAGCAGAAATCCTCCTAGGCCAGTTTAGCAAGAACCCCCCACTCCTTCGTATCTAAGTTCTTCATCCCTCCTCTTGAGGTCTAATCAAGTTCCACCCCCCAGCCTCCCTTCATCCTTGTGTTAGTCAGGGTTCTCCATAGAAACAGGACCAGTAAGAAACAGATAGGCATATAGATAGCTTATCTATCTATATCTACAGATCAATATCAATGGTAGATATATATATATATATAGATAGCTATGTCAGATATTTAATATCTGTATATTTACAGATATATCTTTATATTAATGCTATTTCTCTGTTATATAGAGATATAGATGTTGATATAGATATAGATATAGATGAGGAGATTTATTATAGTAATTGGCTCATGAGATTATGGAGGCTGAGAAGTCCTACAATCTGCTGTCTGTAAGCTGGGAAACCAAGAAAGCCAGTGGTATAAACCACTCTAAGTCTGAAGGCCTGACAAACAGGAAAGTCCCAGATCAAGATTGAAGGCCCAAGAATCAGGGGACTGATGCTGCAAATCCTGGTCCAAGTCCAAAGGTCCCAGACTAGGAGTAGTGATGTCTAAGAGCAGAATAATATTGATGTCCCAGCTCAAGCAAAGAGAAAACTCATCCTTCCACTGCCTTTTTGTTCTATTCAGGCCCTCAAGAGATTGTGATAATGCCCACTTGCATTGATGAAGGCAATTTTCTTTACTAAGTCTGCCAGTTCACATGCTAATCTCTTCCGGAATCCTGCTCACAGACACACCAAGAAATGTTTCACCAACAATCTGGGCATCTTTTACACAAATCAAATAGACACCTAAAATTAACCAACACAATACCTAAGTTCCCCTCAGTAATCTGCCATTCACTAACTCCCTCACCCTCCCTGTTGGCCATAAACTGTCATCTGTCTGTCTTGTATGTGGAGTTGAGTTTATTTTCCCTATGGCAATAGTCCCTGGCCCCTATTACAATGGTCCTGAAAAAACCCTTCCGTGCCTTAAACTCCATATGGCATACTTTTTTATTGACAATATTGATGTTACTATGTTCCTGTGAGTGAGAGAATGTGTCCGGATCATTGCTGAGCTAGGTAATGTGTCTGCATATTCATGTGAGAGAATGTGAGAATGTGAGTCCATATGAGCGAATTTCTTCTGTGAGCTTATGTTGGAGCTATACGGTGGATGTGAGCATATCTGTGTGTACAACTGTACGTAAGCATGTTCCTGATTTCAAGAATGTGCATGTGCAAGTGAAAGTGTGAGTGACAGCATCGGGAAGCATCTGAGTGTTTATACTCGGGTCCCCATGTGAGTAAACTTATGAGTATGGTCATGAAATTAACTGAATATATCAGCATGTTTATGTGAAGCCGTGAAAGTATAAGTGGATGCATGTGAATGTACGTGTTTTTAAATTTCAATTTGTAGGCAAATCTGAGCGTGTTTAGGGAGTGTGCAAACATGTGACTGTGTGTAAGCATATCTCTGTGTGACACTGTAAGTGTGAACATGTTCATGGGTGAGAGTGTTTTCGTAGGTGCAAATTTGTGTTTAAAATTAATATTTAAGTGTGTTCACTTGTACGAATGAATTTGTAAGCACGTGAAGGCAGATTAGCATAATTCTGAGTCGTTGGGGATAAATGTGTTTTTTGTGTGTTCTTGTTTATGTGTGAATATATTTGAAAAAGGGAGCATGTATATGGGAATGCATGTAATGGTTTTTTAAGTGAATGAATGAAATCATGAGCTTCTTGCTGATTGTGAGTGTGTTCCTATGCAATTCAATATGTAAGCATGTTACTGTTGGTGACAAGGATATTTTATATGGGTAAGGGAATGGGTGTGTGCATGTGTAAATGAAATGAGTGTACCTGGAGTGTGAGTGAACTTGTAACCATGCTTATGTTTTAAGTGCATGATTGATGATGATAATCTGAATGAGGTGGGGCTACTGTGTGTGTGTGAACTGTGAGCCACCAAGTGTGAATTTATGTTAGTATGTGTGAGTACCTTTGCCAGTATATGTGTTTGAGTGAGTTATCTGTAAGCATGATAATGTGAGTGAACAAATGAGCATGTACGTGAGCTTGTGCATTTGTGAGAGTAAATATGCGGCCTTGTAATCTCAAAGTGTGCTAGTATTTCAGTCTCTGAGGACTGCTGTAAATGTATGTTCAAGCGCACCCTTGAATTTGAAGCCATATGCATGGGGGTTAGCATGTTTGTATGAGTAAGTGAACGTGTATCAGGTTCACTGTGGTGAGCTAGTTCACAGGTGAGTATTTTTGTGTAAGTGAAACCTGAATAAACATGAGTGGAAGTGCATGTGAGTGTATTTGCTTCTTTGAGTGGATATTCTGAGCTTCATGGAGGATGTGAGCGTGTTTGTATGTGAATACCTATGTGAACATGTTCCTGGTTTTAAGAGTGAAAATGTGCATGTGTAAGTGAATGCGTGAGTGGGAGCTCCTGAATGTATGCATTTGTGTCCCTGTGTGAATGAATCTCTTGGCATGGTCATGTGATTGAGTGTTTGAGCACGTTCGTGTGAAGGAGTGAATGTCAGTATGTACGTGTGAATGTATGTGTGTCTGTGAGTGGGAGTGAATTGGTGGGCAAGTTTGAGAATGTCTGAGTGTTTAAGTGTTTTGTCAGTGAGTGAATGTGTGAGTGTATGTATGTGAGCCCATCTGTCTGTGACAGTGTGTAGGTGAGCCTGTTCGTGGGTGAGAGTGATCTCTTGGATCTACAATGGCATGCTTAAAGTGAACACTTTTGTATGCTCATCTGTATAAATGAACTTGTAAGCCTGCGAATCATGTTAGCATATTCACGTATAGTGGATGAGCAAGTATGTTTTCTTGTGACCTTGTTAATATGTGACTACAGTAGTTGCAGACTATTCACGGGGGACTCATTCCAGCACCCACCAAGGATACCAAAATCTGAGAGTGTCCAAGTCCCATAGTCAGCCCTCTCTATCCCCGTAGTCTGCATTCGCGGACTCAACCGACTGTGGATCATAAACATAGCACGTGATATGCAGCTGGTTAAATCTGTGAAAGCAAAACCCATTGATACAGAGGGCTAGCCGTATATTTATTGAAAAAAATCTGCATATAAGTGGACCCACACAGGTGACACTCTTGTTGTTCAAGGGTCAGCTGTATATTCGAATGAGGTCATTCATGCCCATACGTGTGAGTCAATGTAAGGGTTTTTATATAAATGAGTGAATTTGTGAGCTTCTAAATCAGTGTGAGCATGTTTGTGTGCAATTATATTTCTGACTATGTTAATCTTTATGACCAAAAAGGTGCATGAGTAAATGAATGCGTAGGTTTGTGCATATACACACAATGAACATGTCTGGAATGTGAGCGTATTTGTAATCACTCTTGTGTGTATAAGTGAATGTGTGCATTTGCTCACAAGTGTGATGTGGGAAATTTGGGGTAGGTATATGAATGCCTGAGTGTCTGAAGGGGAATATATGTGCATATGTGTATACGTGTAAGTAAATTTGTCACTACACGTGTTTGAATAGTGAAATTTAAGCATGTTAATATTAGTGAATGAATGTTTGAAAGTATGCGTATATCTGAGTTCGTCCACTCACAACACTGAATATATGAACATGTAGATCTGAGACAATATTTGTGTTGATGTACATGTTCGTGACCGTTCAAGTGCATCTTTTTTTTTTTTTTTTTTTTTTTTTTTTTGCGGTATGCGGGCCTCTCACTCTTGTGGCCTCTCCCACTGCATAGCACAGGCTCTGGACATGCAGGCTCAGTGGCCATGGCTCAGGGGCCCAGCCGCTCCGCGCCATGTGGGATGTTCCCGGACCGCGGCACGAACCCGTGTCCCCTGCATCGGCAGGCGAACTCTCAACCACTGCGCCACCAGGGAAGCCCTCAAGTGCATCTTTTAATTTGTGACCATGTGTATGGATGTTAGCACGTTAGGGAATAAGTATCAGGTTCACTGTTTTCAGCTAGTTAAGGTAGTGTGACCATTCGTGTAAATTATGGGTGTGTACATGGAAGGACATGTGAGTGTATTTTCTTCTGTGAGCAAATATTTGAGCTCCAAGGTGGATGTGAGTATGTTTGTGTTCGTGCATCCATGTGAGCATATTCTGGAGGTTAAGACTGTGAATGACATGTGTAAGTGAAGGTGTGAGTGGGAGCATATGACTGTATATATTCGTATCCCAGGTCGAGAGAATGTGTGAGCATGGTCGTTTGATTGAATGCACATTGGAGCATGTTTGTGTGAAAGAGTGAATGTGTCAGCGTGTGAGTGTAAATGCATATGTGTTTTAGAATGTGAGTCAGTTTTGAGTTTGAGTTTGTGAATATTTGGTGTGCTTTCTGAGTGAATGTGTACCTCTATGTAAGTCAGGATATCTGTGTGCAACAGGCTATGTGTGAGACGGTTTAGGGGCAAGAGTAATTTCCTGGCTGTAAATTTGCACACTTACAATGAAGATGTATGTGTGCTCATCTGTATAAACAAATTTATAAGCATGTGAATGCAGGTTAGTATAATGCTGAGTTCTCAGTCAGTGAGTTTGTTTTTCAAGTGATCTCATAAATGAGTGAATATATTTGAATAAAGTAATTTGTGAGCATGTGAGTGAGTGAATGCAACTATTCTTAAGTAGTGTAATTGAGTGAATTTGTGAGCTTGGTGTGACCATATCTGTGTGCAAGTGAATATATGAGCTTGTTACTCTTAGTGACAATAATAATGTGCATGCGTGAATGGGTGTTTATAACTGCAATGAGCATATCTGCAAGTGAGTTAATTTGTAATCACTTTCATGAGTGAATGAATACGTAGTTCAGCTCATGAAAGTGAGTGAGGTGTGGGATACTTTTTGTGAGTGTGTGAAAGTATGAACATTTGGGCGTGAATGTACGTTAGTTACCATGTGTATGGATGTGGGTAAGTTGTCACTATATGCATTTGCATAGTGAATGCAAGTGGTAATGTGAGTGAATGTGTAACCACGTGCTTCTATGCGAGCATTTATCTTCTTTAGAGTGAACATGTGAACCTGTACATCTGTGTATGCTGACATGTTTGTGTGTTCAACTGTATGTTTAAATTTGTGACCATGTGTACAGCGGTCATCATGTTTCTCTGAGTTAGTGAATATGTATAGTTTATTACTGTGAGTTGAATCGTTCAGTGTATTTCTGCGAGTGAAATACGAACATGAGTGTAAGTGCATGTGAGTGTATATTCTTCTGTGAGTGACTACTGGACCTTCACCTAGAAGTGAGCACACTTATGTGTAAGTGTCCATGGGAGCATGTTCCTGATTTTCACAATATTAATGTGCATGTATAAGTGAATGTGTTAGTGGGAGCATCTTAGTATATATGTTTGAGTCCCCATGTGAATGAATTTGTGGGTACGCTCATGTGATTGAGTGACCGTTTGAGTAGGTTTCTGCGAAGGAGTGAATGTGTCGGTATGCATGAATGTTTCTATGTCTTTGAATGTGAGCAACATTGTGGGCATATTTGAATGAGTGTTTGAGTATGTTTTGTGAGTGACTCTGTGAACATGTTTATGTACGCAAGCATGTCTTCTATGACGGATTAAGTGTGAGCCTGCTCATGGGTGATTGTGTTCTTAAGTGTAAATTTGTGTTTACAAAGTGAATATTTGTGTTCCCATCTCTACGCGTCCATTTGTTAGCATGTGCAATCCTATTAGCATATTAGCAGGTATGAGCAGGTGGTTTTCATGTGATCCTGATAACGTACAACTATATTTGAATAACCTACTCTGAGAGCATGTGTGAGTGAATGTGATTTTATGTAACTGAGTGAATGGGTGAGATTCTTAGTGTATGTTCTTGAGCAAGTGAGTATGTAAGCATGCTGTGTTTGTGACAATGATAATTTGCATGGAAAAGTGAATGTGTGAGTGTGTGCATATACATGCAATGAATGTGTCTAGAATGTAAGGGAATTTGTAATCACTTTCGTGTGTATAAGTGAGTATGTGATTATGCTTATGCGAGTGTGGTACGAGCTACTTTGTGGGAATGTTTGAGGATCTGAGTGTGCATATGTTAGTATGGGTATGTGTGTGAGCCAGTTTGTATGTGCATTTGAGTGAGTGAACTATAAGCATGTTAACAGGACTGAGGGAATGTTTGAGCGTGTGAACATATGTAAGCATGTACACTCGTGAGAATGAATGTGTAAACTTATACATGTGACAGTGTGTCAGGAAGGCATTTGAAAGTTGACATATGTGTGTTTTAAAGTGTATGTTTCATACTGGATGTGAGCATGTTTTTGTGTGAGGGTTCTTACAAGCATGATCCTGATCTTCTCAATGTTAATCTGCATGTGTAAGTGAATGTCTCAGTGGGAGCCTCTGTGTGAATGAATGTGAGCATGGTCATGTGGCTGAGTGAATGTCACCACGTTGTGTGACTGAATGTGTCAGTCTGCGTGTGTGAATGCATGTCTTTGAATATGAGTGACTTTGTGGGCATATTTCAATGCGTGAATGCTTAAACTTTTTGCTGAGTGATGAATGTGTGAGTGTGTGTATATACGTATGTCTCTGTGTAAGTGTATGTGTGAGCCTGCTCATGCTCCTCCATTGTGAGCAAGCATTTTTCAAGTGATGTTTCGTTGCACTCATTGTATGTATGGATGGTGAGCATGTACAGACACGTTAGCATGTTTCTGTGTAGTGACTATATGGTGGGTTTCTTTTTTATCTTGTTTATGTGGGAGTACATCTGAGTAAGGTCATGTGTGAAAGTGTGTTGTAAGGGAAAGTGTTTTACGTGTTGTAAGATTTTGTGAGATTCTTGGTGACTGTAAGAAGATTTCTGTGCAAGTGAATGTGTAAGCATGTTTCCGTTTGGGACAATGAGAATTTGCATAAAATTGAAAGTGAATGTGTGATTGTGGAACTCTAAACCTAATATGTATGGGGTATGAATGAATTTTTTATCATGTTCATCTGCGTGAATGTGTGGTAATATTTCTGTGACTCACTGAGCTGTCGGCATGATTGTGTGAGTGAAGGGAAGTGTGTGTGTGAGTGCAAATGTATGCATGTTTACATATGTGAGGAACTCGTCAGGATGTTCACAGCAAGAAGTGAACTATACTCATCTTAATGTTGGTCAGTCAGTGTGTGATCCTGTGCGTATATGTGAGGATGCACATTTTTGAAAGTGATTATGTGAATGTGTACGTGTCTTGGAGTATGCTCACGGAAGAATATTTGAGTGGTCAAGTAAAGTTTTCTTGGTGTTCATGTGTATGCGTTACCTTGTGACCGTATGCTTGGATGAAAGCATGTTCACGGGCGTGTATGATTGTATTTTATGCTCATATTCATGCATGTATACTGTGTGGGTGAAATGTGAGTGCATGACTTGAGTTCATGTGAGCGTATGGATTAATGAATGCGTGAGCTTTGTGGTCAGCACGAGCATATTTGTGTGCAAAGGCGTACGTGAGCATGTTCCTGATGGTGAGCATGTTAATGTGGGTAGCTAAATGGGAGCCCTGGAGAGTATATTTTTGGGTATCCCTGTGAGAGAAACGGTAATCATGGTATGCGACTGAGTGAAGGTGTCAGCTCATTTTTATGGAGTGAATGTATCAGTGTGTTTGTATGAGCAGCTCTGAGTATGTACATCAGTGAAATTGTGAGCATGTTCAAGTGAGGGAGTCAATGTCTGACCACGCTCATGGAAATGAGTGAAGTTGTGAGCATACCTGAGAAAACGTGCGAGCATATGGTGCGAATGTGAATGAGAAGTATTGAGTTTTTAGTCAGTATGTTCATTTGGATGAGTCAACACTACGTGTGTTAAGGCAATTGTGTGTCCATTGGTGAGCATGCACACTGTGAGCATGAATACATGAACTTTTACATGTCTTCAAGTGTGATTATATTTGAAATGTTTGAATTTATTGAAAAAGCATTTGTGTGTGCATGTGAATGTGTGAGCATGTTCATGAATGATAGCATATTCATGTAGGTGTCAGGGCTTATTGTGTTTCTTTATGTGAGCTTGTTAAAGTGTGAGTACACTGTATGAGTGGAATGTGAGCATGGGAGTATGTTTATGAGTTTATGTGAGTGAATGCTGGGGCTTCGTGACGAGTGTGATCATGTTTATGTGCAAGTGTATATATAGGTTCCTGATTGTGAGCATGTTCGGGTGCATGAAAAGTGAATGGGTGTGTTGGAAAATGAATATAGGTCTCTATGTGCATGAAACGGTCAGCATGCTCACGTGGTTGAATGACTGCTTGAGTAGGTTTATGTGCAGTGAATGTGTCAGTGTGTGTATGTGTGCATCTGAGAGTGTTTATGTATGAGGGAATTCATCAGCATGTTCTTAGGAGTTCATGTGTGAAAGCGTCTTGTTACTAGGTGAGTGTACGTTACTGGGTATATGCAAGCCTTTCCACGGCTGAGAGTGCCTTATTGTGAAGGAGTCTGTATGTTTCAGTGAATATTTTGTGTGTACTCATCTGTATGAGTGAATTGGTGAGCATCTGAGCGCATGTCAGCATTTTCTTATGTGATGATTGTGTATGTGTGTTTTTGTGTGATATGTGAATGTAAGTATACTTGTATAAGGGAATGTATGGAAGTATGTGTGTGAGTGTACTTTTTTCTGAGTTTGAGATAACTTGTGAGCTTCTTGGGAGGTGTGAGCATGTTTGTTTTGACGTGCCTACGTGAGTTAATTCCTGTTTGTGACAATATGGATAAGTGAATGTGTGATTGTTTGCATATAAATATAATGAGTATGTTGTGACAGCACTGTGGCAATGGCGACCTACAAGAATGTCCTGGGCTTCCCTGGTGGCACAGTGGTTGAGCGTCTGCCTGCCGATGCAGGGGACACGGGTTCGTGCCCCCGTTCGGGAAGATCCCACATGCCGCGGAGCGGCTGGGCCCGTGAGCCATGGCCGCTGAGCCTGCACCTCCGGAGCCTGTGCTCCGCAACGGGAGAGGCCACAACAGTGAGAGGCCCGCGAACCGAAAACAAAAAAAAGAATCCGCCTGCCGATGGAGGGGACACGGGTTAGAACCCTGGTCCGGGAAGATCCCGCATGCCACGGACCAACTAAGCCGTGCGCCACAACTACTGAGCCTGAGCTCTAGGGCCCGCGAATCACAACTACTGAGCCCACATGTGGCAACTACTGAAGCCCGGGCACCTAGAGTCCATGCCCCACAACAAGAGAAGCCACCGCAGTGAGAAACCCGTGTACCTCAACGAAGAGAAGCCCCCACTCGCGGGAACTAGAGAAAACCCGCGCGCAGCAACGAACACCCAACACAGACAAAAGTAAAAAAAAAATGTAATGGACTGAATTCTGTTCCCCCCAAATTTGTATGTTGAAGCCCTAACCCCAGTGTGACTATATTTGGAGATATGGCCTTAAGGTTAAACAAGGTCATAAGCTTGGAGCTCTAATCCAATAGGGGGGTATCCCTATAAAAAGAGGAACAGACGCCACAGAGCTCTCTCTCTCCCCACACTGAACAAAGTAAAGGCCATGTGAGGACACAGTGAGAAGCCAGCTGTCTGCCAAGGACAAAGGTCTCACCAGGGTATAAATTCTTTTAGCAAATTCTAGACTTCCAACTGGATTGAACTGTGGACCTTTGTATCAATTTAAATTGTTTCCTCCCTCTGTATTCAAGTTTTCTGATTTCTTTCTCTCTGATTCTTTTTGCTTGTTTGTTTGTCACTGGATGTACTTTGTGTGTGTGTGTGAGGGTGTGTCCTCTCTAATCTGCTCATATTTATAGATTTCTTCCTTCAGAGAGCATCAAACCAGTTTCATTAGGGATAGAAGCCACCCCTATGGCAATGGTTGCTTACTAAGTCTTAAGGACTCTGGCTTAAGTTGGGGTTAATTTCATCACCGTGTCACAAAAGTGCCATGGTTGCTTTTCCCTATCATTAGGATGATCAGGATTTTTACTGCAACAGAGGCATACGCAAAGGAGTGGCACAGCAGAAGATTGCTGGGCCCCCAAGCCAGAGGTGGGTGGACTGAAACCATTTTCTGCTATGGTGCTGCCACTTGTGTTGCATGGAATTATTATTATTATTATTTTGTCTTTTCTCTCTATACATATTCCTCAGAATATTTTAGATTTCTAGCAGGGCAAATTTACAGCTGTGGGTTTTATCTCCATTTAATCATGAGTGGTCCAGACCTTTTCGGGGCTTATGGGGACAGGTTCGGAGGCACACTGACCCACCTCTTGGGCAGCCCAGGAGAGGAGGACATCGCAGGCCATGCAGGACACGTGGGGGTTGCATTCTGGAACAGCGTGAACCAGAAGGCTCTGTGGCAGGCGGGCTTTGCAGTACTAAGGGGGTGAGGTACGCCCTGGTGCCTAAGCAAGGATGTGATTGGCTTGTTTGAATCGTTCAGCTGGCTGACAAGGAAACACTATTCAGGGGTAAGAAGCAAAAAAACCATCCGGTGCATTTAATAAGGGTTGTTGCTAGAGGACCCTACCTGGCGGAGCAGAGTGGGGAGCGGAATCTGGGATTAGGCCGTTCGAGGCCCTCCCAGTTTTACCAGCCGTCAACTCAGCACGGAATACTAACTTTAGCCCTCACCGCACCATCACCCCCTCCCCCCGCGCACACACACACAGGGGCCAGTATACCTGGCTGAGGAGAACTCAGTCCCTGGAGATGGAGGGGTGGACCCTGGAGCAGTAGCTCCCCGACCCCCGCCATTTCAGCGCTATTAGGTACCACAGCGACACAGGGGCTGAAACAAGGGGGCTCCATCGCAGCTGCACGTGCCCAGCCCCACCACCAACTCCTCTACGGACTGGCCAGCAGGCAGCGCGCGTGGGCAGCGGTTCAAAAGCCCAGACCCACGTCTGCTCCAGCCGTCTCCTTCTAAGAGGTCGCCCACTCACCCTCTGCCCGCCCAGCTCACGGCAGCCTGGCGACCCCGCTCACCAATCAAAGAAGTCCAGAACGACGTCAGGAACATCAGGCGAGGAGAGGTCAGAAGCCAAAGTGGAATTTCCACCTGGGATTGGGGTCGTCGCCCGCCAAGGGCCGGGTCCTGATGGGGAGTAGGCGCACAGCGGCCCGCCGCATGTCGGGACGCCATAGCTCCGACCGTCCGAGAACCCTGGAGACCGCTGCAGAGTGGGAGGCCGACAGACGAGGGGGGGCGCGGGATAACAAAGAGGAGCGGGGCGAGGAGGTCGTGCTTCTGCAAAGAGCCGCCTGTAAGGTGACAACATCGAGGCCAAGGGGAGCGCGGAGGGTGCGGGTCGACCAGCGGCCCTGAGCCAGGGAGCGGCAAGAAGAGCAGCAGCCCAGCAACTTCACTCCACGCAGCACCCCGACCACGAACCCAGCCGCTGCAGACAGCGCGGGGTCTGACGCAGTTCTGGCAGCCGCTAGGCGGGCCTGAGGCCCGGCGCACAACTGGCTCCGCCCACCCCTATGGCAAGCGAGCTTCGCCAATCAGGCAGGCGCCGGGAGCCTTTCAACGAGATGCATGGTCCAGCCTCCTACCGCAGCCTGTGTGCCGCCCAGCCCTCTGCTCCTTCTGGCGTCTGCAGTCATTCCTAGGTCAGCCGCAGTTCCAGCTCCCTGGCAGCTGGAGAGCTGGGCCGGAGGTCGGCGGCGTGGGGCACCCCGCCCTGCACCTCCCCTTTGCAAAAACGCAAAATGTGCTTTTCACTTGGAACAGTGTATGCCCAAGAGTTTGCTTTTTGTGGTGAAAGTAGTAATTTGACCACCCAGGCTCAATCTGCGTTTTGAAAATACTGGACACCTTTGAGGAATCAGGACCTAGTTGACTGGTGGTCACTCCCTGACCCTCGGGCCTCCAGTGAACCAGACTGCCTGTCCTCTGGAAGGCATAGAGGAGGTTCAACCAGTGCGTTTTGTGACACGGTTCTGGCCCATCATCAGGACCGAAATTGGGCTCCAGGAGCCCCCCTCCCATAGCTAAGGGATGCACAGTTGAAGTGAGGGTTCTTGGCTGACAGCATGGAAGGGGAAAAGAAGGCAACGGTCAGTGTATCGGATCTTCAAGGCAGTGAGCCCCCGGAGAGCAGGCCACTCTAATGCTCCAGCATTCTGGCTCCGCATGTGGGGGAAAAAAAAGCCTTACGTTTTTGCTAGAGGGCTTCTCTTCTTTCCGCTACCCTGAACATTGCCACACAGAGTAGAAATATCTCAGAGAAAGAGGAAATGCTTCCACTCATTCACTACCCTTCATCCTTCCCATCTCAGGTA
Source organism: Mesoplodon densirostris (assembly GCF_025265405.1). Classification (NCBI taxonomy): domain Eukaryota; kingdom Metazoa; phylum Chordata; class Mammalia; order Artiodactyla; family Ziphiidae; genus Mesoplodon; species Mesoplodon densirostris. The sequence continues at coordinate 45,378,689 of NC_082681.1, read as the reverse complement.
CCTTGATGAAGCAAGGTCAGAAAGAGGCTTCTTCAGAGCACATAAGCCACATGGGCAATGAACAGATAGACCTCAGTCATATTCACCAGCGCTGGACCTCGTGAGGCATGCCATGTAAAAGTGTTGAAATCAAAATGGATTTCAGGTTCACTCTTGGTCAACTAGAATATTCAAAACAAACATTCCCCCCCTTCCCCTTTCCTTCAGTATTTGGTGAAAAGAGCTGGTACTGCTTGTGCCCAGCATATTGCACAGCTTTACTTGCATGGAACTCTCTGGGGTGGCTGAGTGTTTTGTACAGCTAAAAATTTAACTCTTTACCCCACCTCGACCTCTTCTCAAGCACCCTCTTTCTTCTGTCTTTTTTTTAAACGATTTTAGAATCACACATGTTTAAAATGTGTCTCTTAATTTCCTTCCTTCTCTTCACCAGCAGAGCATCTTCACATATTCGTTTTCCCTCTCCTTTCCCCCTCTTTTTCCTTCTATTGCAGTAAGTGCTCTCTTCTCACTTACGGGGCAGATCCACATAGAACTAACCCACTTACTTAGGTGGGGGATCCCTCTATGACGAACCATCACAACAGCAGTGGGTCAGTTGAGCCCAGCCCTACTGCTCTTAATCCTGCACCCCTTGTCTCTGGTCAGCCAGGCATCCTCAAACAGACAATGCTTGCTGGTTAAAAATGAAAAGGCCATTTCAGTTCAGTTTGTCTGAGCATCTGAATTGTATATGGGCGAGGAGGTGTGGGGACTGCCTAGAGAAGGAGGGTCGATGGGCCCAAGGTTACACAGTGGCAAAAAGCGAAACTAGAACCCTATTTCCAGGTTGGCCTACTTCTAGAAAAGTGTGTTTTTCTAGTGAAACTCAGCTTTGACTGCTATTTCAGGCAGCCACAGGCATGTGGGTATTGTTTTGTTTGAAAGCAGGTTATTCCTATTCCTGGAATCAAATTCTTCAATCAGTGTCTCAACTGACAGGAAAAGCAAGCCTCAAGTTTTTCTCCTAGGCATCCTTGTGACTATGGATATGGCCAAAAACTTAATGGCAAGAATGAATTTACTTCCAGAGCTTACGTCCCACACTCACATGACAAAGAGCCGAGAAGGCAGCAAGGAATATGAAAAAGCCAGTATAATTTATACTTGTTGAGTTTTTGTCTAGTTCATTTATTAGAATGTACATCAATATCCAGATTGAATGCACTTAAACCTGAATATGGGATCATGGTGTAGAGGACATAGCACTGACCTAGGAGTTAGCCCATCTGTGTTCTGACCCAGCTCTGACCCATGACTGCGAGTATTCCAGTTTGTCTAGAGTATGAGGTGGATTGGGAGGTAAGGCAAGAGGTAAAACATGTAAGAAGAAAAAGAATAGGTAGTACCTGGCCTAGTGAGGGCCGCACATTCAGTGCACAGAAAATAACTACTCAGTGAATATGTGAAGCTAAGAAAGAGAATTTTATTTTATTTTATTTTTTTACTTATAAGCAGCTAACAGTTATTTGTCACAGTCCTAGAAGCTGGTTAGTCCAAGATCAAGGTACCAGCAGCTTTGGTGTCTGGTGAAGGCCACTTCCTGGATCATGGGTGGCAACTTTTCACTATGTACTCACTGGTGGAAGGGTCAAAGTATCTCCCTGGACTCCCTTAAATAAGGCCCTAATCTCATTCATGAGGACTCCACCCTTATGACCTAGCCACCACCCAGAGACACCACCTTCTAATACCGTTATTTTGGGGTTTAGGATTTCAACACACAGATTTGGGGAAAATGCAAACATTCTATTTAGGATACCTACCCAATTTCCACACTGCCCACAAAGTGCCATGTCTAAACCCATATAAAATCACATCATTTTCTTACTTTAAAAAGTTCAAAGTCTTCTGATTGACTGGCAGAGAACCTTTCTTCTTCAACCTTTCTCTCCATAACCTATTCCACATACTCCATTTTTCATCTGCATCTCCTCTATTTTTCTTTTATGTTTTCTTTCTGTCTTTTTTTTTTTTTTTTTTTTGCAGTACGCAGGCCTCTCACTGTTGTGGCCTCTCCCACTGCAGAGCACAGGCTCCGGATGCGCAGGCTCAGCGGCCATGGCTAAGGGGCATAGCTGCTCCACGGCATGTGGGATCTTCCCGGACCGGGGCACGGACCCGAGTCCCCTTCATCGGCAGGCGGACTCTCAACCACTGTGCCACCAGGGAAGCCCTCTACTTTTTTTAAAGTTAATTTTTATTGAAGTATAGTTGCTTTACAATGTTCTTTTAGTTTCTGCTTTACAGGAAAGTGAGTCAGTTTTATGTATATGTATATCCCCTCTTTTTCAGATTTCCTTTTCTTTTAGGTCACCACAGAGTATTGAATAGAGTTCCCTGTGCTATATACTAGTTTCTCAGAAAGAGAGATTTAGATCTCATCATCCAAACAAAGGAATTTGAATTTCATCTTACATTCAACAGTAAGCTTTTGGAGGATTTGTGCAGGAAAATGACACCATCAGGAAGAAACTTCCAGTTACTTTTTGGAGGAAGAACTAGAAGAAAGAGAGACTGGGGACAAGGAGAGAAGTTAGGAGGGTGGTGCACACCTCTGCTTCCAGTCATGGCAGGCTAAGTCATTTGCACTCACCAGCCCAATGAGGACAACTAAAAAATACTGGGTGAAATGTGAAAAAGAAATTATCTTCATTAAGCGCTAAGAAACTCTGGGGCTAAAATCTAGAAGAAAGCAAAAACCCAAATAGGAAAGCCCAGCACTCAAAGCCACTTTTGCCTGAGGGCATTAGCAAATCCAGAAGAAAGAATTGTGACACTGAGCTGTGCTTTTGGTGGCCTCATGGAAAAGAGATGAAAACTTGAAGTTCTTCTCATCCCCAGTGAGTACATCTGATAAGCCCTCCAGCCACTCTAAAATAAGTGGCTACCCCTTTGGGATAATGGTGAACCAGAAGCAACAAGCCCTGGCATGGAATTGCAGTCTAGATATCCATCACCAGAGTGATCCAGGGAACTTCAAGCCCTGAACTTGGATTAAAGTGGTCTTGGACAGGTAGTGACCGAGGCATTTAGCAGCAGCAAGTAAAAATGCTCTCCGCAGGAAGGTTCTGTCTTCCTATGCCTGAAATCAGTCTGATAAATAATTTTTCAATAATATATTGGCACATAGTCAAAGATAAGTGGACACATAAGCAAAAAAATACATTGTAAGTGACAGCTGAAATAAAAATTAGACAATGAAAACAAATTCACAAATATTTCAGATATCAGAATTATGAAACACAGACTATAATCACTATGGCCTACTATAGTTCAAAAAATTTTTAAAAAGCTTTAAAATATTTTCAGGGAACAGAAAATCCTAAAAAGTGGCATAGCCAATTTGAAAAAGAATCAAATAGGACATCTAGGAATAAACAATGTAACGATTGAGGGTTTAATGGATGAGTTTAACAGAAGGCTATACATAATCATTAGATGATGATAAATGCAATGAAGAGATATAAACCTAAGAGAGAATTACTGAATTTGAAGATAGACCAAAGAAATCATCCAAACTTTTGCCTGGAGAAATGAATTATATGAAAAAAAAGTAGGATAAGAGACACAATGAATAGAGTGAAGAAGTCTAATATACATTTAATTTAAAGCCTAGAAGGACAGAAGTGAGAAATGGGAGAGAAGATGATGGCCAGAAATTTTCCAGAGCAGATGAAATGCACCAATCCACAGATTCTAGAAGCCCAGTGAATTCTCAGCAGGATAAAAAACAGATATTCACTCCTAGACACATCATAATGAAAGTGCAGGAAATCAGAAAGAATGAAGGCTATATTAATGATCCAAGTTAGAGATAATGAATCTTGACCTTGGGCAGGAGCAAAAGAAATAAAGACAAGGGGATGGGCCTCTACACGCTTGCCTTTAGAATACCTTTTGCTCAGACTTACCATGAACGACTATTTTATAAACATTCTCCATTTCATTCTTCATTAATAAAATACATTTGCTAACAAATCTATTTGTTAGAGCAACCTGACACCTAGGAGCTGTTCAAATTTTCTTAGTCATACATGAAAGGTCGTCATCTTATAAGTATGTCATCTCATGGGCTATGAAAGGGGTGAGTATTCTCCATAGGAATTATGACGGTTAATTTTATGTGTCATCTTGATTGGGCTAAGGAAGATTTTCAAGTGCATAAATCTATTCCAGAAGCTATTAGGTCTGAAAAAACTTCTGTGTGGATCTGCAGATCCTATTTAGGAGTGAGCTATGGAAATGAAGTCAGAGTGACCTTTCTTGTGTTCCATTTAATGCAAACATATTAAGAGAGCATCTTTACACTGAAATGCATTATTATGGCAACTTGCTTATACAGAACTTCACTTTGAATTTGTTAAAAATAAATGGAGATGCTTATTTCACCTTGAGGATTATGTGTAGACCTTAATTGACAAAATGTACTCTCTACCCCAACCCACTGATCAGAAAATGGCCACCCTCCTCCAGAGGACGAATAACAATAATTTAATCCTCACTTCAGCTCTGTAAGGTAGGTATTATTCTTCCCATTTTCCAGCCAGGAGGGGAGATGATACAGTAGATGTCAGAGGTTCGACTCTGAAGCCAGACTGCCTGGGTTGGAATTTCACCTGTGCTACCCACTAGCTGGCGCATCTTAAGCAAGTTACATAGCTTTTCTGTGCCTCAGTTTCATCATCTCTAGAGTAAGATAAAAATAGGACTTCTTTAGAGGCTGCAATGAGTTAATTCATGGAAAGCACCTAAATTATTATGGCCAATCATACAATCAGTGCTCCAAAAATGGAAAATCTTCTTCTTCTACACTTACGTGGCCATTTGTCTCTGGCCACTCAATACGACGAATGAGAAGGGAAAATATGCACCACTGAAGCCGACTAGAAGAAGAAACATGGGTCATGGGAGCAGCCTGGCCTTATTATCCATAGTTCCTGAAATGAGCTGTGTGACCCTGACTGGGGGCAGGGGGAGGTGTCTACAAGGGTTGGAGAAGGCACTCCAGGGGGAGCCAGTGCCTAAGATAGGTCCCAAAACTGTCTGCCCAGCCAGAAGCTCCAGGAATCCCAGAGATGAGAGAAGGCCCTTTCCCACACAGGCTCCAGGAAGCGTTTAGAACCCCAAGGAATATACAAATTACTAAGCTCAATGAATCACAATAAATTCACTTTAAAAGTACTAGTTTACCCTCTTAATTTACAAGTGGCAATGTATGAAGCAACTGATTGTTCATCATAGTTTTTCTTTGGGAGACCTGAAGCAGCTTCTGGCTTACCCAGTAGGGATGTCAAACCCCTGAGTGACACGCAACCACCTTATCACCTTACCTTGTAATTTCTAATGGCTGGACTTCGTGTTCCGTTGTCATCACAGAATGTAAATGGTTTCAACTATTACTTGGTTCAAAGCCCTTAGTCCGTATCAAACTACCTTCCCCTTTACTTTTCAGTTAAGACTCTCAAGTAGTTCCTAGAGCAGCTTCAGCATTTATACCTTTCTGTCAGCAGCTTTGTCTGAGATATTCATGTGGATACAGCCTTGTTCACAATGGAGCCCAGGGCAAAATGCAGAATGTCTTTGTGTTTCTGATTTACTATAATGAGGGATAAGTGTGCTTAGGGCAATCACTCCCATGGAGAGCAAAGGGGAAATTTAGCAGAACATAATGTGTGTTGACTTGAGTAAGCCTCAGTCCCGTGCCCCTCCCTTGGGGTTGGATTCCAGTTTCTGACTACCCAAATGTGTTCACAATGCACACTGGAAGATGTAGCCCCATCTGGCAACACTGGAAATAAGCAAGGAGTCATAGGGCCCCTTAATACAGAGGAATTCCCCAGGTCACTGAGTTGGTGAACTCAAGGTGATCCGGTATTTCTCCATTCCTCATGATAGCATTATTTATTGAGAGAGAGCCATATGCCAGGTCCTGTGCCATGCACAGCCACACACACGGTCTGCCCCCAGGGAAACGACACTTTAGTAGAAATATAGATGATGAGCCAAGGAATTCCAAAACACATGGTACAGTGATATACATAAGAGGGGCTCCTGAACCAGGCTTGAGGGTTTGCAGAGAAAACTGGATGTCTGGGGCAGGAGTGAAAGGAAGTATTAATCTTCACACTTTTATGTCTTTCCCTCAACCCTGCCATAATTTATAGACAAGTCCTATTTTCTAAGTAAAATATAAATCCAACCACTTTATAACGCCTTGCTTTTGTCACTCTGGTCCAAGCTCCCATCGTCTCTCAGGTGGACTACTCCAATAGCCTCCTAATTGGCTTCCCCGCTTCCAGTTTTATATCCTGTGGCAAATATCGTAGGTTAGCTCACTTGACTCCATTACAATCCCAATCACAGCAGGTAAGGCTTGGTCGAGGTTGCAGACCAAGTCTACATTTCCTGAACTCCCGCCCTTATGGCCCGGATTGCACACATAGCTTAGCCTCTGCCAAGCAGATAATAAACCCCCATGAGACTTGGTAGGAGCAGGAAGGTGGAGTCTATGCTGCTTCCTCTGTGGTTTCTGGTTTCTCTTAGTGAGCATGGGCTCAGAAACTTTCGCTTCTCCTGCAGCAGTAATAATAGAGGTGCCAGGGTACAGTTCCTAGTTTTGTGGCTATCAAAGGGCAAGGCATGGGACATTAACTTGGTATAGATGGAGAAGGAGGCAATGTGGTCTCAAAGCCAAAATTTGTGATGCTCTCAGCAGAAACAGAGTGGTCCAAAGTCTTCTTCACTTTCCACCCTCCTGATTGTCCCAGTTCTGGGGTATTATTCAAGAAAACAATTCTGGAAATTATAACTACTACTTGAGTTAAAACAAACATGACCACCCCTCCCCCCCGTGAAAAAGTCTCTTGTGCTTTTCCCTCATACACCCAGGTATTTTGTAGGCTCTTGTAATTTATTTATCATGCCTGTTTTTGTACTTTGTAAAAATGGCCTCCTATAGAATGTATTCTTGTGTGTGTCTGTTCTTTCTTTCTTTTTTTTTTTTTGGCTTGATATCTTGATTCGTAAGATTCATCTAACGTGTATGTAGCCAAGTTTGTTCATTTTCTTTGCTGTATGACATGCCACTGATGGATATATCACTTCATATACCTACCCAAGTAGTTTCTGAATTTGGGTTGTGTCCAGTTCTGGACAATTACATACAATGCAGCTCTGTGCATCCTTGGCCTTGTCATCTGCTTTGCATGGGCATTCTCTAGGCGAAGCACCTAGTGGTAGTATTAGTGGGTCCAGGGTAAATATATCTTAAACTTTGAGGGATACTGAATATTCCCGTTATTCAGTTCTACATATTTCTTGATTTCCGCCAATCCAAGGATTAGTTAGTAGTATGCTATTTTGTTTCCAAACATTTGGGTGTTTTAAAGCTATCTCTGTGTTATTACCCTGTGCGTTAAGCATTATGATCAGAGAGCCTAGATTTCATGCCAGTGATCCTTTGCAATTTATTGAGGCTTCCTTTTTCTTAGTAAGGTCTATTTCTGTAAAAGGTCAATATGCTCAACAGAATTTATGTTCTCTGCTTGTTGGGTATAAAGTTTTATAGTATCTAATAGCTCAAATGTATTATTGTGTTTAGGCCTTTGATATCACTGCTTATTTCTGTTTGCTTGGACTTTCATGTTCTGAGAGTGGTGGGTTAAAATCTCCAGCTCTCATTGTTAACGTATCTATCAGTCCCTACAGTCATAAACTTTATCGTTGAGGTTTAAGCTATCCTGCTACGCCACCTTTTATAACGCTCTCATGCTATCATCCACTGACCCTAGCCATCCACTCCTCTCTGCCCCATCCTACCACCTTCTACATGACTCCAACTTCCCCATCTATCACTCAACAATTTGACGCTCTCATTTCCAATAAACATCTTTACAACATACTAGCCAACCCCTCTCACAGACACAGTCTGGTTTATTCTTCACCCTAAACTACTCTACCTCTCACATCTAAAAGGAAGATATCCCAGTGTTGGACCGCAAGCCCCTGGCCATGCTGCTCTCTCATTCTTTTACTCTCTCTACACGTGTTCTTTTATCTCACTGAGCCCTCCTATTCCTTGGCCTCTCTATTTTCTGCCCATCTGCACTCTCCTTCTTCTGTCTCTCCCTCCTGTCACTATTGATTTGGTTTGGGGTTTTCCCTATTTTTTTTTTCTGGCCCAGCCACGCAGCTTGCTGGGATCTCAGTTCCCCAACCCGGGATCGCACCCAGGCCCCCAGCCACTGCCGAGTCCGAACCACTGGACCGCCAGGGAATTCCCTGTGGTTTCTCCTCTTTTCCTTCTTTTCCTGCTCCCACTCTGACATACTAAGTTCTCAATACATCTACCACCACTTATTCTTCTATGCTTAAAACACCTTCTGTATCTCTACATCCAGTTATCACCCATAGCCAATCAACTGTTGACTTTCAGTTCTATACACTTCTTCATGTGCTTTCAATACCCCTACCTTAGTCTAGGACTTCAGCATCTCTAAAATAAATCACTGCTACAATGAGCACTCCATTCTTGCTCCTCTCTGATCCTTTCTTCACATTGCTTTCAGAGTGACATTTCTAAAACACAAATTATTTCCCAAATTAGAGCCCCTTGACGGCTTCTTGTAGCCTTAAGAATGAAGTCTCCACTGCTGTCTCTGGGGAAATGCAGATGGCCAACAGGCACATGCATACATGTTCAACATCACTAATCATCAGGGAAATGCAAATCAAAATCACGAGACATCACCTCACCAAAGGACACACATAACAAATTTTGGCGAGGATGTGGAGAAAAGGGAAACATCCTACACAGTTTCGCGGGAGTGTAAACTGTTGCAGCCACTGTGGAAAACAGTATGGATATTTCTCAGAAAACTAAAAATAGAACTACCATACGACCCAACAATTCCACTGCTGGGCATCCATCTGTAAAAAACAAACACACGAATTCAAAAAGATGCATGCACCCCAATGTTCATAGCAGTGTCATTTACAATTGCCAGTATATGGAAGCAATCTGTGTCTTTCAACGGATGAATGGACAAAGAAGATGTCAGGTATATATACAAAGAAATACTAATCAGCCATAGAAAAAGAATTTTGCCATTGGCAGCAACATGGATGGACTTGGAGGGTATTATGTTAAGAGAAATGAGTGAGACAGAGCAAGACAAATACTCAGTAAATTCAAAAGAATTAATAACTGGCTGAATTAATGGACATAGAAATGAAGGTAGAACAGACTTAAGAAAGGGTAAGTCTTCAACAACACACATGCTGCAGAGAGCAGAGAAAGGGCAGGGCTTATTTGAAAACCACCTAATAAGTTGGTATTACTAGTACTACAGAGCTAGTGGGCCCTTTTGTGTGCGTCTTAAATGCCAAGTTGATTGTGTATGCAGTAGAGTCATCAAAATTGTCTTACAGGAATTTGGCATGGCCAGAGTTGGGTTTTAGGAAGGTTAACTTAGCAAGTATATGAAGCATGTATCTGTGGGAAAAGACAGGGAGGTAGGAGAAGGTTAGGAGTCTAGGGCAAAGTTCAGGCAAGAAGTAATGAAGGTAATGATACTAAGAGTTGGCAAGAATGTGGAGCAAATAGAAATCTCATCCCCTGCTCTTGGGAATATGAACTAGTACAACCGTTTTGAAAGATAATTGGTGTTACCTAGTAAACTGAACTTGGGCAGAACCTAGGACCCAGAAATTTCATGTCTAGGCCTATACCGTAGATCAGGGTTTCTCAACTGTTGACATTTTGAAAAGATAATTCTGGGTTGTAGAGGACTGTCCTGTGCATTGTAGGATGTTCAGCAGTATCCTTGGCCTCCACCCACTAGATGCCAGTAGCACACCCTCAATTATGACACCCAAAACCTTTCCAGACGTTATAAAATATCACCCTGGCTGGGGCAGATGGGGCAGTGCGGAAAATTGCTCTCAACTGAGAAACTAGAGAAACTCTTGTATAAGGGCATAGCGGGATATGAATGAGGAAGTTCATCCCAAAATAATTTGGAAAAGCATAAAAGTGGAAACAACCCACATGTCCATCAACAGGAAATAGACAAATTGTGGAATTTTCATATGATGGATAACTATACAGCAATGAAAACTGATTACTGCCGTTTTACACATCAACATGGATAAATCTCACAAACACAAATTTGGGGGGGAGAGAAAGAGTAAGACAAGTAATACATCCAGTATAATTAGATCTACATGAAGTCCAAAATGGAGAAGAAATAACATTATTTAAAGGAACATTCCTCTACAGTAAATGTATAAAAAAGTGAAGTATTAACAAGTTCAGGATTGTGGTTACCTCTGGGAAGGAATGAGGAGATGAACCTGGAAGGGCACAGGTGGGCTATCAAGGCATTAGCCGTGTTCTAGTTCTCAAGCTTGGTGGTGAGTACACAGGTTTACATATTATTAAGATACACCTTACATGTATGCAGTATTATCTTCTGTATACATGAAACAGTTCATAAAATTTGTCAGGAAGTGATGCGGTCTAAAATAATGCAGGAAAATGGAGAGAAAGGCAACAGAGTAAATAACTAATTGGATGAGAGACAGAGACAGACAGAGAGAGAGAGGGAAGAGCCAACCTTTAGGTGCCTCTTTGAATCATTTTAAACTCATTTTCTTCATAGAATTGGGGATGAAATCAATTCCTTATCTATAAACACACATAATTCATTGCTCAGACATCTAAGAAATGTATATTTTATGCCTCAAAACGGATCCTACTATATGATGTGATTCACAGGACTGGATAATACTACATTTCACAAAACACCATTGTCTGAGAATCCTGCCCTGTTAGACTTGTAAATGTGTACTCATTTGTATTCCTTGGAGTTATAAGCATCTGAAAATAGGTGGCTTAGAGTAAAAGTGATTCTTCATCACTAACTTTAGTGTCATTACCATACGCCTAACTGGTACAGAAAACTGTTTCCAACTCCGGCACCCACCCTACCCCTCTGTTTTTCTCCCAATGGTCACCTCTCAGGTAGTGGAATAAAAGGAGAACTTTTGGATCAAATCCTTTCAGAAGATGGAGCCATAACCAAGGAAAATATCAGAACATCCTAACCTTTCCTGGACCAGGCAGGGAGGGACAAGACAGGTCTCTTCCTAGAAAAAGCACAGAGTTTTCAAGGCTGAAGGACTCACTGAAAACATATTTTACACATGTGGATACAGACAAACCCACAAACACCCAGAGAGATAGGAAACGCAGGATTTGTCCCTGACCTGATTTAGGGACCGTCTCTCAGAGACTCAGAGAAGCCTGATATGTTAGATCTACAGCAAACCCTCAGAGCAGCAAGCCTGAGCTTCCTCCCTCAACATGAGAGGCTTCAGGTGCATACATGTGGATAACGTAGCCCACTTGTCCTGTTACCTGTATACATGGCCATCACCTCGTAGATACCTCTCAGTCCTGAGAGCATAACACTGTCAGTGCAACTCACCCCTCAGAAGCACAGACTCAGTGAAGAGGAACACACATGCCTCTTGGGGCTTGGGACATGGGGCCACCTGGGGAGTAAATTCAGGGCCCTAGGTAACTGGAGTTCGGTAAGGGGCAGGGATAAGGACTCCGAGCATGCACCAAAAAAGGCTTATCTCAAAAAGAGGTATGCATGCGTTTGTTTAAACTGAAACTCCCGGGACGTCCCTGGCAGTCCAGTGGTTAAGACTCTGTGCTCCCAATGCAAGGGGCACGGGTTCGAAACCTGGTCGGGGATCTGATATCCTGCATGCCACATGACATGGCCGAAAATATAAATAAACAAACAAACAAATAAATAAATAAAGTGAACCTCCGAAAAATTTTAAGCGCAGGTAAAGGCCTTTAATATTAACTATTAACTATAGTTAATACACTAACTATATAACACAGAAATACACACACACACACCCTGCTGGCATGGCATGAACCATATGGAACCAAACCAATGTGAGAAATTTCAAGGGACACTACATGGATAAATTTCTACTTGGACTGTTCTTTCATTAAACAACGGTGACAAAAAGCCTCGTGCCTTTTGTTGTTGTTGTTTTGGCATGAGGAATACTCTGTGTTACTACATGATAATGCATTTTTAAATGTCAACCCCACTGACAGGGGAAAGGGTTGTGGATACCTTACACTCACTTCACTTTAACAGAACTTTATCAAGCATCTACGAAGAAGAAAACACAGTGCTTTAGGAGACAGAAATCAATCAAAGCCTTTAAGTTCCGAACACGTCAGAAGCTCACACTTTAGGGAGCTGGGGTGATACACACATAAATAAATAATGTTAATCTACTCTAGGATACGAGAGGAACTAGCATGGAAAACAGAAAATGTATTGATGCTAACTAGCAAGCTCTCAAGCAGCCTTAACTAAATATAGAAATAAGGCTTTGTGCCCTCAAACCCCTGGTCCTCCCCTTCTCTGATCGTCTGCTCTCCTCAAGTACCACTTCACTCTTTTCCCTTAAAGAAGTTCCAGATACTACGCCCATTTCCTCTTTTAATTTTCTTTAAATTAGGACATATTTCAGACCTCGACAAAGGTACAGAGAATGCTACGCCCATGAAACCATCAGCCGTCTTAAGAAACGTAAGCTTACAAATAAGATCGAAACCCAGTATTCCCCTCCCCAACTGAATTCTCCATCTTTTTCCATAGATTTAACCACTGTCTTAAATAGGTTTATTGTTCTCATACACACCTTTCTGCATACTACATATGCATGCATTACTCCTATGTATGCCTTTTACTACAAACAGATGTATCTATATTCAAACTAATAATTTTGCATGCCTTTAAACTTCATATGTGCATGGTATCATAATGCTTTTATCGTGTTGGAAGTAGGTTCTTCCTTTATCTATTTGTCCCTTCCACTACTGAATCTTTGCCCCTTGTTATAAGCTGAATTGTGTCCCCGCAAAAGATATGTTGATGTCGTGACCCCGGAACCTGTAAGTGTGACCTTATTTGGAAATAGGGTATTTGCAGGTGTAATAAAGATCAGATGACGTCATACTGGATTAGGGTGGGCCCTTCATCCAATATGACTGGTGTCCTTATAAGAAGAGAAAGAACACAGAAACAGAGACACAGGGGAAAGCACTATGTAAAGATGAAGAAAGAGACTGGAATTCTGCATTTACAAGCCGAGTGATGCCAAGGATTGACAGAAACCACAAGAAACTAGGAGAGAGGCATGGAACAGATTCTTCCTCCGAGCCTCCAGAGGGAACCAACCCTGCCCACATTTCAACCTCAGACTTCTTGCCTCCAGAACTGTGAGAGAATAAATTTCGGTTATTTCAAGCCACCTGTTTTGTGGTAATTTGTTACGGTAAACATAGGAAACTAACACCTCCCTACGGGAGGTCTTTGTGTCTCAGGCCCCTGAGAATTCTAGTACCTTCCTCAGTCCAGATCTTACCATCCTGTTCAGTTTACCTGCAATAGTACCAAGTCAGTGAGTTAGGGCTGGTTCTACTGTAGGTGTAGTTAAACGTTTCCCCCACTGCCCTAAAGCAGCGGTTCTCAAACTTCAGTGTGCTTCAGTAGCACTTGGAGGACTTGTAAAAACCTGATGGCTAGCAGCCTACCTTCAGAATATCCAATCCAGTAGGTCTGGGGCAGGGTCTGAGAATTTGCATTTCAAACAAGTTCCCAGTTGATGCTGATGCTGATGCTGATGCTGATGCTCCATGGCAGGCCAATAGCACCATCTGGTCCCCAGGCAAGCTAGGTCATCCATCAGTTTCTTTCAATAACATATACTAGAGGCTGGGCCACCATCTCTATCATCACACAAGTTGTTTATAATCTAATATTTTAATTTATTTGAGGCTGCTATAAAAGGATGTCAAACAGGCTTACCAAATACTTGAAAGAAATCCCTTTCAATGACAGTAAAGTGGGCCGAAATAAATAGAACAAAGATACATTGGAGTCAGTGTTATTTATGTTAAAAAAACAAAAACCTCTGCAGCTTATTCATGTCAAACAAGCTTTTATTTTCAATGTGATCAATACTGTCAAACTTATATGTAAAAGGTAAGAATAAAGTCAGATAGCAGTTAATATCATTTTGGGATGTTGAACTTTGAAACAAAATCTGTGTTGTGGGCTAATGAAAACTAGAATCTCCGTGAAGAACAAATTCTTCTTTTCTTTCGCTGTCCACTTCTTTTTATGTCTTCCAACTGTAGGATGGGATAAGAGTCAATTAACAATTGTACACCAATAACATGCACCAGGGACTTTCTAAATAGGAGTCAATTCTATGTACATCTCTTGGCTCTCCAAGGAGAAAACAAAATGTTTTCTTCTTGTAACCCAGACCCTTGGTTGTCAGGGTGCACATCATTTCATCACACCAACCACATCTCTCTCTTGCCAACCACTATATATGTTAGGTTTTTTTCTTGAAAGGTCAGTCTGTGATTTAAACGTCTTTCCACCTTAAGAGCCTATGCTCCTTACACAAATCATAAATCCCTTATAATCCCAGACCTTCAGTTTCCGTATCTGTATAATGAGAATGAGGCTGTTATCAAACATCCACAGGTGTGAAAATTAAGAAAGGGAGAAAGAAAGAGTGTGATACTGAGAGAGAGAGAGAGAGATGAGAAAGGAAAAGATGAATGGGTAGCGGAAAGAGAAACTAGGATTGAATTACCAACTCAGTGAGAGCCAATAATAATACTATGGCTAATTTTCTTTCCTTTTGAATAAAACATCTAAATTGAACTAATATTTGTGAATTACTCATGAAATGCAGTCTTATTTGAAATCCTTAACTTTTTACTACTTTGTAAGGAGTCACCTTCTCAAAGGCATTGTTATTCCAAGAGACTTCATTTCTGTGTCCAGGTGATGAAGGTACAGCTAGTGCACAGCTTAGTCGCTTTAGCTGCTTCTCCTGGTGAGCAGTCTCTAAAACTATAGGTCTCTATAGTTTAGACCTCTAAGAAAATATAGGTCTCTATTTCCAGGTCTGATAAATTTCCCATCTGCAGTAGACTTAAAACTACAGGACAAAGGACTTGTGACTGTAAATGACATACATTTCAGAACACACTTCCTTCTATACCATCTAGAACACAAGTACATTATTAACATTAAACTGTTTTTCCAAAACTAAATTGCAACAAGTTTTTCTTATTTACTTTACAAAAAAAATTAAAAACATGATAGATAGCTAGTGGGAAGCAGCTGCATAGCACAGGGAGATCAGCTCGCAGCACTGTGACCACCTAGATGGGTGGGATAGGGAGGGTGGGAGGGAGACGCAAGTGGGAAGAGAAATGGGGATATAGGTATACTATAGGTGATTCACTTTGTTATAAAGCAGAAACTAACACACCCCTGTAAAGCAATTATACTCCCATAAAGATGTTAAAAAGATAAACAAAAAATAGATTAAGGATGTAAACAAAACAAAACATAAAGCTGTCAGTAACAGGTATATGTCAGGACCGGTTGCACCATACATTAATACCTTGTATTCTCCAGAGCCGCCCTCTGCTGAGACCATATCCAGCTTCGGTCCTTCTTCTGCTTTTTCATTTCCATCCTCTTTCTCTTCCTCAGCATTTTCATAATGATATTCACTCTCTTCTTTAGTGTCGAATGATACGGACTTTGGCATCACAAGGTGGTGGGAAACATTTCCTGATTTAAAATCAGCAGCAGAATCTAGTTCTCTGCTCTCAGGAGGATCTGGAGAAGAGAAATGTGTCAGAAAATAAATAAATAAATAAGAAGACTCGCTGGTCATGTTCCTACTGGTTGATACAGCGCTTCCTTGGCCCTCACACTTCTGCTGCTTGACAGTTTTCACAACATTTTCCCCCTCTTTCCAGTAGATCTCACACACACTGTGCTGCTGATTATTTCTGGCCCTTTGGAGAAGGGATCGGAATCATTTGATTCTGAGCAGATTTTTGTATATTTCTGCCAGAATCTCACTGGAAAATGTTCACCCGATTTCAAGACAAATTCAACCTCGAATCTCATTGATTCCTCAACCACTGAAATGTGCCCCTGTGCCATTTCATCATTTTCTCAGGTCATCGTACTGAAAATCTTAACATTTTTAGAAGCCCGTCAACCAAAAGTGAGGTATGCCATTTGTCTGCCCCTAGGTTGGTAGAAGGCAGCATACTTTTTCTCAAGATCCTAAAGTTCTTTAGAGAATTGGGCTTCTACTTGTGCATATCGTGCCTGAAGGTTTTTGAGAGCTTTGACCCGCTGCTTAACCACCAGAGGCCAGCGGTGAGTGCATCCTGCCATAGAGGCCGATGCCGCAGCAGGGGCTGCAAGGGACAGGGGACTGGGCCTACCCTAGCCAGCCTCGGCCCCTTCGATGGGTCCACAAGTCCCAGCCACCCAGGACTCGGAGGCATCAGCCAGGACCTCACCCGCCCAGAACTCAGCCTCCCCTGCCCCCGCCACCGGTTCCTCTGCCTTCTGGGATGCCAGCCCCTCTGCAGACTCCCACGGCTACCAGGGCGGGGGGCCCTCTGCCTGGCACTCGCCCCGCCAGACCTCACCTGCCTCTCCCAGGTCTTCCTGCCCGTGAGGAAGCGCGGCAGCCTCTGCAGGGTCCGAGGGCCATCGGGAGCGGCGCCTGACCATCACGCGGCTGGCATGGGGCCCGACCAGGACACGGTCCTTGTAGTGGCTGTGGTGCAGAAGACAATGGGCCACATCCCGGAGCAGGGAATGAAACTGCACCGCGGTCGCCCCATGGCCTGCGACCACTCCCGTGCCTCCCTGCCCATGCTCGTCCTCCTCTTCTGTCTCTTCCTCCTCCTCGACCTCTTCCTCAGTCTCCTCCCCCTCTTCTGAATGGTACTCAGCCTCCTCCCGGTCCTCGGTGTCTAATTCAAACTCTTCCGCCTCCTCCTCCACCAGCTCTGCACCCCAGTCTTCTTCCACTGCGGCCTGGGCAGCCTCCTGCCCACCATCCTCCCCGACAAGGGCTCTGGAGAGCCCCAGGGAAGCCAGAAGGGCCGCGGCCCCCTCGACTCCATCCATTCCTCCAGAAGGGGAGGCACGGACCCCGAGGGGACTGGGGTCACCACCCGCCCTGCCACCAGCTCTATCCTGGCCACCTGGGATCGGCCCACGCTCCTCGTTGGCAGACATGGCTGGAGGGACACGCCAGATACGGATCGGGCGGCAGTGACGACCGTGGGGAAGATGGCGGCCGCTGTGCTGAGTGTCGCTGAGGGAGGGGACGCTGTTGGAAGCTGGGCCACCGGGCCGAGGTGGGGGCTGCAGAGAAGCTGGCTGCCCAGGGGACAAGAGTCGGCGAAGATGCCTCTGCGAGCCCCGCCACGGGAAGTGCAGACGGCCTCCTAGCAGAGCGCCCCAGCGAGACTAGGCGGCGGCCGCTGTGCACAAAGCGGGAAAGAGCTTGATTGGCTGGTGACGGGAGGCGGACCTTACAAGGGTCAACGAAGGGCCACTTCCTCCAGCGCCGACTCTAAGCTCATTTGCCAGCAGCCAAGGATTGACAGCACCACCGTCCAATGAGTGATCAAGCTCTTCAGTTTCCCTGGAGGCCTTAAAAGGCCAGCTCACCCTCAGCCTCTGTGAGCGCACAGGAATCCCTTCTTTTCATTCCAACACTGCAAGAGCAAAACTACAATGCCCCTAAAGGCGGTGCCCTGGGGTATGGGAACCTGCATGTGTTCCCCAATTGCCACACTGGGGCAGTTCACGCTGATACAGACACACTTAATTCAAAACCGAGACAAAGAGAGAAGGTGTATAGATCAAATCTCTGCAACGCTTAAAACCTCCCACAAGAGACAGCAAGAGAATTTGGAGGTTTTAATGCTGTTAAGGCTCCTTAGAAAAGGACATACCGAGTCGATATGGATGCAGTGAGAATGGAGAGTGGAAGAAGCAGTAAAGACAGGAGCTGGAGAGTGTTTCATCAGGGCTCCCCAATTCCGTTGCAGCCTCCAAGAAATGAAGACGGAGAGAGAGAGGGAAGAGAGACAGAGACAGAGACAGAGACAGAGATTTCTTTTAAAGACTGGTCTGAGCACCTGCTCTGCACTGGATTGAGCACACCCCTTGCCTCCCAAATTCATACGAGAAGCCCGTCCCCAGCCCCACCCCACCCCCAGGAGATGGTATTTGGAGACTGGGTCTTTGGTAGGTCATTCAGTTTTGGTAAGGTCAGGAGGCTGGGGTCCACACATTGGGATTATTGCCCTTACAGGAAGAGACCATAGATGGTACTCTCCTCCCACCACCCCAACGTGAAGCCACAGGAAGAAGGCGGCTATCTTCAAGCCAAAACGAGGGCCCTCACCAAGAACTCCACCATGCTGGCACCCTGACTTTGGGCTTCCTAGCCTCCAGAACTGTGAGAGAATAAATAACTGTCTTGTTTAAGCCGCTCAGCCTATGGCATTTTACTAGGGCAGCTTGAGCAGACTAATACAGCATGGCAGACCTTAACAGCACAGGCTTCCTAGAATCATTTCTCGGTCAACAGTCCGAGACTTTTTGTTGTACTCAGCCCCACTTAGCTGAGTTGTCAAAGGTAACGAATGCTGAAAATGAGGAAGAAATCGACAACTATTTTATGCTAATCCCAGTTACTACTGTGGATGGGCATAGAAGCAAGACTGGGTGTTAGCTGTAACTTCACGTTTAGGAGAACATAAGCTATGTCCCTTACTTCCATAAGCACACCGCGTTGGGATCCAGGACATCTAATTTGACAGATCCTAACGTTTCACAGATGGGAAGCACACATCCTGCAGTGCGCTCCTGGGAAGGCTCAGGAGAAGAGCTGTTGTGGCCACCCTGAGTCACTATGGACTCCTCCTATCCCAAGTTGGGTTCAACGGTCAATAGGTCTGCTGACACCACACCCACACACACACACACACTACCGAGACACGATGCAAAGTGTATTCCTTACGTGAGGAGGCTTCTGGGGGGAGAGCAGGGCAGCCTTTTCAAGCTGCTCCAAAATAGACTTCAGAGAGTCAGGAAAGGAAGAAATTGCTTTGGGAGTTCTACTGTGACTAGTGGATGGGGCCAGCATGACAGTTCCCTTGTGCTGGCAGTAGCTAGTGTCGTTTGCTGCCCACTCCTCCTGCCCTCCACCCTACAACCGTGCCAAAGGAGAGAGTGGAGGGTGGGGCACTGGGGAAGAGGGAGGGTTGACGTTTAAAAGCCCTCAGCAGTCAAACATCAAAGGATGCAGTCAGACCCTATACTATAATTCACCTCTGGCGTGTGACAGGCGACAGAAACGTGCCATTTTTTGTGTAATGGAATCTGAACTTGTGGAAGTAAGCCACTCTGGAACTCTGAGTCCTGCAGCCTAAGGCCGGGTAGGCAGGCAAAAGGTCCACTGAAGGCCGTTCAAGAGCCCAGTGTGGTGTATCCTGAGAAATAAAATGCATGCCTCGGTCACCATCAATAAGGCCCGGAACTCCAAAGCCCATAAGGAGGGTCTTGGCGAAGCCCTGCGTAGTAGTTTTAGTATATGTAGAGACACGTGTGACCAGGATTTATAATTTGGGAGTCTGTGGGCCAAGAGATTCCCAAGGCTCTTTACCCCAAAGGGGACAGTTTTACACAAGGAAACGTTGCTGCCGCCATGGGCCGGACCAGACAGCCAGACCGACGACAACGGCCTGATTGTCTATGAAAATGTGCAGATGGTGCTAACTGTTGGCCAGAGCATCCAGCGCTAAGGTGACTGCCTGAAGTTCACTCACTGGTGCTGTCTTTTCCTTGAACAGTTTTATCTATGGTTATTGTATTGATTACTGACAAGGAAAGAGTTTTCCTGACATTTTCCTATTTATTTTCCACATGTCAGTCGTTTTTTGTTCCTTCACTCCTCAATTACCGTATTTTCTGTTATTAATTACAGTTTCATAGTGTACAAGGTGATCCTTCATCACCCCTTTTGCTGTACTTTTTTAGTTTTTTTTTTAGTGCTGGAGCTTTTTGTGGGGTAGTGTCGGTGGTTACACTGGGAGCTACAATTAGTATCTTAGCTTTATAATAATCAAGTTTGTATTAATACGGAGATAGTTGCCATAGTATTCAAAACCTCTGCTTTTCCCTAGCTCTGCCACATTTCTTTATTTAATTATGGTGACACACGGCATGTTTGTATATTTGGTGCCCATTAACAGAGATTTATAGTTAATGCTTTATACATTTGTATTTTAAATCATATATGAGAACAAAAAGAGGAGATATAAACCAAAAGTGCAGCAATACTCGCTTCTGCGTTTACCTGTGTAGTTACCTTGGCCTTTGTGGTTTATTTCTTCATATTGCTTCAAATACGTGCCCAGCATTGTTTCAATTCAGCCTGAAGGACTCCTTTCAGTACTTTCTATAGGGCAAGCTTACTAGCTATGTACTCTCTCAGTTATTGTTTGTTTTGGAATGTCTTTAACTCCCCTTCATTTCCCCCACATATAGAATTCTTGGTTGAAAGGGTATTTTGGTTCATTTGTTCTACGCTTTTAATATGCCATTCCAATGCCACCTGTCCTCTGTGGTTTCTGTAGAGGAATGGGCACAAATCTTACCGACGATTACTTGTATATGAGGAGTTGTTTCTATTGCTGTTTTCAAGGTTCACTCTTTGTCTTTGACTTTTGATAATTTGATCATGATGTGCCTAGGTGGGGATCTCTGATTCTATCCTGCTTGGAGTTTGTAGAACTTACTGGGTATGTAGATTCATGTCTTTCCTCCGAGTTTGGAGGTTTTCAGGCATCATTTCTTTAAAGATTTCCTGCCCCTTTCTCTCTCTCCTCTGCCTCTGCCACTGTCATTATGTGTACATTGATAAGCTTGCTGATGCATATAAGTCCCATAGGATTTGCTCATTATTCTTCATTCTTTGCTTTTTCTGCTCCTCTTTTCCTTTCCAGAGACTGGATATTTCAACTAACCTTTTAAACTTTGCTGATTCTTTTTCTCCTGTTCAAATTTGCTGTTGGACATCTTTTATTAAATTTTCATTTCACTTACAGTGATTTTCAGCTGAAGAACTTTTTTTTTTTCCTTGTGTTACGTGGACCTCTCACTGTTGTGGCCTCTCCCGTTGCGGAGCACAGGCTCTGGACGCGCATGCCCAACGGCCATGGCTCACGGGCAACGCCGCTCCGTGGCATGTGGGATCTTCCCAGTCCGGGGCACGAACCCGTGCCCCCTGCATCGGCAGGCGGACTCTCAACCACTGCGCCACCAGGGAAGCCCCTGAAGAACTTTTTTTTGTCCCTATTTATAATTTCTATCTCTTTGGGATACATCTTTCTCATTGTTTCCTAGTTCTTTGATCACTGTTTCCTTTTGCTCATTGAGTTTATTGAAGACAGCTGACTAAAAGTGTATTTTTCTAGTAACCCAAATACTGTGCTTCACCTCTGACAGTTTATAGTAATTAAGTTTTTCCATGTGAACAGGATACACATTCCTCCCATCCCCTCCAACTATATGGAAGTATAATTTACAAATAAAATTTGTATATTGAAGGGGAACAATGTGATGCTTGATGTACGTACACATTGTTAAATGATTACCACAGTCAAACTAATTTATGCATTTATAACCTCACATAGCTAAAGGTTTTTTGGGGTGGTGCGTGGGATAAAACTAAGATCTACTCTCTCAGCAAGTCTCCAGCATACCATACAATATCTTAAATTAAATCTGCATGCTGTGCATTAGATCCCTAGAATGTATTCATCTTATAACTGATCATTTGTACCCTTTGATGAACCACCCCACAAATAACAAACCTGGAGGCATCATGGTTCCTGATTTCATTATATGACAAAGGTATAGTAATGAAAACAGTATGGTAGTGGCATAAGAACAGATATATATATATAGAACAACGGATCAAAATATAGAGCCCAGAAATAAACCCACACATATATGTTCAACTATTTGACAAGAACTCCAAGAACACACAATGAGGACAGGATAGTCTCTTCAATAAATGCTGCTGGGAACACTGCATATCCACGTGCAAAGATACTATACTGGAGCCTTATCTTACACCATACCTCAAAATGAACTCAAAATGGATTAAAGACTTAAACGTAAGGCCTGAATCTGTGAAACTCCTAGAGGAAGACACAGGGGTAAGCTCCTTGACATAGGTTATGGCTTTGATATTTTTTTGAAATGACACCAAAACAAAGGCAACAAAATCAAAAATAAACAAGTGGACTACATCAAACTCAAAAGCTTCTGCACAGCAAAGGAAACAATCAACAAAATGAAAAGGCAACTGACCTATGAAGCAGAAGAAAATATTTGCAAATCATGTTATCTGTTGAAGGGATAATATGCAAAATATAAAAGGAATTCAATCAACTCAACAGCAAAAGAAAAAAAAAACAAAAAAGACATCAACCAATAATTAATAAAAGGGCACACGGTTCGAATAAACATTTTCCCAAAGAAGACATACAACTGGCAAATAGGTATATGAAGAGGTGTTCAACATCACTAACCATCAGGGAAATGCAAATCAAAGCTGCAATTAAGACATCACACCTATTAGGATGGCTATTATCAAAAGGACAAGAGACAGCATGTGTTGGCAAGAGTGTGGTAAAAAGGGAACCCTCGTGCCCTGTTGGTGGGAAAGTAAAATGGTGCAGCCACTGTGGACAACTGCATGGAGGTTCCTCAAAAGACTGAAAGTAGAACTATCAGATCAGCCAGCAATCCCACTCCTGAAAACAGATCCAAAGGAGGTGATTTCTGCTCTGCTCCCTTATGCTCATTGCAGCATTATTCACAAGAGCCAAGCAATGGAGACAAGCTAAGTGTTCTGGGCAGATGAAAGGATAAAGAACATATCACAATTATATAAAAGACATATCAAAGAATTCTTCTTAAAAATTCATCAGAGGGCTTCCCTGTGGCACAGTGATTAAGAATCCACCTGCCAACGCAGTGAACATGGGTTCAAGCCCTGGTCCGTGAAGATCCCACACGCTGCGGAGCAACTTAGCCTGTGAGCCACAACTACTGAGCCTGTGCTCTAGAGCCTGTGAGCTGCAACTTCTGAGCCCGCGTGCTACAACTACTGACGCCCGCAAGTCTAGAGGCCGTGCTGCACAAGAGAAGCCACCGTAATGAGAAGCCCGTGCACCACAACGAAGAGTAGTCCCCGCTCGCCGCACCTAGAGAAAGCCCATGCGCAGCAACGAAGACCTGACACAGCCAAAAATAATAAATAAATAAAAACAAAATAAATAAAGTAATAAAAGTTCATTTGCAAGACTATTCTTGTCTTTGGGGGTGATACAGAGAGGAACAGGAACAGAGACAAGACATGGTAGATTCTCCTTCCTTCAGACGTCTTGTCTCTCTCAGGAAATCTCTACAGGCACAGCTTAATAGTGAGCCAGCCGGAAAGGCAAAATAGGGTTGACAGAGACCCAGAAACTTAGAACAGGTTATAGAATTTTGAGCTCAGATATTAAACAAATTTTACTTACCCTGCATCTACTTCCTCTTATATATCCTGACAAAGAATGCAAACAGAAGTGACTATAACATCAGTAACACCCACTTCCAAAAACACAAAACACAAAAACACAAAAACAAAATTTAAGACCTTTGTTAGGGAGTGTACTCATGTTTAGATAGTAAATAGGGAACCACTGACAGATTTTAATGAAATTTACATATATCATTAATTTTGATGTAGAAAATTTCATGTACATAATGACTTCTCTTCTTTCTCCCATGGCCACCTAGGAAACTCAGAGATTAGGAAAAATGCTTCCTTCCCCATATGTTGGTTTAATATCCTAGCCTCAGATATACTCAACACCTCTGCCTGCGCCCCTGATGGAACACCACTCTCAGGTGAGGCAGTGTTTCTACCTGAAGGATTTCAAAATACCCTTAAGATTTGGGAGGAATTGGGAGGTCTAAAGGTAAAATCTGTGCAAACACTATGTAGAAGCAAAAACCTTGTATGACTCAGAAACGTATCTGGAGGGTTGAGTGGGTGTGTGTGAGTGTATGGGTAAAGATTATTTCGGCTGAACTTTAGGCAAACTGTAAACATAAACTCTACACAGAAACACTTTCCAATCCCCTGTGTCTTTAAACTCATGAGGTGAGCTGCCCTGCAGAGGCAGGACCTGGTGTCTTTGGGCAGCTGTGGCAGTTAAAGGGTGTGAGCTCTCAAACCAGACTGCCTGGATAAAAGTTCCAGTTCACTTACAGGCTGTGAGATCTTGGGCTCAGGATTTAATATCTCAAATCCTGTCTTCTATAATAATTCTCAATTTCTCCATCAGTAAATGAGGTGAAAAATAGTCCCAACCTCATCGGATTGCTGTACAGATTTAATGAGCTAATACTTTACAAGGGCCTACTTGATGTCGAGCTTGGCACAGAGTAAGTGCAAATTAATGTCTGGATACATCACAAAATGAACACATTCCATGCTCACTGCTGTAGCTGCACAGATCATCTTTTAATCCTTCAAATATGCTATGTTCTCTTTCTTCTAATGGATCTTTGCCCATCTTCATTCCTCTAACTAGACCTTATGCATAGCTTTGGCCAAAACTGACTTTCTAAGCCCTAATCATCCTTAACGTCCCAACTCAGGCTTTTTTTTTTTTTTACAAGAGCCTCTTCTCTGTTAAGACGGGGTTGCACGTTTCTTCCTTTATTATTTTTAAACTAAAGTGAAAATAAAATAACATAAAATTAATGATTTTAGTCACTTTAAAATGGACAAATCAAATAAAAAGTTCTAAAAATAAAATGTACAAATCAGTTCTTTTAGTACATTCACGATGCTGTGCAACCATCACCCCTATCTAGTTGCAGAGCATCTTCATCAACTCAAAAAGAAACCCTATACCCAGGAAGCGGTCATACCCCATTCCCTCCTATCCTCAAACACTGGCAACCACTAATCTCCTTTCTGCCACTATGGATTTGCCTAATCTGGACATTTCATAGAAATGGAATCATGCCATATGTGGCATTGTGTGTGTGTGTGTGTGTGTGTGTGTGTGATATTTTGTAATTTTTGTTCATGGTAGTTGTTATCTTTTTTCATTATGAACTTTTTCTCATTCTAAAAAAAGATTCACTTCATGCATGATTGTGTATAATGATAGAAGAGAATCTTCCATATTGTATGAGTTTCTTACCTGTTTGTACTTGCCTGTTTGGAACCCGTTTTGGACTCTCCCTGTAAACGACCTAGACTCCTTGGATATAATGCCTGTAGCAGTCCAAGAACATACACAAAGATTGTATGCCCTGACCAAAGGATTGTTATCCCAGGAATATAATGTTGATTTGGATTTGTATCCCAGGAATATAATGTTGATTTAACATTAAGAAATCACAGTGTAGGGACTTCCCTGGTGGAGCAGTGGTTAAGAATCCACCCAAAAATGAAGGGGACACAGGTTCGAGCCCTGGTCTGGGAAGATCCCACATGCCACGGAGCAACTAAGCCCATGTGCCACAAATACTGAGCCTGCGCTCTAGAGCCCATGTGCCACAACTACTGAAGCCTGCGTGCCTAGAGCCCATGCTTCGCAACAAGAGAGGCCACCGCAATGAGAAGACCGCACACTGCAACGAAGAGTAGCCTGCAGTCACTGCAACTAGAGAAAGCCCGCATGCAGCAACGAAGACGCAACAGCAGCAAAAAAGAAAGAAAGAAAGAAAGAAAGAAAGAAAAGAAATCACAGTGTAGGGACTTCCCTGCTGGAGAAGTGGTTAACAATCCACCCGCCAATGCAGGGTACACGGGTCCGAGCCCTGGTCCGGGAAGATCCCACATGCCCCGGAGCAACTAAGCCCGTGTGTCACAACTACTGAGCCTGCGCTCGAGAGTCCTTGAGCCACAAATACTGAGCCAACGTGCCACAACTACTGAAGCCGGCACGCCTAGAGCCTGTGCTCCGCAACAAGAGAAGCCACTGCAAGGAGAAGCCCGCGTACTGCAATGAAGAATAGCCCCCGCTCAGCACAACTAGAGAAAGCCCACGCACAGCAATGAAGACCCAACGCAGAGAAAAATAAAAATAAATAAATTTATATTAAGAAAAGTAATCAAAGTGTAATACATCTAACAGAATACCAGAAAAATCCTCATGATCATCTTAAGAGACATTTATAAAGCCTTTAGCATAATTCAAGAAACTTCCATGATAAAAGCTCTCAAAAAAACTAGGATTAGAAGACATCTTCTTCAATGCTCAACATCACTAATTATTAGAGAAATGCAAATCAAAACTATAATGAGGTATCACCTCACACCGGTCAGAATGGCCATCATCAAAAAGTTTACAAACAGGGACTTCCCTTGGTGGTCCAATGGTTTAGACTCCACACTCCCAAAGCAGGGAGCCCAGGTTCAAACCCTCATCGAGGAACTAGATCCCACATGCCACAACTAAAGGACCCCGCATGCCACAAGTAAGAGCCCACATGCCACAACTAAAAGATCCCACATGTCACAACCAAAGAGCCCACATGCCACGACTAAAGATCCTGCATGCAACAACTAAAAGATCCCACGTGCAATGAAGATCCTGCACGGGGCAACAAAGATCCCACGTGCCCCAACTAAGAACCAGCACAGCCAAATAAATAAAGGAAATAAAATAAAATTTAAAAAAACGTTTATGAACACTAAATGCTGGAGAAAGTGTGGAGCAAAAGGAACCCTTCTACACTGTTGGTGGGAAATTAAATTGGTGCAGTCACTATGGAAAACAGTGTGGAGGTTCCTTCAAAGCCTAAAACTAGAGTTGCCATATGATCCAGCAATTCCACTCCTGGGCATATATCCAGAGAAAACTCTAATTCAAAAAGATAAATGCACTCCAATGTTCACAGCAGCACTATTTACGACAGCCAAGACACGGAAGAAACCTAAATGTCTATCGACAGGTGAATGGATAAAGAAAACGTGGTACATATATACAATGGAATACCACTCAGCCATAAAGAATAATGAAATAATGCCATTTGCAGCAACATCGTTGGACCTAGAGATTATTATACTAAGTGAAGTATGTCAGACAGAGAAAGACAAGTATCATGTGATATCACTTACATGTGGAATCTAATACAAAATGATACAAATGAACTTATTGATATTTACAAAACAGAAACAGACTCACAGACATAGAAAACAAACTTATGGTTACCAAAGGGGAAAGGGGGTGGGGAAGGGATAAATTAGGAGTTTGGGATTTGCAGATATAAACTACTATACATAGAATATGTAAACAACAAGGTCCTACTGCATAGCACAGGAAGCTATATTCAATATCCTGTTGTTAACCATAATGGAAAAGAATATGCAAAAGAATGTGTGTCTTTGTG
Organism: Mesoplodon densirostris; assembly: GCF_025265405.1. Lineage (NCBI taxonomy): Eukaryota > Metazoa > Chordata > Mammalia > Artiodactyla > Ziphiidae > Mesoplodon > Mesoplodon densirostris. Next base: position 45,351,207 of record NC_082681.1, on the reverse strand, counting down.
TATATATATATATATATATGTATATATGTATATATATATATTTATATATATAACTGAATCCCTTTGCTGTACACCAGAAACTAACATAACATTGTAAATCAACTGCACTTCAATAAAAATATATTAAAAAATGAAACGCAGCTATGAAGCCACAAAAAAGGTACAAACTCTTAGTTATAAAATAAATGTCATGGGGATGTAATGTACAGCGTGATGACTACAGTTAATACTACTATATTGTATATTTGGAAGTTGCTAAGACAAAACCCTCTTAGGTTTGCTCTTAATAAGAGATGATAATAGGTTTTTCCTTACCTTCTAAGTAATCTCCATAGAAAGCAGAGATTCTGTGTCTTATCAGAATAATTTCCTGTGCTTCTTGTTGATTTATCATGTCCTTTATTTGTAAGATAAATGAGTCTTCTTACTTCTAAAAGAGAGAAGGCTCTTTTTAATCACATTACTTCCAATATTTACTTTTGAAATCTTATATTAGTACTCTGGTTAAATAGGTGGCCAAATAGTTTCTTAGTGACCCATGATTCTATTTAGCCAAGTGTACAAATCTTTTGCCATTTCTAACAACTAGTGATATTTGGTCTTTCCAAATTCAAATCCTAAATGAAATCTGCTTGATCTCATACTGACACTGATATTTCCCAGAGGGCCTGCGGAAAATCCAGAGTTTGTTCTTTCACCTTGTAAATGAGAGATGTTACAATAAGTAGGTTTATTTGATAAGTTGAGTTGCACAGGAAGCACTGCCAAATATGAAGAGATGCTTAACCTTCTCTAGTTTATATTTCTATGTGTAAAATGTTATTAATACAAATACTTCAGAAATTGTATTAATTCCTATAAATGTCAGTGCCCTTGCTGTCCATGACGTATCTTGGCGCTGCTTTGCCTTAGAATCAGACAACATCAGCATAATGTTATCAGCTGTCATGCCAGTTAGTGTCTTAAAATGTTGTATGCCACAGAAACAACCAAATGTCCTTGGCAATTGCATCATTTTTATAATGAACTTTCATCACGTCTTTTACCATGGCCATTTTCACTCTTTTGTCATCCACACTTGTTTTAGTTTGATGCCTCCCTGAAAGCTCTTGCAATCAGCTACAGGCCACAGTAATTATCTTCAACAAAATGGGACTATCTTGGAGTCCCACAGAAAGGACTATGCCAGGTACTCTTGAGGCACAGAACTCCTAATGGCATTGCTTAAATAACTTTGAGACCGTACCACCGGCCTGAGTCAGGATTTCCAGAATTCTCCTGGAGAAGCTGATAAGTTCATGAGATGGCTAACCCAAGATCAAGCAGAACAAGAATTACATAGGGCTGAATGAATTGATCAAGGACGATTATGGCTTTTGCTTGGACTACTGCTGATGCTTTAATGTTCTGTTTTCTGGATATAAAGAACTGCCTACTTTTCTAACTTCAGCTATCTACAATTCATAACAGTTTAGTAGATCATACTTCTGTAAGCAGAAATGAAGTATTTATCTTTTTTTGCCTGCCTGATCACTCTAGAATTTGAATATTCTTACTAAGTATTCTTATTTTCACAGTAATACAATGAACTGCTTAGGTTCCATAAGAATCCTTCCTCCTGGGAACAGAACATAATTGATTTGACTATATGACCAAAGCTCTGAGTGGACTGTCATGTTTTGAAAGAATACAGTGTTTTTAAAAATAGTGATGGATTGATTGACTTGGCTGCACCAGGTCTTAGTTGCGGCACGAGGGATCTTCGTTGCGGCATGCGGGAACTTCAGCTGTGGCATGTGGGGTCTTTTAGTCGCAGCATGTGGGATCCTTAGTTGTGGCATGCAAACTCGTAGTTGTGGCATGTGGGATCTAGTTCCCTGACCAGGGATCAAACCCGGCCCCCCTGCATTCAGAGCACAGAGCCTTAGCCACTGGACCACCAGGGAAGTCCCAGACTATCATAGTTGAGAACAATATATATAATCAGATATGACCAGATAGTCTTAAGGAACTAAAGGTGATTTTATGGAGCCAATGCTTATGAAGTCTTCTTGGGAAAATGGGCCTGGCACCTGGATTACAGCTTTCTCAGCCTTACAGGTGAGCGGGAGAGGCCACCTCCTGGCAGGCCTAGGAAACTTAGGATATTTTGGGGGCCTTCAAGAAGAGATTAATTTACCCAGATCTATAGGTACTGCAGGGGAATTGTGGTGGTGAGATTTGGGCTTGGTTTCCTAGCTTTGAGAGGCTTTTAAAAGTCCAATCGGAGTGAGACTCCTTATGAAAAGTTCCAGCAGAGTAAACTAAAAATGGCCTATGTGGTCAATTATCATCCTTGCTGCAATTGTGCAAATAAGCAAGCCAAATCTAATAAGACCAGACACTCTATAAGCAAGAATAATCTTACTTTGATTATCTTTGATCAAAAGGGAGGTGACGGGGCTTCCCTGGTGGTGCAGTGATTGAGAGTCTGCCTGCCGATGCAGGGGATACGGGTTCGTGCCCCGGTCCAGGAGGAACCCACATGCCGCGGAGCAGCCCGGAGCCTGTGCTCCACAATGGCAGAGGCCACAACAGTGAGAGGCCCGCGTACCGCAAGAAAAAAAAAAAAAAAGGAAGTGACGGTTGAGTGAAATTTTATATTTCAATACAAAACACACCCTTGTGAGGGATGAGATTCTGGTCCCGTTCATTACCTTTCAGCTAATTTGCACTTCTTTGTAAACTACGTGTTTGTGTTACCTACATGTAAATTGGACTAGCTCCTGCTATCTCACACATTTTGTCAGTCCTTACCAAATTCTCAATTCTTCCAATTTCCTTCAACATCTGGCTGCAACTCTTCAAACTAATGTTTCCAATTTTTCTCCAACCCTCCTGATTTGACATCGCAGAGAACTCAAAGCTGACCACCCAGATTCTTACTGGATCCTTAGGTTTTCTTCTAACTGGCTTTGTTTCACAGGATCTAAAGAAGCCCTGTGAGCTGAAGTTGGACAACTTGATGTAAACTTCAAAGGACTCTTCCCTGCAGCAGATCATGTATGATCCTCATGCCTGGAACTGCTGCCGTGTGGGCCACTCGGGAAATTCACTTTATCTTCCATGCTCTGCTCCACGAAATAATCGTGACTGTGGATGATCTTACCCAAACCTAACTGATGTCTAGGCCATCAGAAAACATCCACTGTAAACTAGGAAATCCATCAGATTGCCACTGCCATCCTCACTCCACCATCTAAACATGCGTCAAGCCCAGCATCTTCAATGGGCTGTCCTTCTGGACTCAGAAGCTGGCTTCAAATAGTCCACTACAAACATTAATCTTTCTTTTCCTTTTCTTAGAAACCCTCCTCATTAAATGCCTCATTCCTGGCATGATCCAGCAAATATCCTCTACTACCAAACATCAGCAGATGGCTCAGTTGTTCCTTAATGAACAAAAGGTGACTGAATGAGAAATGGACTTATATTGTTCACAGGAAAAAAGAATGCCTCTTGTTGCCTTGCACAAGAAGGGGAACTCAAAGTAACTCCCTTCTTAACCAAACTTGAGGCCATTCTGAGTCCTCTTCTTCACTAGGCCTCAAGCTTGATCCTATCTTTGGCCTGCCAAGCCCAGTTTTAGCAAAAATCCTCCTAGGCCAGTTTAGCAAGAATCGCCCCCTCCTTCGTATCTAAGTTCTTCATCCCTCCTCTTGAGGTCTAATCAAGTTCCACCCCCCAGCCTCCCTTCATCCTTGTGTTAGTCAGGGTTCTCCATAGAAACAGGACCAGTAAGAAACAGATAGGCATATAGATAGCTTATCTATCTATATCTACAGATCAATATCAATGGTAGGTATATATATCTAGATAGCTATGTCAGATATCTAATATCTGTATATTTATAGATGTATCTTTATATTAATGCTATTTCTCTGTTATATAGAGATATAGATGTTGATATAGATATAGATATAGATGAGGAGATTTATTATAGTAATTGGCTCATGAGATTATGGAGGCTGAGAAGTCCTACAATCTGCTGTCTGTAAGCTGGGAAACCAAGAAAGCCAGTGGTATAAACCACTCTAAGTCTGAAGGCCTGACAAACAGGAAAGTCCCAGATCAAGATTGAAGGCCCAAGAATCAGGGGACTGATGCTGCAAATCCTGGTCCAAGTCCAAAGGTCCCAGACTAGGAGTAGTGATGTCTAAGAGCAGAATAATATGGATGTCCCAGCTCAAGCATAGAGAAAACTCATCCTTCCACTGCCTTTTTGTTCTATTCAGGCCCTCAAGAGATTGTGATAATGCCCACTTGCATTGATGAAGGCAATTTTCTTTACTAAGTCTGCCAGTTCACATGCTAATCTCTTCCGGAATCCTGCTCACAGACACACCAAGAAATGTTTCACCAACAATCTGGGCATCTTTTACTCAAATCAAATAGACACCTAAAATTAACCAACACAATACCTAAGTTCCCCTCAGTAATCTGCCATTCACTAACTCCCTCACCCTCCCTGTTGGCCATAAACTGTCATCTGTCTGTCTTGTATGTGGAGTTGAGTTTATTTTCCCTATGGCAATAGTCCCTGGCCCCTATTACAATGGTCCTGAAAAAAGCCTTCCATGCCTTAAACTCCATATGGCATACTTTTTTATTGACAATATTGATGTTACTATGTTCCTGTGAGTGAGAGAATGTGTCCGGATCATTGCTGAGCTAGGTAATGTGTCTGCATATTCATGTGAGAGAATGTGAGAATGTGAGTCCATATGAGCGAATTTCTTCTGTGAGCTTATGTTGGAGCTATACGGTGGATGTGAGCATATCTGTGTGTACATCTGTACGTAAGCATGTTCCTGATTTCAAGAATGTGCATGTGCAAGTGAAAGTGTGAGTGACAGCATCGGGAAGCATCTGAGTGTTTATACTCGGGTCCCCATGTGAGTAAACTTATGAGTATGGTCATGAAATTAACTGAATATATCAGCATGTTTATGTGAAGCCGTGAAAGTATAAGTGGATGCATGTGAATGTACGTGTTTTTAAATTTCAATTTGTAGGCAAATCTGAGCGTGTTTAGGGAGTGTGCAAACATGTGACTGTGTGTAAGCATATCTCTGTGTGACATTGTAAGTGTGAACATGTCCATGGGTGAGAGTGTTTTCGTAGGTGCAAATTTGTGTTTAAAATTAATATTTAAGTGTGTTCACTTGTACGAATGAATTTGTAAGCACGTGAAGGCAGATTAGCATAATTCTGAGTCGTTGGGGGTAAATGTGTTTTTTGTGTGTTCTTGTTTATGTGTGAATATATTTGAAAAAGGGAGCATGTATATGGGAATGCATGTAATGGTTTTTAAGTGAATGAATGAAATCATGAGCTTCTTGCTGATTGTGAGTGTGTTCCTATGCAACTCAATATGTAAGCATGTTACTGTTGGTGACAAGGATATTTTATATGGGTAAGGGAATGGGTGTGTGCATGTGTAAATGAAATGAGTGTACCTGGAGTGTGAGTGAACTTGTAACCATGCTTATGTTTTAAGTGCATGATTGATGATGATAATCTGAATGAGGTGGGGCTACTGTGTGTGTGTGAACTGTGAGCCACCAAGTGTGAATGTATGTTAGTATGTGTGAGTACCTTTGCCAGTATATGTGTTTGAGTGAGTTATCTGTAAGCATGATACTGTGAGTGAACAAATGAGCATGTACGTGAGCTTGTGCATTTGTGAGAGTAAATATGCGGCCTTGTAATCTCAAAGTGTGCTAGTATTTCAGTCTCTGAGGACTGCTGTAAATGTATGTTCAAGCGCACCCTTGAATTTGCAGCCATATGCATGGGGGTTAGCATGTTTGTATGAGTAAGTGAACGTGTATCAGGTTCACTGTGGTGAGCTACTTCACAGGTGAGTATATTTGTGTAAGTGAAACCTGAATAAACATGAGTGGAAGTGCATGTGAGTGTATTTGCTTCTTTGAGTGGATATTCTGAGCTTCATGGAGGATGTGAGCGTGTTTGTATGTGAATACCTATGTGAACATGTTCCTGGTTTTAAGAGTGAAAATATGCATGTGTAAGTGAATGTGTGAGTGGGAGCTCCTGAATGTATGCATTTGTGTCCCTGTGTGAATGAATCTCTTGGCATGGTCATGTGATTGAGTGTTTGAGCACGTTCGTGTGAAGGAGTGAATGTCAGTATGTACGTGTGAATGTATGTGTGTCTGTGAGTGGGAGTGAATTGGTGGGCAAGTTTGAGAATGTCTGAGTGTTTAAGTGTTTTGTCAGTGAGTGAATGTGTGAGTGTATGTATGTGAGCCCATCTGTCTGTGACAGTGTGTAGGTGAGCCTGTGCGTGGGTGAGAGTGATCTCTTGGATCTACAATGGCATGCTTAAAGTGAACACTTTTGTATGCTCATCTGTATAAATGAACTTGTAAGCCTGCGAATCATGTTAGCATATTCACGTATAGTGGATGAGCAAGTATGTTTTCTTGTGACCTTGTTAATATGTGACTACAGTAGTTGCAGACTATTCACGGGGGACTCATTCCAGCACCCACCAAGGATACCAAAATCTGAGAGTGTCCAAGTCCCATAGTCAGCCCTCTCTATCCCCGTAGTCTGCATTCGTGGACTCAACCGACTGTGGATCATAAACATAGCACGTGATATGCAGCTGGTTAAATCTGTGAAAGCAAAACCCATTGATACAGAGGGCTAGCTGTATATTTATTGAAAAAAATCTGCATATAAGTGGACCCACACAGGTGACACTCTTGTTGTTCAAGGGTCAGCTGTATATTCGAATGAGGTCATTCATGCCCATACGTGTGAGTCAATGTAAGGGTTTTTATATAAATGAGTGAATTTGTGAGCTTCTAAGTCAGTGTGAGCATGTTTGTGTGCAATTATATTTCTGACTATGTTAATGTTTATGACCAAAAAGGTGCATGAGTAAATGAATGCGTAGGTTTGTGCATATACACACAATGAGCATGTCTGGAATGTGAGCGAATTTGTAATCACTCTTGTGTGTATAAGTGAATGTGTGCATTTGCTCACAAGTGTGATGTGGGAAATTTGGGGTAGGTATATGAATGCCTGAGTGTCTGAAGGGGAATATATGTGCATATGTGTATATGTGTAAGTAAATTGGTCACTACACGTGTTTGAATAGTGAAATTTAAGCATGTTAATATTAGTGAATGAATGTTTGAAAGTATGCGTATATCTGAGTTCGTCCACTCACAACACTGAATATATGAACATGTAGATCTGAGACAATATTTGTGTTGATGTACATGTTCGTGACCGTTCAAGTGCATCTTTTTTTTTTTTTTTTTTTTTTTTTTTTTGCGGTACGCGGGCCTCTAACTCTTGTGGCCTCTCCCACTGCGTAGCACAGGCTCTGGACATGCAGGCTAAGTGGCCATGGCTCAGGGGCCCAGCCGCTCCGCGCCATGTGGGATGTTCCCGGACCGCGGCACGAACCCGTGTCCCCTGCATCGGCAGGCGAACTCTCAACCACTGCGCCACCAGGGAAGCCCTCAAGTGCATCTTTTAATTTGTGACCATGTGTATGGATGTTAGCACGTTAGGGAATAAGTATCAGGTTCACTGTTTTCAGCTAGTTAAGGTAGTGTGACCATTCGTGTAAATTATGGGTGTGTACATGGAAGGACATGTGAGTGTATTTTCTTCTGTGAACAATATTTGAGCTCCAAGGTGGATGTGAGTATGTTTGTGTTCGTGCATCCATGTGAGCATATTCTGGAGGTTAAGACTGTGAATGACATGTGTAAGTGAAGGTGTGAGTGGGAGCATCTGACTGTATATATTCGTATCCCAGGTCGAGAGAATGTGTGAGCATGGTCGTTTGATTGAATGCACATTGGAGCATGTTTGTGTGAAAGAGTGAATGTGTCAGCGTGTGAGTGTAAATGCATATGTGTTTTAGAATGTGAGTCAGTTTTGAGTTTGAGTTTGTGAATATTTGGTGTGCTTTCTGAGTGAATGTGTACCTCTATGTAAGTCAGGATATCTGTGTGCAACAGGCTATGTGTGAGACGGTTTAGGGGCAAGAGTAATTTCCTGGCTGTAAATTTGCACACTTACAATGAAGATGTATGTGTGCTCATCTGTATAAACAAATTTATAAGCATGTGAATGCAGGTTAGTATAATGCTGAGTTCTCAGTCAGTGAGTTTGTTTTTCAAGTGATCTCATAAATGAGTGAATATATTTGAATAAAGTAATTTGTGAGCATGTGAGTGAGTGAATGCAACTATTCTTAAGTAGTGTAATTGAGTGAATTTGTGAGCTTGGTGTGACCATATCTGTGTGCAAGTGAATATATGAGCTTGTTACTCTTAGTGACAATAATAATGTGCATGCGTGAATGGGTGTTTATAACTGCAATGAGCATATCTGCAAGTGAGTTAATTTGTAATCACTTTCATGAGTGAATGAATACGTAGTTCAGCTCATGAAAGTGAGTGAGGTGTGGGATACTTTTTGTGAGTGTGTGAAAGTATGAACATTTGGGCGTGAATGTACGTTAGTTACCATGTGTATGGATGTGGGTAAGTTGTCACTATATGCATTTGCATAGTGAATGCAAGTGGTAATGTGAGTGAATGTGTAACCACGTGCTTCTATGCGAGCATTTATCTTCTTTAGAGTGAACATGTGAACCTGTACATCTGTGTATGCTGACATGTTTGTGTGTTCAACTGTATGTTTAAATTTGTGACCATGTGTACAGCGGTCATCATGTTTCTCTGAGTTAGTGAATATGTATAGTTTATTACTGTGACTTGAATCGTTCAGTGTATTTCTGCGAGTGAAATACGAACATGAGTGTAAGTGCATGTGAGTGTATATTCTTCTGTGAGTGACTACTGGACCTTCACCTAGAAGTGAGCACACTTATGTGTAAGTGTCCATGGGAGCATGTTCCTGATTTTCACAATATTAATGTGCATGTATAAGTGAATGTGTTAGTGGGAGCATCTTAGTATATATGTTTGAGTCCCCATGTGAATGAATTTGTGGGTACGCTCATGTGATTGAGTGACCGTTTGAGTAGGTTTGTGCGAAGGAGTGAATGTGTCGGTATGCATGAATGTTTCTATGTCTTTGAATGTGAGCAACATTGTGGGCATATTTGAATGAGTGTTTGAGTATGTTTTGTGAGTGACTCTGTGAACATGTTTATGTACGCAAGCATGTCTTCTATGACGGTTTAAGTGTGAGCCTGCTCATGGGTGATTGTGTTCTTAAGTGTAAATTTGTGTTTACAAAGTGAATATTTGTGTTCCCATCTCTACGCGTCCATTTGTTAGCATGTGCAATCCTATTAGCATATTGGCGGGTATGAGCAGGTGGTTTTCATGTGATCCTGATAACGTACAACTATATTTGAATAACCTACTCTGAGAGCATGTGTGAGTGAATGTGATTTTATGTAACTGAGCGAATGGGTGAGATTCTTAGTGTATGTTCTTGAGCAAGTGAGTGTGTAAGCATGCTGTGTTTGTGACCATGATAATTTGCATGGAAAAGTGAATGTGTGAGTGTGTGCATATACATGCAATGAATGTGTCTAGAATGTGAGGGAATTTGTAATCACTTTCGTGTGTATAAGTGAGTATGTGATTATGCTTATGCGAGTGTGGTACGAGCTACTCTGTGGGAATGTTTGAGGATCTGAGTGTGCATATGTTAGTATGGGTATGTGTGTGAGCCAGTTTGTATGTGCATTTGAGTGAGTGAACTATAAGCATGTTAACAGGACTGAGGGAATGTTTGAGCGTGTGAACATATGTAAGCATGTACACTCGTGAGAATGAATGTGTAAACTTATACATGTGACAGTGTGTCAGGAAGGCATTTGAAAGTTGACATATGTGTGTTTTAAAGTGTATGTTTCATACTGGATGTGAGCATGTTTTTGTGTGAGGGTTCTTACAAGCATGATCCTGATCTTCTCAATGTTAATCTGCATGTGTAAGTGAATGTCTCAGTGGGAGCCTCTGTGTGAATGAATGTGGGCATGGTCATGTGGCTGAGTGAATGTCACCACGTTGTGTGACTGAATGTGTCAGTCTGCGTGTGTGAATGCATGTCTTTGAATATGAGTGACTTTGTGGGCATATTTCAATGTGTGAATGCTTAAACTTTTTGCTGAGTGATGAATGTGTGAGTGTGTGTATATACGTATGTCTCTGTGTAAGTGTATGTGTGAGCCTGCTCATGCTCCTTCATTGTGAGCAAGCATTTTTCAAGTGATGTTTCGTTGCACTCATTGTATGTATGGATGGTGAGCATGTACAGACACGTTAGCATGTTTCTGTGTAGTGACTATATGGTGGGTTTCATTTTATCTTGTTTATGTGGGAGTACATCTGAGTAAGATCATGTGTGAAAGTGTGTTGTAAGGGAAAGTGTTTTACGTGTTGTAAGATTTTGTGAGATTCTTGGTGACTGTAAGAAGATTTCTGTGCAAGTGAATGTGTAAGCATGTTTCCGTTTGGGACAATGAGAATTTGCATAAAATTGAAAGTGAATGTGTGATTGTGGAACTGTAAACCTAATATGTATGGGGTATGAATGAATTTTTTATCATGTTCATCTGTGTGAATGTGTGGTAATACTTCTGTGACTCACTGAGGTGTCGGCATGATTGTGTGAGTGAAGGGAAGTGTGTATGTGAGTGCAAATGTATGCATGTTTACATATGTGAGGAACTCGTCAGGATGTTCACAGCAAGAAGTGAACTATACTCATCTTAATGTTGGTCAGTCAGTGTGTGATCCTGTGCGTATATGTGAGGATGCACATTTTTGAAAGTGATTATGTGAATGTGTACGTGTCTTGGAGTATGCTCACGGACGAATATTTGAGTGGTCAAGGAAAGGTTTCTTGGTGTTCATGTGTATGCGTTACCTTGTGACCGTATGCTTGGATGAAAGCATGTTCACGGGTGTGTATGATTGTATTTTATGCTCATATTCATGCATGTATACTGTGTGGGTGAAATGTGAGTGCATGACTTGAGTTCATGTGAGCGTATGGATTAATGAATGCGTGAGCTTTGTGGTCAGCACGAGCATATTTATGTGCAAAGGCGTACGTGAGCATGTTCCTGATGGTGAGCATGTTTATGTGGGTAGCTAAATGGGAGCCCTGGAGAGTATATTTTTGGGTATCCCTGTGAGAGAAACGGTAATCATGGTATGCGACTGAGTGAAGGTGTCAGCTCATTTTTATGGAGTGAATGTATCAGTGTGTTTGTATGAGCAGCTCTGAGTATGTACATCAGTGAAATTGTGAGCATGTTCAAGTGAGGGAGTCAATGTCTGACCACGCTCATGGAAATGAGTGAAGTTGTGAGCATACCTGAGTAAACGTGCGAGCATATGGTGCGAATGTGAATGAGAAGTATTGAGTTTTTAGTCAGTATGTTCATTTGGATGAGTCAACACTACATGTGTTAAGGCAATTGTGTGTCCATTGGTGAGCATGCACACTGTGAGCATGAATACATGAACTTTTACATGTCTTCAAGTGTGATTATATTTGAAATGTTTGAATTTATTGAAAAAGCATTTGTGTGTGCATGTGAATGTGTGAGCATGTTCATGAATGATAGCATATTCATGTAGGTGTCAGGGCTTATTGTGTTTCTTTATGTGAGCTTGTTAAAGTGTGAGTACACTGTATGAGTGGAATGTGAGCATGGGAGTATGTTTATGAGTTTATGTGAGTGAATGCTGGGGCTTCGTGACGAGTGTGATCATGTTTATGTGCAAGTGTATATGTAGGTTCCTGATTGTGAGCATGTTCGGGTGCATGAAAAGTGAATGGGTGTGTTGGAAAATGAATATAGGTCTCTATGTGCATGAAACGGTCAGCATGCTCACGTGGTTGAATGACTGCTTGAGTAGGTTTATGTGCAGTGAATGTGTCAGTGTGTGTATGTGTGCATCTGAGAGTGTTTATGCATGAGGGAATTCATCAGCATGTTCTTAGGAGTTCATGTGTGAAAGCGTCTTGTTACTAGGTGAGTGTACGTTACTGGGTATATGCAAGCCTTTCCACGGCTGAGAGTGCCTTATTGTGAAGGAGTCTGTATGTTTCAGTGAATATTTTGTGTGTACTCATCTGTATGAGTGAATTGGTGAGCATCTGAGTGCATGTCAGCATATTCTTATGTGATGATTGTGTATGTGTGTTTTTGTGTGATATGTGAATGTAAGTATACTTGTATAAGGGAATGTATGGAAGTATGTGTGTGAGTGTACTTTTTTCTGAGTTTGAGATAACTTGTGAACTTCTTGGGAGGTGTGAGCATGTTTGTTTTGACGTGCCTACGTGAGTTAATTCCTGTTTGTGACAATATGGATAAGTGAATGTGTGATTGTTTGCATATAAATATAATGAGTATGTTGTGACAGCACTGTGGCAATGGCGACCTACAAGAATGTCCTGGGCTTCCCTGGTGGCACAGTGGTTGAGCGTCTGCCTGCCGATGCAGGGGACACGGGTTCGTGCCCCCATTCGGGAAGATCCCACATGCCGCGGAGCGGCTGGGCCCGTGAGCCATGGCCGCTGAGCCTGCACCTCCGGAGCCTGTGCTCCGCAACGGGAGAGGCCACAACAGTGAGAGGCCCGCGAACCGAAAACAAAAAAAAGAATCCGCCTGCCGATGGAGGGGACACGGGTTAGAACCCTGGTCCGGGAAGATCCCGCATGCCACGGACCATCTAAGCCGTGCGCCACAACTACTGAGCCTGAGCTCTAGAGCCCGCGAATCACAACTACTGAGCCCACATGTGGCAACTACTGAAGCCCGGGCACCTAGAGTCCATGCCCCACAACAAGAGAAGCCACCGCAGTGAGAAGCCCGTGTACCTCAACGAAGAGAAGCCCCCACTCGCGGGAACTAGAGAAAACCCGCGCGCAGCAACGAACACCCAACACAGACGAAAGTAAAAAAAAAAAAAAAAAAACATGTAATGGACTGAATTCTGTTCCCCCCAAATTCGTATGTTGAAGCCCTAACCCCAGTGTGACTATATTTGGAGATATGGCCTTAAGGGTAAACGAGGTCATAAGCTTGGAGCTCTAATCCAATAGGGAGGTATCCCTATAAAAAGAGGAACAGACGCCACAGAGCTCTCTCTCTCCCCACACTGAACAAAGTAAAGGCCATGTGAGGACACAGTGAGAAGCCAGCTGTCTGCCAAGGACAAAGGTCTCACCAGGGTATAAATTCTTTTAGCAAATTCTAGACTTCCAACTGGATTGAACTGTGGACCTTTGTATCAATTTAAATTGTTTCCTCCCTCTGTATTCAAGTTTTCTGATTTCTTTCTCTCTGATTCTTTTTGCTTGTTTGTTTGTCACTGGATGTACTTTGTGTGTGTGTGTGAGGGTGTGTCCTCTCTAATCTGCTCATATTTATAGATTTCTTCCTTCAGAGAGCATCAAACCAGTTTCATTAGGGATAGAAGCCACCCCTATGGCAATGGTTGCTTACTAAGTCTTAAGGACTCTGGCTTAAGTTGGGGTTAATTTCATCACCGTGTCACAAAAGTGCCATGGTTGCTTTTCCCTATCATTAGGATGATCAGGATTTTTACTGCAACAGAGGCATACGCAAAGGAGTGGCACAGCAGAAGATTGCTGGGCCCCCAAGCCAGAGGTGGGTGGACTGAAACCATTTTCTGCTATGGTGCTGCCACTTGTGTTGCATGGAATTATTATTATTATTATTTTGTCTTTTCTCTCTATACATATTCCTCAGAATATTTTAGATTTCTAGCAGGGCAAATTTACAGCTGTGGGTTTTATCTCCATTTAATCATGAGTGGTCCAGACCTTTTCGGGGCTTATGGGGACAGGTTCGGAGGCACACTGACCCACCTCTTGGGCAGCCCAGGAGAGGAGGACATCGCAGGCCATGCAGGACACGTGGGGGTTGCATTCTGGAACAGCGTGAACCAGAAGGCTCTGTGGCAGGCGGGCTTTGCAGTACTAAGGGGGTGAGGTACGCCCTGGTGCCTAAGCAAGGATGTGATTGGCTTGTTTGAATCGTTCAGCTGGCTGACAAGGAAACACTATTCAGGGGTAAGAAGCAAAAAAACCATCCGGTGCATTTAATAAGGGTTGTTGCTAGAGGACCCTACCTGGCGGAGCAGAGTGGGGAGCGGAATCTGGGATTAGGCCGTTCGAGGCCCTCCCAGTTTTACCAGCCGTCAACTCAGCACGGAATACTAACTTTAGCCCTCACCGCACCATCACCCCCTCCCCCCGCGCACACACACACAGGGGCCAGTATACCTGGCTGAGGAGAACTCAGTCCCTGGAGATGGAGGGGTGGACCCTGGAGCAGTAGCTCCCGACCCCCGCCATTTCAGCGCTATTAGGTACCACAGCGACACAGGGGCTGAAACAAGGGGGCTCCATCACAGCTGCACGTGCCCAGCCCCACCACCAACTCCTCTACGGACTGGCCAGCAGGCAGCGCGCGTGGGCAGCGGTTCAAAAGCCCAGACCCACGTCTGCTCCAGCTGTCTCCTTCTAAGAGGTCGCCCACTCACCCTCTTCCCGCCCAGCTCACGGCAGCCTGGCGACCCCGCTCACCAATCAAAGAAGTCCAGAACGACGTCAGGAACATCAGGCGAGGAGAGGTCAGAAGCCAAAGTGGAATTTCCACCTGGGATTGGGGTCGTCGCCCGCCAAGGGCCGGGTCCTGATGGGGAGTAGGCGCACAGCGGCCCGCCGCATGTCGGGACGCCATAGCTCCGACCGTCCGAGAACCCTGGAGACCGCTGCAGAGCGGGAGGCCGATAGACGAGGGGGGCGCGGGATAACCAAGAGGAGCGGGGCGAGGAGGTCGTGCTTCTGCAAAGAGCCGCCTGTAAGGTGACAACATCGAGGCCAAGGGGAGCGCGGAGGGTGCGGGTCGACCAGCGGCCCTGAGCCAGGGAGCGGCAAGAAGAGCAGCAGCCCAGCAACTTCACTCCACGCAGCACCCCGACCACGAACCCAGCCGCTGCAGACAGCGCGGGGTCTGACGCCCTTCTGGCGGCCGCTGGGCGGGCCTGAGGCCCGGCGCACAACTGGCTCCGCCCACCCCGATGGCAAGCGAGCTTCGCCAATCAGGCAGGCGCCGGGAGCCTTTCAACGAGATGCATGGTCCAGCCTCCTACCGCAGCCTGTGTGCCGCCCAGCCCTCTGCTCCTTCTGGCGTCTGCAGTCATTCCCGGGTCAGCCGCAGTTCCAGCTCCCTGGCAGCTGGAGAGCTGGGCCGGAGGTCGGCGGCGTGGGGCACCCCGCCCTGCACCTCCCCTTTGCAAAAACGCAAAATGTGCTTTTCACTTGGAACAGTGTATGCCCAAGAGTTTGCTTTTTGTGGTGAAAGTAGTAATTTGACCACCCAGGCTCAATCTGCGTTTTGAAAATACTGGACACCTTTGAGGAATCAGGACCTAGTTGACTGGTGGTCACTCCCTGACCCTCGGGCCTCCAGTGAACCAGACTGCCTGTCCTCTGGAAGGCATGGAGGAGGTTCAACCAGTGCGTTTTGTGACACGGTTCTGGCCCATCATCAGGACCGAAATTGGGCTCCAGGAGCCCCCATCCCATAGCTAACGGATGCACAGTTGAAGTGAGGGTTCTTGGCTGACAGCATTGAAGGGGAAAAGAAGGCAACGGTCAGTGTATCGGATCTTCAAGGCAGTGAGCCCCCGGAGAGCAGGCCACTCTAATGCTCCAGCATTCTGGCTCCGCATGTGGGGGGAAAAAAAGCCTTACGTTTTTGCTAGAGGGCTTCTCTTCTTTCCACTACCCTGAACATTGCCACACAGAGTAGAAATATCTCAGAGAAAGAGGAAATGCTTCCACTCATTCACTACCCTTCATCCTTCCCATCTCAGGTACCTTGATGAAGCAAGGTCAGAAAGAGGCTTCTTCAGAGCACATAAGCCACATGGGCAATGAACAGATAGACCTCAGTCATATTCACCAGCACTGGACCCCGTGAGGCATGCCATGTAAAAGTGTTGAAATCAAAATGGATTTCAGGTTCACTCTTGGTCAACTAGAATATTCAAAACAAACATTCCCCCCCTTCCCCTTTCCTTCAGTATTTGGTGAAAAGAGCTGGGACTGCTTGTGTCTAGCATATTGCACAGCTTTACTTGCATGGAACTCTCTGGGGTGGCTGAGTGTTTTGTACAGCTAAAAATTTAACTCTTTACCCCACCTCGACCTCTTCTCAAGCACCCTCTTTCTTCTTTTTTTTAAAATGATTTTAGAATCACACATGTTTAAAATGTGTCTCTTAATTTCCTTCCTTCTCTTCACCAGCAGAGCATCTTCACATATTCGTTTTCCCTCTCCTTTCCCCCTCTTTTTCCTTCTATTGCAGTAAGTGCTCTCTTCTCACTTACGGGGCAGATCCACATAGAACTAACCCACTTACTTAGGTGGGGGATCCCTCTATGACGAACCATCACAACAGCAGTGGGTCAGTTGAGCCCAGCCCTACTGCTCTTAATCCTGCACCCCTTGTCTCTGGTCAGCCAGGCATCCTCAAACAGACAATGCTTGCTGGTTAAAAATGAAAAGGCCATTTCAGTTCAGTTTGTCTGAGCATCTGAATTGTATATGGGCGAGGAGGTGTGGGGACTGCCTAGAGAAGGAGGGTCGATGCGCCCAAGGTTACACAGTGGCAAAAAGCGAAACTAGAACCCTATTTCCAGGTTGGCCTACTTCTAGAAAAGTGTGTTTTTCTAGTGAAACTCAGCTTTGACTGCTATTTCAGGCAGCCACAGGCATGTGGGTATTGTTTTGTTTGAAAGCAGGTTATTCCTATTCCTGGAATCAAATTCTTCAATCAGTGTCTCAACTGACAGGAAAAGCAAGCCTCAAGTTTTTCTCCTAGGCATCCTTGTGACTATGGATATGGCCAAAAACTTAATGGCAAGAATGAATTTACTTCCAGAGCTTACGTCCCACACTCACATGACAAAGAGCCGAGAAGGCAGCAAGGAATATGAAAAAGCCAGTATAATTTATACTTGTTGAGTTTTTGTCTAGTTCATTTATTAGAATGTACATCAATATCCAGATTGAATGCACTTAAACCTGAATATGGGATCATGGTGTAGAGGACATAGCACTGACCTAGGAGTTAGCCCATCTGTGTTCTGACCCAGCTCTGACCCATGACTGCGAGTATTCCAGTTTGTCTAGAGTATGAGGTGGATTGGGAGGTAAGGCAAGAGGTAAAACATGTAAGAAGAAAAAGAATAGGTAGTACCTGGCCTAGTGAGGGCCGCACATTCAGTGCACAGAAAATAACTACTCAGTGAATATGTGAAGCTAAGAAAGAGAATTTTATTTTATTTTATTTTTTTACTTATAAGCAGCTAACAGTTATTTGTCACAGTCCTAGAAGCTGGTTAGTCCAAGATCAAGGTACCAGCAGCTTTGGTGTCTGGTGAAGGCCACTTCCTGGATCATGGGTGGCAACTTTTCACTATGTACTCACTGGTGGAAGGGTCAAAGTATCTCCCTGGACTCCCTTAAATAAGGCCCTAATCTCATTCATGAGGACTCCACCCTTATGACCTAGCCACCACCCAGAGACACCACCTTCTAATACCGTTATTTTGGGGTTTAGGATTTCAACACACAGATTTGGGGAAAATGCAAACATTCTATTTAGGATACCTACCCAATTTCCACACTGCCCACAAAGTGCCATGTCTAAACCCATATAAAATCACATCATTTTCTTACTTTAAAAAGTTCAAAGTCTTCTGATTGACTGGCAGAGAACCTTTCTTCTTCAACCTTTCTCTCCATAACCTATTCCACATACTCCATTTTTCATCTGCATCTCCTCTATTTTTCTTTTATGTTTTCTTTCTGTCTTTTTTTTTTTTTTTTTTTTTGCAGTACGCAGGCCTCTCACTGTTGTGGCCTCTCCCACTGCAGAGCACAGGCTCCGGATGCGCAGGCTCAGCGGCCATGGCTAAGGGGCATAGCTGCTCCACGGCATGTGGGATCTTCCCGGACCGGGGCACGGACCCGAGTCCCCTTCATCGGCAGGCGGACTCTCAACCACTGTGCCACCAGGGAAGCCCTCTACTTTTTTTAAAGTTAATTTTTATTGAAGTATAGTTGCTTTACAATGTTCTTTTAGTTTCTGCTTTACAGGAAAGTGAGTCAGTTTTATGTATTTGTATATCCCCTCTTTTTCAGATTTCCTTTTCTTTTAGGTCACCACAGAGTATTGAATAGAGTTCCCTGTGCTATATACTAGTTTCTCAGAAAGAGAGATTTAGATCTCATCATCCAAACAAAGGAATTTGAATTTCATCTTACATTCAACAGTAAGCTTTTGGAGGATTTGTGCAGGAAAATGACACCATCAGGAAGAAACTTCCAGTTACTTTTTGGAGGAAGAACTAGAAGAAAGAGAGACTGGGGACAAGGAGAGAAGTTAGGAGGGTGGTGCACACCTCTGCTTCCAGTCATGGCAGGCTAAGTCATTTGCACTCACCAGCCCAATGAGGACAACTAAAAAATACTGGGTGAAATGTGAAAAAGAAATTATCTTCATTAAGCGCTAAGAAACTCTGGGGCTAAAATCTAGAAGAAAGCAAAAACCCAAATAGGAAAGCCCAGCACTCAAAGCCACTTTTGCCTGAGGGCATTAGCAAATCCAGAAGAAAGAATTGTGACACTGAGCTGTGCTTTTGGTGGCCTCATGGAAAAGAGATGAAAACTTGAAGTTCTTCTCATCCCCAGTGAGTACATCTGATAAGCCCTCCAGCCACTCTAAAATAAGTGGCTACCCCTTTGGGATAATGGTGAACCAGAAGCAACAAGCCCTGGCATGGAATTGCAGTCTAGATATCCATCACCAGAGTGATCCAGGGAACTTCAAGCCCTGAACTTGGATTAAAGTGGTCTTGGACAGGTAGTGACCGAGGCATTTAGCAGCAGCAAGTAAAAATGCTCTCCGCAGGAAGGTTCTGTCTTCCTATGCCTGAAATCAGTCTGATAAATAATTTTTCAATAATATATTGGCACATAGTCAAAGATAAGTGGACACATAAGCAAAAAAATACATTGTAAGTGACAGCTGAAATAAAAATTAGACAATGAAAACAAATTCACAAATATTTCAGATATCAGAATTATGAAACACAGACTATAATCACTATGGCCTACTATAGTTCAAAAATTTTTAAAAAGCTTTAAAATATTTTCAGGGAACAGAAAATCCTAAAAAGTGGCATAGCCAATTTGAAAAAGAATCAAATAGGACATCTAGGAATAAACAATGTAACGATTGAGGGTTTAATGGATGAGTTTAACAGAAGGCTATACATAATCATTAGATGATGATAAATGCAATGAAGAGATATAAACCTAAGAGAGAATTACTGAATTCGAAGATAGACCAAAGAAATCATCCAAACTTTTGCCTGGAGAAATGAATTATATGAAAAAAAAAGTAGGATAAGAGACACAATGAATAGAGTGAAGAAGTCTAATATACATTTGATTTAAAGCCTAGAAGGACAGAAGTGAGAAATGGGAGAGAAGATGATGGCCAGAAATTTTCCAGAGCAGATGAAATGCACCAATCCACAGATTCTAGAAGCCCAGTGAATTCTCAGCAGGATAAAAAACAGATATTCACTCCTAGACACATCATAATGAAAGTGCAGGAAATCAGAAAGAATGAAGGCTATATTAATGATCCAAGTTAGAGATAATGAATCTTGACCTTGGGCAGGAGCAAAAGAAATAAAGACAAGGGGATGGGCCTCTACACGCTTGCCTTTAGAATACCTTTTGCTCAGACTTACCATGAACGACTATTTTATAAACATTCTCCATTTCATTCTTCATTAATAAAATACATTTGCTAACAAATCTATTTGTTAGAGCAACCTGACACCTAGGAGCTGTTCAAATTTTCTTAGTCATACATGAAAGGTCGTCATCTTATAAGTATGTCATCTCATGGGCTATGAAAGGGGTGAGTATTCTCCATAGGAATTATGACGGTTAATTTTATGTGTCATCTTGATTGGGCTAAGGAAGATTTTCAAGTGCATAAATCTATTCCAGAAGCTATTAGGTCTGAAAAAACTTCTGTGTGGATCTGCAGATCCTATTTAGGAGTGAGCTATGGAAATGAAGTCAGAGTGACCTTTCTTGTGTTCCATTTAATGCAAACATATTAAGAGAGCATCTTTACACTGAAATGCATTATTATGGCAACTTGCTTATACAGAACTTCACTTTGAATTTGTTAAAAATAAATGGAGATGCTTATTTCACCTTGAGGATTATGTGTAGACCTTAATTGACAAAATGTACTCTCTACCCCAACCCACTGATCAGAAAATGGCCACCCTCCTCCAGAGGACGAATAACAATAATTTAATCCTCACTTCAGCTCTGTAAGGTAGGTATTATTCTTCCCATTTTCCAGCCAGGAGGGGAGATGATACAGTAGATGTCAGAGGTTCGACTCTGAAGCCAGACTGCCTGGGTTGGAATTTCACCTGTGCTACCCACTAGCTGGCGCATCTTAAGCAAGTTACATAGCTTTTCTGTGCCTCAGTTTCATCATCTCTAGAGTAAGATAAAAATAGGACTTCTTTAGAGGCTGCAATGAGTTAATTCATGGAAAGCACCTAAATTATTATGGCCAATCATACAATCAGTGCTCCAAAAATGGAAAATCTTCTTCTTCTACACTTACGTGGCCATTTGTCTCTGGCCACTCAATACGACGAATGAGAAGGGAAAATATGCACCACTGAAGCCGACTAGAAGAAGAAACGTGGGTCATGGGAGCAGCCTGGCCTTATTATCCATAGTTCCTGAAATGAGCTGTGTGACCCTGACTGGGGGCAGGGGGAGGTGTCTACAAGGGTTGGAGAAGGCACTCCAGGGGGAGCCAGTGCCTAAGATAGGTCCCAAAAGTGTCTGCCCAGCCAGAAGCTCCTGGAATCCCAGAGATGAGAGAAGGCCCTTTCCCACACAGGCTCCAGGAAGCGTTTAGAACCCCAAGGAATATACAAATTACTAAGCTCAATGAATCACAATAAATTCACTTTAAAAGTACTAGTTTACCCTCTTAATTTACAAGTGGCAATGTATGAAGCAACTGATTGTTCATCATAGTTTTTCTTTGGGAGACCTGAAGCAGCTTCTGGCTTACCCAGTAGGGATGTCAAACCCCTGAGTGACACGCAACCACCTTATCACCTTACCTTATAATTTCTAATGGCTGGACTTCGTGTTCCGTTGTCATCACAGAATGTAAACGGTTTCAACTATTACTTGGTTCAAAGCCCTTAGTCCGTATCAAACTACCTTCCCCTTTACTTTTCAGTTAAGACTCTCAAGTAGTTCCTAGAGCAGCTTCAGCATTTATACCTTTCTGTCAGCAGCTTTGTCTGAGATATTCATGTGGATACAGCCTTGTTCACAATGGAGCCCAGGGCAAAATGCAGAATGTCTTTGTGTTTCTGATTTACTATAATGAGGGATAAGTGTGCTTAGGGCAATCACTCCCATGGAGAGCAAAGGGGAAATTTAGCAGAACATAATGTGTGTTGACTTGAGTAAGCCTCAGTCCCGTGCCCCTCCCTTGGGGTTGGATTCCAGTTTCTGACTACCCAAATGTGTTCACAATGCACACTGGAAGATGTAGCCCCATCTGGCAACACTGGAAATAAGCAAGGAGTCATAGGGCCCCTTAATACAGAGGAATTCCCCAGGTCACTGAGTTGGTGAACTCAAGGTGATCCGGTATTTCTCCATTCCTCATGATAGCATTATTTATTGAGAGAGAGCCATATGCCAGGTCCTGTGCCATGCACAGCCACACACACGGTCTGCCCCCAGGGAAACGACACTTTAGTAGAAATATAGATGATGAGCCAAGGAATTCCAAAACACATGGTACAGTGATATACATAAGAGGGGCTCCTGAACCAGGCTTGAGGGTTTGCAGAGAAAACTGGATGTCTGGGGCAGGAGTGAAAGGAAGTATTAATCTTCACACTTTTATGTCTTTCCCTCAACCCTGCCATAATTTATAGACAAGTCCTATTTTCTAAGTAAAATATAAATCCAACCACTTTATAACGCCTTGCTTTTGTCACTCTGGTCCAAGCTCCCATCGTCTCTCAGGTGGACTACTCCAATAGCCTCCTAATTGGCTTCCCCACTTCCAGTTTTATATCCTGTGGCAAATATCGTAGGTTAGCTCACTTGACTCCATTACAATCCCAATCACAGCAGGTAAGGCTTGGTCGAGGTTGCAGACCGAGTCTACATTTCCTGAACTCCCGCCCTTATGGCCCGGATTGCACACATAGCTTAGCCTCTGCCAAGCAGATAATAAACCCCCATGAGACTTGGTAGGAGCAGGAAGGTGGAGTCTATGCTGCTTCCTCTGTGGTTTCTGGTTTCTCTTAGTGAGCATGGGCTCAGAAACTTTCGCTTCTCCTGCAGCAGTAATAATAGAGGTGCCAGGGTACAGTTCCTAGTTTTGTGGCTATCAAAGGGCAAGGCATGGGACATTAACTTGGTATAGATGGAGAAGGAGGCAATGTGGTCTCAAAGCCAAAATTTGTGATGCTCTCAGCAGAAACAGAGTGGTCCAAAGTCTTCTTCACTTTCCACCCTCCTGATTGTCCCAGTTCTGGGGTATTATTCAAGAAAACAATTCTGGAAATTATAACTACTACTTGAGTTAAAACAAACATGACCACCCCTCCCCCCCGTGCAAAAGTCTCTTGTGCTTTTCCCTCATACACCCAGGTATTTTGTAGGCTCTTGTAATTTATTTATCATGCCTGTTTTTGTACTTTGTAAAAATGGCCTCCTATAGAATGTATTCTTGTGTGTGTCTGTTCTTTCTTTCTTTTTTTTCTTTTTTGGCTTGATATCTTGATTCGTAAGATTCATCTAACGTGTATGTAGCCAAGTTTGTTCATTTTCTTTGCTGTATGACATGCCACTGATGGATATATCACTTCATATACCTACCCAAGTAGTTTCTGAATTTGGGTTGTGTCCAGTTCTGGACAATTACATACAATGCAGCTCTGTGCATCCTTGGCCTTGTCATCTGCTTTGCATGGGCATTCTCTAGGCGAAGCACCTAGTGGTAGTATTAGTGGGTCCAGGGTAAATATATCTTAAACTTTGAGGGATACTGAATATTCCCGTTATTCAGTTCTACATATTTCTTGATTTCCGCCAATCCAAGGATTAGTTAGTAGTATGCTATTTTGTTTCCAAACATTTGGGTGTTTTAAAGCTATCTCTGTGTTATTACCCTGTGCGTTAAGCATTATGATCAGAGAGCCTAGATTTCATGCCAGTGATCCTTTGCAATTTATTGAGGCTTCCTTTTTCTTAGTAAGGTCTATTTCTGTAAACGGTCAATATGCTCAACAGAATTTATGTTCTCTGCTTGTTGGGTATAAAGTTTTATAGTATCTAATAGCTCAAATGTATTATTGTGTTTAGGCCTTTGATATCACTGCTTATTTCTGTTTGCTTGGACTTTCATGTTCTGAGAGTGGTGGGTTAAAATCTCCAGCTCTCATTGTTAACGTATCTATCAGTCCCTACAGTCATAAACTTTATCGTTGAGGTTTAAGCTATCCTGCTACGCCACCTTTTATAACGCTCTCATGCTATCATCCACTGACCCTAGCCATCCACTCCTCTCTGCCCCATCCTACCACCTTCTACATGACTCCAACTTCCCCATCTATCACTCAACAATTTGACGCTCTCATTTCCAATGAACATCTTTACAACATACTAGCCAACCCCTCTCACAGACACAGTCTGGTTTATTCTTCACCCTAAACTACTCTACCTCTCACATCTAAAAGGAAGATATCCCAGTGTTGGACCGCAAGCCCCTGGCCATGCTGCTCTCTCATTCTTTTACTCTCTCTACACGTGTTCTTTTATCTCACTGAGCCCTCCTATTCCTTGGCCTCTCTATTTTCTGCCCATCTGCACTCTCCTTCTTCTGTCTCTCCCTCCTGTCACTATTGATTTGGTTTGGGGTTTTCCCTATTTTTTTTTCTGGCCCAGCCACGCAGCTTGCTGGGATCTCAGTTCCCCAACCCGGGATCGCACCCGGGCCCCCAGCCACTGCCGAGTCCGAACCACTGGACCGCCAGGGAATTCCCTGTGGTTTCTCCTCTTTTCCTTCTTTTCCTGCTCCCACTCTGACATACTAAGTTCTCAATACATCTACCACCACTTATTCTTCTATGCTTAAAACACCTTCTGTATCTCTACATCCAGTTATCACCCATAGCCAATCAACTGTTGACTTTCAGTTCTATACACTTCTTCATGTGCTTTCAATACCCCTACCTTAGTCTAGGACTTCAGCATCTCTCACATAAATCACTGCTACAATGAACACTCCATTCTTGCTCCTCTCTGATCCTTTCTTCACATTGCTTTCAGAGTGACATTTCTAAAACACAAATTATTTCCCAAATTAGAGCCCCTTGACGGCTTCTTGTAGCCTTAAGAATGAAGTCTCCACTGCTGTCTCTGGGGAAATGCAGATGGCCAACAGGCACATGCATACATGTTCAACATCACTAATCATCAGGGAAATGCAAATCAAAAGCACGAGACATCACCTCACCAAAGGACACACATAACAAATTTTGGTGAGGATGTGGAGAAAAGGGAACCATCCTACACAGTTTCGCGGGAGTGTAAACTGTTGCAGCCACTGTGGAAAACAGTATGGATATTTCTCAGAAAACTAAAAATAGAACTACCATACGACCCAACAATTCCACTGCTGGGCATCCATCTGTAAAAAACAAACACACGAATTCAAAAAGATGCATGCACCCCAATGTTCATAGCAGTGTCATTTACAATTGCCAGTGTATGGAAGCAATCTGTGTCTTTCAACGGATGAATGGACAAAGAAGATGTCAGGTATATATACAAAGAAATACTAATCAGCCATAGAAAAAGAATTTTGCCATTGGCAGCAACATGGATGGACTTGGAGGGTATTATGTTAAGAGAAATGAGTGAGACAGAGCAAGACAAATACTCAGTAAATTCAAAAGAATTAATAACTGGCTGAATTAATGGACATAGAAATGAAGGTAGAACAGACTTAAGAAAGGGTAAGTCTTCAACAACACACATGCTGCAGAGAGCAGAGAAAGGGCAGGGCTTATTTGAAAACCACCTAATAAGTTGGTATTACTAGTACTACAGAGCTAGTGGGCCCTTTTGTGTGCGTCTTAAATGCCAAGTTGATTGTGTATGCAGTAGAGTCATCAAAATTGTCTTACAGGAATTTGGCATGGCCAGAGTTGGGTTTTAGGAAGGTTAACTTAGCAAGTATATGAAGCATGTATCTGTGGGGAAAGACAGGGAGGTAGGAGAAGGTTAGGAGTCTAGGGCAAAGTTCAGGCAAGAAGTAATGAAGGTAATGATACTAAGAGTTGGCAAGAATGTGGAGCAAATAGAAATCTCATCCCCTGCTCTTGGGAATATGAACTAGTACAACCGTTTTGAAAGATAATTGGTGTTACCTAGTAAACTGAACTTGGGCAGAACCTAGGACCCAGAAATTTCATGTCTAGGCCTATACCGTAGATCAGGGTTTCTCAACTGTTGACATTTTGAAAAGATAATTCTGGGTTGTAGAGGACTGTCCTGTGCATTGTAGGATGTTCAGCAGTATCCTTGGCCTCCACCCACTAGATGCCAGTAGCACACCCTCAATTATGACACCCAAAACCTTTCCAGACGTTATAACATATCACCCTGGCTGGGGCAGATGGGGCAGTGCGGAAAATTGCTCTCAACTGAGAAACTAGAGAAACTCTTGTATAAGGGCATAGCGGGATATGAATGAGGAAGTTCATCCCAAAATAATTTGGAAAAGCATAAAAGTGGAAACAACCCACATGTCCATCAACAGGAAATAGACAAATTGTGGAATTTTCATATGATGGATAACTATACAGCAATGAAAACTGATTACTACCGTTTTACACATCAACATGGATAAATCTCACAAACACAAATTTCGGGGGGAGAGAAAGAGTAAGACAAGTAATACATCCAGTATAATTAGATCTACATGAAGTCCAAAATGGAGAAGAAATAACATTATTTAAAGGAACATTCCTCTACAGTAAATGTATAAAAAAGTGAAGTATTAACAAGTTCAGGATTGTGGTTACCTCTGGGAAGGAATGAGGAGATGAACCTGGAAGGGCACAGGTGGGCTATCAAGGCATTAGCCGTGTTCTAGTTCTCAAGCTTGGTGGTGAGTACACAGGTTTACATATTATTAAGATACACCTTACATATATGCAGTATTATCTTCTGTATACATGAAACAGTTCATAAAATTTGTCAGGAAGTGATGCGGTCTAAAATAATGCAGGAAAACGGAGAGAAAGGCAACAGAGTAAATAACTAATTGGATGAGAGACAGAGACAGACAGAGAGAGAGAGGGAAGAGCCAACCTTTAGGTGCCTCTTTGAATCATTTTAAACTCATTTTCTTCATAGAATTGGGGATGAAATCAATTCCTTATCTATAAACACACATAATTCATTGCTCAGACATCTAAGAAATGTATATTTTATGCCTCAAAACGGATCCTACTATATGATGTGATTCACAGGACTGGATAATACTACATTTCACAAAACACCATTGTCTGAGAATCCTGCCCTGTTAGACTTGTAAATGTGTACTCATTTGTATTCCTTGGAGTTATAAGCATCTGAAAATAGGTGGCTTAGAGTAAAAGTGATTCTTCATCACTAACTTTAGTGTCATTAGCATACGCCTAACTGGTACAGAAAACTGTTTCCAACTCCGGCACCCACCCTACCCCTCTGTTTTTCTCCCAATGGTCACCTCTCAGGTAGTGGAATAAAAGGAGAACTTTTGGATCAAATCCTTTCAGAAGATGGAGCCATAACCAAGGAAAATATCAGAACATCCTAACCTTTCCTGGACCAGGCAGGGAGGGACAAGACAGGTCTCTTCCTAGAAAAAGCACAGAGTTTTCAAGGCTGAAGGACTCACTGAAAACATATTTTACACATGTGGATACAGACAAACCCACAAACACCCAGAGAGATAGGAAACGCAGGATTTGTCCCTGACCTGATTTAGGGACCGTCTCTCAGAGACTCAGAGAAGCCTGATATGTTAGATCTACAGCAAACCCTCAGAGCAGCAAGCCTGAGCTTCCTCCCTCAACATGAGAGGCTTCAGGTGCATACATGTGGATAACGTAGCCCACTTGTCCTGTTACCTGTATACATGGCCATCACCTCGTAGATACCTCTCAGTCCTGAGAGCATAACACTGTCAGTGCAACTCACCCCTCAGAAGCACAGACTCAGTGAAGAGGAACACACATGCCTCTTGGGGCTTGGGACATGGGGCCACCTGGGGAGTAAATTCAGGGCCCTAGGTAACTGGAGTTCGGTAAGGGGCAGGGATAAGGACTCCGAGCATGCACCAAAAAAGGCTTATCTCAAAAAGAGGTATGCATGCGTTTGTTTAAACTGAAACTCCCGGGACGTCCCTGGCAGTCCAGTGGTTAAGACTCTGTGCTCCCAATGCAAGGGGCACGGGTTCGAAACCTGGTCGGGGATCTGATATCCTGCATGCCACATGACATGGCCGAAAATATAAATAAACAAACAAACAAATAAATAAATAAAGTGAACCTCCGAAAAATTTTAAGCGCAGGTAAAGGCCTTTAATATTAACTATTAACTATAGTTAATACACTAACTATATAACACAGAAATACACACACACACACCCTGCTGGCATGGCATGAACCATATGGAACCAAACCAATGTGAGAAATTTCAAGGGACACTACATGGATAAATTTCTACTTGGACTGTTCTTTCATTAAACAACGGTGACAAAAAGCCTCGTGCCTTTTGTTGTTGTTGTTTTGGCATGAGGAATACTCTGTGTTACTACATGATAATGCATTTTTAAATGTCAACCCCACTGACAGGGGAAAGGGTTGTGGATACCTTACACTCACTTCACTTTAACAGAACTTTATCAAGCATCTACGAAGAAGAAAACACAGTGCTTTAGGAGACAGAAATCAATCAAAGCCTTTAAGTTCCGAACACGTCAGAAGCTCACACTTTAGGGAGCTGGGGCGATACACACATAAATAAATAATGTTAATCTACTGTAGGATACGAGAGGAACTAGCATGGAAAACAGAAAATGTATTGATGCTAACTAGCAAGCTCTCAAGCAGCCTTAACTAAATATAGAAATAAGGCTTTGTGCCCTCAAACCCCTGGTCCTCCCCTTCTCTGATCGTCTGCTCTCCTCAAGTACCACTTCACTCTTTTCCCTTAAAGAAGTTCCAGATACTACGCCCATTTCCTCTTTTAATTTTCTTTAAATTAGGACATATTTCAGACCTCGACAAAGGTACAGAGAATGCTACGCCCATGAAACCATCAGCCGTCTTAAGAAACGTAAGCTTACAAATAAGATCGAAACCCAGTATTCCCCTCCCCAACTGAATTCTCCATCTTTTTCCATAGATTTAACCACTGTCTTAAATAGGTTTATTGTTCTCATACACACCTTTCTGCATACTACATATGCATGCATTACTCCTATGTATGCCTTTTACTACAAACAGATGTATCTATATTCAAACTAATAATTTTGCATGCCTTTAAACTTCATATGTGCATGGTATCATAATGCTTTTATCGTGTTGGAAGTAGGTTCTTCCTTTATCTATTTGTCCCTTCCACTACTGAATCTTTGCCCCTTGTTATAAGCTGAATTGTGTCCCCGCAAAAGATATGTTGATGTCGTGACCCCGGAACCTGTAAGTGTGACCTTATTTGGAAATAGGGTATTTGCAGGTGTAATAAAGACCAGATGACGTCATACTGGATTAGGGTGGGCCCTTCATCCAATATGACTGGTGTCCTTATAAGAAGAGAAAGAACACAGAAACAGAGACACAGGGGAAAGCACTATGTAAAGATGAAGAAAGAGACTGGAATTCTGCATTTACAAGCCGAGTGATGCCAAGGATTGACAGAAACCACAAGAAACTAGGAGAGAGGCATGGAACAGATTCTTCCTCCGAGCCTCCAGAGGGAACCAACCCTGCCCACATTTCAACCTCAGACTTCTTGCCTCCAGAACTGTGAGAGAATAAATTTCAGTTATTTCAAGCCACCTGTTTTGTGGTAATTTGTTACGGTAAACCTAGGAAACTAATACCTCCCTAGGGGAGGTCTTTGTGTCTCAGGCCCCTGAGAATTCTAGTACCTTCCTCAGTCCAGATCTTACCATCCTGTTCAGTTTACCTGCAATAGTACCAAGTCAGTGAGTTAGGGCTGGTTCTACTGTAGGTGTAGTTAAACGTTTCCCCCACTGCCCTAAAGCAGCGGTTCTCAAACTTCAGTGTGCTTCAGTAGCACTTGGAGGACTTGTAAAAACCTGATGGCTAGCAGCCTACCTTCAGAATATCCAATCCAGTAGGTCTGGGGCAGGGTCTGAGAATTTGCACTTCAAACAAGTTCCCCGCTGATGCTGATGCTGCTGCTCCATGGCAGGCCAATAGCACCATCTGGTCCCCAGGCAAGCTAGGTCATCCATCAGTTTCTTTCAATAACATATACTAGAGGCTGGGCCACCATCTCTATCATCACACAAGTTGTTTATAATCTAATATTTTAATTTATTTGAGGCTGCTATAAAAGGATGTCAAACAGGCTTACCAAATACTTGAAAGAAATCCCTTTCAATGACAGTAAAGTGGGCCGAAATAAATAGAACAAAGATACATTGGAGTCAGTGTTATTTATGTTAAAAAAACAAAAACCTCTGCAGCTTATTCATGTCAAACAAGCTTTTATTTTCAATGTGATCAATACTGTCAAACTTATATGTAAAAGGTAAGAATAAAGTCAGATAGCAGTTAATATCATTTTGGGATGTTGAACTTTGAAACAAAATCTGTGTTGTGGGCTAATGAAAACTAGAATCTCCGTGAAGAACAAATTCTTCTTTTCTTTCGCTGTCCACTTCTTTTTATGTCTTCCAACTGTAGGATGGGATAAGAGTCAATTAACAATTGTACACCAATAACATGCACCAGGGACTTTCTAAATAGGAGTCAATTCTATGTACATCTCTTGGCTCTCCAAGGAGAAAACAAAATGTTTTCTTCTTGTAACCCAGACCCTTGGTTGTCAGGGTGCACATCATTTCATCACACCAACCACATCTCTCTCTTGCCAACCACTATATATGTTAGGTTTTTTTCTTGAAAGGTCAGTCTGTGATTTAAACGTCTTTCCACCTTAAGAGCCTATGCTCCTTACACAAATCATAAATCCCTTATAATCCCAGACCTTCAGTTTCCGTATCTGTATAATGAGAATGAGGCTGTTATCAAACATCCACAGGTGTGAAAATTAAGAAAGGGAGAAAGAAAGAGTGTGATACTGAGAGAGAGAGAGAGAGATGAGAAAGGAAAAGATGAATGGGTAGCGGAAAGAGAAACTAGGATTGAATTACCAACTCAGTGAGAGCCAATAATAATACTATGGCTAATTTTCTTTCCTTTTGAATAAAACATCTAAATTGAACTAATATTTGTGAATTACTCATGAAATGCAGTCTTATTTGAAATCCTTAACTTTTTACTACTTTGTAAGGAGTCACCTTCTCAAAGGCATTGTTATTCCAAGAGACTTCATTTCTGTGTCCAGGTGATGAAGGTACAGCTAGTGCACAGCTTAGTCGCTTTAGCTGCTTCTCCTGGTGAGCAGTCTCTAAAACTATAGGTCTCTATAGTTTAGACCTCTAAGAAAATATAGGTCTCTATTTCCAGGTCTGATAAATTTCCCATCTGCAGTAGACTTAAAACTACAGGACAAAGGACTTGTGACTGTAAATGACATACATTTCAGAACACACTTCCTTCTATACCATCTAGAACACAAGTACATTATTAACATTAAACTGTTTTTCCAAAACTAAATTGCAACAAGTTTTTCTTATTTACTTTACAAAAAAAATTAAAAACATGATAGATAGCTAGTGGGAAGCAGCTGCATAGCACAGGGAGATCAGCTCGCAGCACTGTGACCACCTAGATGGGTGGGATAGGGAGGGTGGGAGGGAGACGCAAGTGGGAAGAGAAATGGGGATATAGGTATACTATAGGTGATTCACTTTGTTATAAAGCAGAAACTAACACACCCCTGTAAAGCAATTATACTCCCATAAAGATGTTAAAAAGATAAACAAAAAATAGATTAAGGATGTAAACAAAACAAAACATAAAGCTGTCAGTAACAGGTATATGTCAGGACCGGTTGCACCATACATTAATACCTTGTATTCTCCAGAGCCGCCCTCTGCTGAGACCATATCCAGCTTCGGTCCTTCTTCTGCTTTTTCATTTCCATCCTCTTTCTCTTCCTCAGCATTTTCATAATGATATTCACTCTCTTCTTTAGTGTCGAATGATACGGACTTTGGCATCACAAGGTGGTGGGAAACATTTCCTGATTTAAAATCAGCAGCAGAATCTAGTTCTCTGCTCTCAGGAGGATCTGGAGAAGAGAAATGTGTCAGAAAATAAATAAATAAATAAGAAGACTCGCTGGTCATGTTCCTACTGGTTGATACAGCGCTTCCTTGGCCCTCACACTTCTGCTGCTTGACAGTTTTCACAACATTTTCCCCCTCTTTCCAGTAGATCTCACACACACTGTGCTGCTGATTATTTCTGGCCCTTTGGAGAAGGGATCGGAATCATTTGATTCTGAGCAGATTTTTGTATATTTCTGCCAGAATCTCACTGGAAAATGTTCACCCGATTTCAAGACAAATTCAACCTCGAATCTCATTGATTCCTCAGCCACTGAAATGTGCCCCTGTGCCATTTCATCATTTTCTCAGGTCATCGTACTGAAAATCTTAACATTTTTAGAAGCCCGTCAACCAAAAGTGAGGTATGCCATTTGTCTGCCCCTAGGTTGGTAGAAGGCAGCATACTTTTTCTCAAGATCCTAAAGGTCTTTAGAGAATTGGGCTTCTACTTGTGCATATCGTGCCTGAAGGTTTTTGAGAGCTTTGACCCGCTGCTTAACCGCCAGAGGCCAGCGGTGAGTGCATCCTGCCATAGAGGCCGATGCCACAGCAGGGGCTGCAAGGGACAGGGGACTGGGCCTCCCCTAGCCAGCCTCGGCCCCTTCGATGGGTCCACAAGTCCCAGCCACCCAGGACTCGGAGGCATCAGCCAGGACCTCACCCGCCCAGAACTCACCCTCCCCTGCCCCCGCCACCGGTTCCTCTGCCTTCTGGGATGCCAGCCCCTCCGCAGGCTCCCACGGCTCCCAGGGCGGGGGGCCCTCTGCCTGGCACTCGCCCCGCCAGACCTCACCTGCCTCTCCCAGGTCTTCCTGCCCGTGAGGAAGCGCGGCATCCTCTGCAGTGTCCGAGGGCCATCGGGAGCGGTGCCTGACCATCACGCGGCTGGCGTGGGGCCCGACCAGGACACGGTCCTTGTAGTGGCTGTGGTGCAGAAGACAATGGGCCACATCCCGGAGCAGGGAATGAAACTGCACCGCGGTCGCCCCATGGCCTGCGACCACTCCCGTGCCTCCCTGCCCATGCTCGTCCTCCTCTTCTGTCTCTTCCTCCTCCTCGACCTCTTCCTCAGTCTCCTCCCCTTCTTCTGACTGGTACTCAGCCTCCTCCCGGTCCTCGGTGTCTAATTCAAACTCTTCCGCCTCCTGCTCCACCAGCTCTGCATCCCAGTCTTCTGGCACTGCGGCCTGGGCGGCCTCCTGCCCACCATCCTCCCCGTCAAGGGCTCTGGAGAGCCCCAGGGAAGCCAGAAGGGCCTCGGCCCCCTCGACTCCATCCATCCCTCCAGAAGGGGAGGCACGGACCCCGAGGGGACTGGGGTCACCACCCGCCCTGCCACCAGCTCTATCCTGGCCACCTGGGATCGGCCCACGCTCCTCGGTGGCAGACATGGCTGGAGGGACACGCCAGACACGGATCGGGCGGCAGTGACGACCGTGGGGAAGATGGCGGCCGCTGCGCTGAGTGTCGCTGAGGGAGCGGACGCTGTTGGCAGCTGGGCCACCGGGACGGGGTGGGGGCTGCAGAGAAGCCGGCTGCCCAGGGCACCAGAATCGGAGAAGATTCCTCTGCGAGCCCCGCTAAGGGAAGTGCAGACGGCCTGCCCGCGGAGCGCCCCAGCGAGACTGGGCGGCGGCCGCTGTGCACAAAGCGGGAAAGAGCTTGATTGGCTGGTGACGGGAGGCGGACCTTACAAGGGTCAACGAAGGGCCACTTCCTCCAGCGCCGACTCTAAGCTCATTTGCCAGCAGCCAAGGATTGACAGCACCACCGTCCAATGAGTGATCAAGCTCTTCAGTTTCCCTGGAGGCCTTAAAAGGCCAGCTCACCCTCAGCCTCTGTGAGCGCACAGGAATCCCTTCTTTTCATTCCAACACTGCAAGAGCAAAACTACAATGCCCCTAAAGGTGGTGCCCTGGGGTATGGGAACCTGCATGTGTTCCCCAATTGCCACCCTGGGGCAGTTCACGCTGATACAGACACACTTAATTCAAAACCGAGACAAAGAGAGAAGGTGTATAGATCAAATCTCTGCAACGCTTAAAACCTCCCACAAGAGACAGCAAGAGAATTTGGAGGTTTTAATGCTGTTAAGGCTCCTTAGAAAAGGACATACAGAGTCGATATGGATGCAGTGAGAATGGAGAGTGGAAGAAGCAGTAAAGACAGGAGCTGGAGAGTGTTTCATCAGGGCTCCCCAATTCCGTTGCAGCCTCCAAGAAATGAAGACGGAGAGAGAGAGGGAAGAGAGACAGAGACAGAGACAGAGACAGAGATTTCTTTTAAAGACTGGTCTGAGCACCTGCTCTGCACTGGATTGAGCACACCCCTTGCCTCCCAAATTCATACGAGAAGCCCGTCCCCAGCCCCACCCCACCCCCAGGAGATGGTATTTGGAGACTGGGTCTTTGGTAGGTCATTCAGTTTTGGTAAGGTCAGGAGGCTGGGGTCCACACATTGGGATTATTGCCCTTACAGGAAGAGACCATAGATGGTACTCTCCTCCCACCACCCCAACGTGAAGCCACAGGAAGAAGGCGGCTATCTTCAAGCCAAAACGAGGGCCCTCACCAAGAACTCAACCATGCTGGCACCCTGACTTTGGGCTTCCTAGCCTCCAGAACTGTGAGAGAATAAATAACTGTCTTGTTTAAGCCGCCCAGCCTATGGCATTTTACTAGGGCAGCTTGAGCAGACTAATACAGCATGGCAGACCTTAACAGCACAGGCTTCCTAGAATCATTTCTCAGTCAACAGTCCGAGACTTTTTGTTGTACTCAGCCCCACTTAGCTGAGTTGTCAAAGGTAACGAATGCTGAAAATGAGGAAGAAATCGACAACTATTTTATGCTAATCCCAGTTACTACTGTGGATGGGCATAGAAGCAAGACTGGGTGTTAGCTGTAACTTCACGTTTAGGAGAACATAAGCTATGTCCCTTACTTCCATAAGCACACCGCGTTGGGATCCAGGACATCTAATTTGACAGATCCTAACGTTTCACAGATGGGAAGCACACATCCTGCAGTGCGCTCCTGGGAAGGCTCAGGAGAAGAGCTGTTGTTGCCACCCTGAGTCACTATGGACTCCTCCTATCCCAAGTTGGGTTCAACGGTCAATAGGTCTGCTGAAACCACACACACACACACACACACACACACACACACACTACCGAGACGTGATGCAAAGTGTATTCCTTACGTGAGGAGGCTTCTGGGGGGAGAGCAGGGCAGCCTTTTCAAGCTGCTCCAAAATAGACTTCAGAGAGTCAGGAAAGGAAGAAATTGCTTTGGGAGTTCTACTGTGACTAGTGGATGGGGCCAGCATGACAGTTCCCTTGTGCTGGCAGTAGCTAGTGTCGTTTGCTGCCCACTCCTCCTGCCCTCCACCCTACAACCGTGCCAAAGGAGAGAGTGGAGGGTGGGGCACTGGGGAAGAGGGAGGGTTGACGTTTAAAAGCCCTCAGCAGTCAAACATCAAAGGATGCAGTCAGACCCTATACTATAATTCACCTCTGGCGTGTGACAGGTGACAGAAACTTGCCATTTTTGTGTAATGGAATCTGAACTTGTGGAAGTAAGCCACTCTGGAACTCTGAGTCCTGCAGCCTAAGGCCGGATAGGCAGGCAAAAGGTCCACTGAAGGCCGTTCAAGAGCCCAGTGTGGTGTATCCTGAGAAGTAAAATGCATGCCTCGGTCACCATCAATAAGGCCCGGAACTCCAAAGCCCATAAGGAGGGTCTTGGCGAAGCCCTGCGTAGTAGTTTTAGTATATGTAGAGACACGTGTGACCAGGATTTATAATTTGGGAGTCTGTGGGCCAAGAGATTCCCAAGGCTCTTTACCCCAAAGGGGACAGTTTTACACAAGGAAACGTCGCTGCCGCCATGGGCCGGACCAGACAGCCAGACCGACGACAACGGCCTGATTGTCTATGAAAATGTGCAGATGGTGCTAACTGTTGGCCAGAGCATCCAGCGCTAAGGTGACTGCCTGAAGTTCACTCACTGGTGCTGTCTTTTCCTTGAACAGTTTTATCTATGGTTATTGTATTGATTACTGACAAGGAAAGAGTTTTCCTGACATTTTCCTATTTATTTTCCACATGTCAGTCGTTTTTTGTTCCTTCACTCCTCAATTACCGTATTTTCTGTTATTAATTACAGTTTCATAGTGTACAAGGTGATCCTTCATCACCCCTTTTGCTGTACTTTTTTAGTTTTTTTTTTAGTGCTGGAGCTTTTTGTGGGGTAGTGTCGGTGGTTACACTGGGAGCTACAATTAGTATCTTAGCTTTATAATAATCAAGTTTGTATTAATACGGAGATAGTTGCCATAGTATTCAAAACCTCTGCTTTTCCCTAGCTCTGCCACATTTCTTTATTTAATTATGGTGACACACGGCATGTTTGTATATTTGGTGCCCATTAACAGAGATTTGTAGTTAATGCTTTATACATTTGTATTTTAAATCATATATGAGAACAAAAAGAGGAGATATAAACCAAAAGTGCAGCAATACTCGCTTCTGCGTTTACCTGTGTAGTTACCTTGGCCTTTGTGGTTTATTTCTTCATATTGCTTCAAATACGTGCCCAGCATTGTTTCAATTCAGCCTGAAGGACTCCTTTCTATAGGGCAAGCTTACTAGCTATGTACTCTCTCAGTTATTGTTTGTTTTGGAATGTCTTTAACTCCCCTTCATTTCCCCCACATATAGAATTCTTGGTTGAAAGGGTATTTTGGTTCATTTGTTCTACGCTTTTAATATGCCATTCCAATGCCACCTGTCCTCTGTGGTTTCTGTAGAGGAATGGGCACAAATCTTACCGACGATTACTTGTATATGAGGAGTTGTTTCTATTGCTGTTTTCAAGGTTCACTCTTTGTCTTTGACTTTTGATAATTTGATCATGATGTGCCTAGGTGGGGATCTCTGATTCTATCCTGCTTGGAGTTTGTAGAACTTACTGGGTATGTAGATTCATGTCTTTCCTCCGAGTTTGGAGGTTTTCAGGCATCATTTCTTTAAAGATTTCCTGCCCCTTTCTCTCTCTCCTCTGCCTCTGCCACTGTCATTATGTGTACATTGATAAGCTTGCTGATGCATATAAGTCCCATAGGATTTGCTCATTATTCTTCATTCTTTGCTTTTTCTGCTCCTCTTTTCCTTTCCAGAGACTGGATATTTCAACTAACCTTTTAAACTTTGCTGATTCTTTTTCTCCTGTTCAAATTTGCTGTTGGACATCTTTTATTAAATTTTCATTTCACTTACAGTGATTTTCAGCTGAGGAAATTTTTTTTTTTCCTTGCGGTACGTGGGCCTCTCACTGTTGTGGCCTCTCCCGTTGCGGAGCATAGGCTCTGGACGCGCATGCCCAACGGCCATGGCTCACGGGCAATGCCGCTCCGTGGCATGTGGGATCTTCCCAGTCCGGGGCACGAACCCGTGCCCCCTGCATCGGCAGGCGGACTCTCAACCACTGCGCCACCAGGGAAGCCCCTGAAGAACTTTTTTTTGTCCCTATTTATAATTTCTATCTCTTTGGGATACATCTTTCTCATTGTTTCCTAGTTCTTTGATCACTGTTTCCTTTTGCTCATTGAGTTTATTGAAGACAGCTGACTAAAAGTGTATTTTTCTAGTAACCCAAATACTGTGCTTCACCTCTGACAGTTTATAGTAATTAAGTTTTTCCATGTGAACAGGATACACATTCCTCCCATCCCCTCCAACTATATGGAAGTATAATTTACAAATAAAATTTGTATATTGAAGGGGAACAATGTGATGCTTGATGTACGTACACATTGTTAAATGATTACCACAGTCAAACTAATTTATGCATTTATAACCTCACATAGCTAAAGGTTTTTTGGGGTGGTGCGTGGGATAAAACTAAGATCTACTCTCTCAGCAAGTCTCCAGCATACCATACAATATCTTAAATTAAATCTGCATGCTGTGCATTAGATCCCTAGAATGTATTCATCTTATAACTGATCATTTGTACCCTTTGATGAACCACCCCACAAATAACAAACCTGGAGGCATCATGGTTCCTGATTTCATTATATGACAAAGGTATAGTTATGAAAACAGTATGGTAGTGGCATAAGAACAGATATATATATATAGACCAACGGATCAAAATATAGAGCCCAGAAATAAACCCACACATATATGTTCAACTATTTGACAAGAACTCCAAGAACACACAATGAGGACAGGATAGTCTCTTCAATAAATGCTGCTGGGAACACTGCATATCCACGTGCAAAGATACTATACTGGAGCCTTATCTTACACCATACCTCAAAATGAACTCAAAATGGATTAAAGACTTAAACGTAAGGCCTGAATCTGTGAAACTCCTAGAGGAAGACACAGGGGTAAGCTCCTTGACATAGGTTATGGCTTTGATATTTTTTTGAAATGACACCAAAACAAAGGCAACAAAATCAAAAATAAACAAGTGGACTACATCAAACTCAAAAGCTTCTGCACAGCAAAGGAAACAATCAACAAAATGAAAAGGCAACTGACCTAGGAAGCAGAAGAAAATATTTGCAAATCATGTTATCTGTTGAAGGGATAATATGCAAAATATAAAAGGAATTCAATCAACTCAAGAGCAAAAGAAAAAAAAACAAAAAAGACATCAACCAATAATTAATAAAAGGGCACATGGTTCGAATAAACATTTTCCCAAAGAAGACATACAACTGGCAAATAGGTATATGAAGAGGTGTTCAACATCACTAACCATCAGGGAAATGCAAATCAAAGCTGCAATTAAGACATCACACCTATTAGGATGGCTATTATCAAAAGGACAAGAGACAGCATGTGTTGGCAAGAGTGTGGTAAAAAGGGAACCCTCGTGCCCTGTTGGTGGGAAAGTAAAATGGTGCAGCCACTGTGGACAACTGCATGGAGGTTCCTCAAAAGACTGAAAGTAGAACTATCAGATCAGCCAGCAATCCCACTCCTGAAAACAGATCCAAAGGAGGTGATTTCTGCTCTGCTCCCTTATGCTCATTGCAGCATTATTCACAAGAGCCAAGCAATGGAGACAAGCTAAGTGTTCTGGGCAGATGAAAGGATACAGAACATATCACAATTATATAAAAGACATATCAAAGAATTCTTCTTAAAAATTCATCAGAGGGCTTCCCTGTGGCACAGTGATTAAGAATCCACCTGCCAACGCAGTGAACATGGGTTCAAGCCCTGGTCCGTGAAGATCCCACACGCTGCGGAGCAACTTAGCCTGTGAGCCACAACTACTGAGCCTGTGCTCTAGAGCCTGTGAGCTACAACTTCTGAGCCCGCGTGCTACAACTACTGACGCCCGCAAGTCTAGAGGCCGTGCTGCACAAGAGAAGCCACCGTAATGAGAAGCCCGTGCACCACAACGAAGAGTAGTCCCCGCTCGCCGCACCTAGAGAAAGCCCATGCGCAGCAACGAAGACCTGACACAGCCAAAAATAATAAATAAATAAAAACAAAATAAATAAAGTAATAAAAGTTCATTTGCAAGAC
This sequence comes from Mesoplodon densirostris, assembly GCF_025265405.1. NCBI lineage: Eukaryota > Metazoa > Chordata > Mammalia > Artiodactyla > Ziphiidae > Mesoplodon > Mesoplodon densirostris. The sequence goes on along the minus strand of NC_082681.1, from coordinate 45,311,890 downwards.
TATTCTTGTCTTTGGGGGTGATACAGAGAGGAACAGGAACAGAGACAAGACATGGTAGATTCTCCTTCCTTCAGACGTCTTGTCTCTCTCAGGAGATCTCTACAGGCACAGCTTAATAGTGAGCCAGCTGGAAAGGCAAAATAGGGTTGACAGAGACCCAGAAACTTAGAACAGGTTATAGAATTTTGAGCTCAGATATTAAACAAATTTTACTTACCCTGCATCTACTTCCTCTTATATATCCTGACAAAGAATGCAAACAGTGTGCCTTCTGACACAAAATAAACACAGAAGTGACTATAACATCAGTAACACCCACTTCCAAAAACACAAAAACAAAATTTAAGACCTTTGTTAGGGAGTGTACTCATGTTTAGATAGTAAATAGGGAACCACTGACAGATTTTAATGAAATTTACATATATCATTAATTTTGATGTAGAAAATTTCATGTACATAATGACTTCTCTTCTTTCTCCCATGGCCACCTAGGAAACTCAGAGATTAGGAAAAATGCTTCCTTCCCCATATGTTGGTTTAATATCCTAGCCTCAGATATACTCAACACCTCTGCCTGCGCCCCTGATGGAACACCACTCTCAGGTGAGGCAGTGTTTCTACCTGAAGGATTTCAAAATACCCTTAAGATTTGGGAGGAATTGGGAGGTCTAAAGGTAAAATCTGTGCAAACACTATGTAGAAGCAAAAACCTTGTATGACTCAGAAACGTATCTGGAGGGTTGAGTGGGTGTGTGTGAGTGTATGGGTAAAGATTATTTCGGCTGAACTTTAGGCAAACTGTAAACATAAACTCTACACAGAAACACTTTCCAATCCCCTGTGTCTTTAAACTCATGAGGTGAGCTGCCCTGCAGAGGCAGGACCTGGTGTCTTTGGGCAGCTGTGGCAGTTAAAGGGTGTGAGCTCTCAAACCAGACTGCCTGGATAAAAGTTCCAGTTCACTTACAGGCTGTGAGATCTTGGGCTCAGGATTTAATATCTCAAATCCTGTCTTCTATAATAATTCTCAATTTCTCCATCAGTAAATGAGGTGAAAAATAGTCCCAACCTCATCGGATTGCTGTACAGATTTAATGAGCTAATACTTTACAAGGGCCTACTTGATGTCGAGCTTGGCACAGAGTAAGTGCAAATTAATGTCTGGATACATCACAAAATGAACACATTCCATGCTCACTGCTGTAGCTGCACAGATCATCTTTTAATCCTTCAAATATGCTATGTTCTCTTTCTTCTAATGGATCTTTGCCCATCTTCATTCCTCTAACTAGACCTTATGCATAGCTTTGGCCAAAACTGACTTTCTAAGCCCTAATCATCCTTAACGTCCCAACTCAGGCTTTTTTTTTTTTTACAAGAGCCTCTTCTCTGTTAAGACGGGGTTGCACGTTTCTTCCTTTATTATTTTTAAACTAAAGTGAAAATAAAATAACATAAAATTAATGATTTTAGTCACTTTATAATGGACAAATCAAATAAAAAGTTCTAAAAATAAAATGTACAAATCAGTTCTTTTAGTACATTCACGATGCTGTGCAACCATCACCCCTATCTAGTTGCAGAGCATCTTCATCAACTCAAAAAGAAACCCTATACCCAGGAAGCGGTCATACCCCATTCCCTCCTATCCTCAAACACTGGCAACCACTAATCTCCTTTCTGCCACTATGGATTTGCCTAATCTGGACATTTCATAGAAATGGAATCATGCCATATGTGGCATTGTGTGTGTGTGTGTGTGTGTGTGTGTGTGTGTGTGTGATATTTTGTAATTTTTGTTCATGGTAGTTGTTATCTTTTTTCATTATGAACTTTTTCTCATTCTAAAAAAAGATTCACTTCATGCATGATTGTGTATAATGATAGAAGAGAATCTTCCATATTGTATGAGTTTCTTGCCTGTTTGTACTTGCCTGTTTGGAACCCGTTTTGGACTCTCCCTGTAAACGACCTAGACTCCTTGGGTATAATGCCTGTAGCAGTCCAAGAACATACACAAAGATTGTATGCCCTGACCAAAGGATTTTTATCCCAGGAATATAATGTTGATTTGGATTTGTATCCCAGGAATATAATGTTGATTTAACATTAAGAAATCACAGTGTAGGGACTTCCCTGGTGGAGCAGTGGTTAAGAATCCACCCAAAAATGAAGGGGACACAGGTTCGAGCCCTGGTCTGGGAAGATCCCACATGCCACGGAGCAACTAAGCCCATGTGCCACAAATACTGAGCCTGCGCTCTAGAGCCCATGTGCCACAACTACAGAAGCCTGCGTGCCTAGAGCCCATGCTTCGCAACAAGAGAGGCCACCGCAATGAGAAGACCGCACACTGCAACGAAGAGTAGCCTGCAGTCACTGCAACTAGAGAAAGCCCGCATGCAGCAACGAAGACGCAACAGCAGCAAAAAATAAAGAAAGAAAGAAAGAAAGAAAAGAAATCACAGTGTAGGGACTTCCCTGCTGGAAAAGTGGTTAACAATCCACCCGCCAATGCAGGGTACACGGGTCCGAGCCCTGGTCCGGGAAGATCCCACATGCCCCGGAGCAACTAAGCCCGTGTGTCACAACTACTGAGCCTGCGCTCGAGAGTCCTTGAGCCACAAATACTGAGCCAACGTGCCACAACTACTGAAGCCGGCACGCCTAGAGCCTGTGCTCCGCAACAAGAGAAGCCACTGCAAGGAGAAGCCCGCGTACTGCAATGAAGAATAGCCCCCGCTCAGCACAACTAGAGAAAGCCCACGCACAGCAATGAAGACCCAACGCAGAGAAAAATAAAAATAAATAAATTTATATTAAGAAAAGTAATCAAAGTGTAATACATCTAACAGAATACCAGAAAAATCCTCATGATCATCTTAAGAGACATTTACAAAGCCTTTAGCATAATTCAAGAAACTTCCATGATAAAAGCTCTCAAAAAAACTAGGATTAGAAGACATCTTCTTCAATGCTCAACATCACTAATTATTAGAGAAATGCAAATCAAAACTATAATGAGGTATCACCTCACACCGGTCAGAATGGCCATCATCAAAAAGTTTACAAACAGGGACTTCCCTTGGTGGTCCAATGGTTTAGACTCCACACTCCCAAAGCAGGGAGCCCAGGTTCAAACCCTCATCGAGGAACTAGATCCCACATGCCACAACTAAAGGACCCCGCATGCCACAAGTAAGAGCCCACATGCCACAACTAAAAGATCCCACATGTCACAACCAAAGAGCCCACATGCCACGACTAAAGATCCTGCATGCAACAACTAAAAGATCCCACGTGCAATGAAGATCCTGCACGGGGCAACAAAGATCCCACGTGCCCCAACTAAGAACCAGCACAGCCAAATAAATAAAGGAAATAAAATAAAATTTAAAAAAACGTTTATGAACACTAAATGCTGGAGAAAGTGTGGAGCAAAAGGAACCCTTCTACACTGTTGGTGGGAAATTAAATTGGTGCAGTCACTATGGAAAACAGTGTGGAGGTTCCTTCAAAGCCTAAAACTAGAGTTGCCATATGATCCAGCAATTCCACTCCTGGGCATATATCCAGAGAAAACTCTAATTCAAAAAGATAAATGCACTCCAATGTTCACAGCAGCACTATTTACGACAGCCAAGACACGGAAGAAACCTAAATGTCTATCGACAGGTGAATGGATAAAGAAAACGTGGTACATATATACAATGGAATACCACTCAGCCATAAAGAATAATGAAATAATGCCATTTGCAGCAACATCGTTGGACCTAGAGATTATTATACTAAGTGAAGTATGTCAGACAGAGAAAGACAAGTATCATGTGATATCGCTTACATGTGGAATCTAATACAAAATGATACAAATGAACTTATTGATATTTACAAAACAGAAACAGACTCACAGACATAGAAAACAAACTTATGGTTACCAAAGGGGAAAGGGGGTGGGGAAGGGATAAATTAGGAGTTTGGGATTTGCAGATATAAACTACTATACATAGAATATGTAAACAACAAGGTCCTACTGCATAGCACAGGAAGCTATATTCAATATCCTGTTGTTAACCATAATGGAAAAGAATATGCAAAAGAATGTGTGTCTTTGTGTATATATATATATATATATATGTATATATGTATATATATATTTATATATATAACTGAATCCCTTTGCTGTACACCAGAAACTAACATAACATTGTAAATCAACTGCACTTCAATAAAAATATATTAAAAAATGAAACGCAGCTATGAAGCCACAAAAAAGGTACAAACTCTTAGTTATAAAATAAATGTCATGGGGATGTAATGTACAGCGTGATGACTACAGTTAATACTACTATATTGTATATTTGGAAGTTGCTAAGACAAAACCCTCTTAGGTTTGCTCTTAATAAGAGATGATAATAGGTTTTTCCTTACCTTCTAAGTAATCTCCATAGAAAGCAGAGATTCTGTGTCTTATCAGAATAATTTCCTGTGCTTCTTGTTGATTTATCATGTCCTTTATTTGTAAGATAAATGAGTCTTCTTACTTCTAAAAGAGAGAAGGCTCTTTTTAATCACATTACTTCCAATATTTACTTTTGAAATCTTATATTAGTACTCTGGTTAAATAGGTGGCCAAATAGTTTCTTAGTGACCCATGATTCTATTTAGCCAAGTGTACAAATCTTTTGCCATTTCTAACAACTAGTGATATTTGGTCTTTCCAAATTCAAATCCTAAATGAAATCTGCTTGATCTCATACTGACACTGATATTTCCCAGAGGGCCTGCGGAAAATCCAGAGTTTGTTCTTTCACCTTGTAAATGAGAGATGTTACAATAAGTAGGTTTATTTGATAAGTTGAGTTGCACAGGAAGCACTGCCAAATATGAAGAGATGCTTAACCTTCTCTAGTTTATATTTCTATGTGTAAAATGTTATTAATACAAATACTTCAGAAATTGTATTAATTCCTATAAATGTCAGTGCCCTTGCTGTCCATGACGTATCTTGGCGCTGCTTTGCCTTAGAATCAGACAACATCAGCATAATGTTATCAGCTGTCATGCCAGTTAGTGTCTTAAAATGTTGTATGCCACAGAAACAACCAAATGTCCTTGGCAATTGCATCATTTTTATAATGAACTTTCATCACGTCTTTTACCATGGCCATTTTCACTCTTTTGTCATCCACACTTGTTTTAGTTTGATGCCTCCCTGAAAGCTCTTGCAATCAGCTACAGGCCACAGTAATTATCTTCAACAAAATGGGACTATCTTGGAGTCCCACAGAAAGGACTATGCCAGGTACTCTTGAGGCACAGAACTCCTAATGGCATTGCTTAAATAACTTTGAGACCGTACCACCGGCCTGAGTCAGGATTTCCAGAATTCTCCTGGAGAAGCTGATAAGTTCATGAGATGGCTAACCCAAGATCAAGCAGAACAAGAATTACATAGGGCTGAATGAATTGATCAAGGACGATTATGGCTTTTGCTTGGACTACTGCTGATGCTTTAATGTTCTGTTTTCTGGATATAAAGAACTGCCTACTTTTCTAACTTCAGCTATCTACAATTCATAACAGTTTAGTAGATCATACTTCTGTAAGCAGAAATGAAGTATTTATCTTTTTTTGCCTGCCTGATCACTCTAGAATTTGAATATTCTTACTAAGTATTCTTATTTTCACAGTAATACAATGAACTGCTTAGGTTCCATAAGAATCCTTCCTCCTGGGAACAGAACATAATTGATTTGACTATATGACCAAAGCTCTGAGTGGACTGTCATGTTTTGAAAGAATACAGTGTTTTTAAAAATAGTGATGGATTGATTGACTTGGCTGCACCAGGTCTTAGTTGCGGCACGAGGGATCTTCGTTGCGGCACGCGGGAACTTCAGCTGTGGCATGTGGGGTCTTTTAGTCGCAGCATGTGGGATCCTTAGTTGTGGCATGCAAACTCGTAGTTGTGGCATGTGGGATCTAGTTCCCTGACCAGGGATCAAACCCGGGCCCCCTGCATTCAGAGCACAGAGCCTTAGCCACTGGACCACCAGGGAAGTCCCAGACTATCATAGTTGAGAACAATATATATAATCAGATATGACCAGATAGTCTTAAGGAACTAAAGGTGATTTTATGGAGCCAATGCTTATGAAGTCTTCTTGGGAAAATGGGCCTGGCACCTGGATTACAGCTTTCTCAGCCTTACAGGTGAGCGGGAGAGGCCACCTCCTGGCAGGCCTAGGAAACTTAGGATATTTTGGGGGCCTTCAAGAAGAGATTAATTTACCCAGATCTATAGGTACTGCAGGGGAATTGTGGTGGTGAGATTTGGGCTTGGTTTCCTAGCTTTGAGAGGCTTTTAAAAGTCCAGTCGGAGTGAGACTCCTTATGAAAAGTTCCAGCAGAGTAAACTAAAAATGGCCTATGTGGTCAATTATCATCCTTGCTGCAATTGTGCAAATAAGCAAGCCAAATCTAATAAGACCAGACACTCTATAAGCAAGAATAATCTTACTTTGATTATCTTTGATCAAAAGGGAGGTGACGGGGCTTCCCTGGTGGTGCAGTGATTGAGAGTCTGCCTGCCGATGCAGGGGATACGGGTTCGTGCCCCGGTCCAGGAGGAACCCACATGCCGCGGAGCAGCCCGGAGCCTGTGCTCCACAATGGCAGAGGCCACAACAGTGAGAGGCCCGCGTACCGCAAGAAAAAAAAAAAAAAAGGAAGTGACGGTTGAGTGAAATTTTATATTTCAATACAAAACACACCCTTGTGAGGGATGAGATTCTGGTCCCGTTCATTATCTTTCAGCTAATTTGCACTTCTTTGTAAACTACGTGTTTGTGTTACCTACATGTAAATTGGACTAGCTCCTGCTATCTCACACATTTTGTCAGTCCTTACCAAATTCTCAATTCTTCCAATTTCCTTCAACATCTGGCTGCAACTCTTCAAACTAATGTTTCCAATTTTTCTCCAACCCTCCTGATTTGACATCGCAGAGAACTCAAAGCTGACCACCCAGATTCTCACTGGATCCTTAGGTTTTCTTCTAACTGGCTTTGTTTCACAGGATCTAAAGAAGCCCTGTGAGCTGAAGTTGGAAAACTTGATGTAAACTTCAAAGGACTCTTCCCTGCAGCAGATCATGTATGATCCTCATGCCTGGAACTGCTGCCGTGTGGGCCACTCGGGAAATTCACTTTATCTTCCATGCTCTGCTCCACGAAATAATCGTGACTGTGGATGATCTTACCCAAACCTAACTGATGTCTAGGCCATCAGAAAACATCCACTGTAAACTAGGAAATCCATCAGATTGCCACTGCCATCCTCACTCCACCATCTAAACATGCGTCAAGCCCAGCATCTTCAATGGGCTGTCTTTCTGGACTCAGAAGCTGGCTTCAAATAGTCCACTACAAACATTAATCTTTCTTTTCCTTTTCTTAGAAACCCTCCTCATTAAATGCCTCATTCCTGGCATGATCCAGCAAATATCCTCTACTACCAAACATCAGCAGATGGCTCAGTTGTTCCTTAATGAACAAAAGGTGACTGAATGAGAAATGGACTTATATTGTTCACAGGAAAAAAGAATGCCTCTTGTTGCCTTGCACAAGAAGGGGAACTCAAAGTAACTCCCTTCTTAACCAAACTTGAGGCCATTCTGAGTCCTCTTCTTCACTAGGCCTCAAGCTTGATCCTATCTTTGGCCTGCCAAGCCCAGTTTTAGCAAAAATCCTCCTAGGCCAGTTTAGCAAGAATCCCCCCCTCCTTCGTATCTAAGTTCTTCATCCCTCCTCTTGAGGTCTAATCAAGTTCCACCCCCCAGCCTCCCTTCATCCTTGTGTTAGTCAGGGTTCTCCATAGAAACAGGACCAGTAAGAAACAGATAGGCATATAGATAGCTTATCTATCTATATCTACAGATCAATATCAATGGTAGGTATATATATCTAGATAGCTATGTCAGATATCTAATATCTGTATATTTATAGATGTATCTTCATATTAATGCTATTTCTCTGTTATATATAGATATAGATGTTGATATAGATATAGATATAGATGAGGAGATTTATTATAGTAATTGGCTCATGAGATTATGGAGGCTGAGAAGTCCTACAATCTGCTGTCTGTAAGCTGGGAAACCAAGAAAGCCAGTGGTATAAACCACTCTAAGTCTGAAGGCCTGACAAACAGGAAAGTCCCAGATCAAGATTGAAGGCCCAAGAATCAGGGGACTGATGCTGCAAATCCTGGTCCAAGTCCAAAGGTCCCAGACTAGGAGTAGTGATGTCTAAGAGCAGAATAATATGGATGTCCCAACTCAAGCATAGAGAAAACTCATCCTTCCACTGCCTTTTTGTTCTATTCAGGCCCTCAAGAGATTGTGATAATGCCCACTTGCATTGATGAAGGCAATTTTCTTTACTAAGTCTGCCAGTTCACATGCTAATCTCTTCCGGAATCCTGCTCACAGACACACCAAGAAATGTTTCACCAACAATCTGGGCATCTTTTACTCAAATCAAATAGACACCTAAAATTAACCAACACAATACCTAAGTTCCCCTCAGTAATCTGCCATTCACTAACTCCCTCACCCTCCCTGTTGGCCATAAACTGTCATCTGTCTGTCTTGTATGTGGAGTTGAGTTTATTTTCCCTATGGCAATAGTCCCTGGCCCCTATTACAATGGTCCTGAAAAAAGCCTTCCATGCCTTAAACTCCATATGGCATACTTTTTTATTGACAATATTGATGTTACTATGTTCCTGTGAGTGAGAGAATGTGTCCAGATCATTGCTGAGCTAGGTAATGTGTCTGCATATTCATGTGAGAGAATGTGAGAATGTGAGTCCATATGAGCGAATTTCTTCTGTGAGCTTATGTTGGAGCTATACGGTGGATGTGAGCATATCTGTGTGTACATCTGTACATAAGCATGTTCCTGATTTCAAGAACGTGCATGTGCAAGTGGAAGTGTGAGTGACAGCATCGGGAAGCATCTGAGTGTTTATACTCGGGTCCCCATGTGAGTAAACTTATGAGTATGCTCATGAAATTAACTGAGTATATCAGCATGTTTATGTGAAGCCGTGAAAGTATAAGTGGATGCATGTGAATGTACGTGTTTTTAAATTTCAATTTGTAGGAAAATCTGAGCGTGTTTAGGGAGTGTGCAAACATGTGACTGTGTGTAAGCATATCTCTGTGTGACATTGTAAGTGTGAACATGTTCATGGGTGAGAGTGTTTTCGTAGGTGCAAATTTGTGTTTAAAATTAATATTTAAGTGTGTTCACTTGTACGAATGAATTTGTAAGCACGTGAAGGCAGATTAGCATAATTCTGAGTCGTTGGGGGTAAATGTGTTTTTTGTGTGTTCTTGTTTATGTGTGAATATATTTGAAAAAGGGAGCATGTATATGGGAATGCATGTAATGGTTTTTTAAGTGAATGAATGAAATCATGAGCTTCTTGCTGATTGTGAGCATGTTCCTGTGCAACTCAATATGTAAGCATGTTACTGTTGGTGACAAGGATATTTTATATGGGTAAGGGAATGGGTGTGTGCATGTGTAAATGAAATGAGTGTACCTGGAGTGTGAGTGAACTTGTAACCATGCTTATGTTTTAAGTGCATGATTGATGATGATAATCTGAATGAGGTGGGGCTACTGTGTGTGTGTGAACTGTGAGCCACCAAGTGTGAATGTATGTTAGTATGTGTGAGTACCTTTGCCAGTATATGTGTTTGAGTGAGTTATCTGTAAGCATGATACTGTGAGTGAACAAATGAGCATGTACGTGAGCTTGTGCATTTGTGAGAGTAAATATGCGGCCTTGTAATCTCAAAGTGTGCTAGTATTTCAGTCTCTGAGGACTGCTGTAAATGTATGTTCAAGCGCACCATTGAATTTGGAGCCATATGCATGGGGGTTAGCATGTTTTTATGAGTAAGTGAACGTGTATCAGGTTCACTGTGGTGAGCTACTTCACAGGTGAGTATATTTGTGTAAGTGAAACCTGAATAAACATGAGTGGAAGTGCATGTGAGTGTATTTGCTTCTTTGAGTGGATATTCTGAGCTTCATGGAGGATGTGAGCGTGTTTGTATGTGAATACCTATGTGAACATGTTCCTGATTTTAAGAGTTAAAATGTGCATGTGTAAGTGAATGTGTGAGTGGGAGCTCCTGAATGTATGCATTTGTGTCCCTGTGTGAATGAATCTCTTGGCATGGTCATGTGATTGAGTGTTTGAGCACGTTCGTGTGAAGGAGTGAATGTCAGTATGTACGTGTGAATGTATGTGTGTATGTGAGTGGGAGTGAATTGGTGGGCAAGTTTGAGAATGTCTGAGTGTTTAAGTGTTTTGTCAGTGAGTGAATGTGTGAGTGTATGTATGTGAGCCCATCTGTCTGTGACAGTGTGTAGGTGAGCCTGTGCGTGGGTGAGAGTGATCTCTTGGATCTACATTGGCACACTTAAAGTGAACACTTTTGTATGCTCATCTGTATAAATGAACTTGTAAGCCTGCGAATCATGTTAGCATATTCACGTATAGTGGATGAGCAAGTATGTTTTCTTGTGACCTTGTTAATATGTGACTACAGTAGTTGCAGACTATTCACGGGGGACTCATTCCAGCACCCACCAAGGATACCAAAATCTGAGAGTGTCCAAGTCCCATAGTCAGCCCTCTCTATCCCCGTAGTCTGCATTCGTGGACTCAACCGACTGTGGATCATAAACATAGCACGTGATATGCAGCTGGTTAAATCTGTGAAAGCAAAACCCATTGATACAGAGGGCTAGCCGTATATTTATTGAAAAAAATCTGCATATAAGTGGACCCACACAGGTGACACTCTTGTTGTTCAAGGGTCAGCTGTATATTCGAATGAGGTCATTCATGCCCATACGTGTGAGTCAATGTAAGGGTTTTTATATAAATGAGTGAATTTGTGAGTTTCTAAGTCAGTGTGAGCATGTTTGTGTGCAATTATATTTCTGACTATGTTAATGTTTATGACCAAAAAGGTGCATGAGTAAATGAATGCATAGGTTTGTGCATATACACACAATGAGCATGTCTGGAATGTGAGCGAATTTGTAATCACTCTTGTGTGTATAAGTGAATGTGTGCATTTGCTCACAAGTGTGATGTGGGAAATTTGGGGTAGGTATATGAATGCCTGAGTGTCTGAAGGGGAATATATGTGCATATGTGTATATGTGTAAGTAAATTGGTCACTACACGTGTTTGAATAGTGAAATTTAAGCATGTTAATATTAGTGAATGAATGTTTGAATGTATGCGTATATCTGAGTTCGTCCACTCACAACACTGAATATATGAACATGTAGATCTGAGACAATATTTGTGTTGATGTACATGTTCGTGAATGTTCAAGTGCATCTTTTTTTTTTTTTTTTTTGCGGTACGCAGGCCTCTCACTCTTGTGGCCTCTCCCACTGCGTAGCACAGGCTCTGGACAGGCAGGCTCAGTGGCCATGGCTCAGGGGCCCAGCCGCTCCGCGCCATGTGGGATGTTCCCGGACCGGGGCACGAACCCGTGTCCCCTGCATCGGCAGGCGAACTCTCAACCACTGCGCCACCAAGGAAGCCCTCAAGTGCATCTTTTAATTTGTGACCATGTGTATGGATGTTAGCACGTTAGGGAATAAGTATCAGATTCACTGTTTTCAGCTAGTTAAGATAGTGTGACCATTCGTGTAAATTATGGGTGTGTACATGGAAGGACATGTGAGTGTATTTTCTTCTGTGAGCAAATGTTTGAGCTCCAAGGTGGATGTGAGCATGTTTGTGTTCGTGCATCCATATGAGCATATTCTGGAGGTTAAGACTCTGAATGACATGTGTAAGTGAAGGTGTGAGTGGGAGCATCTGACGGTATATATTCGTATCCCAGGTCGAGAGAATGTGTGAGCATAGTCGTTTGATTGAATGCACGTTGGAGCATGTTTGTGTGAAAGAGTGAATGTGTCAGCATGTGAGTGTAAATGCATATGTGTTTTAGAATGTGAGTCAGTTTTGAGTTTGAGTTTGTGAATATTTGGTGTGCTTTCTGAGTGAATGTGTACCTCTATGTAAGTCAGGATATCTGTGTGCAACAGGCTATCTGTGAGACGGTTTAGGGGCAAGAGTAATTTCCTGGCTGTAAATTTGCACACTTACAATGAACATATATGTGTGCTCATCTGTATAAACAAATTTATAAGCATGTGAATGCAGGTTAGTATAATGCTGAGTTCTCAGTCAGTGAGTTTGTTTTTCAAGTGATCTCATAAATGAGTGAATATATTTGAATAAAGTAATTTGTGAGCATGTGCGTGAGTGAATGCAACTATTTTTAAGGAGTGTAATTGAGTGAATTTGTGAGCTTGGTGTGACCATATCTGTGTGCAAGTGAATATATGAGCTTGTTACTCTTAGTGACAATAATAATGTGCATGCGTGAATGGGTGTTTATAACTGCAATGAGCATATCTGCAAGTGAGTTAATTTGTAATCACTTTCATGAGTGAATGAATACGTAGTTCAGCTCATGAAAGTGAGTGAGGTGTGGGATACTTTTTGTGAGTGTGTGAAAGTATGAACATTTGGGCGTGAATGTACGTTAGTTACCATGTGTATGGATGTGGGTAAGTTGTCACTATATGCATTTGCATAGTGAATGCAAGTGGTAATGTGAGTGAATGTGTAACCACGTGCTTCTATGCGAGCATTTATCTTCTTTAGAGTGAACATGTGAACCTGTACATCTGTGTATGCTGACATGTTTGTGTGTTCAACTGTATGTTTAAATTTGTGACCATGTGTACAGCGGTCATCATGTTTCTCTGAGTTAGTGAATATGTATAGTTTATTACTGTGACTTGAATCGTTCAGTGTATTTCTGCGAGTGAAATACGAACATGAGTGTAAGTGCATGTGAGTGTATATTCTTCTGTGAGTGACTACTGGACCTTCACCTACAAGTGAGCACACTTATGTGTAAGTGTCCATGGGAGCATGTTCCTGATTTTCACAATATTAATGTGCATGTATAAGTGAATGTGTTAGTGGGAGCATCTTAGTATATATGTTTGAGTCCCCATATGAATGAATTTGTGGGTACGCTCATGTGATTGAGTGACCGTTTGAGTAGGTTTCTGCGAAGGAGTGAATGTGTCGGTATGCATGAATGTTTCTATGTCTTTGAATGTGAGCAACTTTGTGGGCATATTTGAATGAGTGTTTGAGTATGTTTTGTGAGTGACTGTGTGAGCATGTTTATGTACGCAAGCATGTCTTCTATGACGGTTTAAGTGTGAGCCGGCTCATGGGTGATTGTGTTCTTAAGTGTAAATTTGTGTTTACAAAGTGAATATTTGTGTTCCCATCTCTACGCATCCATTTGTTAGCATGTGCAATCCTATTAGCATATTAGCGGGTATGAGCAGGTGGTTTTCATGTGATCTTGATAACGTACAACTATATTTGAATAACCTACTCTGAGAGCATGTGTGAGTGAATGTGATTTTATGTAACTGAGCGAATGGGTGAGATTCTTTTTTTTTTTTTTTTTTTTTTTTTTGCGGTATGCGGGCATCTCACTGTTGTGGCCTCCCCCGCTGCGGAGCACAGGCTCCGGACGCGCAGGCTCCGGACGCGCAGGCTCAGCGGCCATGGCTCAAGGGCCCAGCCGCTCCGCAGCATATGGGATCCTCCCAGACCGGGGCACGAACCCGTATCCCCTGCATCGGCAGGCGGACTCCCAACCACTTGCGCCACCAGGGAGGCCCGTGTGATTCTTAGTGTACGTTCTTGAGCAAGTGAGTCTGTAAGCATGCTGTGTTTGTGACCATGATAATTTGCATGGAAAAGTGAATGTGTGAGTGTGTGTATATACATGCAATGAATGTGTCTAGAATGTGAGGGAATTTGTAATCACTTTCGTGTGTATAAGTGAGTATGTGATTATGCTTATGAGAGTGTGGTACGAGCTACTTTGTGGGAATGTTTGAGGATCTGAGTGTGCATATGTTAGTATGGGTATGTGTGTGAGCCAGTTTGTATGTGCATTTGAGTGAGTGAACTATAAGCATGTTAACAGGACTGAGGGAATGTTTGAGCGTGTGAACATATGTAAGCATGTACACTCGTGAGAATGAATGTGTAAACTTATACATGTGACAGTGTGTCAGGAAGGCATTTGAAAGTTGACATATGTGTGTTTTAAAGTGTATGTTTCATACTGGATGTGAGCATGTTTTTGTGTGAGGGTTCTTACAAGCATGATCCTGATCTTCTCAATGTTAATCTGCATGTGTAAGTGAATGTCTCAGTGGGAGCCTCTGTGTGAATGAATGTGGGCATGGTCATGTGGCTGAGTGAATGTCACCACGTTGTGTGACTGAATGTGTCAGTCTGCGTGTGTGAATGCATGTCTTTGAATATGAGTGACTTTGTGGGCATATTTCAATGCGTGAATGCTTAAACTTTTTGCTGAGTGATGAATGTGTGAGTGTGTGTATATACGTATGTCTCTGTGTAAGTGTATGTGTGAGCCTGCTCATGCTCCTCCATTGTGAGCAAGCATTTTTCAAGTGATGTTTCGTTGCACTCATTGTATGTATGGATGGTGAGCATGTACAGACACGTTAGCATGTTTCTGTGTAGTGACTATATGGTGGGTTTCTTTTTTATCTTGTTTATGTGGGAGTACATCTGAGTAAGGTCATGTGTGAAAGTGTGTTGTAAGGGAAAGTGTTTTACGTGTTGTAAGATTTTGTGAGATTCTTGGTGACTGTAAGAAGATTTCTGTGCAAGTGAATGTGTAAGCATGTTTCCGTTTGGGACAATGAGAATTTGCATAAAATTGAAAGTGAATGTGTGATTGTGGAACTCTAAACCTAATATGTATGGGGTATGAATGAATTTTTTATCATGTTCATCTGCGTGAATGTGTGGTAATATTTCTGTGACTCACTGAGCTGTCGGCATGATTGTGTGAGTGAAGGGAAGTGTGTGTGTGAGTGCAAATGTATGCATGTTTACATATGTGAGGAACTCGTCAGGATGTTCACAGCAAGAAGTGAACTATACTCATCTTAATGTTGGTCAGTCAGTGTGTGATCCTGTGCGTATATGTGAGGATGCACATTTTTGAAAGTGATTATGTGAATGTGTACGTGTCTTGGAGTATGCTCACGGAAGAATATTTGAGTGGTCAAGGAAAGGTTTCTTGGTGTTCATGTGTATGCGTTACCTTGTGACCGTATGCTTGGATGAAAGCATGTTCATGGGCGTGTATGATTGTATTTTATGCTCATATTCATGCATGTATACTGTGTGGGTGAAATGTGAGTGCATGACTTGAGTTCATGTGAGCGTATGGATTAATGAATGCGTGAGCTTTGTGGTCAGCACGAGCATATTTGTGTGCAAGGGCATACGTGAGCATGTTCCTGATGGTGAGCATGTTAATGTGGGTAGCTAAATGGGAGCCCTGGAGAGTATATTTTTGGGTATCCCTGTGAGAGAAACGGTAATCATGGTATGCGACTGAGTGAAGGTGTCAGCTCATTTTTATGGAGTGAATGTATCAGTGTGTTTGTATGAGCAGCTCTGAGTATGTACATCAGTGAAATTGTGAGCATGTTCAAGTGAGGGAGTCAATGTCTGACCACGCTCATGGAAATGAGTGAAGTTGTGAGCATACCTGAGTAAACGTGCGAGCATATGGTGCGAATGTGAATGAGAAGTATTGAGTTTTTAGTCAGTATGTTCATTTGGATGAGTCAACACTATGTGTGTTAACGCAATTGTGTGTCCATTGGTGAGCATGCACACTGTGAGCATGAATACATGAACTTTTACATGTCTTCAAGTGTGATTATATTTGAAATGTTTGAATTTATTGAAAAAGCATTTGTGTGTGCATGTGAATGTGTGAGCATGTTCATGAATGATAGCATATTCATGTAGGTGTCAGGGCTTATTGTGTTTCTTTATGTGAGCTTGTTAAAGTGTGAGTACACTGTATGAGTGGAATGTGAGCATGGGAGTATGTTTATGAGTTTATGTGAGTGAATGCTGGGGCTTCGTGACGAGTGTGATCATGTTTATGTGCAAGTGTATATGTAGGTTCCTGATTGTGAGCATGTTCGGGTGCATGAAAAGTGAATGGGTGTGTTGGAAAATGAATATAGGTCTCTATGTGCATGAAACGGTCAGCATGCTCACGTGGTTGAATGACTGCTTGAGTAGGTTTATGTGCAGTGAATGTGTCAGTGTGTGTATGTGTGCATCTGAGAGTGTTTATGCATGAGGGAATTCATCAGCATGTTCTTAGGAGTTCATGTGTGAAAGCGTCTTGTTACTAGGTGAGTGTACGTTACTGGGTATATGCAAGCCTTTCCACGGCTGAGAGTGCCTTATTGTGAAGGAGTCTGTATGTTTCAGTGAATATTTTGTGTGTACTCATCTGTATGAGTGAATTGGTGAGCATCTGAGTGCATGTCAGCATATTCTTATGTGATGATTGTGTATGTGTGTTTTTGTGTGATATGTGAATGTAAGTATACTTGTATAAGGGAATGTATGGAAGTATGTGTGTGAGTGTACTTTTTTCTGAGTTTGAGATAACTTGTGAGCTTCTTGGGAGGTGTGAGCATGTTTGTTTTGACGTGCCTACGTGAGTTAATTCCTGTTTGTGACAATATGGATAAGTGAATGTGTGATTGTTTGCATATAAATATAATGAGTATGTTGTGACAGCACTGTGGCAATGGCGACCTACAAGAATGTCCTGGGCTTCCCTGGTGGCACAGTGGTTGAGCGTCTGCCTGCCGATGCAGGGGACACGGGTTCGTGCCCCAGTTCGGGAAGATCCCACATGCCGCTGAGCGGCTGGGCCCGTGAGCCATGGCCGCTGAGCCTGCACCTCCGGAGCCTGTGCTCCGCAACGGGAGAGGCCACAACAGTGAGAGGCCCGCGATCCGGAAAAAAAAAAAAAAAAGAATCCGCCTGCCAATGGAGGGGACACGGGTTTGAACCCTGTTCTATTCACGGGTAAGAAGCAGGAATGCATACGGTGCTTTTAATAAGAAGGGTTGTTGCTAGAGGACCCTACCTGGCGGAGCAGAGTGGGGAGCGGAATCTGGGATTAGGCCGTTCGAGGCCCTCCCAGTTATACCAGCCGTCAACTCAGCACGGAATACTAACTTTAGCCCTCACCGCACCATCACCCCCTCCCCCCGCGCACACACACACAGGGGCCAGTATACCTGGCTGAGGAGAACTCAGTCCCTGGAGATCGAGGGGTGGACCCTGGGGCGGTAGCTCCCCGACCCCCACCATTTCAGCGCTATTAGGTACCAGAGCAACACAGGGGCTGAAACAAGGGGGCTCCATCGCAGCTGCACGTGCCCAGCCCCACCACCAACTCCTCTACGGACTGGCCAGCAGGCAGCGCGCGTGGGCAGCGGTTCAAAAGCCCAGACCCACGTCTGCTCCAGCCGTCTCCTTCTAAGAGGTCGCCCACTCACCCTTTGCCCGCCCAGCTCATGGCAGCCTGGCGACCCCGCTCACCAATCAAAGAAGTCCAGAACGACGTCAGGAACATCAGGCGAGGAGAGGTCAGAAGCCAAAGTGGAATTTCCACCTGGGATTGGGGTCGTCGCCCGCCAAGGGCCGGGTCCTGATGAGGAGTAGGCGCACAGCGGCCCGCCGCATGTCGGGACGCCATAGCTCCGACCATCCGAGAACCCTTGAGACCGCTGCAGAGCGGGAGGCCGATAGACGAGGGGGGGCGCGGGATAACCAACAGGAGCGGGGCGAGGAGGTCGTGCTTCTGCAAAGAGCCGCCTGTAAGGTGACAACATCGAGGCCAAGGGGAGCGCGGAGGGTGCGGGTCGACCAGCGGCCCTGAGCCAGGGAGCGGCAAGAAGAGCAGCAGCCCAGCAACTTCACTCCACGCAGCACCCCGACCACGAACCCAGCCGCTGCAGACAGCGCGGGGTCTGACGCAGTTCTGGCAGCTGCTAGGCGGGCCTGAGGCCCGGCGCACAACTGGCTCCGCCCACCCCTATGGCAAGCGAGCTTCGCCAATCAGGCAGGCGCCGGGAGCCTTTCAACGAGATGCATGGTCCAGCCTCCTACCGCAGCCTGTGTGCCGCCCAGCCCTCTGCTCCTTCTGGCGTCTGCAGTCATTCCCGGGTCAGCCGCAGTTCCAGCTCCCTGGCAGCTGGAGAGCTGGGCCGGAGGTCGGCGGCGTGGGGCACCCCGCCCTGCACCTCCCCTCTGCAAAAACGCAAAATGTGCTTTTCACTTGGAACAGCGTATGCCCAAGAGTTTGCTTTTTGTGGTGAAAGTAGTAATTTGACCACCCAGGCTCAATCTGCGTTTTGAAAACACTGGACACCTTTGAGGAATCAGGACCTATTTGACTGGTGGTCACTCCCTGACCCTCGGGCCTCCAGTGAACCAGACTGCCTGTCCTCTGGAAGGCATAGAGGAGGTTCAACCAGTGCGTTTTGTGACACGGTTCTGGCCCATCATCAGGACCGAAATTGGGCTCCAGGAGCCCCCCTCCCATAGCTAAGGGATGCACAGTTGAAGTGAGGGTTCTTGGCTGACAGCATTGAAGGGGAAAAGAAGGCAACGGTCAGTGTATCGGATCTTCAAGGCAGTGAGCCCCCGGAGAGCAGGCCACTCTAATGCTCCAGCATTCTGGCTCCGCATGTGGGGGAAAAAAAAGCCTTACGTTTTTGCTAGAGGGCTTCTCTTCTTTCCGCTACCCTGAACATTGCCACACACAGTAGAAATATCTCAGAGAAAGAGGAAATGCTTCCACTCATTCACTACCCTTCATCCTTCCCATCTCAGGTACCTTGATGAAGCAAGGTCAGAAAGAGGCTTCTTCAGAGCACATAAGCCACATGGGCAATGAACAGATAGACCTCAGTCATATTCACCAGCGCTGGACCTCGTGAGGCATGCCATGTAAAAGTGTTGAAATCAAAATGGATTTCAGGTTCACTCTTGGTCAACTAGAATATTCAAAACAAACATTCCCCCCCTTCCCCTTTCCTTCAGTATTTGGTGAAAAGAGCTGGTACTGCTTGTGCCCAGCATATTGCACAGCTTTACTTGCATGGAACTCTCTGGGGTGGCTGAGTGTTTTGTACAGCTAAAAATTTAACTCTTTACCCCACCTCGACCTCTTCTCAAGCACCCTCTTTCTTCTTCTTTTTTTTAAAATGATTTTAGAATCACACATGTTTAAAATGTGTCTCTTAATTTCCTTCCTTCTCTTCACCAGCAGAGAATCTTCACACTTTCGTTTTCGCTCTCCTTTCCCCCTCTTTTTCCTTCTATTGCAGTAAGTGCTCTCTTCTCACTTACGGGGCAGATCCGCATAGAACTAACCCACTTACTTAGGTGGGGGATCCCTCTATGACGAACCATCACAACAGCAGTGGGTCAGTTGAGCCCAGCCCTACTGCTCTTAATCCTGCACCCCTTGTCTCTGGTCAGCCAGGCATCCTCGAACAGACAATGCTTGCTGGTTAAAAATGAAAAGGCCATTTCAGTTCAGTTTGTCTGAGCATCTGAATTGTATATGGGCGAGGAGGTGTGGGGACTGCCTAGAGAAGGAGGGTCGATGGGCCCAAGGTTACACAGTGGCAAAAAGCGAAACTAGAACCCTATTTCCAGGTTGGCCTACTTCTACAAAAGTGTGTTTTTCTAGTGAAACTCAGCTTTGACTGCTATTTCAGGCAGCCACAGGCATGTGGGTATTGTTTTGTTTGAAAGCAGGTTATTTCTATTCCTGGAATCAAATTCTTCAATCAGTGTCTCAACTGACAGGAAAAGCAAGCCTCAAGTTTTTCTCCTAGGCATCCTTGTGACTATGGATACGGCCAAAAACTTGATGGCAAGAATGAATTTACTTCCAGAGCTTACGTCCCACACTCACATGACAAAGAGCCGAGAAGGCAGCAAGGAATATGAAAAAGCCAGTATAATTTATACTTGTTGAGTTTTTGTCTAGTTCATTTATTAGAATGTACATCAATATCCAGATTCAATGCACTTAAACCTGAATATGGGATCATGGTGTAGAGGACATAGCACTGACCTAGGAGTTAGCCCATCTGTGTTCTGACCCAGCTCTGACCCATGACTGCGAGTATTCCAGTTTGTCTAGAGTATGAGGTGGATTGGGAGGTAAGGCAAGAGGTAAAACATGTAAGAAGAAAAAGAATAGGTAGTACCTGGCCTAGTGAGGGCCGCACATTCAGTGCACAGAAAATAACTACTCAGTGAATATGTGAAGCTAAGAAAGAGAATTTTATCTTATTTTATTTTTTTTACTTATAAGCAGCTAACAGTTATTTGTCACAGTCCTAGAAGCTGGTTAGTCCAAGATCAAGGTACCAGCAGCTTTGGTGTCTGGTGAAGGCCACTTCCTGGATCATGGGTGGCAACTTTTCACTATGTACTCACTGGTGGAAGGGTCAAAGTATCTCCCTGGACTCCCTTAAATAAGGCCATAATCTCATTCATGAGGACTCCACCCTTATGACCTAGCCACCTCCCAGAGACACCACCTTCTAATACCGTTATTTTGGGGTTTAGGATTTCAACACACAGATTTGGGGAAAATGCAAACATTCTATTTAGGATACCTACCCAATTTCCACACTGCCCACAAAGTGCCATGTCTAAACCCAAATAAAATCACATCATTTTCTTACTTTAAAAAGTCCAAAGTCTTCTGATTGACTGGCAGAGAACCTTTCTTCTTCAACCTTTCTCTCCATAACCTATTCCACATACTCCATTTTTCATCTGCATCTCTTCTATTTTTGTTTTTTGTTTGCTTTCTTTCTTTCTTTTTTTTTTTTTTGTGGTACGCAGGCCTCTCACTGTTGTGGCCTCTCCCACTGCAGAGCACAGGCTCCGGATGCGCAGGCTCAGCGGCCATGGCTCAGGGGCAGAGCTGCTCCATTGCATGCGGTATCCTCCCGGACCGGGGCACGGATCCGAGTCCCCTGCATCGGCAGGCAGACTCTCAACCACTGTGCCACCAGGGAAGCCCTCTACTTTTTTTTAAAGTTAATTTTTATTGAAGTATAGTTGCTTTACAATGTTCTTTTAGTTTCTGCTTTACAGGAAAGTGAGTCAGTTTTATGTATATATATATCCCCTCTTTTTTAGATTTCCTTTTCATTTAGGTCACCACAGAGTACTGAGTAGAGTTCCCTGTGCTATATACTAGTTTCTCAGAAAGAGAGATTTAGATCTCATCATCCAAACAAAGGAATTTGAATTTTATCTTACATTCAACAGTAAGCTTTTGGAGGATTTGTGCAGGAAAATGACACCATCAGGAAGAAACTTCCAGTTACTTTCTGGAGGAAGAACTAGAAGAAAGAGAGACTGGGGACAAGGAGAGAAGTTAGGAGGGTGGTGCACACCTCTGCTTCCAGTCATGGCAGGCTAAGTCATTTGCACTCACCATCCAAATGAGGACAACTAAAAAATACTGGGTGAAATGTGAAAAAGAAATTATCTTCATTAAGCGCTAAGAAACTCTGAGGCTAAAATCTAGAAGAAAGCAAAAACCCAAATAGGAAAGCACAGCACTCAAAGCCACTTTTGCCTGAGGGCATTAGCAAATCCAGAAGAAAGAATTGTGACACTGAACTGTGGTTTTGGTGGCCTCATGGAAAAGAGATGAAAAGTTGAAGTTCTCATTACCAGTGAGTAGATCTGATAAGCCCTCCAGCCACTCTAAAATAAGTGGCTACCCCTTTGGGATAATGGTGAACCAGAAGCAACAAGCCCTGGCATGGAATTGCAGTCTAGATATCCATCACCAGAGTGATCCAAGGAACTTCAAGCCCTGAACTTGAATTAAAGTGGTCTTGGACAGGTAGTGACCGAGGCATTTCGCAGCAGCAAGTAAAAATGCTCTCTGCAGGAAGGTTCTGTCTTCCTATGCCTGAAATCAGTCTGATAAATAATTTTTCAATAATATATTGGCACATAGTCAAAGATAAGTGGACACATAAGCAAAAAAATACATTGTAAGTGACAGCCCAAAGAAAAAATAGACAATGAAAACAAATTCACAGATATTTCAGATATCAGAATTATGAGACACAGACTATAATCCCTATTGCCTATTATAGTTCAAAAAATTAAAAAATAAGCTTTAAAATATTTTCAGGGAACAGAAAATCCTAAAAAGTGGCATAGCCAATTTGAAAAAGAATCAAATAGGACATCTAGGACTAAACAATATAGCGATTGAGGGTTTAATGGATGAGTTTAACAGAAGGCTATACATAATCATTAGATGATGATAAATGCGATGAAGAGAAATAAACCTAAGAGAGAATTACTGAATTCGAAGATAGACCAAAGAAATCATTCAAACTTTTGCCTGGAGAAATGAATTATATGAAAAAATAAAGTAGGATAAGAGACACAATGAATAGAGTGAAGAAGTCTAATATACATTTAATTTAAATCCTAGGACAGAAGTGAGAAATGGGAAAGAAGATGAAGGCCAGAAATTTTCCAGAGCAGATGAAATGCACCAATCCACAGATTCTAGAAGCCCAGTGAATTCTCAGCAGGATAAAAACAGATATTCACTCCTAGACACATCATAATGAAAGTGCAGGAAATCAGAAAGAATGAAGGCTATATTAATGATCCAAGTTAGATATAATGAATCTTGACCCTGGGCAGCAGCAAAAGAAATAAAGACAAGGGGATGAGCCTCTACACACTTGCCTTAAGAATACCTTTTGCTCAGACTTACCATGAACGACTATTTTATAAACATTCTCCATTTCATTCTTCATTAATAAAATACATTTGCTAACAAATCTATTTGTTAGAGCAACCTGACACCTAGGAGCTGTTCAAATTTTCTTAGTCATACATGAAAGGTCGTCATCTTATAAGTATGTCATCTCATGGGCTATGAAAGGGGTGAGTATTCTCCATAGGAATTATGACGGTTAATTTTATGTGTCATCTTGATTGGGCTAAGGAAGAATTTCAAGTGCATAAACCTATCCCAGGAGCTATTAGGTCTGGAAAAGCTTCTGTCTGGATCTGCAGATCCTATTTAGGAGTGAGCTATGGAAATGAAGTCAGAGTGACCTTTCTTGTGTTCCATTTAATGCAAACATATTAAGAGAGCATCTTTACACTGAAATGCATTATTATGGCAACTTGCTTATACAGAACTTCACTTTGAATTTATTAAAAATAAATGGAAATGCTTATTTCACCTTGAGGATTATGTGTGGACCTTAATTGACAAAATGTACTCTCTACCCCATCCCACTGATCAGAAAATGGCCACCCTCCTCCAGAGGACGAATAATAATCATTTAATCCTCACTTCAGCTCTGTAAGGTAGGTATTATTCTTCCCATTTTCCAGCCAGGAGGGGAGATGATATAGTAGATGTCAGAGGTTAGACTCTGAAGCCAGACTGCCTGGGTTGGAATTTCACCTGTGCTACCAACTAGCTGGCGCATCTTAAGCAAGTTACATAGCTTCTCTGTGCCTCAGTTTCCTCATCTCTAGAGTAAGATAATAATAGGACTTCTTTAGAGGCTGCAATGAGTTAATTCATGGAAGGCACCTAAATTATTATGGCCAATCATACAATCAGTGCTCAAAATATGGAAAATCTACTTGTTCTAGAGTTACGAGGCCATTTTTTTGTGGCCACTTAATAGCACGAATGAGAAGCAAAAATATGCATCACTGAAGCCGACTAGAAGAAGAAACATGGGTCATGGGAGCAGCCTGGCCTTATTATCCATAGTTCCTGAAATGAGCTGTGTGACCCTGACTGGGGGCAGTGGGAGGTGTCTACAAGGGTTGGAGAAGGCACTCCATGGGGAGCCAGTGCCTAAGATAGGTCCCAAATGTGTCTGCCCAGCCAGAAGCTCCTGGAATCCCGGAGATGAGAGAAGGCCCTTTCCCACACAGGCTCCAGGAAGCGTTTAGAACCCCAAGGAATATACAAATTACTAAGCTCAATGAATCACAATAAATTCACTTTAAAAGTACTAGTTTACCCTCTTAATTTACAAGTGGCAATGTATGAAGCAACTGATTGTTCATCATAGTTTTTCTTTGGGAGACCTGAAGCAGTTTCTGGCTTACCCAGTAGGGATGTCAAACCCGAGTGACACGCAACCACCTTATCACCTTACCTTATAATTTCTAATGGCTGGACTTCGTGTTCCATTGTCATCACAGAATGTAAATGGTTTCAACTATAACTTTGTTCAAAGCCCTTAGTCCATATCAAACAACCTTCCCATTTACTTTTCAGTTAGTACTCTTAAGTAGTTCCTAGAGCAGCTTCAGCATTTATACCTTTCTGTCAGCAGCTTTGTCTGAGATATTCATGTGGATACAGCCTTGTTCAAAATGGAGCCCAGGGCAAAATGCAGAATGTCTTTGTGTTTCTGATTTACTATAATGAGGGATAAGTGTGCTTAGGGCAATCACTCCCATGGAGAGCAAAGGGGAAATTTAGCAGAACATAATGTGTGTTGACTTGAGTAAGCCTCAGTCCCGTGCCCCTCCCTTGGGGTTGGATTCCAGTTTCTGACTACCCAAATGTGTTCACAATGCACACTAGAAGATGTAGCCCCATCTGGCAACACTGGAAATAAGCAAGGAGTCATAGGGCCCCTTAATACAGAGGAATTCCCCAGGTCACTGAGTTGGTGAACTCAAGGTGATCCGGTATTCCTCCATTCCTCATGATAGCAGTATTTACTGAGAGAGAGCCATATGCCAGGTCTTGTGCCATGCACAGCCACACACACGGTCTGCCCCCAGGGAAACAACTCTTTAGTAGAAATATAGATGATGAGCCAAGGAATTTCAAAACACATGGTGCAGTGATATACATAAGAGGGGCTCCTGAACCAGGCTTTAGGGTTTGCAGAGAAAACTGGATGTCTGGGGCAGGAGTGAAAGGAAGTATTAATCTTCACACTTTTATGTCTTTCCCTCAACCCTGCCATAATTTATAGACAAGTCCTATTTTCTGAGTAAAATATAAATCCAACCAGTTTCTAACACCTTGCTTTTGTCACTCTGGTCCAAGCTCCCATCGTCTCTCAGGTGGACTACTCCAATAGCCTCCTAATTGGCTTCCCCACTTCCAGTTTTATATCCTGTGGCAAATATCGTAGGTTAGCTCACTTGACTCCATTACAATCCAATCACAGCAGGTAAGGCTTGGTCGAGGTTGCAGACCAAGTCTACATTTCCTGAACTCCCGCCCATATGGCCTGGATTCCACACATAGCTTAGCCTCTGCCAAGCAGATAATAAACCCCCATGAGATTTGGTAGGAGCAGGAAGGTGGAGTCTATGCTGCTTCTTCTGTGGTTTCTGATTTCTCTTAGTGAGCATGGGCTCAGAAACTGTTGCTTCTCCTGCAGCAGTAATAATAGAGGTCCCAGGGTACAGTTCCTAGTTTTGTGGGTATCAAAAGGCAAGGCATGGGAAATCAACTTTGTATAGATGGAGAAGGAGGCAATGTGGTCTCAAAGCCAAAATTTGTGATGCTCTCAGCAGAAACAGAGTGGTCCAATGTCTTCTTCACTTTCCACCCTCCTGATTGTCCCAGTTCTGGGGTATTATTCAAGAAGACAATTCTGGAAATTATAACTACTACTTGAGTTAAAACAAACATGACCACCACCCCCCATGCAAAAGTCTCTCGTGCATTTCCCTCATACACCCAGGTATTTTTTAGGCTCTTGTAATTTATTTATGCATGCCTGTTTTTGTACTTTGTAAAAATGGCTTCCTATAGAATGTTTTCTTGTGTGTGTCTGTTCTTTTTCTTTTTCTGGCTTGATATCTTGATTCATAGGATTCATCTAACTTGTATGTAGACAAGATTGCTCATTTTCTTTGCTGTATGACATTCCACTGATGCATATATCACTTCATATACCTACCCAAGTAGTTTCTGAATTTGGGTTGTGTCCAGTTCTGGACAATTACAAACAATGCAGCTCTGTGCATCCTTGGCCTTGTCATCTGCTTTGCATGGGCATGGGGTTCTCTAGGCGAAGCGCCTATTGGTAGTATTAGTGGGTCCAGGGTAAATATATCTTAAACTTTGAGGGATACTGAATATTCCCGCTATTCAGTTCTAAATATTTCTTGATTTCCTCCAATCCAAGGATTAGTTAGTAGTATGCTATTTTGTTTCCAAACATCTGGGTGTTTTAAAGCTATCTCTGTGTTATTACCCTGTGCGTTAAGCATTATCTTCAGAGAGCCTAGATTTCATGCCAGTGATCCTTTGCAGTTTATTGAGGCTTCCTTTTTCTTAGTAAGGTTTATTTCTGTAAATGGTCAATATGCTCAACAGAATTTATGTTCTCTGCTTGTTGGGTATAAAGTTTTATAGTATCTAATAGCTCAAATGTATTATTGTGTTTAGGCCTTTGATATCACTGCTTATTTCTGTTTGCTTGGACTTTCATGTTCTGAGAGTGGCGGGTTAAAATCTCCAGCTCTCATTGTTAACGTACCTATCAGTCCCTACAGTCAAAAAATTTATCATTGAGGTTTAAGCTATCCTGCTATGCCACCTTCTATAACTCCCTCACGCTATCATCCACTGACCCTAGCCATCCACTACTCTCTGCCCCATCCTACCACCTTCTACATGACTCCAACTTCCACATCAATCACTCAACAATTTGACGCTCTCATTTCCAATGAACATCTTTACAACATACTAGCCAACCCCTCTCACAGCCACACTCTGGTTTATTCTTCACCCTAAACTACTCTACCTCTCACATCTAAAATGAAAATATCCCACTGTTGGACCACAAGCCCTTGGCCATGCTGCTCTCTCATTCTTCCACTCTCTCTACACGTGTTCTTTTATCTCACTGAGCCCTCCTATTCCTTGGCCTCTCTATTTTCTGCCCATCTGCACTTTCCTTCTTCTGTCTCTCCCTCCTGTCACTATTGATTTGGTTTCGGGTTCTCCCTATTTTTTTTTTTTCTGGCTGTGCCGCACAGCTTGCTGAGATCATAGTTCCCCAACCCAGGATCGAACCCGGGCCCCCAGCCACTGCCGAATCCGAACCACTGGACCGCCAGGGAATTCCCTGGGGTTTCTCCTCTTTTCCTTCTTTTCCTGCTCCCACTCAGGCATACTAAGTTCCCAATACATCTACCACCGCTTATCCTTCTACGCTTATAACACCTTCTGTATCTCCACATCCAATTATCACCCACAGCCAATCAACTGTTGACTTTCAGTTCTATACACTTCTTCATGTGCTTTCAATACCCCTACCTTAGTCTAGGACTTGAGCAACTCTTACATAAATCACTGTTATAATGAGCACTCCATTCTTGCTCCTCTCTGATCCTTTCTTCACATTGCTTTCAGAGTGACATTTCTAAAACACAAATTATTTCCCAAGTTAGAGCCCCTTGACAGCTTCTTGTAGCCTTAAGAATGAAGTCTCCACTGCTGTGTCTGGGGAAATGCAGATGGCCAATAGACACATGCACACATGTTCAACATCACTAATCATCAGGGAAATGCAAATCAAAACCACAGTGAGACATCACCTCACAAAAGGACACACATAACTAATTTTGGCGAGGATGTGGAGAAAAGGGAACCATCCTACACAGTTTCGCGGGAGTGTAAACTGTTGAAGCCACTGTGGAAAACAGTATGGATATTTCTCAGAAAACTAAAAATAGAACTGCCATATGACCCAACAATTCCACTGCTGGGCATCAATATGTAAAAAACAAAAACACGAATTCAAAAAGATGCATGCATCTCAATGATCATAGCAGTGTCATTTACAATTGCCAGTGTATGGAAGCAATCTGTGTCTTTCAACGGATGAATGGACAAAGAAGATGTCAGGTATATATACAAAGAAATACTAATCAGCCATAAAAAAAAGAATTTTAGGGCCTCCCTGGTGGCGCAGTGGTTAAGAGTCCGCCTGCCGATGTAGGGGATACGGGTTCGTGCCCCGGTCTGGGAGGATCCCATATGCCGCGGAGCGGCTGGGCCCGTGAGCCATGGCCGCTGGGCCTGCGCCTCCGGAGCCTGTGCTCCGCAACGGGAGAGGCCACAACAGTGAGAGGCCCACATACCGCAAAAAGAAAAAAAAAAAAAAAAAGAATTTTGCCATTGGCAGCAACATGGATGGACTTGGAGGGTATTATGTTAAGAGAAATGAGTGAGACAGAGCAAGACAAATACTCAGTAAATTAAGAAGAATTAATAACTGGCTGAATTAATGGACATAGAAATGAAGGTAGAACAGACTTAAGAAAGGGTAAGTCTTCAACAACACACATGCTGCAGAGAGCAGAGAAAGGGCAGGGCTTATTTGAAAACCACCTAATAAGTTGGTATTACTAGTACTACAGAGCTAGTGGGCCCTTTTGTGTGCGTCTTAAATGCCAAGTTGATTGTGTATGCAGTAGAGTCATCAAAATTGTCTTACAGGAATTTGGCATGGCCAGAGTTGGGTTTTAGGAAGGTTAACTTAGCAAGTATATGAAGCATGTATCTGTGGGGAAAGACAGGGAGGTAGGAGAAGGTTAGGAGTCTAGGGCAAAGTTCAGGCAAGAAGTAATGAAGGTAATGATACTAAGAGTTGGCAAGAATGTGGAGCAAATAGAAATCTCATCCTCTGCTCTTGGGAATATGAACTAGTACAACCGTTTTGAAAGATAATTGGTGTTACCTAGTAAACTGAACTTGGACAGAACCTAAGACCCAGAAATTTCATGTCTAGGCCTATACTGTAGATCAGGGTTTCTCAACTGCTGACATGTTGGAAAGATAATTCTGGGTTGTAGAGGACTGTCCTGTGCATTGTAGGATGTTTAGCAGTATCCTTGGCCTCCACCCACTAGATGCCAGTAGCACACCCTCAATTATGTCACCCAAAATGCTTCCAGACGTTATCAAATATCACCCTGGCTGGAGCGGACGGGGCAGTGCAGAAAATTGCTCTCAACTGAGAAACTAGAGAAGCTGTTGTATATGGGCATAGCAGGATAGTAATGAGAAAGTTCATTGCAAAATAATTTGCAAAAGCATAAAGCTGGAAACAAGCCACATGTCCATCAACAGGAAATAGACACATTGTGGAATTTTCATATGATGGATAACTATAGAGCAATGAAAAATGATTACTACAGTTTCACACATCAGCATGGATAAATACCACAAACACAAAATTGCTGGGGTAGAGAAAGAGCAAGACAAGTAATACATCTAGTATAATTAGATTTACATAAACTCCAAAATGGAAAAGAAATAACATTACTTAAGGGAACATTCCTCTGCAGTGAATGTATAAAAATGTGAATTATCATCCCAGTTCAGGATCATGGTTACCTCTGGGAAGGAATGAGGGGATGAATCAGGAAGGGCACAGGGGGGCTTCCAAGGCATTAGCCGTGTTCTAGTTCTCAAGCTTGGTGGTGAGTACACAGGTTTATATATTATTAAGATATACCTTACACATATGCTGTATTATCTTCTGTATACATGAAACAGTTCATAATTTGTCAGGAAGTGATGCGGTCTAAAACAATGCAGGAAAACGGAAAGGCAACAGAGTAAATAACTAATTGGATGAGAGACAGAGACAGACAGACAGAGAGAGAGGGAAGAGCC
Organism: Mesoplodon densirostris; assembly: GCF_025265405.1. Classification (NCBI taxonomy): domain Eukaryota; kingdom Metazoa; phylum Chordata; class Mammalia; order Artiodactyla; family Ziphiidae; genus Mesoplodon; species Mesoplodon densirostris. The sequence goes on along the minus strand of NC_082681.1, from coordinate 45,282,105 downwards.
AACTTTTAGGTGCCTCTCTGAATCATTTTAAACTCATTTTCTTCATAGATTTGGGGATGAAATCAATTCCTTATCTATAAACACACATAATTCATTGCTCAGACTTCTACGACATGTATATTTTATGCCTCAAAACGGATCCTACTATATGATGTGATTCACAGGACTGGATAATACTACATTTCACAAAACACCATTGTCTGAGAATCCTGCCCTGTTAGACTTGTAAATGTGTACTCATTTGTATTCCTTGGAGTTATAAGCATCTGAAAATAGGTGGCTTAGAGTAAAAGTGATTCTTCATCACTAACTTTAGTGTCATTAGCATACGCCTAACTGGTACAGAAAACTGTTTCCAACTTAGGCACCCACCCTACCCCTCTGTTTTTCTCCCAATGGTCACCTCTCAGGTAGTGGAATAAAAGGAGAACTTTTGGATCAAGTCCTTTCAGAAGATGGAGCCATAACCAAGGAAAATATCAGAACATCCTAACCTTTCCTGGACCAGGCAGGGAGGGATAAGACAGGTCTCTTCCTAGAAAAAGCACAGAGTCTTCAAGGCTGAAGGACTCATTGAAAACATATTTTATTCATGTGGATACAGACAAACCCACAAACACCCAGAGAGATAGGAAACGCAGGATTTGTCCCTGACCTGATTTAGGGACCGTCTCTCAGAGACTCAGAGAAGCCTGATATGTTAGAGCTACAGCAAACCCTCAGAGCAGCAAGCCTGAGCTTCCTCCCTCAACATGAGAGGCTTCAGGTGCATACATGTGGGTAACATAGCCCACTTTTCCTGTTATCTGTATACATGGCCATCACCTCGTAGATACCTCTCAGTCCTGAGAGTATAACACTTTGACAGTTCAACTCACCCCTCAGAAGCACAGACTCAGTGAAGAGGAACACACATGCCTCTTGGGGCTTTGGACATGGGGCCACCTGGGGAGTAAATACAAGGCCCTAAGTAACTGGAGCTCGGTAAGGGACAGGGATAAGGACTCCGAGCATGCACCAAAAAAGGCTTATCTCAAAAAGAGGTGTGCATGCGTTTGTTTAAACTGAACCTCCCGGTACTTCCCTGGCGGTCCAGTGGTTAAGACTCTGTGCTTCCAATACAGGGGGCACGGGTTCGAACCCTGGTCGGGGATCTGATATCCTGCATGCCACATGACATGGCCAAAAATATAAACAAACAAACAAATAAATAAATAAATAAAGTGAACCTCCGAAAATTCTTAAGCTCAGGTAAAGGCCCTTAATATTAACTATTAACTATAGTTAATATGCTAACTATATTAACACAGAAATACACACACACACACCCTGCTGGCATGGCATGAACCATATGGAACCAAACCAATTTGAGGATTTTCGAGGGACCCTACATGGATAAATTTCTACTTGGACTGTTCTTTCATTAAACAATGGTGACAAAAGGCCTCGTGCCTTTTGTTGTTGTTGTTCTACGCATGAGGAATACTCTGTGTTACTACATGACAATGCATTTTTAAATGTCAACCCCACTGACAGGGGAAAGGGTTGTGGATACATTACACTCACTTCACTTTAATGGACCTTTATCAAGCATCTACAAAGAAGAAAACCCAGTGCTTTAGGAGAGAGAAATCAATCAAAGCCTTTACATTCCGAACAAGTCCGAAGCTCACATTTTAGGGAGCTGGGGCGATACACACATAAATAAATAATGTTAATCTACTCTAGGATACGAGAGGAACTAGCATGGAAAACAGAAAATGTATTGATGCTAAATAGGAAGCTCTCAAGCAGCCTTAACTAAATATAGAAATAAGGCTTTGTGCCCTCAAACCCCTGGTCCTCCCCTTCTCTGATCGTCTGCTCTGCTCAAGGACCACTTCACTCTTTTCCCTTAAAGAAGTTCCAGATACTACGCCCATTTCTTCTTTCAATTTTCTTTAAATTAGGACATATTTCAGACCTCGACAAAGGTACAGAGAATGCTACGCCCATGCAACCATCAGCCGTCTTAAGAAACGTAAGCTTACAAATAAAATTGAAACCCAGTATACACCTCCCCAACTGAATTCTCCATCTTTTTCCATAGATTTAACCACTGTCTTAAATAGGTTCATTGTTCTCATACACACCTTTGTGCATACTACATATGCATGCATTACTCCTATGTATGCCTTTTACTACAAACAGATGTATCTATAATCAATCTAATAATTTTGCATGCCTTTAAACTTCATATGTGCATGGTATCATAATGCTTTTATCGTGTTGGAAGTAGGTTCTTCCTTTATCTATTTGTCCCTTCCACTACTGAATCTTTGCCCCTTGTTATAAGCTGAATTGTGTCCCCGCAAAAGATATGTTGAAGTCTTGACCCCCGGAACCTGTAAATATGACCTTATTTGGAAATAGGGTATTTGCAGGTGTAATAAAGATCAGATGAGGTCATACTGGATTAGGGTGGGCCCTTCATCCAATATGACTGGTGTCCTTATAAGAAGAGAAAGAACACAGAAACAGAGACACAGTGGAAAACACTATGTAAAGAGGAAGAAAGAGACTGGAATTCTGCATTTACAAGCCGAGTGATGCCAAGGATTGACAGAAACCACAAGAAACTAGGAGAGAGGCATGGAACAGATTCTTCCTCCGAGCCTCCAGAAGGAACCAACCCTGCCCACATTTCAACCTCAGACTTCTGGCCTCCAGAACTGTGAGAGAATAAATTTCGGTTGTTTCAAGCCAGCTGTTTTGTGGTAATTTGTTACGGTAAACCTAGGAAACTAACACCTCCCTACGGGAGGTCTTTGTGTCTAGTACCTTCCTCAGTCCAGATCTTACCATCCTGTTCAGTTTACCTGCAATAGTACCAAGTCAGTGAGTTAGGGCTGGTTCTACTGTAGGTGTAGTTAAACGTTTCCCCCACTGCCCTAAAGCAGCGGTTCTCAAACTTCAGTGTGCTTCAGTAGCACTTGGACGACTTGCAAAAACCTGATGGCTAGCAGCCTACCTTCAGAATATCCAATCCAGTAGGCCTGGGGCAGGGTCTGAGAATTTGCACTTCAAACAAGATCCCAGCTGATGCTGATGCTGCTGCTCCATGGCAGGCCAATAGCACCATCTGGTCCCCAGGCAAGCTAGGTCATCCATCAGTTTCTTTCAATAACATATACTAGAGGCCGGGCCACCATCTCTATCATCACACAAGTTGTTTATAATCTAATATTTTAATTTATTTGAGGCTGCTATAAAAGGATGTCAAACAGGCTTACCAAATACTTGAAAGAAATCCCTTTCAATGACAGTAAGGTGGGCCAAAATAAATAGAACAAAGATACATTGGAGTCAGTGTTATTTATGTTAAAAAAACAAAAACCTCTGCAGCTTATTCATGTCAAACAAGCTTATATTTTCAATGTGATCAATAGTGTCAAACTTATATGTAAAAGGTAAGAATAAAGTCAGATAGCAGTTAATATCATTTTGGGATGTTGAACTTTGAAACAAAATCTGTGTTGTGGGCTAATGAAAACTAGAATCTCGGTGAAAAACAAATTCTTCTTTTCTTTCGCTGTCCACTTCTTTTTATGTCTTCCAACTGTAGGATGGGATAAGAGTCAATTAACAATTGTATACCAATAACATGCACCAGGGACTTTCTAAATAGGAGTCAAGTCTATGTACATCTCTTGGCTCTCCAAGGAGAAAACAAAATGTTTTCTTCTTGTAACCCAGACCCTTGGTTGTCAGGGTGCACATCATTTCATCACACCAACCACATCTCTCTCTTGCCAACCACTATATATGTTAGGTTTTTTTCTTGAAAGGTCAGTCTGTGATTTAAACGTCTTTCCACCTTAAGAGCCTATGCTCCTTACACAAATCATAAATCCCTTATAATCCCAGACCTTCAGCTTCCATATCTGTAAAATGAGAATGAGGCTGTTATCAAACATCCACAGGTGTGAAAATTAAGAAAGGGAGAAAGAAAGAGTGTGATACTGAGAGAGAGAGAGAGAGATGAGAAAGGAAAAGATGAATGGGTAGTGGAAAGAGAAACTAGGATTGAATTACCAACTCAGTGAGAGCCAATAATAATACTATGTCTAATTTTCTTTCCTTTTGAATAAAACATCTAAATTGAACTAATATTTGTGAATTACTCATGAAATGCAGTCTTATTTGAAATCCTTAAATTTTTACTACTTTGTAAGGAGTCACCTTCTCAAAGGCATTGTCATTCCAAGAGACTTCATTTCTGTGTCCAGGTGATGAAGGTACAGCTAGTGCACAGCTTAGTCGCTTTAGCTGCTTCTCCTGGTGAGCAGTCTCTAAAACTATAGGTCTCTATAGTTTAGACCTCTAAGAAAATATAGGTCTCTATTTCCAGGTCTGATAAATTTCCCATCTGCAGTAGACTTAAAACTACAGGACAAAGGACTTGTGACTGTAAATGACATACATTTCAGAACACACTTCCTTCTATACCATCTAGAATACAAGTACATAATTAACATTAAACTGTTTTTCCAAAACTAAATTGCAACAAGTTTTTCTTATTTACTTTACAAAAAAAATTAAAAACATGATAGATAGCTAGTGGGAAGCAGCTGCATAGCACAGGGAGATCAGCTCGCAGCACTGTTACCACCTAGATGTGTGGGATAGGGAGGGTGGGAGGGAGAAGCAAGTGGGAAGAGAAATGGGGATATAGGTATACTATAGGTGATTCACTTTGTTATAAAGCAGAAACTAACACACCCCTGTAAAGCAATTATACTCCCATAAAGATGTTAAAAAGATAAACAAAAAATAGATTAAGGATGTAAACAAAACAAAACATAAAGCTGTCAGTAACAGGTATATGTCAGGACCGGTTGCACCATACATTAATACCTTGTATTCTCCAGAGCCGCCCTCTGCTGAGACCATATCCAGCTTCGGTCCTTCTTCTGCTTTTTCATTTCCATCCTCTTTCTCTTCCTCAGCATTTTCATAATGATATTCACTCTCTTCTTTAGTGTCAAATGATACGGTCTTTGGCATCACAAGGTGGTGGGAAACATTTCCTGATTTAAAATCAGCAGCAGAATCTAGTTCTCTGCTCTCAGGAGGATCTGGAGAAGAGAAATGTGTCAGAAAATAAATAAATAAATAAGAAGACTCGCTGGTCATGTTCCTACTGGTTGATACAGCGCTTCCTTCGCCCTCACACTTCTGCTGCTTGACAGTTTTCACAACATTTTCCCCCTCTTTCCAGTAGATCTCACACACACTGTGCTGCTGATTATTTCTGGCCCTTTGGAGAAGGGATTGGAATCATTTGATTCTGAGCAGATTTTTGTATATTTCTGCCAGAATCTCACTGGAAAATGTTCACCCGATTTCAAGACAAATTCAACCTCGAATCTCATTGATTCCTCAGCCACTGAAATGTGCCCCTGTGCCATTTCATCATTTTCTCAGGTCATCGTACTGAAAATCTTAACATTTTTAGAAGCCCGTCAACCAAAAGTGAGGTATGCCATTTGTCTGCCCCTAGGTTGGTAGAAGGCAGCATACTTTTTCTCAAGATCCTAAAGGTCTTTAGAGAATTGGGCTTCTACTTGTGCATATCGTGCCTGAAGGTTTTTGAGAGCTTTGACCCGCTGCTTAACCGCCAGAGGCCAGCGGTGAGTGCATCCTGCCATAGAGGCCGATGACGCAGCAGGGGCTGCAAGGGACAGGGGACTGGGCCTCCCCTAGCCAGCCTCGGCCCCTTCGATGGGTCCACAAGTCCCAGCCACCCAGGACTCGGAGGCATCAGCCAGGACCTCACCCGCCCAGAACTCACCCTCCCCTGCCCCCGCCACCGGTTCCTCTGCCTTCTGGGATGCCAGCCCCTCCGCAGGCTCCCACGGCTCCCAGGGCGGGGGGCCCTCTGCCTGGCACTCGCCCCGCCAGACCTCACCTGCCTCTCCCAGGTCTTCCTGCCCGTGAGGAAGCGCGGCATCCTCTGCAGGATCCGAGGGCCATAGGGAGCGGTGCCTGACCATCACGCGGCTGGCGTGGGGCCCGACCAGGACACGGTCCTTGTAGTGGCTGTGGTGCAGAAGACAATGGGCCACATCCCGGAGCAGGGAATGAAACTGCACCGCGGTCGCCCCATGGCCTGCGACCACTCCCGCGCCTCCCTGCCCATGCTCGTCCTCCTCTTCTGTCTCTTCCTCCTCCTCGACCTCTTCCTCAGTCTCCTCCCCCTCTTCTGACTGGTACTCAGCCTCCTCCCGGTCCTCGGTGTCTAATTCAAACTCTTCCGCCTCCTCCTCCACCAGCTCTGCATCCCAGTCTTCTGCCACTGCGGCCTGGGCGGCCTCCTGCCCACCATCCTCCCCGTCAAGGGCTCTGGAGAGCCCCAGGGAAGCCAGAAGGGCCTCGGCCCCCTCGACTCCATCCATCCCTCCAGAAGGGGAGGCACGGACCCCGAGGGGACTGGGGTCACCACCCGCCCTGCCACCAGCTCTATCCTGGCCACCTGGGATCGGCCCACGCTCCTCGGTGGCAGACATGGCTGGAGGGACACGCCAGACACGGATCGGGCGGCAGTGACGACCGTGGGGAAGATGGCAGCCGCTGCGCTGAGTGTCGCTGAGGGAGCGGATGCTGTTGGCAGCTGGGCCACCGGGACGGGGTGGGGGCTGCAGAGAAGCCGGCTGCCCAGGGCACCAGAATCGGAGAAGATTCCTCTGCGAGCCCCGCTACGGGAAGTGCAGACGGCCTGCCAGCGGAGCGCCCCAGCGAGACTGGGCGGCGGCTGCTGCACACAAGGTGGGAAAGAGTTTGATTGGCTGGTGATGGGAGGCGGACCTTACAAGGGTCAACGAAGGGCCACTTCCTCCAGCGCCGACTCTAAGCTCATTTGCCAGCAGCCAAGGATTGACAGCACCACCGTCCAATGAGTGATCAAGGTCTTCACTTTCCCTGGAGGCCTTAAAGTGCCAGCTCACCCTCAGCCTCTGTGATCGCACAGGAATCCCATCTTTTCATTCCACAACTGCAAGAGCAAAACTACAATACCCCTAAAGGCGGCGCCGTGGGGTATGGGATCCTGCATGTTTTCCCCAATTGCCACCGTGGGGCAGCTCACGCTGATACAGACACACTTAGTTCAAAACCGAGAGAGTGAGAGAAGGTGTATAGATCAAATCTCCGCAACGCTTAAAACCTTCCACAAGAGACAGCAAGAGAATTTGGAGGTTTTAATGCTGTTAAGGCTCCTTAGAAAAGGACATACAGAGTCGATATGGATGCAGTGAGAATGGAGAGTGGAAGAAGCAGTAAAGACAGGAGCTGGAGAGTGTTTCATCAGGGCTCCCCAATTCCATTGCAGCCTCCAAGAAATGAAGACGGAGAGAGAGAGGGAAGAGAGACAGAGACAGAGACAGAGATTTCTTTTAAAGACTGGTCTGAACACCTGCTCTGCACTGGATTGAGCACACCCCTTGCCTCCCAAATTCATACGAGAAGCCCGTCCCCAGCCCCACCCCACCCCCAGGAGATGGTATTTGGAGAGTGGGTCTTTGGTAGGTCATTCAGTTTTGGTAAGGTCAGGAGGCTGGGGTCCACACATTGGGATTATTGCCCTTACAGGAAGAGACCATAGATGGTACTCTCCTCCCACCATCCCAACGTGAAGCCACAGGAAGAAGGTGGCTATCTTCAAGCCAAAACGAGGGCCCTCACCAAGAACTCCACCATCCTGACACCCTGACTTTGGGCTTCCTAGCCTCCAGAACTGTGAGAGAATAAATAACTGTCTTGTTTAAGCCGCCCAGCCTATGGCGTTTTACTAGGGCAGCTTGAGCAGACTAATACAGCATGGCAGACCTTAACAGCACAGGCTTCCTAGAATCATTTCTCGGTCAACAGTCCGAGACTTTTTGTTGTACTCAGCCCCACTTAGCTGAGTGGTCAAGGGTAACGAATGCTGAAAATGAGGAAGAAATCGACAACTATTTTATGCTAATCCCAGTTACTACTGTGGATGGGCATAGAAGCAAGACTGGGTGTTAGCTGTAACTTCACGTTTAGGAGAACATAAGCTATGTCCCTTACTTCCATAAGCACACCGTGTTGGGATCCAGGACATCTAATTTGACAGATCCTAACGTTTCACAGATGGGAAGCACACATCCTGCAGTGCGCTCCTGGGAAGGCTGAGGAGAAGAGCTGTTGTTGCCACCCTGAGTCACTATGGACTCCTCCTATCCCAAGTTGGGTTCAACGGTCAATAGGTCTGCTGACACCACACCCACCCACCCACACACACACACACACACACACACTACCGAGACGCGATGCAAAGTGTATTCCTTACGTGAGGAGGCTTCTGGGGGGAGAGCAGGGCAGCCTTTTCAAGCTGCTCCAAAATAGACTTCAGAGAGTCAGGAAAGGAAGAAATTGCTTTGGGAGTTCTACTGTGACTAGTGGATGGGGCCAGCATGACAGTTCCCTTGTGCTGGCAGTAGCTAGTGTCGTTTGCTGCCCACTCCTCCTGCCCTCCACCCTACAACCGTGCCAAAGGAGAGAGTGGAGGGTGGGGCACTGGGGAAGAGGGAGGGTTGACGTTTAAAAGCCCTCAGCAGTCAAACATCAAAGGATGCAGTCAGACCCTATACTATAATTCACCTCTGGCGTGTGACAGGCGACAGAAACGTGCCATTTTTGTGTAATGGAATCTGAACTTGTGGAAGTAAGCCACTCTGGAACTCTGAGTCCTGCAGCCTAAGGCCGGGTAGGCAGGCAAAAGGTCCACTGAAGGCCGTTCAAGAGCCCAGTGTGGTGTATCCTGAGAAGTAAAATGCATGCCTCGGTCACCATCAATAAGGCCCGGAACTCCAAAGCCCATAAGGAGGGTCTTGGCGAAGCCCTGCATAGTAGTTTTAGTATATGTAGAGACACGTGTGACCAGGATTTATAATTTGGGAGTCTGCGGACCAAGAGATTCCCAAGGCTCTTTACCCCAAAGGGGACAGTTTTACACAAGGAAACGTCACTGCCGCCATGGGCCGGACCAGACAGCCAGACCGACGACAACGGCCTGATTGTCTATGAAAATGTGCAGATGGTGCTAACTGTTGGCCAGAGCATCCAGCGCTAAGGTGACTGCCTGAAGTTCACTCACTGGTGCTGTCTTTTCGTTGAACAGTTTTATCTATGGTTATTGTATTGATTACTGACAAGGAAAGAGTTTTCCTGACATTTTCCTATTTATTTTCCACATGTCAGTCATTTTTTGTTCCTTCACTCCTCAATTACTGTATTTTCTGTTATTAATTACAGTTTCATAGTGTACAAGGTGATCCTTCATCACCCCTTTTGCTGTACTTTTTTAGTTTTTTTTTTTGTGCTGGAGCTTTTTGTGGGGTAGTGTCGGTGGTTACACTGGGAGCTACAATTAGTATCTTAGCTTTATAATAATCAAGTTTGTATTAATACGGAGATAGTTGCCATAGTATTCAAAACCTCTGCTTTTCCCTAGCTCTGCCACATTTCTTTATTTAATTATGGTGACACACGGCATGTTTGTATATTTGGTGCCCATTAACAGAGATTTATAGTTAATGCTTTATACATTTGTATTTTAAATCATATATGAGAACAAAAAGAGGAGATATAAACCAAAAGTGCAGCAATACTCGCTTCTGCGTTTACCTGTGTAGTTACCTTGGCCTTTGTGGTTTATTTCTTCATATTGCTTCAAATACGTGCCCAGCATTGTTTCAATTCAGCCTGAAGGACTCCTTTCAGTACTTTCTATAGGGCAAGCTTACTAGCTATGTACTCTCTCAGTTATTGTTTGTTTTGGAATGTCTTTAACTCCCCTTCATTTCCCCCACATATAGAATTCTTGGTTGAAAGGGTATTTTGGTTCATTTGTTCTACGCTTTTAATATGCCATTCCAATGCCACCTGTCCTCTGTGGTTTCTGTAGAGGAATGGGCACAAATCTTACCGACGATTACTTGTATATGAGGAGTTGTTTCTATTGCTGTTTTCAAGGTTCACTCTTTGTCTTTGACTTTTGATAATTTGATCATGATGTGCCTAGGTGGGGATCTCTGATTCTATCCTGCTTGGAGTTTGTAGAACTTACTGGGTATGTAGATTCATGTCTTTCCTCCGAGTTTGGAGGTTTTCAGGCATCATTTCTTTAAAGATTTCCTGCCCCTTTCTCTCTCTCCTCTGCCTCTGCCACTGTCATTATGTGTACATTGATAAGCTTGCTGATGCATATAAGTCCCATAGGATTTGCTCATTATTCTTCATTCTTTGCTTTTTCTGCTCCTCTTTTCCTTTCCAAAGACTGGATATTTCAACTAACCTTTTAAACTTTGCTGATTCTTTTTCTCCTGTTCAAATTTGCTGTTGGACATCTTTTATTAAATTTTCATTTCACTTAGAGTGATTTTCAGCTGAAGAACTTTTTTTTTTCCTTGCGGTACGTGGGCCTCTCACTGTTGTGGCCTCTCCCGTTGCGGAGCACAGGCTCTGGACGCGCATGCCCAACGGCCATGGCTCACGGGCAACGCCGCTCCGTGGCATGTGGGATCTTCCCAGTCCAGGGCACGAACCCGTGCCCCCTGCATCGGCAGGCAGACTCTCAACCACTGCGCCACCAGAGAAGCCCATGAAGAACTTTTTTTTGTCCCTATTTATAATTTCTATCTCTTTGGGATACATCTTTCTCATTGTTTCCTAGTTCTTTGATCACTGTTTCCTTTCGCTCATTGAGTTTATTGAAGACAGCTGACTAAAAGTGTATTTTTCTAGTAACCCAAATACTGTGCTTCACCTCTGACAGTTTATAGTAATTAAGTTTTTCCATGTGAACAGGATACACATTCCTCCCATCCCCTCCAACTATATGGAAGTATAATTTACAAATAAAATTTGTATATTGAAGGGGAACAATGTGATGCTTGATGTACGTACACATTGTTAAATGATTACCACAGTCAAACTAATTTATGCATCTATAATCTCGCATAGCTAAAGGTTTTTTGGGGTGGTGCGTGGGATAAAACTAAGATCTACTCTCTCAGCAAGTCTCCAGCATACCATACAATATCTTAAATTAAATCTGCATGCTGTGCATTAGATCCCTAGAATGTATTCATCTTATAACTGATCATTTGTACCCTTTGATGAACCACCCCACAAATAACAAACCTGGAGGCATCATGGTTCCTGATTTCATTATATGACAAAGGTATAGTAATGAAAACAGTATGGTAGTGGCATAAGAACAGATATATATATATATAGACCAACGGATCAAAATATAGAGCCCAGAAATAAACCCACACATATATGTTCAACTATTTGACAAGAACTCCAAGAACACACAATGAGGACAGGATAGTCTCTTCAATAAATGCTGCTGGGAACACTGCATATCCACGTGCAAAGATACTATACTGGAGCCTTATCTTACACCATACCTCAAAATGAACTCAACATGGATTAAAGACTTAAACGTAAGGCCTGAATCTGTGAAACTCCTACAGGAAGACACAGGGGTAAGCTCCTTGACATAGGTTAGGGCTTTGATATTTTTTTGAAATGACACCAAAACAAAGGCAACAAAATCAAAAATAAACAAGTGGACTACATCAAACTCAAAAGCTTCTGCACAGCAAAGGAAACGATCAACAAAATGAAAAGGCAACTGACCTATGAAGCAGAAGAAAATATTTGCAAATCATGTTATCTGTTGAAGGGATAATATGCAAAATATAAAAGGAATTCAATCAACTCAAGAGCAAAAGAAAAAAAAACAAAAAAAACATCAACCAATAATTAATAAAAGGGCACACGGTTCGAATAAACATTTTCCCAAAGAAGACATACAACTGGCAAATAGGTATATGAAGAGGTGTTCAACATCACTAACCATCAGGGAAATGCAAATCAAAGCTGCAATTAAGACATCACACCTATTAGGATGGCTATTATCAAAAGGACAAGAGACAGCATGTGTTGGCAAGAGTGTGGTAAAAAGGGAACCCTCGTGCCCTGTTGGTGGGAAAGTAAAATGGTGCAGCCACTGTGGACAACTGCATGGAGGTTCCTCAAAAGACTGAAAGTAGAACTATCAGATCAGCCAGCAATCCCACTCCTGAAAACAGATCCAAAGGAGGTGATTCCTGCTCTACTCCCTTATGCTCATTGCAGCATTATTCACAAGAGCCAAGCAATGGAGACAAGCTAAGTGTTCTGGGCAGATGAAAGGATAAAGAACATATCACAATTATATAAAAGACATATCAAAGAATTCTTCTTAAAAATTCATCAGAGGGCTTCCCTGTGGCACAGTGATTAAGAATCCACCTGCCAACGCAGTGAACATGGGTTCAAGCCCTGGTCCGTGAAGATCCCACACGCTGCGGAGCAACTTAGCCTGTGAGCCATGACTACTGAGCCTGTGCTCTAGAGCCTGTGAGCTGCAACTTCTGAGCCCGCGTGCTACAACTACTGACGCCCGCAAGTCTAGAGGCCGTGCTGCACAAGAGAAGCCACCGTAATGAGAAGCCCGCGCACCACAACGAAGAGTAGTCCCCGCTCGCCGCACCTAGAGAAAGCCCATGCACAGCAACGAAGACCTGACACAGCCAAAAATAATAAATAAATAAAAACAAAATAAATAAAGTAATAAATGTTCATTTGCAAGACTATTCTTGTCTTTGGGGGTGATACAGAGAGGAACAGGAACAGAGACAAGACATGGTAGATTCTCCTTCCTTCAGACGTCTTGTCTCTCTCAGGAAATCTCTACAGGCACAGCTTAATAGTGAGCCAGCCGGAAAGGCAAAATAGGGTTGACAGAGACCCAGAAACTTAGAACAGGTTATAGAATTTTGAGCTCAGATATTAAACAAATTTTACTTACCCTGCATCTACTTCCTCTTATATATCCTGACAAAGAATGCAAACAGAAGTGACTATAACATCAGTAACACCCACTTCCAAAAACACAAAACACAAAAACACAAAAACAAAATTTAAGACCTTTGTTAGGGAGTGTACTCATGTTTAGATAGTAAATAGGGAACCACTGACAGATTTTAATGAAATTTACATATATCATTAATTTTGATGTAGAAAATTTCATGTACATAATGACTTCTCTTCTTTCTCCCATGGCCACCTAGGAAACTCAGAGATTAGGAAAAATGCTTCCTTCCCCATATGTTGGTTTAATATCCTAGCCTCAGATATACTCAACACCTCTGCCTGCGCCCCTGATGGAACACCACTCTCAGGTGAGGCAGTGTTTCTACCTGAAGGATTTCAAAATACCCTTAAGATTTGGGAGGAATTGGGAGGTCTAAAGGTAAAATCTGTGCAAACACTATGTAGAAGCAAAAACCTTGTATGACTCAGAAACGTATCTGGAGGGTTGAGTGGGTGTGTGTGAGTGTATGGGTAAAGATTATTTCGGCTGAACTTTAGGCAAACTGTAAACATAAACTCTACACAGAAACACTTTCCAATCCCCTGTGTCTTTAAACTCATGAGGTGAGCTGCCCTGCAGAGGCAGGACCTGGTGTCTTTGGGCAGCTGTGGCAGTTAAAGGGTGTGAGCTCTCAAACCAGACTGCCTGGATAAAAGTTCCAGTTCACTTACAGGCTGTGAGATCTTGGGCTCAGGATTTAATATCTCAAATCCTGTCTTCTATAATAATTCTCAATTTCTCCATCAGTAAATGAGGTGAAAAATAGTCCCAACCTCATCGGATTGCTGTACAGATTTAATGAGCTAATACTTTACAAGGGCCTACTTGATGTCGAGCTTGGCACAGAGTAAGTGCAAATTAATGTCTGGATACATCACAAAATGAACACATTCCATGCTCACTGCTGTAGCTGCACAGATCATCTTTTAATCCTTCAAATATGCTATGTTCTCTTTCTTCTAATGGATCTTTGCCCATCTTCATTCCTCTAACTAGACCTTATGCATAGCTTTGGCCAAAACTGACTTTCTAAGCCCTAATCATCCTTAACGTCCCAACTCAGGCTTTTTTTTTTTTTACAAGAGCCTCTTCTCTGTTAAGACGGGGTTGCACGTTTCTTCCTTTATTATTTTTAAACTAAAGTGAAAATAAAATAACATAAAATTAATGATTTTAGTCACTTTAAAATGGACAAATCAAATAAAAAGTTCTAAAAATAAAATGTACAAATCAGTTCTTTTAGTACATTCACGATGCTGTGCAACCATCACCCCTATCTAGTTGCAGAGCATCTTCATCAACTCAAAAAGAAACCCTATACCCAGGAAGCGGTCATACCCCATTCCCTCCTATCCTCAAACACTGGCAACCACTAATCTCCTTTCTGCCACTATGGATTTGCCTAATCTGGACATTTCATAGAAATGGAATCATGCCATATGTGGCATTGTGTGTGTGTGTGTGTGTGTGTGTGTGTGTGTGTGTGATATTTTGTAATTTTTGTTCATGGTAGTTGTTATCTTTTTTCATTATGAACTTTTTCTCATTCTAAAAAAAGATTCACTTCATGCATGATTGTGTATAATGATAGAAGAGAATCTTCCATATTGTATGAGTTTCTTGCCTGTTTGTACTTGCCTGTTTGGAACCCGTTTTGGACTCTCCCTGTAAACGACCTAGACTCCTTGGGTATAATGCCTGTAGCAGTCCAAGAACATACACAAAGATTGTATGCCCTGACCAAAGGATTTTTATCCCAGGAATATAATGTTGATTTGGATTTGTATCCCAGGAATATAATGTTGATTTAACATTAAATCACAGTGTAGGGACTTCCCTGGTGGAGCAGTGGTTAAGAATCCACCCAAAAATGAAGGGGACACAGGTTCGAGCCCTGGTCTGGGAAGATCCCACATGCCACGGAGCAACTAAGCCCATGTGCCACAAATACTGAGCCTGCGCTCTAGAGCCCATGTGCCACAACTACTGAAGCCTGCGTGCCTAGAGCCCATGCTTCGCAACAAGAGAGGCCACCGCAATGAGAAGACCGCACACTGCAACGAAGAGTAGCCTGCAGTCACTGCAACTAGAGAAAGCCCGCATGCAGCAACGAAGACGCAACAGCAGCAAAAAATAAAGAAAGAAAGAAAGAAAAGAAAAGAAATCACAGTGTACGGACTTCCCTGCTGGAGAAGTGGTTAACAATCCACCCGCCAATGCAGGGTACACGGGTCCGAGCCCTGGTCCGGGAAGATCCCACATGCCCCGGAGCAACTAAGCCCGTGTGTCACAACTACTGAGCCTGCGCTCGAGAGTCCTTGAGCCACAAATACTGAGCCAACGTGCCACAACTACTGAAGCCGGCACGCCTAGAGCCTGTGCTCCGCAACAAGAGAAGCCACTGCAAGGAGAAGCCCGCGTACTGCAATGAAGAATAGCCCCCGCTCAGCGCAACTAGAGAAAGCCCACGCACAGCAATGAAGACCCAACGCAGAGAAAAATAAAAATAAATAAATTTATATTAAGAAAAGTAATCAAAGTGTAATACATCTAACAGAATACCAGAAAAATCCTCATGATCATCTTAAGAGACATTTATAAAGCCTTTAGCATAATTCAAGAAACTTCCATGATAAAAGCTCTCAAAAAAACTAGGATTAGAAGACATCTTCTTCAATGCTCAACATCACTAATTATTAGAGAAATGCAAATCAAAACTATAATGAGGTATCACCTCACACCGGTCAGAATGGCCATCATCAAAAAGTTTACAAACAGGGACTTCCCTTGGTGGTCCAATGGTTTAGACTCCACACTCCCAAAGCAGGGAGCCCAGGTTCAAACCCTCATCGAGGAACTAGATCCCACATGCCACAACTAAAGGACCCCGCATGCCACAAGTAAGAGCCCACATGCCACAACTAAAAGATCCCACATGTCACAACCAAAGAGCCCACATGCCACGACTAAAGATCCTGCATGCAACAACTAAAAGATCCCACGTGCAATGAAGATCCTGCACGGGGCAACAAAGATCCCACGTGCCCCAACTAAGAACCAGCACAGCCAAATAAATAAAGGAAATAAAATAAAATTTAAAAAAACGTTTACGAACACTAAATGCTGGAGAAAGTGTGGAGCAAAAGGAACCCTTCTACACTGTTGGTGGGAAATTAAATTGGTGCAGCCACTATGGAAAACAGTGTGGAGGTTCCTTCAAAGCCTAAAACTAGAGTTGCCATATGATCCAGCAATTCCACTCCTGGGCATATATCCAGAGAAAACTCTAATTCAAAAAGATAAATGCACTCCAATGTTCACAGCAGCACTATTTACGACAGCCAAGACACGGAAGAAACCTAAATGTCTATCGACAGGTGAATGGATAAAGAAAACGTGGTACATATATACAATGGAATACCACTCAGCCATAAAGAATAATGAAATAATGCCATTTGCAGCAACATCGTTGGACCTAGAGATTATTATACTAAGTGAAGTATGTCAGACAGAGAAAGACAAGTATCATGTGATATCGCTTACATGTGGAATCTAATACAAAATGATACAAATGAACTTATTGATATTTACAAAACAGAAACAGACTCACAGACATAGAAAACAAACTTATGGTTACCAAAGGGGAAAGGGGGTGGGGAAGGGATAAATTAGGAGTTTGGGATTTGCAGATATAAACTACTATACATAGAATATGTAAACAACAAGGTCCTACTGCATAGCACAGGAAGCTATATTCAATATCCTGTTGTTAACCATAATGGAAAAGAATATGCAAAAGAATGTGTGTCTTTGTGTATATATATATATATATGTATATATGTATATATATATTTATATATATAACTGAATCCCTTTGCTGTACACCAGAAACTAACATAACATTGTAAATCAACTGCACTTCAATAAAAATATATTAAAAAATGAAACGCAGCTATGAAGCCACAAAAAAGGTACAAACTCTTAGTTATAAAATAAATGTCATGGGGATGTAATGTACAGCGTGATGACTACAGTTAATACTACTATATTGTATATTTGAAAGTTGCTAAGACAAAACCCTCTTAGGTTTGCTCTTAATAAGAGATGATAATAGGTTTTTCCTTACCTTCTAAGTAATCTCCATAGAAAGCAGAGATTCTGTGTCTTATCAGAATAATTTCCTGTGCTTCTTGTTGATTTATCATGTCCTTTATTTGTAAGATAAATGAGTCTTCTTACTTCTAAAAGAGAGAAGGCTCTTTTTAATCACATTACTTCCAATATTTACTTTTGAAATCTTATATTAGTACTCTGGTTAAATAGGTGGCCAAATAGTTTCTTAGTGACCCATGATTCTATTTAGCCAAGTGTACAAATCTTTTGCCATTTCTAACAACTAGTGATATTTGGTCTTTCCAAATTCAAATCCTAAATGAAATCTGCTTGATCTCATACTGACACTGATATTTCCCAGAGGGCCTGCGGAAAATCCAGAGTTTGTTCTTTCACCTTGTAAATGAGAGATGTTACAATAAGTAGGTTTATTTGATAAGTTGAGTTGCACAGGAAGCACTGCCAAATATGAAGAGATGCTTAACCTTCTCTAGTTTATATTTCTATGTGTAAAATGTTATTAATACAAATACTTCAGAAATTGTATTAATTCCTATAAATGTCAGTGCCCTTGCTGTCCATGACGTATCTTGGCGCTGCTTTGCCTTAGAATCAGACAACATCAGCATAATGTTATCAGCTGTCATGCCAGTTAGTGTCTTAAAATGTTGTATGCCACAGAAACAACCAAATGTCCTTGGCAATTGCATCATTTTTATAATGAACTTTCATCACGTCTTTTACCATGGCCATTTTCACTCTTTTGTCATCCACACTTGTTTTAGTTTGATGCCTCCCTGAAAGCTCTTGCAATCAGCTACAGGCCACAGTAATTATCTTCAACAAAATGGGACTATCTTGGAGTCCCACAGAAAGGACTATGCCAGGTACTCTTGAGGCACAGAACTCCTAATGGCATTGCTTAAATAACTTTGAGACCGTACCACCGGCCTGAGTCAGGATTTCCAGAATTCTCCTGGAGAAGCTGATAAGTTCATGAGATGGCTAACCCAAGATCAAGCAGAACAAGAATTACATAGGGCTGAATGAATTGATCAAGGACGATTATGGCTTTTTCTTGGACTACTGCTGATGCTTTAATGTTCTGTTTTCTGGATAAAAGAACTGCCTACTTTTCTAACTTCAGCTATCTACAATTCATAACAGTTTAGTAGATCATACTTCTGTAAGCAGAAATGAAGTATTTTTTTTTTTTTTTGCCTGCCTGATCACTCTAGAATTTGAATATTCTTACTAAGTATTCTTATTTTCACAGTAATACAATGAACTGCTTAGGTTCCATAAGAATCCTTCCTCCTGGGAACAGAACATAATTGATTTGACTATATGACCAAAGCTCTGAGTGGACTGTCATGTTTTGAAAGAATACAGTGTTTTTAAAAATAGTGATGGATTGATTGACTTGGCTGCACCAGGTCTTAGTTGCGGCACGAGGGATCTTCGTTGCGGCATGCGGGAACTTCAGCTGTGGCATGTGGGGTCTTTTAGTCGCAGCATGTGGGATCCTTAGTTGTGGCATGCAAACTCGTAGTTGTGGCATATGGGATCTAGTTCCCTGACCAGGGATCAAACCCGGGCCCCCTGCATTCAGAGCACAGAGCCTTAGCCACTGGACCACCAGGGAAGTCCCAGACTATCATAGCTGAGAACAATATATATAATCAGATATGACCAGATAGTCTTAAGGAACTAAAGGTGATTTTATGGAGCCAATGCTTATGAAGTCTTCTTGGGAAAATGGGCCTGGCACCTGGATTACAGCTTTCTCAGCCTTACAGGTGAGCGGGAGAGGCCACCTCCTGGCAGGCCTAGGAAACTTAGGATATTTTGGGGGCCTTCAAGAAGAGATTAATTTACCCAGATCTATAGGTACTGCAGGGGAATTGTGGTGGTGAGATTTGGGCTTGGTTTCCTAGCTTTGAGAGGCTTTTAAAAGTCCAGTCGGAGTGAGACTCCTTATGAAAAGTTCCAGCAGAGTAAACTAAAAATGGCCTATGTGGTCAATTATCATCCTTGCTGCAATTGTGCAAATAAGCAAGCCAAATCTAATAAGACCAGACACTCTATAAGCAAGAATAATCTTACTTTGATTATCTTTGATCAAAAGGGAGGTGACGGGGCTTCCCTGGTGGTGCAGTGATTGAGAGTCTGCCTGCCGATGCAGGGGATACGGGTTCGTGCCCCGGTCCAGGAGGAACCCACATGCCGCGGAGCAGCCCGGAGCCTGTGCTCCACAATGGCAGAGGCCACAACAGTGAGAGGCCCGCATACCGCAAGAAAAAAAAAAAAAGGAAGTGACGGTTGAGTGAAATTTTATATTTCAATACAAAACACACCCTTGTGAGGGATGAGATTCTGGTCCCGTTCATTATCTTTCAGCTAATTTGCACTTCTTTGTAAACTACGTGTTTGTGTTACCTACATGTAAATTGGACTAGCTCCTGCTATCTCACACATTTTGTCAGTCCTTACCAAATTCTCAATTCTTCCAATTTCCTTCAACATCTGGCTGCAACTCTTCAAACTAATGTTTCCAATTTTTCTCCAACCCTCCTGATTTGACATCGCAGAGAACTCAAAGCTGACCACCCAGATTCTTACTGGATCCTTAGGTTTTCTTCTAACTGGCTTTGTTTCACAGGATCTAAAGAAGCCCTGTGAGCTGAAGTTGGACAACTTGATGTAAACTTCAAAGGACTCTTCCCTGCAGCAGATCATGTATGATCCTCATGCCTGGAACTGCTGCCGTGTGGGCCACTCGGGAAATTCACTTTATCTTCCATGCTCTGCTCCACGAAATAATCGTGACTGTGGATGATCTTACCCAAACCTAACTGATGTCTAGGCCATCAGAAAACATCCACTGTAAACTAGGAAATCCATCAGATTGCCACTGCCATCCTCACTCCACCATCTAAACATGCGTCAAGCCCAGCATCTTCAATGGGCTGTCCTTCTGGACTCAGAAGCTGGCTTCAAATAGTCCACTACAAACATTAATCTTTCTTTTCCTTTTCTTAGAAACCCTCCTCATTAAATGCCTCATTCCTGGCATGATCCAGCAAATATCCTCTACTACCAAACATCAGCAGATGGCTCAGTTGTTCCTTAATGAACAAAAGGTGACTGAATGAGAAATGGACTTATATTGTTCACAGGAAAAAAGAATGCCTCTTGTTGCCTTGCACAAGAAGGGGAACTCAAAGTAACTCCCTTCTTAACCAAACTTGAGGCCATTCTGAGTCCTCTTCTTCACTAGGCCTCAAGCTTGATCCTATCTTTGGCCTGCCAAGCCCAGTTTTAGCAAAAATCCTCCTAGGCCAGTTTAGCAAGAATCCCCCCCTCCTTCGTATCTAAGTTCTTCATCCCTCCTCTTGAGGTCTAATCAAGTTCCACCCCCCAGCCTCCCTTCATCCTTGTGTTAGTCAGGGTTCTCCATAGAAACAGGACCAGTAAGAAACAGATAGGCATATAGATAGCTTATCTATCTATATCTACAGATCAATATCAATGGTAGGTATATATATCTAGATAGCTATGTCAGATATCTAATATCTGTATATTTATAGATGTATCTTTATATTAATGCTATTTCTCTGTTATATAGAGATATAGATGTTGATATAGATATAGATATAGATGAGGAGATTTATTATAGTAATTGGCTCATGAGATTATGGAGGCTGAGAAGTCCTACAATCTGCTGTCTGTAAGCTGGGAAACCAAGAAAGCCAGTGGTATAAACCACTCTAAGTCTGAAGGCCTGACAAACAGGAAAGTCCCAGATCAAGATTGAAGGCCCAAGAATCAGGGGACTGATGCTGCAAATCCTGGTCCAAGTCCAAAGGTCCCAGACTAGGAGTAGTGATGTCTAAGAGCAGAATAATATGGATGTCCCAGCTCAAGCATAGAGAAAACTCATCCTTCCACTGCCTTTTTGTTCTATTCAGGCCCTCAAGAGATTGTGATAATGCCCACTTGCATTGATGAAGGCAATTTTCTTTACTAAGTCTGCCAGTTCACATGCTAATCTCTTCCGGAATCCTGCTCACAGACACACCAAGAAATGTTTCACCAACAATCTGGGCATCTTTTACTCAAATCAAATAGACACCTAAAATTAACCAACACAATACCTAAGTTCCCCTCAGTAATCTGCCATTCACTAACTCCCTCACCCTCCCTGTTGGCCATAAACTGTCATCTGTCTGTCTTGTATGTGGAGTTGAGTTTATTTTCCCTATGGCAATAGTCCCTGGCCCCTATTACAATGGTCCTGAAAAAAGCCTTCCATGCCTTAAACTCCATATGGCATACTTTTTTATTGACAATATTGATGTTACTATGTTCCTGTGAGTGAGAGAATATGTCCGGATCATTGCTGAGCTAGGTAATGTGTCTGCATATTCATGTGAGAGAATGTGAGAATGTGAGTCCATATGAGCGAATTTCTTCTGTGAACTTATGTTGGAGCTATACGGTGGATGTGAGCATATCTGTGTGTACATCTGTACGTAAGCATGTTCCTGATTTCAAGAATGTGCATGTGCAAGTGGAAGTGTGAGTGACAGCATCGGGAAGCATCTGAGTGTTTATACTCGGGTCCCCATGTGAGTAAACTTATGAGTATGGTCATGAAATTAACTGAATATATCAGCATGTTTATGTGAAGCCGTGAAAGTATAAGTGGATGCATGTGAATGTACGTGTTTTTAAATTTCAATTTGTAGGCAAATCTGAGCGTGTTTAGGGAGTGTGCAAACATGTGACTGTGTGTAAGCATATCTCTGTGTGACATTGTAAGTGTGAACATGTTCATGGGTGAGAGTGTTTTCGTAAGTGCAAATTTGTGTTTAAAATTAATATTTAAGTGTGTTCACTTGTACGAATGAATTTGTAAGCACGTGAAGGCAGATTAGCATAATTCTGAGTCGTTGGGGGTAAATGTGTTTTTTGTGTGTTCTTGTTTATGTGTGAATATATTTGAAAAAGGGAGCATGTATATGGGAATGCATGTAATGGTTTTTTAAGTGAATGAATGAAATCATGAGCTTCTTGCTGATTGTGAGCGTGTTCCTATGCAACTCAATATGTAAGCATGTTACTGCTGGTGACAAGGATATTTTATATGGGTAAGGGAATGGGTGTGTGCATGTGTAAATGAAATGAGTGTACCTGGAGTGTGAGTGAACTTGTAACCATGCTTATGTTTTAAGTGCATGATTGATGATGATAATCTGAATGAGGTGGGGCTACTGTGTGTGTGTGAACTGTGAGCCACCAAGTGTGAATGTATGTTAGTATGTGTGAGTACCTTTGCCAGTATATGTGTTTGAGTGAGTTATCTGTAAGCATGATACTGTGAGTGAACAAATGAGCATGTACGTGAGCTTGTGCATTTGTGAGAGTAAATATGCGGCCTTGTAATCTCAAAGTGTGCTAGTATTTCAGTCTCTGAGGACTGCTGTAAATGTATGTTCAAGCGCACCCTTGAATTTGCAGCCATATGCATGGGGGTTAGCATGTTTGTATGAGTAAGTGAACGTGTATCAGGTTCACTGTGGTGAGCTAGTTCACAGGTGAGTATATTTGTGTAAGTGAAACCTGAATAAACATGAGTGGAAGTGCATGTGAGTGTATTTGCTTCTTTGAGTGGATATTCTGAGCTTCATGGAGGATGTGAGCGTGTTTGTATGTGAATACCTATGTGAACATGTTCCTGGTTTTAAGAGTGAAAATGTGCATGTGTAAGTGAATGTGTGAGTGGGAGCTCCTGAATGTATGCATTTGTGTCCCTGTGTGAATGAATCTCTTGGCATGGTCATGTGATTGAGTGTTTGAGCACGTTCGTGTGAAGGAGTGAATGTCAGTATGTACGTGTGAATGTATGTGTGTCTGTGAGTGGGAGTGAATTGGTGGGCAAGTTTGAGAATGTCTGAGTGTTTAAGTGTTTTGTCAGTGAGTGAATGTGTGAGTGTATGTATGTGAGCCCATCTGTCTGTGACAGTGTGTAGGTGAGCCTGTGCGTGGGTGAGAGTGATCTCTTGGATCTACAATGGCATGCTTAAAGTGAACACTTTTGTATGCTCATCTGTATAAATGAACTTGTAAGCCTGCGAATCATGTTAGCATATTCACGTATAGTGGATGAGCAAGTATGTTTTCTTGTGACCTTGTTAATATGTGACTACAGTAGTTGCAGACTATTCACGGGGGACTCATTCCAGCACCCACCAAGGATACCAAAATCTGAGAGTGTCCAAGTCCCATAGTCAGCCCTCTCTATCCCCGTAGTCTGCATTCGTGGACTCAACCGACTGTGGATCCTAAACATAGCACGTGATATGCAGCTGGTTAAATCTGTGAAAGCAAAACCCATTGATACAGAGGGCTAGCCGTATATTTATTGAAAAAAATCTGCATATAAGTGGACCCACACAGGTGACACTCTTGTTGTTCAAGGGTCAGCTGTATATTCGAATGAGGTCATTCATGCCCATACGTGTGAGTCAATGTAAGGGTTTTTATATAAATGAGTGAATTTGTGAGCTTCTAAGTCAGTGTCAGCATGTTTGTGTGCAATTATATTTCTGACTATGTTAATGTTTATGACCAAAAAGGTGCATGAGTAAATGAATGCGTAGGTTTGTGCATATACACACAATGAGCATGTCTGGAATGTGAGCGAATTTGTAATCACTCTTGTGTGTATAAGTGAATGTGTGCATTTGCTCACAAGTGTGATGTGGGAAATTTGGGGTAGGTATATGAATGCCTGAGTGTCTGAAGGGGAATATATGTGCATATGTGTATACGTGTAAGTAAATTGGTCACTACACGTGTTTGAATAGTGAAATTTAAGCATGTTAATATTAGTGAATGAATGTTTGAAAGTATGCGTATATCTGAGTTCGTCCACTCACAACACTGAATATATGAACATGTAGATCTGAGACAATATTTGTGTTGATGTACATGTTCGTGAATGTTCAAGTGCATCTTTTTTTTTTTTTTTTTTGCGGTACGCGGGCCTCTCACTCTTGTGGCCTCTCCCACTGCGTAGCACAGGCTCTGGACAGGCAGGCTCAGTGGCCATGGCTCAGGGGCCCAGCCTCTCCGCGCCATGTGGGATGTTCCCGGACCGGGGCACGAACCCGTGTCCCCTGCATCGGCAGGCGAACTCTCAACCACTGCACCACCAGGGAAGCCCTCAAGTGCATCTTTTAATTTGTGACCATGTGTATGGATGTTAGCACGTTAGGGAATAAGTATCAGATTCACTGTTTTCAGCTAGTTAAGATAGTGTGACCATTCGTGTAAATTATGGGTGTGTACATGGAAGGACATGTGAGTGTATTTTCTTCTGTGAGCAAATGTTTGAGCTCCAAGGTGGATGTGAGTATGTTTGTGTTCGTGCATCCGTGTGAGCATATTCTGGAGGTTAAGACTCTGAATGACATGTGTAAGTGAAGGTGTGAGTGGGAGCATCTGACTGTATATATTCGTATCCCAGGTCGAGAGAATGTGTGAGCATGGTCGTTTGATTGAATGCACGTTGGAGCATGTTTGTGTGAAAGAGTGAATGTGTCAGCGTGTGAGTGTAAATGCATATGTGTTTTAGAATGTGAGTCAGTTTTGAGTTTGAGTTTGTGAATATTTGGTGTGCTTTCTGAGTGAATGTGTACCTCTATGTAAGTCAGGATATCTGTGTGCAACAGGCTATGTGTGAGACGGTTTAGGGGCAAGAGTAATTTCCTGGCTGTAAATTTGCACACTTACAATGAACATGTATGTGTGCTCATCTGTATAAACAAATTTATAAGCATGTGAATGCAGGTTAGTATAATGCTGAGTTCTCAGTCAGTGAGTTTGTTTTTCAAGTGATCTCATAAATGAGTGAATATATTTGAATAAAGTAATTTGTGAGCATGTGAGTGAGTGAATGCAACTATTCTTAAGTAGTGTAATTGAGTGAATTTGTGAGCTTGGTGTGACCATATCTGTGTGCAAGTGAATATATGAGCTTGTTACTCTTAGTGACAATAATAATGTGCATGCGTGAATGGGTGTTTATAACTGCAATGAGCATATCTGCAAGTGAGTTAATTTGTAATCACTTTCATGAGTGAATGAATACGTAGTTCAGCTCATGAAAGTGAGTGAGGTGTGGGATACTTTTTGTGAGTGTGTGAAAGTATGAACATTTGGGTGTGAATGTACGTTAGTTACCATGTGTATGGATGTGGGTAAGTTGTCACTATATGCATTTGCATAGTGAATGCAAGTGGTAATGTGAGTGAATGTGTAACCACGTGCTTCTATGCGAGCATTTATCTTCTTTAGAGTGAACATGTGAACCTGTACATCTGTGTATGCTGACATGTTTGTGTGTTCAACTGTATGTTTAAATTTGTGACCATGTGTACAGCGGTCATCATGTTTCTCTGAGTTAGTGAATATGTATAGTTTATTACTGTGAGTTGAATCGTTCAGTGTATTTCTGCAAGTGAAATACGAACATGAGTGTAAGTGCATGTGAGTGTATATTCTTCTGTGAGTGACTACTGGACCTTCACCTAGAAGTGAGCACACTTATGTGTAAGTGTCCATGGGAGCATGTTCCTGATTTTCACAATATTAATGTGCATGTATAAGTGAATGTGTTAGTGGGAGCATCTTAGTATATATGTTTTGAGTCCCCATGTGAATGAATTTGTGGGTACGCTCATGTGATTGAGTGACCGTTTGAGTAGGTTTGTGCGAAGGAGTGAATGTGTCGGTATGCATGAATGTTTCTATGTCTTTGAATGTGAGCAACATTGTGGGCATATTTGAATGAGTGTTTGAGTATGTTTTGTGAGTGACTCTGTGAACATGTTTATGTACGCAAGCATGTCTTCTATGACGGTTTAAGTGTGAGCCTGCTCATGGGTGATTGTGTTCTTAAGTGTAAATTTGTGTTTACAAAGTGAATATTTGTGTTCCCATCTCTACGCGTCCATTTGTTAGCATGTGCAATCCTATTAGCATATTGGCGGGTATGAGCAGGTGGTTTTCATGTGATCCTGATAACGTACAACTATATTTGAATAACCTACTCTGAGAGCATGTGTGAGTGAATGTGATTTTATGTAACTGAGCGAATGGGTGAGATTCTTAGTGTATGTTCTTGAGCAAGTGAGTGTGTAAGCATGCTGTGTTTGTGACAATGATAATTTGCATGGAAAAGTGAATGTGTGAGTGTGTGCATACACATGCAATGAATGTGTCTAGAATGTGAGGGAATTTGTAATCACTTTCGTGTGTATAAGTGAGTATGTGATTATGCTTATGCGAGTGTGGTACGAGCTACTTTGTGGGAATGTTTGAGGATCTGAGTGTGCATATGTTAGTATGGGTATGTGTGTGAGCCAGTTTGTATGTGCATTTGAGTGAGTGAACTATAAGCATGTTAACAGGACTGAGGGAATGTTTGAGCGTGTGAACATATGTAAGCATGTACACTCGTGAGAATGAATGTGTAAACTTATACATGTGACAGTATGTCAGGATGGCATTTGAAAGTTGACATATGTGTGTTTTAAAGTGTATGTTTCATACTGGATGTGAGCATGTTTTTGTGTGAGGGTTCTTACAAGCATGATCCTGATCTTCTCAATGTTAATCTGCATGTGTAAGTGAATGTCCCAGTGGGAGCCTCTGTGTGAATGAATGTGGGCATGGTCATGTGGCTGAGTGAATGTCACCACGTTGTGTGACTGAATGTGTCAGTCTGCGTGTGTGAATGCATGTCTTTGAATATGAGTGACTTTGTGGGCATATTTCAATGCGTGAATGCTTAAACTTTTTGCTGAGTGATGAATGTGTGAGTGTGTGTATATACGTATGTCTCTGTGTAAGTGTATGTGTGAGCCTGCTCATGCTCCTCCATTGTGAGCAAGCATTTTTCAACTGATGTTTCGTTGCACTCATTGTATGTATGGATGGTGAGCATGTACAGACACGTTAGCATGTTTCTGTGTAGTGACTATATGGTGGGTTTCTTTATTATCTTGTTTATGTGGGAGTACATCTGAGTAAGGTCATGTGTGAAAGTGTGTTGTAAGGGAAAGTGTTTTACGTATTGTAAGATTTTGTGAGATTCTTGGTGACTGTAAGAAGATTTCTGTGCAAGTGAATGTGTAAGCATGTTTCCGTTTGGGACAATGAGAATTTGCATAAAATTGAAAGTGAATGTGTGATTGTGGAACTCTAAACCTAATATGTATGGGGTATGAATGAATTTTTTATCATGTTCATCTGTGTGAATGTGTGGTAATACTTCTGTGACTCACTGAGCTGTCGGCATGATTGTGTGAGTGAAGGGAAGTGTGTGTGTGAGTGCAAATGTATGCATGTTTACATATGTGAGGAATTCGTCAGGATGTTCACAGCAAGAAGTGAACTATACTCATCTTAATGTTGGTCAGTCAGTGTGTGATCCTGTGCGTTTATGTGAGGATGCACATTTTTGAAAGTGATTATGTGAATGTGTACGTGTCTTGGAGTATGCTCACGGAAGAATATTTGAGTGTTCAAGGAAAGGTTTCTTGGTGTTCATGTGTATGCGTTACCTTGTGACCATATGCTTGGATGAAAGCATGTTCACGGGCGTGTATGATTGTATTTTATGCTCATATTCATGCATGTATACTGTGTGGGTGAAATGTGAGTGCATGACTTGAGTTCATGTGAGCGTATGGATTAATGAATGCGTGAGCTTTGTGGTCAGCACGAGCATATTTGTGTGCAAGGGCGTACGTGAGCATGTTCCTGATAGTGAGCATGTTAATGTGGGTAGCTAAATGGGAGCCCTGGAGAGTATATTTTTGGGTATCCCTGTGAGAGAAACGGTAATCATCGTATGCGACTGAGTGAAGGTGTCAGCTCATTTTTATGGAGTGAATGTATCAGTGTGTTTGTATGAGCAGCTCTGAGTATGTACATCAGTGAAATTGTGAGCATGTTCAAGTGAGGGAGTCAATGTCTGACCACGCTCATGGAAATGAGTGAAGTTGTGAGCATACCTGAGAAAACGTGCGAGCATATGGTGCGAATGTGAATGAGAAGTATTGAGGTTTTAGTCAGTATGTTCATTTGGATGAGTCAACACTACATGTGTTAAGGCAATTGTGTGTCCATTGGTGAGCATGCACACTGTGAGCATGAATACATGAACTTTTACACGTCTTCAAGTGTGATTATATTTGAAATGTTTGAATTTATTGAAAAAGCATTTGTGTGTGCATGTGAATGTGTGAGCATGTTCATGAATGATAGCATATTCATGTAGGTGTCAGGGCTTATTGTGTTTATTTATGTGAGCTTGTTAAAGTGTGAGTACACTGTATGAGTGGAATGTGAGCATGGGAGTATGTTTGTGAGTTTATGAGAGGGAATGCTGGCGCTTCGTGACGAGTGTGATCATGTTTATGTGCAAGTGTATATATAGGTTCCTGATTGTGAGCATGTTCGGGTGCATGAAAAGTGAATGGGTGTGTTGGAAAATGAATATAGGTCTCTATGTGCATGAAACGGTCAGCATGCTCACGTGGTTGAATGACTGCTTGAGTAGGTTTATGTGCAGTGAATGTGTCAGTGTGTGTATGTGTGCATCTGAGAGTGTTTATGTATGAGGGAATTCATCAGCATGTTCTTAGGAGTTCATGTGTGAAAGCGTCTTGTTACTAGGTGAGTGTACGTTACTGGGTATATGCAAGCCTTTCCACGGCTGAGAGTGCCTTATTGTGAAGGAGTCTGTATGTTTCAGTGAATATTTTGTGTGTACTCATCTGTATGAGTGAATTGGTGAGCATCTGAGCGCATGTCAGCATTTTCTTATGTGATGATTGTGTATGTGTGTTTTTGTGTGATATGTGAATGTAAGTATACTTGTATAAGGGAATGTATGGAAGTATGTGTGTGAGTGTACTTTTTTCTGAGTTTGAGATAACTTGTGAGCTTCTTGGGAGGTGTGAGCATGTTTGTTTTGACGTGCCTACGTGAGTTAATTCCTGTTTGTGACAATATGGATAAGTGAATGTGTGATTGTTTGCATATAAATATAATGAGTATGTTGTGACAGCACTGTGGCAATGGCGACCTACAAGAATGTCCTGGGCTTCCCTGGTGGCACAGTGGTTGAGCGTCTGCCTGCCGATGCAGGGGACACGGGTTCGTGCCCCAGTTCGGGAAGATCCCACATGCGGCGGAGCGGCTGGGCCCGTGAGCCATGGCCGCTGAGCCTGCACCTCCGGAGCCTGTGCTCCGCAACGGGAGAGGCCACAACAGTGAGAGGCCCGCGAACCGAAAACAAAAAAAAGAATCCGCCTGCCGATGGAGGGGACACGGGTTAGAACCCTGGTCCGGGAAGATCCCGCATGCCACGGAGCAACTAAGCCATGCGCCACAACTACTGAGCCTGAGCTCTAGAGCCCGCGAATCACAACTACTGAGCCCACATGTGGCAACTACTGAAGCCCGGGCACCTAGAGTCCATGCCCCACAACAAGAGAAGCCACCGCAGTGAGAAACCCGTGTACCTCAACGAAGAGAAGCCCCCACTCGCGGGAACTAGAGAAAACCCGCGCGCAGCAACGAACACCCAACACAGACAAAAGTAAAAAAAAAATGTAATGGACTGAATTCTGTTCCCCCCAAATTCGTATGTTGAAGCCCTAACCCCAGTGTGACTATATTTGGAGATATGGCCTTAAGGTTAAACAAGGTCATAAGCTTGGAGCTCTAATCCAATAGGGGGGTATCCCTATAAAAAGAGGAACAGACGCCACAGAGCTCTCTCTCTCCCCACACTGAACAAAGTAAAGGCCATGTGAGGACACAGTGAGAAGCCAGCTGTCTGCCAAGGACAAAGGTCTCACCAGGGTATAAATTCTTTTAGCAAATTCTAGACTTCCAACTGGATTGAACTGTGGACCTTTGTATCAATTTAAATTGTTTCCTCCCTCTGTATTCAAGTTTTCTGATTTCTTTCTCTCTGATTCTTTTTGCTTGTTTGTTTGTCACTGGATGTACTTTGTGTGTGTGTGTGAGGGTGTGTCCTCTCTAATCTGCTCATATTTATAGATTTCTTCCTTCAGAGAGCATCAAACCAGTTTCATTAGGGATAGAAGCCACCCCTATGGCAATGGTTGCTTACTAAGTCTTAAGGACTCTGGCTTAAGTTGGGGTTAATTTCATCACCGTGTCACAAAAGTGCCATGGTTGCTTTTCCCTATCATTAGGATGATCAGGATTTTTACTGCAACAGAGGCATACGCAAAGGAGTGGCACAGCAGAAGATTGCTGGGCCCCCAAGCCAGAGGTGGGTGGACTGAAACCATTTTCTGCTATGGTGCTGCCACTTGTGTTGCATGGAATTATTATTATTATTATTTTGTCTTTTCTCTCTATACATATTCCTCAGAATATTTTAGATTTCTAGCAGGGCAAATTTACAGCTGTGGGTTTTATCTCCATTTAATCATGAGTGGTCCAGACCTTTTCGGGGCTTATGGGGACAGGTTCGGAGGCACACTGACCCACCTCTTGGGCAGCCCAGGAGAGGAGGACATCGCAGGCCATGCAGGACACGTGGGGGTTGCATTCTGGAACAGCGTGAACCAGAAGGCTCTGTGGCAGGCGGGCTTTGCAGTACTAAGGGGGTGAGGTACGCCCTGGTGCCTAAGCAAGGATGTGATTGGCTTGTTTGAATCGTTCAGCTGGCTGACAAGGAAACACTATTCAGGGGTAAGAAGCAAAAAAACCATCCGGTGCATTTAATAAGGGTTGTTGCTAGAGGACCCTACCTGGCGGAGCAGAGTGGGGAGCGGAATCTGGGATTAGGCCGTTCGAGGCCCTCCCAGTTTTACCAGCCGTCAACTCAGCACGGAATACTAACTTTAGCCCTCACCGCACCATCACCCCCTCCCCCCGCGCACACACACACAGGGGCCAGTATACCTGGCTGAGGAGAACTCAGTCCCTGGAGATGGAGGGGTGGACCCTGGAGCAGTAGCTCCCCGACCCCCGCCATTTCAGCGCTATTAGGTACCACAGCGACACAGGGGCTGAAACAAGGGGGCTCCATCGCAGCTGCACGTGCCCAGCCCCACCACCAACTCCTCTACGGACTGGCCAGCAGGCAGCGCGCGTGGGCAGCGGTTCAAAAGCCCAGACCCACGTCTGCTCCAGCCGTCTCCTTCTAAGAGGTCGCCCACTCACCCTCTGCCCGCCCAGCTCACGGCAGCCTGGCGACCCCGCTCACCAATCAAAGAAGTCCAGAACGACGTCAGGAACATCAGGCGAGGAGAGGTCAGAAGCCAAAGTGGAATTTCCACCTGGGATTGGGGTCGTCGCCCGCCAAGGGCCGGGTCCTGATGGGGAGTAGGCGCACAGCGGCCCGCCGCATGTCGGGACGCCATAGCTCCGACCGTCCGAGAACCCTGGAGACCGCTGCAGAGTGGGAGGCCGACAGACGAGGGGGGGCGCGGGATAACAAAGAGGAGCGGGGCGAGGAGGTCGTGCTTCTGCAAAGAGCCGCCTGTAAGGTGACAACATCGAGGCCAAGGGGAGCGCGGAGGGTGCGGGTCGACCAGCGGCCCTGAGCCAGGGAGCGGCAAGAAGAGCAGCAGCCCAGCAACTTCACTCCACGCAGCACCCCGACCACGAACCCAGCCGCTGCAGACAGCGCGGGGTCTGACGCAGTTCTGGCAGCCGCTAGGCGGGCCTGAGGCCCGGCGCACAACTGGCTCCGCCCACCCCTATGGCAAGCGAGCTTCGCCAATCAGGCAGGCGCCGGGAGCCTTTCAACGAGATGCATGGTCCAGCCTCCTACCGCAGCCTGTGTGCCGCCCAGCCCTCTGCTCCTTCTGGCGTCTGCAGTCATTCCTAGGTCAGCCGCAGTTCCAGCTCCCTGGCAGCTGGAGAGCTGGGCCGGAGGTCGGCGGCGTGGGGCACCCCGCCCTGCACCTCCCCTTTGCAAAAACGCAAAATGTGCTTTTCACTTGGAACAGTGTATGCCCAAGAGTTTGCTTTTTGTGGTGAAAGTAGTAATTTGACCACCCAGGCTCAATCTGCGTTTTGAAAATACTGGACACCTTTGAGGAATCAGGACCTAGTTGACTGGTGGTCACTCCCTGACCCTCGGGCCTCCAGTGAACCAGACTGCCTGTCCTCTGGAAGGCATAGAGGAGGTTCAACCAGTGCGTTTTGTGACACGGTTCTGGCCCATCATCAGGACCGAAATTGGGCTCCAGGAGCCCCCCTCCCATAGCTAAGGGATGCACAGTTGAAGTGAGGGTTCTTGGCTGACAGCATGGAAGGGGAAAAGAAGGCAACGGTCAGTGTATCCGATCTTCAAGGCAGTGAGCCCCCGGAGAGCAGGCCACTCTAATGCTCCAGCATTCTGGCTCCGCATGTGGGGGGAAAAAAAAGCCTTACGTTTTTGCTAGAGGGCTTCTCTTCTTTCCGCTACCCTGAACATTGCCACACAGAGTAGAAATATCTCAGAGAAAGAGGAAATGCTTCCACTCATTCACTACCCTTCATCCTTCCCATCTCAGGTACCTTGATGAAGCAAGGTCAGAAAGAGGCTTCTTCAGAGCACATAAGCCACATGGGCAATGAACAGATAGACCTCAGTCATATTCACCAGCGCTGGACCTCGTGAGGCATGCCATGTAAAAGTGTTGAAATCAAAATGGATTTCAGGTTCACTCTTGGTCAACTAGAATATTCAAAACAAACATTCCCCCCCTTCCCCTTTCCTTCAGTATTTGGTGAAAAGAGCTGGTACTGCTTGTGCCCAGCATATTGCACAGCTTTACTTGCATGGAACTCTCTGGGGTGGCTGAGTGTTTTGTACAGCTAAAAATTTAACTCTTTACCCCACCTCGACCTCTTCTCAAGCACCCTCTTTCTTCTGTCTTTTTTTTAAACGATTTTAGAATCACACATGTTTAAAATGTGTCTCTTAATTTCCTTCCTTCTCTTCACCAGCAGAGCATCTTCACATATTCGTTTTCCCTCTCCTTTCCCCCTCTTTTTCCTTCTATTGCAGTAAGTGCTCTCTTCTCACTTACGGGGCAGATCCACATAGAACTAACCCACTTACTTAGGTGGGGGATCCCTCTATGACGAACCATCACAACAGCAGTGGGTCAGTTGAGCCCAGCCCTACTGCTCTTAATCCTGCACCTCTTGTCTCTGGTCAGCCAGGCATCCTCAAACAGACAATGCTTGCTGGTTAAAAATGAAAAGGCCATTTCAGTTCAGTTTGTCTGAGCATCTGAATTGTATATGGGCGAGGAGGTGTGGGGACTGCCTAGAGAAGGAGGGTCGATGGGCCCAAGGTTACACAGTGGCAAAAAGCGAAACTAGAACCCTATTTCCAGGTTGGCCTACTTCTAGAAAAGTGTGTTTTTCTAGTGAAACTCAGCTTTGACTGCTATTTCAGGCAGCCACAGGCATGTGGGTATTGTTTTGTTTGAAAGCAGGTTATTCCTATTCCTGGAATCAAATTCTTCAATCAGTGTCTCAACTGACAGGAAAAGCAAGCCTCAAGTTTTTCTCCTAGGCATCCTTGTGACTATGGATATGGCCAAAAACTTAATGGCAAGAATGAATTTACTTCCAGAGCTTACGTCCCACACTCACATGACAAAGAGCCGAGAAGGCAGCAAGGAATATGAAAAAGCCAGTATAATTTATACTTGTTGAGTTTTTGTCTAGTTCATTTATTAGAATGTACATCAATATCCAGATTGAATGCACTTAAACCTGAATATGGGATCATGGTGTAGAGGACATAGCACTGACCTAGGAGTTAGCCCATCTGTGTTCTGACCCAGCTCTGACCCATGACTGCGAGTATTCCAGTTTGTCTAGAGTATGAGGTGGATTGGGAGGTAAGGCAAGAGGTAAAACATGTAAGAAGAAAAAGAATAGGTAGTACCTGGCCTAGTGAGGGCCGCACATTCAGTGCACAGAAAATAACTACTCAGTGAATATGTGAAGCTAAGAAAGAGAATTTTATTTTATTTTATTTTTTTACTTATAAGCAGCTAACAGTTATTTGTCACAGTCCTAGAAGCTGGTTAGTCCAAGATCAAGGTACCAGCAGCTTTGGTGTCTGGTGAAGGCCACTTCCTGGATCATGGGTGGCAACTTTTCACTATGTACTCACTGGTGGAAGGGTCAAAGTATCTCCCTGGACTCCCTTAAATAAGGCCCTAATCTCATTCATGAGGACTCCACCCTTATGACCTAGCCACCACCCAGAGACACCACCTTCTAATACCGTTATTTTGGGGTTTAGGATTTCAACACACAGATTTGGGGAAAATGCAAACATTCTATTTAGGATACCTACCCAATTTCCACACTGCCCACAAAGTGCCATGTCTAAACCCATATAAAATCACATCATTTTCTTACTTTAAAAAGTTCAAAGTCTTCTGATTGACTGGCAGAGAACCTTTCTTCTTCAACCTTTCTCTCCATAACCTATTCCACATACTCCATTTTTCATCTGCATCTCCTCTATTTTTCTTTTATGTTTTCTTTCTGTCTTTTTTTTTTTTTTTTTTTTTTTGCAGTACGCAGGCCTCTCACTGTTGTGGCCTCTCCCACTGCAGAGCACAGGCTCCGGATGCGCAGGCTCAGCGGCCATGGCTAAGGGGCATAGCTGCTCCACGGCATGTGGGATCTTCCCGGACCGGGGCACGGACCCGAGTCCCCTTCATCGGCAGGCGGACTCTCAACCACTGTGCCACCAGGGAAGCCCTCTACTTTTTTTAAAGTTAATTTTTATTGAAGTATAGTTGCTTTACAATGTTCTTTTAGTTTCTGCTTTACAGGAAAGTGAGTCAGTTTTATGTATTTGTATATCCCCTCTTTTTCAGATTTCCTTTTCTTTTAGGTCACCACAGAGTATTGAATAGAGTTCCCTGTGCTATATACTAGTTTCTCAGAAAGAGAGATTTAGATCTCATCATCCAAACAAAGGAATTTGAATTTCATCTTACATTCAACAGTAAGCTTTTGGAGGATTTGTGCAGGAAAATGACACCATCAGGAAGAAACTTCCAGTTACTTTTTGGAGGAAGAACTAGAAGAAAGAGAGACTGGGGACAAGGAGAGAAGTTAGGAGGGTGGTGCACACCTCTGCTTCCAGTCATGGCAGGCTAAGTCATTTGCACTCACCAGCCCAATGAGGACAACTAAAAAATACTGGGTGAAATGTGAAAAAGAAATTATCTTCATTAAGCGCTAAGAAACTCTGGGGCTAAAATCTAGAAGAAAGCAAAAACCCAAATAGGAAAGCCCAGCACTCAAAGCCACTTTTGCCTGAGGGCATTAGCAAATCCAGAAGAAAGAATTGTGACACTGAGCTGTGCTTTTGGTGGCCTCATGGAAAAGAGATGAAAACTTGAAGTTCTTCTCATCCCCAGTGAGTACATCTGATAAGCCCTCCAGCCACTCTAAAATAAGTGGCTACCCCTTTGGGATAATGGTGAACCAGAAGCAACAAGCCCTGGCATGGAATTGCAGTCTAGATATCCATCACCAGAGTGATCCAGGGAACTTCAAGCCCTGAACTTGGATTAAAGTGGTCTTGGACAGGTAGTGACCGAGGCATTTAGCAGCAGCAAGTAAAAATGCTCTCCGCAGGAAGGTTCTGTCTTCCTATGCCTGAAATCAGTCTGATAAATAATTTTTCAATAATATATTGGCACATAGTCAAAGATAAGTGGACACATAAGCAAAAAAATACATTGTAAGTGACAGCTGAAATAAAAATTAGACAATGAAAACAAATTCACAAATATTTCAGATATCAGAATTATGAAACACAGACTATAATCACTATGGCCTACTATAGTTCAAAAATTTTTAAAAAGCTTTAAAATATTTTCAGGGAACAGAAAATCCTAAAAAGTGGCATAGCCAATTTGAAAAAGAATCAAATAGGACATCTAGGAATAAACAATGTAACGATTGAGGGTTTAATGGATGAGTTTAACAGAAGGCTATACATAATCATTAGATGATGATAAATGCAATGAAGAGATATAAACCTAAGAGAGAATTACTGAATTCGAAGATAGACCAAAGAAATCATCCAAACTTTTGCCTGGAGAAATGAATTATATGAAAAAAAAAGTAGGATAAGAGACACAATGAATAGAGTGAAGAAGTCTAATATACATTTGATTTAAAGCCTAGAAGGACAGAAGTGAGAAATGGGAGAGAAGATGATGGCCAGAAATTTTCCAGAGCAGATGAAATGCACCAATCCACAGATTCTAGAAGCCCAGTGAATTCTCAGCAGGATAAAAAACAGATATTCACTCCTAGACACATCATAATGAAAGTGCAGGAAATCAGAAAGAATGAAGGCTATATTAATGATCCAAGTTAGAGATAATGAATCTTGACCTTGGGCAGGAGCAAAAGAAATAAAGACAAGGGGATGGGCCTCTACACGCTTGCCTTTAGAATACCTTTTGCTCAGACTTACCATGAACGACTATTTTATAAACATTCTCCATTTCATTCTTCATTAATAAAATACATTTGCTAACAAATCTATTTGTTAGAGCAACCTGACACCTAGGAGCTGTTCAAATTTTCTTAGTCATACATGAAAGGTCGTCATCTTATAAGTATGTCATCTCATGGGCTATGAAAGGGGTGAGTATTCTCCATAGGAATTATGACGGTTAATTTTATGTGTCATCTTGATTGGGCTAAGGAAGATTTTCAAGTGCATAAATCTATTCCAGAAGCTATTAGGTCTGAAAAAACTTCTGTGTGGATCTGCAGATCCTATTTAGGAGTGAGCTATGGAAATGAAGTCAGAGTGACCTTTCTTGTGTTCCATTTAATGCAAACATATTAAGAGAGCATCTTTACACTGAAATGCATTATTATGGCAACTTGCTTATACAGAACTTCACTTTGAATTTGTTAAAAATAAATGGAGATGCTTATTTCACCTTGAGGATTATGTGTAGACCTTAATTGACAAAATGTACTCTCTACCCCAACCCACTGATCAGAAAATGGCCACCCTCCTCCAGAGGACGAATAACAATAATTTAATCCTCACTTCAGCTCTGTAAGGTAGGTATTATTCTTCCCATTTTCCAGCCAGGAGGGGAGATGATACAGTAGATGTCAGAGGTTCGACTCTGAAGCCAGACTGCCTGGGTTGGAATTTCACCTGTGCTACCCACTAGCTGGCGCATCTTAAGCAAGTTACATAGCTTTTCTGTGCCTCAGTTTCATCATCTCTAGAGTAAGATAAAAATAGGACTTCTTTAGAGGCTGCAATGAGTTAATTCATGGAAAGCACCTAAATTATTATGGCCAATCATACAATCAGTGCTCCAAAAATGGAAAATCTTCTTCTTCTACACTTACGTGGCCATTTGTCTCTGGCCGCTCAATACGACGAATGAGAAGGGAAAATATGCACCACTGAAGCCGACTAGAAGAAGAAACATGGGTCATGGGAGCAGCCTGGCCTTATTATCCATAGTTCCTGAAATGAGCTGTGTGACCCTGACTGGGGGCAGGGGGAGGTGTCTACAAGGGTTGGAGAAGGCACTCCAGGGGGAGCCAGTGCCTAAGATAGGTCCCAAAAGTGTCTGCCCAGCCAGAAGCTCCTGGAATCCCAGAGATGAGAGAAGGCCCTTTCCCACACAGGCTCCAGGAAGCGTTTAGAACCCCAAGGAATATACAAATTACTAAGCTCAATGAATCACAATAAATTCACTTTAAAAGTACTAGTTTACCCTCTTAATTTACAAGTGGCAATGTATGAAGCAACTGATTGTTCATCATAGTTTTTCTTTGGGAGACCTGAAGCAGCTTCTGGCTTACCCAGTAGGGATGTCAAACCCCTGAGTGACACGCAACCACCTTATCACCTTACCTTATAATTTCTAATGGCTGGACTTCGTGTTCCGTTGTCATCACAGAATGTAAACGATTTCAACTATTACTTGGTTCAAAGCCCTTAGTCCGTATCAAACTACCTTCCCCTTTACTTTTCAGTTAAGACTCTCAAGTAGTTCCTAGAGCAGCTTCAGCATTTATACCTTTCTGTCAGCAGCTTTGTCTCAGATATTCATGTGGATACAGCCTTGTTCACAATGGAGCCCAGGGCAAAATGCAGAATGTCTTTGTGTTTCTGATTTATTATAATGAGGGATAAGTGTGCTTAGGGCAATCACTCCCATGGAGAGCAAAGGGGAAATTTAGCAGAACATAATGTGTGTTGACTTGAGTAAGCCTCAGTCCCGTGCCCCTCCCTTGGGGTTGGATTCCAGTTTCTGACTACCCAAATGTGTTCACAATGCACACTGGAAGATGTAGCCCCATCTGGCAACACTGGAAATAAGCAAGGAGTCATAGGGCCCCTTAATACAGAGGAATTCCCCAGGTCACTGAGTTGGTGAACTCAAGGTGATCCGGTATTTCTCCATTCCTCATGATAGCATTATTTATTGAGAGAGAGCCATATGCCAGGTCCTGTGCCATGCACAGCCACACACACGGTCTGCCCCCAGGGAAATGACACTTTAGTAGAAATATAGATGATGAGCCAAGGAATTCCAAAACACATGGTACAGTGATATACATAAGAGGGGCTCCTGAACCAGGCTTGAGGGTTTGCAGAGAAAACTGGATGTCTGGGGCAGGAGTGAAAGGAAGTATTAAACTTCACACTTTTATGTCTTTCCCTCAACCCTGCCATAATTTATAGACAAGTCCTATTTTCTAAGTAAAATATAAATCCAACCACTTTATAACGCCTTGCTTTTGTCACTCTGGTCCAAGCTCCCATCGTCTCTCAGGTGGACTACTCCAATAGCCTCCTAATTGGCTTCCCCGCTTCCAGTTTTATATCCTGTGGCAAATATCGTAGGTTAGCTCACTTGACTCCATTACAATCCCAATCACAGCAGGTAAGGCTTGGTCGAGGTTGCAGACCGAGTCTACATTTCCTGAACTCCCGCCCTTATGGCCCGGATTGCACACATAGCTTAGCCTCTGCCAAGCAGATAATAAACCCCCATGAGACTTGGTAGGAGCAGGAAGGTGGAGTCTATGCT
Organism: Mesoplodon densirostris; assembly: GCF_025265405.1. Lineage (NCBI taxonomy): Eukaryota > Metazoa > Chordata > Mammalia > Artiodactyla > Ziphiidae > Mesoplodon > Mesoplodon densirostris. Next base: position 45,242,811 of record NC_082681.1, on the reverse strand, counting down.
GCTTCCTCTGTGGTTTCTGGTTTCTCTTAGTGAGCATGGGCTCAGAAACTTTCGCTTCTCCTGCAGCAGTAATAATAGAGGTGCCAGGGTACAGTTCCTAGTTTTGTGGCTATCAAAGGGCAAGGCATGGGACATTAACTTGGTATAGATGGAGAAGGAGGCAATGTGGTCTCAAAGCCAAAATTTGTGATGCTCTCAGCAGAAACAGAGTGGTCCAAAGTCTTCTTCACTTTCCACCCTCCTGATTGTCCCAGTTCTGGGGTATTATTCAAGAAAACAATTCTGGAAATTATAACTACTACTTGAGTTAAAACAAACATGACCACCACCCCCCATGCAAAAGTCTCTCGTGCATTTCCCTCATACACCCAGGTATTTTGTAGGCTCTTGTAATTTATTTATCATGCCTGTTTTTGTACTTTGTAAAAATGGCCTCCTATAGAATGTATTCTTGTGTGTGTCTGTTCTTTCTTTCTTTTTTTTCTTTTTTGGCTTGATATCTTGATTCGTAAGATTCATCTAACGTGTATGTAGCCAAGTTTGTTCATTTTCTTTGCTGTATGACATGCCACTGATGGATATATCACTTCATATACCTACCCAAGTAGTTTCTGAATTTGGGTTGTGTCCAGTTCTGGACAATTACATACAATGCAGCTCTGTGCATCCTTGGCCTTGTCATCTGCTTTGCATGGGCATTCTCTAGGCGAAGCACCTAGTGGTAGTATTAGTGGGTCCAGGGTAAATATATCTTAAACTTTGAGGGATACTGAATATTCCCGTTATTCAGTTCTACATATTTCTTGATTTCCGCCAATCCAAGGATTAGTTAGTAGTATGCTATTTTGTTTCCAAACATTTGGGTGTTTTAAAGCTATCTCTGTGTTATTACCCTGTGCGTTAAGCATTATGATCAGAGAGCCTAGATTTCATGCCAGTGATCCTTTGCAATTTATTGAGGCTTCCTTTTTCTCAGTAAGGTCTATTTCTGTAAACGGTCAATATGCTCAACAGAATTTATGTTCTCTGCTTGTTGGGTATAAAGTTTTATAGTATCTAATAGCTCAAATGTATTATTGTGTTTAGGCCTTTGATATCACTGCTTATTTCTGTTTGCTTGGACTTTCATGTTCTGAGAGTGGTGGGTTAAAATCTCCAGCTCTCATTGTTAACGTATCTATCAGTCCCTACAGTCATAAACTTTATCGTTGAGGTTTAAGCTATCCTGCTACGCCACCTTTTATAACGCTCTCATGCTATCATCCACTGACCCTAGCCATCCACTCCTCTCTGCCCCATCCTACCACCTTCTACATGACTCCAACTTCCCCATCTATCACTCAACAATTTGACGCTCTCATTTCCAATGAACATCTTTACAACATACTAGCCAACCCCTCTCACAGACACAGTCTGGTTTATTCTTCACCCTAAACTACTCTACCTCTCACATCTAAAAGGAAGATATCCCAGTGTTGGACCGCAAGCCCCTGGCCATGCTGCTCTCTCATTCTTTTACTCTCTCTACACGTGTTCTTTTATCTCACTGAGCCCTCCTATTCCTTGGCCTCTCTATTTTCTGCCCATCTGCACTCTCCTTCTTCTGTCTCTCCCTCCTGTCACTATTGATTTGGTTTGGGGTTTTCCCTATTTTTTTTTCTGGCCCAGCCACGCAGCTTGCTGGGATCTCAGTTCCCCAACCCGGGATCACACCCGGGCCCCCAGCCACTGCCGAGTCTGAACCACTGGACCGCCAGGGAATTCCCTGTGGTTTCTCCTCTTTTCCTTCTTTTCCTGCTCCCACTCTGACATACTAAGTTCTCAATACATCTACCACCACTTATTCTTCTATGCTTAAAACACCTTCTGTATCTCTACATCCAGTTATCACCCATAGCCAATCAACTGTTGACTTTCAGTTCTATACACTTCTTCATGTGCTTTCAATACCCCTACCTTAGTCTAGGACTTCAGCATCTCTCACATAAATCACTGCTACAATGAGCACTCCATTCTTGCTCCTCTCTGATCCTTTCTTCACATTGCTTTCAGAGTGACATTTCTAAAACACAAATTATTTCCCAAATTAGAGCCCCTTGACGGCTTCTTGTAGCCTTAAGAATGAAGTCTCCACTGCTGTCTCTGGGGAAATGCAGATGGCCAACAGGCACATGCATACATGTTCAACATCACTAATCATCAGGGAAATGCAAATCAAAAGCACGAGACATCACCTCACCAAAGGACACACATAACAAATTTTGGCGAGGATGTGGAGAAAAGGGAACCATCCTACACAGTTTCGCGGGAGTGTAAACTGTTGCAGCCACTGTGGAAAACAGTATGGATATTTCTCAGAAAACTAAAAATAGAACTACCATACGACCCAACAATTCCACTGCTGGGCATCCATCTGTAAAAAACAAACACACGAATTCAAAAAGATGCATGCACCCCAATGTTCATAGCAGTGTCATTTACAATTGCCAGTGTATGGAAGCAATCTGTGTCTTTCAACGGATGAATGGACAAAGAAGATGTCAGGTATATATACAAAGAAATACTAATCAGCCATAGAAAAAGAATTTTGCCATTGGCAGCAACATGGATGGACTTGGAGGGTATTATGTTAAGAGAAATGAGTGAGACAGAGCAAGACAAATACTCAGTAAATTCAAAAGAATTAATAACTGGCTGAATTAATGGACATAGAAATGAAGGTAGAACAGACTTAAGAAAGGGTAAGTCTTCAACAACACACATGCTGCAGTGAGCAGAGAAAGGGCAGGGCTTATTTGAAAACCACCTAATAAGTTGGTATTACTAGTACTACAGAGCTAGTGGGCCCTTTTGTGTGCGTCTTAAATGCCAAGTCGATTGTGTATGCAGTAGAGTCATCAAAATTGTCTTACAGGAATTTGGCATGGCCAGAGTTGGGTTTTAGGAAGGTTAACTTAGCAAGTATATGAAGCATGTATCTGTGGGGAAAGACAGGGAGGTAGGAGAAGGTTAGGAGTCTAGGGCAAAGTTCAGGCAAGAAGTAATGAAGGTAATGATACTAAGAGTTGGCAAGAATGTGGAGCAAATAGAAATCTCATCCCCTGCTCTTGGGAATATGAACTAGTACAACCGTTTTGAAAGATAATTGGTGTTACCTAGTAAACTGAACTTGGGCAGAACCTAGGACCCAGAAATTTCATGTCTAGGCCTATACCGTAGATCAGGGTTTCTCAACTGTTGACATTTTGAAAAGATAATTCTGGGTTGTAGAGGACTGTCCTGTGCATTGTAGGATGTTCAGCAGTATCCTTGGCCTCCACCCACTAGATGCCAGTAGCACACCCTCAATTATGACACCCAAAACCTTTCCAGACGTTATAACATATCACCCTGGCTGGGGCAGATGGGGCAGTGCGGAAAATTGCTCTCAACTGAGAAACTAGAGAAACTCTTGTATAAGGGCATAGCGGGATATGAATGAGGAAGTTCATCCCAAAATAATTTGGAAAAGCATAAAAGTGGAAACAACCCACATGTCCATCAACAGGAAATAGACAAATTGTGGAATTTTCATATGATGGATAACTATACAGCAATGAAAACTGATTACTACCGTTTTACACATCAACATGGATAAATCTCACAAACACAAATTTGGGGGGGAGAGAAAGAGTAAGACAAGTAATACATCCAGTATAATTAGATCTACATGAAGTCCAAAATGGAGAAGAAATAACATTATTTAAAGGAACGTTCCTCTACAGTAAATGTATAAAAAAGTGAAGTATTAACAAGTTCAGGATTGTGGTTACCTCTGGGAAGGAATGAGGAGATGAACCTGGAAGGGCACAGGTGGGCTATCAAGGCATTAGCCGTGTTCTAGTTCTCAAGCTTGGTGGTGAGTACACAGGCTTACATATTATTAAGATACACCTTACATATATGCAGTATTATCTTCTGTATACATGAAACAGTTCATAAAATTTGTCAGGAAGTGATGCGGTCTAAAATAATGCAGGAAAACGGAGAGAAAGGCAACAGAGTAAATAACTAATTGGATGAGAGACAGAGACAGACAGAGAGAGAGAGGGAAGAGCCAACCTTTAGGTGCCTCTTTGAATCATTTTAAACTCATTTTCTTCATAGAATTGGGGATGAAATCAATTCCTTATCTATAAACACACATAATTCATTGCTCAGACATCTAAGAAATGTATATTTTATGCCTCAAAACGGATCCTACTATATGATGTGATTCACAGGACTGGATAATACTACATTTCACAAAACACCATTGTCTGAGAATCCTGCCCTGTTAGACTTGTAAATGTGTACTCATTTGTATTCCTTGGAGTTATAAGCATCTGAAAATAGGTGGCTTAGAGTAAAAGTGATTCTTCATCACTAACTTTAGTGTCATTAGCATACGCCTAACTGGTACAGAAAACTGTTTCCAACTCCGGCACCCACCCTACCCCTCTGTTTTTCTCCCAATGGTCACCTCTCAGGTAGTGGAATAAAAGGAGAACTTTTGGATCAAATCCTTTCAGAAGATGGAGCCATAACCAAGGAAAATATCAGAACATCCTAACCTTTCCTGGACCAGGCAGGGAGGGACAAGACAGGTCTCTTCCTAGAAAAAGCACAGAGTTTTCAAGGCTGAAGGACTCACTGAAAACATATTTTACACATGTGGATACAGACAAACCCACAAACACCCAGAGAGATAGGAAACGCAGGATTTGTCCCTGACCTGATTTAGGGACCGTCTCTCAGAGACTCAGAGAAGCCTGATATGTTAGATCTACAGCAAACCCTCAGAGCAGCAAGCCTGAGCTTCCTCCCTCAACATGAGAGGCTTCAGGTGCATACATGTGGATAACGTAGCCCACTTGTCCTGTTACCTGTATACATGGCCATCACCTCGTAGATACCTCTCAGTCCTGAGAGCATAACACTGTCAGTGCAACTCACCCCTCAGAAGCACAGACTCAGTGAAGAGGAACACACATGCCTCTTGGGGCTTGGGACATGGGGCCACCTGGGGAGTAAATTCAGGGCCCTAGGTAACTGGAGCTCGGTAAGGGGCAGGGATAAGGACTCCGAGCATGCACCAAAAAAGGCTTATCTCAAAAAGAGGTATGCATGCGTTTGTTTAAACTGAAACTCCCGGGACGTCCCTGGCAGTCCAGTGGTTAAGACTCTGTGCTCCCAATGCAAGGGGCACGGGTTCGAAACCTGGTCGGGGATCTGATATCCTGCATGCCACATGACATGGCCGAAAATATAAACAAACAAACAAACAAATAAATAAATAAAGTGAACCTCCGAAAAATTTTAAGCGCAGGTAAAGGCCTTTAATATTAACTATTAACTATAGTTAATACACTAACTATATAACACAGAAATACACACACACACACCCTGCTGGCATGGCATGAACCATATGGAACCAAACCAATGTGAGAAATTTCAAGGGACACTACATGGACAAATTTCTACTTGGACTGTTCTTTCATTAAACAACGGTGACAAAAAGCCTCGTGCCTTTTGTTGTTGTTGTTTTGGCATGAGGAATACTCTGTGTTACTACATGATAATGCATTTTTAAATGTCAACCCCACTGACAGGGGAAAGGGTTGTGGATACCTTACACTCACTTCACTTTAACAGAACTTTATCAAGCATCTACGAAGAAGAAAACACAGTGCTTTAGGAGACAGAAATCAATCAAAGCCTTTAAGTTCCGAACACGTCAGAAGCTCACACTTTAGGGAGCTGGGGCGATACACACATAAATAAATAATGTTAATCTACTCTAGGATACGAGAGGAACTAGCATGGAAAACAGAAAATGTATTGATGCTAACTAGCAAGCTCTCAAGCAGCCTTAACTAAATATAGAAATAAGGCTTTGTGCCCTCAAACCCCTGGTCCTCCCCTTCTCTGATCGTCTGCTCTCCTCAAGTACCACTTCACTCTTTTCCCTTAAAGAAGTTCCAGATACTACGCCCATTTCCTCTTTTAATTTTCTTTAAATTAGGACATATTTCAGACCTCGACAAAGGTACAGAGAATGCTACGCCCATGAAACCATCAGCCGTCTTAAGAAACGTAAGCTTACAAATAAAATTGAAACCCAGTATTCCCCTCCCCAACTGAATTCTCCATCTTTTTCCATAGATTTAACCACTGTCTTAAATAGGTTTATTGTTCTCATACACACCTTTCTGCATACTACATATGCATGCATTACTCCTATGTATGCCTTTTACTACAAACAGATGTATCTATATTCAAACTAATAATTTTGCATGCCTTTAAACTTCATATGTGCATGGTATCATAATGTTTTTATCGTGTTGGAAGTAGGTTCTTCCTTTATCTATTTGTCCCTTCCACTACTGAATCTTTGCCCCTTGTTATAAGCTGAATTGTGTCCCCGCAAAAGATATGTTGATGTCGTGACCCCGGAACCTGTAAGTGTGACCTTATTTGGAAATAGGGTATTTGCCGGTGTAATAAAGATCAGATGAGGTCATACTGGATTAGGGTGGGCCCTTCATCCAATATGACTGGTGTCCTTATAAGAAGAGAAAGAACACAGAAACAGAGACACAGGGGAAAACACTATGTAAAGATGAAGAAAGAGACTGGAATTCTGCATTTACAAGCCGAGTGATGCCAAGGATTGACAGAAACCACAAGAAACTAGGAGAGAGGCATGGAACAGATTCTTCCTCCGAGCCTCCAGAAGGAACCAACCCTGCCCACATTTCAACCTCAGACTTCTGGCCTCCAGAACTGTGAGAGAATAAATTTCGGTTGTTTCAAGCCACCTGTTTTGTGGTAATTTGTTATGGTAAACCTAGGAAACTAACACCTCCCTACGGGAGGTCTTTGTGTCTCAGGCCCCTGAGAATTCTAGTACCTTCCTCAGTCCAGATCTTACCATCCTGTTCAGTTTACCTGCAATAGTACCAAGTCAGTGAGTTAGGGCTGGTTCTACTGTAGGTGTAGTTAAACGTTTCCCCCACTGCCCTAAAGCAGCGGTTCTCAAACTTCAGTGTGCTTCAGTAGCACTTGGAGGACTTGTAAAAACCTGATGGCTAGCAGCCTACCTTCAGAATATCCAATCCAGTAGGTCTGGGGCAGGGTCTGAGAATTTGCACTTCAAACAAGTTCCCAGCTGATGCTGATGCTGCTGCTCCATGGCATGCCAATAGCACCATCTGGTCCCCAGGCAAGCTAGGTCATCCATCAGTTTCTTTCAATAACATATACTAGAGGCTGGGCCACCATCTCTATCATCACACAAGTTGTTTATAATCTAATATTTTAATTTATTTGAGGCTGCTATAAAAGGATGTCAAACAGGCTTACCAAATACTTGAAAGAAATCCCTTTCAATGACAGTAAGGTAGGCCGAAATAAATGGAACAAAGATACATTGGAGTCAGTGTTATTTATGTTAAAAAAACAAAAACCTCTGCAGCTTATTCATGTCAAACAAGCTTTTATTTTCAATGTGATCAATACTGTCAAACTTATATGTAAAAGGTAAGAATAAAGTCAGATAGCAGTTAATATCATTTTGGGATGTTGAACTTTGAAACAAAATCTGTGTTGTGGGCTAATGAAAACTAGAATCTCCGTGAAGAACAAATTCTTCTTTTCTTTCGCTGTCCACTTCTTTTTATGTCTTCCAACTGTAGGATGGGATAAGAGTCAATTAACAATTGTACACCAATAACATGCACCAGGGACTTTCTAAATAGGAGTCAATTCTATGTACATCTCTTGGCTCTCCAAGGAAAAAACAAAATGTTTCTTCTTGTAACCCAGACCCTTGGTTGTCAGGGTGCACATCATTTCATCACACCAACCACATCTCTCTCTTGCCAACCACTATATATGTTAGGTTTTTTTCTTGAAAGGTCAGTCTGTGATTTAAACGTCTTTCCACCTTAAGAGCCTATGCTCCTTACACAAATCATAAATCCCTTATAATCCCAGACCTTCAGTTTCCGTATCTGTAAAATGAGAATGAGGCTGTTATCAAACATCCACAGGTGTGAAAATTAAGAAAGGGAGAAAGAAAGAGTGTGATACTGAGAGAGAGAGAGAGAGAGATGAGAAAGGAAAAGATGAATGGGTAGCGGAAAGAGAAACTAGGATTGAATTACCAACTCAGTGAGAGCCAATAATAATACTATGGCTAATTTTCTTTCCTTTTGAATAAAACATCTAAATTGAACTAATATTTGTGAATTACTCATGAAATGCAGTCTTATTTGAAATCCTTAACTTTTTACTACTTTGTAAGGAGTCACCTTCTCAAAGGCATTGTCATTCCAAGAGACTTCATTTCTGTGTCCAGGTGATGAAGGTACAGCTAGTGCACAGCTTAGTCGCTTTAGCTGCTTCTCCTGGTGAGCAGTCTCTAAAACTATAGGTCTCTATAGTTTAGACCTCTAAGAAAATATAGGTCCCTATTTCCAGGTCTGATAAATTTCCCATCTGCAGTAGACTTAAAACTACAGGACAAAGGACTTGTGACTGTAAATGACATACATTTCAGAACACACTTCCTTCTATACCATCTAGAACACAAGTACATTATTAACATTAAACTGTTTTTCCAAAACTAAATTGCAACAAGTTTTTCTTATTTACTTTACAAAACAAATTAAAAACATGATAGATAGCTAGTGGGAAGCAGCTGCATAGCACAGGGAGATCAGCTCGCAGCACTGTGACCACCTAGATGGGTGGGATAGGGAGGGTGGGAGGGAGACGCAAGTGGGAAGAGAAATGGGGATATAGGTATACTATAGGTGATTCACTTTGTTATAAAGCAGAAACTAACACACCCCTGTAAAGCAATTATACTCCCATAAAGATGTTAAAAAGATAAACAAAAAATAGATTAAGGATGTAAACAAAACAAAACATAAAGCTGTCAGTAACAGGTATATGTCAGGACCGGTTGCACCATACATTAATACCTTGTATTCTCCAGAGCCGCCCTCTGCTGAGACCATATCCAGCTTCGGTCCTTCTTCTGCTTTTTCATTTCCATCCTCTTTCTCTTCCTCAGCATTTTCATAATGATATTCACTCTCTTCTTTAGTGTCGAATGAAACGGACTTTGGCATCACAAGGTGGTGGGAAACATTTCCTGATTTAAAATCAGCAGCAGAATCTAGTTCTCTGCTCTCAGGAGGATCTGGAGAAGAGAAATGTGTCAGAAAATAAATAAATAAATAAGAAGACTCGCTGGTCATGTTCCTACTGGTTGATACAGCGCTTCCTTGGCCCTCACACTTCTGCTGCTTGACAGTTTTCACAACATTTTCCCCCTCTTTCCAGTAGATCTCACACACACTGTGCTGCTGATTATTTCTGGCCCTTTGGAGAAGGGATCGGAATCATTTGATTCTGAGCAGATTTTTGTATATTTCTGCCAGAATCTCACTGGAAAATGTTCACCCGATTTCAAGACAAATTCAACCTCGAATCTCATTGATTCCTCAGCCACTGAAATGTGCCCCTGTGCCATTTCATCATTTTCTCAGGTCATCGTACTGAAAATCTTAACATTTTTAGAAGCCCGTCAACCAAAAGTGAGGTATGCCATTTGTCTGCCCCTAGGTTGGTAGAAGGCAGCATACTTTTTCTCAAGATCCTAAAGGTCTTTAGAGAATTGGGCTTCTACTTGTGCATATCGTGCCTGAAGGTTTTTGAGAGCTTTGACCCGCTGCTTAACCGCCAGAGGCCAGCGGTGAGTGCATCCTGCCATAGAGGCCGATGCCGCAGCAGGGGCTGCAAGGGACAGGGGACTGGGCCTCCCCTAGCCAGCCTCGGCCCCTTCGATGGGTCCACAAGTCCCAGCCACCCAGGACTCGGAGGCATCAGCCAGGACCTCACCCGCCCAGAACTCACCCTCCCCTGCCCCCGCCACCGGTTCCTCTGCCTTCTGGGATGCCAGCCCCTCCGCAGGCTCCCACGGCTCCCAGGACGGGGGGCCCTCTGCCTGACACTCGCCCCGCCAGACCTCACCTGCCTCTCCCAGGTCTTCCTGCCCGTGAGGAAGCGCGGCATCCTCTGCAGGGTCCGAGGGCCATCGGGAGCGGTGCCTGACCATCACGCGGCTGGTGTGGGGCCTGACCAGGACACGGTCCTTGTAGTGGCTGTGGTGCAGAAGACAATGGGCCACATCCCGGAGCAGGGAATGAAACTGCACCGCGGTCGCCCCATGGCCTGCGACCACTCCCGCGCCTCCCTGCCCATGCTCGTCCTCCTCTTCTGTCTCTTCCTCCTCCTCGACCTCTTCCTCAGTCTCCTCCCCTTCTTCTGACTGGTACTCAGCCTCCTCCCGGTCCTCGGTGTCTAATTCAAACTCTTCCGCCTCCTCCTCCACCAGCTCTGCATCCCAGTCTTCTGCCACTGCGGCCTGGGCGGCCTCCTGCCCACCATCCTCCCCGTCAAGGGCTCTGGAGAGCCCCAGGGAAGCCAGAAGGGCCTCGGCCCCCTCGACTCCATCCATCCCTCCAGAAGGGGAGGCACGGACCCCGAGGGGACTGGGGTCACCACCCGCCCTGCCACCAGCTCTATCCTGGCCACCTGGGATCGGCCCACGCTCCTCGGTGGCAGACATGGCTGGAGGGACACGCCAGACACGGATCGGGCGGCAGTGACGACCGTGGGGAAGATGGCGGCCGCTGCGCTGAGTGTCGCTGAGGGAGCGGACGCTGTTGGCAGCTGGGCCACCGGGACGGGGTGGGGGCTGCAGAGAAGCCGGCTGCCCAGGGCACCAGAATCGGAGAAGATTCCTCTGCGAGCCCCGCTAAGGGAAGTGCAGACGGCCTGCCCGCGGAGCGCCCCAGCGAGACTGGGCGGCGGCTGCTGCACACAAGGCGGGAAAGAGTTTGATTGGCTGGTGATGGGAGGCGGACCTTACAAGGGTCAACGAAGGGCCACTTCCTCCAGCGCCGACTCTAAGCTCATTTGCCAGCAGCCAAGGATTGACAGCACCACCGTCCAATGAGTGATCAAGGTCTTCACTTTCCCTGGAGGCCTTAAAGGGCCAGCTCACCCTCAGCCTCTGTGATCGCACAGGAATCCCGTCTTTTCATTCCACAACTGCAAGAGCAAAACTACAATACCCCTAAAGGCGGCGCCGTGGGGTATGGGATCCTGCATGTTTTCCCCAATTGCCACCGTGGGGCAGCTCACGCTGATACAGACACACTTAGTTCAAAACCGAGAGAGTGAGAGAAGGTGTATAGATCAAATCTCCGCAACGCTTAAAACCTTCCACAAGAGACAGCAAGAGAATTTGGAGGTTTTAATGCTGTTAAGGCTCCTTAGAAAAGGACATACAGAGTCGATATGGATGCAGTGAGAATGGAGAGTGGAAGAAGCAGTAAAGACAGGAGCTGGAGAGTGTTTCATCAGGGCTCCCCAATTCCATTGCAGCCTCCAAGAAATGAAGACGGAGAGAGAGAGGGAAGAGAGACAGAGACAGAGACAGAGATTTCTTTTAAAGACTGGTCTGAACACCTGCTCTGCACTGGATTGAGCACACCCCTTGCCTCCCAAATTCATACGAGAAGCCCGTCCCCAGCCCCACCCCACCCCCAGGAGATGGTATTTGGAGAGTGGGTCTTTGGTAGGTCATTCAGTTTTGGTAAGGTCAGGAGGCTGGGGTCCACACATTGGGATTATTGCCCTTACAGGAAGAGACCATAGATGGTACTCTCCTCCCACCATCCCAACGTGAAGCCACAGGAAGAAGGTGGCTATCTTCAAGCCAAAACGAGGGCCCTCACCAAGAACTCCACCATCCTGACACCCTGACTTTGGGCTTCCTAGCCTCCAGAACTGTGAGAGAATAAATAACTGTCTTGTTTAAGCCGCCCAGCCTATGGCGTTTTACTAGGGCAGCTTGAGCAGACTAATACAGCATGGCAGACCTTAACAGCACAGGCTTCCTAGAATCATTTCTCGGTCAACAGTCCGAGACTTTTTGTTGTACTCAGCCCCACTTAGCTGAGTGGTCAAGGGTAACGAATGCTGAAAATGAGGAAGAAGTCGACAACTATTTTATGCTAATCCCAGTTACTACTGTGGATGGGCATAGAAGCAAGACTGGGTGTTAGCTGTAACTTCACGTTTAGGAGAACATAAGCTATGTCCCTTACTTCCATAAGCACACCGCGTTGGGATCCAGGACATCTAATTTGACAGATCCTAACGTTTCACAGATGGGAAGCACACATCCTGCAGTGCGCTCCTGGGAAGGCTCAGGAGAAGAGCTGTTGTTGCCACCTTGAGTCACTATGGACTCCTCCTATCCCAAGTTGGGTTCAACGGTCAATAGGTCTGCTGAAACCACACACACACACACACACACACACACACACTACCGAGACGCGATGCAAAGTGTATTCCTTACGTGAGGAGGCTTCTGGGGGGAGAGCAGGGCAGCCTTTTCAAGCTGCTCCAAAATAGACTTCAGAGAGTCAGGAAAGGAAGAAATTGCTTTGGGAGTTCTACTGTGACTAGTGGATGGGGCCAGCATGACAGTTCCCTTGTGCTGGCAGTAGCTAGTGTCGTTTGCTGCCCACTCCTCCTGCCCTCCACCCTACAACCGTGCCAAAGGAGAGAGTGGAGGGTGGGGCACTGGGGAAGAGGGAGGGTTGACGTTTAAAAGCCCTCAGCAGTCAAACATCAAAGGATGCAGTCAGACCCTATACTATAATTCACCTCTGGCGTGTGACAGGCGACAGAAACGTGCCATTTTTGTGTAATGGAATCTGAACTTGTGGAAGTAAGCCACTCTGGAACTCTGAGTCCTGCAGCCTAAGGCCGGGTAGGCAGGCAAAAGGTCCACTGAAGGCCGTTCAAGAGCCCAGTGTGGTGTATCCTGAGAAGTAAAATGCATGCCTCGGTCACCATCAATAAGGCCCGGAACTCCAAAGCCCATAAGAAGGGTCTTGGCGAAGCCCTGCGTAGTGGTTTTAGTATATGTAGAGACACGTGTGACCAGGATTTATAATTTGGGAGTCTGCGGGCCAAGAGATTCCCAAGGCTCTTTACCCCAAAGGGGACAGTTTTACACAAGGAAACGTCGCTGCCGCCATGGGCCGGACCAGACAGCCAGACCGACGACAACGGCCTGATTGTCTATGAAAATGTGCAGATGGTGCTAACTGTTGGCCAGAGCATCCAGTGCTAAGGTGACTGCCTGAAGTTCACTCACTGGTGCTGTCTTTTCGTTGAACAGTTTTATATATGGTTATTGTATTGATTACTGACAAGGAAAGAGTTTTCCTGACATTTTCCTATTTATTTTCCACATGTCAGTCGTTTTTTGTTCCTTCACTCCTCAATTACTGTATTTTCTGTTATTAATTACAGTTTCATAGTGTACAAGGTGATCCTTCATCACCCCTTTTGCTGTACATTTTTAGTTTTTTTTTTAGTGCTGGAGCTTTTTGTGGGGTAGTGTCGGTGGTTACACTGGGAGCTACAATTAGTATCTTAGCTTTATAATAATCAAGTTTGTATTAATACGGAGATAGTTGCCATAGTATTCAAAACCTCTGCTTTTCCCTAGCTCTGCCACATTTCTTTATTTAATTATGGTGACACACGGCATGTTTGTATATTTGGTGCCCATTAACAGAGATTTGTAGTTAATGCTTTATACATTTGTATTTTAAATCATATATGAGAACAAAAAGAGGAGATATAAACCAAAAGTGCAGCAATACTCGCTTCTGCGTTTACCTGTGTAGTTACCTTGGCCTTTGTGGTTTATTTCTTCATATTGCTTCAAATACGTGCCCAGCATTGTTTCAATTCAGCCTGAAGGACTCCTTTCAGTACTTTCTATAGGGCAAGCTTACTAGCTATGTACTCTCTCAGTTATTGTTTGTTTTGGAATGTCTTTAACTCCCCTTCATTTCCCCCACATATAGAATTCTTGGTTGAAAGGGTATTTTGGTTCATTTGTTCTACGCTTTTAATATGCCATTCCAATGCCACCTGTCCTCTGTGGTTTCTGTAGAGGAATGGGCACAAATCTTACCGACGATTACTTGTATATGAGGAGTTGTTTCTATTGCTGTTTTCAAGGTTCACTCTTTGTCTTTGACTTTTGATAATTTGATCATGATGTGCCTAGGTGGGGATCTCTGATTCTATCCTGCTTGGAGTTTGTAGAACTTACTGGGTATGTAGATTCATGTCTTTCCTCCGAGTTTGGAGGTTTTCAGGCATCATTTCTTTAAAGATTTCCTGCCCCTTTCTCTCTCTCCTCTGCCTCTGCCACTGTCATTATGTGTACATTGATAAGCTTGCTGATGCATATAAGTCCCATAGGATTTGCTCATTATTCTTCATTCTTTGCTTTTTCTGCTCCTCTTTTCCTTTCCAGAGACTGGATATTTCAACTAACCTTTTAAACTTTGCTGATTCTTTTTCTCCTGTTCAAATTTGCTGTTGGACATCTTTTATTAAATTTTCATTTCACTTACAGTGATTTTCAGCTGAAGAACTTTTTTTTTTTTCCTTGCGTTACGTGGACCTCTCACTGTTGTGGCCTCTCCCGTTGCGGAGCACAGGCTCTGGACGCGCATGCCCAACGGCCATGGCTCACGGGCAACGCCGCTCCGTGGCATGTGGGATCTTCCCAGTCCGGGGCACGAACCCGTGCCCCCTGCATCGGCAGGCGGACTCTCAACCACTGCGCCACCAGGGAAGCCCCTGAAGAACTTTTTTTTGTCCCTATTTATAATTTCTATCTCTTTGGGATACATCTTTCTCATTGTTTCCTAGTTCTTTGATCACTGTTTCCTTTTGCTCATTGAGTTTATTGAAGACAGCTGACTAAAAGTGTATTTTTCTAGTAACCCAAATACTGTGCTTCACCTCTGACAGTTTATAGTAATTAAGTTTTTCCATGTGAACAGGATACACATTCCTCCCATCCCCTCCAACTATATGGAAGTATAATTTACAAATAAAATTTGTATATTGAAGGGGAACAATGTGATGCTTGATGTACGTACACATTGTTAAATGATTACCACAGTCAAACTAATTTATGCATTTATAACCTCACATAGCTAAAGGTTTTTTGGGGTGGTGCGTGGGATAAAACTAAGATCTACTCTCTCAGCAAGTCTCCAGCATACCATACAATATCTTAAATTAAATCTGCATGCTGTGCATTAGATCCCTAGAATGTATTCATCTTATAACTGATCATTTGTACCCTTTGATGAACCACCCCACAAATAACAAACCTGGAGGCATCATGGTTCCTGATTTCATTATATGACAAAGGTATAGTAATGAAAACAGTATGGTAGTGGCATAAGAACAGATATATATATATATATAGACCAACGGATCAAAATATAGAGCCCAGAAATAAACCCACACATATATGTTCAACTATTTGACAAGAACTCCAAGAACACACAATGAGGACAGGATAGTCTCTTCAATAAATGCTGCTGGGAACACTGCATATCCACGTGCAAAGATACTATACTGGAGCCTTATCTTACACCATACCTCAAAATGAACTCAAAATGGATTAAAGACTTAAACATAAGGCCTGAATCTGTGAAACTCCTAGAGGAAGACACAGGGGTAAGCTCCTTGACATAGGTTATGGCTTTGATATTTTTTTGAAATGACACCAAAACAAAGGCAACAAAATCAAAAATAAACAAGTGGACTACATCAAACTCAAAAGCTTCTGCACAGCAAAGGAAACAATCAACAAAATGAAAAGGCAACTGACCTATGAAGCAGAAGAAAATATTTGCAAATCATGTTATCTGTTGAAGGGATAATATGCAAAATATAAAAGGAATTCAATCAACTCAAGAGCAAAAGAAAAAAAAAACAAAAAAAACATCAACCAATAATTAATAAAAGGGCACACGGTTCGAATAAACATTTTCCCAAAGAAGACATACAACTGGCAAATAGGTATATGAAGAGGTGTTCAACATCACTAACCATCAGGGAAATGCAAATCAAAGCTGCAATTAAGACATCACACATATTAGGATGGCTATTATGAAAAGGACAAGAGACAGCATGTGTTGGCAAGAGTGTGGTAAAAAGGGAACCCTCGTGCCCTGTTGGTGGGAAAGTAAAATGGTGCAGCCACTGTGGACAACTGCATGGAGGTTCCTCAAAAGACTGAAAGTAGAACTATCAGATCAGCCAGCAATCCCACTCCTGAAAACAGATCCAAAGGAGGTGATTCCTGCTCTGCTCCCTTATGCTCATTGCAGCATTATTCACAAGAGCCAAGCAATGGAGACAAGCTAAGTGTTCTGGGCAGATGAAAGGATAAAGAACATATCACAATTATATAAAAGACATATCAAAGAATTCTTCTTAAAAATTCATCAGAGGGCTTCCCTGTGGCACAGTGATTAAGAATCCACCTGCCAACGCAGTGAACATGGGTTCAAGCCCTGGTCCGTGAAGATCCCACACGCTGTGGAGCAACTTAGCCTGTGAGCCACGACTACTGAGCCTGTGCTCTAGAGCCTGTGAGCTGCAACTTCTGAGCCCGCGTGCTACAACTACTGATGCCCGCAAGTCTAGAGGCCGTGCTGCACAAGAGAAGCCACCGTAATGAGAAGCCCGCGCACCACAACGAAGAGTAGTCCCCGCTCGCCGCACCTAGAGAAAGCCCATGCGCAGCAACGAAGACCTGACACAGCCAAAAATAATAAATAAATAAAAACAAAATAAATAAAGTAATAAAAGTTCATTTGCAAGACTATTCTTGTCTTTGGGGGTGATACAGAGAGGAACAGGAACAGAGACAAGACATGGTAGATTCTCCTTCCTTCAGACGTCTTGTCTCTCTCAGGAAATCTCTACAGGCACAGCTTAATAGTGAGCCAGCCGGAAAGGCAAAATAGGGTTGACAGAGACCCAGAAACTTAGAACAGGTTATAGAATTTTGAGCTCAGATATTAAACAAATTTTACTTACCCTGCATCTACTTCCTCTTATATATCCTGACAAAGAATGCAAACAGAAGTGACTATAACATCAGTAACACCCACTTCCAAAAACACAAAACACAAAAACACAAAAACAAAATTTAAGACCTTTGTTAGGGAGTGTACTCATGTTTAGATAGTAAATAGGGAACCACTGACAGATTTTAATGAAATTTACATATATCATTAATTTTGATGTAGAAAATTTCATGTACATAATGACTTCTCTTCTTTCTCCCATGGCCACCTAGGAAACTCAGAGATTAGGAAAAATGCTTCCTTCCCCATATGTTGGTTTAATATCCTAGCCTCAGATATACTCAACACCTCTGCCTGCGCCCCTGATGGAACACCACTCTCAGGTGAGGCAGTGTTTCTACCTGAAGGATTTCAAAATACCCTTAAGATTTGGGAGGAATTGGGAGGTCTAAAGGTAAAATCTGTGCAAACACTATGTAGAAGCAAAAACCTTGTATGACTCAGAAACGTATCTGGAGGGTTGAGTGGGTGTGTGTGAGTGTATGGGTAAAGATTATTTCGGCTGAACTTTAGGCAAACTGTAAACATAAACTCTACACAGAAACACTTTCCAATCCCCTGTGTCTTTAAACTCATGAGATGAGCTGCCCTGCAGAGGCAGGACCTGGTGTCTTTGGGCAGCTGTGGCAGTTAAAGGGTGTGAGCTCTCAAACCAGACTGCCTGGATAAAAGTTCCAGTTCACTTACAGGCTGTGAGATCTTGGGCTCAGGATTTAATATCTCAAATCCTGTCTTCTATAATAATTCTCAATTTCTCCATCAGTAAATGAGGTGAAAAATAGTCCCAACCTCATCGGATTGCTGTACAGATTTAATGAGCTAATACTTTACAAGGGCCTACTTGATGTCGAGCTTGGCACAGAGTAAGTGCAAATTAATGTCTGGATACATCACAAAATGAACACATTCCATGCTCACTGCTGTAGCTGCACAGATCATCTTTTAATCCTTCAAATATGCTATGTTCTCTTTCTTCTAATGGATCTTTGCCCATCTTCATTCCTCTAACTAGACCTTATGCATAGCTTTGGCCAAAACTGACTTTCTAAGCCCTAATCATCCTTAACGTCCCAACTCAGGCTTTTTTTTTTTTTTTACAAGAAGCCTCTTCTCTGTTAAGACGGGGTTGCACATTTCTTCCTTTATTATTTTTAAACTAAAGTGAAAATAAAATAACATAAAATTAATGATTTTAGTCACTTTAAAATGGACAAATCAAATAAAAAGTTCTAAAAATAAAATGTACAAATCAGTTCTTTTAGTACATTCACGATGCTGTGCAACCATCACCCCTATCTAGTTGCAGAGCATCTTCATCAACTCAAAAAGAAACCCTATACCCAGGAAGCGGTCATACCCCATTCCCTCCTATCCTCAAACACTGGCAACCACTAATCTCCTTTCTGCCACTATGGATTTGCCTAATCTGGACATTTCATAGAAATGGAATCATGCCATATGTGGCATTGTGTGTGTGTGTGTGTGTGTGTGTGTGTGTGTGTGTGATATTTTGTAATTTTTGTTCATGGTAGTTGTTATCTTTTTTTCATTATGAACTTTTTCTCATTCTAAGAAAAGATTCACTTCATGCATGATTGTGTATAATGATAGAAGAGAATCTTCCATATTGTATGAGTTTCTTGCCTGTTTGTACTTGCCTGTTTGGAACCCGTTTTGGACTCTCCCTGTAAACGACCTAGACTCCTTGGGTATAATGCCTGTAGCAGTCCAAGAACATACACAAAGATTGTATGCCCTGACCAAAGGATTTTTATCCCAGGAATATAATGTTGATTTGGATTTGTATCCCAGGAATATAATGTTGATTTAACATTAAGAAATCACAGTGTAGGGACTTCCCTGGTGGAGCAGTGGTTAAGAATCCACCCAAAAACGAAGGGGACACAGGTTCGAGCCCTGGTCTGGGAAGATCCCACATGCCACGGAGCAACTAAGCCCATGTGCCACAAATACTGAGCCTGCGCTCTAGAGCCCATGTGCCACAACTACTGAAGCCTGCGTGCCTAGAGCCCATGCTTCGCAACAAGAGAGGCCACCACAATGAGAAGACCGCACACTGCAACGAAGAGTAGCCTGCAGTCACTGCAACTAGAGAAAGCCCGCATGCAGCAACGAAGACGCAACAGCAGCAAAAAATAAAGAAAGAAAGAAAGAAAAGAAAAGAAATCACAGTGTACGGACTTCCCTGCTGGAGAAGTGGTTAACAATCCACCCGCCAATGCAGGGTACACGGGTCCAAGCCCTGGTCCGGGAAGATCCCACATACCCCGGAGCAACTAAGCCTGTGTGTCACAACTACTGAGCCTGCGCTCTAGAGTCCTTGAGCCACAAATACTGAGCCAACGTGCCACAACTACTGAAGCCAGCACGCCTAGAGCCTGTGCTCCGCAACAAGAGAAGCCACTGCAAGGAGAAGCCCGCGTACTGCAATGAAGAATAGCCCCCGCTCAGCGCAACTAGAGAAAGCCCACGCACAGCAATGAAGACCCAACGCAGAGAAAAATAAAAATAAATAAATTTATATTAAGAAAAGTAATCAAAGTGTAATACATCTAACAGAATACCAGAAAAATCCTCATGATCATCTTAAGAGACATTTATAAAGCCTTTAGCATAATTCAAGAAACTTCCATGATAAAAGCTCTCAAAAAAACTAGGATTAGAAGACATCTTCTTCAATGCTCAACATCACTAATTATTAGAGAAATGCAGATCAAAACTATAATGAGGTATCACCTCACACCGGTCAGAATGGCCATCATCAAAAAGTTTACAAACAGGGACTTCCCTTGGTTGTCCAATGGTTTAGACTCCACACTCCCAATGCAGGGAGCCCAGGTTCAAACCCTCATCGAGGAACTAGATCCCACATGCCACAACTAAAGGACCCCGCATGCCACAAGTAAGAGCCCACATGCCATAACTAAAAGATCCCACATGTCACAACCAAAGAGCCCACATGCCACGACTAAAGATCCTGCATGCAACAACTAAAAGATCCCACGTGCAATGAAGATCCTGCATGGGGCAACAAAGATCCCACGTGCCCCAACTAAGAACCAGCACAGCCAAATAAATAAAAAAAATAAAATAAAATTTAAAAAAACGTTTACGAACACTAAATGCTGGAGAAAGTGTGGAGCAAAAGGAACCCTTCTACACTGTTGGTGGGAAATTAAATTGGTGCAGCCACTATGGAAAACAGTGTGGAGGTTCCTTCAAAACCTAAAACTAGAGTTGCCATATGATCCAGCAATTCCACTCCTGGGCATATATCCAGAGAAAACTCTAATTCAAAAAGATAAATGCACTCCAATGTTCACAGCAGCACTATTTACGACAGCCAAGACACGGAAGAAACCTAAATGTCTATCGACAGGTGAATGGATAAAGAAAACGTGGTACATATATACAATGGAATACCACTCAGCCATAAAGAATAATGAAATAATGCCATTTGCAGCAACATCGTTGGACCTAGAGATTATTATACTAAGTGAAGTATGTCAGACAGAGAAAGACAAGTATCATGTGATATCACTTACATGTGGAATCTAATACAAAATGATACAAATGAACTTATTGATATTTACAAAACAGAAACAGACTCACAGACATAGAAAACAAACTTATGGTTACCAAAGGGGAAAGGGGGTGGGGAAGGGATAAATTAGGAGTTTGGGATTTGCAGATATAAACTACTATACATAGAATATGTAAACAACAAGGTCCTACTGCATAGCACAGGAAGCTATATTCAATATCCTGTTGTTAACCATAATGGAAAAGAATATGCAAAAGAATGTGTGTCTTTGTGTATATATATATATATATGTATATATGTATATATATATTTATATATATAACTGAATCCCTTTGCTGTACACCAGAAACTAACATAACATTGTAAATCAACTGCACTTCAATAAAAATATATTAAAAAATGAAACGCAGCTATGAAGCCACAAAAAAGGTACAAACTCTTAGTTATAAAATAAATGTCATGGGGATGTAATGTACAGCGTGATGACTACAGTTAATACTACTATATTGTATATTTGGAAGTTGCTAAGACAAAACCCTCTTAGGTTTGCTCTTAATAAGAGATGATAATAGGTTTTTCCTTACCTTCTAAGTAATCTCCATAGAAAGCAGAGATTCTGTGTCTTATCAGAATAATTTCCTGTGCTTCTTGTTGATTTATCATGTCCTTTATTTGTAAGATAAATGAGTCTTCTTACTTCTAAAAGAGAGAAGGCTCTTTTTAATCACATTACTTCCAATATTTACTTTTGAAATCTTATATTAGTACTCTGGTTAAATAGGTGGCCAAATAGTTTCTTAGTGACCCATGATTCTATTTAGCCAAGTGTACAAATCTTTTGCCATTTCTAACAACTAGTGATATTTGGTCTTTCCAAATTCAAATCCTAAATGAAATCTGCTTGATCTCATACTGACACTGATATTTCCCAGAGGGCCTGCGGAAAATCCAGAGTTTGTTCTTTCACCTTGTAAATGAGAGATGTTACAATAAGTAGGTTTATTTGATAAGTTGAGTTGCACAGGAAGCACTGCCAAATATGAAGAGATGCTTAACCTTCTCTAGTTTATATTTCTATGTGTAAAATGTTATTAATACAAATACTTCAGAAATTGTATTAATTCCTATAAATGTCAGTGCCCTTGCTGTCCATGACGTATCTTGGCGCTGCTTTGCCTTAGAATCAGACAACATCAGCATAATGTTATCAGCTGTCATGCCAGTTAGTGTCTTAAAATGTTGTATGCCACAGAAACAACCAAATGTCCTTGGCAATTGCATCATTTTTATAATGAACTTTCATCACGTCTTTTACCATGGCCATTTTCACTCTTTTGTCATCCACACTTGTTTTAGTTTGATGCCTCCCTGAAAGCTCTTGCAATCAGCTACAGGCCACAGTAATTATCTTCAACAAAATGGGACTATCTTGGAGTCCCACAGAAAGGACTATGCCAGGTACTCTTGAGGCACAGAACTCCTAATGGCATTGCTTAAATAACTTTGAGACCGTACCACCGGCCTGAGTCAGGATTTCCAGAATTCTCCTGGAGAAGCTGATAAGTTCATGAGATGGCTAACCCAAGATCAAGCAGAACAAGAATTACATAGGGCTGAATGAATTGATCAAGGACGATTATGGCTTTTGCTTGGACTACTGCTGATGCTTTAATGTTCTGTTTTCTGGATATAAAGAACTGCCTACTTTTCTAACTTCAGCTATCTACAATTCATAACAGTTTAGTAGATCGTACTTCTGTAAGCAGAAATGAAGTATTTATCTTTTTTTGCCTGCCTGATCACTCTAGAATTTGAATATTCTTACTAAGTATTCTTATTTTCACAGTAATACAATGAACTGCTTAGGTTCCATAAGAATCCTTCCTCCTGGGAACAGAACATAATTGATTTGACTATATGACCAAAGCTCTGAGTGGACTGTCATGTTTTGAAAGAATACAGTGTTTTTAAAAATAGTGATGGATTGATTGACTTGGCTGCACCAGGTCTTAGTTGCGGCACGAGGGATCTTCGTTGTGGCATGCGGGAACTTCAGCTGTGGCATGTGGGGTCTTTTAGTCGCAGCATGTGGGATCCTTAGTTGTGGCATGCAAACTCGTAGTTGTGGCATATGGGATCTAGTTCCCTGACCAGGGATCAAACCCGGGCCCCCTGCATTCAGAGCACAGAGCCTTAGCCACTGGACCACCAGGGAAGTCCCAGACTATCATAGCTGAGAACAATATATATAATCAGATATGACCAGATAGTCTTAAGGAACTAAAGGTGATTTTATGGATCCAATGCTTATGAAGTCTTCTTGGGAAAATGGGCCTGGCACCTGGATTACAGCTTTCTCAGCCTTACAGGTGAGCGGGAGAGGCCACCTCCTGGCAGGCCTAGGAAACTTAGGATATTTTGGGGGCCTTCAAGAAGAGATTAATTTACCCAGATCTATAGGTACTGCAGGGGAATTGTGGTGGTGAGATTTGGGCTTGGTTTCCTAGCTTTGAGAGGCTTTTAAAAGTCCAGTCGGAGTGAGACTCCTTATGAAAAGTTCCAGCAGAGTAAACTAAAAATGGCCTATGTGGTCAATTATCATCCTTGCTGCAATTGTGCAAATAAGCAAGCCAAATCTAATAAGACCAGACACTCTATAAGCAAGAATAATCTTACTTTGATTATCTTTGATCAAAAGGGAGGTGACGGGGCTTCCCTGGTGGTGCAGTGATTGAGAGTCTGCCTGCCGATGCAGGGGATACGGGTTCGTGCCCCGGTCCAGGAGGAACCCACATGCCGCGGAGCAGCCCGGAGCCTGTGCTCCACAATGGCAGAGGCCACAACAGTGAGAGGCCTGCGTACCGCAAGAAAAAAAAAAAAAAAAGGAAGTGACGGTTGAGTGAAATTTTATATTTCAATACAAAACACACCCTTGTGAGGGATGAGATTCTGGTCCCGTTCATTATCTTTCAGCTAATTTGCACTTCTTTGTAAACTACGTGTTTGTGTTACCTACATGTAAATTGGACTAGCTCCTGCTATCTCACACATTTTGTCAGTCCTTACCAAATTCTCAATTCTTCCAATTTCCTTCAACATCTGGCTGCAACTCTTCAAACTAATGTTTCCAATTTTTCTCCAACCCTCCTGATTTGACATCGCAGAGAACTCAAAGCTGACCACCCAGATTCTTACTGGATCCTTAGGTTTTCTTCTAACTGGCTTTGTTTCACAGGATCTAAAGAAGCCCTGTGAGCTGAAGTTGGACAACTTGATGTAAACTTCAAAGGACTCTTCCCTGCAGCAGATCATGTATGATCCTCATGCCTGGAACTGCTGCCGTGTGGGCCACTCGGGAAATTCACTTTATCTTCCATGCTCTGCTCCACGAAATAATCGTGACTGTGGATGATCTTACCCAAACCTAACTGATGTCTAGGCCATCAGAAAACATCCACTGTAAACTAGGAAATCCATCAGATTGCCACTGCCATCCTCACTCCACCATCTAAACATGCGTCAAGCCCAGCATCTTCAATGGGCTGTCCTTCTGGACTCAGAAGCTGGCTTCAAATAGTCCACTACAAACATTAATCTTTCTTTTCCTTTTCTTAGAAACCCTCCTCATTAAATGCCTCATTCCTGGCATGATCCAGCAAATATCCTCTACTACCAAACATCAGCAGATGGCTCAGTTGTTCCTTAATGAACAAAAGGTGACTGAATGAGAAATGGACTTATATTGTTCACAGGAAAAAAGAATGCCTCTTGTTGCCTTGCACAAGAAGGGGAACTCAAAGTAACTCCCTTCTTAACCAAACTTGAGGCCATTCTGAGTCCTCTTCTTCACTAGGCCTCAAGCTTGATCCTATCTTTGGCCTACCAAGCCCAGTTTTAGCAAAAATCCTCCTAGGCCAGTTTAGCAAGAATCCCCCCCTCCTTCGTATCTAAGTTCTTCATCCCTCCTCTTGAGGTCTAATCAAGTTCCACCCCCCAGCCTCCCTTCATCCTTGTGTTAGTCAGGGTTCTCCATAGAAACAGGACCAGTAAGAAACAGATAGGCATATAGATAGCTTATCTATCTATATCTACAGATCAATATCAATGGTAGGTATATATATCTAGATAGCTATGTCAGATATCTAATATCTGTATATTTATAGATGTATCTTTATATTAATGCTATTTCTCTGTTATATAGAGATATAGATGTTGATATAGATATAGATATAGATGAGGAGATTTATTATAGTAATTGGCTCATGAGATTATGGAGGCTGAGAAGTCCTACAATCTGCTGTCTGTAAGCTGGGAAACCAAGAAAGCCAGTGGTATAAACCACTCTAAGTCTGAAGGCCTGACAAGAAAATCCCAGATCAAGATTGAAGGCCCAAGAATCAGGGGACTGATGCTGCAAATCCTGGTCCAAGTCCAAAGGTCCCAGACTAGGAGTAGTGATGTCTAAGAGCAGAATAATATGGATGTCCCAGCTCAAGCATAGAGAAAACTCATCCTTCCACTGCCTTTTTGTTCTATTCAGGCCCTCAAGAGATTGTGATAATGCCCACTTGCATTGATGAAGGCAATTTTCTTTACTAAGTCTGCCAGTTCACATGCTAATCTCTTCCGGAATCCTGCTCACAGACACACCAAGAAATGTTTCACCAACAATCTGGGCATCTTTTACTCAAATCAAATAGACACCTAAAATTAACCAACACAATACCTAAGTTCCCCTCAGTAATCTGCCATTCACTAACTCCCTCACCCTCCCTGTTGGCCATAAACTGTCATCTGTCTGTCTTGTATGTGGAGTTGAGTTTATTTTCCCTATGGCAATAGTCCCTGGCCCCTATTACAATGGTCCTGAAAAAAGCCTTCCATGCCTTAAACTCCATATGGCATACTTTTTTATTGACAATATTGATGTTACTATGTTCCTGTGAGTGAGAGAATGTGTCCGGATCATTGCTGAGCTAGGTAATGTGTCTGCATATTCATGTGAGAGAATGTGAGAATGTGAGTCCATATGAGCGAATTTCTTCTGTGAGCTTATGTTGGAGCTATACGGTGGATGTGAGCATATCTGTGTGTACATCTGTACGTAAGCATGTTCCTGATTTCAAGAATGTGCATGTGCAAGTGGAAGTGTGAGTGACAGCATCGGGAAGCATCTGAGTGTTTATACTCGGGTCCCCATGTGAGTAAACTTATGAGTATGGTCATGAAATTAACTGAATATATCAGCATGTTTATGTGAAGCCGTGAAAGTATAAGTGGATGCATGTGAATGTACGTGTTTTTAAATTTCAATTTGTAGGCAAATCTGAGCGTGTTTAGGGAGTGTGCAAACATGTGACTGTGTGTAAGCATATCTCTGTGTGACATTGTAAGTGTGAACATGTTCATGGGTGAGAGTGTTTTCGTAAGTGCAAATTTGTGTTTAAAATTAATATTTAAGTGTGTTCACTTGTACGAATGAATTTGTAAGCACGTGAAGGCAGATTAGCATAATTCTGAGTCGTTGGGGGTAAATGTGTTTTTTGTGTGTTCTTGTTTATGTGTGAATATATTTGAAAAAGGGAGCATGTATATGGGAATGCATGTAATGGTTTTTTAAGTGAATGAATGAAATCATGAGCTTCTTGCTGATTGTGAGCGTGTTCCTATGCAACTCAATATGTAAGCATGTTACTGTTGGTGACAAGGATATTTTATATGGGTAAGGGAATGGGTGTGTGCATGTGTAAATGAAATGAGTGTACCTGGAGTGTGAGTGAACTTGTAACCATGCTTATGTTTTAAGTGCATGATTGATGATGATAATCTGAATGAGGTGGGGCTACTGTGTGTGTGTGAACTGTGAGCCACCAAGTGTGAATGTATGTTAGTATGTGTGAGTACCTTTGCCAGTATATGTGTTTGAGTGAGTTATCTGTAAGCATGATACTGTGAGTGAACAAATGAGCATGTACGTGAGCTTGTGCATTTGTGAGAGTAAATATGCGGCCTTGTAATCTCAAAGTGTGCTAGTATTTCAGTCTCTGAGGACTGCTGTAAATGTATGTTCAAGCGCACCCTTGAATTTGCAGCCATATGCATGGGGGTTAGCATGTTTGTATGAGTAAGTGAACGTGTATCAGGTTCACTGTGGTGAGCTACTTCACAGGTGAGTATATTTGTGTAAGTGAAACCTGAATAAACATGAGTGGAAGTGCATGTGAGTGTATTTGCTTCTTTGAGTGGATATTCTGAGCTTCATGGAGGATGTGAGCGTGTTTGTATGTGAATACCTATGTGAACATGTTCCTGATTTTAAGGGTGAAAATGTGCATGTGTAAGTGAATGTGTGAGTGGGAGCTCCTGAATGTATGCATTTGTGTCCCTGTGTGAATGAATCTCTTGGCATGGTCATGTGATTGAGTGTTTGAGCACGTTCGTGTGAAGGAGTGAATGTCAGTATGTACGTGTGAATGTATGTGTGTCTGTGAGTGGGAGTGAATTGGTGGGCAAGTTTGAGAATGTCTGAGTGTTTAAGTGTTTTGTCAGTGAGTGAATGTGTAAGTGTATGTATGTGAGCCCATCTGTCTGTGACAGTGTGTAGGTGAGCCTGTGCGTGGGTGAGAGTGATCTCTTGGATCTACAATGGCATGCTTAAAGTGAACACTTTTGTATGCTCATCTGTATAAATGAACTTGTAAGCCTGCGAATCATGTTAGCATATTCACGTATAGTGGATGAGCAAGTATGTTTTCTTGTGACCTTGTTAATATGTGACTACAGTAGTTGCAGACTATTCACGGGGGACTCATTCCAGCACCCACCAAGGATACCAAAATCTGAGAGTGTCCAAGTCCCATAGTCAGCCCTCTCTATCCCCGTAGTCTGCATTCGTGGACTCAACCGACTGTGGATCCTAAACATAGCACGTGATATGCAGCTGGTTAAATCTGTGAAAGCAAAACCCATTGATACAGAGGGCTAGCCGTATATTTATTGAAAAAAATCTGCATATAAGTGGACCCACACAGGTGACACTCTTGTTGTTCAAGGGTCAGCTGTATATTCGAATGAGGTCATTCATGCCCATACGTGTGAGTCAATGTAAGGGTTTTTATATAAATGAGTGAATTTGTGAGCTTCTAAGTCAGTGTCAGCATGTTTGTGTGCAATTATATTTCTGACTATGTTAATGTTTATGACCAAAAAGGTGCATGAGTAAATGAATGCGTAGGTTTGTGCATATACACACAATGAGCATGTCTGGAATGTGAGCGAATTTGTAATCACTCTTGTGTGTATAAGTGAATGTGTGCATTTGCTCACAAGTGTGATGTGGGAAATTTGGGGTAGGTATATGAATGCCTGAGTGTCTGAAGGGGAATATATGTGCATATGTGTATATGTGTAAGTAAATTGGTCACTACACGTGTTTGAATAGTGAAATTTAAGCATGTTAATATTAGTGAATGAATGTTTGAAAGTATGCGTATATCTGAGTTCGTCCACTCACAACACTGAATATATGAACATGTAGATCTGAGACAATATTTGTGTTGATGTACATGTTCGTGAATGTTCAAGTGCATCTTTTTTTTTTTTTTTTGCGGTACGCGGGCCTCTCACTCTTGTGGCCTCTCCCACTGCGTAGCACAGGCTCTGGACAGGCAGGCTCAGTGGCCATGGCTCAGGGGCCCAGCCTCTCCGCGCCATGTGGGATGTTCCCGGACCGGGGCACGAACCCGTGTCCCCTGCATCGGCAGGCGAACTCTCAACCACTGCACCACCAGGGAAGCCCTCAAGTGCATCTTTTAATTTGTGACCATGTGTATGGATGTTAGCACGTTAGGGAATAAGTATCAGATTCACTGTTTTCAGCTAGTTAAGATAGTGTGACCATTCGTGTAAATTATGGGTGTGTACATGGAAGGACATGTGAGTGTATTTTCTTCTGTGAGCAAATGTTTGAGCTCCAAGGTGGATGTGAGTATGTTTGTGTTCGTGCATCCGTGTGAGCATATTCTGGAGGTTAAGACTCTGAATGACATGTGTAAGTGAAGGTGTGAGTGGGAGCATCTGACTGTATATATTCGTATCCCAGGTCGAGAGAATGTGTGAGCATGGTCGTTTGATTGAATGCACGTTGGAGCATGTTTGTGTGAAAGAGTGAATGTGTCAGCGTGTGAGTGTAAATGCATATGTGTTTTAGAATGTGAGTCAGTTTTGAGTTTGAGTTTGTGAATATTTGGTGTGCTTTCTGAGTGAATGTGTACCTCTATGTAAGTCAGGATATCTGTGTGCAACAGGCTATGTGTGAGACGGTTTAGGGGCAAGAGTAATTTCCTGGCTGTAAATTTGCACACTTACAATGAACATGTATGTGTGCTCATCTGTATAAACAAATTTATAAGCATGTGAATGCAGGTTAGTATAATGCTGAGTTCTCAGTCAGTGAGTTTGTTTTTCAAGTGATCTCATAAATGAGTGAATATATTTGAATAAAGTAATTTGTGAGCATGTGAGTGAGTGAATGCAACTATTCTTAAGTAGTGTAATTGAGTGAATTTGTGAGCTTGGTGTGACCATATCTGTGTGCAAGTGAATATATGAGCTTGTTACTCTTAGTGACAATAATAATGTGCATGCGTGAATGGGTGTTTATAACTGCAATGAGCATATCTGCAAGTGAGTTAATTTGTAATCACTTTCATGAGTGAATGAATACGTAGTTCAGCTCATGAAAGTGAGTGAGGTGTGGGATACTTTTTGTGAGTGTGTGAAAGTATGAACATTTGGGCGTGAATGTACGTTAGTTACCATGTGTATGGATGTGGGTAAGTTGTCACTATATGCATTTGCATAGTGAATGCAAGTGGTAATGTGAGTGAATGTGTAACCACGTGCTCCTATGCGAGCATTTATCTTCTTTAGAGTGAACATGTGAACCTGTACATCTGTGTATGCTGACATGTTTGTGTGTTCAACTGTATGTTTAAATTTGTGACCATGTGTACAGCGGTCATCATGTTTCTCTGAGTTAGTGAATATGCATAGATTATTACTGTGAGTTGAATCGTTCAGTGTATTTCTGCGAGTGAAATACGAACATGAGTGTAAGTGCATGTGAGTGTATATTCTTCTGTGAGTGACTACTGGACCTTCACCTAGAAGTGAGCACACTTATGTGTAAGTGTCCATGGGAGCATGTTCCTGATTTTCACAATATTAATGTGCATGTATAAGTGAATGTGTTAGTGGGAGCATCTTAGTATATATGTTTGAGTCCCCATGTGAATGAATTTGTGGGTACGCTCATGTGATTGAGTGACCGTTTGAGTAGGTTTGTGCGAAGGAGTGAATGTGTCGGTATGCATGAATGTTTCTATGTCTTTGAATGTGAGCAACATTGTGGTCATATTTGAATGAGTGTTTGAGTATGTTTTGTGAGTGACTGTGTGAACATGTTTATGTACGCAAGCATGTCTTCTATGACGGTTTAAGTGTGAGCCTGCTCATGGGTGATTGTGTTCTTAAGTGTAAATTTGTGTTTACAAAGTGAATATTTGTGTTCCCATCTCTACGCGTCCATTTGTTAGCATGTGCAATCCTATTAGCATATTGGCGGGTATGAGCAGGTGGTTTTCATGTGATCCTGATAACGTACAACTATATTTGAATAACCTACTCTGAGAGCATGTGTGAGTGAATGTGATTTTATGTAACTGAGCGAATGGGTGAGATTCTTAGTGTATGTTCTTGAGCAAGTGAGTGTGTAAGCATGCTGTGTTTGTGACAATGATAATTTGCATGGAAAAGTGAGTGTGTGAGTGTGTGCATATACATGCAATGAATGTGTCTAGAATGTGAGGGAATTTGTAATCACTTTCGTGTGTATAAGTGAGTATGTGATTATGCTTATGAGAGTGTGGTACGAACTACTTTGTGGGAATGTTTGAGGATCTGAGTGTGCATATGTTAGTATGGGTATGTGTGTGAGCCAGTTTGTATGTGCATTTGAGTGAGTGAACTATAAGCATGTTAACAGGACTGAGGGAATGTTTGAGCGTGTGAACATATGTAAGCATGTACACTCGTGAGAATGAATGTGTAAACTTATACATGTGACAGTGTGTCAGGAAGGCATTTGAAAGTTGACATATGTGTGTTTTAAAGTGTATGTTTCATACTGGATGTGAGCATGTTTTTGTGTGAGGGTTCTTACAAGCATGATCCTGATCTTCTCAATGTTAATCTGCATGTGTAAGTGAATGTCTCAGTGGCAGCCTCTGTGTGAATGAATGTGGGCATGGTCATGTGGCTGAGTGAATGTCACCACGTTGTGTGACTGAATGTCTCAGTCTGCGTGTGTGAATGCATGTCTTTGAATATGAGTGACTTTGTGGGCATATTTCAATGCGTGAATGCTTAAACTTTTTGCTGAGTGATGAATGTGTGAGTGTGTGTATATACGTATGTCTCTGTGTAAGTGTATGTGTGAGCCTGCTCATGCTCCTCCATTGTGAGCAAGCATTTTTCAAGTGATGTTTCGTTGCACTCATTGTATGTATGGATGGTGAGCATGTACAGACACGTTAGCATATTTCTGTGTAGTGACTATATGGTGGGTTTCTTTTTTATCTTGTTTATGTGGGAGTACATCTGAGTAAGGTCATGTGTGAAAGTGTGTTGTAAGGGAAAGTGTTTTACGTGTTGTAAGATTTTGTGAGATTCTTGGTGACTGTAAGAAGATTTCTGTGCAAGTGAATGTGTAAGCATGTTTCCGTTTGGGACAATGAGAATTTGCATAAAATTGAAAGTGAATGTGTGATTGTGGAACTCTAAACCTAATTTGTATGGGGTATGAATGAATTTTTTATCATGTTCATCTGTGTGAATGTGTGGTAATATTTCTGTGACTCACTGAGCTGTCGGCATGATTGTGTGAGTGAAGGGAAGTGTGTGTGTGAGTGCAAATGTATGCATGTTTACATATGTGAGGAACTCGTCAGGATGTTCACAGCAAGAAGTGAACTATAATCATCTTAATGTTGGTCAGTCAGTGTGTGATCCTGTGCGTATATGTGAGGATGCACATTTTTGAAAGTGATTATGTGAATGTGTACGTGTCTTGGAGTATGCTCACGGAAGAATATTTGAGTGGTCAAGGAAAGGTTTCTTGGTGTTCATGTGTATGCGTTACCTTGTGACCGTATGCTTGGATGAAAGCATGTTCACGGGCATGTATGATTGTATTTTATGCTCATATTCATGCTTGTATACTGTGTGGGTGAAATGTGAGTGCATGACTTGAGTTCATGTGAGCGTATGGATTAATGAATGCGTGAGCTTTGTGGTCAGCACGAGCATATTTGTGTGCAAAGGCGTACGTGAGCATGTTCCTGATAGTGAGCATGTTTATGTGGGTAGCTAAATGGGAGCCCTGGAGAGTATATTTTTGGGTATCCCTGTGAGAGAAACGGTAATCATGGTATGCGACTGAGTGAAGGTGTCAGCTCATTTTTATGGAGTGAATGTATCAGTGTGTTTGTATGAGCAGCTCTGAGTATGTACATCAGTGAAATTGTGAGCATGTTCAAGTGAGGGAGTCAATGTCTGACCACGCTCATGGAAATGAGTGAAGTTGTGAGCATACCTGAGAAAACGTGCGAGCATATGGTGCAAATGTGAATGAGAAGTATTGAGGTTTTAGTCAGTATGTTCATTTGGATGAGTCAACACTACATGTGTTAAGGCAATTGTGTGTCCATTGGTGAGCATGCACACTGTGAGCATGAATACATGAACTTTTACACGTCTTCAAGTGTGATTATATTTGAAATGTTTGAATTTATTGAAAAAGCATTTGTGTGTGCATGTGAATGTGTGAGCATGTTCATGAATGATAGCATATTCATGTAGGTGTCAGGGCTTATTGTGTTTATTTATGTGAGCTTGTTAAAGTGTGAGTACACTGTATGAGTGGAATGTGAGCATGGGAGTATGTTTGTGAGTTTATGAGAGGGAATGCTGGCGCTTCGTGACGAGTGTGATCATGTTTATGTGCAAGTGTATATATAGGTTCCTGATTGTGAGCATGTTCGGGTGCATGAAAAGTGAATGGGTGTGTTGGAAAATGAATATAGGTCTCTATGTGCATGAAACGGTCAGCATGCTCACGTGGTTGAATGACTGCTTGAGTAGGTTTATGTGCAGTGAATGTGTCAGTGTGTGTATGTGTGCATCTGAGAGTGTTTATGTATGAGGGAATTCATCAGCATGTTCTTAGGAGTTCATGTGTGAAAGCGTCTTGTTACTAGGTGAGTGTACGTTACTGGGTATATGCAAGCCTTTCCACGGCTGAGAGTGCCTTATTGTGAAGGAGTCTGTATGTTTCAGTGAATATTTTGTGTGTACTCATCTGTATGAGTGAATTGGTGAGCATCTGAGCGCATGTCAGCATTTTCTTATGTGATGATTGTGTATGTGTGTTTTTGTGTGATATGTGAATGTAAGTATACTTGTATAAGGGAATGTATGGAAGTATGTGTGTGAGTGTACTTTTTTCTGAGTTTGAGATAACTTGTGAGCTTCTTGGGAGGTGTGAGCATGTTTGTTTTGACGTGCCTACGTGAGTTAATTCCTGTTTGTGACAATATGGATAAGTGAATGTGTGATTGTTTGCATATAAATATAATGAGTATGTTGTGACAGCACTGTGGCAATGGCGACCTACAAGAATGTCCTGGGCTTCCCTGGTGGCACAGTGGTTGAGCGTCTGCCTGCCGATGCAGGGGACACGGGTTCGTGCCCCAGTTCGGGAAGATCCCACATGCGGCGGAGCGGCTGGGCCCGTGAGCCATGGCTGCTGAGCCTGCACCTCCGGAGCCTGTGCTCCGCAACGGGAGAGGCCACAACAGTGAGAGGCCCGCGAACCGAAAACAAAAAAAAGAATCCGCCTGCCGATGGAGGGGACACGGGTTAGAACCCTGGTCCGGGAAGATCCCGCATGCCACGGACCAACTAAGCCGTGCGCCACAACTACTGAGCCTGAGCTCTAGAGCCCGCGAATCACAACTACTGAGCCCACATGTGGCAACTACTGAAGCCCGGGCACCTAGAGTCCATGCCCCACAACAAGAGAAGCCACCGCAGTGAGAAACCCGTGTACCTCAACGAAGAGAAGCCCCCACTCGCGGGAACTAGAGAAAACCCGCGCGCAGCAACGAACACCCAACACAGACAAAAGTAAAAAAAAAATGTAATGGACTGAATTCTGTTCCCCCCAAATTCGTATGTTGAAGCCCTAACCCCAGTGTGACTATATTTGGAGATATGGCCTTAAGGTTAAACAAGGTCATAAGCTTGGAGCTCTAATCCAATAGGGGGGTATCCCTATAAAAAGAGGAACAGACGCCACAGAGCTCTCTCTCTCCCCACACTGAACAAAGTAAAGGCCATGTGAGGACACAGTGAGAAGCCAGCTGTCTGCCAAGGACAAAGGTCTCACCAGGGTATAAATTCTTTTAGCAAATTCTAGACTTCCAACTGGATTGAACTGTGGACCTTTGTATCAATTTAAATTGTTTCCTCCCTCTGTATTCAAGTTTTCTGATTTCTTTCTCTCTGATTCTTTTTGCTTGTTTGTTTGTCACTGGATGTACTTTGTGTGTGTGTGTGAGGGTGTGTCCTCTCTAATCTGCTCATATTTATAGATTTCTTCCTTCAGAGAGCATCAAACCAGTTTCATTAGGGATAGAAGCCACCCCTATGGCAATGGTTGCTTACTAAGTCTTAAGGACTCTGGCTTAAGTTGGGGTTAATTTCATCACCGTGTCACAAAAGTGCCATGGTTGCTTTTCCCTATCATTAGGATGATCAGGATTTTTACTGCAACAGAGGCATACGCAAAGGAGTGGCACAGCAGAAGATTGCTGGGCCCCCAAGCCAGAGGTGGGTGGACTGAAACCATTTTCTGCTATGGTGCTGCCACTTGTGTTGCATGGAATTATTATTATTATTATTTTGTCTTTTCTCTCTATACATATTCCTCAGAATATTTTAGATTTCTAGCAGGGCAAATTTACAGCTGTGGGTTTTATCTCCATTTAATCATGAGTGGTCCAGACCTTTTCGGGGCTTATGGGGACAGGTTCGGAGGCACACTGACCCACCTCTTGGGCAGCCCAGGAGAGGAGGACATCGCAGGCCATGCAGGACACGTGGGGGTTGCATTCTGGAACAGCGTGAACCAGAAGGCTCTGTGGCAGGCGGGCTTTGCAGTACTAAGGGGGTGAGGTACGCCCTGGTGCCTAAGCAAGGATGTGATTGGCTTGTTTGAATCGTTCAGCTGGCTGACAAGGAAACACTATTCAGGGGTAAGAAGCAAAAAAACCATCCGGTGCATTTAATAAGGGTTGTTGCTAGAGGACCCTACCTGGCGGAGCAGAGTGGGGAGCGGAATCTGGGATTAGGCCGTTCGAGGCCCTCCCAGTTTTACCAGCCGTCAACTCAGCACGGAATACTAACTTTAGCCCTCACCGCACCATCACCCCCTCCCCCCGCGCACACACACACAGGGGCCAGTATACCTGGCTGAGGAGAACTCAGTCCCTGGAGATGGAGGGGTGGACCCTGGAGCAGTAGCTCCCCGACCCCCGCAATTTCAGCGCTATTAGGTACCACAGCGAAACAGGGGCTGAAACAAGGGGGCTCCATCGCAGCTGCACGTGCCCAGCCCCACCACCAACTCCTCTACGGACTGGCCAGCAGGCAGCGCGCGTGGGCAGCGGTTCAAAAGCCCAGACCCACGTCTGCTCCAGCCGTCTCCTTCTAAGAGGTCGCCCACTCACCCTCTGCCCGCCCAGCTCACGGCAGCCTGGCGACCCCGCTCACCAATCAAAGAAGTCCAGAACGACGTCAGGAACATCAGGCGAGGAGAGGTCAGAAGCCAAAGTGGAATTTCCACCTGGGATTGGGGTCGTCGCCCGCCAAGGGCCGGGTCCTGATGGGGAATAGGCGCACAGCGGCCCGCCGCATGTCGGGACGCCATAGCTCCGACCGTCCGAGAACCCTGGAGACCGCTGCAGAGTGGGAGGCCGACAGACGAGGGGGGGCGCGGGATAACCAAGAGGAGCGGGGCGAGGAGGTCGTGCTTCTGCAAAGAGCCGCCTGTAAGGTGACAACATCGAGGCCAAGGGGAGCGCGGAGGGTGCGGGTCGACCAGCGGCCCTGAGCCAGGGAGCGGCAAGAAGAGCAGCAGCCCAGCAACTTCACTCCACGCAGCACCCCGACCACGAACCCAGCCGCTGCAGACAGCGCGGGGTCTGACGCAGTTCTGGCAGCCGGTAGGCGGGCCTGAGGCCCGGCGCACAACTGGCTCCGCCCACCCCTATGGCAAGCGAGCTTCGCCAATCAGGCAGGCGCCGGGAGCCTTTCAACGAGATGCATGGTCCAGCCTCCTACCGCAGCCTGTGTGCCGCCCAGCCCTCTGCTCCTTCTGGCGTCTGCAGTCATTCCCGGGTCAGCCGCAGTTCCAGCTCCCTGGCAGCTGGAGAGCTGGGCCGGAGGTCGGCGGCGTGGGGCACCCCGCCCTGCACCTCCCCTTTGCAAAAACGCAAAATGTGCTTTTCACTTGGAACAGTGTATGCCCAAGAGTTTGCTTTTTGTGGTGAAAGTAGTAATTTGACCACCCAGGCTCAATCTGCGTTTTGAAAATACTGGACACCTTTGAGGAATCAGGACCTAGTTGACTGGTGGTCACTCCCTGACCCTCGGGCCTCCAGTGAACCAGACTGCCTGTCCTCTGGAAGGCATAGAGGAGGTTCAACCTGTGCGTTTTGTGACACGGTTCTGGCCCATCATCAGGACCGAAATTGGGCTCCAGGAGCCCCCCTCCCATAGCTAAGGGATGCACAGTTGAAGTGAGGGTTCTTGGCTGACAGCATTGAAGGGGAAAAGAAGGCAACGGTCAGTGTATCGGATCTTCAAGGCAGTGAGCCCCCGGAGAGCAGGCCACTCTAATGCTCCAGCATTCTGGCTCCGCATGTGGGGGGAAAAAAAGCCTTACGTTTTTGCTAGAGGGCTTCTCTTCTTTCCGCTACCCTGAACATTGCCACACAGAGTAGAAATATCTCAGAGAAAGAGGAAATGCTTCCACTCATTCAATACCCTTCATCCTTCCCATCTCAGGTACCTTGATGAAGCAAGGTCAGAAAGAGGCTTCTTCAGAGCACATAAGCCACATGGGCAATGAACAGATAGACCTCAGTCATATTCACCAGCGCTGGACCTCGTGAGGCATGCCATGTAAAAGTGTTGAAATCAAAATGGATTTCAGGTTCACTCTTGGTCAACTAGAATATTCAAAACAAACATTCCCCCCCTTCCCCTTGCCTTCAGTATTTGGTGAAAAGAGCTGGTACTGCTTGTGCCCAGCATATTGCACAGCTTTACTTGCATGGAACTCTCTGGGGTGGCTGAGTGTTTTGTACAGCTAAAAATTTAACTGTTTACCCCACCTCGACCTCTTCTCAAGCACCCTCTTTCTTCTTTTTTTTAAAATGATTTTAGAATCACACATGTTTAAAATGTGTCTCTTAATTTCCTTCCTTCTCTTCACCAGCAGAGAATCTTCACACTTTCGTTTTCGCTCTCCTTTCCCCCTCTTTTTCCTTCTATTGCAGTAAGTGCTCTCTTCTCACTTACGGGGCAGATCCGCATAGAACTAACCCACTTACTTAGGTGGGGGATCCCTCTATGACGAACCATCACAACAGCAGTGGGTCAGTTGAGCCCAGCCCTACTGCTCTTAATCCTGCACCCCTTGTCTCTGGTCAGCCAGGCATCCTCGAACAGACAATGCTTGCTGGTTAAAAATGAAAAGGCCATTTCAGTTCAGTTTGTCTGAGCATCTGAATTGTATATGGGCGAGGAGGTGTGGGGACTGCCTAGAGAAGGAGGGTCGATGGGCCCAAGGTTACACAGTGGCAAAAAGCGAAACTAGAACTCTATTTCCAGGTTGGCCTACTTCTAGAAAAGTGTGTTTTTCTAGTGAAACTCAGCTTTGACTGCTATTTCAGGCAGCCACAGGCATGTGGGTATTGTTTTGTTTGAAAGCAGGTTATTCCTATTCCTGGAATCAAATTCTTCAATCAGTGTCTCAACTGACAGGAAAAGCAAGCCTCAAGTTTTTCTCCTAGGCATCCTTGTGACTATGGATATGGCCAAAAACTTGATGGCAAGAATGAATTTACTTCCAGAGCTTACGTCCCACACTCACATGACAAAGAGCCGAGAAGGCAGCAAGGAATATGAAAAAGCCAGTATAATTTATACTTGTTGAGTTTTTGTCTAGTTCATTTATTAGAATGTACATCAATATCCAGATTGAATGCACTTAAACCTGAATATGGGATCATGGTGTAGAGGACATAGCACTGACCTAGGAGTTAGCCCATCTGTGTTCTGACCCAGCTCTGACCCATGACTGCGAGTATTCCAGTTTGTCTAGAGTATGAGGTGGATTGGGAGGTAAGGCAAGAGGTAAAACATGTAAGAAGAAAAAGAATAGGTAGTACCTGGCCTAGTGAGGGCCGCACATTCAGTGCACAGAAAATAACTACTCAGTGAATATGTGAAGCTAAGAAAGAGAATTTTATTTTATTTTATTTTTTTACTTATAAGCAGCTAACAGTTATTTGTCACAGTCCTAGAAGCTGGTTAGTCCAAGATCAAGGTACCAGCAGCTTTGGTGTCTGGTGAAGGCCACTTCCTGGATCATGGGTGGCAACTTTTCACTATGTACTCACTGGTGGAAGGGTCAAAGTATCTCCCTGGACTCCCTTAAATAAGGCCCTAATCTCATTCATGAGGACTCCACCCTTATGACCTAGCCACCTCCCAGAGACACCACCTTCTAATACCGTTATTTTGGGGTTTAGGATTTCAACACACAGATTTGGGGAAAATGCAAACATTCTATTTAGGATACCTACCCAATTTCCACACTGCCCACAAAGTGCCATGTCTAAACCCATATAAAATCACATCATTTTCTTACTTTAAAAAGTTCAAAGTCTTCTGATTGACTGGCAGAGAACCTTTCTTCTTCAACCTTTCTCTCCATAACCTATTCCACATACTCCATTTTTCATCTGCATCTCCTCTATTTTTCTTTTATGTTTTCTTTCTGTCTTTTTTTTTTTTTTTTTTTTTTTGCAGTACGCAGGCCTCTCACTGTTGTGGCCTCTCCCACTGCAGAGCACAGGCTCCGGATGCGCAGGCTCAGCGGCCATGGCTAAGGGGCATAGCTGCTCCACGGCATGTGGGATCTTCCCGGACCGGGGCACGGACCCGAGTCCCCT
This sequence comes from Mesoplodon densirostris, assembly GCF_025265405.1. Taxonomy (NCBI): domain Eukaryota; kingdom Metazoa; phylum Chordata; class Mammalia; order Artiodactyla; family Ziphiidae; genus Mesoplodon; species Mesoplodon densirostris. Next base: position 45,203,794 of record NC_082681.1, on the reverse strand, counting down.
TCATCGGCAGGCGGACTCTCAACCACTGTGCCACCAGGGAAGCCCTCTACTTTTTTTAAAGTTAATTTTTATTGAAGTATAGTTGCTTTACAATGTTCTTTTAGTTTCTGCTTTACAGGAAAGTGAGTCAGTTTTATGTATATGTATATCCCCTCTTTTTCAGATTTCCTTTTCATTTAGGTCACCACAGAGTGTTGAATACAGTTCCCTGTGCTATATACTAGTTTCTCAGAAAGAGACATTTAGATCTCATCATCCAAACAAAGGAATTTGAATTTCATCTTACATTCAACAGTAAGCTTTTGGAGGATTTGTGCAGGAAAATGACACCATCAGGAAGAAACTTCCAGTTACTTTTTGGAGGAAGAACTAGAAGAAAGAGAGACTGGGGACAAGGAGAGAAGTTAGGAGGGTGGTGCACACCTCTGCTTCCAGTCATGGCAGGCTAAGTCATTTGCACTCACCAGCCCAATGAGGACAACTAAAAAATACTGGGTGAAATGTGAAAAAGAAATTATCTTCATTAAGCGCTAAGAAACTCTGAGGCTAAAATCTAGAAGAAAGCAAAAACCCAAATAGGAAAGCCCAGCACTCAAAGCCACTTTTGCCTGAGGGCATTAGCAAATCCAGAAGAAAGAATTGTGACACTGAGCTGTGCTTTTGGTGGCCTCATGGAAAAGAGATGAAAACTTGAAGTTCTTCTCATCCCCAGTGAGTACATCTGATAAGCCCTCCAGCCACTCTAAAATAAGTGGCTACCCCTTTGGGATAATGGTGAACCAGAAGCAACAAGCCCTGGCATGGAATTGCAGTCTAGATATCCATCACCAGAGTGATCCAGGGAACTTCAAGCCCTGAACTTGGATTAAAGTGGTCTTGGACAGGTAGTGACCGAGGCATTTAGCAGCAGCAAGTAAAAATGCTCTCCGCAGGAAGGTTCTGTCTTCCTATGCCTGAAATCAGTCTGATAAATAATTTTTCAATAATATATTGGCACATAGTCAAAGATAAGTGGACACATAAGCAAAAAACTACATTGTAAGTGACAGCTGAAATAAAAATTAGACAATGAAAACAAATTCACAAATATTTCAGATATCAGAATTATGAAACACAGACTATAATCACTATGGCCTACTATAGTTCAAAAAATTTTTAAAAAGCTTTAAAATATTTTCAGGGAACAGAAAATCCTAAAAAGTGGCATAGCCAATTTGAAAAAGAATCAAATAGGACATCTAGGAATAAACAATGTAACGATTGAGGGTTTAATGGATGAGTTTAACAGAAGGCTATACATAATCATTAGATGATGATAAATGCAATGAAGAGATATAAACCTAAGAGAGAATTACTGAATTTGAAGATAGACCAAAGAAATCATCCAAACTTTTGCCTGGAGAAATGAATTATATGAAAAAAAAGTAGGATAAGAGACACAATGAATAGAGTGAAGAAGTCTAATATACATTTAATTTAAAGCCTAGAAGGACAGAAGTGAGAAATGGGAGAGAAGATGATGGCCAGAAATTTTCCAGAGCAGATGAAATGCACCAATCCACAGATTCTAGAAGCCCAGTGAATTCTCAGCAGGATAAAAAACAGATATTCACTCCTAGACACATCATAATGAAAGTGCAGGAAATCAGAAAGAATGAAGGCTATATTAATGATCCAAGTTAGAGATAATGAATCTTGACCTTGGGCAGGAGCAAAAGAAATAAAGACAAGGGGATGGGCCTCTACACGCTTGCCTTTAGAATACCTTTTGCTCAGACTTACCATGAACGACTATTTTATAAACATTCTCCATTTCATTCTTCATTAATAAAATACATTTGCTAACAAATCTATTTGTTAGAGCAACCTGACACCTAGGAGCTGTTCAAATTTTCTTAGTCATACATGAAAGGTCGTCATCTTATAAGTATGTCATCTCATGGGCTATGAAAGGGGTGAGTATTCTCCATAGGAATTATGACGGTTAATTTTATGTGTCATCTTGATTGGGCTAAGGAAGATTTTCAAGTGCATAAATCTATTCCAGAAGCTATTAGGTCTGAAAAAGCTTCTGTGTGGATCTGCAGATCCTATTTAGGAGTGAGCTATGGAAATGAAGTCAGAGTGACCTTTCTTGTGTTCCATTTAATGCAAACATATTAAGAGAGCATCTTTACACTGAAATGCATTATTATGGCAACTTGCTTATACAGAACTTCACTTTGAATTTGTTAAAAATAAATGGAGATGCTTATTTCACCTTGAGGATTATGTGTAGACCTTAATTGACAAAATGTACTCTCTACCCCAACCCACTGATCAGAAAATGGCCACCCTCCTCCAGAGGACAAATAACAATAATTTAATCCTCACTTCAGCTCTGTAAGGTAGGTATTATTCTTCCCATTTTCCAGCCAGGAGGGGAGATGATATAGTAGATGTCAGAGGTTCGACTCTGAAGCCAGACTGCCTGGGTTGGAATTTCACCTGTGCTACCCACTAGCTGGCGCATCTTAAGCAAGTTACATAGCTTTTCTGTGCCTCAGTTTCATCATCTCAAGAGTAAGATAAAAATAGGACTTCTTTAGAGGCTGCAATGAGTTAATTCATGGAAAGCACCTAAATTATTATGGCCAATCATACAATCAGTGCTCCAAAAATGGAAAATCTTCTTCTTCTACACTTACGTGGCCATTTGTCTCTGGCCGCTCAATACGACGAATGAGAAGGGAAAATATGCACCACTGAAGCCGACTAGAAGAAGAAACATGGGTCATGGGAGCAGCCTGGCCTTATTATCCATAGTTCCTGAAATGAGCTGTGTGACCCTGACTGGGGGCAGGGGGAGGTGTCTACAAGGGTTGGAGAAGGCACTCCAGGGGGAGCCAGTGCCTAAGATAGGTGCCAAAAGTGTCTGCCCAGCCAGAAGCTCCTGGAATCCCAGAGATGAGAGAAGGTCCTTTCCCACACAGGCTCCAGGAAGCGTTTAGAACCCCAAGTAATATACAAATTACTAAGCTCAATGAATCACAATAAATTCACTTTAAAAGTACTAGTTTACCCTCTTAATTTACAAGTGGCAATGTATGAAGCAACTGATTGTTCATCATAGTTTTTCTTTGGGAGACCTGAAGCAGCTTCTGGCTTACCCAGTAGGGATGTCAAACCCCTGAGTGACACGCAACCACCTTATCACCTTACCTTATAATTTCTAATGGCTGGACTTCGTGTTCCGTTGTCATCACAGAATGTAAATGGTTTCAACTATTACTTGGTTCAAAGCCCTTAGTCCGTATCAAACTACCTTCCCCTTTACTTTTCAGTTAAGACTCTCAAGTAGTTCCTAGAGCAGCTTCAGCATTTATACCTTTCTGTCAGCAGCTTTGTCTGAGATATTCATGTGGATACAGCCTTGTTCACAATGGAGCCCAGGGCAAAATGCAGAATGTCTTTGTGTCTCTGATTTACTATAATGAGGGATAAGTGTGCTTAGGGCAATCACTCCCATGGAGAGCAAAGGGGAAATTTAGCAGAACATAATGTGTGTTGACTTGAGTAAGCCTCAGTCCCGTGCCCCTCCCTTGGGGTTGGATTCCAGTTTCTGACTACCCAAATGTGTTCACAATGCACACTGGAAGATGTAGCCCCATCTGGCAACACTGGAAATAAGCAAGGAGTCATAGGGCCCCTTAATACAGAGGAATTCCCCAGGTCACTGAGTTGGTGAACTCAAGGTGATCCGGTATTTCTCCATTCCTCATGATAGCATTATTTATTGAGAGAGAGCCATATGCCAGGTCCTGTGCCATGCACAGCCACACACACGGTCTGCCCCCAGGGAAACGACACTTTAGTAGAAATATAGATGATGAGCCAAGGAATTCCAAAACACATGGTACAGTGATATACATAAGAGGGGCTCCTGAACCAGGCTTGAGGGTTTGCAGAGAAAACTGGATGTCTGGGGCAGGAGTGAAAGGAAGTATTAATCTTCACACTTTTATGTCTTTCCCTCAACCCTGCCATAATTTATAGACAAGTCCTATTTTCTAAGTAAAATATAAATCCAACCACTTTATAACGCCTTGCTTTTGTCACTCTGGTCCAAGCTCCCATCGTCTCTCAGGTGGACTACTCCAATAGCCTCCTAATTGGCTTCCCCGCTTCCAGTTTTATATCCTGTGGCAAATATCGTAGGTTAGCTCACTTGACTCCATTACAATCCCAATCACAGCAGGTAAGGCTTGGTCGAGGTTGCAGACCAAGTCTACATTTCCTGAACTCCCGCCCTTATGGCCCGGATTGCACACATAGCTTAGCCTCTGCCAAGCAGATAATAAACCCCCATGAGACTTGGTAGGAGCAGGAAGGTGGAGTCTATGCTGCTTCCTCTGTGGTTTCTGGTTTCTCTTAGTGAGCATGGGCTCAGAAACTTTCGCTTCTCCTGCAGCAGTAATAATAGAGGTGCCAGGGTACAGTTCCTAGTTTTGTGGCTATCAAAGGGCAAGGCATGGGACATTAACTTGGTATAGATGGAGAAGGAGGCAATGTGGTCTCAAAGCCAAAATTTGTGATGCTCTCAGCAGAAACAGAGTGGTCCAATGTCTTCTTCACTTTCCACCCTCCTGATTGTCCCAGTTCTGGGGTATTATTCAAGAAAACAATTCTGGAAATTATAACTACTACTTGAGTTAAAACAAACATGACCACCCCTCCCCCCCGTGCAAAAGTCTCTTGTGCTTTTCCCTCATACACCCAGGTATTTTGTAGGCTCTTGTAATTTATTTATCATGCCTGTTTTTGTACTTTGTAAAAATGGCCTCCTATAGAATGTATTCTTGTGTGTGTCTGTTCTTTCTTTCTTTTTTTTTTTGGCTTGATATCTTGATTCGTAAGATTCATCTAACGTGTATGTAGCCAAGTTTGTTCATTTTCTTTGCTGTATGACATGCCACTGATGGATATATCACTTCATATACCTACCCAAGTAGTTTCTGAATTTGGGTTGTGTCCAGTTCTGGACAATTACATACAATGCAGCTCTGTGCATCCTTGGCCTTGTCATCTGCTTTGCATGGGCATTCTCTAGGCGAAGCACCTAGTGGTAGTATTAGTGGGTCCAGGGTAAATATATCTTAAACTTTGAGGGATACTGAATATTCCCGTTATTCAGTTCTACATATTTCTTGATTTCCGCCAATCCAAGGATTAGTTAGTAGTATGCTATTTTGTTTCCAAACATTTGGGTGTTTTAAAGCTATCTCTGTGTTATTACCCTGTGCGTTAAGCATTATGATCAGAGAGCCTAGATTTCATGCCAGTGATCCTTTGCAATTTATTGAGGCTTCCTTTTTCTTAGTAAGGTCTATTTCTGTAAACGGTCAATATGCTCAACAGAATTTATGTTCTCTGCTTGTTGGGTATAAAGTTTTATAGTATCTAATAGCTCAAATGTATTATTGTGTTTAGGCCTTTGATATCACTGCTTATTTCTGTTTGCTTGGACTTTCATGTTCTGAGAGTGGTGGGTTAAAATCTCCAGCTCTCATTGTTAACGTATCTATCAGTCCCTACAGTCATAAACTTTATCGTTGAGGTTTAAGCTATCCTGCTACGCCACCTTTTATAACGCTCTCATGCTATCATCCACTGACCCTAGCCATCCACTCCTCTCTGCCCCATCCTACCACCTTCTACATGACTCCAACTTCCCCATCTATCACTCAACAATTTGACGCTCTCATTTCCAATGAACATCTTTACAACATACTAGCCAACCCCTCTCACAGACACAGTCTGGTTTATTCTTCACCCTAAACTACTCTACCTCTCACATCTAAAAGGAAGATATCCCAGTGTTGGACCGCAAGCCCCTGGCCATGCTGCTCTCTCATTCTTTTACTCTCTCTACACGTGTTCTTTTATCTCACTGAGCCCTCCTATTCCTTGGCCTCTCTATTTTCTGCCCATCTGCACTCTCCTTCTTCTGTCTCTCCCTCCTGTCACTATTGATTTGGTTTGGGGTTTTCCCTATTTTTTTTTTCTGGCCCAGCCACGCAGCTTGCTGGGATCTCAGTTCCCCAACCCGGGATCGCACCCGGGCCCCCAGCCACTGCTGAGTCCGAACCACTGGACCGCCAGGGAATTCCCTGTGGTTTCTCCTCTTTTCCTTCTTTTCCTGCTCCCACTCTGACATACTAAGTTCTCAATACATCTACCACCACTTATTCTTCTATGCTTAAAACACCTTCTGTATCTCTACATCCAGTTATCACCCATAGCCAATCAACTGTTGACTTTCAGTTCTATACACTTCTTCATGTGCTTTCAATACCCCTACCTTAGTCTAGGACTTCAGCATCTCTCACATAAATCACTGCTACAATGAGCACTCCATTCTTGCTCCTCTCTGATCCTTTCTTCACATTGCTTTCAGAGTGACATTTCTAAAACACAAATTATTTCCCAAATTAGAGCCCCTTGACGGCTTCTTGTAGCCTTAAGAATGAAGTCTCCACTGCTGTCTCTGGGGAAATGCAGATGGCCAACAGGCACATGCATACATGTTCAACATCACTAATCATCAGGGAAATGCAAATCAAAAGCACGAGACATCACCTCACCAAAGGACACACATAACAAATTTTGGCGAGGATGTGGAGAAAAGGGAACCATCCTACACAGTTTCGCGGGAGTGTAAACTGTTGCAGCCACTGTGGAAAACAGTATGGATATTTCTCAGAAAACTAAAAATAGAACTACCATACGACCCAACAATTCCACTGCTGGGCATCCATCTGTAAAAAACAAACACACGAATTCAAAAAGATGCATGCACCCCAATGTTCATAGCAGTGTCATTTACAATTGCCAGTGTATGGAAGCAATCTGTGTCTTTCAATGGATGAATGGACAAAGAAGATGTCAGGTATATATACAAAGAAATACTAATCAGCCATAGAAAAAGAATTTTGCCATTGGCAGCAACATGGATGGACTTGGAGGGTATTATGTTAAGAGAAATGAGTGAGACAGAGCAAGACAAATACTCAGTAAATTCAAAAGAATTAATAACTGGCTGAATTAATGGACATAGAAATGAAGGTAGAACAGACTTAAGAAAGGGTAAGTCTTCAACAACACACATGCTGCAGAGAGCAGAGAAAGGGCAGGGCTTATTTGAAAACCACCTAATAAGTTGGTATTACTAGTACTACAGAGCTAGTGGGCCCTTTTGTGTGCGTCTTAAATGCCAAGTTGATTGTGTATGCAGTAGAGTCATCAAAATTGTCTTACAGGAATTTGGCATGGCCAGAGTTGGGTTTTAGGAAGGTTAACTTAGCAAGTATATGAAGCATGTATCTGTGGGGAAAGACAGGGAGGTAGGAGAAGGTTAGGAGTCTAGGGCAAAGTTCAGGCAAGAAGTAATGAAGGTAATGATACTAAGAGTTGGCAAGAATGTGGAGCAAATAGAAATCTCATCCCCTGCTCTTGGGAATATGAACTAGTACAACCGTTTTGAAAGATAATTGGTGTTACCTAGTAAACTGAACTTGGGCAGAACCTAGGACCCAGAAATTTCATGTCTAGGCCTATACCGTAGATCAGGGTTTCTCAACTGTTGACATTTTGAAAAGATAATTCTGGGTTGTAGAGGACTGTCCTGTGCATTGTAGGATGTTCAGCAGTATCCTTGGCCTCCACCCACTAGATGCCAGTAGCACACCCTCAATTATGACACCCAAAACCTTTCCAGACGTTATAACATATCACCCTGGCTGGGGCAGATGGGGCAGTGCGGAAAATTGCTCTCAACTGAGAAACTAGAGAAACTCTTGTATAAGGGCATAGCGGGATATGAATGAGGAAGTTCATCCCAAAATAATTTGGAAAAGCATAAAAGTGGAAACAACCCACATGTCCATCAACAGGAAATAGACAAATTGTGGAATTTTCATATGATGGATAACTATACAGCAATGAAAACTGATTACTACCGTTTTACACATCAACATGGATAAATCTCACAAACACAAATTTCGGGGGGAGAGAAAGAGTAAGACAAGTAATACATCCAGTATAATTAGATCTACATGAAGTCCAAAATGGAGAAGAAATAACATTATTTAAAGGAACATTCCTCTACAGTAAATGTATAAAAAAGTGAAGTATTAACAAGTTCAGGATTGTGGTTACCTCTGGGAAGGAATGAGGAGATGAACCTGGAAGGGCACAGGTGGGCTATCAAGGCATTAGCCGTGTTCTAGTTCTCAAGCTTGGTGGTGAGTACACAGGCTTACATATTATTAAGATACACCTTACATATATGCAGTATTATCTTCTGTATACATGAAACAGTTCATAAAATTTGTCAGGAAGTGATGCGGTCTAAAATAATGCAGGAAAACGGAGAGAAAGGCAACAGAGTAAATAACTAATTGGATGAGAGACAGAGACAGACAGAGAGAGAGAGGGAAGAGCCAACCTTTAGGTGCCTCTTTGAATCATTTTAAACTCATTTTCTTCATAGAATTGGGGATGAAATCAATTCCTTATCTATAAACACACATAATTCATTGCTCAGACATCTAAGAAATGTATATTTTATGCCTCAAAACGGATCCTACTATATGATGTGATTCACAGGACTGGATAATACTACATTTCACAAAACACCATTGTCTGAGAATCCTGCCCTGTTAGACTTGTAAATGTGTACTCATTTGTATTCCTTGGAGTTATAAGCATCTGAAAATAGGTGGCTTAGAGTAAAAGTGATTCTTCATCACTAACTTTAGTGTCATTAGCATACGCCTAACTGGTACAGAAAACTGTTTCCAACTCCGGCACCCACCCTACCCCTCTGTTTTTCTCCCAATGGTCACCTCTCAGGTAGTGGAATAAAAGGAGAACTTTTGGATCAAATCCTTTCAGAAGATGGAGCCATAACCAAGGAAAATATCAGAACATCCTAACCTTTCCTGGACCAGGCAGGGAGGGACAAGACAGGTCTCTTCCTAGAAAAAGCACAGAGTTTTCAAGGCTGAAGGACTCACTGAAAACATATTTTACACATGTGGATACAGACAAACCCACAAACACCCAGAGAGATAGGAAACGCAGGATTTGTCCCTGACCTGATTTAGGGACCGTCTCTCAGAGACTCAGAGAAGCCTGATATGTTAGATCTACAGCAAACCCTCAGAGCAGCAAGCCTGAGCTTCCTCCCTCAACATGAGAGGCTTCAGGTGCATACATGTGGATAACGTAGCCCACTTGTCCTGTTACCTGTATACATGGCCATCACCTCGTAGATACCTCTCAGTCCTGAGAGCATAACACTGTCAGTGCAACTCACCCCTCAGAAGCACAGACTCAGTGAAGAGGAACACACATGCCTCTTGGGGCTTGGGACATGGGGCCACCTGGGGAGTAAATTCAGGGCCCTAGGTAACTGGAGCTCGGTAAGGGGCAGGGATAAGGACTCCGAGCATGCACCAAAAAAGGCTTATCTCAAAAAGAGGTATGCATGCGTTTGTTTAAACTGAAACTCCCGGGACGTCCCTGGCAGTCCAGTGGTTAAGACTCTGTGCTCCCAATGCAAGGGGCACGGGTTCGAAACCTGGTCGGGGATCTGATATCCTGCATGCCACATGACATGGCCGAAAATATAAATAAACAAACAAACAAATAAATAAATAAAGTGAACCTCCGAAAAATTTTAAGCGCAGGTAAAGGCCTTTAATATTAACTATTAACTATAGTTAATACACTAACTATATAACACAGAAATACACACACACACACCCTGCTGGCATGGCATGAACCATATGGAACCAAACCAATGTGAGAAATTTCAAGGGACACTACATGGATAAATTTCTACTTGGACTGTTCTTTCATTAAACAACGGTGACAAAAAGCCTCGTGCCTTTTGTTGTTGTTGTTTTGGCATGAGGAATACTCTGTGTTACTACATGATAATGCATTTTTAAATGTCAACCCCACTGACAGGGGAAAGGGTTGTGGATACCTTACACTCACTTCACTTTAACAGAACTTTATCAAGCATCTACGAAGAAGAAAACACAGTGCTTTAGGAGACAGAAATCAATCAAAGCCTTTAAGTTCCGAACACGTCAGAAGCTCACACTTTAGGGAGCTGGGGCGATACACACATAAATAAATAATGTTAATCTACTCTAGGATACGAGAGGAACTAGCATGGAAAACAGAAAATGTATTGATGCTAACTAGCAAGCTCTCAAGCAGCCTTAACTATATATAGAAATAAGGCTTTGTGCCCTCAAACCCCTGGTCCTCCCCTTCTCTGATCGTCTGCTCTCCTCAAGTACCACTTCACTCTTTTCCCTTAAAGAAGTTCCAGATACTACGCCCATTTCCTCTTTTAATTTTCTTTAAATTAGGACATATTTCAGACCTCGACAAAGGTACAGAGAATGCTACGCCCATGAAACCATCAGCCGTCTTAAGAAACGTAAGCTTACAAATAAGATCGAAACCCAGTATTCCCCTCCCCAACTGAATTCTCCATCTTTTTCCATAGATTTAACCACTGTCTTAAATAGGTTTATTGTTCTCATACACACCTTTCTGCATACTACATATGCATGCATTACTCCTATGTATGCCTTTTACTACAAACAGATGTATCTATATTCAAACTAATAATTTTGCATGCCTTTAAACTTCATATGTGCATGGTATCATAATGCTTTTATCGTGTTGGAAGTAGGTTCTTCCTTTATCTATTTGTCCCTTCCACTACTGAATCTTTGCCCCTTGTTATAAGCTGAATTGTGTCCCCGCAAAAGATATGTTGATGTCGTGACCCCGGAACCTGTAAGTGTGACCTTATTTGGAAATAGGGTATTTGCCGGTGTAATAAAGATCAGATGAGGTCATACTGGATTAGGGTGGGCCCTTCATCCAATATGACTGGTGTCCTTATAAGAAGAGAAAGAACACAGAAACAGAGACACAGGGGAAAACACTATGTAAAGATGAAGAAAGAGACTGGAATTCTGCCATTTACAAGCCGAGTGATGCCAAGGATTGACAGAAACCACAAGAAACTAGGAGAGAGGCATGGAACAGATTCTTCCTCCGAGCCTCCAGAAGGAACCAACCCTGCCCACATTTCAACCTCAGACTTCTGGCCTCCAGAACTGTGAGAGAATAAATTTCGGTTGTTTCAAGCCACCTGTTTTGTGGTAATTTGTTATGGTAAACCTAGGAAACTAACACCTCCCTACGGGAGGTCTTTGTGTCTCAGGCCCCTGAGAATTCTAGTACCTTCCTCAGTCCAGATCTTACCATCCTGTTCAGTTTACCTGCAATAGTACCAAGTCAGTGAGTTAGGGCTGGTTCTACTGTAGGTGTAGTTAAACGTTTCCCCCACTGCCCTAAAGCAGCGGTTCTCAAACTTCAGTGTGCTTCAGTAGCACTTGGAGGACTTGTAAAAACCTGATGGCTAGCAGCCTACCTTCAGAATATCCAATCCAGTAGGTCTGGGGCAGGGTCTGAGAATTTGCATTTCAAACAAGTTCCCCGCTGATGCTGATGCTGCTGCTCCATGGCAGGCCAATAGCACCATCTGGTCCCCAGGCAAGCTAGGTCATCCATCAGTTTCTTTCAATAACATATACTAGAGGCTGGGCCACCATCTCTATCATCACACAAGTTGTTTATAATCTAATATTTTAATTTATTTGAGGCTGCTATAAAAGGATGTCAAACAGGCTTACCAAATACTTGAAAGAAATCCCTTTCAATGACAGTAAGGTGGGCTGAAATAAATAGAACAAAGATACATTGGAGTCAGTGTTATTTATGTTAAAAAAACAAAAACCTCTGCAGCTTATTCATGTCAAACAAGCTTTTATTTTCAATGTGATCAATACTGTCAAACTTATATGTAAAAGGTAAGAATAAAGTCAGATAGCAGTTAATATCATTTTGGGATATTGAACTTTGAAACAAAATCTGTGTTGTGGGCTAATGAAAACTAGAATCTCCGTGAAGAACAAATTCTTCTTTTCTTTCGCTGTCCACTTCTTTTTATGTCTTCCAACTGTAGGATGGGATAAGAGTCAATTAACAATTGTACACCAATAACATGCACCAGGGACTTTCTAAATAGGAGTCAATTCTATGTACATCTCTTGGCTCTCCAAGGAGAAAACAAAATGTTTTCTTCTTGTAACCCAGACCCTTGGTTGTCAGGGTGCACATCATTTCATCACACCAACCACATCTCTCTCTTGCCAACCACTATATATGTTAGGTTTTTTTCTTGAAAGGTCAGTCTGTGATTTAAACGTCTTTCCACCTTAAGAGCCTATGCTCCTTACACAAATCATAAATCCCTTATAATCCCAGACCTTCAGTTTCCGTATCTGTATAATGAGAATGAGGCTGTTATCAAACATCCACAGGTGTGAAAATTAAGAAAGGGAGAAAGAAAGAGTGTGATACTGAGAGAGAGAGAGAGAGATGAGAAAGGAAAAGATGAATGGGTAGCGGAAAGAGAAACTAGGATTGAATTACCAACTCAGTGAGAGCCAATAATAATACTATGGCTAATTTTCTTTCCTTTTGAATAAAACATCTAAATTGAACTAATATTTGTGAATTACTCATGAAATGCAGTCTTATTTGAAATCCTTAACTTTTTACTACTTTGTAAGGAGTCACCTTCTCAAAGGCATTGTTATTCCAAGAGACTTCATTTCTGTGTCCAGGTGATGAAGGTACAGCTAGTGCACAGCTTAGTCGCTTTAGCTGCTTCTCCTGGTGAGCAGTCTCTAAAACTATAGGTCTCTATAGTTTAGACCTCTAAGAAAATATAGGTCTCTATTTCCAGGTCTGATAAATTTCCCATCTGCAGTAGACTTAAAACTACAGGACAAAGGACTTGTGACTGTAAATGACATACATTTCAGAACACACTTCCTTCTATACCATCTAGAATACAAGTACATTATTAACATTAAACTGTTTTTCCAAAACTAAATTGCAACAAGTTTTTCTTATTTACTTTACAAAAAAAATTAAAAACATGATAGATAGCTAGTGGGAAGCAGCTGCATAGCACAGGGAGATCAGCTCGCAGCACTGTGACCACCTAGATGGGTGGGATAGGGAGGGTGGGAGGGAGACGCAAGTGGGAAGAGAAATGGGGATATAGGTATACTATAGGTGATTCACTTTGTTATAAAGCAGAAATTAACACACCCCTGTAAAGCAATTATACTCCCATAAAGATGTTAAAAAGATAAACAAAAAATAGATTAAGGATGTAAACAAAACAAAACATAAAGCTGTCAGTAACAGGTATATGTCAGGACCGGTTGCACCATACATTAATACCTTGTATTCTCCAGAGCCGCCCTCTGCTGAGACCATATCCAGCTTCGGTCCTTCTTCTGCTTTTTCATTTCCATCCTCTTTCTCTTCCTCAGCATTTTCATAATGATATTCACTCTCTTCTTTAGTGTCGAATGATACGGACTTTGGCATCACAAGGTGGTGGGAAACATTTCCTGATTTAAAATCAGCAGCAGAATCTAGTTCTCTGCTCTCAGGAGGATCTGGAGAAGAGAAATGTGTCAGAAAATAAATAAATAAATAAGAAGACTCGATGGTCATGTTCCTACTGGTTGATACTGCGCTTCCTTGGCCCTCACACTTCTGCTGCTTGACAGTTTTCACAACATTTTCCCCCTCTTTCCAGTAGATCTCACACACACTGTGCTGCTGATTATTTCTGGCCCTTTGGAGAAGGGATCGGAATCATTTAATTCTGAGCAGATTTTTGTATATTTCTGCCAGAATCTCACTGGAAAATGTTCACCCGATTTCAAGACAAATTCAACCTCGAATCTCATTGATTCCTCAACCACTGAAATGTGCCCCTGTGCCATTTCATCATTTTCTCAGGTCATCGTACTGAAAATCTTAACATTTTTAGAAGCCCGTCAACCAAAAGTGAGGTATGCCATTTGTCTGCCCCTAGGTTGGTAGAAGGCAGCATACTTTTTCTCAAGATCCTAAAGTTCTTTAGAGAATTGGGCTTCTACTTGTGCATATCGTGCCTGAAGGTTTTTGAGAGCTTTGACCCGCTGCTTAACCACCAGAGGCCAGCGGTGAGTGCATCCTGCCATAGAGGCCGATGCCGCAGCAGGGGCTGCAAAGGACAGGGGACTGGGCCTCCCCTAGCCAGCCTCGGCCCCTTCGATGGGTCCACAAGTGCCAGCCACCCAGGACTCGGAGGCATCAGCCAGGACATCACCCGCCCAGAACTCACCCTCCCCTGCCCCCGCCACCGGTTCCTCTGCCTTCTGGGATGCCAGCCCCTCTGCAGGCTCCCACGGCTCCCAGGGCGTGGGGCCCTCTGCCTGGCACTCGCCCCGCCAGACCTCACCTGCCTCTCCCAGGTCTTCCTGCCCGTGAGGAAGCACGGCAGCCTCTGCAGGGTCCGAGGGCCATCGGGAGCGGCGCCTGACCATCACGCGGCTGGCATGGGGCCCGACCAGGACACGGTCCTTGTAGTGGCTGTGGTGCAGAAGACAATGGGCCACATCCCGGAGCAGGGAATGAAACTGCACCGTGGTCGCCCCATGGCCTGCGACCACTCCCGCGCCTCCCTGCCCATGCTCGTCCTCCTCTTCTGTCTCTTCCTCCTCCTCGACCTCTTCCTCAGTCTCCTCCCCCTCTTCTGACTGGTACTCAGCCTCCTCCCGGTCCTCGGTTTCTAATTCAAACTCTTCCGCCTCCTCCTCCACCAGCTCTGCACCCCAGTCTTCTTCCACTGCGGCCTGGGCGGCCTCCTGCCCACCATCCTCCCCGTCAAGGGCTCTGGAGATCCCCAGGGAAGCCAGAAGGGCCGCGGCCCCCTCGACTCCATCCATTCCTCCAGAAGGGGAGGCACGGACCCCGAGGGGACTGGGGTCACCACCCGCCCTGCCACCAGCTCTATCCTGGCCACCTGGGATCGGCCCATGCTCCTCGTTGGCAGACATGGCTGGAGGGACACGCCAGACACGGATCGGGCGGCAGTGACGACCGTGGGGAAGATGGCGGCCGCTGTGCTGAGTGTCGCTGAGGGAGGGGACGCTGTTGGAAGCTGGGCCACCGGGCCGAGATGGGGGCTGCAGAGAAGCTGGCTGCCCAGGGGACAAGAGTCGGCGAAGATGCCTCTGCGAGCCCCGCCACGGGAAGTGCAGACGGCCTCCTAGCAGAGCGCCCCAGCGAGACTGGGCGGCGGCCGCTGTGCACAAAGCGGGAAAGAGCTTGATTGGCTGGTGACGGGAGGCGGACCTTACAAGGGTCAACGAAGGGCCACTTCCTCCAGTGCCGACTCTAAGCTCATTTGCCAGCAGCCAAGGATTGACAGCACCACCGTCCAATGAGTGATCAAGCTCTTCAGTTTCCCTGGAGGCCTTAAAAGGCCAGCTCACCCTCAGCCTCTGTGAGCGCACAGGAATCCGTTCTTTTCATTCCAACACTGCAAGAGCAAAACTACAATGCCCCTAAAGGCGGTGCCCTGGGGTATGGGAACCTGCATGTGTTCCCCAATTGCCACCCTGGGGCAGCTCACGCTGATACAGACACACTTAATTCAAAACCGAGACAAACAGAGAAGGTGTATAGATCAAATCTCTGCAATGCTTAAAACCTCCCACAAGAGACAGCAAGAGAATTTGGAGGTTTTAATGCTGTTAAGGCTCCTTAGAAAAGGACATACAGAGTCGATATGGATGCAGTGAGAATGGAGAGTGGAAGAAGCAGTAAAGACAGGAGCTGGAGAGTGTTTCATCAGGGCTCCCCAATTCCGTTGCAGCCTCCAAGAAGTGAAGACGGAGAGAGAGAGGGAAGAGAGACAGAGACAGAGACAGAGACAGAGATTTCTTTTAAAGACTGGTCTGAGCACCTGCTCTGCACTGGATTGAGCACACCCCTTGCCTCCCAAATTCATACGAGAATCCCGTCCCCAGCCCCACCCCACCCCCAGGAGATGGTATTTGGAGACTGGGTCTTTGGTAGGTCATTCAGTTTTGGTAAGGTCAGGAGGCTGGGGTCCACACATTGGGATTATTGCCCTTACAGGAAGAGACCATAGATGGTACTGTCCTCCCACCACCCCAACGTGAAGCCACAGGAAGAAGGCGGCTATCTTCAAGCCAAAACGAGGGCCCTCACCAAGAACTCCACCATGCTGGCACCCTGACTTTGGGCTTCCTAGCCTCCAGAACTGTGAGAGAATAAATAACTGTCTTGTTTAAGCCGCCCAGCCTATGGCATTTTACTAGGGCAGCTTGAGCAGACTAATACAGCATGGCAGACCTTAACAGCACAGGCTTCCTAGAATCATTTCTCGGTCAACAGTCCGAGACTTTTTGTTGTACTCAGCCCCACTTAGCTGAGTTGTCAAAGGTAACGAATGCTGAAAATGAGGAAGAAATCGACAACTATTTTATGCTAATCCCAGTTACTACTGTGGATGGGCATAGAAGCAAGACTGGGTGTTAGCTGTAACTTCACGTTTAGGAGAACATAAGCTATGTCCCTTACTTCCATAAGCACACCGCGTTGGGATCCAGGACATCTAATTTGACAGATCCTAACGTTTCACAGATGGGAAGCACACATCCTGCAGTGCGCTCCTGGGAAGGCTGAGGAGAAGAGCTGTTGTTGCCACCCTGAGTCACTATGGACTCCTCCTATCCCAAGTTGGGTTCAACGGTCAATAGGTCTGCTGACACCACACACACACACACACACACACACACACACACACTACCGAGACGCGATGCAAAGTGTATTCCTTACGTGAGGAGGCTTCTGGGGGGAGAGCAGGGCAGCCTTTTCAAGCTGCTCCAAAATAGACTTCAGAGAGTCAGGAAAGGAAGAAATTGCTTTGGGAGTTCTACTGTGACTAGTGGATGGGGCCAGCATGACAGTTCCCTTGTGCTGGCAGTAGCTAGTGTCGTTTGCTGCCCACTCCTCCTGCCCTCCACCCTACAACCGTGCCAAAGGAGAGAGTGGAGGGTGGGGCACTGGGGAAGAGGGAGGGTTGACGTTTAAAAGCCCTCAGCAGTCAAACATCAAAGGATGCAGTCAGACCCTATACTATAATTCACCTCTGGCGTGTGACAGGCGACAGAAACGTGCCATTTTTGTGTAATGGAATCTGAACTTGTGGAAGTAAGCCACTCTGGAACTCTGAGTCCTGCAGCCTAAGGCCGGGTAGGCAGGCAAAAGGTCCACTGAAGGCCGTTCAAGAGCCCAGTGTGGTGTATCCTGAGAAGTAAAATGCATGCCTCGGTCACCATCAATAAGGCCCGGAACTCCAAAGCCCATAAGGAGGGTCTTGGCGAAGCCCTGCATAGTAGTTTTAGTATATGTAGAGACACGTGTGACCAGGATTTATAATTTGGGAGTCTGCGGACCAAGAGATTCCCAAGGCTCTTTATCCCAAAGGGGACAGTTTTACACAAGGAAACGTCACTGCCGCCATGGGCCGGACCAGACAGCCAGACCGACGACAACGGCCTGATTGTCTATGAAAATGTGCAGATGGTGCTAACTGTTGGCCAGAGCATCCAGCGCTAAGGTGACTGCCTGAAGTTCACTCACTGGTGCTGTCTTTTCGTTGAACAGTTTTATCTATGTTTATTGTATTGATTACTGACAAGGAAAGAGTTTTCCTGACATTTTCCTATTTATTTTCCACATGTCAGTCATTTTTTGTTCCTTCACTCCTCAATTACTGTATTTTCTGTTATTAATTACAGTTTCATAGTGTACAAGGTGATCCTTCATCACCCCTTTTGCTGTACTTTTTTAGTTTTTTTTTTAGTGCTGGAGCTTTTTGTGCGGTAGTGTCGGTGGTTACACTGGGATCTACAATTAGTATCTTAGCTTTATAAAAATCAAGTTTGTATTAATATGGAGATAGTTGCCATAGTATTCAAAACCTCTGCTTTTCCCTAGCTCTGCCACATTTCTTTATTTAATTATGGTGACACACGGCATGTTTGTATATTTGGTGCCCATTAACAGAGATTTATAGTTAATGCTTTATACATTTGTATTTTAAATCATATATGAGAACAAAAAGAGGAGATATAAACCAAAAGTGCAGCAATACTCGCTTCTGCGTTTACCTGTGTAGTTACCTTGGCCTTTGTGGTTTATTTCTTCATATTGCTTCAAATACGTGCCCAGCATTGTTTCAATTCAGCCTGAAGGACTCCTTTCAGTACTTTCTATAGGGCAAGCTTACTAGCTATGTACTCTCTCAGTTATTGTTTGTTTTGGAATGTCTTTAACTCCCCTTCATTTCCCCCACATATAGAATTCTTGGTTGAAAGGGTATTTTGGTTCATTTGTTCTACGCTTTTAATATGCCATTCCAATGCCACCTGTCCTCTGTGGTTTCTGTAGAGGAATGGGCACAAATCTTACCAACGATTACTTGTATATGAGGAGGTGTTTCTATTGCTGTTTTCAAGGTTCACTCTTTGTCTTTGACTTTTGATAATTTGATCATGATGTGCCTAGGTGGGGATCTCTGATTCTATCCTGCTTGGAGTTTGTAGAACTTACTGGGTATGTAGATTCATGTCTTTCCTCCGAGTTTGGAGGTTTTCAGGCATCATTTCTTTAAAGATTTCCTGCCCCTTTCTCTCTCTCCTCTGCCTCTGCCACTGTCATTATGTGTACATTGATAAGCTTGCTGATGCATATAAGTCCCATAGGATTTGCTCATTATTCTTCATTCTTTGCTTTTTCTGCTCCTCTTTTCCTTTCCAGAGACTGGATATTTCAACTAACCTTTTAAACTTTGCTGATTCTTTTTCTCCTGTTCAAATTTGCTGTTGGACATCTTTTATTAAATTTTCATTTCACTTACAGTGATTTTCAGCTGAGGAACTTTTTTTTTTTTTCCTTGCGGTACGTGGGCCTCTCACTGTTGTGGCCTCTCCCGTTGCGGAGCATAGGCTCTGGACGCGCATGCCCAATGGCCATGACTAACGGGCAACGCTGCTCCGTGGCATGTGGGATCTTCCCAGTCCGGGGCACGAACCCGTGCCCCCTGCATCGGCAGACGGACTCTCAACCACTGCGCCACCAGGGAAGCCCCTGAAGAACTTTTTTTTGTCCCTATTTATAATTTCTATCTCTTTGGGATACATCTTTCTCATTGTTTCCTAGTTCTTTGATCACTGTTTCCTTTTGCTCATTGAGTTTATTGAAGACAGCTGACTAAAAGTGTATTTTTCTAGTAACCCAAATACTGTGCTTCACCTCTGACAGTTTATAGTAATTAATTTTTTCCATGTGAACAGCATACACATTCCTCCCATCCCCTCCAACTATATGGAAGTATAATTTACAAATAAAATTTGTATATTGAAGGGGAACAATGTGATGCTTGATGTACGTACACATTGTTAAATGATTACCACAGTCAAACTAATTTATGCATTTATAACCTCACATAGCTAAAGGATTTTTGGGGTGGTGCGTGGGATAAAACTAAGATCTACTCTCTCAGCAAGTCTCCAGCATACCATACAATATCTTAAATTAAATCTGCATGCTGTGCATTAGATCCCTAGAATGTATTCATCTTATAACTGATCATTTGTACCCTTTGATGAACCACCCCACAAATAACAAACCTGGAGGCATCATGGTTCCTGATTTCATTATATGACAAAGGTATAGTAATGAAAACAGTATGGTAGTGGCATAAGAACAGATATATATATATAGACCAACGGATCAAAATATAGAGCCCAGAAATAAACCCACACATATATGTTCAACTATTTGACAAGAACTCCAAGAACACACAATGAGGACAGGATAGTCTCTTCAATAAATGCTGCTGGGAACACTGCATATCCACGTGCAAAGATACTATACTGGAGCCTTATCTTACACCATACCTCAAAATGAACTCAAAATGGATTAAAGACTTAAACGTAAGGCCTGAATCTGTGAAACTCCTAGAGGAAGACACAGGGGTAAGCTCCTTGACATAGGTTATGGCTTTGATATTTTTTTGAAATGACACCAAAACAAAGGCAACAAAATCAAAAATAAACAAGTGGACTACATCAAACTCAAAAGCTTCTGCACAGCAAAGGAAACAATCAACAAAATGAAAAGGCAACTGACCTATGAAGCAGAAGAAAATATTTGCAAATCATGTTATCTGTTGAAGGGATAATATGCAAAATATAAAAGGAATTCAATCAACTCAACAGCAAAAGAAAAAAAAACAAAAAAAAAACATCAACCAATAATTAATAAAAGGGCACACGGTTCGAATAAACATTTTCCCAAAGAAGACATACAACTGGCAAATAGGTATATGAAGAGGTGTTCAACATCACTAACCATCAGGGAAATGCAAATCAAAGCTGCAATTAAGACATCACACCTATTAGGATGGCTATTATCAAAAGGACAAGAGACAGCATGTGTTGGCAAGAGTGTGGTAAAAAGGGAACCCTCGTGCCCTGTTGGTGGGAAAGTAAAATGGTGCAGCCACTGTGGACAACTGCATGGAGGTTCCTCAAAAGACTGAAAGTAGAACTATCAGATCAGCCAGCAATCCCACTCCTCAAAACAGATCCAAAGGAGGTGATTTCTGCTCTGCTCCCTTATGCTCATTGCAGCATTATTCACAAGAGCCAAGCAATGGAGACAAGCTAAGTGTTCTGGGCAGATGAAAGGATAAAGAACATATCACAATTATATAAAAGATATATCAAAGAATTCTTCTTAAAAATTCATCAGAGGGCTTCCCTGTGGCACAGTGATTAAGAATCCACCTGCCAACGCAGTGAACATGGGTTCAAGCCCTGGTCCGTGAAGATCCCACACGCTGCGGAGCAACTTAGCCTGTGAGCCACGACTACTGAGCCTGTGCTCTAGAGCCTGTGAGCTGCAACTTCTGAGCCCGCGTGCTACAACTACTGACGCCCGCAAGTCTAGAGGCCGTGCTGCACAAGAGAAGCCACCGTAATGAGAAGCCCGTGCACCACAACGAAGAGTAGTCCCCGCTCGCCGCACCTAGAGAAAGCCCATGCGCAGCAACGAAGACCTGACACAACCAAAAATAATAAATAAATAAAAACAAAATAAATAAAGTAATAAAAGTTCATTTGCAAGACTATTCTTGTCTTTGGGGGTGATACAGAGAGGAACAGGAACAGAGACAAGACATGGTAGATTCTCCTTCCTTCAGACGTCTTGTCTCTCTCAGGAAATCTCTACAGGCACAGCTTAATAGTGAGCCAGCCGGAAAGGCAAAATAGGGTTGACAGAGACCCAGAAACTTCGAACAGGTTATAGAATTTTGAGCTCAGATATTAAACAAATTTTACTTACCCTGCATCTACTTCCTCTTATATATCCTGACAAAGAATGCAAACAGAAGTGACTATAACATCAGTAACACCCACTTCCAAAAACACAAAACACAAAAACACAAAAACAAAATTTAAGACCTTTGTTAGGGAGTGTACTCATGTTTAGATAGTAAATAGGGAACCACTGACAGATTTTAATGAAATTTACATATATCATTAATTTTGATGTAGAAAATTTCATGTACATAATGACTTCTCTTCTTTCTCCCATGGCCACCTAGGAAACTCAGAGATTAGGAAAAATGCTTCCTTCCCCATATGTTGGTTTAATATCCTAGCCTCAGATATACTCAACACCTCTGCCTGCGCCCCTGATGGAACACCACTCTCAGGTGAGGCAGTGTTTCTACCTGAAGGATTTCAAAATACCCTTAAGATTTGGGAGGAATTGGGAGGTCTAAAGGTAAAATCTGTGCAAACACTATGTAGAAGCAAAAACCTTGTATGACTCAGAAACGTATCTGGAGGGTTGAGTGGGTGTGTGTGAGTGTATGGGTAAAGATTATTTCGGCTGAACTTTAGGCAAACTGTAAACATAAACTCTACACAGAAACACTTTCCAATCCCCTGTGTCTTTAAACTCATGAGATGAGCTGCCCTGCAGAGGCAGGACCTGGTGTCTTTGGGCAGCTGTGGCAGTTAAAGGGTGTGAGCTCTCAAACCAGACTGCCTGGATAAAAGTTCCAGTTCACTTACAGGCTGTGAGATCTTGGGCTCAGGATTTAATATCTCAAATCCTGTCTTCTATAATAATTCTCAATTTCTCCATCAGTAAATGAGGTGAAAAATAGTGCCAACCTCATCGGATTGCTGTACAGATTTAATGAGCTAATACTTTACAAGGGCCTACTTG
Source organism: Mesoplodon densirostris (assembly GCF_025265405.1). Lineage (NCBI taxonomy): Eukaryota > Metazoa > Chordata > Mammalia > Artiodactyla > Ziphiidae > Mesoplodon > Mesoplodon densirostris. Next base: position 45,181,468 of record NC_082681.1, on the reverse strand, counting down.
ATGTCGAGCTTGGCACAGAGTAAGTGCAAATTAATGTCTGGATACATCACAAAATGAACACATTCCATGCTCACTGCTGTAGCTGCACAGATCATCTTTTAATCCTTCAAATATGCTATGTTCTCTTTCTTCTAATGGATCTTTGCCCATCTTCATTCCTCTAACTAGACCTTATGCATAGCTTTGGCCAAAACTGACTTTCTAAGCCCTAATCATCCTTAACGTCCCAAATCAGGCTTTTTTTTTTTTTACAAGAAGCCTCTTCTCTGTTAAGACGGGGTTGCACGTTTCTTCCTTTATTATTTTTAAACTAAAGTGAAAATAAAATAACATAAAATTAATGATTTTAGTCACTTTAAAATGGACAAATCAAATAAAAAGTTCTAAAAATAAAATGTACAAATCAGTTCTTTTAGTACATTCACGATGCTGTGCAACCATCACCCCTATCTAGTTGCAGAGCATCTTCATCAACTCAAAAAGAAACCCTATACCCAGGAAGCGGTCATACCCCATTCCCTCCTATCCTCAAACACTGGCAACCACTAATCTCCTTTCTGCCACTATGGATTTGCCTAATCTGGACATTTCATAGAAATGGAATCATGCCATATGTGGCATTGTGTGTGTGTGTGTGTGTGTGTGATATTTTGTAATTTTTGTTCATGGTAGTTGTTATCTTTTTTCATTATGAACTTTTTCTCATTCTAAAAAAAGATTCACTTCATGCATGATTGTGTATAATGATAGAAGAGAATCTTCCATATTGTATGAGTTTCTTGCCTGTTTGTACTTGCCTGTTTGGAACCCGTTTTGGACTCTCCCTGTAAACGACCTAGACTCCTTGGGTATAATGCCTGTAGCAGTCCAAGAACATACACAAAGATTGTATGCCCTGACCAAAGGATTTTTATCCCAGGAATATAATGTTGATTTGGATTTGTATCCCAGGAATATAATGTTGATTTAACATTAAGAAATCACAGTGTAGGGACTTCCCTGGTGGAGCAGTGGTTAAGAATCCACCCAAAAATGAAGGGGACACAGGTTCGAGCCCTGGTCTGGGAAGATCCCACATGCCACGGAGCAACTAAGCCCATGTGCCACAAATACTGAGCCTGCGCTCTAGAGCCCATGTGCCACAACTACTGAAGCCTGCGTGCCTAGAGCCCATGCTTCACAACAAGAGAGGCCACCGCAATGAGAAGACCGCACACTGCAACGAAGAGTAGCCTGCAGTCACTGCAACTAGAGAAAGCCCGCATGCAGCAACGAAGACGCAACAGCAGCAAAAAGTAAAGAAAGAAAGAAAGAAAAGAAAAGAAATCACAGTGTAGGGACTTCCCTGCTGGAGAAGTGGTTAACAATCCACCCGCCAATGCAGGGTACACGGGTCCGAGCCCTGGTCCGGGAAGATCCCACATGCCCCGGAGCAACTAAGCACGTGTGTCACAACTACTGAGCCTGCACTCGAGAGTCCTTGAGCCACAAATACTGAGCCAACGTGCCACAATTACTGAAGCCGGCACGCCTAGAGCCTGTGCTCCGCAACAAGAGAAGCCACTGCAAGGAGAAGCCCGCGTACTGCAATGAAGAATAGCCCCCGCTCAGCGCAACTAGAGAAAGCCCACGCACAGCAATGAAGACCCAACGCAGAGAAAAATAAAAATAAATAAATTTATATTAAGGAAAGTAATCAAAGTGTAATACATCTAACAGAATACCAGAAAAATCCTCATGATCATCTTAAGAGACATTTATAAAGCCTTTAGCATAATTCAAGAAACTTCCATGATAAAAGCTCTCAAAAAAACTAGGATTAGAAGACATCTTCTTCAATGCTCAACATCACTAATTATTAGAGAAATGCAAATCAAAACTATAATGAGGTATCACCTCACACCGGTCAGAATGGCCATCATCAAAAAGTTTACAAACAGGGACTTCCCTTGGTGGTCCAATGGTTTAGACTCCACACTCCCAATGCAGGGAGCCCAGGTTCAAACCCTCATCGAGGAACTAGATCCCACATGCCACAACTAAAGGACCCCGCATGCCACAAGTAAGAGCCCACATGCCATAACTAAAAGATCCCACATGTCACAACCAAAAATCCCACATGCCACGACTGAAGATCCTGCATGCAGCAACTAAAAGATCCCACGTGCAATGAAGATCCTGCACGGGGCATCAAAGATCCCACCTGCCCCAACTAAGAACCAGCACAGCCAAATAAATAAAGAAAATAAAATAAAATTTAAAAAAACTTTTACGAACACTAAATGCTGGAGAAAGTGTGGAGCAAAAGGAACCCTTCTACACTGTTGGTGGGAAATTAAATTGGTGCAGCCACTATGGAAAACAGTGTGGAGGTTCCTTCAAAACCTAAAACTAGAGTTGCCATATGATCCAGCAATTCCACTCCTGGGCATATATCCAGAGAAAACTCTAATTCAAAAAGATAAATGCACTGCAATGTTCAAAGCAGCACTATTTACGACAGCCAAGACACGGAAGAAACCTAAATGTCTATCGACAGGTGAATGGATAAAGAAAACGTGGTACATATATACAATGGAATACCACTCAGCCATAAAGAATAATGAAATAATGCCATTTGCAGCAACATCGTTGGACCTAGAGATTATTATACTAAGTGAAGTATGTCAGACAGAGAAAGACAAGTATCATATGATATCACTTACATGTGGAATCTAATACAAAATGATACAAATGAACTTATTGATATTTACAAAACAGAAACAGACTCACAGACATAGAAAACAAACTTATGGTTACCAAAGGGGAAAGGGGGTGGGGAAGGGATAAATTAGGAGTTTGGGATTTGCAGATATAAACTACTATACATAGAATATGTAAACAACAAGGTCCTACTGCATAGCACAGGAAGCTATATTCAATATCCTGTTGTTAACCATAATGGAAAAGAATATGCAAAAGAATGTGTGTCTTTGTGTATATATATATATATGTATATATGTATATATATATTTATATATATAACTGAATCCCTTTGCTGTACACCAGAAACTAACATAACATTGTAAATCAACTGCACTTCAATAAAAATATATTAAAAAATGAAACGCAGCTATGAAGCCACAAAAAAGGTACAAACTCTTAGTTATAAAATAAATGTCATGGGGATGTAATGTACAGCGTGATGACTACAGTTAATACTACTATATTGTATATTTGAAAGTTGCTAAGACAAAACCCTCTTAGGTTTGCTCTTAATAAGAGATGATAATAGGTTTTTCCTTACCTTCTAAGTAATCTCCATAGAAAGCAGAGATTCTGTGTCTTATCAGAATAATTTCCTGTGCTTCTTGTTGATTTATCATGTCCTTTATTTGTAAGATAAATGAGTCTTCTTACTTCTAAAAGAGAGAAGGCTCTTTTTAATCACATTACTTCCAATATTTACTTTTGAAATCTTATATTAGTACTCTGGTTAAATAGGTGGCCAAATAGTTTCTTAGTGACCCATGATTCTATTTAGCCAAGTGTACAAATCTTTTGCCATTTCTAACAACTAGTGATATTTGGTCTTTCCAAATTCAAATCCTAAATGAAATCTGCTTGATCTCATACTGACACTGATATTTCCCAGAGGGCCTGCGGAAAATCCAGAGTTTGTTCTTTCACCTTGTAAATGAGAGATGTTACAATAAGTAGGTTTATTTGATAAGTTGAGTTGCACAGGAAGCACTGCCAAATATGAAGAGATGCTTAACCTTCTCTAGTTTATATTTCTATGTGTAAAATGTTATTAATACAAATACTTCAGAAATTGTATTAATTCCTATAAATGTCAGTGCCCTTGCTGTCCATGACGTATCTTGGCGCTGCTTTGCCTTAGAATCAGACAACATCAGCATAATGTTATCAGCTGTCATGCCAGTTAGTGTCTTAAAATGTTGTATGCCACAGAAACAACCAAATGTCCTTGGCAATTGCATCATTTTTATAATGAACTTTCATCACGTCTTTTACCATGGCCATTTTCACTCTTTTGTCATCCACACTTGTTTTAGTTTGATGCCTCCCTGAAAGCTCTTGCAATCAGCTACAGGCCACAGTAATTATCTTCAACAAAATGGGACTATCTTGGAGTCCCACAGAAAGGACTATGCCAGGTACTCTTGAGGCACAGAACTCCTAATGGCATTGCTTAAATAACTTTGAGACCGTACCACCGGCCTGAGTCAGGATTTCCAGAATTCTCCTGGAGAAGCTGATAAGTTCATGAGATGGCTAACCCAAGATCAAGCAGAACAAGAATTACATAGGGCTGAATGAATTGATCAAGGACGATTATGGCTTTTTCTTGGACTACTGCTGATGCTTTAATGTTCTGTTTTCTGGATATAAAGAACTGCCTACTTTTCTAACTTCAGCTATCTACAATTCATAACAGTTTAGTAGATCATACTTCTGTAAGCAGAAATGAAGTATTTACCTTTTTTTGCCTGCCTGATCACTCTAGAATTTGAATATTCTTACTAAGTATTCTTATTTTCACAGTAATACAATGAACTGCTTAGGTTCCATAAGAATCCTTCCTCCTGGGAACAGAACATAATTGATTTGACTATATGACCAAAGCTCTGAGTGGACTGTCATGTTTTGAAAGAATACAGTGTTTTTAAAAATAGTGATGGATTGATTGACTTGGCTGCACCAGGTCTTAGTTGCGGCACGAGGGATCTTCGTTGCGGCATGCGGGAACTTCAGCTGTGGCATGTGGGGTCTTTTAGTCGCAGCATGTGGGATCCTTAGTTGTGGCATGCAAACTCGTAGTTGTGGCATGTGGGATCTAGTTCCCTGACCAGGGATCAAACCCGGCCCCCCTGCATTCAGAGCACAGAGCCTTAGCCACTGGACCACCAGGGAAGTCCCAGACTATCATAGTTGAGAACAATATATATAATCAGATATGACCAGATAGTCTTAAGGAACTAAAGGTGATTTTATGGAGCCAATGCTTATGAAGTCTTCTTGGGAAAATGGGCCTGGCACCTGGATTACAGCTTTCTCAGCCTTACAGGTGAGCGGGAGAGGCCACCTCCTGGCAGGCCTAGGAAACTTAGGATATTTTGGGGGCCTTCAAGAAGAGATTAATTTACCCAGATCTATAGGTACTGCAGGGGAATTGTGGTGGTGAGATTTGGGCTTGGTTTCCTAGCTTTGAGAGGTTTTTAAAAGTCCAGTCGGAGTGAGACTCCTTATGAAAAGTTCCAGCAGAGTAAACTAAAAATGGCCTATGTGGTCAATTATCATCCTTGCTGCAATTGTGCAAATAAGCAAGCCAAATCTAATAAGACCAGACACTCTATAAGCAAGAATAATCTTACTTTGATTATCTTTGATCAAAAGGGAGGTGACGGGGCTTCCCTGGTGGTGCAGTGATTGAGAGTCTGCCTGCCGATGCAGGGGATACGGGTTCGTGCCCCGGTCCAGGAGGAACCCACATGCCGCGGAGCAGCCCGGAGCCTGTGCTCCACAATGGCAGAGGCCACAACAGTGAGAGGCCTGCGTACCACAAGAAAAAAAAAAAAAAAGGAAGTGACGGTTGAGTGAAATTTTATATTTCAATACAAAACACACCCTTGTGAGGGATGAGATTCTGGTCCCGTTCATTATCTTTCAGCTAATTTGCACTTCTTTGTAAACTACGTGTTTGTGTTACCTACATGTAAATTGGACTAGCTCCTGCTATCTCACACATTTTGTCAGTCCTTACCAAATTCTCAATTCTTCCAATTTCCTTCAACATCTGGCTGCAACTCTTCAAACTAATGTTTCCAATTTTTCTCCAACCCTCCTGATTTGACATCGCAGAGAACTCAAAGCTGACCACCCAGATTCTTACTGGATCCTTAGGTTTTCTTCTAACTGGCTTTGTTTCACAGGATCTAAAGAAGCCCTGTGAGCTGAAGTTGGACAACTTGATGTAAACTTCAAAGGACTCTTCCCTGCAGCAGATCATGTATGATCCTCATGCCTGGAACTGCTGCCGTGTGGGCCACTCGGGAAATTCACTTTATCTTCCATGCTCTGCTCCACGAAATAATCGTGACTGTGGATGATCTTACCCAAACCTAACTGATGTCTAGGCCATCAGAAAACATCCACTGTAAACTAGGAAATCCATCAGATTGCCACTGCCATCCTCACTCCACCATCTAAACATGCGTCAAGCCCAGCATCTTCAATGGGCTGTCCTTCTGGACTCAGAAGCTGGCTTCAAATAGTCCACTACAAACATTAATCTTTCTTTTCCTTTTCTTAGAAACCCTCCTCATTAAATGCCTCATTCCTGGCATGATCCAGCAAATATCCTCTACTACCAAACATCAGCAGATGGCTCAGTTGTTCCTTAATGAACAAAAGGTGACTGAATGAGAAATGGACTTATATTGTTCACAGGAAAAAAGAATGCCTCTTGTTGCCTTGCACAAGAAGGGGAACTCAAAGTAACTCCCTTCTTAACCAAACTTGAGGCCATTCTGAGTCCTCTTCTTCACTAGGCCTCAAGCTTGATCCTATCTTTGGCCTGCCAAGCCCAGTTTTAGCAAAAATCCTCCTAGGCCAGTTTAGCAAGAATCCCCCCCTCCTTCGTATCTAAGTTCTTCATCCCTCCTCTTGAGGTCTAATCAAGTTCCACCCCCCAGCCTCCCTTCATCCTTGTGTTAGTCAGGGTTCTCCATAGAAACAGGACCAGTAAGAAACAGATAGGCATATAGATAGCTTATCTATCTATATCTACAGATCAATATCAATGGTAGGTATATATATCTAGATAGCTATGTCAGATATTTAATATCTGTATATTTATAGATGTATCTTCATATTAATGCTATTTCTCTGTTATATAGAGATATAGATGTTGATATAGATATAGATATAGTTGAGGAGATTTATTATAGTAATTGGCTCATGAGATTATGGAGGCTGAGAAGTCCTACAATCTGCTGTCTGTAAGCTGGGAAACCAAGAAAGCCAGTGGTATAAACCACTCTAAGTCTGAAGGCCTGACAAACAGGAAAGTCCCAGATCAAGATTGAAGGCCCAAGAATCAGGGGACTGATGCTGCAAATCCTGGTCCAAGTCCAAAGGTCCCAGACTAGGAGTAGTGATGTCTAAGAGCAGAATAATATGGATGTCCCAGCTCAAGCAAAGAGAAAACTCATCCTTCCACTGCCTTTTTGTTCTATTCAGGCCCTCAAGAGATTGTGATAATGCCCACTTGCATTGATGAAGGCAATTTTCTTTACTAAGTCTGCCAGTTCACATGCTAATCTCTTCCGGAATCCTGCTCACAGACACACCAAGAAATGTTTCACCAACAATCTGGGCATCTTTTACTCAAATCAAATAGACACCTAAAATTAACCAACACAATACCTAAGTTCCCCTCAGTAATCTGCCATTCACTAACTCCCTCACCCTCCCTGTTGGCCATAAACTGTCATCTGTCTGTCTTGTATGTGGAGTTGAGTTTATTTTCCCTATGGCAATAGTCCCTGGCCCCTATTACAATGGTCCTGAAAAAAGCCTTCCATGCCTTAAACTCCATATGGCATACTTTTTTATTGACAATATTGATGTTACTATGTTCCTGTGAGTGAGAGAATGTGTCCGGATCATTGCTGAGCTAGGTAATGTGTCTGCATATTCATGTGAGAGAATGTGAGAATGTGAGTCCATATGAGCGAATTTCTTCTGTGAGCTTATGTTGGAGCTATACGGTGGATGTGAGCATATCTGTGTGTACATCTGTACGTAAGCATGTTCCTGATTTCAAGAATGTGCATGTGCAAGTGGAAGTGTGAGTGACAGCATCGGGAAGCATCTGAGTGTTTATACTCGGGTCCCCATGTGAGTAAACTTATGAGTATGGTCATGAAATTAACTGAATATATCAGCATGTTTATGTGAAGCCGTGAAAGTATAAGTGGATGCATGTGAATGTACGTGTTTTTAAATTTCAATTTGTAGGCAAATCTGAGGGTGTTTAGGGAGTGTGCAAACATGTGACTATGTGTAAGCATATCTCTGTGTGACACTGTATGTGTGAACATGTTCATGGGTGAGAGTGTTTTCGTAAGTGCAAATTTGTGTTTAAAATTAATATTTAAGTGTGTTCACTTGTACGAATGAATTTGTAAGCACGTGAAGGCAGATTAGCATAATTCTGAGTCGTTGGGGGTAAATGTGTTTTTTGTGTGTTCTTGTTTATGTGTGAATATATTTGAAAAAGGGAGCATGTATATGGGAATGCATGTAATGGTTTTTTAAGTGAATGAATGAAATCATGAGCTTCTTGCTGATTGTGAGTATGTTCCTGTGCAACTCAATATGTAAGCATATTACTGTTGGTGACAAGGATATTTTATATGGGTAAGGGAATGGGTGTGTGCATGTGTAAATGAAATGAGTGTACCTGGAGTGTGAGTGAACTTGTAACCATGCTTATGTTTTAAGTGCATGATTGATGATGATAATCTGAATGAGGTGGGGCTACTGTGTGTGTGTGAACTGTGAGCCACCAAGTGTGAATGTATGTTAGTATGTGTGAGTACCTTTGCCAGTATATGTGTTTGAGTGAGTTATCTGTAAGCATGATACTGTGAGTGAACAAATGAGCATGTACGTGAGCTTGTGCATTTGTGAGAGTAAATATGCGGCCTTGTAATCTCAAAGTGTGCTAGTATTTCAGTCTCTGAGGACTGCTGTAAATGTATGTTCAAGCGCACCCTTGAATTTGCAGCCATATGCATGGGGGTTAGCATGTTTGTATGAGTAAGTGAACGTGTATCAGGTTCACTGTGGTGAGCTACTTCACAGGTGAGTATATTTGTGTAAGTGAAACCTGAATAAACATGAGTGGAAGTGCATGTGAGTGTATTTGCTTCTTTGAGTGGATATTCTGAGCTTCATGGAGGATGTGAGCGTGTTTGTATGTGAATACCTATGTGAACATGTTCCTGATTTTAAGAGTGAAAATGTGCATGTGTAAGTGAATGTGTGAGTGGGAGCTCCTGAATGTATGCATTTGTGTCCCTGTGTGAATGAATCTCTTGGCATGGTCATGTGATTGAGTGTTTGAGCACGTTCGTGTGAAGGAGTGAATGTCAGTATGTACGTGTGAATGTATGTGTGTCTGTGAGTGGGAGTGAATTGGTGGGCAAGTTTGAGAATGTCTGAGTGTTTAAGTGTTTTGTCAGAGAGTGAATGTGTGAGTGTATGTATGTGAGCCCATCTGTCTGTGACAGTGTGTAGGTGAGCCTGTTCGTGGGTGAGAGTGATCTCTTGGATCTACAATGGCATGCTTAAAGTGAACACTTTTGTATGCTCATCTGTATAAATGAACTTGTAAGCCTGCGAATCATGTTAGCATATTCACGTATAGTGGATGAGCAAGTATGTTTTCTTGTGACCTTGTTAATATGTGACTACAGTAGTTGCAGACTATTCACGGGGGACTCATTCCAGCACCCACCAAGGATACCAAAATCTGAGAGTGTCCAAGTCCCATAGTCAGCCCTCTCTATCCCCGTAGTCTGCATTCGTGGACTCAACCGACTGTGGATCCTAAACATAGCACGTGATATGCAGCTGGTTAAATCTGTGAAAGCAAAACCCATTGATACAGAGGGCTAGCTGTATATTTATTGAAAAAAATCTGCATATAAGTGGACCCACACAGGTGACACTCTTGTTGTTCAAGGGTCAGCTGTATATTCAAATGAGGTCATTCATGCCCATACGTGTGAGTCAATGTAAGGGTTTTTATATAAATGAGTGAATTTGTGAGCTTCTAAGTCAGTGTCAGCATGTTTGTGTGCAATTATATTTCTGACTATGTTAATGTTTATGACCAAAAAGGTGCATGAGTAAATGAATGCATAGGTTTGTGCATATACACACAATGAGCATGTCTGGAATGTGAGCGAATTTGTAATCACTCTTGTGTGTATAAGTGAATGTGTGCATTTGCTCACAAGTGTGATGTGGGAAATTTGGGGTAGGTATATGAATGCCTGAGTGTCTGAAGGGGAATATATGCGCATATGTGTATATGTGTAAGTAAATTGGTCACTACACGTGTTTGAATAGTGAAATTTAAGCATGTTAATATTAGTGAATGAATGTTTGAAAGTATGCGTATATCTGAGTTCGTCCACTCACAACACTGAATATATGAACATGTAGATCTGAGACAATATTTGTGTTGATGTACATGTTCGTGAATGTTCAAGTGCATCTTTTTTTTTTTTTTTTTTTGCGGTACGCGGGCCTCTCACTCTTGTGGCCTCTCCCACTGCGTAGCACAGGCTCTGGACAGGCAGGCTCAGTGGCCATGGCTCAGGGGCCCAGCCTCTCCGCGCCATGTGGGATGTTCCCGGACCGGGGCACGAACCCGTGTCCCCTGCATCGGCAGGCGAACTCTCAACCACTGCACCACCAGGGAAGCCCTCAAGTGCATCTTTTAATTTGTGACCATGTGTATGGATGTTAGCACGTTAGGGAATAAGTATCAGATTCACTGTTTTCAGCTAGTTAAGATAGTGTGACCATTCGTGTAAATTATGGGTGTGTACATGGAAGGACATGTGAGTGTATTTTCTTCTGTGAGCAAATGTTTGAGCTCCAAGGTGGATGTGAGTATGTTTGTGTTCGTGCATCCGTGTGAGCATATTCTGGAGGTTAAGACTCTGAATGACATGTGTAAGTGAAGGTGTGAGTGGGAGCATCTGACTGTATATATTCGTATCCCAGGTCGAGAGAATGTGTGAGCATGGTCGTTTGATTGAATGCACGTTGGAGCATGTTTGTGTGAAAGAGTGAATGTGTCAGCGTGTGAGTGTAAATGCATATGTGTTTTAGAATGTGAGTCAGTTTTGAGTTTGAGTTTGTGAATATTTGGTGTGCTTTCTGAGTGAATGTGTACCTCTATGTAAGTCAGGATATCTGTGTGCAACAGGCTATGTGTGAGACGGTTTAGGGGCAAGAGTAATTTCCTGGCTGTAAATTTGCACACTTACAATGAACATGTATGTGTGCTCATCTGTATAAACAAATTTATAAGCATGTGAATGCAGGTTAGTATAATGCTGAGTTCTCAGTCAGTGAGTTTGTTTTTCAAGTGATCTCATAAATGAGTGAATATATTTGAATAAAGTAATTTGTGAGCATGTGAGTGAGTGAATGCAACTATTCTTAAGTAGTGTAATTGAGTGAATTTGTGAGCTTGGTGTGACCATATCTGTGTGCAAGTGAATATATGAGCTTGTTACTCTTAGTGACAATAATAATGTGCATGCGTGAATGGGTGTTTATAACTGCAATGAGCATATCTGCAAGTGAGTTAATTTGTAATCACTTTCATGAGTGAATGAATACGTAGTTCAGCTCATGAAAGTGAGTGAGGTGTGGGATACTTTTTGTGAGTGTGTGAAAGTATGAACATTTGGGCGTGAATGTACGTTAGTTACCATGTGTATGGATGTGGGTAAGTTGTCACTATATGCATTTGCATAGTGAATGCAAGTGGTAATGTGAGTGAATGTGTAACCACGTGCTTCTATGCGAGCATTTATCTTCTTTAGAGTGAACATGTGAACCTGTACATCTGTGTATGCTGACATGTTTGTGTGTTCAACTGTATGTTTAAATTTGTGACCATGTGTACAGCGGTCATCATGTTTCTCTGAGTTAGTGAATATGCATAGATTATTACTGTGAGTTGAATCGTTCAGTGTATTTCTGCGAGTGAAATACGAACATGAGTGTAAGTGCATGTGAGTGTATATTCTTCTGTGAGTGACTACTGGACCTTCACCTAGAAGTGAGCACACTTATGTGTAAGTGTCCATGGGAGCATGTTCCTGATTTTCACAATATTAATGTGCATGTATAAGTGAATGTGTTAGTGGGAGCATCTTAGTATATATGTTTGAGTCCCCATGTGAATGAATTTGTGGGTACGCTCATGTGATTGAGTGACCGTTTGAGTAGGTTTGTGCGAAGGAGTGAATGTGTCGGTATGCATGAATGTTTCTATGTCTTTGAATGTGAGCAACATTGTGGGCATATTTGAATGAGTGTTTGAGTATGTTTTGTGAGTGACTGTGTGAACATGTTTATGTACGCAAGCATGTCTTCTATGACGGTTTAAGTGTGAGCCTGCTCATGGGTGATTGTGTTCTTAAGTGTAAATTTGTGTTTACAAAGTGAATATTTGTGTTCCCATCTCTACGCGTCCATTTGTTAGCATGTGCAATCCTATTAGCATATTGGCGGGTATGAGCAGGTGGTTTTCATGTGATCCTGATAACGTACAACTATATTTGAATAACCTACTCTGAGAGCATGTGTGAGTGAATGTGATTTTATGTAACTGAGCGAATGGATGAGATTCTTAGTGTATGTTCTTGAGCAAGTGAGTGTGTAAGCATGCTGTGTTTGTGACAATGATAATTTGCATGGAAAAGTGAATGTGTGAGTGTGTGCATATACATGCAATGAATGTGTCTAGAATGTGAGGGAATTTGTAATCACTTTCGTGTGTATAAGTGAGTATGTGATTATGCTTATATGAGTGTGGTACGAGCTACTTTGTGGGAATGTTTGAGGATCTGAGTGTGCATATGTTAGTATGGGTATGTGTGTGAGCCAGTTTGTATGTGCATTTGAGTGAGTGAACTATAAGCATGTTAACAGGACTGAGGGAATGTTTGAGCGTGTGAACATATGTAAGCATGTACACTCGTGAGAATGAATGTGTAAACTTATACATGTGACAGTGTGTCAGGATGGCATTTGAAAGTTGACATATGTGTGTTTTAAAGTGTATGTTTCATACTGGATGTGAGCATGTTTTTGTGTGAGGGTTCTTACAAGCATGATCCTGATCTTCTCAATGTTAATCTGCATGTGTAAGTGAATGTCTCAGTGGGAGCCTCTGTGTGAATGAATGTGGGCATGGTCATGTGGCTGAGTGAATGTCACCACGTTGTGTGACTGAATGTGTCAGTCTGCGTGTGTGAATGCATGTCTTTGAATATGAGTGACTTTGTGGGCATATTTCAATGCGTGAATGCTTAAACTTTTTGCTGAGTGATGAATGTGTGAGTGTGTGTATATACGTATGTCTCTGTGTAAGTGTATGTGTGAGCCTGCTCATGCTCCTTCATTGTGAGCAAGCATTTTTCAAGTGATGTTTCGTTGCACTCATTGTATGTATGGATGGTGAGCATGTACAGACACGTTAGCATGTTTCTGTGTAGTGACTATATGGTGGGTTTCTTTTTTATCTTGTTTATGTGGGAGTACATCTGAGTAAGGTCATGTGTGAAAGTGTGTTGTAAGGGAAAGTGTTTTACGTGTTGTAAGATTTTGTGAGATTCTTGGTGACTGTAAGAAGATTTCTGTGCAAGTGAATGTGTAAGCATGTTTCCGTTTGGGACAATGAGAATTTGCATAAAATTGAAAGTGAATGTGTGATTGTGGAACTGTAAACCTAATATGTATGGGGTATGAATGAATTTTTTATCATGTTCATCTGTGTGAATGTGTGGTAATACTTCTGTGACTCACTGAGCTGTCGGCATGATTGTGTGAGTGAAGGGAAGTGTGTGTGTGAGTGCAAATGTATGCATGTTTACATATGTGAGGAACTCGTCAGGATGTTCACAGCAAGAAGTGAACTATACTCATCTTAATGTTGGTCAGTCAGTGTGTGATCCTGTGCGTATATGTGAGGATGCACATTTTTGAAAGTGATTATGTGAATGTGTACGTGTCTTGGAGTATGCTCACGGAAGAATATTTGAGTGGTCAAGGAAAGGTTTCTTGGTGTTCATGTGTATGCGTTACCTTGTGACCGTATGCTTGGATGAAAGCATGTTCATGGGCGTGTATGATTGTATTTTATGCTCATATTCATGCATGTATACTGTGTGGGTGAAATGTGAGTGCATGACTTGAGTTCATGTGAGCGTATGGATTAATGAATGCGTGAGCTTTGTGGTCAGGACGAGCATATTTGTGCGCAAGGGCGTACGTGAGCATGTTCCTGATGGTGAGCATGTTAATGTGGGTAGCTAAATGGGAGCCCTGGAGAGTATATTTTTGGGTATCCCTGTGAGAGAAACGGTAATCATGGTATGCGACTGAGTGAAGGTGTCAGCTCATTTTTATGGAGTGAATGTATCAGTGTGTTTGTATGAGCAGCTCTGAGTATGTACATCAGTGAAATTGTGAGCATGTTCAAGTGAGGGAGTCAATGTCTGACCACGCTCATGGAAATGAGTGAAGTTGTGAGCATACCTGAGAAAACGTGCGAGCATATGGTGCGAATGTGAATGAGAAGTATTGAGTTTTTAGTCAGTATGTTCATTTGGATGAGTCAACACTACGTGTGTTAACGCAATTGTGTGTCCATTGGTGAGCATGCACACTGTGAGCATGAATACATGAACTTTTACACGTCTTCAAGTGTGATTATATTTGAAATGTTTGAATTTATTGAAAAAGCATTTGTGTGTGCATGTGAATGTGTGAGCATGTTCATGAATGATAGCATATTCATGTAGGTGTCAGGGCTTATTGTGTTTATTTATGTGAGCTTGTTAAAGTGTGAGTACACTGTATGAGTGGAATGTGAGCATGGGAGTATGTTTGTGAGTTTATGTGAGTGAATGCTGGCACTTCGTGACGAGTGTGATCATGTTTATGTGCAAGTGTATATGTAGGTTCCTGATTGTGAGCATGTTCAGGTGCTTGAAAAGTGAATGGGTGTGTTGGAAAATGAATATAGGTCTCTATGTGCATGAAACGGTCAGCATGCTCACGTGGTTGAATGACTGCTTGAGTAGGTTTATGTGCAGTGAATGTGTCAGTGTGTGTATGTGTGCATCTGAGAGTGTTTATGTATGAGGGAATTCATCAGCATGTTCTTAGGAGTTCATGTGTGAAAGCGTCTTGTTACTAGGTGAGTGTACGTTACTGGGTATATGCAAGCCTTTCCACGGCTGAGAGTGCCTTATTGTGAAGGAGTCTGTATGTTTAAGTGAATATTTTGTGTGTACTCATCTGTATGAGTGAATTGGTGAGCATCTGAGCGCATGTCAGCATTTTCTTATGTGATGATTGTGTATGTGTGTTTTTGTGTGATATGTGAATGTAAGTATACTTGTATAAGGGAATGTATGGAAGTATGTGTGTGAGTGTACTTTTTTCTGAGTTTGAGATAACTTGTGAGCTTCTTGGGAGGTGTGAGCATGTTTGTTTTGACGTGCCTACGTGAGTTAATTCCTGTTTGTGACAATATGGATAAGTGAATGTGTGATTGTTTGCATATAAATATAATGAGTATGTTGTGACAGCACTGTGGCAATGGCGACCTACAAGAATGTCCTGGGCTTCCCTGGTGGCACAGTGGTTGAGCGTCTGCCTGCCGATGCAGGGGACACGGGTTCGTGCCCCAGTTCGGGAAGATCCCACATGCCGCAGAGCGGCTGGGCCCGTGAGCCATGGCCGCTGAGCCTGTACGTCCGGAGCCTGTGCTCCGCAACGGGAGAGGCCACAACAGTGAGAGGCCCGTGAACCGAAAACAAAAAAAAGAATCCGCCTGCCGATGGAGGGGACACGGGTTAGAACCCTGGTCCGGGAAGATCCCGCATGCCACGGACCAACTAAGCCGTGCGCCACAACTACTGAGCCTGAGCTCTAGAGCCCGCGAATCACAACTACTGAGCCCACATGTGGCAACTACTGAAGCCCGGGCACCTAGAGTCCATGCCCCACAACAAGAGAAGCCACCGCAGTGAGAAGCCCGTGTACCTCAACGAAGAGAAGCCCCCACTCGCGGGAACTAGAGAAAACCCGCGCGCAGCAACGAACACCCAACACAGACAAACGTAAAAAAAAAAAAAAAAAAAAAAAAAAACATGTAATGGACTGAATTCTGTTCCCCCCAAATTCGTATGTTGAAGCCCTAACCCCAGTGTGACTATATTTGGAGATATGGCCTTAAGGTTAAACAAGGTCATAAGCTTGGAGCTCTAATCCAATAGGGGGGTATCCCTATAAAAAGAGGAACAGACGCCACAGAGCTCTCTCTCTCCCCACACTGAACAAAGTAAAGGCCATGTGAGGACACAGTGAGAAGCCAGCTGTCTGCCAAGGACAAAGGTCTCACCAGGGTATAAATTCTTTTAGCAAATTCTAGACTTCCAACTGGATTGAACTGTGGACCTTTGTATCAATTTAAATTGTTTCCTCCCTCTGTATTCAAGTTTTCTGATTTCTTTCTCTCTGATTCTTTTTGCTTGTTTGTTTGTCACTGGATGTACTTTGTGTGTGTGTGTGAGGGTGTGTCCTCTCTAATCTGCTCATATTTATAGATTTCTTCCTTCAGAGAGCATCAAACCAGTTTCATTAGGGATAGAAGCCACCCCTATGGCAATGGTTGCTTACTAAGTCTTAAGGACTCTGGCTTAAGTTGGGGTTAATTTCATCACCGTGTCACAAAAGTGCCATGGTTGCTTTTCCCTATCATTAGGATGATCAGGATTTTTACTGCAACAGAGGCATACGCAAAGGAGTGGCACAGCAGAAGATTGCTGGGCCCCCAAGCCAGAGGTGGGTGGACTGAAACCATTTTCTGCTATGGTGCTGCCACTTGTGTTGCATGGAATTATTATTATTATTATTTTGTCTTTTCTCTCTATACATATTCCTCAGAATATTTTAGATTTCTAGCAGGGCAAATTTACAGCTGTGGGTTTTATCTCCATTTAATCATGAGTGGTCCAGACCTTTTCGGGGCTTATGGGGACAGGTTCGGAGGCACACTGACCCACCTCTTGGGCAGCCCAGGAGAGGAGGACATCGCAGGCCATGCAGGACACGTGGGGGTTGCATTCTGGAACAGCGTGAACCAGAAGGCTCTGTGGCAGGCGGGCTTTGCAGTACTAAGGGGGTGAGGTACGCCCTGGTGCCTAAGCAAGGATGTGATTGGCTTGTTTGAATCGTTCAGCTGGCTGACAAGGAAACACTATTCAGGGGTAAGAAGCAAAAAAACCATCCGGTGCATTTAATAAGGGTTGTTGCTAGAGGACCCTACCTGGCGGAGCAGAGTGGGGAGCGGAATCTGGGATTAGGCCGTTCGAGGCCCTCCCAGTTTTACCAGCCGTCAACTCAGCACGGAATACTAACTTTAGCCCTCACCGCACCATCACCCCCTCCCCCCGCGCACACACACACAGGGGCCAGTATACCTGGCTGAGGAGAACTCAGTCCCTGGAGATGGAGGGGTGGACCCTGGAGCAGTAGCTCCCGACCCCCGCCATTTCAGCGCTATTAGGTACCACAGCGACACAGGGGCTGAAACAAGGGGGCTCCATCGCAGCTGCACGTGCCCAGCCCCACCACCAACTCCTCTACGGACTGGCCAGCAGGCAGCGCGCGTGGGCAGCGGTTCAAAAGCCCAGACCCACGTCTGCTCCAGCCGTCTCCTTCTAAGAGGTCGCCCACTCACCCTCTGCCCGCCCAGCTCACGGCAGCCTGGCGACCCCGCTCACCAATCAAAGAAGTCCAGAACGACGTCAGGAACATCAGGCGAGGAGAGGTCAGAAGCCAAAGTGGAATTTCCACCTGGGATTGGGGTCGTCGCCCGCCA
Source organism: Mesoplodon densirostris (assembly GCF_025265405.1). Lineage (NCBI taxonomy): Eukaryota > Metazoa > Chordata > Mammalia > Artiodactyla > Ziphiidae > Mesoplodon > Mesoplodon densirostris. The sequence continues at coordinate 45,163,752 of NC_082681.1, read as the reverse complement.
AGGGCCGGGTCCTGATGGGGAGTAGGCGCACAGCGGCCCGCCGCATGTCGGGACGCCATAGCTCCGACCATCCAAGAACCCTGGAGACCGCTGCAGAGTGGGAGGCCGACAGACGAGGGGGGGCGCGGGATAACCAAGAGGAGCGGGGCGAGGAGGTCGTGCTTCTGCAAAGAGCCGCCTGTAAGGTGAGAACATCGAGGCCAAGGGGAGCGCGGAGGGTGCGGGTCGACCAGCGGCCCTGAGCCAGGGAGCGGCAAGAAGAGCAGCAGCCCAGCAACTTCACTCCACGCAGCACCCCGACCACGAACCCAGCCGCTGCAGACAGCGCGGGGTCTGACGCAGTTCTGGCAGCTGCTAGGCGGGCCTGAGGCCCGGCGCACAACTGGCTCCGCCCACCCCTATGGCAAGCGAGCTTCGCCAATCAGGCAGGCGCCGGGAGCCTTTCAACGAGATGCATGGTCCAGCCTCCTACCGCAGCCTGTGTGCCGCCCAGCCCTCTGCTCCTTCTGGCGTCTGCAGTCATTCCCGGGTCAGCCGCAGTTCCAGCTCCCTGGCAGCTGGAGAGCTGGGCCGGGGGTCGGCGGCGTGGGGCACCCCGCCCTGCACCTCCCCTTTGCAAAAACGCAAAATGTGCTTTTCACTTGGAACAGTGTATGCCCAAGAGTTTGCTTTTTGTGGTGAAAGTAGTAATTTGACCACCCAGGCTCAATCTGCGTTTTGAAAATACTGGACACCTTTGAGGAATCAGGACCTAGTTGACTGGTGGTCACTCCCTGACCCTCGGGCCTCCAGTGAACCAGACTGCCTGTCCTCTGGAAGGCATAGAGGAGGTTCAACCAGTGCGTTTTGTGACACGGTTCTGGCCCATCATCAGGACCGAAATTGGGCTCCAGGAGCCCCCCTCCCATAGCTAAGGGATGCACAGTTGAAGTGAGGGTTCTTGGCTGACAGCATTGAAGGGGAAAAGAAGGCAACGGTCAGTGTATCGGATCTTCAAGGCAGTGAGCCCCCGGAGAGCAGGCCACTCTAATGCTCCAGCATTCTGGCTCCGCATGTGGGGGAAAAAAAAGCCTTACGTTTTTGCTAGAGGGCTTCTCTTCTTTCCGCTACCCTGAACATTGCCACACAGAGTAGAAATATCTCAGAGAAAGAGGAAATGCTTCCACTCATTCACTACCCTTCATCCTTCCCATCTCAGGTACCTTGATGAAGCAAGGTCAGAAAGAGGCTTCTTCAGAGCACATAAGCCACATGGGCAATGAACAGATAGACCTCAGTCATATTCACCAGCGCTGGACCTCGTGAGGCATGCCATGTAAAAGTGTTGAAATCAAAATGGATTTCAGGTTCACTCTTGGTCAACTAGAATATTCAAAACAAACATTCCCCCCCTTCCCCTTTCCTTCAGTATTTGGTGAAAAGAGTTGGTACTGCTTGTGCCCAGCATATTGCACAGCTTTATTTGCATGGAACTCTCTGGGGTGGCTGAGTGTTTTGTACAGCTAAAAATTTAACTCTTTACCCCACCTCGACCTCTTCTCAAGCACCCTCTTTCTTCTTCTGTCTTTTTTTTAAACGATTTTAGAATCACACATGTTTAAAATGTGTCTCTTAATTTCCTTCCTTCTCTTCACCAGCAGAGCATCTTCACATATTCGTTTTCCCTCTCCTTTCCCCCTCTTTTTCCTTCTATTGCAGTAAGTGCTCTCTTCTCACTTACGGGGCAGATCCGCATAGAACTAACCCACTTACTTAGGTGGGGGATCCCTCTATGAGAAACCATCACAACAGCAGTGGGTCAGTTGAGCCCAGCCCTACTGCTCTTAATCCTGCACCCCTTGTCTCTGGTCAGCCAGGCATCCTCGAACAGACAATGCTTGCTGGTTAAAAATGAAAAGGCCATTTCAGTTCAGTTTGTCTGAGCATCTGAATTGTATATGGGCGAGGAGGTGTGGGGACTGCCTAGAGAAGGAGGGTCGATGGGCCCAAGGTTACACAGTGGCAAAAAGCGAAACTAGAACCCTATTTCCAGGTTGGCCTACTTCTAGAAAAGTGTGTTTTTCTAGTGAAACTCAGCTTTGACTGCTATTTCAGGCAGCCACAGGCATGTGGGTATTGTTTTGTTTGAAAGCAGGTTATTCCTATTCCTGGAATCAAATTCTTCAATCAGTGTCTCAACTGACAGGAAAAGCAAGCCTCAAGTTTTTCTCCTAGGCATCCTTGTGACTATGGATATGGCCAAAAACTTGATGGCAAGAATGAATTTACTTCCAGAGCTTACGTCCCACACTCACATGACAAAGAGCCGAGAAGGCAGCAAGGAATATGAAAAAGCCAGTATAATTTATACTTGTTGAGTTTTTGTCTAGTTCATTTATTAGAATGTACATCAATATCCAGATTGAATGCACTTAAACCTGAATATGGGATCATGGTGTAGAGGACATAGCACTGACCTAGGAGTTAGCCCATCTGTGTTCTGACCCAGCTCTGACCCATGACTGCGAGTATTCCAGTTTGTCTAGAGTATGAGGTGGATTGGGAGGTAAGGCAAGAGGTAAAACATGTAAGAAGAAAAAGAATAGGTAGTACCTGGCCTAGTGAGGGCCGCACATTCAGTGCACAGAAAATAACTACTCAGTGAATATGTGAAGCTAAGAAAGAGAATTTTATTTTATTTTATTTTTTTACTTATAAGCAGCTAACAGTTATTTGTCACAGTCCTAGAAGCTGGTTAGTCCAAGATCAAGGTACCAGCAGCTTTGGTGTCTGGTGAAGGCCACTTCCTGGATCATGGGTGGCAACTTTTCACTATGTACTCACTGGTGGAAGGGTCAAAGTACCTCCCTGGACTCCCTTAAATAAGGCCTTAATCTCATTCATGAGGGCTCCACCCTTATGACCTAGCCACATCCCAGAGACACCACCTTCTAATACCGTTATTTTGGGGTTTAGGATTTCAACACACAGATTTGGGGAAAATGCAAACATTCTATTTAGGATACCTACCCAATTTCCACACTGCCCACAAAGTGCCATGTCTAAACCCATATAAAATCACATCATTTTCTTACTTTAAAAAGTTCAAAGTCTTCTGATTGACTGGCAGAGAACCTTTCTTCTTCAACCTTTCTCTCCATAACCTATTCCACATACTCCATTTTTCATCTGCATCTCCTCTATTTTTCTTTTATGTTTTCTTTCTGTCTTTTTTTTTTTTTTTTTTTTTTTTTGCAGTACGCAGGCCTCTCACTGTTGTGGCCTCTCCCACTGCAGAGCACAGGCTCCGGATGCACAGGCTCAGCGGCCATGGCTAAGGGGCATAGCTGCTCCACGGCATGTGGGATCTTCCCGGACCGGGGCACGGACCCGAGTCCCCTTCATTGGCAGGCGGACTCTCAACCACTGTGCCACCAGGGAAGCCCTCTACTTTTTTTAAAGTTAATTTTTATTGAAGTATAGTTGCTTTACAATGTTCTTTTAGTTTCTGCTTTACAGGAAAGTGAGTCAGTTTTATGTATATGTATATCCCCTCTTTTTCAGATTTCCTTTTCATTTAGGTCACCACAGAGTATTGAATAGAGTTCCCTGTGCTATATACTAGTTTCTCAGAAAGAGAGATTTAGATCTCATCATCCAAACAAAGGAATTTGAATTTCATCTTACATTCAACAGTAAGCTTTTGGAGGATTTGTGCAGGAAAATGACACCATCAGGAAGAAACTTCCAGTTACTTTTTGGAGGAAGAACTAGAAGAAAGAGAGACTGGGGACAAGGAGAGAAGTTAGGAGGGTGGTGCACACCTCTGCTTCCAGTCATGGCAGGCTAAGTCATTTGCACTCACCAGCCCAATGAGGACAACTAAAAAATACTGGGTGAAATGTGAAAAAGAAATTATCTTCATTAAGCGCTAAGAAACTCTGGGGCTAAAATCTAGAAGAAAGCAAAAACCCAAATAGGAAAGCCCAGCACTCAAAGCCACTTTTGCCTGAGGGCATTAGCAAATCCAGAAGAAAGAATTGTGACACTGAGCTGTGCTTTTGGTGGCCTCATGGAAAAGAGATGAAAACTTGAAGTTCTTCTCATCCCCAGTGAGTACATCTGATAAGCCCTCCAGCCACTCTAAAATAAGTGGCTACCCCTTTGGGATAATGGTGAACCAGAAGCAACAAGCCCTGGCATGGAATTGCAGTCTAGATATCCATCACCAGAGTGATCCAGGGAACTTCAAGCCCTGAACTTGGATTAAAGTGGTCTTGGACAGGTAGTGACCGAGGCATTTAGCAGCAGCAAGTAAAAATGCTCTCCGCAGGAAGGTTCTGTCTTCCTATGCCTGAAATCAGTCTGATAAATAATTTTTCAATAATATATTGGCACATAGTCAAAGATAAGTGGACACATAAGCAAAAAAATACATTGTAAGTGACAGCTGAAATAAAAATTAGACAATGAAAACAAATTCACAAATATTTCAGATATCAGAATTATGAAACACAGACTATAATCACTATGGCCTACTATAGTTCAAAAAATTTTTAAAAAGCTTTAAAATATTTTCAGGGAACAGAAAATCCTAAAAAGTGGCATAGCCAATTTGAAAAAGAATCAAATAGGACATCTAGGAATAAACAATGTAACGATTGAGGGTTTAATGGATGAGTTTAACAGAAGGCTATACATAATCATTAGATGATGATAAATGCAATGAAGAGATATAAACCTAAGAGAGAATTACTGAATTCGAAGATAGACCAAAGAAATCATCCAAACTTTTGCCTGGAGAAATGAATTATATGAAAAAAAAAGTAGGATAAGAGACACAATGAATAGAGTGAAGAAGTCTAATATACATTTGATTTAAAGCCTAGAAGGACAGAAGTGAGAAATGGGAGAGAAGATGATGGCCAGAAATTTTCCAGAGCAGATGAAATGCACCAATCCACAGATTCTAGAAGCCCAGTGAATTCTCAGCAGGATAAAAAACAGATATTCACTCCTAGACACATCATAATGAAAGTGCAGGAAATCAGAAAGAATGAAGGCTATATTAATGATCCAAGTTAGAGATAATGAATCTTGACCTTGGGCAGGAGCAAAAGAAATAAAGACAAGGGGATGGGCCTCTACACGCTTGCCTTTAGAATACCTTTTGCTCAGACTTACCATGAACGACTATTTTATAAACATTCTCCATTTCATTCTTCATTAATAAAATACATTTGCTAACAAATCTATTTGTTAGAGCAACCTGACACCTAGGAGCTGTTCAAATTTTCTTAGTCATACATGAAAGGTCGTCATCTTATAAGTATGTCATCTCATGGGCTATGAAAGGGGTGAGTATTCTCCATAGGAATTATGACGGTTAATTTTATGTGTCATCTTGATTGGGCTAAGGAAGATTTTCAAGTGCATAAATCTATTCCAGAAGCTATTAGGTCTGAAAAAGTCTGTGTGGATCTGCAGATCCTATTTAGGAGTGAGCTATGGAAATGAAGTCAGAGTGACCTTTCTTGTGTTCCATTTAATGCAAACATATTAAGAGAGCATCTTTACACTGAAATGCATTATTATGGCAACTTGCTTATACAGAACTTCACTTTGAATTTGTTAAAAATAAATGGAGATGCTTATTTCACCTTGAGGATTATGTGTAGACCTTAATTGACAAAATGTACTCTCTACCCCAACCCACTGATCAGAAAATGGCCACCCTCCTCCAGAGGACGAATAACAATCATTTAATCCTCACTTCAGCTCTGTAAGGTAGGTATTATTCTTCCCATTTTCCAGCCAGGAGGGGAGATGATATAGTAGATGTCAGAGGTTCGACTCTGAAGCCAGACTGCCTGGGTTGGAATTTCACCTGTGCTACCCACTAGCTGGCGCATCTTAAGCAAGATACATAGCTTTTCTGTGCCTCAGTTTCATCATCTCTAGAGTAAGATAAAAATAGGACTTCTTTAGAGGCTGCAATGAGTTAATTCATGGAAAGCACCTAAATTATTATGGCCAATCATACAATCAGTGCTCCAAAAATGGAAAATCTTCTTCTTCTACACTTACGTGGCCATTTGTCTCTGGCCACTCAATACGACGAATGAGAAGGGAAAATATGCACCACTGAAGCCGACTAGAAGAAGAAACGTGGGACATGGGAGCAGCCTGGCCTTATTATCCATAGTTCCTGAAATGAGCTGTGTGACCCTGACTGGGGGCAGGGGGAGGTGTCTACAAGGGTTGGAGAAGGCACTCCAGGGGGAGCCAGTGCCTAAGATATGTCCCAAAAGTGTCTGCCCAGCCAGAAGCTCCTGGAATCCCAGAGATGAGAGAAGGCCCTTTCCCACACAGGCTCCAGGAAGCGTTTAGAACCCCAAGGAATATACAAATTACTAAGCTCAATGAATCACAATAAATTCACTTTAAAAGTACTAGTTTACCCTCTTAATTTACAAGTGGCAATGTATGAAGCAACTGATTGTTCATCATAGTTTTTCTTTGAGAGACCTGAAGCAACTTCTGGCTTACCCAGTAGGGATGTCAAACCCCTGAGTGACACGCAACCACCTTATCACCTTACCTTATAATTTCTAATGGCTGGACTTCGTGTTCCGTTGTCATCACAGAATGTAAATGGTTTCAACTATTACTTGGTTCAAAGCCCTTAGTCCGTATCAAACTACCTTCCCCTTTACTTTTCAGTTAAGACTCTCAAGTAGTTCCTAGAGCAGCTTCAGCATTTATACCTTTCTGTCAGCAGCTTTGTCTGAGATATTCATGTGGATACAGCCTTGTTCACAATGGAGCCCAGGGCAAAATGCAGAATGTCTTTGTGTCTCTGATTTACTATAATGAGGGATAAGTGTGCTTAGGGCAATCACTCCCATGGAGAGCAAAGGGGAAATTTAGCAGAACATAATGTGTGTTGACTTGAGTAAGCCTCAGTCCCGTGCCCCTCCCTTGGGGTTGGATTCCAGTTTCTGACTACCCAAATGTGTTCACAATGCACACTGGAAGATGTAGCCCCATCTGGCAACACTGGAAATAAGCAAGGAGTCATAGGGCCCCTTAATACAGAGGAATTCCCCAGGTCACTGAGTTGGTGAACTCAAGGTGATCCGGTATTTCTCCATTCCTCATGATAGCATTATTTATTGAGAGAGAGCCATATGCCAGGTCCTGTGCCATGCACAGCCACACACACGGTCTGCCCCCAGGGAAACGACACTTTAGTAGAAATATAGATGATGAGCCAAGGAATTCCAAAACACATGGTACAGTGATATACATAAGAGGGGCTCCTGAACCAGGCTTGAGGGTTTGCAGAGAAAACTGGATGTCTGGGGCAGGAGTGAAAGGAAGTATTAATCTTCACACTTTTATGTCTTTCCCTCAACCCTGCCATAATTTATAGACAAGTCCTATTTTCTAAGTAAAATATAAATCCAACCACTTTATAACGCCTTGCTTTTGTCACTCTGGTCCAAGCTCCCATCGTCTCTCAGGTGGACTACTCCAATAGCCTCCTAATTGGCTTCCCCGCTTCCAGTTTTATATCCTGTGGCAAATATCGTAGGTTAGCTCACTTGACTCCATTACAATCCCAATCACAGCAGGTAAGGCTTGGTCGAGGTTGCAGACCAAGTCTACATTTCCTGAACTCCCGCCCTTATGGCCCGGATTGCACACATAGCTTAGCCTCTGCCAAGCAGATAATAAACCCCCATGAGACTTGGTAGGAGCAGGAAGGTGGAGTCTATGCTGCTTCCTCTGTGGTTTCTGGTTTCTCTTAGTGAGCATGGGCTCAGAAACTTTCGCTTCTCCTGCAGCAGTAATAATAGAGGTGCCAGGGTACAGTTCCTAGTTTTGTGGCTATCAAAGGGCAAGGCATGGGACATTAACTTGGTATAGATGGAGAAGGAGGCAATGTGGTCTCAAAGCCAAAATTTGTGATGCTCTCAGCAGAAACAGAGTGGTCCAATGTCTTCTTCACTTTCCACCCTCCTGATTGTCCCAGTTCTGGGGTATTATTCAAGAAAACAATTCTGGAAATTATAACTACTACTTGAGTTAAAACAAACATGACCACCCCTCCCCCCCGTGCAAAAGTCTCTTGTGCTTTTCCCTCATACACCCAGGTATTTTGTAGGCTCTTGTAATTTATTTATCATGCCTGTTTTTGTACTTTGTAAAAATGGCCTCCTATAGAATGTATTCTTGTGTGTGTCTGTTCTTTCTTTCTTTTTTTTTTTGGCTTGATATCTTGATTCGTAAGATTCATCTAACGTGTATGTAGCCAAGTTTGTTCATTTTCTTTGCTGTATGACATGCCACTGATGGATATATCACTTCATATACCTACCCAAGTAGTTTCTGAATTTGGGTTGTGTCCAGTTCTGGACAATTACATACAATGCAGCTCTGTGCATCCTTGGCCTTGTCATCTGCTTTGCATGGGCATTCTCTAGGCGAAGCACCTAGTGGTAGTATTAGTGGGTCCAGGGTAAATATATCTTAAACTTTGAGGGATACTGAATATTCCCGTTATTCAGTTCTACATATTTCTTGATTTCCGCCAATCCAAGGATTAGTTAGTAGTATGCTATTTTGTTTCCAAACATTTGGGTGTTTTAAAGCTATCTCTGTGTTATTACCCTGTGCGTTAAGCATTATGATCAGAGAGCCTAGATTTCATGCCAGTGATCCTTTGCAATTTATTGAGGCTTCCTTTTTCTTAGTAAGGTCTATTTCTGTAAACGGTCAATATGCTCAACAGAATTTATGTTCTCTGCTTGTTGGGTATAAAGTTTTATAGTATCTAATAGCTCAAATGTATTATTGTGTTTAGGCCTTTGATATCACTGCTTATTTCTGTTTGCTTGGACTTTCATGTTCTGAGAGTGGTGGGTTAAAATCTCCAGCTCTCATTGTTAACGTATCTATCAGTCCCTACAGTCATAAACTTTATCGTTGAGGTTTAAGCTATCCTGCTACGCCACCTTTTATAACGCTCTCATGCTATCATCCACTGACCCTAGCCATCCACTCCTCTCTGCCCCATCCTACCACCTTCTACATGACTCCAACTTCCCCATCTATCACTCAACAATTTGACGCTCTCATTTCCAATGAACATCTTTACAACATACTAGCCAACCCCTCTCACAGACACAGTCTGGTTTATTCTTCACCCTAAACTACTCTACCTCTCACATCTAAAAGGAAGATATCCCAGTGTTGGACCGCAAGCCCCTGGCCATGCTGCTCTCTCATTCTTTTACTCTCTCTACACGTGTTCTTTTATCTCACTGAGCCCTCCTATTCCTTGGCCTCTCTATTTTCTGCCCATCTGCACTCTCCTTCTTCTGTCTCTCCCTCCTGTCACTATTGATTTGGTTTGGGGTTTTCCCTATTTTTTTTTTCTGGCCCAGCCACGCAGCTTGCTGGGATCTCAGTTCCCCAACCCGGGATCGCACCCGGGCCCCCAGCCACTGCTGAGTCCGAACCACTGGACCGCCAGGGAATTCCCTGTGGTTTCTCCTCTTTTCCTTCTTTTCCTGCTCCCACTCTGACATACTAAGTTCTCAATACATCTACCACCACTTATTCTTCTATGCTTAAAACACCTTCTGTATCTCTACATCCAGTTATCACCCATAGCCAATCAACTGTTGACTTTCAGTTCTATACACTTCTTCATGTGCTTTCAATACCCCTACCTTAGTCTAGGACTTCAGCATCTCTCACATAAATCACTGCTACAATGAGCACTCCATTCTTGCTCCTCTCTGATCCTTTCTTCACATTGCTTTCAGAGTGACATTTCTAAAACACAAATTATTTCCCAAATTAGAGCCCCTTGACGGCTTCTTGTAGCCTTAAGAATGAAGTCTCCACTGCTGTCTCTGGGGAAATGCAGATGGCCAACAGGCACATGCATACATGTTCAACATCACTAATCATCAGGGAAATGCAAATCAAAAGCACGAGACATCACCTCACCGAAGGACACACATAACAAATTTTGGCGAGGATGTGGAGAAAAGGGAACCATCCTACACAGTTTCGCGGGAGTGTAAACTGTTGCAGCCACTGTGGAAAACAGTATGGATATTTCTCAGAAAACTAAAAATAGAACTACCATACGACCCAACAATTCCACTGCTGGGCATCCATCTGTAAAAAACAAACACACGAATTCAAAAAGATGCATGCACCCCAATGTTCATAGCAGTGTCATTTACAATTGCCAGTGTATGGAAGCAATCTGTGTCTTTCAACGGATGAATGGACAAAGAAGATGTCAGGTATATATACAAAGAAATACTAATCAGCCATAGAAAAAGAATTTTGCCATTGGCAGCAACATGGATGGACTTGGAGGGTATTATGTTAAGAGAAATGAGTGAGACAGAGCAAGACAAATACTCAGTAAATTCAAAAGAATTAATAACTGGCTGAATTAATGGACATAGAAATGAAGGTAGAACAGACTTAAGAAAGGGTAAGTCTTCAACAACACACATGCTGCAGAGAGCAGAGAAAGGGCAGGGCTTATTTGAAAACCACCTAATAAGTTGGTATTACTAGTACTACAGAGCTAGTGGGCCCTTTTGTGTGCGTCTTAAATGCCAAGTTGATTGTGTATGCAGTAGAGTCATCAAAATTGTCTTACAGGAATTTGGCATGGCCAGAGTTGGGTTTTAGGAAGGTTAACTTAGCAAGTATATGAAGCATGTATCTGTGGGGAAAGACAGGGAGGTAGGAGAAGGTTAGGAGTCTAGGGCAAAGTTCAGGCAAGAAGTAATGAAGGTAATGATACTAAGAGTTGGCAAGAATGTGGAGCAAATAGAAATCTCATCCCCTGCTCTTGGGAATATGAACTAGTACAACCGTTTTGAAAGATAATTGGTGTTACCTAGTAAACTGAACTTGGGCAGAACCTAGGACCCAGAAATTTCATGTCTAGGCCTATACCGTAGATCAGGGTTTCTCAACTGTTGACATTTTGAAAAGATAATTCTGGGTTGTAGAGGACTGTCCTGTGCATTGTAGGATGTTCAGCAGTATCCTTGGCCTCCACCCACTAGATGCCAGTAGCACACCCTCAATTATGACACCCAAAACCTTTCCAGACGTTATAACATATCACCCTGGCTGGGGCAGATGGGGCAGTGCGGAAAATTGCTCTCAACTGAGAAACTAGAGAAACTCTTGTATAAGGGCATAGCGGGATATGAATGAGGAAGTTCATCCCAAAATAATTTGGAAAAGCATAAAAGTGGAAACAACCCACATGTCCATCAACAGGAAATAGACAAATTGTGGAATTTTCATATGATGGATAACTATACAGCAATGAAAACTGATTACTACCGTTTTACACATCAACATGGATAAATCTCACAAACACAAATTTGGGGGGGAGAGAAAGAGTAAGACAAGTAATACATCCAGTATAATTAGATCTACATGAAGTCCAAAATGGAGAAGAAATAACATTATTTAAAGGAACATTCCTCTACAGTAAATGTATAAAAAAGTGAAGTATTAACAAGTTCAGGATTGTGGTTACCTCTGGGAAGGAATGAGGAGATGAACCTGGAAGGGCACAGGTGGGCTATCAAGGCATTAGCCGTGTTCTAGTTCTCAAGCTTGGTGGTGAGTACACAGGCTTACATATTATTAAGATACACCTTACATATATGCAGTATTATCTTCTGTATACATGAAACAGTTCATAAAATTTGTCAGGAAGTGATGCGGTCTAAAATAATGCAGGAAAACGGAGAGAAAGGCAACAGAGTAAATAACTAATTGGATGAGAGACAGAGACAGACAGAGAGAGAGAGGGAAGAGCCAACCTTTAGGTGCCTCTTTGAATCATTTTAAACTCATTTTCTTCATAGAATTGGGGATGAAATCAATTCCTTATCTATAAACACACATAATTCATTGCTCAGACATCTAAGAAATGTATATTTTATGCCTCAAAACGGATCCTACTATATGATGTGATTCACAGGACTGGATAATACTACATTTCACAAAACACCATTGTCTGAGAATCCTGCCCTGTTAGACTTGTAAATGTGTACTCATTTGTATTCCTTGGAGTTATAAGCATCTGAAAATAGGTGGCTTAGAGTAAAAGTGATTCTTCATCACTAACTTTAGTGTCATTAGCATACGCCTAACTGGTACAGAAAACTGTTTCCAACTCCGGCACCCACCCTACCCCTCTGTTTTTCTCCCAATGGTCACCTCTCAGGTAGTGGAATAAAAGGAGAACTTTTGGATCAAATCCTTTCAGAAGATGGAGCCATAACCAAGGAAAATATCAGAACATCCTAACCTTTCCTGGACCAGGCAGGGAGGGACAAGACAGGTCTCTTCCTAGAAAAAGCACAGAGTTTTCAAGGCTGAAGGACTCACTGAAAACATATTTTACACATGTGGATACAGACAAACCCACAAACACCCAGAGAGATAGGAAACGCAGGATTTGTCCCTGACCTGATTTAGGGACCGTCTCTCAGAGACTCAGAGAAGCCTGATATGTTAGATCTACAGCAAACCCTCAGAGCAGCAAGCCTGAGCTTCCTCCCTCAACATGAGAGGCTTCAGGTGCATACATGTGGATAACGTAGCCCACTTGTCCTGTTACCTGTATACATGGCCATCACCTCGTAGATACCTCTCAGTCCTGAGAGCATAACACTGTCAGTGCAACTCACCCCTCAGAAGCACAGACTCAGTGAAGAGGAACACACATGCCTCTTGGGGCTTGGGACATGGGGCCACCTGGGGAGTAAATTCAGGGCCCTAGGTAACTGGAGCTCGGTAAGGGGCAGGGATAAGGACTCCGAGCATGCACCAAAAAAGGCTTATCTCAAAAAGAGGTATGCATGCGTTTGTTTAAACTGAAACTCCCGGGACGTCCCTGGCAGTCCAGTGGTTAAGACTCTGTGCTCCCAATGCAAGGGGCACGGGTTCGAAACCTGGTCGGGGATCTGATATCCTGCATGCCACATGACATGGCCGAAAATATAAACAAACAAACAAACAAATAAATAAATAAAGTGAACCTCCGAAAAATTTTAAGCGCAGGTAAAGGCCTTTAATATTAACTATTAACTATAGTTAATACACTAACTATATAACACAGAAATACACACACACACACCCTGCTGGCATGGCATGAACCATATGGAACCAAACCAATGTGAGAAATTTCAAGGGACACTACATGGACAAATTTCTACTTGGACTGTTCTTTCATTAAACAACGGTGACAAAAAGCCTCGTGCCTTTTGTTGTTGTTGTTTTGGCATGAGGAATACTCTGTGTTACTACATGATAATGCATTTTTAAATGTCAACCCCACTGACAGGGGAAAGGGTTGTGGATACCTTACACTCACTTCACTTTAACAGAACTTTATCAAGCATCTACGAAGAAGAAAACACAGTGCTTTAGGAGACAGAAATCAATCAAAGCCTTTAAGTTCCGAACACGTCAGAAGCTCACACTTTAGGGAGCTGGGGCGATACACACATAAATAAATAATGTTAATCTACTCTAGGATACGAGAGGAACTAGCATGGAAAACAGAAAATGTATTGATGCTAACTAGCAAGCTCTCAAGCAGCCTTAACTAAATATAGAAATAAGGCTTTGTGCCCTCAAACCCCTGGTCCTCCCCTTCTCTGATCGTCTGCTCTCCTCAAGTACCACTTCACTCTTTTCCCTTAAAGAAGTTCCAGATACTACGCCCATTTCCTCTTTTAATTTTCTTTAAATTAGGACATATTTCAGACCTCGACAAAGGTACAGAGAATGCTACGCCCATGAAACCATCAGCCGTCTTAAGAAACGTAAGCTTACAAATAAAATTGAAACCCAGTATTCCCCTCCCCAACTGAATTCTCCATCTTTTTCCATAGATTTAACCACTGTCTTAAATAGGTTTATTGTTCTCATACACACCTTTCTGCATACTACATATGCATGCATTACTCCTATGTATGCCTTTTACTACAAACAGATGTATCTATATTCAAACTAATAATTTTGCATGCCTTTAAACTTCATATGTGCATGGTATCATAATGTTTTTATCGTGTTGGAAGTAGGTTCTTCCTTTATCTATTTGTCCCTTCCACTACTGAATCTTTGCCCCTTGTTATAAGCTGAATTGTGTCCCCGCAAAAGATATGTTGATGTCGTGACCCCGGAACCTGTAAGTGTGACCTTATTTGGAAATAGGGTATTTGCCGGTGTAATAAAGATCAGATGAGGTCATACTGGATTAGGGTGGGCCCTTCATCCAATATGACTGGTGTCCTTATAAGAAGAGAAAGAACACAGAAACAGAGACACAGGGGAAAACACTATGTAAAGAGGAAGAAAGAGACTGGAATTCTGCATTTACAAGCCGAGTGATGCCAAGGATTGACAGAAACCACAAGAAACTAGGAGAGAGGCATGGAACAGATTCTTCCTCCGAGCCTCCAGAAGGAACCAACCCTGCCCACATTTCAACCTCAGACTTCTGGCCTCCAGAACTGTGAGAGAATAAATTTCGGTTGTTTCAAGCCACCTGTTTTGTGGTAATTTGTTATGGTAAACCTAGGAAACTAACACCTCCCTACGGGAGGTCTTTGTGTCTCAGGCCCCTGAGAATTCTAGTACCTTCCTCAGTCCAGATCTTACCATCCTGTTCAGTTTACCTGCAATAGTACCAAGTCAGTGAGTTAGGGCTGGTTCTACTGTAGGTGTAGTTAAACGTTTCCCCCACTGCCCTAAAGCAGCGGTTCTCAAACTTCAGTGTGCTTCAGTAGCACTTGGAGGACTTGTAAAAACCTGATGGCTAGCAGCCTACCTTCAGAATATCCAATCCAGTAGGTCTGGGGCAGGGTCTGAGAATTTGCACTTCAAACAAGTTCCCAGCTGATGCTGATGCTGCTGCTCCATGGCATGCCAATAGCACCATCTGGTCCCCAGGCAAGCTAGGTCATCCATCAGTTTCTTTCAATAACATATACTAGAGGCTGGGCCACCATCTCTATCATCACACAAGTTGTTTATAATCTAATATTTTAATTTATTTGAGGCTGCTATAAAAGGATGTCAAACAGGCTTACCAAATACTTGAAAGAAATCCCTTTCAATGACAGTAAGGTAGGCCGAAATAAATGGAACAAAGATACATTGGAGTCAGTGTTATTTATGTTAAAAAAACAAAAACCTCTGCAGCTTATTCATGTCAAACAAGCTTTTATTTTCAATGTGATCAATACTGTCAAACTTATATGTAAAAGGTAAGAATAAAGTCAGATAGCAGTTAATATCATTTTGGGATGTTGAACTTTGAAACAAAATCTGTGTTGTGGGCTAATGAAAACTAGAATCTCCGTGAAGAACAAATTCTTCTTTTCTTTCGCTGTCCACTTCTTTTTATGTCTTCCAACTGTAGGATGGGATAAGAGTCAATTAACAATTGTACACCAATAACATGCACCAGGGACTTTCTAAATAGGAGTCAATTCTATGTACATCTCTTGGCTCTCCAAGGAAAAAACAAAATGTTTCTTCTTGTAACCCAGACCCTTGGTTGTCAGGGTGCACATCATTTCATCACACCAACCACATCTCTCTCTTGCCAACCACTATATATGTTAGGTTTTTTTCTTGAAAGGTCAGTCTGTGATTTAAACGTCTTTCCACCTTAAGAGCCTATGCTCCTTACACAAATCATAAATCCCTTATAATCCCAGACCTTCAGTTTCCGTATCTGTAAAATGAGAATGAGGCTGTTATCAAACATCCACAGGTGTGAAAATTAAGAAAGGGAGAAAGAAAGAGTGTGATACTGAGAGAGAGAGAGAGAGAGATGAGAAAGGAAAAGATGAATGGGTAGCGGAAAGAGAAACTAGGATTGAATTACCAACTCAGTGAGAGCCAATAATAATACTATGGCTAATTTTCTTTCCTTTTGAATAAAACATCTAAATTGAACTAATATTTGTGAATTACTCATGAAATGCAGTCTTATTTGAAATCCTTAACTTTTTACTACTTTGTAAGGAGTCACCTTCTCAAAGGCATTGTCATTCCAAGAGACTTCATTTCTGTGTCCAGGTGATGAAGGTACAGCTAGTGCACAGCTTAGTCGCTTTAGCTGCTTCTCCTGGTGAGCAGTCTCTAAAACTATAGGTCTCTATAGTTTAGACCTCTAAGAAAATATAGGTCCCTATTTCCAGGTCTGATAAATTTCCCATCTGCAGTAGACTTAAAACTACAGGACAAAGGACTTGTGACTGTAAATGACATACATTTCAGAACACACTTCCTTCTATACCATCTAGAACACAAGTACATTATTAACATTAAACTGTTTTTCCAAAACTAAATTGCAACAAGTTTTTCTTATTTACTTTACAAAACAAATTAAAAACATGATAGATAGCTAGTGGGAAGCAGCTGCATAGCACAGGGAGATCAGCTCGCAGCACTGTGACCACCTAGATGGGTGGGATAGGGAGGGTGGGAGGGAGACGCAAGTGGGAAGAGAAATGGGGATATAGGTATACTATAGGTGATTCACTTTGTTATAAAGCAGAAACTAACACACCCCTGTAAAGCAATTATACTCCCATAAAGATGTTAAAAAGATAAACAAAAAATAGATTAAGGATGTAAACAAAACAAAACATAAAGCTGTCAGTAACAGGTATATGTCAGGACCGGTTGCACCATACATTAATACCTTGTATTCTCCAGAGCCGCCCTCTGCTGAGACCATATCCAGCTTCGGTCCTTCTTCTGCTTTTTCATTTCCATCCTCTTTCTCTTCCTCAGCATTTTCATAATGATATTCACTCTCTTCTTTAGTGTCGAATGAAACGGACTTTGGCATCACAAGGTGGTGGGAAACATTTCCTGATTTAAAATCAGCAGCAGAATCTAGTTCTCTGCTCTCAGGAGGATCTGGAGAAGAGAAATGTGTCAGAAAATAAATAAATAAATAAGAAGACTCGCTGGTCATGTTCCTACTGGTTGATACAGCGCTTCCTTGGCCCTCACACTTCTGCTGCTTGACAGTTTTCACAACATTTTCCCCCTCTTTCCAGTAGATCTCACACACACTGTGCTGCTGATTATTTCTGGCCCTTTGGAGAAGGGATCGGAATCATTTGATTCTGAGCAGATTTTTGTATATTTCTGCCAGAATCTCACTGGAAAATGTTCACCCGATTTCAAGACAAATTCAACCTCGAATCTCATTGATTCCTCAGCCACTGAAATGTGCCCCTGTGCCATTTCATCATTTTCTCAGGTCATCGTACTGAAAATCTTAACATTTTTAGAAGCCCGTCAACCAAAAGTGAGGTATGCCATTTGTCTGCCCCTAGGTTGGTAGAAGGCAGCATACTTTTTCTCAAGATCCTAAAGGTCTTTAGAGAATTGGGCTTCTACTTGTGCATATCGTGCCTGAAGGTTTTTGAGAGCTTTGACCCGCTGCTTAACCGCCAGAGGCCAGCGGTGAGTGCATCCTGCCATAGAGGCCGATGCCGCAGCAGGGGCTGCAAGGGACAGGGGACTGGGCCTCCCCTAGCCAGCCTCGGCCCCTTCGATGGGTCCACAAGTCCCAGCCACCCAGGACTCGGAGGCATCAGCCAGGACATCACCCGCCCAGAACTCAGCCTCCCCTGCCCCCGCCACCGGTTCCTCTGCCTTCTGGGATGCCAGCCCCTCTGCAGGTTCCCGCAGCTCCCAGGGCGGGGGGCCCTCTGCCTGGCACTCGCCCCGCCAGACCTCACCTGCCTCTCCCAGGTCTTCCTGCCCGTGAGGAAGCGCGGCAGCCTCTGCAGGGTCCGAGGGCCATCGGGAGCAGCGCCTGACCATCACGCGGCTGGCATGGGGCCCGACCAGGACACGGTCCTTGTAGTGGCTGTGGTGCAGAAGACAATGGGCCACATCCCGGAGCAGGGAATGAAACTGCACCGCGGTCGCCCCATGGCCTGCGACCACTCCCGCGCCTCCCTGCCCATGCTCGTCCTCCTCTTCTGTCTCTTCCTCCTCCTCGACCTCTTCCTCAGTCTCCTCCCCCTCTTCTGACTGGTACTCAGCCTCCTCCCGGTCCTCGGTGTCTAATTCAAACTCTTCCGCCTCCTCCCCCACCAACTCTGCACCCCAGTCTTCTTCCACTGCGGCCTGGGCGGCCTCCTGCCCACCATCCTCCCCGACAAGGGCTCTGGAGAGCCCCAGGGAAGCCAGAAGGGCCGCGGCCCCCTCGACTCCATCCATTCCTCCAGAAGGGGAGGCACGGACCCCGAGGGGACTGGGGTCACCACCCGCCCTGCCACCAGCTCTATCCTGGCCACCTGGGATCGGCCCACGCTCCTCGTTGGCAGACATGGCTGGAGGGACACGCCAGATACGGATCGGGCGGCAGTGACGACCGTGGGGAAGATGGCGGCCGCTGCGCTGAGTGTCGCTGAGGGAGGGGACGCTGTTGGAAGCTGGGCCACCGGGCCGAGGTGGGGGCTGCAGAGAAGCTGGCTGCCCAGGGGACAAGAGTCGGCGAAGATGCCTCTGCGAGCCCCGCCACGGGATGTGCAGACGGCCTCCTAGCAGAGCGCCCCAGCGAGACTAGGCGGCGGCCGCTGTGCACAAAGCGGGAAAGAGCTTGATTGGCTGGTGACGGGAGGCGGACCTTACAAGGGTCAACGAAGGGCCACTTCCTCCAGCGCCGACTCTAAGCTCATTTGCCAGCAGCCAAGGATTGACAGCACCACCGTCCAATGAGTGATCAAGGTCTTCACTTTCCCTGGAGGCCTTAAAGGGCCAGCTCACCCTCAGCCTCTGTGATCGCACAGGAATCCCTTCTTTTCATTCCACAACTGCAAGAGCAAAACTACAATACCCCTAAAGGCGGCGCCCTGGGGTATGGGAATCTGCATGTTTTCCCCAATTGCCACCGTGGGGCAGCTCACGCTGATACAGACACACTTAGTTCAAAACCGAGAGAGTGAGAGAAGGTGTATAGATCAAATCTCCGCAACGCTTAAAACCTTCCACAAGAGACAGCAAGAGAATTTGGAGGTTTTAATGCTGTTAAGGCTCCTTAGAAAAGGACATACAGAGTCGATATGGATGCAGTGAGAATGGAGAGTGGAAGAAGCAGTAAAGACAGGAGCTGGAGAGTGTTTCATCAGGGCTCCCCAATTCCGTTGCAGCCTCCAAGAAATGAAGACGGAGAGAGAGAGGGAAGAGAGACAGAGACAGAGACAGAGACAGAGATTTCTTTTAAAGACTGTTCTGAGCACCTGCTCTGCACTGGATTGAGCACACCCCTTGCCTCCCAAATTCATACGAGAAGCCCGTCCCCAGCCCCACCCCACCCCCAGGAGATGGTATTTGGAGACTGGGTCTTTGGTAGGTCATTCAGTTTTGGTAAGGTCAGGAGGCTGGGGTCCACACATTGGGATTATTGCCCTTACAGGAAGAGACCATAGATGGTACTGTCCTCCCACCACCCCAACGTGAAGCCACAGGAAGAAGGCGGCTATCTTCAAGCCAAAACGAGGGCCCTCACCAAGAACTCCACCATGCTGGCACCCTGACTTTGGGCTTCCTAGCCTCCAGAACTGTGAGAGAATAAATAACTGTCTTGTTTAAGCCGCCCAGCCTATGGCATTTTACTAGGGCAGCTTGAGCAGACTAATACAGCATGGCAGACCTTAACAGCACAGGCTTCCTAGAATCATTTCTCGGTCAACAGTCCGAGACTTTTTGTTGTACTCAGCCCCACTTAGCTGAGTTGTCAAAGGTAACGAATGCTGAAAATGAGGAAGAAATCGACAACTATTTTATGCTAATCCCAGTTACTACTGTGGATGGGCATAGAAGCAAGACTGGGTGTTAGCTGTAACTTCACGTTTAGGAGAACATAAGCTATGTCCCTTACTTCCATAAGCACACCGCGTTGGGATCCAGGACATCTAATTTGACAGATCCTAACGTTTCACAGATGGGAAGCACACATCCTGCAGTGCGCTCCTGGGAAGGCTCAGGAGAAGAGCTGTTGTTGCCACCCTGAGTCACTATGGACTCCTCCTATCCCAAGTTGGGTTCAACGGTCAATAGGTCTGCTGACACCACACCCACACACACACACACACACACACACACACTACCGAGACGCGATGCAAAGTGTATTCCTTACGTGAGGAGGCTTCTGGGGGGAGAGCAGGGCAGCCTTTTCAAGCTGCTCCAAAATAGACTTCAGAGAGTCAGGAAAGGAAGAAATTGCTTTGGGAGTTCTACTGTGACTAGTGGATGGGGCCAGCATGACAGTTCCCTTGTGCTGGCAGTAGCTAGTGTCATTTGCTGCCCACTCCTCCTGCCCTCCACCCTACAACCGTGCCAAAGGAGAGAGTGGAGGGTGGGGCACTGGGGAAGAGGGAGGGTTGACGTTTAAAAGCCCTCAGCAGTCAAACATCAAAGGATGCAGTCAGACCCTATACTATAATTCACCTCTGGCGTGTGACAGGCGACAGAAACGTGCCATTTTTGTGTAATGGAATCTGAACTTGTGGAAGTAAGCCACTCTGGAACTCTGAGTCCTGCAGCCTAAGGCCGGGTAGGCAGGCAAAAGGTCCACTGAAGGCCGGTCAAGAGCCCAGTGTGGTGTATCCTGAGAAGTAAAATGCATGCCTCGGTCACCATCAATAAGGCCCGGAACTCCAAAGCCCATAAGGAGGGTCTTGGCGAAGCCCTGCGTAGTAGTTTTAGTATATGTAGAGACACGTGTGACCAGGATTTATAATTTGGGAGTCTGTGGGCCAAGAGATTCCCAAGGCTCTTTACCCCAAAGGGGACAGTTTTACACAAGGAAACGTCGCTGCCGCCATGGGCCGGACCAGACAGCCAGACCGACGACAACGGCCTGATTGTCTATGAAAATGTGCAGATGGTGCTAACTGTTGGCCAGAGCATCCAGCGCTAGGGTGACTGCCTGAAGTTCACTCACTGGTGCTGTCTTTTCCTTGAACAGTTTTATCTATGGTTATTGTATTGATTACTGACAAGGAAAGAGTTTTCCTGACATTTTCCTATTTATTTTCCACATGTCAGTCGTTTTTTGTTCCTTCACTCCTCAATTACCGTATTTTCTGTTATTAATTACAGTTTCATAGTGTACAAGGTGATCCTTCATCACCCCTTTTGCTGTACTTTTTTAGTTTTTTTTTTAGTGCTGGAGCTTTTTGTGGGGTAGTGTCGGTGGTTACACTGGGAGCTACAATTAGTATCTTAGCTTTATAATAATCAAGTTTGTATTAATACGGAGATAGTTGCCATAGTATTCAAAACCTCTGCTTTTCCCTAGCTCTGCCACATTTCTTTATTTAATTATGGTGACACACGGCATGTTTGTATATTTGGTGCCCATTAACAGAGATTTATAGTTAATGCTTTATACATTTGTATTTTAAATCATATATGAGAACAAAAAGAGGAGATATAAACCAAAAGTGCAGCAATACTCGCTTCTGCGTTTACCTGTGTAGTTACCTTGGCCTTTGTGGTTTATTTCTTCATATTGCTTCAAATACGTGCCCAGCATTGTTTCAATTCAGCCTGAAGGACTCCTTTCAGTACTTTCTATAGGGCAAGCTTACTAGCTATGTACTCTCTCAGTTATTGTTTGTTTTGGAATGTCTTTAACTCCCCTTCATTTCCCCCACATATAGAATTCTTGGTTGAAAGGGTATTTTGGTTCATTTGTTCTACGCTTTTAATATGCCATTCCAATGCCACCTGTCCTCTGTGGTTTCTGTAGAGGAATGGGCACAAATCTTACCGACGATTACTTGTATATGAGGAGTTGTTTCTATTGCTGTTTTCAAGGTTCACTCTTTGTCTTTGACTTTTGATAATTTGATCATGATGTGCCTAGGTGGGGATCTCTGATTCTATCCTGCTTGGAGTTTGTAGAACTTACTGGGTATGTAGATTCATGTCTTTCCTCCGAGTTTGGAGGTTTTCAGGCATCATTTCTTTAAAGATTTCCTGCCCCTTTCTCTCTCTCCTCTGCCTCTGCCACTGTCATTATGTGTACATTGATAAGCTTGCTGATGCATATAAGTCCCATAGGATTTGCTCATTATTCTTCATTCTTTGCTTTTTCTGCTCCTCTTTTCCTTTCCAGAGACTGGATATTTCAACTAACCTTTTAAACTTTGCTGATTCTTTTTCTCCTGTTCAAATTTGCTGTTGGACATCTTTTATTAAATTTTCATTTCACTTACAGTGATTTTCAGCTGAGGAAATTTTTTTTTCCTTGCGGTACGTGGGCCTCTCACTGTTGTGGCCTCTCCCGTTGCGGAGCATAGGCTCTGGACGCGCATGCCCAACGGCCATGGCTCACGGGCAACGCCGCTCCGTGGCATGTGGGATCTTCCCAGTCCGGGGCACGAACCCGTGCCCCCTGCATCGGCAGGCGGACTCTCAACAACTGCGCCACCAGGGAAGCCCCTGAAGAACTTTTTTTTTGTCCCTATTTATAATTTCTATCTCTTTGGGATACATCTTTCTCATTGTTTCCTAGTTCTTTGATCACTGTTTCCTTTTGCTCATTGAGTTTATTGAAGACAGCTGACTAAAAGTGTATTTTTCTAGTAACCCAAATACTGTGCTTCACCTCTGACAGTTTATAGTAATTAAGTTTTTCCATGTGAACAGGATACACATTCCTCCCATCCCCTCCAACTATATGGAAGTATAATTTACAAATAAAATTTGTATATTGAAGGGGAACAATGTGATGCTTGATGTACGTACACATTGTTAAATGATTACCACAGTCAAACTAATTTATGCATCTATAACCTCACATAGCTAAAGGTTTTTTGGGGTGGTGCGTGGGATAAAACTAAGATCTACTCTCTCAGCAAGTCTCCAGCATACCATACAATATCTTAAATTAAATCTGCATGCTGTGCATTAGATCCCTAGAATGTATTCATCTTATAACTGATCATTTGTACCCTTTGATGAACCACCCCACAAATAACAAACCTGGAGGCATCATGGTTCCTGATTTCATTATATGACAAAGGTATAGTAATGAAAACAGTATGGTAGTGGCATAAGAACAGATATATATATATAGACCAACGGATCAAAATATAGAGCCCAGAAATAAACCCACACATATATGTTCAACTATTTGACAAGAACTCCAAGAACACACAATGAGGACAGGATAGTCTCTTCAATAAATGCTGCTGGGAACACTGCATATCCACGTGCAAAGATACTATACTGGAGCCTTATCTTACACCATACCTCAAAATGAACTCAAAATGGATTAAAGACTTAAACGTAAGGCCTGAATCTGTGAAACTCCTAGAGGAAGACACAGGGGTAAGCTCCTTGACATAGGTTATGGCTTTGATATTTTTTTGAAATGACACCAAAACAAAGGCAACAAAATCAAAAATAAACAAGTGGACTACATCAAACTCAAAAGCTTCTGCACAGCAAAGGAAACAATCAACAAAATGAAAAGGCAACTGACCTATGAAGCAGAAGAAAATATTTGCAAATCATGTTATCTGTTGAAGGGATAATATGCAAAATATAAAAGGAATTCAATCAACTCAAGAGCAAAAGAAAAAAAAAACAAAAAAGACATCAACCAATAATTAATAAAAGGGCACACGGTTCGAATAAACATTTTCCCAAAGAAGACATACAACTGGCAAATAGGTATATGAAGAGGTGTTCAACATCACTAACCATCAGGGAAATGCAAATCAAAGCTGCAATTAAGACATCACACCTATTAGGATGGCTATTATCAAAAGGACAAGAGACAGCATGTGTTGGCAAGAGTGTGGTAAAAAGGGAACCCTCGTGCCCTGTTGGTGGGAAAGTAAAATGGTGCAGCCACTGTGGACAACTGCATGGAGGTTCCTCAAAAGACTGAAAGTAGAACTATCAGATCAGCCAGCAATCCCACTCCTGAAAACAGATCCAAAGGAGGTGATTCCTGCTCTGCTCCCTTATGCTCATTGCAGCATTATTCACAAGAGCCAAGCAATGGAGACAAGCTAAGTGTTCTGGGCAGATGAAAGGATAAAGAACATATCACAATTATATAAAAGACATATCAAAGAATTCTTCTTAAAAATTCATCAGAGGGCTTCCCTGTGGCACAGTGATTAAGAATCCACCTGCCAACGCAGTGAACATGGGTTCAAGCCCTGGTCTGTGAAGATCCCACACGCTGCGGAGCAACTTAGCCTGTGAGCCACGACTACTGAGCCTGTGCTCTAGAGCCTGTGAGCTGCAACTTCTGAGCCCGCGTGCTACAACTACTGACGCCCGCAAGTCTAGAGGCCGTGCTGCACAAGAGAAGCCACCGTAATGAGAAGCCCGCGCACCACAACGAAGAGTAGTCCCCGCTCGCCGCACCTAGAGAAAGCCCATGCGCAGCAACGAAGACCTGACACAGCCAAAAATAATAAATAAATAAAAACAAAATAAATAAAGTAATAAAAGTTCATTTGCAAGACTATTCTTGTCTTTGGGGGTGATACAGAGAGGAACAGGAACAGAGACAAGACATGGTAGATTCTCCTTCCTTCAGACGTCTTGTCTCTCTCAGGAAATCTCTACAGGCACAGCTTAATAGTGAGCCAGCCGGAAAGGCAAAATAGGGTTGACAGAGACCCAGAAACTTAGAACAGGTTATAGAATTTTGAGCTCAGATATTAAACAAATTTTACTTACCCTGCATCTACTTCCTCTTATATATCCTGACAAAGAATGCAAACAGAAGTGACTATAACATCAGTAACACCCACTTCCAAAAACACAAAACACAAAAACACAAAAACAAAATTTAAGACCTTTGTTAGGGAGTGTACTCATGTTTAGATAGTAAATAGGGAACCACTGACAGATTTTAATGAAATTTACATATATCATTAATTTTGATGTAGAAAATTTCATGTACATAATGACTTCTCTTCTTTCTCCCATGGCCACCTAGGAAACTCAGAGATTAGGAAAAATGCTTCCTTCCCCATATGTTGGTTTAATATCCTAGCCTCAGATATACTCAACACCTCTGCCTGCGCCCCTGATGGAACACCACTCTCAGGTGAGGCAGTGTTTCTACCTGAAGGATTTCAAAATACCCTTAAGATTTGGGAGGAATTGGGAGGTCTAAAGGTAAAATCTGTGCAAACACTATGTAGAAGCAAAAACCTTGTATGACTCAGAAACGTATCTGGAGGGTTGAGTGGGTGTGTGTGAGTGTATGGGTAAAGATTATTTCGGCTGAACTTTAGGCAAACTGTAAACATAAACTCTACACAGAAACACTTTCCAATCCCCTGTGTCTTTAAACTCATGAGATGAGCTGCCCTGCAGAGGCAGGACCTGGTGTCTTTGGGCAGCTGTGGCAGTTAAAGGGTGTGAGCTCTCAAACCAGACTGCCTGGATAAAAGTTCCAGTTCACTTACAGGCTGTGAGATCTTGGGCTCAGGATTTAATATCTCAAATCCTGTCTTCTATAATAATTCTCAATTTCTCCATCAGTAAATGAGGTAAAAAATAGTCCCAACCTCATCGGATTGCTGTACAGATTTAATGAGCTAATACTTTACAAGGGCCTACTTGATGTCGAGCTTGGCACAGAGTAAGTGCAAATTAATGTCTGGATACATCACAAAATGAACACAGTCCATGCTCACTGCTGTAGCTGCACAGATCATCTTTTAATTCTTCAAATATGCTATGTTCTCTTTCTTCTAATGGATCTTTGCCCATCTTCATTCCTCTAACTAGACCTTATGCATAGCTTTGGCCAAAACTGACTTTCTAAGCCCTAATCATCCTTAACGTCCCAACTCAGGCTTTTTTTTTTTTTTTACAAGAAGCCTCTTCTCTGTTAAGACGGGGTTGCACATTTCTTCCTTTATTATTTTTAAACTAAAGTGAAAATAAAATAACATAAAATTAATGATTTTAGTCACTTTAAAATGGACAAATCAAATAAAAAGTTCTAAAAATAAAATGTACAAATCAGTTCTTTTAGTACATTCACGATGCTGTGCAACCATCACCCCTATCTAGTTGCAGAGCATCTTCATCAACTCAAAAAGAAACCCTATACCCAGGAAGCGGTCATACCCCATTCCCTCCTATCCTCAAACACTGGCAACCACTAATCTCCTTTCTGCCACTATGGATTTGCCTAATCTGGACATTTCATAGAAATGGAATCATGCCATATGTGGCATTGTGTGTGTGTGTGTGTGTGTGTGTGTGATATTTTGTAATTTTTGTTCATGGTAGTTGTTATCTTTTTTTCATTATGAACTTTTTCTCATTCTAAAAAAAGATTCACTTCATGCATGATTGTGTATAATGATAGAAGAGAATCTTCCATATTGTATGAGTTTCTTGCCTGTTTGTACTTGCCTGTTTGGAACCCGTTTTGGACTCTCCCTGTAAACGACCTAGACTCCTTGGGTATAATGCCTGTAGCAGTCCAAGAACATACACAAAGATTGTATGCCCTGACCAAAGGATTTTTATCCCAGGAATATAATGTTGATTTGGATTTGTATCCCAGGAATATAATGTTGATTTAACATTAAGAAATCACAGTGTAGGGACTTCCCTGGTGGAGCAGTGGTTAAGAATCCACCCAAAAATGAAGGGGACACAGGTTCGAGCCCTGGTCTGGGAAGATCCCACATGCCACGGAGCAACTAAGCCCATGTGCCACAAATACTGAGCCTGCGCTCTAGAGCCCATGTGCCACAACTACTGAAGCCTGCGTGCCTAGAGCCCATGCTTCGCAACAAGAGAGGCCACCGCAATGAGAAGACCGCACACTGCAACGAAGAGTAGCCTGCAGTCACTGCAACTAGAGAAAGCCCGCATGCAGCAACGAAGACGCAACAGCAGCAAAAAATAAAGAAAGAAAGAAAGAAAGAAAAGAAATCACAGTGTAGGGACTTCCCTGCTGGAAAAGTGGTTAACAATCCACCCGCCAATGCAGGGTACATGGGTCCGAGCCCTGGTCCGGGAAGATCCCACATGCCCCGGAGCAACTAAGCCCGTGTGTCACAACTACTGAGCCTGCGCTCGAGAGTCCTTGAGCCACAAATACTGAGCCAACGTGCCACAACTACTGAAGCCGGCACGCCTAGAGCCTGTGCTCCGCAACAAGAGAAGCCACTGCAAGGAGAAGCCCGCGTACTGCAATGAAGAATAGCCCCCGCTCAGCGCAACTAGAGAAAGCCCACGCACAGCAATGAAGACCCAACGCAGAGAAAAATAAAAATAAATAAATTTATATTAAGAAAAGTAATCAAAGTGTAATACATCTAACAGAATACCAGAAAAATCCTCATGATCATCTTAAGAGACATTTATAAAGCCTTTAGCATAATTCAAGAAACTTCCATGATAAAAGCTCTCAAAAAAACTAGGATTAGAAGACATCTTCTTCAATGCTCAACATCACTAATTATTAGAGAAATGCAAATCAAAACTATAATGAGGTATCACCTCACACCGGTCAGAATGGCCATCATCAAAAAGTTTACAAACAGGGACTTCCCTTGGTGGTCCAATGGTTTAGACTCCACACTCCCAATGCAGGGAGCCCAGGTTCAAACCCTCATCGAGGAACTAGATCCCACATGCCACAACTAAAGGACCCCGCATGCCACAAGTAAGAGCCCACATGCCATAACTAAAAGATCCCACATGTCACAACCAAAGAGCCCACATGCCACGACTAAAGATCCTGCATGCAACAACTAAAAGATCCCACGTGCAATGAAGATCCTGCACGGGGCAACAAAGATCCCACGTGCCCCAACTAAGAACCAGCACAGCCAAATAAATAAAGGAAATAAAATAAAATTTAAAAAAACGTTTATGAACACTAAATGCTGGAGAAAGTGTGGAGCAAAAGGAACCCTTCTACACTGTTGGTGGGAAATTAAATTGGTGCAGCCACTATGGAAAACAGTGTGGAGGTTCCTTCAAAGCCTAAAACTAGAGTTGCCATATGATCCAGCAATTCCACTCCTGGGCATATATCCAGAGAAAACTCTAATTCAAAAAGATAAATGCACTCCAATGTTCACAGCAGCACTATTTACGACAGCCAAGACACGGAAGAAACCTAAATGTCTATCGACAGGTGAATGGATAAAGAAAACGTGGTACATATATACAATGGAATACCACTCAGCCATAAAGAATAATGAAATAATGCCATTTGCAGCAACATCGTTGGACCTAGAGATTATTATACTAAGTGAAGTATGTCAGACAGAGAAAGACAAGTATCATGTGATATCACTTACATGTGGAATCTAATACAAAATGATACAAATGAACTTATTGATATTTACAAAACAGAAACAGACTCACAGACATAGAAAACAAACTTATGGTTACCAAAGGGGAAAGGGGGTGGGGAAGGGATAAATTAGGAGTTTGGGATTTGCAGATATAAACTACTATACATAGAATATGTAAACAACAAGGTCCTACTGCATAGCACAGGAAGCTATATTCAATATCCTGTTGTTAACCATAATGGAAAAGAATATGCAAAAGAATGTGTGTCTTTGTGTATATATATATATATATATATATATGTATATATGTATATATATATTTATATATATAACTGAATCCCTTTGCTGTACACCAGAAACTAACATAACATTGTAAATCAACTGCACTTCAATAAAAATATATTAAAAAATGAAACGCAGCTATGAAGCCACAAAAAAGGTACAAACTCTTAGTTATAAAATAAATGTCATGGGGATGTAATGTACAGCGTGATGACTACAGTTAATACTACTATATTGTATATTTGGAAGTTGCTAAGACAAAACCCTCTTAGGTTTGCTCTTAATAAGAGATGATAATAGGTTTTTCCTTACCTTCTAAGTAATCTCCATAGAAAGCAGAGATTCTGTGTCTTATCAGAATAATTTCCTGTGCTTCTTGTTGATTTATCATGTCCTTTATTTGTAAGATAAATGAGTCTTCTTACTTCTAAAAGAGAGAAGGCTCTTTTTAATCACATTACTTCCAATATTTACTTTTGAAATCTTATATTAGTACTCTGGTTAAATAGGTGGCCAAATAGTTTCTTAGTGACCCATGATTCTATTTAGCCAAGTGTACAAATCTTTTGCCATTTCTAACAACTAGTGATATTTGGTCTTTCCAAATTCAAATCCTAAATGAAATCTGCTTGATCTCATACTGACACTGATATTTCCCAGAGGGCCTGCGGAAAATCCAGAGTTTGTTCTTTCACCTTGTAAATGAGAGATGTTACAATAAGTAGGTTTATTTGATAAGTTGAGTTGCACAGGAAGCACTGCCAAATATGAAGAGATGCTTAACCTTCTCTAGTTTATATTTCTATGTGTAAAATGTTATTAATACAAATACTTCAGAAATTGTATTAATTCCTATAAATGTCAGTGCCCTTGCTGTCCATGACGTATCTTGGCGCTGCTTTGCCTTAGAATCAGACAACATCAGCATAATGTTATCAGCTGTCATGCCAGTTAGTGTCTTAAAATGTTGTATGCCACAGAAACAACCAAATGTCCTTGGCAATTGCATCATTTTTATAATGAACTTTCATCACGTCTTTTACCATGGCCATTTTCACTCTTTTGTCATCCACACTTGTTTTAGTTTGATGCCTCCCTGAAAGCTCTTGCAATCAGCTACAGGCCACAGTAATTATCTTCAACAAAATGGGACTATCTTGGAGTCCCACAGAAAGGACTATGCCAGGTACTCTTGAGGCACAGAACTCCTAATGGCATTGCTTAAATAACTTTGAGACCGTACCACAGGCCTGAGTCAGGATTTCCAGAATTCTCCTGGAGAAGCTGATAAGTTCATGAGATGGCTAACCCAAGATCAAGCAGAACAAGAATTACATAGGGCTGAATGAATTGATCAAGGACGATTATGGCTTTTTCTTGGACTACTGCTGATGCTTTAATGTTCTGTTTTCTGGATAAAAGAACTGCCTACTTTTCTAACTTCAGCTATCTACAATTCATAACAGTTTAGTAGATCATACTTCTGTAAGCAGAAATGAAGTATTTATCTTTTTTTGCCTGCCTGATCACTCTAGAATTTGAATATTCTTACTAAGTATTCTTATTTTCACAGTAATACAATGAACTGCTTAGGTTCCATAAGAAT
This sequence comes from Mesoplodon densirostris, assembly GCF_025265405.1. Classification (NCBI taxonomy): domain Eukaryota; kingdom Metazoa; phylum Chordata; class Mammalia; order Artiodactyla; family Ziphiidae; genus Mesoplodon; species Mesoplodon densirostris. The sequence continues at coordinate 45,133,455 of NC_082681.1, read as the reverse complement.
CCTTCCTCCTGGGAACAGAACATAATTGATTTGACTATATGACCAAAGCTCTGAGTGGACTGTCATGTTTTGAAAGAATACAGTGTTTTTAAAAATAGTGATGGATTGATTGACTTGGCTGCACCAGGTCTTAGTTGCGGCACGAGGGATCTTCGTTGCGGCATGCGGGAACTTCAGCTGTGGCATGTGGGGTCTTTTAGTCGCAGCATGTGGGATCCTTAGTTGTGGCATGCAAACTCGTAGTTGTGGCATGTGGGATCTAGTTCCCTGACCAGGGATCAAACCCGGGCCCCCTGCATTCAGAGCACAGAGCCTTAGCCACTGGACCACCAGGGAAGTCCCAGACTATCATAGCTGAGAACAATATATATAATCAGATATGACCAGATAGTCTTAAGGAACTAAAGGTGATTTTATGGAGCCAATGCTTATGAAGTCTTCTTGGGAAAATGGGCCTGGCACCTGGATTACAGCTTTCTCAGCCTTACAGGTGAGCGGGAGAGGCCACCGCCTGGCAGGCCTAGGAAACTTAGGATATTTTGGGGGCCTTCAAGAAGAGATTAATTTACCCAGATCTATAGGTACTGCAGGGGAATTGTGGTGGTGAGATTTGGGCTTGGTTTCCTAGCTTTGAGAGGCTTTTAAAAGTCCAGTCGGAGTGAGACTCCTTATGAAACGTTCCAGCAGAGTAAACTAAAAATGGCCTATGTGGTCAATTATCATCCTTGCTGCAATTGTGCAAATAAGCAAGCCAAATCTAATAAGACCAGACACTCTATAAGCAAGAATAATCTTACTTTGATTATCTTTGATCAAAAGGGAGGTGACGGGTCTTCCCTGGTGGTGCAGTGATTGAGAGTCTGCCTGCCGATGCAGGGGATACGGGTTCGTGCTCCGGTCCAGGAGGAACCCACATGCCGCGGAGCAGCCCGGAGCCTGTGCTCCACAATGGCAGAGGCCACAACAGTGAGAGGCCTGCGTACCGCAAGAAAAAAAAAAAAAAAGGAAGTGACGGTTGAGTGAAATTTTATATTTCAATACAAAACACACCCTTGTGAGGGATGAGATTCTGGTCCCGTTCATTATCTTTCAGCTAATTTGCACTTCTTTGTAAACTACGTGTTTGTGTTACCTACATGTAAATTGGACTAGCTCCTGCTATCTCACACATTTTGTCAGTCCTTACCAAATTCTCAATTCTTCCAATTTCCTTCAACATCTGGCTGCAACTCTTCAAACTAATGTTTCCAATTTTTCTCCAACCCTCCTGATTTGACATTGCAGAGAACTCAAAGCTGACCACCCAGATTCTTACTGGATCCTTAGGTTTTCTTCTAACTGGCTTTGTTTCACAGGATCTAAAGAAGCCCTGTGAGCTGAAGTTGGACAACTTGATGTAAACTTCAAAGGACTCTTCCCTGCAGCAGATCATGTATGATCCTCATGCCTGGAACTGCTGCCGTGTGGGCCACTCGGGAAATTCACTTTATCTTCCATGCTCTGCTCCACGAAATAATCGTGACTGTGGATGATCTTACCCAAACCTAACTGATGTCTAGGCCATCAGAAAACATCCACTGTAAACTAGGAAATCCATCAGATTGCCACTGCCATCCTCACTCCACCATCTAAACATGCGTCAAGCCCAGCATCTTCAATGGGCTGTCCTTCTGGACTCAGAAGCTGGCTTCAAATAGTCCACTACAAACATTAATCTTTCTTTTTCTTTTCTTAGAAACCCTCCTCATTAAATGCCTCATTCCTGGCATGATCCAGCAAATATCCTCTACTACCAAACATCAGCAGATGGCTCAGTTGTTCCTTAATGAACAAAAGGTGACTGAATGAGAAATGGACTTATATTGTTCACAGGAAAAAAGAATGCCTCTTGTTGCCTTGCACAAGAAGGGGAACTCAAAGTAACTCCCTTCTTAACCAAACTTGAGGCCATTCTGAGTCCTCTTCTTCACTAGGCCTCAAGCTTGATCCTATCTTTGGCCTGCCAAGCCCAGTTTTAGCAAAAATCCTCCTAGGCCAGTTTAGCAAGAATCCCCCCCTCCTTCGTATCTAAGTTCTTCATCCCTCCTCTTGAGGTCTAATCAAGTTCCACCCCCCAGCCTCCCTTCATCCTTGTGTTAGTCAGGGTTCTCCATAGAAACAGGACCAGTAAGAAACAGATAGGCATATAGATAGCTTATCTATCTATATCTACAGATCAATATCAATGGTAGGTATATATATCTAGATAGCTATGTCAGATATCTAATATCTGTATATTTATAGATGTATCTTTATATTAATGCTATTTCTCTGTTATATAGAGATATAGATGTTGATATAGATATAGATATAGATGAGGAGATTTATTATAGTAATTGGCTCATGAGATTATGGAGGCTGAGAAGTCCTACAATCTGCTGTCTGTAAGCTGGGAAACCAAGAAAGCCAGTGGTATAAACCACTCTAAGTCTGAAGGCCTGACAAACAGGAAAGTCCCAGATCAAGATTGAAGGCCCAAGAATCAGGGGACTGATGCTGCAAATCCTGGTCCAAGTCCAAAGGTCCCAGACTAGGAGTAGTGATGTCTAAGAGCAGAATAATATGGATGTCCCAGCTCAAGCAAAGAGAAAACTCATCCTTCCACTGCCTTTTTGTTCTATTCAGGCCCTCAAGAGATTGTGATAATGCCCACTTGCATTGATGAAGGCAATTTTCTTTACTAAGTCTGCCAGTTCACATGCTAATCTCTTCCGGAATCCTGCTCACAGACACACCAAGAAATGTTTCACCAACAATCTGGGCATCTTTTACTCAAATCAAATAGACACCTAAAATTAACCAACACAATACCTAAGTTCCCCTCAGTAATCTGCCATTCACTAACTCCCTCACCCTCCCTGTTGGCCATAAACTGTCATCTGTCTGTCTTGTATGTGGAGTTGAGTTTATTTTCCCTATGGCAATAGTCCCTGGCCCCTATTACAATGGTCCTGAAAAAAGCCTTCCATGCCTTAAACTCCATATGGCATACTTTTTTATTGACAATATTGATGTTACTATGTTCCTGTGAGTGAGAGAATGTGTCCGGATCATTGCTGAGCTAGGTAATGTGTCTGCATATTCATGTGAGAGAATGTGAGAATGTGAGTCCATATGAGCGAATTTCTTCTGTGAGCTTATGTTGGAGCTATACGGTGGATGTGAGCATATCTGTGTGTACATCTGTACGTAAGCATGTTCCTGATTTCAAGAATGTGCATGTGCAAGTGAAAGTGTGAGTGACAGCATCGGGAAGCATCTGAGTGTTTATACTCGGGTCCCCATGTGAGTAAACTTATGAGTATGGTCACGAAATTAACTGAATATATCAGCATGTTTATGTGAAGCCGTGAAAGTATAAGTGGATGCATGTGAATGTACGTGTTTTTAAATTTCAATTTGTAGGCAAATCTGAGCGTGTTTAGGGAGTGTGCAAACATGTGACTGTGTGTAAGCATATCTCTGTGTGACATTGTAAGTGTGAACATGTTCATGGGTGAGAGTGTTTTCGTAGGTGCAAATTTGTGTTTAAAATTAATATTTAAGTGTGTTCACTTGTACAAATGAATTTGTAAGCACGTGAAGGCAGATTAGCATAATTCTGAGTCGTTGGGGGTAAATGTGTTTTTTGTGTGTTCTTGTTTATGTGTGAATATATTTGAAAAAGGGAGCATGTATATGGGAATGCATGTAATGGTTTTTTAAGTGAATGAATGAAATCATGAGCTTCTTGCTGATTGTGAGCATGTTCCTATGCAACTCAATATGTAAGCATGTTACTATTGGTGACAAGGATATTTTATATGGGTAAGGGAATGTGTGTGTGCATGTGTAAATGAAATGAGTGTACCTGGAGTGTGAGTGAACTTGTAACCATGCTTATGTTTTAAGTGCATGATTGATGATGATAATCTGAATGAGGTGGGGCTACTGTGTGTGTGTGAACTGTGAGCCACCAAGTGTGAATGTATGTTAGTATGTGTGAGTACCTTTGCCAGTATATGTGTTTGAGTGAGTTATCTGTAAGCATGATACTGTGAGTGAACAAATGAGCATGTACGTGAGCTTGTGCATTTGTGAGAGTAAATATGCGGCCTTGTAATCTCAAAGTGTGCTAGTATTTCAGTCTCTGAGGACTGCTGTAAATGTATGTTCAAGCGCACCCTTGAATTTGCAGCCATATGCATGGGGGTTAGCATGTTTGTATGAGTAAGTGAACGTGTATCAGGTTCACTGTGGTGAGCTACTTCACAGGTGAGTATATTTGTGTAAGTGAAACCTGAATAAACATGAGTGGAAGTGCATGTGAGTGTATTTGCTTCTTTGAGTGGATATTCTGAGCTTCATGGAGGATGTGAGCGTGTTTGTATGTGAATACCTATGTGAACATGTTCCTGATTTTAAGAGTGAAAATGTGCATGTGTAAGTGAATGTGTGAGTGGGAGCTCCTGAATGTATGCATTTGTGTCCCTGTGTGAATGAATCTCTTGGCATGGTCATGTGATTGAGTGTTTGGGCACGTTCGTGTGAAGGAGTGAATGTCAGTATGTACGTGTGAATGTATGTGTGTCTGTGAGTGGGAGTGAATTGGTGGGCAAGTTTGAGAATGTCTGAGTGTTTTGTCAGTGAGTGAATGTGTGAGTGTATGTATGTGAGCCCATCTGTCTGTGACAGTGTGTAGGTGAGCCTGTTCGTGGGTGAGAGTGATCTCTTGGATCTACATTGGCACGCTTCAAGTGAACACTTTTGTATGCTCATCTGTATAAATGAACTTGTAAGCCTGCGAATCATGTTAGCATATTCACGTATAGTGGATGAGCAAGTATGTTTTCTTGTGACCTTGTTAATATGTGACTACAGTAGTTGCAGACTATTCACGGGGGACTCATTCCAGCACCCACCAAGGATACCAAAATCTGAGAGTGTCCAAGTCCCATAGTCAGCCCTCTCTATCCCCGTAGTCTGCATTCGTGGACTCAACCGACTGTGGATCATAAACATAGCACGTGATATGCAGCTGGTTAAATCTGTGAAAGCAAAACCCATTGATACAGAGGGCTAGCCGTATATTTATTGAAAAAAATCTGCATATAAGTGGACCCACACAGGTGACACTCTTGTTGTTCAAGGGTCAGCTGTATATTCGAATGAGGTCATTCATGCCCATACGTGTGAGTCAATGTAAGGGTTTTTATATAAATGAGTGAATTTGTGAGCTTCTAAGTCAGTGTGAGCATGTTTGTGTGCAATTATATTTCTGACTATGTTAATGTTTATGACCAAAAAGGTGCATGAGTAAATGAATGCGTAGGTTTGTGCATATACACACAATGAGCATGTCTGGAATGTGAGCGAATTTGTAATCACTCTTGTGTGTATAAGTGAATGTGTGCATTTGCTCACAAGTGTGATGTGGGAAATTTGGGGTAGGTATATGAATGCCTGAGTGTCTGAAGGGGAATATATGTGCATATGTGTATATGTGTAAGTAAATTGGTCACTACACGTGTTTGAATAGTGAAATTTAAGCATGTTAATATTAGTGAATGAATGTTTGAAAGTATGCGTATATCTGAGTTCGTCCACTCACAACACTGAATATATGAACATGTAGATCTGAGACAATATTTGTGTTGATGTACATGTTCGTGAATGTTCAAGTGCATCTTTTTTTTTTTTTGCGGTACGCGGGCCTCTCACTCTTGTGGCCTCTCCCACTGCGTAGCACAGGCTCTGGACAGGCAGGCTCAGTGGCCATGGCTCAGGGGCCCAGCCTCTCCGCGCCATGTGGGATGTTCCCGGACCGGGGCACGAACCCGTGTCCCCTGCATCGGCAGGCGAACTCTCAACCACTGCACCACCAGGGAAGCCCTCAAGTGCATCTTTTAATTTGTGACCATGTGTATGGATGTTAGCACGTTAGGGAATAAGTATCAGATTCACTGTTTTCAGCTAGTTAAGATAGTGTGACCATTCGTGTAAATTATGGGTGTGTACATGGAAGGACATGTGAGTGTATTTTCTTCTGTGAGCAAATGTTTGAGCTCCAAGGTGGATGTGAGTATGTTTGTGTTCGTGCATCCGTGTGAGCATATTCTGGAGGTTAAGACTCTGAATGACATGTGTAAGTGAAGGTGTGAGTGGGAGCATCTGACTGTATATATTCGTATCCCAGGTCGAGAGAATGTGTGAGCATGGTCGTTTGATTGAATGCACGTTGGAGCATGTTTGTGTGAAAGAGTGAATGTGTCAGCGTGTGAGTGTAAATGCATATGTGTTATAGAATGTGAGTCAGTTTTGAGTCTGAGTTTGTGAATATTTGGTGTGCTTTCTGAGTGAATGTGTACCTCTATGTAAGTCAGGATATCTGTGTGCAACAGGCTATGTGTGAGACGGTTTAGGGGCAAGAGTAATTTCCTGGCTGTAAATTTGCACACTTACAATGAACATGTATGTGTGCTCATCTGTATAAACAAATTTATAAGCATGTGAATGCAGGTTAGTATAATGCTGAGTTCTCAGTCAGTGAGTTTGTTTTTCAAGTGATCTCATAAATGAGTGAATATATTTGAATAAAGTAATTTGTGAGCATGTGAGTGAGTGAATGCAACTATTCTTAAGTAGTGTAATTGAGTGAATTTGTGAGCTTGGTGTGACCATATCTGTGTGCAAGTGAATATATGAGCTTGTTACTCTTAGTGACAATAATAATGTGCATGCGTGAATGGGTGTTTATAACTGCAATGAGCATATCTGCAAGTGAGTTAATTTGTAATCACTTTCATGAGTGAATGAATACGTAGTTCAGCTCATGAAAGTGAGTGAGGTGTGGGATACTTTTTGTGAGTGTGTGAAAGTATGAACATTTGGGTGTGAATGTACGTTAGTTACCATGTGTATGGATGTGGGTAAGTTGTCACTATATGCATTTGCATAGTGAATGCAAGTGGTAATGTGAGTGAATGTGTAACCACGTGCTTCTATGCGAGCATTTATCTTCTTTAGAGTGAACATGTGAACCTGTACATCTGTGTATGCTGACGTTCGTGTGTTCAACTGTATGTTTAAATTTGTGACCATGTGTACAGCGGTCATCATGTTTCTCTGAGTTAGTGAATATGTATAGTTTATTACTGTGAGTTGAATCGTTCAGTGTATTTCTGCGAGTGAAATACGAACATGAGTGTAAGTGCATGTGAGTGTATATTCTTCTGTGAGTGACTACTGGACCTTCACCTAGAAGTGAGCACACTTATGTGTAAGTGTCCATGGGAGCATGTTCCTGATTTTCACAATATTAATGTGCATGTATAAGTGAATGTGTTAGTGGGAGCATCTTAGTATATATGTTTGAGTCCCCATGTGAATGAATTTGTGGGTACGCTCATGTGATTGAGTGACCGTTTGAGTAGGTTTGTGCGAAGGAGTGAATGTGTCGGTATGCATGAATGTTTCTATGTCTTTGAATGTGAGCAACATTGTGGGCATATTTGAATGAGTGTTTGAGTATGTTTTGTGAGTGACTGTGTGAACATGTTTATGTACGCAAGCATGTCTTCTATGACGGTTTAAGTGTGAGCCTGCTCATGGGTGATTGTGTTCTTAAGTGTAAATTTGTGTTTACAAAGTGAATATTTGTGTTCCCATCTCTACGCGTCCATTTGTTAGCATGTGCAATCCTATTAGCATATTGGCGGGTATGAGCAGGTGGTTTTCATGTGATCCTGATAACGTACAACTATATTTGAATAACCTACTCTGAGAGCATGTGTGAGTGAATGTGATTTTATGTAACTGAGCGAATGGGTGAGATTCTTAGTGTATGTTCTTGAGCAAGTGAGTGTGTAAGCATGCTGTGTTTGTGACCATGATAATTTGCATGGAAAAGTGAATGTGTGAGTGTGTGCATATACATGCAATGAATGTGTCTAGAATGTGAGGGAATTTGTAATCACTTTCGTGTGTATAAGTGAGTATGTGATTATGCTTATGTGAGTGTGGTACGAGCTACTTTGTGGGAATGTTTGAGGATCTGAGTGTGCATATGTTAGTATGGGTATGTGTGTGAGCCAGTTTGTATGTGCATTTGAGTGAGTGAACTATAAGCATGTTAACAGGACTGAGGGAATGTTTGAGCGTGTGAACATATGTAAGCATGTACACTCGTGAGAATGAATGTGTAAACTTATACATGTGACAGTGTGTCAGGATGGCATTTGAAAGTTGACATATGTGTGTTTTAAAGTGTATGTTTCATACTGGATGTGTGCATGTTTTTGTGTGAGGGTTCTTACAAGCATGATCCTGATCTTCTCAATGTTAATCTGCATGTGTAAGTGAATGTCTCAGTGGGAGCCTCTGTGTGAATGAATGTGGGCATGGTCATGTGGCTGAGTGAATGTCACCACGTTGTGTGACTGAATGTGTCAGTCTGCGTGTGTGAATGCATGTCTTTGAATATGAGTGACTTTGTGGGCATATTTCAATGCGTGAATGCTTAAACTTTTTGCTGAGTGATGAATGTGTGAGTGTGTGTATATACGTATGTCTCTGTGTAAGTGTATGTGTGAGCCTGCTCATGCTCCTTCATTGTGAGCAAGCATTTTTCAAGTGATGTTTCGTTGCACTCATTGTATGTATGGATGGTGAGCATGTACAGACACGTTAGCATGTTTCTGTGTAGTGACTATATGGTGGGTTTCTTTTTTATCTTGTTTATGTGGGAGTACATCTGAGTAAGGTCATGTGTGAAAGTGTGTTGTAAGGGAAAGTGTTTTACGTGTTGTAAGATTTTGTGAGATTCTTGGTGACTGTAAGAAGATTTCTGTGCAAGTGAATGTGTAAGCATGTTTCCGTTTGGGACAATGAGAATTTGCATAAAATTGAAAGTGAATGTGTGATTGTGGAACTGTAAACCTAATATGTATGGGGTATGAATGAATTTTTTATCATGTTCATCTGTGTGAATGTGTGGTAATACTTCTGTGACTCACTGAGCTGTCGGCATGATTGTGTGAGTGAAGGGAAGTGTGTGTGTGAGTGCAAATGTATGCATGTTTACATATGTGAGGAACTCGTCAGGATGTTCACAGCAAGAAGTGAACTATACTCATCTTAATGTTGGTCAGTCAGTGTGTGATCCTGTGCGTATATGTGAGGATGCACATTTTTGAAAGTGATTATGTGAATGTGTACGTGTCTTGGAGTATGCTCACGGAAGAATATTTGAGTGGTCAAGGAAAGGTTTCTTGGTGTTCATGTGTATGCGTTACCTTGTGACCGTATGCTTGGATGAAAGCATGTTCATGGGCGTGTATGATTGTATTTTATGCTCATATTCATGCATGTATACTGTGTGGGTGAAATGTGAGTGCATGACTTGAGTTCATGTGAGCGTATGGATTAATGAATGCGTGAGCTTTGTGGTCAGCACGAGCATATTTGTGTGCAAGGGCGTACGTGAGCATGTTCCTGATGGTGAGCATGTTAATGTGGGTAGCTAAATGGGAGCCCTGGAGAGTATATTTTTGGGTATCCCTGTGAGAGAAACGGTAATCATGGTATGCGACTGAGTGAAGGTGTCAGCTCATTTTTATGGAGTGAATGTATCAGTGTGTTTGTATGAGCAGCTCTGAGTATGTACATCAGTGAAATTGTGAGCATGTTCAAGTGAGGGAGTCAATGTCTGACCACGCTCATGGAAATGAGTGAAGTTGTGAGCATACCTGAGTAAACGTGCGAGCATATGGTGCGAATGTGAATGAGAAGTATTGAGTTTTTAGTCAGTATGTTCATTTGGATGAGTCAACACTACGTGTGTTAACGCAATTGTGTGTCCATTGGTGAGCATGCACACTGTGAGCATGAATACATGAACTTTTACATGTCTTCAAGTGTGATTATATTTGAAATGTTTGAATTTATTGAAAAAGCATTTGTGTGTGCATGTGAATGTGTGAGCATGTTCATGAATGATAGCATATTCATGTAGGTGTCAGGGCTTATTGTGTTTCTTTATGTGAGCTTGTTAAAGTGTGAGTACACTGTATGAGTGGAATGTGAGCATGGGAGTATGTTTATGAGTTTATGTGAGTGAATGCTGGGGCTTCGTGACGAGTGTGATCATGTTTATGTGCAAGTGTATATGTAGGTTCCTGATTGTGAGCATGTTCGGGTGCATGAAAAGTGAATGGGTGTGTTGGAAAATGAATATAGGTCTCTATGTGCATGAAACGGTCAGCATGCTCACGTGGTTGAATGACTGCTTGAGTAGGTTTATGTGCAGTGAATGTGTCAGTGTGTGTATGTGTGCATCTGAGAGTGTTTATGTATGAGGGAATTCATCAGCATGTTCTTAGGAGTTCATGTGTGAAAGCGTCTTGTTACTAGGTGAGTGTACGTTACTGGGTATATGCAAGCCTTTCCACGGCTGAGAGTGCCTTATTGTGAAGGAGTCTGTATGTTTAAGTGAATATTTTGTGTGTACTCATCTGTATGAGTGAATTGGTGAGCATCTGAGTGCATGTCAGCATATTCTTATGTGATGATTGTGTATGTGTGTTTTTGTGTGATATGTGAATGTAAGTATACTTGTATAAGGGAATGTATGGAAGTATGTGTGTGAGTGTACTTTTTTCTGAGTTTGAGATAACTTGTGAGCTTCTTGGGAGGTGTGAGCATGTTTGTTTTGACGTGCCTACGTGAGTTAATTCCTGTTTGTGACAATATGGATAAGTGAATGTGTGATTGTTTGCATATAAATATAATGAGTATGTTGTGACAGCACTGTGGCAATGGCGACCTACAAGAATGTCCTGGGCTTCCCTGGTGGCACAGTGGTTGAGCGTCTGCCTGCCGATGCAGGGGACACAGCTTTGTGCCCAAGTCCGGGAAGATCCCACATGCCGCAGAGCGGCTGGGTCCGTGAGCCATGGCCGCTGAGCCTGCACGTCCGGAGCCTGTGCTCCGCAACGGGAGAGGCCACAACAGTGAGAGGCCCGCGATCCGAAAAAAAAAAAAAAAAGAATCCGCCTGCCAATGGAGGGGACATGGGTTTGAACCCTGGTCTATTCAGGGGTAAGAAGCAGGAATGCATACGGTGCATTTAATAAGAAGGGTTGTTGCTAGAGGACCCTACCTGGCGGAGCAGAGTGGGGAGCGGAATCTGGGATTAGGCCGTTCGAGGCCCTCCCAGTTTTACCAGCCGTCAACTCAGCACGGAATACTAACTTTAGCCCTCACCGCACCATCACCCCCTCCCCCCGCGCACACACACACAGGGGCCAGTATACCTGGCTGAGGAGAACTCAGTCCCTGGAGATGGAGGGGTGGACCCTGGGGCGGTAGCTCCCCGACCCCCACCATTTCAGCGCTATTAGGTACCACAGCAACACAGGGGCTGAAACAAGGGAGCTCCATCGCAGCTGCACGTGCCCAGCCCCACCACCAACTCCTCTACGGACTGGCCAGCAGGCAGCGCGCGTGGGCAGCGGTTCAAAAGCCCAGACCCACGTCTGCTCCAGCCGTCTCCTTCTAAGAGGTCGCCCACTCACCCTTTGCCCGCCCAGCTCATGGCAGCCTGGCGACCCCGCTCACCAATCAAAGAAGTCCAGAACGACGTCAGGAACATCAGGCGAGGAGAGGTCAGAAGCCAAAGTGGAATTTCCACCTGGGATTGGGGTCGTCGCCCGCCAAGGGCCGGGTCCTGATGAGGAGTAGGCGCACAGCGGCCCGCCGCATGTCGGGACGCCATAGCTCCGACCATCCGAGAACCCTGGAGACCGCTGCAGAGCGGGAGGCCGATAGACGAGGGGGGGCGCGGGATAACCAAGAGGAGCGGGGCGAGGAGGTCGTGCTTCTGCAAAGAGCCGCCTGTAAGGTGAGAACATCGAGGCCAAGGGGAGCGCGGAGGGTGCGGGTCGACCAGCGGCCCTGAGCCAGGGAGCGGCAAGAAGAGCAGCAGCCCAGCAACTTCACTCCACGCAGCACCCCAACCACGAACCCAGCCGCTGCAGACAGCGCGGGGTCTGACGCAGTTCTGGCGGCCGCTGGGCGGGCCTGAGGCCCGGCGCACAACTGGCTCCGCCCACGTCGATGGCAAGCGAGCTTCGCCAATCAGGCAGGCGCCGGGAGCCTTTCAACGAGATGCATGGTCCAGCCTCCTACCGCAGCCTGTGTGCCGCCCAGCCCTCTGCTCCTTCTGGCGTCTGCAGTCATTCCCGGGTCAGCCGCAGTTCCAGCTCCCTGGCAGCTGGAGAGCTGGGCCGGAGGTCGGCGGCGTGGGGCACCCTGCCCTGCACCTCCCCTTTGCAAAAACGCAAAATGTGCTTTTCACTTGGAACAGTGTATGCCCAAGAGTTTGCTTTTTGTGGTGAAAGTAGTAATTTGACCACCCAGGCTCAATCTGCGTTTTGAAAATACTGGACACCTTTGAGGAATCAGGACCTAGTTGACTGGTGGTCACTCCCTGACCCTCGGGCCTCCAGTGAACCAGACTGCCTGTCCTCTGGAAGGCATAGAGGAGGTTCAACCAGTGCGTTTTGTGACACGGTTCTGGCCCATCATCAGGACCGAAATTGGGCTCCAGGAGCCCCTCTCCCATAGCTAAGGGATGCACAGTTGAAGTGAGGGTTCTTGGCTGACAGCATTGAAGGGGAAAAGAAGGCAACGGTCAGTGTATCAGATCTTCAAGGCAGTGAGCCCCCGGAGAGCAGGCCACTCTAATGCTCCAGCATTCTGGCTCCGCATGTGGGGGAAAAAAAAGCCTTACGTTTTTGCTAGAGGGCTTCTCTTCTTTCCGCTACCCTGAACATTGCCACACAGAGTAGAAATATCTCAGAGAAAGAGGAAATGCTTCCACTCATTCACTACCCTTCATCCTTCCCATCTCAGGTACCTTGATGAAGCAAGGTCAGAAAGAGGCTTCTTCAGAGCACATAAGCCACATGGGCAATGAACAGATAGACCTCAGTCATATTCACCAGCGCTGGACCTCGTGAGGCATGCCATGTAAAAGTGTTGAAATCAAAATGGATTTCAGGTTCACTCTTGGTCAACTAGAATATTCAAAACAAACATTCCCCCCCTTCCCCTTTCCTTCAGTATTTGGTGAAAAGAGCTGGGACTGCTTGTGCCCAGCATATTGCACAGCTTTATTTGCATGGAACTCTCTGGGGTGGCTGAGTGTTTTGTACAGCTAAAAATTTAACTCTTTACCCCACCTCGACCTCTTCTCAAGCACCCTCTTTCTTCTTCTTTTTTTTAAAATGATTTTAGAATCACACATGTTTAAAATGTGTCTCTTAATTTCCTTCCTTCTCTTCACCAGCAGAGAATCTTCACACTTTCGTTTTCCCTCTCCTTTCCCCCTCTTTTTCCTTCTATTGCAGTAAGTGCTCTCTTCTCACTTATGGGGCAGATCTGCATAGAACTAACCCACTTACTTAGGTGGGGGATCCCTCTATGACGAACCATCACAACAGCAGTGGGTCAGTTGAGCCCAGCCCTACTGCTCTTAATCCTGCACCCCTTGTCTCTGGTCAGCCAGGCATCCTCGAACAGACAATGCTTGCTGGTTAAAAATGAAAAGGCCATTTCAGTTCAGTTTGTCTGAGCATCTGAATTGTATATGGGCGAGGAGGTGTGGGGACTGCCTAGAGAAGGAGGGTCGATGGGCCCAAGGTTACACAGTGGCAAAAAGCGAAACTAGAACCCTATTTCCAGGTTGGCCTACTTCTAGAAAAGTGTGTTTTTCTAGTGAAACTCAGCTTTGACTGCTATTTCAGGCAGCCACAGGCATGTGGGTATTGTTTTGTTTGAAAGCAGGTTATTCCTATTCCTGGAATCAAATTCTTCAATCAGTGTCTCTACTGACAGGAAAAGCAAGCCTCAAGTTTTTCTCCTAGTCATCCTTGTGACTATGGATACGGCCAAAAACTTGATGGCAAGAATGAATTTACTTCCAGAGCTTACGTCCCACACTCACATGACAAAGAGCCGAGAAGGCAGCAAGGAATATGAAAAAGCCAGTATAATTTATACTTGTTGAGTTTTTGTCTAGTTCATTTATTAGAATGTACATCAATATCCAGATTGAATGCACTTAAACCTGAATATGGGATCATGGTGTAGAGGACATAGCACTGACCTAGGAGTTAGCCCATCTGTGTTCTGACCCAGCTCTGACCCATGACTGCGAGTATTCCAGTTTGTCTAGAGTATGAGGTGGATTGGGAGGTAAGGCAAGAGGTAAAACACGTAAGAAGAAAAAGAATAGGTAGTACCTGGCCTAGTGAGGGCCGCACATTCAGTGCACAGAAAATAACTACTCAGTGAATATGTGAAGCTAAGAAAGAGAATTTTATTTTATTTTATTTTTTTACTTATAAGCAGCTAACAGTTATTTGTCACAGTCCTAGAAGCTGGTTAGTCCAAGATCAAGGTACCAGCAGCTTTGGTGTCTGGTGAAGGCCACTTCCTGGATCATGGGTGGCAACTTTTCACTATGTACTCACTGGTGGAAGGGTCAAAGTATCTCTCTGGACCCCCTTAAATAAGGCCCTAATCTCATTCATGAGGGCTCCACCCTTATGACCTAGCCACCTCCCAGAGACACCACCTTCTAATACCGTTATTTTGGGGTTTAGGATTTCAACACATAGATTTGGGGAAAATGCAAACATTCTATTTAGGATACCTACCCAATTTCCACACTGCCCACAAAGTGCCATGTCTAAACCCAAATAAAATCACATCATTTTCTTACTTTAAAAAGTCCAAAGTCTTCTGATTGACTGGCAGAGAACCTTTCTTCTTCAACCTTTCTCTCCATAACCTAGTCCACATACTCCATTTTTCATCTGCATCTCTTCTATTTTTGTTTTTTGTTTGCTTTCTTTCTTTCTTTTTTTTTTTTGTGGTACGCAGGCCTCTCACTGTTGTGGCCTCTCCCACTGCAGAGCACAGGCACCGGATGCGCAGGCTCAGCGGCCATGGCTAAGGGGCAGAGCTGCTCCATTGCATGCGGGATCCTCCCGGACCGGGGCACGGATCCGAGTCCCCTGCATCGGCAGGCAGACTCTCAACCACTGTGCCACCAGGGAAGCCCTCTACTTTTTTTTAAAGTTAATTTTTATTGAAGTATAGTTGCTTTACAATGTTGTTTTAGTTTCTGCTTTACAGGAAAGTGAGTCAGTTTTATGTATATATATATCCCCTCTTTTTTAGATTTCCTTTTCATTTAGGTCACCACAGAGTACTGAGTAGAGTTCCCTGTGCTATATACTAGTTTCTCAGAAAGAGAGATTTAGATCTGATCATCCAAACAAAGGAATTTGAATTTCATCTTACATTCAACAGTAAGCTTTTGGAGGATTTGTGCAGGAAAATGACACCATCAGGAAGAAACTTCCAGTTACTTTCTGGAGGAAGAAGTAGAAGAAAGAGAGACTGGGGACAAGGAGAGAAGTTAGGAGGGTGGTGCACACCTCTGCTTCCAGTCATGGCAGGCTAAGTCATTTGCACTCACCATCCAAATGAGGACAACTAAAAAATACTGGGTGAAATGTGAAAAAGAAATTATCTTCATTAAGCGCTAAGAAACTCTGAGGCTAAAATCTAGAAGAAAGCAAAAACCCAAATAGGAAAGCACAGCACTCAAAGCCACTTTTGCCTGAGGGCATTAGCAAATCCAGAAGAAAGAATTGTGACACTGAACTGTGGTTTTGGTGGCCTCATGGAAAAGAGATGAAAAGTTGAAGTTCTCATTCCCAGTGAGTAGATCTGATAAGCCCTCCAGCCACTCTAAAATAAGTGGCTACCCCTTTGGGATAATGGTGAACCAGAAGCAACAAGCCCTGGCATGGAATTGCAGTCTAGATATCCATCACCAGAGTGATCCAAGGAACTTCAAGCCCTGAACTTGAATTAAAGTGGTCTTGGACAGGTAGTGACCGAGGCATTTCGCAGCAGCAAGTAAAAATGCTCTCTGCAGGAAGGTTCTGTCTTCCTATGCCTGAAATCAGTCTGATAAATAATTTTTCAATAATATATTGGCACATAGTCAAAGATAAGTGGACACATAAGCAAAAAAATACATTGTAAGTGACAGCCCAAAGAAAAAATAGACAATGAAAACAAATTCACAGATATTTCAGATATCAGAATTATGAGACACAGACTATAATCCCTATTGCCTATTATAGTTCAAAAAATTAAAAAATAAGCTTTAAAATATTTTCAGGGAACAGAAAATCCTAAAAAGTGGCATAGCCAATTTGAAAAAGAATCAAATAGGACATCTAGGACTAAACAATATAACGATTGAGGGTTTAATGGATGAGTTTAACAGAAGGCTATACATAATCATTAGATGATGATAAATGCGATGAAGAGAAATAAACCTAAGAGAGAATTACTGAATTCGAAGATAGACCAAAGAAATCATTCAAACTTTTGCCTGGAGAAATGAATTATATGAAAAAATAAAGTAGGATAAGAGACACAATGAATAGAGTGAAGAAGTCTAATATACATTTAATTTAAATCCTAGGACAGAAGTGAGAAATGGGAAAGAAGATGAAGGCCAGAAATTTTCCAGAGCAGATGAAATGCACCAATCCACAGATTCTAGAAGCCCAGTGAATTCTCAGCAGGATAAAAACAGATATTCACTCCTAGACACATCATAATGAAAGTGCAGGAAATCAGAAAGAATGAAGGCTATATTAATGATCCAAGTTAGATATAATGAATCTTGACCCTGGGCAGCAGCAAAAGAAATAAAGACAAGGGGATGAGCCTCTACACACTTGCCTTAAGAATACCTTTTGCTCAGACTTACCATGAACGACTATTTTATAAACATTCTCCATTTCATTCTTCATTAATAAAATACATTTGCTAACAAATCTATTTGTTAGAGCAACCTGACACCTAGGAGCTGTTCAAATTTTCTTAGTCATACATGAAAGGTCATCATCTTATAAGTATGTCATCTCATGGGCTATGAAAGGGGTGAGTATTCTCCATAGGAATTATGACGGTTAATTTTATGTGTCACCTTGATTGGGCTAAGGAAGAATTTCAAGTGCATAAACCTATTCCAGGAGCTATTAGGTCTGGAAAAGCTTCTGTCTGGATCTGCAGATCCTATTTAGGAGTGAGCTATGGAAATGAAGTCAGAGTGACCTTTCTTGTGTTCCATTTAATGCAAACATATTAAGAGAGCATCTTTACACTGAAATGCATTATTATGGCAACTTGCTTATACAGAACTTCACTTTGAATTTATTAAAAATAAATGGAAATGCTTATTTCACCTTGAGGATTATGTGTGGACCTTAATTGACAAAATGTACTCTCTACCCCATCCCACTGATCAGAAAATGGCCACCCTCCTCCAGAGGACGAATAATAATCATTTAATCCTCACTTCAGCTCTGTAAGGTAGGTATTATTCTTCCCATTTTCCAGCCAGGAGGGGAGATGATATAGTAGATGTCAGAGGTTAGACTCTGAAGCCAGACTGCCTGGGTTGGAATTTCACCTGTGCTACCAACTAGCTGGCGCATCTTAAGCAAGTTACATAGCTTCACTGTGCCTCAGTTTCCTCATCTCTAGAGTAAGATAATAATAGGACTTCTTTAGAGGCTGCAATGAGTTAATTCATGGAAGGCACCTAAATTATTATGGCCAATCATACAATCAGTTCTCAAAATATGGAAAATCTACTTGTTCTAGAGTTACGAGGCCATTTTTTTGTGGCCACTTAATAGCACGAATGAGAAGCAAAAATATGCATCACTGAAGCCGACTAGAAGAAGAAACATGGGTCATGGGAGCAGCCTGGCCTTATTATCCATAGTTCCTGAAATGAGCTGTGTGACCCTGACTGGGGGCAGTGGGAGGTGTCTACAAGGGTTGGAGAAGGCACTCCATGGGGAGCCAGTGCCTAAGATAGGTCCCAAATGTGTCTGCCCAGCCAGAAGCTCCTGGAATCCCGGAGATGAGAGAAGGCCCTTTCCCACACAGGCTCCAGGAAGCGTTTAGAACCCCAAGGAATATACAAATTACTAAGCTCAATGAATCACAATAAATTCACTTTAAAAGTACTAGTTTACCCTCTTAATTTACAAGTGGCAATGTATGAAGCAACTGATTGTTCATCATAGTTTTTCTTTGGGAGACCTGAAGCAGTTTCTGGCTTACCCAGTAGGGATGTCAAACCCGAGTGACACGCAACCACCTTATCACCTTACCTTATAATTTCTAATGGCTGGACTTCGTGTTCCATTGTCATCACAGAATGTAAACGGTTTCAACTATTACTTTGTTCAAAGCCCTTAGTCCATATCAAACTACCTTCCCCTTTACTTTTCAGTTAAGACTCTCAAGTAGTTCCTAGAGCAGCTTCAGCATTTATACCTGTCAGCAGCTTTGTCTCAGATATTCATGTGGATACAGCCTTGTTCACAATGGAGCCCAGGGTAAAATGCAGAATGTCTTTGTGTTTCTGATTTACTATAATGAGGGATAAGTGTGCTTAGGGCAATCACTCCCATGGAGAGCAAAGGGGAAATTTAGCAGAACATAATGTGTGTTGACTTGAGTAAGCCTCAGTCCCGTGCCCCTCCCTTGGGGTTGGATTCCAGTTTCTGACTACCCAAATGTGTTCACAATGCACACTAGAAGATGTAGCCCCATCTGGCAACACTGGAAATAAGCAAGGAGTCATAGGGCCCCTTAATACAGAGGAATTCCCCAGGTCACTGAGTTGGTGAACTCAAGGTGATCCGGTATTCCTCCATTCCTCATGATAGCAGTATTTACTGAGAGAGAGCCATATGCCAGGTCTTGTGCCATGCACAGCCACACACACGGTCTGCCCCCAGGGAAACAACTCTTTAGTAGAAATATAGATGATGAGCCAAGGAATTTCAAAACACATGGTGCAGTGATATACATAAGAGGGGCTCCTGAACCAGGCTTTAGGGTTTGCAGAGAAAACTGGATGTCTGGGGCAGGAGTGAAAGGAAGTATTAATCTTCACACTTTTATGTCTTTCCCTCAACCCTGCCATAATTTATAGACAAGTCCTATTTTCTGAGTAAAATATAAATCCAACCAGTTTCTAACACCTTGCTTTTGTCACTCTGGTCCAAGCTCCCTTCGTCTCTCAGGTGGACTACTCCAATAGCCTCCTAATTGGCTTCCCCACTTCCAGTTTTATATCCTGTGGCAAATATCATAGGTTAGCTCACTTGACTGCATTACAATCCAATCACAGCAGGTAAGGCTTGGTCGAGGTTGCAGACTAAGTCTACATTTCCTGAACTCCCGCCCTTATGGCCTGGATTCCACACATAGCTTAGCCTCTGCCAAGCAGATAATAAACCCCCATGAGATTTGGTAGGAGCAGGAAGGTGGAGTCTATGCTGCTTCTTCTGTGGTTTCTGATTTCTCTTAGTGAGCATGGGCTCAGAAACTTTCGCTTCTCCTGCAGCAGTAATAATAGAGGTCCCAGGGTACAGTTCCTAGTTTTGTGGGTATCAAAAGGCAAGGCATGGGAAATCAACTTTGTATAGATGGAGAAGGAGGCAATGTGGTCTCAAAGCCAAAATTTGTGATGCTCTCAGCAGAAACAGAGTGGTCCAATGTCTTCTTCACTTTCCACCCTCCTGATTGTCACAGTTCTGGGGTATTATTCAAGAAGACAATTCTGGAAATTATAACTACTACTTGAGTTAAAACAAACATGACCACCACCCCCCATGCAAAAGTCTCTCGTGCATTTCCCTCATACACCCAGGTATTTTTTAGGCTCTTGTAATTTATTTATGCATGCCTGTTTTTGTACTTTGTAAAAATGGCTTCCTATAGAATGTTTTCTTGTGTGTGTCTGTTCTTTTTCTTTTTCTGGCTTGATATCTTGATTCATATGATTCATCTAACTTGTATGTAGACAAGATTGTTCATTTTCTTTGCTGTATGACATTCCACTGATGCATATATCACTTCATATACCTACCCAAGTAGTTTCTGAATTTGGGTTGTGTCCAGTTCTGGACAATTACAAACAATGCAGCTCTGTGCATCCTTGGCCTTGTCATCTGCTTTGCATGGGCATGGGGTTCTCTAGGCGAAGCGCCTATTGGTAGTATTAGTGGGTCCAGGGTAAATATATCTTAAACTTTGAGGGATACTGAATATTCCCGCTATTCAGTTCTAAATATTTCTTGATTTCCTCCAATCCAAGGATTAGTTAGTAGTATGCTATTTTGTTTCCAAACATCTGGGTGTTTTAAAGCTATCTCTGTGTTATTACCCTGTGCGTTAAGCATTATCTTCAGAGAGCCTAGATTTCATGCCAGTGATCCTTTGCAGTTTATTGAGGCTTCCTTTTTCTTAGTAAGGTTTATTTCTGTAAATGGTCAATATGCTCAACAGAATTTATGTTCTCTGCTTGTTGGGTATAAAGTTTTATAGTATCTAATAGCTCAAATGTATTATTGTGTTTAGGCCTTTGATATCACTGCTTATTTCTGTTTGCTTGGACTTTCATGTTCTGAGAGTGGCGGGTTAAAATCTCCAGCTCTCATTGTTAACGTACCTATCAGTCCCTACAGTCAAAAAATTTATCATTGAGGTTTAAGCTATCCTGCTATGCCACCTTCTATAACTCCCTCACGCTATCATCCACTGACCCTAGCCATCCACTACTCTCTGCCCCATCCTACCACCTTCTACATGACTCCAACTTCCACATCAATCACTCAACAATTTGACGCTCTCATTTCCAATGAACATCTTTACAACATACTAGCCAACCCCTCTCACAGCCACACTCTGGTTTATTCTTCACCCTAAACTACTCTACCTCTCACATCTAAAATGAAAATATCCCACTGTTGGACCACAAGCCCTTGGCCATGCTGCTCTCTCATTCTTCCACTCTCTCTACACGTGTTCTTTTATCTCACTGAGCCCTCCTATTCCTTGGCCTCTCTATTTTCTGCCCATCTGCACTTTCCTTCTTCTGTCTCTCCCTCCTGTCACTATTGATTTGGTTTCGGGTTCTCCCTATTTTTTTTTTTTTCTGGCTGTGCCGCACAGCTTGCTGAGATCATAGTTCCCCAACCCAGGATCGAACCCGGGCCCCCAGCCACTGCCGAATCCGAACCACTGGACCGCCAGGGAATTCCCTGGGGTTTCTCCTCTTTTCCTTCTTTTCCTGCTCCCACTCAGGCATACTAAGTTCCCAATACATCTACCACCGCTTATCCTTCTACGCTTATAACACCTTCTGTATCCCCACATCCAGTTATCACCCACAGCCAATCAACTGTTGACTTTCAGTTCTATACACTTCTTCATGTGCTTTCAATACCCCTACCTTAGTCTAGGACTTGAGCAACTCTCACATAAATCACTGTTATAATGAGCACTCCATTCTTGCTCCTCTCTGATCCTTTCTTCACATTGCTTTCACAGTGACATTTCTAAAACACAAATTATTTCCCAAGTTAGAGCCCCTTGACGGCTTCTTGTAGCCTTAAGAATGAAGTCTCCACTGCTGTGTCTGGGGAAATGCAGATGGCCAATAGACACATGCACACATGTTCAACATCACTAATCATCAGGGAAATGCAAATCAAAACCACAGTGAGACATCACCTCACAAAAGGACACACATAACAAATTTTGGCGAGGATGTGGAGAAAAGGGAACCATCCTACACAGTTTTGCGGGAGTGTAAACTGTTGAAGCCACTGTGGAAAACAGTATGGATATTTCTCAGAAAACTAAAAATAGAACTGCCATATGACCCAACAATTCCACTGCTGGGCATCAATCTGTAAAAAACAAAAACACGAATTCAAAAAGATGCATGCATCTCAATGATCATAGCAGTGTCATTTACAATTGCCAGTGTATGGAAGCAATCTGTGTCTTTCAACGGATGAATGGACAAAGAAGATGTCAGGTATATATACAAAGAAATACTAATCAGCCATAAAAAAAAGAATTTTAGGGCCTCCCTGGTGGCGCAGTGGTTAAGAGTCCGCCTGCCGATGTAGGGGATACGGGTTCGTGCCCCGGTCTGGGAGGATCCCATATGCCACGGAGCGGCTGGGCCCGTGAGCCATGGCCGCTGGGCCTGCGCCTCCGGAGCCTGTGCTCCGCAATGGGAGAGGCCACAACAGTGAGAGGCCCACATACCGCAAAAAGAAATAAAAAAAAAGAATTTTGCCATTGGCAGCAACATGGATGGACTTGGAGGGTATTATGTTAAGAGAAATGAGTGAGACAGAGCAAGACAAATACTCAGTAAATTAAGAAGAATTAATAACTGGCTAAATTAATGGACATAGAAATGAAGGTAGAACAGACTTAAGAAAGGGTAAGTCTTCAACAACACACATGCTGCAGAGAGCAGAGAAAGGGCAGGGCTTATTTGAAAACCACCTAATAAGTTGGTATTACTAGTACTACAGAGCTAGTGGGCCCTTTTGTGTGCGTCTTAAATGCCAAGTTGATTGTGTATGCAGTAGAGTCATCAAAATTGTCTTACAGGAATTTGGCATGGCCAGAGTTGGGTTTTAGGAAGGTTAACTTAGCAAGTATATGAAGCATGTATCTGTGGGGAAAGACAGGGAGGTAGGAGAAGGTTAGGAGTCTAGGGCAAAGTTCAGGCAAGAAGTAATGAAGGTAATGATACTAAGAGTTGGCAAGAATGTGGAGCAAATAGAAATCTCATCCTCTGCTCTTGGGAATATGAACTAGTACAACCGTTTTGAAAGATAATTGGTGTTACCTAGTAAACTGAACTTGGACAGAGCCTAAGACCCAGAAATTTCATGTCTAGGCCTATACTGTAGATCAGGGTTTCTCAACTGCTGACATGTTGGAAAGATAATTCTGGGTTGTAGAGGACTGTCCTGTGCATTGTAGGACGTTTAGCAGTATCCTTGGCCTCCACCCACTAGATGCCAGTAGCACACCCTCAATTATGACACCCAAAATGCTTCCAGACGTTATCAAATATCACCCTGGCTGGAGCGGACGGGGCAGTGCAGAAAATTGCTCTCAACTGAGAAACTAGAGAAGCTGTTGTATATGGGCATAGCAGGATAGTAATGAGAAAGTTCATTGCAAAATAATTTGCAAAAGCATAAAGCTGGAAACAAGCCACATGTCCATCAACAGGAAATAGACACATTGTGGAATTTTCATATGATGGATAACTATAGAGCAATGAAAAATGATTACTACAGTTTCACACATCAGCATGGATAAATACCACAAACACAAAATTGCTGGGGTAGAGAAAGAGCAAGACAAGTAATACATCTAGTATAATTAGATTTACATAAACTCCAAAATGGAAAAGAAATAACATTACTTAAGGGAACATTCCTCTGCAGTGAATGTATAAAAATGTGAATTATCATCCCAGTTCAGGATCATGGTTACCTCTGGGAAGGAATGAGGGGATGAATCAGGAAGGGCACAGGGGGGCTTCCAAGGCATTAGCCGTGTTCTAGTTCTCAAGCTTGGTGGTGAGTACACAGGTTTATATATTATTAAGATATACCTTACACATATGCTGTATTATCTTCTGTATACATGAAACAGTTCATAATTTGTCAGGAAGTGATGCGGTCTAAAACAATGCAGGAAAACGGAAAGGCAACAGAGTAAATAACTAATTGGATGAGAGACAGAGACAGACAGACAGAGAGAGAGGGAAGAGCCAACTTTTAGGTGCCTCTCTGAATCATTTTAAACTCATTTTCTTCATAGATTTGGGGATGAAATCAATTCCTTATCTATAAACACACATAATTCATTGCTCAGACTTCTACGACATGTATATTTTATGCCTCAAAACGGATCCTACTATATGATGTGATTCACAGGACTGGATAATACTACATTTCACAAAACACCATTGTCTGAGAATCCTGCCCTGTTAGACTTGTAAATGTGTACTCATTTGTATTCCTTGGAGTTATAAGCATCTGAAAATAGGTGGCTTAGAGTAAAAGTGATTCTTCATCACTAACTTTAGTGTCATTAGCATACGCCTAACTGGTACAGAAAACTGTTTCCAACTTAGGCACCCACCCTACCCCTCTGTTTTTCTCCCAATGGTCACCTCTCAGGTAGTGGAATAAAAGGAGAACTTTTGGATCAAGTCCTTTCAGAAGATGGAGCCATAACCAAGGAAAATATCAGAACATCCTAACCTTTCCTGGACCAGGCAGGGAGGGATAAGACAGGTCTCTTCCTAGAAAAAGCACAGAGTCTTCAAGGCTGAAGGACTCATTGAAAACATATTTTATACATGTGGATACAGACAAACCCACAAACACCCAGAGAGATAGGAAACGCAGGATTTGTCCCTGACCTGATTTAGGGACCGTCTCTCAGAGACTCAGAGAAGCCTGATATGTTAGAGCTACAGCAAACCCTCAGAGCAGCAAGCCTGAGCTTCCTCCCTCAACATGAGAGGCTTCAGGTGCATACATGTGGATAACGTAGCCCACTTGTCCTGTTACCTCTATACATGGCCATCACCTCGTAGATACCTCAGTCCTGAGAGCATAACACTGTCAGTGCAACTCACCCCTCAGAAGCACAGACTCAGTGAAGAGGAACAAACATGCCTCTTGGGGCTTGGGACATGGGGCCACCTGGGGAGTAAATACAGGGCCCTAAGTAACTGGAGCTCGGTAAGGGACAGGGATAAGGACTCCGAGCATGCACCAAAAAAGGCTTATCTCAAAAAGAGGTGTGCATGCGTTTGTTTAAACTGAACCTCCCGGTACTTCCCTGGCAGTCCAGTGGTTAAGACTCTGTGCTTCCAATACAGGGGGCACGGGTTCGAACCCTGGTCGGGGATCTGATATCCTGCATGCCACATGACATGGCCAAAAATATAAACAAACAAACAAATAAATAAATAAATAAAGTGAACCTCCGAAAATTCTTAAGCTCAGGTAAAGGCCCTTAATATTAACTATTAACTATAGTTAATATGCTAACTATATTAACACAGAAATACACACACACACACCCTGCTGGCATGGCATGAACCATATGGAACCAAACCAATTTGAGGATTTTCGAGGGACCCTACATGGATAAATTTCTACTTGGACTGTTCTTTCATTAAACAATGGTGACAAAAGGCCTCGTGCCTTATGTTGTTGTTGTTCTACGCATGAGGAATACTCTGTGTTACTACATGACAATGCATTTTTAAATGTCAACCCCACTGACAGGGGAAAGGGTTGTGGATACATTACACTCACTTCACTTTAATGGACCTTTATCAAGCATCTACAAAGAAGAAAACCCAGTGCTTTAGGAGAGAGAAATCAATCAAAGCCTTTACATTCCGAACAAGTCCGAAGCTCACATTTTAGGGAGCTGGGGCGATACACACATAAATAAATAATGTTAATCTACTCTAGGATACGAGAGGAACTAGCATGGAAAACAGAAAATGTATTGATGCTAAATAGGAAGCTCTCAAGCAGTCTTAACTAAATATAGAAATAAGGCTTTGTGCCCTCAAACCCCTGGTCCTCCCCTTCTCTGATCGTCTGCTCTGCTCAAGGACCACTTCACTCTTTTCCATTAAAGAAGTTCCAGATACTACGCCCATTTCTTCTTTCAATTTTCTTTAAATTAGGACATATTTCAGACCTCGACAAAGGTACAGAGAATGCTACGCCCATGCAACCATCAGCCGTCTTAAGAAACGTAAGCTTACAAATAAAATTGAAACCCAGTATACACCTCCCCAACTGAATTCTCCATCTTTTTCCATAGATTTAACCACTGTCTTAAATAGGTTCATTGTTCTCATACACACCTTTGTGCATACTACATATGCATGCATTACTCCTATGTATGCCTTTTACTACAAACAGATGTATCTATAATCAATCTAATAATTTTGCATGCCTTTAAACTTCATATGTGCATGGTATCATAATGCTTTTATCGTGTTGGAACTAGGTTCTTCCTTTATCTATTTGTCCCTTCCACTACTGAATCTTTGCCCCTTGTTATAAGCTGAATTGTGTCCCCGCAAAAGATATGTTGAAGTCTTGACCCCCGGAACCTGTAAATATGACCTTATTTGGAAATAGGGTATTTGCAGGTGTAATAAAGATCAGATGAGGTCATACTGGATTAGGGTGGGCCCTTCATCCAATATGACTGGTGTCCTTATAAGAAGAGAAAGAACACAGAAACAGAGACACAGGGGAAAACACTATGTAAAGAGGAAGAAAGAGACTGGAATTCTGCATTTACAAGCCGAGTGATGCCAAGGATTGACAGAAACCACAAGAAACTAGGAGAGAGGCATGGAACAGATTCTTCCTCCGAGCCTCCAGAAGGAACCAACCCTGCCCACATTTCAACCTCAGACTTCTGGCCTCCAGAACTGTGAGAGAATAAATTTCGGTTGTTTCAAGCCACCTGTTTTGTGGTAATTTGTTACGGTAAACCTAGGAAACTAACACCTCCCTACGGGAGGTCTTTGTGTCTCAGGCCCCTGAGAATTCTAGTACCTTCCTCAGTCCAGATCTTACCATCCTGTTCAGTTTACCTGCAATAGTACCAAGTCAGTGAGTTAGGGCTGGTTCTACTGTAGGTGTAGTTAAACGTTTCCCCCACTGCCCTAAAGCAGCGGTTCTCAAACTTCAGTGTGCTTCAGTAGCACTTGGAGGACTTGCAAAAACCTGATGGCTAGCAGCCTACCTTCAGAATATCCAATCCAGTAGGTCTGGGGCAGGGTCTGAGAATTTGCACTTCAAAAAAGTTCCCAGCTGATGCTGATGCTGCTGCTCCATGGCAGGCCAATAGCACCATCTGGTCCCCAGGCAAGCTAGGTCATCCATCAGTTTCTTTCAATAACATATACTAGAGGCCGGGCCACCATCTCTATCATCACACAAGTTGTTTATAATCTAATATTTTAATTTATTTGAGGCTGCTATAAAAGGATGTCAAACAGGCTTACCAAATACTTGAAAGAAATCCCTTTCAATGACAGTAAGGTGGGCCGAAATAAATAGAACAAAGATACATTGGAGTCAGTGTTATTTATGTTAAAAAAACAAAAACCTCTGCAGCTTATTCATGTCAAACAAGCTTTTATTTTCAATGTGATCAATACTGTCAAACTTATATGTAAAAGGTAAGAATAAAGTCAGATAGCAGTTAATATCATTTTGGGATGTTGAACTTTGAAACAAAATCTGTGTTGTGGGCTAATGAAAACTAGAATCTCCGTGAAGAACAAATTCTTCTTTTCTTTCGCTGTCCACTTCTTTTTATGTCTTCCAACTGTAGGATGGGATAAGAGTCAATTAACAATTGTACACCAATAACATGCACCAGGGACTTTCTAAATAGGAGTCAATTCTATGTACATCTCTTGGCTCTCCAAGGAGAAAACAAAATGTTTTCTTCTTGTAACCCAGACCCTTGGTTGTCAGGGTGCACATCATTTCATCACACCAACCACATCTCTCTCTTGCCAACCACTATATATGTTAGGTTTTTTTCTTGAAAGGTCAGTCTGTGATTTAAACGTCTTTCCACCTTAAGAGCCTATGCTCCTTACACAAATCATAAATCCCTTATAATCCCAGACCTTCAGTTTCCGTATCTGTAAAATGAGAATGAGGCTGTTATCAAACATCCACAGGTGTGAAAATTAAGAAAGGGAGAAAGAAAGAGTGTGATACTGAGAGAGAGAGAGAGAGATGAGAAAGGAAAAGATGAATGGGTAGTGGAAAGAGAAACTAGGATTGAATTACCAACTCAGTGAGAGCCAATAATAATACTATGGCTAATTTTCTTTCCTTTTGAATAAAACATCTAAATTGAACTAATATTTGTGAATTACTCATGAAATGCAGTCTTATTTGAAATCCTTAACTTTTTACTACTTTGTAAGGAGTCACCTTCTCAAAGGCATTGTTATTCCAAGAGACTTCATTTCTGTGTCCAGGTGATGAAGGTACAGCTAGTGCACAGCTTAGTCACTTTAGCTGCTTCTCCTGGTGAGCAGTCTCTAAAACTATAGGTCTCTATAGTTTAGACCTCTAAGAAAATATAGGTCTCTATTTCCAGGTCTGATAAATTTCCCATCTGCAGTAGACTTAAAACTACAGGACAAAGGACTTGTGACTGTAAATGACATACATTTCAGAACACACTTCCTTCTATACCATCTAGAATACAAGTACATTATTAACATTAAACTGTTTTTCCAAAACTAAATTGCAACAAGTTTTTCTTATTTACTTTACAAAAAAAATTAAAAACATGATAGATAGCTAGTGGGAAGCAGCTGCATAGCACAGGGAGATCAGCTCGCAGCACTGTGACCACCTAGATGGGTGGGATAGGGAGGGTGGGAGGGAGACGCAAGTGGGAAGAGAAATGGGGATATAGGTATACTATAGGTGATTCACTTTGTTATAAAGCAGAAACTAACACACCCCTGTAAAGCAATTATACTCCCATAAAGATGTTAAAAAGATAAACAAAAAATAGATTAAGGATGTAAACAAAACAAAACATAAAGCTGTCAGTAACAGGTATATGTCAGGACCGGTTGCACCATACATTAATACCTTGTATTCTCCAGAGCCGCCCTCTGCTGAGACCATATCCAGCTTCGGTCCTTCTTCTGCTTTTTCATTTCCATCCTCTTTCTCTTCCTCAGCATTTTCATAATGATATTCACTCTCTTCTTTAGTGTCGAATGATACGGACTTTGGCATCACAAGGTGGTGGGAAACATTTCCTGATTTAAAATCAGCAGCAGAATCTAGTTCTCTGCTCTCAGGAGGATCTGGAGAAGAGAAATGTGTCAGAAAATAAATAAATAAATAAGAAGACTCGCTGGTCATGTTCCTACTGGTTGATACAGCGCTTCCTTGGCCCTCACACTTCTGCTGCTTGACAGTTTTCACAACATTTTCCCCCTCTTTCCAGTAGATCTCACACACACTGTGCTGCTGATTATTTCTGGCCCTTTGGAGAAGGGATCGGAATCATTTGATTCTGAGCAGATTTTTGTATATTTCTGCCAGAATCTCACTGGAAAATGTTCACCCGATTTCAAGACAAATTCAACCTCGAATCTCATTGATTCCTCAGCCACTGAAATGTGCCCCTGTGCCATTTCATCATTTTCTCAGGTCATCGTACTGAAAATCTTAACATTTTTAGAAGCCCGTCAACCAAAAGTGAGGTATGCCATTTGTCTGCCCCTAGGTTGGTAGAAGGCAGCATACTTTTTCTCAAGATCCTAAAGGTCTTTAGAGAATTGGGCTTCTACTTGTGCATATCGTGCCTGAAGGTTTTTGAGAGCTTTGACCCGCTGCTTAACCGCCAGAGGCCAGCGGTGAGTGCATCCTGCCATAGAGGCCGATGCCGCAGCAGGGGCTGCAAGGGACAGGGGACTGGGCCTCCCCTAGCCAGCCTCGGCCCCTTCGATGGGTCCACAAGTCCCAGCCACCCAGGACTCGGAGGCCTCAGCCAGGACCTCACCCGCCCAGAACTCACCCTCCCCTGCCCCCGCCACCGGTTCCTCTGCCTTCTGGGATGCCAGCCCCTCCGCAGGCTCCCACGGCTCCCAGGGCGGGGGGCCCTCTGCCTGGCACTCGCCCCGCCAGACCTCACCTGCCTCTCTCAGGTCTTCCTGCCCGTGAGGAAGCGCGGCAGCCTCTGCAGGGTCCGAGGGCCATCGGGAGCGGTGCCTGACCCTCACGTGGCTGGCGTGGGGCCCGACCAGGACACGGTCCTTGTAGTGGCTGTGGTGCAGAAGACAATGGGCCACATCCCGGAGCAGGGAATGAAACTGCACCGCGGTCGCCCCATGGCCTGCGACCACTCCCGCGCCTCCCTGCCCATGCTCGTCCTCCTCTTCTGTCTCTTCCTCCTCCTCGACCTCTTCCTCAGTCTCCTCCCCTTCTTCTGACTGGTACTCAGCCTCCTCCCGGTCCTCGGTGTCTAATTCAAACTCTTCCGCCTCCTCCTCCACCAGCTCTGCATCCCAGTCTTCTGCCACTGCAGCCTGGGCGGCCTCCTGCCCACCATCCTCCCCGTCAAGGGCTCTGGAGAGCCCCAGGGAAGCCAGAAGGGCCTCAGCCCCCTCGACTCCATCCATCCCTCCAGAAGGGGAGGCACGGACCCCGAGGGGACTGGGGTCACCACCCGCCCGGCCACCAGCTCTATCCTGGCCTCCTGGGATCGGCCCACACTCCTCGGTGGCAGACATGGCTGGAGGGACACGCCAGACACGGATCGGGTGGCAGTGACGACCGTGGGGAAGATGGCGGCCGCTGCGCTGAGTGTCGCTGAGGGAGCGGACGCTGTTGGCAGCTGGGCCACCGGGACGGGGTGGGGGCTGCAGAGAAGCCGGCTGCCCAGGGCACCAGAATCGGAGAAGATTCCTCTGCGAGCCCCGCTACGGGAAGTGCAGACGGCCTGCCCGCGGAGCGCCCCAGCGAGACTGGGCGGCGGCTGCTGCACACAAGGCGGGAAAGAGTTTGATTGGCTGGTGATGGGAGGCGGACCTTACAAGGGTCAACGAAGGGCCACTTCCTCCAGCGCCGACTCTAAGCTCATTTGCCAGCAGCCAAGGATTGACAGCACCACCGTCCAATGAGTGATCAAGGTCTTCACTTTCCCTGGAGGCCTTAAAGGGCCAGCTCACCCTCAGCCTCTGTGATCGCACAGGAATCCCTTCTTTTCATTCCACAACTGCAAGAGCAAAACTACAATACCCCTAAAGGCGGCGCCCTGGGGTATGGGAACCTGCATGTTTTCCCCAATTGCCACCGTGGGGCAGCTCACTCTGATACAGACACACTTAGTTCAAAACCGAGAGAGTGAGAGAAGGTGTATAGATCAAATCTCCGCAACGCTTAAAACCTTCCACAAGAGACAGCAAGAGAATTTGGAGGTTTTAATGCTGTTAAGGCTCCTTAGAAAAGGACATACAGAGTCGATATGGATGCAGTGAGAATGGAGAGTGGAAGAAGCAGTAAAGACAGGAGCTGGAGAGTGTTTCATCAGGGCTCCCCAATTCCATTGCAGCCTCCAAGAAATGAAGACAGAGAGAGAGAGGGAAGAGAGACAGAGACAGAGACAGAGATTTCTTTTAAAGACTGGTCTGAGCACCTGCTCTGCACTGGATTGAGCACACCCCTTGCCTCCCAAATTCATACGAGAAGCCCGTCCCCAGCCCCACCCCACCCCCAGGAGATGGTATTTGGAGACTGGGTCTTTGGTAGGTCATTCAGTTTTGGTAAGGTCAGGAGGCTGGGGTCCACACATTGGGATTATTGCCCTTACAGGAAGAGACCATAGATGGTACTCTCCTCCCACCATCCCAACGTGAAGCCACAGGAAGAAGGTGGCTATCTTCAAGCCAAAACGAGGGCCCTCACCAAGAACTCCACCATCCTGACACCCTGACTTTGGGCTTCCTAGCCTCCAGAACTGTGAGAGAATAAATAACTGTCTTGTTTAAGCCGCCCAGCCTATGGCGTTTTACTAGGGCAGCTTGAGCAGACTAATACAGCATGGCAGACCTTAACAGCACAGGCTTCCTAGAATCATTTCTCGGTCAACAGTCCGAGACTTTTTGTTGTACTCAGCCCCACTTAGCTGAGTGGTCAAGGGTAACGAATGCTGAAAATGAGGAAGAAATCGACAACTATTTTATGCTAATCCCAGTTACTACTGTGGATGGGCATAGAAGCAAGACTGGGTGTTAGCTGTAACTTCACGTTTAGGAGAACATAAGCTATGTCCCTTACTTCCATAAGCACACCGCGTTGGGATCCAGGACATCTAATTTGACAGATCCTAACGTTTCACAGATGGGAAGCACACATCCTGCAGTGCGCTCCTGGGAAGGCTCAGGAGAAGAGCTGTTGTTGCCACCCTGAGTCACTATGGACTCCTCCTATCCCAAGTTGGGTTCAACGGTCAATAGGTCTGCTGACACCACACACACACACACACACACACACACACACACACTACCGAGACGCGATGCAAAGTGTATTCCTTACGTGAGGAGGCTTCTGGGGGGAGAGCAGGGCAGCCTTTTCAAGCTGCTCCAAAATAGACTTCAGAGAGTCAGGAAAGGAAGAAATTGCTTTGGGAGTTCTACTGTGACTAGTGGATGGGGCCAGCATGACAGTTCCCTTGTGCTGGCAGTAGCTAGTGTCGTTTGCTGCCCACTCCTCCTGCCCTCCACCCTACAACCGTGCCAAAGGAGAGAGTGGAGGGTGGGGCACTGGGGAAGAGGGAGGGTTGACGTTTAAAAGCCCTCAGCAGTCAAACATCAAAGGATGCAGTCAGACCCTATACTATAATTCACCTCTGGCGTGTGACAGGCGACAGAAACGTGCCATTTTTGTGTAATGGAATCTGAACTTGTGGAAGTAAGCCACTCTGGAACTCTGAGTCCTGCAGCCTAAGGCCGGGTAGGCAGGCAAAAGGTCCACTGAAGGCCGTTCAAGAGCCCAGCGTGGTGTATCCTGAGAAGTAAAATGCATGCCTCGGTCACCATCAATAAGGCCCGGAACTCCAAAGCCCATAAGGAGGGTCTTGGCGAAGCCCTGCGTAGTGGTTTTAGTATATGTAGAGACACGTGTGACCAGGATTTATAATTTGGGAGTCTGCGGGCCAAGAGATTCCCAAGGCTCTTTACCCCAAAGGGGACAGTTTTACACAAGGAAACGTCGCTGCCGCCATGGGCCGGACCAGACAGCCAGACCGACGACAACGGCCTGATTGTCTATGAAAATGTGCAGATGGTGCTAACTGTTGGCCAGAGCATCCAGTGCTAAGGTGACTGCCTGAAGTTCACTCACTGGTGCTGTCTTTTCGTTGAACAGTTTTATATATGGTTATTGTATTGATTACTGACAAGGAAAGAGTTTTCCTGACATTTTCCTATTTATTTTCCACATGTCAGTCGTTTTTTGTTCCTTCACTCCTCAATTACTGTATTTTCTGTTATTAATTACAGTTTCATAGTGTACAAGGTGATCCTTCATCACCCCTTTTGCTGTACTTTTTTAGTTTTTTTTTTAGTGCTGGAGCTTTTTGTGGGGTAGTGTCGGTGGTTACACTGGGAGCTACAATTAGTATCTTAGCTTTATAATAATCAAGTTTGTATTAATACGGAGATAGTTGCCATAGTATTCAAAACCTCTGCTTTTCCCTAGCTCTGCCACATTTCTTTATTTAATTATGGTGACACACGGCATGTTTGTATATTTGGTGCCCATTAACAGAGATTTATAGTTAATGCTTTATACATTTGTATTTTAAATCATATATGAGAACAAAAAGAGGAGATATAAACCAAAAGTGCAGCAATACTCGCTTCTGCGTTTACCTGTGTAGTTACCTTGGCCTTTGTGGTTTATTTCTTCATATTGCTTCAAATACGTGCCCAGCATTGTTTCAATTCAGCCTGAAGGACTCCTTTCAGTACTTTCTATAGGGCAAGCTTACTAGCTATGTACTCTCTCAGTTATTGTTTGTTTTGGAATGTCTTTAACTCCCCTTCATTTCCCCCACATATAGAATTCTTGGTTGAAAGGGTATTTTGGTTCATTTGTTCTACGCTTTTAATATGCCATTCCAATGCCACCTGTCCTCTGTGGTTTCTGTAGAGGAATGGGCACAAATCTTACCGACGATTACTTGTATATGAGGAGTTGTTTCTATTGCTGTTTTCAAGGTTCACTCTTTGTCTTTGACTTTTGATAATTTGATCATGATGTGCCTAGGTGGGGATCTCTGATTCTATCCTGCTTGGAGTTTGTAGAACTTACTGGGTATGTAGATTCATGTCTTTCCTCCGAGTTTGGAGGTTTTCAGGCATCATTTCTTTAAAGATTTCCTGCCCCTTTCTCTCTCTCCTCTGCCTCTGCCACTGTCATTATGTGTACATTGATAAGCTTGCTGATGCATATAAGTCCCATAGGATTTGCTCATTATTCTTCATTCTTTGCTTTTTCTGCTCCTCTTTTCCTTTCCAGAGACTGGATATTTCAACTAACCTTTTAAACTTTGCTGATTCTTTTTCTCCTGTTCAAATTTGCTGTTGGACATCTTTTATTAAATTTTCATTTCACTTACAGTGATTTTCAGCTGAGGAACTTTTTTTTTTTTTCCTTGCGGTACGTGGGCCTCTCACTGTTGTGGCCTCTCCCGTTGCGGAGCATAGGCTCTGGACGCACATGCCCAATGGCCATGACTAACGGGCAACGCTGCTCCGTGGCATGTGGGATCTTCCCAGTCCGGGGCACGAACCCGTGCCCCCTGCATCGGCAGACGGACTCTCAACCACTGCGCCACCAGGGAAGCCCCTGAAGAACTTTTTTTTGTCCCTATTTATAATTTCTATCTCTTTGGGATACATCTTTCTCATTGTTTCCTAGTTCTTTGATCACTGTTTCCTTTTGCTCATTGAGTTTATTGAAGACAGCTGACTAAAAGTGTATTTTTCTAGTAACCCAAATACTGTGCTTCACCTCTGACAGTTTATAGTAATTACTTTTTTCCATGTGAACAGGATACACATTCCTCCCATCCCCTCCAACTATATGGAAGTATAATTTACAAATAAAATTTGTATATTGAAGGGGAACAATGTGATGCTTGATGTACGTACACATTGTTAAATGATTACCACAGTCAAACTAATTTATGCATTTATAACCTCACATAGCTAAAGGTTTTTTGGGGTGGTGCGTGGGATAAAACTAAGATCTACTCTCTCAGCAAGTCTCCAGCATACCATACAATATCTTAAATTAAATCTGCATGCTGTGCATTAGATCCCTAGAATGTATTCATCTTATAACTGATCATTTGTACCCTTTGATGAACCACCCCACAAATAACAAACCTGGAGGCATCATGGTTCCTGATTTCATTATATGACAAAGGTATAGTAATGAAAACAGTATGGTAGTGGCATAAGAACAGATATATATATATATATATAGACCAACGGATCAAAATATAGAGCCCAGAAATAAACCCACACATATATGTTCAACTATTTGACAAGAACTCCAAGAACACACAATGAGGACAGGATAGTCTCTTCAATAAATGCTGCTGGGAACACTGCATATCCACGTGCAAAGATACTATACTGGAGCCTTATCTTACACCATACCTCAAAATGAACTCAAAATGGATTAAAGACTTAAACGTAAGGCCTGAATCTGTGAAACTCCTAGAGGAAGACACAGGGGTAAGCTCCTTGACATAGGTTATGGCTTTGATATTTTTTTGAAATGACACCAAAACAAAGGCAACAAAATCAAAAATAAACAAGTGGACTACATCAAACTCAAAAGCTTCTGCACAGCAAAGGAAACAATCAACAAAATGAAAAGGCAACTGACCTATGAAGCAGAAGAAAATATTTGCAAATCATGTTATCTGTTGAAGGGATAATATGCAAAATATAAAAGGAATTCAATCAACTCAAGAGCAAAAGAAAAAAAAACAAAAAAAAATCAACCAATAATTAATAAAAGGGCACACGGTTCGAATAAACATTTTCCCAAAGAAGACATACAACTGGCAAATAGGTATATGAAGAGGTGTTCAACATCACTAACCATCAGGGAAATGCAAATCAAAGCTGCAATTAAGACATCACACATATTAGGATGGCTATTATCAAAAGGACAAGAGACAGCATGTGTTGGCAAGAGTGTGGTAAAAAGGGAACCCTCATGCCCTGTTGGTGGGAAAGTAAAATGGTGCAGCCACTGTGGACAACTGCATGGAGGTTCCTCAAAAGACTGAAAGTAGAACTATCAGATCAGCCAGCAATCCCACTCCTGAAAACAGATCCAAAGGAGGTGATTCCTGCTCTGCTCCCTTATGCTCATTGCAGCATTATTCACAAGAGCCAAGCAATGGAGACAAGCTAAGTGTTCTGGGCAGATGAAAGGATAAAGAACATATCACAATTATATAAAAGACATATCAAAGAATTCTTCTTAAAAATTCATCAGAGGGCTTCCCTGTGGCACAGTGATTAAGAATCCACCTGCCAACGCAGTGAACATGGGTTCAAGCCCTGGTCCGTGAAGATCCCACACGCTGCGGAGCAACTTAGCCTGTGAGCCATGACTACTGAGCCTGTGCTCTAGAGCCTGTGAGCTGCAACTTCTGAGCCCGCGTGCTACAACTACTGACGCCCGCAAGTCTAGAGGCCGTGCTGCACAAGAGAAGCCACCGTAATGAGAAGCCCGCGCACCACAACGAAGAGTAGTCCCCGCTCGCCGCACCTAGAGAAAGCCCATGCGCAGCAACGAAGACCTGACACAGCCAAAAATAATAAATAAATAAAAACAAAATAAATAAAGTAATAAAAGTTCATTTGCAAGACTATTCTTGTCTTTGGGGGTGATACAGAGAGGAACAGGAACAGAGACAAGACATGGTAGATTCTCCTTCCTTCAGACGTCTTGTCTCTCTCAGGAAATCTCTACAGGCACAGCTTAATAGTGAGCCAGCCGGAAAGGCAAAATAGGGTTGACAGAGACCCAGAAACTTAGAACAGGTTATAGAATTTTGAGCTCAGATATTAAACAAATTTTACTTACCCTGCATCTACTTCCTCTTATATATCCTGACAAAGAATGCAAACAGTGTGCCTTCTGACACAAAATAAACACAGAAGTGACTATAACATCAGTAACACCCACTTCCAAAAACACAAAAACAAAATTTAAGACCTTTGTTAGGGAGTGTACTCATGTTTAGATAGTAAATAGGGAACCACTGACAGATTTTAATGAAATTTACATATATCATTAATTTTGATGTAGAAAATTTCATGTACATAATGACTTCTCTTCTTTCTCCCATGGCCACCTAGGAAACTCAGAGATTAGGAAAAATGCTTCCTTCCCCATATGTTGGTTTAATATCCTAGCCTCAGATATACTCAACACCTCTGCCTGCGCCCCTGATGGAACACCACTCTCAGGTGAGGCAGTGTTTCTACCTGAAGGATTTCAAAATACCCTTAAGATTTGGGAGGAATTGGGAGGTCTAAAGGTAAAATCTGTGCAAACACTATGTAGAAGCAAAAACCTTGTATGACTCAGAAACGTATCTGGAGGGTTGAGTGGGTGTGTGTGAGTGTATGGGTAAAGATTATTTCGGCTGAACTTTAGGCAAACTGTAAACATAAACTCTACACAGAAACACTTTCCAATCCCCTGTGTCTTTAAACTCATGAGATGAGCTGCCCTGCAGAGGCAGGACCTGGTGTCTTTGGGCAGCTGTGGCAGTTAAAGGGTGTGAGCTCTCAAACCAGACTGCCTGGATAAAAGTTCCAGTTCACTTACAGGCTGTGAGATCTTGGGCTCAGGATTTAATATCTCAAATCCTGTCTTCTATAATAATTCTCAATTTCTCCATCAGTAAATGAGGTAAAAAATAGTCCCAACCTCATCGGATTGCTGTACAGATTTAATGAGCTAATACTTTACAAGGGCCTACTTGATGTCGAGCTTGGCACAGAGTAAGTGCAAATTAATGTCTGGATACATCACAAAATGAACACAGTCCATGCTCACTGCTGTAGCTGCACAGATCATCTTTTAATTCTTCAAATATGCTATGTTCTCTTTCTTCTAATGGATCTTTGCCCATCTTCATTCCTCTAACTAGACCTTATGCATAGCTTTGGCCAAAACTGACTTTCTAAGCCCTAATCATCCTTAACGTCCCAACTCAGGCTTTTTTTTTTTTTTTACAAGAAGCCTCTTCTCTGTTAAGACGGGGTTGCACATTTCTTCCTTTATTATTTTTAAACTAAAGTGAAAATAAAATAACATAAAATTAATGATTTTAGTCACTTTAAAATGGACAAATCAAATAAAAAGTTCTAAAAATAAAATGTACAAATCAGTTCTTTTAGTACATTCACGATGCTGTGCAACCATCACCCCTATCTAGTTGCAGAGCATCTTCATCAACTCAAAAAGAAACCCTATACCCAGGAAGCGGTCATACCCCATTCCCTCCTATCCTCAAACACTGGCAACCACTAATCTCCTTTCTGCCACTATGGATTTGCCTAATCTGGACATTTCATAGAAATGGAATCATGCCATATGTGGCATTGTGTGTGTGTGTGTGTGTGTGTGTGTGATATTTTGTAATTTTTGTTCATGGTAGTTGTTATCTTTTTTTCATTATGAACTTTTTCTCATTCTAAAAAAAGATTCACTTCATGCATGATTGTGTATAATGATAGAAGAGAATCTTCCATATTGTATGAGTTTCTTGCCTGTTTGTACTTGCCTGTTTGGAACCCGTTTTGGACTCTCCCTGTAAACGACCTAGACTCCTTGGGTATAATGCCTGTAGCAGTCCAAGAACATACACAAAGATTGTATGCCCTGACCAAAGGATTTTTATCCCAGGAATATAATGTTGATTTGGATTTGTATCCCAGGAATATAATGTTGATTTAACATTAAGAAATCACAGTGTAGGGACTTCCCTGGTGGAGCAGTGGTTAAGAATCCACCCAAAAATGAAGGGGACACAGGTTCGAGCCCTGGTCTGGGAAGATCCCACATGCCACGGAGCAACTAAGCCCATGTGCCACAAATACTGAGCCTGCGCTCTAGAGCCCATGTGCCACAACTACTGAAGCCTGCGTGCCTAGAGCCCATGCTTCGCAACAAGAGAGGCCACCGCAATGAGAAGACCGCACACTGCAATGAAGAGTAGCCTGCAGTCACTGCAACTAGAGAAAGCCCGCATGCAGCAACGAAGACGCAACAGCAGCAAAAAATAAAGAAAGAAAGAAAGAAAGAAAAGAAATCACAGTGTAGGGACTTCCCTGCTGGAAAAGTGGTTAACAATCCACCCGCCAATGCAGGGTACACGGGTCCGAGCCCTGGTCCGGGAAGATCCCACATGCCCCGGAGCAACTAAGCCCGTGTGTCACAACTACTGAGCCAACGTGCCACAACTACTGAAGCCGGCACGCCTAGAGCCTGTGCTCCGCAACAAGAGAAGCCACTGCAAGGAGAAGCCCGCGTACTGCAATGAAGAATAGCCCCCGCTCAGCGCAACTAGAGAAAGCCCACGCACAGCAATGAAGACCCAACGCAGAGAAAAATAAAAATAAATAAATTTATATTAAGAAAAGTAATCAAAGTGTAATACATCTAACAGAATACCAGAAAAATCCTCATGATCATCTTAAGAGACATTTATAAAGCCTTTAGCATAATTCAAGAAACTTCCATGATAAAAGCTCTCAAAAAAACTAGGATTAGAAGACATCTTCTTCAATGCTCAACATCACTAATTATTAGAGAAATGCAAATCAAAACTATAATGAGGTATCACCTCACACCGGTCAGAATGGCCATCATCAAAAAGTTTACAAACAGGGACTTCCCTTGGTGGTCCAATGGTTTAGACTCCACACTCCCAATGCAGGGAGCCCAGGTTCAAACCCTCATCGAGGAACTAGATCCCACATGCCACAACTAAAGGACCCCGCATGCCACAAGTAAGAGCCCACATGCCATAACTAAAAGATCCCACATGTCACAACCAAAGAGCCCACATGCCACGACTAAAGATCCTGCATGCAACAACTAAAAGATCCCACGTGCAATGAAGATCCTGCATGGGGCAACAAAGATCCCACGTGCCCCAACTAAGAACCAGCACAGCCAAATAAATAAAGAAAATAAAATAAAATTTAAAAAAACGTTTACGAACACTAAATGCTGGAGAAAGTGTGGAGCAAAAGGAACCCTTCTACACTGTTGGTGGGAAATTAAATTGGTGCAGCCACTATGGAAAACAGTGTGGAGGTTCCTTCAAAACCTAAAACTAGAGTTGCCATATGATCCAGCAATTCCACTCCTGGGCATATATCCAGAGAAAACTCTAATGCAAAAAGATAAATGCACTGCAATGTTCAAAGCAGCACTATTTACGACAGCCAAGACACGGAAGAAACCTAAATGTCTATCGACAGGTGAATGGATAAAGAAAACGTGGTACATATATACAATGGAATACCACTCAGCCATAAAGAATAATGAAATAATGCCATTTGCAGCAACATCGTTGGACCTAGAGATTATTATACTAAGTGAAGTATGTCAGACAGAGAAAGACAAGTATCATATGATATCACTTACATGTGGAATCTAATACAAAATGATACAAATGAACTTATTGATATTTACAAAACAGAAACAGACTCACAGACATAGAAAACAAACTTATGGTTACCAAAGGGGAAAGGGGGTGGGGAAGGGATAAATTAGGAGTTTGGGATTTGCAGATATAAACTACTATACATAGAATATGTAAACAACAAGGTCCTACTGCATAGCACAGGAAGCTATATTCAATATCCTGTTGTTAACCATAATGGAAAAGAATATGCAAAAGAATGTGTGTCTTTGTGTATATATATATATATGTATATATGTATATATATATTTATATATATAAC
Source organism: Mesoplodon densirostris (assembly GCF_025265405.1). NCBI lineage: Eukaryota > Metazoa > Chordata > Mammalia > Artiodactyla > Ziphiidae > Mesoplodon > Mesoplodon densirostris. Next base: position 45,092,813 of record NC_082681.1, on the reverse strand, counting down.
TGAATCCCTTTGCTGTACACCAGAAACTAACATAACATTGTAAATCAACTGCACTTCAATAAAAATATATTAAAAAATGAAACGCAGCTATGAAGCCACAAAAAAGGTACAAACTCTTAGTTATAAAATAAATGTCATGGGGATGTAATGTACAGCGTGATGACTACAGTTAATACTACTATATTGTATATTTGGAAGTTGCTAAGACAAAACCCTCTTAGGTTTGCTCTTAATAAGAGATGATAATAGGTTTTTCCTTACCTTCTAAGTAATCTCCATAGAAAGCAGAGATTCTGTGTCTTATCAGAATAATTTCCTGTGCTTCTTGTTGATTTATCATGTCCTTTATTTGTAAGATAAATGAGTCTTCTTACTTCTAAAAGAGAGAAGGCTCTTTTTAATCACATTACTTCCAATATTTACTTTTGAAATCTTATATTAGTACTCTGGTTAAATAGGTGGCCAAATAGTTTCTTAGTGACCCATGATTCTATTTAGCCAAGTGTACAAATCTTTTGCCATTTCTAACAACTAGTGATATTTGGTCTTTCCAAATTCAAATCCTAAATGAAATCTGCTTGATCTCATACTGACACTGATATTTCCCAGAGGGCCTGCGGAAAATCCAGAGTTTGTTCTTTCACCTTGTAAATGAGAGATGTTACAATAAGTAGGTTTATTTGATAAGTTGAGTTGCACAGGAAGCACTGCCAAATATGAAGAGATGCTTAACCTTCTCTAGTTTATATTTCTATGTGTAAAATGTTATTAATACAAATACTTCAGAAATTGTATTAATTCCTATAAATGTCAGTGCCCTTGCTGTCCATGACGTATCTTGGCGCTGCTTTGCCTTAGAATCAGACAACATCAGCATAATGTTATCAGCTGTCATGCCAGTTAGTGTCTTAAAATGTTGTATGCCACAGAAACAACCAAATGTCCTTGGCAATTGCATCATTTTTATAATGAACTTTCATCACGTCTTTTACCATGGCCATTTTCACTCTTTTGTCATCCACACTTGTTTTAGTTTGATGCCTCCCTGAAAGCTCTTGCAATCAGCTACAGGCCACAGTAATTATCTTCAACAAAATGGGACTATCTTGGAGTCCCACAGAAAGGGCTATGCCAGGTACTCTTGAGGCACAGAACTCCTAATGGCATTGCTTAAATAACTTTGAGACCGTACCACCGGCCTGAGTCAGGATTTCCAGAATTCTCCTGGAGAAGCTGATAAGTTCATGAGATGGCTAACCCAAGATCAAGCAGAACAAGAATTACATAGGGCTGAATGAATTGATCAAGGACGATTATGGCTTTTGCTTGGACTACTGCTGATGCTTTAATGTTCTGTTTTCTGGATATAAAGAACTGCCTACTTTTCTAACTTCAGCTATCTACAATTCATAACAGTTTAGTAGATCATACTTCTGTAAGCAGAAATGAAGTATTTATCTTTTTTTGCCTGCCTGATCACTCTAGAATTTGAATATTCTTACTAAGTATTCTTATTTTCACAGTAATACAATGAACTGCTTAGGTTCCATAAGAATCCTTCCTCCTGGGAACAGAACATAATTGATTTGACTATATGACCAAAGCTCTGAGTGGACTGTCATGTTTTGAAAGAATACAGTGTTTTTAAAAATAGTGATGGATTGATTGACTTGGCTGCACCAGGTCTTAGTTGCGGCACGAGGGATCTTCGTTGCGGCATGCGGGAACTTCAGCTGTGGCATGTGGGGTCTTTTAGTCGCAGCATGTGGGATCCTTAGTTGTGGCATGCAAACTCGTAGTTGTGGCATGTGGGATCTAGTTCCCTGACCAGGGATCAAACCCGGCCCCCCTGCATTCAGAGCACAGAGCCTTAGCCACTGGACCACCAGGGAAGTCCCAGACTATCATAGTTGAGAACAATATATATAATCAGATATGACCAGATAGTCTTAAGGAACTAAAGGTGATTTTATGGAGCCAATGCTTATGAAGTCTTCTTGGGAAAATGGGCCTGGCACCTGGATTACAGCTTTCTCAGCCTTACAGGTGAGCGGGAGAGGCCACCTCCTGGCAGGCCTAGGAAACTTAGGATATTTTGGGGGCCTTCAAGAAGAGATTAATTTACCCAGATCTATAGGTACTGCAGGGGAATTGTGGTGGTGAGATTTGGGCTTGGTTTCCTAGCTTTGAGAGGCTTTTAAAAGTCCAATTGGAGTGAGACTCCTTATGAAAAGTTCCAGCAGAGTAAACTAAAAATGGCCTATGTGGTCAATTATCATCCTTGCTGCAATTGTGCAAATAAGCAAGCCAAATCTAATAAGACCAGACACTCTATAAGCAAGAATAATCTTACTTTGATTATCTTTGATCAAAAGGGAGGTGACGGGGCTTCCCTGGTGGTGCAGTGATTGAGAGTCTGCCTGCCGATGCAGGGGATATGGGTTCGTGCCCCGGTCCAGGAGGAACCCACATGCCGCGGAGCAGCCCGGAGCCTGTGCTCCACAATGGCAGAGGCCACAACAGTGAGAGGCCTGCGTACCGCAAGAAAAAAAAAAAAAAAGGAAGTGACGGTTGAGTGAAATTTTATATTTCAATACAAAACACACCCTTGTGAGGGATGAGATTCTGGTCCCGTTCATTATCTTTCAGCTAATTTGCACTTCTTTGTAAACTACGTGTTTGTGTTACCTACATGTAAATTGGACTAGCTCCTGCTATCTCACACATTTTGTCAGTCCTTACCAAATTCTCAATTCTTCCAATTTCCTTCAACATCTGGCTGCAACTCTTCAAACTAATGTTTCCAATTTTTCTCCAACCCTCCTGATTTGACATCGCAGAGAACTCAAAGCTGACCACCCAGATTCTTACTGGATCCTTAGGTTTTCTTCTAACTGGCTTTGTTTCACAGGATCTAAAGAAGCCCTGTGAGCTGAAGTTGGACAACTTGATGTAAACTTCAAAGGACTCTTCCCTGCAGCAGATCATGTATGATCCTCATGCCTGGAACTGCTGCCGTGTGGGCCACTCGGGAAATTCACTTTATCTTCCATGCTCTGCTCCACGAAATAATCGTGACTGTGGATGATCTTACCCAAACCTAACTGATGTCTAGGCCATCAGAAAACATCCACTGTAAACTAGGAAATCCATCAGATTGCCACTGCCATCCTCACTCCACCATCTAAACATGCGTCAAGCCCAGCATCTTCAATGGGCTGTCCTTCTGGACTCAGAAGCTGGCTTCAAATAGTCCACTACAAACATTAATCTTTCTTTTTCTTTTCTTAGAAACCCTCCTCATTAAATGCCTCATTCCTGGCATGATCCAGCAAATATCCTCTACTACCAAACATCAGCAGATGGCTCAGTTGTTCCTTAATGAACAAAAGGTGACTGAATGAGAAATGGACTTATATTGTTCACAGGAAAAAAGAATGCCTCTTGTTGCCTTGCACAAGAAGGGGAACTCAAAGTAACTCCCTTCTTAACCAAACTTGAGGCCATTCTGAGTCCTCTTCTTCACTAGGCCTCAAGCTTGATCCTATCTTTGGCCTGCCAAGCCCAGTTTTAGCAAAAATCCTCCTAGGCCAGTTTAGCAAGAATCCCCCCCTCCTTCGTATCTAAGTTCTTCATCCCTCCTCTTGAGGTCTAATCAAGTTCCACCCCCCAGCCTCCCTTCATCCTTGTGTTAGTCAGGGTTCTCCATAGAAACAGGACCAGTAAGAAACAGATAGGCATATAGATAGCTTATCTATCTATATCTACAGATCAATATCAATGGTAGGTATATATATCTAGATAGCTATGTCAGATATCTAATATCTGTATATTTATAGATGTATCTTTATATTAATGCTATTTCTCTGTTATATAGAGATATAGATGTTGATATAGATATAGATATAGATGAGGAGATTTATTATAGTAATTGGCTCATGAGATTATGGAGGCTGAGAAGTCCTACAATCTGCTGTCTGTAAGCTGGGAAACCAAGAAAGCCAGTGGTATAAACCACTCTAAGTCTGAAGGCCTGACAAACAGGAAAGTCCCAGATCAAGATTGAAGGCCCAAGAATCAGGGGACTGATGCTGCAAATCCTGGTCCAAGTCCAAAGGTCCCAGACTAGGAGTAGTGATGTCTAAGAGCAGAATAATATGGATGTCCCAGCTCAAGCAAAGAGAAAACTCATCCTTCCACTGCCTTTTTGTTCTATTCAGGCCCTCAAGAGATTGTGATAATGCCCACTTGCATTGATGAAGGCAATTTTCTTTACTAAGTCTGCCAGTTCACATGCTAATCTCTTCCGGAATCCTGCTCACAGACACACCAAGAAATGTTTCACCAACAATCTGGGCATCTTTTACTCAAATCAAATAGACACCTAAAATTAACCAACACAATACCTAAGTTCCCCTCAGTAATCTGCCATTCACTAACTCCCTCACCCTCCCTGTTGGCCATAAACTGTCATCTGTCTGTCTTGTATGTGGAGTTGAGTTTATTTTCCCTATGGCAATAGTCCCTGGCCCCTATTACAATGGTCCTGAAAAAAGCCTTCCATGCCTTAAACTCCATATGGCATACTTTTTTATTGACAATATTGATGTTACTATGTTCCTGTGAGTGAGAGAATGTGTCCGGATCATTGCTGAGCTAGGTAATGTGTCTGCATATTCATGTGAGAGAATGTGAGAATGTGAGTCCATATGAGCGAATTTCTTCTGTGAGCTTATGTTGGAGCTATACGGTGGATGTGAGCATATCTGTGTGTACATCTGTACGTAAGCATGTTCCTGATTTCAAGAATGTGCATGTGCAAGTGAAAGTGTGAGTGACAGCATCGGGAAGCATCTGAGTGTTTATACTCGGGTCCCCATGTGAGTAAACTTATGAGTATGGTCATGAAATTAACTGAATATATCAGCATGTTTATGTGAAGCCGTGAAAGTATAAGTGGATGCATGTGAATGTACGTGTTTTTAAATTTCAATTTGTAGGCAAATCTGAGCGTGTTTAGGGAGTGTGCAAACATGTGACTGTGTGTAAGCATATCTCTGTGTGACATTGTAAGTGTGAACATGTCCATGGGTGAGAGTGTTTTCGTAGGTGCAAATTTGTGTTTAAAATTAATATTTAAGTGTGTTCACTTGTACGAATGAATTTGTAAGCACGTGAAGGCAGATTAGCATAATTCTGAGTCATTGGGGTAAATGTGTTTTTTGTGTGTTCTTGTTTATGTGTGAATATATTTGAAAAAGGGAGCATGTATATGGGAATGCATGTAATGGTTTTTTAAGTGAATGAATGAAATCATGAGCTTCTTGCTGATTGTGAGCATGTTCCTGTGCAACTCAATATGTAAGCATATTACTGTTGGTGACAAGGATATTTTATATGGGTAAGGGAATGGGTGTGTGCATGTGTAAATGAAATGAGTGTACCTGGAGTGTGAGTGAACTTGTAACCATGCTTATGTTTTAAGTGCATGATTGATGATGATAATCTGAATGAGGTGGGGCTACTGTGTGTGTGTGAACTGTGAGCCACCAAGTGTGAATGTATGTTAGTATGTGTGAGTACCTTTGCCAGTATATGTGTTTGAGTGAGTTATCTGTAAGCATGATACTGTGAGTGAACAAATGAGCATGTACGTGAGCTTGTGCATTTGTGAGAGTAAATATGCGGCCTTGTAATCTCAAAGTGTGCTAGTATTTCAGTCTCTGAGGACTGCTGTAAATGTATGTTCAAGCGCACCCTTGAATTTGCAGCCATATGCATGGGGGTTAGCATGTTTGTATGAGTAAGTGAACGTGTATCAGGTTCACTGTGGTGAGCTACTTCACAGGTGAGTATATTTGTGTAAGTGAAACCTGAATAAACATGAGTGGAAGTGCATGTGAGTGTATTTGCTTCTTTGAGTGGATATTCTGAGCTTCATGGAGGATGTGAGCGTGTTTGTATGTGAATACCTATGTGAACATGTTCCTGATTTTAAGAGTGAAAATGTGCATGTGTAAGTGAATGTGTGAGTGGGAGCTCCTGAATGTATGCATTTGTGTCCCTGTGTGAATGAATCTCTTGGCATGGTCATGTGATTGAGTGTTTGAGCACGTTCGTGTGAAGGAGTGAATGTCAGTATGTACGTGTGAATGTATGTGTGTCTGTGAGTGGGAGTGAATTGGTGGGCAAGTTTGAGAATGTCTGAGTGTTTTGTCAGTGAGTGAATGTGTGAGTGTATGTATGTGAGCCCATCTGTCTGTGACAGTGTGTAGGTGAGCCTGTTCGTGGGTGAGAGTGATCTCTTGGATCTACATTGGCACGCTTCAAGTGAACACTTTTGTATGCTCATCTGTATAAATGAACTTGTAAGCCTGCGAATCATGTTAGCATATTCACGTATAGTGGATGAGCAAGTATGTTTTCTTGTGACCTTGTTAATATGTGACTACAGTAGTTGCAGACTATTCACGGGGGACTCATTCCAGCACCCACCAAGGATACCAAAATCTGAGAGTGTCCAAGTCCCATAGTCAGCCCTCTCTATCCCCGTAGTCTGCATTCGTGGACTCAACCGACTGTGGATCATAAACATAGCACGTGATATGCAGCTGGTTAAATCTGTGAAAGCAAAACCCATTGATACAGAGGGCTAGCCGTATATTTATTGAAAAAAATCTGCATATAAGTGGACCCACACAGGTGACACTCTTGTTGTTCAAGGGTCAGCTGTATATTCGAATGAGGTCATTCATGCCCATACGTGTGAGTCAATGTAAGGGTTTTTATATAAATGAGTGAATTTGTGAGCTTCTAAGTCAGTGTGAGCATGTTTGTGTGCAATTATATTTCTGACTATGTTAATGTTTATGACCAAAAAGGTGCATGAGTAAATGAATGCGTAGGTTTGTGCATATACACACAATGAGCATGTCTGGAATGTGAGCGAATTTGTAATCACTCTTGTGTGTATAAGTGAATGTGTGCATTTGCTCACAAGTGTGATGTGGGAAATTTGGGGTAGGTATATGAATGCCTGAGTGTCTGAAGGGGAATATATGTGCATATGTGTATATGTGTAAGTAAATTGGTCACTACACGTGTTTGAATAGTGAAATTTAAGCATGTTAATATTAGTGAATGAATGTTTGAAAGTATGCGTATATCTGAGTTCGTCCACTCACAACACTGAATATATGAACATGTAGATCTGAGACAATATTTGTGTTGATGTACATGTTCGTGAATGTTCAAGTGCATCTTTTTTTTTTTTTTTTGCGGTACGCGGGCCTCTCACTCTTGTGGCCTCTCCCACTGCGTAGCACAGGCTCTGGACAGGCAGGCTCAGTGGCCATGGCTCAGGGGCCCAGCCTCTCCGCGCCATGTGGGATGTTCCCGGACCGGGGCACGAACCCGTGTCCCCTGCATCGGCAGGCGAACTCTCAACCACTGCACCACCAGGGAAGCCCTCAAGTGCATCTTTTAATTTGTGACCATGTGTATGGATGTTAGCACGTTAGGGAATAAGTATCAGATTCACTGTTTTCAGCTAGTTAAGATAGTGTGACCATTCGTGTAAATTATGGGTGTGTACATGGAAGGACATGTGAGTGTATTTTCTTCTGTGAGCAAATGTTTGAGCTCCAAGGTGGATGTGAGTATGTTTGTGTTCGTGCATCCGTGTGAGCATATTCTGGAGGTTAAGACTCTGAATGACATGTGTAAGTGAAGGTGTGAGTGGGAGCATCTGACTGTATATATTCGTATCCCAGGTCGAGAGAATGTGTGAGCATGGTCGTTTGATTGAATGCACGTTGGAGCATGTTTGTGTGAAAGAGTGAATGTGTCAGCGTGTGAGTGTAAATGCATATGTGTTTTAGAATGTGAGTCAGTTTTGAGTTTGAGTTTGTGAATATTTGGTGTGCTTTCTGAGTGAATGTGTACCTCTATGTAAGTCAGGATATCTGTGTGCAACAGGCTATGTGTGAGACGGTTTAGGGGCAAGAGTAATTTCCTGGCTGTAAATTTGCACACTTACAATGAACATGTATGTGTGCTCATCTGTATAAACAAATTTATAAGCATGTGAATGCAGGTTAGTATAATGCTGAGTTCTCAGTCAGTGAGTTTGTTTTTCAAGTGATCTCATAAATGAGTGAATATATTTGAATAAAGTAATTTGTGAGCATGTGAGTGAGTGAATGCAACTATTCTTAAGTAGTGTAATTGAGTGAATTTGTGAGCTTGGTGTGACCATATCTGTGTGCAAGTGAATATATGAGCTTGTTACTCTTAGTGACAATAATAATGTGCATGCGTGAATGGGTGTTTATAACTGCAATGAGCATATCTGCAAGTGAGTTAATTTGTAATCACTTTCATGAGTGAATGAATACGTAGTTCAGCTCATGAAAGTGAGTGAGGTGTGGGATACTTTTTGTGAGTGTGTGAAAGTATGAACATTTGGGTGTGAATGTACGTTAGTTACCATGTGTATGGATGTGGGTAAGTTGTCACTATATGCATTTGCATAGTGAATGCAAGTGGTAATGTGAGTGAATGTGTAACCACGTGCTTCTATGCGAGCATTTATCTTCTTTAGAGTGAACATGTGAACCTGTACATCTGTGTATGCTGACGTTCGTGTGTTCAACTGTATGTTTAAATTTGTGACCATGTGTACAGCGGTCATCATGTTTCTCTGAGTTAGTGAATATGTATAGTTTATTACTGTGAGTTGAATCGTTCAGTGTATTTCTGCGAGTGAAATACGAACATGAGTGTAAGTGCATGTGAGTGTATATTCTTCTGTGAGTGACTACTGGACCTTCACCTAGAAGTGAGCACACTTATGTGTAAGTGTCCATGGGAGCATGTTCCTGATTTTCACAATATTAATGTGCATGTATAAGTGAATGTGTTAGTGGGAGCATCTTAGTATATATGTTTGAGTCCCCATGTGAATGAATTTGTGGGTACGCTCATGTGATTGAGTGACCGTTTGAGTAGGTTTGTGCGAAGGAGTGAATGTGTCGGTATGCATGAATGTTTCTATGTCTTTGAATGTGAGCAACATTGTGGGCATATTTGAATGAGTGTTTGAGTATGTTTTGTGAGTGACTGTGTGAACATGTTTATGTACGCAAGCATGTCTTCTATGACGGTTTAAGTGTGAGCCTGCTCATGGGTGATTGTGTTCTTAAGTGTAAATTTGTGTTTACAAAGTGAATATTTGTGTTCCCATCTCTACGCGTCCATTTGTTAGCATGTGCAATCCTATTAGCATATTAGCGGGTATGAGCAGGTGGTTTTCATGTGATCCTGATAACGTACAACTATATTTGAATAACCTACTCTGAGAGCATGTGTGAGTGAATGTGATTTTATGTAACTGAGCGAATGGGTGAGATTCTTAGTGTATGTTCTTGATCAAGTGAGTGTGTAAGCATGCTGTGTTTGTGACCATGATAATTTGCATGGAAAAGTGAATGTGTGAGTGTGTGCATATACATGCAATGAATGTGTCTAGAATGTGAGGGAATTTGTAATCACTTTCGTGTGTATAAGTGAGTATGTGATTATGCTTATGCGAGTGTGGTACGAGCTACTTTGTGGGAATGTTTGAGGATCTGAGTGTGCATATGTTAGTATGGGTATGTGTGTGAGCCAGTTTGTATGTGCATTTGAGTGAGTGAACTATAAGCATGTTAACAGGACTGAGGGAATGTTTGAGCGTGTGAACATATGTAAGCATGTACACTCGTGAGAATGAATGTGTAAACTTATACATGTGACAGTGTGTCAGGAAGGCATTTGAAAGTTGACATATGTGTGTTTTAAAGTGTATGTTTCATACTGGATGTGAGCATGTTTTTGTGTGAGGGTTCTTACAAGCATGATCCTGATCTTCTCAATGTTAATCTGCATGTGTAAGTGAATGTCTCAGTAGGAGCCTCTGTGTGAATGAATGTGGGCATGGTCATGTGGCTGAGTGAATGTCACCACGTTGTGTGACTGAATGTGTCAGTCTGCGTGTGTGAATGCATGTCTTTGAATATGAGTGACTTTGTGGGCATATTTCAATGTGTGAATGCTTAAACTTTTTGCTGAGTGATGAATGTGTGAGTGTGTGTATATACGTATGTCTCTGTGTAAGTGTATGTGTGAGCCTGCTCATGCTCCTTCATTGTGAGCAAGCATTTTTCAAGTGATGTTTCGTTGCACTCATTGTATGTATGGATGGTGAGCATGTACAGACACGTTAGCATGTTTCTGTGTAGTGACTATATGGTGGGTTTCTTTTTTATCTTGTTTATGTGGGAGTACATCTGAGTAAGGTCATGTGTGAAAGTGTGTTGTAAGGGAAAGTGTTTTACGTGTTGTAAGATTTTGTGAGATTCTTGGTGACTGTAAGAAGATTTCTGTGCAAGTGAATGTGTAAGCATGTTTCCGTTTGGGACAATGAAAATTTGCATAAAATTGAAAGTGAATGTGTGATTGTGGAACTGTAAACCTAATATGTATGGGGTATGAATGAATTTTTTATCATGTTCATCTGTGTGAATGTGTGGTAATATTTCTGTGACTCACTGAGCTGTCGGCATGATTGTGTGAGTGAAGGGAAGTGTGTGTGTGAGTGCAAATGTATGCATGTTTACATATGTGAGGAACTCGTCAGGATGTTCACAGCAAGAAGTGAACTATACTCATCTTAATGTTGGTCAGTCAGTGTGTGATCCTGTGCATATATGTGAGGATGCATATTTTTGAAAGTGATTATGTGAATGTGTAGGTGTCTTGGAGTATGCTCACGGAAGAATATTTGAGTGGTCAAGGAAAGGTTTCTTGGTGTTCATGTGTATGCGTTACCTTGTGACCGTATGCTTGGATGAAAGCATGTTCATGGGCGTGTATGATTGTATTTTATGCTCATATTCATGCATGTATACTGTGTGGGTGAAATGTGAGTGCATGACTTGAGTTCATGTGAGCGTATGGATTAATGAATGCGTGAGCTTTGTGGTCAGCACGAGCATATTTGTGTGCAAGGGCGTACGTGAGCATGTTCCTGATGGTGAGCATGTTAATGTGGGTAGCTAAATGGGAGCCCTGGAGAGTATATTTTTGGGTATCCCTGTGAGAGAAACGGTAATCATGGTATGCGACTGAGTGAAGGTGTCAGCTCATTTTTATGGAGTGAATGTATCAGTGTGTTTGTATGAGCAGCTCTGAGTATGTACATCAGTGAAATTGTGAGCATGTTCAAGTGAGGGAGTCAATGTCTGACCACGCTCATGGAAATGAGTGAAGTTGTGAGCATACCTGAGAAAACGTGCGAGCATATGGTGCGAATGTGAATGAGAAGTATTGAGTTTTTAGTCAGTATGTTCATTTGGATGAGTCAACACTACGTGTGTTAACGCAATTGTGTGTCCATTGGTGAGCATGCACACTGTGAGCATGAATACATGAACTTTTACACGTCTTCAAGTGTGATTATATTTGAAATGTTTGAATTTATTGAAAAAGCATTTGTGTGTGCATGTGAATGTGTGAGCATGTTCATGAATGATAGCATATTCATGTAGGTGTCAGGGCTTATTGTGTTTATTTATGTGAGCCTGTTAAAGTGTGAGTACACTGTATGAGTGGAATGTGAGCATGGGAGTATGTTTGTGAGTTTATGTGAGTGAATGCTGGCACTTCGTGACGAGTGTGATCATGTTTATGTGCAAGTGTATATGTAGGTTCCTGATTGTGAGCATGTTCAGGTGCTTGAAAAGTGAATGGGTGTGTTGGAAAATGAATATAGGTCTCTATGTGCATGAAACGGTCAGCATGCTCACGTGGTTGAATGACTGCTTGAGTAGGTTTATGTGCAGTGAATGTGTCAGTGTGTGTATGTGTGCATCTGAGAGTGTTTATGTATGAGGGAATTCATCAGCATGTTCTTAGGAGTTCATGTGTGAAAGCGTCTTGTTACTAGGTGAGTGTACGTTACTGGGTATATGCAAGCCTTTCCACGGCTGAGAGTGCCTTATTGTGAAGGAGTCTGTATGTTTCAGTGAATATTTTGTGTGTACTCATCTGTATGAGTGAATTGGTGAGCATGTGAGCGCATGTCAGCATTTTCTTATGTGATGATTGTGTATGTGTGTTTTTGTGTGATATGTGAATGTAAGTATACTTGTATAAGGGAATGTATGGAAGTATGTGTGTGAGTGTACTTTTTTCTGAGTTTGAGATAACTTGTGAGCTTCTTGGGAGGTGTGAGCATGTTTGTTTTGACGTGCCTACGTGAGTTAATTCCTGTTTGTGACAATATGGATAAGTGAATGTGTGATTGTTTGCATATAAATATAATGAGTATGTTGTGACAGCACTGTGGCAATGGCGACCTACAAGAATGTCCTGGGCTTCCCTGGTGGCACAGTGGTTGAGCGTCTGCCTGCCGATGCAGGGGACACGGGTTCGTGCCCCAGTTCGGGAAGATCCCACATGCCGCGGAGCGGCTGGGCCCGTGAGCCATGGCCGCTGAGCCTGCACCTCCGGAGCCTGTGCTCCGCAACGGGAGAGGCCACAACAGTGAGAGGCCCGCGAACCGAAAACAAAAAAAAGAATCCGCCTGCCGATGGAGGGGACACGGGTTAGAACCCTGGTCCGGGAAGATCCCGCATGCCACGGACCATCTAAGCCGTGCGCCACAACTACTGAGCCTGAGCTCTAGAGCCCGCGAATCACAACTACTGAGCCCACATGTGGCAACTACTGAAGCCCGGGCACCTAGAGTCCATGCCCCACAACAAGAGAAGCCACCGCAGTGAGAAACCCGTGTACCTCAACGAAGAGAAGCCCCCACTCGCGGGAACTAGAGAAAACCCGCGCGCAGCAACGAACACCCAACACAGACAAAAGTAAAAAAAAAATGTAATGGACTGAATTCTGTTCCCCCCAAATTCGTATGTTGAAGCCCTAACCCCAGTGTGACTATATTTGGAGATATGGCCTTAAGGTTAAACGAGGTCATAAGCTTGGAGCTCTAATCCAATAGGGGGGTATCCCTATAAAAAGAGGAACAGACGCCACAGAGCTCTCTCTCTCCCCACACTGAACAAAGTAAAGGCCATGTGAGGACACAGTGAGAAGCCAGCTGTCTGCCAAGGACAAAGGTCTCACCAGGGTATAAATTCTTTTAGCAAATTCTAGACTTCCAACTGGATTGAACTGTGGACCTTTGTATCAATTTAAATTGTTTCCTCCCTCTGTATTCAAGTTTTCTGATTTCTTTCTCTCTGATTCTTTTTGCTTGTTTGTTTGTCACTGGATGTACTTTGTGTGTGTGTGTGAGGGTGTGTCCTCTCTAATCTGCTCATATTTATAGATTTCTTCCTTCAGAGAGCATCAAACCAGTTTCATTAGGGATAGAAGCCACCCCTATGGCAATGGTTGCTTACTAAGTCTTAAGGACTCTGGCTTAAGTTGGGGTTAATTTCATCACCGTGTCACAAAAGTGCCATGGTTGCTTTTCCCTATCATTAGGATGATCAGGATTTTTACTGCAACAGAGGCATACGCAAAGGAGTGGCACAGCAGAAGATTGCTGGGCCCCCAAGCCAGAGGTGGGTGGACTGAAACCATTTTCTGCTATGGTGCTGCCACTTGTGTTGCATGGAATTATTATTATTATTATTTTGTCTTTTCTCTCTATACATATTCCTCAGAATATTTTAGATTTCTAGCAGGGCAAATTTACAGCTGTGGGTTTTATCTCCATTTAATCATGAGTGGTCCAGACCTTTTCGGGGCTTATGGGGACAGGTTCGGAGGCACACTGACCCACCTCTTGGGCAGCCCAGGAGAGGAGGACATCGCAGGCCATGCAGGACACGTGGGGGTTGCATTCTGGAACAGCGTGAACCAGAAGGCTCTGTGGCAGGCGGGCTTTGCAGTACTAAGGGGGTGAGGTACGCCCTGGTGCCTAAGCAAGGATGTGATTGGCTTGTTTGAATCGTTCAGCTGGCTGACAAGGAAACACTATTCAGGGGTAAGAAGCAAAAAAACCATCCGGTGCATTTAATAAGGGTTGTTGCTAGAGGACCCTACCTGGCGGAGCAGAGTGGGGAGCGGAATCTGGGATTAGGCCGTTCGAGGCCCTCCCAGTTTTACCAGCCGTCAACTCAGCACGGAATACTAACTTTAGCCCTCACCGCACCATCACCCCCTCCCCCCGCGCACACACACACAGGGGCCAGTATACCTGGCTGAGGAGAACTCAGTCCCTGGAGATGGAGGGGTGGACCCTGGAGCAGTAGCTCCCCGACCCCCGCCATTTCAGCGCTATTAGGTACCACAGCGACACAGGGGCTGAAACAAGGGGGCTCCATCGCAGCTGCACGTGCCCAGCCCCACCACCAACTCCTCTACGGACTGGCCAGCAGGCAGCGCGCGTGGGCAGCGGTTCAAAAGCCCAGACCCACGTCTGCTCCAGCCGTCTCCTTCTAAGAGGTCGCCCACTCACCCTCTGCCCGCCCAGCTCACGGCAGCCTGGCGACCCCGCTCACCAATCAAAGAAGTCCAGAACGACGTCAGGAACATCAGGCGAGGAGAGGTCAGAAGCCAAAGTGGAATTTCCACCTGGGATTGGGGTCGTCGCCCGCCAAGGGCCGGGTCCTGATGGGGAGTAGGCGCACAGCGGCCCGCCGCATGTCGGGACGCCATAGCTCCGACCGTCCGAGAACCCTGGAGACCGCTGCAGAGCGGGAGGCCGATAGACGAGGGGGGCGCGGGATAACCAAGAGGAGCGGGGCGAGGAGGTCGTGCTTCTGCAAAGAGCCGCCTGTAAGGTGACAACATCGAGGCCAAGGGGAGCGCGGAGGGTGCGGGTCGACCAGCGGCCCTGAGCCAGGGAGCGGCAAGAAGAGCAGCAGCCCAGCAACTTCACTCCACGCAGCACCCCGACCACGAACCCAGCCGCTGCAGACAGCGCTGGGTCTGACGCCCTTCTGGCGGCCGCTGGGCGGGCCTGAGGCCCGGCGCACAACTGGCTCCGCCCACCCCTATGGCAAGCGAGCTTCGCCAATCAGGCAGGCGCCGGGAGCCTTTCAACGAGATGCATGGTCCAGCCTCCTACCGCAGCCTGTGTGCCGCCCAGCCCTCTGCTCCTTCTGGCGTCTGCAGTCATTCCTGGGTCAGCCGCAGTTCCAGCTCCCTGGCAGCTGGAGAGCTGGGCCGGAGGTCAGCGGCCTGGGGCACCCCGCCCTGCACCTCCCCTTTGCAAAAACGCAAAATGTGCTTTTCACTTGGAACAGTGTATGCCCAAGAGTTTGCTTTTTGTGGTGAAAGTAGTAATTTGACCACCCAGGCTCAATCTGCGTTTTGAAAATACTGGACACCTTTGAGGAATCAGGACCTAGTTGACTGGTGGTCACTCCCTGACCCTCGGGCCTCCAGTGAACCAGACTGCCTGTCCTCTGGAAGGCATAGAGGAGGTTCAACCAGTGCGTTTTGTGACACGGTTCTGGCCCATCATCAGGACCGAAATTGGGCTCCAGGAGCCCCTCTCCCATAGCTAAGGGATGCACAGTTGAAGTGAGGGTTCTTGGCTGACAGCATTGAAGGGGAAAAGAAGGCAACGGTCAGTGTATCGGATCTTCAAGGCAGTGAGCCCCCGGAGAGCAGGCCACTCTAATGCTCCAGCATTCTGGCTCTGCATGTGGGGGAAAAAAAAGCCTTACGTTTTTGCTAGAGGGCTTCTCTTCTTTCTGCTACCCTGAACATTGCCACACAGAGTAGAAATATCTCAGAGAAAGAGGAAATGCTTCCACTCATTCACTACCCTTCATCCTTCCCATCTCAGGTACCTTGATGAAGCAAGGTCAGAAAGAGGCTTCTTCAGAGCACATAAGCCACATGGGCAATGAACAGATAGACCTCAGTCATATTCACCAGCGCTGGACCTCGTGAGGCATGCCATGTAAAAGTGTTGAAATCAAAATGGATTTCAGGTTCACTCTTGGTCAACTAGAATATTCAAAACAAACATTCCCCCCCTTCCCCTTTCCTTCAGTATTTGGTGAAAAGAGTTGGTACTGCTTGTGCCCAGCATATTGCACAGCTTTATTTGCATGGAACTCTCTGGGGTGGCTGAGTGTTTTGTACAGCTAAAAATTTAACTCTTTACCCCACCTCGACCTCTTCTCAAGCACCCTCTTTCTTCTTCTGTCTTTTTTTTAAACGATTTTAGAATCACACATGTTTAAAATGTGTCTCTTAATTTCCTTCCTTCTCTTCACCAGCAGAGCATCTTCACACATTCGTTTTCCCTCTCCTTTCCCCCTCTTTTTCCTTCTATTGCAGTAAGTGCTCTCTTCTCACTTACAGGGCAGATCCGCATAGAACTAACCCACTTACTTAGGTGGGGGATCCCTCTATGACGAACCATCACAACAGCAGTGGGTCAGTTGAGCCCAGCCCTACTGCTCTTAATCCTGCACCCCTTGTCTCTGGTCAGCCAGGCATCCTCGAACAGACAATGCTTGCTGGTTAAAAATGAAAAGGCCATTTCAGTTCAGTTTGTCTGAGCATCTGAATTGTATATGGGCGAGGAGGTGTGGGGACTGCCTAGAGAAGGAGGGTCGATGGGCCCAAGGTTACACAGTGACAAAAAGCGAAACTAGAAACCTATTTCCAGGTTGGCCTACTTCTAGAAAAGTGTGTTTTTCTAGTGAAACTCAGCTTTGACTGCTATTTCAGGCAGCCACAGGCATGTGGGTATTGTTTTGTTTGAAAGCAGGTTATTCCTATTCCTGGAATCAAATTCTTCAATCAGTGTCTCAACTGACAGGAAAAGCAAGCCTCAAGTTTTTCTCCTAGGCATCCTTGTGACTATGGATACGGCCAAAAACTTGATGGCAAGAATGAATTTACTTCCAGAGCTTACGTCCCACACTCACATGACAAAGAGCCGAGAAGGCAGCAAGGAATATGAAAAAGCCAGTATAATTTATACTTGTTGAGTTTTTGTCTAGTTCATTTATTAGAATGTACATCAATATCCAGATTGAATGCACTTAAACCTGAATATGGGATCATGGTGTAGAGGACATAGCACTGACCTAGGAGTTAGCCCATCTGTGTTCTGACCCAGCTCTGACCCATGACTGCGAGTATTCCAGTTTGTCTAGAGTATGAGGTGGATTGGGAGGTAAGGCAAGAGGTAAAACATGTAAGAAGAAAAAGAATAGGTAGTACCTGGCCTAGTGAGGGCCGCACATTCAGTGCACAGAAAATAACTACTCAGTGAATATGTGAAGCTAAGAAAGAGAACTTTATTTTATTTTATTTTTTTACTTATAAGCAGCTAACAGTTATTTGTCACAGTCCTAGAAGCTGGTTAGTCCAAGATCAAGGTACCAGCAGCTTTGGTGTCTGGTGAAGGCCACTTCCTGGATCATGGGTGGCAACTTTTCACTATGTACTCACTGGTGGAAGGGTCAAAGTATCTCTCTGGACTCCCTTAAATAAGGCCCTAATGTCATTCATGAGGGCTCCACCCTTATGACCTAGCCACCTCCCAGAGACACCACCTTCTAATACCGTTATTTTGGGGTTTAGAATTTCAACACACAGATTTGGGGAAAATGCAAACATTCTATTTAGGATACCTACCCAATTTCCACACTGCCCACAAAGTGCCATGTCTAAACCCATATAAAATCACATCATTTTCTTACTTTAAAAAGTTCAAAGTCTTCTGATTGACTGGCAGAGAACCTTTCTTCTTCAACCTTTCTCTCCATAACCTATTCCACATACTCCATTTTTCATCTGCATCTCCTCTATTTTTCTTTTATGTTTTCTTTCTGTCTTTTTTTTTTTTTTTTTTTTTTTTTGCAGTACGCATGCCTCTCACTGTTGTGGCCTCTCCCACTGCAGAGCACAGGCTCCGGATGCACAGGCTCAGCGGCCATGGCTAAGGGGCAGAGCTGCTCCACGGCATGTGGGATCTTCCCGGACCGGGGCACGGACCCGAGTCCCCTTCATCGGCAGGCGGACTCTCAACCACTGTGCCACCAGGGAAGCCCTCTACTTTTTTTAAAGTTAATTTTTATTGAAGTATAGTTGCTTTACAATGTTGTTTTAGTTTCTGCTTTACAGGAAAGTGAGTCAGTTTTATGTATATGTATATCCCCTCTTTTTCAGATTTCCTTTTCATTTAGGTCACCACAGAGTATTGAATAGAGTTCCCTGTGCTATATACTAGTTTCTCAGAAAGAGAGATTTAGATCTCATCATCCAAACAAAGGAATTTGAATTTCATCTTACATTCAACAGTAAGCTTTTGGAGGATTTGTGCAGGAAAATGACACCATCAGGAAGAAACTTCCAGTTACTTTTTGGAGGAAGAACTAGAAGAAAGAGAGACTGGGGACAAGGAGAGAAGTTAGGAGGGTGGTGCACACCTCTGCTTCCAGTCATGGCAGGCTAAGTCATTTGCACTCACCAGCCCAATGAGGACAACTAAAAAATACTGGGTGAAATGTGAAAAAGAAATTATCTTCATTAAGCGCTAAGAAACTCTGGGGCTAAAATCTAGAAGAAAGCAAAAACCCAAATAGGAAAGCCCAGCACTCAAAGCCACTTTTGCCTGAGGGCATTAGCAAATCCAGAAGAAAGAATTGTGACACTGAGCTGTGCTTTTGGTGGCCTCATGGAAAAGAGATGAAAACTTGAAGTTCTTCTCATCCCCGGTGAGTACATCTGATAAGCCCTCCAGCCACTCTAAAATAAGTGGCTACCCCTTTGGGATAATGGTGAACCAGAAGCAACAAGCCCTGGCATGGAATTGCAGTCTAGATATCCATCAGCAGAGTGATCCAGGGAACTTCAAGCCCTGAACTTGGATTAAAGTGGTCTTGGACAGGTAGTGACCGAGGCATTTAGCAGCAGCAAGTAAAAATGCTCTCCGCAGGAAGGTTCTGTCTTCCTATGCCTGAAATCAGTCTGATAAATAATTTTTCAATAATATATTGGCACATAGTCAAAGATAAGTGGACACATAAGCAAAAAAATACATTGTAAGTGACAGCTGAAATAAAAATTAGACAATGAAAACAAATTCACAAATATTTCAGATATCAGAATTATGAAACACAGACTATAATCACTATGGCCTACTATAGTTCAAAAAATTTTTAAAAAGCTTTAAAATATTTTCAGGGAACAGAAAATCCTAAAAAGTGGCATAGCCAATTTGAAAAAGAATCAAATAGGACATCTAGGAATAAACAATGTAACGATTGAGGGTTTAATGGATGAGTTTAACAGAAGGCTATACATAATCATTAGATGATGATAAATGCAATGAAGAGATATAAACCTAAGAGAGAATTACTGAATTCGAAGATAGACCAAAGAAATCATCCAAACTTTTGCCTGGAGAAATGAATTATATGAAAAATAAAGTAGGATAAGAGACACAATGAATAGAGTGAAGAAGTCTAATATACATTTGATTTAAAGCCTAGAAGGACAGAAGTGAGAAATGGGAGAGAAGATGATGGCCAGAAATTTTCCAGAGCAGATGAAATGCACCAATCCACAGATTCTAGAAGCCCAGTGAATTCTCAGCAGGATAAAAAACAGATATTCACTCCTAGACACATCATAATGAAAGTGCAGGAAATCAGAAAGAATGAAGGCTATATTAATGATCCAAGTTAGAGATAATGAATCTTGACCTTGGGCAGGAGCAAAAGAAATAAAGACAAGGGGATGGGCCTCTACACGCTTGCCTTTAGAATACCTTTTGCTCAGACTTACCATGAACGACTATTTTATAAACATTCTCCATTTCATTCTTCATTAATAAAATACATTTGCTAACAAATCTATTTGTTAGAGCAACCTGACACCTAGGAGCTGTTCAAATTTTCTTAGTCATACATGAAAGGTCGTCATCTTATAAGTATGTCATCTCATGGGCTATGAAAGGGGTGAGTATTCTCCATAGGAATTATGACGGTTAATTTTATGTGTCATCTTGATTGGGCTAAGGAAGATTTTCAAGTGCATAAATCTATTCCAGAAGCTATTAGGTCTGAAAAAGCTTCTGTGTGGATCTGCAGATCCTATTTAGGAGTGAGCTATGGAAATGAAGTCAGAGTGACCTTTCTTGTGTTCCATTTAATGCAAACATATTAAGAGAGCATCTTTACACTGAAATGCATTATTATGGCAACTTGCTTATACAGAACTTCACTTTGAATTTGTTAAAAATAAATGGAGATGCTTATTTCACCTTGAGGATTATGTGTAGACCTTAATTGACAAAATGTACTCTCTACCCCAACCCACTGATCAGAAAATGGCCACCCTCCTCCAGAGGACAAATAACAATAATTTAATCCTCACTTCAGCTCTGTAAGGTAGGTATTATTCTTCCCATTTTCCAGCCAGGAGGGGAGATGATATAGTAGATGTCAGAGGTTAGACTCTGAAGCCAGACTGCCTGGGTTGGAACTTCATCTGTGCTACCCACTAGCTGGCGCATCTTAAGCAAGTTAAATAGCTTTTCTGTGCCTCAGTTTCATCATCTCTAGAGTAAGATAAAAATAGTACTTCTTTAGAGGCTGCAATGAGTTAATTCATGGAAAGCACCTAAATTATTATGGCCAATCATACAATCAGTGCTCCAAAAATGGAAAATCTTCTTCTTCTACACTTACGTGGCCATTTGTCTCTGGCCACTCAATACGACGAATGAGAAGGGAAAATATGCACCACTGAAGCCGACTAGAAGAAGAAACGTGGGTCATGGGAGCAGCCTGGCCTTATTATCCATAGTTCCTGAAATGAGCTGTGTGACCCTGACTGGGGGCAGGGGGAGGTGTCTACAAGGGTTGGAGAAGGCACTCCAGGGGGAGCCAGTGCCTAAGATATGTCCCAAAAGTGTCTGCCCAGCCAGAAGCTCCTGGAATCCCAGAGATGAGAGAAGGCCCTTTCCCACACAGGCTCCAGGAAGCGTTTAGAACCCCAAGGAATATACAAATTACTAAGCTCAATGAATCACAATAAATTCACTTTAAAAGTACTAGTTTACCCTCTTAATTTACAAGTGGCAATGTATGAAGCAACTGATTGTTCATCATAGTTTTTATTTGAGAGACCTGAAGCAGCTTCTGGCTTACCCAGTAGGGATGTCAAACCCCTGAGTGACACGCAACCACCTTATCACCTTACCTTATAATTTCTAATGGCTGGACTTCGAGTTCTGTTGTCATCACAGAATGCAAATGGTTTCAACTATTACTTGGTTCAAAGCCCTTAGTCCATATCAAACTACCTTCCCCTTTACTTTTCAGTTAAGACTCTCAAGTAGTTCCTAGAGCAGCTTCAGCATTTATACCTTTCTGTCAGCAGCTTTGTCTGAGATATTCATGTGGATACAGCCTTGTTCACAATGGAGCCCAGGGCAAAATGCAGAATTTCTTTGTGTCTCTGATTTACTATAATGAGGGATAAGTGTGCTTAGGGCAATCACTCCCATGGAGAGCAAAGGGGAAATTTAGCAGAACATAATGTGTGTTGACTTGAGTAAGCCTCAGTCCCGTGCCCCTCCCTTGGGGTTGGATTCCAGTTTCTGACTACCAAAATGTGTTCACAATGCACACTGGAAGATGTAGCCCCATCTGGCAACACTGGAAATAAGCAAGGAGTCATAGGGCCCCTTAATACAGAGGAATTCCCCAGGTCACTGAGTTGGTGAACTCAAGGTGATCCGGTATTTCTCCATTCCTCATGATAGCATTATTTATTGAGAGAGAGCCATATGCCAGGTCCTGTGCCATGCACAGCCACACACACGGTCTGCCCCCAGGGAAACGACACTTTAGTAGAAATATAAATGACGAGCCAAGGAATTCCAAAACACATGGTACAGTGATATACATAAGAGGGGCTCCTGAACCAGGCTTGAGGGTTTGCAGAGAAAACTGGATGTCTGGGGCAGGAGTGAAAGGAAGTATTAATCTTCACACTTTTATGTCTTTCCCTCAACCCTGCCATAATTTATAGACAAGTCCTATTTTCTGAGTAAAATATAAATCCAACCACTTTATAACGCCTTGCTTTTGTCACTCTGGTCCAAGCTCCCATCGTCTCTCAGGTGGACTACTCCAATAGCCTCCTAATTGGCTTCCCCGCTTCCAGTTTTATATCCTGTGGCAAATATCGTAGGTTAGCTCACTTGACTCCATTACAATCCCAATCACAGCAGGTAAGGCTTGGTCGAGGTTGCAGACCAAGTCTACATTTCCTGAACTCCCGCCCTTATGGCCCGGATTGCACACATAGCTTAGCCTCTGCCAAGCAGATAATAAACCCCCATGAGACTTGGTAGGAGCAGGAAGGTGGAGTCTATGCTGCTTCCTCTGTGGTTTCTGGTTTCTCTTAGTGAGCATGGGCTCAGAAACTTTCGCTTCTCCTGCAGCAGTAATAATAGAGGTGCCAGGGTACAGTTCCTAGTTTTGTGGCTATCAAAGGGCAAGGCATGGGACATTAACTTGGTATAGATGGAGAAGGAGGCAATGTGGTCTCAAAGCCAAAATTTGTGATGCTCTCAGCAGAAACAGAGTGGTCCAATGTCTTCTTCACTTTCCACCCTCCTGATTGTCCCAGTTCTGGGGTATTATTCAAGAAAACAATTCTGGAAATTATAACTACTACTTGAGTTAAAACAAACATGACCACCCCTCCCCCCCGTGAAAAAGTCTCTTGTGCTTTTCCCTCATACACCCAGGTATTTTGTAGGCTCTTGTAATTTATTTATCATGCCTGTTTTTGTACTTTGTAAAAATGGCCTCCTATAGAATGTATTCTTGTGTGTGTCTGTTCTTTCTTTCTTTTTTTTCTTTTTTGGCTTGATATCTTGATTCGTAAGATTCATCTAACGTGTATGTAGCCAAGTTTGTTCATTTTCTTTGCTGTATGACATGCCACTGATGGATATATCACTTCATATACCTACCCAAGTAGTTTCTGAATTTGGGTTGTGTCCAGTTCTGGACAATTACATACAATGCAGCTCTGTGCATCCTTGGCCTTGTCATCTGCTTTGCATGGGCATTCTCTAGGCGAAGCACCTAGTGGTAGTATTAGTGGGTCCAGGGTAAATATATCTTAAACTTTGAGGGATACTGAATATTCCCGTTATTCAGTTCTACATATTTCTTGATTTCCGCCAATCCAAGGATTAGTTAGTAGTATGCTATTTTGTTTCCAAACATTTGGGTGTTTTAAAGCTATCTCTGTGTTATTACCCTGTGCGTTAAGCATTATGATCAGAGAGCCTAGATTTCATGCCAGTGATCCTTTGCAATTTATTGAGGCTTCCTTTTTCTCAGTAAGGTCTATTTCTGTAAATGGTCAATATGCTCAACAGAATTTATGTTCTCTGCTTGTTGGGTATAAAGTTTTATAGTATCTAATAGCTCAAATGTATTATTGTGTTTAGGCCTTTGATATCACTGCTTATTTCTGTTTGCTTGGACTTTCATGTTCTGAGAGTGGTGGGTTAAAATCTCCAGCTCTCATTGTTAACGTATCTATCAGTCCCTACAGTCATAAACTTTATCGTTGAGGTTTAAGCTATCCTGCTACGCCACCTTTTATAACGCTCTCATGCTATCATCCACTGACCCTAGCCATCCACTCCTCTCTGCCCCATCCTACCACCTTCTACATGACTCCAACTTCCCCATCTATCACTCAACAATTTGACGCTCTCATTTCCAATGAACATCTTTACAACATACTAGCCAACCCCTCTCACAGACACAGTCTGGTTTATTCTTCACCCTAAACTACTCTACCTCTCACATCTAAAAGGAAGATATCCCAGTGTTGGACCGCAAGCCCCTGGCCATGCTGCTCTCTCATTCTTTTACTCTCTCTACACGTGTTCTTTTATCTCACTGAGCCCTCCTATTCCTTGGCCTCTCTATTTTCTGCCCATCTGCACTCTCCTTCTTCTGTCTCTCCCTCCTGTCACTATTGATTTGGTTTGGGGTTTTCCCTATTTTTTTTTCTGGCCCAGCCACGCAGCTTGCTGGGATCTCAGTTCCCCAACCCGGGATCGCACCCGGGCTCCCAGCCACTGCCGAGTCCGAACCACTGGACCGCCAGGGAATTCCCTGTGGTTTCTCCTCTTTTCCTTCTTTTCCTGCTCCCACTCTGACATACTAAGTTCTCAATACATCTACCACCACTTATTCTTCTATGCTTAAAACACCTTCTGTATCTCTACATCCAGTTATCACCCATAGCCAATCAACTGTTGACTTTCAGTTCTATACACTTCTTCATGTGCTTTCAATACCCCTACCTTAGTCTAGGACTTCAGCATCTCTCACATAAATCACTGCTACCATGAGCACTCCATTCTTGCTCCTCTCTGATCCTTTCTTCACATTGCTTTCAGAGTGACATTTCTAAAACACAAATTATTTCCCAAATTAGAGCCCCTTGACGGCTTCTTGTAGCCTTAAGAATGAAGTCTCCACTGCTGTCTCTGGGGAAACGCAGATGGCCAACAGGCACATGCATACATGTTCAACATCACTAATCATCAGGGAAATGCAAATCAAAATCACGAGACATCACCTCACCAAAGGACACACATAACAAATTTTGGCGAGGATGTGGAGAAAAGGGAACCATCCTACACAGTTTCGTGGGAGTGTAAACTGTTGCAGCCACTGTGGAAAACAGTATGGATATTTCTCAGAAAACTAAAAATAGAACTACCATACGACCCAACAATTCCACTGATGGGCATCCATCTGTAAAAAACAAACACACGAATTCAAAAAGATGCATGCACCCCAATGTTCATAGCAGTGTCATTTACAATTGCCAGTGTATGGAAGCAATCTGTGTCTTTCAACGGATGAATGGACAAAGAAGATGTCAGGTATATATACAAAGAAATACTAATCAGCCATAGAAAAAGAATTTTGCCATTGGCAGCAACATGGATGGACTTGGAGGGTATTATGTTAAGAGAAATGAGTGAGACAGAGCAAGACAAATACTCAGTAAATTCAAAAGAATTAATAACTGGCTGAATTAATGGACATAGAAATGAAGGTAGAACAGACTTAAGAAAGGGTAAGTCTTCAACAACACACATGCTGCAGTGAGCAGAGAAAGGGCAGGGCTTATTTGAAAACCACCTAATAAGTTGGTATTACTAGTACTACAGAGCTAGTGGGCCCTTTTGTGTGCGTCTTAAATGCCAAGTCGATTGTGTATGCAGTAGAGTCATCAAAATTGTCTTACAGGAATTTGGCATGGCCAGAGTTGGGTTTTAGGAAGGTTAACTTAGCAAGTATATGAAGCATGTATCTGTGGGGAAAGACAGGGAGGTAGGAGAAGGTTAGGAGTCTAGGGCAAAGTTCAGGCAAGAAGTAATGAAGGTAATGATACTAAGAGTTGGCAAGAATGTGGAGCAAATAGAAATCTCATCCCCTGCTCTTGGGAATATGAACTAGTACAACCGTTTTGAAAGATAATTGGTGTTACCTAGTAAACTGAACTTGGGCAGAACCTAGGACCCAGAAATTTCATGTCTAGGCCTATACCGTAGATCAGGGTTTCTCAACTGTTGACATTTTGAAAAGATAATTCTGGGTTGTAGAGGACTGTCCTGTGCATTGTAGGATGTTCAGCAGTATCCTTGGCCTCCACCCACTAGATGCCAGTAGCACACCCTCAATTATGACACCCAAAACCTTTCCAGACGTTATAACATATCACCCTGGCTGGGGCAGATGGGGCAGTGCGGAAAATTGCTCTCAACTGAGAAACTAGAGAAACTCTTGTATAAGGGCATAGCGGGATATGAATGAGGAAGTTCATCCCAAAATAATTTGGAAAAGCATAAAAGTGGAAACAACCCACATGTCCATCAACAGGAAATAGACAAATTGTGGAATTTTCATATGATGGATAACTATACAGCAATGAAAACTGATTACTACCGTTTTACACATCAACATGGATAAATCTCACAAACACAAATTTCGGGGGGAGAGAAAGAGTAAGACAAGTAATACATCCAGTATAATTAGATCTACATGAAGTCCAAAATGGAGAAGAAATAACATTATTTAAAGGAACATTCCTCTACAGTAAATGTATAAAAAAGTGAAGTATTAACAAGTTCAGGATTGTGGTTACCTCTGGGAAGGAATGAGGAGATGAACCTGGAAGGGCACAGGTGGGCTATCAAGGCATTAGCCGTGTTCTAGTTCTCAAGCTTGGTGGTGAGTACACAGGTTTACATATTATTAAGATACACCTTACATATATGCAGTATTATCTTCTGTATACATGAAACAGTTCATAAAATTTGTCAGGAAGTGATGCGGTCTAAAATAATGCAGGAAAACGGAGAGAAAGGCAACAGAGTAAATAACTAATTGGATGAGAGACAGAGACAGACAGAGAGAGAGAGGGAAGAGCCAACCTTTAGGTGCCTCTTTGAATCATTTTAAACTCATTTTCTTCATAGAATTGGGGATGAAATCAATTCCTTATCTATAAACACACATAATTCATTGCTCAGACATCTAAGAAATGTATATTTTATGCCTCAAAACGGATCCTACTATATGATGTGATTCACAGGACTGGATAATACTACATTTCACAAAACACCATTGTCTGAGAATCCTGCCCTGTTAGACTTGTAAATGTGTACTCATTTGTATTCCTTGGAGTTATAAGCATCTGAAAATAGGTGGCTTAGAGTAAAAGTGATTCTTCATCACTAACTTTAGTGTCATTAGCATACGCCTAACTGGTACAGAAAACTGTTTCCAACTCCGGCACCCACCCTACCCCTCTGTTTTTCTCCCAATGGTCACCTCACAGGTAGTGGAATAAAAGGAGAACTTTTGGATCAAATCCTTTCAGAAGATGGAGCCATAACCAAGGAAAATATCAGAACATCCTAACCTTTCCTGGACCAGGCAGGGAGGGACAAGACAGGTCTCTTCCTAGAAAAAGCACAGAGTTTTCAAGGCTGAAGGACTCACTGAAAACATATTTTACACATGTGGATACAGACAAACCCACAAACACCCAGAGAGATAGGAAACGCAGGATTTGTCCCTGACCTGATTTAGGGACCGTCTCTCAGAGACTCAGAGAAGCCTGATATGTTAGATCTACAGCAAACCCTCAGAGCAGCAAGCCTGAGCTTCCTCCCTCAACATGAGAGGCTTCAGGTGCATGCATGTGGATAACGTAGCCCACTTGTCCTGTTACCTGTATACATGGCCATCACCTCGTAGATACCTCTCAGTCCTGAGAGCATAACACTGTCAGTGCAACTCACCCCTCAGAAGCACAGACTCAGTGAAGAGGAACACACATGCCTCTTGGGGCTTGGGACATGGGGCCACCTGGGGAGTAAATTCAGGGCCCTAGGTAACTGGAGCTCGGTAAGGGGCAGGGATAAGGACTCCGAGCATGCACCAAAAAAGGCTTATCTCAAAAAGAGGTATACATGCGTTTGTTTAAACTGAAACTCCCGGGACGTCCCTGGCAGTCCAGTGGTTAAGACTCTGTGCTCCCAATGCAAGGGGCACGGGTTCGAAACCTGGTCGGGGATCTGATATCCTGCATGCCACATGACATGGCCGAAAATATAAACAAACAAACAAACAAATAAATAAATAAAGTGAACTTCCGAAAAATTTTAAGCGCAGGTAAAGGCCTTTAATATTAACTATTAACTATAGTTAATACACTAACTATATAACACAGAAATACACACACACACACCCTGCTGGCATGGCATGAACCATATGGAACCAAACCAATGTGAGAAATTTCAAGGGACACTACATGGATAAATTTCTACTTGGACTGTTCTTTCATTAAACAACGGTGACAAAAAGCCTCGTGACTTTTGTTGTTGTTGTTTTGGCATGAGGAATACTCTGTGTTACTACATGATAATGCATTTTTAAATGTCAACCCCACTGACAGGGGAAAGGGTTGTGGATACCTTACACTCACTTCACTTTAACAGAACTTTATCAAGCATCTACAAAGAAGAAAACACAGTGCTTTAGGAGACAGAAATCAATCAAAGCCTTTAAGTTCCGAACACGTCAGAAGCTCACACTTTAGGGAGCTGGGGCGATACACACATAAATAAATAATGTTAATCTACTCTAGGATACGAGAGGAACTAGCATGGAAAACAGAAAATGTATTGATGCTAACTAGCAAGCTCTCAAGCAGCCTTAACTAAATATAGAAATAAGGCTTTGTGCCCTCAAACCCCTGGTCCTCCCCTTCTCTGATCGTCTGCTCTCCTCAAGTACCACTTCACTCTTTTCCCTTAAAGAAGTTCCAGATACTACGCCCATTTCCTCTTTTAATTTTCTTTAAATTAGGACATATTTCAGACCTCGACAAAGGTACAGAGAATGCTACGCCCATGAAACCATCAGCCGTCTTAAGAAACGTAAGCTTACAAATAAAATTGAAACCCAGTATTCCCCTCCCCAACTGAATTCTCCATCTTTTTCCATAGATTTAACCACTGTCTTAAATAGGTTTATTGTTCTCATACACACCTTTCTGCATACTACATATGCATGCATTACTCCTATGTATGCCTTTTACTACAAACAGATGTATCTATATTCAAACTAATAATTTTGCATGCCTTTAAACTTCATATGTGCATGGTATCATAATGCTTTTATCGTGTTGGAAGTAGGTTCTTCCTTTATCTATTTGTCCCTTCCACTACTGAATCTTTGCCCCTTGTTATAAGCTGAATTGTGTCCCCGCAAAAGATATGTTGATGTCGTGACCCCGGAACCTGTAAGTGTGACCTTATTTGGAAATAGGGTATTTGCCGGTGTAATAAAGACCAGATGAGGTCATACTGGATTAGGGTGGGCCCTTCATCCAATATGACTGGTGTCCTTATAAGAAGAGAAAGAACACAGAAACAGAGACACAGGGGAAAACACTATGTAAAGAGGAAGAAAGAGACTGGAATTCTGCATTTACAAGCCGAGTGATGCCAAGGATTGACAGAAACCACAAGAAACTAGGAGAGAGGCATGGAACAGATTCTTCCTCCGAGCCTCCAGAAGGAACCAACCCTGCCCACATTTCAACCTCAGACTTCTGGCCTCCAGAACTGTGAGAGAATAAATTTCGGTTGTTTCAAGCCACCTGTTTTGTGGTAATTTGTTACGGTAAACCTAGGAAACTAACACCTCCCTACGGGAGGTCTTTGTGTCTAGTACCTTCCTCAGTCCAGATCTTACCATCCTGTTCAGTTTACCTGCAATAGTACCAAGTCAGTGAGTTAGGGCTGGTTCTACTGTAGGTGTAGTTAAACGTTTCCCCCACTGCCCTAAAGCTGCGGTTCTCAAACTTCAGTGTGCTTCAGTAGCACTTGGAGGACTTGTAAAAACCTGATGGCTAGCAGCCTACCTTCAGAATATCCAATCCAGTAGGTCTGGGGCAGGGTCTGAGAATTTGCACTTCAAACAAGTTCCCCGCTGATGCTGATGCTGCTGCTCCATGGCAGGCCAATAGCACCATCTGGTCCCCAGGCAAGCTAGGTCATCCATCAGTTTCTTTCAATAACATATACTAGAGGCTGGGCCACCATCTCTATCATCACACAAGTTGTTTATAATCTAATATTTTAATTTATTTGAGGCTTCTATAAAAGGATGTCAAACAGGCTTACCAAATACTTGAAAGAAATCCCTTTCAATGACAGTAAGGTAGGCCGAAATAAATGGAACAAAGATACATTGGAGTCAGTGTTATTTATGTTAAAAAAACAAAAACCTCTGCAGCTTATTCATGTCAAACAAGCTTTTATTTTCAATGTGATCAATAGTGTCAAACTTATATGTAAAAGGTAAGAATAAAGTCAGATAGCAGTTAATATCATTTTGGGATGTTGAACTTTGAAACAAAATCTGTGTTGTGGGCTAATGAAAACTAGAATCTCCGTGAAGAACAAATTCTTCTTTTCTTTCGCTGTCCACTTCTTTTTATGTCTTCCAACTGTAGGATGGGATAAGAGTCAATTAACAATTTTACACCAATAACATGCACCAGGGACTTTCTAAATAGGAGTCAATTCTATGTACATCTCTTGGCTCTCCAAGGAGAAAACAAAATGTTTTCTTCTTGTAACCCAGACCCTTGGTTGTCAGGGTGCACATCATTTCATCACACCAACCACATCTCTCTCTTGCCAACCACTATATATGTTAGGTTTTTTTCTTGAAAGGTCAGTCTGTGATTTAAATGTCTTTCCACCTTAAGAGCCTATGCTCCTTACCAAATCATAAATCCCTTATAATCCCAGACCTTCAGTTTCCGTATCTGTATAATGAGAATGAGGCTGTTATCAAACATCCACAGGTGTGAAAATTAAGAAAGGGAGAAAGAAAGAGTGTGATACTGAGAGAGAGAGAGAGAGATGAGAAAGGAAAAGATGAATGGGTAGTGGAAAGAGAAACTAGGATTGAATTACCAACTCAGTGAGAGCCAATAATAATACTATGGCTAATTTTCTTTCCTTTTGAATAAAACATCTAAATTGAACTAATATTTGTGAATTACTCATGAAATGCAGTCTTATTTGAAATCCTTAACTTTTTACTACTTTGTAAGGAGTCACCTTCTCAAAGGCATTGTTATTCCAAGAGACTTCATTTCTGTGTCCAGGTGATGAAGGTACAGCTAGTGCACAGCTTAGTCGCTTTAGCTGCTTCTCCTGGTGAGCAGTCTCTAAAACTATAGGTCTCTATAGTTTAGACCTCTAAGAAAATATAGGTCTCTATTTCCAGGTCTGATAAATTTCCCATCTGCAGTAGACTTAAAACTACAGGACAAAGGACTTGTGACTGTAAATGACATACATTTCAGAACACACTTCCTTCTATACCATCTAGAATACAAGTACATTATTAACATTAAACTGTTTTTCCAAAACTAAATTGCAACAAGTTTTTCTTATTTACTTTACAAAACAAATTAAAAACATGATAGATAGCTAGTGGGAAGCAGCTGCATAGCACAGGGAGATCAGCTCGCAGCACTGTGACCACCTAGATGGGTGGGATAGGGAGGGTGGGAGGGAGACGCAAGTGGGAAGAGAAATGGGGATATAGGTATACTATAGGTGATTCACTTTGTTATAAAGCAGAAACTAACACACCCCTGTAAAGCAATTATACTCCCATAAAGATGTTAAAAAGATAAACAAAAAATAGATTAAGGATGTAAACAAAACAAAACATAAAGCTGTCAGTAACAGGTATATGTCAGGACCGGTTGCACCATACATTAATACCTTGTATTCTCCAGAGCCGCCCTCTGCTGAGACCATATCCAGCTTCGGTCCTTCTTCTGCTTTTTCATTTCCATCCTCTTTCTCTTCCTCAGCATTTTCATAATGATATTCACTCTCTTCTTTAGTGTCGAATGATACGGACTTTGGCATCACAAGGTGGTGGGAAACATTTCCTGATTTAAAATCAGCAGCAGAATCTAGTTCTCTGCTCTCAGGAGGATCTGGAGAAGAGAAATGTGTCAGAAAATAAATAAATAAATAAGAAGACTCGATGGTCATGTTCCTACTGGTTGATACAGCGCTTCCTTGGCCCTCACACTTCTGCTGCTTGACAGTTTTCACAACATTTTCCCCCTCTTTCCAGTAGATCTCACACACACTGTGCTGCTGATTATTTCTGGCCCTTTGGAGAAGGGATCGGAATCATTTGATTCTGAGCAGATTTTTGTATATTTCTGCCAGAATCTCACTGGAAAATGTTCACCCGATTTCAAGACAAATTCAACCTCGAATCTCATTGATTCCTCAACCACTGAAATGTGCCCCTGTGCCATTTCATCATTTTCTCAGGTCATCGTACTGAAAATCTTAACATTTTTAGAAGCCCGTCAACCAAAAATGAGGTATGCCATATGTCTGCCCCTAGGTTGGTAGAAGGCAGCATACTTTTTCTCAAGATCCTAAAGGTCTTTAGAGAATTGGGCTTCTACTTGTGCATATCGTGCCTGAAGGTTTTTGAGAGCTTTGACCCGCTGCTTAACCACCAGAGGCCAGCGGTGAGTGCATCCTGCCATAGAGGCCGATGCCGCAGCAGGGGCTGCAAGGGACAGGGGACTGGGCCTCCCCTAGCCAGCCTCGGCCCCTTCGATGGGTCCACAAGTCCCAGCCACCCAGGACTCGGAGGCATCAGCCAGGACCTCACCCGCCCAGAACTCACCCTCCCCTGCCCCCGCCACCGGTTCCTCTGCCTTCTGGGATGCCAGCCCCTCCGCAGGCTCCCACGGCTCCCAGGGCGGGGGGCCCTCTGCCTGGCACTCGCCCCGCCAGACCTCACCTGCCTCTCCCAGGTCTTCCTGCCCGTGAGGAAGCACGGCATCCTCTGCAGGGTCCGAGGGCCATCGGGATCGGTGCCTGACCCTCACGCGGCTGGCGTGGGGCCCGACCAGGACACGGTCCTTGTAGTGGCTGTGGTGCAGAAGACAATGGGCCACATCCCGGAGCAGGGAATGAAACTGCACCGCGGTCGCCCCATGGCCTGCGACCACTCCCGCGCCTCCCTGCCCATGCTCATCCTCCTCTTCTGTCTCTTCCTCCTCCTCGACCTCTTCCTCAGTCTCCTCCCCCTCTTCTGACTGGTACTCAGCCTCCTCCCGGTCCTCGGTGTCTAATTCAAACTCTTCCCTCTCCTCCTCCACCAGCTCTGCATCCCAGTCTTCTTCCACTGCGGCCTGGGCGGCCTCCTGCCCACCATCCTCCCCGTCAAGGGCTCTGGAGAGTCCCAGGGAAGCCAGAAGGGCCTCGGCCACCTTGACTCCATCCATCCCTCCAGAAGGGGAGGCACGGACCCCGAGGGGACTGGGGTCACCACCCGCCCTGCCACCAGCTCTATCCTGGCCACCTGGGATCGGCCCACGCTCCTCGTTGGCAGACATGGCTGGAGGGACACGCCAGACACAGATCGGGCGGCAGTGACGACCGTGGGGAAGATGGCGGCCGCTGCACTGAGTGTGGCTGAGGGAGGGGACGCTGTTGGAAGCTGGGCCACCGGGCCGAGGTGGGGGCTGCAGAGAAGCTGGCTGCCCAGGGGACAAGAGTCGGCGAAGATACCTCTGCGAGCCCCGCCACGGGAAGTGCAGACGGCCTCCTAGCAGAGCGCCCCAGCGAGACTGGGCGGCGGCCGCTGTGCACAAAGCGGGAAAGAGCTTGATTGGCTGGTGACGGGAGGCGGACCTTACAAGGGTCAACGAAGGGCCACTTCCTCCAGCGCCGACTCTAAGCTCATTTGCCAGCAGCCAAGGATTGACAGCACCACCGTCCAATGAGTGATCAAGCTCTTCAGTTTCCCTGGAGGCCTTAAAAGGCCAGCTCACCCTCAGCCTCTGTGAGCGCACAGGAATCCCTTCTTTTCATTCCACAACTGCAAGAGCAAAACTACAATGCCCCTAAAGGCGGTGCTCTGGGGTATGGGAACCTGCATGTGTTCCCCAATTGCCACCCTGGGGCAGCTCACGCTGATACAGACACACTTAATTCAAAACCGAGACAAAGAGAGAAGGTGTATAGATCAAATCTCTGCAACGCTTAAAACCTCCCACAAGAGACAGCAAGAGAATTTGGAGGTTTTAATGCTGTTAAGGCTCCTTAGAAAAGGACATACAGAGTCGATATGGATGCAGTGAGAATGGAGAGTGGAAGAAGCAGTAAAGACAGGAGCTGGAGAGTGTTTCATCAGGGCTCCCCAATTCCGTTGCAGCCTCCAAGAAATGAAGATGGAGAGAGAGAGGGAAGAGAGACAGAGACAGAGACAGAGATTTCTTTTAAAGACTGGTCTGAGCACCTGCTCTGCACTGGATTGAGCACACCCCTTGCCTCCCAAATTCATACGAGAAGCCCGTCCCCAGCCCCACCCCACCCCCAGGAGATGGTATTTGGAGACTGGGTCTTTGGTAGGTCATTCAGTTTTGGTAAGGTCAGGAGGCTGGGGTCCACACATTGGGATTATTGCCCTTACAGGAAGAGACCATAGATGGTACTCTCCTCCCACCACCCCAACGTGAAGCCACAGGAAGAAGGCGGCTATCTTCAAGCCAAAACGAGGGCCCTCACCAAGAACTCCACCATCCTGACACCCTGACTTTGGGCTTCCTAGCCTCCAGAACTGTGAGAGAATAAATAACTGTCTTGTTTAAGCCGCCCAGCCTATGGCATTTTACTAGGGCAGCTTGAGCAGACTAATACAGCATGGCAGACCTTAACAGCACAGGCTTCCTAGAATCATTTCTCGGTCAACAGTCCGAGACTTTTTGTTGTACTCAGCCCCACTTAGCTGAGTGGTCAAGGGTAACGAATGCTGAAAATGAGGAAGAAATCGACAACTATTTTATGCTAATCCCAGTTACTACTGTGGATGGGCATAGAAGCAAGACTGGGTGTTAGCTGTAACTTCACGTTTAGGAGAACATAAGCTATGTCCCTTACTTCCATAAGCACACCGCGTTGGGATCCAGGACATCTAATTTGACAGATCCTAACGTTTCACAGATGGGAAGCACACATCCTGCAGTGCGCTCCTGGGAAGGCTGAGGAGAAGAGCTGTTGTTGCCACCCTGAGTCACTATGGACTCCTCCTATCCCAAGTTGGGTTCAACGGTCAATAGGTCTGCTGACACCACACACACACACACACACACACACACACACACACACACACACACACACTACCGAGACGCGATGCAAAGTGTATTCCTTACGTGAGGAGGCTTCTGGGGGGAGAGCAGGGCAGCCTTTTCAAGCTGCTCCAAAATAGACTTCAGAGAGTCAGGAAAGGAAGAAATTGCTTTGGGAGTTCTACTGTGACTAGTGGATGGGGCCAGCATGACAGTTCCCTTGTGCTGGCAGTAGCTAGTGTCGTTTGCTGCCCACTCCTCCTGCCCTCCACCCTACAACCGTGCCAAAGGAGAGAGTGGAGGGTGGGGCACTGGGGAAGAGGGAGGGTTGACGTTTAAAAGCCCTCAGCAGTCAAACATCAAAGGATGCAGTCAGACCCTATACTATAATTCACCTCTGGCGTGTGACAGGCGACAGAAACGTGCCATTTTTGTGTAATGGAATCTGAACTTGTGGAAGTAAGCCACTCTGGAACTCTGAGTCCTGCAGCCTAAGGCCGGGTAGGCAGGCAAAAGGTCCACTGAAGGCCGTTCAAGAGCCCAGTGTGGTGTATCCTGAGAAGTAAAATGCATGCCTCGGTCGCCATCAATAAGGCCCGGAACTCCAAAGCCCATAAGGAGGGTCTTGGCGAAGCCCTGCGTAGTGGTTTTAGTATATGTAGAGACACGTGTGACCAGGATTTATAATTTGGGAGTCTGCGGGCCAAGAGATTCCCAAGGCTCTTTACCCCAAAGGGGACAGTTTTACACAAGGAAACGTCACTGCCGCCATGGGCCGGACCAGACAGCCAGACCGACGACAACGGCCTGATTGTCTATGAAAATGTGCAGATGGTGCTAACTGTTGGCCAGAGCATCCAGCGCTAAGGTGACTGCCTGAAGTTCACTCACTGGTGCTGTCTTTTCGTTGAACAGTTTTATCTATGGTTATTGTATTGATTACTGACAAGGAAAGAGTTTTCCTGACATTTTCCTATTTATTTTCCACATGTCAGTCGTTTTTTGTTCCTTCACTCCTCAATTACTGTATTTTCTGTTATTAATTACAGTTTCATAGTGTACAAGGTGATCCTTCATCACCCCTTTTGCTGTACTTTTTTAGTTTTTTTTTTAGTGCTGGAGCTTTTTGTGCGGTAGTGTCGGTGGTTACACTGGGATCTACAATTAGTATCTTAGCTTTATAAAAATCAAGTTTGTATTAATATGGAGATAGTTGCCATAGTATTCAAAACCTCTGCTTTTCCCTAGCTCTGCCACATTTCTTTATTTAATTATGGTGACACACGGCATGTTTGTATATTTGGTGCCCATTAACAGAGATTTATAGTTAATGCTTTATACATTTGTATTTTAAATCATATATGAGAACAAAAAGAGGAGATATAAACCAAAAGTGCAGCAATACTCGCTTCTGCGTTTACCTGTGTAGTTACCTTGGCCTTTGTGGTTTATTTCTTCATATTGCTTCAAATACGTGCCC
The DNA here is from genome assembly GCF_025265405.1 of Mesoplodon densirostris. Lineage (NCBI taxonomy): Eukaryota > Metazoa > Chordata > Mammalia > Artiodactyla > Ziphiidae > Mesoplodon > Mesoplodon densirostris. The sequence goes on along the minus strand of NC_082681.1, from coordinate 45,056,533 downwards.
AGCATTGTTTCAATTCAGCCTGAAGGACTCCTTTCAGTACTTTCTATAGGGCAAGCTTACTAGCTATGTACTCTCTCAGTTATTGTTTGTTTTGGAATGTCTTTAACTCCCCTTCATTTCCCCCACATATAGAATTCTTGGTTGAAAGGGTATTTTGGTTCATTTGTTCTACGCTTTTAATATGCCATTCCAATGCCACCTGTCCTCTGTGGTTTCTGTAGAGGAATGGGCACAAATCTTACCAACGATTACTTGTATATGAGGAGGTGTTTCTATTGCTGTTTTCAAGGTTCACTCTTTGTCTTTGACTTTTGATAATTTGATCATGATGTGCCTAGGTGGGGATCTCTGATTCTATCCTGCTTGGAGTTTGTAGAACTTACTGGGTATGTAGATTCATGTCTTTCCTCCGAGTTTGGAGGTTTTCAGGCATCATTTCTTTAAAGATTTCCTGCCCCTTTCTCTCTCTCCTCTGCCTCTGCCACTGTCATTATGTGTACATTGATAAGCTTGCTGATGCATATAAGTCCCATAGGATTTGCTCATTATTCTTCATTCTTTGCTTTTTCTGCTCCTCTTTTCCTTTCCAGAGACTGGATATTTCAACTAACCTTTTAAACTTTGCTGATTCTTTTTCTCCTGTTCAAATTTGCTGTTGGACATCTTTTATTAAATTTTCATTTCACTTACAGTGATTTTCAGCTGAGGAACTTTTTTTTTTTTCCTTGCGGTACGTGGGCCTCTCACTGTTGTGGCCTCTCCCGTTGCGGAGCACAGGCTCTGGACGCGCATGCCCAACGGCCATGGCTCACGGGCAACGCTGCTCCGTGGCATGTGGGATCTTCCGAGTCCGGGGCACGAACCCGTGCCCCCTGCATCGGCAGGCGGACTCTCAACCACTGCGCCACCAGGGAAGCCCATGAAGAACTTTTTTTTGTCCCTATTTATAATTTCTATCTCTTTGGGATACATCTTTCTCATTGTTTCCTAGTTCTTTGATCACTGTTTCCTTTTGCTCATTGAGTTTATTGAAGACAGCTGACTAAAAGTGTATTTTTCTAGTAACCCAAATACTGTGCTTCACCTCTGACAGTTTATAGTAATTAATTTTTTCCATGTGAACAGGATACACATTCCTCCCATCCCCTCCAACTATATGGAAGTATAATTTACAAATAAAATTTGTATATTGAAGGGGAACAATGTGATGCTTGATGTACGTACACATTGTTAAATGATTACCACAGTCAAACTAATTTATGCATTTATAACCTCACATAGCTAAAGGTTTTTTGGGGTGGTGCGTGGTATAAAACTAAGATCTACTCTCTCAGCAAGTCTCCAGCATACCATACAATATCTTAAATTAAATCTGCATGCTGTGCATTAGATCCCTAGAATGTATTCATCTTATAACTGATCATTTGTACCCTTTGATGAACCACCCCACAAATAACAAACCTGGAGGCATCATGGTTCCTGATTTCATTATATGACAAAGGTATAGTAATGAAAACAGTATGGTAGTGGCATAAGAACAGATATATATATATAGACCAACGGATCAAAATATAGAGCCCAGAAATAAACCCACACATATATGTTCAACTATTTGACAAGAACTCCAAGAACACACAATGAGGACAGGATAGTCTCTTCAATAAATGCTGCTGGGAACACTGCATATCCACGTGCAAAGATACTATACTGGAGCCTTATCTTACACCATACCTCAAAATGAACTCAAAATGGATTAAAGACTTAAACGTAAGGCCTGAATCTGTGAAACTCCTAGAGGAAGACACAGGGGTAAGCTCCTTGACATAGGTTATGGCTTTGATATTTTTTTGAAATGACACCAAAACAAAGGCAACAAAATCAAAAATAAACAAGTGGACTACATCAAACTCAAAAGCTTCTGCACAGCAAAGGAAACAATCAACAAAATGAAAAGGCAACTGACCTATGAAGCAGAAGAAAATATTTGCAAATCATGTTATCTGTTGAAGGGATAATATGCAAAATATAAAAGGAATTCAATCAACTCAAGAGCAAAAGAAAAAAAAACAAAAAAAAAAAACATCAACCAATAATTAATAAAAGGGCACACGGTTCGAATAAACATTTTCCCAAAGAAGACATACAACTGGCAAATAGGTATATGAAGAGGTGTTCAACATCACTAACCATCAGGGAAATGCAAATCAAAGCTGCAATTAAGACATCACACCTATTAGGATGGCTATTATCAAAAGGACAAGAGACAGCATGTGTTGGCAAGAGTGTGGTAAAAAGGGAACCCTCGTGCCCTGTTGGTGGGAAAGTAAAATGGTGCAGCCACTGTGGACAACTGCATGGAGGTTCCTCAAAAGACTGAAAGTAGAACTATCAGATCAGCCAGCAATCCCACTCCTCAAAACAGATCCAAAGGAGGTGATTTCTGCTCTGCTCCCTTATGCTCATTGCAGCATTATTCACAAGAGCCAAGCAATGGAGACAAGCTAAGTGTTCTGGGCAGATGAAAGGATAAAGAACATATCACAATTATATAAAAGACATATCAAAGAATTCTTCTTAAAAATTCATCAGAGGGCTTCCCTGTGGCACAGTGATTAAGAATCCACCTGCCAACGCAGTGAACATGGGTTCAAGCCCTGGTCCGTGAAGATCCCACACGCTGCGGAGCAACTTAGCCTGTGAGCCACGACTACTGAGCCTGTGCTCTAGAGCCTGTGAGCTGCAACTTCTGAGCCCGCGTGCTACAACTACTGACGCCCGCAAGTCTAGAGGCCGTGCTGCACAAGAGAAGCCACCGTAATGAGAAGCCCGCGCACCACAACGAAGAGTAGTCCCCGCTCGCCGCACCTAGAGAAAGCCCATGCGCAGCAACGAAGACCTGACACAGCCAAAAATAATAAATAAATAAAAACAAAATAAATAAAGTAATAAAAGTTCATTTGCAAGACTATTCTTGTCTTTGGGGGTGATACAGAGAGGAACAGGAACAGAGACAAGACATGGTAGATTCTCCTTCCTTCAGACGTCTTGTCTCTCTCAGGAAATCTCTACAGGCACAGCTTAATAGTGAGCCAGCCGGAAAGGCAAAATAGGGTTGACAGAGACCCAGAAACTTAGAACAGGTTATAGAATTTTGAGCTCAGATATTAAACAAATTTTACTTACCCTGCATCTACTTCCTCTTATATATCCTGACAAAGAATGCAAACAGTGTGCCTTCTGACACAAAATAAACACAGAAGTGACTATAACATCAGTAACACCCACTTCCAAAAACACAAAAACAAAATTTAAGACCTTTGTTAGGGAGTGTACTCATGTTTAGATAGTAAATAGGGAACCACTGACAGATTTTAATGAAATTTACATATATCATTAATTTTGATGTAGAAAATTTCATGTACATAATGACTTCTCTTCTTTCTCCCATGGCCACCTAGGAAACTCAGAGATTAGGAAAAATGCTTCCTTCCCCATATGTTGGTTTAATATCCTAGCCTCAGATATACTCAACACCTCTGCCTGCGCCCCTGATGGAACACCACTCTCAGGTGAGGCAGTGTTTCTACCTGAAGGATTTCAAAATACCCTTAAGATTTGGGAGGAATTGGGAGGTCTAAAGGTAAAATCTGTGCAAACACTATGTAGAAGCAAAAACCTTGTATGACTCAGAAACGTATCTGGAGGGTTGAGTGGGTGTGTGTGAGTGTATGGGTAAAGATTATTTCGGCTGAACTTTAGGCAAACTGTAAACATAAACTCTACACAGAAACACTTTCCAATCCCCTGTGTCTTTAAACTCATGAGGTGAGCTGCCCTGCAGAGGCAGGACCTGGTGTCTTTGGGCAGCTGTGGCAGTTAAAGGGTGTGAGCTCTCAAACCAGACTGCCTGGATAAAAGTTCCAGTTCACTTACAGGCTGTGAGATCTTGGGCTCAGGATTTAATATCTCAAATCCTGTCTTCTATAATAATTCTCAATTTCTCCATCAGTAAATGAGGTGAAAAATAGTCCCAACCTCATCGGATTGCTGTACAGATTTAATGAGCTAATACTTTACAAGGGCCTACTTGATGTCGAGCTTGGCACAGAGTAAGTGCAAATTAATGTCTGGATACATCACAAAATGAACACATTCCATGCTCACTGCTGTAGCTGCACAGATCATCTTTTAATCCTTCAAATATGCTATGTTCTCTTTCTTCTAATGGATCTTTGCCCATCTTCATTCCTCTAACTAGACCTTATGCATAGCTTTGGCCAAAACTGACTTTCTAAGCCCTAATCATCCTTAACGTCCCAACTCAGGCTTTTTTTTTTTTTTTACAAGAAGCCTCTTCTCTGTTAAGACGGGGTTGCACGTTTCTTCCTTTATTATTTTTAAACTAAAGTGAAAATAAAATAACATAAAATTAATGATTTTAGTCACTTTAAAACGGACAAATCAAATAAAAAGTTCTAAAAATAAAATGTACAAATCAGTTCTTTTAGTACATTCACGATGCTGTGCAACCATCACCCCTATCTAGTTGCAGAGCATCTTCATCAACTCAAAAAGAAACCCTATACCCAGGAAGCGGTCATACCCCATTCCCTCCTATCCTCAAACACTGGCAACCACTAATCTCCTTTCTGCCACTATGGATTTGCCTAATCTGGACATTTCATAGAAATGGAATCATGTCATATGTGGCATTGTGTGTGTGTGTGTGTGTGTGTGTGTGTGATATTTTGTAATTTTTGTTCATGGTAGTTGTTATCTTTTTTCATTATGAACTTTTTCTCATTCTAAAAAAAGATTCACTTCATGCATGATTGTGTATAATGATAGAAGAGAATCTTCCATATTGTATGAGTTTCTTGCCTGTTTGTACTTGCCTGTTTGGAACCCGTTTTGGACTCTCCCTGTAAACGACCTAGACTCCTTGGGTATAATGCCTGTAGCAGTCCAAGAACATACACAAAGATTGTATGCCCTGACCAAAGGATTTTTATCCCAGGAATATAATGTTGATTTGGATTTGTATCCCAGGAATATAATGTTGATTTAACATTAAGAAATCACAGTGTAGGGACTTCCCTGGTGGAGCAGTGGTTAAGAATCCACCCAAAAATGAAGGGGACACAGGTTCGAGCCCTGGTCTGGGAAGATCCCACATGCCACGGAGCAACTAAGCCCATGTGCCACAAATACTGAGCCTGCGCTCTAGAGCCCATGTGCCACAACTACTGAAGCCTGCGTGCCTAGAGCCCATGCTTCACAACAAGAGAGGCCACCGCAATGAGAAGACCGCACACTGCAACGAAGAGTAGCCTGCAGTCACTGCAACTAGAGAAAGCCCGCATGCAGCAACGAAGACGCAACAGCAGCAAAAAATAAAGAAAGAAAGAAAGAAAGAAAAGAAATCACAGTGTAGGGACTTCCCTGCTGGAAAAGTGGTTAACAATCCACCCGCCAATGCAGGGTACACGGGTCCGAGCCCTGGTCCGGGAAGATCCCACATGCCCCGGAGCAACTAAGCCCGTGTGTCACAACTACTGAGCCTGCGCTCGAGAGTCCTTGAGCCACAAATACTGAGCCAACGTGCCACAACTACTGAAGCCGGCACGCCTAGAGCCTGTGCTCCGCAACAAGAGAAGCCACTGCAAGGAGAAGCCCGCGTACTGCAATGAAGAATAGCCCCCGCTCAGCGCAACTAGAGAAAGCCCACGCACAGCAATGAAGACCCAACGCAGAGAAAAATAAAAATAAATAAATTTATATTAAGAAAAGTAATCAAAGTGTAATACATCTAACAGAATACCAGAAAAATCCTCATGATCATCTTAAGAGACATTTATAAAGCCTTTAGCATAATTCAAGAAACTTCCATGATAAAAGCTCTCAAAAAAACTAGGATTAGAAGACATCTTCTTCAATGCTCAACATCACTAATTATTAGAGAAATGCAAATCAAAACTATAATGAGGTATCACCTCACACCGGTCAGAATGGCCATCATCAAAAAGTTTACAAACAGGGACTTCCCTTGGTGGTCCAATGGTTTAGACTCCACACTCCCAAAGCAGGGAGCCCAGGTTCAAACCCTCATCGAGGAACTAGATCCCACATGCCACAACTAAAGGACCCCGCATGCCACAAGTAAGAGCCCACATGCCACAACTAAAAGATCCCACATGTCACAACCAAAGAGCCCACATGCCACGACTAAAGATCCTGCATGCAACAACTAAAAGATCCCACGTGCAATGAAGATCCTGCACGGGGCAACAAAGATCCCACGTGCCCCAACTAAGAACCAGCACAGCCAAATAAATAAAGAAAATAAAATAAAATTAAAAAAAACGTTTACGAACACTAAATGCTGGAGAAAGTGTGGAGCAAAAGGAACCCTTCTACACTGTTGGTGGGAAATTAAATTGGTGCAGCCACTATGGAAAACACTGTGGAGGTTCCTTCAAAGCCTAAAACTAGAGTTGCCATATGATCCAGCAATTCCACTCCTGGGCATATATCCAGAGAAAACTCTAATTCAAAAAGATAAATGCACTCCAATGTTCACAGCAGCACTATTTACGACAGCCAAGACACGGAAGAAACCTAAATGTCTATCGACAGGTGAATGGATAAAGAAAACGTGGTACATATATACAATGGAATACCACTCAGCCATAAAGAATAATGAAATAATGCCATTTGCAGCAACATCGTTGGACCTAGAGATTATTATACTAAGTGAAGTATGTCAGACAGAGAAAGACAAGTATCATGTGATATCACTTACATGTGGAATCTAATACAAAATGATACAAATGAACTTATTGATATTTACAAAACAGAAACAGACTCACAGACATAGAAAACAAACTTATGGTTACCAAAGGGGAAAGGGGGTGGGGAAGGGATAAATTAGGAGTTTGGGATTTGCAGATATAAACTACTATACATAGAATATGTAAACAACAAGGTCCTACTGCATAGCACAGGAAGCTATATTCAATATCCTGTTGTTAACCATAATGGAAAAGAATATGCAAAAGAATGTGTGTCTTTGTGTATATATATATATATATATATATGTATATATGTATATATATATTTATATATATAACTGAATCCCTTTGCTGTACACCAGAAACTAACATAACATTGTAAATCAACTGCACTTCAATAAAAATATATTAAAAAATGAAACGCAGCTATGAAGCCACAAAAAAGGTACAAACTCTTAGTTATAAAATAAATGTCATGGGGATGTAATGTACAGCGTGATGACTACAGTTAATACTACTATATTGTATATTTGGAAGTTGCTAAGACAAAACCCTCTTAGGTTTGCTCTTAATAAGAGATGATAATAGGTTTTTCCTTACCTTCTAAGTAATCTCCATAGAAAGCAGAGATTCTGTGTCTTATCAGAATAATTTCCTGTGCTTCTTGTTGATTTATCATGTCCTTTATTTGTAAGATAAATGAGTCTTCTTACTTCTAAAAGAGAGAAGGCTCTTTTTAATCACATTACTTCCAATATTTACTTTTGAAATCTTATATTAGTACTCTGGTTAAATAGGTGGCCAAATAGTTTCTTAGTGACCCATGATTCTATTTAGCCAAGTGTACAAATCTTTTGCCATTTCTAACAACTAGTGATATTTGGTCTTTCCAAATTCAAATCCTAAATGAAATCTGCTTGATCTCATACTGACACTGATATTTCCCAGAGGGCCTGCGGAAAATCCAGAGTTTGTTCTTTCACCTTGTAAATGAGAGATGTTACAATAAGTAGGTTTATTTGATAAGTTGAGTTGCACAGGAAGCACTGCCAAATATGAAGAGATGCTTAACCTTCTCTAGTTTATATTTCTATGTGTAAAATGTTATTAATACAAATACTTCAGAAATTGTATTAATTCCTATAAATGTCAGTGCCCTCGCTGTCCATGACGTATCTTGGCGCTGCTTTGCCTTAGAATTAGACAACATCAGCATAATGTTATCAGCTGTCATGCCAGTTAGTGTCTTAAAATGTTGTATGCCACAGAAACAACCAAATGTCCTTGGCAATGGCATCATTTTTATAATGAACTTTCATCACGTCTTTTACCATGGCCATTTTCACTCTTTTGTCATCCACACTTGTTTTAGTTTGATGCCTCCCTGAAAGCTCTTGCAATCAGCTACAGGCCACAGTAATTATCTTCAACAAAATGGGACTATCTTGGAGTCCCACAGAAAGGACTATGCCAGGTACTCTTGAGGCACAGAACTCCTAATGGCATTGCTTAAATAACTTTGAGACCGTACCACCGGCCTGAGTCAGGATTTCCAGAATTCTCCTGGAGAAGCTGATAAGTTCATGAGATGGCTAACCCAAGATCAAGCAGAACAAGAATTACATAGGGCTGAATGAATTGATCAAGGACGATTATGGCTTTTGCTTGGACTACTGCTGATGCTTTAATGTTCTGTTTTCTGGATATAAAGAACTGCCTACTTTTCTAACTTCAGCTATCTACAATTCATAACAGTTTAGTAGATCATACTTCTGTAAGCAGAAATGAAGTATTTATCTTTTTTTGCCTGCCTGATCACTCTAGAATTTGAATATTCTTACTAAGTATTCTTATTTTCACAGTAATACAATGAACTGCTTAGGTTCCATAAGAATCCTTCCTCCTGGGAACAGAACATAATTGATTTGACTATATGACCAAAGCTCTGAGTGGACTGTCATGTTTTGAAAGAATACAGTGTTTTTAAAAATAGTGATGGATTGATTGACTTGGCTGCACCAGGTCTTAGTTGCGGCACGAGGGATCTTCGTTGCGGCATGCGGGAACTTCAGCTGTGGCATGTGGGGTCTTTTAGTCGCAGCATGTGGGATCCTTAGTTGTGGCATGCAAACTCGTAGTTGTGGCATGTGGGATCTAGTTCCCTGACCAGGGATCAAACCCGGCCCCCCTGCATTCAGAGCACAGAGCCTTAGCCACTGGACCACCAGGGAAGTCCCAGACTATCATAGTTGAGAACAATATATATAATCAGATATGACCAGATAGTCTTAAGGAACTAAAGGTGATTTTATGGAGCCAATGCTTATGAAGTCTTCTTGGGAAAATGGGCCTGGCACCTGGATTACAGCTTTCTCAGCCTTACAGGTGAGCGGGAGAGGCCACCTCCTGGCAGGCCTAGGAAACTTAGGATATTTTGGGGGCCTTCAAGAAGAGATTAATTTACCCAGATCTATAGGTACTGCAGGGGAATTGTGGTGGTGAGATTTGGGCTTGGTTTCCTAGCTTTGAGAGGCTTTTAAAAGTCCAATTGGAGTGAGACTCCTTATGAAAAGTTCCAGCAGAGTAAACTAAAAATGGCCTATGTGGTCAATTATCATCCTTGCTGCAATTGTGCAAATAAGCAAGCCAAATCTAATAAGACCAGACACTCTATAAGCAAGAATAATCTTACTTTGATTATCTTTGATCAAAAGGGAGGTGACGGGGCTTCCCTGGTGGTGCAGTGATTGAGAGTCTGCCTGCCGATGCAGGGGATACGGGTTCGTGCCCCGGTCCAGGAGGAACCCACATGCCGCGGAGCAGCCCGGAGCCTGTGCTCCACAATGGCAGAGGCCACAACAGTGAGAGGCCTGCGTACCACAAGAAAAAAAAAAAAAAAAGGAAGTGACGGTTGAGTGAAATTTTATATTTCAATACAAAACACACCCTTGTGAGGGATGAGATTCTGGTCCCATTCATTATCTTTCAGCTAATTTGCACTTCTTTGTAAACTACGTGTTTGTGTTACCTACATGTAAATTGGACTAGCTCCTGCTATCTCACACATTTTGTCAGTCCTTACCAAATTCTCAATTCTTCCAATTTCCTTCAACATCTGGCTGCAACTCTTCAAACTAATGTTTCCAATTTTTCTCCAACCCTCCTGATTTGACATTGCAGAGAACTCAAAGCTGACCACCCAGATTCTTACTGGATCCTTAGGTTTTCTTCTAACTGGCTTTGTTTCACAGGATCTAAAGAAGCCCTGTGAGCTGAAGTTGGACAACTTGATGTAAACTTCAAAGGACTCTTCCCTGCAGCAGATCATGTATGATCCTCATGCCTGGAACTGCTGCCGTGTGGGCCACTCGGGAAATTCACTTTATCTTCCATGCTCTGCTCCACGAAATAATCGTGACTGTGGATGATCTTACCCAAACCTAACTGATGTCTAGGCCATCAGAAAACATCCACTGTAAACTAGGAAATCCATCAGATTGCCACTGCCATCCTCACTCCACCATCTAAACATGCGTCAAGCCCAGCATCTTCAATGGGCTGTCCTTCTGGACTCAGAAGCTGGCTTCAAATAGTCCACTACAAACATTAATCTTTCTTTTTCTTTTCTTAGAAACCCTCCTCATTAAATGCCTCATTCCTGGCATGATCCAGCAAATATCCTCTACTACCAAACATCAGCAGATGGCTCAGTTGTTCCTTAATGAACAAAAGGTGACTGAATGAGAAATGGACTTATATTGTTCACAGGAAAAAAGAATGCCTCTTGTTGCCTTGCACAAGAAGGGGAACTCAAAGTAACTCCCTTCTTAACCAAACTTGAGGCCATTCTGAGTCCTCTTCTTCACTAGGCCTCAAGCTTGATCCTATCTTTGGCCTGCCAAGCCCAGTTTTAGCAAAAATCCTCCTAGGCCAGTTTAGCAAGAATCCCCCCCTCCTTCGTATCTAAGTTCTTCATCCCTCCTCTTGAGGTCTAATCAAGTTCCACCCCCCAGCCTCCCTTCATCCTTGTGTTAGTCAGGGTTCTCCATAGAAACAGGACCAGTAAGAAACAGATAGGCATATAGATAGCTTATCTATCTATATCTACAGATCAATATCAATGGTAGGTATATATATCTAGATAGCTATGTCAGATATCTAATATCTGTATATTTATAGATGTATCTTTATATTAATGCTATTTCTCTGTTATATAGAGATATAGATGTTGATATAGATATAGATATAGATGAGGAGATTTATTATAGTAATTGGCTCATGAGATTATGGAGGCTGAGAAGTCCTACAATCTGCTGTCTGTAAGCTGGGAAACCAAGAAAGCCAGTGGTATAAACCACTCTAAGTCTGAAGGCCTGACAAACAGGAAAGTCCCAGATCAAGATTGAAGGCCCAAGAATCAGGGGACTGATGCTGCAAATCCTGGTCCAAGTCCAAAGGTCCCAGACTAGGAGTAGTGATGTCTAAGAGCAGAATAATATGGATGTCCCAGCTCAAGCAAAGAGAAAACTCATCCTTCCACTGCCTTTTTGTTCTATTCAGGCCCTCAAGAGATTGTGATAATGCCCACTTGCATTGATGAAGGCAATTTTCTTTACTAAGTCTGCCAGTTCACATGCTAATCTCTTCCGGAATCCTGCTCACAGACACACCAAGAAATGTTTCACCAACAATCTGGGCATCTTTTACTCAAATCAAATAGACACCTAAAATTAACCAACACAATACCTAAGTTCCCCTCAGTAATCTGCCATTCACTAACTCCCTCACCCTCCCTGTTGGCCATAAACTGTCATCTGTCTGTCTTGTATGTGGAGTTGAGTTTATTTTCCCTATGGCAATAGTCCCTGGCCCCTATTACAATGGTCCTGAAAAAAGCCTTCCATGCCTTAAACTCCATATGGCATACTTTTTTATTGACAATATTGTTGTTACCATGTTCCTGTGAGTGAGAGAATGTGTCCAGATCATTGCTGAGCTAGGTAATGTGTCTGCATATTCATGTGAGAGAATGTGAGAATGTGAGTCCATATGAGCGAATTTCTTCTGTGAGCTTATGTTGGAGCTATACGGTGGATGTGAGCATATCTGTGTGTACATCTGTACGTAAGCATGTTCCTGATTTCAAGAATGTGCATGTGCAAGTGGAAGTGTGAGTGACAGCATCGGGAAGCATCTGAGTGTTTATACTCGGGTCCCCATGTGAGTAAACTTATGAGTATGGTCACGAAATTAACTGAATATATCAGCATGTTTATGTGAAGCCGTGAAAGTATAAGTGGATGCATGTGAATGTACGTGTTTTTAAATTTCAATTTGTAGGCAAATCTGAGCGTGTTTAGGGAGTGTGCAAACATGTGACTGTGTGTAAGCATATCTCTGTGTGACATTGTAAGTGTGAACATGTTCATGGGTGAGAGTGTTTTCGTAGGTGCAAATTTGTGTTTAAAATTAATATTTAAGTGTGTTCACTTGTACGAATGAATTTGTAAGCACGTGAAGGCAGATTAGCATAATTCTGAGTCGTTGGGGGTAAATGTGTTTTTTGTGTGTTCTTGTTTATGTGTGAATATATTTGAAAAAGGGAGCATGTATATGGGAATGCATGTAATGGTTTTTTAAGTGAATGAATGAAATCATGAGCTTCTTGCTGATTGTGAGCATGTTCCTGTGCAACTCAATATGTAAGCATATTACTGTTGGTGACAAGGATATTTTATATGGGTAAGGGAATGGGTGTGTGCATGTGTAAATGAAATGAGTGTACCTGGAGTGTGAGTGAACTTGTAACCATGCTTATGTTTTAAGTGCATGATTGATGATGATAATCTGAATGAGGTGGGGCTACTGTGTGTGTGTGAACTGTGAGCCACCAAGTGTGAATGTATGTTAGTATGTGTGAGTACCTTTGCCAGTATATGTGTTTGAGTGAGTTATCTGTAAGCATGATACTGTGAGTGAACAAATGAGCATGTACGTGAGCTTGTGCATTTGTGAGAGTAAATATGCGGCCTTGTAATCTCAAAGTGTGCTAGTATTTCAGTCTCTGAGGACTGCTGTAAATGTATGTTCAAGCGCACCCTTGAATTTGCAGCCATATACATGGGGGTTAGCATGTTTTTATGAGTAAGTGAACGTGTATCAGGTTCACTGTGGTGAGCTACTTCACAGGTGAGTATATTTGTGTAAGTGAAACCTGAATAAACATGAGTGGAAGTGCATGTGAGTGTATTTGCTTCTTTGAGTGGATATTCTGAGCTTCATGGAGGATGTGAGCGTGTTTGTATGTGAATACCTATGTGAACATGTTCCTGGTTTTAAGAGTGAAAATGTGCATGTGTAAGTGAATGTGTGAGTGGGAGCTCCTGAATGTATGCATTTGTGTCCCTGTGTGAATGAATCTCTTGGCATGGTCATGTGATTGAGTGTTTGAGCACGTTCGTGTGAAGGAGTGAATGTCAGTATGTACGTGTGAATGTATGTGTGTCTGTGAGTGGGAGTGAATTGGTGGGCAAGTTTGAGAATGTCTGAGTGTTTAAGTGTTTTGTCAGTGAGTGAATGTGTGAGTGTATGTATGTGAGCCCATCTGTCTGTGACAGTGTGTAGGTGAGCCTGTTCGTGGGTGAGAGTGATCTCTTGGATCTATATTGGCACACTTAAAGTGAACACTTTTGTATGCTCATCTGTATAAATGAACTTGTAAGCCTGCGAATCATGTTAGCATATTCACGTATAGTGGATGAGCAAGTATGTTTTCTTGTGACCTTGTTAATATGTGACTACAGTAGTTGCAGACTATTCACGGGGGACTCATTCCAGCACCCACCAAGGATACCAAAATCTGAGAGTGTCCAAGTCCCATAGTCAGCCCTCTCTATCCCCGTAGTCTGCATTCGTGGACTCAACCGACTGTGGATCATAAACATAGCACGTGATATGCAGCTGGTTAAATCTGTGAAAGCAAAACCCATTGATACAGAGGGCTAGCCGTATATTTATTGAAAAAAATCTGCATATAAGTGGACCCACACAGGTGACACTCTTGTTGTTCAAGGGTCAGCTGTATATTCGAATGAGGTCATTCATGCCCATACGTGTGAGTCAATGTAAGGGTTTTTATATAAATGAGTGAATTTGTGAGCTTCTAAGTCAGTGTGAGCATGTTTGTGTGCAATTATATTTCTGACTATGTTAATGTTTATGACCAAAAAGGTGCATGAGTAAATGAATGCATAGGTTTGTGCATATACACACAATGAGCATGTCTGGAATGTGAGCGAATTTGTAATCACTCTTGTGTGTATAAGTGAATGTGTGCATTTGCTCACAAGTGTGATGTGGGAAATTTGGGGTAGGTATATGAATGCCTGAGTGTCTGAAGGGGAATATATGTGCATATGTGTATACGTGTAAGTAAATTGGTCACGACACGTGTTTGAATAGTGAAATTTAAGCATGTTAATATTAGTGAATGAATGTTTGAAAGTATGCGTATATCTGAGTTCGTCCACTCACAACACTGAATATATGAACATGTAGATCTGAGACAATATTTGTGTTGATGTACATGTTCGTGAATGTTCAAGTGCGTCTTTTTTTTTTTTTTTTGCGGTACGCAGGCCTCTCACTCTTGTGGCCTCTCCCACTGCGTAGCACAGGCTCTGGACAGGCAGGCTCAGTGGCCATGGCTCAGGGGCCCAGCCGCTCCGCGCCATGTGGGATGTTCCCGGACCGGGGCACGAACCCGTGTCCCCTGCATCGGCAGGCGAACTCTCAACCACTGCGCCACCAGGGAAGCCCTCAAGTGCATCTTTTAATTTGTGACCATGTGTATGGATGTTAGCACGTTAGGGAATAAGTATCAGATTCACTGTTTTCAGCTAGTTAAGATAGTGTGACCATTCGTGTAAATTATGGGTGTGTACATGGAAGGACATGTGAGTGTATTTTCTTCTGTGAGCAAATGTTTGAGCTCCAAGGTGGATGTGAGCATGTTTCTGTTCGTGCATCCAGGTGAGCATATTCTGGAGTTTAAGACTGTGTATGACATGTGTAAGTGAAGGTGTGAGTGGGAGCATCTGACTGTATATATTCGTATCCCAGGTCGAGAGAATGTGTGAGCATGGTCGTTTGATTGAATGCACATTGGAGCATGTTTGTGTGAAAGAGTGAATGTGTCAGCATGTGAGTGTAAATGCATATGTGTTTTAGAATGTGAGTCAGTTTTGAGTTTGAGTTTGTGAATATTTGGTGTGCTTTCTGAGTGAATGTGTACCTCTATGTAAGTCAGGATATCTGTGTGCAACAGGCTATGTGTGAGACGGTTTAGGGGCAAGAGTAATTTCCTGGCTGTAAATTTGCACACTTACAATGAACATGTATGTGTGCTCATCTGTATAAACAAATTTATAAGCATGTGAATGCAGGTTAGTATAATGCTGAGTTCTCAGTCAGTGAGTTTGTTTTTCAAGTGATCTCATAAATGAGTGAATATATTTGAATAAAGTAATTTGTGAGCATGTGAGTGAGTGAATGCAACTATTCTTAAGTAGTGTAATTGAGTGAATTTGTGAGCTTGGTGTGACCATATCTGTGTGCAAGTGAATATATGAGCTTGTTACTCTTAGTGACAATAATAATGTGCATGCGTGAATGGGTGTTTATAACTGCAATGAGCATATCTGCAAGTGAGTTAATTTGTAATCACTTTCATGAGTGAATGAATACGTAGTTCAGCTCATGAAAGTGAGTGAGGTGTGGGATACTTTTTGTGAGTGTGTGAAAGTATGAACATTTGGGCGTGAATGTACGTTAGTTACCATGTGTATGGATGTGGGTAAGTTGTCACTATATGCATTTGCATAGTGAATGCAAGTGGTAATGTGAGTGAATGTGTAACCACGTGCTTCTATGCGAGCATTTATCTTCTTTAGAGTGAACATGTGAACCTGTACATCTGTGTATGCTGACATGTTTGTGTGTTCAACTGTATGTTTAAATTTGTGACCATGTGTACAGCGGTCATCATGTTTCTCTGAGTTAGTGAATATGTATAGTTTATTACTGTGACTTGAATCGTTCAGTGTATTTCTGCGAGTGAAATACGAACATGAGTGTAAGTGCATGTGAGTGTATATTCTTCTGTGAGTGACTACTGGACCTTCACCTAGAAGTGAGCACACTTATGTGTAAGTGTCCATGGGAGCATGTTCCTGATTTTCACAATATTAATGTGCATGTATAAGTGAATGTGTTAGTGGGAGCATCTTAGTATATATGTTTGAGTCCCCATGTGAATGAATTTGTGGGTACGCTCATGTGATTGAGTGACCGTTTGAGTAGGTTTGTGCGAAGGAGTGAATGTGTCGGTATGCATGAATGTTTCTATGTCTTTGAATGTGAGCAACTTTGTGGGCATATTTGAATGAGTGTTTGAGTATGTTTTGTGAGTGACTGTGTGAGCATGTTTATGTACGCAAGCATGTCTTCTATGACGGTTTAAGTGTGAGCCGGCTCATGGGTGATTGTGTTCTTAAGTGTAAATTTGTGTTTACAAAGTGAATATTTGTGTTCCCATCTCTACGCGTCCATTTGTTAGCATGTGCAATCCTATTAGCATATTAGCGGGTATGAGCAGGTGGTTTTCATGTGATCTTGATAACGTACAACTATATTTGAATACCCTACTCTGAGAGCATGTGTGAGTGAATGTGATTTTATGTAACTGAGCGAATGGGTGAGATTCTTTTTTTTTTTTTTTTTTTTTTTTGCAGTATGCGGGCCTCTCACTGTTGTGGCCTCCCCCGCTGCGGAGCACAGGCTCCGGACGCGCAGGCTCCGGACGCGCAGGCTCAGCGGCCATGGCTCAAGGGCCCAACCGCTCCGCGGCATATGGGATCCTCCCAGACCGGGGCACGAACCCGTATCCCCTGCATCGGCAGGCGGACTCCCAACCACTTGCGCCACCAGGGAGGCCCGTGAGATTCTTAGTGTACGTTCTTGAGCAAGTGAGTCTGTAAGCATGCTGTGTTTGTGACCATGATAATTTGCATGGAAAAGTGAATGTGTGAGTGTGTGCATATACATGCAATGAATGTGTCTAGAATGTGAGGGAATTTGTAATCACTTTCGTGTGTATAAGTGAGTATGTGATTATGCTTATGCGAGTGTGGTACGAGCTACTTTGTGGGAATGTTTGAGGATCTGAGTGTGCATATGTTAGTATGGGTATGTGTGTGAGCCAGTTTGTATGTGCATTTGAGTGAGTGAACTATAAGCATGTTAACAGGACTGAGGGAATGTTTGAGCGTGTGAACATATGTAAGCATGTACACTCGTGAGAATGAATGTGTAAACTTATACATGTGACAGTGTGTCAGGATGGCATTTGAAAGTTGACATATGTGTGTTTTAAAGTGTATGTTTCATACTGGATGTGAGCATGTTTTTGTGTGAGGGTTCTTACAAGCATGATCCTGATCTTCTCAATGTTAATCTGCATGTGTAAGTGAATGTCTCAGTGGGAGCCTCTGTGTGAATGAATGTGGGCATGGTCATGTGGCTGAGTGAATGTCACCACGTTGTGTGACTGAATGTGTCAGTCTGCGTGTGTGAATGCATGTCTTTGAATATGAGTGACTTTGTGGGCATATTTCAATGTGTGAATGCTTAAACTTTTTGCTGAGTGATGAATGTGTGAGTGTGTGTATATACGTATGTCTCTGTGTAAGTGTATGTGTGAGCCTGCTCATGCTCTTTCATTGTGAGCAAGCATTTTTCAAGTGATGTTTCGTTGCACTCATTGTATGTATGGATGGTGAGCATGTACAGACACGTTAGCATGTTTCTGTGTAGTGACTATATGGTGGGTTTCTTTTTTATCTTGTTTATGTGGGAGTACATCTGAGTAAGGTCATGTGTGAAAGTGTGTTGTAAGGGAAAGTGTTTTACGTGTTGTAAGATTTTGTGAGATTCTTGGTGACTGTAAGAAGATTTCTGTGCAAGTGAATGTGTAAGCATGTTTCCGTTTGGGACAATGAGAATTTGCATAAAATTGAAAGTGAATGTGTGATTGTGGAACTCTAAACCTAATATGTATGGGGTATGAATGAATTTTTTATCATGTTCATCTGTGTGAATGTGTGGTAATAATTCTGTGACTCACTGAGCTTTCGGCATGATTGTGTGAGTGAAGGGAAGTGTGTGTGTGAGTGCAAATGTATGCATGTTTACATATGTAGGGAATTCGTCAGGATGTTCACAGCAAGAAGTGAACTATACTCATCTTAATGTTGGTCAGTCAGTGTGTGATCCTGTGCGTATATGTGAGGATGCACATTTTTGAAAGTGATTATGTGAATGTGTACGTGTCTTGGAGTATGCTCACGGAAGAATATTTGAGTGGTCAAGGAAAGGTTTCTTGGTGTTCATGTGTGTGCGTTACCTTGTGACCGTATGCTTGGATGAAAGCATGTTCACGGGTGTGTATGATTGTATTTTATGCTCATATTCATGCATGTATACTGTGTGGGTGAAATGTGAGTGCATGACTTGAGTTCATGTGAGCGTATGGATTAATGAATGCGTGAGCTTTGTGGTCAGCACGAGCATATTTGTGTGCAAGGGCGTACGTGAGCATGTTCCTGATGGTGAGCATGTTTATGTGGGTAGCTAAATGGGAGCCCTGGAGAGTATATTTTTGGGTATCCCTGTGAGAGAAACGGTAATCATGGTATGCGACTGAGTGAAGGTGTCAGCTCATTTTTATGGAGTGAATGTATCAGTGTGTTTGTATGAGCAGCTCTGAGTATGTACATCAGTGAAATTGTGAGCATGTTCAAGTGAGGGAGTCAATGTCTGACCACGCTCATGGAAATGAGTGAAGTTGTGAGCATACCTGAGTAAACGTGCGAGCATGTGGTGCGAATGTGAATGAGAAGTATTGAGTTTTTAGTCAGTATGTTCATTTGGATGAGTCAACACTACATGTGTTAAGGCAATTGTGTGTCCATTGGTGAGCATGCACACTGTGAGCATGAATACATGAACTTTTACACGTCTTCAAGTGTGATTATATTTGAAATGTTTGAATTTATTGAAAAAGCATTTGTGTGTGCATGTGAATGTGTGAGCATGTTCATGAATGATAGCATATTCATGTAGGTGTCAGGGCTTATTGTGTTTATTTATGTGAGCTTGTTAAAGTGTGAGTACACTGTATGAGTGGAATGTGAGCATGGGAGTATGTTTGTGAGTTTATGAGAGGGAATGCTGGCGCTTCGTGACGAGTGTGATCATGTTTATGTGCAAGTGTATATATAGGTTCCTGATTGTGAGCATGTTCGGGTGCATGAAAAGTGAATGGGTGTGTTGGAAAATGAATATAGGTCTCTATGTGCATGAAACGGTCAGCATGCTCACGTGGTTGAATGACTGCTTGAGTAGGTTTATGTGCAGTGAATGTGTCAGTGTGTGTATGTGTGCATCTGAGAGTGTTTATGTATGAGGGAATTCATCAGCATGTTCTTAGGAGTTCATGTGTGAAAGCGTCTTGTTACTAGGTGAGTGTACGTTACTGGGTATATGCAAGCCTTTCCACGGCTGAGAGTGCCTTATTGTGAAGGAGTCTGTATGTTTAAGTGAATATTTTGTGTGTACTCATCTGTATGAGTGAATTGGTGAGCATCTGAGTGCATGTCAGCATTTTCTTATGTGATGATTGTGTATGTGTGTTTTTGTGTGATATGTGAATGTAAGTATACTTGTATAAGGGAATGTATGGAAGTATGTGTGTGAGTGTACTTTTTTCTGAGTTTGAGATAACTTGTGAGCTTCTTGGGAGGTGTGAGCATGTTTGTTTTGACGTGCCTACGTGAGTTAATTCCTGTTTGTGACAATATGGATAAGTGAATGTGTGATTGTTTGCATATAAATATAATGAGTATGTTGTGACAGCACTGTGGCAATGGCGACCTACAAGAATGTCCTGGGCTTCCCTGGTGGCACAGTGGTTGAGCGTCTGCCTGCCGATGCAGGGGACACAGCTTTGTGCCCAAGTCCGGGAAGATCCCACATGCCGCAGAGCGGCTGGGTCCGTGAGCCATGGCCGCTGAGCCTGCACGTCCGGAGCCTGTGCTCCGCAACGGGAGAGGCCACAACAGTGAGAGGCCCGCGATCCGAAAAAAAAAAAAAAAAAGAATCCGCCTGCCAATGGAGGGGACATGGGTTTGAACCCTGGTCTATTCAGGGGTAAGAAGCAGGAATGCATACGGTGCATTTAATAAGAAGGGTTGTTGCTAGAGGACCCTACCTGGCGGAGCAGAGTGGGGAGCGGAATCTGGGATTAGGCCGTTCGAGGCCCTCCCAGTTTTACCAGCCGTCAACTCAGCACGGAATACTAACTTTAGCCCTCACCGCACCATCACCCCCTCCCCCCGCGCACACACACACAGGGGCCAGTATACCTGGCTGAGGAGAACTCAGTCCCTGGAGATGGAGGGGTGGACCCTGGAGCAGTAGCTCCCCGACCCCCGCCATTTCAGCGCTATTAGGTACCACAGCAACACAGGGGCTGAAACAAGGGGGCTCCATCGCCGCTGCACGTGCCCAGCCCCACCACCAACTCCTCTACGGACTGGCCAGCAGGCAGCGCGCGTGGGCAGCGGTTCAAAAGCCCAGACCCACGTCTGCTCCAGCCGTCTCCTTCTAAGAGGTCGCCCACTCACCCTTTGCCCGCCCAGCTCATGGCAGCCTGGCGACCCCGCTCACCAATCAAAGAAGTCCAGAACGACGTCAGGAACATCAGGCGAGGAGAGGTCAGAAGCCAAAGTGGAATTTCCACCTGGGATTGGGGTCGTCGCCCGCCAAGGGCCGGGTCCTGATGAGGAGTAGGCGCACAGCGGCCCGCCGCATGTCGGGACGCCATAGCTCCGACCATCCGAGAACCCTGGAGACCGCTGCAGAGCGGGAGGCCGATAGACGAGGGGGGGCGCGGGATAACCAAGAGGAGCGGGGCGAGGAGGTCGTGCTTCTGCAAAGAGCCGCCTGTAAGGTGACAACATCGAGGCCAAGGGGAGCGCGGAGGGTGCGGGTCGACCAGCGGCCCTGAGCCAGGGAGCGGCAAGAAGAGCAGCAGCCCAGCAACTTCACTCCACGCAGCACCCCAACCACGAACCCAGCCGCTGCAGACAGCGCGGGGTCTGACGCAGTTCTGGCGGCCGCTGGGCGGGCCTGAGGCCCGGCGCACAACTGGCTCCGCCCACCCCTATGGCAAGCGAGCTTCGCCAATCAGGCAGGCGCCGGGAGCCTTTCAACGAGATGCATGGTCCAGCCTCCTACCGCAGCCTGTGTGCCGCCCAGCCCTCTGCTCCTTCTGGCGTCTGCAGTCATTCCCGGGTCAGCCGCAGTTCCAGCTCCCTGGCAGCTGGAGAGCTGGGCCGGAGGTCGGCGGCGTGGGGCACCCTGCCCTGCACCTCCCCTTTGCAAAAACGCAAAATGTGCTTTTCACTTGGAACAGTGTATGCCCAAGAGTTTGCTTTTTGTGGTGAAAGTAGTAATTTGACCACCCAGGCTCAATCTGCGTTTTGAAAATACTGGACACCTTTGAGGAATCAGGACCTAGTTGACTGGTGGTCACTCCCTGACCCTCGGGCCTCCAGTGAACCAGACTGCCTGTCCTCTGGAAGGCATAGAGGAGGTTCAACCAGTGCGTTTTGTGACACGGTTCTGGCCCATCATCAGGACCGAAATTGGGCTCCAGGAGCCCCCCTCCCATAGCTAAGGGATGCACAGTTGAAGTGAGGGTTCTTGGCTGACAGCATTGAAGGGGAAAAGAAGGCAACGGTCAGTGTATCAGATCTTCAAGGCAGTGAGCCCCCGGAGAGCAGGCCACTCTAATGCTCCAGCATTCTGGCTCCGCATGTGGGGGAAAAAAAAGTCTTACGTTTTTGCTAGAGGGCTTCTCTTCTTTCCGCTACCCTGAACATTGCCACACAGAGTAGAAATATCTCAGAGAAAGAGGAAATGCTTCCACTCATTCACTACCCTTCATCCTTCCCATCTCAGGTACCTTGATGAAGCAAGGTCAGAAAGAGGCTTCTTCAGAGCACATAAGCCACATGGGCAATGAACAGATAGACCTCAGTCATATTCACCAGCGCTGGACCTCGTGAGGCATGCCATGTAAAAGTGTTGAAATCAAAATGGATTTCAGGTTCACTCTTGGTCAACTAGAATATTCAAAACAAACATTCCCCCCCTTCCCCTTTCCTTCAGTATTTGGTGAAAAGAGCTGGGACTGCTTGTGCCCAGCATATTGCACAGCTTTATTTGCATGGAACTCTCTGGGGTGGCTGAGTGTTTTGTACAGCTAAAAATTTAACTCTTTACCCCACCTCGACCTCTTCTCAAGCATCCTCTTTCTTCTTCTTTTTTTTAAAATGATTTTAGAATCACACATGTTTAAAATGTGTCTCTTAATTTCCTTCCTTCTCTTCACCAGCAGAGAATCTTCACACTTTCGTTTTCCCTCTCCTTTCCCCCTCTTTTTCCTTCTATTGCAGTAAGTGCTCTCTTCTCACTTATGGGGCAGATCTGCATAGAACTAACCCACTTACTTAGGTGGGGGATCCCTCTATGACGAACCATCACAACAGCAGTGGGTCAGTTGAGCCCAGCCCTACTGCTCTTAATCCTGCACCCCTTGTCTCTGGTCAGCCAGGCATCCTCGAACAGACAATGCTTGCTGGTTAAAAATGAAAAGGCCATTTCAGTTCAGTTTGTCTGAGCATCTGAATTGTATATGGGCGAGGAGGTGTGGGGACTGCCTAGAGAAGGAGGGTCGATGGGCCCAAGGTTACACAGTGGCAAAAAGCGAAACTAGAACCCTATTTCCAGGTTGGCCTACTTCTAGAAAAGTGTGTTTTTCTAGTGAAACTCAGCTTTGACTGCTATTTCAGGCAGCCACAGGCATGTGGGTATTGTTTTGTTTGAAAGCAGGTTATTCCTATTCCTGGAATCAAATTCTTCAATCAGTGTCTCAACTGACAGGAAAAGCAAGCCTCAAGTTTTTCTCCTAGTCATCCTTGTGACTATGGATACGGCCAAAAACTTGATGGCAAGAATGAATTTACTTCCAGAGCTTACGTCCCACACTCACATGACAAAGAGCCGAGAAGGCAGCAAGGAATATGAAAAAGCCAGTATAATTTATACTTGTTGAGTTTTTGTCTAGTTCATTTATTAGAATGTACATCAATATCCAGATTGAATGCACTTAAACCTGAATATGGGATCATGGTGTAGAGGACATAGCACTGACCTAGGAGTTAGCCCATCTGTGTTCTGACCCAGCTCTGACCCATGACTGCGAGTATTCCAGTTTGTCTAGAGTATGAGGTGGATTGGGAGGTAAGGCAAGAGGTAAAACACGTAAGAAGAAAAAGAATAGGTAGTACCTGGCCTAGTGAGGGCCGCACATTCAGTGCACAGAAAATAACTACTCAGTGAATATGTGAAGCTAAGAAAGAGAATTTTATTTTATTTTATTTTTTTACTTATAAGCAGCTAACAGTTATTTGTCACAGTCCTAGAAGCTGGTTAGTCCAAGATCAAGGTACCAGCAGCTTTGGTGTCTGGTGAAGGCCACTTCCTGGATCATGGGTGGCAACTTTTCACTATGTACTCACTGGTGGAAGGGTCAAAGTATCTCTCTGGACCCCCTTAAATAAGGCCCTAATCTCATTCATGAGGGCTCCACCCTTATGACCTAGCCACCTCCCAGAGACACCACCTTCTAATACCGTTATTTTGGGGTTTAGGATTTCAACACATAGATTTGGGGAAAATGCAAACATTCTATTTAGGATACCTACCCAATTTCCACACTGCCCACAAAGTGCCATGTCTAAACCCAAATAAAATCACATCATTTTCTTACTTTAAAAAGTCCAAAGTCTTCTGATTGACTGGCAGAGAACCTTTCTTCTTCAACCTTTCTCTCCATAACCTAGTCCACATACTCCATTTTTCATCTGCATCTCTTCTATTTTTGTTTTTTGTTTGCTTTCTTTCTTTCTTTTTTTTTTTTGTGGTACGCAGGCCTCTCACTGTTGTGGCCTCTCCCACTGCAGAGCACAGGCACCGGATGCGCAGGCTCAGCGGCCATGGCTAAGGGGCAGAGCTGCTCCATTGCATGCGGGATCCTCCCGGACCGGGGCACGGATCCGAGTCCCCTGCATCGGCAGGCAGACTCTCAACCACTGTGCCACCAGGGAAGCCCTCTACTTTTTTTTAAAGTTAATTTTTATTGAAGTATAGTTGCTTTACAATGTTGTTTTAGTTTCTGCTTTACAGGAAAGTGAGTCAGTTTTATGTATATATATATCCCCTCTTTTTTAGATTTCCTTTTCATTTAGGTCACCACAGAGTACTGAGTAGAGTTCCCTGTGCTATATACTAGTTTCTCAGAAAGAGAGATTTAGATCTGATCATCCAAACAAAGGAATTTGAATTTCATCTTACATTCAACAGTAAGCTTTTGGAGGATTTGTGCAGGAAAATGACACCATCAGGAAGAAACTTCCAGTTACTTTCTGGAGGAAGAAGTAGAAGAAAGAGAGACTGGGGACAAGGAGAGAAGTTAGGAGGGTGGTGCACACCTCTGCTTCCAGTCATGGCAGGCTAAGTCATTTGCACTCACCATCCAAATGAGGACAACTAAAAAATACTGGGTGAAATGTGAAAAAGAAATTATCTTCATTAAGCGCTAAGAAACTCTGAGGCTAAAATCTAGAAGAAAGCAAAAACCCAAATAGGAAAGCACAGCACTCAAAGCCACTTTTGCCTGAGGGCATTAGCAAATCCAGAAGAAAGAATTGTGACACTGAACTGTGGTTTTGGTGGCCTCATGGAAAAGAGATGAAAAGTTGAAGTTCTCATTCCCAGTGAGTAGATCTGATAAGCCCTCCAGCCACTCTAAAATAAGTGGCTACCCCTTTGGGATAATGGTGAACCAGAAGCAACAAGCCCTGGCATGGAATTGCAGTCTAGATATCCATCACCAGAGTGATCCAAGGAACTTCAAGCCCTGAACTTGAATTAAAGTGGTCTTGGACAGGTAGTGACCGAGGCATTTCGCAGCAGCAAGTAAAAATGCTCTCTGCAGGAAGGTTCTGTCTTCCTATGCCTGAAATCAGTCTGATAAATAATTTTTCAATAATATATTGGCACATAGTCAAAGATAAGTGGACACATAAGCAAAAAAATACATTGTAAGTGACAGCCCAAAGAAAAAATAGACAATGAAAACAAATTCACAGATATTTCAGATATCAGAATTATGAGACACAGACTATAATCCCTATTGCCTATTATAGTTCAAAAAATTAAAAAATAAGCTTTAAAATATTTTCAGGGAACAGAAAATCCTAAAAAGTGGCATAGCCAATTTGAAAAAGAATCAAATAGGACATCTAGGACTAAACAATATAACGATTGAGGGTTTAATGGATGAGTTTAACAGAAGGCTATACATAATCATTAGATGATGATAAATGCGATGAAGAGAAATAAACCTAAGAGAGAATTACTGAATTCGAAGATAGACCAAAGAAATCATTCAAACTTTTGCCTGGAGAAATGAATTATATGAAAAAATAAAGTAGGATAAGAGACACAATGAATAGAGTGAAGAAGTCTAATATACATTTAATTTAAATCCTAGGACAGAAGTGAGAAATGGGAAAGAAGATGAAGGCCAGAAATTTTCCAGAGCAGATGAAATGCACCAATCCACAGATTCTAGAAGCCCAGTGAATTCTCAGCAGGATAAAAACAGATATTCACTCCTAGACACATCATAATGAAAGTGCAGGAAATCAGAAAGAATGAAGGCTATATTAATGATCCAAGTTAGATATAATGAATCTTGACCCTGGGCAGCAGCAAAAGAAATAAAGACAAGGGGATGAGCCTCTACACACTTGCCTTAAGAATACCTTTTGCTCAGACTTACCATGAACGACTATTTTATAAACATTCTCCATTTCATTCTTCATTAATAAAATACATTTGCTAACAAATCTATTTGTTAGAGCAACCTGACACCTAGGAGCTGTTCAAATTTTCTTAGTCATACATGAAAGGTCATCATCTTATAAGTATGTCATCTCATGGGCTATGAAAGGGGTGAGTATTCTCCATAGGAATTATGACGGTTAATTTTATGTGTCACCTTGATTGGGCTAAGGAAGAATTTCAAGTGCATAAACCTATTCCAGGAGCTATTAGGTCTGGAAAAGCTTCTGTCTGGATCTGCAGATCCTATTTAGGAGTGAGCTATGGAAATGAAGTCAGAGTGACCTTTCTTGTGTTCCATTTAATGCAAACATATTAAGAGAGCATCTTTACACTGAAATGCATTATTATGGCAACTTGCTTATACAGAACTTCACTTTGAATTTATTAAAAATAAATGGAAATGCTTATTTCACCTTGAGGATTATGTGTGGACCTTAATTGACAAAATGTACTCTCTACCCCATCCCACTGATCAGAAAATGGCCACCCTCCTCCAGAGGACGAATAATAATCATTTAATCCTCACTTCAGCTCTGTAAGGTAGGTATTATTCTTCCCATTTTCCAGCCAGGAGGGGAGATGATATAGTAGATGTCAGAGGTTAGACTCTGAAGCCAGACTGCCTGGGTTGGAATTTCACCTGTGCTACCAACTAGCTGGCGCATCTTAAGCAAGTTACATAGCTTCACTGTGCCTCAGTTTCCTCATCTCTAGAGTAAGATAATAATAGGACTTCTTTAGAGGCTGCAATGAGTTAATTCATGGAAGGCACCTAAATTATTATGGCCAATCATACAATCAGTTCTCAAAATATGGAAAATCTACTTGTTCTAGAGTTACGAGGCCATTTTTTTGTGGCCACTTAATAGCACGAATGAGAAGCAAAAATATGCATCACTGAAGCCGACTAGAAGAAGAAACATGGGTCATGGGAGCAGCCTGGCCTTATTATCCATAGTTCCTGAAATGAGCTGTGTGACCCTGACTGGGGGCAGTGGGAGGTGTCTACAAGGGTTGGAGAAGGCACTCCATGGGGAGCCAGTGCCTAAGATAGGTCCCAAATGTGTCTGCCCAGCCAGAAGCTCCTGGAATCCCGGAGATGAGAGAAGGCCCTTTCCCACACAGGCTCCAGGAAGCGTTTAGAACCCCAAGGAATATACAAATTACTAAGCTCAATGAATCACAATAAATTCACTTTAAAAGTACTAGTTTACCCTCTTAATTTACAAGTGGCAATGTATGAAGCAACTGATTGTTCATCATAGTTTTTCTTTGGGAGACCTGAAGCAGTTTCTGGCTTACCCAGTAGGGATGTCAAACCCGAGTGACACGCAACCACCTTATCACCTTACCTTATAATTTCTAATGGCTGGACTTCGTGTTCCATTGTCATCACAGAATGTAAACGGTTTCAACTATTACTTTGTTCAAAGCCCTTAGTCCATATCAAACTACCTTCCCCTTTACTTTTCAGTTAAGACTCTCAAGTAGTTCCTAGAGCAGCTTCAGCATTTATACCTGTCAGCAGCTTTGTCTCAGATATTCATGTGGATACAGCCTTGTTCACAATGGAGCCCAGGGTAAAATGCAGAATGTCTTTGTGTTTCTGATTTACTATAATGAGGGATAAGTGTGCTTAGGGCAATCACTCCCATGGAGAGCAAAGGGGAAATTTAGCAGAACATAATGTGTGTTGACTTGAGTAAGCCTCAGTCCCGTGCCCCTCCCTTGGGGTTGGATTCCAGTTTCTGACTACCCAAATGTGTTCACAATGCACACTAGAAGATGTAGCCCCATCTGGCAACACTGGAAATAAGCAAGGAGTCATAGGGCCCCTTAATACAGAGGAATTCCCCAGGTCACTGAGTTGGTGAACTCAAGGTGATCCGGTATTCCTCCATTCCTCATGATAGCAGTATTTACTGAGAGAGAGCCATATGCCAGGTCTTGTGCCATGCACAGCCACACACACGGTCTGCCCCCAGGGAAACAACTCTTTAGTAGAAATATAGATGATGAGCCAAGGAATTTCAAAACACATGGTGCAGTGATATACATAAGAGGGGCTCCTGAACCAGGCTTTAGGGTTTGCAGAGAAAACTGGATGTCTGGGGCAGGAGTGAAAGGAAGTATTAATCTTCACACTTTTATGTCTTTCCCTCAACCCTGCCATAATTTATAGACAAGTCCTATTTTCTGAGTAAAATATAAATCCAACCAGTTTCTAACACCTTGCTTTTGTCACTCTGGTCCAAGCTCCCTTCGTCTCTCAGGTGGACTACTCCAATAGCCTCCTAATTGGCTTCCCCACTTCCAGTTTTATATCCTGTGGCAAATATCATAGGTTAGCTCACTTGACTGCATTACAATCCAATCACAGCAGGTAAGGCTTGGTCGAGGTTGCAGACTAAGTCTACATTTCCTGAACTCCCGCCCTTATGGCCTGGATTCCACACATAGCTTAGCCTCTGCCAAGCAGATAATAAACCCCCATGAGATTTGGTAGGAGCAGGAAGGTGGAGTCTATGCTGCTTCTTCTGTGGTTTCTGATTTCTCTTAGTGAGCATGGGCTCAGAAACTTTCGCTTCTCCTGCAGCAGTAATAATAGAGGTCCCAGGGTACAGTTCCTAGTTTTGTGGGTATCAAAAGGCAAGGCATGGGAAATCAACTTTGTATAGATGGAGAAGGAGGCAATGTGGTCTCAAAGCCAAAATTTGTGATGCTCTCAGCAGAAACAGAGTGGTCCAATGTCTTCTTCACTTTCCACCCTCCTGATTGTCACAGTTCTGGGGTATTATTCAAGAAGACAATTCTGGAAATTATAACTACTACTTGAGTTAAAACAAACATGACCACCACCCCCCATGCAAAAGTCTCTCGTGCATTTCCCTCATACACCCAGGTATTTTTTAGGCTCTTGTAATTTATTTATGCATGCCTGTTTTTGTACTTTGTAAAAATGGCTTCCTATAGAATGTTTTCTTGTGTGTGTCTGTTCTTTTTCTTTTTCTGGCTTGATATCTTGATTCATATGATTCATCTAACTTGTATGTAGACAAGATTGTTCATTTTCTTTGCTGTATGACATTCCACTGATGCATATATCACTTCATATACCTACCCAAGTAGTTTCTGAATTTGGGTTGTGTCCAGTTCTGGACAATTACAAACAATGCAGCTCTGTGCATCCTTGGCCTTGTCATCTGCTTTGCATGGGCATGGGGTTCTCTAGGCGAAGCGCCTATTGGTAGTATTAGTGGGTCCAGGGTAAATATATCTTAAACTTTGAGGGATACTGAATATTCCCGCTATTCAGTTCTAAATATTTCTTGATTTCCTCCAATCCAAGGATTAGTTAGTAGTATGCTATTTTGTTTCCAAACATCTGGGTGTTTTAAAGCTATCTCTGTGTTATTACCCTGTGCGTTAAGCATTATCTTCAGAGAGCCTAGATTTCATGCCAGTGATCCTTTGCAGTTTATTGAGGCTTCCTTTTTCTTAGTAAGGTTTATTTCTGTAAATGGTCAATATGCTCAACAGAATTTATGTTCTCTGCTTGTTGGGTATAAAGTTTTATAGTATCTAATAGCTCAAATGTATTATTGTGTTTAGGCCTTTGATATCACTGCTTATTTCTGTTTGCTTGGACTTTCATGTTCTGAGAGTGGCGGGTTAAAATCTCCAGCTCTCATTGTTAACGTACCTATCAGTCCCTACAGTCAAAAAATTTATCATTGAGGTTTAAGCTATCCTGCTATGCCACCTTCTATAACTCCCTCACGCTATCATCCACTGACCCTAGCCATCCACTACTCTCTGCCCCATCCTACCACCTTCTACATGACTCCAACTTCCACATCAATCACTCAACAATTTGACGCTCTCATTTCCAATGAACATCTTTACAACATACTAGCCAACCCCTCTCACAGCCACACTCTGGTTTATTCTTCACCCTAAACTACTCTACCTCTCACATCTAAAATGAAAATATCCCACTGTTGGACCACAAGCCCTTGGCCATGCTGCTCTCTCATTCTTCCACTCTCTCTACACGTGTTCTTTTATCTCACTGAGCCCTCCTATTCCTTGGCCTCTCTATTTTCTGCCCATCTGCACTTTCCTTCTTCTGTCTCTCCCTCCTGTCACTATTGATTTGGTTTCGGGTTCTCCCTATTTTTTTTTTTTTCTGGCTGTGCCGCACAGCTTGCTGAGATCATAGTTCCCCAACCCAGGATCGAACCCGGGCCCCCAGCCACTGCCGAATCCGAACCACTGGACCGCCAGGGAATTCCCTGGGGTTTCTCCTCTTTTCCTTCTTTTCCTGCTCCCACTCAGGCATACTAAGTTCCCAATACATCTACCACCGCTTATCCTTCTACGCTTATAACACCTTCTGTATCCCCACATCCAGTTATCACCCACAGCCAATCAACTGTTGACTTTCAGTTCTATACACTTCTTCATGTGCTTTCAATACCCCTACCTTAGTCTAGGACTTGAGCAACTCTCACATAAATCACTGTTATAATGAGCACTCCATTCTTGCTCCTCTCTGATCCTTTCTTCACATTGCTTTCACAGTGACATTTCTAAAACACAAATTATTTCCCAAGTTAGAGCCCCTTGACGGCTTCTTGTAGCCTTAAGAATGAAGTCTCCACTGCTGTGTCTGGGGAAATGCAGATGGCCAATAGACACATGCACACATGTTCAACATCACTAATCATCAGGGAAATGCAAATCAAAACCACAGTGAGACATCACCTCACAAAAGGACACACATAACAAATTTTGGCGAGGATGTGGAGAAAAGGGAACCATCCTACACAGTTTTGCGGGAGTGTAAACTGTTGAAGCCACTGTGGAAAACAGTATGGATATTTCTCAGAAAACTAAAAATAGAACTGCCATATGACCCAACAATTCCACTGCTGGGCATCAATCTGTAAAAAACAAAAACACGAATTCAAAAAGATGCATGCATCTCAATGATCATAGCAGTGTCATTTACAATTGCCAGTGTATGGAAGCAATCTGTGTCTTTCAACGGATGAATGGACAAAGAAGATGTCAGGTATATATACAAAGAAATACTAATCAGCCATAAAAAAAAGAATTTTAGGGCCTCCCTGGTGGCGCAGTGGTTAAGAGTCCGCCTGCCGATGTAGGGGATACGGGTTCGTGCCCCGGTCTGGGAGGATCCCATATGCCACGGAGCGGCTGGGCCCGTGAGCCATGGCCGCTGGGCCTGCGCCTCCGGAGCCTGTGCTCCGCAATGGGAGAGGCCACAACAGTGAGAGGCCCACATACCGCAAAAAGAAAAAAAAAAAAAAGAATTTTGCCATTGGCAGCAACATGGATGGACTTGGAGGGTATTATGTTAAGAGAAATGAGTGAGACAGAGCAAGACAAATACTCAGTAAATTAAGAAGAATTAATAACTGGCTAAATTAATGGACATAGAAATGAAGGTAGAACAGACTTAAGAAAGGGTAAGTCTTCAACAACACACATGCTGCAGAGAGCAGAGAAAGGGCAGGGCTTATTTGAAAACCACCTAATAAGTTGGTATTACTAGTACTACAGAGCTAGTGGGCCCTTTTGTGTGCGTCTTAAATGCCAAGTTGATTGTGTATGCAGTAGAGTCATCAAAATTGTCTTACAGGAATTTGGCATGGCCAGAGTTGGGTTTTAGGAAGGTTAACTTAGCAAGTATATGAAGCATGTATCTGTGGGGAAAGACAGGGAGGTAGGAGAAGGTTAGGAGTCTAGGGCAAAGTTCAGGCAAGAAGTAATGAAGGTAATGATACTAAGAGTTGGCAAGAATGTGGAGCAAATAGAAATCTCATCCTCTGCTCTTGGGAATATGAACTAGTACAACCGTTTTGAAAGATAATTGGTGTTACCTAGTAAACTGAACTTGGACAGAACCTAAGACCCAGAAATTTCATGTCTAGGCCTATACTGTAGATCAGGGTTTCTCAACTGCTGACATGTTGGAAAGATAATTCTGGGTTGTAGAGGACTGTCCTGTGCATTGTAGGACGTTTAGCAGTATCCTTGGCCTCCACCCACTAGATGCCAGTAGCACACCCTCAATTATGACACCCAAAATGCTTCCAGACGTTATCAAATATCACCCTGGCTGGAGCGGACGGGGCAGTGCAGAAAATTGCTCTCAACTGAGAAACTAGAGAAGCTGTTGTATATGGGCATAGCAGGATAGTAATGAGAAAGTTCATTGCAAAATAATTTGCAAAAGCATAAAGCTGGAAACAAGCCACATGTCCATCAACAGGAAATAGACACATTGTGGAATTTTCATATGATGGATAACTATAGAGCAATGAAAAATGATTACTACAGTTTCACACATCAGCATGGATAAATACCACAAACACAAAATTGCTGGGGTAGAGAAAGAGCAAGACAAGTAATACATCTAGTATAATTAGATTTACATAAACTCCAAAATGGAAAAGAAATAACATTACTTAAGGGAACATTCCTCTGCAGTGAATGTATAAAAATGTGAATTATCATCCCAGTTCAGGATCATGGTTACCTCTGGGAAGGAATGAGGGGATGAATCAGGAAGGGCACAGGGGGGCTTCCAAGGCATTAGCCGTGTTCTAGTTCTCAAGCTTGGTGGTGAGTACACAGGTTTATATATTATTAAGATATACCTTACACATATGCTGTATTATCTTCTGTATACATGAAACAGTTCATAATTTGTCAGGAAGTGATGCGGTCTAAAACAATGCAGGAAAACGGAAAGGCAACAGAGTAAATAACTAATTGGATGAGAGACAGAGACAGACAGACAGAGAGAGAGGGAAGAGCCAACTTTTAGGTGCCTCTCTGAATCATTTTAAACTCATTTTCTTCATAGATTTGGGGATGAAATCAATTCCTTATCTATAAACACACATAATTCATTGCTCAGACTTCTACGACATGTATATTTTATGCCTCAAAACGGATCCTACTATATGATGTGATTCACAGGACTGGATAATACTACATTTCACAAAACACCATTGTCTGAGAATCCTGCCCTGTTAGACTTGTAAATGTGTACTCATTTGTATTCCTTGGAGTTATAAGCATCTGAAAATAGGTGGCTTAGAGTAAAAGTGATTCTTCATCACTAACTTTAGTGTCATTAGCATACGCCTAACTGGTACAGAAAACTGTTTCCAACTTAGGCACCCACCCTACCCCTCTGTTTTTCTCCCAATGGTCACCTCTCAGGTAGTGGAATAAAAGGAGAACTTTTGGATCAAGTCCTTTCAGAAGATGGAGCCATAACCAAGGAAAATATCAGAACATCCTAACCTTTCCTGGACCAGGCAGGGAGGGATAAGACAGGTCTCTTCCTAGAAAAAGCACAGAGTCTTCAAGGCTGAAGGACTCATTGAAAACATATTTTATACATGTGGATACAGACAAACCCACAAACACCCAGAGAGATAGGAAACGCAGGATTTGTCCCTGACCTGATTTAGGGACCGTCTCTCAGAGACTCAGAGAAGCCTGATATGTTAGAGCTACAGCAAACCCTCAGAGCAGCAAGCCTGAGCTTCCTCCCTCAACATGAGAGGCTTCAGGTGCATACATGTGGATAACGTAGCCCACTTGTCCTGTTACCTCTATACATGGCCATCACCTCGTAGATACCTCAGTCCTGAGAGCATAACACTGTCAGTGCAACTCACCCCTCAGAAGCACAGACTCAGTGAAGAGGAACACACATGCCTCTTGGGGCTTGGGACATGGGGCCACCTGGGGAGTAAATACAGGGCCCTAAGTAACTGGAGCTCGGTAAGGGACAGGGATAAGGACTCCGAGCATGCACCAAAAAAGGCTTATCTCAAAAAGAGGTGTGCATGCGTTTGTTTAAACTGAACCTCCCGGTACTTCCCTGGCAGTCCAGTGGTTAAGACTCTGTGCTTCCAATACAGGGGGCACGGGTTCGAACCCTGGTCGGGGATCTGATATCCTGCATGCCACATGACATGGCCAAAAATATAAACAAACAAACAAATAAATAAATAAATAAAGTGAACCTCCGAAAATTCTTAAGCTCAGGTAAAGGCCCTTAATATTAACTATTAACTATAGTTAATATGCTAACTATATTAACACAGAAATACACACACACACACCCTGCTGGCATGGCATGAACCATATGGAACCAAACCAATTTGAGGATTTTCGAGGGACCCTACATGGATAAATTTCTACTTGGACTGTTCTTTCATTAAACAATGGTGACAAAAGGCCTCGTGCCTTATGTTGTTGTTGTTCTACGCATGAGGAATACTCTGTGTTACTACATGACAATGCATTTTTAAATGTCAACCCCACTGACAGGGGAAAGGGTTGTGGATACATTACACTCACTTCACTTTAATGGACCTTTATCAAGCATCTACAAAGAAGAAAACCCAGTGCTTTAGGAGAGAGAAATCAATCAAAGCCTTTACATTCCGAACAAGTCCGAAGCTCACATTTTAGGGAGCTGGGGCGATACACACATAAATAAATAATGTTAATCTACTCTAGGATACGAGAGGAACTAGCATGGAAAACAGAAAATGTATTGATGCTAAATAGGAAGCTCTCAAGCAGTCTTAACTAAATATAGAAATAAGGCTTTGTGCCCTCAAACCCCTGGTCCTCCCCTTCTCTGATCGTCTGCTCTGCTCAAGGACCACTTCACTCTTTTCCCTTAAAGAAGTTCCAGATACTACGCCCATTTCTTCTTTCAATTTTCTTTAAATTAGGACATATTTCAGACCTCGACAAAGGTACAGAGAATGCTACGCCCATGCAACCATCAGCCGTCTTAAGAAACGTAAGCTTACAAATAAAATTGAAACCCAGTATACACCTCCCCAACTGAATTCTCCATCTTTTTCCATAGATTTAACCACTGTCTTAAATAGGTTCATTGTTCTCATACACACCTTTGTGCATACTACATATGCATGCATTACTCCTATGTATGCCTTTTACTACAAACAGATGTATCTATAATCAATCTAATAATTTTGCATGCCTTTAAACTTCATATGTGCATGGTATCATAATGCTTTTATCGTGTTGGAACTAGGTTCTTCCTTTATCTATTTGTCCCTTCCACTACTGAATCTTTGCCCCTTGTTATAAGCTGAATTGTGTCCCCGCAAAAGATATGTTGAAGTCTTGACCCCCGGAACCTGTAAATATGACCTTATTTGGAAATAGGGTATTTGCAGGTGTAATAAAGATCAGATGAGGTCATACTGGATTAGGGTGGGCCCTTCATCCAATATGACTGGTGTCCTTATAAGAAGAGAAAGAACACAGAAACAGAGACACAGGGGAAAACACTATGTAAAGAGGAAGAAAGAGACTGGAATTCTGCATTTACAAGCCGAGTGATGCCAAGGATTGACAGAAACCACAAGAAACTAGGAGAGAGGCATGGAACAGATTCTTCCTCCGAGCCTCCAGAAGGAACCAACCCTGCCCACATTTCAACCTCAGACTTCTGGCCTCCAGAACTGTGAGAGAATAAATTTCGGTTGTTTCAAGCCACCTGTTTTGTGATAATTTGTTACGGTAAACCTAGGAAACTAACACCTCCCTACGGGAGGTCTTTGTGTCTCAGGCCCCTGAGAATTCTAGTACCTTCCTCAGTCCAGATCTTACCATCCTGTTCAGTTTACCTGCAATAGTACCAAGTCAGTGAGTTAGGGCTGGTTCTACTGTAGGTGTAGTTAAACGTTTCCCCCACTGCCCTAAAGCAGCGGTTCTCAAACTTCAGTGTGCTTCAGTAGCACTTGGACGACTTGCAAAAACCTGATGGCTAGCAGCCTACCTTCAGAATATCCAATCCAGTAGGCCTGGGGCAGGGTCTGAGAATTTGCACTTCAAAAAAGTTCCCAGCTGATGCTGATGCTGCTGCTCCATGGCAGGCCAATAGCACCATCTGGTCCCCAGGCAAGCTAGGTCATCCATCAGTTTCTTTCAATAACATATACTAGAGGCCGGGCCACCATCTCTATCATCACACAAGTTGTTTATAATCTAATATTTTAATTTATTTGAGGCTGCTATAAAAGGATGTCAAACAGGCTTACCAAATACTTGAAAGAAATCCCTTTCAATGACAGTAAGGTGGGCCGAAATAAATAGAACAAAGATACATTGGAGTCAGTGTTATTTATGTTAAAAAAACAAAAACCTCTGCAGCTTATTCATGTCAAACAAGCTTTTATTTTCAATGTGATCAATACTGTCAAACTTATATGTAAAAGGTAAGAATAAAGTCAGATAGCAGTTAATATCATTTTGGGATGTTGAACTTTGAAACAAAAACTGTGTTGTGGGCTAATGAAAACTAGAATCTCCGTGAAGAACAAATTCTTCTTTTCTTTCGCTGTCCACTTCTTTTTATGTCTTCCAACTGTAGGATGGGATAAGAGTCAATTAACAATTGTACACCAATAACATGCACCAGGGACTTTCTAAATAGGAGTCAATTCTATGTACATCTCTTGGCTCTCCAAGGAGAAAACAAAATGTTTTCTTCTTGTAACCCAGACCCTTGGTTGTCAGGGTGCACATCATTTCATCACACCAACCACATCTCTCTCTTGCCAACCACTATATATGTTAGGTTTTTTTCTTGAAAGGTCAGTCTGTGATTTAAACGTCTTTCCACCTTAAGAGCCTATGCTCCTTACACAAATCATAAATCCCTTATAATCCCAGACCTTCAGTTTCCGTATCTGTAAAATGAGAATGAGGCTGTTATCAAACATCCACAGGTGTGAAAATTAAGAAAGGGAGAAAGAAAGAGTGTGATACTGAGAGAGAGAGAGAGAGATGAGAAAGGAAAAGATGAATGGGTAGTGGAAAGAGAAACTAGGATTGAATTACCAACTCAGTGAGAGCCAATAATAATACTATGGCTAATTTTCTTTCCTTTTGAATAAAACATCTAAATTGAACTAATATTTGTGAATTACTCATGAAATGCAGTCTTATTTGAAATCCTTAACTTTTTACTACTTTGTAAGGAGTCACCTTCTCAAAGGCATTGTTATTCCAAGAGACTTCATTTCTGTGTCCAGGTGATGAAGGTACAGCTAGTGCACAGCTTAGTCACTTTAGCTGCTTCTCCTGTTGAGCAGTCTCTAAAACTATAGGTCTCTATAGTTTAGACCTCTAAGAAAATATAGGTCTCTATTTCCAGGTCTGATAAATTTCCCATCTGCAGTAGACTTAAAACTACAGGACAAAGGACTTGTGACTGTAAATGACATACATTTCAGAACACACTTCCTTCTATACCATCTAGAATACAAGTACATTATTAACATTAAACTGTTTTTCCAAAACTAAATTGCAACAAGTTTTTCTTATTTACTTTACAAAACAAATTAAAAACATGATAGATAGCTAGTGGGAAGCAGCTGCATAGCACAGGGAGATCAGCTCGCAGCACTGTGACCACCTAGATGGGTGGGATAGGGAGGGTGGGAGGGAGACGCAAGTGGGAAGAGAAATGGGGATATAGGTATACTATAGGTGATTCACTTTGTTATAAAGCAGAAACTAACACACCCCTGTAAAGCAATTATACTCCCATAAAGATGTTAAAAAGATAAACAAAAAATAGATTAAGGATGTAAACAAAACAAAACATAAAGCTGTCAGTAACAGGTATATGTCAGGACCGGTTGCACCATACATTAATACCTTGTATTCTCCAGAGCCGCCCTCTGCTGAGACCATATCCAGCTTCGGTCCTTCTTCTGCTTTTTCATTTCCATCCTCTTTCTCTTCCTCAGCATTTTCATAATGATATTCACTCTCTTCTTTAGTGTCGAATGATACGGACTTTGGCATCACAAGGTGGTGGGAAACATTTCCTGATTTAAAATCAGCAGCAGAATCTAGTTCTCTGCTCTCAGGAGGATCTGGAGAAGAGAAATGTGTCAGAAAATAAATAAATAAATAAGAAGACTCGCTGGTCATGTTCCTACTGGTTGATACAGCGCTTCCTTGGCCCTCACACTTCTGCTGCTTGACAGTTTTCACAACATTTTCCCCCTCTTTCCAGTAGATCTCACACACACTGTGCTGCTGATTATTTCTGGCCCTTTGGAGAAGGGATCGGAATCATTTGATTCTGAGCAGATTTTTGTATATTTCTGCCAGAATCTCACTGGAAAATGTTCACCCGATTTCAAGACAAATTCAACCTCGAATCTCATTGATTCCTCAGCCACTGAAATGTGCCCCTGTGCCATTTCATCATTTTCTCAGGTCATCGTACTGAAAATCTTAACATTTTTAGAAGCCCGTCAACCAAAAGTGAGGTATGCCATTTGTCTGCCCCTAGGTTGGTAGAAGGCAGCATACTTTTTCTCAAGATCCTAAAGGTCTTTAGAGAATTGGGCTTCTACTTGTGCATATCGTGCCTGAAGGTTTTTGAGAGCTTTGACCCGCTGCTTAACCGCCAGAGGCCAGCGGTGAGTGCATCCTGCCATAGAGGCCGATGCCGCAGCAGGGGCTGCAAGGGACAGGGGACTGGGCCTCCCCTAGCCAGCCTCGGCCCCTTCGATGGGTCCACAAGTCCCAGCCACCCAGGACTCGGAGGCCTCAGCCAGGACCTCACCCGCCCAGAACTCACCCTCCCCTGCCCCCGCCACCGGTTCCTCTGCCTTCTGGGATGCCAGCCCCTCCGCAGGCTCCCACGGCTCCCAGGGCGGGGGGCCCTCTGCCTGGCACTCGCCCCGCCAGACCTCACCTGCCTCTCCCAGGTCTTCCTGCCCGTGAGGAAGCGCGGCATCCTCTGCAGGGTCCGAGGGCCATCGGGAGCGGTGCCTGACCCTCACGTGGCTGGCGTGGGGCCCGACCAGGACACTGTCCTTGTAGTGGCTGTGGTGCAGAAGACAATGGGCCACATCCCGGAGCAGGGAATGAAACTGCACCGCGGTCGCCCCATGGCCTGCGACCACTCCCGCGCCTCCCTGCCCATGCTCGTCCTCCTCTTCTGTCTCTTCCTCCTCCTCGACCTCTTCCTCAGTCTCCTCCCCTTCTTCTGACTGGTACTCAGCCTCCTCCCGGTCCTCGGTGTCTAATTCAAACTCTTCCGCCTCCTCCTCCACCAGCTCTGCATCCCAGTCTTCTGCCACTGCGGCCTGGGCGGCCTCCTGCCCACCATCCTCCCCGTCAAGGGCTCTGGAGAGCCCCAGGGAAGCCAGAAGGGCCTCAGCCCCCTCGACTCCATCCATCCCTCCAGAAGGGGAGGCACGGACCCCGAGGGGACTGGGGTCACCACCCGCCCGGCCACCAGCTCTATCCTGGCCTCCTGGGATCGGCCCACACTCCTCGGTGGCAGACATGGCTGGAGGGACACGCCAGACACGGATCGGGTGGCAGTGACGACCGTGGGGAAGATGGCGGCCGCTGCGCTGAGTGTCGCTGAGGGAGCGGACGCTGTTGGCAGCTGGGCCACCGGGACGGGGTGGGGGCTGCAGAGAAGCCGGCTGCCCAGGGCACCAGAATCGGAGAAGATTCCTCTGCGAGCCCCGCTACGGGAAGTGCAGACGGCCTGCCCGCGGAGCGCCCCAGCGAGACTGGGCGGCGGCTGCTGCACACAAGGCGGGAAAGAGTTTGATTGGCTGGTGATGGGAGGCGGACCTTACAAGGGTCAACGAAGGGCCACTTCCTCCAGCGCCGACTCTAAGCTCATTTGCCAGAAGCCAAGGATTGACAGCACCACCGTCCAATGAGTGATCAAGGTCTTCACTTTCCCTGGAGGCCTTAAAGGGCCAGCTCACCCTCAGCCTCTGTGATCGCACAGGAATCCCTTCTTTTCATTCCACAACTGCAAGAGCAAAACTACAATACCCCTAAAGGCGGCGCCCTGGGGTATGGGAACCTGCATGTTTTCCCCAATTGCCACCGTGGGGCAGCTCACGCTGATACAGACACACTTAGTTCAAAACCGAGAGAGTGAGAGAAGGTGTATAGATCAAATCTCCGCAACGCTTAAAACCTTCCACAAGAGACAGCAAGAGAATTTGGAGGTTTTAATGCTGTTAAGGCTCCTTAGAAAAGGACATACAGAGTCGATATGGATGCAGTGAGAATGGAGAGTGGAAGAAGCAGTAAAGACAGGAGCTGGAGAGTGTTTCATCAGGGCTCCCCAATTCCATTGCAGCCTCCAAGAAATGAAGACAGAGAGAGAGAGGGAAGAGAGACAGAGACAGAGACAGAGATTTCTTTTAAAGACTGGTCTGAGCACCTGCTCTGCACTGGATTGAGCACACCCCTTGCCTCCCAAATTCATACGAGAAGCCCGTCCCCAGCCCCACCCCACCCCCAGGAGATGGTATTTGGAGACTGGGTCTTTGGTAGGTCATTCAGTTTTGGTAAGGTCAGGAGGCTGGGGTCCACACATTGGGATTATTGCCCTTACAGGAAGAGACCATAGATGGTACTCTCCTCCCACCATCCCAACGTGAAGCCACAGGAAGAAGGTGGCTATCTTCAAGCCAAAACGAGGGCCCTCACCAAGAACTCCACCATCCTGACACCCTGACTTTGGGCTTCCTAGCCTCCAGAACTGTGAGAGAATAAATAACTGTCTTGTTTAAGCCGCCCAGCCTATGGCGTTTTACTAGGGCAGCTTGAGCAGACTAATACAGCATGGCAGACCTTAACAGCACAGGCTTCCTAGAATCATTTCTCGGTCAACAGTCCGAGACTTTTTGTTGTACTCAGCCCCACTTAGCTGAGTGGTCAAGGGTAACGAATGCTGAAAATGAGGAAGAAATCGACAACTATTTTATGCTAATCCCAGTTACTACTGTGGATGGGCATAGAAGCAAGACTGGGTGTTAGCTGTAACTTCACGTTTAGGAGAACATAAGCTATGTCCCTTACTTCCATAAGCACACCGCGTTGGGATCCAGGACATCTAATTTGACAGATCCTAACGTTTCACAGATGGGAAGCACACATCCTGCAGTGCGCTCCTGGGAAGGCTCAGGAGAAGAGCTGTTGTTGCCACCCTGAGTCACTATGGACTCCTCCTATCCCAAGTTGGGTTCAACGGTCAATAGGTCTGCTGACACCACACACACACACACACACACACACACACACACACTACCGAGACGCGATGCAAAGTGTATTCCTTACATGAGGAGGCTTCTGGGGGGAGAGCAGGGCAGCCTTTTCAAGCTGCTCCAAAATAGACTTCAGAGAGTCAGGAAAGGAAGAAATTGCTTTGGGAGTTCTACTGTGACTAGTGGATGGGGCCAGCATGACAGTTCCCTTGTGCTGGCAGTAGCTAGTGTCGTTTGCTGCCCACTCCTCCTGCCCTCCACCCTACAACCGTGCCAAAGGAGAGAGTGGAGGGTGGGGCACTGGGGAAGAGGGAGGGTTGACGTTTAAAAGCCCTCAGCAGTCAAACATCAAAGGATGCAGTCAGACCCTATACTATAATTCACCTCTGGCGTGTGACAGGCGACAGAAACGTGCCACTTTTGTGTAATGGAATCTGAACTTGTGGAAGTAAGCCACTCTGGAACTCTGAGTCCTGCAGCCTAAGGCCGGGTAGGCAGGCAAAAGGTCCACTGAAGGCCGTTCAAGAGCCCAGCGTGGTGTATCCTGAGAAGTAAAATGCATGCCTCGGTCACCATCAATAAGGCCCGGAACTCCAAAGCCCATAAGGAGGGTCTTGGCGAAGCCCTGCGTAGTGGTTTTAGTATATGTAGAGACACGTGTGACCAGGATTTATAATTTGGGAGTCTGCGGGCCAAGAGATTCCCAAGGCTCTTTACCCCAAAGGGGACAGTTTTACACAAGGAAACGTCGCTGCCGCCATGGGCCGGACCAGACAGCCAGACCGACGACAACGGCCTGATTGTCTATGAAAATGTGCAGATGGTGCTAACTGTTGGCCAGAGCATCCAGTGCTAAGGTGACTGCCTGAAGTTCACTCACTGGTGCTGTCTTTTCGTTGAACAGTTTTATATATGGTTATTGTATTGATTACTGACAAGGAAAGAGTTTTCCTGACATTTTCCTATTTATTTTCCACATGTCAGTCGTTTTTTGTTCCTTCACTCCTCAATTACTGTATTTTCTGTTATTAATTACAGTTTCATAGTGTACAAGGTGATCCTTCATCACCCCTTTTGCTGTACTTTTTTAGTTTTTTTTTTAGTGCTGGAGCTTTTTGTGGGGTAGTGTCGGTGGTTACACTGGGAGCTACAATTAGTATCTTAGCTTTATAATAATCAAGTTTGTATTAATACGGAGATAGTTGCCATAGTATTCAAAACCTCTGCTTTTCCCTAGCTCTGCCACATTTCTTTATTTAATTATGGTGACACACGGCATGTTTGTATATTTGGTGCCCATTAACAGAGATTTATAGTTAATGCTTTATACATTTGTATTTTAAATCATATATGAGAACAAAAAGAGGAGATATAAACCAAAAGTGCAGCAATACTCGCTTCTGCGTTTACCTGTGTAGTTACCTTGGCCTTTGTGGTTTATTTCTTCATATTGCTTCAAATACGTGCCCAGCATTGTTTCAATTCAGCCTGAAGGACTCCTTTCAGTACTTTCTATAGGGCAAGCTTACTAGCTATGTACTCTCTCAGTTATTGTTTGTTTTGGAATGTCTTTAACTCCCCTTCATTTCCCCCACATATAGAATTCTTGGTTGAAAGGGTATTTTGGTTCATTTGTTCTACGCTTTTAATATGCCATTCCAATGCCACCTGTCCTCTGTGGTTTCTGTAGAGGAATGGGCACAAATCTTACCGACGATTACTTGTATATGAGGAGTTGTTTCTATTGCTGTTTTCAAGGTTCACTCTTTGTCTTTGACTTTTGATAATTTGATCATGATGTGCCTAGGTGGGGATCTCTGATTCTATCCTGCTTGGAGTTTGTAGAACTTACTGGGTATGTAGATTCATGTCTTTCCTCCGAGTTTGGAGGTTTTCAGGCATCATTTCTTTAAAGATTTCCTGCCCCTTTCTCTCTCTCCTCTGCCTCTGCCACTGTCATTATGTGTACATTGATAAGCTTGCTGATGCATATAAGTCCCATAGGATTTGCTCATTATTCTTCATTCTTTGCTTTTTCTGCTCCTCTTTTCCTTTCCAGAGACTGGATATTTCAACTAACCTTTTAAACTTTGCTGATTCTTTTTCTCCTGTTCAAATTTGCTGTTGGACATCTTTTATTAAATTTTCATTTCACTTACAGTGATTTTCAGCTGAGGAACTTTTTTTTTTTTCCTTGAGGTACGTGGGCCTCTCACTGTTGTGGCCTCTCCCGTTGCGGAGCATAGGCTCTGGACGCGCATGCCCAATGGCCATGACTAACGGGCAACGCTGCTCCGTGGCATGTGGGATCTTCCCAGTCCGGGGCACGAACCCGTGCCCCCTGCATCGGCAGACGGACTCTCAACCACTGCGCCACCAGGGAAGCCCCTGAAGAACTTTTTTTTGTCCCTATTTATAATTTCTATCTCTTTGGGATACATCTTTCTCATTGTTTCCTAGTTCTTTGATCACTGTTTCCTTTTGCTCATTGAGTTTATTGAAGACAGCTGACTAAAAGTGTATTTTTCTAGTAACCCAAATACTGTGCTTCACCTCTGACAGTTTATAGTAATTAAGTTTTTCCATGTGAACAGGATACACATTCCTCCCATCCCCTCCAACTATATGGAAGTATAATTTACAAATAAAATTTGTATATTGAAGGGGAACAATGTGATGCTTGATGTACGTACACATTGTTAAATGATTACCACAGTCAAACTAATTTATGCATTTATAACCTCACATAGCTAAAGGTTTTTTGGGGTGGTGCGTGGGATAAAACTAAGATCTACTCTCTCAGCAAGTCTCCAGCATACCATACAATATCTTAAATTAAATCTGCATGCTGTGCATTAGATCCCTAGAATGTATTCATCTTATAACTGATCATTTGTCCCTTTGATGAACCACCCCACAAATAACAAACCTGGAGGCATCATGGTTCCTGATTTCATTATATGACAAAGGTATAGTAATGAAAACAGTATGGTAGTGGCATAAGAACAGATATATATATATAGACCAACGGATCAAAATATAGAGCCCAGAAATAAACCCACACATATATGTTCAACTATTTGACAAGAACTCCAAGAACACACAATGAGGACAGGATAGTCTCTTCAATAAATGCTGCTGGGAACACTGCATATCCACGTGCAAAGATACTATACTGGAGCCTTATCTTACACCATACCTCAAAATGAACTCAAAATGGATTAAAGACTTAAACATAAGGCCTGAATCTGTGAAACTCCTAGAGGAAGACACAGGGGTAAGCTCCTTGACATAGGTTATGGCTTTGATATTTTTTTGAAATGACACCAAAACAAAGGCAACAAAATCAAAAATAAACAAGTGGACTACATCAAACTCAAAAGCTTCTGCACAGC
The DNA here is from genome assembly GCF_025265405.1 of Mesoplodon densirostris. Lineage (NCBI taxonomy): Eukaryota > Metazoa > Chordata > Mammalia > Artiodactyla > Ziphiidae > Mesoplodon > Mesoplodon densirostris. The sequence continues at coordinate 45,012,109 of NC_082681.1, read as the reverse complement.
AAAGGAAACAATCAACAAAATGAAAAGGCAACTGACCTATGAAGCAGAAGAAAATATTTGCAAATCATGTTATCTGTTGAAGGGATAATATGCAAAATATAAAAGGAATTCAATCAACTCAAGAGCAAAAGAAAAAAAAACAAAAAAAACATCAACCAATAATTAATAAAAGGGCACACGGTTCGAATAAACATTTTCCCAAAGAAGACATACAACTGGCAAATAGGTATATGAAGAGGTGTTCAACATCACTAACCATCAGGGAAATGCAAATCAAAGCTGCAATTAAGACATCACACATATTAGGATGGCTATTATCAAAAGGACAAGAGACAGCATGTGTTGGCAAGAGTGTGGTAAAAAGGGAACCCTCGTGCCCTGTTGGTGGGAAAGTAAAATGGTGCAGCCACTGTGGACAACTGCATGGAGGTTCCTCAAAAGACTGAAAGTAGAACTATCAGATCAGCCAGCAATCCCACTCCTGAAAACAGATCCAAAGGAGGTGATTCCTGCTCTGCTCCCTTATGCTCATTGCAGCATTATTCACAAGAGCCAAGCAATGGAGACAAGCTAAGTGTTCTGGGCAGATGAAAGGATAAAGAACATATCACAATTATATAAAAGACATATCAAAGAATTCTTCTTAAAAATTCATCAGAGGGCTTCCCTGTGGCACAGTGATTAAGAATCCACCTGCCAACGCAGTGAACATGGGTTCAAGCCCTGGTCCGTGAAGATCCCACACGCTGCGGAGCAACTTAGCCTGTGAGCCACGACTACTGAGCCTGTGCTCTAGAGCCTGTGAGCTGCAACTTCTGAGCCCGCGTGCTACAACTACTGACGCCCGCAAGTCTAGAGGCCGTGCTGCACAAGAGAAGCCACCGTAATGAGAAGCCCGTGCACCACAACGAAGAGTAGTCCCCGCTCGCCGCACCTAGAGAAAGCCCATGCGCAGCAACGAAGACCTGACACAGCCAAAAATAATAAATAAATAAAAACAAAATAAATAAAGTAATAAAAGTTCATTTGCAAGACTATTCTTGTCTTTGGGGGTGATACAGAGAGGAACAGGAACAGAGACAAGACATGGTAGATTCTCCTTCCTTCAGACGTCTTGTCTCTCTCAGGAAATCTCTACAGGCACAGCTTAATAGTGAGCCAGCCGGAAAGGCAAAATAGGGTTGACAGAGACCCAGAAACTTAGAACAGGTTATAGAATTTTGAGCTCAGATATTAAACAAATTTTACTTACCCTGCATCTACTTCCTCTTATATATCCTGACAAAGAATGCAAACAGTGTGCCTTCTGACACAAAATAAACACAGAAGTGACTATAACATCAGTAACACCCACTTCCAAAAACACAAAAACAAAATTTAAGACCTTTGTTAGGGAGTGTACTCATGTTTAGATAGTAAATAGGGAACCACTGACAGATTTTAATGAAATTTACATATATCATTAATTTTGATGTAGAAAATTTCATGTACATAATGACTTCTCTTCTTTCTCCCATGGCCACCTAGGAAACTCAGAGATTAGGAAAAATGCTTCCTTCCCCATATGTTGGTTTAATATCCTAGCCTCAGATATACTCAACACCTCTGCCTGCGCCCCTGATGGAACACCACTCTCAGGTGAGGCAGTGTTTCTACCTGAAGGATTTCAAAATACCCTTAAGATTTGGGAGGAATTGGGAGGTCTAAAGGTAAAATCTGTGCAAACACTATGTAGAAGCAAAAACCTTGTATGACTCAGAAACGTATCTGGAGGGTTGAGTGGGTGTGTGTGAGTGTATGGGTAAAGATTATTTCGGCTGAACTTTAGGCAAACTGTAAACATAAACTCTACACAGAAACACTTTCCAATCCCCTGTGTCTTTAAACTCATGAGGTGAGCTGCCCTGCAGAGGCAGGACCTGGTGTCTTTGGGCAGCTGTGGCAGTTAAAGGGTGTGAGCTCTCAAACCAGACTGCCTGGATAAAAGTTCCAGTTCACTTACAGGCTGTGAGATCTTGGGCTCAGGATTTAATATCTCAAATCCTGTCTTCTATAATAATTCTCAATTTCTCCATCAGTAAATGAGGTGAAAAATAGTCCCAACCTCATCGGATTGCTGTACAGATTTAATGAGCTAATACTTTACAAGGGCCTACTTGATGTCGAGCTTGGCACAGAGTAAGTGCAAATTAATGTCTGGATACATCACAAAATGAACACATTCCATGCTCACTGCTGTAGCTGCACAGATCATCTTTTAATCCTTCAAATATGCTATGTTCTCTTTCTTCTAATGGATCTTTGCCCATCTTCATTCCTCTAACTAGACCTTATGCATAGCTTTGGCCAAAACTGACTTTCTAAGCCCTAATCATCCTTAACGTCCCAACTCAGGCTTTTTTTTTTTTTTACAAGAAGCCTCTTCTCTGTTAAGACGGGGTTGCACGTTTCTTCCTTTATTATTTTTAAACTAAAGTGAAAATAAAATAACATAAAATTAATGATTTTAGTCACTTTAAAATGGACAAATCAAATAAAAAGTTCTAAAAATAAAATGTACAAATCAGTTCTTTTAGTACATTCACGATGCTGTGCAACCATCACCCCTATCTAGTTGCAGAGCATCTTCATCAACTCAAAAAGAAACCCTATACCCAGGAAGCGGTCATACCCCATTCCCTCCTATCCTCAAACACTGGCAACCACTAATCTCCTTTCTGCCACTATGGATTTGCCTAATCTGGACATTTCATAGAAATGGAATCATGCCATATGTGGCATTGTGTGTGTGTGTGTGTGTGTGTGTGTGTGTGTGTGTGTGTGTGTGATATTTTGTAATTTTTGTTCATGGTAGTTGTTATCTTTTTTTCATTATGAACTTTTTCTCATTCTAAAAAAAGATTCACTTCATGCATGATTGTGTATAATGATAGAAGAGAATCTTCCATATTGTATGAGTTTCTTGCCTGTTTGTACTTGCCTGTTTGGAACCCGTTTTGGACTCTCCCTGTAAACGACCTAGACTCCTTGGTTATAATGCCTGTAGCAGTCCAAGAACATACACAAAGATTGTATGCCCTGACCAAAGGATTTTTATCCCAGGAATATAATGTTGATTTGGATTTGTATCCCAGGAATATATTGTTGATTTAACATTAAGAAATCACAGTGTAGGGACTTCCCTGGTGGAGCAGTGGTTAAGAATCCACCCAAAAATGAAGGGGACACAGGTTCGAGCCCTGGTCTGGGAAGATCCCACATGCCACGGAGCAACTAAGCCCATGTGCCACAAATACTGAGCCTGCGCTCTAGAGCCCATGTGCCACAACTACTGAAGCCTGCGTGCCTAGAGCCCATGCTTCGCAACAAGAGAGGCCACCGCAATGAGAAGACCGCACACTGCAACGAAGAGTAGCCTGCAGTCACTGCAACTAGAGAAAGCCCGCATGCAGCAACGAAGACGCAACAGCAGCAAAAAATAAAGAAAGAAAGAAAGAAAGAAAAGAAATCACAGTGTAGGGACTTCCCTGCTGGAAAAGTGGTTAACAATCCACCCGCCAATGCAGGGTACACGGGTCCGAGCCCTGGTCCGGGAAGATCCCACATGCCCCGGAGCAACTAAGCCCGTGTGTCACAACTACTGAGCCTGCGCTCGAGAGTCCTTGAGCCACAAATACTGAGCCAACGTGCCACAACTACTGAAGCCGGCACGCCTAGAGCCTGTGCTCCGCAACAAGAGAAGCCACTGCAAGGAGAAGCCCGCGTACTGCAATGAAGAATAGCCCCCGCTCAGCGCAACTAGAGAAAGCCCACGCACAGCAATGAAGACCCAACGCAGAGAAAAATAAAAATAAATAAATTTATATTAAGAAAAGTAATCAAAGTGTAATACATCTAACAGAATACCAGAAAAATCCTCATGATCATCTTAAGAGACATTTATAAAGCCTTTAGCATAATTCAAGAAACTTCCATGATAAAAGCTCTCAAAAAAACTAGGATTAGAAGACATCTTCTTCAATGCTCAACATCACTAATTATTAGAGAAATGCAAATCAAAACTATAATGAGGTATCACCTCACACCGGTCAGAATGGCCATCATCAAAAAGTTTACAAACAGGGACTTCCCTTGGTGGTCCAATGGTTTAGACTCCACACTCCCAATGCAGGGAGCCCAGGTTCAAACCCTCATCGAGGAACTAGATCCCACATGCCACAACTAAAGGACCCCGCATGCCACAAGTAAGAGCCCACATGCCATAACTAAAAGATCCCACATGTCACAACCAAAGAGCCCACATGCCACGACTAAAGATCCTGCATGCAACAACTAAAAGATCCCACGTGCAATGAAGATCCTGCATGGGGAAACAAAGATCCCACGTCCCCCAACTAAGAACCAGCACAGCCAAATAAATAAAGAAAATAAAATAAAATTTAAAAAAACGTTTACGAACACTAAATGCTGGAGAAAGTGTGGAGCAAAAGGAACCCTTCTACACTGTTGGTGGGAAATTAAATTGGTGCAGCCACTATGGAAAACAGTGTGGAGGTTCCTTCAAAACCTAAAACTAGAGTTGCCATATGATCCAGCAATTCCACTCCTGGGCATATATCCAGAGAAAACTCTAATGCAAAAAGATAAATGCACTGCAATGTTCAAAGCAGCACTATTTACGACAGCCAAGACACGGAAGAAACCTAAATGTCTATCGACAGGTGAATGGATAAAGAAAACGTGGTACATATATACAATGGAATACCACTCAGCCATAAAGAATAATGAAATAATGCCATTTGCAGCAACATCGTTGGACCTAGAGATTATTATACTAAGTGAAGTATGTCAGACAGAGAAAGACAAGTATCATGTGATATCACTTACATGTGGAATCTAATACAAAATGATACAAATGAACTTATTGATATTTACAAAACAGAAACAGACTCACAGACATAGAAAACAAACTTATGGTTACCAAAGGGGAAAGGGGGTGGGGAAGGGATAAATTAGGAGTTTGGGATTTGCAGATATAAACTACTATACATAGAATATGTAAACAACAAGGTCCTACTGCATAGCACAGGAAGCTATATTCAATATCCTGTTGTTAACCATAATGGAAAAGAATATGCAAAAGAATGTGTGTCTTTGTGTATATATATATATATATGTATATGTATATATGTATATATATATTTATATATATAACTGAATCCCTTTGCTGTACACCAGAAACTAACATAACATTGTAAATCAACTGCACTTCAATAAAAATATATTAAAAAATGAAACGCAGCTATGAAGCCACAAAAAAGGTACAAACTCTTAGTTATAAAATAAATGTCATGGGGATGTAATGTACAGCGTGATAACTACAGTTAATACTACTATATTGTATATTTGAAAGTTGCTAAGACAAAACCCTCTTAGGTTTGCTCTTAATAAGAGATGATAATAGGTTTTTCCTTACCTTCTAAGTAATCTCCATAGAAAGCAGAGATTCTGTGTCTTATCAGAATAATTTCCTGTGCTTCTTGTTGATTTATCATGTCCTTTATTTGTAAGATAAATGAGTCTTCTTACTTCTAAAAGAGAGAAGGCTCTTTTTAATCACATTACTTCCAATATTTACTTTTGAAATCTTATATTAGTACTCTGGTTAAATAGGTGGCCAAATAGTTTCTTAGTGACCCATGATTCTATTTAGCCAAGTGTACAAATCTTTTGCCATTTCTAACAACTAGTGATATTTGGTCTTTCCAAATTCAAATCCTAAATGAAATCTGCTTGATCTCATACTGACACTGATATTTCCCAGAGGGCCTGCGGAAAATCCAGAGTTTGTTCTTTCACCTTGTAAATGAGAGATGTTACAATAAGTAGGTTTATTTGATAAGTTGAGTTGCACAGGAAGCACTGCCAAATATGAAGAGATGCTTAACCTTCTCTAGTTTATATTTCTATGTGTAAAATGTTATTAATACAAATACTTCAGAAATTGTATTAATTCCTATAAATGTCAGTGCCCTTGCTGTCCATGACGTATCTTGGCGCTGCTTTGCCTTAGAATCAGACAACATCAGCATAATGTTATCAGCTGTCATGCCAGTTAGTGTCTTAAAATGTTGTATGCCACAGAAACAACCAAATGTCCTTGGCAATTGCATCATTTTTATAATGAACTTTCATCACGTCTTTTACCATGGCCATTTTCACTCTTTTGTCATCCACACTTGTTTTAGTTTGATGCCTCCCTGAAAGCTCTTGCAATCAGCTACAGGCCACAGTAATTATCTTCAACAAAATGGGACTATCTTGGAGTCCCACAGAAAGGACTATGCCAGGTACTCTTGAGGCACAGAACTCCTAATGGCATTGCTTAAATAACTTTGAGACCGTACCACCGGCCTGAGTCAGGATTTCCAGAATTCTCCTGGAGAAGCTGATAAGTTCATGAGATGGCTAACCCAAGATCAAGCAGAACAAGAATTACATAGGGCTGAATGAATTGATCAAGGACGATTATGGCTTTTGCTTGGACTACTGCTGATGCTTTAATGTTCTGTTTTCTGGATATAAAGAACTGCCTACTTTTCTAACTTCAGCTATCTACAATTCATAACAGTTTAGTAGATCGTACTTCTGTAAGCAGAAATGAAGTATTTATCTTTTTTTGCCTGCCTGATCACTCTAGAATTTGAATATTCTTACTAAGTATTCTTATTTTCACAGTAATACAATGAACTGCTTAGGTTCCATAAGAATCCTTCCTCCTGGGAACAGAACATAATTGATTTGACTATATGACCAAAGCTCTGAGTGGACTGTCATGTTTTGAAAGAATACAGTGTTTTTAAAAATAGTGATGGATTGATTGACTTGGCTGCACCAGGTCTTAGTTGCGGCACGAGCGATCTTCGTTGCGGCATGCGGGAACTTCAGCTGTGGCATGTGGGGTCTTTTAGTCGCAGCATGTGGGATCCTTAGTTGTGGCATGCAAACTCGTAGTTGTGGCATATGGGATCTAGTTCCCTGACCAGGGATCAAACCCGGGCCCCCTGCATTCAGAGCACAGAGCCTTAGCCACTGGACCACCAGGGAAGTCCCAGACTATCATAGCTGAGAACAATATATATAATCAGATATGACCAGATAGTCTTAAGGAACTAAAGGTGATTTTATGGAGCCAATGCTTATGAAGTCTTCTTGGGAAAATGGGCCTGGCACCTGGATTACAGCTTTCTCAGCCTTACAGGTGAGCGGGAGAGGCCACCTCCTGGCAGGCCTAGGAAACTTAGGATATTTTGGGGGCCTTCAAGAAGAGATTAATTTACCCAGATCTATAGGTACTGCAGGGGAATTGTGGTGGTGAGATTTGGGCTTGGTTTCCTAGCTTTGAGAGGCTTTTAAAAGTCCAGTCGGAGTGAGACTCCTTATGAAAAGTTCCAGCAGAGTAAACTAAAAATGGCCTATGTGGTCAATTATCATCCTTGCTGCAATTGTGCAAATAAGCAAGCCAAATCTAATAAGACCAGACACTCTATAAGCAAGAATAATCTTACTTTGATTATCTTTGATCAAAAGGGAGGTGACGGGGCTTCCCTGGTGGTGCAGTGATTGAGAGTCTGCCTGCCGATGCAGGGGATACGGGTTCGTGCCCTGGTCCAGGAGGAACCCACATGCCGCGGAGCAGCCCGGAGCCTGTGCTCCACAATGGCAGAGGCCACAACAGTGAGAGGCCCGCGTACCGCAAGAAAAAAAAAAAAAAAGGAAGTGACGGTTGAGTGAAATTTTATATTTCAATACAAAACACACCCTTGTGAGGGATGAGATTCTGGTCCCGTTCATTATCTTTCAGCTAATTTGCACTTCTTTGTAAACTACGTGTTTGTGTTACCTACATGTAAATTGGACTAGCTCCTGCTATCTCACACATTTTGTCAGTCCTTACCAAATTCTCAATTCTTCCAATTTCCTTCAACATCTGGCTGCAACTCTTCAAACTAATGTTTCCAATTTTTCTCCAACCCTCCTGATTTGACATCGCAGAGAACTCAAAGCTGACCACCCAGATTCTTACTGGATCCTTAGGTTTTCTTCTAACTGGCTTTGTTTCACAGGATCTAAAGAAGCCCTGTGAGCTGAAGTTGGACAACTTGATGTAAACTTCAAAGGACTCTTCCCTGCAGCAGATCATGTATGATCCTCATGCCTGGAACTGCTGCCGTGTGGGCCACTCGGGAAATTCACTTTATCTTCCATGCTCTGCTCCACGAAATAATCGTGACTGTGGATGATCTTACCCAAACCTAACTGATGTCTAGGCCATCAGAAAACATCCACTGTAAACTAGGAAATCCATCAGATTGCCACTGCCATCCTCACTCCACCATCTAAACATGCGTCAAGCCCAGCATCTTCAATGGGCTGTCCTTCTGGACTCAGAAGCTGGCTTCAAATAGTCCACTACAAACATTAATCTTTCTTTTTCTTTTCTTAGAAACCCTCCTCATTAAATGCCTCATTCCTGGCATGATCCAGCAAATATCCTCTACTACCAAACATCAGCAGATGGCTCAGTTGTTCCTTAATGAACAAAAGGTGACTGAATGAGAAATGGACTTATATTGTTCACAGGAAAAAAGAATGCCTCTTGTTGCCTTGCACAAGAAGGGGAACTCAAAGTAACTCCCTTCTTAACCAAACTTGAGGCCATTCTGAGTCCTCTTCTTCACTAGGCCTCAAGCTTGATCCTATCTTTGGCCTGCCAAGCCCAGTTTTAGCAAAAATCCTCCTAGGCCAGTTTAGCAAGAATCCCCCCCTCCTTCGTATCTAAGTTCTTCATCCCTCCTCTTGAGGTCTAATCAAGTTCCACCCCCCAGCCTCCCTTCATCCTTGTGTTAGTCAGGGTTCTCCATAGAAACAGGACCAGTAAGAAACAGATAGGCATATAGATAGCTTATCTATCTATATCTACAGATCAATATCAATGGTAGGTATATATATCTAGATAGCTATGTCAGATATCTAATATCTGTATATTTATAGATGTATCTTTATATTAATGCTATTTCTCTGTTATATAGAGATATAGATGTTGATATAGATATAGATATAGATGAGGAGATTTATTATAGTAATTGGCTCATGAGATTATGGAGGCTGAGAAGTCCTACAATCTGCTGTCTGTAAGCTGGGAAACCAAGAAAGCCAGTGGTATAAACCACTCTAAGTCTGAAGGCCTGACATACAGGAAAGTCCCAGATCAAGATTGAAGGCCCAAGAATCAGGGGACTGATGCTGCAAATCCTGGTCCAAGTCCAAAGGTCCCAGACTAGGAGTAGTGATGTCTAAGAGCAGAATAATATGGATGTCCCAGCTCAAGCAAAGAGAAAACTCATCCTTCCACTGCCTTTTTGTTCTATTCAGGCCCTCAAGAGATTGTGATAATGCCCACTTGCATTGATGAAGGCAATTTTCTTTACTAAGTCTGCCAGTTCACATGCTAATCTCTTCCGGAATCCTGCTCACAGACACACCAAGAAATGTTTCACCAACAATCTGGGCATCTTTTACTCAAATCAAATAGACACCTAAAATTAACCAACACAATACCTAAGTTCCCCTCAGTAATCTGCCATTCACTAACTCCCTCACCCTCCCTGTTGGCCATAAACTGTCATCTGTCTGTCTTGTATGTGGAGTTGAGTTTATTTTCCCTATGGCAATAGTCCCTGGCCCCTATTACAATGGTCCTGAAAAAAGCCTTCCATGCCTTAAACTCCATATGGCATACTTTTTTATTGACAATATTGATGTTACTATGTTCCTGTGAGTGAGAGAATGTGTCCGGATCATTGCTGAGCTAGGTAATGTGTCTGCATATTCATGTGAGAGAATGTGAGAATGTGAGTCCATATGAGCGAATTTCTTCTGTGAGCTTATGTTGGAGCTATACGGTGGATGTGAGCATATCTGTGTGTACATCTGTACGTAAGCATGTTCCTGATTTCAAGAATGTGCATGTGCAAGTGAAAGTGTGAGTGACAGCATCGGGAAGCATCTGAGTGTTTATACTCGGGTCCCCATGTGAGTAAACTTATGAGTATGGTCATGAAATTAACTGAATATATCAGCATGTTTATGTGAAGCCGTGAAAGTATAAGTGGATGCATGTGAATGTACGTGTTTTTAAATTTCAATTTGTAGGCAAATCTGAGCGTGTTTAGGGAGTGTGCAAACATGTGACTGTGTGTAAGCATATCTCTGTGTGACATTGTAAGTGTGAACATGTTCATGGGTGAGAGTGTTTTCGTAGGTGCAAATTTGTGTTTAAAATTAATATTTAAGTGTGTTCACTTGTACGAATGAATTTGTAAGCACGTGAAGGCAGATTAGCATAATTCTGAGTCATTGGGGTAAATGTGTTTTTTGTGTGTTCTTGTTTATGTGTGAATATATTTGAAAAAGGGAGCATGTATATGGGAATGCATGTAATGGTTTTTTAAGTGAATGAATGAAATCATGAGCTTCTTGCTGATTGTGAGCATGTTCCTGTGCAACTCAATATGTAAGCATATTACTGTTGGTGACAAGGATATTTTATATGGGTAAGGGAATGGGTGTGTGCATGTGTAAATGAAATGAGTGTACCTGGAGTGTGAGTGAACTTGTAACCATGCTTATGTTTTAAGTGCATGATTGATGATGATAATCTGAATGAGGTGGGGCTACTGTGTGTGTGTGAACTGTGAGCCACCAAGTGTGAATGTATGTTAGTATGTGTGAGTACCTTTGCCAGTATATGTGTTTGAGTGAGTTATCTGTAAGCATGATACTGTGAGTGAACAAATGAGCATGTACGTGAGCTTGTGCATTTGTGAGAGTAAATATGCGGCCTTGTAATCTCAAAGTGTGCTAGTATTTCAGTCTCTGAGGACTGCTGTAAATGTATGTTCAAGCGCACCCTTGAATTTGCAGCCATATGCATGGGGGTTAGCATGTTTTTATGAGTAAGTGAACGTGTATCAGGTTCACTGTGGTGAGCTACTTCACAGGTGAGTATATTTGTGTAAGTGAAACCTGAATAAACATGAGTGGAAGTGCATGTGAGTGTATTTGCTTCTTTGAGTGGATATTCTGAGCTTCATGGAGGATGTGAGCGTGTTTGTATGTGAATACCTATGTGAACATGTTCCTGGTTTTAAGAGTGAAAATGTGCATGTGTAAGTGAATGTGTGAGTGGGAGCTCCTGAATGTATGCATTTGTGTCCCTGTGTGAATGAATCTCTTGGCATGGTCATGTGATTGAGTGTTTGAGCACGTTCGTGTGAAGGAGTGAATGTCAGTATGTACGTGTGAATGTATGTGTGTCTGTGAGTGGGAGTGAATTGGTGGGCAAGTTTGAGAATGTCTGAGTGTTTAAGTGTTTTGTCAGTGAGTGAATGTGTGAGTGTATGTATGTGAGCCCATCTGTCTGTGACAGTGTGTAGGTGAGCCTGTTCGTGGGTGAGAGTGATCTCTTGGATCTACATTGGCACACTTAAAGTGAACACTTTTGTATGCTCATCTGTATAAATGAACTTGTAAGCCTGCGAATCATGTTAGCATATTCACGTATAGTGGATGAGCAAGTATGTTTTCTTGTGACCTTGTTAATATGTGACTACAGTAGTTGCAGACTATTCACGGGGGACTCATTCCAGCACCCACCAAGGATACCAAAATCTGAGAGTGTCCAAGTCCCATAGTCAGCCCTCTCTATCCCCGTAGTCTGCATTCGTGGACTCAACCGACTGTGGATCATAAACATAGCACGTGATATGCAGCTGGTTAAATCTGTGAAAGCAAAACCCATTGATACAGAGGGCTAGCCGTATATTTATTGAAAAAAATCTGCATATAAGTGGACCCACACAGGTGACACTCTTGTTGTTCAAGGGTCAGCTGTATATTCGAATGAGGTCATTCATGCCCATACGTGTGAGTCAATGTAAGGGTTTTTATATAAATGAGTGAATTTGTGAGCTTCTAAGTCAGTGTGAGCATGTTTGTGTGCAATTATATTTCTGACTATGTTAATGTTTATGACCAAAAAGGTGCATGAGTAAATGAATGCGTAGGTTTGTGCATATACACACAATGAGCATGTCTGGAATGTGAGCGAATTTGTAATCACTCTTGTGTGTATAAGTGAATGTGTGCATTTGCTCACAAGTGTGATGTGGGAAATTTGGGGTAGGTATATGAATGCCTGAGTGTCTGAAGGGGAATATATGTGCATATGTGTATATGTGTAAGTAAATTGGTCACTACACGTGTTTGAATAGTGAACTTTAAGCATGTTAATATTAGTGAATGAATGTTTGAAAGTATGCGTATATCTGAGTTCGTCCACTCACAACACTGAATATATGAACATGTAGATCTGAGACAATATTTGTGTTGATGTACATGTTCGTGAATGTTCAAGTGCATCTTTTTTTTTTTTTTGCGGTACGCGGGCCTCTCACTCTTGTGGCCTCTCCCACTGCGTAGCACAGGCTCTGGACAGGCAGGCTCAGTGGCCATGGCTCAGGGGCCCAGCCTCTCCGTGCCATGTGGGATGTTCCCGGACCGGGGCACGAACCCGTGTCCCCTGCATCGGCAGGCGAACTCTCAACCACTGCACCACCAGGGAAGCCCTCAAGTGCATCTTTTAATTTGTGACCATGTGTATGGATGTTAGCACGTTAGGGAATAAGTATCAGATTCACTGTTTTCAGCTAGTTAAGATAGTGTGACCATTCGTGTAAATTATGGGTGTGTACATGGAAGGACATGTGAGTGTATTTTCTTCTGTGAGCAAATGTTTGAGCTCCAAGGTGGATGTGAGTATGTTTGTGTTCGTGCATCCGTGTGAGCATATTCTGGAGGTTAAGACTCTGAATGACATGTGTAAGTGAAGGTGTGAGTGGGAGCATCTGACTGTATATATTCGTATCCCAGGTCGAGAGAATGTGTGAGCATGGTCGTTTGATTGAATGCACGTTGGAGCATGTTTGTGTGAAAGAGTGAATGTGTCAGCGTGTGAGTGTAAATGCATATGTGTTTTAGAATGTGAGTCAGTTTTGAGTTTGAGTTTGTGAATATTTGGTGTGCTTTCTGAGTGAATGTGTACCTCTATGTAAGTCAGGATATCTGTGTGCAACAGGCTATGTGTGAGACGGTTTAGGGGCAAGAGTAATTTCCTGGCTGTAAATTTGCACACTTACAATGAACATGTATGTGTGCTCATCTGTATAAACAAATTTATAAGCCTGTGAATGCAGGTTAGTATAATGCTGAGTTCTCAGTCAGTGAGTTTGTTTTTCAAGTGATCTCATAAATGAGTGAATATATTTGAATAAAGTAATTTGTGAGCATGTGAGTGAGTGAATGCAACTATTCTTAAGTAGTGTAATTGAGTGAATTTGTGAGCTTGGTGTGACCATATCTGTGTGCAAGTGAATATATGAGCTTGTTACTCTTAGTGACAATAATAATGTGCATGCGTGAATGGGTGTTTATAACTGCAATGAGCATATCTGCAAGTGAGTTAATTTGTAATCACTTTCATGAGTGAATGAATACGTAGTTCAGCTCATGAAAGTGAGTGAGGTGTGGGATACTTTTTGTGAGTGTGTTAAAGTATGAACATTTGGGTGTGAATGTACGTTAGTTACCATGTGTATGGATGTGGGTAAGTTGTCACTATATGCATTTGCATAGTGAATGCAAGTGGTAATGTGAGTGAATGTGTAACCACGTGCTTCTATGCGAGCATTTATCTTCTTTAGAGTGAACATGTGAACCTGTACATCTGTGTATGCTGACATGTTTGTGTGTTCAACTGTATGTTTAAATTTGTGACCATGTGTACAGCGGTCATCATGTTTCTCTGAGTTAGTGAATATGTATAGTTTATTACTGTGAGTTGAATCGTTCAGTGTATTTCTGCGAGTGAAATACGAACATGAGTGTAAGTGCATGTGAGTGTATATTCTTCTGTGAGTGACTACTGGACCTTCACCTAGAAGTGAGCACACTTATGTGTAAGTGTCCATGGGAGCATGTTCCTGATTTTCACAATATTAATGTGCATGTATAAGTGAATGTGTTAGTGGGAGCATCTTAGTATATATGTTTGAGTCCCCATGTGAATGAATTTGTGGGTACGCTCATGTGATTGAGTGACCGTTTGAGTAGGTTTGTGCGAAGGAGTGAATGTGTCGGTATGCATGAATGTTTCTATGTCTTTGAATGTGAGCAACATTGTGGGCATATTTGAATGAGTGTTTGAGTATGTTTTGTGAGTGACTGTGTGAACAGGTTTATGTACGCAAGCATGTCTTCTATGACGGTTTAAGTGTGAGCCTGCTCATGGGTGATTGTGTTCTTAAGTGTAAATTTGTGTTTACAAAGTGAATATTTGTGTTCCCATCTCTACGCGTCCATTTGTTAGCATGTGCAATCCTATTAGCATATTAGCGGGTATGAGCAGGTGGTTTTCATGTGATCCTGATAACGTACAACTATATTTGAATAACCTACTCTGAGAGCATGTGTGAGTGAATGTGATTTTATGTAACTGAGCGAATGGGTGAGATTCTTAGTGTATGTTCTTGATCAAGTGAGTGTGTAAGCATGCTGTGTTTGTGACCATGATAATTTGCATGGAAAAGTGAATGTGTGAGTGTGTGCATATACATGCAATGAATGTGTCTAGAATGTGAGGGAATTTGTAATCACTTTCGTGTGTATAAGTGAGTATGTGATTATGCTTATGCGAGTGTGGTACGAGCTACTTTGTGGGAATGTTTGAGGATCTGAGTGTGCATATGTTAGTATGGGTATGTGTGTGAGCCAGTTTGTATGTGCATTTGAGTGAGTGAACTATAAGCATGTTAACAGGACTGAGGGAATGTTTGAGCGTGTGAACATATGTAAGCATGTACACTCGTGAGAATGAATGTGTAAACTTATACATGTGACAGTGTGTCAGGAAGGCATTTGAAAGTTGACATATGTGTGTTTTAAAGTGTATGTTTCATACTGGATGTGAGCATGTTTTTGTGTGAGGGTTCTTACAAGCATGATCCTGATCTTCTCAATGTTAATCTGCATGTGTAAGTGAATGTCTCAGTGGGAGCCTCTGTGTGAATGAATGTGGGCATGGTCATGTGGCTGAGTGAATGTCACCACGTTGTGTGACTGAATGTGTCAGTCTGCGTGTGTGAATGCATGTCTTTGAATATGAGTGACTTTGTGGGCATATTTCAATGTGTGAATGCTTAAACTTTTTGCTGAGTGATGAATGTGTGAGTGTGTGTATATACGTATGTCTCTGTGTAAGTGTATGTGTGAGCCTGCTCATGCTCTTTCATTGAGAGCAAGCATTTTTCAAGTGATGTTTCGTTGCACTCATTGTATGTATGGATGGTGAGCATGTACAGACATGTTAGCATGTTTCTGTGTAGTGACTATATGGTGGGTTTCTTTTTTATCTTGTTTATGTGGGAGTACATCTGAGTAAGGTCATGTGTGAAAGTGTGTTGTAAGGGAAAGTGTTTTACGTGTTGTAAGATTTTGTGAGATTCTTGGTGACTGTAAGAAGATTTCTGTGCAAGTGAATGTGTAAGCATGTTTCCGTTTGGGACAATGAGAATTTGCATAAAATTGAAAGTGAATGTGTGATTGTGGAACTGTAAACCTAATATGTATGGGGTATGAATGAATTTTTTATCATGTTCATCTGTGTGAATGTGTGGTAATATTTCTGTGACTCACTGAGCTGTCGGCATGATTGTGTGAGTGAAGGGAAGTGTGTGTGTGAGTGCAAATGTATGCATGTTTACATATGTGAGGAACTCGTCAGGATGTTCACAGCAAGAAGTGAACTATACTCATCTTAATGTTGGTCAGTCAGTGTGTGATCCTGTGCGTATATGTGAGGATGCACATTTTTGAAAGTGATTATGTGAATTTCTACGTGTCTTGGAGTATGCTCACGGAAGAATATTTGAGTGGTCAAGGAAAGGTTTCTTGGTGTTCATGTGTATGCGTTACCTTGTGACCATATGCTTGGATGAAAGCATGTTCACGGGCGTGTATGATTGTATTTTATGCTCATATTCATGCATGTATACTGTGTGGGTGAAATGTGAGTGCATGACTTGAGTTCATGTGAGCGTATGGATTAATGAATGCGTGAGCTTTGTGGTGAGCACGAGCATATTTGTGTGCAAGGGCGTACGTGAGCATGTTCCTGATAGTGAGCATGTTAATGTGGGTAGCTAAATGGGAGCCCTGGAGAGTATATTTTTGGGTATCCCTGTGAGAGAAACGGTAATCATGGTATGCGACTGAGTGAAGGTGTCAGCTCATTTTTATGGAGTGAATGTATCAGTGTGTTTGTATGAGCAGCTCTGAGTATGTACATCAGTGAAATTGTGAGCATGTTCAAGTGAGGGAGTCAATGTCTGACCACGCTCATGGAAATGAGTGAAGTTGTGAGCATACCTGAGTAAACGTGCGAGCATATGGTGCGAATGTGAATGAGGAGTATTGAGTTTTTAGTCAGTATGTTCATTTGGATGAGTCAACACTACGTGTGTTAACGCAATTGTGTGTCCATTGGTGAGCATGCACACTGTGAGCATGAATACATGAACTTTTACATGTCTTCAAGTGTGATTATATTTGAAATGTTTGAATTTATTGAAAAAGCATTTGTGTGTGCATGTGAATGTGTGAGCATGTTCATGAATGATAGCATATTCATGTAGGTGTCAGGGCTTATTGTGTTTCTTTATGTGAGCTTGTTAAAGTGTGAGTACACTGTATGAGTGGAATGTGAGCATGGGAGTATGTTTGTGAGTTTATGTGAGTGAATGCTGGGGCTTCGTGACGAGTGTGATCATGTTTATGTGCAAGTGTATATGTAGGTTCCTGATTGTGAGCATGTTCGGGTGCATGAAAAGTGAATGGGTGTGTTGGAAAATGAATATAGGTCTCTATGTGCATGAAACGGTCAGCATGCTCACGTGGTTGAATGACTGCTTGAGTAGGTTTATGTGCAGTGAATGTGTCAGTGTGTGTATGTGTGCATCTGAGAGTGTTTATGTATGAGGGAATTCATCAGCATGTTCTTAGGAGTTCATGTGTGAAAGTGTCTTGTTACTAGGTGAGTGTACGTTACTGGGTATATGCAAGCCTTTCCACGGCTGAGAGTGCCTTATTGTGAAGGAGTCTGTATGTTTCAGTGAATATTTTGTGTGTACTCATCTGTATGAGTGAATTGGTGAGCATCTGAGCGCATGTCAGCATTTTCTTATGTGATGATTGTGTATGTGTGTTTTTGTGTGATATGTGAATGTAAGTATACTTGTATAAGGGAATGTATGGAAGTATGTGTGTGAGTGTACTTTTTTCTGAGTTTGAGATAACTTGTGAGCTTCTTGGGAGGTGTGAGCATGTTTGTTTTGACGTGCCTACGTGAGTTAATTCCTGTTTGTGACAATATGGATAAGTGAATGTGTGATTGTTTGCATATAAATATAATGAGTATGTTGTGACAGCACTGTGGCAATGGCGACCTACAAGAATGTCCTGGGCTTCCCTGGTGGCACAGTGGTTGAGCGTCTGCCTGCCGATGCAGGGGACACGGGTTCGTGCCCCAGTTCGGGAAGATCCCACATGCCGCGGAGCGGCTGGGCCCGTGAGCCATGGCCGCTGAGCCCGCGCGTCCGGAGCCTGTGCTCCGCAACGGGAGAGGCCACAACAGTGAGAGGCCCGCGAACCGAAAACAAAAAAAAGAATCCGCCTGCCGATGGAGGGGACACGGGTTAGAACCCTGGTCCGGGAAGATCCCGCATGCCACGGAGCAACTAAGCTATGCGCCACAACTACTGAGCCTGAGCTCTAGAGCCCGCGAATCACAACTACTGAGCCCACATGTGGCAACTACTGAAGCCCGGGCACCTAGAGTCCATGCCCCACAACAAGAGAAGCCACCGCAGTGAGAAGCCCGTGTACCTCAACGAAGAGAAGCCCCCACTCGCGGGAACTAGAGAAAACCCGCGCGCAGCAACGAACACCCAACACAGACAAAAGTAAAAAAAAAAAAAAAAAAAAAACATGTAATGGACTGAATTCTGTTCCCCCCAAATTCGTATGTTGAAGCCCTAACCCCAGTGTGACTATATTTGGAGATATGGCCTTAAGGTTAAACAAGGTCATAAGCTTGGAGCTCTAATCCAATAGGGGGGTATCCCTATAAAAAGAGGAACAGACGCCACAGAGCTCTCTCTCTCCCCACACTGAACAAAGTAAAGGCCATGTGAGGACACAGTGAGAAGCCAGCTGTCTGCCAAGGACAAAGGTCTCACCAGGGTATAAATTCTTTTAGCAAATTCTAGACTTCCAACTGGATTGAACTGTGGACCTTTGTATCAATTTAAATTGTTTCCTCCCTCTGTATTCAAGTTTTCTGATTTCTTTCTCTCTGATTCTTTTTGCTTGTTTGTTTGTCACTGGATGTACTTTGTGTGTGTGTGTGAGGGTGTGTCCTCTCTAATCTGCTCATATTTATAGATTTCTTCCTTCAGAGAGCATCAAACCAGTTTCATTAGGGATAGAAGCCACCCCTATGGCAATGGTTGCTTACTAAGTCTTAAGGACTCTGGCTTAAGTTGGGGTTAATTTCATCACCGTGTCACAAAAGTGCCATGGTTGCTTTTCCCTATCATTAGGATGATCAGGATTTTTACTGCAACAGAGGCATACGCAAAGGAGTGGCACAGCAGAAGATTGCTGGGCCCCCAAGCCAGAGGTGGGTGGACTGAAACCATTTTCTGCTATGGTGCTGCCACTTGTGTTGCATGGAATTATTATTATTATTATTTTGTCTTTTCTCTCTATACATATTCCTCAGAATATTTTAGATTTCTAGCAGGGCAAATTTACAGCTGTGGGTTTTATCTCCATTTAATCATGAGTGGTCCAGACCTTTTCGGGGCTTATGGGGACAGGTTCGGAGGCACACTGACCCACCTCTTGGGTAGCCCAGGAGAGGAGGACATCGCAGGCCATGCAGGACACGTGGGGGTTGCATTCTGGAACAGCGTGAACCAGAAGGCTCTGTGGCAGGCGGGCTTTGCAGTACTAAGGGGGTGAGGTACGCCCTGGTGCCTAAGCAAGGATGTGATTGGCTTGTTTGAATCGTTCAGCTGGCTGACAAGGAAACACTATTCAGGGGTAAGAAGCAAAAAAACCATCCGGTGCATTTAATAAGGGTTGTTGCTAGAGGACCCTACCTGGCGGAGCAGAGTGGGGAGCGGAATCTGGGATTAGGCCGTTCGAGGCCCTCCCAGTTTTACCAGCCGTCAACTCAGCACGGAATACTAACTTTAGCCCTCACCGCACCATCACCCCCTCCCCCCGCGCACACACACACAGGGGCCAGTATACCTGGCTGAGGAGAACTCAGTCCCTGGAGATGGAGGGGTGGACCCTGGAGCAGTAGCTCCCCGACCCCCGCCATTTCAGCGCTATTAGGTACCACAGCGACACAGGGGCTGAAACAAGGGGGCTCCATCGCAGCTGCACGTGCCCAGCCCCACCACCAACTCCTCTACGGACTGGCCAGCAGGCAGCGCGCGTGGGCAGCGGTTCAAAAGCCCAGACCCACGTCTGCTCCAGCTGTCTCCTTCTAAGAGGTCGCCCACTCACCCTCTGCCCGCCCAGCTCACGGCAGCCTGGCGACCCCGCTCACCAATCAAAGAAGTCCAGAACGACGTCAGGAACATCAGGCGAGGAGAGGTCAGAAGCCAAAGTGGAATTTCCACCTGGGATTGGGGTCGTCGCCCGCCAAGGGCCGGGTCCTGATGGGGAGTAGGCGCACAGCGGCCCGCCGCATGTCGGGACGCCATAGCTCCGACCGTCCGAGAACCCTGGAGACCGCTGCAGAGTGGGAGGCCGACAGACGAGGGGGGGCGCGGGATAACCAAGAGGAGCGGGGCGAGGAGGTCGTGCTTCTGCAAAGAGCCGCCTGTAAGGTGACAACATCGAGGCCAAGGGGAGCGCGGAGGGTGCGGGTCGACCAGCGGCCCTGAGCCAGGGAGCGGCAAGAAGAGCAGCAGCCCAGCAACTTCACTCCACGCAGCACCCCGACCACGAACCCAGCCGCTGCAGACAGCGCGGGGTCTGACGCAGTTCTGGCAGCCGCTAGGCGGGCCTGAGGCCCGGCGCACAACTGGCTCCGCCCACCCCTATGGCAAGCGAGCTTCGCCAATCAGGCAGGCGCCGGGAGCCTTTCAACGAGATGCATGGTCCAGCCTCCTACCGCAGCCTGTGTGCCGCCCAGCCCTCTGCTCCTTCTGGCGTCTGCAGTCATTCCCGGGTCAGCCGCAGTTCCAGCTCCCTGGCAGCTGGAGAGCTGGGCCGGAGGTCGGCGGCGTGGGGCACCCCGCCCTGCACCTCCCCTTTGCAAAAACGCAAAATGTGCTTTTCACTTGGAACAGTGTATGCCCAAGAGTTTGCTTTTTGTGGTGAAAGTAGTAATTTGACCACCCAGGCTCAATCTGCGTTTTGAAAATACTGGACACCTTTGAGGAATCAGGACCTAGTTGACTGGTGGTCACTCCCTGACCCTCGGGCCTCCAGTGAACCAGACTGCCTGTCCTCTGGAAGGCATAGAGGAGGTTCAACCAGTGCGTTTTGTGACACGGTTCTGGCCCATCATCAGGACCGAAATTGGGCTCCAGGAGCCCCCCTCCCATAGCTAAGGGATGCACAGTTGAAGTGAGGGTTCTTGGCTGACAGCATTGAAGGGGAAAAGAAGGCAACGGTCAGTGTATCGGATCTTCAAGGCAGTGAGCCACCGGAGAGCAGGCCACTCTAATGCTCCAGCATTCTGGCTCCGCATGTGGGGGGAAAAAAAGCCTTACGTTTTTGCTAGAGGGCTTCTCTTCTTTCCGCTACCCTGAACATTGCCACATAGAGTAGAAATATCTCAGAGAAAGAGGAAATGCTTCCACTCATTCAATACCCTTCATCCTTCCCATCTCAGGTACCTTGATGAAGCAAGGTCAGAAAGAGGCTTCTTCAGAGCACATAAGCCACATGGGCAATGAACAGATAGACCTCAGTCATATTCACCAGCGCTGGACCTCGTGAGGCATGCCATGTAAAAGTGTTGAAATCAAAATGGATTTCAGGTTCACTCTTGGTCAACTAGAATATTCAAAACAAACATTCCCCCCCTTCCCCTTTCCTTCAGTATTTGGTGAAAAGAGCTGGTACTGCTTGTGCCCAGCATATTGCACAGCTTTACTTGCATGGAACTCTCTGGGGTGGCTGAGTGTTTTGTACAGCTAAAAATTTAACTCTTTACCCCACCTCGACCTCTTCTCAAGCACCCTCTTTCTTCTTCTGTCTTTTTTTTAAACGATTTTAGAATCACACATGTTTAAAATGTGTCTCTTAATTTCCTTCCTTCTCTTCACCAGCAGAGCATCTTCACATATTCGTTTTCCCTCTCCTTTCCCCCTCTTTTTCCTTCTATTGCAGTAAGTGCTCTCTTCTCACTTACGGGGCAGATCCGCATAGAACTAACCCACTTACTTAGGTGGGGGATCCCTCTATGACGAACCATCACAACAGCAGTGGGTCAGTTGAGCCCAGCCCTACTGCTCTTAATCCTGCACCCCTTGTCTCTGGTCAGCCAGGCATCCTCGAACAGACAATGCTTGCTGGTTAAAAATGAAAAGGCCATTTCAGTTCAGTTTGTTTGAGCATCTGAATTGTATATGGGCGAGGAGGTGTGGGGACTGCCTAGAGAAGGAGGGTCGATGGGCCCAAGGTTACACAGTGGCAAAAAGCGAAACTAGAACCCTATTTCCAGGTTGGCCTACTTCTAGAAAAGTGTGTTTTTCTAGTGAAACTCAGCTTTGACTGCTATTTCAGGCAGCCACAGGCATGTGGGTATTGTTTTGTTTGAAAGCAGGTTATTCCTATTCCTGGAATCAAATTCTTCAATCAGTGTCTCAACTGACAGGAAAAGCAAGCCTCAAGTTTTTCTCCTAGGCATCCTTGTGACTATGGATATGGCCAAAAACTTGATGGCAAGAATGAATTTACTTCCAGAGCTTACGTCCCACACTCACATGACAAAGAGCCGAGAAGGCAGCAAGGAATATGAAAAAGCCAGTATAATTTATACTTGTTGAGTTTTTGTCTAGTTCATTTATTAGAATGTACATCAATATCCAGATTGAATGCACTTAAACCTGAATATGGGATCATGGTGTAGAGGACATAGCACTGACCTAGGAGTTAGCCCATCTGTGTTCTGACCCAGCTCTGACCCATGACTGCGAGTATTCCAGTTTGTCTAGAGTATGAGGTGGATTGGGAGGTAAGGCAAGAGGTAAAACATGTAAGAAGAAAAAGAATAGGTAGTACCTGGCCTAGTGAGGGCCGCACATTCAGTGCACAGAAAATAACTACTCAGTGAATATGTGAAGCTAAGAAAGAGAATTTTATTTTATTTTATTTTTTTTCTTATAAGCAGCTAACAGTTATTTGTCACAGTCCTAGAAGCTGGTTAGTCCAAGATCAAGGTACCAGCAGCTTTGGTGTCTGGTGAAGGCCACTTCCTGGATCATGGGTGGCAACTTTTCACTATGTACTCACTGGTGGAAGGGTCAAAGTATCTCCCTGGACTCCCTTAAATAAGGCCCTAATCTCATTCATGAGGACTCCACCCTTATGACCTAGCCACCTCCCAGAGACACCACCTTCTAATACCGTTATTTTGGGGTTTAGGATTTCAACACACAGATTTGGGGAAAATGCAAACATTCTATTTAGGATACCTACCCAATTTCCACACTGCCCACAAAGTGCCATGTCTAAACCCATATAAAATCACATCATTTTCTTACTTTAAAAAGTTCAAAGTCTTCTGATTGACTGGCAGAGAACCTTTCTTCTTCAACCTTTCTCTCCATAACCTATTCCACATACTCCATTTTTCATCTGCATCTCCTCTATTTTTCTTTTATGTTTTCTTTCTGTCTTTTTTTTTTTTTTTTTTTTTTTTGCAGTACGCAGGCCTCTCACTGTTGTGGCCTCTCCCACTGCAGAGCACAGGCTCCGGATGCGCAGGCTCAGCGGCCATGGCTAAGGGGCATAGCTGCTCCACGGCATGTGGGATCTTCCCGGACCGGGGCACGGACCCGAGTCCCCTTCATCGGCAGGCGGACTCTCAACCACTGTGCCACCAGGGAAGCCCTCTACTTTTTTTAAAGTTAATTTTTATTGAAGTATAGTTGCTTTACAATGTTCTTTTAGTTTCTGCTTTACAGGAAAGTGAGTCAGTTTTATGTATATGTATATCCCCTCTTTTTCAGATTTCCTTTTCATTTAGGTCACCACAGAGTATTGAATAGAGTTCCCTGTGCTATATACTAGTTTCTCAGAAAGAGAGATTTAGATCTCATCATCCAAACAAAGGAATTTGAATTTCATCTTACATTCAACAGTAAGCTTTTGGAGGATTTGTGCAGGAAAATGACACCATCAGGAAGAAACTTCCAGTTACTTTTTGGAGGAAGAACTAGAAGAAAGAGAGACTGGGGACAAGGAGAGAAGTTAGGAGGGTGGTGCACACCTCTGCTTCCAGTCATGGCAGGCTAAGTCATTTGCACTCACCAGCCCAATGAGGACAACTAAAAAATACTGGGTGAAATGTGAAAAAGAAATTATCTTCATTAAGCGCTAAGAAACTCTGGGGCTAAAATCTAGAAGAAAGCAAAAACCCAAATAGGAAAGCCCAGCACTCAAAGCCACTTTTGCCTGAGGGCATTAGCAAATCCAGAAGAAAGAATTGTGACACTGAGCTGTGCTTTTGGTGGCCTCATGGAAAAGAGATGAAAACTTGAAGTTCTTCTCATCCCCAGTGAGTACATCTGATAAGCCCTCCAGCCACTCTAAAATAAGTGGCTACCCCTTTGGGATAATGGTGAACCAGAAGCAACAAGCCCTGGCATGGAATTGCAGTCTAGATATCCATCACCAGAGTGATCCAGGGAACTTCAAGCCCTGAACTTGGATTAAAGTGGTCTTGGACAGGTAGTGACCGAGGCATTTAGCAGCAGCAAGTAAAAATGCTCTCCGCAGGAAGGTTCTGTCTTCCTATGCCTGAAATCAGTCTGATAAATAATTTTTCAATAATATATTGGCACATAGTCAAAGATAAGTGGACACATAAGCAAAAAACTACATTGTAAGTGACAGCTGAAATAAAAATTAGACAATGAAAACAAATTCACAAATATTTCAGATATCAGAATTATGAAACACAGACTATAATCACTATGGCCTACTATAGTTCAAAAAATTTTTAAAAAGCTTTAAAATATTTTCAGGGAACAGAAAATCCTAAAAAGTGGCATAGCCAATTTGAAAAAGAATCAAATAGGACATCTAGGAATAAACAATGTAACGATTGAGGGTTTAATGGATGAGTTTAACAGAAGGCTATACATAATCATTAGATGATGATAAATGCAATGAAGAGATATAAACCTAAGAGAGAATTACTGAATTCGAAGATAGACCAAAGAAATCATCCAAACTTTTGCCTGGAGAAATGAATTATATGAAAAAAAAAAGTAGGATAAGAGACACAATGAATAGAGTGAAGAAGTCTAATATACATTTGATTTAAAGCCTAGAAGGACAGAAGTGAGAAATGGGAGAGGAGATGATGGCCAGAAATTTTCCAGAGCAGATGAAATGCACCAATCCACAGATTCTAGAAGCCCAGTGAATTCTCAGCAGGATAAAAAACAGATATTCACTCCTAGACACATCATAATGAAAGTGCAGGAAATCAGAAAGAATGAAGGCTATATTAATGATCCAAGTTAGAGATAATGAATCTTGACCTTGGGCAGGAGCAAAAGAAATAAAGACAAGGGGATGGGCCTCTACACGCTTGCCTTTAGAATACCTTTTGCTCAGACTTACCATGAACGACTATTTTATAAACATTCTCCATTTCATTCTTCATTAATAAAATACATTTGCTAACAAATCTATTTGTTAGAGCAACCTGACACCTAGGAGCTGTTCAAATTTTCTTAGTCATACATGAAAGGTCGTCATCTTATAAGTATGTCATCTCATGGGCTATGAAAGGGGTGAGTATTCTCCATAGGAATTATGACGGTTAATTTTATGTGTCATCTTGATTGGGCTAAGGAAGATTTTCAAGTGCATAAATCTATTCCAGAAGCTATTAGGTCTGAAAAAGCTTCTGTGTGGATCTGCAGATCCTATTTAGGAGTGAGCTATGGAAATGAAGTCAGAGTGACCTTTCTTGTGTTCCATTTAATGCAAACATATTAAGAGAGCATCTTTACACTGAAATGCATTATTATGGCAACTTGCTTATACAGAACTTCACTTTGAATTTGTTAAAAATAAATGGAGATGCTTATTTCACCTTGAGGATTATGTGTAGACCTTAATTGACAAAATGTACTCTCTACCCCAACCCACTGATCAGAAAATGGCCACCCTCCTCCAGAGGACGAATAACAATCATTTAATCCTCACTTCAGCTCTGTAAGGTAGGTATTATTCTTCCCATTTTCCAGCCAGGAGGGGAGATGATATAGTAGATGTCAGAGGTTCGACTCTGAAGCCAGACTGCCTGGGTTGGAATTTCACCTGTGCTACCCACTAGCTGGCGCATCTTAAGCAAGTTAAATAGCTTTTCTGTGCCTCAGTTTCATCATCTCTAGAGTAAGATAAAAATAGGACTTCTTTAGAGGCTGCAATGAGTTAATTCATGGAAAGCACCTAAATTATTATGGCCAATCATACAATCAGTGCTCCAAAAATGGAAAATCTTCTTCTTCTACACTTACGTGGCCATTTGTCTCTGGCCGCTCAATACGACGAATGAGAAGGGAAAATATGCACCACTGAAGCCGACTAGAAGAAGAAACATGGGTCATGGGAGCAGCCTGGCCTTATTATCCATAGTTCCTGAAATGAGCTGTGTGACCCTGACTGGGGGCAGGGGGAGGTGTCTACAAGGGTTGGAGAAGGCACTCCAGGGGGAGCCAGTGCCTAAGATAGGTCCCAAAAGTGTCTGCCCAGCCAGAAGCTCCTGGAATCCCAGAGATGAGAGAAGGCCCTTTCCCACACAGGCTCCAGGAAGCGTTTAGAACCCCAAGGAATATACAAATTACTAAGCTCAATGAATCACAATAAATTCACTTTAAAAGTACTAGTTTACCCTCTTAATTTACAAGTGGCAATGTATGAAGCAACTGATTGTTCATCATAGTTTTTATTTGAGAGACCTGAAGCAGCTTCTGGCTTACCCAGTAGGGATGTCAAACCCCTGAGTGACACGCAACCACCTTATCACCTTACCTTATAATTTCTAATGGCTGGACTTCGTGTTCCGTTGTCATCACAGAATGTAAATGGTTTCAACTATTACTTGGTTCAAAGCCCTTAGTCCGTATCAAACTACCTTCCCCTTTACTTTTCAGTTAAGACTCTCAAGTAGTTCCTAGAGCAGCTTCAGCATTTATACCTTTCTGTCAGCAGCTTTGTCTGAGATATTCATGTGGATACAGCCTTGTTCACAATGGAGCCCAGGGCAAAATGCAGAATGTCTTTGTGTTTCTGATTTACTATAATGAGGGATAAGTGTGCTTAGGGCAATCACTCCCATGGAGAGCAAAGGGGAAATTTAGCAGAACATAATGTGTGTTGACTTGAGTAAGCCTCAGTCCCGTGCCCCTCCCTTGGGGTTGGATTCCAGTTTCTGACTACCCAAATGTGTTCACAATGCACACTGGAAGATGTAGCCCCATCTGGCAACACTGGAAATAAGCAAGGAGTCATAGGGCCCCTTAATACAGAGGAATTCCCCAGGTCACTGAGTTGCTGAACTCAAGGTGATCCGGTATTTCTCCATTCCTCATGATAGCATTATTTATTGAGAGAGAGCCATATGCCAGGTCCTGTGCCATGCACAGCCACACACACGGTCTGCCCCCAGGGAAACGACACTTTAGTAGAAATATAGATGATGAGCCAAGGAATTCCAAAACACATGGTACAGTGATATACATAAGAGGGGCTCCTGAACCAGGCTTGAGGGTTTGCAGAGAAAACTGGATGTCTGGGGCAGGAGTGAAAGGAAGTATTAATCTTCACACTTTTATGTCTTTCCCTCAACCCTGCCATAATTTATAGACAAGTCCTATTTTCTAAGTAAAATATAAATCCAACCACTTTATAACGCCTTGCTTTTGTCACTCTGGTCCAAGCTCCCATCGTCTCTCAGGTGGACTACTCCAATAGCCTCCTAATTGGCTTCCCCACTTCCAGTTTTATATCCTGTGGCAAATATCGTAGGTTAGCTCACTTGACTCCATTACAATCCCAATCACAGCAGGTAAGGCTTGGTCGAGGTTGCAGACCAAGTCTACATTTCCTGAACTCCCGCCCTTATGGCCCGGATTGCACACATAGCTTAGCCTCTGCCAAGCAGATAATAAACCCCCATGAGACTTGGTAGGAGCAGGAAGGTGGAGTCTATGCTGCTTCCTCTGTGGTTTCTGGTTTCTCTTAGTGAGCATGGGCTCAGAAACTTTCGCTTCTCCTGCAGCAGTAATAATAGAGGTGCCAGGGTACAGTTCCTAGTTTTGTGGCTATCAAAGGGCAAGGCATGGGACATTAACTTGGTATAGATGGAGAAGGAGGCAATGTGGTCTCAAAGCCAAAATTTGTGATGCTCTCAGCAGAAACAGAGTGGTCCAATGTCTTCTTCACTTTCCACCCTCCTGATTGTCCCAGTTCTGGGGTATTATTCAAGAAAACAATTCTGGAAATTATAACTACTACTTGAGTTAAAACAAACATGACCACCCCTCCCCCCCGTGAAAAAGTCTCTTGTGCTTTTCCCTCATACACCCAGGTATTTTGTAGGCTCTTGTAATTTATTTATCATGCCTGTTTTTGTACTTTGTAAAAATGGCCTCCTATAGAATGTATTCTTGTGTGTGTCTGTTCTTTCTTTCTTTTTTTTTTTTTTTGGCTTGATATCTTGATTCGTAAGATTCATCTAACGTGTATGTAGCCAAGTTTGTTCATTTTCTTTGCTGTATGACATGCCACTGATGGATATATCACTTCATATACCTACCCAAGTAGTTTCTGAATTTGGGTTGTGTCCAGTTCTGGACAATTACATACAATGCAGCTCTGTGCATCCTTGGCCTTGTCATCTGCTTTGCATGGGCATTCTCTAGGCGAAGCACCTAGTGGTAGTATTAGTGGGTCCAGGGTAAATATATCTTAAACTTTGAGGGATACTGAATATTCCCGTTATTCAGTTCTACATATTTCTTGATTTCCGCCAATCCAAGGATTAGTTAGTAGTATGCTATTTTGTTTCCAAACATTTGGGTGTTTTAAAGCTATCTCTGTGTTATTACCCTGTGCGTTAAGCATTATGATCAGAGAGCCTAGGTTTCATGCCAGTGATCCTTTGCAATTTATTGAGGCTTCCTTTTTCTTAGTAAGGTCTATTTCTGTAAACGGTCAATATGCTCAACAGAATTTATGTTCTCTGCTTGTTGGGTATAAAGTTTTATAGTATCTAATAGCTCAAATGTATTATTGTGTTTAGGCCTTTGATATCACTGCTTATTTCTGTTTGCTTGGACTTTCATGTTCTGAGAGTGGTGGGTTAAAATCTCCAGCTCTCATTGTTAACGTATCTATCAGTCCCTACAGTCATAAACTTTATCGTTGAGGTTTAAGCTATCCTGCTACGCCACCTTTTATAACGCTCTCATGCTATCATCCACTGACCCTAGCCATCCACTCCTCTCTGCCCCATCCTACCACCTTCTACATGACTCCAACTTCCCCATCTATCACTCAACAATTTGACGCTCTCATTTCCAATGAACATCTTTACAACATACTAGCCAACCCCTCTCACAGACACAGTCTGGTTTATTCTTCACCCTAAACTACTCTACCTCTCACATCTAAAAGGAAGATATCCCAGTGTTGGACCACAAGCCCCTGGCCATGCTGCTCTCTCATTCTTTTACTCTCTCTACACGTGTTCTTTTATCTCACTGAGCCCTCCTATTCCTTGGCCTCTCTATTTTCTGCCCATCTGCACTCTCCTTCTTCTGTCTCTCCCTCCTGTCACTATTGATTTGGTTTGGGGTTTTCCCTATTTTTTTTTCTGGCCCAGCCACGCAGCTTGCTGGGATCTCAGTTCCCCAACCCGGGATCGCACCCGGGCCCCCAGCCACTGCCGAGTCCGAACCACTGGACCGCCAGGGAATTCCCTGTGGTTTCTCCTCTTTTCCTTCTTTTCCTGCTCCCACTCTGACATACTAAGTTCTCAATACATCTACCACCACTTATTCTTCTATGCTTAAAACACCTTCTGTATCTCTACATCCAGTTATCACCCATAGCCAATCAACTGTTGACTTTCAGTTCTATACACTTCTTCATGTGCTTTCAATACCCCTACCTTAGTCTAGGACTTCAGCATCTCTCACATAAATCACTGCTACCATGAGCACTCCATTCTTGCTCCTCTCTGATCCTTTCTTCACATTGCTTTCAGAGTGACATTTCTAAAACACAAATTATTTCCCAAATTAGAGCCCCTTGACGGCTTCTTGTAGCCTTAAGAATGAAGTCTCCACTGCTGTCTCTGGGGAAATGCAGATGGCCAACAGGCACATGCATACATGTTCAACATCACTAATCATCAGGGAAATGCAAATCAAAAGCACGAGACATCACCTCACCAAAGGACACACATAACAAATTTTGGCGAGGATGTGGAGAAAAGGGAACCATCCTACACAGTTTCGCGGGAGTGTAAACTGTTGCAGCCACTGTGGAAAACAGTATGGATATTTCTCAGAAAACTAAAAATAGAACTACCATACGACCCAACAATTCCACTGCTGGGCATCCATCTGTAAAAAACAAACACACGAATTCAAAAAGATGCATGCACCCCAATGTTCATAGCAGTGTCATTTACAATTGCCAGTGTATGGAAGCAATCTGTGTCTTTCAACGGATGAATGGACAAAGAAGATGTCAGGTATATATACAAAGAAATACTAATCAGCCATAGAAAAAGAATTTTGCCATTGGCAGCAACATGGATGGACTTGGAGGGTATTATGTTAAGAGAAATGAGTGAGACAGAGCAAGACAAATACTCAGTAAATTCAAAAGAATTAATAACTGGCTGAATTAATGGACATAGAAATGAAGGTAGAACAGACTTAAGAAAGGGTAAGTCTTCAACAACACACATGCTGCAGAGAGCAGAGAAAGGGCAGGGCTTATTTGAAAACCACCTAATAAGTTGGTATTACTAGTACTACAGAGCTAGTGGGCCCTTTTGTGTGCGTCTTAAATGCCAAGTTGATTGTGTATGCAGTAGAGTCATCAAAATTGTCTTACAGGAATTTGGCATGGCCAGAGTTGGGTTTTAGGAAGGTTAACTTAGCAAGTATATGAAGCATGTATCTGTGGGGAAAGACAGGGAGGTAGGAGAAGGTTAGGAGTCTAGGGCAAAGTTCAGGCAAGAAGTAATGAAGGTAATGATACTAAGAGTTGGCAAGAATGTGGAGCAAATAGAAATCTCATCCCCTGCTCTTGGGAATATGAACTAGTACAACCGTTTTGAAAGATAATTGGTGTTACCTAGTAAACTGAACTTGGGCAGAACCTAGGACCCAGAAATTTCATGTCTAGGCCTATACCGTAGATCAGGGTTTCTCAACTGTTGACATTTTGAAAAGATAATTCTGGGTTGTAGAGGACTGTCCTGTGCATTGTAGGATGTTCAGCAGTATCCTTGGCCTCCACCCACTAGATGCCAGTAGCACACCCTCAATTATGACACCCAAAACCTTTCCAGACGTTATAACATATCACCCTGGCTGGGGCAGATGGGGCAGTGCGGAAAATTGCTCTCAACTGAGAAACTAGAGAAACTCTTGTATAAGGGCATAGCGGGATATGAATGAGGAAGTTCATCCCAAAATAATTTGGAAAAGCATAAAAGTGGAAACAACCCACATGTCCATCAACAGGAAATAGACAAATTGTGGAATTTTCATATGATGGATAACTATACAGCAATGAAAACTGATTACTACCGTTTTACACATCAACATGGATAAATCTCACAAACACAAATTTGGGGGGGAGAGAAAGAGTAAGACAAGTAATACATCCAGTATAATTAGATCTACATGAAGTCCAAAATGGAGAAGAAATAACATTATTTAAAGGAACATTCCTCTACAGTAAATGTATAAAAAAGTGAAGTATTAACAAGTTCAGGATTGTGGTTACCTCTGGGAAGGAATGAGGAGATGAACCTGGAAGGGCACAGGTGGGCTATCAAGGCATTAGCCGTGTTCTAGTTCTCAAGCTTGGTGGTGAGTACACAGGCTTACATATTATTAAGATACACCTTACATATATGCAGTATTATCTTCTGTATACATGAAACAGTTCATAAAATTTGTCAGGAAGTGATGCGGTCTAAAATAATGCAGGAAAACAGAGAGAAAGGCAACAGAGTAAATAACTAATTGGATGAGAGACAGAGACAGACAGAGAGAGAGAGGGAAGAGCCAACCTTTAGGTGCCTCTTTGAATCATTTTAAACTCATTTTCTTCATAGAATTGGGGATGAAATCAATTCCTTATCTATAAACACACATAATTCATTGCTCAGACATCTAAGAAATGTATATTTTATGCCTCAAAACGGATCCTACTATATGATGTGATTCACAGGACTGGATAATACTACATTTCACAAAACACCATTGTCTGAGAATCCTGCCCTGTTAGACTTGTAAATGTGTACTCATTTGTATTCCTTGGAGTTATAAGCATCTGAAAATAGGTGGCTTAGAGTAAAAGTGATTCTTCATCACTAACTTTAGTGTCATTAGCATACGCCTAACTGGTACAGAAAACTGTTTCCAACTCCGGCACCCACCCTACCCCTCTGTTTTTCTCCCAATGGTCACCTCTCAGGTAGTGGAATAAAAGGAGAACTTTTGGATCAAATCCTTTCAAAAGATGGAGCCATAACCAAGGAAAATATCAGAACATCCTAACCTTTCCTGGACCAGGCAGGGAGGGACAAGACAGGTCTCTTCCTAGAAAAAGCACAGAGTTTTCAAGGCTGAAGGACTCACTGAAAACATATTTTACACATGTGGATACAGACAAACCCACAAACACCCAGAGAGATAGGAAACGCAGGATTTGTCCCTGACCTGATTTAGGGACCGTCTCTCAGAGACTCAGAGAAGCCTGATATGTTAGATCTACAGCAAACCCTCAGAGCAGCAAGCCTGAGCTTCCTCCCTCAACATGAGAGGCTTCAGGTGCATACATGTGGATAACGTAGCCCACTTGTCCTGTTACCTGTATACATGGCCATCACCTCGTAGATACCTCTCAGTCCTGAGAGCATAACACTGTCAGTGCAACTCACCCCTCAGAAGCACAGACTCAGTGAAGAGGAACACACATGCCTCTTGGGGCTTGGGACATGGGGCCACCTGGGGAGTAAATTCAGGGCCCTAGGTAACTGGAGCTCGGTAAGGGGCAGGGATAAGGACTCCGAGCATGCACCAAAAAAGGCTTATCTCAAAAAGAGGTATGCATGCGTTTGTTTAAACTGAAACTCCCGGGACGTCCCTGGCAGTCCAGTGGTTAAGACTCTGTGCTCCCAATGCAAGGGGCACGGGTTCGAAACCTGGTCGGGGATCTGATATCCTGCATGCCACATGACATGGCCGAAAATATAAACAAACAAACAAACAAATAAATAAATAAAGTGAACCTCCGAAAAATTTTAAGCGCAGGTAAAGGCCTTTAATATTAACTATTAACTATAGTTAATACACTAACTATATAACACAGAAATACACACACACACACCCTGCTGGCATGGCATGAACCATATGGAACCAAACCAATGTGAGAAATTTCAAGGGACACTACATGGACAAATTTCTACTTGGACTGTTCTTTCATTAAACAACGGTGACAAAAAGCCTCGTGCCTTTTGTTGTTGTTGTTTTGGCATGAGGAATACTCTGTGTTACTACATGATAATGCATTTTTAAATGTCAACCCCACTGACAGGGGAAAGGGTTGTGGATACCTTACACTCACTTCACTTTAACAGAACTTTATCAAGCATCTACGAAGAAGAAAACACAGTGCTTTAGGAGACAGAAATCAATCAAAGCCTTTAAGTTCCGAACACGTCAGAAGCTCACACTTTAGGGAGCTGGGGCGATACACACATAAATAAATAATGTTAATCTACTCTAGGATACGTACGAGAGGATCTAGCATGGAAAACAGAAAATGTATTGATGCTAACTAGCAAGCTCTCAAGCAGCCTTAACTAAATATAGAAATAAGGCTTTGTGCCCTCAAACCCCTGGTCCTCCCCTTCTCTGATCGTCTGCTCTCCTCAAGTACCACTTCACTCTTTTCCCTTAAAGAAGTTCCAGATACTACGCCCATTTCCTCTTTTAATTTTCTTTAAATTAGGACATATTTCAGACCTCGACAAAGGTACAGAGAATGCTACGCCCATGAAACCATCAGCCGTCTTAAGAAACGTAAGCTTACAAATAAGATCGAAACCCAGTATTCCCCTCCCCAACTGAATTCTCCATCTTTTTCCATAGATTTAACCACTGTCTTAAATAGGTTTATTGTTCTCATACACACCTTTCTGCATACTACATATGCATGCATTACTCCTATGTATGCCTTTTACTACAAACAGATGTATCTATATTCAAACTAATAATTTTGCATGCCTTTAAACTTCATATGTGCATGGTATCATAATGCTTTTATCGTGTTGGAAGTAGGTTCTTCCTTTATCTATTTGTCCCTTCCACTACTGAATCTTTGCCCCTTGTTATAAGCTGAATTGTGTCCCCGCAAAAGATATGTTGATGTCGTGACCCCGGAACCTGTAAGTGTGACCTTATTTGGAAATAGGGTATTTGCAGGTGTAATAAAGACCAGATGAGGTCATACTGGATTAGGGTGGGCCCTTCATCCAATATGACTGGTGTCCTTATAAGAAGAGAAAGAACACAGAAACAGAGACACAGGGGAAAGCACTATGTAAAGATGAAGAAAGAGACTGGAATTCTGCATTTACAAGCCGAGTGATGCCAAGGATTGACAGAAACCACAAGAAACTAGGAGAGAGGCATGGAACAGATTCTTCCTCCGAGCCTCCAGAGGGAACCAACCCTGCCCACATTTCAACCTCAGACTTCTTGCCTCCAGAACTGTGAGAGAATAAATTTCGGTTATTTCAAGCCACCTGTTTTGTGGTAATTTGTTACGGTAAACCTAGGAAACTAACACCTCCCTACGGGAGGTCTTTGTGTCTCAGGCCCCTGAGAATTCTAGTACCTTCCTCAGTCCAGATCTTACCATCCTGTTCAGTTTACCTGCAATAGTACCAAGTCAGTGAGTTAGGGCTGGTTCTACTGTAGGTGTAGTTAAACGTTTTCCCCACTGCCCTAAAGCAGCGGTTCTCAAACTTCAGTGTGCTTCAGTAGCACTTGGAGGACTTGTAAAAACCTGATGGCTAGCAGCCTACCTTCAGAATATCCAATCCAGTAGGTCTGGGGCAGGGTCTGAGAATTTGCATTTCAAACAAGTTCCCCGCTGATGCTGATGCTGCTGCTCCATGGCAGGCCAATAGCACCATCTGGTCCCCAGGCAAGCTAGGTCATCCATCAGTTTCTTTCAATAACATATACTAGAGGCTGGGCCACCATCTCTATCATCACACAAGTTGTTTATAATCTAACATTTTAATTTATTTGAGGCTGCTATAAAAGGATGTCAAACAGGCTTACCAAATACTTGAAAGAAATCCCTTTCAATGACAGTAAGGTGGGCTGAAATAAATAGAACAAAGATACATTGGAGTCAGTGTTATTTATGTTAAAAAACAAAAACCTCTGCAGCTTATTCATGTCAAACAAGCTTTTATTTTCAATGTGATCAATACTGTCAAACTTATATGTAAAAGGTAAGAATAAAGTCAGATAGCAGTTAATATCATTTTGGGATGTTGAACTTTGAAACAAAATCTGTGTTGTGGGCTAATGAAAACTAGAATCTCCGTGAAGAACAAATTCTTCTTTTCTTTCGCTGTCCACTTCTTTTTATGTCTTCCAACTGTAGGATGGGATAAGAGTCAATTAACAATTGTACACCAATAACATGCACCAGGGACTTTCTAAATAGGAGTCAATTCTATGTACATCTCTTGGCTCTCCAAGGAGAAAACAAAATGTTTTCTTCTTGTAACCCAGACCCTTGGTTGTCAGGGTGCACATCATTTCATCACACCAACCACATCTCTCTCTTGCCAACCACTATATATGTTAGGTTTTTTTCTTGAAAGGTCAGTCTGTGATTTAAACGTCTTTCCACCTTAAGAGCCTATGCTCCTTACACAAATCATAAATCCCTTATAATCCCAGACCTTCAGTTTCCGTATCTGTATAATGAGAATGAGGCTGTTATCAAACATCCACAGGTGTGAAAATTAAGAAAGGGAGAAAGAAAGAGTGTGATACTGAGAGAGAGAGAGAGAGATGAGAAAGGAAAAGATGAATGGGTAGCGGAAAGAGAAACTAGGATTGAATTACCAACTCAGTGAGAGCCAATAATAATACTACGGCTAATTTTCTTTCCTTTTGAATAAAACATCTAAATTGAACTAATATTTGTGAATTACTCATGAAATGCAGTCTTATTTGAAATCCTTAACTTTTTACTACTTTGTAAGGAGTCACCTTCTCAAAGGCATTGTCATTCCAAGAGACTTCATTTCTGTGTCCAGGTGATGAAGGTACAGCTAGTGCACAGCTTAGTCGCTTTAGCTGCTTCTCCTGGTGAGCAGTCTCTAAAACTATAGGTCTCTATAGTTTAGACCTCTAAGAAAATATAGGTCTCTATTTCCAGGTCTGATAAATTTCCCATCTGCAGTAGACTTAAAACTACAGGACAAAGGACTTGTGACTGTAAATGACATACATTTCAGAACACACTTCCTTCTATACCATCTAGAATACAAGTACATTATTAACATTAAACTGTTTTTCCAAAACTAAATTGCAACAAGTTTTTCTTATTTACTTTACAAAAAAAATTAAAAACATGATAGATAGCTAGTGGGAAGCAGCTGCATAGCACAGGGAGATCAGCTCGCAGCACTGTGACCACCTAGATGGGTGGGATAGGGAGGGTGGGAGGGAGACGCAAGTGGGAAGAGAAATGGGGATATAGGTATACTATAGGTGATTCACTTTGTTATAAAGCAGAAACTAACACACCCCTGTAAAGCAATTATACTCCCATAAAGATGTTAAAAAGATAAACAAAAAATAGATTAAGGATGTAAACAAAACAAAACATAAAGCTGTCAGTAACAGGTATATGTCAGGACCGGTTGCACCATGCATTAATACCTTGTATTCTCCAGAGCCGCCCTCTGCTGAGACCATATCCAGCTTCGGTCCTTCTTCTGCTTTTTCATTTCCATCCTCTTTCTCTTCCTCAGCATTTTCATAATGATATTCACTCTCTTCTTTAGTGTCGAATGATACGGACTTTGGCATCACAAGGTGGTGGGAAACATTTCCTGATTTAAAATCAGCAGCAGAATCTAGTTCTCTGCTCTCAGGAGGATCTGGAGAAGAGAAATGTGTCAGAAAATAAATAAATAAATAAGAAGACTCGCTGGTCATGTTCCTACTGGTTGATACAGCGCTTCCTTGGCCCTCACACTTCTGCTGCTTGACAGTTTTCACAACATTTTCCCCCTCTTTCCAGTAGATCTCACACACACTGTGCTGCTGATTATTTCTGGCCCTTTGGAGAAGGGATCGGAATCATTTGATTCTGAGCAGATTTTTGTATATTTCTGCCAGAATCTCACTGGAAAATGTTCACCCGATTTCAAGACAAATTCAACCTCGAATCTCATTGATTCCTCAGCCACTGAAATGTGCCCCTGTGCCATTTCATCATTTTCTCAGGTCATCGTACTGAAAATCTTAACATTTTTAGAAGCCCGTCAACCAAAAGTGAGGTATGCCATTTGTCTGCCCCTAGGTTGGTAGAAGGCAGCATACTTTTTCTCAAGATCCTAAAGGTCTTTAGAGAATTGGGCTTCTACTTGTGCATATCGTGCCTGAAGGTTTTTGAGAGCTTTGACCCGCTGCTTAACCACCAGAGGCCAGCGGTGAGTGCATCCTGCCATAGAGGCCGATGCCGCAGCAGGGGCTGCAAGGGACAGGGGACTGGGCATCCCCTAGCCAGCCTCGGCCCCTTCGATGGGTCCACAAGTCCCAGCCACCCAGGACTCGGAGGCATCAGCCAGGACCTCACCCGCCCAGAACTCACCCTCCCCTGCCCCCGCCACCGGTTCCTCTGCCTTCTGGGCTGCCAGCCCCTCTGCAGGCTCCCACGGCTCCCAGGGCGGGGTCCCTCTGCCTGGCACTCGCCCCGCCAGACCTCACCTGCCTCTCCCAGGTCTTCCTGCCCGTGAGGAAGCGCGGCAGCCTCTGCAGGGTCCGAGGGCCATCGGGAGCGGCGCCTGACCATCACGCGGCTGGCATGGGGCCCGACCAGGACACGGTCCTTGTAGTGGCTGTGGTGCAGAAGACAATGGGCCACATCCCGGAGCAGGGAATGAAACTGCACCGCGGTCGCCCCATGGCCTGCGACCACTCCCGCGCCTCCCTGCCCATGCTCGTCCTCCTCTTCTGTCTCTTCCTCCTCCTCGACCTCTTCCTCAGTCTCCTCCCCCTCTTCTGACTGGTACTCAGCCTCCTCCCGGTCCTCGGTGTCTAATTCAAACTCTTCCGCCTCCTCCTCCACCAGCTCTGCACCCCAGTCTTCTGCCACTGCGGCCTGGGCGGCCTCCTGCCCACCATCCTCCCCGTCAAGGGCTCTGGAGAGCCCCAGGGAAGCCAGAAGGGCCGCGGCCCCCTCGACTCCATCCATTCCTCCAGAAGGGGAGGCACGGACCCCGAGGGGACTGGGGTCACCACCCGCCCTGCCACCAGCTCTATCCTGGCCACCTGGGATCGGCCCACGCTCCTCGTTGGCAGACATGGCTGGAGGGACACGCCAGACACGGATCGGGCGGCAGTGACGACCGTGGGGAAGATGGCGGCCGCTGCGCTGAGTGTCGCTGAGGGAGGGGACGCTGTTGGAAGCTGGGCCACCGGGCCGAGGTGGGGGCTGCAGAGAAGCTGGCTGCCCAGGGGACAAGAGTCGGCGAAGATGCCTCTGCGAGCCCCGCCACGGGAAGTGCAGACGGCCTCCTAGCAGAGCGCCCCAGCGAGACTAGGCGGCGGCCGCTGTGCACAAAGCGGGAAAGAGCTTGATTGGCTGGTGACGGGAGGCGGACCTTACAAGGGTCAACGAAGGGCCACTTCCTCCAGCGCCGACTCTAAGCTCATTTGCCAGCAGCCAAGGATTGACAGCACCACCGTCCAATGAGTGATCAAGCTCTTCAGTTTCCCTGGAGGCCTTAAAAGGCCAGCTCACCCTCAGCCTCTGTGAGCGCACAGGAATCCCTTCTTTTCATTCCACAACTGCAAGAGCAAAACTACAATGCCCCTAAAGGCGGTGCCCTGGGGTATGGGAACCTGCATGTGTTCCCCAATTGCCACCCTGGGGCAGCTCACGCTGATACAGACACACTTAATTCAAAACCGAGACAAACAGAGAAGGTGTATAGATCAAATCTCTGCAATGCTTAAAACCTCCCACAAGAGACAGCAAGAGAATTTGGAGGTTTTAATGCTGTTAAGGCTCCTTAGAAAAGGACATACAGAGTCGATATGGATGCAGTGAGAATGGAGAGTGGAAGAAGCAGTAAAGACAGGAGCTGGAGAGTGTTTCATCAGGGCTCCCCAATTCCGTTGCAGCCTCCAAGAAATGAAGACGGAGAGAGAGAGGGAAGAGAGACAGAGACAGAGACGGAGACAGAGATTTCTTTTAAAGACTGTTCTGAGCACCTGCTCTGCACTGGATTGAGCACACCCCTTGCCTCCCAAATTCATACGAGAAGCCCGTCCCCAGCCCCACCCCACCCCCAGGAGATGGTATTTGGAGACTGGGTCTTTGGTAGGTCATTCAGTTTTGGTAAGGTCAGGAGGCTGGGGTCCACACATTGGGATTATTGCCCTTACAGGAAGAGACCATAGATGGTACTGTCCTCCCACCACCCCAACGTGAAGCCACAGGAAGAAGGCGGCTATCTTCAAGCCAAAACGAGGGCCCTCACCAAGAACTCCACCATGCTGGCACCCTGACTTTGGGCTTCCTAGCCTCCAGAACTGTGAGAGAATAAATAACTGTCTTGTTTAAGCCGCCCAGCCTATGGCATTTTACTAGGGCAGCTTGAGCAGACTAATACAGCATGGCAGACCTTAACAGCACAGGCTTCCTAGAATCATTTCTCGGTCAACAGTCCGAGACTTTTTGGTGTACTCAGCCCCACTTAGCTGAGTTGTCAAAGGTAACGAATGCTGAAAATGAGGAAGAAATCGACAACTATTTTATGCTAATCCCAGTTACTACTGTGGATGGGCATAGAAGCAAGACTGGGTGTTAGCTGTAACTTCACGTTTAGGAGAACATAAGCTATGTCCCTTACTTCCATAAGCACACCGCGTTGGGATCCAGGACATCTAATTTGACAGATCCTAACGTTTCACAGATGGGAAGCACACATCCTGCAGTGCGCTCCTGGGAAGGCTCAGGAGAAGAGCTGTTGTTGCCACCCTGAGTCACTATGGACTCCTCCTATCCCAAGTTGGGTTCAACGGTCAATAGGTCTGCTGACACCACACCCACACCCACACACACACACACACACACACTACCGAGACGCGATGCAAAGTGTATTCCTTACGTGAGGAGGCTTCTGGGGGGAGAGCAGGGCAGCCTTTTCAAGCTGCTCCAAAATAGACTTCAGAGAGTCAGGAAAGGAAGAAATTGCTTTGGGAGTTCTACTGTGACTAGTGGATGGGGCCAGCATGACAGTTCCCTTGTGCTGGCAGTAGCTAGTGTCGTTTGCTGCCCACTCCTCCTGCCCTCCACCCTACAACCGTGCCAAAGGAGAGAGTGGAGGGTGGGGCACTGGGGAAGAGGGAGGGTTGACGTTTAAAAGCCCTCAGCAGTCAAACATCAAAGGATGCAGTCAGACCCTATACTATAATTCACCTCTGGCGTGTGACAGGCGACAGAAACGTGCCATTTTTGTGTAATGGAATCTGAACTTGTGGAAGTAAGCCACTCTGGAACTCTGAGTCCTGCAGCCTAAGGCCGGGTAGGCAGGCAAAAGGTCCACTGAAGGCCATTCAAGAGCCCAGTGTGGTGTATCCTGAGAAGTAAAATGCATGCCTCGGTCACCATCAATAAGGCCCGGAACTCCAAAGCCCATAAGGAGGGTCTTGGCGAAGCCCTGCGTAGTGGTTTTAGTATATGTAGAGACATGTGTGACCAGGATTTATAATTTGGGAGTCTGTGGGCCAAGAGATTCCCAAGGCTCTTTACCCCAAAGGGGACAGTTTTACACAAGGAAACGTCGCTGCCGCCATGGGCCGGACCAGACAGCCAGACCGACGACAACGGCCTGATTGTCTATGAAAATGTGCAGATGGTGCTAACTGTTGGCCAGAGCATCCAGCGCTAAGGTGACTGCCTGAAGTTCACTCACTGGTGCTGTCTTTTCGTTGAACAGTTTTACCTATGGTTATTGTATTGATTACTGACAAGGAAAGAGTTTTCCTGACATTTTCCTATTTATTTTCCACATGTCAGTCGTTTTTTGTTCCTTCACTCCTCAATTACCGTATTTTCTGTTATTAATTACAGTTTCATAGTGTACAAGGTGATCCTTCATCACCCCTTTTGCTGTACTTTTTTAGTTTTTTTTTTAGTGCTGGAGCTTTTTGTGGGGTAGTGTCGGTAGTTACACTGGGATCTACAATTAGTATCTTAGCTTTATAAAAATCAAGTTTGTATTAATATGGAGATAGTTGCCATAGTATTCAAAACCTCTGCTTTTCCCTAGCTCTGCCACATTTCTTTATTTAATTATGGTGACACACGGCATGTTTGTATATTTGGTGCCCATTAACAGAGATTTATAGTTAATGCTTTATACATTTGTATTTTAAATCATATATGAGAACAAAAAGAGGAGATATAAACCAAAAGTGCAGCAATACTCGCTTCTGCGTTTACCTGTGTAGTTACCTTGGCCTTTGTGGTTTATTTCTTCATATTGCTTCAAATACGTGCCCAGCATTGTTTCAATTCAGCCTGAAGGACTCCTTTCAGTACTTTCTATAGGGCAAGCTTACTAGCTATGTACTCTCTCAGTTATTGTTTGTTTTGGAATGTCTTTAACTCCCCTTCATTTCCCCCACATATAGAATTCTTGGTTGAAAGGGTATTTTGGTTCATTTGTTCTACGCTTTTAATATGCCATTCCAATGCCACCTGTCCTCTGTGGTTTCTGTAGAGGAATGGGCACAAATCTTACCGATGATTACTTGTATATGAGGAGTTGTTTCTATTGCTGTTTTCAAGGTTCACTCTTTGTCTTTGACTTTTGATAATTTGATCATGATGTGCCTAGGTGGGGATCTCTGATTCTATCCTGCTTGGAGTTTGTAGAACTTACTGGGTATGTAGATTCATGTCTTTCCTCCGAGTTTGGAGGTTTTCAGGCATCATTTCTTTAAAGATTTCCTGCCCCTTTCTCTCTCTCCTCTGCCTCTGCCACTGTCATTATGTGTACATTGATAAGCTTGCTGATGCATATAAGTCCCATAGGATTTGCTCATTATTCTTCATTCTTTGCTTTTTCTGCTCCTCTTTTCCTTTCCAGAGACTGGATATTTCAACTAACCTTTTAAACTTTGCTGATTCTTTTTCTCCTGTTCAAATTTGCTGTTGGACATCTTTTATTAAATTTTCATTTCACTTACAGTGATTTTCAGCTGAGGAACTTTTTTTTTTTCCTTGCGGTACGTGGGCCTCTCACTGTTGTGGCCTCTCCCGTTGCGGAGCACAGGCTCTGGACGCGCATGCCCAACGGCCATGGCTCACGGGCAACGCTGCTCCGTGGCATGTGGGATCTTCCCAGTCCGGGGCACGAACCCGTGCCCCCTGCATCGGCAGGCGGACTCTCAACCACTGCGCCACCAGGGAAGCCCCTGAAGAACTTTTTTTTGTCCCTATTTATAATTTCTATCTCTTTGGGATACATCTTTCTCATTGTTTCCTAGTTCTTTGATCACTGTTTCCTTTTGCTCATTGAGTTTATTGAAGACAGCTGACTAAAAGTGTATTTTTCTAGTAACCCAAATACTGTGCTTCACCTCTGACAGTTTATAGTAATTAAGTTTTTCCATGTGAACAGGATACACATTCCTCCCATCCCCTCCAACTATATGGAAGTATAATTTACAAATAAAATTTGTATATTGAAGGGGAACAATGTGATGCTTGATGTACGTACACATTGTTAAATGATTACCACAGTCAAACTAATTTATGCATTTATAACCTCACATAGCTAAAGGTTTTTTGGGGTGGTGCGTGGTATAAAACTAAGATCTACTCTCTCAGCAAGTCTCCAGCATACCATACAATATCTTAAATTAAATCTGCATGCTGTGCATTAGATCCCTAGAATGTATTCATCTTATAACTGATCATTTGTCCCTTTGATGAACCACCCCACAAATAACAAACCTGGAGGCATCATGGTTCCTGATTTCATTATATGACAAAGGTATAGTAATGAAAACAGTATGGTAGTGGCATAAGAACAGATATATATATATAGACCAACGGATCAAAATATAGAGCCCAGAAATAAACCCACACATATATGTTCAACTATTTGACAAGAACTCCAAGAACACACAATGAGGACAGGATAGTCTCTTCAATAAATGCTGCTGGGAACACTGCATATCCACGTGCAAAGATACTATACTGGAGCCTTATCTTACACCATACCTCAAAATGAACTCAAAATGGATTAAAGACTTAAACGTAAGGCCTGAATCTGTGAAACTCCTAGAGGAAGACACAGGGGTAAGCTCCTTGACATAGGTTATGGCTTTGATATTTTTTTGAAATGACACCAAAACAAAGGCAACAAAATCAAAAATAAACAAGTGGACTACATCAAACTCAAAAGCTTCTGCACAGCAAAGGAAACAATCAACAAAATGAAAAGGCAACTGAACTATGAAGCAGAAGAAAATATTTGCAAATCATGTTATCTGTTGAAGGGATAATATGCAAAATATAAAAGGAATTCAATCAACTCAACAGCAAAAGAAAAAAAAACAAAAAAAAAACATCAACCAATAATTAATAAAAGGGCACACGGTTCGAATAAACATTTTCCCAAAGAAGACATACAACTGGCAAATAGGTATATGAAGAGGTGTTCAACATCACTAACCATCAGGGAAATGCAAATCAAAGCTGCAATTAAGACATCACACCTATTAGGATGGCTATTATCAAAAGGACAAGAGACAGCATGTGTTGGCAAGAGTGTGGTAAAAAGGGAACCCTCGTGCCCTGTTGGTGGGAAAGTAAAATGGTGCAGCCACTGTGGACAACTGCATGGAGGTTCCTCAAAAGACTGAAAGTAGAACTATCAGATCAGCCAGCAATCCCACTCCTCAAAACAGATCCAAAGGAGGTGATTTCTGCTCTGCTCCCTTATGCTCATTGCAGCATTATTCACAAGAGCCAAGCAATGGAGACAAGCTAAGTGTTCTGGGCAGATGAAAGGATAAAGAACATATCACAATTATATAAAAGACATATCAAAGAATTCTTCTTAAAAATTCATCAGAGGGCTTCCCTGTGGCACAGTGATTAAGAATCCACTTGCCAACGCAGTGAACATGGGTTCAAGCCCTGGTCCGTGAAGATCCCACACGCTGCGGAGCAACTTAGCCTGTGAGCCACGACTACTGAGCCTGTGCTCTAGAGCCTGTGAGCTGCAACTTCTGAGCCCGCGTGCTACAACTACTGACGCCCGCAAGTCTAGAGGCCGTGCTGCACAAGAGAAGCCACCGTAATGAGAAGCCCGTGCACCACAACGAAGAGTAGTCCCCGCTCGCCGCACCTAGAGAA
Source organism: Mesoplodon densirostris (assembly GCF_025265405.1). Lineage (NCBI taxonomy): Eukaryota > Metazoa > Chordata > Mammalia > Artiodactyla > Ziphiidae > Mesoplodon > Mesoplodon densirostris. Next base: position 44,967,709 of record NC_082681.1, on the reverse strand, counting down.
AGCCCATGCGCAGCAACGAAGACCTGACACAGCCAAAAATAATAAATAAATAAAAACAAAATAAATAAAGTAATAAAAGTTCATTTGCAAGACTATTCTTGTCTTTGGGGGTGATACAGAGAGGAACAGGAACAGAGACAAGACATGGTAGATTCTCCTTCCTTCAGACGTCTTGTCTCTCTCAGGAAATCTCTACAGGCACAGCTTAATAGTGAGCCAGCCGGAAAGGCAAAATAGGGTTGACAGAGACCCAGAAACTTAGAACAGGTTATAGAATTTTGAGCTCAGATATTAAACAAATTTTACTTACCCTGCATCTACTTCCTCTTATATATCCTGACAAAGAATGCAAACAGTGTGCCTTCTGACACAAAATAAACACAGAAGTGACTATAACATCAGTAACACCCACTTCCAAAAACACAAAAACAAAATTTAAGACCTTTCTTAGGGAGTGTACTCATGTTTAGATAGTAAATAGGGAACCACTGACAGATTTTAATGAAATTTACATATATCATTAATTTTGATGTAGAAAATTTCATGTACATAATGACTTCTCTTCTTTCTCCCATGGCCACCTAGGAAACTCAGAGATTAGGAAAAATGCTTCCTTCCCCATATGTTGGTTTAATATCCTAGCCTCAGATATACTCAACACCTCTGCCTGCGCCCCTGATGGAACACCACTCTCAGGTGAGGCAGTGTTTCTACCTGAAGGATTTCAAAATACCCTTAAGATTTGGGAGGAATTGGGAGGTCTAAAGGTAAAATCTGTGCAAACACTATGTAGAAGCAAAAACCTTGTATGACTCAGAAACGTATCTGGAGGGTTGAGTGGGTGTGTGTGAGTGTATGGGTAAAGATTATTTCGGCTGAACTTTAGGCAAACTGTAAACATAAACTCTACACAGAAACACTTTCCAATCCCCTGTGTCTTTAAACTCATGAGGTGAGCTGCCCTGCAGAGGCAGGACCTGGTGTCTTTGGGCAGCTGTGGCAGTTAAAGGGTGTGAGCTCTCAAACCAGACTGCCTGGATAAAAGTTCCAGTTCACTTACAGGCTGTGAGATCTTGGGCTCAGGATTTAATATCTCAAATCCTGTCTTCTATAATAATTCTCAATTTCTCCATCAGTAAATGAGGTGAAAAATAGTCCCAACCTCATCGGATTGCTGTACAGATTTAATGAGCTAATACTTTACAAGGGCCTACTTGATGTCGAGCTTGGCACAGAGTAAGTGCAAATTAATGTCTGGATACATCACAAAATGAACACATTCCATGCTCACTGCTGTAGCTGCACAGATCATCTTTTAATCCTTCAAATATGCTATGTTCTCTTTCTTCTAATGGATCTTTGCCCATCTTCATTCCTCTAACTAGACCTTATGCATAGCTTTGGCCAAAACTGACTTTCTAAGCCCTAATCATCCTTAACGTCCCAACTCAGGCTTTTTTTTTTTTTTACAAGAAGCCTCTTCTCTGTTAAGACGGGGTTGCACGTTTCTTCCTTTATTATTTTTAAACTAAAGTGAAAATAAAATAACATAAAATTAATGATTTTAGTCACTTTAAAATGGACAAATCAAATAAAAAGTTCTAAAAATAAAATGTACAAATCAGTTCTTTTAGTACATTCACGATGCTGTGCAACCATCACCCCTATCTAGTTGCAGAGCATCTTCATCAACTCAAAAAGAAACCCTATACCCAGGAAGCGGTCATACCCCATTCCCTCCTATCCTCAAACACTGGCAACCACTAATCTCCTTTCTGCCACTATGGATTTGCCTAATCTGGACATTTCATAGAAATGGAATCATGCCATATGTGGCATTGTGTGTGTGTGTGTGTGTGTGTGTGTGATATTTTGTAATTTTTGTTCATGGTAGTTGTTATCTTTTTTCATTATGAACTTTTTCTCATTCTAAAAAAAGATTCACTTCATGCATGATTGTGTATAATGATAGAAGAGAATCTTCCATATTGTATGAGTTTCTTGCCTGTTTGTACTTGCCTGTTTGGAACCCGTTTTGGACTCTCCCTGTAAACGACCTAGACTCCTTGGGTATAATGCCTGTAGAAGTCCAAGAACATACACAAAGATTGTATGCCCTGACCAAAGGATTTTTATCCCAGGAATATAATGTTGATTTGGATTTGTATCCCAGGAATATAATGTTGATTTAACATTAAGAAATCACAGTGTAGGGACTTCCCTGGTGGAGCAGTGGTTAAGAATCCACCCAAAAATGAAGGGGACACAGGTTCGAGCCCTGGTCTGGGAAGATCCCACATGCCACGGAGCAACTAAGCCCATGTGCCACAAATACTGAGCCTGCGCTCTAGAGCCCATGTGCCACAACTACTGAAGCCTGCGTGCCTAGAGCCCATGCTTCGCAACAAGAGAGGCCACCGCAATGAGAAGACCGCACACTGCAACGAAGAGTAGCCTGCAGTCACTGCAACTAGAGAAAGCCCGCATGCAGCAACGAAGACGCAACAGCAGCAAAAAATAAAGAAAGAAAGAAAGAAAAGAAAAGAAATCACAGTGTACGGACTTCCCTGCTGGAGAAGTGGTTAACAATCCACCCGCCAATGCAGGGTACACGGGTCCGAGCCCTGGTCCGGGAAGATCCCACATGCCCCGGAGCAACTAAGCCCGTGTGTCACAACTACTGAGCCTGCGCTCGAGAGTCCTTGAGCCACAAATACTGAGCCAACGTGCCACAACTACTGAAGCCGGCATGCCTAGAGCCTCTGCTCCGCAACAAGAGAAGCCACTGCAAGGAGAAGCCCGCGTACTGCAATGAAGAATAGCCCCCGCTCAGCGCAACTAGAGTAAGCCCACGCACAGCAATGAAGACCCAACGCAGAGAAAAATAAAAATAAATAAATTTATATTAAGAAAAGTAATCAAAGTGTAATACATCTAACAGAATACCAGAAAAATCCTCATGATCATCTTAAGAGACATTTATAAAGCCTTTAGCATAATTCAAGAAACTTCCATGATAAAAGCTCTCAAAAAAACTAGGATTAGAAGACATCTTCTTCAATGCTCAACATCACTAATTATTAGAGAAATGCAAATCAAAACTATAATGAGGTATCACCTCACACCGGTCAGAATGGCCATCATCAAAAAGTTTACAAACAGGGACTTCCCTTGGTGGTCCAATGGTTTAGACTCCACACTCCCAATGCAGGGAGCCCAGGTTCAAACCCTCATCGAGGAACTAGATCCCACATGCCACAACTAAAGGACCCTGCATGCCGCAAGTAAGAGCCCACATGCCATAACTAAAAGATCCCACATGTCACAACCAAAAATCCCACATGCCACGACTAAAGATCCTGCATGCAACAACTAAAAGATCCCACGTGCAATGAAGATCCTGCACGGGGCAACAAAGATCCCACGTGACCCAACTAAGAACCAGCACAGCCAAATAAATAAAGGAAATAAAATAAAATTTAAAAAAACGTTTACGAACACTAAATGCTGGAGAAAGTGTGGAGCAAAAGGAACCCTTCTACACTGTTGGTGGGAAATTAAATTGGTGCAGCCACTATGGAAAACAGTGTGGAGGTTCCTTCAAAACCTAAAACTAGAGTTGCCATATGATCCAGCAATTCCACTCCTGGGCATATATCCAGAGAAAACTCTAATTCAAAAAGATAAATGCACTGCAATGTTCAAAGCAGCACTATTTACGACAGCCAAGACACGGAAGAAACCTAAATGTCTATCGACGGGTGAATGGATAAAGAAAACGTGGTACATATATACAATGGAATACCACTCAGCCATAAAGAATAATGAAATAATGCCATTTGCAGCAACATCGTTGGACCTAGAGATTATTATACTAAGTGAAGTATGTCAGACAGAGAAAGACAAGTATCATGTGATATCACTTACATGTGGAATCTAATACAAAATGATACAAATGAACTTATTGATATTTACAAAACAGAAACAGACTCACAGACATAGAAAACAAACTTATGGTTACCAAAGGGGAAAGGGGGTGGGGAAGGGATAAATTAGGAGTTTGGGATTTGCAGATATAAACTACTATACATAGAATATGTAAACAACAAGGTCCTACTGCATAGCACAGGAAGCAATATTCAATATCCTGTTGTTAACCATAATGGAAAAGAATATGCAAAAGAATGTGTGTCTTTGTGTATATATATATATATATATATATGTATATATGTATATATATATTTATATATATAACTGAATCCCTTTGCTGTACACCAGAAACTAACATAACATTATAAATCAACTGCACTTCAATAAAAATATATTAAAAAATGAAACGCAGCTATGAAGCCACAAAAAAGGTACAAACTCTTAGTTATAAAATAAATGTCATGGGGATGTAATGTACAGCGTGATGACTACAGTTAATACTACTATATTGTATATTTGAAAGTTGCTAAGACAAAACCCTCTTAGGTTTGCTCTTATTAAGAGATGATAATAGGTTTTTCCTTACCTTCTAAGTAATCTCCATAGAAAGCAGAGATTCTGTGTCTTATCAGAATAATTTCCTGTGCTTCTTGTTGATTTATCATGTCCTTTATTTGTAAGATAAATGAGTCTTCTTACTTCTAAAAGAGAGAAGGCTCTTTTTAATCACATTACTTCCAATATTTACTTTTGAAATCTTATATTAGTACTCTGGTTAAATAGGTGGCCAAATAGTTTCTTAGTGACCCATGATTCTATTTAGCCAAGTGTACAAATCTTTTGCCATTTCTAACAACTAGTGATATTTGGTCTTTCCAAATTCAAATCCTAAATGAAATCTGCTTGATCTCATACTGACACTGATATTTCCCAGAGGGCCTGCGGAAAATCCAGAGTTTGTTCTTTCACCTTGTAAATGAGAGATGTTACAATAAGTAGGTTTATTTGATAAGTTGAGTTGCACAGGAAGCACTGCCAAATATGAAGAGATGCTTAACCTTCTCTAGTTTATATTTCTATGTGTAAAATGTTATTAATACAAATACTTCAGAAATTGTATTAATTCCTATAAATGTCAGTGCCCTTGCTGTCCATGACGTATCTTGGCGCTGCTTTGCCTTAGAATCAGACAACATCAGCATAATGTTATCAGCTGTCATGCCAGTTAGTGTCTTAAAATGTTGTATGCCACAGAAACAACCAAATGTCCTTGGCAATTGCATCATTTTTATAATGAACTTTCATCACGTCTTTTACCATGGCCATTTTCACTCTTTTGTCATCCACACTTGTTTTAGTTTGATGCCTCCCTGAAAGCTCTTGCAATCAGCTACAGGCCACAGTAATTATCTTCAACAAAATGGGACTATCTTGGAGTCCCACAGAAAGGACTATGCCAGGTACTCTTGAGGCACAGAACTCCTAATGGCATTGCTTAAATAACTTTGAGACCGTACCACCGGCCTGAGTCAGGATTTCCAGAATTCTCCTGGAGAAGCTGATAAGTTCATGAGATGGCTAACCCAAGATCAAGCAGAACAAGAATTACATAGGGCTGAATGAATTGATCAAGGACGATTATGGCTTTTGCTTGGACTACTGCTGATGCTTTAATGTTCTGTTTTCTGGATATAAAGAACTGCCTACTTTTCTAACTTCAGCTATCTACAATTCATAACAGTTTAGTAGATCGTACTTCTGTAAGCAGAAATGAAGTATTTATCTTTTTTTGCCTGCCTGATCACTCTAGAATTTGAATATTCTTACTAAGTATTCTTATTTTCACAGTAATACAATGAACTGCTTAGGTTCCATAAGAATCCTTCCTCCTGGGAACAGAACATAATTGATTTGACTATATGACCAAAGCTCTGAGTGGACTGTCATGTTTTGAAAGAATACAGTGTTTTTAAAAATAGTGATGGATTGATTGACTTGGCTGCACCAGGTCTTAGTTGCGGCACGAGGGATCTTCGTTGCGGCATGCGGGAACTTCAGCTGTGGCATGTGGGGTCTTTTAGTCGCAGCATGTGGGATCCTTAGTTGTGGCATGCAAACTCGTAGTTGTGGCATGTGGGATCTAGTTCCCTGACCAGGGATCAAACCCGGGCCCCCTGCATTCAGAGCACAGAGCCTTAGCCACTGGACCACCAGGGAAGTCCCAGACTATCATAGTTGAGAACAATATATATAATCAGATATGACCAGATAGTCTTAAGGAACTAAAGGTGATTTTATGGAGCCAATGCTTATGAAGTCTTCTTGGGAAAATGGGCCTGGCACCTGGATTACAGCTTTCTCAGCCTTACAGGTGAGCGGGAGAGGCCACCTCCTGGCAGGCCTAGGAAACTTAGGATATTTTGGGGGCCTTCAAGAAGAGATTAATTTACCCAGATCTATAGGTACTGCAGGGGAATTGTGGTGGTGAGATTTGGGCTTGGTTTCCTAGCTTTGAGAGGCTTTTAAAAGTCCAATTGGAGTGAGATTCCTTTGAAAAGTTCCAGCAGAGTAAACTAAAAATGGCCTATGTGGTCAATTATCATCCTTGCTGCAATTGTGCAAATAAGCAAGCCAAATCTAATAAGACCAGACACTCTATAAGCAAGAATAATCTTACTTTGATTATCTTTGATCAAAAGGGAGGTGACGGGGCTTCCCTGGTGGTGCAGTGATTGAGAGTCTGCCTGCCGATGCAGGGGATACGGGTTCGTGCCCCGGTCCAGGAGGAACCCACATGCCGCGGAGCAGCCCGGAGCCTGTGCTCCACAATGGCAGAGGCCACAACAGTGAGAGGCCTGCGTACCGCAAGAAAAAAAAAAAAAAGGAAGTGACGGTTGAGTGAAATTTTATATTTCAATACAAAACACACCCTTGTGAGGGATGAGATTCTGGTCCCGTTCATTATCTTTCAGCTAATTTGCACTTCTTTGTAAACTACGTGTTTGTGTTACCTACATGTAAATTGGACTAGCTCCTGCTATCTCACACATTTTGTCAGTCCTTACCAAATTCTCAATTCTTCCAATTTCCTTCAACATCTGGCTGCAACTCTTCAAACTAATGTTTCCAATTTTTCTCCAACCCTCCTGATTTGACATCGCAGAGAACTCAAAGCTGACCACCCAGATTCTTACTGCATCCTTAGGTTTTCTTCTAACTGGCTTTGTTTCACAGGATCTAAAGAAGCCCTGTGAGCTGAAGTTGGACAACTTGATGTAAACTTCAAAGGACTCTTCCCTGCAGCAGATCATGTATGATCCTCATGCCTGGAACTGCTGCCGTGTGGGCCACTCGGGAAATTCACTTTATCTTCCATGCTCTGCTCCACGAAATAATCGTGACTGTGGATGATCTTACCCAAACCTAACTGATGTCTAGGCCATCAGAAAACATCCACTGTAAACTAGGAAATCCATCAGATTGCCACTGCCATCCTCACTCCACCATCTAAACATGCGTCAAGCCCAGCATCTTCAATGGGCTGTCCTTCTGGACTCAGAAGCTGGCTTCAAATAGTCCACTACAAACATTAATCTTTCTTTTCCTTTTCTTAGAAACCCTCCTCATTAAATGCCTCATTCCTGGCATGATCCAGCAAATATCCTCTACTACCAAACATCAGCAGATGGCTCAGTTGTTCCTTAATGAACAAAAGGTGACTGAATGAGAAATGGACTTATATTGTTCACAGGAAAAAAGAATGCCTCTTGTTGCCTTGCACAAGAAGGGGAACTCAAAATAACTCCCTTCTTAACCAAACTTGAGGCCATTCTGAGTCCTCTTCTTCACTAGGCCTCAAGCTTGATCCTATCTTTGGCCTGCCAAGCCCAGTTTTAGCAAAAATCCTCCTAGGCCAGTTTAGCAAGAATCCCCCCCTCCTTCGTATCTAAGTTCTTCATCCCTCCTCTTGAGCTCTAATCAAGTTCCACCTCCCAGCCTCCCTTCATCCTTGTGTTAGTCAGGGTTCTCCATAGAAACAGGACCAGTAAGAAACAGATAGGCATATAGATAGCTTATCTATCTATATCTACAGATCAATATCAATGGTAGGTATATATATCTAGATAGCTATGTCAGATATCTAATATCTGTATATTTATAGATGTATCTTTATATTAATGCTATTTCTCTGTTATATAGAGATATAGATGTTGATATAGATATAGATATAGATGAGGAGATTTATTATAGTAATTGGCTCATGAGATTATGGAGGCTGAGAAGTCCTACAATCTGCTGTCTGTAAGCTGGGAAACCAAGAAAGCCAGTGGTATAAACCACTCTAAGTCTGAAGGCCTGACAAACAGGAAAGTCCCAGATCAAGATTGAAGGCCCAAGAATCAGGGGACTGATGCTGCAAATCCTGGTCCAAGTCCAAAGGTCCCAGACTAGGAGTAGTGATGTCTAAGAGCAGAATAATATGGATGTCCCAGCTCAAGCAAAGAGAAAACTCATCCTTCCACTGCCTTTTTGTTCTATTCAGGCCCTCAAGAGATTGTGATAATGCCCACTTGCATTGATGAAGGCAATTTTCTTTACTAAGTCTGCCAGTTCACATGCTAATCTCTTCCGGAATCCTGCTCACAGACACACCAAGAAATGTTTCACCAACAATCTGGGCATCTTTTACTCAAATCAAATAGACACCTAAAATTAACCAACACAATACCTAAGTTCCCCTCAGTAATCTGCCATTCACTAACTCCCTCACCCTCCCTGTTGGCCATAAACTGTCATCTGTCTGTCTTGTATGTGGAGTTGAGTTTATTTTCCCTATGGCAATAGTCCCTGGCCCCTATTACAATGGTCCTGAAAAAAGCCTTCCATGCCTTAAACTCCATATGGCATACTTTTTTATTGAAAATATTGATGTTACTATGTTCCTGTGAGTGAGAGAATGTGTCCAGATCATTGCTGAGCTAGGTAATGTGTCTGCATATTCATGTGAGAGAATGTGAGAATGTGAGTCCATATGAGCGAATTTCTTCTGTGAGCTTATGTTGGAGCTATACGGTGGATGTGAGCATATCTGTGTGTACATCTGTACGTAAGCATGTTCCTGATTTCAAGAATGTGCATGTGCAAGTGGAAGTGTGAGTGACAGCATCGGGAAGCATCTGAGTGTTTATACTCGGGTCCCCATGTGAGTAAACTTATGAGTATGGTCATGAAATTAACTGAATATATCAGCATGTTTATGTGAAGCCGTGAAAGTATAAGTGGATGCATGTGAATGTACGTGTTTTTAAATTTCAATTTGTAGGAAAATCTGAGCGTGTTTAGGGAGTGTGCAAACATGTGACTGTGTGTAAGCATATCTCTGTGTGACATTGTAAGTGTGAACATGTTCATGGGTGAGAGTGTTTTCGTAGGTGCAAATTTGTGTTTAAAATTAATATTTAAGTGTGTTCACTTGTACAAATGAATTTGTAAGCACGTGAAGGCAGATTAGCATAATTCTGAGTCGTTGGGGGTAAATGTGTTTTTTGTGTGTTCTTGTTTATGTGTGAATATATTTGAAAAAGGGAGCACGTATATGGGAATGCATGTAATGGTTTTTTAAGTGAATGAATGAAATCATGAGCTTCTTGCTGATTGTGAGCATGTTCCTGTGCAACTCAATATGTAAGCATATTACTGTTGGTGACAAGGATATTTTATATGGGTAAGGGAATGGGTGTGTGCATGTGTAAATGAAATGAGTGTACCTGGAGTGTGAGTGAACTTGTAACCATGCTTATGTTTTAAGTGCATGATTGATGATGATAATCTGAATGAGGTGGGGCTACTGTGTGTGTGTGAACTGTGAGCCACCAAGTGTGAATGTATGTTAGTATGTGTGAGTACCTTTGCCAGTATATGTGTTTGAGTGAGTTATCTGTAAGCATGATACTGTGAGTGAACAAATGAGCATGTACGTGAGCTTGTGCATTTGTGAGAGTAAATATGCGGCCTTGTAATCTCAAAGTGTGCTAGTATTTCAGTCTCTGAGGACTGCTGTAAATGTATGTTCAAGCGCACCCTTGAATTTGCAGCCATATGCATGGGGGTTAGCATGTTTTTATGAGTAAGTGAACGTGTATCAGGTTCACTGTGGTGAGCTACTTCACAGGTGAGTATATTTGTGTAAGTGAAACCTGAATAAACATGAGTGGAAGTGCATGTGAGTGTATTTGCTTCTTTGAGTGGATATTCTGAGCGTCATGGAGGATGTGAGCGTGTTTGTATGTGAATACCTATGTGAACATGTTCCTGATTTTAAGAGTGAAAATGTGCATGTGTAAGTGAATGTGTGAGTGGGAGCTCCTGAATGTATGCATTTGTGTCCCTGTGTGAATGAATCTCTTGGCATGGTCATGTGATTGAGTGTTTGAGCACGTTCGTGTGAAGGAGTGAATGTCAGTATGTACGTGTGAATGTATGTGTGTCTGTGAGTGGGAGTGAATTGGTGGGCAAGTTTGAGAATGTCTGAGTGTTTAAGTGTTTTGTCAGTGAGTGAATGTGTGAGTGTATGTATGTGAGCCCATCTGTCTGTGACAGTGTGTAGGTGAGCCTGTGCGTGGGTGAGAGTGATCTCTTGGATCTACAATGGCATGCTTAAAGTGAACACTTTTGTATGCTCATCTGTATAAATGAACTTGTAAGCCTGCGAATCATGTTAGCATATTCACGTATAGTGGATGAGCAAGTATGTTTTCTTGTGACCTTGTTAATATGTGACTACAGTAGTTGCAGACTATTCACGGGGGACTCATTCCAGCACCCACCAAGGATACCAAAATCTGAGAGTGTCCAAGTCCCATAGTCAGCCCTCTCTATCCCCGTAGTCTGCATTCGTGGACTCAACCGACTGTGGATCATAAACATAGCACGTGATATGCAGCTGGTTAAATCTGTGAAAGCAAAACCCATTGATACAGAGGGCTAGCCGTATATTTATTGAAAAAAATCTGCATATAAGTGGACCCACACAGGTGACACTCTTGTTGTTCAAGGGTCAGCTGTATATTCGAATGAGGTCATTCATGCCCATACGTGTGAGTCAATGTAAGGGTTTTTATATAAATGAGTGAATTTGTGAGCTTCTAAGTCAGTGTGAGCATGTTTGTGTGCAATTATATTTCTGACTATGTTAATGTTTATGACCAAAAAGGTGCATGAGTAAATGAATGCGTAGGTTTGTGCATATACACACAATGAGCATGTCTGGAATGTGAGCGAATTTGTAATCACTCTTGTGTGTATAAGTGAATGTGTGCATTTGCTCACAAGTGTGATGTGGGAAATTTGGGGTAGGTATATGAATGCCTGAGTGTCTGAAGGGGAATATATGTGCATATGTGTATATGTGTAAGTAAATTGGTCACTACACGTGTTTGAATAGTGAAATTTAAGCATGTTAATATTAGTGAATGAATGTTTGAAAGTATGCGTATATCTGAGTTCGTCCACTCACAACACTGAATATATGAACATGTAGATCTGAGACAATATTTGTGTTGATGTACATGTTCGTGAATGTTCAAGTGCATCTTTTTTTTTTTTTTTTTTTGCGGTACGCGGGCCTCTCACTCTTGTGGCCTCTCCCACTGCGTAGCACAGGCTCTGGACAGGCAGGCTCAGTGGCCATGGCTCAGGGGCCCAGCCGCTCCGCGCCATGTGGGATGTTCCCGGACCGGGGCACGAACCCGTGTCCCCTGCATCGGCAGGCGAACTCTCAACCACTGCGCCACCAGGGAAGCCCTCAAGTGCATCTTTTAATTTGTGACCATGTGTATGGATGTTAGCACGTTAGGGAATAAGTATCAGATTCACTGTTTTCAGCTAGTTAAGATAGTGTGACCATTCGTGTAAATTATGGGTGTGTACATGGAAGGACATGTGAGTGTATTTTCTTCTGTGAGCAAATGTTTGAGCTCCAAGGTGGATGTGAGTATGTTTGTGTTCGTGCATCCATGTGAGCATATTCTGGAGGTTAAGACTCTGAATGACATGTGTAAGTGAAGGTGTGAGTGGGAGCATCTGACTGTATATATTCGTATCCCAGGTCGAGAGAATGTGTGAGCATGGTCGTTTGATTGAATGCACGTTGGAGCATGTTTGTGTGAAAGAGTGAATGTGTCAGCGTGTGAGTGTAAATGCATATGTGTTTTAGAATGTGAGTCAGTTTTGAGTTTGAGTTTGTGAATATTTGGTGTGCTTTCTGAGTGAATGTGTACCTCTATGTAAGTCAGGATATCTGTGTGCAACAGGCTATGTGTGAGACGGTTTAGGGGCAAGAGTAATTTCCTGGCTGTAAATTTGCACACTTACAGTGAACATATATGTGTGCTCATCTGTATAAACAAATTTATAAGCATGTGAATGCAGGTTAGTATAATGCTGAGTTCTCAGTCAGTGAGTTTGTTTTTCAAGTGATCTCATAAATGAGTGAATATATTTGAATAAAGTAATTTGTGAGCATGTGCGTGAGTGAATGCAACTATTTTTAAGGAGTGTAATTGAGTGAATTTGTGAGCTTGGTGTGACCATATCTGTGTGCAAGTGAATATATGAGCTTGTTACTCTTAGTGACAATAATAATGTGCATGCGTGAATGGGTGTTTATAACTGCAATGAGCATATCTGCAAGTGAGTTAATTTGTAATCACTTTCATGAGTGAATGAATACATAGTTCAGCTCATGAAAGTGAGTGAGGTGTGGGATACTTTTTGTGAGTGTGTGAAAGTATGAACATTTGGGCGTGAATGTACGTTAGTTACCATGTGTATGGATGTGGGTAAGTTGTCACTATATGCATTTGCATAGTGAATGCAAGTGGTAATGTGAGTGAATGTGTAACCACGTGCTTCTATGCGAGCATTTATCTTCTTTAGAGTGAACATGTGAACCTGTACATCTGTGTATGCTGACATGTTTGTGTGTTCAACTGTATGTTTAAATTTGTGACCATGTGTACAGCGGTCATCATGTTTCTCTGAGTTAGTGAATATGTATAGTTTATTACTGTGAGTTGAATCGTTCAGTGTATTTCTGCGAGTGAAATACGAACATGAGTGTAAGTGCATGTGAGTGTATATTCTTCTGTGAGTGACTACTGGACCTTCACCTAGAAGTGAGCACACTTATGTGTAAGTGTCCATGGGAGCATGTTCCTGATTTTCACAATATTAATGTGCATGTATAAGTGAATGTGTTAGTGGGAGCATCTTAGTATATATGTTTGAGTCCCCATGTGAATGAATTTGTGGGTACGCTCATGTGATTGAGTGACCGTGTGAGTAGGTTTGTGCGAAGGAGTGAATGTGTCGGTATGCATGAATGTTTCTATGTCTTTGAATGTGAGCAACTTTGTGGGCATATTTGAATGAGTGTTTGAGTATGTTTTGTGAGTGACTGTGTGAGCATGTTTATGTACGCAAGCATGTCTTCTATGACGGTTTAAGTGTGAGCCGGCTCATGGGTGATTGTGTTCTTAAGTGTAAATTTGTGTTTACAAAGTGAATATTTGTGTTCCCATCTCTACGCGTCCATTTGTTAGCATGTGCAATCCTATTAGCATATTAGCGGGTATGAGCAGGTGGTTTTCATGTGATCTTGATAACGTACAACTATATTTGAATAACCTACTCTGAGAGCATGTGTGAGTGAATGTGATTTTATGTAACTGAGCGAATGGGTGAGATTCTTTTTTTTTTTTTTTTTTTGCAGTATGCGGGCCTCTCACTGTTGTGGCCTCCCCCGCTGCGGAGCACAGGCTCCGGACGCGCAGGCTCCGGACGCGCAGGCTCAGCGGCCATGGCTCAAGGGCCCAACCGCTCCGCGGCATATGGGATCCTCCCAGACCGGGGCACGAACCCGTATCCCCTGCATCGGCAGGCGGACTCCCAACCACTTGCGCCACCAGGGAGGCCCGTGAGATTCTTAGTGTACGTTCTTGAGCAAGTGAGTCTGTAAGCATGCTGTGTTTGTGACCATGATAATTTGCATGGAAAAGTGAATGTGTGAGTGTGTGCATATACATGCAATGAATGTGTCTAGAATGTAAGGGAATTTGTAATCACTTTCGTGTGTATAAGTGAGTATGTGATTATGCTTATGCGAGTGTGGTACGAGCTACTTTGTGGGAATGTTTGAGGATCTGAGTGTGCATATGTTAGTATGGGTATGTGTGTGAGCCAGTTTGTATGTGCATTTGAGTGAGTGAACTATAAGCATGTTAACAGGACTGAGGGAATGTTTGAGCGTGTGAACATATGTAAGCATGTACACTCGTGAGAATGAATGTGTAAACTTATACATGTGACAGTGTGTCAGGATGGCATTTGAAAGTTGACATATGTGTGTTTTAAAGTGTATGTTTCATACTGGATGTGAGCATGTTTTTGTGTGAGGGTTCTTACAAGCATGATCCTGATCTTCTCAATGTTAATCTGCATGTGTAAGTGAATGTCTCAGTGGGAGCCTCTGTGTGAATGAATGTGGGCATGGTCATGTGGCTGAGTGAATGTCACCACGTTGTGTGACTGAATGTGTCAGTCTGCGTGTGTGAATGCATGTCTTTGAATATGAGTGACTTTGTGGGCATATTTCAATGCGTGAATGCTTAAACTTTTTGCTGAGTGATGAATGTGTGAGTGTGTGTATATACGTATGTCTCTGTGTAAGTGTATGTGTGAGCCTGCTCATGCTCCTCCATTGTGAGCAAGCATTTTTCAAGTGATGTTTCGTTGCACTCATTGTATGTATGGATGGTGAGCATGTACAGACACGTTAGCATGTTTCTGTGTAGTGACTATATGGTGGGTTTCTTTTTTATCTTGTTTATGTGGGAGTACATCTGAGTAAGGTCATGTGTGAAAGTGTGTTGTAAGGGAAAGTGTTTTACGTGTTGTAAGATTTTGTGAGATTCTTGGTGACTGTAAGAAGATTTCTGTGCAAGTGAATGTGTAAGCATGTTTCCGTTTGGGACAATGAGAATTTGCATAAAATTGAAAGTGAATGTGTGATTGTGGAACTGTAAACCTAATATGTATGGGGTATGAATGAATTTTTTATCATGTTCATCTGTGTGAATGTGTGGTAATACTTCTGTGACTCACTGAGCTGTCGGCATGATTGTGTGAGTGAAGGGAAGTGTGTGTGTGAGTGCAAATGTATGCATGTTTACATATGTGAGGAACTCGTCAGGATGTTCACAGCAAGAAGTGAACTATACTCATCTTAATGTTGGTCAGTCAGTGTGTGATCCTGTGCGTATATGTGAGGATGCACATTTTTGAAAGTGATTATGTGAATGTGTACGTGTCTTGGAGTATGCTCACGGAAGAATATTTGAGTGGTCAAGGAAAGGTTTCTTGGTGTTCATGTGTATGCATTACCTTGTGACCGTATGCTTGGATGAAAGCATGTTCACGGGTGTGTATGATTGTATTTTATGCTCATATTCATGCATGTATACTGTGTGGGTGAAATGTGAGTGCATGACTTGAGTTCATGTGAGCGTATGGATTAATGAATGCGTGAGCTTTGTGGTCAGCACGAGCATATTTGTGTGCAAGGGCGTACGTGAGCATGTTCCTGATAGTGAGCATGTTTATGTGGGTAGCTAAATGGGAGCCCTGGAGAGTATATTTTTGGGTATCCCTGTGAGAGAAATGGTAATCATGGTATGCGACTGAGTGAAGGTGTCAGCTCATTTTTATGGAGTGAATGTATCAGTGTGTTTGTATGAGCAGCTCTGAGTATGTACATCAGTGAAATTGTGAGCATGTTCAAGTGAGGGAGTCAATGTCTGACCACGCTCATGGAAATGAGTGACGTTGTGAGCATACCTGAGTAAACGTGCGAGCATATGGTGCGAATGTGAATGAGGAGTATTGAGTTTTTAGTCAGTATGTTCATTTGGATGAGTCAACACTACATGTGTTAACGCAATTGTGTGTCCATTGGTGAGCATGCACACTGTGAGCATGAATACATGAACTTTTACATGTCTTCAAGTGTGATTATATTTGAAATGTTTGAATTTATTGAAAAAGCATTTGTGTGTGCATGTGAATGTGTGAGCATGTTCATGAATGATAGCATATTCATGTAGGTGTGAGGGCTTATTGTGTTTCTTTATGTGAGCTTGTTAAAGTGTGAGTACACTGTATGAGTGGAATGTGAGCATGGGAGTATGTTTGTGAGTTTATGTGAGTGAATGCTGGGGCTTCGTGACGAGTGTGATCATGTTTATGTGCAAGTGTATATGTAGGTTCCTGATTGTGAGCATGTTCGGGTGCATGAAAAGTGAATGGGTGTGTTGGAAAATGAATATAGGTCTCTATGTGCATGAAACGGTCAGCATGCTCACGTGGTTGAATGACTGCTTGAGTAGGTTTATGTGCAGTGAATGTGTCAGTGTGTGTATGTGTGCATCTGAGAGTGTTTATGTATGAGGGAATTCATCAGCATGTTCTTAGGAGTTCATGTGTGAAAGCGTCTTGTTACTAGGTGAGTGTACGTTACTGGGTATATGCAAGCCTTTCCACGGCTGAGAGTGCCTTATTGTGAAGGAGTCTGTATGTTTCAGTGAATATTTTGTGTGTACTCATCTGTATGAGTGAATTGGTGAGCATCTGAGTGCATGTCAGCATATTCTTATGTGATGATTGTGTATGTGTGTTTTTGTGTGATATGTGAATGTAAGTATACTTGTATAAGGGAATGTATGGAAGTATGTGTGTGAGTGTACTTTTTTCTGAGTTTGAGATAACTTGTGAACTTCTTGGGAGGTGTGAGCATGTTTGTTTTGACGTGCCTACGTGAGTTAATTCCTGTTTGTGACAATATGGATAAGTGAATGTGTGATTGTTTGCATATAAATATAATGAGTATGTTGTGACAGCACTGTGGCAATGGCGACCTACAAGAATGTCCTGGGCTTCCCTGGTGGCACAGTGGTTGAGCGTCTGCCTGCCGATGCAGGGGACACGGGTTCGTGCCCCAGTTCGGGAAGATCCCACATGCCGCAGAGCGGCTGGGTCCGTGAGCCATGGCCGCTGAGCCTGCACGTCCGGAGCCTGTGCTCCGCAACGGGAGAGGCCACAACAGTGAGAGGCCCGCGATCCGGAAAAAAAAAAAAAAAGAATCCGCCTGCCGATGGAGGGGACACGGGTTAGAACCCTGGTCTATTCACGGGTAAGAAGCAGGAATGCATACGGTGCTTTTAATAAGAAGGGTTGTTGCTAGAGGACCCTACCTGGCGGAGCAGAGTGGGGAGCGGAATCTGGGATTAGGCCGTTCGAGGCCCTCCCAGTTTTACCAGCCGTCAACTCAGCACGGAATACTAACTTTAGCCCTCACCGCACCATCACCCCCTCCCCCCGCGCACACACACACAGGGGCCAGTATACCTGGCTGAGGAGAACTCAGTCCCTGGAGATGGAGGGGTGGACCCTGGGGCGGTAGCTCCCCGACCCCCACCATTTCAGCGCTATTAGGTACCACAGCAACACAGGGGCTGAAACAAGGGGGCTCCATCGCAGCTGCACGTGCCCAGCCCCACCACCAACTCCTCTACGGACTGGCCAGCAGGCAGCGCGCGTGGGCAGCGGTTCAAAAGCCCAGACCCACGTCTGCTCCAGCCGTCTCCTTCTAAGAGGTCGCCCACTCACCCTTTGCCCGCCCAGCTCATGGCAGCCTGGCGACCCCGCTCACCAATCAAAGAAGTCCAGAACGACGTCAGGAACATCAGGCGAGGAGAGGTCAGAAGCCAAAGTGGAATTTCCACCTGGGATTGGGGTCGTCGCCCGCCAAGGGCCGGGTCCTGATGAGGAGTAGGCGCACAGCGGCCCGCCGCATGTCGGGACGCCATAGCTCCGACCATCCGAGAACCCTGGAGACCGCTGCAGAGCGGGAGGCCGATAGACGAGGGGGGGGCGCGGGATAACCAAGAGGAGCGGGGCGAGGAGGTCGTGCTTCTGCAAAGAGCCGCCTGTAAGGTGACAACATCGAGGCCAAGGGGAGCGCGGAGGGTGCGGGTCGACCAGCGGCCCTGAGCCAGGGAGCGGCAAGAAGAGCAGCAGCCCAGCAACTTCACTCCACGCAGCACCCCAACCACGAACCCAGCCGCTGCAGACAGCGCGGGGTCTGACGCAGTTCTGGCGGCCGCTGGGCGGGCCTGAGGCCCGGCGCACAACTGGCTCCGCCCACCCCTATGGCAAGCGAGCTTCGCCAATCAGGCAGGCGCCGGGAGCCTTTCAACGAGATGCATGGTCCAGCCTCCTACCGCAGCCTGTGTGCCGCCCAGCCCTCTGCTCCTTCTGGCGTCTGCAGTCATTCCTGGGTCAGCCGCAGTTCCAGCTCCCTGGCAGCTGGAGAGCTGGGCCGGAGGTCGGCGGCGTGGGGCACCCCGCCCTGCACCTCCCCTCTGCAAAAACGCAAAATGTGCTTTTCACTTGGAACAGCGTATGCCCAAGAGTTTGCTTTTTGTGGTGAAAGTAGTAATTTGACCACCCAGGCTCAATCTGCGTTTTGAAAATACTGGACACCTTTGAGGAATCAGGACCTAGTTGACTGGTGGTCACTCCCTGACCCTCGGGCCTCCAGTGAACCAGACTGCCTGTCCTCTGGAAGGCATAGAGGAGGTTCAACCAGTGCGTTTTGTGACACGGTTCTGGCCCATCATCAGGACCGAAATTGGGCTCCAGGAGCCCCCCTCCCATAGCTAAGGGATGCACAGTTGAAGTGAGGGTTCTTGGCTGACAGCATTGAAGGGGAAAAGAAGGCAACGGTCAGTGTATCGGATCTTCAAGGCAGTGAGCCACCGGAGAGCAGGCCACTCTAATGCTCCAGCATTCTGGCTCCGCATGTGGGGGAAAAAAAAGCCTTACGTTTTTGCTAGAGGGCTTCTCTTCTTTCCGCTACCCTGAACATTGCCACACACAGTAGAAATATCTCAGAGAAAGAGGAAATGCTTCCACTCATTCACTACCCTTCATCCTTCCCATCTCAGGTACCTTGATGAAGCAAGGTCAGAAAGAGGCTTCTTCAGAGCACATAAGCCACATGGGCAATGAACAGATAGACCTCAGTCATATTCACCAGCGCTGGACCTCGTGAGGCATGCCATGTAAAAGTGTTGAAATCAAAATGGATTTCAGGTTCACTCTTGGTCAACTAGAATATTCAAAACAAACATTCCCCCCCTTTCCCTTTCCTTCAGTATTTGTTGAAAAGAGCTGGTACTGCTTGTGCCCAGCATATTGCACAGCTTTACTTGCATGGAACTCTCTGGGGTGGCTGAGTGTTTTGTACAGCTAAAAATTTAACTCTTTACCCCACCTCGACCTCTTCTCAAGCACCCTCTTTCTTCTTCTGTCTTTTTTTTAAACGATTTTAGAATCACACATGTTTAAAATGTGTCTCTTAATTTCCTTCCTTCTCTTCACCAGCAGAGAATCTTCACACTTTCGTTTTCCCTCTCCTTTCCCCCTCTTTTTCCTTCTATTGCAGTAAGTGCTCTCTTCTCACTTACGGGGCAGATCCGCATAGAACTAACCCACTTACTTAGGTGGGGGATCCCTCTATGACGAACCATCACAACAGCAGTGGGTCAGTTGAGCCCAGCCCTACTGCTCTTAATCCTGCACCCCTTGTCTCTGGTCAGCCAGGCATCCTCGAACAGACAATGCTTGCTGGTTAAAAATGAAAAGGCCATTTCAGTTCAGTTTGTCTGAGCATCTGAATTGTATATGGGCGAGGAGGTGTGGGGACTGCCTAGAGAAGGAGGGTCGATGGGCCCAAGGTTACACAGTGGCAAAAAGCGAAACTAGAACCCTATTTCCAGGTTGGCCTACTTCTACAAAAGTGTGTTTTTCTAGTGAAACTCAGCTTTGACTGCTATTTCAGGCAGCCACAGGCATGTGGGTATTGTTTTGTTTGAAAGCAGGTTATTTCTATTCCTGGAATCAAATTCTTCAATCAGTGTCTCAACTGACAGGAAAAGCAAGCCTCAAGTTTTTCTCCTAGGCATCCTTGTGACTATGGATACGGCCAAAAACTTGATGGCAAGAATGAATTTACTTCCAGAGCTTACGTCCCACACTCACATGACAAAGAGCCGAGAAGGCAGCAAGGAATATGAAAAAGCCAGTATAATTTATACTTGTTGAGTTTTTGTCTAGTTCATTTATTAGAATGTACATCAATATCCAGATTCAATGCACTTAAACCTGAATATGGGATCATGGTGTAGAGGACATAGCACTGACCTAGGAGTTAGCCCATCTGTGTTCTGACCCAGCTCTGACCCATGACTGCGAGTATTCCAGTTTGTCTAGAGTATGAGGTGGATTGGGAGGTAAGGCAAGAGGTAAAACATGTAAGAAGAAAAAGAATAGGTAGTACCTGGCCTAGTGAGGGCCGCACATTCAGTGCACAGAAAATAACTACTCAGTGAATATGTGAAGCTAAGAAAGAGAATTTTATCTTATTTTATTTTTTTACTTATAAGCAGCTAACAGTTATTTGTCACAGTCCTAGAAGCTGGTTAGTCCAAGATCAAGGTACCAGCAGCTTTGGTGTCTGGTGAAGGCCACTTCCTGGATCATGGGTGGCAACTTTTCACTATGTACTCACTGGTGGAAGGGTCAAAGTATCTCCCTGGACTCCCTTAAATAAGGCCCTAATCTCATTCATGAGGACTCCACCCTTATGACCTAGCCACCTCCCAGAGACACCACCTTCTAATACCGTTATTTTGGGGTTTAGGATTTCAACACACAGATTTGGGGAAAATGCAAACATTCTATTTAGGATACCTACCCAATTTCCACACTGCCCACAAAGTGCCATGTCTAAACCCAAATAAAATCACATCATTTTCTTACTTTAAAAAGTCCAAAGTCTTCTGATTGACTGGCAGAGAACCTTTCTTCTTCAACCTTTCTCTCCATAACCTATTCCACATACTCCATTTTTCATCTGCATCTCTTCTATTTTTGTTTTTTGTTTGCTTTCTTTCTTTCTTTTTTTTTTTTGTGGTACACAGGCCTCTCACTGTTGTGGCCTCTCCCACTGCAGAGCACAGGCTCCGGATGCGCAGGCTCAGCGGCCATGGCTCAGGGGCAGAGCTGCTCCATTGCATGCGGGATCCTCCCGGACCGGGGCACGGATCCGAGTCCCCTGCATCGGCAGGCAGACTCTCAACCACTGTGCCACCAGGGAAGCCCTCTACTTTTTTTTAAAGTTAATTTTTATTGAAGTATAGTTGCTTTACAATGTTCTTTTAGTTTCTGCTTTACAGGAAAGTGAGTCAGTTTTATGTATATATATATCCCCTCTTTTTTAGATTTCCTTTTCATTTAGGTCACCACAGAGTACTGAGTAGAGTTCCCTGTGCTATATACTAGTTTCTCAGAAAGAGAGATTTAGATCTCATCATCCAAACAAAGGAATTTGAATTTCATCTTACATTCAACAGTAAGCTTTTGGAGGATTTGTGCAGGAAAATGACACCATCAGGAAGAAACTTCCAGTTACTTTCTGGAGGAAGAAGTAGAAGAAAGAGAGACTGGGGACAAGGAGAGAAGTTAGGAGGGTGGTGCACACCTCTGCTTCCAGTCATGGCAGGCTAAGTCATTTGCACTCACCATCCAAATGAGGACAACTAAAAAATACTGGGTGAAATGTGAAAAAGAAATTATCTTCATTAAGCGCTAAGAAACTCTGAGGCTAAAATCTAGAAGAAAGCAAAAACCCAAATAGGAAAGCACAGCACTCAAAGCCACTTTTGCCTGAGGGCATTAGCAAATCCAGAAGAAAGAATTGTGACACTGAACTGTGGTTTTGGTGGCCTCATGGAAAAGAGATGAAAAGTTGAAGTTCTCATTCCCAGTGAGTAGATCTGATAAGCCCTCCAGCCACTCTAAAATAAGTGGCTACCCCTTTGGGATAATGGTGAACCAGAAGCAACAAGCCCTGGCATGGAATTGCAGTCTAGATATCCATCACCAGAGTGATCCAAGGAACTTCAAGCCCTGAACTTGAATTAAAGTGGTCTTGGACAGGTAGTGACCGAGGCATTTCGCAGCAGCAAGTAAAAATGCTCTCTGCAGGAAGGTTCTGTCTTCCTATGCCTGAAATCAGTCTGATAAATAATTTTTCAATAATATATTGGCACATAGTCAAAGATAAGTGGACACATAAGCAAAAAAATACATTGTAAGTGACAGCCCAAAGAAAAAATAGACAATGAAAACAAATTCACAGATATTTCAGATATCAGAATTATGAGACACAGACTATAATCCCTATTGCCTATTATAGTTCAAAAAATTAAAAAATAAGCTTTAAAATATTTTCAGGGAACAGAAAATCCTAAAAAGTGGCATAGCCAATTTGAAAAAGAATCAAATAGGACATCTAGGACTAAACAATATAGCGATTGAGGGTTTAATGGATGAGTTTAACAGAAGGCTATACATAATCATTAGATGATGATAAATGCGATGAAGAGAAATAAACCTAAGAGAGAATTACTGAATTCGAAGATAGACCAAAGAAATCATTCAAACTTTTGCCTGGAGAAATGAATTATATGAAAAAATAAAGTAGGATAAGAGACACAATGAATAGAGTGAAGAAGTCTAATATACATTTAATTTAAATCCTAGGACAGAAGTGAGAAATGGGAAAGAAGATGAAGGCCAGAAATTTTCCAGAGCAGATGAAATGCACCAATCCACAGATTCTAGAAGCCCAGTGAATTCTCAGCAGGATAAAAACAGATATTCACTCCTAGACACATCATAATGAAAGTGCAGGAAATCAGAAAGAATGAAGGCTATATTAATGATCCAAGTTAGATATAATGAATCTTGACCCTGGGCAGCAGCAAAAGAAATAAAGACAAGGGGATGAGCCTCTACACACTTGCCTTAAGAATACCTTTTGCTCAGACTTACCATGAACGACTATTTTATAAACATTCTCCATTTCATTCTTCATTAATAAAATACATTTGCTAACAAATCTATTTGTTAGAGCAACCTGACACCTAGGAGCTGTTCAAATTTTCTTAGTCATACATGAAAGGTCGTCATCTTATAAGTATGTCATCTCATGGGCTATGAAAGGGGTGAGTATTCTCCATAGGAATTATGACGGTTAATTTTATGTGTCACCTTGATTGGGCTAAGGAAGAATTTCAAGTGCATAAACCTATTCCAGGAGCTATTAGGTCTGGAAAAGCTTCTGTCTGGATCTGCAGATCCTATTTAGGAGTGAGCTATGGAAATGAAGTCAGAGTGACCTTTCTTGTGTTCCATTTAATGCAAACATATTAAGAGAGCATCTTTACACTGAAATGCATTATTATGGCAACTTGCTTATACAGAACTTCACTTTGAATTTATTAAAAATAAATGGAAATGATTATTTCACCTTGAGGATTATGTGTGGACCTTAATTGACAAAATGTACTCTCTACCCCATCCCACTGATCAGAAAATGGCCACCCTCCTCCAGAGGACGAATAATAATCATTTAATCCTCACTTCAGCTCTGTAAGGTAGGTATTATTCTTCCCATTTTCCAGCCAGGAGGGGAGATGATATAGTAGATGTCAGAGGTTAGACTCTGAAGCCAGACTGCCTGGGTTGGAATTTCACCTGTGCTACCAACTAGCTGGCGCATCTTAAGCAAGTTACATAGCTTTTCTGTGCCTCAGTTTCCTCATCTCTAGAGTAAGATAATAATAGGACTTCTTTAGAGGCTGCAATGAGTTAATTCATGGAAGGCACCTAAATTATTATGGCCAATCATACAATCAGTGCTCAAAATATGGAAAATCTACTTGTTCTAGAGTTACGAGGCCATTTTTTTGTGGCCACTTAATAGCACGAATGAGAAGCAAAAATATGCATCACTGAAGCCGACTAGAAGAAGAAACATGGGTCATGGGAGCAGCCTGGCCTTTTTATCCATAGTTCCTGAAATGAGCTGTGTGACCCTGACTGGGGGCAGTGGGAGGTGTCTACAAGGGTTGGAGAAGGCACTCCAGGGGGAGCCAGTGCCTAAGATAGGTCCCAAATGTGTCTGCCCAGCCAGAAGCTCCTGGAATCCCGGAGA
Organism: Mesoplodon densirostris; assembly: GCF_025265405.1. NCBI lineage: Eukaryota > Metazoa > Chordata > Mammalia > Artiodactyla > Ziphiidae > Mesoplodon > Mesoplodon densirostris. Next base: position 44,943,600 of record NC_082681.1, on the reverse strand, counting down.
TGAGAGAAGGCCCTTTCCCACACAGGCTCCAGGAAGCGTTTAGAACCCCAAGGAATATACAAATTACTAAGCTCAATGAATCACAATAAATTCACTTTAAAAGTACTAGTTTACCCTCTTAATTTACAAGTGGCAATGTATGAAGCAACTGATTGTTCATCATAGTTTTTCTTTGGGAGACCTGAAGCAGTTTCTGGCTTACCCAGTAGGGATGTCAAACCCGAGTGACACGCAACCACCTTATCACCTTACCTTATAATTTCTAATGGCTGGACTTCGTGTTCCATTGTCATCACAGAATGTAAATGGTTTCAACTATAACTTTGTTCAAAGCCCTTAGTCCATATCAAACAACCTTCCCATTTACTTTTCAGTTAGTACTCTTAAGTAGTTCCTAGAGCAGCTTCAGCATTTATACCTTTCTGTCAGCAGCTTTGTCTGAGATATTCATGTGGATACAGCCTTGTTCAAAATGGAGCCCAGGGCAAAATGCAGAATGTCTTTGTGTTTCTGATTTACTATAATGAGGGATAAGTGTGCTTAGGGCAATCACTCCCATGGAGAGCAAAGGGGAAATTTAGCAGAACATAATGTGTGTTGACTTGAGTAAGCCTCAGTCCCGTGCCCCTCCCTTGGGGTTGGATTCCAGTTTCTGACTACCCAAATGTGTTCACAATGCACACTAGAAGATGTAGCCCCATCTGGCAACACTGGAAATAAGCAAGGAGTCATAGGGCCCCTTAATACAGAGGAATTCCCCAGGTCACTGAGTTGGTGAACTCAAGGTGATCCGGTATTCCTCCATTCCTCATGATAGCAGTATTTACTGAGAGAGAGCCATATGCCAGGTCTTGTGCCATGCACAGCCACACACACGGTCTGCCCCCAGGGAAACAACTCTTTAGTAGAAATATAGATGATGAGCCAAGGAATTTCAAAACACATGGTGCAGTGATATACATAAGAGGGGCTCCTGAACCAGGCTTTAGGGTTTGCAGAGAAAACTGGATGTCTGGGGCAGGAGTGAAAGGAAGTATTAATCTTCACACTTTTATGTCTTTCCCTCAACCCTGCCATAATTTATAGACAAGTCCTATTTTCTGAGTAAAATATAAATCCAACCAGTTTCTAACACCTTGCTTTTGTCACTCTGGTCCAAGCTCCCATCGTCTCTCAGGTGGACTACTCCAATAGCCTCCTAATTGGCTTCCCCACTTCCAGTTTTATATCCTGTGGCAAATATCGTAGGTTAGCTCACTTGACTCCATTACAATCCAATCACAGCAGGTAAGGCTTGGTCGAGGTTGCAGACCAAGTCTACATTTCCTGAACTCCCGCCCATATGGCCTGGATTCCACACATAGCTTAGCCTCTGCCAAGCAGATAATAAACCCCCATGAGATTTGGTAGGAGCAGGAAGGTGGAGTCTATGCTGCTTCTTCTGTGGTTTCTGATTTCTCTTAGTGAGCATGGGCTCAGAAACTGTTGCTTCTCCTGCAGCAGTAATAATAGAGGTCCCAGGGTACAGTTCCTAGTTTTGTGGGTATCAAAAGGCAAGGCATGGGAAATCAACTTTGTATAGATGGAGAAGGAGGCAATGTGGTCTCAAAGCCAAAATTTGTGATGCTCTCAGCAGAAACAGAGTGGTCCAATGTCTTCTTCACTTTCCACCCTCCTGATTGTCCCAGTTCTGGGGTATTATTCAAGAAGACAATTCTGGAAATTATAACTACTACTTGAGTTAAAACAAACATGACCACCACCCCCCATGCAAAAGTCTCTCGTGCATTTCCCTCATACACCCAGGTATTTTTTAGGCTCTTGTAATTTATTTATGCATGCCTGTTTTTGTACTTTGTAAAAATGGCTTCCTATAGAATGTTTTCTTGTGTGTGTCTGTTCTTTTTCTTTTTCTGGCTTGATATCTTGATTCATAGGATTCATCTAACTTGTATGTAGACAAGATTGCTCATTTTCTTTGCTGTATGACATTCCACTGATGCATATATCACTTCATATACCTACCCAAGTAGTTTCTGAATTTGGGTTGTGTCCAGTTCTGGACAATTACAAACAATGCAGCTCTGTGCATCCTTGGCCTTGTCATCTGCTTTGCATGGGCATGGGGTTCTCTAGGCGAAGCGCCTATTGGTAGTATTAGTGGGTCCAGGGTAAATATATCTTAAACTTTGAGGGATACTGAATATTCCCGCTATTCAGTTCTAAATATTTCTTGATTTCCTCCAATCCAAGGATTAGTTAGTAGTATGCTATTTTGTTTCCAAACATCTGGGTGTTTTAAAGCTATCTCTGTGTTATTACCCTGTGCGTTAAGCATTATCTTCAGAGAGCCTAGATTTCATGCCAGTGATCCTTTGCAGTTTATTGAGGCTTCCTTTTTCTTAGTAAGGTTTATTTCTGTAAATGGTCAATATGCTCAACAGAATTTATGTTCTCTGCTTGTTGGGTATAAAGTTTTATAGTATCTAATAGCTCAAATGTATTATTGTGTTTAGGCCTTTGATATCACTGCTTATTTCTGTTTGCTTGGACTTTCATGTTCTGAGAGTGGCGGGTTAAAATCTCCAGCTCTCATTGTTAACGTACCTATCAGTCCCTACAGTCAAAAAATTTATCATTGAGGTTTAAGCTATCCTGCTATGCCACCTTCTATAACTCCCTCACGCTATCATCCACTGACCCTAGCCATCCACTACTCTCTGCCCCATCCTACCACCTTCTACATGACTCCAACTTCCACATCAATCACTCAACAATTTGACGCTCTCATTTCCAATGAACATCTTTACAACATACTAGCCAACCCCTCTCACAGCCACACTCTGGTTTATTCTTCACCCTAAACTACTCTACCTCTCACATCTAAAATGAAAATATCCCACTGTTGGACCACAAGCCCTTGGCCATGCTGCTCTCTCATTCTTCCACTCTCTCTACACGTGTTCTTTTATCTCACTGAGCCCTCCTATTCCTTGGCCTCTCTATTTTCTGCCCATCTGCACTTTCCTTCTTCTGTCTCTCCCTCCTGTCACTATTGATTTGGTTTCGGGTTCTCCCTTATTTTTTTTTTTTCTGGCTGTGCCGCACAGCTTGCTGAGATCATAGTTCCCCAACCCAGGATCGAACCCGGGCCCCCAGCCACTGCCGAATCCGAACCACTGGACCGCCAGGGAATTCCCTGGGGTTTCTCCTCTTTTCCTTCTTTTCCTGCTCCCACTCAGGCATACTAAGTTCCCAATACATCTACCACCGCTTATCCTTCTACGCTTATAACACCTTCTGTATCTCCACATCCAATTATCACCCACAGCCAATCAACTGTTGACTTTCAGTTCTATACACTTCTTCATGTGCTTTCAATACCCCTACCTTAGTCTAGGACTTGAGCAACTCTCACATAAATCACTGTTATAATGAGCACTCCATTCTTGCTCCTCTCTGATCCTTTCTTCACATTGCTTTCAGAGTGACATTTCTAAAACACAAATTATTTCCCAAGTTAGAGCCCCTTGACGGCTTCTTGTAGCCTTAAGAATGAAGTCTCCACTGCTGTGTCTGGGGAAATGCAGATGGCCAATAGACACATGCACACATGTTCAACATCACTAATCATCAGGGAAATGCAAATCAAAACCACAGTGAGACATCACCTCACAAAAGGACACACATAACAAATTTTGGCGAGGATGTGGAGAAAAGGGAACCATCCTACACAGTTTCGCGGGAGTGTAAACTGTTGAAGCCACTGTGGAAAACAGTATGGATATTTCTCAGAAAACTAAAAATAGAACTGCCATATGACCCAACAATTCCACTGCTGGGCATCAATATGTAAAAAACAAAAACACGAATTCAAAAAGATGCATGCATCTCAATGATCATAGCAGTGTCATTTACAATTGCCAGTGTATGGAAGCAATCTGTGTCTTTCAACGGATGAATGGACAAAGAAGATGTCAGGTATATATACAAAGAAATACTAATCAGCCATAAAAAAAAGAATTTTAGGGCCTCCCTGGTGGCGCAGTGGTTAAGAGTCCGCCTGCCGATGTAGGGGATACGGGTTCGTGCCCCGGTCTGGGAGGATCCCATATGCCGCGGAGCGGCTGGGCCCGTGAGCCATGGCCGCTGGGCCTGCGCCTCCGGAGCCTGTGCTCCGCAACGGGAGAGGCCACAACAGTGAGAGGCCCACATACCGCAAAAAGAAAAAAAAAAAAAAAAAGAATTTTGCCATTGGCAGCAACATGGATGGACTTGGAGGGTATTATGTTAAGAGAAATGAGTGAGACAGAGCAAGACAAATACTCAGTAAATTAAGAAGAATTAATAACTGGCTGAATTAATGGACATAGAAATGAAGGTAGAACAGACTTAAGAAAGGGTAAGTCTTCAACAACACACATGCTGCAGAGAGCAGAGAAAGGGCAGGGCTTATTTGAAAACCACCTAATAAGTTGGTATTACTAGTACTACAGAGCTAGTGGGCCCTTTTGTGTGCGTCTTAAATGCCAAGTTGATTGTGTATGCAGTAGAGTCATCAAAATTGTCTTACAGGAATTTGGCATGGCCAGAGTTGGGTTTTAGGAAGGTTAACTTAGCAAGTATATGAAGCATGTATCTGTGGGGAAAGACAGGGAGGTAGGAGAAGGTTAGGAGTCTAGGGCAAAGTTCAGGCAAGAAGTAATGAAGGTAATGATACTAAGAGTTGGCAAGAATGTGGAGCAAATAGAAATCTCATCCTCTGCTCTTGGGAATATGAACTAGTACAACCGTTTTGAAAGATAATTGGTGTTACCTAGTAAACTGAACTTGGACAGAACCTAAGACCCAGAAATTTCATGTCTAGGCCTATACTGTAGATCAGGGTTTCTCAACTGCTGACATGTTGGAAAGATAATTCTGGGTTGTAGAGGACTGTCCTGTGCATTGTAGGATGTTTAGCAGTATCCTTGGCCTCCACCCACTAGATGCCAGTAGCACACCCTCAATTATGTCACCCAAAATGCTTCCAGACGTTATCAAATATCACCCTGGCTGGAGCGGACGGGGCAGTGCAGAAAATTGCTCTCAACTGAGAAACTAGAGAAGCTGTTGTATATGGGCATAGCAGGATAGTAATGAGAAAGTTCATTGCAAAATAATTTGCAAAAGCATAAAGCTGGAAACAAGCCACATGTCCATCAACAGGAAACAGACACATTGTGGAATTTTCATATGATGGATAACTATAGAGCAATGAAAAATGATTACTACAGTTTCACACATCAGCATGGATAAATACCACAAACACAAAATTGCTGGGGTAGAGAAAGAGCAAGACAAGTAATACATCTAGTATAATTAGATTTACATAAACTCCAAAATGGAAAAGAAATAACATTACTTAAGGGAACATTCCTCTGCAGTGAATGTATAAAAATGTGAATTATCATCCCAGTTCAGGATCATGGTTACCTCTGGGAAGGAATGAGGGGATGAATCAGGAAGGGCACAGGGGGGCTTCCAAGGCATTAGCCGTGTTCTAGTTCTCAAGCTTGGTGGTGAGTACACAGGTTTATATATTATTAAGATATACCTTACACATATGCTGTATTATCTTCTGTATACATGAAACAGTTCATAATTTGTCAGGAAGTGATGCGGTCTAAAACAATGCAGGAAAACGGAAAGGCAACAGAGTAAATAACTAATTGGATGAGAGACAGAGACAGACAGACAGAGAGAGAGGGAAGAGCCAACTTTTAGGTGCCTCTCTGAATCATTTTAAACTCATTTTCTTCATAGATTTGGGGATGAAATCAATTCCTTATCTATAAACACACATAATTCATTGCTCAGACTTCTACGACATGTATATTTTATGCCTCAAAACGGATCCTACTATATGATGTGATTCACAGGACTGGATAATACTACATTTCACAAAACACCATTGTCTGAGAATCCTGCCCTGTTAGACTTGTAAATGTGTACTCATTTGTATTCCTTGGAGTTATAAGCATCTGAAAATAGGTGGCTTAGAGTAAAAGTGATTCTTCATCACTAACTTTAGTGTCATTAGCATACGCCTAACTGGTACAGAAAACTGTTTCCAACTTAGGCACCCACCCTACCCCTCTGTTTTTCTCCCAATGGTCACCTCTCAGGTAGTGGAATAAAAGGAGAACTTTTGGATCAAGTCCTTTCAGAAGATGGAGCCATAACCAAGGAAAATATCAGAACATCCTAACCTTTCCTGGACCAGGCAGGGAGGGATAAGACAGGTCTCTTCCTAGAAAAAGCACAGAGTCTTCAAGGCTGAAGGACTCATTGAAAACATATTTTATACATGTGGATACAGACAAACCCACAAACACCCAGAGAGATAGGAAACGCAGGATTTGTCCCTGACCTGATTTAGGGACCGTCTCTCAGAGACTCAGAGAAGCCTGATATGTTAGAGCTACAGCAAACCCTCAGAGCAGCAAGCCTGAGCTTCCTCCCTCAACATGAGAGGCTTCAGGTGCATACATGTGGGTAACGTAGCCCACTTTTCCTGTTATCTGTATACATGGCCATCACCTCGTAGATACCTCTCAGTCCTGAGAGTATAACACTGACAGTTCAACTCACCCCTCAGAAGCACAGACTCAGTGAAGAGGAACACACATGCCTCTTGGGGCTTGGGACATGGGGCCACCTGGGGAGTAAATACAGGGCCCTAAGTAACTGGAGCTCGGTAAGGGACAGGGATAAGGACTCCGAGCATGCACCAAAAAAGGCTTATCTCAAAAAGAGGTGTGCATGCGTTTGTTTAAACTGAACCTCCCGGTACTTCCCTGGCAGTCCAGTGGTTAAGACTCTGTGCTTCCAATACAGGGGGCACGGGTTCGAACCCTGGTCGGGGATCTGATATCCTGCATGCCACATGACATGGCCAAAAATATAAACAAACAAACAAATAAATAAATAAATAAAGTGAACCTCCGAAAATTCTTAAGCTCAGGTAAAGGCCCTTAATATTATCTATCAACTATAGTTAATATGCTAACTATATTAACACAGAAATACACACACACACACCCTGCTGGCATGGCATGAACCATATGGAACCAAACCAATTTGAAGATTTTCGAGGGACCCTACATGGATAAATTTCTACTTGGACTGTTCTTTCATTAAACAATGGTGACAAAAGGCCTCGTGCCTTTTGTTGTTGTTGTTCTACGCATGAGGAATACTCTGTGTTACTACATGACAATGCATTTTTAAATGTCAACCCCACTGACAGGGGAAAGGGTTTTGGATACATTACACTCACTTCACTTTAATGGACCTTTATCAAGCATCTACAAAGAAGAAAACCCAGTGCTTTAGGAGAGAGAAATCAATCAAAGCCTTTACATTCCGAACAAGTCCGAAGCTCACATTTTAGGGAGCTGGGGCGATACACACATAAATAAATAATGTTAATCTACTCTAGGATACGAGAGGAACTAGCATGGAAAACAGAAAATGTATTGATGCTAAATAGGAAGCTCTCAAGCAGCCTTAACTAAATATAGAAATAAGGCTTTGTGCCCTCAAACCCCTGGTCCTCCCCTTCTCTGATCATCTGCTCTGCTCAAGGACCACTTCACTCTTTTCCCTTAAAGAAGTTCCAGATACTACGCCCATTTCTTCTTTCAATTTTCTTTAAATTAGGACATATTTCAGACCTCGACAAAGGTACAGAGAATGCTACGCCCATGCAACCATCAGCCGTCTTAAGAAACGTAAGCTTACAAATAAAATTGAAACCCAGTATTCCCCTCCCCAACTGAATTCTCCATCTTTTTCCATAGATTTAACCACTGTCTTAAATAGGTTCATTGTTCTCATACACACCTTTGTGCATACTACATATGCATGCATTACTCCTATGTATGCCTTTTACTACAAACAGATGTATCTATAATCAATCTAATAATTTTGCATGCCTTTAAACTTCATATGTGCATGGTATCATAATGCTTTTATCGTGTTGGAACTAGGTTCTTCCTTTATCTATTTGTCCCTTCCACTACTGAATCTTTGCCCCTTGTTATAAGCTGAATTGTGTCCCCGCAAAAGATATGTTGAAGTCTTGACCCCCGGAACCTGTAAATATGACCTTATTTGGAAATAGGGTATTTGCAGGTGTAATAAAGATCAGATGAGGTCATACTGGATTAGGGTGGGCCCTTCATCCAATATGACTGGTGTCCTTATAAGAAGAGAAAGAACACAGAAACAGAGACACAGGGGAAAACACTATGTAAAGAGGAAGAAAGAGACTGGAATTCTGCATTTACAAGCCGAGTGATGCCAAGGATTGACAGAAACCACAAGAAACTAGGAGAGAGGCATGGAACAGATTCTTCCTCCGAGCCTCCAGAAGGAACCAACCCTGCCCACATTTCAACCTCAGACTTCTGGCCTCCAGAACTGTGAGAGAATAAATTTCGGTTGTTTCAAGCCAGCTGTTTTGTGGTAATTTGTTACGGTAAACCTAGGAAACTAACACCTCCCTACGGGAGGTCTTTGTGTCTAGTACCTTCCTCAGTCCAGATCTTACCATCCTGTTCAGTTTACCTGCAATAGTACCAAGTCAGTGAGTTAGGGCTGGTTCTACTGTAGGTGTAGTTAAACGTTTCCCCCACTGCCCTAAAGCAGCGGTTCTCAAACTTCAGTGTGCTTCAGTAGCACTTGGACGACTTGCAAAAACCTGATGGCTAGCAGCCTACCTTCAGAATATCCAATCCAGTAGGCCTGGGGCAGGGTCTGAGAATTTGCACTTCAAACAAGATCCCAGCTGATGCTGATGCTGCTGCTCCATGGCAGGCCAATAGCACCATCTGGTCCCCAGGCAAGCTAGGTCATCCATCAGTTTCTTTCAATAACATATACTAGAGGCTGGGCCACCATCTCTATCATCACACAAGTTGTTTATAATCTAATATTTTAATTTATTTGAGGCTGCTATAAAAGGATGTCAAACAGGCTTACCAAATACTTGAAAGAAATCCCTTTCAATGACAGTAAGGTGGGCCAAAATAAATAGAACAAAGATACATTGGAGTCAGTGTTATTTATGTTAAAAAAACAAAAACCTCTGCAGCTTATTCATGTCAAACAAGCTTATATTTTCAATGTGATCAATAGTGTCAAACTTATATGTAAAAGGTAAGAATAAAGTCAGATAGCAGTTAATATCATTTTGGGATGTTGAACTTTGAAACAAAATCTGTGTTGTGGGCTAATGAAAACTAGAATCTCCGTGAAGAACAAATTCTTCTTTTCTTTCGCTGTCCACTTCTTTTTATGTCTTCCAACTGTAGGATGGGATAAGAGTCAATTAACAATTGTATACCAATAACATGCACCAGGGACTTTCTAAATAGGAGTCAAGTCTATGTACATCTCTTGGCTCTCCAAGGAGAAAACAAAATGTTTTCTTCTTGTAACCCAGACCCTTGGTTGTCAGGGTGCACATCATTTCATCACACCAACCACATCTCTCTCTTGCCAACCACTATATATGTTAGGTTTTTTTCTTGAAAGGTCAGTCTGTGATTTAAACGTCTTTCCACCTTAAGAGCCTATGCTCCTTACACAAATCATAAATCCCTTATAATCCCAGACCTTCAGTTTCCATATCTGTAAAATGAGAATGAGGCTGTTATCAAACATCCACAGGTGTGAAAATTAAGAAAGGGAGAAAGAAAGAGTGTGATACTGAGAGAGAGAGAGAGAGATGAGAAAGGAAAAGATGAATGGGTAGTGGAAAGAGAAACTAGGATTGAATTACCAACTCAGTGAGAGCCAATAATAATACTATGTCTAATTTTCTTTCCTTTTGAATAAAACATCTAAATTGAACTAATATTTGTGAATTACTCATGAAATGCAGTCTTATTTGAAATCCTTAAATTTTTACTACTTTGTAAGGAGTCACCTTCTCAAAGGCATTGTCATTCCAAGAGACTTCATTTCTGTGTCCAGGTGATGAAGGTACAGCTAGTGCACAGCTTAGTCGCTTTAGCTGCTTCTCCTGGTGAGCAGTCTCTAAAACTATAGGTCTCTATAGTTTAGACCTCTAAGAAAATATAGGTCTCTATTTCCAGGTCTGATAAATTTCCCATCTGCAGTAGACTTAAAACTACAGGACAAAGGACTTGTGACTGTAAATGACATACATTTCAGAACACACTTCCTTCTATACCATCTAGAATACAAGTACATTATTAACATTAAACTGTTTTTCCAAAACTAAATTGCAACAAGTTTTTCTTATTTACTTTACAAAAAAAATTAAAAACATGATAGATAGCTAGTGGGAAGCAGCTGCATAGCACAGGGAGATCAGCTCGCAGCACTGTGACCACCTAGATGTGTGGGATAGGGAGGGTGGGAGGGAGAAGCAAGTGGGAAGAGAAATGGGGATATAGGTATACTATAGGTGATTCACTTTGTTATAAAGCAGAAACTAACACGCCCCTGTAAAGCAATTATACTCCCATAAAGATGTTAAAAAGATAAACAAAAAATAGATTAAGGATGTAAACAAAACAAAACATAAAGCTGTCAGTAACAGGTATATGTCAGGACCGGTTGCACCATACATTAATACCTTGTATTCTCCAGAGCCGCCCTCTGCTGAGACCATATCCAGCTTCGGTCCTTCTTCTGCTTTTTCATTTCCATCCTCTTTCTCTTCCTCAGCATTTTCATAATGATATTCACTCTCTTCTTTAGTGTCGAATGATACGGTCTTTGGCATCACAAGGTGGTGGGAAACATTTCCTGATTTAAAATCAGCAGCAGAATCTAGTTCTCTGCTCTCAGGAGGATCTGGAGAAGAGAAATGTGTCAGAAAATAAATAAATAAATAAGAAGACTCGCTGGTCATGTTCCTACTGGTTGATACAGCGCTTCCTTCGCCCTCACACTTCTGCTGCTTGACAGTTTTCACAACATTTTCCCCCTCTTTCCAGTAGATCTCACACACACTGTGCTGCTGATTATTTCTGGCCCTTTGGAGAAGGGATCGGAATCATTTGATTCTGAGCAGATTTTTGTATATTTCTGCCAGAATCTCACTGGAAAATGTTCACCCGATTTCAAGACAAATTCAACCTCGAATCTCATTGATTCCTCAGCCACTGAAATGTGCCCCTGTGCCATTTCATCATTTTCTCAGGTCATCGTACTGAAAATCTTAACATTTTTAGAAGCCCGTCAACCAAAAGTGAGGTATGCCATTTGTCTGCCCCTAGGTTGGTAGAAGGCAGCATACTTTTTCTCAAGATCCTAAAGGTCTTTAGAGAATTGGGCTTCTACTTGTGCATATCGTGCCTGAAGGTTTTTGAGAGCTTTGACCCGCTGCTTAACCGCCAGAGGCCAGCGGTGAGTGCATCCTGCCATAGAGGCCGATGCCGCAGCAGGGGCTGCAAGGGACAGGGGACTGGGCCTCCCCTAGCCAGCCTCGGCCCCTTCGATGGGTCCACAAGTCCCAGCCACCCAGGACTCGGAGGCATCAGCCAGGACCTCACCCGCCCAGAACTCACCCTCCCCTGCCCCCGCCACCGGTTCCTCTGCCTTCTGGGATGCCAGCCCCTCCGCAGGCTCCCACGGCTCCCAGGGCGGGGGGCCCTCTGCCTGGCACTCGCCCCGCCAGACCTCACCTGCCTCTCCCAGGTCTTCCTGCCCGTGAGGAAGCGCGGCATCCTCTGCAGGATCCGAGGGCCATCGGGAGCGGTGCCTGACCATCACGCGGCTGGCGTGGGGCCCGACCAGGACACGGTCCTTGTAGTGGCTGTGGTGCAGAAGACAATGGGCCACATCCCGGAGCAGGGAATGAAACTGCACCGCGGTCGCCCCATGGCCTGCGACCACTCCCGCGCCTCCCTGCCCATGCTCGTCCTCCTCTTCTGTCTCTTCCTCCTCCTCGACCTCTTCCTCAGTCTCCTCCCCCTCTTCTGACTGGTACTCAGCCTCCTCCCGGTCCTCGGTGTCTAATTCAAACTCTTCCGCCTCCTCCTCCACCAGCTCTGCATCCCAGTCTTCTGCCACTGCGGCCTGGGCGGCCTCCTGCCCACCATCCTCCCCGTCAAGGGCTCTGGAGAGCCCCAGGGAAGCCAGAAGGGCCTCGGCCCCCTCGACTCCATCCATCCCTCCAGAAGGGGAGGCACGGACCCCGAGGGGACTGGGGTCACCACCCGCCCTGCCACCAGCTCTATCCTGGCCACCTGGGATCGGCCCACGCTCCTCGGTGGCAGACATGGCTGGAGGGACACGCCAGACACGGATCGGGCGGCAGTGACGACCGTGGGGAAGATGGCGGCCGCTGCGCTGAGTGTCGCTGAGGGAGCGGACGCTGTTGGCAGCTGGGCCACCGGGACGGGGTGGGGGCTGCAGAGAAGCCGGCTGCCCAGGGCACCAGAATCGGAGAAGATTCCTCTGCGAGCCCCGCTAAGGGAAGTGCAGACGGCCTGCCCGCGGAGCGCCCCAGCGAGACTGGGCGGCGGCTGCTGCACACAAGGCGGGAAAGAGTTTGATTGGCTGGTGATGGGAGGCGGACCTTACAAGGGTCAACGAAGGGCCACTTCCTCCAGCGCCGACTCTAAGCTCATTTGCCAGCAGCCAAGGATTGACAGCACCACCGTCCAATGAGTGATCAAGCTCTTCACTTTCCCTGGAGGCCTTAAAGGGCCAGCTCACCCTCAGCCTCTGTGATCGCACAGGAATCCCGTCTTTTCATTCCACAACTGCAAGAGCAAAACTACAATACCCCTAAAGGCGGCGCCGTGGGGTATGGGATCCTGCATGTTTTCCCCAATTGCCACCGTGGGGCAGCTCACGCTGATACAGACACACTTAGTTCAAAACCGAGAGAGTGAGAGAAGGTGTATAGATCAAATCTCCGCAACGCTTAAAACCTTCCACAAGAGACAGCAAGAGAATTTGGAGGTTTTAATGCTGTTAAGGCTCCTTAGAAAAGGACATACAGAGTCGATATGGATGCAGTGAGAATGGAGAGTGGAAGAAGCAGTAAAGACAGGAGCTGGAGAGTGTTTCATCAGGGCTCCCCAATTCCATTGCAGCCTCCAAGAAATGAAGACGGAGAGAGAGAGGGAAGAGAGACAGAGACAGAGACAGAGATTTCTTTTAAAGACTGGTCTGAACACCTGCTCTGCACTGGATTGAGCACACCCCTTGCCTCCCAAATTCATACGAGAAGCCCGTCCCCAGCCCCACCCCACCCCCAGGAGATGGTATTTGGAGACTGGGTCTTTGGTAGGTCATTCAGTTTTGGTAAGGTCAGGAGGCTGGGGTCCACACATTGGGATTATTGCCCTTACAGGAAGAGACCATAGATGGTACTCTCCTCCCACCATCCCAACGTGAAGCCACAGGAAGAAGGTGGCTATCTTCAAGCCAAAACGAGGGCCCTCACCAAGAACTCCACCATCCTGACACCCTGACTTTGGGCTTCCTAGCCTCCAGAACTGTGAGAGAATAAATAACTGTCTTGTTTAAGCCGCCCAGCCTATGGCGTTTTACTAGGGCAGCTTGAGCAGACTAATACAGCATGGCAGACCTTAACAGCACAGGCTTCCTAGAATCATTTCTCGGTCAACAGTCCGAGACTTTTTGTTGTACTCAGCCCCACTTAGCTGAGTGGTCAAGGGTAACGAATGCTGAAAATGAGGAAGAAATCGACAACTATTTTATGCTAATCCCAGTTACTACTGTGGATGGGCATAGAAGCAAGACTGGGTGTTAGCTGTAACTTCACGTTTAGGAGAACATAAGCTATGTCCCTTACTTCCATAAGCACACCGCGTTGGGATCCAGGACATCTAATTTGACAGATCCTAACGTTTCACAGATGGGAAGCACACATCCTGCAGTGCGCTCCTGGGAAGGCTCAGGAGAAGAGCTGTTGTTGCCACCCTGAGTCACTATGGACTCCTCCTATCCCAAGTTGGGTTCAACGGTCAATAGGTCTGCTGAAACCACACACACACACACACACACACACACACACACACTACCGAGACGCGATGCAAAGTGTATTCCTTACGTGAGGAGGCTTCTGGGGGGAGAGCAGGGCAGCCTTTTCAAGCTGCTCCAAAATAGACTTCAGAGAGTCAGGAAAGGAAGAAATTGCTTTGGGAGTTCTACTGTGACTAGTGGATGGGGCCAGCATGACAGTTCCCTTGTGCTGGCAGTAGCTAGTGTCGTTTGCTGCCCACTCCTCCTGCCCTCCACCCTACAACCGTGCCAAAGGAGAGAGTGGAGGGTGGGGCACTGGGGAAGAGGGAGGGTTGACGTTTAAAAGCCCTCAGCAGTCAAACATCAAAGGATGCAGTCAGACCCTATACTATAATTCACCTCTGGCGTGTGACAGGCGACAGAAACGTGCCATTTTTGTGTAATGGAATCTGAACTTGTGGAAGTAAGCCACTCTGGAACTCTGAGTCCTGCAGCCTAAGGCCGGGTAGGCAGGCAAAAGGTCCACTGAAGGCCGTTCAAGAGCCCAGTGTGGTGTATCCTGAGAAGTAAAATGCATGCCTCGGTCACCATCAATAAGGCCCGGAACTCCAAAGCCCATAAGGAGGGTCTTGGCGAAGCCCTGCATAGTAGTTTTAGTATATGTAGAGACACGTGTGACCAGGATTTATAATTTGGGAGTCTGCGGGCCAAGAGATTCCCAAGGCTCTTTACCCCAAAGGGGACAGTTTTACACAAGGAAACGTCACTGCCGCCATGGGCCGGACCAGACAGCCAGACCGACGACAACGGCCTGATTGTCTATGAAAATGTGCAGATGGTGCTAACTGTTGGCCAGAGCATCCAGCGCTAAGGTGACTGCCTGAAGTTCACTCACTGGTGCTGTCTTTTCGTTGAACAGTTTTATCTATGGTTATTGTATTGATTACTGACAAGGAAAGAGTTTTCCTGACATTTTCCTATTTATTTTCCACATGTCAGTCATTTTTTGTTCCTTCACTCCTCAATTACTGTATTTTCTGTTATTAATTACAGTTTCATAGTGTACAAGGTGATCCTTCATCACCCCTTTTGCTGTACTTTTTTAGTTTTTTTTTTTGTGCTGGAGCTTTTTGTGGGGTAGTGTCAGTGGTTACACTGGGAGCTACAATTAGTATCTTAGCTTTATAATAATCAAGTTTGTATTAATACGGAGATAGTTGCCATAGTATTCAAAACCTCTGCTTTTCCCTAGCTCTGCCACATTTCTTTATTTAATTATGGTGACACACGGCATGTTTGTATATTTGGTGCCCATTAACAGAGATTTATAGTTAATGCTTTATACATTTGTATTTTAAATCATATATGAGAACAAAAAGAGGAGATATAAACCAAAAGTGCAGCAATACTCGCTTCTGCGTTTACCTGTGTAGTTACCTTGGCCTTTGTGGTTTATTTCTTCATATTGCTTCAAATACGTGCCCAGCATTGTTTCAATTCAGCCTGAAGGACTCCTTTCAGTACTTTCTATAGGGCAAGCTTACTAGCTATGTACTCTCTCAGTTATTGTTTGTTTTGGAATGTCTTTAACTCCCCTTCATTTCCCCCACATATAGAATTCTTGGTTGAAAGGGTATTTTGGTTCATTTGTTCTACGCTTTTAATATGCCATTCCAATGCCACCTGTCCTCTGTGGTTTCTGTAGAGGAATGGGCACAAATCTTACCGACGATTACTTGTATATGAGGAGTTGTTTCTATTGCTGTTTTCAAGGTTCACTCTTTGTCTTTGACTTTTGATAATTTGATCATGATGTGCCTAGGTGGGGATCTCTGATTCTATCCTGCTTGGAGTTTGTAGAACTTACTGGGTATGTAGATTCATGTCTTTCCTCCGAGTTTGGAGGTTTTCAGGCATCATTTCTTTAAAGATTTCCTGCCCCTTTCTCTCTCTCCTCTGCCTCTGCCACTGTCATTATGTGTACATTGATAAGCTTGCTGATGCATATAAGTCCCATAGGATTTGCTCATTATTCTTCATTCTTTGCTTTTTCTGCTCCTCTTTTCCTTTCCAGAGACTGGATATTTCAACTAACCTTTTAAACTTTGCTGATTCTTTTTCTCCTGTTCAAATTTGCTGTTGGACATCTTTTATTAAATTTTCATTTCACTTACAGTGATTTTCAGCTGAAGAACTTTTTTTTTACTTGCGGTACGTGGGCCTCTCACTGTTGTGGCCTCTCCCGTTGCGGAGCACAGGCTCTGGACGCGCATGCCCAACGGCCATGGCTCACGGGCAACGCCGCTCCGTGGCATGTGGGATCTTCCCAGTCCAGGGCACGAACCCGTGCCCCCTGCATCGGCAGGCAGACTCTCAACCACTGCGCCACCAGGGAAGCCCCTGAAGAACTTTTTTTTGTCCCTATTTATAATTTCTATCTCTTTGGGATACATCTTTCTCATTGTTTCCTAGTTCTTTGATCACTGTTTCCTTTCGCTCATTGAGTTTATTGAAGACAGCTGACTAAAAGTGTATTTTTCTAGTAACCCAAATACTGTGCTTCACCTCTGACAGTTTATAGTAATTAAGTTTTTCCATGTGAACAGGATACACATTCCTCCCATCCCCTCCAACTATATGGAAGTATAATTTACAAATAAAATTTGTATATTGAAGGGGAACAATGTGATGCTTGATGTACGTACACATTGTTAAATGATTACCACAATCAAACTAATTTATGCATCTATAATCTCGCATAGCTAAAGGTTTTTTGGGGTGGTGCGTGGGATAAAACTAAGATCTACTCTCTCAGCAAGTCTCCAGCATACCATACAATATCTTAAATTAAATCTGCATGCTGTGCATTAGATCCCTAGAATGTATTCATCTTATAACTGATCATTTGTACCCTTTGATGAACCACCCCACAAATAACAAACCTGGAGGCATCATGGTTCCTGATTTCATTATATGACAAAGGTATAGTAATGAAAACAGTATGGTAGTGGCATAAGAACAGATATATATATATATAGACCAACGGATCAAAATATAGAGCCCAGAAATAAACCCACACATATATGTTCAACTATTTGACAAGAACTCCAAGAACACACAATGAGGACAGGATAGTCTCTTCAATAAATGCTGCTGGGAACACTGCATATCCACGTGCAAAGATACTATACTGGAGCCTTATCTTACACCATACCTCAAAATGAACTCAACATGGATTAAAGACTTAAACGTAAGGCCTGAATCTGTGAAACTCCTAGAGGAAGACACAGGGGTAAGCTCCTTGACATAGGTTATGGCTTTGATATTTTTTTGAAATGACACCAAAACAAAGGCAACAAAATCAAAAATAAACAAGTGGACTACATCAAACTCAAAAGCTTCTGCACAGCAAAGGAAACGATCAACAAAATGAAAAGGCAACTGACCTATGAAGCAGAAGAAAATATTTGCAAATCATGTTATCTGTTGAAGGGATAATATGCAAAATATAAAAGGAATTCAATCAACTCAAGAGCAAAAGAAAAAAAAACAAAAAAAACATCAACCAATAATTAATAAAAGGGCACACGGTTCGAATAAACATTTTCCCAAAGAAGACATACAACTGGCAAATAGGTATATGAAGAGGTGTTCAACATCACTAACCATCAGGGAAATGCAAATCAAAGCTGCAATTAAGACATCACACCTATTAGGATGGCTATTATCAAAAGGACAAGAGACAGCATGTGTTGGCAAGAGTGTGGTAAAAAGGGAACACTCGTGCCCTGTTGGTGGGAAAGTAAAATGGTGCAGCCACTGTGGACAACTGCATGGAGGTTCCTCAAAAGACTGAAAGTAGAACTATCAGATCAGCCAGCAATCCCACTCCTGAAAACAGATCCAAAGGAGGTGATTCCTGCTCTGCTCCCTTATGCTCATTGCAGCATTATTCACAAGAGCCAAGCAATGGAGACAAGCTAAGTGTTCTGGGCAGATGAAAGGATAAAGAACATATCACAATTATATAAAAGACATATCAAAGAATTCTTCTTAAAAATTCATCAGAGGGCTTCCCTGTGGCACAGTGATTAAGAATCCACCTGCCAACGCAGTGAACATGGGTTCAAGCCCTGGTCCGTGAAGATCCCACACGCTGCGGAGCAACTTAGCCTGTGAGCCACGACTACTGAGCCTGTGCTCTAGAGCCTGTGAGCTGCAACTTCTGAGCCCGCGTGCTACAACTACTGACGCCCGCAAGTCTAGAGGCCGTGCTGCACAAGAGAAGCCACCGTAATGAGAAGCCCACGCACCACAACGAAGAGTAGTCCCCGCTCGCCGCACCTAGAGAAAGCCCATGCGCAGCAACGAAGACCTGACACAGCCAAAAATAATAAATAAATAAAAACAAAATAAATAAAGTAATAAATGTTCATTTGCAAGACTATTCTTGTCTTTGGGGGTGATACAGAGAGGAACAGGAACAGAGACAAGACATGGTAGATTCTCCTTCCTTCAGACGTCTTGTCTCTCTCAGGAAATCTCTACAGGCACAGCTTAATAGTGAGCCAGCCGGAAAGGCAAAATAGGGTTGACAGAGACCCAGAAACTTAGAACAGGTTATAGAATTTTGAGCTCAGATATTAAACAAATTTTACTTACCCTGCATCTACTTCCTCTTATATATCCTGACAAAGAATGCAAACAGTGTGCCTTCTGACACAAAATAAACACAGAAGTGACTATAACATCAGTAACACCCACTTCCAAAAACACAAAAACAAAATTTAAGACCTTTCTTAGGGAGTGTACTCATGTTTAGATAGTAAATAGGGAACCACTGACAGATTTTAATGAAATTTACATATATCATTAATTTTGATGTAGAAAATTTCATGTACATAATGACTTCTCTTCTTTCTCCCATGGCCACCTAGGAAACTCAGAGATTAGGAAAAATGCTTCCTTCCCCATATGTTGGTTTAATATCCTAGCCTCAGATATACTCAACACCTCTGCCTGCGCCCCTGATGGAACACCACTCTCAGGTGAGGCAGTGTTTCTACCTGAAGGATTTCAAAATACCCTTAAGATTTGGGAGGAATTGGGAGGTCTAAAGGTAAAATCTGTGCAAACACTATGTAGAAGCAAAAACCTTGTATGACTCAGAAACGTATCTGGAGGGTTGAGTGGGTGTGTGTGAGTGTATGGGTAAAGATTATTTCGGCTGAACTTTAGGCAAACTGTAAACATAAACTCTACACAGAAACACTTTCCAATCCCCTGTGTCTTTAAACTCATGAGATGAGCTGCCCTGCAGAGGCAGGACCTGGTGTCTTTGGGCAGCTGTGGCAGTTAAAGGGTGTGAGCTCTCAAACCAGACTGCCTGGATAAAAGTTCCAGTTCACTTACAGGCTGTGAGATCTTGGGCTCAGGATTTAATATCTCAAATCCTGTCTTCTATAATAATTCTCAATTTCTCCATCAGTAAATGAGGTGAAAAATAGTCTCAACCTCATCGGATTGCTGTACAGATTTAATGAGCTAATACTTTACAAGGGCCTACTTGATGTCGAGCTTGGCACAGAGTAAGTGCAAATTAATGTCTGGATACATCACAAAATGAACACATTCCATGCTCACTGCTGTAGCTGCACAGATCATCTTTTAATTCTTCAAATATGCTATGTTCTCTTTCTTCTAATGGATCTTTGCCCATCTTCATTCCTCTAACTAGACCTTATGCATAGCTTTGGCCAAAACTGACTTTCTAAGCCCTAATCATCCTTAACGTCCCAACTCAGGCTTTTTTTTTTTTTACAAGAAGCCTCTTCTCTGTTAAGACGGGGTTGCACGTTTCTTCCTTTATTATTTTTAAACTAAAGTGAAAATAAAATAACATAAAATTAATGATTTTAGTCACTTTAAAATGGACAAATCAAATAAAAAGTTCTAAAAATAAAATGTACAAATCAGTTCTTTTAGTACATTCACGATGCTGTGCAACCATCACCCCTATCTAGTTGCAGAGCATCTTCATCAACTCAAAAAGAAACCCTATACCCAGGAAGCGGTCATACCCCATTCCCTCCTATCCTCAAACACTGGCAACCACTAATCTCCTTTCTGCCACTATGGATTTGCCTAATCTGGACATTTCATAGAAATGGAATCATGTCATATGTGGCATTGTGTGTGTGTGTGTGTGTGTGTGTGTGTGTGTGTGTGTGTGTGATATTTTGTAATTTTTGTTCATGGTAGTTGTTATCTTTTTTTCATTATGAACTTTTTCTCATTCTAAGAAAAGATTCACTTCATGCATGATTGTGTATAATGATAGAAGAGAATCTTCCATATTGTATGAGTTTCTTGCCTGTTTGTACTTGCCTGTTTGGAACCCGTTTTGGACTCTCCCTGTAAACGACCTAGACTCCTTGGGTATAATGCCTGTAGCAGTCCAAGAACATACACAAAGATTGTATGCCCTGACCAAAGGATTTTTATCCCAGGAATATAATGTTGATTTGGATTTGTATCCCAGGAATATAATGTTGATTTAACATTAAGAAATCACAGTGTAGGGACTTCCCTGGTGGAGCAGTGGTTAAGAATCCACCCAAAAATGAAGGGGACACAGGTTTGAGCCCTGGTCTGGGAAGATCCCACATGCCACGGAGCAACTAAGCCCATGTGCCACAAATACTGAGCCTGCGCTCTAGAGCCCATGTGCCACAACTACTGAAGCCTGCGTGCCTAGAGCCCATGCTTCGCAACAAGAGAGGCCACCGCAATGAGAAGACCGCACACTGCAACGAAGAGTAGCCTGCAGTCACTGCAACTAGAGAAAGCCCGCATGCAGCAACGAAGACGCAACAGCAGCAAAAAATAAAGAAAGAAAGAAAGAAAAGAAAAGAAATCACAGTGTACGGACTTCCCTGCTGGAGAAGTGGTTAACAATCCACCCGCCAATGCAGGGTACACGGGTCCGAGCCCTGGTCCGGGAAGATCCCACATGCCCCGGAGCAACTAAGCCCGTGTGTCACAACTACTGAGCCTGCGCTCGAGAGTCCTTGAGCCACAAATACTGAGCCAACGTGCCACAACTACTGAAGCCGGCACGCCTAGAGCCTGTGCTCCGCAACAAGAGAAGCCACTTCAAGGAGAAGCCCGCGTACTGCAATGAAGAATAGCCCCCGCTCAGCGCAACTAGAGAAAGCCCACGCACAGCAATGAAGACCCAACGCAGAGAAAAATAAAAATAAATAAATTTATATTAAGAAAAGTAATCAAAGTGTAATACATCTAACAGAATACCAGAAAAATCCTCATGATCATCTTAAGAGACATTTATAAAGCCTTTAGCATAATTCAAGAAACTTCCATGATAAAAGCTCTCAAAAAAACTAGGATTAGAAGACATCTTCTTCAATGCTCAACATCACTAATTATTAGAGAAATGCAAATCAAAACTATAATGAGGTATCACCTCACACCGGTCAGAATGGCCATCATCAAAAAGTTTACAAACAGGGACTTCCCTTGGTGGTCCAATGGTTTAGACTCCACACTCCCAAAGCAGGGAGCCCAGGTTCAAACCCTCATCGAGGAACTAGATCCCACATGCCACAACTAAAGGACCCCGCATGCCACAAGTAAGAGCCCACATGCCACAACTAAAAGATCCCACATGTCACAACCAAAGAGCCCACATGCCACGACTAAAGATCCTGCATGCAACAACTAAAAGATCCCACGTGCAATGAAGATCCTGCACGGGGCAACAAAGATCCCACGTGCCCCAACTAAGAACCAGCACAGCCAAATAAATAAAGGAAATAAAATAAAATTTAAAAAAACGTTTACGAACACTAAATGCTGGAGAAAGTGTGGAGCAAAAGGAACCCTTCTACACTGTTGGTGGGAAATTAAATTGGTGCAGCCACTATGGAAAACAGTGTGGAGGTTCCTTCAAAACCTAAAACTAGAGTTGCCATATGATCCAGCAATTCCACTCCTGGGCATATATCCAGAGAAAACTCTAATTCAAAAAGATAAATGCACTCCAATGTTCACAGCAGCACTATTTACGACAGCCAAGACACGGAAGAAACCTAAATGTCTATCGACAGGTGAATGGATAAAGAAAACGTGGTACATATATACAATGGAATACCACTCAGCCATAAAGAATAATGAAATAATGCCATTTGCAGCAACATCGTTGGACCTAGAGATTATTATACTAAGTGAAGTATGTCAGACAGAGAAAGACAAGTATCATGTGATATCACTTACATGTGGAATCTAATACAAAATGATACAAATGAACTTATTGATATTTACAAAACAGAAACAGACTCACAGACATAGAAAACAAACTTATGGTTACCAAAGGGGAAAGGGGGTGGGGAAGGGATAAATTAGGAGTTTGGGATTTGCAGATATAAACTACTATACATAGAATATGTAAACAACAAGGTCCTACTGCATAGCACAGGAAGCTATATTCAATATCCTGTTGTTAACCATAATGGAAAAGAATATGCAAAAGAATGTGTGTCTTTGTGTATATATATATATATATATATAACTGAATCCCTTTGCTGTACACCAGAAACTAACATAACATTGTAAATCAACTGCACTTCAATAAAAATATATTAAAAAATGAAACGCAGCTATGAAGCCACAAAAAAGGTACAAACTCTTAGTTATAAAATAAATGTCATGGGGATGTAATGTACAGCGTGATGACTACAGTTAATACTACTATATTGTATATTTGAAAGTTGCTAAGACAAAACCCTCTTAGGTTTGCTCTTAATAAGAGATGATAATAGGTTTTTCCTTACCTTCTAAGTAATCTCCATAGAAAGCAGAGATTCTGTGTCTTATCAGAATAATTTCCTGTGCTTCTTGTTGATTTATCATGTCCTTTATTTGTAAGATAAATGAGTCTTCTTACTTCTAAAAGAGAGAAGGCTCTTTTTAATCACATTACTTCCAATATTTACTTTTGAAATCTTATATTAGTACTCTGGTTAAATAGGTGGCCAAATAGTTTCTTAGTGACCCATGATTCTATTTAGCCAAGTGTACAAATCTTTTGCCATTTCTAACAACTAGTGATATTTGGTCTTTCCAAATTCAAATCCTAAATGAAATCTGCTTGATCTCATACTGACACTGATATTTCCCAGAGGGCCTGCGGAAAATCCAGAGTTTGTTCTTTCACCTTGTAAATGAGAGATGTTACAATAAGTAGGTTTATTTGATAAGTTGAGTTGCACAGGAAGCACTGCCAAATATGAAGAGATGCTTAACCTTCTCTAGTTTATATTTCTATGTGTAAAATGTTATTAATACAAATACTTCAGAAATTGTATTAATTCCTATAAATGTCAGTGCCCTTGCTGTCCATGACGTATCTTGGCGCTGCTTTGCCTTAGAATCAGACAACATCAGCATAATGTTATCAGCTGTCATGCCAGTTAGTGTCTTAAAATGTTGTATGCCACAGAAACAACCAAATGTCCTTGGCAATTGCATCATTTTTATAATGAACTTTCATCACGTCTTTTACCATGGCCATTTTCACTCTTTTGTCATCCACACTTGTTTTAGTTTGATGCCTCCCTGAAAGCTCTTGCAATCAGCTACAGGCCACAGTAATTATCTTCAACAAAATGGGACTATCTTGGAGTCCCACAGAAAGGACTATGCCAGGTACTCTTGAGGCACAGAACTCCTAATGGCATTGCTTAAATAACTTTGAGACCGTACCACCGGCCTGAGTCAGGATTTCCAGAATTCTCCTGGAGAAGCTGATAAGTTCATGAGATGGCTAACCCAAGATCAAGCAGAACAAGAATTACATAGGGCTGAATGAATTGATCAAGGACGATTATGGCTTTTGCTTGGACTACTGCTGATGCTTTAATGTTCTGTTTTCTGGATATAAAGAACTGCCTACTTTTCTAACTTCAGCTATCTACAATTCATAACAGTTTAGTAGATCGTACTTCTGTAAGCAGAAATGAAGTATTTATCTTTTTTTGCCTGCCTGATCACTCTAGAATTTGAATATTCTTACTAAGTATTCTTATTTTCACAGTAATACAATGAACTGCTTAGGTTCCATAAGAATCCTTCCTCCTGGGAACAGAACATAATTGATTTGACTATATGACCAAAGCTCTGAGTGGACTGTCATGTTTTGAAAGAATACAGTGTTTTTAAAAATAGTGATGGATTGATTGACTTGGCTGCACCAGGTCTTAGTTGCGGCACGAGCGATCTTCGTTGCGGCATGCGGGAACTTCAGCTGTGGCATGTGGGGTCTTTTAGTCGCAGCATGTGGGATCCTTAGTTGTGGCATGCAAACTCGTAGTTGTGGCATATGGGATCTAGTTCCCTGACCAGGGATCAAACCCGGGCCCCCTGCATTCAGAGCACAGAGCCTTAGCCACTGGACCACCAGGGAAGTCCCAGACTATCATAGCTGAGAACAATATATATAATCAGATATGACCAGATAGTCTTAAGGAACTAAAGGTGATTTTATGGAGCCAATGCTTATGAAGTCTTCTTGGGAAAATGGGCCTGGCACCTGGATTACAGCTTTCTCAGCCTTACAGGTGAGCGGGAGAGGCCACCTCCTGGCAGGCCTAGGAAACTTAGGATATTTTGGGGGCCTTCAAGAAGAGATTAATTTACCCAGATCTATAGGTACTGCAGGGGAATTGTGGTGGTGAGATTTGGGCTTGGTTTCCTAGCTTTGAGAGGCTTTTAAAAGTCCAGTCGGAGTGAGACTCCTTATGAAAAGTTCCAGCAGAGTAAACTAAAAATGGCCTATGTGGTCAATTATCATCCTTGCTGCAATTGTGCAAATAAGCAAGCCAAATCTAATAAGACCAGACACTCTATAAGCAAGAATAATCTTACTTTGATTATCTTTGATCAAAAGGGAGGTGACGGGGCTTCCCTGGTGGTGCAGTGATTGAGAGTCTGCCTGCCGATGCAGGGGATACGGGTTCGTGCCCTGGTCCAGGAGGAACCCACATGCCGCGGAGCAGCCCGGAGCCTGTGCTCCACAATGGCAGAGGCCACAACAGTGAGAGGCCCGCGTACCGCAAGAAAAAAAAAAAAAAAGGAAGTGACGGTTGAGTGAAATTTTATATTTCAATACAAAACACACCCTTGTGAGGGATGAGATTCTGGTCCCGTTCATTATCTTTCAGCTAATTTGCACTTCTTTGTAAACTACGTGTTTGTGTTACCTACATGTAAATTGGACTAGCTCCTGCTATCTCACACATTTTGTCAGTCCTTACCAAATTCTCAATTCTTCCAATTTCCTTCAACATCTGGCTGCAACTCTTCAAACTAATGTTTCCAATTTTTCTCCAACCCTCCTGATTTGACATCGCAGAGAACTCAAAGCTGACCACCCAGATTCTTACTGGATCCTTAGGTTTTCTTCTAACTGGCTTTGTTTCACAGGATCTAAAGAAGCCCTGTGAGCTGAAGTTGGACAACTTGATGTAAACTTCAAAGGACTCTTCCCTGCAGCAGATCATGTATGATCCTCATGCCTGGAACTGCTGCCGTGTGGGCCACTCGGGAAATTCACTTTATCTTCCATGCTCTGCTCCACGAAATAATCGTGACTGTGGATGATCTTACCCAAACCTAACTGATGTCTAGGCCATCAGAAAACATCCACTGTAAACTAGGAAATCCATCAGATTGCCACTGCCATCCTCACTCCACCATCTAAACATGCGTCAAGCCCAGCATCTTCAATGGGCTGTCCTTCTGGACTCAGAAGCTGGCTTCAAATAGTCCACTACAAACATTAATCTTTCTTTTTCTTTTCTTAGAAACCCTCCTCATTAAATGCCTCATTCCTGGCATGATCCAGCAAATATCCTCTACTACCAAACATCAGCAGATGGCTCAGTTGTTCCTTAATGAACAAAAGGTGACTGAATGAGAAATGGACTTATATTGTTCACAGGAAAAAAGAATGCCTCTTGTTGCCTTGCACAAGAAGGGGAACTCAAAGTAACTCCCTTCTTAACCAAACTTGAGGCCATTCTGAGTCCTCTTCTTCACTAGGCCTCAAGCTTGATCCTATCTTTGGCCTGCCAAGCCCAGTTTTAGCAAAAATCCTCCTAGGCCAGTTTAGCAAGAATCCCCCCCTCCTTCGTATCTAAGTTCTTCATCCCTCCTCTTGAGGTCTAATCAAGTTCCACCCCCCAGCCTCCCTTCATCCTTGTGTTAGTCAGGGTTCTCCATAGAAACAGGACCAGTAAGAAACAGATAGGCATATAGATAGCTTATCTATCTATATCTACAGATCAATATCAATGGTAGGTATATATATCTAGATAGCTATGTCAGATATCTAATATCTGTATATTTATAGATGTATCTTTATATTAATGCTATTTCTCTGTTATATAGAGATATAGATGTTGATATAGATATAGATATAGATGAGGAGATTTATTATAGTAATTGGCTCATGAGATTATGGAGGCTGAGAAGTCCTACAATCTGCTGTCTGTAAGCTGGGAAACCAAGAAAGCCAGTGGTATAAACCACTCTAAGTCTGAAGGCCTGACAAACAGGAAAGTCCCAGATCAAGATTGAAGGCCCAAGAATCAGGGGACTGATGCTGCAAATCCTGGTCCAAGTCCAAAGGTCCCAGACTAGGAGTAGTGATGTCTAAGAGCAGAATAATATGGATGTCCCAGCTCAAGCAAAGAGAAAACTCATCCTTCCACTGCCTTTTTGTTCTATTCAGGCCCTCAAGAGATTGTGATAATGCCCACTTGCATTGATGAAGGCAATTTTCTTTACTAAGTCTGCCAGTTCACATGCTAATCTCTTCCGGAATCCTGCTCACAGACACACCAAGAAATGTTTCACCAACAATCTGGGCATCTTTTACTCAAATCAAATAGACACCTAAAATTAACCAACACAATACCTAAGTTCCCCTCAGTAATCTGCCATTCACTAACTCCCTCACCCTCCCTGTTGGCCATAAACTGTCATCTGTCTGTCTTGTATGTGGAGTTGAGTTTATTTTCCCTATGGCAATAGTCCCTGGCCCCTATTACAATGGTCCTGAAAAAAGCCTTCCATGCCTTAAACTCCATATGGCATACTTTTTTATTGACAATATTGATGTTACTATGTTCCTGTGAGTGAGAGAATGTGTCCGGATCATTGCTGAGCTAGGTAATGTGTCTGCATATTCATGTGAGAGAATGTGAGAATGTGAGTCCATATGAGCGAATTTCTTCTGTGAGCTTATGTTGGAGCTATACGGTGGATGTGAGCATATCTGTGTGTACATCTGTACGTAAGCATGTTCCTGATTTCAAGAATGTGCATGTGCAAGTGAAAGTGTGAGTGACAGCATCGGGAAGCATCTGAGTGTTTATACTCGGGTCCCCATGTGAGTAAACTTATGAGTATGGTCATGAAATTAACTGAATATATCAGCATGTTTATGTGAAGCCGTGAAAGTATAAGTGGATGCATGTGAATGTACGTGTTTTTAAATTTCAATTTGTAGGCAAATCTGAGCGTGTTTAGGGAGTGTGCAAACATGTGACTGTGTGTAAGCATATCTCTGTGTGACATTGTAAGTGTGAACATGTTCATGGGTGAGAGTGTTTTCGTAGGTGCAAATTTGTGTTTAAAATTAATATTTAAGTGTGTTCACTTGTACGAATGAATTTGTAAGCACGTGAAGGCAGATTAGCATAATTCTGAGTCATTGGGGTAAATGTGTTTTTTGTGTGTTCTTGTTTATGTGTGAATATATTTGAAAAAGGGAGCATGTATATGGGAATGCATGTAATGGTTTTTTAAGTGAATGAATGAAATCATGAGCTTCTTGCTGATTGTGAGCATGTTCCTGTGCAACTCAATATGTAAGCATATTACTGTTGGTGACAAGGATATTTTATATGGGTAAGGGAATGGGTGTGTGCATGTGTAAATGAAATGAGTGTACCTGGAGTGTGAGTGAACTTGTAACCATGCTTATGTTTTAAGTGCATGATTGATGATGATAATCTGAATGAGGTGGGGCTACTGTGTGTGTGTGAACTGTGAGCCACCAAGTGTGAATGTATGTTAGTATGTGTGAGTACCTTTGCCAGTATATGTGTTTGAGTGAGTTATCTGTAAGCATGATACTGTGAGTGAACAAATGAGCATGTACGTGAGCTTGTGCATTTGTGAGAGTAAATATGCGGCCTTGTAATCTCAAAGTGTGCTAGTATTTCAGTCTCTGAGGACTGCTGTAAATGTATGTTCAAGCGCACCCTTGAATTTGCAGCCATATGCATGGGGGTTAGCATGTTTGTATGAGTAAGTGAACGTGTATCAGGTTCACTGTGGTGAGCTAGTTCACAGGTGAGTATATTTGTGTAAGTGAAACCTGAATAAACATGAGTGGAAGTGCATGTGAGTGTATTTGCTTCTTTGAGTGGATATTCTGAGCTTCATGGAGGATGTGAGCGTGTTTGTATGTGAATACCTATGTGAACATGTTCCTGATTTTAAGAGTGAAAATGTGCATGTGTAAGTGAATGTGTGAGTGGGAGCTCCTGAATGTATGCATTTGTGTCCCTGTGTGAATGAATCTCTTGGCATGGTCATGTGATTGAGTGTTTGAGCACGTTCGTGTGAAGGAGTGAATGTCAGTATGTACGTGTGAATGTATGTGTGTCTGTGAGTGGGAGTGAATTGGTGGGCAAGTTTGAGAATGTCTGAGTGTTTAAGTGTTTTGTCAGTGAGTGAATGTGTGAGTGTATGTATGTGAGCCCATCTGTCTGTGACAGTGTGTAGGTGAGCCTGTTCGTGGGTGAGAGTGATCTCTTGGATCTACATTGGCACACTTAAAGTGAACACTTTTGTATGCTCATCTGTATAAATGAACTTGTAAGCCTGCGAATCATGTTAGCATATTCACGTATAGTGGATGAGCAAGTATGTTTTCTTGTGACCTTGTTAATATGTGACTACAGTAGTTGCAGACTATTCACGGGGGACTCATTCCAGCACCCACCAAGGATACCAAAATCTGAGAGTGTCCAAGTCCCATAGTCAGCCCTCTCTATCCCCGTAGTCTGCATTCGTGGACTCAACCGACTGTGGATCATAAACATAGCACGTGATATGCAGCTGGTTAAATCTGTGAAAGCAAAACCCATTGATACAGAGGGCTAGCCATATATTTATTGAAAAAAATCTGCATATAAGTGGACCCACACAGGTGACACTCTTGTTGTTCAAGGGTCAGCTGTATATTCGAATGAGGTCATTCATGCCCATACGTGTGAGTCAATGTAAGGGTTTTTATATAAATGAGTGAATTTGTGAGCTTCTAAGTCAGTGTCAGCATGTTTGTGTGCAATTATATTTCTGACTATGTTAATGTTTATGACCAAAAAGGTGCATGAGTAAATGAATGCGTAGGTTTGTGCATATACACACAATGAGCATGTCTGGAATGTGAGCGAATTTGTAATCACTCTTGTGTGTATAAGTGAATGTGTGCATTTGCTCACAAGTGTGATGTGGGAAATTTGGGGTAGGTATATGAATGCCTGAGTGTCTGAAGGGGAATATATGTGCATATGTGTATATGTGTAAGTAAATTGGTCACTACACGTGTTTGAATAGTGAAATTTAAGCATGTTAATATTAGTGAATGAATGTTTGAAAGTATGCGTATATCTGAGTTCGTCCACTCACAACACTGAATATATGAACATGTAGATCTGAGACAATATTTGTGTTGATGTACATGTTCGTGAATGTTCAAGTGCATCTTTTTTTTTTTTTTTTGCGGTACGCGGGCCTCTCACTCTTGTGGCCTCTCCCACTGCGTAGCACAGGCTCTGGACAGGCAGGCTCAGTGGCCATGGCTCAGGGGCCCAGCCTCTCCGCGCCATGTGGGATGTTCCCGGACCGGGGCACGAACCCGTGTCCCCTGCATCGGCAGGCGAACTCTCAACCACTGCACCACCAGGGAAGCCCTCAAGTGCATCTTTTAATTTGTGACCATGTGTATGGATGTTAGCACGTTAGGGAATAAGTATCAGATTCACTGTTTTCAGCTAGTTAAGATAGTGTGACCATTCGTGTAAATTATGGGTGTGTACATGGAAGGACATGTGAGTGTATTTTCTTCTGTGAGCAAATGTTTGAGCTCCAAGGTGGATGTGAGTATGTTTGTGTTCGTGCATCCGTGTGAGCATATTCTGGAGGTTAAGACTCTGAATGACATGTGTAAGTGAAGGTGTGAGTGGGAGCATCTGACTGTATATATTCGTATCCCAGGTCGAGAGAATGTGTGAGCATGGTCGTTTGATTGAATGCACGTTGGAGCATGTTTGTGTGAAAGAGTGAATGTGTCAGCGTGTGAGTGTAAATGCATATGTGTTTTAGAATGTGAGTCAGTTTTGAGTTTGAGTTTGTGAATATTTGGTGTGCTTTCTGAGTGAATGTGTACCTCTATGTAAGTCAGGATATCTGTGTGCAACAGGCTATGTGTGAGACGGTTTAGGGGCAAGAGTAATTTCCTGGCTGTAAATTTGCACACTTACAATGAACATGTATGTGTGCTCATCTGTATAAACAAATTTATAAGCATGTGAATGCAGGTTAGTATAATGCTGAGTTCTCAGTCAGTGAGTTTGTTTTTCAAGTGATCTCATAAATGAGTGAATATATTTGAATAAAGTAATTTGTGAGCATGTGAGTGAGTGAATGCAACTATTCTTAAGTAGTGTAATTGAGTGAATTTGTGAGCTTGGTGTGACCATATCTGTGTGCAAGTGAATATATGAGCTTGTTACTCTTAGTGACAATAATAATGTGCATGCGTGAATGGGTGTTTATAACTGCAATGAGCATATCTGCAAGTGAGTTAATTTGTAATCACTTTCATGAGTGAATGAATACGTAGTTCAGCTCATGAAAGTGAGTGAGGTGTGGGATACTTTTTGTGAGTGTGTGAAAGTATGAACATTTGGGCGTGAATGTACGTTAGTTACCATGTGTATGGATGTGGGTAAGTTGTCACTATATGCATTTGCATAGTGAATGCAAGTGGTAATGTGAGTGAATGTGTAACCACGTGCTTCTATGCGAGCATTTATCTTCTTTAGAGTGAACATGTGAACCTGTACATCTGTGTATGCTGACATGTTTGTGTGTTCAACTGTATGTTTAAATTTGTGACCATGTGTACAGCGGTCATCATGTTTCTCTGAGTTAGTGAATATGCATAGATTATTACTGTGAGTTGAATCGTTCAGTGTATTTCTGCGAGTGAAATACGAACATGAGTGTAAGTGCATGTGAGTGTATATTCTTCTGTGAGTGACTACTGGACCTTCACCTAGAAGTGAGCACACTTATGTGTAAGTGTCCATGGGAGCATGTTCCTGATTTTCACAATATTAATGTGCATGTATAAGTGAATGTGTTAGTGGGAGCATCTTAGTATATATGTTTGAGTCCCCATGTGAATGAATTTGTGGGTACGCTCATGTGATTGAGTGACCGTTTGAGTAGGTTTGTGCGAAGGAGTGAATGTGTCGGTATGCATGAATGTTTCTATGTCTTTGAATGTGAGCAACATTGTGGGCATATTTGAATGAGTGTTTGAGTATGTTTTGTGAGTGACTGTGTGAACATGTTTATGTACGCAAGCATGTCTTCTATGACGGTTTAAGTGTGAGCCTGCTCATGGGTGATTGTGTTCTTAAGTGTAAATTTGTGTTTACAAAGTGAATATTTGTGTTCCCATCTCTATGCATCCATTTGTTAGCATGTGCAATCCTATTAGCATATTAGCGGGTATGAGCAGGTGGTTTTCATGTGATCCTGATAACGTACAACTATATTTGAATAACCTACTCTGAGAGCATGTGTGAGTGAATGTGATTTTATGTAACTGAGCGAATGGATGAGATTCTTAGTGTATGTTCTTGAGCAAGTGAGTGTGTAAGCATGCTGTGTTTGTGACAATGATAATTTGCATGGAAAAGTGAATGTGTGAGTGTGTGCATATACATGCAATGAATGTGTCTAGAATGTGAGGGAATTTGTAATCACTTTCGTGTGTATAAGTGAGTATGTGATTATGCTTATGCGAGTGTGGTACGAGCTACTTTGTGGGAATGTTTGAGGATCTGAGTGTGCATATGTTAGTATGGGTATGTGTGTGAGCCAGTTTGTATGTGCATTTGAGTGAGTGAACTATAAGCATGTTAACAGGACTGAGGGAATGTTTGAGCATGTGAACATATGTAAGCATGTACACTCGTGAGAATGAATGTGTAAACTTATACATGTGACAGTGTGTCAGGATGGCATTTGAAAGTTGACATATGTGTGTTTTAAAGTGTATGTTTCATACTGGATGTGAGCATGTTTTTGTGTGAGGGTTCTTACAAGCATGATCCTGATCTTCTCAATGTTAATCTGCATGTGTAAGAGAATGTCTCAGTGGGAGCCTCTGTGTGAATGAATGTGGGCATGGTCATGTGGCTGAGTGAATGTCACCACGTTGTGTGACTGAATGTGTCAGTCTGCGTGTGTGAATGCATGTCTTTGAATATGAGTGACTTTGTGGGCATATTTCAATGCGTGAATGCTTAAACTTTTTGCTGAGTGATGAATGTGTGAGTGTGTGTATATACGTATGTCTCTGTGTAAGTGTATGTGTGAGCCTGCTCATGCTCCTCCATTGTGAGCAAGCATTTTTCAAGTGATGTTTCGTTGCACTCATTGTATGTATGGATTTTGAGCATGTACAGACACGTTAGCATGTATCTGTGTAGTGACTATATGGTGGGTTTCCTTTTTTATCTTGTTTATGTGGGAGTACATCTGAGTAAGGTCATGTGTGAAAGTGTGTTGTAAGGGAAAGTGTTTTACGTGTTGTAAGATTTTGTGAGATTCTTGGTGACTGTAAGAAGATTTCTGTGCAAGTGAATGTGTAAGCATGTTTCCGTTTGGGACAATGAGAATTTGCATAATATTGAAAGTGAATGTGTGATTGTGGAACTGTAAACCTAATTTGTATGGGGTATGAATGAATTTTTTATCATGTTCATCTGTGTGAATGTGTGGTAATACTTCTGTGACTCACTGAGCTGTCGGCATGATTGTGTGAGTGAAGGGAAGTGTGTGTGTGAGTGCAAATGTATGCATGTTTACATATGTGAGGAACTCGTCAGGATGTTCACAGCAAGAAGTGAACTATACTCATCTTAATGTTGGTCAGTCAGTGTGTGATCCTGTGCGTATATGTGAGGATGCACATTTTTGAAAGTGATTATGTGAATGTGTACGTGTCTTGGAGTATGCTCACGGAAGAATATTTGAGTGGTCAAGGAAAGGTTTCTTGGTGTTCATGTGTATGCGTTACCTTGTGACCGTATGCTTGGATGAAAGCATGTTCACGGGTGTGTATGATTGTATTTTATGCTCATATTCATGCATGTATACTGTGTGGGTGAAATGTGAGTGCATGACTTGAGTTCATGTGAGCGTATGGATTAATGAATGCGTGAGCTTTGTGGTGAGCACGAGCATATTTGTGTGCAAGGGCGTACGTGAGCATGTTCCTGATAGTGAGCATGTTAATGTGGGTAGCTAAATGGGAGCCCTGGAGAGTATATTTTTGGGTATCCCTGTGAGAGAAACGGTAATCATGGTATGCGACTGAGTGAAGGTGTCAGCTCATTTTTATGGAGTGAATGTATCAGTGTGTTTGTATGAGCAGCTCTGAGTATGTACATCAGTGAAATTGTGAGCATGTTCAAGTGAGGGAGTCAATGTCTGACCACGCTCATGGAAATGAGTGAAGTTGTGAGCATACCTGAGAAAACGTGCGAGTATATGGTGCAAATGTGAATGAGAAGTATTGAGTTTTTAGTCAGTATGTTCATTTGGATGAGTCAACACTACATGTGTTAAGGCAATTGTGTGTCCATTGGTGAGCATGCACACTGTGAGCATGAATACATGAACTTTTACATGTCTTCAAGTGTGATTATATTTGAAATGTTTGAATTTATTGAAAAAGCATTTGTGTGTGCATGTGAATGTGTGAGCATGTTCATGAATGATAGCATATTCATGTAGGTGTCAGGGCTTATTGTGTTTCTTTATGTGAGCTTGTTAAAGTGTGAGTACACTGTATGAGTGGAATGTGAGCATGGGAGTATGTTTGTGAGTTTATGTGAGTGAATGCTTGCACTTCGTGACGAGTGTGATCATGTTTATGTGCAAGTGTATATGTAGGTTCCTGATTGTGAGCATGTTCAGGTGCATGAAAAGTGAATGGGTGTGTTGGAAAATGAATATAGGTCTCTATGTGCATGAAACGGTCAGCATGCTCACGTGGTTGAATGACTGCTTGAGTAGGTTTATGTGCAGTGAATGTGTCAGTGTGTGTATGTGTGCATCTGAGAGTGTTTATGTATGAGGGAATTCATCAGCATGTTCTTAGGAGTTCATGTGTGAAAGCGTCTTGTTACTAGGTGAGTGTACGTTACTGGGTATATGCAAGCCTTTCCACGGCTGAGAGTGCGTTATTGTGAAGGAGTCTGTATGTTTAAGTGAATATTTTGTGTGTACTCATCTGTATGAGTGAATTGGTGAGCATCTGAGTGCATGTCAGCATTTTCTTATGTGATGATTGTGTATGTGTGTTTTTGTGTGATATGTGAATGTAAGTATACTTGTATAAGGGAATGTATGGAAGTATGTGTGTGAGTGTACTTTTTTCTGAGTTTGAGATAACTTGTGAACTTCTTGGGAGGTGTGAGCATGTTTGTTTTGACGTGCCTACGTGAGTTAATTCCTGTTTGTGACAATATGGATAAGTGAATGTGTGATTGTTTGCATATAAATATAATGAGTATGTTGTGACAGCACTGTGGCAATGGCGACCTACAAGAATGTCCTGGGCTTCCCTGGTGGCACAGCGGTTGAGCGTCTGCCTGCCGATGCAGGGGACACGGGTTCGTGCCCCAGTTCAGGAAGATCCCACATGCCGCGGAGCGGCTGGGTCCGTGAGCCATGGCCGCTGAGCCCGCGCGTCCGGAGCCTGTGCTCCGCAACGGGAGAGGCCACAACAGTGAGAGGCCCGCGAACCGAAAACAAAAAAAAGAATCCGCCTGCCGATGGAGGGGACACGGGTTAGAACCCTGGTCCGGGAAGATCCCGCATGCCACGGAGCAACTAAGCCATGCGCCACAACTACTGAGCCTGAGCTCTAGAGCCCGCGAATCACAACTACTGAGCCCACATGTGGCAACTACTGAAGCCCGGGCACCTAGAGTCCATGCCCCACAACAAGGGAAGCCACCGCAGTGAGAAGCCCGTGTACCTCAACGAAGAGAAGCCCCCACTCGCGGGAACTAGAGAAAACCCGCGCGCAGCAACGAACACCCAACACAGACAAAAGTAAAAAAAAAAAAAAAAAAAAAAAAACATGTAATGGACTGAATTCTGTTCCCCCCAAATTCGTATGTTGAAGCCCTAACCCCAGTGTGACTATATTTGGAGATATGGCCTTAAGGTTAAACAAGGTCATAAGCTTGGAGCTCTAATCCAATAGGGGGGTATCCCTATAAAAAGAGGAACAGACGTCACAGAACTCTCTCTCTCCCCACACTGAACAAAGTAAAGGCCATGTGAGGACACAGTGAGAAGCCAGCTGTCTGCCAAGGACAAAGGTCTCACCAGGGTATAAATTCTTTTAGCAAATTCTAGACTTCCAACTGGATTGAACTGTGGACCTTTGTATCAATTTAAATTGTTTCCTCCCTCTGTATTCAAGTTTTCTGATTTCTTTCTCTCTGATTCTTTTTGCTTGTTTGTTTGTCACTGGATGTACTTTGTGTGTGTGTGTGAGGGTGTGTCCTCTCTAATCTGCTCATATTTATAGATTTCTTCCTTCAGAGAGCATCAAACCAGTTTCATTAGGGATAGAAGCCACCCCTATGGCAATGGTTGCTTACTAAGTCTTAAGGACTCTGGCTTAAGTTGGGGTTAATTTCATCACCGTGTCACAAAAGTGCCATGGTTGCTTTTCCCTATCATTAGGATGATCAGGATTTTTACTGCAACAGAGGCATACGCAAAGGAGTGGCACAGCAGAAGATTGCTGGGCCCCCAAGCCAGAGGTGGGTGGACTGAAACCATTTTCTGCTATGGTGCTGCCACTTGTGTTGCATGGAATTATTATTATTATTATTTTGTCTTTTCTCTCTATACATATTCCTCAGAATATTTTAGATTTCTAGCAGGGCAAATTTACAGCTGTGGGTTTTATCTCCATTTAATCATGAGTGGTCCAGACCTTTTCGGGGCTTATGGGGACAGGTTCGGAGGCACACTGACCCACCTCTTGGGCAGCCCAGGAGAGGAGGACATCGCAGGCCATGCAGGACACGTGGGGGTTGCATTCTGGAACAGCGTGAACCAGAAGGCTCTGTGGCAGGCGGGCTTTGCAGTACTAAGGGGGTGAGGTACGCCCTGGTGCCTAAGCAAGGATGTGATTGGCTTGTTTGAATCGTTCAGCTGGCTGACAAGGAAACACTATTCAGGGGTAAGAAGCAAAAAAACCATCCGGTGCATTTAATAAGGGTTGTTGCTAGAGGACCCTACCTGGCGGAGCAGAGTGGGGAGCGGAATCTGGGATTAGGCCGTTCGAGGCCCTCCCAGTTTTACCAGCCGTCAACTCAGCACGGAATACTAACTTTAGCCCTCACCGCACCATCACCCCCTCCCCCCGCGCACACACACACAGGGGCCAGTATACCTGGCTGAGGAGAACTCAGTCCCTGGAGATGGAGGGGTGGACCCTGGAGCAGTAGCTCCCCGACCCCCGCCATTTCAGCGCTATTAGGTACCACAGCGAAACAGGGGCTGAAACAAGGGGGCTCCATCGCAGCTGCACGTGCCCAGCCCCACCACCAACTCCTCTACGGACTGGCCAGCAGGCAGCGCGCGTGGGCAGCGGTTCAAAAGCCCAGACCCACGTCTGCTCCAGCCGTCTCCTTCTAAGAGGTCGCCCACTCACCCTCTGCCCGCCCAGCTCACGGCAGCCTGGCGACCCCGCTCACCAATCAAAGAAGTCCAGAACGACGTCAGGAACATCAGGCGAGGAGAGGTCAGAAGCCAAAGTGGAATTTCCACCTGGGATTGGGGTCGTCGCCCGCCAAGGGCCGGGTCCTGATGGGGAGTAGGCGCACAGCGGCCCGCCGCATGTCGGGACGCCATAGCTCCGACCGTCCGAGAACCCTGGAGACCGCTGCAGAGCGGGAGGCCGATAGACGAGGGGGGCGCGGGATAACCAAGAGGAGCGGGGCGAGGAGGTCGTGCTTCTGCAAAGAGCCGCCTGTAAGGTGACAACATCGAGGCCAAGGGGAGCGCGGAGGGTGCGGGTCGACCAGCGGCCCTGAGCCAGGGAGCGGCAAGAAGAGCAGCAGCCCAGCAACTTCACTCCACGCAGCACCCCGACCACGAACCCAGCCGCTGCAGACAGCGCTGGGTCTGACGCCCTTCTGGCGGCCGCTGGGCGGGCCTGAGGCCCGGCGCACAACTGGCTCCGCCCACCCCTATGGCAAGCGAGCTTCGCCAATCAGGCAGGCGCCGGGAGCCTTTCAACGAGATGCATGGTCCAGCCTCCTACCGCAGCCTGTGTGCCGCCCAGCCCTCTGCTCCTTCTGGCGTCTGCAGTCATTCCTGGGTCAGCCGCAGTTCCAGCTCCCTGGCAGCTGGAGAGCTGGGCCGGAGGTCGGCGGCGTGGGGCACCCTGCCCTGCACCTCCCCTTTGCAAAAACGCAAAATGTGCTTTTCACTTGGAACAGTGTATGCCCAAGAGTTTGCTTTTTGTGGTGAAAGTAGTAATTTGACCACCCAGGCTCAATCTGCGTTTTGAAAATACTGGACACCTTTGAGGAATCAGGACCTAGTTGACTGGTGGTCACTCCCTGACCCTCGGGCCTCCAGTGAACCAGACTGCCTGTCCTCTGGAAGGCATGGAGGAGGTTCAACCAGTGCGTTTTGTGACACGGTTCTGGCCCATCATCAGGACCGAAATTGGGCTCCAGGAGCCCCCCTCCCATAGCTAAGGGATGCACAGTTGAAGTGAGGGTTCTTGGCTGACAGCATTGAAGGGGAAAAGAAGGCAACGGTCAGTGTATCGGATCTTCAAGGCAGTGAGCCCCCGGAGAGCAGGCCACTCTAATGCTCCAGCATTCTGGCTCCGCATGTGGGGGAAAAAAAAGCCTTACGTTTTTGCTAGAGGGCTTCTCTTCTTTCCGCTACCCTGAACATTGCCACACAGAGTAGAAATATCTCAGAGAAAGAGGAAATGCTTCCACTCATTCACTACCCTTCATCCTTCCCATCTCAGGTACCTTGATGAAGCAAGGTCAGAAAGAGGCTTCTTCAGAGCACATAAGCCACATGGGCAATGAACAGATAGACCTCAGTCATATTCACCAGCGCTGGACCTCGTGAGGCATGCCATGTAAAAGTGTTGAAATCAAAATGGATTTCAGGTTCACTCTTGGTCAACTAGAATATTCAAAACAAACATTCCCCCCCTTCCCCTTTCCTTCAGTATTTGGTGAAAAGAGTTGGTACTGCTTGTGCCCAGCATATTGCACAGCTTTATTTGCATGGAACTCTCTGGGGTGGCTGAGTGTTTTGTACAGCTAAAAATTTAACTCTTTACCCCACCTCGACCTCTTCTCAAGCACCCTCTTTCTTCTTCTGTCTTTTTTTTAAACGATTTTAGAATCACACATGTTTAAAATGTGTCTCTTAATTTCCTTCCTTCTCTTTACCAGCAGAGAATCTTCACACTTTCGTTTTCGCTCTCCTTTCCCCCTCTTTTTCCTTCTATTGCAGTAAGTGCTCTCTTCTCACTTATGGGGCAGATCCGCATAGAACTAACCCACTTACTTAGGTGGGGGATCCCTCTATGACAAACCATCACAACAGCAGTGGGTCAGTTGAGCCCAGCCCTACTGCTCTTAATCCTGCACCCCTTGTCTCTGGTCAGCCAGGCATCCTCGAACAGACAATGCTTGCTGGTTAAA
The DNA here is from genome assembly GCF_025265405.1 of Mesoplodon densirostris. NCBI lineage: Eukaryota > Metazoa > Chordata > Mammalia > Artiodactyla > Ziphiidae > Mesoplodon > Mesoplodon densirostris. The sequence goes on along the minus strand of NC_082681.1, from coordinate 44,904,415 downwards.
AATGAAAAGGCCATTTCAGTTCAGTTTGTCTGAGCATCTGAATTGTATATGGGCGAGGAGGTGTGGGGACTGCCTAGAGAAGGAGGGTCGATGGGCCCAAGGTTACACAGTGGCAAAAAGCGAAACTAGAACCCTATTTCCAGGTTGGCCTACTTCTAGAAAAGTGTGTTTTTCTAGTGAAACTCAGCTTTGACTGCTATTTCAGGCAGCCACAGGCATGTGGGTATTGTTTTGTTTGAAAGCAGGTTATTCCTATTCCTGGAATCAAATTCTTCAATCAGTGTCTCAACTGACAGGAAAAGCAAGCCTCAAGTTTTTCTCCTAGGCATCCTTGTGACTATGGATATGGCCAAAAACTTGATGGCAAGAATGAATTTACTTCCAGAGCTTACGTCCCACACTCACATGACAAAGAGCCGAGAAGGCAGCAAGGAATATGAAAAAGCCAGTATAATTTATACTTGTTGAGTTTTTGTCTAGTTCATTTATTAGAATGTACATCAATATCCAGATTGAATGCACTTAAACCTGAATATGGGATCATGGTGTAGAGGACATAGCACTGACCTAGGAGTTAGCCCATCTGTGTTCTGACCCAGCTCTGACCCATGACTGCGAGTATTCCAGTTTGTCTAGAGTATGAGGTGGATTGGGAGGTAAGGCAAGAGGTAAAACATGTAAGAAGAAAAAGAATAGGTAGTACCTGGCCTAGTGAGGGCCGCACATTCAGTGCACAGAAAATAACTACTCAGTGAATATGTGAAGCTAAGAAAGAGAATTTTATTTTATTTTATTTTTTTACTTATAAGCAGCTAACAGTTATTTGTCACAGTCCTAGAAGCTGGTTAGTCCAAGATCAAGGTACCAGCAGCTTTGGTGTCTGGTGAAGGCCACTTCCTGGATCATGGGTGGCAACTTTTCACTATGTACTCACTGGTGGAAGGGTCAAAGTATCTCCCTGGACTCCCTTAAATAAGGCCCTAATCTCATTCATGAGGACTCCACCCTTATGACCTAGCCACCTCCCAGAGACACCACCTTCTAATACCGTTATTTTGGGGTTTAGGATTTCAACACACAGATTTGGGGAAAATGCAAACATTCTATTTAGGATACCTACCCAATTTCCACACTGCCCACAAAGTGCCATGTCTAAACCCATATAAAATCACATCATTTTCTTACTTTAAAAAGTTCAAAGTCTTCTGATTGACTGGCAGAGAACCTTTCTTCTTCAACCTTTCTCTCCATAACCTATTCCACATACTCCATTTTTCATCTGCATCTCCTCTATTTTTCTTTTATGTTTTCTTTCTGTCTTTTTTTTTTTTTTTTTTTTTGCAGTATGCAGGCCTCTCACTGTTGTGGCCTCTCCCACTGCAGAGCACAGGCTCCGGATGCGCAGGCTCAGCGGCCATGGCTAAGGGGCATAGCTGCTCCACGGCATGTGGGATCTTCCCGGACCGGGGCACGGACCCGAGTCCCCTTCATCGGCAGGCGGACTCTCAACCACTGTGCCACCAGGGAAGCCCTCTACTTTTTTTAAAGTTAATTTTTATTGAAGTATAGTTGCTTTACAATGTTCTTTTAGTTTCTGCTTTACAGGAAAGTGAGTCAGTTTTATGTATATGTATATCCCCTCTTTTTCAGATTTCCTTTTCTTTTAGGTCACCACAGAGTATTGAATAGAGTTCCCTGTGCTATATACTAGTTTCTCAGAAAGAGAGATTTAGATCTCATCATCCAAACAAAGGAATTTGAATTTCATCTTACATTCAACAGTAAGCTTTTGGAGGATTTGTGCAGGAAAATGACACCATCAGGAAGAAACTTCCAGTTACTTTTTGGAGGAAGAACTAGAAGAAAGAGAGACTGGGGACAAGGAGAGAAGTTAGGAGGGTGGTGCACACCTCTGCTTCCAGTCATGGCAGGCTAAGTCATTTGCACTCACCAGCCCAATGAGGACAACTAAAAAATACTGGGTGAAATGTGAAAAAGAAATTATCTTCATTAAGCGCTAAGAAACTCTGGGGCTAAAATCTAGAAGAAAGCAAAAACCCAAATAGGAAAGCCCAGCACTCAAAGCCACTTTTGCCTGAGGGCATTAGCAAATCCAGAAGAAAGAATTGTGACACTGAGCTGTGCTTTTGGTGGCCTCATGGAAAAGAGATGAAAACTTGAAGTTCTTCTCATCCCCGGTGAGTACATCTGATAAGCCCTCCAGCCACTCTAAAATAAGTGGCTACCCCTTTGGGATAATGGTGAACCAGAAGCAACAAGCCCTGGCATGGAATTGCAGTCTAGATATCCATCACCAGAGTGATCCAGGGAACTTCAAGCCCTGAACTTGGATTAAAGTGGTCTTGGACAGGTAGTGACCGAGGCATTTAGCAGCAGCAAGTAAAAATGCTCTCCGCAGGAAGGTTCTGTCTTCCTATGCCTGAAATCAGTCTGATAAATAATTTTTCAATAATATATTGGCACATAGTCAAAGATAAGTGGACACATAAGCAAAAAAATACATTGTAAGTGACAGCTGAAATAAAAATTAGACAATGAAAACAAATTCACAAATATTTCAGATATCAGAGTTATGAAACACAGACTATAATCACTATGGCCTACTATAGTTCAAAAAATTTTTAAAAAGCTTTAAAATATTTTCAGGGAACAGAAAATCCTAAAAAGTGGCATAGCCAATTTGAAAAAGAATCAAATAGGACATCTAGGAATAAACAATGTAACGATTGAGGGTTTAATGGATGAGTTTAACAGAAGGCTATACATAATCATTAGATGATGATAAATGCAATGAAGAGATATAAACCTAAGAGAGAATTACTGAATTTGAAGATAGACCAAAGAAATCATCCAAACTTTTGCCTGGAGAAATGAATTATATGAAAAAAAAGTAGGATAAGAGACACAATGAATAGAGTGAAGAAGTCTAATATACATTTAATTTAAAGCCTAGAAGGACAGAAGTGAGAAATGGGAGAGAAGATGATGGCCAGAAATTTTCCAGAGCAGATGAAATGCACCAATCCACAGATTCTAGAAGCCCAGTGAATTCTCAGCAGGATAAAAAACAGATATTCACTCCTAGACACATCATAATGAAAGTGCAGGAAATCAGAAAGAATGAAGGCTATATTAATGATCCAAGTTAGAGATAATGAATCTTGACCTTGGGCAGGAGCAAAAGAAATAAAGACAAGGGGATGGGCCTCTACACGCTTGCCTTTAGAATACCTTTTGCTCAGACTTACCATGAACGACTATTTTATAAACATTCTCCATTTCATTCTTCATTAATAAAATACATTTGCTAACAAATCTATTTGTTAGAGCAACCTGACACCTAGGAGCTGTTCAAATTTTCTTAGTCATACATGAAAGGTCGTCATCTTATAAGTATGTCATCTCATGGGCTATGAAAGGGGTGAGTATTCTCCATAGGAATTATGACGGTTAATTTTATGTGTCATCTTGATTGGGCTAAGGAAGATTTTCAAGTGCATAAATCTATTCCAGAAGCTATTAGGTCTGAAAAAACTTCTGTGTGGATCTGCAGATCCTATTTAGGAGTGAGCTATGGAAATGAAGTCAGAGTGACCTTTCTTGTGTTCCATTTAATGCAAACATATTAAGAGAGCATCTTTACACTGAAATGCATTATTATGGCAACTTGCTTATACAGAACTTCACTTTGAATTTGTTAAAAATAAATGGAGATGCTTATTTCACCTTGAGGATTATGTGTAGACCTTAATTGACAAAATGTACTCTCTACCCCAACCCACTGATCAGAAAATGGCCACCCTCCTCCAGAGGATGAATAACAGTAATTTAATCCTCACTTCAGCTCTGTAAGGTAGGTATTATTCTTCCCATTTTCCAGCCAGGAGGGGAGATGATACAGTAGATGTCAGAGGTTCGACTCTGAAGCCAGACTGCCTGGGTTGGAATTTCACCTGTGCTACCCACTAGCTGGCGCATCTTAAGCAAGTTACATAGCTTTTCTGTGCCTCAGTTTCATCATCTCTAGAGTAAGATAAAAATAGGACTTCTTTAGAGGCTGCAATGAGTTAATTCATGGAAAGCACCTAAATTATTATGGCCAATCATACAATCAGTGCTCCAAAAATGGAAAATCTTCTTCTTCTACACTTACGTGGCCATTTGTCTCTGGCCGCTCAATACGACGAATGAGAAGGGAAAATATGCACCACTGAAGCCGACTAGAAGAAGAAACGTGGGTCATGGGAGCAGCCTGGCCTTATTATCCATAGTTCCTGAAATGAGCTGTGTGACCCTGACTGGGGGCAGGGGGAGGTGTCTACAAGGGTTGGAGAAGGCACTCCAGGGGGAGCCAGTGCCTAAGATAGGTCCCAAAAGTGTCTGCCCAGCCAGAAGCTCCTGGAATCCCAGAGATGAGAGAAGGCCCTTTCCCACACAGGCTCCAGGAAGCGTTTAGAACCCCAAGGAATATACAAATTACTAAGCTCAATGAATCACAATAAATTCACTTTAAAAGTACTAGTTTACCCTCTTAATTTACAAGTGGCAATGTATGAAGCAACTGATTGTTCATCATAGTTTTTCTTTGGGAGACCTGAAGCAGCTTCTGGCTTACCCAGTAGGGATGTCAAACCCCTGAGTGACACGCAACCACCTTATCACCTTACCTTATAATTTCTAATGGCTGGACTTCGTGTTCCGTTGTCATCACAGAATGTAAACGGTTTCAACTATTACTTGGTTCAAAGCCCTTAGTCCGTATCAAACTACCTTCCCCTTTACTTTTCAGTTAAGACTCTCAAGTAGTTCCTAGAGCAGCTTCAGCATTTATACCTTTCTGTCAGCAGCTTTGTCTCAGATATTCATGTGGATACAGCCTTGTTCACAATGGAGCCCAGGGCAAAATGCAGAATGTCTTTGTGTTTCTGATTTACTATAATGAGGGATAAGTGTGCTTAGGGCAATCACTCCCATGGAGAGCAAAGGGGAAATTTAGCAGAACATAATGTGTGTTGACTTGAGTAAGCCTCAGTCCCGTGCCCCTCCCTTGGGGTTGGATTCCAGTTTCTGACTACCCAAATGTGTTCACAATGCACACTGGAAGATGTAGCCCCATCTGGCAACACTGGAAATAAGCAAGGAGTCATAGGGCCCCTTAATACAGAGGAATTCCCCAGGTCACTGAGTTGGTGAACTCAAGGTGATCCGGTATTTCTCCATTCCTCATGATAGCATTATTTATTGAGAGAGAGCCATATGCCAGGTCCTGTGCCATGCACAGCCACACACACGGTCTGCCCCCAGGGAAACGACACTTTAGTAGAAATATAGATGATGAGCCAAGGAATTCCAAAACACATGGTACAGTGATATACATAAGAGGGGCTCCTGAACCAGGCTTGAGGGTTTGCAGAGAAAACTGGATGTCTGGGGCAGGAGTGAAAGGAAGTATTAATCTTCACACTTTTATGTCTTTCCCTCAACCCTGCCATAATTTATAGACAAGTCCTATTTTCTGAGTAAAATATAAATCCAACCACTTTATAACGCCTTGCTTTTATCACTCTGGTCCAAGCTCCCATCGTCTCTCAGGTGGACTACTCCAATAGCCTCCTAATTGGCTTCCCCGCTTCCAGTTTTATATCCTGTGGCAAATATCGTAGGTTAGCTCACTTGACTCCATTACAATCCCAATCACAGCAGGTAAGGCTTGGTCGAGGTTGCAGACCAAGTCTACATTTCCTGAACTCCCGCCCTTATGGCCTGGATTCCACACATAGCTTAGCCTCTGCCAAGCAGATAATAAACCCCCATGAGACTTGGTAGGAGCAGGAAGGTGGAGTCTATGCTGCTTCCTCTGTGGTTTCTGGTTTCTCTTAGTGAGCATGGGCTCAGAAACTTTCGCTTCTCCTGCAGCAGTAATAATAGAGGTGCCAGGGTACAGTTCCTAGTTTTGTGGCTATCAAAGGGCAAGGCATGGGACATTAACTTGGTATAGATGGAGAAGGAGGCAATGTGGTCTCAAAGCCAAAATTTGTGATGCTCTCAGCAGAAACAGAGTGGTCCAATGTCTTCTTCACTTTCCACCCTCCTGATTGTCCCAGTTCTGGGGTATTATTCAAGAAAACAATTCTGGAAATTATAACTACTACTTGAGTTAAAACAAACATGACCATCCCTCCCCCCCGTGAAAAAGTCTCTTGTGCTTTTCCCTCATACACCCAGGTATTTTGTAGGCTCTTGTAATTTATTTATCATGCCTGTTTTTGTACTTTGTAAAAATGGCCTCCTATAGAATGTATTCTTGTGTGTGTCTGTTCTTTCTTTTTTTTTTTTTTTGGCTTGATATCTTGATTCGTAAGATTCATCTAACGTGTATGTAGCCAAGTTTGTTCATTTTCTTTGCTGTATGACATGCCACTGATGGATATATCACTTCATATACCTACCCAAGTAGTTTCTGAATTTGGGTTGTGTCCAGTTCTGGACAATTACATACAATGCAGCTCTGTGCATCCTTGGCCTTGTCATCTGCTTTGCATGGGCATTCTCTAGGCGAAGCACCTAGTGGTAGTATTAGTGGGTCCAGGGTAAATATATCTTAAACTTTGAGGGATACTGAATATTCCCGTTATTCAGTTCTACATATTTCTTGATTTCCGCCAATCCAAGGATTAGTTAGTAGTATGCTATTTTGTTTCCAAACATTTGGGTGTTTTAAAGCTATCTCTGTGTTATTACCCTGTACGTTAAGCATTATGATCAGAGAGCCTAGATTTCATGCCAGTGATCCTTTGCAATTTATTGAGGCTTCCTTTTTCTTAGTAAGGTCTATTTCTGTAAACGGTCAATATGCTCAACAGAATTTATGTTCTCTGCTTGTTGGGTATAAAGTTTTATAGTATCTAATAGCTCAAATGTATTATTGTGTTTAGGCCTTTGATATCACTGCTTATTTCTGTTTGCTTGGACTTTCATGTTCTGAGAGTGGTGGGTTAAAATCTCCAGCTCTCATTGTTAACGTATCTATCAGTCCCTACAGTCATAAACTTTATCGTTGAGGTTTAAGCTATCCTGCTACGCCACCTTTTATAACGCTCTCATGCTATCATCCACTGACCCTAGCCATCCACTCCTCTCTGCCCCATCCTACCACCTTCTACATGACTCCAACTTCCCCATCTATCACTCAACAATTTGACGCTCTCATTTCCAATGAACATCTTTACAACATACTAGCCAACCCCTCTCACAGACACAGTCTGGTTTATTCTTCACCCTAAACTACTCTACCTCTCACATCTAAAAGGAAGATATCCCAGTGTTGGACCGCAAGCCCCTGGCCATGCTGCTCTCTCATTCTTTTACTCTCTCTACACGTGTTCTTTTATCTCACTGAGCCCTCCTATTCCTTGGCCTCTCTATTTTCTGCCCATCTGCACTCTCCTTCTTCTGTCTCTCCCTCCTGTCACTATTGATTTGGTTTGGGGTTTTCCCTATTTTTTTTTTCTGGCCCAGCCACGCAGCTTGCTGGGATCTCAGTTCCCCAACCCGGGATCGCACCCGGGCCCCCAGCCACTGCCGAGTCCGAACCACTGGACCGCCAGGGAATTCCCTGTGGTTTCTCCTCTTTTCCTTCTTTTCCTGCTCCCACTCTGACATACTAAGTTCTCAATACATCTACCACCACTTATTCTTCTATGCTTAAAACACCTTCTGTATCTCTACATCCAGTTATCACCCATAGCCAATCAACTGTTGACTTTCAGTTCTATACACTTCTTCATGTGCTTTCAATACCCCTACCTTAGTCTAGGACTTCAGCATCTCTCACATAAATCACTGCTACAATGAGCACTCCATTCTTGCTCCTCTCTGATCCTTTCTTCACATTGCTTTCAGAGTGACATTTCTAAAACACAAATTATTTCCCAAATTAGAGCCCCTTGACGGCTTCTTGTAGCCTTAAGAATGAAGTCTCCACTGCTGTCTCTGGGGAAATGCAGATGGCCAACAGGCACATGCATACATGTTCAACATCACTAATCATCAGGGAAATGCAAATCAAAATCACGAGACATCACCTCACCAAAGGACACACATAACAAATTTTGGCGAGGATGTGGAGAAAAGGGAAACATCCTACACAGTTTCGCGGGAGTGTAAACTGTTGCAGCCACTGTGGAAAACAGTATGGATATTTCTCAGAAAACTAAAAATAGAACTACCATACGACCCAACAATTCCACTGCTGGGCATCCATCTGTAAAAAACAAACACACGAATTCAAAAAGATGCATGCACCCCAATGTTCATAGCAGTGTCATTTACAATTGCCAGTGTATGGAAGCAATCTGTGTCTTTCAACGGATGAATGGACAAAGAAGATGTCAGGTATATATACAAAGAAATACTAATCAGCCATAGAAAAAGAATTTTGCCATTGGCAGCAACATGGATGGACTTGGAGGGTATTATGTTAAGAGAAATGAGTGAGACAGAGCAAGACAAATACTCAGTAAATTAAAAAGAATTAATAACTGGCTGAATTAATGGACATAGAAATGAAGGTAGAACAGACTTAAGAAAGGGTAAGTCTTCAACAACACACATGCTGCAGAGAGCAGAGAAAGGGCAGGGCTTATTTGAAAACCACCTAATAAGTTGGTATACTAGTACTACAGAGCTAGTGGGCCCTTTTGTGTGCGTCTTAAATGCCAAGTTGATTGTGTATGCAGTAGAGTCATCAAAATTGTCTTACAGGAATTTGGCATGGCCAGAGTTGGGTTTTAGGAAGGTTAACTTAGCAAGTATATGAAGCATGTATCTGTGGGGAAAGACAGGGAGGTAGGAGAAGGTTAGGAGTCTAGGGCAAAGTTCAGGCAAGAAGTAATGAAGGTAATGATACTAAGAGTTGGCAAGAATGTGGAGCAAATAGAAATCTCATCCCCTGCTCTTGGGAATATGAACTAGTACAACCGTTTTGAAAGATAATTGGTGTTACCTAGTAAACTGAACTTGGGCAGAACCTAGGACCCGGAAATTTCATGTCTAGGCCTATACCGTAGATCAGGGTTTCTCAACTGTTGACATTTTGAAAAGATAATTCTGGGTTGTAGAGGACTGTCCTGTGCATTGTAGGATGTTCAGCAGTATCCTTGGCCTCCACCCACTAGATGCCAGTAGCACACCCTCAATTATGACACCCAAAACCTTTCCAGACGTTATAACATATCACCCTGGCTGGGGCAGATGGGGCAGTGCGGAAAATTGCTCTCAACTGAGAAACTAGAGAAACTCTTGTATAAGGGCATAGCGGGATATGAATGAGGAAGTTCATCCCAAAATAATTTGGAAAAGCATAAAAGTGGAAACAACCCACATGTCCATCAACAGGAAATAGACAAATTGTGGAATTTTCATATGATGGATAACTATACAGCAATGAAAACTGATTACTACCGTTTTACACATCAACATGGATAAATCTCACAAACACAAATTTCGGGGGGAGAGAAAGAGTAAGACAAGTAATACATCCAGTATAATTAGATCTACATGAAGTCCAAAATGGAGAAGAAATAACATTATTTAAAGGAACATTCCTCTACAGTAAATGTATAAAAAAGTGAAGTATTAACAAGTTCAGGATTGTGGTTACCTCTGGGAAGGAATGAGGAGATGAACCTGGAAGGGCACAGGTGGGCTATCAAGGCATTAGCCGTGTTCTAGTTCTCAAGCTTGGTGGTGAGTACACAGGCTTACATATTATTAAGATACACCTTACATATATGCAGTATTATCTTCTGTATACATGAAACAGTTCATAAAATTTGTCAGGAAGTGATGCGGTCTAAAATAATGCAGGAAAACGGAGAGAAAGGCAACAGAGTAAATAACTAATTGGATGAGAGACAGAGACAGACAGAGAGAGAGAGGGAAGAGCCAACCTTTAGGTGCCTCTTTGAATCATTTTAAACTCATTTTCTTCATAGAATTGGGGATGAAATCAATTCCTTATCTATAAACACACATAATTCATTGCTCAGACATCTAAGAAATGTATATTTTATGCCTCAAAACGGATCCTACTATATGATGTGATTCACAGGACTGGATAATACTACATTTCACAAAACACCATTGTCTGAGAATCCTGCCCTGTTAGACTTGTAAATGTGTACTCATTTGTATTCCTTGGAGTTATAAGCATCTGAAAATAGGTGGCTTAGAGTAAAAGTGATTCTTCATCACTAACTTTAGTGTCATTAGCATACGCCTAACTGGTACAGAAAACTGTTTCCAACTCCGGCACCCACCCTACCCCTCTGTTTTTCTCCCAATGGTCACCTCTCAGGTAGTGGAATAAAAGGAGAACTTTTGGATCAAATCCTTTCAGAAGATGGAGCCATAACCAAGGAAAATATCAGAACATCCTAACCTTTCCTGGACCAGGCAGGGAGGGACAAGACAGGTCTCTTCCTAGAAAAAGCACAGAGTTTTCAAGGCTGAAGGACTCACTGAAAACATATTTTACACATGTGGATACAGACAAACCCACAAACACCCAGAGAGATAGGAAACGCAGGATTTGTCCCTGACCTGATTTAGGGACCGTCTCTCAGAGACTCAGAGAAGCCTGATATGTTAGATCTACAGCAAACCCTCAGAGCAGCAATCCTGAGCTTCCTCGCTCAACATGAGAGGCTTCAGGTGCATACATGTGGATAACGTAGCCCACTTGTCCTGTTACCTGTATACATGGCCATCACCTCGTAGATACCTCTCAGTCCTGAGAGCATAACACTGTCAGTGCAACTCACCCCTCAGAAGCACAGACTCAGTGAAGAGGAACACACATGCCTCTTGGGGCTTGGGACATGGGGCCACCTGGGGAGTAAATTCAGGGCCCTAGGTAACTGGAGCTCGGTAAGGGGCAGGGATAAGGACTCCGAGCATGCACCAAAAAAGGCTTATCTCAAAAAGAGGTATGCATGCGTTTGTTTAAACTGAAACTCCCGGGACGTCCCTGGCAGTCCAGTGGTTAAGACTCTGTGCTCCCAATGCAAGGGGCACGGGTTCGAAACCTGGTCGGGGATCTGATATCCTGCATGCCACATGACATGGCCGAAAATATAAATAAACAAACAAACAAATAAATAAATAAAGTGAACCTCCGAAAAATTTTAAGCGCAGGTAAAGGCCTTTAATATTAACTATTAACTATAGTTAATACACTAACTATATAACACAGAAATACACACACACACACCCTGCTGGCATGGCATGAACCATATGGAACCAAACCAATGTGAGAAATTTCAAGGGACACTACATGGATAAATTTCTACTTGGACTGTTCTTTCATTAAACAACGGTGACAAAAAGCCTCGTGCCTTTTGTTGTTGTTGTTTTGGCATGAGGAATACTCTGTGTTACTACATGATAATGCATTTTTAAATGTCAACCCCACTGACAGGGGAAAGGGTTGTGGATACCTTACACTCACTTCACTTTAACAGAACTTTATCAAGCATCTACGAAGAAGAAAACACAGTGCTTTAGGAGACAGAAATCAATCAAAGCCTTTAAGTTCCGAACACGTCAGAAGCTCACACTTTAGGGAGCTGGGGCGATACACACATAAATAAATAATGTTAATCTACTCTAGGATACGAGAGGAACTAGCATGGAAAACAGAAAATGTATTGATGCTAACTAGCAAGCTCTCAAGCAGCCTTAACTAAATATAGAAATAAGGCTTTGTGCCCTCAAACCCCTGGTCCTCCCCTTCTCTGATCGTCTGCTCTCCTCAAGTACCACTTCACTCTTTTCCCTTAAAGAAGTTCCAGATACTACGCCCATTTCCTCTTTTAATTTTCTTTAAATTAGGACATATTTCAGACCTCGACAAAGGTACAGAGAATGCTACGCCCATGAAACCATCAGCCGTCTTAAGAAACGTAAGCTTACAAATAAAATTGAAACCCAGTATTCCCCTCCCCAACTGAATTCTCCATCTTTTTCCATAGATTTAACCACTGTCTTAAATAGGTTTATTGTTCTCATACACACCTTTCTGCATACTACATATGCATGCATTACTCCTATGTATGCCTTTTACTACAAACAGATGTATCTATATTCAAACTAATAATTTTGCATGCCTTTAAACTTCATATGTGCATGGTATCATAATGCTTTTATCGTGTTGGAAGTAGGTTCTTCCTTTATCTATTTGTCCCTTCCACTACTGAATCTTTGCCCCTTGTTATAAGCTGAATTGTGTCCCCGCAAAAGATATGTTGATGTCGTGACCCCGGAACCTGTAAGTGTGACCTTATTTGGAAATAGGGTATTTGCCGGTGTAATAAAGATCAGATGAGGTCATACTGGATTAGGGTGGGCCCTTCATCCAATATGACTGGTGTCCTTATAAGAAGAGAAAGAACACAGAAACAGAGACACAGGGGAAAACACTATGTAAAGATGAAGAAAGAGACTGGAATTCTGCATTTACAAGCCGAGTGATGCCAAGGATTGACAGAAACCACAAGAAACTAGGAGAGAGGCATGGAACAGATTCTTCCTCCGAGCCTCCAGAAGGAACCAACCCTGCCCACATTTCAACCTCAGACTTCTGGCCTCCAGAACTGTGAGAGAATAAATTTCGGTTGTTTCAAGCCACCTGTTTTGTGGTAATTTGTTATGGTAAACCTAGGAAACTAACACCTCCCTACGGGAGGTCTTTGTGTCTCAGGCCCCTGAGAATTCTAGTACCTTCCTCAGTCCAGATCTTACCATCCTGTTCAGTTTACCTGCAATAGTACCAAGTCAGTGAGTTAGGGCTGGTTCTACTGTAGGTGTAGTTAAACGTTTCCCCCACTGCCCTAAAGCAGCGGTTCTCAAACTTCAGTGTGCTTCAGTAGCACGTGGAGGACTTGTAAAAACCTGATGGCTAGCAGCCTACCTTCAGAATATCCAATCCAGTAGGTCTGGGGCAGGGTCTGAGAATTTGCACTTCAAACAAGTTCCCAGCTGATGCTGATGCTGCTGCTCCATGGCAGGCCAATAGCACCATCTGGTCCCCAGGCAAGCTAGGTCATCCATCAGTTTCTTTCAATAACATATACTAGAGGCTGGGCCACCATCTCTATCATCACACAAGTTGTTTATAATCTAATATTTTAATTTATTTGAGGCTGCTATAAAAGGATGTCAAACAGGCTTACCAAATACTTGAAAGAAATCCCTTTCAATGACAGTAAGGTAGGCCGAAATAAATGGAACAAAGATACATTGGAGTCAGTGTTATTTATGTTAAAAAAACAAAAACCTCTGCAGCTTATTCATGTCAAACAAGCTTTTATTTTCAATGTGATCAATACTGTCAAACTTATATGTAAAAGGTAAGAATAAAGTCAGATAGCAGTTAATATCATTTTGGGATGTTGAACTTTGAAACAAAATCTGTGTTGTGGGCTAATGAAAACTAGAATCTCCGTGAAGAACAAATTCTTCTTTTCTTTCGCTGTCCACTTCTTTTTATGTCTTCCAACTGTAGGATGGGATAAGAGTCAATTAACAATTGTACACCAATAACATGCACCAGGGACTTTCTAAATAGGAGTCAATTCTATGTACATCTCTTGGCTCTCCAAGGAAAAAACAAAATGTTTCTTCTTGTAACCCAGACCCTTGGTTGTCAGGGTGCACATCATTTCATCACACCAACCACATCTCTCTCTTGCCAACCACTATATATGTTAGGTTTTTTTCTTGAAAGGTCAGTCTGTGATTTAAACGTCTTTCCACCTTAAGAGCCTATGCTCCTTACACAAATCATAAATCCCTTATAATCCCAGACCTTCAGTTTCCGTATCTGTAAAATGAGAATGAGGCTGTTATCAAACATCCACAGGTGTGAAAATTAAGAAAGGGAGAAAGAAAGAGTGTGATACTGAGAGAGAGAGAGAGAGATGAGAAAGGAAAAGATGAATGGGTAGCGGAAAGAGAAACTAGGATTGAATTACCAACTCAGTGAGAGCCAATAATAATACTATGGCTAATTTTCTTTCCTTTTGAATAAAACATCTAAATTGAACTAATATTTGTGAATTACTCATGAAATGCAGTCTTATTTGAAATCCTTAACTTTTTACTACTTTGTAAGGAGTCACCTTCTCAAAGGCATTGTCATTCCAAGAGACTTCATTTCTGTGTCCAGGTGATGAAGGTACAGCTAGTGCACAGCTTAGTCGCTTTAGCTGCTTCTCCTGGTGAGCAGTCTCTAAAACTATAGGTCTCTATAGTTTAGACCTCTAAGAAAATATAGGTCCCTATTTCCAGTTCTGATAAATTTCCCATCTGCAGTAGACTTAAAACTACAGGACAAAGGACTTGTGACTGTAAATGACATACATTTCAGAACACACTTCCTTCTATACCATCTAGAATACAAGTACATTATTAACATTAAACTGTTTTTCCAAAACTAAATTGCAACAAGTTTTTCTTATTTACTTTACAAAACAAATTAAAAACATGATAGATAGCTAGTGGGAAGCAGCTGCATAGCACAGGGAGATCAGCTCGCAGCACTGTGACCACCTAGATGGGTGGGATAGGGAGGGTGGGAGGGAGACGCAAGTGGGAAGAGAAATGGGGATATAGGTATACTATAGGTGATTCACTTTGTTATAAAGCAGAAACTAACACACCCCTGTAAAGCAATTATACTCCCATAAAGATGTTAAAAAGATAAACAAAAAATAGATTAAGGATGTAAACAAAACAAAACATAAAGCTGTCAGTAACAGGTATATGTCAGGACCGGTTGCACCATACATTAATACCTTGTATTCTCCAGAGCCGCCCTCTGCTGAGACCATATCCAGCTTCGGTCCTTCTTCTGCTTTTTCATTTCCATCCTCTTTCTCTTCCTCAGCATTTTCATAATGATATTCACTCTCTTCTTTAGTGTCGAATGATACGGACTTTGGCATCACAAGGTGGTGGGAAACATTTCCTGATTTAAAATCAGCAGCAGAATCTAGTTCTCTGCTCTCAGGAGGATCTGGAGAAGAGAAATGTGTCAGAAAATAAATAAATAAATAAGAAGACTCGCTGGTCATGTTCCTACTGGTTGATACAGCGCTTCCTTGGCCCTCACACTTCTGCTGCTTGACAGTTTTCACAACATTTTCCCCCTCTTTCCAGTAGATCTCACACACACTGTGCTGCTGATTATTTCTGGCCCTTTGGAGAAGGGATCGGAATCATTTGATTCTGAGCAGATTTTTGTATATTTCTGCCAGAATCTCACTGGAAAATGTTCACCCGATTTCAAGACAAATTCAACCTCGAATCTCATTGATTCCTCAGCCACTGAAATGTGCCCCTGTGCCATTTCATCATTTTCTCAGGTCATCGTACTGAAAATCTTAACATTTTTAGAAGCCCGTCAACCAAAAGTGAGGTATGCCATTTGTCTGCCCCTAGGTTGGTAGAAGGCAGCATACTTTTTCTCAAGATCCTAAAGGTCTTTAGAGAATTGGGCTTCTACTTGTGCATATCGTGCCTGAAGGTTTTTGAGAGCTTTGACCCGCTGCTTAACCGCCAGAGGCCAGCGGTGAGTGCATCCTGCCATAGAGGCCGATGCCGCAGCAGGGGCTGCAAGGGACAGGGGACTGGGCCTCCCCTAGCCAGCCTCGGCCCCTTCGATGGGTCCACAAGTCCCAGCCACCCAGGACTCGGAGGCATCAGCCAGGACCTCACCCGCCCAGAACTCACCCTCCCCTGCCCCCGCCACCGGTTCCTCTGCCTTCTGGGATGCCAGCCCCTCCGCAGGCTCCCACGGCTCCCAGGACGGGGGGCCCTCTGCCTGACACTCGCCCCGCCAGACCTCACCTGCCTCTCCCAGGTCTTCCTGCCCGTGAGGAAGCGCGGCATCCTCTGCAGGGTCCGAGGGCCATCGGGAGCGGTGCCTGACCATCACGCGGCTGGTGTGGGGCCCGACCAGGACACGGTCCTTGTAGTGGCTGTGGTGCAGAAGACAATGGGCCACATCCCGGAGCAGGGAATGAAACTGCACCGCGGTCGCCCCATGGCCTGCGACCACTCCCGCGCCTCCCTGCCCATGCTCGTCCTCCTCTTCTGTCTCTTCCTCCTCCTCGACCTCTTCCTCAGTCTCCTCCCCTTCTTCTGACTGGTACTCAGCCTCCTCCCGGTCCTCGGTGTCTAATTCAAACTCTTCCGCCTCCTCCTCCACCAGCTCTGCATCCCAGTCTTCTGCCACTGCGGCCTGGGCGGCCTCCTGCCCACCATCCTCCCCGTCAAGGGCTCTGGAGAGCCCCAGGGAAGCCAGAAGGGCCTCGGCCCCCTCGACTCCATCCATCCCTCCAGAAGGGGAGGCACGGACCCCGAGGGGACTGGGGTCACCACCCGCCCTGCCACCAGCTCTATCCTGGCCACCTGGGATCGGCCCACGCTCCTCGGTGGCAGACATGGCTGGAGGGACACGCCAGACACGGATCGGGCGGCAGTGACGACCGTGGGGAAGATGGCGGCCGCTGCGCTGAGTGTCGCTGAGGGAGCGGACGCTGTTGGCAGCTGGGCCACCGGGACGGGGTGGGGGCTGCAGAGAAGCCGGCTGCCCAGGGCACCAGAATCGGAGAAGATTCCTCTGCGAGCCCCGCTAAGGGAAGTGCAGACGGCCTGCCCGCGGAGCGCCCCAGCGAGACTGGGCGGCGGCTGCTGCACACAAGGCGGGAAAGAGTTTGATTGGCTGGTGATGGGAGGCGGACCTTACAAGGGTCAACGAAGGGCCACTTCCTCCAGCGCCGACTCTAAGCTCATTTGCCAGCAGCCAAGGATTGACAGCACCACCGTCCAATGAGTGATCAAGGTCTTCACTTTCCCTGGAGGCCTTAAAGGGCCAGCTCACCCTCAGCCTCTGTGATCGCACAGGAATCCCGTCTTTTCATTCCACAACTGCAAGAGCAAAACTACAATACCCCTAAAGGCGGCGCCGTGGGGTATGGGATCCTGCATGTTTTCCCCAATTGCCACCGTGGGGCAGCTCACGCTGATACAGACACACTTAGTTCAAAACCGAGAGAGTGAGAGAAGGTGTATAGATCAAATCTCCGCAACGCTTAAAACCTTCCACAAGAGACAGCAAGAGAATTTGGAGGTTTTAATGCTGTTAAGGCTCCTTAGAAAAGGACATACAGAGTCGATATGGATGCAGTGAGAATGGAGAGTGGAAGAAGCAGTAAAGACAGGAGCTGGAGAGTGTTTCATCAGGGCTCCCCAATTCCATTGCAGCCTCCAAGAAATGAAGACGGAGAGAGAGAGGGAAGAGAGACAGAGACAGAGACAGAGATTTCTTTTAAAGACTGGTCTGAACACCTGCTCTGCACTGGATTGAGCACACCCCTTGCCTCCCAAATTCATACGAGAAGCCCGTCCCCAGCCCCACCCCACCCCCAGGAGATGGTATTTGGAGAGTGGGTCTTTGGTAGGTCATTCAGTTTTGGTAAGGTCAGGAGGCTGGGGTCCACACATTGGGATTATTGCCCTTACAGGAAGAGACCATAGATGGTACTCTCCTCCCACCATCCCAACGTGAAGCCACAGGAAGAAGGTGGCTATCTTCAAGCCAAAACGAGGGCCCTCACCAAGAACTCCACCATCCTGACACCCTGACTTTGGGCTTCCTAGCCTCCAGAACTGTGAGAGAATAAATAACTGTCTTGTTTAAGCCGCCCAGCCTATGGCGTTTTACTAGGGCAGCTTGAGCAGACTAATACAGCATGGCAGACCTTAACAGCACAGGCTTCCTAGAATCATTTCTCGGTCAACAGTCCGAGACTTTTTGTTGTACTCAGCCCCACTTAGCTGAGTGGTCAAGGGTAACGAATGCTGAAAATGAGGAAGAAATCGACAACTATTTTATGCTAATCCCAGTTACTACTGTGGATGGGCATAGAAGCAAGACTGGGTGTTAGCTGTAACTTCACGTTTAGGAGAACATAAGCTATGTCCCTTACTTCCATAAGCACACCGCGTTGGGATCCAGGACATCTAATTTGACAGATCCTAACGTTTCACAGATGGGAAGCACACATCCTGCAGTGCGCTCCTGGGAAGGCTCAGGAGAAGAGCTGTTGTTGCCACCCTGAGTCACTATGGACTCCTCCTATCCCAAGTTGGGTTCAACGGTCAATAGGTCTGCTGAAACCACACACACACACACACACACACACACACTACCGAGACGCGATGCAAAGTGTATTCCTTACGTGAGGAGGCTTCTGGGGGGAGAGCAGGGCAGCCTTTTCAAGCTGCTCCAAAATAGACTTCAGAGAGTCAGGAAAGGAAGAAATTGCTTTGGGAGTTCTACTGTGACTAGTGGATGGGGCCAGCATGACAGTTCCCTTGTGCTGGCAGTAGCTAGTGTCGTTTGCTGCCCACTCCTCCTGCCCTCCACCCTACAACCGTGCCAAAGGAGAGAGTGGAGGGTGGGGCACTGGGGAAGAGGGAGGGTTGACGTTTAAAAGCCCTCAGCAGTCAAACATCAAAGGATGCAGTCAGACCCTATACTATAATTCACCTCTGGCGTGTGACAGGCGACAGAAACGTGCCATTTTTGTGTAATGGAATCTGAACTTGTGGAAGTAAGCCACTCTGGAACTCTGAGTCCTGCAGCCTAAGGCCGGGTAGGCAGGCAAAAGGTCCACTGAAGGCCGTTCAAGAGCCCAGCGTGGTGTATCCTGAGAAGTAAAATGCATGCCTCGGTCACCATCAATAAGGCCCGGAACTCCAAAGCCCATAAGGAGGGTCTTGGCGAAGCCCTGCGTAGTGGTTTTAGTATATGTAGAGACACGTGTGACCAGGATTTATAATTTGGGAGTCTGCGGGCCAAGAGATTCCCAAGGCTCTTTACCCCAAAGGGGACAGTTTTACACAAGGAAACGTCGCTGCCGCCATGGGCCGGACCAGACAGCCAGACCGACGACAACGGCCTGATTGTCTATGAAAATGTGCAGATGGTGCTAACTGTTGGCCAGAGCATCCAGTGCTAAGGTGACTGCCTGAAGTTCACTCACTGGTGCTGTCTTTTCGTTGAACAGTTTTATCTATGGTTATTGTATTGATTACTGACAAGGAAAGAGTTTTCCTGACATTTTCCTATTTATTTTCCACATGTCAGTCGTTTTTTGTTCCTTCACTCCTCAATTACTGTATTTTCTGTTATTAATTTCAGTTTCATAGTGTACAAGGTGATCCTTCATCACCCCTTTTGCTGTACTTTTTTAGTTTTTTTTTTAGTGCTGGAGCTTTTTGTGGGGTAGTGTCGGTGGTTACACTGGGAGCTACAATTAGTATCTTAGCTTTATAATAATCAAGTTTGTATTAATACGGAGATAGTTGCCATAGTATTCAAAACCTCTGCTTTTCCCTAGCTCTGCCACATTTCTTTATTTAATTATGGTGACACACGGCATGTTTGTATATTTGGTGCCCATTAACAGAGATTTATAGTTAATGCTTTATACATTTGTATTTTAAATCATATATGAGAACAAAAAGAGGAGATATAAACCAAAAGTGCAGCAATACTCGCTTCTGCGTTTACCTGTGTAGTTACCTTGGCCTTTGTGGTTTATTTCTTCATATTGCTTCAAATACGTGCCCAGCATTGTTTCAATTCAGCCTGAAGGACTCCTTTCAGTACTTTCTATAGGGCAAGCTTACTAGCTATGTACTCTCTCAGTTATTGTTTGTTTTGGAATGTCTTTAACTCCCCTTCATTTCCCCCACATATAGAATTCTTGGTTGAAAGGGTATTTTGGTTCATTTGTTCTACGCTTTTAATATGCCATTCCAATGCCACCTGTCCTCTGTGGTTTCTGTAGAGGAATGGGCACAAATCTTACCGACGATTACTTGTATATGAGGAGTTGTTTCTATTGCTGTTTTCAAGGTTCACTCTTTGTCTTTGACTTTTGATAATTTGATCATGATGTGCCTAGGTGGGGATCTCTGATTCTATCCTGCTTGGAGTTTGTAGAACTTACTGGGTATGTAGATTCATGTCTTTCCTCCGAGTTTGGAGGTTTTCAGGCATCATTTCTTTAAAGATTTCCTGCCCCTTTCTCTCTCTCCTCTGCCTCTGCCACTGTCATTATGTGTACATTGATAAGCTTGCTGATGCATATAAGTCCCATAGGATTTGCTCATTATTCTTCATTCTTTGCTTTTTCTGCTCCTCTTTTCCTTTCCAGAGACTGGATATTTCAACTAACCTTTTAAACTTTGCTGATTCTTTTTCTCCTGTTCAAATTTGCTGTTGGACATCTTTTATTAAATTTTCATTTCACTTACAGTGATTTTCAGCTGAGGAACTTTTTTTTTTTTCCTTGTGGTACGTGGGCCTCTCACTGTTGTGGCCTCTCCCGTTGCGGAGCATAGGCTCTGGACGCGCATGCCCAACGGCCATGACTAACGGGCAACGCTGCTCCGTGGCATGTGGGATCTTCCCAGTCCGGGGCACGAACCCGTGCCCCCTGCATCGGCAGACGGACTCTCAACCACTGCGCCACCAGGGAAGCCCCTGAAGAACTTTTTTTTGTCCCTATTTATAATTTCTATCTCTTTGGGATACATCTTTCTCATTGTTTCCTAGTTCTTTGATCACTGTTTCCTTTTGCTCATTGAGTTTATTGAAGACAGCTGACTAAAAGTGTATTTTTCTAGTAACCCAAATACTGTGCTTCACCTCTGACAGTTTATAGTAATTAATTTTTGCCATGTGAACAGGATACACATTCCTCCCATCCCCTCCAACTATATGGAAGTATAATTTACAAATAAAGTTTGTATATTGAAGGGGAACAATGTGATGCTTGATGTACGTACACATTGTTAAATGATTACCACAGTCAAACTAATTTATGCATTTATAACCTCACATAGCTAAAGGTTTTTTGGGGTGGTGCGTGGTATAAAACTAAGATCTACTCTCTCAGCAAGTCTCCAGCATACCATACAATATCTTAAATTAAATCTGCATGCTGTGCATTAGATCCCTAGAATGTATTCATCTTATAACTGATCATTTGTACCCTTTGATGAACCACCCCACAAATAACAAACCTGGAGGCATCATGGTTCCTGATTTCATTATATGACAAAGGTACAGTAATGAAAACAGTATGGTAGTGGCATAAGAACAGATATATATATATATAGACCAACGGATCAAAATATAGAGCCCAGAAATAAACCCACACATATATGTTCAACTATTTGACAAGAACTCCAAGAACACACAATGAGGACAGGATAGTCTCTTCAATAAATGCTGCTGGGAACACTGCATATCCACGTGCAAAGATACTATACTGGAGCCTTATCTTACACCATACCTCAAAATGAACTCAAAATGGATTAAAGACTTAAACGTAAGGCCTGAATCTGTGAAACTCCTAGAGGAAGACACAGGGGTAAGCTCCTTGACATAGGTTATGGCTTTGATATTTTTTTGAAATGACACCAAAACAAAGGCAACAAAATCAAAAATAAACAAGTGGACTACATCAAACTCAAAAGCTTCTGCACAGCAAAGGAAACAATCAACAAAATGAAAAGGCAACTGACCTATGAAGCAGAAGAAAATATTTGCAAATCATGTTATCTGTTGAAGGGATAATATGCAAAATATAAAAGGAATTCAATCAACTCAACAGCAAAAGAAAAAAAAAACAAAAAAAAAACATCAACCAATAATTAATAAAAGGGCACACGGTTCGAATAAACATTTTCCCAAAGAAGACATACAACTGGCAAATAGGTATATGAAGAGGTGTTCAACATCACTAACCATCAGG
Source organism: Mesoplodon densirostris (assembly GCF_025265405.1). Classification (NCBI taxonomy): domain Eukaryota; kingdom Metazoa; phylum Chordata; class Mammalia; order Artiodactyla; family Ziphiidae; genus Mesoplodon; species Mesoplodon densirostris. The sequence continues at coordinate 44,882,498 of NC_082681.1, read as the reverse complement.
GAAATGCAAATCAAAGCTGCAATTAAGACATCACACATATTAGGATGGCTATTATCAAAAGGACAAGAGACAGCATGTGTTGGCAAGAGTGTGGTAAAAAGGGAACCCTCGTGCCCTGTTGGTGGGAAAGTAAAATGGTGCAGCCACTGTGGACAACTGCATGGAGGTTCCTCAAAAGACTGAAAGTAGAACTATCAGATCAGCCAGCAATCCCACTCCTGAAAACAGATCCAAAGGAGGTGATTCCTGCTCTGCTCCCTTATGCTCATTGCAGCATTATTCACAAGAGCCAAGCAATGGAGACAAGCTAAGTGTTCTGGGCAGATGAAAGGATAAAGAACATATCACAATTATATAAAAGACATATCAAAGAATTCTTCTTAAAAATTCATCAGAGGGCTTCCCTGTGGCACAGTGATTAAGAATCCACCTGCCAACGCAGTGAACATGGGTTCAAGCCCTGGTCCGTGAAGATCCCACACGCTGCGGAGCAACTTAGCCTGTGAGCCACGACTACTGAGCCTGTGCTCTAGAGCCTGTGAGCTGCAACTTCTGAGCCCGCGTGCTACAACTACTGATGCCCGCAAGTCTAGAGGCCGTGCTGCACAAGAGAAGCCACCGTAATGAGAAGCCCGCGCACCACAACGAAGAGTAGTCCCCGCTCGCCGCACCTAGAGAAAGCCCATGCGCAGCAACGAAGACCTGACACAGCCAAAAATAATAAATAAATAAAAACAAAATAAATAAAGTAATAAAAGTTAATTTGCAAGACTATTCTTGTCTTTGGGGGTGATACAGAGAGGAACAGGAACAGAGACAAGACATGGTAGATTCTCCTTCCTTCAGACGTCTTGTCTCTCTCAGGAAATCTCTACAGGCACAGCTTAATAGTGAGCCAGCCGGAAAGGCAAAATAGGGTTGACAGAGACCCAGAAACTTAGAACAGGTTATAGAATTTTGAGCTCAGATATTAAACAAATTTTACTTACCCTGCATCTACTTCCTCTTATATATCCTGACAAAGAATGCAAACAGAAGTGACTATAACATCAGTAACACCCACTTCCAAAAACACAAAACACAAAAACACAAAAACAAAATTTAAGACCTTTGTTAGGGAGTGTACTCATGTTTAGATAGTAAATAGGGAACCACTGACAGATTTTAATGAAATTTACATATATCATTAATTTTGATGTAGAAAATTTCATGTACATAATGACTTCTCTTCTTTCTCCCATGGCCACCTAGGAAACTCAGAGATTAGGAAAAATGCTTCCTTCCCCATATGTTGGTTTAATATCCTAGCCTCAGATATACTCAACACCTCTGCCTGCGCCCCTGATGGAACACCACTCTCAGGTGAGGCAGTGTTTCTACCTGAAGGATTTCAAAATACCCTTAAGATTTGGGAGGAATTGGGAGGTCTAAAGGTAAAATCTGTGCAAACACTATGTAGAAGCAAAAACCTTGTATGACTCAGAAACGTATCTGGAGGGTTGAGTGGGTGTGTGTGAGTGTATGGGTAAAGATTATTTCGGCTGAACTTTAGGCAAACTGTAAACATAAACTCTACACAGAAACACTTTCCAATCCCCTGTGTCTTTAAACTCATGAGATGAGCTGCCCTGCAGAGGCAGGACCTGGTGTCTTTGGGCAGCTGTGGCAGTTAAAGGGTGTGAGCTCTCAAACCAGACTGCCTGGATAAAAGTTCCAGTTCACTTACAGGCTGTGAGATCTTGGGCTCAGGATTTAATATCTCAAATCCTGTCTTCTATAATAATTCTCAATTTCTCCATCAGTAAATGAGGTGAAAAATAGTCCCAACCTCATCGGATTGCTGTACAGATTTAATGAGCTAATACTTTACAAGGGCCTACTTGATGTCGAGCTTGGCACAGAGTAAGTGCAAATTAATGTCTGGATACATCACAAAATGAACACATTCCATGCTCACTGCTGTAGCTGCACAGATCATCTTTTAATCCTTCAAATATGCTATGTTCTCTTTCTTCTAATGGATCTTTGCCCATCTTCATTCCTCTAACTAGACCTTATGCATAGCTTTGGCCAAAACTGACTTTCTAAGCCCTAATCATCCTTAACGTCCCAACTCAGGCTTTTTTTTTTTTTTTTTACAAGAAGCCTCTTCTCTGTTAAGACGGGGTTGCACATTTCTTCCTTTATTATTTTTAAACTAAAGTGAAAATAAAATAACATAAAATTAATGATTTTAGTCACTTTAAAATGGACAAATCAAATAAAAAGTTCTAAAAATAAAATGTACAAATCAGTTCTTTTAGTACATTCACGATGCTGTGCAACCATCACCCCTATCTAGTTGCAGAGCATCTTCATCAACTCAAAAAGAAACCCTATACCCAGGAAGCGGTCATACCCCATTCCCTCCTATCCTCAAACACTGGCAACCACTAATCTCCTTTCTGCCACTATGGATTTGCCTAATCTGGACATTTCATAGAAATGGAATCATGCCATATGTGGCATTGTGTGTGTGTGTGTGTGTGTGTGTGTGTGTGATATTTTGTAATTTTTGTTCATGGTAGTTGTTATCTTTTTTTCATTATGAACGTTTTCTCATTCTAAGAAAAGATTCACTTCATGCATGATTGTGTATAATGATAGAAGAGAATCTTCCATATTGTATGAGTTTCTTGCCTGTTTGTACTTGCCTGTTTGGAACCCGTTTTGGACTCTCCCTGTAAACGACCTAGACTCCTTGGGAATAATGCCTGTAGCAGTCCAAGAACATACACAAAGATTGTATGCCCTGACCAAAGGATTTTTATCCCAGGAATATAATGTTGATTTGGATTTGTATCCCAGGAATATAATGTTGATTTAACATTAAGAAATCACAGTGTAGGGACTTCCCTGGTGGAGCAGTGGTTAAGAATCCACCCAAAAACGAAGGGGACACAGGTTCGAGCCCTGGTCTGGGAAGATCCCACATGCCACGGAGCAACTAAGCCCATGTGCCACAAATACTGAGCCTGCGCTCTAGAGCCCATGTGCCACAACTACTGAAGCCTGCGTGCCTAGAGCCCATGCTTCGCAACAAGAGAGGCCACCACAATGAGAAGACCGCACACTGCAACGAAGAGTAGCCTGCAGTCACTGCAACTAGAGAAAGCCCGCATGCAGCAACGAAGACGCAACAGCAGCAAAAAATAAAGAAAGAAAGAAAGAAAAGAAAAGAAATCACAGTGTACGGACTTCCCTGCTGGAGAAGTGGTTAACAATCCACCCGCCAATGCAGGGTACACGGGTCCAAGCCCTGGTCCGGGAAGATCCCACATACCCCGGAGCAACTAAGCCCGTGTGTCACAACTACTGAGCCTGCGCTCTAGAGTCCTTGAGCCACAAATACTGAGCCAACGTGCCACAACTACTGAAGCCAGCACGCCTAGAGCCTGTGCTCCGCAACAAGAGAAGCCACTGCAAGGAGAAGCCCGCGTACTGCAATGAAGAATAGCCCCCGCTCAGCGCAACTAGAGAAAGCCCACGCACAGCAATGAAGACCCAACGCAGAGAAAAATAAAAATAAATAAATTTATATTAAGAAAAGTAATCAAAGTGTAATACATCTAACAGAATACCAGAAAAATCCTCATGATCATCTTAAGAGACATTTATAAAGCCTTTAGCATAATTCAAGAAACTTCCATGATAAAAGCTCTCAAAAAAACTAGGATTAGAAGACATCTTCTTCAATGCTCAACATCACTAATTATTAGAGAAATGCAGATCAAAACTATAATGAGGTATCACCTCACACCGGTCAGAATGGCCATCATCAAAAAGTTTACAAACAGGGACTTCCCTTGGTGGTCCAATGGTTTAGACTCCACACTCCCAATGCAGGGAGCCCAGGTTCAAACCCTCATCGAGGAACTAGATCCCACATGCCACAACTAAAGGACCCCGCATGCCACAAGTAAGAGCCCACATGCCATAACTAAAAGATCCCACATGTCACAACCAAAGAGCCCACATGCCACGACTAAAGATCCTGCATGCAACAACTAAAAGATCCCACGTGCAATGAAGATCCTGCATGGGGCAACAAAGATCCCACGTGCCCCAACTAAGAACCAGCACAGCCAAATAAATAAAAAAAATAAAATAAAATTTAAAAAAACGTTTACGAACACTAAATGCTGGAGAAAGTGTGGAGCAAAAGGAACCCTTCTACACTGTTGGTGGGAAATTAAATTGGTGCAGCCACTATGGAAAACAGTGTGGAGGTTCCTTCAAAACCTAAAACTAGAGTTGCCATATGATCCAGCAATTCCACTCCTGGGCATATATCCAGAGAAAACTCTAATTCAAAAAGATAAATGCACTCCAATGTTCACAGCAGCACTATTTACGACAGCCAAGACACGGAAGAAACCTAAATGTCTATCGACAGGTGAATGGATAAAGAAAACGTGGTACATATATACAATGGAATACCACTCAGCCATAAAGAATAATGAAATAATGCCATTTGCAGCAACATCGTTGGACCTAGAGATTATTATACTAAGTGAAGTATGTCAGACAGAGAAAGACAAGTATCATGTGATATCACTTACATGTGGAATCTAATACAAAATGATACAAATGAACTTATTGATATTTACAAAACAGAAACAGACTCACAGACATAGAAAACAAACTTATGGTTACCAAAGGGGAAAGGGGGTGGGGAAGGGATAAATTAGGAGTTTGGGATTTGCAGATATAAACTACTATACATAGAATATGTAAACAACAAGGTCCTACTGCATAGCACAGGAAGCTATATTCAATATCCTGTTGTTAACCATAATGGAAAAGAATATGCAAAAGAATGTGTGTCTTTGTGTATATATATATATATATATATGTATATATGTATATATATATTTATATATATAACTGAATCCCTTTGCTGTACACCAGAAACTAACATAACATTGTAAATCAACTGCACTTCAATAAAAATATATTAAAAAATGAAACGCAGCTATGAAGCCACAAAAAAGGTACAAACTCTTAGTTATAAAATAAATGTCATGGGGATGTAATGTACAGCGTGATGACTACAGTTAATACTACTATATTGTATATTTGGAAGTTGCTAAGACAAAACCCTCTTAGGTTTGCTCTTAATAAGAGATGATAATAGGTTTTTCCTTACCTTCTAAGTAATCTCCATAGAAAGCAGAGATTCTGTGTCTTATCAGAATAATTTCCTGTGCTTCTTGTTGATTTATCATGTCCTTTATTTGTAAGATAAATGAGTCTTCTTACTTCTAAAAGAGAGAAGGCTCTTTTTAATCACATTACTTCCAATATTTACTTTTGAAATCTTATATTAGTACTCTGGTTAAATAGGTGGCCAAATAGTTTCTTAGTGACCCATGATTCTATTTAGCCAAGTGTACAAATCTTTTGCCATTTCTAACAACTAGTGATATTTGGTCTTTCCAAATTCAAATCCTAAATGAAATCTGCTTGATCTCATACTGACACTGATATTTCCCAGAGGGCCTGCGGAAAATCCAGAGTTTGTTCTTTCACCTTGTAAATGAGAGATGTTACAATAAGTAGGTTTATTTGATAAGTTGAGTTGCACAGGAAGCACTGCCAAATATGAAGAGATGCTTAACCTTCTCTAGTTTATATTTCTATGTGTAAAATGTTATTAATACAAATACTTCAGAAATTGTATTAATTCCTATAAATGTCAGTGCCCTTGCTGTCCATGACGTATCTTGGCGCTGCTTTGCCTTAGAATCAGACAACATCAGCATAATGTTATCAGCTGTCATGCCAGTTAGTGTCTTAAAATGTTGTATGCCACAGAAACAACCAAATGTCCTTGGCAATTGCATCATTTTTATAATGAACTTTCATCACGTCTTTTACCATGGCCATTTTCACTCTTTTGTCATCCACACTTGTTTTAGTTTGATGCCTCCCTGAAAGCTCTTGCAATCAGCTACAGGCCACAGTAATTATCTTCAACAAAATGGGACTATCTTGGAGTCCCACAGAAAGGACTATGCCAGGTACTCTTGAGGCACAGAACTCCTAATGGCATTGCTTAAATAACTTTGAGACCGTACCACCGGCCTGAGTCAGGATTTCCAGAATTCTCCTGGAGAAGCTGATAAGTTCATGAGATGGCTAACCCAAGATCAAGCAGAACAAGAATTACATAGGGCTGAATGAATTGATCAAGGACGATTATGGCTTTTGCTTGGACTACTGCTGATGCTTTAATGTTCTGTTTTCTGGATATAAAGAACTGCCTACTTTTCTAACTTCAGCTATCTACAATTCATAACAGTTTAGTAGATCGTACTTCTGTAAGCAGAAATGAAGTATTTACCTTTTTTTGCCTGCCTGATCACTCTAGAATTTGAATATTCTTACTAAGTATTCTTATTTTCACAGTAATACAATGAACTGCTTAGGTTCCATAAGAATCCTTCCTCCTGGGAACAGAACATAATTGATTTGACTATATGACCAAAGCTCTGAGTGGACTGTCATGTTTTGAAAGAATACAGTGTTTTTAAAAATAGTGATGGATTGATTGACTTGGCTGCACCAGGTCTTAGTTGCGGCACGAGGGATCTTCGTTGCGGCATGCGGGAACTTCAGCTGTGGCATGTGGGGTCTTTTAGTCGCAGCATGTGGGATCCTTAGTTGTGGCATGCAAACTCGTAGTTGTGGCATATGGGATCTAGTTCCCTGACCAGGGATCAAACCCGGGCCCCCTGCATTCAGAGCACAGAGCCTTAGCCACTGGACCACCAGGGAAGTCCCAGACTATCATAGCTGAGAACAATATATATAATCAGATATGACCAGATAGTCTTAAGGAACTAAAGGTGATTTTATGGAGCCAATGCTTATGAAGTCTTCTTGGGAAAATGGGCCTGGCACCTGGATTACAGCTTTCTCAGCCTTACAGGTGAGCGGGAGAGGCCACCTCCTGGCAGGCCTAGGAAACTTAGGATATTTTGGGGGCCTTCAAGAAGAGATTAATTTACCCAGATCTATAGGTACTGCAGGGGAATTGTGGTGGTGAGATTTGGGCTTGGTTTCCTAGCTTTGAGAGGCTTTTAAAAGTCCAGTCGGAGTGAGACTCCTTATGAAAAGTTCCAGCAGAGTAAACTAAAAATGGCCTATGTGGTCAATTATCATCCTTGCTGCAATTGTGCAAATAAGCAAGCCAAATCTAATAAGACCAGACACTCTATAAGCAAGAATAATCTTACTTTGATTATCTTTGATCAAAAGGGAGGTGACGGGGCTTCCCTGGTGGTGCAGTGATTGAGAGTCTGCCTGCCGATGCAGGGGATACGGGTTCGTGCCCCGGTCCAGGAGGAACCCACATGCCGCGGAGCAGCCCGGAGCCTGTGCTCCACAATGGCAGAGGCCACAACAGTGAGAGGCCCGCGTACCGCAAGAAAAAAAAAAAAAAAGGAAGTGACGGTTGAGTGAAATTTTATATTTCAATACAAAACACACCCTTGTGAGGGATGAGATTCTGGTCCCGTTCATTATCTTTCAGCTAATTTGCACTTCTTTGTAAACTACGTGTTTGTGTTACCTACATGTAAATTGGACTAGCTCCTGCTATCTCACACATTTTGTCAGTCCTTACCAAATTCTCAATTCTTCCAATTTCCTTCAACATCTGGCTGCAACTCTTCAAACTAATGTTTCCAATTTTTCTCCAACCCTCCTGATTTGACATCGCAGAGAACTCAAAGCTGACCACCCAGATTCTTACTGGATCCTTAGGTTTTCTTCTAACTGGCTTTGTTTCACAGGATCTAAAGAAGCCCTGTGAGCTGAAGTTGGACAACTTGATGTAAACTTCAAAGGACTCTTCCCTGCAGCAGATCATGTATGATCCTCATGCCTGGAACTGCTGCCGTGTGGGCCACTCGGGAAATTCACTTTATCTTCCATGCTCTGCTCCACGAAATAATCGTGACTGTGGATGATCTTACCCAAACCTAACTGATGTCTAGGCCATCAGAAAACATCCACTGTAAACTAGGAAATCCATCAGATTGCCACTGCCATCCTCACTCCACCATCTAAACATGCGTCAAGCCCAGCATCTTCAATGGGCTGTCCTTCTGGACTCAGAAGCTGGCTTCAAATAGTCCACTACAAACATTAATCTTTCTTTTCCTTTTCTTAGAAACCCTCCTCATTAAATGCCTCATTCCTGGCATGATCCAGCAAATATCCTCTACTACCAAACATCAGCAGATGGCTCAGTTGTTCCTTAATGAACAAAAGGTGACTGAATGAGAAATGGACTTATATTGTTCACAGGAAAAAAGAATGCCTCTTGTTGCCTTGCACAAGAAGGGGAACTCAAAGTAACTCCCTTCTTAACCAAACTTGAGGCCATTCTGAGTCCTCTTCTTCACTAGGCCTCAAGCTTGATCCTATCTTTGGCCTGCCAAGCCCAGTTTTAGCAAAAATCCTCCTAGGCCAGTTTAGCAAGAATCCCCCCCTCCTTCGTATCTAAGTTCTTCATCCCTCCTCTTGAGGTCTAATCAAGTTCCACCCCCCAGCCTCCCTTCATCCTTGTGTTAGTCAGGGTTCTCCATAGAAACAGGACCAGTAAGAAACAGATAGGCATATAGATAGCTTATCTATCTATATCTACAGATCAATATCAATGGTAGGTATATATATCTAGATAGCTATGTCAGATATCTAATATCTGTATATTTATAGATGTATCTTCATATTAATGCTATTTCTCTGTTATATAGAGATATAGATGTTGATATAGATATAGATATAGTTGAGGAGATTTATTATAGTAATTGGCTCATGAGATTATGGAGGCTGAGAAGTCCTACAATCTGCTGTCTGTAAGCTGGGAAACCAAGAAAGCCAGTGGTATAAACCACTCTAAGTCTGAAGGCCTGACAAACAGGAAAGTCCCAGATCAAGATTGAAAGCCCAAGAATCAGGGGACTGATGCTGCAAATCCTGGTCCAAGTCCAAAGGTCCCAGACTAGGAGTAGTGATGTCTAAGAGCAGAATAATATGGATGTCCCAGCTCAAGCATAGAGAAAACTCATCCTTCCACTGCCTTTTTGTTCTATTCAGGCCCTCAAGAGATTGTGATAATGCCCACTTGCATTGATGAAGGCAATTTTCTTTACTAAGTCTGCCAGTTCACATGCTAATCTCTTCCGGAATCCTGCTCACAGACACACCAAGAAATGTTTCACCAACAATCTGGGCATCTTTTACTCAAATCAAATAGACACCTAAAATTAACCAACACAATACCTAAGTTCCCCTCAGTAATCTGCCATTCACTAACTCCCTCACCCTCCCTGTTGGCCATAAACTGTCATCTGTCTGTCTTGTATGTGGAGTTGAGTTTATTTTCCCTATGGCAATAGTCCCTGGCCCCTATTACAATGGTCCTGAAAAAAGCCTTCCATGCCTTAAACTCCATATGGCATACTTTTTTATTGACAATATTGATGTTACTATGTTCCTGTGAGTGAGAGAATGTGTCCGGATCATTGCTGAGCTAGGTAATGTGTCTGCATATTCATGTGAGAGAATGTGAGAATGTGAGTCCATATGAGCGAATTTCTTCTGTGAGCTTATGTTGGAGCTATACGGTGGATGTGAGCATATCTGTGTGTACATCTGTACGTAAGCATGTTCCTGATTTCAAGAATGTGCATGTGCAAGTGGAAGTGTGAGTGACAGCATCGGGAAGCATCTGAGTGTTTATACTCGGGTCCCCATGTGAGTAAACTTATGAGTATGGTCATGAAATTAACTGAATATATCAGCATGTTTATGTGAAGCCGTGAAAGTATAAGTGGATGCATGTGAATGTACGTGTTTTTAAATTTCAATTTGTAGGCAAATCTGAGGGTGTTTAGGGAGTGTGCAAACATGTGACTGTGTGTAAGCATATCTCTGTGTGACACTGTAAGTGTGAACATGTTCATGGTTGAGAGTGTTTTCGTAAGTGCAAATTTGTGTTTAAAATTAATATTTAAGTGTGTTCACTTGTACGAATGAATTTGTAAGCACGTGAAGGCAGATTAGCATAATTCTGAGTCGTTGGGGGTAAATGTGTTTTTTGTGTGTTCTTGTTTATGTGTGAATATATTTGAAAAAGGGAGCATGTATATGGGAATGCATGTAATGGTTTTTTAAGTGAATGAATGAAATCATGAGCTTCTTGCTGATTGTGAGTGTGTTCCTATGCAACTCAATATGTAAGCATGTTACTGTTGGTGACAAGGATATTTTATATGGGTAAGGGAATGGGTGTGTGCATGTGTAAATGAAATGAATGTACCTGGAGTGTGAGTGAACTTGTAACCATGCTTATGTTTTAAGTGCATGATTGATGATGATAATCTGAATGAGGTGGGGCTACTGTGTGTGTGTGAACTGTGAGCCACCAAGTGTGAATGTATGTTAGTATGTGTGAATACCTTTGCCAGTATATGTGTTTGAGTGAGTTATCTGTAAGCATGATACTGTGAGTGAACAAATGAGCATGTACGTGAGCTTGTGCATTTGTGAGAGTAAATATGCGGCCTTGTAATCTCAAAGTGTGCTAGTATTTCAGTCTCTGAGGACTGCTGTAAATGTATGTTCAAGCGCACCCTTGAATTTGCAGCCATATGCATGGGGGTTAGCATGTTTGTATGAGTAAGTGAACGTGTATCAGGTTCACTGTGGTGAGCTACTTCACAGGTGAGTATATTTGTGTAAGTGAAACCTGAATAAACATGAGTGGAAGTGCATGTGAGTGTATTTGCTTCTTTGAGTGGATATTCTGAGCTTCATGGAGGATGTGAGCGTGTTTGTATGTGAATACCTATGTGAACATGTTCCTGATTTTAAGAGTGAAAATGTGCATGTGTAAGTGAATGTGTGAGTGGGAGCTCCTGAATGTATGCATTTGTGTCCCTGTGTGAATGAATCTCTTGGCATGGTCATGTGATTGAGTGTTTGAGCACGTTCGTGTGAAGGAGTGAATGTCAGTATGTACGTGTGAATGTATGTGTGTCTGTGAGTGGGAGTGAATTGGTGGGCAAGTTTGAGAATGTCTGAGTGTTTAAGTGTTTTGTCAGTGAGTGAATGTGTGAGTGTATGTATGTGAGCCCATCTGTCTGTGACAGTGTGTAGTTGAGCCTGTGCGTGGGTGAGAGTGATCTCTTGGATCTACAATGGCATGCTTAAAGTGAACACTTTTGTATGCTCATCTGTATAAATGAACTTGTAAGCCTGCGAATCATGTTAGCATATTCACGTATAGTGGATGAGCAAGTATGTTTTCTTGTGACCTTGTTAATATGTGACTACAGTAGTTGCAGACTATTCACGGGGGACTCATTCCAGCACCCACCAAGGATACCAAAATCTGAGAGTGTCCAAGTCCCATAGTCAGCCCTCTCTATCCCCGTAGTCTGCATTCGTGGACTCAACCGACTGTGGATCATAAACATAGCACGTGATATGCAGCTGGTTAAATCTGTGAAAGCAAAACCCATTGATACAGAGGGCTAGCCGTATATTTATTGAAAAAAATCTGCATATAAGTGGACCCACACAGGTGACACTCTTGTTGTTCAAGGGTCAGCTGTATATTCGAATGAGGTCATTCATGCCCATACGTGTGAGTCAATGTAAGGGTTTTTATATAAATGAGTGAATTTGTGAGCTTCTAAGTCAGTGTGAGCATGTTTGTGTGCAATTATATTTCTGACTATGTTAATGTTTATGACCAAAAAGGTGCATGAGTAAATGAATGCGTAGGTTTGTGCATATACACACAATGAGCATGTCTGGAATGTGAGCGAATTTGTAATCACTCTTGTGTGTATAAGTGAATGTGTGCATTTGCTCACAAGTGTGATGTGGGAAATTTGGGGTAGGTATATGAATGCCTGAGTGTCTGAAGGGGAATATATGTGCATATGTGTATATGTGTAAGTAAATTGGTCACTACACGTGTTTGAATAGTGAAATTTAAGCATGTTAATATTAGTGAATGAATGTTTGAAAGTATGCGTATATCTGAGTTCGTCCACTCACAACACTGAATATATGAACATGTAGATCTGAGACAATATTTGTGTTGATGTACATGTTCGTGAATGTTCAAGTGCATCTTTTTTTTTTTTTGCGGTACGCGGGCCTCTCACTCTTGTGGCCTCTCCCACTGCGTAGCACAGGCTCTGGACAGGCAGGCTCAGTGGCCATGGCTCAGGGGCCCAGCCTCTCCGCGCCATGTGGGATGTTCCCGGACCGGGGCACGAACCCGTGTCCCCTGCATCGGCAGGCGAACTCTCAACCACTGCACCACCAGGGAAGCCCTCAAGTGCATCTTTTAATTTGTGACCATGTGTATGGATGTTAGCACGTTAGGGAATAAGTATCAGATTCACTGTTTTCAGCTAGTTAAGATAGTGTGACCATTCGTGTAAATTATGGGTGTGTACATGGAAGGACATGTGAGTGTATTTTCTTCTGTGAGCAAATGTTTGAGCTCCAAGGTGGATGTGAGTATGTTTGTGTTCGTGCATCCGTGTGAGCATATTCTGGAGGTTAAGACTCTGAATGACATGTGTAAGTGAAGGTGTGAGTGGGAGCATCTGACTGTATATATTCGTATCCCAGGTCGAGAGAATGTGTGAGCATGGTCGTTTGATTGAATGCACGTTGGAGCATGTTTGTGTGAAAGAGTGAATGTGTCAGCGTGTGAGTGTAAATGCATATGTGTTTTAGAATGTGAGTCAGTTTTGAGTTTGAGTTTGTGAATATTTGGTGTGCTTTCTGAGTGAATGTGTACCTCTATGTAAGTCAGGATATCTGTGTGCAACAGGCTATGTGTGAGACGGTTTAGGGGCAAGAGTAATTTCCTGGCTGTAAATTTGCACACTTACAATGAACATGTATGTGTGCTCATCTGTATAAACAAATTTATAAGCATGTGAATGCAGGTTAGTATAATGCTGAGTTCTCAGTCAGTGAGTTTGTTTTTCAAGTGATCTCATAAATGAGTGAATATATTTGAATAAAGTAATTTGTGAGCATGTGAGTGAGTGAATGCAACTATTCTTAAGTAGTGTAATTGAGTGAATTTGTGAGCTTGGTGTGACCATATCTGTGTGCAAGTGAATATATGAGCTTGTTACTCTTAGTGACAATAATAATGTGCATGCGTGAATGGGTGTTTATAACTGCAATGAGCATATCTGCAAGTGAGTTAATTTGTAATCACTTTCATGAGTGAATGAATACGTAGTTCAGCTCATGAAAGTGAGTGAGGTGTGGGATACTTTTTGTGAGTGTGTGAAAGTATGAACATTTGGGCGTGAATGTACGTTAGTTACCATGTGTATGGATGTGGGTAAGTTGTCACTATATGCATTTGCATAGTGAATGCAAGTGGTAATGTGAGTGAATGTGTAACCACGTGCTCCTATGCGAGCATTTATCTTCTTTAGAGTGAACATGTGAACCTGTACATCTGTGTATGCTGACATGTTTGTGTGTTCAACTGTATGTTTAAATTTGTGACCATGTGTACAGCGGTCATCATGTTTCTCTGAGTTAGTGAATATGCATAGATTATTACTGTGAGTTGAATCGTTCAGTGTATTTCTGCGAGTGAAATACGAACATGAGTGTAAGTGCATGTGAGTGTATATTCTTCTGTGAGTGACTACTGGACCTTCACCTAGAAGTGAGCACACTTATGTGTAAGTGTCCATGGGAGCATGTTCCTGATTTTCACAATATTAATGTGCATGTATAAGTGAATGTGTTAGTGGGAGCATCTTAGTATATATGTTTGAGTCCCCATGTGAATGAATTTGTGGGTACGCTCATGTGATTGAGTGACCGTTTGAGTAGGTTTGTGCGAAGGAGTGAATGTGTCGGTATGCATGAATGTTTCTATGTCTTTGAATGTGAGCAACATTGTGGGCATATTTGAATGAGTGTTTGAGTATGTTTTGTGAGTGACTCTGTGAACATGTTTATGTACGCAAGCATGTCTTCTATGACGGTTTAAGTGTGAGCCTGCTCATGGGTGATTGTGTTCTTAAGTGTAAATTTGTGTTTACAAAGTGAATATTTGTGTTCCCATCTCTACGCGTCCATTTGTTAGCATGTGCAATCCTATTAGCATATTGGCGGGTATGAGCAGGTGGTTTTCATGTGATCCTGATAACGTACAACTATATTTGAATAACCTACTCTGAGAGCATGTGTGAGTGAATGTGATTTTATGTAACTGAGCGAATGGGTGAGATTCTTAGTGTATGTTCTTGAGCAAGTGAGTGTGTAAGCATGCTGTGTTTGTGACCATGATAATTTGCATGGAAAAGTGAGTGTGTGAGTGTGTGCATATACATGCAATGAATGTGTCTAGAATGTGAGGGAATTTGTAATCACTTTCGTGTGTATAAGTGAGTATGTGATTATGCTTATGAGAGTGTGGTACGAACTACTTTGTGGGAATGTTTGAGGATCTGAGTGTGCATATGTTAGTATGGGTATGTGTGTGAGCCAGTTTGTATGTGCATTTGAGTGAGTGAACTATAAGCATGTTAACAGGACTGAGGGAATGTTTGAGCGTGTGAACATATGTAAGCATGTACACTCGTGAGAATGAATGTGTAAACTTATACATGTGACAGTGTGTCAGGAAGGCATTTGAAAGTTGACATATGTGTGTTTTAAAGTGTATGTTTCATACTGGATGTGAGCATGTTTTTGTGTGAGGGTTCTTACAAGCATGATCCTGATCTTCTCAATGTTAATCTGCATGTGTAAGTGAATGTCTCAGTGGCAGCCTCTGTGTGAATGAATGTGGGCATGGTCATGTGGCTGAGTGAATGTCACCACGTTGTGTGACTGAATGTGTCAGTCTGCGTGTGTGAATGCATGTCTTTGAATATGAGTGACTTTGTGGGCATATTTCAATGCGTGAATGCTTAAACTTTTTGCTGAGTGATGAATGTGTGAGTGTGTGTATATACGTATGTCTCTGTGTAAGTGTATGTGTGAGCCTGCTCATGCTCCTCCATTGTGAGCAAGCATTTTTCAAGTGATGTTTCGTTGCACTCATTGTATGTATGGATGGTGAGCATGTACAGACACGTTAGCATGTTTCTGTGTAGTGACTATATGGTGGGTTTCTTTTTTATCTTGTTTATGTGGGAGTACATCTGAGTAAGGTCATGTGTGAAAGTGTGTTGTAAGGGAAAGTGTTTTACGTGTTGTAAGATTTTGTGAGATTCTTGGTGACTGTAAGAAGATTTCTGTGCAAGTGAATGTGTAAGCATGTTTCCGTTTGGGACAATGAGAATTTGCATAAAATTGAAAGTGAATGTGTGATTGTGGAACTGTAAACCTAATATGTATGGGGTATGAATGAATTTTTTATCATGTTCATCTGTGTGAATGTGTGGTAATACTTCTGTGACTCACTGAGCTGTCGGCATGATTGTGTGAGTGAAGGGAAGTGTGTGTGTGAGTGCAAATGCATGCATGTTTACATATGTGAGGAACTCGTCAGGATGTTCACAGCAAGAAGTGAACTATACTCATCTTAATGTTGGTCAGTCAGTGTGTGATCCTGTGCGTATATGTGAGGATGCACATTTTTGAAAGTGATTATGTGAATGTGTACGTGTCTTGGAGTATGCTCATGGAAGAATATTTGAGTGGTCAAGGAAAGGTTTCTTGGTGTTCATGTGTATGCGTTACCTTGTGACCGTATGCTTGGATGAAAGCATGTTCACGGGCATGTATGATTGTATTTTATGCTCATATTCATGCTTGTATACTGTGTGGGTGAAATGTGAGTGCATGACTTGAGTTCATGTGAGCGTATGGATTAATGAATGCGTGAGCTTTGTGGTCAGCACGAGCATATTTGTGTGCAAAGGCGTACGTGAGCATGTTCCTGATAGTGAGCATGTTTATGTGGGTAGCTAAATGGGAGCCCTGGAGAGTATATTTTTGGGTATCCCTGTGAGAGAAATGGTAATCATGGTATGCGACTGAGTGAAGGTGTCAGCTCATTTTTATGGAGTGAATGTATCAGTGTGTTTGTATGAGCAGCTCTGAGTATGTACATCAGTGAAATTGTGAGCATGTTCAAGTGAGGGAGTCAATGTCTGACCACGCTCATGGAAATGAGTGAAGTTGTGAGCATACCTGAGAAAACGTGCGAGCATATGGTGCAAATGTGAATGAGAAGTATTGAGGTTTTAGTCAGTATGTTCATTTGGATGAGTCAACACTACATGTGTTAAGGCAATTGTGTGTCCATTGGTGAGCATGCACACTGTGAGCATGAATACATGAACTTTTACACGTCTTCAAGTGTGATTATATTTGAAATGTTTGAATTTATTGAAAAAGCATTTGTGTGTGCATGTGAATGTGTGAGCATGTTCATGAATGTTAGCATATTCATGTAGGTGTGAGGGCTTATTGCGTTTATTTATGTGAGCTTGTTAAAGTGTGAGTACACTGTATGAGTGGAATGTGAGCATGGGAGTATGTTTATGAGTTTATGTGAGTGAATGCTGGGGCTTCGTGACGAGTGTGATCATGTTGATGTGCAAGTGTATATGTAGGTTCCTGATTGTGAGCATGTTCAGGTGCATGAAAAGTGAATGGGTGTGTTGGAAAATGAATATAGGTCTCTATGTGCATGAAACGGTCAGCATGCTCACGTGGTTGAATGACTGCTTGAGTAGGTTTATGTGCAGTGAATGTGTCAGTGTGTGTATGTGTGCATCTGAGAGTGTTTATGTATGAGGGAATTCATCAGCATGTTCTTAGGAGTTCATGTGTGAAAGTGTCTTGTTACTAGGTGAGTGTACGTTACTGGGTATATGCAAGACTTTCCACGGCTGAGAGTGCCTTATTGTGAGGGAGTCTGTATGTTTAAGTGAATATTTTGTGTGTACTCATCTGTATGAGTGAATTGGTGAGCATCTGAGCGCATGTCAGCATTTTCTTATGTGATGATTGTGTATGTGTGTTTTTGTGTGATATGTGAATGTAAGTATACTTGTATAAGGGAATGTATGGAAGTATGTGTGTGAGTGTACTTTTTTCTGAGTTTGAGATAACTTGTGAGCTTCTTGGGAGGTGTGAGCATGTTTGTTTTGACGTGCCTACGTGAGTTAATTCCTGTTTGTGACAATATGGATAAGTGAATGTGTGATTGTTTGCATATAAATATAATGAGTATGTTGTGACAGCACTGTGGCAATGGCGACCTACAAGAATGTCCTGGGCTTCCCTGGTGGCACAGTGGTTGAGCGTCTGCCTGCCGATGCAGGGGACACGGGTTCGTGCCCCAGTTCGGGAAGATCCCACATGCCGCGGAGCGGCTGGGCCCGTGAGCCATGGCCGCTGAGCCTGCACCTCCGGAGCCTGTGCTCCGCAACGGGAGAGGCCACAACAGTGAGAGGCCCGCGAACCGAAAACAAAAAAAAGAATCCGCCTGCCGATGGAGGGGACACGGGTTAGAACCCTGGTCCGGGAAGATCCCGCATGCCACGGAGCAACTAAGCCGTGCGCCACAACTACTGAGCCTGAGCTCTAGAGCCCGCGAATCACAACTACTGAGCCCACATGTGGCAACTACTGAAGCCCGGGCACCTAGAGTCCATGCCCCACAACAAGAGAAGCCACCGCAGTGAGAAACCCGTGTACCTCAACGAAGAGAAGCCCCCACTCGCGGGAACTAGAGAAAACCCGCGCGCAGCAACGAACACCCAACACAGACAAAAGTAAAAAAAAAATGTAATGGACTGAATTCTGTTCCCCCCAAATTCGTATGTTGAAGCCCTAACCCCAGTGTGACTATATTTGGAGATATGGCCTTAAGGTTAAACGAGGTCATAAGCTTGGAGCTCTAATCCAATAGGGGGGTATCCCTATAAAAAGAGGAACAGACGCCACAGAGCTCTCTCTCTCCCCACACTGAACAAAGTAAAGGCCATGTGAGGACACAGTGAGAAGCCAGCTGTCTGCCAAGGACAAAGGTCTCACCAGGGTATAAATTCTTTTAGCAAATTCTAGACTTCCAACTGGATTGAACTGTGGACCTTTGTATCAATTTAAATTGTTTCCTCCCTCTGTATTCAAGTTTTCTGATTTCTTTCTCTCTGATTCTTTTTGCTTGTTTGTTTGTCACTGGATGTACTTTGTGTGTGTGTGTGAGGGTGTGTCCTCTCTAATCTGCTCATATTTATAGATTTCTTCCTTCAGAGAGCATCAAACCAGTTTCATTAGGGATAGAAGCCACCCCTATGGCAATGGTTGCTTACTAAGTCTTAAGGACTCTGGCTTAAGTTGGGGTTAATTTCATCACCGTGTCACAAAAGTGCCATGGTTGCTTTTCCCTATCATTAGGATGATCAGGATTTTTACTGCAACAGAGGCATACGCAAAGGAGTGGCACAGCAGAAGATTGCTGGGCCCCCAAGCCAGAGGTGGGTGGACTGAAACCATTTTCTGCTATGGTGCTGCCACTTGTGTTGCATGGAATTATTATTATTATTATTTTGTCTTTTCTCTCTATACATATTCCTCAGAATATTTTAGATTTCTAGCAGGGCAAATTTACAGCTGTGGGTTTTATCTCCATTTAATCATGAGTGGTCCAGACCTTTTCGGGGCTTATGGGGACAGGTTCGGAGGCACACTGACCCACCTCTTGGGCAGCCCAGGAGAGGAGGACATCGCAGGCCATGCAGGACACGTGGGGGTTGCATTCTGGAACAGCGTGAACCAGAAGGCTCTGTGGCAGGCGGGCTTTGCAGTACTAAGGGGGTGAGGTACGCCCTGGTGCCTAAGCAAGGATGTGATTGGCTTGTTTGAATCGTTCAGCTGGCTGACAAGGAAACACTATTCAGGGGTAAGAAGCAAAAAAACCATCCGGTGCATTTAATAAGGGTTGTTGCTAGAGGACCCTACCTGGCGGAGCAGAGTGGGGAGCGGAATCTGGGATTAGGCCGTTCGAGGCCCTCCCAGTTTTACCAGCCGTCAACTCAGCACGGAATACTAACTTTAGCCCTCACCGCACCATCACCCCCTCCCCCCGCGCACACACACACAGGGGCCAGTATACCTGGCTGAGGAGAACTCAGTCCCTGGAGATGGAGGGGTGGACCCTGGAGCAGTAGCTCCCGACCCCCGCCATTTCAGCGCTATTAGGTACCACAGCGACACAGGGGCTGAAACAAGGGGGCTCCATCGCAGCTGCACGTGCCCAGCCCCACCACCAACTCCTCTACGGACTGGCCAGCAGGCAGCGCGCGTGGGCAGCGGTTCAAAAGCCCAGACCCACGTCTGCTCCAGCCGTCTCCTTCTAAGAGGTCGCCCACTCACCCTCTGCCCGCCCAGCTCACGGCAGCCTGGCGACCCCGCTCACCAATCAAAGAAGTCCAGAACGACGTCAGGAACATCAGGCGAGGAGAGGTCAGAAGCCAAAGTGGAATTTCCACCTGGGATTGGGGTCGTCGCCCGCCAAGGGCCGGGTCCTGATGGGGAGTAGGCGCACAGCGGCCCGCCGCATGTCGGGACGCCATAGCTCCGACCATCCAAGAACCCTGGAGACCGCTGCAGAGTGGGAGGCCGACAGACGAGGGGGGGCGCGGGATAACCAAGAGGAGCGGGGCGAGGAGGTCGTGCTTCTGCAAAGAGCCGCCTGTAAGGTGAGAACATCGAGGCCAAGGGGAGCGCGGAGGGTGCGGGTCGACCAGCGGCCCTGAGCCAGGGAGCGGCAAGAAGAGCAGCAGCCCAGCAACTTCACTCCACGCAGCACCCCGACCACGAACCCAGCCGCTGCAGACAGCGCGGGGTCTGACGCAGTTCTGGCAGCTGCTAGGCGGGCCTGAGGCCCGGCGCACAACTGGCTCCGCCCACCCCTATGGCAAGCGAGCTTCGCCAATCAGGCAGGCGCCGGGAGCCTTTCAACGAGATGCATGGTCCAGCCTCCTACCGCAGCCTGTGTGCCGCCCAGCCCTCTGCTCCTTCTGGCGTCTGCAGTCATTCCCGGGTCAGCCGCAGTTCCAGCTCCCTGGCAGCTGGAGAGCTGGGCCGGGGGTCGGCGGCGTGGGGCACCCCGCCCTGCACCTCCCCTTTGCAAAAACGCAAAATGTGCTTTTCACTTGGAACAGTGTATGCCCAAGAGTTTGCTTTTTGTGGTGAAAGTAGTAATTTGACCACCCAGGCTCAATCTGCGTTTTGAAAATACTGGACACCTTTGAGGAATCAGGACCTAGTTGACTGGTGGTCACTCCCTGACCCTCGGGCCTCCAGTGAACCAGACTGCCTGTCCTCTGGAAGGCATAGAGGAGGTTCAACCAGTGCGTTTTGTGACACGGTTCTGGCCCATCATCAGGACCGAAATTGGGCTCCAGGAGCCCCCCTCCCATAGCTAAGGGATGCACAGTTGAAGTGAGGGTTCTTGGCTGACAGCATTGAAGGGGAAAAGAAGGCAACGGTCAGTGTATCGGATCTTCAAGGCAGTGAGCCCCCGGAGAGCAGGCCACTCTAATGCTCCAGCATTCTGGCTCCGCATGTGGGGGAAAAAAAAGCCTTACGTTTTTGCTAGAGGGCTTCTCTTCTTTCCGCTACCCTGAACATTGCCACACAGAGTAGAAATATCTCAGAGAAAGAGGAAATGCTTCCACTCATTCACTACCCTTCATCCTTCCCATCTCAGGTACCTTGATGAAGCAAGGTCAGAAAGAGGCTTCTTCAGAGCACATAAGCCACATGGGCAATGAACAGATAGACCTCAGTCATATTCACCAGCGCTGGACCTCGTGAGGCATGCCATGTAAAAGTGTTGAAATCAAAATGGATTTCAGGTTCACTCTTGGTCAACTAGAATATTCAAAACAAACATTCCCCCCCTTCCCCTTTCCTTCAGTATTTGGTGAAAAGAGTTGGTACTGCTTGTGCCCAGCATATTGCACAGCTTTATTTGCATGGAACTCTCTGGGGTGGCTGAGTGTTTTGTACAGCTAAAAATTTAACTCTTTACCCCACCTCGACCTCTTCTCAAGCACCCTCTTTCTTCTTCTGTCTTTTTTTTAAACGATTTTAGAATCACACATGTTTAAAATGTGTCTCTTAATTTCCTTCCTTCTCTTCACCAGCAGAGCATCTTCACATATTCGTTTTCCCTCTCCTTTCCCCCTCTTTTTCCTTCTATTGCAGTAAGTGCTCTCTTCTCACTTACGGGGCAGATCCGCATAGAACTAACCCACTTACTTAGGTGGGGGATCCCTCTATGACAAACCATCACAACAGCAGTGGGTCAGTTGAGCCCAGCCCTACTGCTCTTAATCCTGCACCCCTTGTCTCTGGTCAGCCAGGCATCCTCGAACAGACAATGCTTGCTGGTTAAAAATGAAAAGGCCATTTCAGTTCAGTTTGTCTGAGCATCTGAATTGTATATGGGCGAGGAGGTGTGGGGACTGCCTAGAGAAGGAGGGTCGATGGGCCCAAGGTTACACAGTGGCAAAAAGCGAAACTAGAACCCTATTTCCAGGTTGGCCTACTTCTAGAAAAGTGTGTTTTTCTAGTGAAACTCAGCTTTGACTGCTATTTCAGGCAGCCACAGGCATGTGGGTATTGTTTTGTTTGAAAGCAGGTTATTCCTATTCCTGGAATCAAATTCTTCAATCAGTGTCTCAACTGACAGGAAAAGCAAGCCTCAAGTTTTTCTCCTAGGCATCCTTGTGACTATGGATATGGCCAAAAACTTGATGGCAAGAATGAATTTACTTCCAGAGCTTACGTCCCACACTCACATGACAAAGAGCCGAGAAGGCAGCAAGGAATATGAAAAAGCCAGTATAATTTATACTTGTTGAGTTTTTGTCTAGTTCATTTATTAGAATGTACATCAATATCCAGATTGAATGCCCTTAAACCTGAATATGGGATCATGGTGTAGAGGACATAGCACTGACCTAGGAGTTAGCCCATCTGTGTTCTGACCCAGCTCTGACCCATGACTGCGAGTATTCCAGTTTGTCTAGAGTATGAGGTGGATTGGGAGGTAAGGCAAGAGGTAAAACATGTAAGAAGAAAAAGAATAGGTAGTACCTGGCCTAGTGAGGGCCGCACATTCAGTGCACAGAAAATAACTACTCAGTGAATATGTGAAGCTAAGAAAGAGAATTTTATTTTATTTTATTTTTTTACTTATAAGCAGCTAACAGTTATTTGTCACAGTCCTAGAAGCTGGTTAGTCCAAGATCAAGGTACCAGCAGCTTTGGTGTCTGGTGAAGGCCACTTCCTGGATCATGGGTGGCAACTTTTCACTATGTACTCACTGGTGGAAGGGTCAAAGTACCTCCCTGGACTCCCTTAAATAAGGCCCTAATCTCATTCATGAGGGCTCGACCCTTATGACCTACCACATCCCAGAGACACCACCTTCTAATACCGTTATTTTGGGGTTTAGGATTTCAACACACAGATTTGGGGAAAATGCAAACATTCTATTTAGGATACCTACCCAATTTCCACACTGCCCACAAAGTGCCATGTCTAAACCCATATAAAATCACATCATTTTCTTACTTTAAAAAGTTCAAAGTCTTCTGATTGACTGGCAGAGAACCTTTCTTCTTCAACCTTTCTCTCCATAACCTATTCCACATACTCCATTTTTCATCTGCATCTCCTCTATTTTTCTTTTATGTTTTCTTTCTGTCTTTTTTTTTTTTTTTTTTTTGCAGTACGCAGGCCTCTCACTGTTGTGGCCTCTCCCACTGCAGAGCACAGGCTCCGGATGCACAGGCTCAGCGGCCATGGCTAAGGGGCATAGCTGCTCCACGGCATGTGGGATCTTCCCGGACCGGGGCACGGACCCGAGTCCCCTTCATTGGCAGGCGGACTCTCAACCACTGTGCCACCAGGGAAGCCCTCTACTTTTTTTAAAGTTAATTTTTATTGAAGTATAGTTGCTTTACAATGTTCTTTTAGTTTCTGCTTTACAGGAAAGTGAGTCAGTTTTATGTATATGTATATCCCCTCTTTTTCAGATTTCCTTTTCATTTAGGTCACCACAGAGTATTGAATAGAGTTCCCTGTGCTATATACTAGTTTCTCAGAAAGAGACATTTAGATCTCATCATCCAAACAAAGGAATTTGAATTTCATCTTACATTCAACAGTAAGCTTTTGGAGGATTTGTGCAGGAAAATGACACCATCAGGAAGAAACTTCCAGTTACTTTTTGGAGGAAGAACTAGAAGAAAGAGAGACTGGGGACAAGGAGAGAAGTTAGGAGGGTGGTGCACACCTCTGCTTCCAGTCATGGCAGGCTAAGTCATTTGCACTCACCAGCCCAATGAGGACAACTAAAAAATACTGGGTGAAATGTGAAAAAGAAATTATCTTCATTAAGCGCTAAGAAACTCTGGGGCTAAAATCTAGAAGAAAGCAAAAACCCAAATAGGAAAGCCCAGCACTCAAAGCCACTTTTGCCTGAGGGCATTAGCAAATCCAGAAGAAAGAATTGTGACACTGAGCTGTGCTTTTGGTGGCCTCATGGAAAAGAGATGAAAACTTGAAGTTCTTCTCATCCCCAGTGAGTACATCTGATAAGCCCTCCAGCCACTCTAAAATAAGTGGCTACCCCTTTGGGATAATGGTGAACCAGAAGCAACAAGCCCTGGCATGGAATTGCAGTCTAGATATCCATCACCAGAGTGATCCAGGGAACTTCAAGCCCTGAACTTGGATTAAAGTGGTCTTGGACAGGTAGTGACCGAGGCATTTAGCAGCAGCAAGTAAAAATGCTCTCCGCAGGAAGGTTCTGTCTTCCTATGCCTGAAATCAGTCTGATAAATAATTTTTCAATAATATATTGGCACATAGTCAAAGATAAGTGGACACATAAGCAAAAAAATACATTGTAAGTGACAGCTGAAATAAAAATTAGACAATGAAAACAAATTCACAAATATTTCAGATATCAGAATTATGAAACACAGACTATAATCACTATGGCCTACTATAGTTCAAAAAATT
Organism: Mesoplodon densirostris; assembly: GCF_025265405.1. NCBI lineage: Eukaryota > Metazoa > Chordata > Mammalia > Artiodactyla > Ziphiidae > Mesoplodon > Mesoplodon densirostris. The sequence goes on along the minus strand of NC_082681.1, from coordinate 44,858,377 downwards.
TTTAAAAAGCTTTAAAATATTTTCAGGGAACAGAAAATCCTAAAAAGTGGCATAGCCAATTTGAAAAAGAATCAAATAGGACATCTAGGAATAAACAATGTAACGATTGAGGGTTTAATGGATGAGTTTAACAGAAGGCTATACATAATCATTAGATGATGATAAATGCAATGAAGAGATATAAACCTAAGAGAGAATTACTGAATTCGAAGATAGACCAAAGAAATCATCCAAACTTTTGCCTGGAGAAATGAATTATATGAAAAAAAAAGTAGGATAAGAGACACAATGAATAGAGTGAAGAAGTCTAATATACATTTGATTTAAAGCCTAGAAGGACAGAAGTGAGAAATGGGAGAGGAGATGATGGCCAGAAATTTTCCAGAGCAGATGAAATGCACCAATCCACAGATTCTAGAAGCCCAGTGAATTCTCAGCAGGATAAAAAACAGATATTCACTCCTAGACACATCATAATGAAAGTGCAGGAAATCAGAAAGAATGAAGGCTATATTAATGATCCAAGTTAGAGATAATGAATCTTGACCTTGGGCAGGAGCAAAAGAAATAAAGACAAGGGGATGGGCCTCTACACGCTTGCCTTTAGAATACCTTTTGCTCAGACTTACCATGAACGACTATTTTATAAACATTCTCCATTTCATTCTTCATTAATAAAATACATTTGCTAACAAATCTATTTGTTAGAGCAACCTGACACCTAGGAGCTGTTCAAATTTTCTTAGTCATACATGAAAGGTCGTCATCTTATAAGTATGTCATCTCATGGGCTATGAAAGGGGTGAGTATTCTCCATAGGAATTATGACGGTTAATTTTATGTGTCATCTTGATTGGGCTAAGGAAGATTTTCAAGTGCATAAATCTATTCCAGAAGCTATTAGGTCTGAAAAAGTCTGTGTGGATCTGCAGATCCTATTTAGGAGTGAGCTATGGAAATGAAGTCAGAGTGACCTTTCTTGTGTTCCATTTAATGCAAACATATTAAGAGAGCATCTTTACACTGAAATGCATTATTATGGCAACTTGCTTATACAGAACTTCACTTTGAATTTGTTAAAAATAAATGGAGATGCTTATTTCACCTTGAGGATTATGTGTAGACCTTAATTGACAAAATGTACTCTCTACCCCAACCCACTGATCAGAAAATGGCCACCCTCCTCCAGAGGACGAATAACAATCATTTAATCCTCACTTCAGCTCTGTAAGGTAGGTATTATTCTTCCCATTTTCCAGCCAGGAGGGGAGATGATATAGTAGATGTCAGAGGTTCGACTCTGAAGCCAGACTGCCTGGGTTGGAATTTCACCTGTGCTACCCACTAGCTGGCGCATCTTAAGCAAGTTACATAGCTTTTCTGTGCCTCAGTTTCATCATCTCTAGAGTAAGATAAAAATAGGACTTCTTTAGAGGCTGCAATGAGTTAATTCATGGAAAGCACCTAAATTATTATGGCCAATCATACAATCAGTGCTCCAAAAATGGAAAATCTTCTTCTTCTACACTTACGTGGCCATTTGTCTCTGGCCACTCAATACGACGAATGAGAAGGGAAAATATGCACCACTGAAGCCGACTAGAAGAAGAAACGTGGGACATGGGAGCAGCCTGGCCTTATTATCCATAGTTCCTGAAATGAGCTGTGTGACCCTGACTGGGGGCAGGGGGAGGTGTCTACAAGGGTTGGAGAAGGCACTCCAGGGGGAGCCAGTGCCTAAGATATGTCCCAAAAGTGTCTGCCCAGCCAGAAGCTCCTGGAATCCCAGAGATGAGAGAAGGCCCTTTCCCACACAGGCTCCAGGAAGCGTTTAGAACCCCAAGGAATATACAAATTACTAAGCTCAATGAATCACAATAAATTCACTTTAAAAGTACTAGTTTACCCTCTTAATTTACAAGTGGCAATGTATGAAGCAACTGATTGTTCATCATAGTTTTTCTTTGAGAGACCTGAAGCAACTTCTGGCTTACCCAGTAGGGATGTCAAACCCCTGAGTGACACGCAACCACCTTATCACCTTACCTTATAATTTCTAATGGCTGGACTTCGTGTTCCGTTGTCATCACAGAATGTAAATGGTTTCAACTATTACTTGGTTCAAAGCCCTTAGTCCGTATCAAACTACCTTCCCCTTTACTTTTCAGTTAAGACTCTCAAGTAGTTCCTAGAGCAGCTTCAGCATTTATACCTTTCTGTCAGCAGCTTTGTCTGAGATATTCATGTGGATACAGCCTTGTTCACAATGGAGCCCAGGGCAAAATGCAGAATGTCTTTGTGTCTCTGATTTACTATAATGAGGGATAAGTGTGCTTAGGGCAATCACTCCCATGGAGAGCAAAGGGGAAATTTAGCAGAACATAATGTGTGTTGACTTGAGTAAGCCTCAGTCCCGTGCCCCTCCCTTGGGGTTGGATTCCAGTTTCTGACTACCCAAATGTGTTCACAATGCACACTGGAAGATGTAGCCCCATCTGGCAACACTGGAAATAAGCAAGGAGTCATAGGGCCCCTTAATACAGAGGAATTCCCCAGGTCACTGAGTTGGTGAACTCAAGGTGATCCGGTATTTCTCCATTCCTCATGATAGCATTATTTATTGAGAGAGAGCCATATGCCAGGTCCTGTGCCATGCACAGCCACACACACGGTCTGCCCCCAGGGAAACGACACTTTAGTAGAAATATAGATGATGAGCCAAGGAATTCCAAAACACATGGTACAGTGATATACATAAGAGGGGCTCCTGAACCAGGCTTGAGGGTTTGCAGAGAAAACTGGATGTCTGGGGCAGGAGTGAAAGGAAGTATTAATCTTCACACTTTTATGTCTTTCCCTCAACCCTGCCATAATTTATAGACAAGTCCTATTTTCTAAGTAAAATATAAATCCAACCACTTTATAACGCCTTGCTTTTGTCACTCTGGTCCAAGCTCCCATCGTCTCTCAGGTGGACTACTCCAATAGCCTCCTAATTGGCTTCCCCGCTTCCAGTTTTATATCCTGTGGCAAATATCGTAGGTTAGCTCACTTGACTCCATTACAATCCCAATCACAGCAGGTAAGGCTTGGTCGAGGTTGCAGACCAAGTCTACATTTCCTGAACTCCCGCCCTTATGGCCCGGATTGCACACATAGCTTAGCCTCTGCCAAGCAGATAATAAACCCCCATGAGACTTGGTAGGAGCAGGAAGGTGGAGTCTATGCTGCTTCCTCTGTGGTTTCTGGTTTCTCTTAGTGAGCATGGGCTCAGAAACTTTCGCTTCTCCTGCAGCAGTAATAATAGAGGTGCCAGGGTACAGTTCCTAGTTTTGTGGCTATCAAAGGGCAAGGCATGGGACATTAACTTGGTATAGATGGAGAAGGAGGCAATGTGGTCTCAAAGCCAAAATTTGTGATGCTCTCAGCAGAAACAGAGTGGTCCAATGTCTTCTTCACTTTCCACCCTCCTGATTGTCCCAGTTCTGGGGTATTATTCAAGAAAACAATTCTGGAAATTATAACTACTACTTGAGTTAAAACAAACATGACCACCCCTCCCCCCCGTGAAAAAGTCTCTTGTGCTTTTCCCTCATACACCCAGGTATTTTGTAGGCTCTTGTAATTTATTTATCATGCCTGTTTTTGTACTTTGTAAAAATGGCCTCCTATAGAATGTATTCTTGTGTGTGTCTGTTCTTTCTTTCTTTTTTTTCTTTTTTGGCTTGATATCTTGATTCGTAAGATTCATCTAACGTGTATGTAGCCAAGTTTGTTCATTTTCTTTGCTGTATGACATGCCACTGATGGATATATCACTTCATATACCTACCCAAGTAGTTTCTGAATTTGGGTTGTGTCCAGTTCTGGACAATTACATACAATGCAGCTCTGTGCATCCTTGGCCTTGTCATCTGCTTTGCATGGGCATTCTCTAGGCGAAGCACCTAGTGGTAGTATTAGTGGGTCCAGGGTAAATATATCTTAAACTTTGAGGGATACTGAATATTCCCGTTATTCAGTTCTACATATTTCTTGATTTCCGCCAATCCAAGGATTAGTTAGTAGTATGCTATTTTGTTTCCAAACATTTGGGTGTTTTAAAGCTATCTCTGTGTTATTACCCTGTGCGTTAAGCATTATGATCAGAGAGCCTAGATTTCATGCCAGTGATCCTTTGCAATTTATTGAGGCTTCCTTTTTCTTAGTAAGGTCTATTTCTGTAAACGGTCAATATGCTCAACAGAATTTATGTTCTCTGCTTGTTGGGTATAAAGTTTTATAGTATCTAATAGCTCAAATGTATTATTGTGTTTAGGCCTTTGATATCACTGCTTATTTCTGTTTGCTTGGACTTTCATGTTCTGAGAGTGGTGGGTTAAAATCTCCAGCTCTCATTGTTAACGTATCTATCAGTCCCTACAGTCATAAACTTTATCGTTGAGGTTTAAGCTATCCTGCTACGCCACCTTTTATAACGCTCTCATGCTATCATCCACTGACCCTAGCCATCCACTCCTCTCTGCCCCATCCTACCACCTTCTACATGACTCCAACTTCCCCATCTATCACTCAACAATTTGACGCTCTCATTTCCAATGAACATCTTTACAACATACTAGCCAACCCCTCTCACAGACACAGTCTGGTTTATTCTTCACCCTAAACTACTCTACCTCTCACATCTAAAAGGAAGATATCCCAGTGTTGGACCGCAAGCCCCTGGCCATGCTGCTCTCTCATTCTTTTACTCTCTCTACACGTGTTCTTTTATCTCACTGAGCCCTCCTATTCCTTGGCCTCTCTATTTTCTGCCCATCTGCACTCTCCTTCTTCTGTCTCTCCCTCCTGTCACTATTGATTTGGTTTGGGGTTTTCCCTATTTTTTTTTCTGGCCCAGCCACGCAGCTTGCTGGGATCTCAGTTCCCCAACCCGGGATCGCACCCGGGCCCCCAGCCACTGCCGAGTCCGAACCACTGGACCGCCAGGGAATTCCCTGTGGTTTCTCCTCTTTTCCTTCTTTTCCTGCTCCCACTCTGACATACTAAGTTCTCAATACATCTACCACCACTTATTCTTCTATGCTTAAAACACCTTCTGTATCTCTACATCCAGTTATCACCCATAGCCAATCAACTGTTGACTTTCAGTTCTATACACTTCTTCATGTGCTTTCAATACCCCTACCTTAGTCTAGGACTTCAGCATCTCTCACATAAATCACTGCTACAATGAGCACTCCATTCTTGCTCCTCTCTGATCCTTTCTTCACATTGCTTTCAGAGTGACATTTCTAAAACACAAATTATTTCCCAAATTAGAGCCCCTTGACGGCTTCTTGTAGCCTTAAGAATGAAGTCTCCACTGCTGTCTCTGGGGAAATGCAGATGGCCAACAGGCACATGCATACATGTTCAACATCACTAATCATCAGGGAAATGCAAATCAAAAGCACGAGACATCACCTCACCAAAGGACACACATAACAAATTTTGGCGAGGATGTGGAGAAAAGGGAACCATCCTACACAGTTTCGCGGGAGTGTAAACTGTTGCAGCCACTGTGGAAAACAGTATGGATATTTCTCAGAAAACTAAAAATAGAACTACCATACGACCCAACAATTCCACTGCTGGGCATCCATCTGTAAAAAACAAACACACGAATTCAAAAAGATGCATGCACCCCAATGTTCATAGCAGTGTCATTTACAATTGCCAGTGTATGGAAGCAATCTGTGTCTTTCAACGGATGAATGGACAAAGAAGATGTCAGGTATATATACAAAGAAATACTAATCAGCCATAGAAAAAGAATTTTGCCATTGGCAGCAACATGGATGGACTTGGAGGGTATTATGTTAAGAGAAATGAGTGAGACAGAGCAAGACAAATACTCAGTAAATTCAAAAGAATTAATAACTGGCTGAATTAATGGACATAGAAATGAAGGTAGAACAGACTTAAGAAAGGGTAAGTCTTCAACAACACACATGCTGCAGAGAGCAGAGAAAGGGCAGGGCTTATTTGAAAACCACCTAATAAGTTGGTATTACTAGTACTACAGAGCTAGTGGGCCCTTTTGTGTGCGTCTTAAATGCCAAGTTGATTGTGTATGCAGTAGAGTCATCAAAATTGTCTTACAGGAATTTGGCATGGCCAGAGTTGGGTTTTAGGAAGGTTAACTTAGCAAGTATATGAAGCATGTATCTGTGGGGAAAGACAGGGAGGTAGGAGAAGGTTAGGAGTCTAGGGCAAAGTTCAGGCAAGAAGTAATGAAGGTAATGATACTAAGAGTTGGCAAGAATGTGGAGCAAATAGAAATCTCATCCCCTGCTCTTGGGAATATGAACTAGTACAACCGTTTTGAAAGATAATTGGTGTTACCTAGTAAACTGAACTTGGGCAGAACCTAGGACCCAGAAATTTCATGTCTAGGCCTATACCGTAGATCAGGGTTTCTCAACTGTTGACATTTTGAAAAGATAATTCTGGGTTGTAGAGGACTGTCCTGTGCATTGTAGGATGTTCAGCAGTATCCTTGGCCTCCACCCACTAGATGCCAGTAGCACACCCTCAATTATGACACCCAAAACCTTTCCAGACGTTATAACATATCACCCTGGCTGGGGCAGATGGGGCAGTGCAGAAAATTGCTCTCAACTGAGAAACCAGAGAAACTCTTGTATAAGGGCATAGCGGGATATGAATGAGGAAGTTCATCCCAAAATAATTTGGAAAAGCATAAAAGTGGAAACAACCCACATGTCCATCAACAGGAAATAGACAAATTGTGGAATTTTCATATGATGGATAACTATACAGCAATGAAAACTGATTACTACCGTTTTACACATCAACATGGATAAATCTCACAAACACAAATTTGGGGGGGAGAGAAAGAGTAAGACAAGTAATACATCCAGTATAATTAGATCTACATGAAGTCCAAAATGGAGAAGAAATAACATTATTTAAAGGAACATTCCTCTACAGTAAATGTATAAAAAAGTGAAGTATTAACAAGTTCAGGATTGTGGTTACCTCTGGGAAGGAATGAGGAGATGAACCTGGAAGGGCACAGGTGGGCTATCAAGGCATTAGCCGTGTTCTAGTTCTCAAGCTTGGTGGTGAGTACACAGGCTTACATATTATTAAGATACACCTTACATATATGCAGTATTATCTTCTGTATACATGAAACAGTTCATAAAATTTGTCAGGAAGTGATGCGGTCTAAAATAATGCAGGAAAACGGAGAGAAAGGCAACAGAGTAAATAACTAATTGGATGAGAGACAGAGACAGACAGAGAGAGAGAGGGAAGAGCCAACCTTTAGGTGCCTCTTTGAATCATTTTAAACTCATTTTCTTCATAGAATTGGGGATGAAATCAATTCCTTATCTATAAACACACATAATTCATTGCTCAGACATCTAAGAAATGTATATTTTATGCCTCAAAACGGATCCTACTATATGATGTGATTCACAGGACTGGATAATACTACATTTCACAAAACACCATTGTCTGAGAATCCTGCCCTGTTAGACTTGTAAATGTGTACTCATTTGTATTCCTTGGAGTTATAAGCATCTGAAAATAGGTGGCTTAGAGTAAAAGTGATTCTTCATCACTAACTTTAGTGTCATTAGCATACGCCTAACTGGTACAGAAAACTGTTTCCAACTCCGGCACCCACCCTACCCCTCTGTTTTTCTCCCAATGGTCACCTCTCAGGTAGTGGAATAAAAGGAGAACTTTTGGATCAAATCCTTTCAGAAGATGGAGCCATAACCAAGGAAAATATCAGAACATCCTAACCTTTCCTGGACCAGGCAGGGAGGGACAAGACAGGTCTCTTCCTAGAAAAAGCACAGAGTTTTCAAGGCTGAAGGACTCACTGAAAACATATTTTACACATGTGGATACAGACAAACCCACAAACACCCAGAGAGATAGGAAACGCAGGATTTGTCCCTGACCTGATTTAGGGACCGTCTCTCAGAGACTCAGAGAAGCCTGATATGTTAGATCTACAGCAAACCCTCAGAGCAGCAAGCCTGAGCTTCCTCCCTCAACATGAGAGGCTTCAGGTGCATACATGTGGATAACGTAGCCCACTTGTCCTGTTACCTGTATACATGGCCATCACCTCGTAGATACCTCTCAGTCCTGAGAGCATAACACTGTCAGTGCAACTCACCCCTCAGAAGCACAGACTCAGTGAAGAGGAACACACATGCCTCTTGGGGCTTGGGACATGGGGCCACCTGGGGAGTAAATTCAGGGCCCTAGGTAACTGGAGCTCGGTAAGGGGCAGGGATAAGGACTCCGAGCATGCACCAAAAAAGGCTTATCTCAAAAAGAGGTATGCATGCGTTTGTTTAAACTGAAACTCCCGGGACGTCCCTGGCAGTCCAGTGGTTAAGACTCTGTGCTCCCAATGCAAGGGGCACGGGTTCGAAACCTGGTCGGGGATCTGATATCCTGCATGCCACATGACATGGCCGAAAATATAAATAAACAAACAAACAAATAAATAAATAAAGTGAACCTCCGAAAAATTTTAAGCGCAGGTAAAGGCCTTTAATATTAACTATTAACTATAGTTAATACACTAACTATATAACACAGAAATACACACACACACACCCTGCTGGCATGGCATGAACCATATGGAACCAAACCAATGTGAGAAATTTCAAGGGACACTACATGGATAAATTTCTACTTGGACTGTTCTTTCATTAAACAACGGTGACAAAAAGCCTCGTGCCTTTTGTTGTTGTTGTTTTGGCATGAGGAATACTCTGTGTTACTACATGATAATGCATTTTTAAATGTCAACCCCACTGACAGGGGAAAGGGTTGTGGATACCTTACACTCACTTCACTTTAACAGAACTTTATCAAGCATCTACGAAGAAGAAAACACAGTGCTTTAGGAGACAGAAATCAATCAAAGCCTTTAAGTTCCGAACACGTCAGAAGCTCACACTTTAGGGAGCTGGGGCGATACACACATAAATAAATAATGTTAATCTACTCTAGGATACGAGAGGAACTAGCATGGAAAACAGAAAATGTATTGATGCTAACTAGCAAGCTCTCAAGCAGCCTTAACTAAATATAGAAATAAGGCTTTGTGCCCTCAAACCCCTGGTCCTCCCCTTCTCTGATCGTCTGCTCTCCTCAAGTACCACTTCACTCTTTTCCCTTAAAGAAGTTCCAGATACTACGCCCATTTCCTCTTTTAATTTTCTTTAAATTAGGACATATTTCAGACCTCGACAAAGGTACAGAGAATGCTACGCCCATGAAACCATCAGCCGTCTTAAGAAACGTAAGCTTACAAATAAGATCGAAACCCAGTATTCCCCTCCCCAACTGAATTCTCCATCTTTTTCCATAGATTTAACCACTGTCTTAAATAGGTTTATTGTTCTCATACACACCTTTCTGCATACTACATATGCATGCATTACTCCTATGTATGCCTTTTACTACAAACAGATGTATCTATATTCAAACTAATAATTTTGCATGCCTTTAAACTTCATATGTGCATGGTATCATAATGCTTTTATCGTGTTGGAAGTAGGTTCTTCCTTTATCTATTTGTCCCTTCCACTACTGAATCTTTGCCCCTTGTTATAAGCTGAATTGTGTCCCCGCAAAAGATATGTTGATGTCGTGACCCCGGAACCTGTGTGACCTTATTTGGAAATAGGGTATTTGCAGGTGTAATAAAGACCAGATGAGGTCATACTGGATTAGGGTGGGCCCTTCATCCAATATGACTGGTGTCCTTATAAGAAGAGAAAGAACACAGAAACAGAGACACAGGGGAAAGCACTATGTAAAGATGAAGAAAGAGACTGGAATTCTGCATTTACAAGCCGAGTGATGCCAAGGATTGACAGAAACCACAAGAAACTAGGAGAGAGGCATGGAACAGATTCTTCCTCCGAGCCTCCAGAGGGAACCAACCCTGCCCACATTTCAACCTCAGACTTCTTGCCTCCAGAACTGTGAGAGAATAAATTTCGGTTGTTTCAAGCCACCTGTTTTGTGGTAATTTGTTACGGTAAACCTAGGAAACTAACACCTCCCTACGGGAGGTCTTTGTGTCTCAGGCCCCTGAGAATTCTAGTACCTTCCTCAGTCCAGATCTTACCATCCTGTTCAGTTTACCTGCAATAGTACCAAGTCAGTGAGTTAGGGCTGGTTCTACTGTAGGTGTAGTTAAACGTTTCCCCCACTGCCCTAAAGCAGCGGTTCTCAAACTTCAGTGTGCTTCAGTAGCACTTGGAGGACTTGTAAAAACCTGATGGCTAGCAGCCTACCTTCAGAATATCCAATCCAGTAGGTCTGGGGCAGGGTCTGAGAATTTGCACTTCAAACAAGTTCCCCGCTGATGCTGATGCTGCTGCTCCATGGCAGGCCAATAGCACCATCTGGTCCCCAGGCAAGCTAGGTCATCCATCAGTTTCTTTCAATAACATATACTAGAGGCTGGGCCACCATCTCTATCATCACACAAGTTGTTTATAATCTAATATTTTAATTTATTTGAGGCTGCTATAAAAGGATGTCAAACAGGCTTACCAAATACTTGAAAGAAATCCCTTTCAATGACAGTAAGGTGGGCCGAAATAAATAGAACAAAGATACATTGGAGTCAGTGTTATTTATGTTAAAAAAACAAAAACCTCTGCAGCTTATTCATGTCAAACAAGCTTTTATTTTCAATGTGATCAATACTGTCAAACTTATATGTAAAAGGTAAGAATAAAGTCAGATAGCAGTTAATATCATTTTGGGATGTTGAACTTTGAAACAAAATCTGTGTTGTGGGCTAATGAAAACTAGAATCTCCGTGAAGAACAAATTCTTCTTTTCTTTCGCTGTCCACTTCTTTTTATGTCTTCCAACTGTAGGATGGGATAAGAGTCAATTAACAATTGTACACCAATAACATGCACCAGGGACTTTCTAAATAGGAGTCAATTCTATGTACATCTCTTGGCTCTCCAAGGAGAAAACAAAATGTTTTCTTCTTGTAACCCAGACCCTTGGTTGTCAGGGTGCACATCATTTCATCACACCAACCACATCTCTCTCTTGCCAACCACTATATATGTTAGGTTTTTTTCTTGAAAGGTCAGTCTGTGATTTAAACGTCTTTCCACCTTAAGAGCCTATGCTCCTTACACAATTCATAAATCCCTTATAATCCCAGACCTTCAGTTTCCGTATCTGTATAATGAGAATGAGGCTGTTATCAAACATCCACAGGTGTGAAAATTAAGAAAGGGAGAAAGAAAGAGTGTGATACTGAGAGAGAGAGAGAGAGATGAGAAAGGAAAAGATGAATGGGTAGCGGAAAGAGAAACTAGGATTGAATTACCAACTCAGTGAGAGCCAATAATAATACTATGGCTAATTTTCTTTCCTTTTGAATAAAACATCTAAATTGAACTAATATTTGTGAATTACTCATGAAATGCAGTCTTATTTGAAATCCTTAACTTTTTACTACTTTGTAAGGAGTCACCTTCTCAAAGGCATTGTTATTCCAAGAGACTTCATTTCTGTGTCCAGGTGATGAAGGTACAGCTAGTGCACAGCTTAGTCGCTTTAGCTGCTTCTCCTGGTGAGCAGTCTCTAAAACTATAGGTCTCTATAGTTTAGACCTCTAAGAAAATATAGGTCTCTATTTCCAGGTCTGATAAATTTCCCATCTGCAGTAGACTTAAAACTACAGGACAAAGGACTTGTGACTGTAAATGACATACATTTCAGAACACACTTCCTTCTATACCATCTAGAATACAAGTACATTATTAACATTAAACTGTTTTTCCAAAACTAAATTGCAACAAGTTTTTCTTATTTACTTTACAAAACAAATTAAAAACATGATAGATAGCTAGTGGGAAGCAGCTGCATAGCACAGGGAGATCAGCTCGCAGCACTGTGACCACCTAGATGGGTGGGATAGGGAGGGTGGGAGGGAGACGCAAGTGGGAAGAGAAATGGGGATATAGGTATACTATAGGTGATTCACTTTGTTATAAAGCAGAAACTAACACACCCCTGTAAAGCAATTATACTCCCATAAAGATGTTAAAAAGATAAACAAAAAATAGATTAAGGATGTAAACAAAACAAAACATAAAGCTGTCAGTAACAGGTATATGTCAGGACCGGTTGCACCATACATTAATACCTTGTATTCTCCAGAGCCGCCCTCTGCTGAGACCATATCCAGCTTCGGTCCTTCTTCTGCTTTTTCATTTCCATCCTCTTTCTCTTCCTCAGCATTTTCATAATGATATTCACTCTCTTCTTTAGTGTCGAATGATACGGACTTTGGCATCACAAGGTGGTGGGAAACATTTCCTGATTTAAAATCAGCAGCAGAATCTAGTTCTCTGCTCTCAGGAGGATCTGGAGAAGAGAAATGTGTCAGAAAATAAATAAATAAATAAGAAGACTCGCTGGTCATGTTCCTACTGGTTGATACAGCGCTTCCTTGGCCCTCACACTTCTGCTGCTTGACAGTTTTCACAACATTTTCCCCCTCTTTCCAGTAGATCTCACACACACTGTGCTGCTGATTATTTCTGGCCCTTTGGAGAAGGGATCGGAATCATTTGATTCTGAGCAGATTTTTGTATATTTCTGCCAGAATCTCACTGGAAAATGTTCACCCGATTTCAAGACAAATTCAACCTCGAATCTCATTGATTCCTCAACCACTGAAATGTGCCCCTGTGACATTTCATCATTTTCTCAGGTCATCGTACTGAAAATCTTAACATTTTTAGAAGCCCGTCAACCAAAAGTGAGGTATGCCATTTGTCTGCCCCTAGGTTGGTAGAAGGCAGCATACTTTTTCTCAAGATCCTAAAGGTCTTTAGAGAATTGGGCTTCTACTTGTGCATATCGTGCCTGAAGGTTTTTGAGAGCTTTGACCCGCTGCTTAACCACCAGAGGCCAGCGGTGAGTGCATCCTGCCATAGAGGCCGATGCCGCAGCAGGGGCTGCAAGGGACAGGGGACTGGGCCTCCCCTAGCCAGCCTCGGCCCCTTCGATGGGTCCACAAGTCCCAGCCACCCAGGACTCGGAGGCATCAGCCAGGACCTCACCCGCCCAGAACTCACCCTCCCCTGCCCCCGCCACCGGTTCCTCTGCCTTCTGGGATGCCAGCCCCTCTGCAGGCTCCCACGGCTCCCAGGGCGGGGGGCCCTCTGCCTGGCACTCGCCCCGCCAGACCTCACCTGCCTCTCCCAGGTCTTCCTGCCCGTGAGGAAGCGCGGCAGCCTCTGCAGGGTCCGAGGGCCATCGGGAGCGGCGCCTGACCATCACGCGGCTGGCGTGGGGCCCGACCAGGACACGGTCCTTGTAGTGGCTGTGGTGCAGAAGACAATGGGCCACATCCCGGAGCAGGGAATGAAACTGCACCGCGGTCGCCCCATGGCCTGCGACCACTCCCGCGCCTCCCTGCCCATGCTCGTCCTCCTCTTCTGTCTCTTCCTCCTCCTCGACCTCTTCCTCAGTCTCCTCCCCCTCTTCTGACTGGTACTCAGCCTCCTCCCGGTCCTCGGTGTCTAATTCAAACTCTTCCGCCTCCTCCTCCACCAGCTCTGCACCCCAGTCTTCTTCCACTGCGGCCTGGGCGGCCTCCTGCCCACCATCCTCCCCGACAAGGGCTCTGGAGAGCCCCAGGGAAGCCAGAAGGGCCGCGGCCCCCTCGACTCCATCCATTCCTCCCGAAGGGGAGGCACGGACCCCGAGGGGACTGGGGTCACCACCCGCCCTGCCACCAGCTCTATCCTGGCCACCTGGGATCGGCCCACGATCCTCGTTGGCAGACATGGCTGGAGGGACACGCCAGATACGGATCGGGCGGCAGTGACGACCGTGGGGAAGATGGCGGCCGCTGCGCTGAGTGTCGCTGAGGGAGGGGACGCTGTTGGAAGCTGGGCCACCGGGCCGAGGTGGGGGCTGCAGAGAAGCTGGCTGCCCAGGGGACAAGAGTCGGCGAAGATGCCTCTGCGAGCCCCGCCACGGGAAGTGCAGACGGCCTCCTAGCAGAGCGCCCCAGCGAGACTAGGCGGCGGCCGCTGTGCACAAAGCGGGAAAGAGCTTGATTGGCTGGTGACGGGAGGCGGAACTTACAAGGGTCAACGAAGGGCCACTTCCTCCAGCGCCGACTCTAAGCTCATTTGCCAGCAGCCAAGGATTGACAGCACCACCGTCCAATGAGTGATCAAGGTCTTCACTTTCCCTGGAGGCCTTAAAGGGCCAGCTCACCCTCAGCCTCTGTGATCGCACAGGAATCCCGTCTTTTCATTCCACAACTGCAAGAGCAAAACTACAATACCCCTAAAGGCGGCGCCGTGGGGTATGGGATCCTGCATGTTTTCCCCAATTGCCACCGTGGGGCAGCTCACGCTGATACAGACACACTTAGTTCAAAACCGAGAGAGTGAGAGAAGGTGTATAGATCAAATCTCCGCAACGCTTAAAACCTTCCACAAGAGACAGCAAGAGAATTTGGAGGTTTTAATGCTGTTAAGGCTCCTTAGAAAAGGACATACAGAGTCGATATGGATGCAGTGAGAATGGAGAGTGGAAGAAGCAGTAAAGACAGGAGCTGGAGAGTGTTTCATCAGGGCTCCCCAATTCCATTGCAGCCTCCAAGAAATGAAGACGGAGAGAGAGAGGGAAGAGAGACAGAGACAGAGACAGAGATTTCTTTTAAAGACTGGTCTGAACACCTGCTCTGCACTGGATTGAGCACACCCCTTGCCTCCCAAATTCATACGAGAAGCCCGTCCCCAGCCCCACCCCACCCCCAGGAGATGGTATTTGGAGAGTGGGTCTTTGGTAGGTCATTCAGTTTTGGTAAGGTCAGGAGGCTGGGGTCCACACATTGGGATTATTGCCCTTACAGGAAGAGACCATAGATGGTACTCTCCTCCCACCATCCCAACGTGAAGCCACAGGAAGAAGGTGGCTATCTTCAAGCCAAAACGAGGGCCCTCACCAAGAACTCCACCATCCTGACACCCTGACTTTGGGCTTCCTAGCCTCCAGAACTGTGAGAGAATAAATAACTGTCTTGTTTAAGCCGCCCAGCCTATGGCGTTTTACTAGGGCAGCTTGAGCAGACTAATACAGCATGGCAGACCTTAACAGCACAGGCTTCCTAGAATCATTTCTCGGTCAACAGTCCGAGACTTTTTGTTGTACTCAGCCCCACTTAGCTGAGTGGTCAAGGGTAACGAATGCTGAAAATGAGGAAGAAATCGACAACTATTTTATGCTAATCCCAGTTACTACTGTGGATGGGCATAGAAGCAAGACTGGGTGTTAGCTGTAACTTCACGTTTAGGAGAACATAAGCTATGTCCCTTACTTCCATAAGCACACCGCGTTGGGATCCAGGACATCTAATTTGACAGATCCTAACGTTTCACAGATGGGAAGCACACATCCTGCAGTGCGCTCCTGGGAAGGCTCAGGAGAAGAGCTGTTGTTGCCACCCTGAGTCACTATGGACTCCTCCTATCCCAAGTTGGGTTCAACGGTCAATAGGTCTGCTGAAACCACACACACACACACACACACACACACTACCGAGACGCGATGCAAAGTGTATTCCTTACGTGAGGAGGCTTCTGGGGGGAGAGCAGGGCAGCCTTTTCAAGCTGCTCCAAAATAGACTTCAGAGAGTCAGGAAAGGAAGAAATTGCTTTGGGAGTTCTACTGTGACTAGTGGATGGGGCCAGCATGACAGTTCCCTTGTGCTGGCAGTAGCTAGTGTCGTTTGCTGCCCACTCCTCCTGCCCTCCACCCTACAACCGTGCCAAAGGAGAGAGTGGAGGGTGGGGCACTGGGGAAGAGGGAGGGTTGACGTTTAAAAGCCCTCAGCAGTCAAACATCAAAGGATGCAGTCAGACCCTATACTATAATTCACCTCTGGCGTGTGACAGGCGACAGAAACGTGCCATTTTTGTGTAATGGAATCTGAACTTGTGGAAGTAAGCCACTCTGGAACTCTGAGTCCTGCAGCCTAAGGCCGGGTAGGCAGGCAAAAGGTCCACTGAAGGCCGTTCAAGAGCCCAGTGTGGTGTATCCTGAGAAGTAAAATGCATGCCTCGGTCACCATCAATAAGGCCCGGAACTCCAAAGCCCATAAGAAGGGTCTTGGCGAAGCCCTGCGTAGTGGTTTTAGTATATGTAGAGACACGTGTGACCAGGATTTATAATTTGGGAGTCTGCGGGCCAAGAGATTCCCAAGGCTCTTTACCCCAAAGGGGACAGTTTTACACAAGGAAACGTCGCTGCCGCCATGGGCCGGACCAGACAGCCAGACCGACGACAACGGCCTGATTGTCTATGAAAATGTGCAGATGGTGCTAACTGTTGGCCAGAGCATCCAGTGCTAAGGTGACTGCCTGAAGTTCACTCACTGGTGCTGTCTTTTCGTTGAACAGTTTTATATATGGTTATTGTATTGATTACTGACAAGGAAAGAGTTTTCCTGACATTTTCCTATTTATTTTCCACATGTCAGTCGTTTTTTGTTCCTTCACTCCTCAATTACTGTATTTTCTGTTATTAATTACAGTTTCATAGTGTACAAGGTGATCCTTCATCACCCCTTTTGCTGTACTTTTTTAGTTTTTTTTTTAGTGCTGGAGCTTTTTGTGGGGTAGTGTCGGTGGTTACACTGGGAGCTACAATTAGTATCTTAGCTTTATAATAATCAAGTTTGTATTAATACGGAGATAGTTGCCATAGTATTCAAAACCTCTGCTTTTCCCTAGCTCTGCCACATTTCTTTATTTAATTATGGTGACACACGGCATGTTTGTATATTTGGTGCCCATTAACAGAGATTTGTAGTTAATGCTTTATACATTTGTATTTTAAATCATATATGAGAACAAAAAGAGGAGATATAAACCAAAAGTGCAGCAATACTCGCTTCTGCGTTTACCTGTGTAGTTACCTTGGCCTTTGTGGTTTATTTCTTCATATTGCTTCAAATACGTGCCCAGCATTGTTTCAATTCAGCCTGAAGGACTCCTTTCAGTACTTTCTATAGGGCAAGCTTACTAGCTATGTACTCTCTCAGTTATTGTTTGTTTTGGAATGTCTTTAACTCCCCTTCATTTCCCCCACATATAGAATTCTTGGTTGAAAGGGTATTTTGGTTCATTTGTTCTACGCTTTTAATATGCCATTCCAATGCCACCTGTCCTCTGTGGTTTCTGTAGAGGAATGGGCACAAATCTTACCGACGATTACTTGTATATGAGGAGTTGTTTCTATTGCTGTTTTCAAGGTTCACTCTTTGTCTTTGACTTTTGATAATTTGATCATGATGTGCCTAGGTGGGGATCTCTGATTCTATCCTGCTTGGAGTTTGTAGAACTTACTGGGTATGTAGATTCATGTCTTTCCTCCGAGTTTGGAGGTTTTCAGGCATCATTTCTTTAAAGATTTCCTGCCCCTTTCTCTCTCTCCTCTGCCTCTGCCACTGTCATTATGTGTACATTGATAAGCTTGCTGATGCATATAAGTCCCATAGGATTTGCTCATTATTCTTCATTCTTTGCTTTTTCTGCTCCTCTTTTCCTTTCCAGAGACTGGATATTTCAACTAACCTTTTAAACTTTGCTGATTCTTTTTCTCCTGTTCAAATTTGCTGTTGGACATCTTTTATTAAATTTTCATTTCACTTACAGTGATTTTCAGCTGAGGAACTTTTTTTTTTTTTCCTTGTGGTACGTGGGCCTCTCACTGTTGTGGCCTCTCCCGTTGCGGAGCATAGGCTCTGGACGCGCATGCCCAACGGCCATGACTAACGGGCAACGCTGCTCCGTGGCATGTGGGATCTTCCCAGTCCGGGGCACGAACCCGTGCCCCCTGCATCGGCAGACGGACTCTCAACCACTGCGCCACCAGGGAAGCCCCTGAAGAACTTTTTTTTGTCCCTATTTATAATTTCTATCTCTTTGGGATACATCTTTCTCATTGTTTCCTAGTTCTTTGATCACTGTTTCCTTTTGCTCATTGAGTTTATTGAAGACAGCTGACTAAAAGTGTATTTTTCTAGTAACCCAAATACTGTGCTTCACCTCTGACAGTTTATAGTAATTAATTTTTGCCATGTGAACAGGATACACATTCCTCCCATCCCCTCCAACTATATGGAAGTATAATTTACAAATAAAGTTTGTATATTGAAGGGGAACAATGTGATGCTTGATGTACGTACACATTGTTAAATGATTACCACAGTCAAACTAATTTATGCATTTATAACCTCACATAGCTAAAGGTTTTTTGGGGTGGTGCGTGGTATAAAACTAAGATCTACTCTCTCAGCAAGTCTCCAGCATACCATACAATATCTTAAATTAAATCTGCATGCTGTGCATTAGATCCCTAGAATGTATTCATCTTATAACTGATCATTTGTACCCTTTGATGAACCACCCCACAAATAACAAACCTGGAGGCATCATGGTTCCTGATTTCATTATATGACAAAGGTACAGTAATGAAAACAGTATGGTAGTGGCATAAGAACAGATATATATATATATAGACCAACGGATCAAAATATAGAGCCCAGAAATAAACCCACACATATATGTTCAACTATTTGACAAGAACTCCAAGAACACACAATGAGGACAGGATAGTCTCTTCAATAAATGCTGCTGGGAACACTGCATATCCACGTGCAAAGATACTATACTGGAGCCTTATCTTACACCATACCTCAAAATGAACTCAAAATGGATTAAAGACTTAAACGTAAGGCCTGAATCTGTGAAACTCCTAGAGGAAGACACAGGGGTAAGCTCCTTGACATAGGTTATGGCTTTGATATTTTTTTGAAATGACACCAAAACAAAGGCAACAAAATCAAAAATAAACAAGTGGACTACATCAAACTCAAAAGCTTCTGCACAGCAAAGGAAACAATCAACAAAATGAAAAGGCAACTGACCTATGAAGCAGAAGAAAATATTTGCAAATCATGTTATCTGTTGAAGGGATAATATGCAAAATATAAAAGGAATTCAATCAACTCAACAGCAAAAGAAAAAAAAACAAAAAAAAAAACATCAACCAATAATTAATAAAAGGGCACACGGTTCGAATAAACATTTTCCCAAAGAAGACATACAACTGGCAAATAGGTATATGAAGAGGTGTTCAATATCACTAACCATCAGGGAAATGCAAATCAAAGCTGCAATTAAGACATCACACATATTAGGATGGCTATTATCAAAAGGACAAGAGACAGCATGTGTTGGCAAGAGTGTGGTAAAAAGGGAACCCTCGTGCCCTGTTGGTGGGAAAGTAAAATGGTGCAGCCACTGTGGACAACTGCATGGAGGTTCCTCAAAAGACTGAAAGTAGAACTATCAGATCAGCCAGCAATCCCACTCCTGAAAACAGATCCAAAGGAGGTGATTCCTGCTCTGCTCCCTTATGCTCATTGCAGCATTATTCACAAGAGCCAAGCAATGGAGACAAGCTAAGTGCTCTGGGCAGATGAAAGGATAAAGAACATATCACAATTATATAAAAGACATATCAAAGAATTCTTCTTAAAAATTCATCAGAGGGCTTCCCTGTGGCACAGTGATTAAGAATCCACCTGCCAACGCAGTGAACATGGGTTCAAGCCCTGGTCCGTGAAGATCCCACACGCTGCGGAGCAACTTAGCCTGTGAGCCACGACTACTGAGCCTGTGCTCTAGAGCCTGTGAGCTGCAACTTCTGAGCCCGCGTGCTACAACTACTGATGCCCGCAAGTCTAGAGGCCGTGCTGCACAAGAGAAGCCACCGTAATGAGAAGCCTGCGCACCACAACGAAGAGTAGTCCCCGCTCGCCGCACCTAGAGAAAGCCCATGCGCAGCAACGAAGACCTGACACAGCCAAAAATAATAAATAAATAAAAACAAAATAAATAAAGTAATAAAAGTTCATTTGCAAGACTATTCTTGTCTTTGGGGGTGATACAGAGAGGAACAGGAACAGAGACAAGACATGGTAGATTCTCCTTCCTTCAGACGTCTTGTCTCTCTCAGGAAATCTCTACAGGCACAGCTTAATAGTGAGCCAGCCGGAAAGGCAAAATAGGGTTGACAGAGACCCAGAAACTTCGAACAGGTTATAGAATTTTGAGCTCAGATATTAAACAAATTTTACTTACCCTGCATCTACTTCCTCTTATATATCCTGACAAAGAATGCAAACAGAAGTGACTATAACATCAGTAACACCCACTTCCAAAAACACAAAACACAAAAACACAAAAACAAAATTTAAGACCTTTGTTAGGGAGTGTACTCATGTTTAGATAGTAAATAGGGAACCACTGACAGATTTTAATGAAATTTACATATATCATTAATTTTGATGTAGAAAATTTCATGTACATAATGACTTCTCTTCTTTCTCCCATGGCCACCTAGGAAACTCAGAGATTAGGAAAAATGCTTCCTTCCCCATATGTTGGTTTAATATCCTAGCCTCAGATATACTCAACACCTCTGCCTGCGCCCCTGATGGAACACCACTCTCAGGTGAGGCAGTGTTTCTACCTGAAGGATTTCAAAATACCCTTAAGATTTGGGAGGAATTGGGAGGTCTAAAGGTAAAATCTGTGCAAACACTATGTAGAAGCAAAAACCTTGTATGACTCAGAAACGTATCTGGAGGGTTGAGTGGGTGTGTGTGAGTGTATGGGTAAAGATTATTTCGGCTGAACTTTAGGCAAACTGTAAACATAAACTCTACACAGAAACACTTTCCAATCCCCTGTGTCTTTAAACTCATGAGGTGAGCTGCCCTGCAGAGGCAGGACCTGGTGTCTTTGGGCAGCTGTGGCAGTTAAAGGGTGTGAGCTCTCAAACCAGACTGCCTGGATAAAAGTTCCAGTTCACTTACAGGCTGTGAGATCTTGGGCTCAGGATTTAATATCTCAAATCCTGTCTTCTATAATAATTCTCAATTTCTCCATCAGTAAAT
This sequence comes from Mesoplodon densirostris, assembly GCF_025265405.1. Classification (NCBI taxonomy): domain Eukaryota; kingdom Metazoa; phylum Chordata; class Mammalia; order Artiodactyla; family Ziphiidae; genus Mesoplodon; species Mesoplodon densirostris. The sequence continues at coordinate 44,837,295 of NC_082681.1, read as the reverse complement.
GAGGTGAAAAATAGTCCCAACCTCATCGGATTGCTGTACAGATTTAATGAGCTAATACTTTACAAGGGCCTACTTGATGTCGAGCTTGGCACAGAGTAAGTGCAAATTAATGTCTGGATACATCACAAAATGAACACATTCCATGCTCACTGCTGTAGCTGCACAGATCATCTTTTAATCCTTCAAATATGCTATGTTCTCTTTCTTCTAATGGATCTTTGCCCATCTTCATTCCTCTAACTAGACCTTATGCATAGCTTTGGCCAAAACTGACTTTCTAAGCCCTAATCATCCTTAACGTCCCAACTCAGGCTTTTTTTTTTTTTTTTTTACAAGAAGCCTCTTCTCTGTTAAGACGGGGTTGCACATTTCTTCCTTTATTATTTTTAAACTAAAGTGAAAATAAAATAACATAAAATTAATGATTTTAGTCACTTTATAATGGACAAATCAAATAAAAAGTTCTAAAAATAAAATGTACAAATCAGTTCTTTTAGTACATTCACGATGCTGTGCAACCATCACCCCTATCTAGTTGCAGAGCATCTTCATCAACTCAAAAAGAAACCCTATACCCAGGAAGCGGTCATACCCCATTCCCTCCTATCCTCAAACACTGGCAACCACTAATCTCCTTTCTGCCACTATGGATTTGCCTAATCTGGACATTTCATAGAAATGGAATCATGCCATATGTGGCATTGTGTGTGTGTGTGTGTGTGTGTGTGTGTGTGTGATATTTTGTAATTTTTGTTCATGGTAGTTGTTATCTTTTTTTCATTATGAACTTTTTCTCATTCTAAGAAAAGATTCACTTCATGCATGATTGTGTATAATGATAGAAGAGAATCTTCCATATTGTATGAGTTTCTTGCCTGTTTGTACTTGCCTGTTTGGAACCCGTTTTGGACTCTCCCTGTAAACGACCTAGACTCCTTGGGAATAATGCCTGTAGCAGTCCAAGAACATACACAAAGATTGTATGCCCTGACCAAAGGATTTTTATCCCAGGAATATAATGTTGATTTGGATTTGTATCCCAGGAATATAATGTTGATTTAACATTAAGAAATCACAGTGTAGGGACTTCCCTGGTGGAGCAGTGGTTAAGAATCCACCCAAAAACGAAGGGGACACAGGTTCGAGCCCTGGTCTGGGAAGATCCCACATGCCACGGAGCAACTAAGCCCATGTGCCACAAATACTGAGCCTGCGCTCTAGAGCCCATGTGCCACAACTACTGAAGCCTGCGTGCCTAGAGCCCATGCTTCGCAACAAGAGAGGCCACCACAATGAGAAGACCGCACACTGCAACGAAGAGTAGCCTGCAGTCACTGCAACTAGAGAAAGCCCACATGCAGCAACGAAGACGCAACAGCAGCAAAAAATAAAGAAAGAAAGAAAGAAAAGAAAAGAAATCACAGTGTACGGACTTCCCTGCTGGAGAAGTGGTTAACAATCCACCCGCCAATGCAGGGTACACGGGTCCAAGCCCTGGTCCGGGAAGATCCCACATACCCCGGAGCAACTAAGCCCGTGTGTCACAACTACTGAGCCTGCGCTCTAGAGTCCTTGAGCCACAAATACTGAGCCAACGTGCCACAACTACTGAAGCCAGCACGCCTAGAGCCTGTGCTCCGCAACAAGAGAAGCCACTGCAAGGAGAAGCCCGCGTACTGCAATGAAGAATAGCCCCCGCTCAGCGCAACTAGAGAAAGCCCACGCACAGCAATGAAGACCCAACGCAGAGAAAAATAAAAATAAATAAATTTATATTAAGAAAAGTAATCAAAGTGTAATACATCTAACAGAATACCAGAAAAATCCTCATGATCATCTTAAGAGACATTTATAAAGCCTTTAGCATAATTCAAGAAACTTCCATGATAAAAGCTCTCAAAAAAACTAGGATTAGAAGACATCTTCTTCAATGCTCAACATCACTAATTATTAGAGAAATGCAGATCAAAACTATAATGAGGTATCACCTCACACCGGTCAGAATGGCCATCATCAAAAAGTTTACAAACAGGGACTTCCCTTGGTGGTCCAATGGTTTAGACTCCACACTCCCAATGCAGGGAGCCCAGGTTCAAACCCTCATCGAGGAACTAGATCCCACATGCCACAACTAAAGGACCCCGCATGCCACAAGTAAGAGCCCACATGCCATAACTAAAAGATCCCACATGTCACAACCAAAGAGCCCACATGCCACGACTAAAGATCCTGCATGCAACAACTAAAAGATCCCACGTGCAATGAAGATCCTGCACGGGGCAACAAAGATCCCACGTGCCCCAACTAAGAACCAGCACAGCCAAATAAATAAAAAAAATAAAATAAAATTTAAAAAAACGTTTACGAACACTAAATGCTGGAGAAAGTGTGGAGCAAAAGGAACCCTTCTACACTGTTGGTGGGAAATGAAATTGGTGCAGCCACTATGGAAAACAGTGTGGAGGTTCCTTCAAAACCTAAAACTAGAGTTGCCATATGATCCAGCAATTCCACTCCTGGGCATATATCCAGAGAAAACTCTAATTCAAAAAGATAAATGCACTCCAATGTTCACAGCAGCACTATTTACGACAGCCAAGACACGGAAGAAACCTAAATGTCTATCGACAGGTGAATGGATAAAGAAAACGTGGTACATATATACAATGGAATACCACTCAGCCATAAAGAATAATGAAATAATGCCATTTGCAGCAACATCGTTGGACCTAGAGATTATTATACTAAGTGAAGTATGTCAGACAGAGAAAGACAAGTATCATATGATATCACTTACATGTGGAATCTAATACAAAATGATACAAATGAACTTATTGATATTTACAAAACAGAAACAGACTCACAGACATAGAAAACAAACTTATGGTTACCAAAGGGGAAAGGGGGTGGGGAAGGGATAAATTAGGAGTTTGGGATTTGCAGATATAAACTACTATACATAGAATATGTAAACAACAAGGTCCTACTGCATAACACAGGAAGCTATATTCAATATCCTGTTGTTAACCATAATGGAAAAGAATATGCAAAAGAATGTGTGTCTTTGTGTATATATATATATATATATGTATATATGTATATATATATTTATATATATAACTGAATCCCTTTGCTGTACACCAGAAACTAACATAACATTGTAAATCAACTGCACTTCAATAAAAATATATTAAAAAATGAAACGCAGCTATGAAGCCACAAAAAAGGTACAAACTCTTAGTTATAAAATAAATGTCATGGGGATGTAATGTACAGCGTGATGACTACAGTTAATACTACTATATTTTATATTTGAAAGTTGCTAAGACAAAACCCTCTTAGGTTTGCTCTTAATAAGAGATGATAATAGGTTTTTCCTTACCTTCTAAGTAATCTCCATAGAAAGCAGAGATTCTGTGTCTTATCAGAATAATTTCCTGTGCTTCTTGTTGATTTATCATGTCCTTTATTTGTAAGATAAATGAGTCTTCTTACTTCTAAAAGAGAGAAGGCTCTTTTTAATCACATTACTTCCAATATTTACTTTTGAAATCTTATATTAGTACTCTGGTTAAATAGGTGGCCAAATAGTTTCTTAGTGACCCATGATTCTATTTAGCCAAGTGTACAAATCTTTTGCCATTTCTAACAACTAGTGATATTTGGTCTTTCCAAATTCAAATCCTAAATGAAATCTGCTTGATCTCATACTGACACTGATATTTCCCAGAGGGCCTGCGGAAAATCCAGAGTTTGTTCTTTCACCTTGTAAATGAGAGATGTTACAATAAGTAGGTTTATTTGATAAGTTGAGTTGCACAGGAAGCACTGCCAAATATGAAGAGATGCTTAACCTTCTCTAGTTTATATTTCTATGTGTAAAATGTTATTAATACAAATACTTCAGAAATTGTATTAATTCCTATAAATGTCAGTGCCCTTGCTGTCCATGACGTATCTTGGCGCTGCTTTGCCTTAGAATCAGACAACATCAGCATAATGTTATCAGCTGTCATGCCAGTTAGTGTCTTAAAATGTTGTATGCCACAGAAACAACCAAATGTCCTTGGCAATTGCATCATTTTTATAATGAACTTTCATCACGTCTTTTACCATGGCCATTTTCACTCTTTTGTCATCCACACTTGTTTTAGTTTGATGCCTCCCTGAAAGCTCTTGCAATCAGCTACAGGCCACAGTAATTATCTTCAACAAAATGGGACTATCTTGGAGTCCCACAGAAAGGACTATGCCAGGTACTCTTGAGGCACAGAACTCCTAATGGCATTGCTTAAATAACTTTGAGACCGTACCACCGGCCTGAGTCAGGATTTCCAGAATTCTCCTGGAGAAGCTGATAAGTTCATGAGATGGCTAACCCAAGATCAAGCAGAACAAGAATTACATAGGGCTGAATGAATTGATCAAGGACGATTATGGCTTTTGCTTGGACTACTGCTGATGCTTTAATGTTCTGTTTTCTGGATATAAAGAACTGCCTACTTTTCTAACTTCAGCTATCTACAATTCATAACAGTTTAGTAGATCGTACTTCTGTAAGCAGAAATGAAGTATTTATCTTTTTTTGCCTGCCTGATCACTCTAGAATTTGAATATTCTTACTATGTATTCTTATTTTCACAGTAATACAATGAACTGCTTAGGTTCCATAAGAATCCTTCCTCCTGGGAACAGAACATAATTGATTTGACTATATGACCAAAGCTCTGAGTGGACTGTCATGTTTTGAAAGAATACAGTGTTTTTAAAAATAGTGATGGATTGATTGACTTGGCTGCACCAGGTCTTAGTTGCGGCACGAGGGATCTTCGTTGCGGCATGCGGGAACTTCAGCTGTGGCATGTGGGGTCTTTTAGTCGCAGCATGTGGGATCCTTAGTTGTGGCATGCAAACTCGTAGTTGTGGCATGTGGGATCTAGTTCCCTGACCAGGGATCAAACCCGGCCCCCCTGCATTCAGAGCACAGAGCCTTAGCCACTGGACCACCAGGGAAGTCCCAGACTATCATAGCTGAGAACAATATATATAATCAGATATGACCAGATAGTCTTAAGGAACTAAAGGTGATTTTATGGAGCCAATGCTTATGAAGTCTTCTTGGGAAAATGGGCCTGGCACCTGGATTACAGCTTTCTCAGCCTTACAGGTGAGCGGGAGAGGCCACCTCCTGGCAGGCCTAGGAAACTTAGGATATTTTGGGGGCCTTCAAGAAGAGATTAATTTACCCAGATCTATAGGTACTGCAGGGGAATTGTGGTGGTGAGATTTGGGCTTGGTTTCCTAGCTTTGAGAGGCTTTTAAAAGTCCAGTCGGAGTGAGACTCCTTATGAAAAGTTCCAGCAGAGTAAACTAAAAATGGCCTATGTGGTCAATTATCATCCTTGCTGCAATTGTGCAAATAAGCAAGCCAAATCTAATAAGACCAGACACTCTATAAGCAAGAATAATCTTACTTTGATTATCTTTGATCAAAAGGGAGGTGACGGGGCTTCCCTGGTGGTGCAGTGATTGAGAGTCTGCCTGCCGATGCAGGGGATACGGGTTCGTGCCCCGGTCCAGGAGGAACCCACATGCCGCGGAGCAGCCCGGAGCCTGTGCTCCACAATGGCAGAGGCCACAACAGTGAGAGGCCCGCATACCGCAAGAAAAAAAAAAAAAAGGAAGTGACGGTTGAGTGAAATTTTATATTTCAATACAAAACACACCCTTGTGAGGGATGAGATTCTGGTCCCGTTCATTATCTTTCAGCTAATTTGCACTTCTTTGTAAACTACGTGTTTGTGTTACCTACATGTAAATTGGACTAGCTCCTGCTATCTCACACATTTTGTCAGTCCTTACCAAATTCTCAATTCTTCCAATTTCCTTCAACATCTGGCTGCAACTCTTCAAACTAATGTTTCCAATTTTTCTCCAACCCTCCTGATTTGACATCGCAGAGAACTCAAAGCTGACCACCCAGATTCTTACTGGATCCTTAGGTTTTCTTCTAACTGGCTTTGTTTCACAGGATCTAAAGAAGCCCTGTGAGCTGAAGTTGGACAACTTGATGTAAACTTCAAAGGACTCTTCCCTGCAGCAGATCATGTATGATCCTCATGCCTGGAACTGCTGCCGTGTGGGCCACTCGGGAAATTCACTTTATCTTCCATGCTCTGCTCCACGAAATAATCGTGACTGTGGATGATCTTACCCAAACCTAACTGATGTCTAGGCCATCAGAAAACATCCACTGTAAACTAGGAAATCCATCAGATTGCCACTGCCATCCTCACTCCACCATCTAAACATGCGTCAAGCCCAGCATCTTCAATGGGCTGTCCTTCTGGACTCAGAAGCTGGCTTCAAATAGTCCACTACAAACATTAATCTTTCTTTTCCTTTTCTTAGAAACCCTCCTCATTAAATGCCTCATTCCTGGCATGATCCAGCAAATATCCTCTACTACCAAACATCAGCAGATGGCTCAGTTGTTCCTTAATGAACAAAAGGTGACTGAATGAGAAATGGACTTATATTGTTCACAGGAAAAAAGAATGCCTCTTGTTGCCTTGCACAAGAAGGGGAACTCAAAGTAACTCCCTTCTTAACCAAACTTGAGGCCATTCTGAGTCCTCTTCTTCACTAGGCCTCAAGCTTGATCCTATCTTTGGCCTGCCAAGCCCAGTTTTAGCAAAAATCCTCCTAGGCCAGTTTAGCAAGAATCCCCCCCTCCTTCGTATCTAAGTTCTTCATCCCTCCTCTTGAGGTCTAATCAAGTTCCACCCCCCAGCCTCCCTTCATCCTTGTGTTAGTCAGGGTTCTCCATAGAAACAGGACCAGTAAGAAACAGATAGGCATATAGATAGCTTATCTATCTATATCTACAGATCAATATCAATGGTAGGTATATATATCTAGATAGCTATGTCAGATATCTAATATCTGTATATTTATAGATGTATCTTCATATTAATGCTATTTCTCTGTTATATAGAGATATAGATGTTGATATAGATATAGATATAGTTGAGGAGATTTATTATAGTAATTGGCTCATGAGATTATGGAGGCTGAGAAGTCCTACAATCTGCTGTCTGTAAGCTGGGAAACCAAGAAAGCCAGTGGTATAAACCACTCTAAGTCTGAAGGCCTGACAAACAGGAAAGTCCCAGATCAAGATTGAAAGCCCAAGAATCAGGGGACTGATGCTGCAAATCCTGGTCCAAGTCCAAAGGTCCCAGACTAGGAGTAGTGATGTCTAAGAGCAGAATAATATGGATGTCCCAGCTCAAGCAAAGAGAAAACTCATCCTTCCACTGCCTTTTTGTTCTATTCAGGCCCTCAAGAGATTGTGATAATGCCCACTTGCATTGATGAAGGCAATTTTCTTTACTAAGTCTGCCAGTTCACATGCTAATCTCTTCCGGAATCCTGCTCACAGACACACCAAGAAATGTTTCACCAACAATCTGGGCATCTTTTACTCAAATCAAATAGACACCTAAAATTAACCAACACAATACCTAAGTTCCCCTCAGTAATCTGCCATTCACTAACTCCCTCACCCTCCCTGTTGGCCATAAACTGTCATCTGTCTGTCTTGTATGTGGAGTTGAGTTTATTTTCCCTATGGCAATAGTCCCTGGCCCCTATTACAATGGTCCTGAAAAAAGCCTTCCATGCCTTAAACTCCATATGGCATACTTTTTTATTGACAATATTGATGTTACTATGTTCCTGTGAGTGAGAGAATGTGTCCGGATCATTGCTGAGCTAGGTAATGTGTCTGCATATTCATGTGAGAGAATGTGAGAATGTGAGTCCATATGAGCGAATTTCTTCTGTGAGCTTATGTTGGAGCTATACGGTGGATGTGAGCATATCTGTGTGTACATCTGTACGTAAGCATGTTCCTGATTTCAAGAATGTGCATGTGCAAGTGGAAGTGTGAGTGACAGCATCGGGAAGCATCTGAGTGTTTATACTCGGGTCCCCATGTGAGTAAACTTATGAGTATGGTCATGAAATTAACTGAATATATCAGCATGTTTATGTGAAGCCGTGAAAGTATAAGTGGATGCATGTGAATGTACGTGTTTTTAAATTTCAATTTGTAGGCAAATCTGAGCGTGTTTAGGGAGTGTGCAAACATGTGACTGTGTGTAAGCATATCTCTGTGTGACATTGTAAGTGTGAACATGTTCATGGGTGAGAGTGTTTTCATAGGTGCAAATTTGTGTTTAAAATTAATATTTAAGTGTGTTCACTTGTACGAATGAATTTGTAAGCACGTGAAGGCAGATTAGCATAATTCTGAGTCGTTGGGGGTAAATGTGTTTTTTGTGTGTTCTTGTTTATGTGTGAATATATTTGAAAAAGGGAGCATGTATATGGGAATGCATGTAATGGTTTTTTAAGTGAATGAATGAAATCATGAGCTTCTTGCTGATTGTGAGTATGTTCCTGTGCAACTCAATATGTAAGCATATTACTGTTGGTGACAAGGATATTTTATATGGGTAAGGGAATGGGTGTGTGCATGTGTAAATGAAATGAGTGTACCTGGAGTGTGAGTGAACTTGTAACCATGCTTATGTTTTAAGTGCATGATTGATGATGATAATCTGAATGAGGTGGGGCTACTGTGTGTGTGTGAACTGTGAGCCACCAAGTGTGAATGTATGTTAGTATGTGTGAGTACCTTTGCCAGTATATGTGTTTGAGTGAGTTATCTGTAAGCATGATACTGTGAGTGAACAAATGAGCATGTACGTGAGCTTGTGCATTTGTGAGAGTAAATATGCGGCCTTGTAATCTCAAAGTGTGCTAGTATTTCAGTCTCTGAGGACTGCTGTAAATGTATGTTCAAGCGCACCCTTGAATTTGCAGCCATATGCATGGGGGTTAGCATGTTTTTATGAGTAAGTGAACGTGTATCAGGTTCACTGTGGTGAGCTACTTCACAGGTGAGTATATTTGTGTAAGTGAAACCTGAATAAACATGAGTGGAAGTGCATGTGAGTGTATTTGCTTCTTTGAGTGGATATTCTGAGCGTCATGGAGGATGTGAGCGTGTTTGTATGTGAATACCTATGTGAACATGTTCCTGATTTTAAGAGTGAAAATGTGCATGTGTAAGTGAATGTGTGAGTGGGAGCTCCTGAATGTATGCATTTGTGTCCCTGTGTGAATGAATCTCTTGGCATGGTCATGTGATTGAGTGTTTGAGCACGTTCGTGTGAAGGAGTGAATGTCAGTATGTACGTGTGAATGTATGTGTGTCTGTGAGTGGGAGTGAATTGGTGGGCAAGTTTGAGAATGTCTGAGTGTTTAAGTGTTTTGTCAGTGAGTGAATGTGTGAGTGTATGTATGTGAGCCCATCTGTCTGTGACAGTGTGTAGGTGAGCCTGTGCGTGGGTGAGAGTGATCTCTTGGATCTACAATGGCATGCTTAAAGTGAACACTTTTGTATGCTCATCTGTATAAATGAACTTGTAAGCCTGCGAATCATGTTAGCATATTCACGTATAGTGGATGAGCAAGTATGTTTTCTTGTGACCTTGTTAATATGTGACTACAGTAGTTGCAGACTATTCACGGGGGACTCATTCCAGCACCCACCAAGGATACCAAAATCTGAGAGTGTCCAAGTCCCATAGTCAGCCCTCTCTATCCCCGTAGTCTGCATTCGTGGACTCAACCGACTGTAGATCATAAACATAGCACGTGATATGCAGCTGGTTAAATCTGTGAAAGCAAAACCCATTGATACAGAGGGCTAGCCGTATATTTATTGAAAAAAATCTGCATATAAGTGGACCCACACAGGTGACACTCTTGTTGTTCAAGGGTCAGCTGTATATTCGAATGAGGTCATTCATGCCCATACGTGTGAGTCAATGTAAGGGTTTTTATATAAATGAGTGAATTTGTGAGCTTCTAAGTCAGTGTGAGCATGTTTGTGTGCAATTATATTTCTGACTATGTTAATGTTTATGACCAAAAAGGTGCATGAGTAAATGAATGCGTAGGTTTGTGCATATACACACAATGAGCATGTCTGGAATGTGAGCGAATTTGTAATCACTCTTGTGTGTATAAGTGAATGTGTGCATTTGCTCACAAGTGTGATGTGGGAAATTTGGGGTAGGTATATGAATGCCTGAGTGTCTGAAGGGGAATATATGTGCATATGTGTATATGTGTAAGTAAATTGGTCACTACACGTGTTTGAATAGTGAAATTTAAGCATGTTAATATTAGTGAATGAATGTTTGAAAGTATGCGTATATCTGAGTTCGTCCACTCACAACACTGAATATATGAACATGTAGATCTGAGACAATATTTGTGTTGATGTACATGTTCGTGAATGTTCAAGTGCATCTTTTTTTTTTTTTGCGGTACGCGGGCCTCTCACTCTTGTGGCCTCTCCCACTGCGTAGCACAGGCTCTGGACAGGCAGGCTCAGTGGCCATGGCTCAGGGGCCCAGCCTCTCCGCGCCATGTGGGATGTTCCTGGACCGGGGCACGAACCCGTGTCCCCTGCATCGGCAGGCGAACTCTCAACCACTGCACCACCAGGGAAGCCCTCAAGTGCATCTTTTAATTTGTGACCATGTGTATGGATGTTAGCACGTTAGGGAATAAGTATCAGATTCACTGTTTTCAGCTAGTTAAGATAGTGTGACCATTCGTGTAAATTATGGGTGTGTACATGGAAGGACATGTGAGTGTATTTTCTTCTGTGAGCAAATGTTTGAGCTCCAAGGTGGATGTGAGTATGTTTGTGTTCGTGCATCCGTGTGAGCATATTCTGGAGGTTAAGACTCTGAATGACATGTGTAAGTGAAGGTGTGAGTGGGAGCATCTGACTGTATATATTCGTATCCCAGGTCGAGAGAATGTGTGAGCATGGTCGTTTGATTGAATGCACGTTGGAGCATGTTTGTGTGAAAGAGTGAATGTGTCAGCGTGTGAGTGTAAATGCATATGTGTTTTAGAATGTGAGTCAGTTTTGAGTTTGAGTTTGTGAATATTTGGTGTGCTTTCTGAGTGAATGTGTACCTCTATGTAAGTCAGGATATCTGTGTGCAACAGGCTATGTGTGAGACGGTTTAGGGGCAAGAGTAATTTCCTGGCTGTAAATTTGCACACTTACAATGAACATGTATGTGTGCTCATCTGTATAAACAAATTTATAAGCATGTGAATGCAGGTTAGTATAATGCTGAGTTCTCAGTCAGTGAGTTTGTTTTTCAAGTGATCTCATAAATGAGTGAATATATTTGAATAAAGTAATTTGTGAGCATGTGAGTGAGTGAATGCAACTATTCTTAAGTAGTGTAATTGAGTGAATTTGTGAGCTTGGTGTGACCATATCTGTGTGCAAGTGAATATATGAGCTTGTTACTCTTAGTGACAATAATAATGTGCATGCGTGAATGGGTGTTTATAACTGCAATGAGCATATCTGCAAGTGAGTTAATTTGTAATCACTTTCATGAGTGAATGAATACGTAGTTCAGCTCATGAAAGTGAGTGAGGTGTGGGATACTTTTTGTGAGTGTGTGAAAGTATGAACATTTGGGCGTGAATGTACGTTAGTTACCATGTGTATGGATGTGGGTAAGTTGTCACTATATGCATTTGCATAGTGAATGCAAGTGGTAATGTGAGTGAATGTGTAACCACGTGCTCCTATGCGAGCATTTATCTTCTTTAGAGTGAACATGTGAACCTGTACATCTGTGTATGCTGACATGTTTGTGTGTTCAACTGTATGTTTAAATTTGTGACCATGTGTACAGCGGTCATCATGTTTCTCTGAGTTAGTGAATATGCATAGATTATTACTGTGAGTTGAATCGTTCAGTGTATTTCTGCGAGTGAAATACGAACATGAGTGTAAGTGCATGTGAGTGTATATTCTTCTGTGAGTGACTACTGGACCTTCACCTAGAAGTGAGCACACTTATGTGTAAGTGTCCATGGGAGCATGTTCCTGATTTTCACAATATTAATGTGCATGTATAAGTGAATGTGTTAGTGGGAGCATCTTAGTATATATGTTTGAGTCCCCATGTGAATGAATTTGTGGGTACGCTCATGTGATTGAGTGACCGTTTGAGTAGGTTTGTGCGAAGGAGTGAATGTGTCGGTATGCATGAATGTTTCTATGTCTTTGAATGTGAGCAACATTGTGGTCATATTTGAATGAGTGTTTGAGTATGTTTTGTGAGTGACTGTGTGAACATGTTTATGTACGCAAGCATGTCTTCTATGACGGTTTAAGTGTGAGCCTGCTCATGGGTGATTGTGTTCTTAAGTGTAAATTTGTGTTTACAAAGTGAATATTTGTGTTCCCATCTCTACGCGTCCATTTGTTAGCATGTGCAATCCTATTAGCATATTGGCGGGTATGCGCAGGTGGTTTTCATGTGATCCTGATAACGTACAACTATATTTGAATAACCTACTCTGAGAGCATGTGTGAGTGAATGTGATTTTATGTAACTGAGCGAATGGGTGAGATTCTTAGTGTATGTTCTTGAGCAAGTGAGTGTGTAAGCATGCTGTGTTTGTGACAATGATAATTTGCATGGAAAAGTGAGTGTGTGAGTGTGTGCATATACATGCAATGAATGTGTCTAGAATGTGAGGGAATTTGTAATCACTTTCGTGTGTATAAGTGAGTATGTGATTATGCTTATGAGAGTGTGGTACGAACTACTTTGTGGGAATGTTTGAGGATCTGAGTGTGCATATGTTAGTATGGGTATGTGTGTGAGCCAGTTTGTATGTGCATTTGAGTGAGTGAACTATAAGCATGTTAACAGGACTGAGGGAATGTTTGAGCGTGTGAACATATGTAAGCATGTACACTCGTGAGAATGAATGTGTAAACTTATACATGTGACAGTGTGTCAGGATGGCATTTGAAAGTTGACATATGTGTGTTTTAAAGTGTATGTTTCATACTGGATGTGAGCATGTTTTTGTGTGAGGGTTCTTACAAGCATGATCCTGATCTTCTCAATGTTAATCTGCATGTGTAAGTGAATGTCTCAGTGGCAGCCTCTGTGTGAATGAATGTGGGCATGGTCATGTGGCTGAGTGAATGTCACCACGTTGTGTGACTGAATGTGTCAGTCTGCGTGTGTGAATGCATGTCTTTGAATATGAGTGACTTTGTGGGCATATTTCAATGCGTGAATGCTTAAACTTTTTGCTGAGTGATGAATGTGTGAGTGTGTGTATATACGTATGTCTCTGTGTAAGTGTATGTGTGAGCCTGCTCATGCTCCTCCATTGTGAGCAAGCATTTTTCAAGTGATGTTTCGTTGCACTCATTGTATGTATGGATGGTGAGCATGTACAGACACGTTAGCATGTTTCTGTGTAGTGACTATATGGTGGGTTTCTTTTTTATCTTGTTTATGTGGGAGTACATCTGAGTAAGGTCATGTGTGAAAGTGTGTTGTAAGGGAAAGTGTTTTACGTGTTGTAAGATTTTGTGAGATTCTTGGTGACTGTAAGAAGATTTCTGTGCAAGTGAATGTGTAAGCATGTTTCCGTTTGGGACAATGAGAATTTGCATAAAATTGAAAGTGAATGTGTGATTGTGGAACTGTAAACCTAATATGTATGGGGTATGAATGAATTTTTTATCATGTTCATCTGTGTGAATGTGTGGTAATACTTCTGTGACTCACTGAGCTGTCGGCATGATTGTGTGAGTGAAGGGAAGTGTGTGTGTGAGTGCAAATGTATGCATGTTTACATATGTGAGGAACTCGTCAGGATGTTCACAGCAAGAAGTGAACTATACTCATCTTAATGTTGGTCAGTCAGTGTGTGATCCTGTGCGTATATGTGAGGATGCACATTTTTGAAAGTGATTATGTGAATGTGTACGTGTCTTGGAGTATGCTCACGGAAGAATATTTGAGTGGTCAAGGAAAGGTTTCTTGGTGTTCATGTGTATGCGTTACCTTGTGACCGTATGCTTGGATGAAAGCATGTTCACGGGCGTGTATGATTGTATTTTATGCTCATATTCATGCTTGTATACTGTGTGGGTGAAATGTGAGTGCATGACTTGAGTTCATGTGAGCGTATGGATTAATGAATGCGTGAGCTTTGTGGTCAGCACGAGCATATTTGTGTGCAAAGGCGTACGTGAGCATGTTCCTGATAGTGAGCATGTTTATGTGGGTAGCTAAATGGGAGCCCTGGAGAGTATATTTTTGGGTATCCCTGTGAGAGAAACGGTAATCATGGTATGCGACTGAGTGAAGGTGTCAGCTCATTTTTATGGAGTGAATGTATCAGTGTGTTTGTATGAGCAGCTCTGAGTATGTACATCAGTGAAATTGTGAGCATGTTCAAGTGAGGGAGTCAATGTCTGACCACGCTCATGGAAATGAGTGAAGTTGTGAGCATACCTGAGAAAACGTGCGAGCATATGGTGCAAATGTGAATGAGAAGTATTGAGGTTTTAGTCAGTATGTTCATTTGGATGAGTCAACACTACATGTGTTAAGGCAATTGTGTGTCCATTGGTGAGCATGCACACTGTGAGCATGAATACATGAACTTTTACACGTCTTCAAGTGTGATTATATTTGAAATGTTTGAATTTATTGAAAAAGCATTTGTGTGTGCATGTGAATGTGTGAGCATGTTCATGAATGATAGCATATTCATGTAGGTGTCAGGGCTTATTGTGTTTATTTATGTGAGCTTGTTAAAGTGTGAGTACACTGTATGAGTGGAATGTGAGCATGGGAGTATGTTTGTGAGTTTATGAGAGGGAATGCTGGCGCTTCGTGACGAGTGTGATCATGTTTATGTGCAAGTGTATATATAGGTTCCTGATTGTGAGCATGTTCGGGTGCATGAAAAGTGAATGGGTGTGTTGGAAAATGAATATAGGTCTCTATGTGCATGAAACGGTCAGCATGCTCACGTGGTTGAATGACTGCTTGAGTAGGTTTATGTGCAGTGAATGTGTCAGTGTGTGTATGTGTGCATCTGAGAGTGTTTATGTATGAGGGAATTCATCAGCATGTTCTTAGGAGTTCATGTGTGAAAGTGTCTTGTTACTAGGTGAGTGTACGTTACTGGGTATATGCAAGCCTTTCCACGGCTGAGAGTGCCTTATTGTGAAGGAGTCTGTATGTTTAAGTGAATATTTTGTGTGTACTCATCTGTATGAGTGAATTGGTGAGCATCTGAGCGCATGTCAGCATTTTCTTATGTGATGATTGTGTATGTGTGTTTTTGTGTGATATGTGAATGTAAGTATACTTGTATAAGGGAATGTATGGAAGTATGTGTGTGAGTGTACTTTTTTCTGAGTTTGAGATAACTTGTGAGCTTCTTGGGAGGTGTGAGCATGTTTGTTTTGACGTGCCTACGTGAGTTAATTCCTGTTTGTGACAATATGGATAAGTGAATGTGTGATTGTTTGCATATAAATATAATGAGTATGTTGTGACAGCACTGTGGCAATGGCGACCTACAAGAATGTCCTGGGCTTCCCTGGTGGCACAGTGGTTGAGCGTCTGCCTGCCGATGCAGGGGACACGGGTTCGTGCCCCAGTTCGGGAAGATCCCACATGCCGCAGAGCGGCTGGGTCCGTGAGCCATGGCCGCTGAGCCTGTACGTCCGGAGCCTGTGCTCCGCAACGGGAGAGGCCACAACAGTGAGAGGCCCGCGAACCGAAAACAAAAAAAAGAATCCGCCTGCCGATGGAGGGGACACGGGTTAGAACCCTGGTCCGGGAAGATCTCACATGCCACGGAGCAACTAAGCCGTGCGCCACAACTACTGAGCCTGAGCTCTAGAGCCCGCGAATCACAACTACTGAGCCCACATGTGGCAACTACTGAAGCCCGGGCACCTAGAGTCCATGCCCCACAACAAGAGAAGCCACCGCAGTGAGAAACCCGTGTACCTCAACGAAGAGAAGCCCCCACTCGCGGGAACTAGAGAAAACCCGCGCGCAGCAACGAACACCCAACACAGACAAAAGTAAAAAAAAAATGTAATGGACTGAATTCTGTTCCCCCCAAATTCGTATGTTGAAGCCCTAACCCCAGTGTGACTATATTTGGAGATATGGCCTTAAGGTTAAACAAGGTTATAAGCTTGGAGCTCTAATCCAATAGGGGGGTATCCCTATAAAAAGAGGAACAGACGCCACAGAGCTCTCTCTCTCCCCACACTGAACAAAGTAAAGGCCATGTGAGGACACAGTGAGAAGCCAGCTGTCTGCCAAGGACAAAGGTCTCACCAGGGTATAAATTCTTTTAGCAAATTCTAGACTTCCAACTGGATTGAACTGTGGACCTTTGTATCAATTTAAATTGTTTCCTCCCTCTGTATTCAAGTTTTCTGATTTCTTTCTCTCTGATTCTTTTTGCTTGTTTGTTTGTCACTGGATGTACTTTGTGTGTGTGTGTGAGGGTGTGTCCTCTCTAATCTGCTCATATTTATAGATTTCTTCCTTCAGAGAGCATCAAACCAGTTTCATTAGGGATAGAAGCCACCCCTATGGCAATGGTTGCTTACTAAGTCTTAAGGACTCTGGCTTAAGTTGGGGTTAATTTCATCACCGTGTCACAAAAGTGCCATGGTTGCTTTTCCCTATCATTAGGATGATCAGGATTTTTACTGCAACAGAGGCATACGCAAAGGAGTGGCACAGCAGAAGATTGCTGGGCCCCCAAGCCAGAGGTGGGTGGACTGAAACCATTTTCTGCTATGGTGCTGCCACTTGTGTTGCATGGAATTATTATTATTATTATTTTGTCTTTTCTCTCTATACATATTCCTCAGAATATTTTAGATTTCTAGCAGGGCAAATTTACAGCTGTGGGTTTTATCTCCATTTAATCATGAGTGGTCCAGACCTTTTCGGGGCTTATGGGGACAGGTTCGGAGGCACACTGACCCACCTCTTGGGCAGCCCAGGAGAGGAGGACATCGCAGGCCATGCAGGACACGTGGGGGTTGCATTCTGGAACAGCATGAACCAGAAGGCTCTGTGGCAGGCGGGCTTTGCAGTACTAAGGGGGTGAGGTACGCCCTGGTGCCTAAGCAAGGATGTGATTGGCTTGTTTGAATCGTTCAGCTGGCTGACAAGGAAACACTATTCAGGGGTAAGAAGCAAAAAAACCATCCGGTGCATTTAATAAGGGTTGTTGCTAGAGGACCCTACCTGGCGGAGCAGAGTGGGGAGCGGAATCTGGGATTAGGCCGTTCGAGGCCCTCCCAGTTTTACCAGCCGTCAACTCAGCACGGAATACTAACTTTAGCCCTCACCGCACCATCACCCCCTCCCCCCGCGCACACACACACAGGGGCCAGTATACCTGGCTGAGGAGAACTCAGTCCCTGGAGATGGAGGGGTGGACCCTGGAGCAGTAGCTCCCCGACCCCCGCCATTTCAGCGCTATTAGGTACCACAGCGAAACAGGGGCTGAAACAAGGGGGCTCCATCGCAGCTGCACGTGCCCAGCCCCACCACCAACTCCTCTACGGACTGGCCAGCAGGCAGCGCGCGTGGGCAGCGGTTCAAAAGCCCAGACCCACGTCTGCTCCAGCCGTCTCCTTCTAAGAGGTCGCCCACTCACCCTCTGCCCGCCCAGCTCACGGCAGCCTGGCGACCCCGCTCACCAATCAAAGAAGTCCAGAACGACGTCAGGAACATCAGGCGAGGAGAGGTCAGAAGCCAAAGTGGAATTTCCACCTGGGATTGGGGTCGTCGCCCGCCAAGGGCCGGGTCCTGATGGGGAGTAGGCGCACAGCGGCCCGCCGCATGTCGGGACGCCATAGCTCCGACCGTCCGAGAACCCTGGAGACCGCTGCAGAGTGGGAGGCCGACAGACGAGGGGGGGCGCGGGATAACCAAGAGGAGCGGGGCGAGGAGGTCGTGCTTCTGCAAAGAGCCGCCTGTAAGGTGAGAACATCGAGGCCAAGGGGAGCGCGGAGGGTGCGGGTCGACCAGCGGCCCTGAGCCAGGGAGCGGCAAGAAGAGCAGCAGCCCAGCAACTTCACTCCACGCAGCACCCCGACCACGAACCCAGCCGCTGCAGACAGCGCGGGGTCTGACGCAGTTCTGGCAGCCGCTAGGCGGGCCTGAGGCCCGGCGCACAACTGGCTCCGCCCACCCCTATGGCAAGCGAGCTTCGCCAATCAGGCAGGCGCCGGGAGCCTTTCAACGAGATGCATGGTCCAGCCTCCTACCGCAGCCTGTGTGCCGCCCAGCCCTCTGCTCCTTCTGGCGTCTGCAGTCATTCCCGGGTCAGCCGCAGTTCCAGCTCCCTGGCAGCTGGAGAGCTGGGCCGGAGGTCGGCGGCGTGGGGCACCCTGCCCTGCACCTCCCCTTTGCAAAAACGCAAAATGTGCTTTTCACTTGGAACAGTGTATGCCCAAGAGTTTGCTTTTTGTGGTGAAAGTAGTAATTTGACCACCCAGGCTCAATCTGCGTTTTGAAAATACTGGACACCTTTGAGGAATCAGGACCTAGTTGACTGGTGGTCACTCCCTGACCCTCGGGCCTCCAGTGAACCAGACTGCCTGTCCTCTGGAAGGCATAGAGGAGGTTCAACCAGTGCGTTTTGTGACACGGTTCTGGCCCATCATCAGGACCGAAATTGGGCTCCAGGAGCCCCCCTCCCATAGCTAAGGGATGCACAGTTGAAGTGAGGGTTCTTGGCTGACAGCATTGAAGGGGAAAAGAAGGCAACGGTCAGTGTATCGGATCTTCAAGGCAGTGAGTCCCCGGAGAGCAGGCCACTCTAATGCTCCAGCATTCTGGCTCCGCATGTGGGGGGAAAAAAAGCCTTACGTTTTTGCTAGAGGGCTTCTCTTCTTTCCGCTACCCTGAACATTGCCACACAGAGTAGAAATATCTCAGAGAAAGAGGAAATGCTTCCACTCATTCAATACCCTTCATCCTTCCCATCTCAGGTACCTTGATGAAGCAAGGTCAGAAAGAGGCTTCTTCAGAGCACATAAGCCACATGGGCAATGAACAGATAGACCTCAGTCATATTCACCAGCGCTGGACCTCGTGAGGCATGCCATGTAAAAGTGTTGAAATCAAAATGGATTTCAGGTTCACTCTTGGTCAACTAGAATATTCAAAACAAACATTCCCCCCCATCCCCTTGCCTTCAGTATTTGGTGAAAAGAGCTGGTACTGCTTGTGCCCAGCATATTGCACAGCTTTACTTGCATGGAACTCTCTGGGGTGGCTGAGTGTTTTGTACAGCTAAAAATTTAACTCTTTACCCCACCTCGACCTCTTCTCAAGCACCCTCTTTCTTCTTCTTTTTTTTAAAATGATTTTAGAATCACACATGTTTAAAATGTGTCTCTTAATTTCCTTCCTTCTCTTCACCAGCAGAGAATCTTCACACTTTCGTTTTCGCTCTCCTTTCCCCCTCTTTTTCCTTCTATTGCAGTAAGTGCTCTCTTCTCACTTACGGGGCAGATCCGCATAGAACTAACCCACTTACTTAGGTGGGGGATCCCTCTATGACGAACCATCACAACAGCAGTGGGTCAGTTGAGCCCAGCCCTACTGCTCTTAATCCTGCACCCCTTGTCTCTGGTCAGCCAGGCATCCTCGAACAGACAATGCTTGCTGGTTAAAAATGAAAAGGCCATTTCAGTTCAGTTTGTCTGAGCATCTGAATTGTATATGGGCGAGGAGGTGTGGGGACTGCCTAGAGAAGGAGGGTCGATGGGCCCAAGGTTACACAGTGGCAAAAAGCGAAACTAGAACCCTATTTCCAGGTTGGCCTACTTCTAGAAAAGTGTGTTTTTCTAGTGAAACTCAGCTTTGACTGCTATTTCAGGCAGCCACAGGCATGTGGGTATTGTTTTGTTTGAAAGCAGGTTATTCCTATTCCTGGAATCAAATTCTTCAATCAGTGTCTCAACTGACAGGAAAAGCAAGCCTCAAGTTTTTCTCCTAGGCATCCTTGTGACTATGGATATGGCCAAAAACTTGATGGCAAGAATGAATTTACTTCCAGAGCTTACGTCCCACACTCACATGACAAAGAGCCGAGAAGGCAGCAAGGAATATGAAAAAGCCAGTATAATTTATACTTGTTGAGTTTTTGTCTAGTTCATTTATTAGAATGTACATCAATATCCAGATTGAATGCACTTAAACCTGAATATGGGATCATGGTGTAGAGGACATAGCACTGACCTAGGAGTTAGCCCATCTGTGTTCTGACCCAGCTCTGACCCATGACTGCGAGTATTCCAGTTTGTCTAGAGTATGAGGTGGATTGGGAGGTAAGGCAAGAGGTAAAACATGTAAGAAGAAAAAGAATAGGTAGTACCTGGCCTAGTGAGGGCCGCACATTCAGTGCACAGAAAATAACTACTCAGTGAATATGTGAAGCTAAGAAAGAGAATTTTATTTTATTTTATTTTTTTACTTATAAGCAGCTAACAGTTATTTGTCACAGTCCTAGAAGCTGGTTAGTCCAAGATCAAGGTACCAGCAGCTTTGGTGTCTGGTGAAGGCCACTTCCTGGATCATGGGTGGCAACTTTTCACTATGTACTCACTGGTGGAAGGGTCAAAGTATCTCCCTGGACTCCCTTAAATAAGGCCCTAATCTCATTCATGAGGACTCCACCCTTATGACCTAGCCACCTCCCAGAGACACCACCTTCTAATACCGTTATTTTGGGGTTTAGGATTTCAACACACAGATTTGGGGAAAATGCAAACATTCTATTTAGGATACCTACCCAATTTCCACACTGCCCACAAAGTGCCATGTCTAAACCCATATAAAATCACATCATTTTCTTACTTTAAAAAGTTCAAAGTCTTCTGATTGACTGGCAGAGAACCTTTCTTCTTCAACCTTTCTCTCCATAACCTATTCCACATACTCCATTTTTCATCTGCATCTCCTCTATTTTTCTTTTATGTTTTCTTTCTGTCTTTTTTTTTTTTTTTTTTTTTTTGCAGTACGCAGGCCTCTCACTGTTGTGGCCTCTCCCACTGCAGAGCACAGGCTCCGGATGCGCAGGCTCAGCGGCCATGGCTAAGGGGCATAGCTGCTCCACGGCATGTGGGATCTTCCCGGACCGGGGCACGGACCCGAGTCCCCTTCATCGGCAGGCGGACTCTCAACCACTGTGCCACCAGGGAAGCCCTCTACTTTTTTTAAAGTTAATTTTTATTGAAGTATAGTTGCTTTACAATGTTCTTTTAGTTTCTGCTTTACAGGAAAGTGAGTCAGTTTTATGTATATGTATATCCCCTCTTTTTCAGATTTCCTTTTCATTTAGGTCACCACAGAGTGTTGAATAGAGTTCCCTGTGCTATATACTAGTTTCTCAGAAAGAGACATTTAGATCTCATCATCCAAACAAAGGAATTTGAATTTCATCTTACATTCAACAGTAAGCTTTTGGAGGATTTGTGCAGGAAAATGACACCATCAGGAAGAAACTTCCAGTTACTTTTTGGAGGAAGAACTAGAAGAAAGAGAGACTGGGGACAAGGAGAGAAGTTAGGAGGGTGGTGCACACCTCTGCTTCCAGTCATGGCAGGCTAAGTCATTTGCACTCACCAGCCCAATGAGGACAACTAAAAAATACTGGGTGAAATGTGAAAAAGAAATTATCTTCATTAAGCGCTAAGAAACTCTGAGGCTAAAATCTAGAAGAAAGCAAAAACCCAAATAGGAAAGCCCAGCACTCAAAGCCACTTTTGCCTGAGGGCATTAGCAAATCCAGAAGAAAGAATTGTGACACTGAGCTGTGCTTTTGGTGGCCTCATGGAAAAGAGATGAAAACTTGAAGTTCTTCTCATCCCCGGTGAGTACATCTGATAAGCCCTCCAGCCACTCTAAAATAAGTGGCTACCCCTTTGGGATAATGGTGAACCAGAAGCAACAAGCCCTGGCATGGAATTGCAGTCTAGATATCCATCACCAGAGTGATCCAGGGAACTTCAAGCCCTGAACTTGGATTAAAGTGGTCTTGGACAGGTAGTGACCGAGGCATTTAGCAGCAGCAAGTAAAAATGCTCTCCGCAGGAAGGTTCTGTCTTCCTATGCCTGAAATCAGTCTGATAAATAATTTTTCAATAATATATTGGCACATAGTCAAAGATAAGTGGACACATAAGCAAAAAAATACATTGTAAGTGACAGCTGAAATAAAAATTAGACAATGAAAACAAATTCACAAATATTTCAGATATCAGAATTATGAAACACAGACTATAATCACTATGGCCTACTATAGTTCAAAAAATTTTTAAAAAGCTTTAAAATATTTTCAGGGAACAGAAAATCCTAAAAAGTGGCATAGCCAATTTGAAAAAGAATCAAATAGGACATCTAGGAATAAACAATGTAACGATTGAGGGTTTAATGGATGAGTTTAACAGAAGGCTATACATAATCATTAGATGATGATAAATGCAATGAAGAGATATAAACCTAAGAGAGAATTACTGAATTTGAAGATAGACCAAAGAAATCATCCAAACTTTTGCCTGGAGAAATGAATTATATGAAAAAAAAGTAGGATAAGAGACACAATGAATAGAGTGAAGAAGTCTAATATACATTTAATTTAAAGCCTAGAAGGACAGAAGTGAGAAATGGGAGAGAAGATGATGGCCAGAAATTTTCCAGAGCAGATGAAATGCACCAATCCACAGATTCTAGAAGCCCAGTGAATTCTCAGCAGGATAAAAAACAGATATTCACTCCTAGACACATCATAATGAAAGTGCAGGAAATCAGAAAGAATGAAGGCTATATTAATGATCCAAGTTAGAGATAATGAATCTTGACCTTGGGCAGGAGCAAAAGAAATAAAGACAAGGGGATGGGCCTCTACACGCTTGCCTTTAGAATACCTTTTGCTCAGACTTACCATGAACGACTATTTTATAAACATTCTCCATTTCATTCTTCATTAATAAAATACATTTGCTAACAAATCTATTTGTTAGAGCAACCTGACACCTAGGAGCTGTTCAAATTTTCTTAGTCATACATGAAAGGTCGTCATCTTATAAGTATGTCATCTCATGGGCTATGAAAGGGGTGAGTATTCTCCATAGGAATTATGACGGTTAATTTTATGTGTCATCTTGATTGGGCTAAGGAAGATTTTCAAGTGCATAAATCTATTCCAGAAGCTATTAGGTCTGAAAAAGCTTCTGTGTGGATCTGCAGATCCTATTTAGGAGTGAGCTATGGAAATGAAGTCAGAGTGACCTTTCTTGTGTTCCATTTAATGCAAACATATTAAGAGAGCATCTTTACACTGAAATGCATTATTATGGCAACTTGCTTATACAGAACTTCACTTTGAATTTGTTAAAAATAAATGGAGATGCTTATTTCACCTTGAGGATTATGTGTAGACCTTAATTGACAAAATGTACTCTCTACCCCAACCCACTGATCAGAAAATGGCCACCCTCCTCCAGAGGACGAATAACAATAATTTAATCCTCACTTCAGCTCTGTAAGGTAGGTATTATTCTTCCCATTTTCCAGCCAGGAGGGGAGATGATATAGTAGATGTCAGAGGTTCGACTCTGAAGCCAGACTGCCTGGGTTGGAATTTCACCTGTGCTACCCACTAGCTGGCGCATCTTAAGCAAGTTACATAGCTTTTCTGTGCCTCAGTTTCATCATCTCTAGAGTAAGATAAAAATAGGACTTCTTTAGAGGCTGCAATGAGTTAATTCATGGAAAGCACCTAAATTATTATGGCCAATCATACAATCAGTGCTCCAAAAATGGAAAATCTTCTTCTTCTACACTTACGTGGCCATTTGTCTCTGGCCGCTCAATACGACGAATGAGAAGGGAAAATATGCACCACTGAAGCCGACTAGAAGAAGAAACATGGGTCATGGGAGCAGCCTGGCCTTATTATCCATAGTTCCTGAAATGAGCTGTGTGACCCTGACTGGGGGCAGGGGGAGGTGTCTACAAGGGTTGGAGAAGGCACTCCAGGGGGAGCCAGTGCCTAAGATAGGTCCCAAAAGTGTCTGCCCAGCCAGAAGCTCCTGGAATCCCAGAGATGAGAGAAGGTCCTTTCCCACACAGGCTCCAGGAAGCGTTTAGAACCCCAAGGAATATACAAATTACTAAGCTCAATGAATCACAATAAATTCACTTTAAAAGTACTAGTTTACCCTCTTAATTTACAAGTGGCAATGTATGAAGCAACTGATTGTTCATCATAGTTTTTCTTTGGGAGACCTGAAGCAGCTTCTGGCTTACCCAGTAGGGATGTCAAACCCCTGAGTGACACGCAACCACCTTATCACCTTACCTTATAATTTCTAATGGCTGGACTTCGTGTTCCGTTGTCATCACAGAATGTAAATGGTTTCAACTATTACTTGGTTCAAAGCCCTTAGTCCGTATCAAACTACCTTCCCCTTTACTTTTCAGTTAAGACTCTCAAGTAGTTCCTAGAGCAGCTTCAGCATTTATACCTTTCTGTCAGCAGCTTTGTCTGAGATATTCATGTGGATACAGCCTTGTTCACAATGGAGCCCAGGGCAAAATGCAGAATGTCTTTGTGTTTCTGATTTACTATAATGAGGGATAAGTGTGCTTAGGGCAATCACTCCCATGGAGAGCAAAGGGGAAATTTAGCAGAACATAATGTGTGTTGACTTGAGTAAGCCTCAGTCCCGTGCCCCTCCATTGGGGTTGGATTCCAGTTTCTGACTACCCAAATGTGTTCACAATGCACACTGGAAGATGTAGCCCCATCTGGCAACACTGGAAATAAGCAAGGAGTCATAGGGCCCCTTAATACAGAGGAATTCCCCAGGTCACTGAGTTGGTGAACTCAAGGTGATCCGGTATTTCTCCATTCCTCATGATAGCATTATTTATTGAGAGAGAGCCATATGCCAGGTCCTGTGCCATGCACAGCCACACACACGGTCTGCCCCCAGGGAAACGACACTTTAGTAGAAATATAGATGATGAGCCAAGGAATTCCAAAACACATGGTACAGTGATATACATAAGAGGGGCTCCTGAACCAGGCTTGAGGGTTTGCAGAGAAAACTGGATGTCTGGGGCAGGAGTGAAAGGAAGTATTAATCTTCACACTTTTATGTCTTTCCCTCAACCCTGCCATAATTTATAGACAAGTCCTATTTTCTGAGTAAAATATAAATCCAACCACTTTATAACGCCTTGCTTTTGTCACTCTGGTCCAAGCTCCCATCGTCTCTCAGGTGGACTACTCCAATAGCCTCCTAATTGGCTTCCCCACTTCCAGTTTTATATCCTGTGGCAAATATCGTAGGTTAGCTCACTTGACTCCATTACAATCCCAATCACAGCAGGTAAGGCTTGGTCGAGGTTGCAGACCGAGTCTACATTTCCTGAACTCCCGCCCTTATGGCCCGGATTGCACACATAGCTTAGCCTCTGCCAAGCAGATAATAAACCCCCATGAGACTTGGTAGGAGCAGGAAGGTGGAGTCTATGCTGCTTCCTCTGTGGTTTCTGGTTTCTCTTAGTGAGCATGGGCTCAGAAACTTTCGCTTCTCCTGCAGCAGTAATAATAGAGGTGCCAGGGTACAGTTCCTAGTTTTGTGGCTATCAAAGGGCAAGGCATGGGACATTAACTTGGTATAGATGGAGAAGGAGGCAATGTGGTCTCAAAGCCAAAATTTGTGATGCTCTCAGCAGAAACAGAGTGGTCCAAAGTCTTCTTCACTTTCCACCCTCCTGATTGTCCCAGTTCTGGGGTATTATTCAAGAAAACAATTCTGGAAATTATAACTACTACTTGAGTTAAAACAAACATGACCACCCCTCCCCCCCGTGAAAAAGTCTCTTGTGCTTTTCCCTCATACACCCAGGTATTTTGTAGGCTCTTGTAATTTATTTATCATGCCTGTTTTTGTACTTTGTAAAAATGGCCTCCTATAGAATGTATTCTTGTGTGTGTCTGTTCTTTCTTTCTTTTTTTTCTTTTTTGGCTTGATATCTTGATTCGTAAGATTCATCTAACGTGTATGTAGCCAAGTTTGTTCATTTTCTTTGCTGTATGACATGCCACTGATGGATATATCACTTCATATACCTACCCAAGTAGTTTCTGAATTTGGGTTGTGTCCAGTTCTGGACAATTACATACAATGCAGCTCTGTGCATCCTTGGCCTTGTCATCTGCTTTGCATGGGCATTCTCTAGGCGAAGCACCTAGTGGTAGTATTAGTGGGTCCAGGGTAAATATATCTTAAACTTTGAGGGATACTGAATATTCCCGTTATTCAGTTCTACATATTTCTTGATTTCCGCCAATCCAAGGATTAGTTAGTAGTATGCTATTTTGTTTCCAAACATTTGGGTGTTTTAAAGCTATCTCTGTGTTATTACCCTGTGCGTTAAGCATTATGATCAGAGAGCCTAGATTTCATGCCAGTGATCCTTTGCAATTTATTGAGGCTTCCTTTTTCTCAGTAAGGTCTATTTCTGTAAATGGTCAATATGCTCAACAGAATTTATGTTCTCTGCTTGTTGGGTATAAAGTTTTATAGTATCTAATAGCTCAAATGTATTATTGTGTTTAGGCCTTTGATATCACTGCTTATTTCTGTTTGCTTGGACTTTCATGTTCTGAGAGTGGTGGGTTAAAATCTCCAGCTCTCATTGTTAACGTATCTATCAGTCCCTACAGTCATAAACTTTATCGTTGAGGTTTAAGCTATCCTGCTACGCCACCTTTTATAACGCTCTCATGCTATCATCCACTGACCCTAGCCATCCACTCCTCTCTGCCCCATCCTACCACCTTCTACATGACTCCAACTTCCCCATCTATCACTCAACAATTTGACGCTCTCATTTCCAATGAACATCTTTACAACATACTAGCCAACCCCTCTCACAGACACAGTCTGGTTTATTCTTCACCCTAAACTACTCTACCTCTCACATCTAAAAGGAAGATATCCCAGTGTTGGACCGCAAGCCCCTGGCCATGCTGCTCTCTCATTCTTTTACTCTCTCTACACGTGTTCTTTTATCTCACTGAGCCCTCCTATTCCTTGGCCTCTCTATTTTCTGCCCATCTGCACTCTCCTTCTTCTGTCTCTCCCTCCTGTCACTATTGATTTGGTTTGGGGTTTTCCCTATTTTTTTTTTCTGGCCCAGCCACGCAGCTTGCTGGGATCTCAGTTCCCCAACCCGGGATCGCACCCGGGCCCCCAGCCACTGCCGAGTCCGAACCACTGGACCGCCAGGGAATTCCCTGTGGTTTCTCCTCTTTTCCTTCTTTTCCTGCTCCCACTCTGACATACTAAGTTCTCAATACATCTACCACCACTTATTCTTCTATGCTTAAAACACCTTCTGTATCTCTACATCCAGTTATCACCCATAGCCAATCAACTGTTGACTTTCAGTTCTATACACTTCTTCATGTGCTTTCAATACCCCTACCTTAGTCTAGGACTTCAGCATCTCTCACATAAATCACTGCTACAATGAGCACTCCATTCTTGCTCCTCTCTGATCCTTTCTTCACATTGCTTTCAGAGTGACATTTCTAAAACACAAATTATTTCCCAAATTAGAGCCCCTTGACGGCTTCTTGTAGCCTTAAGAATGAAGTCTCCACTGCTGTCTCTGGGGAAATGCAGATGGCCAACAGGCACATGCATACATGTTCAACATCACTAATCATCAGGGAAATGCAAATCAAAAGCACGAGACATCACCTCACCAAAGGACACACATAACAAATTTTGGCGAGGATGTGGAGAAAAGGGAACCATCCTACACAGTTTCGCGGGAGTGTAAACTGTTGCAGCCACTGTGGAAAACAGTATGGATATTTCTCAGAAAACTAAAAATAGAACTACCATACGACCCAACAATTCCACTGCTGGGCATCCATCTGTAAAAAACAAACACACGAATTCAAAAAGATGCATGCACCCCAATGTTCATAGCAGTGTCATTTACAATTGCCAGTGTATGGAAGCAATCTGTGTCTTTCAACGGATGAATGGACAAAGAAGATGTCAGGTATATATACAAAGAAATACTAATCAGCCATAGAAAAAGAATTTTGCCATTGGCAGCAACATGGATGGACTTGGAGGGTATTATGTTAAGAGAAATGAGTGAGACAGAGCAAGACAAATACTCAGTAAATTCAAAAGAATTAATAACTGGCTGAATTAATGGACATAGAAATGAA
The DNA here is from genome assembly GCF_025265405.1 of Mesoplodon densirostris. NCBI lineage: Eukaryota > Metazoa > Chordata > Mammalia > Artiodactyla > Ziphiidae > Mesoplodon > Mesoplodon densirostris. The sequence goes on along the minus strand of NC_082681.1, from coordinate 44,809,026 downwards.
GGTAGAACAGACTTAAGAAAGGGTAAGTCTTCAACAACACACATGCTGCAGAGAGCAGAGAAAGGGCAGGGCTTATTTGAAAACCACCTAATAAGTTGGTATTACTAGTACTACAGAGCTAGTGGGCCCTTTTGTGTGCGTCTTAAATGCCAAGTTGATTGTGTATGCAGTAGAGTCATCAAAATTGTCTTACAGGAATTTGGCATGGCCAGAGTTGGGTTTTAGGAAGGTTAACTTAGCAAGTATATGAAGCATGTATCTGTGGGGAAAGACAGGGAGGTAGGAGAAGGTTAGGAGTCTAGGGCAAAGTTCAGGCAAGAAGTAATGAAGGTAATGATACTAAGAGTTGGCAAGAATGTGGAGCAAATAGAAATCTCATCCCCTGCTCTTGGGAATATGAACTAGTACAACCGTTTTGAAAGATAATTGGTGTTACCTAGTAAACTGAACTTGGGCAGAACCTAGGACCCAGAAATTTCATGTCTAGGCCTATACCGTAGATCAGGGTTTCTCAACTGTTGACATTTTGAAAAGATAATTCTGGGTTGTAGAGGACTGTCCTGTGCATTGTAGGATGTTCAGCAGTATCCTTGGCCTCCACCCACTAGATGCCAGTAGCACACCCTCAATTATGACACCCAAAACCTTTCCAGACGTTATAACATATCACCCTGGCTGGGGCAGATGGGGCAGTGCGGAAAATTGCTCTCAACTGAGAAACTAGAGAAACTCTTGTATAAGGGCATAGCGGGATATGAATGAGGAAGTTCATCCCAAAATAATTTGGAAAAGCATAAAAGTGGAAACAACCCACATGTCCATCAACAGGAAATAGACAAATTGTGGAATTTTCATATGATGGATAACTATACAGCAATGAAAACTGATTACTACCGTTTTACACATCAACATGGATAAATCTCACAAACACAAATTTGGGGGGGAGAGAAAGAGTAAGACAAGTAATACATCCAGTATAATTAGATCTACATGAAGTCCAAAATGGAGAAGAAATAACATTATTTAAAGGAACATTCCTCTACAGTAAATGTATAAAAAAGTGAAGTATTAACAAGTTCAGGATTGTGGTTACCTCTGGGAAGGAATGAGGAGATGAACCTGGAAGGGCACAGGTGGGCTATCAAGGCATTAGCCGTGTTCTAGTTCTCAAGCTTGGTGGTGAGTACACAGGCTTACATATTATTAAGATACACCTTACATATATGCAGTATTATCTTCTGTATACATGAAACAGTTCATAAAATTTGTCAGGAAGTGATGCGGTCTAAAATAATGCAGGAAAACGGAGAGAAAGGCAACAGAGTAAATAACTAATTGGATGAGAGACAGAGACAGACAGAGAGAGAGAGGGAAGAGCCAACCTTTAGGTGCCTCTTTGAATCATTTTAAACTCATTTTCTTCATAGAATTGGGGATGAAATCAATTCCTTATCTATAAACACACATAATTCATTGCTCAGACATCTAAGAAATGTATATTTTATGCCTCAAAACGGATCCTACTATATGATGTGATTCACAGGACTGGATAATACTACATTTCACAAAACACCATTGTCTGAGAATCCTGCCCTGTTAGACTTGTAAATGTGTACTCATTTGTATTCCTTGGAGTTATAAGCATCTGAAAATAGGTGGCTTAGAGTAAAAGTGATTCTTCATCACTAACTTTAGTGTCATTAGCATACGCCTAACTGGTACAGAAAACTGTTTCCAACTCCGGCACCCACCCTACCCCTCTGTTTTTCTCCCAATGGTCACCTCTCAGGTAGTGGAATAAAAGGAGAACTTTTGGATCAAATCCTTTCAGAAGATGGAGCCATAACCAAGGAAAATATCAGAACATCCTAACCTTTCCTGGACCAGGCAGGGAGGGACAAGACAGGTCTCTTCCTAGAAAAAGCACAGAGTTTTCAAGGCTGAAGGACTCACTGAAAACATATTTTACACATGTGGATACAGACAAACCCACAAACACCCAGAGAGATAGGAAACGCAGGATTTGTCCCTGACCTGATTTAGGGACCGTCTCTCAGAGACTCAGAGAAGCCTGATATGTTAGATCTACAGCAAACCCTCAGAGCAGCAAGCCTGAGCTTCCTCCCTCAACATGAGAGGCTTCAGGTGCATACATGTGGATAACGTAGCCCACTTGTCCTGTTACCTGTATACATGGCCATCACCTCGTAGATACCTCTCAGTCCTGAGAGCATAACACTGTCAGTGCAACTCACCCCTCAGAAGCACAGACTCAGTGAAGAGGAACACACATGCCTCTTGGGGCTTGGGACATGGGGCCACCTGGGGAGTAAATTCAGGGCCCTAGGTAACTGGAGCTCGGTAAGGGGCAGGGATAAGGACTCCGAGCATGCACCAAAAAAGGCTTATCTCAAAAAGAGGTATGCATGCGTTTGTTTAAACTGAAACTCCCGGGACGTCCCTGGCAGTCCAGTGGTTAAGACTCTGTGCTCCCAATGCAAGGGGCACGGGTTCGAAACCTGGTCGGGGATCTGATATCCTGCATGCCACATGACATGGCCGAAAATATAAACAAACAAACAAACAAATAAATAAATAAAGTGAACCTCCGAAAAATTTTAAGCGCAGGTAAAGGCCTTTAATATTAACTATTAACTATAGTTAATACACTAACTATATAACACAGAAATACACACACACACACCCTGCTGGCATGGCATGAACCATATGGAACCAAACCAATGTGAGAAATTTCAAGGGACACTACATGGACAAATTTCTACTTGGACTGTTCTTTCATTAAACAACGGTGACAAAAAGCCTCGTGCCTTTTGTTGTTGTTGTTTTGGCATGAGGAATACTCTGTGTTACTACATGATAATGCATTTTTAAATGTCAACCCCACTGACAGGGGAAAGGGTTGTGGATACCTTACACTCACTTCACTTTAACAGAACTTTATCAAGCATCTACGAAGAAGAAAACACAGTGCTTTAGGAGACAGAAATCAATCAAAGCCTTTAAGTTCCGAACACGTCAGAAGCTCACACTTTAGGGAGCTGGGGCGATACACACATAAATAAATAATGTTAATCTACTCTAGGATACGAGAGGAACTAGCATGGAAAACAGAAAATGTATTGATGCTAACTAGCAAGCTCTCAAGCAGCCTTAACTAAATATAGAAATAAGGCTTTGTGCCCTCAAACCCCTGGTCCTCCCCTTCTCTGATCGTCTGCTCTCCTCAAGTACCACTTCACTCTTTTCCCTTAAAGAAGTTCCAGATACTACGCCCATTTCCTCTTTTAATTTTCTTTAAATTAGGACATATTTCAGACCTCGACAAAGGTACAGAGAATGCTACGCCCATGAAACCATCAGCCGTCTTAAGAAACGTAAGCTTACAAATAAAATTGAAACCCAGTATTCCCCTCCCCAACTGAATTCTCCATCTTTTTCCATAGATTTAACCACTGTCTTAAATAGGTTTATTGTTCTCATACACACCTTTCTGCATACTACATATGCATGCATTACTCCTATGTATGCCTTTTACTACAAACAGATGTATCTATATTCAAACTAATAATTTTGCATGCCTTTAAACTTCATATGTGCATGGTATCATAATGTTTTTATCGTGTTGGAAGTAGGTTCTTCCTTTATCTATTTGTCCCTTCCACTACTGAATCTTTGCCCCTTGTTATAAGCTGAATTGTGTCCCCGCAAAAGATATGTTGATGTCGTGACCCCGGAACCTGTAAGTGTGACCTTATTTGGAAATAGGGTATTTGCCGGTGTAATAAAGATCAGATGAGGTCATACTGGATTAGGGTGGGCCCTTCATCCAATATGACTGGTGTCCTTATAAGAAGAGAAAGAACACAGAAACAGAGACACAGGGGAAAACACTATGTAAAGATGAAGAAAGAGACTGGAATTCTGCATTTACAAGCCGAGTGATGCCAAGGATTGACAGAAACCACAAGAAACTAGGAGAGAGGCATGGAACAGATTCTTCCTCCGAGCCTCCAGAAGGAACCAACCCTGCCCACATTTCAACCTCAGACTTCTGGCCTCCAGAACTGTGAGAGAATAAATTTCGGTTGTTTCAAGCCACCTGTTTTGTGGTAATTTGTTATGGTAAACCTAGGAAACTAACACCTCCCTACGGGAGGTCTTTGTGTCTCAGGCCCCTGAGAATTCTAGTACCTTCCTCAGTCCAGATCTTACCATCCTGTTCAGTTTACCTGCAATAGTACCAAGTCAGTGAGTTAGGGCTGGTTCTACTGTAGGTGTAGTTAAACGTTTTCCCCACTGCCCTAAAGCAGCGGTTCTCAAACTTCAGTGTGCTTCAGTAGCACTTGGAGGACTTGTAAAAACCTGATGGCTAGCAGCCTACCTTCAGAATATCCAATCCAGTAGGTCTGGGGCAGGGTCTGAGAATTTGCATTTCAAACAAGTTCCCCGCTGATGCTGATGCTGCTGCTCCATGGCAGGCCAATAGCACCATCTGGTCCCCAGGCAAGCTAGGTCATCCATCAGTTTCTTTCAATAACATATACTAGAGGCTGGGCCACCATCTCTATCATCACACAAGTTGTTTATAATCTAATATTTTAATTTATTTGAGGCTGCTATAAAAGGATGTCAAACAGGCTTACCAAATACTTGAAAGAAATCCCTTTCAATGACAGTAAGGTGGGCTGAAATAAATAGAACAAAGATACATTGGAGTCAGTGTTATTTATGTTAAAAAAACAAAAACCTCTGCAGCTTATTCATGTCAAACAAGCTTTTATTTTCAATGTGATCAATACTGTCAAACTTATATGTAAAAGGTAAGAATAAAGTCAGATAGCAGTTAATATCATTTTGGGATGTTGAACTTTGAAACAAAATCTGTGTTGTGGGCTAATGAAAACTAGAATCTCCGTGAAGAACAAATTCTGCTTTTCTTTCGCTGTCCACTTCTTTTTATGTCTTCCAACTGTAGGATGGGATAAGAGTCAATTAACAATTGTACACCAATAACATGCACCAGGGACTTTCTAAATAGGAGTCAATTCTATGTACATCTCTTGGCTCTCCAAGGAGAAAACAAAATGTTTTCTTCTTGTAACCCAGACCCTTGGTTGTCAGGGTGCACATCATTTCATCACACCAACCACATCTCTCTCTTGCCAACCACTATATATGTTAGGTTTTTTTCTTGAAAGGTCAGTCTGTGATTTAAACGTCTTTCCACCTTAAGAGCCTATGCTCCTTACACAAATCATAAATCCCTTATAATCCCAGACCTTCAGTTTCCGTATCTGTATAATGAGAATGAGGCTGTTATCAAACATCCACAGGTGTGAAAATTAAGAAAGGGAGAAAGAAAGAGTGTGATACTGAGAGAGAGAGAGAGAGATGAGAAAGGAAAAGATGAATGGGTAGCGGAAAGAGAAACTAGGATTGAATTACCAACTCAGTGAGAGCCAATAATAATACTATGGCTAATTTTCTTTCCTTTTGAATAAAACATCTAAATTGAACTAATATTTGTGAATTACTCATGAAATGCAGTCTTATTTGAAATCCTTAACTTTTTACTACTTTGTAAGGAGTCACCTTCTCAAAGGCATTGTTATTCCAAGAGACTTCATTTCTGTGTCCAGGTGATGAAGGTACAGCTAGTGCACAGCTTAGTCGCTTTAGCTGCTTCTCCTGGTGAGCAGTCTCTAAAACTATAGGTCTCTATAGTTTAGACCTCTAAGAAAATATAGGTCTCTATTTCCAGGTCTGATAAATTTCCCATCTGCAGTAGACTTAAAACTACAGGACAAAGGACTTGTGACTGTAAATGACATACATTTCAGAACACACTTCCTTCTATACCATCTAGAATACAAGTACATTATTAACATTAAACTGTTTTTCCAAAACTAAATTGCAACAAGTTTTTCTTATTTACTTTACAAAACAAATTAAAAACATGATAGATAGCTAGTGGGAAGCAGCTGCATAGCACAGGGAGATCAGCTCGCAGCACTGTGACCACCTAGATGGGTGGGATAGGGAGGGTGGGAGGGAGACGCAAGTGGGAAGAGAAATGGGGATATAGGTATACTATAGGTGATTCACTTTGTTATAAAGCAGAAACTAACACACCCCTGTAAAGCAATTATACTCCCATAAAGATGTTAAAAAGATAAACAAAAAATAGATTAAGGATGTAAACAAAACAAAACATAAAGCTGTCAGTAACAGGTATATGTCAGGACCGGTTGCACCATACATTAATACCTTGTATTCTCCAGAGCCGCCCTCTGCTGAGACCATATCCAGCTTCGGTCCTTCTTCTGCTTTTTCATTTCCATCCTCTTTCTCTTCCTCAGCATTTTCATAATGATATTCACTCTCTTCTTTAGTGTCGAATGATACGGACTTTGGCATCACAAGGTGGTGGGAAACATTTCCTGATTTAAAATCAGCAGCAGAATCTAGTTCTCTGCTCTCAGGAGGATCTGGAGAAGAGAAATGTGTCAGAAAATAAATAAATAAATAAGAAGACTCGCTGGTCATGTTCCTACTGGTTGATACTGCGCTTCCTTGGCCCTCACACTTCTGCTGCTTGACAGTTTTCACAACATTTTCCCCCTCTTTCCAGGAGATCTCACACACACTGTGCTGCTGATTATTTCTGGCCCTTTGGAGAAGGGATCGGAATCATTTAATTCTGAGCAGATTTTTGTATATTTCTGCCAGAATCTCACTGGAAAATGTTCACCCGATTTCAAGACAAATTCAACCTCGAATCTCATTGATTCCTCAACCACTGAAATGTGCCCCTGTGCCATTTCATCATTTTCTCAGGTCATCGTACTGAAAATCTTAACATTTTTAGAAGCCCGTCAACCAAAAGTGAGGTATGCCATTTGTCTGCCCCTAGGTTGGTAGAAGGTAGCATACTTTTTCTCAAGATCCTAAAGTTCTTTAGAGAATTGGGCTTCTACTTGTGCATATCGTGCCTGAAGGTTTTTGAGAGCTTTGACCCGCTGCTTAACCACCAGAGGCCAGCGGTGAGTGCATCCTGCCATAGAGGCCGATGCCGCAGCAGGGTCTGCAAGGGACAGGGGACTGGGCCTCCCCTAGCCAGCCTCGGCCCCTTCGATGGGTCCACAAGTGCCAGCCACCCAGGACTCGGAGGCATCAGCCAGGACCTCACCCGCCCAGAACTCACCCTCCCCTGCCCCCGCCACCGGTTCCTCTGCCTTCTGGGATGCCAGCCCCTCTGCAGGCTCCCACGGCTCCCAGGGCGGGGGGCCCTCTGCCTGGCACTCGCCCCGCCAGACCTCACCTGCCTCTCCCAGGTCTTCCTGCCCGTGAGGAAGCGCGGCAGCCTCTGCAGGGTCCGAGGGCCATCGGGAGCGGCGCCTGACCATCACGCGGCTGGCGTGGGGCCCGACCAGGACACGGTCCTTGTAGTGGCTGTGGTGCAGAAGACAATGGGCCACATCCCAGAGCAGGGAATGAAACTGCACCGTGGTCGCCCCATGGCCTGCGACCACTCCCGCGCCTCCCTGCCCATGCTCGTCCTCCTCTTCTGTCTCTTCCTCCTCCTCGACCTCTTCCTCAGTCTCCTCCCCCTCTTCTGACTGGTACTCAGCCTCCTCCCGGTCCTCGGTTTCTAATTCAAACTCTTCCGCCTCCTCCTCCACCAGCTCTGCACCCCAGTCTTCTTCCACTGCGGCCTGGGCGGCCTCCTGCCCACCATCCTCCCCGTCAAGGGCTCTGGAGAGCCCCAGGGAAGCCAGAAGGGCCGCGGCCCCCTCGACTCCATCCATTCCTCCCGAAGGGGAGGCACGGACCCCGAGGGGACTGGGGTCACCACCCGCCCTGCCACCAGCTCTATCCTGGCCACCTGGGATCGGCCCATGCTCCTCGTTGGCAGACATGGCTGGAGGGACACGCCAGACACGGATCGGGCGGCAGTGATGACCGTGGGGAAGATGGCGGCCGCTGCGCTGAGTGTCGCTGAGGGAGGGGACGCTGTTGGAAGCTGGGCCACCGGGCCGAGGTGGGGGCTGCAGAGAAGCTGGCTGCCCAGGGGACAAGAGTCGGCGAAGATGCCTCTGCGAGCCCCGCCACGGGAAGTGCAGACGGCCTCCTAGCAGAGCGCCCCAGCGAGACTGGGCGGCGGCCGCTGTGCACAAAGCGGGAAAGAGCTTGATTGGCTGGTGACGGGAGGCGGACCTTACAAGGGTCAACGAAGGGCCACTTCCTCCAGTGCCGACTCTAAGCTCATTTGCCAGCAGCTAAGGATTGACAGCACCACCGTCCAATGAGTGATCAAGCTCTTCAGTTTCCCTGGAGGCCTTAAAAGGCCAGCTCACCCTCAGCCTCTGTGAGCGCACAGGAATCCGTTCTTTTCATTCCAACACTGCAAGAGCAAAACTACAATGCCCCTAAAGGCGGTGCCCTGCGGTATGGGAACCTGCATGTGTTCCCCAATTGCCACCCTGGGGCAGCTCACGCTGATACAGACACACTTAATTCAAAACCGAGACAAACAGAGAAGGTGTATAGATCAAATCTCTGCAATGCTTAAAACCTCCCACAAGAGACAGCAAGAGAATTTGGAGGTTTTAATGCTGTTAAGGCTCCTTAGAAAAGGACATACAGAGTCGATATGGATGCAGTGAGAATGGAGAGTGGAAGAAGCAGTAAAGACAGGAGCTGGAGAGTGTTTCATCAGGGCTCCCCAATTCCGTTGCAGCCTCCAAGAAGTGAAGACGGAGAGAGAGAGGGAAGAGAGACAGAGACAGAGACAGAGACAGAGATTTCTTTTAAAGACTGGTCTGAGCACCTGCTCTGCACTGGATTGAGCACACCCCTTGCCTCCCAAATTCATACGAGAATCCCGTCCCCAGCCCCACCCCACCCCCAGGAGATGGTATTTGGAGACTGGGTCTTTGGTAGGTCATTCAGTTTTGGTAAGGTCAGGAGGCTGGGGTCCACACATTGGGATTATTGCCCTTACAGGAAGAGACCATAGATGGTACTGTCCTCCCACCACCCCAACGTGAAGCCACAGGAAGAAGGCGGCTATCTTCAAGCCAAAACGAGGGCCCTCACCAAGAACTCCACCATGCTGGCACCCTGACTTTGGGCTTCCTAGCCTCCAGAACTGTGAGAGAATAAATAACTGTCTTGTTTAAGCCGCCCAGCCTATGGCATTTTACTAGGGCAGCTTGAGCAGACTAATACAGCATGGCAGACCTTAACAGCACAGGCTTCCTAGAATCATTTCTCGGTCAACAGTCCGAGACTTTTTGTTGTACTCAGCCCCACTTAGCTGAGTTGTCAAAGGTAACGAATGCTGAAAATGAGGAAGAAATCGACAACTATTTTATGCTAATCCCAGTTACTACTGTGGATGGGCATAGAAGCAAGACTGGGTGTTAGCTGTAACTTCACGTTTAGGAGAACATAAGCTATGTCCCTTACTTCCATAAGCACACCGCGTTGGGATCCAGGACATCTAATTTGACAGATCCTAACGTTTCACAGATGGGTAGCACACATCCTGCAGTGCGCTCCTGGGAAGGCTCAGGAGAAGAGCTGTTGTTGCCACCCTGAGTCACTATGGACTCCTCCTATCCCAAGTTGGGTTCAACGGTCAATAGGTCTGCTGACACCACACCCACACACACACACACACACACACACACACTACCGAGACGCGATGCAAAGTGTATTCCTTACGTGAGGAGGCTTCTGGGGGGAGAGCAGGGCAGCCTTTTCAAGCTGCTCCAAAATAGACTTCAGAGAGTCAGGAAAGGAAGAAATTGCTTTGGGAGTTCTACTGTGACTAGTGGATGGGGCCAGCATGACAGTTCCCTTGTGCTGGCAGTAGCTAGTGTCGTTTGCTGCCCACTCCTCCTGCCCTCCACCCTACAACCGTGCCAAAGGAGAGAGTGGAGGGTGGGGCACTGGGGAAGAGGGAGGGTTGACGTTTAAAAGCCCTCAGCAGTCAAACATCAAAGGATGCAGTCAGACCCTATACTATAATTCACCTCTGGCGTGTGACAGGCGACAGAAACGTGCCATTTTTGTGTAATGGAATCTGAACTTGTGGAAGTAAGCCACTCTGGAACTCTGAGTCCTGCAGCCTAAGGCCGGGTAGGCAGGCAAAAGGTCCACTGAAGGCCGTTCAAGAGCCCAGTGTGGTGTATCCTGAGAAGTAAAATGCATGCCTCGGTCACCATCAATAAGGCACGGAACTCCAAAGCCCATAAGGAGGGTCTTGGCGAAGCCCTGCGTAGTGGTTTTTGTATATGTAGAGACACGTGTGACCAGGATTTATAATTTGGGAGTCTGTGGGCCAAGAGATTCCCAAGGCTCTTTACCCCAAAGGGGACAGTTTTACACAAGGAAACGTCGCTGCCGCCATGGGCCGGACCAGACAGCCAGACCGACGACAACGGCCTGATTGTCTATGAAAATGTGCAGATGGTGCTAACTGTTGGCCAGAGCATCCAGCGCTAAGGTGACTGCCTGAAGTTCACTCACTGGTGCTGTCTTTTCGTTGAACAGTTTTATCTATGGTTATTGTATTGATTACTGACAAGGAAAGAGTTTTCCTGACATTTTCCTATTTATTTTCCACATGTCAGTCGTTTTTTGTTCCTTCACTCCTCAATTACTGTATTTTCTGTTATTAATTACAGTTTCATAGTGTACAAGGTGATCCTTCATCACCCCTTTTGCTGTACTTTTTTAGTTTTTTTTTTTAGTGCTGGAGCTTTTTGTGCGGTAGTGTCGGTGGTTACACTGGGATCTACAATTAGTATCTTAGCTTTATAAAAATCAAGTTTGTATTAATATGGAGATAGTTGCCATAGTATTCAAAACCTCTGCTTTTCCCTAGCTCTGCCACATTTCTTTATTTAATTATGGTGACACACGGCATGTTTGTATATTTGGTGCCCATTAACAGAGATTTATAGTTAATGCTTTATACATTTGTATTTTAAATCATATATGAGAACAAAAAGAGGAGATATAAACCAAAAGTGCAGCAATACTCGCTTCTGCGTTTACCTGTGTAGTTACCTTGGCCTTTGTGGTTTATTTCTTCATATTGCTTCAAATACGTGCCCAGCATTGTTTCAATTCAGCCTGAAGGACTCCTTTCAGTACTTTCTATAGGGCAAGCTTACTAGCTATGTACTCTCTCAGTTATTGTTTGTTTTGGAATGTCTTTAACTCCCCTTCATTTCCCCCACATATAGAATTCTTGGTTGAAAGGGTATTTTGGTTCATTTGTTCTACGCTTTTAATATGCCATTCCAATGCCACCTGTCCTCTGTGGTTTCTGTAGAGGAATGGGCACAAATCTTACCAACGATTACTTGTATATGAGGAGGTGTTTCTATTGCTGTTTTCAAGGTTCACTCTTTGTCTTTGACTTTTGATAATTTGATCATGATGTGCCTAGGTGGGGATCTCTGATTCTATCCTGCTTGGAGTTTGTAGAACTTACTGGGTATGTAGATTCATGTCTTTCCTCCGAGTTTGGAGGTTTTCAGGCATCATTTCTTTAAAGATTTCCTGCCCCTTTCTCTCTCTCCTCTGCCTCTGCCACTGTCATTATGTGTACATTGATAAGCTTGCTGATGCATATAAGTCCCATAGGATTTGCTCATTATTCTTCATTCTTTGCTTTTTCTGCTCCTCTTTTCCTTTCCAGAGACTGGATATTTCAACTAACCTTTTAAACTTTGCTGATTCTTTTTCTCCTGTTCAAATTTGCTGTTGGACATCTTTTATTAAATTTTCATTTCACTTACAGTGATTTTCAGCTGAGGAACTTTTTTTTTTTCCTTGCGGTACGTGGGCCTCTCACTGTTGTGGCCTCTCCCGTTGCGGAGCACAGGCTCTGGACGCGCATGCCCAACGGCCATGGCTCACGGGCAACGCCGCTCCGTGGCATGTGGGATCTTCCCAGTCCGGGGCACGAACCCGTGCCCCCTGCATCGGCAGGCGGACTCTCAACCACTGCGCCACCAGGGAAGCCCCTGAAGAACTTTTTTTTGTCCCTATTTATAATTTCTATCTCTTTGGGATACATCTTTCTCATTGTTTCCTAGTTCTTTGATCACTGTTTCCTTTTGCTCATTGAGTTTATTGAAGACAGCTGACTAAAAGTGTATTTTTCTAGTAACCCAAATACTGTGCTTCACCTCTGACAGTTTATAGTAATTAAGTTTTTCCATGTGAACAGGATACACATTCCTCCCATCCCCTCCAACTATATGGAAGTATAATTTACAAATAAAGTTTGTATATTGAAGGGGAACAATGTGATGCTTGATGTACGTACACATTGTTAAATGATTACCACAGTCAAACTAATTTATGCATTTATAACCTCACATAGCTAAAGGTTTTTTGGGGTGGTGCGTGGTATAAAACTAAGATCTACTCTCTCAGCAAGTCTCCAGCATACCATACAATATCTTAAATTAAATCTGCATGCTGTGCATTAGATCCCTAGAATGTATTCATCTTATAACTGATCATTTGTACCCTTTGATGAACCACCCCACAAATAACAAACCTGGAGGCATCATGGTTCCTGATTTCATTATATGACAAAGGTACAGTAATGAAAACAGTATGGTAGTGGCATAAGAACAGATATATATATATATAGACCAACGGATCAAAATATAGAGCCCAGAAATAAACCCACACATATATGTTCAACTATTTGACAAGAACTCCAAGAACACACAATGAGGACAGGATAGTCTCTTCAATAAATGCTGCTGGGAACACTGCATATCCACGTGCAAAGATACTATACTGGAGCCTTATCTTACACCATACCTCAAAATGAACTCAAAATGGATTAAAGACTTAAACGTAAGGCCTGAATCTGTGAAACTCCTAGAGGAAGACACAGGGGTAAGCTCCTTGACATAGGTTATGGCTTTGATATTTTTTTGAAATGACACCAAAACAAAGGCAACAAAATCAAAAATAAACAAGTGGACTACATCAAACTCAAAAGCTTCTGCACAGCAAAGGAAACAATCAACAAAATGAAAAGGCAACTGACCTATGAAGCAGAAGAAAATATTTGCAAATCATGTTATCTGTTGAAGGGACAATATGCAAAATATAAAAGGAATTCAATCAACTCAACAGCAAAAGAAAAAAAAACAAACAAAAAAACATCAACCAATAATTAATAAAAGGGCACACGGTTCGAATAAACATTTTCCCAAAGAAGACATACAACTGGCAAATAGGTATATGAAGAGGTGTTCAACATCACTAACCATCAGGGAAATGCAAATCAAAGCTGCAATTAAGACATCACACATATTAGGATGGCTATTATCAAAAGGACAAGAGACAGCATGTGTTGGCAAGAGTGTGGTAAAAAGGGAACCCTCGTGCCCTGTTGGTGGGAAAGTAAAATGGTGCAGCCACTGTGGACAACTGCATGGAGGTTCCTCAAAAGACTGAAAGTAGAACTATCAGATCAGCCAGCAATCCCACTCCTGAAAACAGATCCAAAGGAGGTGATTCCTGCTCTGCTCCCTTATGCTCATTGCAGCATTATTCACAAGAGCCAAGCAATGGAGACAAGCTAAGTGTTCTGGGCAGATGAAAGGATAAAGAACATATCACAATTATATAAAAGACATATCAAAGAATTCTTCTTAAAAATTCATCAGAGGGCTTCCCTGTGGCACAGTGATTAAGAATCCACCTGCCAACGCAGTGAACATGGGTTCAAGCCCTGGTCCGTGAAGATCCCACACGCTGCGGAGCAACTTAGCCTGTGAGCCACGACTACTGAGCCTGTGCTCTAGAGCCTGTGAGCTGCAACTTCTGAGCCCGCGTGCTACAACTACTGATGCCCGCAAGTCTAGAGGCCGTGCTGCACAAGAGAAGCCACCGTAATGAGAAGCCCGCGCACCACAACGAAGAGTAGTCCCCGCTCGCCGCACCTAGAGAAAGCCCATGCGCAGCAACGAAGACCTGACACAGCCAAAAATAATAAATAAATAAAAACAAAATAAATAAAGTAATAAAAGTTCATTTGCAAGACTATTCTTGTCTTTGGGGGTGATACAGAGAGGAACAGGAACAGAGACAAGACATGGTAGATTCTCCTTCCTTCAGACGTCTTGTCTCTCTCAGGAAATCTCTACAGGCACAGCTTAATAGTGAGCCAGCCGGAAAGGCAAAATAGGGTTGACAGAGACCCAGAAACTTCGAACAGGTTATAGAATTTTGAGCTCAGATATTAAACAAATTTTACTTACCCTGCATCTACTTCCTCTTATATATCCTGACAAAGAATGCAAACAGAAGTGACTATAACATCAGTAACACCCACTTCCAAAAACACAAAACACAAAAACACAAAAACAAAATTTAAGACCTTTGTTAGGGAGTGTACTCATGTTTAGATAGTAAATAGGGAACCACTGACAGATTTTAATGAAATTTACATATATCATTAATTTTGATGTAGAAAATTTCATGTACATAATGACTTCTCTTCTTTCTCCCATGGCCACCTAGGAAACTCAGAGATTAGGAAAAATGCTTCCTTCCCCATATGTTGGTTTAATATCCTAGCCTCAGATATACTCAACACCTCTGCCTGCGCCCCTGATGGAACACCACTCTCAGGTGAGGCAGTGTTTCTACCTGAAGGATTTCAAAATACCCTTAAGATTTGGGAGGAATTGGGAGGTCTAAAGGTAAAATCTGTGCAAACACTATGTAGAAGCAAAAACCTTGTATGACTCAGAAACGTATCTGGAGGGTTGAGTGGGTGTGTGTGAGTGTATGGGTAAAGATTATTTCGGCTGAACTTTAGGCAAACTGTAAACATAAACTCTACACAGAAACACTTTCCAATCCCCTGTGTCTTTAAACTCATGAGGTGAGCTGCCCTGCAGAGGCAGGACCTGGTGTCTTTGGGCAGCTGTGGCAGTTAAAGGGTGTGAGCTCTCAAACCAGACTGCCTGGATAAAAGTTCCAGTTCACTTACAGGCTGTGAGATCTTGGGCTCAGGATTTAATATCTCAAATCCTGTCTTCTATAATAATTCTCAATTTCTCCATCAGTAAATGAGGTGAAAAATAGTCCCAACCTCATCGGATTGCTGTACAGATTTAATGAGCTAATACTTTACAAGGGCCTACTTGATGTCGAGCTTGGCACAGAGTAAGTGCAAATTAATGTCTGGATACATCACAAAATGAACACATTCCATGCTCACTGCTGTAGCTGCACAGATCATCTTTTAATCCTTCAAATATGCTATGTTCTCTTTCTTCTAATGGATCTTTGCCCATCTTCATTCCTCTAACTAGACCTTATGCATAGCTTTGGCCAAAACTGACTTTCTAAGCCCTAATCATCCTTAACGTCCCAACTCAGGCTTTTTTTTTTTTTTTTACAAGAAGCCTCTTCTCTGTTAAGACGGGGTTGCACATTTCTTCCTTTATTATTTTTAAACTAAAGTGAAAATAAAATAACATAAAATTAATGATTTTAGTCACTTTAAAATGGACAAATCAAATAAAAAGTTCTAAAAATAAAATGTACAAATCAGTTCTTTTAGTACATTCACGATGCTGTGCAACCATCACCCCTATCTAGTTGCAGAGCATCTTCATCAACTCAAAAAGAAACCCTATACCCAGGAAGCGGTCATACCCCATTCCCTCCTATCCTCAAACACTGGCAACCACTAATCTCCTTTCTGCCACTATGGATTTGCCTAATCTGGACATTTCATAGAAATGGAATCATGCCATATGTGGCATTGTGTGTGTGTGTGTGTGTGTGTGATATTTTGTAATTTTTGTTCATGGTAGTTGTTATCTTTTTTTCATTATGAACTTTTTCTCATTCTAAGAAAAGATTCACTTCATGCATGATTGTGTATAATGATAGAAGAGAATCTTCCATATTGTATGAGTTTCTTGCCTGTTTGTACTTGCCTGTTTGGAACCCGTTTTGGACTCTCCCTGTAAACGACCTAGACTCCTTGGGAATAATGCCTGTAGCAGTCCAAGAACATACACAAAGATTGTATGCCCTGACCAAAGGATTTTTATCCCAGGAATATAATGTTGATTTGGATTTGTATCCCAGGAATATAATGTTGATTTAACATTAAGAAATCACAGTGTAGGGACTTCCCTGGTGGAGCAGTGGTTAAGAATCCACCCAAAAACGAAGGGGACACAGGTTCGAGCCCTGGTCTGGGAAGATCCCACATGCCACGGAGCAACTAAGCCCATGTGCCACAAATACTGAGCCTGCGCTCTAGAGCCCATGTGCCACAACTACTGAAGCCTGCGTGCCTAGAGCCCATGCTTCGCAACAAGAGAGGCCACCACAATGAGAAGACCGCACACTGCAACGAAGAGTAGCCTGCAGTCACTGCAACTAGAGAAAGCCCGCATGCAGCAACGAAGACGCAACAGCAGCAAAAAATAAAGAAAGAAATAAAGAAAAGAAAAGAAATCACAGTGTACGGACTTCCCTGCTGGAGAAGTGGTTAACAATCCACCCGCCAATGCAGGGTACACGGGTCCAAGCCCTGGTCCGGGAAGATCCCACATACCCCGGAGCAACTAAGCCCGTGTGTCACAACTACTGAGCCTGCGCTCTAGAGTCCTTGAGCCACAAATACTGAGCCAACGTGCCACAACTACTGAAGCCAGCACGCCTAGAGCCTGTGCTCCCCAACAAGAGAAGCCACTGCAAGGAGAAGCCCGCGTACTGCAATGAAGAATAGCCCCCGCTCAGCGCAACTAGAGAAAGCCCACGCACAGCAATGAAGACCCAACGCAGAGAAAAATAAAAATAAATAAATTTATATTAAGAAAAGTAATCAAAGTGTAATACATCTAACAGAATACCAGAAAAATCCTCATGATCATCTTAAGAGACATTTATAAAGCCTTTAGCATAATTCAAGAAACTTCCATGATAAAAGCTCTCAAAAAAACTAGGATTAGAAGACATCTTCTTCAATGCTCAACATCACTAATTATTAGAGAAATGCAAATCAAAACTATAATGAGGTATCACCTCACACCGGTCAGAATGGCCATCATCAAAAAGTTTACAAACAGGGACTTCCCTTGGTGGTCCAATGGTTTAGACTCCACACTCCCAATGCAGGGAGCCCAGGTTCAAACCCTCATCGAGGAACTAGATCCCACATGCCACAACTAAAGGACCCCGCATGCCACAAGTAAGAGCCCACATGCCATAACTAAAAGATCCCACATGTCACAACCAAAGAGCCCACATGCCACGACTAAAGATCCTGCATGCAACAACTAAAAGATCCCACGTGCAATGAAGATCCTGCATGGGGCAACAAAGATCCCACGTGCCCCAACTAAGAACCAGCACAGCCAAATAAATAAAAAAAATAAAATAAAATTTAAAAAAACGTTTACGAACACTAAATGCTGGAGAAAGTGTGGAGCAAAAGGAACCCTTCTACACTGTTGGTGGGAAATGAAATTGGTGCAGCCACTATGGAAAACAGTGTGGAGGTTCCTTCAAAACCTAAAACTAGAGTTGCCATATGATCCAGCAATTCCACTCCTGGGCATATATCCAGAGAAAACTCTAATTCAAAAAGATAAATGCACTGCAATGTTCAAAGCAGCACTATTTACGACAGCCAAGACACGGAAGAAACCTAAATGTCTATCGACAGGTGAATGGATAAAGAAAACGTGGTACATATATACAATGGAATACCACTCAGCCATAAAGAATAATGAAATAATGCCATTTGCAGCAACATCGTTGGACCTAGAGATTATTATACTAAGTGAAGTATGTCAGACAGAGAAAGACAAGTATCATATGATATCACTTACATGTGGAATCTAATACAAAATGATACAAATGAACTTATTGATATTTACAAAACAGAAACAGACTCACAGACATAGAAAACAAACTTATGGTTACCAAAGGGGAAAGGGGGTGGGGAAGGGATAAATTAGGAGTTTGGGATTTGCAGATATAAACTACTATACATAGAATATGTAAACAACAAGGTCCTACTGCATAGCACAGGAAGCTATATTCAATATCCTGTTGTTAACCATAATGGAAAAGAATATGCAAAAGAATGTGTGTCTTTGTGTATATATATATATATATGTATATATGTATATATATATTTATATATATAACTGAATCCCTTTGCTGTACACCAGAAACTAACATAACATTGTAAATCAACTGCACTTCAATAAAAATATATTAAAAAATGAAACGCAGCTATGAAGCCACAAAAAAGGTACAAACTCTTAGTTATAAAATAAATGTCATGGGGATGTAATGTACAGCGTGATGACTACAGTTAATACTACTATATTGTATATTTGAAAGTTGCTAAGACAAAACCCTCTTAGGTTTGCTCTTAATAAGAGATGATAATAGGTTTTTCCTTACCTTCTAAGTAATCTCCATAGAAAGCAGAGATTCTGTGTCTTATCAGAATAATTTCCTGTGCTTCTTGTTGATTTATCATGTCCTTTATTTGTAAGATAAATGAGTCTTCTTACTTCTAAAAGAGAGAAGGCTCTTTTTAATCACATTACTTCCAATATTTACTTTTGAAATCTTATATTAGTACTCTGGTTAAATAGGTGGCCAAATAGTTTCTTAGTGACCCATGATTCTATTTAGCCAAGTGTACAAATCTTTTGCCATTTCTAACAACTAGTGATATTTGGTCTTTCCAAATTCAAATCCTAAATGAAATCTGCTTGATCTCATACTGACACTGATATTTCCCAGAGGGCCTGCGGAAAATCCAGAGTTTGTTCTTTCACCTTGTAAATGAGAGATGTTACAATAAGTAGGTTTATTTGATAAGTTGAGTTGCACAGGAAGCACTGCCAAATATGAAGAGATGCTTAACCTTCTCTAGTTTATATTTCTATGTGTAAAATGTTATTAATACAAATACTTCAGAAATTGTATTAATTCCTATAAATGTCAGTGCCCTTGCTGTCCATGACGTATCTTGGCGCTGCTTTGCCTTAGAATCAGACAACATCAGCATAATGTTATCAGCTGTCATGCCAGTTAGTGTCTTAAAATGTTGTATGCCACAGAAACAACCAAATGTCCTTGGCAATTGCATCATTTTTATAATGAACTTTCATCACGTCTTTTACCATGGCCATTTTCACTCTTTTGTCATCCACACTTGTTTTAGTTTGATGCCTCCCTGAAAGCTCTTGCAATCAGCTACAGGCCACAGTAATTATCTTCAACAAAATGGGACTATCTTGGAGTCCCACAGAAAGGACTATGCCAGGTACTCTTGAGGCACAGAACTCCTAATGGCATTGCTTAAATAACTTTGAGACCGTACCACCGGCCTGAGTCAGGATTTCCAGAATTCTCCTGGAGAAGCTGATAAGTTCATGAGATGGCTAACCCAAGATCAAGCAGAACAAGAATTACATAGGGCTGAATGAATTGATCAAGGACGATTATGGCTTTTGCTTGGACTACTGCTGATGCTTTAATGTTCTGTTTTCTGGATATAAAGAACTGCCTACTTTTCTAACTTCAGCTATCTACAATTCATAACAGTTTAGTAGATCGTACTTCTGTAAGCAGAAATGAAGTATTTATCTTTTTTTGCCTGCCTGATCACTCTAGAATTTGAATATTCTTACTAAGTATTCTTATTTTCACAGTAATACAATGAACTGCTTAGGTTCCATAAGAATCCTTCCTCCTGGGAACAGAACATAATTGATTTGACTATATGACCAAAGCTCTGAGTGGACTGTCATGTTTTGAAAGAATACAGTGTTTTTAAAAATAGTGATGGATTGATTGACTTGGCTGCACCAGGTCTTAGTTGCGGCACGAGGGATCTTCGTTGCGGCATGCGGGAACTTCAGCTGTGGCATGTGGGGTCTTTTAGTCGCAGCATGTGGGATCCTTAGTTGTGGCATGCAAACTCGTAGTTGTGGCATATGGGATCTAGTTCCCTGACCAGGGATCAAACCCGGGCCCCCTGCATTCAGAGCACAGAGCCTTAGCCACTGGACCACCAGGGAAGTCCCAGACTATCATAGCTGAGAACAATATATATAATCAGATATGACCAGATAGTCTTAAGGAACTAAAGGTGATTTTATGGAGCCAATGCTTATGAAGTCTTCTTGGGAAAATGGGCCTGGCACCTGGATTACAGCTTTCTCAGCCTTACAGGTGAGCGGGAGAGGCCACCTCCTGGCAGGCCTAGGAAACTTAGGATATTTTGGGGGCCTTCAAGAAGAGATTAATTTACCCAGATCTATAGGTACTGCAGGGGAATTGTGGTGGTGAGATTTGGGCTTGGTTTCCTAGCTTTGAGAGGCTTTTAAAAGTCCAGTCGGAGTGAGACTCCTTATGAAAAGTTCCAGCAGAGTAAACTAAAAATGGCCTATGTGGTCAATTATCATCCTTGCTGCAATTGTGCAAATAAGCAAGCCAAATCTAATAAGACCAGACACTCTATAAGCAAGAATAATCTTACTTTGATTATCTTTGATCAAAAGGGAGGTGACGGGGCTTCCCTGGTGGTGCAGTGATTGAGAGTCTGCCTGCCGATGCAGGGGATACGGGTTCGTGCCCCGGTCCAGGAGGAACCCACATGCCGCGGAGCAGCCCGGAGCCTGTGCTCCACAATGGCAGAGGCCACAACAGTGAGAGGCCCGCGTACCGCAAGAAAAAAAAAAAAAAAGGAAGTGACGGTTGAGTGAAATTTTATATTTCAATACAAAACACACCCTTGTGAGGGATGAGATTCTGGTCCCGTTCATTATCTTTCAGCTAATTTGCACTTCTTTGTAAACTACGTGTTTGTGTTACCTACATGTAAATTGGACTAGCTCCTGCTATCTCACACATTTTGTCAGTCCTTACCAAATTCTCAATTCTTCCAATTTCCTTCAACATCTGGCTGCAACTCTTCAAACTAATGTTTCCAATTTTTCTCCAACCCTCCTGATTTGACATCGCAGAGAACTCAAAGCTGACCACCCAGATTCTTACTGGATCCTTAGGTTTTCTTCTAACTGGCTTTGTTTCACAGGATCTAAAGAAGCCCTGTGAGCTGAAGTTGGACAACTTGATGTAAACTTCAAAGGACTCTTCCCTGCAGCAGATCATGTATGATCCTCATGCCTGGAACTGCTGCCGTGTGGGCCACTCGGGAAATTCACTTTATCTTCCATGCTCTGCTCCACGAAATAATCGTGACTGTGGATGATCTTACCCAAACCTAACTGATGTCTAGGCCATCAGAAAACATCCACTGTAAACTAGGAAATCCATCAGATTGCCACTGCCATCCTCACTCCACCATCTAAACATGCGTCAAGCCCAGCATCTTCAATGGGCTGTCCTTCTGGACTCAGAAGCTGGCTTCAAATAGTCCACTACAAACATTAATCTTTCTTTTCCTTTTCTTAGAAACCCTCCTCATTAAATGCCTCATTCCTGGCATGATCCAGCAAATATCCTCTACTACCAAACATCAGCAGATGGCTCAGTTGTTCCTTAATGAACAAAAGGTGACTGAATGAGAAATGGACTTATATTGTTCACAGGAAAAAAGAATGCCTCTTGTTGCCTTGCACAAGAAGGGGAACTCAAAGTAACTCCCTTCTTAACCAAACTTGAGGCCATTCTGAGTCCTCTTCTTCACTAGGCCTCAAGCTTGATCCTATCTTTGGCCTGCCAAGCCCAGTTTTAGCAAAAATCCTCCTAGGCCAGTTTAGCAAGAATCCCCCCCTCCTTCGTATCTAAGTTCTTCATCCCTCCTCTTGAGGTCTAATCAAGTTCCACCCCCCAGCCTCCCTTCATCCTTGTGTTAGTCAGGGTTCTCCATAGAAACAGGACCAGTAAGAAACAGATAGGCATATAGATAGCTTATCTATCTATATCTACAGATCAATATCAATGGTAGGTATATATATCTAGATAGCTATGTCAGATATCTAATATCTGTATATTTATAGATGTATCTTTATATTAATGCTATTTCTCTGTTATATAGAGATATAGATGTTGATATAGATATAGATATAGATGAGGAGATTTATTATAGTAATTGGCTCATGAGATTATGGAGGCTGAGAAGTCCTACAATCTGCTGTCTGTAAGCTGGGAAACCAAGAAAGCCAGTGGTATAAACCACTCTAAGTCTGAAGGCCTGACAAGAAAATCCCAGATCAAGACTGAAGGCCCAAGAATCAGGGGACTGATGCTGCAAATCCTGGTCCAAGTCCAAAGGTCCCAGACTAGGAGTAGTGATGTCTAAGAGCAGAATAATATGGATGTCCCAGCTCAAGCATAGAGAAAACTCATCCTTCCACTGCCTTTTTGTTCTATTCAGGCCCTCAAGAGATTGTGATAATGCCCACTTGCATTGATGAAGGCAATTTTCTTTACTAAGTCTGCCAGTTCACATGCTAATCTCTTCCGGAATCCTGCTCACAGACACACCAAGAAATGTTTCACCAACAATCTGGGCATCTTTTACTCAAATCAAATAGACACCTAAAATTAACCAACACAATACCTAAGTTCCCCTCAGTAATCTGCCATTCACTAACTCCCTCACCCTCCCTGTTGGCCATAAACTGTCATCTGTCTGTCTTGTATGTGGAGTTGAGTTTATTTTCCCTATGGCAATAGTCCCTGGCCCCTATTACAATGGTCCTGAAAAAAGCCTTCCATGCCTTAAACTCCATATGGCATACTTTTTTATTGACAATATTGATGTTACTATGTTCCTGTGAGTGAGAGAATGTGTCCGGATCATTGCTGAGCTAGGTAATGTGTCTGCATATTCATGTGAGAGAATGTGAGAATGTGAGTCCATATGAGCGAATTTCTTCTGTGAGCTTATGTTGGAGCTATACGGTGGATGTGAGCATATCTGTGTGTACATCTGTACGTAAGCATGTTCCTGATTTCAAGAATGTGCATGTGCAAGTGGAAGTGTGAGTGACAGCATCGGGAAGCATCTGAGTGTTTATACTCGGGTCCCCATGTGAGTAAACTTATGAGTATGGTCATGAAATTAACTGAATATATCAGCATGTTTATGTGAAGCCGTGAAAGTATAAGTGGATGCATGTGAATGTACGTGTTTTTAAATTTCAATTTGTAGGCAAATCTGAGGGTGTTTAGGGAGTGTGCAAACATGTGACTGTGTGTAAGCATATCTCTGTGTGACACTGTATGTGTGAACATGTTCATGGGTGAGAGTGTTTTCGTAAGTGCAAATTTGTGTTTAAAATTAATATTTAAGTGTGTTCACTTGTACGAATGAATTTGTAAGCACGTGAAGGCAGATTAGCATAATTCTGAGTCGTTGGGGGTAAATGTGTTTTTTGTGTGTTCTTGTTTATGTGTGAATATATTTGAAAAAGGGAGCATGTATATGGGAATGCATGTAATGGTTTTTTAAGTGAAAGAATGAAATCATGAGCTTCTTGCTGATTGTGAGCGTGTTCCTATGCAACTCAATATGTAAGCATGTTACTGTTGGTGACAAGGATATTTTATATGGGTAAGGGAATGGGTGTGTGCATGTGTAAATGAAATGAGTGTACCTGGAGTGTGAGTGAACTTGTAACCATGCTTATGTTTTAAGTGCATGATTGATGATGATAATCTGAATGAGGTGGGGCTACTGTGTGTGTGTGAACTGTGAGCCACCAAGTGTGAATGTATGTTAGTATGTGTGAGTACCTTTGCCAGTATATGTGTTTGAGTGAGTTATCTGTAAGCATGATACTGTGAGTGAACAAATGAGCATGTACGTGAGCTTGTGCATTTGTGAGAGTAAATATGCGGCCTTGTAATCTCAAAGTGTGCTAGTATTTCAGTCTCTGAGGACTGCTGTAAATGTATGTTCAAGCGCACCCTTGAATTTGCAGCCATATGCATGGGGGTTAGCATGTTTGTATGAGTAAGTGAACGTGTATCAGGTTCACTGTGGTGAGCTACTTCACAGGTGAGTATATTTGTGTAAGTGAAACCTGAATAAACATGAGTGGAAGTGCATGTGAGTGTATTTGCTTCTTTGAGTGGATATTCTGAGCTTCATGGAGGATGTGAGCGTGTTTGTATGTGAATACCTATGTGAACATGTTCCTGATTTTAAGAGTGAAAATGTGCATGTGTAAGTGAATGTGTGAGTGGGAGCTCCTGAATGTATGCATTTGTGTCCCTGTGTGAATGAATCTCTTGGCATGGTCATGTGATTGAGTGTTTGAGCACGTTCGTGTGAAGGAGTGAATGTCAGTATGTACGTGTGAATGTATGTGTGTCTGTGAGTGGGAGTGAATTGGTGGGCAAGTTTGAGAATGTCTGAGTGTTTAAGTGTTTTGTCAGTGAGTGAATGTGTGAGTGTATGTATGTGAGCCCATCTGTCTGTGACAGTGTGTAGGTGAGCCTGTGCGTGGGTGAGAGTGATCTCTTGGATCTACAATGGCATGCTTAAAGTGAACACTTTTGTATGCTCATCTGTATAAATGAACTTGTAAGCCTGCGAATCATGTTAGCATATTCACGTATAGTGGATGAGCAAGTATGTTTTCTTGTGACCTTGTTAATATGTGACTACAGTAGTTGCAGACTATTCACGGGGGACTCATTCCAGCACCCACCAAGGATACCAAAATCTGAGAGTGTCCAAGTCCCATAGTCAGCCCTCTCTATCCCCGTAGTCTGCATTCGTGGACTCAACCGACTGTGGATCATAAACATAGCACGTGATATGCAGCTGGTTAAATCTGTGAAAGCAAAACCCATTGATACAGAGGGCTAGCCGTATATTTATTGAAAAAAATCTGCATATAAGTGGACCCACACAGGTGACACTCTTGTTGTTCAAGGGTCAGCTGTATATTCGAATGAGGTCATTCATGCCCATACGTGTGAGTCAATGTAAGGGTTTTTATATAAATGAGTGAATTTGTGAGCTTCTAAGTCAGTGTGAGCATGTTTGTGTGCAATTATATTTCTGACTATGTTAATGTTTATGACCAAAAAGGTGCATGAGTAAATGAATGCGTAGGTTTGTGCATATACACACAATGAGCATGTCTGGAATGTGAGCGAATTTGTAATCACTCTTGTGTGTATAAGTGAATGTGTGCATTTGCTCACAAGTGTGATGTGGGAAATTTGGGGTAGGTATATGAATGCCTGAGTGTCTGAAGGGGAATATATGTGCATATGTGTATATGTGTAAGTAAATTGGTCACTACACGTGTTTGAATAGTGAAATTTAAGCATGTTAATATTAGTGAATGAATGTTTGAAAGTATGCGTATATCTGAGTTCGTCCACTCACAACACTGAATATATGAACATGTAGATCTGAGACAATATTTGTGTTGATGTACATGTTCGTGAATGTTCAAGTGCATCTTTTTTTTTTTTTTGCGGTACGCGGGCCTCTCACTCTTGTGGCCTCTCCCACTGCGTAGCACAGGCTCTGGACAGGCAGGCTCAGTGGCCATGGCTCAGGGGCCCAGCCTCTCCGCGCCATGTGGGATGTTCCCGGACCGGGGCACGAACCCGTGTCCCCTGCATCGGCAGGCGAACTCTCAACCACTGCACCACCAGGGAAGCCCTCAAGTGCATCTTTTAATTTGTGACCATGTGTATGGATGTTAGCACGTTAGGGAATAAGTATCAGATTCACTGTTTTCAGCTAGTTAAGATAGTGTGACCATTCGTGTAAATTATGGGTGTGTACATGGAAGGACATGTGAGTGTATTTTCTTCTGTGAGCAAATGTTTGAGCTCCAAGGTGGATGTGAGTATGTTTGTGTTCGTGCATCCGTGTGAGCATATTCTGGAGGTTAAGACTCTGAATGACATGTGTAAGTGAAGGTGTGAGTGGGAGCATCTGACTGTATATATTCGTATCCCAGGTCGAGAGAATGTGTGAGCATGGTCGTTTGATTGAATGCACGTTGGAGCATGTTTGTGTGAAAGAGTGAATGTGTCAGCGTGTGAGTGTAAATGCATATGTGTTTTAGAATGTGAGTCAGTTTTGAGTTTGAGTTTGTGAATATTTGGTGTGCTTTCTGAGTGAATGTGTACCTCTATGTAAGTCAGGATATCTGTGTGCAACAGGCTATGTGTGAGACGGTTTAGGGGCAAGAGTAATTTCCTGGCTGTAAATTTGCACACTTACAATGAACATGTATGTGTGCTCATCTGTATAAACAAATTTATAAGCATGTGAATGCAGGTTAGTATAATGCTGAGTTCTCAGTCAGTGAGTTTGTTTTTCAAGTGATCTCATAAATGAGTGAATATATTTGAATAAAGTAATTTGTGAGCATGTGAGTGAGTGAATGCAACTATTCTTAAGTAGTGTAATTGAGTGAATTTGTGAGCTTGGTGTGACCATATCTGTGTGCAAGTGAATATATGAGCTTGTTACTCTTAGTGACAATAATAATGTGCATGCGTGAATGGGTGTTTATAACTGCAATGAGCATATCTGCAAGTGAGTTAATTTGTAATCACTTTCATGAGTGAATGAATACGTAGTTCAGCTCATGAAAGTGAGTGAGGTGTGGGATACTTTTTGTGAGTGTGTGAAAGTATGAACATTTGGGCGTGAATGTACGTTAGTTACCATGTGTATGGATGTGGGTAAGTTGTCACTATATGCATTTGCATAGTGAATGCAAGTGGTAATGTGAGTGAATGTGTAACCACGTGGCTCCTATGCGAGCATTTATCTTCTTTAGAGTGAACATGTGAACCTGTACATCTGTGTATGCTGACATGTTTGTGTGTTCAACTGTATGTTTAAATTTGTGACCATGTGTACAGCGGTCATCATGTTTCTCTGAGTTAGTGAATATGCATAGATTATTACTGTGAGTTGAATCGTTCAGTGTATTTCTGCGAGTGAAATACGAACATGAGTGTAAGTGCATGTGAGTGTATATTCTTCTGTGAGTGACTACTGGACCTTCACCTAGAAGTGAGCACACTTATGTGTAAGTGTCCATGGGAGCATGTTCCTGATTTTCACAATATTAATGTGCATGTATAAGTGAATGTGTTAGTGGGAGCATCTTAGTATATATGTTTGAGTCCCCATGTGAATGAATTTGTGGGTACGCTCATGTGATTGAGTGACCGTTTGAGTAGGTTTGTGCGAAGGAGTGAATGTGTCGGTATGCATGAATGTTTCTATGTCTTTGAATGTGAGCAACATTGTGGGCATATTTGAATGAGTGTTTGAGTATGTTTTGTGAGTGACTGTGTGAACATGTTTATGTACGCAAGCATGTCTTCTATGACGGTTTAAGTGTGAGCCTGCTCATGGGTGATTGTGTTCTTAAGTGTAAATTTGTGTTTACAAAGTGAATATTTGTGTTCCCATCTCTACGCGTCCATTTGTTAGCATGTGCAATCCTATTAGCATATTGGCGGGTATGAGCAGGTGGTTTTCATGTGATCCTGATAACGTACAACTATATTTGAATAACCTACTCTGAGAGCATGTGTGAGTGAATGTGATTTTATGTAACTGAGCGAATGGGTGAGATTCTTAGTGTATGTTCTTGAGCAAGTGAGTGTGTAAGCATGCTGTGTTTGTGACAATGATAATTTGCATGGAAAAGTGAGTGTGTGAGTGTGTGCATATACATGCAATGAATGTGTCTAGAATGTGAGGGAATTTGTAATCACTTTCGTGTGTATAAGTGAGTATGTGATTATGCTTATGAGAGTGTGGTACGAACTACTTTGTGGGAATGTTTGAGGATCTGAGTGTGCATATGTTAGTATGGGTATGTGTGTGAGCCAGTTTGTATGTGCATTTGAGTGAGTGAACTATAAGCATGTTAACAGGACTGAGGGAATGTTTGAGCGTGTGAACATATGTAAGCATGTACACTCGTGAGAATGAATGTGTAAACTTATACATGTGACAGTGTGTCAGGATGGCATTTGAAAGTTGACATATGTGTGTTTTAAAGTGTATGTTTCATACTGGATGTGAGCATGTTTTTGTGTGAGGGTTCTTACAAGCATGATCCTGATCTTCTCAATGTTAATCTGCATGTGTAAGTGAATGTCTCAGTGGCAGCCTCTGTGTGAATGAATGTGGGCATGGTCATGTGGCTGAGTGAATGTCACCACGTTGTGTGACTGAATGTGTCAGTCTGCGTGTGTGAATGCATGTCTTTGAATATGAGTGACTTTGTGGGCATATTTCAATGCGTGAATGCTTAAACTTTTTGCTGAGTGATGAATGTGTGAGTGTGTGTATATACGTATGTCTCTGTGTAAGTGTATGTGTGAGCCTGCTCATGCTCCTCCATTGTGAGCAAGCATTTTTCAAGTGATGTTTCGTTGCACTCATTGTATGTATGGATGGTGAGCATGTACAGACACGTTAGCATGTTTCTGTGTAGTGACTATATGGTGGGTTTCTTTTTTATCTTGTTTATGTGGGAGTACATCTGAGTAAGGTCATGTGTGAAAGTGTGTTGTAAGGGAAAGTGTTTTACGTGTTGTAAGATTTTGTGAGATTCTTGGTGACTGTAAGAAGATTTCTGTGCAAGTGAATGTGTAAGCATGTTTCCGTTTGGGACAATGAGAATTTGCATAAAATTGAAAGTGAATGTGTGATTGTGGAACTGTAAACCTAATATGTATGGGGTATGAATGAATTTTTTATCATGTTCATCTGTGTGAATGTGTGGTAATACTTCTGTGACTCACTGAGCTGTCGGCATGATTGTGTGAGTGAAGGGAAGTGTGTGTGTGAGTGCAAATGTATGCATGTTTACATATGTGAGGAACTCGTCAGGATGTTCACAGCAAGAAGTGAACTATACTCATCTTAATGTTGGTCAGTCAGTGTGTGATCCTGTGCGTATATGTGAGGATGCACATTTTTGAAAGTGATTATGTGAATGTGTACGTGTCTTGGAGTATGCTCACGGAAGAATATTTGAGTGGTCAAGGAAAGGTTTCTTGGTGTTCATGTGTATGCGTTACCTTGTGACCGTATGCTTGGATGAAAGCATGTTCACGGGCATGTATGATTGTATTTTATGCTCATATTCATGCTTGTATACTGTGTGGGTGAAATGTGAGTGCATGACTTGAGTTCATGTGAGCGTATGGATTAATGAATGCGTGAGCTTTGTGGTCAGCACGAGCATATTTGTGTGCAAAGGCGTACGTGAGCATGTTCCTGATAGTGAGCATGTTAATGTGGGTAGCTAAATGGGAGCCCTGGAGAGTATATTTTTGGGTATCCCTGTGAGAGAAACGGTAATCATGGTATGCGACTGAGTGAAGGTGTCAGCTCATTTTTATGGAGTGAATGTATCAGTGTGTTTGTATGAGCAGCTCTGAGTATGTACATCAGTGAAATTGTGAGCATGTTCAAGTGAGGGAGTCAATGTCTGACCACGCTCATGGAAATGAGTGAAGTTGTGAGCATACCTGAGAAAACGTGCGAGCATATGGTGCAAATGTGAATGAGAAGTATTGAGGTTTTAGTCAGTATGTTCATTTGGATGAGTCAACACTACATGTGTTAAGGCAATTGTGTGTCCATTGGTGAGCATGCACACTGTGAGCATGAATACATGAACTTTTACACGTCTTCAAGTGTGATTATATTTGAAATGTTTGAATTTATTGAAAAAGCATTTGTGTGTGCATGTGAATGTGTGAGCATGTTCATGAATGATAGCATATTCATGTAGGTGTCAGGGCTTATTGTGTTTATTTATGTGAGCTTGTTAAAGTGTGAGTACACTGTATGAGTGGAATGTGAGCATGGGAGTATGTTTGTGAGTTTATGAGAGGGAATGCTGGCGCTTCGTGACGAGTGTGATCATGTTTATGTGCAAGTGTATATATAGGTTCCTGATTGTGAGCATGTTCGGGTGCATGAAAAGTGAATGGGTGTGTTGGAAAATGAATATAGGTCTCTATGTGCATGAAACGGTCAGCATGCTCACGTGGTTGAATGACTGCTTGAGTAGGTTTATGTGCAGTGAATGTGTCAGTGTGTGTATGTGTGCATCTGAGAGTGTTTATGTATGAGGGAATTCATCAGCATGTTCTTAGGAGTTCATGTGTGAAAGCGTCTTGTTACTAGGTGAGTGTACGTTACTGGGTATATGCAAGCCTTTCCACGGCTGAGAGTGCCTTATTGTGAAGGAGTCTGTATGTTTAAGTGAATATTTTGTGTGTACTCATCTGTATGAGTGAATTGGTGAGCATCTGAGTGCATGTCAGCATTTTCTTATGTGATGATTGTGTATGTGTGTTTTTGTGTGATATGTGAATGTAAGTATACTTGTATAAGGGAATGTATGGAAGTATGTGTGTGAGTGTACTTTTTTCTGAGTTTGAGATAACTTGTGAGCTTCTTGGGAGGTGTGAGCATGTTTGTTTTGACGTGCCTACGTGAGTTAATTCCTGTTTGTGACAATATGGATAAGTGAATGTGTGATTGTTTGCATATAAATATAATGAGTATGTTGTGACAGCACTGTGGCAATGGCGACCTACAAGAATGTCCTGGGCTTCCCTGGTGGCACAGTGGTTGAGCGTCTGCCTGGGGATGCAGGGGACACGGGTTCGTGCCCCAGTTCGGGAAGATCCCACATGCGGCGGAGCGGCTGGGCCCGTGAGCCATGGCCGCTGAGCCTGCACCTCCGGAGCCTGTGCTCCGCAACGGGAGAGGCCACAACAGTGAGAGGCCCGCGAACCGAAAACAAAAAAAAGAATCCGCCTGCCGATGGAGGGGACACGGGTTAGAACCCTGGTCCGGGAAGATCCCGCATGCCACGGAGCAACTAAGCCGTGCGCCACAACTACTGAGCCTGAGCTCTAGAGCCCGCGAATCACAACTACTGAGCCCACATGTGGCAACTACTGAAGCCCGGGCACCTAGAGTCCATGCCCCACAACAAGAGAAGCCACCGCAGTGAGAAACCCGTGTACCTCAACGAAGAGAAGCCCCCACTCGCGGGAACTAGAGAAAACCCGCGCGCAGCAACGAACACCCAACACAGACAAAAGTAAAAAAAAAATGTAATGGACTGAATTCTGTTCCCCCCAAATTCGTATGTTGAAGCCCTAACCCCAGTGTGACTATATTTGGAGATATGGCCTTAAGGTTAAACAAGGTCATAAGCTTGGAGCTCTAATCCAATAGGGGGGTATCCCTATAAAAAGAGGAACAGACGCCACAGAGCTCTCTCTCTCCCCACACTGAACAAAGTAAAGGCCATGTGAGGACACAGTGAGAAGCCAGCTGTCTGCCAAGGACAAAGGTCTCACCAGGGTATAAATTCTTTTAGCAAATTCTAGACTTCCAACTGGATTGAACTGTGGACCTTTGTATCAATTTAAATTGTTTCCTCCCTCTGTATTCAAGTTTTCTGATTTCTTTCTCTCTGATTCTTTTTGCTTGTTTGTTTGTCACTGGATGTACTTTGTGTGTGTGTGTGAGGGTGTGTCCTCTCTAATCTGCTCATATTTATAGATTTCTTCCTTCAGAGAGCATCAAACCAGTTTCATTAGGGATAGAAGCCACCCCTATGGCAATGGTTGCTTACTAAGTCTTAAGGACTCTGGCTTAAGTTGGGGTTAATTTCATCACCGTGTCACAAAAGTGCCATGGTTGCTTTTCCCTATCATTAGGATGATCAGGATTTTTACTGCAACAGAGGCATACGCAAAGGAGTGGCACAGCAGAAGATTGCTGGGCCCCCAAGCCAGAGGTGGGTGGACTGAAACCATTTTCTGCTATGGTGCTGCCACTTGTGTTGCATGGAATTATTATTATTATTATTTTGTCTTTTCTCTCTATACATATTCCTCAGAATATTTTAGATTTCTAGCAGGGCAAATTTACAGCTGTGGGTTTTATCTCCATTTAATCATGAGTGGTCCAGACCTTTTCGGGGCTTATGGGGACAGGTTCGGAGGCACACTGACCCACCTCTTGGGCAGCCCAGGAGAGGAGGACATCGCAGGCCATGCAGGACACGTGGGGGTTGCATTCTGGAACAGCATGAACCAGAAGGCTCTGTGGCAGGCGGGCTTTGCAGTACTAAGGGGGTGAGGTACGCCCTGGTGCCTAAGCAAGGATGTGATTGGCTTGTTTGAATCGTTCAGCTGGCTGACAAGGAAACACTATTCAGGGGTAAGAAGCAAAAAAACCATACGGTGCATTTAATAAGGGTTGTTGCTAGAGGACCCTACCTGGCGGAGCAGAGTGGGGAGCGGAATCTGGGATTAGGCCGTTCGAGGCCCTCCCAGTTTTACCAGCCGTCAACTCAGCACGGAATACTAACTTTAGCCCTCACCGCACCATCACCCCCTCCCCCCGCGCACACACACACAGGGGCCAGTATACCTGGCTGAGGAGAACTCAGTCCCTGGAGATGGAGGGGTGGACCCTGGAGCAGTAGCTCCCCGACCCCCGCCATTTCAGCGCTATTAGGTACCACAGCGAAACAGGGGCTGAAACAAGGGGGCTCCATCGCAGCTGCACGTGCCCAGCCCCACCACCAACTCCTCTACGGACTGGCCAGCAGGCAGCGCGCGTGGGCAGCGGTTCAAAAGCCCAGACCCACGTCTGCTCCAGCCGTCTCCTTCTAAGAGGTCGCCCACTCACCCTCTGCCCGCCCAGCTCACGGCAGCCTGGCGACCCCGCTCACCAATCAAAGAAGTCCAGAACGACGTCAGGAACATCAGGCGAGGAGAGGTCAGAAGCCAAAGTGGAATTTCCACCTGGGATTGGGGTCGTCGCCCGCCAAGGGCCGGGTCCTGATGGGGAGTAGGCGCACAGCGGCCCGCCGCATGTCGGGACGCCATAGCTCCGACCGTCCGAGAACCCTGGAGACCGCTGCAGAGTGGGAGGCCGACAGACGAGGGGGGGCGCGGGATAACCAAGAGGAGCGGGGCGAGGAGGTCGTGCTTCTGCAAAGAGCCGCCTGTAAGGTGACAACATCGAGGCCAAGGGGAGCGCGGAGGGTGCGGGTCGACCAGCGGCCCTGAGCCAGGGAGCGGCAAGAAGAGCAGCAGCCCAGCAACTTCACTCCACGCAGCACCCCGACCACGAACCCAGCCGCTGCAGACAGCGCGGGGTCTGACGCAGTTCTGGCAGCCGCTAGGCGGGCCTGAGGCCCGGCGCACAACTGGCTCCGCCCACCCCTATGGCAAGCGAGCTTCGCCAATCAGGCAGGCGCCGGGAGCCTTTCAACGAGATGCATGGTCCAGCCTCCTACCGCAGCCTGTGTGCCGCCCAGCCCTCTGCTCCTTCTGGCGTCTGCAGTCATTCCCGGGTCAGCCGCAGTTCCAGCTCCCTGGCAGCTGGAGAGCTGGGCCGGAGGTCGGCGGCGTGGGGCACCCTGCCCTGCACCTCCCCTTTGCAAAAACGCAAAATGTGCTTTTCACTTGGAACAGTGTATGCCCAAGAGTTTGCTTTTTGTGGTGAAAGTAGTAATTTGACCACCCAGGCTCAATCTGCGTTTTGAAAATACTGGACACCTTTGAGGAATCAGGACCTAGTTGACTGGTGGTCACTCCCTGACCCTCGGGCCTCCAGTGAACCAGACTGCCTGTCCTCTGGAAGGCATAGAGGAGGTTCAACCAGTGCGTTTTGTGACACGGTTCTGGCCCATCATCAGGACCGAAATTGGGCTCCAGGAGCCCCCCTCCCATAGCTAAGGGATGCACAGTTGAAGTGAGGGTTCTTGGCTGACAGCATTGAAGGGGAAAAGAAGGCAACGGTCAGTGTATCGGATCTTCAAGGCAGTGAGTCCCCGGAGAGCAGGCCACTCTAATGCTCCAGCATTCTGGCTCCGCATGTGGGGGGAAAAAAAGCCTTACGTTTTTGCTAGAGGGCTTCTCTTCTTTCCGCTACCCTGAACATTGCCACACAGAGTAGAAATATCTCAGAGAAAGAGGAAATGCTTCCACTCATTCAATACCCTTCATCCTTCCCATCTCAGGTACCTTGATGAAGCAAGGTCAGAAAGAGGCTTCTTCAGAGCACATAAGCCACATGGGCAATGAACAGATAGACCTCAGTCATATTCACCAGCGCTGGACCTCGTGAGGCATGCCATGTAAAAGTGTTGAAATCAAAATGGATTTCAGGTTCACTCTTGGTCAACTAGAATATTCAAAACAAACATTCCCCCCCATCCCCTTGCCTTCAGTATTTGGTGAAAAGAGCTGGTACTGCTTGTGCCCAGCATATTGCACAGCTTTACTTGCATGGAACTCTCTGGGGTGGCTGAGTGTTTTGTACAGCTAAAAATTTAACTCTTTACCCCACCTCGACCTCTTCTCAAGCACCCTCTTTCTTCTTCTTTTTTTTAAAATGATTTTAGAATCACACATGTTTAAAATGTGTCTCTTAATTTCCTTCCTTCTCTTCACCAGCAGAGAATCTTCACACTTTCGTTTTCGCTCTCCTTTCCCCCTCTTTTTCCTTCTATTGCAGTAAGTGCTCTCTTCTCACTTACGGGGCAGATCCGCATAGAACTAACCCACTTACTTAGGTGGGGGATCCCTCTATGACGAACCATCACAACAGCAGTGGGTCAGTTGAGCCCAGCCCTACTGCTCTTAATCCTGCACCCCTTGTCTCTGGTCAGCCAGGCATCCTCGAACAGACAATGCTTGCTGGTTAAAAATGAAAAGGCCATTTCAGTTCAGTTTGTCTGAGCATCTGAATTGTATATGGGCGAGGAGGTGTGGGGACTGCCTAGAGAAGGAGGGTCGATGGGCCCAAGGTTACACAGTGGCAAAAAGCGAAACTAGAACCCTATTTCCAGGTTGGCCTACTTCTAGAAAAGTGTGTTTTTCTAGTGAAACTCAGCTTTGACTGCTATTTCAGGCAGCCACAGGCATGTGGGTATTGTTTTGTTTGAAAGCAGGTTATTCCTATTCCTGGAATCAAATTCTTCAATCAGTGTCTCAACTGACAGGAAAAGCAAGCCTCAAGTTTTTCTCCTAGGCATCCTTGTGACTATGGATATGGCCAAAAACTTGATGGCAAGAATGAATTTACTTCCAGAGCTTACGTCCCACACTCACATGACAAAGAGCCGAGAAGGCAGCAAGGAATATGAAAAAGCCAGTATAATTTATACTTGTTGAGTTTTTGTCTAGTTCATTTATTAGAATGTACATCAATATCCAGATTGAATGCACTTAAACCTGAATATGGGATCATGGTGTAGAGGACATAGCACTGACCTAGGAGTTAGCCCATCTGTGTTCTGACCCAGCTCTGACCCATGACTGCGAGTATTCCAGTTTGTCTAGAGTATGAGGTGGATTGGGAGGTAAGGCAAGAGGTAAAACATGTAAGAAGAAAAAGAATAGGTAGTACCTGGCCTAGTGAGGGCCGCACATTCAGTGCACAGAAAATAACTACTCAGTGAATATGTGAAGCTAAGAAAGAGAATTTTATTTTATTTTATTTTTTTACTTATAAGCAGCTAACAGTTATTTGTCACAGTCCTAGAAGCTGGTTAGTCCAAGATCAAGGTACCAGCAGCTTTGGTGTCTGGTGAAGGCCACTTCCTGGATCATGGGTGGCAACTTTTCACTATGTACTCACTGGTGGAAGGGTCAAAGTATCTCCCTGGACTCCCTTAAATAAGGCCCTAATCTCATTCATGAGGACTCCACCCTTATGACCTAGCCACCTCCCAGAGACACCACCTTCTAATACCGTTATTTTGGGGTTTAGGATTTCAACACACAGATTTGGGGAAAATGCAAACATTCTATTTAGGATACCTACCCAATTTCCACACTGCCCACAAAGTGCCATGTCTAAACCCATATAAAATCACATCATTTTCTTACTTTAAAAAGTTCAAAGTCTTCTGATTGACTGGCAGAGAACCTTTCTTCTTCAACCTTTCTCTCCATAACCTATTCCACATACTCCATTTTTCATCTGCATCTCCTCTATTTTTCTTTTATGTTTTCTTTCTGTCTTTTTTTTTTTTTTTTTTTTTTTGCAGTACGCAGGCCTCTCACTGTTGTGGCCTCTCCCACTGCAGAGCACAGGCTCCGGATGCGCAGGCTCAGCGGCCATGGCTAAGGGGCATAGCTGCTCCACGGCATGTGGGATCTTCCCGGACCGGGGCACGGACCCGAGTCCCCTTCATCGGCAGGCGGACTCTCAACCACTGTGCCACCAGGGAAGCCCTCTACTTTTTTTAAAGTTAATTTTTATTGAAGTATAGTTGCTTTACAATGTTCTTTTAGTTTCTGCTTTACAGGAAAGTGAGTCAGTTTTATGTATATGTATATCCCCTCTTTTTCAGATTTCCTTTTCATTTAGGTCACCACAGAGTGTTGAATAGAGTTCCCTGTGCTATATACTAGTTTCTCAGAAAGAGACATTTAGATCTCATCATCCAAACAAAGGAATTTGAATTTCATCTTACATTCAACAGTAAGCTTTTGGAGGATTTGTGCAGGAAAATGACACCATCAGGAAGAAACTTCCAGTTACTTTTTGGAGGAAGAACTAGAAGAAAGAGAGACTGGGGACAAGGAGAGAAGTTAGGAGGGTGGTGCACACCTCTGCTTCCAGTCATGGCAGGCTAAGTCATTTGCACTCACCAGCCCAATGAGGACAACTAAAAAATACTGGGTGAAATGTGAAAAAGAAATTATCTTCATTAAGCGCTAAGAAACTCTGAGGCTAAAATCTAGAAGAAAGCAAAAACCCAAATAGGAAAGCCCAGCACTCAAAGCCACTTTTGCCTGAGGGCATTAGCAAATCCAGAAGAAAGAATTGTGACACTGAGCTGTGCTTTTGGTGGCCTCATGGAAAAGAGATGAAAACTTGAAGTTCTTCTCATCCCCGGTGAGTACATCTGATAAGCCCTCCAGCCACTCTAAAATAAGTGGCTACCCCTTTGGGATAATGGTGAACCAGAAGCAACAAGCCCTGGCATGGAATTGCAGTCTAGATATCCATCACCAGAGTGATCCAGGGAACTTCAAGCCCTGAACTTGGATTAAAGTGGTCTTGGACAGGTAGTGACCGAGGCATTTAGCAGCAGCAAGTAAAAATGCTCTCCGCAGGAAGGTTCTGTCTTCCTATGCCTGAAATCAGTCTGATAAATAATTTTTCAATAATATATTGGCACATAGTCAAAGATAAGTGGACACATAAGCAAAAAAATACATTGTAAGTGACAGCTGAAATAAAAATTAGACAATGAAAACAAATTCACAAATATTTCAGATATCAGAATTATGAAACACAGACTATAATCACTATGGCCTACTATAGTTCAAAAAATTTTTAAAAAGCTTTAAAATATTTTCAGGGAACAGAAAATCCTAAAAAGTGGCATAGCCAATTTGAAAAAGAATCAAATAGGACATCTAGGAATAAACAATGTAACGATTGAGGGTTTAATGGATGAGTTTAACAGAAGGCTATACATAATCATTAGATGATGATAAATGCAATGAAGAGATATAAACCTAAGAGAGAATTACTGAATTTGAAGATAGACCAAAGAAATCATCCAAACTTTTGCCTGGAGAAATGAATTATATGAAAAAAAAGTAGGATAAGAGACACAATGAATAGAGTGAAGAAGTCTAATATACATTTAATTTAAAGCCTAGAAGGACAGAAGTGAGAAATGGGAGAGAAGATGATGGCCAGAAATTTTCCAGAGCAGATGAAATGCACCAATCCACAGATTCTAGAAGCCCAGTGAATTCTCAGCAGGATAAAAAACAGATATTCACTCCTAGACACATCATAATGAAAGTGCAGGAAATCAGAAAGAATGAAGGCTATATTAATGATCCAAGTTAGAGATAATGAATCTTGACCTTGGGCAGGAGCAAAAGAAATAAAGACAAGGGGATGGGCCTCTACACGCTTGCCTTTAGAATACCTTTTGCTCAGACTTACCATGAACGACTATTTTATAAACATTCTCCATTTCATTCTTCATTAATAAAATACATTTGCTAACAAATCTATTTGTTAGAGCAACCTGACACCTAGGAGCTGTTCAAATTTTCTTAGTCATACATGAAAGGTCGTCATCTTATAAGTATGTCATCTCATGGGCTATGAAAGGGGTGAGTATTCTCCATAGGAATTATGACGGTTAATTTTATGTGTCATCTTGATTGGGCTAAGGAAGATTTTCAAGTGCATAAATCTATTCCAGAAGCTATTAGGTCTGAAAAAGCTTCTGTGTGGATCTGCAGATCCTATTTAGGAGTGAGCTATGGAAATGAAGTCAGAGTGACCTTTCTTGTGTTCCATTTAATGCAAACATATTAAGAGAGCATCTTTACACTGAAATGCATTATTATGGCAACTTGCTTATACAGAACTTCACTTTGAATTTGTTAAAAATAAATGGAGATGCTTATTTCACCTTGAGGATTATGTGTAGACCTTAATTGACAAAATGTACTCTCTACCCCAACCCACTGATCAGAAAATGGCCACCCTCCTCCAGAGGACGAATAACAATAATTTAATCCTCACTTCAGCTCTGTAAGGTAGGTATTATTCTTCCCATTTTCCAGCCAGGAGGGGAGATGATATAGTAGATGTCAGAGGTTCGACTCTGAAGCCAGACTGCCTGGGTTGGAATTTCACCTGTGCTACCCACTAGCTGGCGCATCTTAAGCAAGTTACATAGCTTTTCTGTGCCTCAGTTTCATCATCTCTAGAGTAAGATAAAAATAGGACTTCTTTAGAGGCTGCAATGAGTTAATTCATGGAAAGCACCTAAATTATTATGGCCAATCATACAATCAGTGCTCCAAAAATGGAAAATCTTCTTCTTCTACACTTACGTGGCCATTTGTCTCTGGCCGCTCAATACGACGAATGAGAAGGGAAAATATGCACCACTGAAGCCGACTAGAAGAAGAAACATGGGTCATGGGAGCAGCCTGGCCTTATTATCCATAGTTCCTGAAATGAGCTGTGTGACCCTGACTGGGGGCAGGGGGAGGTGTCTACAAGGGTTGGAGAAGGCACTCCAGGGGGAGCCAGTGCCTAAGATAGGTCCCAAAAGTGTCTGCCCAGCCAGAAGCTCCTGGAATCCCAGAGATGAGAGAAGGTCCTTTCCCACACAGGCTCCAGGAAGCGTTTAGAACCCCAAGGAATATACAAATTACTAAGCTCAATGAATCACAATAAATTCACTTTAAAAGTACTAGTTTACCCTCTTAATTTACAAGTGGCAATGTATGAAGCAACTGATTGTTCATCATAGTTTTTCTTTGGGAGACCTGAAGCAGCTTCTGGCTTACCCAGTAGGGATGTCAAACCCCTGAGTGACACGCAACCACCTTATCACCTTACCTTATAATTTCTAATGGCTGGACTTCGTGTTCCGTTGTCATCACAGAATGTAAATGGTTTCAACTATTACTTGGTTCAAAGCCCTTAGTCCGTATCAAACTACCTTCCCCTTTACTTTTCAGTTAAGACTCTCAAGTAGTTCCTAGAGCAGCTTCAGCATTTATACCTTTCTGTCAGCAGCTTTGTCTGAGATATTCATGTGGATACAGCCTTGTTCACAATGGAGCCCAGGGCAAAATGCAGAATGTCTTTGTGTTTCTGATTTACTATAATGAGGGATAAGTGTGCTTAGGGCAATCACTCCCATGGAGAGCAAAGGGGAAATTTAGCAGAACATAATGTGTGTTGACTTGAGTAAGCCTCAGTCCCGTGCCCCTCCATTGGGGTTGGATTCCAGTTTCTGACTACCCAAATGTGTTCACAATGCACACTGGAAGATGTAGCCCCATCTGGCAACACTGGAAATAAGCAAGGAGTCATAGGGCCCCTTAATACAGAGGAATTCCCCAGGTCACTGAGTTGGTGAACTCAAGGTGATCCGGTATTTCTCCATTCCTCATGATAGCATTATTTATTGAGAGAGAGCCATATGCCAGGTCCTGTGCCATGCACAGCCACACACACGGTCTGCCCCCAGGGAAACGACACTTTAGTAGAAA
Organism: Mesoplodon densirostris; assembly: GCF_025265405.1. NCBI lineage: Eukaryota > Metazoa > Chordata > Mammalia > Artiodactyla > Ziphiidae > Mesoplodon > Mesoplodon densirostris. The sequence goes on along the minus strand of NC_082681.1, from coordinate 44,768,871 downwards.
TATAGATGATGAGCCAAGGAATTCCAAAACACATGGTACAGTGATATACATAAGAGGGGCTCCTGAACCAGGCTTGAGGGTTTGCAGAGAAAACTGGATGTCTGGGGCAGGAGTGAAAGGAAGTATTAATCTTCACACTTTTATGTCTTTCCCTCAACCCTGCCATAATTTATAGACAAGTCCTATTTTCTGAGTAAAATATAAATCCAACCACTTTATAACGCCTTGCTTTTGTCACTCTGGTCCAAGCTCCCATCGTCTCTCAGGTGGACTACTCCAATAGCCTCCTAATTGGCTTCCCCACTTCCAGTTTTATATCCTGTGGCAAATATCGTAGGTTAGCTCACTTGACTCCATTACAATCCCAATCACAGCAGGTAAGGCTTGGTCGAGGTTGCAGACCGAGTCTACATTTCCTGAACTCCCGCCCTTATGGCCCGGATTGCACACATAGCTTAGCCTCTGCCAAGCAGATAATAAACCCCCATGAGACTTGGTAGGAGCAGGAAGGTGGAGTCTATGCTGCTTCCTCTGTGGTTTCTGGTTTCTCTTAGTGAGCATGGGCTCAGAAACTTTCGCTTCTCCTGCAGCAGTAATAATAGAGGTGCCAGGGTACAGTTCCTAGTTTTGTGGCTATCAAAGGGCAAGGCATGGGACATTAACTTGGTATAGATGGAGAAGGAGGCAATGTGGTCTCAAAGCCAAAATTTGTGATGCTCTCAGCAGAAACAGAGTGGTCCAAAGTCTTCTTCACTTTCCACCCTCCTGATTGTCCCAGTTCTGGGGTATTATTCAAGAAAACAATTCTGGAAATTATAACTACTACTTGAGTTAAAACAAACATGACCACCCCTCCCCCCCGTGAAAAAGTCTCTTGTGCTTTTCCCTCATACACCCAGGTATTTTGTAGGCTCTTGTAATTTATTTATCATGCCTGTTTTTGTACTTTGTAAAAATGGCCTCCTATAGAATGTATTCTTGTGTGTGTCTGTTCTTTCTTTCTTTTTTTTCTTTTTTGGCTTGATATCTTGATTCGTAAGATTCATCTAACGTGTATGTAGCCAAGTTTGTTCATTTTCTTTGCTGTATGACATGCCACTGATGGATATATCACTTCATATACCTACCCAAGTAGTTTCTGAATTTGGGTTGTGTCCAGTTCTGGACAATTACATACAATGCAGCTCTGTGCATCCTTGGCCTTGTCATCTGCTTTGCATGGGCATTCTCTAGGCGAAGCACCTAGTGGTAGTATTAGTGGGTCCAGGGTAAATATATCTTAAACTTTGAGGGATACTGAATATTCCCGTTATTCAGTTCTACATATTTCTTGATTTCCGCCAATCCAAGGATTAGTTAGTAGTATGCTATTTTGTTTCCAAACATTTGGGTGTTTTAAAGCTATCTCTGTGTTATTACCCTGTGCGTTAAGCATTATGATCAGAGAGCCTAGATTTCATGCCAGTGATCCTTTGCAATTTATTGAGGCTTCCTTTTTCTCAGTAAGGTCTATTTCTGTAAATGGTCAATATGCTCAACAGAATTTATGTTCTCTGCTTGTTGGGTATAAAGTTTTATAGTATCTAATAGCTCAAATGTATTATTGTGTTTAGGCCTTTGATATCACTGCTTATTTCTGTTTGCTTGGACTTTCATGTTCTGAGAGTGGTGGGTTAAAATCTCCAGCTCTCATTGTTAACGTATCTATCAGTCCCTACAGTCATAAACTTTATCGTTGAGGTTTAAGCTATCCTGCTACGCCACCTTTTATAACGCTCTCATGCTATCATCCACTGACCCTAGCCATCCACTCCTCTCTGCCCCATCCTACCACCTTCTACATGACTCCAACTTCCCCATCTATCACTCAACAATTTGACGCTCTCATTTCCAATGAACATCTTTACAACATACTAGCCAACCCCTCTCACAGACACAGTCTGGTTTATTCTTCACCCTAAACTACTCTACCTCTCACATCTAAAAGGAAGATATCCCAGTGTTGGACCGCAAGCCCCTGGCCATGCTGCTCTCTCATTCTTTTACTCTCTCTACACGTGTTCTTTTATCTCACTGAGCCCTCCTATTCCTTGGCCTCTCTATTTTCTGCCCATCTGCACTCTCCTTCTTCTGTCTCTCCCTCCTGTCACTATTGATTTGGTTTGGGGTTTTCCCTATTTTTTTTTTCTGGCCCAGCCACGCAGCTTGCTGGGATCTCAGTTCCCCAACCCGGGATCGCACCCGGGCCCCCAGCCACTGCCGAGTCCGAACCACTGGACCGCCAGGGAATTCCCTGTGGTTTCTCCTCTTTTCCTTCTTTTCCTGCTCCCACTCTGACATACTAAGTTCTCAATACATCTACCACCACTTATTCTTCTATGCTTAAAACACCTTCTGTATCTCTACATCCAGTTATCACCCATAGCCAATCAACTGTTGACTTTCAGTTCTATACACTTCTTCATGTGCTTTCAATACCCCTACCTTAGTCTAGGACTTCAGCATCTCTCACATAAATCACTGCTACAATGAGCACTCCATTCTTGCTCCTCTCTGATCCTTTCTTCACATTGCTTTCAGAGTGACATTTCTAAAACACAAATTATTTCCCAAATTAGAGCCCCTTGACGGCTTCTTGTAGCCTTAAGAATGAAGTCTCCACTGCTGTCTCTGGGGAAATGCAGATGGCCAACAGGCACATGCATACATGTTCAACATCACTAATCATCAGGGAAATGCAAATCAAAAGCACGAGACATCACCTCACCAAAGGACACACATAACAAATTTTGGCGAGGATGTGGAGAAAAGGGAACCATCCTACACAGTTTCGCGGGAGTGTAAACTGTTGCAGCCACTGTGGAAAACAGTATGGATATTTCTCAGAAAACTAAAAATAGAACTACCATACGACCCAACAATTCCACTGCTGGGCATCCATCTGTAAAAAACAAACACACGAATTCAAAAAGATGCATGCACCCCAATGTTCATAGCAGTGTCATTTACAATTGCCAGTGTATGGAAGCAATCTGTGTCTTTCAACGGATGAATGGACAAAGAAGATGTCAGGTATATATACAAAGAAATACTAATCAGCCATAGAAAAAGAATTTTGCCATTGGCAGCAACATGGATGGACTTGGAGGGTATTATGTTAAGAGAAATGAGTGAGACAGAGCAAGACAAATACTCAGTAAATTCAAAAGAATTAATAACTGGCTGAATTAATGGACATAGAAATGAAGGTAGAACAGACTTAAGAAAGGGTAAGTCTTCAACAACACACATGCTGCAGAGAGCAGAGAAAGGGCAGGGCTTATTTGAAAACCACCTAATAAGTTGGTATTACTAGTACTACAGAGCTAGTGGGCCCTTTTGTGTGCGTCTTAAATGCCAAGTTGATTGTGTATGCAGTAGAGTCATCAAAATTGTCTTACAGGAATTTGGCATGGCCAGAGTTGGGTTTTAGGAAGGTTAACTTAGCAAGTATATGAAGCATGTATCTGTGGGGAAAGACAGGGAGGTAGGAGAAGGTTAGGAGTCTAGGGCAAAGTTCAGGCAAGAAGTAATGAAGGTAATGATACTAAGAGTTGGCAAGAATGTGGAGCAAATAGAAATCTCATCCCCTGCTCTTGGGAATATGAACTAGTACAACCGTTTTGAAAGATAATTGGTGTTACCTAGTAAACTGAACTTGGGCAGAACCTAGGACCCAGAAATTTCATGTCTAGGCCTATACCGTAGATCAGGGTTTCTCAACTGTTGACATTTTGAAAAGATAATTCTGGGTTGTAGAGGACTGTCCTGTGCATTGTAGGATGTTCAGCAGTATCCTTGGCCTCCACCCACTAGATGCCAGTAGCACACCCTCAATTATGACACCCAAAACCTTTCCAGACGTTATAACATATCACCCTGGCTGGGGCAGATGGGGCAGTGCGGAAAATTGCTCTCAACTGAGAAACTAGAGAAACTCTTGTATAAGGGCATAGCGGGATATGAATGAGGAAGTTCATCCCAAAATAATTTGGAAAAGCATAAAAGTGGAAACAACCCACATGTCCATCAACAGGAAATAGACAAATTGTGGAATTTTCATATGATGGATAACTATACAGCAATGAAAACTGATTACTACCGTTTTACACATCAACATGGATAAATCTCACAAACACAAATTTGGGGGGGAGAGAAAGAGTAAGACAAGTAATACATCCAGTATAATTAGATCTACATGAAGTCCAAAATGGAGAAGAAATAACATTATTTAAAGGAACATTCCTCTACAGTAAATGTATAAAAAAGTGAAGTATTAACAAGTTCAGGATTGTGGTTACCTCTGGGAAGGAATGAGGAGATGAACCTGGAAGGGCACAGGTGGGCTATCAAGGCATTAGCCGTGTTCTAGTTCTCAAGCTTGGTGGTGAGTACACAGGCTTACATATTATTAAGATACACCTTACATATATGCAGTATTATCTTCTGTATACATGAAACAGTTCATAAAATTTGTCAGGAAGTGATGCGGTCTAAAATAATGCAGGAAAACGGAGAGAAAGGCAACAGAGTAAATAACTAATTGGATGAGAGACAGAGACAGACAGAGAGAGAGAGGGAAGAGCCAACCTTTAGGTGCCTCTTTGAATCATTTTAAACTCATTTTCTTCATAGAATTGGGGATGAAATCAATTCCTTATCTATAAACACACATAATTCATTGCTCAGACATCTAAGAAATGTATATTTTATGCCTCAAAACGGATCCTACTATATGATGTGATTCACAGGACTGGATAATACTACATTTCACAAAACACCATTGTCTGAGAATCCTGCCCTGTTAGACTTGTAAATGTGTACTCATTTGTATTCCTTGGAGTTATAAGCATCTGAAAATAGGTGGCTTAGAGTAAAAGTGATTCTTCATCACTAACTTTAGTGTCATTAGCATACGCCTAACTGGTACAGAAAACTGTTTCCAACTCCGGCACCCACCCTACCCCTCTGTTTTTCTCCCAATGGTCACCTCTCAGGTAGTGGAATAAAAGGAGAACTTTTGGATCAAATCCTTTCAGAAGATGGAGCCATAACCAAGGAAAATATCAGAACATCCTAACCTTTCCTGGACCAGGCAGGGAGGGACAAGACAGGTCTCTTCCTAGAAAAAGCACAGAGTTTTCAAGGCTGAAGGACTCACTGAAAACATATTTTACACATGTGGATACAGACAAACCCACAAACACCCAGAGAGATAGGAAACGCAGGATTTGTCCCTGACCTGATTTAGGGACCGTCTCTCAGAGACTCAGAGAAGCCTGATATGTTAGATCTACAGCAAACCCTCAGAGCAGCAAGCCTGAGCTTCCTCCCTCAACATGAGAGGCTTCAGGTGCATACATGTGGATAACGTAGCCCACTTGTCCTGTTACCTGTATACATGGCCATCACCTCGTAGATACCTCTCAGTCCTGAGAGCATAACACTGTCAGTGCAACTCACCCCTCAGAAGCACAGACTCAGTGAAGAGGAACACACATGCCTCTTGGGGCTTGGGACATGGGGCCACCTGGGGAGTAAATTCAGGGCCCTAGGTAACTGGAGCTCGGTAAGGGGCAGGGATAAGGACTCCGAGCATGCACCAAAAAAGGCTTATCTCAAAAAGAGGTATGCATGCGTTTGTTTAAACTGAAACTCCCGGGACGTCCCTGGCAGTCCAGTGGTTAAGACTCTGTGCTCCCAATGCAAGGGGCACGGGTTCGAAACCTGGTCGGGGATCTGATATCCTGCATGCCACATGACATGGCCGAAAATATAAACAAACAAACAAACAAATAAATAAATAAAGTGAACCTCCGAAAAATTTTAAGCGCAGGTAAAGGCCTTTAATATTAACTATTAACTATAGTTAATACACTAACTATATAACACAGAAATACACACACACACACCCTGCTGGCATGGCATGAACCATATGGAACCAAACCAATGTGAGAAATTTCAAGGGACACTACATGGACAAATTTCTACTTGGACTGTTCTTTCATTAAACAACGGTGACAAAAAGCCTCGTGCCTTTTGTTGTTGTTGTTTTGGCATGAGGAATACTCTGTGTTACTACATGATAATGCATTTTTAAATGTCAACCCCACTGACAGGGGAAAGGGTTGTGGATACCTTACACTCACTTCACTTTAACAGAACTTTATCAAGCATCTACGAAGAAGAAAACACAGTGCTTTAGGAGACAGAAATCAATCAAAGCCTTTAAGTTCCGAACACGTCAGAAGCTCACACTTTAGGGAGCTGGGGCGATACACACATAAATAAATAATGTTAATCTACTCTAGGATACGAGAGGAACTAGCATGGAAAACAGAAAATGTATTGATGCTAACTAGCAAGCTCTCAAGCAGCCTTAACTAAATATAGAAATAAGGCTTTGTGCCCTCAAACCCCTGGTCCTCCCCTTCTCTGATCGTCTGCTCTCCTCAAGTACCACTTCACTCTTTTCCCTTAAAGAAGTTCCAGATACTACGCCCATTTCCTCTTTTAATTTTCTTTAAATTAGGACATATTTCAGACCTCGACAAAGGTACAGAGAATGCTACGCCCATGAAACCATCAGCCGTCTTAAGAAACGTAAGCTTACAAATAAAATTGAAACCCAGTATTCCCCTCCCCAACTGAATTCTCCATCTTTTTCCATAGATTTAACCACTGTCTTAAATAGGTTTATTGTTCTCATACACACCTTTCTGCATACTACATATGCATGCATTACTCCTATGTATGCCTTTTACTACAAACAGATGTATCTATATTCAAACTAATAATTTTGCATGCCTTTAAACTTCATATGTGCATGGTATCATAATGTTTTTATCGTGTTGGAAGTAGGTTCTTCCTTTATCTATTTGTCCCTTCCACTACTGAATCTTTGCCCCTTGTTATAAGCTGAATTGTGTCCCCGCAAAAGATATGTTGATGTCGTGACCCCGGAACCTGTAAGTGTGACCTTATTTGGAAATAGGGTATTTGCCGGTGTAATAAAGATCAGATGAGGTCATACTGGATTAGGGTGGGCCCTTCATCCAATATGACTGGTGTCCTTATAAGAAGAGAAAGAACACAGAAACAGAGACACAGGGGAAAACACTATGTAAAGATGAAGAAAGAGACTGGAATTCTGCATTTACAAGCCGAGTGATGCCAAGGATTGACAGAAACCACAAGAAACTAGGAGAGAGGCATGGAACAGATTCTTCCTCCGAGCCTCCAGAAGGAACCAACCCTGCCCACATTTCAACCTCAGACTTCTGGCCTCCAGAACTGTGAGAGAATAAATTTCGGTTGTTTCAAGCCACCTGTTTTGTGGTAATTTGTTATGGTAAACCTAGGAAACTAACACCTCCCTACGGGAGGTCTTTGTGTCTCAGGCCCCTGAGAATTCTAGTACCTTCCTCAGTCCAGATCTTACCATCCTGTTCAGTTTACCTGCAATAGTACCAAGTCAGTGAGTTAGGGCTGGTTCTACTGTAGGTGTAGTTAAACGTTTTCCCCACTGCCCTAAAGCAGCGGTTCTCAAACTTCAGTGTGCTTCAGTAGCACTTGGAGGACTTGTAAAAACCTGATGGCTAGCAGCCTACCTTCAGAATATCCAATCCAGTAGGTCTGGGGCAGGGTCTGAGAATTTGCATTTCAAACAAGTTCCCCGCTGATGCTGATGCTGCTGCTCCATGGCAGGCCAATAGCACCATCTGGTCCCCAGGCAAGCTAGGTCATCCATCAGTTTCTTTCAATAACATATACTAGAGGCTGGGCCACCATCTCTATCATCACACAAGTTGTTTATAATCTAATATTTTAATTTATTTGAGGCTGCTATAAAAGGATGTCAAACAGGCTTACCAAATACTTGAAAGAAATCCCTTTCAATGACAGTAAGGTGGGCTGAAATAAATAGAACAAAGATACATTGGAGTCAGTGTTATTTATGTTAAAAAAACAAAAACCTCTGCAGCTTATTCATGTCAAACAAGCTTTTATTTTCAATGTGATCAATACTGTCAAACTTATATGTAAAAGGTAAGAATAAAGTCAGATAGCAGTTAATATCATTTTGGGATGTTGAACTTTGAAACAAAATCTGTGTTGTGGGCTAATGAAAACTAGAATCTCCGTGAAGAACAAATTCTGCTTTTCTTTCGCTGTCCACTTCTTTTTATGTCTTCCAACTGTAGGATGGGATAAGAGTCAATTAACAATTGTACACCAATAACATGCACCAGGGACTTTCTAAATAGGAGTCAATTCTATGTACATCTCTTGGCTCTCCAAGGAGAAAACAAAATGTTTTCTTCTTGTAACCCAGACCCTTGGTTGTCAGGGTGCACATCATTTCATCACACCAACCACATCTCTCTCTTGCCAACCACTATATATGTTAGGTTTTTTTCTTGAAAGGTCAGTCTGTGATTTAAACGTCTTTCCACCTTAAGAGCCTATGCTCCTTACACAAATCATAAATCCCTTATAATCCCAGACCTTCAGTTTCCGTATCTGTATAATGAGAATGAGGCTGTTATCAAACATCCACAGGTGTGAAAATTAAGAAAGGGAGAAAGAAAGAGTGTGATACTGAGAGAGAGAGAGAGAGATGAGAAAGGAAAAGATGAATGGGTAGCGGAAAGAGAAACTAGGATTGAATTACCAACTCAGTGAGAGCCAATAATAATACTATGGCTAATTTTCTTTCCTTTTGAATAAAACATCTAAATTGAACTAATATTTGTGAATTACTCATGAAATGCAGTCTTATTTGAAATCCTTAACTTTTTACTACTTTGTAAGGAGTCACCTTCTCAAAGGCATTGTTATTCCAAGAGACTTCATTTCTGTGTCCAGGTGATGAAGGTACAGCTAGTGCACAGCTTAGTCGCTTTAGCTGCTTCTCCTGGTGAGCAGTCTCTAAAACTATAGGTCTCTATAGTTTAGACCTCTAAGAAAATATAGGTCTCTATTTCCAGGTCTGATAAATTTCCCATCTGCAGTAGACTTAAAACTACAGGACAAAGGACTTGTGACTGTAAATGACATACATTTCAGAACACACTTCCTTCTATACCATCTAGAATACAAGTACATTATTAACATTAAACTGTTTTTCCAAAACTAAATTGCAACAAGTTTTTCTTATTTACTTTACAAAACAAATTAAAAACATGATAGATAGCTAGTGGGAAGCAGCTGCATAGCACAGGGAGATCAGCTCGCAGCACTGTGACCACCTAGATGGGTGGGATAGGGAGGGTGGGAGGGAGACGCAAGTGGGAAGAGAAATGGGGATATAGGTATACTATAGGTGATTCACTTTGTTATAAAGCAGAAACTAACACACCCCTGTAAAGCAATTATACTCCCATAAAGATGTTAAAAAGATAAACAAAAAATAGATTAAGGATGTAAACAAAACAAAACATAAAGCTGTCAGTAACAGGTATATGTCAGGACCGGTTGCACCATACATTAATACCTTGTATTCTCCAGAGCCGCCCTCTGCTGAGACCATATCCAGCTTCGGTCCTTCTTCTGCTTTTTCATTTCCATCCTCTTTCTCTTCCTCAGCATTTTCATAATGATATTCACTCTCTTCTTTAGTGTCGAATGATACGGACTTTGGCATCACAAGGTGGTGGGAAACATTTCCTGATTTAAAATCAGCAGCAGAATCTAGTTCTCTGCTCTCAGGAGGATCTGGAGAAGAGAAATGTGTCAGAAAATAAATAAATAAATAAGAAGACTCGCTGGTCATGTTCCTACTGGTTGATACTGCGCTTCCTTGGCCCTCACACTTCTGCTGCTTGACAGTTTTCACAACATTTTCCCCCTCTTTCCAGGAGATCTCACACACACTGTGCTGCTGATTATTTCTGGCCCTTTGGAGAAGGGATCGGAATCATTTAATTCTGAGCAGATTTTTGTATATTTCTGCCAGAATCTCACTGGAAAATGTTCACCCGATTTCAAGACAAATTCAACCTCGAATCTCATTGATTCCTCAACCACTGAAATGTGCCCCTGTGCCATTTCATCATTTTCTCAGGTCATCGTACTGAAAATCTTAACATTTTTAGAAGCCCGTCAACCAAAAGTGAGGTATGCCATTTGTCTGCCCCTAGGTTGGTAGAAGGTAGCATACTTTTTCTCAAGATCCTAAAGTTCTTTAGAGAATTGGGCTTCTACTTGTGCATATCGTGCCTGAAGGTTTTTGAGAGCTTTGACCCGCTGCTTAACCACCAGAGGCCAGCGGTGAGTGCATCCTGCCATAGAGGCCGATGCCGCAGCAGGGTCTGCAAGGGACAGGGGACTGGGCCTCCCCTAGCCAGCCTCGGCCCCTTCGATGGGTCCACAAGTGCCAGCCACCCAGGACTCGGAGGCATCAGCCAGGACCTCACCCGCCCAGAACTCACCCTCCCCTGCCCCCGCCACCGGTTCCTCTGCCTTCTGGGATGCCAGCCCCTCTGCAGGCTCCCACGGCTCCCAGGGCGGGGGGCCCTCTGCCTGGCACTCGCCCCGCCAGACCTCACCTGCCTCTCCCAGGTCTTCCTGCCCGTGAGGAAGCGCGGCAGCCTCTGCAGGGTCCGAGGGCCATCGGGAGCGGCGCCTGACCATCACGCGGCTGGCGTGGGGCCCGACCAGGACACGGTCCTTGTAGTGGCTGTGGTGCAGAAGACAATGGGCCACATCCCAGAGCAGGGAATGAAACTGCACCGTGGTCGCCCCATGGCCTGCGACCACTCCCGCGCCTCCCTGCCCATGCTCGTCCTCCTCTTCTGTCTCTTCCTCCTCCTCGACCTCTTCCTCAGTCTCCTCCCCCTCTTCTGACTGGTACTCAGCCTCCTCCCGGTCCTCGGTTTCTAATTCAAACTCTTCCGCCTCCTCCTCCACCAGCTCTGCACCCCAGTCTTCTTCCACTGCGGCCTGGGCGGCCTCCTGCCCACCATCCTCCCCGTCAAGGGCTCTGGAGAGCCCCAGGGAAGCCAGAAGGGCCGCGGCCCCCTCGACTCCATCCATTCCTCCCGAAGGGGAGGCACGGACCCCGAGGGGACTGGGGTCACCACCCGCCCTGCCACCAGCTCTATCCTGGCCACCTGGGATCGGCCCATGCTCCTCGTTGGCAGACATGGCTGGAGGGACACGCCAGACACGGATCGGGCGGCAGTGATGACCGTGGGGAAGATGGCGGCCGCTGCGCTGAGTGTCGCTGAGGGAGGGGACGCTGTTGGAAGCTGGGCCACCGGGCCGAGGTGGGGGCTGCAGAGAAGCTGGCTGCCCAGGGGACAAGAGTCGGCGAAGATGCCTCTGCGAGCCCCGCCACGGGAAGTGCAGACGGCCTCCTAGCAGAGCGCCCCAGCGAGACTGGGCGGCGGCCGCTGTGCACAAAGCGGGAAAGAGCTTGATTGGCTGGTGACGGGAGGCGGACCTTACAAGGGTCAACGAAGGGCCACTTCCTCCAGTGCCGACTCTAAGCTCATTTGCCAGCAGCTAAGGATTGACAGCACCACCGTCCAATGAGTGATCAAGCTCTTCAGTTTCCCTGGAGGCCTTAAAAGGCCAGCTCACCCTCAGCCTCTGTGAGCGCACAGGAATCCGTTCTTTTCATTCCAACACTGCAAGAGCAAAACTACAATGCCCCTAAAGGCGGTGCCCTGCGGTATGGGAACCTGCATGTGTTCCCCAATTGCCACCCTGGGGCAGCTCACGCTGATACAGACACACTTAATTCAAAACCGAGACAAACAGAGAAGGTGTATAGATCAAATCTCTGCAATGCTTAAAACCTCCCACAAGAGACAGCAAGAGAATTTGGAGGTTTTAATGCTGTTAAGGCTCCTTAGAAAAGGACATACAGAGTCGATATGGATGCAGTGAGAATGGAGAGTGGAAGAAGCAGTAAAGACAGGAGCTGGAGAGTGTTTCATCAGGGCTCCCCAATTCCGTTGCAGCCTCCAAGAAGTGAAGACGGAGAGAGAGAGGGAAGAGAGACAGAGACAGAGACAGAGACAGAGATTTCTTTTAAAGACTGGTCTGAGCACCTGCTCTGCACTGGATTGAGCACACCCCTTGCCTCCCAAATTCATACGAGAATCCCGTCCCCAGCCCCACCCCACCCCCAGGAGATGGTATTTGGAGACTGGGTCTTTGGTAGGTCATTCAGTTTTGGTAAGGTCAGGAGGCTGGGGTCCACACATTGGGATTATTGCCCTTACAGGAAGAGACCATAGATGGTACTGTCCTCCCACCACCCCAACGTGAAGCCACAGGAAGAAGGCGGCTATCTTCAAGCCAAAACGAGGGCCCTCACCAAGAACTCCACCATGCTGGCACCCTGACTTTGGGCTTCCTAGCCTCCAGAACTGTGAGAGAATAAATAACTGTCTTGTTTAAGCCGCCCAGCCTATGGCATTTTACTAGGGCAGCTTGAGCAGACTAATACAGCATGGCAGACCTTAACAGCACAGGCTTCCTAGAATCATTTCTCGGTCAACAGTCCGAGACTTTTTGTTGTACTCAGCCCCACTTAGCTGAGTTGTCAAAGGTAACGAATGCTGAAAATGAGGAAGAAATCGACAACTATTTTATGCTAATCCCAGTTACTACTGTGGATGGGCATAGAAGCAAGACTGGGTGTTAGCTGTAACTTCACGTTTAGGAGAACATAAGCTATGTCCCTTACTTCCATAAGCACACCGCGTTGGGATCCAGGACATCTAATTTGACAGATCCTAACGTTTCACAGATGGGTAGCACACATCCTGCAGTGCGCTCCTGGGAAGGCTCAGGAGAAGAGCTGTTGTTGCCACCCTGAGTCACTATGGACTCCTCCTATCCCAAGTTGGGTTCAACGGTCAATAGGTCTGCTGACACCACACCCACACACACACACACACACACACACACACTACCGAGACGCGATGCAAAGTGTATTCCTTACGTGAGGAGGCTTCTGGGGGGAGAGCAGGGCAGCCTTTTCAAGCTGCTCCAAAATAGACTTCAGAGAGTCAGGAAAGGAAGAAATTGCTTTGGGAGTTCTACTGTGACTAGTGGATGGGGCCAGCATGACAGTTCCCTTGTGCTGGCAGTAGCTAGTGTCGTTTGCTGCCCACTCCTCCTGCCCTCCACCCTACAACCGTGCCAAAGGAGAGAGTGGAGGGTGGGGCACTGGGGAAGAGGGAGGGTTGACGTTTAAAAGCCCTCAGCAGTCAAACATCAAAGGATGCAGTCAGACCCTATACTATAATTCACCTCTGGCGTGTGACAGGCGACAGAAACGTGCCATTTTTGTGTAATGGAATCTGAACTTGTGGAAGTAAGCCACTCTGGAACTCTGAGTCCTGCAGCCTAAGGCCGGGTAGGCAGGCAAAAGGTCCACTGAAGGCCGTTCAAGAGCCCAGTGTGGTGTATCCTGAGAAGTAAAATGCATGCCTCGGTCACCATCAATAAGGCACGGAACTCCAAAGCCCATAAGGAGGGTCTTGGCGAAGCCCTGCGTAGTGGTTTTTGTATATGTAGAGACACGTGTGACCAGGATTTATAATTTGGGAGTCTGTGGGCCAAGAGATTCCCAAGGCTCTTTACCCCAAAGGGGACAGTTTTACACAAGGAAACGTCGCTGCCGCCATGGGCCGGACCAGACAGCCAGACCGACGACAACGGCCTGATTGTCTATGAAAATGTGCAGATGGTGCTAACTGTTGGCCAGAGCATCCAGCGCTAAGGTGACTGCCTGAAGTTCACTCACTGGTGCTGTCTTTTCGTTGAACAGTTTTATCTATGGTTATTGTATTGATTACTGACAAGGAAAGAGTTTTCCTGACATTTTCCTATTTATTTTCCACATGTCAGTCGTTTTTTGTTCCTTCACTCCTCAATTACTGTATTTTCTGTTATTAATTACAGTTTCATAGTGTACAAGGTGATCCTTCATCACCCCTTTTGCTGTACTTTTTTAGTTTTTTTTTTTAGTGCTGGAGCTTTTTGTGCGGTAGTGTCGGTGGTTACACTGGGATCTACAATTAGTATCTTAGCTTTATAAAAATCAAGTTTGTATTAATATGGAGATAGTTGCCATAGTATTCAAAACCTCTGCTTTTCCCTAGCTCTGCCACATTTCTTTATTTAATTATGGTGACACACGGCATGTTTGTATATTTGGTGCCCATTAACAGAGATTTATAGTTAATGCTTTATACATTTGTATTTTAAATCATATATGAGAACAAAAAGAGGAGATATAAACCAAAAGTGCAGCAATACTCGCTTCTGCGTTTACCTGTGTAGTTACCTTGGCCTTTGTGGTTTATTTCTTCATATTGCTTCAAATACGTGCCCAGCATTGTTTCAATTCAGCCTGAAGGACTCCTTTCAGTACTTTCTATAGGGCAAGCTTACTAGCTATGTACTCTCTCAGTTATTGTTTGTTTTGGAATGTCTTTAACTCCCCTTCATTTCCCCCACATATAGAATTCTTGGTTGAAAGGGTATTTTGGTTCATTTGTTCTACGCTTTTAATATGCCATTCCAATGCCACCTGTCCTCTGTGGTTTCTGTAGAGGAATGGGCACAAATCTTACCAACGATTACTTGTATATGAGGAGGTGTTTCTATTGCTGTTTTCAAGGTTCACTCTTTGTCTTTGACTTTTGATAATTTGATCATGATGTGCCTAGGTGGGGATCTCTGATTCTATCCTGCTTGGAGTTTGTAGAACTTACTGGGTATGTAGATTCATGTCTTTCCTCCGAGTTTGGAGGTTTTCAGGCATCATTTCTTTAAAGATTTCCTGCCCCTTTCTCTCTCTCCTCTGCCTCTGCCACTGTCATTATGTGTACATTGATAAGCTTGCTGATGCATATAAGTCCCATAGGATTTGCTCATTATTCTTCATTCTTTGCTTTTTCTGCTCCTCTTTTCCTTTCCAGAGACTGGATATTTCAACTAACCTTTTAAACTTTGCTGATTCTTTTTCTCCTGTTCAAATTTGCTGTTGGACATCTTTTATTAAATTTTCATTTCACTTACAGTGATTTTCAGCTGAGGAACTTTTTTTTTTTCCTTGCGGTACGTGGGCCTCTCACTGTTGTGGCCTCTCCCGTTGCGGAGCACAGGCTCTGGACGCGCATGCCCAACGGCCATGGCTCACGGGCAACGCCGCTCCGTGGCATGTGGGATCTTCCCAGTCCGGGGCACGAACCCGTGCCCCCTGCATCGGCAGGCGGACTCTCAACCACTGCGCCACCAGGGAAGCCCCTGAAGAACTTTTTTTTGTCCCTATTTATAATTTCTATCTCTTTGGGATACATCTTTCTCATTGTTTCCTAGTTCTTTGATCACTGTTTCCTTTTGCTCATTGAGTTTATTGAAGACAGCTGACTAAAAGTGTATTTTTCTAGTAACCCAAATACTGTGCTTCACCTCTGACAGTTTATAGTAATTAAGTTTTTCCATGTGAACAGGATACACATTCCTCCCATCCCCTCCAACTATATGGAAGTATAATTTACAAATAAAGTTTGTATATTGAAGGGGAACAATGTGATGCTTGATGTACGTACACATTGTTAAATGATTACCACAGTCAAACTAATTTATGCATTTATAACCTCACATAGCTAAAGGTTTTTTGGGGTGGTGCGTGGTATAAAACTAAGATCTACTCTCTCAGCAAGTCTCCAGCATACCATACAATATCTTAAATTAAATCTGCATGCTGTGCATTAGATCCCTAGAATGTATTCATCTTATAACTGATCATTTGTACCCTTTGATGAACCACCCCACAAATAACAAACCTGGAGGCATCATGGTTCCTGATTTCATTATATGACAAAGGTACAGTAATGAAAACAGTATGGTAGTGGCATAAGAACAGATATATATATATATAGACCAACGGATCAAAATATAGAGCCCAGAAATAAACCCACACATATATGTTCAACTATTTGACAAGAACTCCAAGAACACACAATGAGGACAGGATAGTCTCTTCAATAAATGCTGCTGGGAACACTGCATATCCACGTGCAAAGATACTATACTGGAGCCTTATCTTACACCATACCTCAAAATGAACTCAAAATGGATTAAAGACTTAAACGTAAGGCCTGAATCTGTGAAACTCCTAGAGGAAGACACAGGGGTAAGCTCCTTGACATAGGTTATGGCTTTGATATTTTTTTGAAATGACACCAAAACAAAGGCAACAAAATCAAAAATAAACAAGTGGACTACATCAAACTCAAAAGCTTCTGCACAGCAAAGGAAACAATCAACAAAATGAAAAGGCAACTGACCTATGAAGCAGAAGAAAATATTTGCAAATCATGTTATCTGTTGAAGGGACAATATGCAAAATATAAAAGGAATTCAATCAACTCAACAGCAAAAGAAAAAAAAACAAACAAAAAAACATCAACCAATAATTAATAAAAGGGCACACGGTTCGAATAAACATTTTCCCAAAGAAGACATACAACTGGCAAATAGGTATATGAAGAGGTGTTCAACATCACTAACCATCAGGGAAATGCAAATCAAAGCTGCAATTAAGACATCACACATATTAGGATGGCTATTATCAAAAGGACAAGAGACAGCATGTGTTGGCAAGAGTGTGGTAAAAAGGGAACCCTCGTGCCCTGTTGGTGGGAAAGTAAAATGGTGCAGCCACTGTGGACAACTGCATGGAGGTTCCTCAAAAGACTGAAAGTAGAACTATCAGATCAGCCAGCAATCCCACTCCTGAAAACAGATCCAAAGGAGGTGATTCCTGCTCTGCTCCCTTATGCTCATTGCAGCATTATTCACAAGAGCCAAGCAATGGAGACAAGCTAAGTGTTCTGGGCAGATGAAAGGATAAAGAACATATCACAATTATATAAAAGACATATCAAAGAATTCTTCTTAAAAATTCATCAGAGGGCTTCCCTGTGGCACAGTGATTAAGAATCCACCTGCCAACGCAGTGAACATGGGTTCAAGCCCTGGTCCGTGAAGATCCCACACGCTGCGGAGCAACTTAGCCTGTGAGCCACGACTACTGAGCCTGTGCTCTAGAGCCTGTGAGCTGCAACTTCTGAGCCCGCGTGCTACAACTACTGATGCCCGCAAGTCTAGAGGCCGTGCTGCACAAGAGAAGCCACCGTAATGAGAAGCCCGCGCACCACAACGAAGAGTAGTCCCCGCTCGCCGCACCTAGAGAAAGCCCATGCGCAGCAACGAAGACCTGACACAGCCAAAAATAATAAATAAATAAAAACAAAATAAATAAAGTAATAAAAGTTCATTTGCAAGACTATTCTTGTCTTTGGGGGTGATACAGAGAGGAACAGGAACAGAGACAAGACATGGTAGATTCTCCTTCCTTCAGACGTCTTGTCTCTCTCAGGAAATCTCTACAGGCACAGCTTAATAGTGAGCCAGCCGGAAAGGCAAAATAGGGTTGACAGAGACCCAGAAACTTCGAACAGGTTATAGAATTTTGAGCTCAGATATTAAACAAATTTTACTTACCCTGCATCTACTTCCTCTTATATATCCTGACAAAGAATGCAAACAGAAGTGACTATAACATCAGTAACACCCACTTCCAAAAACACAAAACACAAAAACACAAAAACAAAATTTAAGACCTTTGTTAGGGAGTGTACTCATGTTTAGATAGTAAATAGGGAACCACTGACAGATTTTAATGAAATTTACATATATCATTAATTTTGATGTAGAAAATTTCATGTACATAATGACTTCTCTTCTTTCTCCCATGGCCACCTAGGAAACTCAGAGATTAGGAAAAATGCTTCCTTCCCCATATGTTGGTTTAATATCCTAGCCTCAGATATACTCAACACCTCTGCCTGCGCCCCTGATGGAACACCACTCTCAGGTGAGGCAGTGTTTCTACCTGAAGGATTTCAAAATACCCTTAAGATTTGGGAGGAATTGGGAGGTCTAAAGGTAAAATCTGTGCAAACACTATGTAGAAGCAAAAACCTTGTATGACTCAGAAACGTATCTGGAGGGTTGAGTGGGTGTGTGTGAGTGTATGGGTAAAGATTATTTCGGCTGAACTTTAGGCAAACTGTAAACATAAACTCTACACAGAAACACTTTCCAATCCCCTGTGTCTTTAAACTCATGAGGTGAGCTGCCCTGCAGAGGCAGGACCTGGTGTCTTTGGGCAGCTGTGGCAGTTAAAGGGTGTGAGCTCTCAAACCAGACTGCCTGGATAAAAGTTCCAGTTCACTTACAGGCTGTGAGATCTTGGGCTCAGGATTTAATATCTCAAATCCTGTCTTCTATAATAATTCTCAATTTCTCCATCAGTAAATGAGGTGAAAAATAGTCCCAACCTCATCGGATTGCTGTACAGATTTAATGAGCTAATACTTTACAAGGGCCTACTTGATGTCGAGCTTGGCACAGAGTAAGTGCAAATTAATGTCTGGATACATCACAAAATGAACACATTCCATGCTCACTGCTGTAGCTGCACAGATCATCTTTTAATCCTTCAAATATGCTATGTTCTCTTTCTTCTAATGGATCTTTGCCCATCTTCATTCCTCTAACTAGACCTTATGCATAGCTTTGGCCAAAACTGACTTTCTAAGCCCTAATCATCCTTAACGTCCCAACTCAGGCTTTTTTTTTTTTTTTTACAAGAAGCCTCTTCTCTGTTAAGACGGGGTTGCACATTTCTTCCTTTATTATTTTTAAACTAAAGTGAAAATAAAATAACATAAAATTAATGATTTTAGTCACTTTAAAATGGACAAATCAAATAAAAAGTTCTAAAAATAAAATGTACAAATCAGTTCTTTTAGTACATTCACGATGCTGTGCAACCATCACCCCTATCTAGTTGCAGAGCATCTTCATCAACTCAAAAAGAAACCCTATACCCAGGAAGCGGTCATACCCCATTCCCTCCTATCCTCAAACACTGGCAACCACTAATCTCCTTTCTGCCACTATGGATTTGCCTAATCTGGACATTTCATAGAAATGGAATCATGCCATATGTGGCATTGTGTGTGTGTGTGTGTGTGTGTGATATTTTGTAATTTTTGTTCATGGTAGTTGTTATCTTTTTTTCATTATGAACTTTTTCTCATTCTAAGAAAAGATTCACTTCATGCATGATTGTGTATAATGATAGAAGAGAATCTTCCATATTGTATGAGTTTCTTGCCTGTTTGTACTTGCCTGTTTGGAACCCGTTTTGGACTCTCCCTGTAAACGACCTAGACTCCTTGGGAATAATGCCTGTAGCAGTCCAAGAACATACACAAAGATTGTATGCCCTGACCAAAGGATTTTTATCCCAGGAATATAATGTTGATTTGGATTTGTATCCCAGGAATATAATGTTGATTTAACATTAAGAAATCACAGTGTAGGGACTTCCCTGGTGGAGCAGTGGTTAAGAATCCACCCAAAAACGAAGGGGACACAGGTTCGAGCCCTGGTCTGGGAAGATCCCACATGCCACGGAGCAACTAAGCCCATGTGCCACAAATACTGAGCCTGCGCTCTAGAGCCCATGTGCCACAACTACTGAAGCCTGCGTGCCTAGAGCCCATGCTTCGCAACAAGAGAGGCCACCACAATGAGAAGACCGCACACTGCAACGAAGAGTAGCCTGCAGTCACTGCAACTAGAGAAAGCCCGCATGCAGCAACGAAGACGCAACAGCAGCAAAAAATAAAGAAAGAAATAAAGAAAAGAAAAGAAATCACAGTGTACGGACTTCCCTGCTGGAGAAGTGGTTAACAATCCACCCGCCAATGCAGGGTACACGGGTCCAAGCCCTGGTCCGGGAAGATCCCACATACCCCGGAGCAACTAAGCCCGTGTGTCACAACTACTGAGCCTGCGCTCTAGAGTCCTTGAGCCACAAATACTGAGCCAACGTGCCACAACTACTGAAGCCAGCACGCCTAGAGCCTGTGCTCCCCAACAAGAGAAGCCACTGCAAGGAGAAGCCCGCGTACTGCAATGAAGAATAGCCCCCGCTCAGCGCAACTAGAGAAAGCCCACGCACAGCAATGAAGACCCAACGCAGAGAAAAATAAAAATAAATAAATTTATATTAAGAAAAGTAATCAAAGTGTAATACATCTAACAGAATACCAGAAAAATCCTCATGATCATCTTAAGAGACATTTATAAAGCCTTTAGCATAATTCAAGAAACTTCCATGATAAAAGCTCTCAAAAAAACTAGGATTAGAAGACATCTTCTTCAATGCTCAACATCACTAATTATTAGAGAAATGCAAATCAAAACTATAATGAGGTATCACCTCACACCGGTCAGAATGGCCATCATCAAAAAGTTTACAAACAGGGACTTCCCTTGGTGGTCCAATGGTTTAGACTCCACACTCCCAATGCAGGGAGCCCAGGTTCAAACCCTCATCGAGGAACTAGATCCCACATGCCACAACTAAAGGACCCCGCATGCCACAAGTAAGAGCCCACATGCCATAACTAAAAGATCCCACATGTCACAACCAAAGAGCCCACATGCCACGACTAAAGATCCTGCATGCAACAACTAAAAGATCCCACGTGCAATGAAGATCCTGCATGGGGCAACAAAGATCCCACGTGCCCCAACTAAGAACCAGCACAGCCAAATAAATAAAAAAAATAAAATAAAATTTAAAAAAACGTTTACGAACACTAAATGCTGGAGAAAGTGTGGAGCAAAAGGAACCCTTCTACACTGTTGGTGGGAAATGAAATTGGTGCAGCCACTATGGAAAACAGTGTGGAGGTTCCTTCAAAACCTAAAACTAGAGTTGCCATATGATCCAGCAATTCCACTCCTGGGCATATATCCAGAGAAAACTCTAATTCAAAAAGATAAATGCACTGCAATGTTCAAAGCAGCACTATTTACGACAGCCAAGACACGGAAGAAACCTAAATGTCTATCGACAGGTGAATGGATAAAGAAAACGTGGTACATATATACAATGGAATACCACTCAGCCATAAAGAATAATGAAATAATGCCATTTGCAGCAACATCGTTGGACCTAGAGATTATTATACTAAGTGAAGTATGTCAGACAGAGAAAGACAAGTATCATATGATATCACTTACATGTGGAATCTAATACAAAATGATACAAATGAACTTATTGATATTTACAAAACAGAAACAGACTCACAGACATAGAAAACAAACTTATGGTTACCAAAGGGGAAAGGGGGTGGGGAAGGGATAAATTAGGAGTTTGGGATTTGCAGATATAAACTACTATACATAGAATATGTAAACAACAAGGTCCTACTGCATAGCACAGGAAGCTATATTCAATATCCTGTTGTTAACCATAATGGAAAAGAATATGCAAAAGAATGTGTGTCTTTGTGTATATATATATATATATGTATATATGTATATATATATTTATATATATAACTGAATCCCTTTGCTGTACACCAGAAACTAACATAACATTGTAAATCAACTGCACTTCAATAAAAATATATTAAAAAATGAAACGCAGCTATGAAGCCACAAAAAAGGTACAAACTCTTAGTTATAAAATAAATGTCATGGGGATGTAATGTACAGCGTGATGACTACAGTTAATACTACTATATTGTATATTTGAAAGTTGCTAAGACAAAACCCTCTTAGGTTTGCTCTTAATAAGAGATGATAATAGGTTTTTCCTTACCTTCTAAGTAATCTCCATAGAAAGCAGAGATTCTGTGTCTTATCAGAATAATTTCCTGTGCTTCTTGTTGATTTATCATGTCCTTTATTTGTAAGATAAATGAGTCTTCTTACTTCTAAAAGAGAGAAGGCTCTTTTTAATCACATTACTTCCAATATTTACTTTTGAAATCTTATATTAGTACTCTGGTTAAATAGGTGGCCAAATAGTTTCTTAGTGACCCATGATTCTATTTAGCCAAGTGTACAAATCTTTTGCCATTTCTAACAACTAGTGATATTTGGTCTTTCCAAATTCAAATCCTAAATGAAATCTGCTTGATCTCATACTGACACTGATATTTCCCAGAGGGCCTGCGGAAAATCCAGAGTTTGTTCTTTCACCTTGTAAATGAGAGATGTTACAATAAGTAGGTTTATTTGATAAGTTGAGTTGCACAGGAAGCACTGCCAAATATGAAGAGATGCTTAACCTTCTCTAGTTTATATTTCTATGTGTAAAATGTTATTAATACAAATACTTCAGAAATTGTATTAATTCCTATAAATGTCAGTGCCCTTGCTGTCCATGACGTATCTTGGCGCTGCTTTGCCTTAGAATCAGACAACATCAGCATAATGTTATCAGCTGTCATGCCAGTTAGTGTCTTAAAATGTTGTATGCCACAGAAACAACCAAATGTCCTTGGCAATTGCATCATTTTTATAATGAACTTTCATCACGTCTTTTACCATGGCCATTTTCACTCTTTTGTCATCCACACTTGTTTTAGTTTGATGCCTCCCTGAAAGCTCTTGCAATCAGCTACAGGCCACAGTAATTATCTTCAACAAAATGGGACTATCTTGGAGTCCCACAGAAAGGACTATGCCAGGTACTCTTGAGGCACAGAACTCCTAATGGCATTGCTTAAATAACTTTGAGACCGTACCACCGGCCTGAGTCAGGATTTCCAGAATTCTCCTGGAGAAGCTGATAAGTTCATGAGATGGCTAACCCAAGATCAAGCAGAACAAGAATTACATAGGGCTGAATGAATTGATCAAGGACGATTATGGCTTTTGCTTGGACTACTGCTGATGCTTTAATGTTCTGTTTTCTGGATATAAAGAACTGCCTACTTTTCTAACTTCAGCTATCTACAATTCATAACAGTTTAGTAGATCGTACTTCTGTAAGCAGAAATGAAGTATTTATCTTTTTTTGCCTGCCTGATCACTCTAGAATTTGAATATTCTTACTAAGTATTCTTATTTTCACAGTAATACAATGAACTGCTTAGGTTCCATAAGAATCCTTCCTCCTGGGAACAGAACATAATTGATTTGACTATATGACCAAAGCTCTGAGTGGACTGTCATGTTTTGAAAGAATACAGTGTTTTTAAAAATAGTGATGGATTGATTGACTTGGCTGCACCAGGTCTTAGTTGCGGCACGAGGGATCTTCGTTGCGGCATGCGGGAACTTCAGCTGTGGCATGTGGGGTCTTTTAGTCGCAGCATGTGGGATCCTTAGTTGTGGCATGCAAACTCGTAGTTGTGGCATATGGGATCTAGTTCCCTGACCAGGGATCAAACCCGGGCCCCCTGCATTCAGAGCACAGAGCCTTAGCCACTGGACCACCAGGGAAGTCCCAGACTATCATAGCTGAGAACAATATATATAATCAGATATGACCAGATAGTCTTAAGGAACTAAAGGTGATTTTATGGAGCCAATGCTTATGAAGTCTTCTTGGGAAAATGGGCCTGGCACCTGGATTACAGCTTTCTCAGCCTTACAGGTGAGCGGGAGAGGCCACCTCCTGGCAGGCCTAGGAAACTTAGGATATTTTGGGGGCCTTCAAGAAGAGATTAATTTACCCAGATCTATAGGTACTGCAGGGGAATTGTGGTGGTGAGATTTGGGCTTGGTTTCCTAGCTTTGAGAGGCTTTTAAAAGTCCAGTCGGAGTGAGACTCCTTATGAAAAGTTCCAGCAGAGTAAACTAAAAATGGCCTATGTGGTCAATTATCATCCTTGCTGCAATTGTGCAAATAAGCAAGCCAAATCTAATAAGACCAGACACTCTATAAGCAAGAATAATCTTACTTTGATTATCTTTGATCAAAAGGGAGGTGACGGGGCTTCCCTGGTGGTGCAGTGATTGAGAGTCTGCCTGCCGATGCAGGGGATACGGGTTCGTGCCCCGGTCCAGGAGGAACCCACATGCCGCGGAGCAGCCCGGAGCCTGTGCTCCACAATGGCAGAGGCCACAACAGTGAGAGGCCCGCGTACCGCAAGAAAAAAAAAAAAAAAGGAAGTGACGGTTGAGTGAAATTTTATATTTCAATACAAAACACACCCTTGTGAGGGATGAGATTCTGGTCCCGTTCATTATCTTTCAGCTAATTTGCACTTCTTTGTAAACTACGTGTTTGTGTTACCTACATGTAAATTGGACTAGCTCCTGCTATCTCACACATTTTGTCAGTCCTTACCAAATTCTCAATTCTTCCAATTTCCTTCAACATCTGGCTGCAACTCTTCAAACTAATGTTTCCAATTTTTCTCCAACCCTCCTGATTTGACATCGCAGAGAACTCAAAGCTGACCACCCAGATTCTTACTGGATCCTTAGGTTTTCTTCTAACTGGCTTTGTTTCACAGGATCTAAAGAAGCCCTGTGAGCTGAAGTTGGACAACTTGATGTAAACTTCAAAGGACTCTTCCCTGCAGCAGATCATGTATGATCCTCATGCCTGGAACTGCTGCCGTGTGGGCCACTCGGGAAATTCACTTTATCTTCCATGCTCTGCTCCACGAAATAATCGTGACTGTGGATGATCTTACCCAAACCTAACTGATGTCTAGGCCATCAGAAAACATCCACTGTAAACTAGGAAATCCATCAGATTGCCACTGCCATCCTCACTCCACCATCTAAACATGCGTCAAGCCCAGCATCTTCAATGGGCTGTCCTTCTGGACTCAGAAGCTGGCTTCAAATAGTCCACTACAAACATTAATCTTTCTTTTCCTTTTCTTAGAAACCCTCCTCATTAAATGCCTCATTCCTGGCATGATCCAGCAAATATCCTCTACTACCAAACATCAGCAGATGGCTCAGTTGTTCCTTAATGAACAAAAGGTGACTGAATGAGAAATGGACTTATATTGTTCACAGGAAAAAAGAATGCCTCTTGTTGCCTTGCACAAGAAGGGGAACTCAAAGTAACTCCCTTCTTAACCAAACTTGAGGCCATTCTGAGTCCTCTTCTTCACTAGGCCTCAAGCTTGATCCTATCTTTGGCCTGCCAAGCCCAGTTTTAGCAAAAATCCTCCTAGGCCAGTTTAGCAAGAATCCCCCCCTCCTTCGTATCTAAGTTCTTCATCCCTCCTCTTGAGGTCTAATCAAGTTCCACCCCCCAGCCTCCCTTCATCCTTGTGTTAGTCAGGGTTCTCCATAGAAACAGGACCAGTAAGAAACAGATAGGCATATAGATAGCTTATCTATCTATATCTACAGATCAATATCAATGGTAGGTATATATATCTAGATAGCTATGTCAGATATCTAATATCTGTATATTTATAGATGTATCTTTATATTAATGCTATTTCTCTGTTATATAGAGATATAGATGTTGATATAGATATAGATATAGATGAGGAGATTTATTATAGTAATTGGCTCATGAGATTATGGAGGCTGAGAAGTCCTACAATCTGCTGTCTGTAAGCTGGGAAACCAAGAAAGCCAGTGGTATAAACCACTCTAAGTCTGAAGGCCTGACAAGAAAATCCCAGATCAAGACTGAAGGCCCAAGAATCAGGGGACTGATGCTGCAAATCCTGGTCCAAGTCCAAAGGTCCCAGACTAGGAGTAGTGATGTCTAAGAGCAGAATAATATGGATGTCCCAGCTCAAGCATAGAGAAAACTCATCCTTCCACTGCCTTTTTGTTCTATTCAGGCCCTCAAGAGATTGTGATAATGCCCACTTGCATTGATGAAGGCAATTTTCTTTACTAAGTCTGCCAGTTCACATGCTAATCTCTTCCGGAATCCTGCTCACAGACACACCAAGAAATGTTTCACCAACAATCTGGGCATCTTTTACTCAAATCAAATAGACACCTAAAATTAACCAACACAATACCTAAGTTCCCCTCAGTAATCTGCCATTCACTAACTCCCTCACCCTCCCTGTTGGCCATAAACTGTCATCTGTCTGTCTTGTATGTGGAGTTGAGTTTATTTTCCCTATGGCAATAGTCCCTGGCCCCTATTACAATGGTCCTGAAAAAAGCCTTCCATGCCTTAAACTCCATATGGCATACTTTTTTATTGACAATATTGATGTTACTATGTTCCTGTGAGTGAGAGAATGTGTCCGGATCATTGCTGAGCTAGGTAATGTGTCTGCATATTCATGTGAGAGAATGTGAGAATGTGAGTCCATATGAGCGAATTTCTTCTGTGAGCTTATGTTGGAGCTATACGGTGGATGTGAGCATATCTGTGTGTACATCTGTACGTAAGCATGTTCCTGATTTCAAGAATGTGCATGTGCAAGTGGAAGTGTGAGTGACAGCATCGGGAAGCATCTGAGTGTTTATACTCGGGTCCCCATGTGAGTAAACTTATGAGTATGGTCATGAAATTAACTGAATATATCAGCATGTTTATGTGAAGCCGTGAAAGTATAAGTGGATGCATGTGAATGTACGTGTTTTTAAATTTCAATTTGTAGGCAAATCTGAGGGTGTTTAGGGAGTGTGCAAACATGTGACTGTGTGTAAGCATATCTCTGTGTGACACTGTATGTGTGAACATGTTCATGGGTGAGAGTGTTTTCGTAAGTGCAAATTTGTGTTTAAAATTAATATTTAAGTGTGTTCACTTGTACGAATGAATTTGTAAGCACGTGAAGGCAGATTAGCATAATTCTGAGTCGTTGGGGGTAAATGTGTTTTTTGTGTGTTCTTGTTTATGTGTGAATATATTTGAAAAAGGGAGCATGTATATGGGAATGCATGTAATGGTTTTTTAAGTGAATGAATGAAATCATGAGCTTCTTGCTGATTGTGAGCGTGTTCCTATGCAACTCAATATGTAAGCATGTTACTGTTGGTGACAAGGATATTTTATATGGGTAAGGGAATGGGTGTGTGCATGTGTAAATGAAATGAGTGTACCTGGAGTGTGAGTGAACTTGTAACCATGCTTATGTTTTAAGTGCATGATTGATGATGATAATCTGAATGAGGTGGGGCTACTGTGTGTGTGTGAACTGTGAGCCACCAAGTGTGAATGTATGTTAGTATGTGTGAGTACCTTTGCCAGTATATGTGTTTGAGTGAGTTATCTGTAAGCATGATACTGTGAGTGAACAAATGAGCATGTACGTGAGCTTGTGCATTTGTGAGAGTAAATATGCGGCCTTGTAATCTCAAAGTGTGCTAGTATTTCAGTCTCTGAGGACTGCTGTAAATGTATGTTCAAGCGCACCCTTGAATTTGCAGCCATATGCATGGGGGTTAGCATGTTTGTATGAGTAAGTGAACGTGTATCAGGTTCACTGTGGTGAGCTACTTCACAGGTGAGTATATTTGTGTAAGTGAAACCTGAATAAACATGAGTGGAAGTGCATGTGAGTGTATTTGCTTCTTTGAGTGGATATTCTGAGCTTCATGGAGGATGTGAGCGTGTTTGTATGTGAATACCTATGTGAACATGTTCCTGATTTTAAGAGTGAAAATGTGCATGTGTAAGTGAATGTGTGAGTGGGAGCTCCTGAATGTATGCATTTGTGTCCCTGTGTGAATGAATCTCTTGGCATGGTCATGTGATTGAGTGTTTGAGCACGTTCGTGTGAAGGAGTGAATGTCAGTATGTACGTGTGAATGTATGTGTGTCTGTGAGTGGGAGTGAATTGGTGGGCAAGTTTGAGAATGTCTGAGTGTTTAAGTGTTTTGTCAGTGAGTGAATGTGTGAGTGTATGTATGTGAGCCCATCTGTCTGTGACAGTGTGTAGGTGAGCCTGTGCGTGGGTGAGAGTGATCTCTTGGATCTACAATGGCATGCTTAAAGTGAACACTTTTGTATGCTCATCTGTATAAATGAACTTGTAAGCCTGCGAATCATGTTAGCATATTCACGTATAGTGGATGAGCAAGTATGTTTTCTTGTGACCTTGTTAATATGTGACTACAGTAGTTGCAGACTATTCACGGGGGACTCATTCCAGCACCCACCAAGGATACCAAAATCTGAGAGTGTCCAAGTCCCATAGTCAGCCCTCTCTATCCCCGTAGTCTGCATTCGTGGACTCAACCGACTGTGGATCATAAACATAGCACGTGATATGCAGCTGGTTAAATCTGTGAAAGCAAAACCCATTGATACAGAGGGCTAGCCGTATATTTATTGAAAAAAATCTGCATATAAGTGGACCCACACAGGTGACACTCTTGTTGTTCAAGGGTCAGCTGTATATTCGAATGAGGTCATTCATGCCCATACGTGTGAGTCAATGTAAGGGTTTTTATATAAATGAGTGAATTTGTGAGCTTCTAAGTCAGTGTGAGCATGTTTGTGTGCAATTATATTTCTGACTATGTTAATGTTTATGACCAAAAAGGTGCATGAGTAAATGAATGCGTAGGTTTGTGCATATACACACAATGAGCATGTCTGGAATGTGAGCGAATTTGTAATCACTCTTGTGTGTATAAGTGAATGTGTGCATTTGCTCACAAGTGTGATGTGGGAAATTTGGGGTAGGTATATGAATGCCTGAGTGTCTGAAGGGGAATATATGTGCATATGTGTATATGTGTAAGTAAATTGGTCACTACACGTGTTTGAATAGTGAAATTTAAGCATGTTAATATTAGTGAATGAATGTTTGAAAGTATGCGTATATCTGAGTTCGTCCACTCACAACACTGAATATATGAACATGTAGATCTGAGACAATATTTGTGTTGATGTACATGTTCGTGAATGTTCAAGTGCATCTTTTTTTTTTTTTTGCGGTACGCGGGCCTCTCACTCTTGTGGCCTCTCCCACTGCGTAGCACAGGCTCTGGACAGGCAGGCTCAGTGGCCATGGCTCAGGGGCCCAGCCTCTCCGCGCCATGTGGGATGTTCCCGGACCGGGGCACGAACCCGTGTCCCCTGCATCGGCAGGCGAACTCTCAACCACTGCACCACCAGGGAAGCCCTCAAGTGCATCTTTTAATTTGTGACCATGTGTATGGATGTTAGCACGTTAGGGAATAAGTATCAGATTCACTGTTTTCAGCTAGTTAAGATAGTGTGACCATTCGTGTAAATTATGGGTGTGTACATGGAAGGACATGTGAGTGTATTTTCTTCTGTGAGCAAATGTTTGAGCTCCAAGGTGGATGTGAGTATGTTTGTGTTCGTGCATCCGTGTGAGCATATTCTGGAGGTTAAGACTCTGAATGACATGTGTAAGTGAAGGTGTGAGTGGGAGCATCTGACTGTATATATTCGTATCCCAGGTCGAGAGAATGTGTGAGCATGGTCGTTTGATTGAATGCACGTTGGAGCATGTTTGTGTGAAAGAGTGAATGTGTCAGCGTGTGAGTGTAAATGCATATGTGTTTTAGAATGTGAGTCAGTTTTGAGTTTGAGTTTGTGAATATTTGGTGTGCTTTCTGAGTGAATGTGTACCTCTATGTAAGTCAGGATATCTGTGTGCAACAGGCTATGTGTGAGACGGTTTAGGGGCAAGAGTAATTTCCTGGCTGTAAATTTGCACACTTACAATGAACATGTATGTGTGCTCATCTGTATAAACAAATTTATAAGCATGTGAATGCAGGTTAGTATAATGCTGAGTTCTCAGTCAGTGAGTTTGTTTTTCAAGTGATCTCATAAATGAGTGAATATATTTGAATAAAGTAATTTGTGAGCATGTGAGTGAGTGAATGCAACTATTCTTAAGTAGTGTAATTGAGTGAATTTGTGAGCTTGGTGTGACCATATCTGTGTGCAAGTGAATATATGAGCTTGTTACTCTTAGTGACAATAATAATGTGCATGCGTGAATGGGTGTTTATAACTGCAATGAGCATATCTGCAAGTGAGTTAATTTGTAATCACTTTCATGAGTGAATGAATACGTAGTTCAGCTCATGAAAGTGAGTGAGGTGTGGGATACTTTTTGTGAGTGTGTGAAAGTATGAACATTTGGGCGTGAATGTACGTTAGTTACCATGTGTATGGATGTGGGTAAGTTGTCACTATATGCATTTGCATAGTGAATGCAAGTGGTAATGTGAGTGAATGTGTAACCACGTGGCTCCTATGCGAGCATTTATCTTCTTTAGAGTGAACATGTGAACCTGTACATCTGTGTATGCTGACATGTTTGTGTGTTCAACTGTATGTTTAAATTTGTGACCATGTGTACAGCGGTCATCATGTTTCTCTGAGTTAGTGAATATGCATAGATTATTACTGTGAGTTGAATCGTTCAGTGTATTTCTGCGAGTGAAATACGAACATGAGTGTAAGTGCATGTGAGTGTATATTCTTCTGTGAGTGACTACTGGACCTTCACCTAGAAGTGAGCACACTTATGTGTAAGTGTCCATGGGAGCATGTTCCTGATTTTCACAATATTAATGTGCATGTATAAGTGAATGTGTTAGTGGGAGCATCTTAGTATATATGTTTGAGTCCCCATGTGAATGAATTTGTGGGTACGCTCATGTGATTGAGTGACCGTTTGAGTAGGTTTGTGCGAAGGAGTGAATGTGTCGGTATGCATGAATGTTTCTATGTCTTTGAATGTGAGCAACATTGTGGGCATATTTGAATGAGTGTTTGAGTATGTTTTGTGAGTGACTGTGTGAACATGTTTATGTACGCAAGCATGTCTTCTATGACGGTTTAAGTGTGAGCCTGCTCATGGGTGATTGTGTTCTTAAGTGTAAATTTGTGTTTACAAAGTGAATATTTGTGTTCCCATCTCTACGCGTCCATTTGTTAGCATGTGCAATCCTATTAGCATATTGGCGGGTATGAGCAGGTGGTTTTCATGTGATCCTGATAACGTACAACTATATTTGAATAACCTACTCTGAGAGCATGTGTGAGTGAATGTGATTTTATGTAACTGAGCGAATGGGTGAGATTCTTAGTGTATGTTCTTGAGCAAGTGAGTGTGTAAGCATGCTGTGTTTGTGACAATGATAATTTGCATGGAAAAGTGAGTGTGTGAGTGTGTGCATATACATGCAATGAATGTGTCTAGAATGTGAGGGAATTTGTAATCACTTTCGTGTGTATAAGTGAGTATGTGATTATGCTTATGAGAGTGTGGTACGAACTACTTTGTGGGAATGTTTGAGGATCTGAGTGTGCATATGTTAGTATGGGTATGTGTGTGAGCCAGTTTGTATGTGCATTTGAGTGAGTGAACTATAAGCATGTTAACAGGACTGAGGGAATGTTTGAGCGTGTGAACATATGTAAGCATGTACACTCGTGAGAATGAATGTGTAAACTTATACATGTGACAGTGTGTCAGGATGGCATTTGAAAGTTGACATATGTGTGTTTTAAAGTGTATGTTTCATACTGGATGTGAGCATGTTTTTGTGTGAGGGTTCTTACAAGCATGATCCTGATCTTCTCAATGTTAATCTGCATGTGTAAGTGAATGTCTCAGTGGCAGCCTCTGTGTGAATGAATGTGGGCATGGTCATGTGGCTGAGTGAATGTCACCACGTTGTGTGACTGAATGTGTCAGTCTGCGTGTGTGAATGCATGTCTTTGAATATGAGTGACTTTGTGGGCATATTTCAATGCGTGAATGCTTAAACTTTTTGCTGAGTGATGAATGTGTGAGTGTGTGTATATACGTATGTCTCTGTGTAAGTGTATGTGTGAGCCTGCTCATGCTCCTCCATTGTGAGCAAGCATTTTTCAAGTGATGTTTCGTTGCACTCATTGTATGTATGGATGGTGAGCATGTACAGACACGTTAGCATGTTTCTGTGTAGTGACTATATGGTGGGTTTCTTTTTTATCTTGTTTATGTGGGAGTACATCTGAGTAAGGTCATGTGTGAAAGTGTGTTGTAAGGGAAAGTGTTTTACGTGTTGTAAGATTTTGTGAGATTCTTGGTGACTGTAAGAAGATTTCTGTGCAAGTGAATGTGTAAGCATGTTTCCGTTTGGGACAATGAGAATTTGCATAAAATTGAAAGTGAATGTGTGATTGTGGAACTGTAAACCTAATATGTATGGGGTATGAATGAATTTTTTATCATGTTCATCTGTGTGAATGTGTGGTAATACTTCTGTGACTCACTGAGCTGTCGGCATGATTGTGTGAGTGAAGGGAAGTGTGTGTGTGAGTGCAAATGTATGCATGTTTACATATGTGAGGAACTCGTCAGGATGTTCACAGCAAGAAGTGAACTATACTCATCTTAATGTTGGTCAGTCAGTGTGTGATCCTGTGCGTATATGTGAGGATGCACATTTTTGAAAGTGATTATGTGAATGTGTACGTGTCTTGGAGTATGCTCACGGAAGAATATTTGAGTGGTCAAGGAAAGGTTTCTTGGTGTTCATGTGTATGCGTTACCTTGTGACCGTATGCTTGGATGAAAGCATGTTCACGGGCATGTATGATTGTATTTTATGCTCATATTCATGCTTGTATACTGTGTGGGTGAAATGTGAGTGCATGACTTGAGTTCATGTGAGCGTATGGATTAATGAATGCGTGAGCTTTGTGGTCAGCACGAGCATATTTGTGTGCAAAGGCGTACGTGAGCATGTTCCTGATAGTGAGCATGTTAATGTGGGTAGCTAAATGGGAGCCCTGGAGAGTATATTTTTGGGTATCCCTGTGAGAGAAACGGTAATCATGGTATGCGACTGAGTGAAGGTGTCAGCTCATTTTTATGGAGTGAATGTATCAGTGTGTTTGTATGAGCAGCTCTGAGTATGTACATCAGTGAAATTGTGAGCATGTTCAAGTGAGGGAGTCAATGTCTGACCACGCTCATGGAAATGAGTGAAGTTGTGAGCATACCTGAGAAAACGTGCGAGCATATGGTGCAAATGTGAATGAGAAGTATTGAGGTTTTAGTCAGTATGTTCATTTGGATGAGTCAACACTACATGTGTTAAGGCAATTGTGTGTCCATTGGTGAGCATGCACACTGTGAGCATGAATACATGAACTTTTACACGTCTTCAAGTGTGATTATATTTGAAATGTTTGAATTTATTGAAAAAGCATTTGTGTGTGCATGTGAATGTGTGAGCATGTTCATGAATGATAGCATATTCATGTAGGTGTCAGGGCTTATTGTGTTTATTTATGTGAGCTTGTTAAAGTGTGAGTACACTGTATGAGTGGAATGTGAGCATGGGAGTATGTTTGTGAGTTTATGAGAGGGAATGCTGGCGCTTCGTGACGAGTGTGATCATGTTTATGTGCAAGTGTATATATAGGTTCCTGATTGTGAGCATGTTCGGGTGCATGAAAAGTGAATGGGTGTGTTGGAAAATGAATATAGGTCTCTATGTGCATGAAACGGTCAGCATGCTCACGTGGTTGAATGACTGCTTG
The DNA here is from genome assembly GCF_025265405.1 of Mesoplodon densirostris. Lineage (NCBI taxonomy): Eukaryota > Metazoa > Chordata > Mammalia > Artiodactyla > Ziphiidae > Mesoplodon > Mesoplodon densirostris. Next base: position 44,735,498 of record NC_082681.1, on the reverse strand, counting down.
AGTAGGTTTATGTGCAGTGAATGTGTCAGTGTGTGTATGTGTGCATCTGAGAGTGTTTATGTATGAGGGAATTCATCAGCATGTTCTTAGGAGTTCATGTGTGAAAGCGTCTTGTTACTAGGTGAGTGTACGTTACTGGGTATATGCAAGCCTTTCCACGGCTGAGAGTGCCTTATTGTGAAGGAGTCTGTATGTTTAAGTGAATATTTTGTGTGTACTCATCTGTATGAGTGAATTGGTGAGCATCTGAGTGCATGTCAGCATTTTCTTATGTGATGATTGTGTATGTGTGTTTTTGTGTGATATGTGAATGTAAGTATACTTGTATAAGGGAATGTATGGAAGTATGTGTGTGAGTGTACTTTTTTCTGAGTTTGAGATAACTTGTGAGCTTCTTGGGAGGTGTGAGCATGTTTGTTTTGACGTGCCTACGTGAGTTAATTCCTGTTTGTGACAATATGGATAAGTGAATGTGTGATTGTTTGCATATAAATATAATGAGTATGTTGTGACAGCACTGTGGCAATGGCGACCTACAAGAATGTCCTGGGCTTCCCTGGTGGCACAGTGGTTGAGCGTCTGCCTGGGGATGCAGGGGACACGGGTTCGTGCCCCAGTTCGGGAAGATCCCACATGCGGCGGAGCGGCTGGGCCCGTGAGCCATGGCCGCTGAGCCTGCACCTCCGGAGCCTGTGCTCCGCAACGGGAGAGGCCACAACAGTGAGAGGCCCGCGAACCGAAAACAAAAAAAAGAATCCGCCTGCCGATGGAGGGGACACGGGTTAGAACCCTGGTCCGGGAAGATCCCGCATGCCACGGAGCAACTAAGCCGTGCGCCACAACTACTGAGCCTGAGCTCTAGAGCCCGCGAATCACAACTACTGAGCCCACATGTGGCAACTACTGAAGCCCGGGCACCTAGAGTCCATGCCCCACAACAAGAGAAGCCACCGCAGTGAGAAACCCGTGTACCTCAACGAAGAGAAGCCCCCACTCGCGGGAACTAGAGAAAACCCGCGCGCAGCAACGAACACCCAACACAGACAAAAGTAAAAAAAAAATGTAATGGACTGAATTCTGTTCCCCCCAAATTCGTATGTTGAAGCCCTAACCCCAGTGTGACTATATTTGGAGATATGGCCTTAAGGTTAAACAAGGTCATAAGCTTGGAGCTCTAATCCAATAGGGGGGTATCCCTATAAAAAGAGGAACAGACGCCACAGAGCTCTCTCTCTCCCCACACTGAACAAAGTAAAGGCCATGTGAGGACACAGTGAGAAGCCAGCTGTCTGCCAAGGACAAAGGTCTCACCAGGGTATAAATTCTTTTAGCAAATTCTAGACTTCCAACTGGATTGAACTGTGGACCTTTGTATCAATTTAAATTGTTTCCTCCCTCTGTATTCAAGTTTTCTGATTTCTTTCTCTCTGATTCTTTTTGCTTGTTTGTTTGTCACTGGATGTACTTTGTGTGTGTGTGTGAGGGTGTGTCCTCTCTAATCTGCTCATATTTATAGATTTCTTCCTTCAGAGAGCATCAAACCAGTTTCATTAGGGATAGAAGCCACCCCTATGGCAATGGTTGCTTACTAAGTCTTAAGGACTCTGGCTTAAGTTGGGGTTAATTTCATCACCGTGTCACAAAAGTGCCATGGTTGCTTTTCCCTATCATTAGGATGATCAGGATTTTTACTGCAACAGAGGCATACGCAAAGGAGTGGCACAGCAGAAGATTGCTGGGCCCCCAAGCCAGAGGTGGGTGGACTGAAACCATTTTCTGCTATGGTGCTGCCACTTGTGTTGCATGGAATTATTATTATTATTATTTTGTCTTTTCTCTCTATACATATTCCTCAGAATATTTTAGATTTCTAGCAGGGCAAATTTACAGCTGTGGGTTTTATCTCCATTTAATCATGAGTGGTCCAGACCTTTTCGGGGCTTATGGGGACAGGTTCGGAGGCACACTGACCCACCTCTTGGGCAGCCCAGGAGAGGAGGACATCGCAGGCCATGCAGGACACGTGGGGGTTGCATTCTGGAACAGCATGAACCAGAAGGCTCTGTGGCAGGCGGGCTTTGCAGTACTAAGGGGGTGAGGTACGCCCTGGTGCCTAAGCAAGGATGTGATTGGCTTGTTTGAATCGTTCAGCTGGCTGACAAGGAAACACTATTCAGGGGTAAGAAGCAAAAAAACCATACGGTGCATTTAATAAGGGTTGTTGCTAGAGGACCCTACCTGGCGGAGCAGAGTGGGGAGCGGAATCTGGGATTAGGCCGTTCGAGGCCCTCCCAGTTTTACCAGCCGTCAACTCAGCACGGAATACTAACTTTAGCCCTCACCGCACCATCACCCCCTCCCCCCGCGCACACACACACAGGGGCCAGTATACCTGGCTGAGGAGAACTCAGTCCCTGGAGATGGAGGGGTGGACCCTGGAGCAGTAGCTCCCCGACCCCCGCCATTTCAGCGCTATTAGGTACCACAGCGAAACAGGGGCTGAAACAAGGGGGCTCCATCGCAGCTGCACGTGCCCAGCCCCACCACCAACTCCTCTACGGACTGGCCAGCAGGCAGCGCGCGTGGGCAGCGGTTCAAAAGCCCAGACCCACGTCTGCTCCAGCCGTCTCCTTCTAAGAGGTCGCCCACTCACCCTCTGCCCGCCCAGCTCACGGCAGCCTGGCGACCCCGCTCACCAATCAAAGAAGTCCAGAACGACGTCAGGAACATCAGGCGAGGAGAGGTCAGAAGCCAAAGTGGAATTTCCACCTGGGATTGGGGTCGTCGCCCGCCAAGGGCCGGGTCCTGATGGGGAGTAGGCGCACAGCGGCCCGCCGCATGTCGGGACGCCATAGCTCCGACCGTCCGAGAACCCTGGAGACCGCTGCAGAGTGGGAGGCCGACAGACGAGGGGGGGCGCGGGATAACCAAGAGGAGCGGGGCGAGGAGGTCGTGCTTCTGCAAAGAGCCGCCTGTAAGGTGACAACATCGAGGCCAAGGGGAGCGCGGAGGGTGCGGGTCGACCAGCGGCCCTGAGCCAGGGAGCGGCAAGAAGAGCAGCAGCCCAGCAACTTCACTCCACGCAGCACCCCGACCACGAACCCAGCCGCTGCAGACAGCGCGGGGTCTGACGCAGTTCTGGCAGCCGCTAGGCGGGCCTGAGGCCCGGCGCACAACTGGCTCCGCCCACCCCTATGGCAAGCGAGCTTCGCCAATCAGGCAGGCGCCGGGAGCCTTTCAACGAGATGCATGGTCCAGCCTCCTACCGCAGCCTGTGTGCCGCCCAGCCCTCTGCTCCTTCTGGCGTCTGCAGTCATTCCCGGGTCAGCCGCAGTTCCAGCTCCCTGGCAGCTGGAGAGCTGGGCCGGAGGTCGGCGGCGTGGGGCACCCTGCCCTGCACCTCCCCTTTGCAAAAACGCAAAATGTGCTTTTCACTTGGAACAGTGTATGCCCAAGAGTTTGCTTTTTGTGGTGAAAGTAGTAATTTGACCACCCAGGCTCAATCTGCGTTTTGAAAATACTGGACACCTTTGAGGAATCAGGACCTAGTTGACTGGTGGTCACTCCCTGACCCTCGGGCCTCCAGTGAACCAGACTGCCTGTCCTCTGGAAGGCATAGAGGAGGTTCAACCAGTGCGTTTTGTGACACGGTTCTGGCCCATCATCAGGACCGAAATTGGGCTCCAGGAGCCCCCCTCCCATAGCTAAGGGATGCACAGTTGAAGTGAGGGTTCTTGGCTGACAGCATTGAAGGGGAAAAGAAGGCAACGGTCAGTGTATCGGATCTTCAAGGCAGTGAGTCCCCGGAGAGCAGGCCACTCTAATGCTCCAGCATTCTGGCTCCGCATGTGGGGGGAAAAAAAGCCTTACGTTTTTGCTAGAGGGCTTCTCTTCTTTCCGCTACCCTGAACATTGCCACACAGAGTAGAAATATCTCAGAGAAAGAGGAAATGCTTCCACTCATTCAATACCCTTCATCCTTCCCATCTCAGGTACCTTGATGAAGCAAGGTCAGAAAGAGGCTTCTTCAGAGCACATAAGCCACATGGGCAATGAACAGATAGACCTCAGTCATATTCACCAGCGCTGGACCTCGTGAGGCATGCCATGTAAAAGTGTTGAAATCAAAATGGATTTCAGGTTCACTCTTGGTCAACTAGAATATTCAAAACAAACATTCCCCCCCTTCCCCTTGCCTTCAGTATTTGGTGAAAAGAGCTGGTACTGCTTGTGCCCAGCATATTGCACAGCTTTACTTGCATGGAACTCTCTGGGGTGGCTGAGTGTTTTGTACAGCTAAAAATTTAACTCTTTACCCCACCTCGACCTCTTCTCAAGCACCCTCTTTCTTCTTCTTTTTTTTAAAATGATTTTAGAATCACACATGTTTAAAATGTGTCTCTTAATTTCCTTCCTTCTCTTCACCAGCAGAGAATCTTCACACTTTCGTTTTCGCTCTCCTTTCCCCCTCTTTTTCCTTCTATTGCAGTAAGTGCTCTCTTCTCACTTACGGGGCAGATCCGCATAGAACTAACCCACTTACTTAGGTGGGGGATCCCTCTATGACGAACCATCACAACAGCAGTGGGTCAGTTGAGCCCAGCCCTACTGCTCTTAATCCTGCACCCCTTGTCTCTGGTCAGCCAGGCATCCTCGAACAGACAATGCTTGCTGGTTAAAAATGAAAAGGCCATTTCAGTTCAGTTTGTCTGAGCATCTGAATTGTATATGGGCGAGGAGGTGTGGGGACTGCCTAGAGAAGGAGGGTCGATGGGCCCAAGGTTACACAGTGGCAAAAAGCGAAACTAGAACCCTATTTCCAGGTTGGCATACTTCTAGAAAAGTGTGTTTTTCTAGTGAAACTCAGCTTTGACTGCTATTTCAGGCAGCCACAGGCATGTGGGTATTGTTTTGTTTGAAAGCAGGTTATTCCTATTCCTGGAATCAAATTCTTCAATCAGTGTCTCAACTGACAGGAAAAGCAAGCCTCAAGTTTTTCTCCTAGGCATCCTTGTGACTATGGATATGGCCAAAAACTTGATGGCAAGAATGAATTTACTTCCAGAGCTTACGTCCCACACTCACATGACAAAGAGCCGAGAAGGCAGCAAGGAATATGAAAAAGCCAGTATAATTTATACTTGTTGAGTTTTTGTCTAGTTCATTTATTAGAATGTACATCAATATCCAGATTGAATGCACTTAAACCTGAATATGGGATCATGGTGTAGAGGACATAGCACTGACCTAGGAGTTAGCCCATCTGTGTTCTGACCCAGCTCTGACCCATGACTGCGAGTATTCCAGTTTGTCTAGAGTATGAGGTGGATTGGGAGGTAAGGCAAGAGGTAAAACATGTAAGAAGAAAAAGAATACGTAGTACCTGGCCTAGTGAGGGCCGCACATTCAGTGCACAGAAAATAACTACTCAGTGAATATGTGAAGCTAAGAAAGAGAATTTTATTTTATTTTATTTTTTTACTTATAAGCAGCTAACAGTTATTTGTCACAGTCCTAGAAGCTGGTTAGTCCAAGATCAAGGTACCAGCAGCTTTGGTGTCTGGTGAAGGCCACTTCCTGGATCATGGGTGGCAACTTTTCACTATGTACTCACTGGTGGAAGGGTCAAAGTACCTCCCTGGACTCCCTTAAATAAGGCCCTAATCTCATTCATGAGGACTCCACCCTTATGACCTAGCCACCTCCCAGAGACACCACCTTCTAATACCGTTATTTTGGGGTTTAGGATTTCAACACACAGATTTGGGGAAAATGCAAACATTCTATTTAGGATACCTACCCAATTTCCACACTGCCCACAAAGTGCCATGTCTAAACCCATATAAAATCACATCATTTTCTTACTTTAAAAAGTTCAAAGTCTTCTGATTGACTGGCAGAGAACCTTTCTTCTTCAACCTTTCTCTCCATAACCTATTCCACATACTCCATTTTTCATCTGCATCTCCTCTATTTTTCTTTTATGTTTTCTTTCTGTCTTTTTTTTTTTTTTTTTTTTTTTTGCAGTACGCAGGCCTCTCACTGTTGTGGCCTCTCCCACTGCAGAGCACAGGCTCCGGATGCGCAGGCTCAGCGGCCATGGCTAAGGGGCATAGCTGCTCCACGGCATGTGGGATCTTCCTGGACCGGGGCACGGACCCGAGTCCCCTTCATCGGCAGGCGGACTCTCAACCACTGTGCCACCAGGGAAGCCCTCTACTTTTTTTAAAGTTAATTTTTATTGAAGTATAGTTGCTTTACAGTGTTCTTTTAGTTTCTGCTTTACAGGAAAGTGAGTCAGTTTTATGTATATGTATATCCCCTCTTTTTCAGATTTCCTTTTCATTTAGGTCACCACAGAGTGTTGAATAGAGTTCCCTGTGCTATATACTAGTTTCTCAGAAAGAGACATTTAGATCTCATCATCCAAACAAAGGAATTTGAATTTCATCTTACATTCAACAGTAAGCTTTTGGAGGATTTGTGCAGGAAAATGACACCATCAGGAAGAAACTTCCAGTTACTTTTTGGAGGAAGAACTAGAAGAAAGAGAGACTGGGGACAAGGAGAGAAGTTAGGAGGGTGGTGCACACCTCTGCTTCCAGTCATGGCAGGCTAAGTCATTTGCACTCACCAGCCCAATGAGGACAACTAAAAAATACTGGGTGAAATGTGAAAAAGAAATTATCTTCATTAAGCGCTAAGAAACTCTGAGGCTAAAATCTAGAAGAAAGCAAAAACCCAAATAGGAAAGCCCAGCACTCAAAGCCACTTTTGCCTGAGGGCATTAGCAAATCCAGAAGAAAGAATTGTGACACTGAGCTGTGCTTTTGGTGGCCTCATGGAAAAGAGATGAAAACTTGAAGTTCTTCTCATCCCCGGTGAGTACATCTGATAAGCCCTCCAGCCACTCTAAAATAAGTGGCTACCCCTTTGGGATAATGGTGAACCAGAAGCAACAAGCCCTGGCATGGAATTGCAGTCTAGATATCCATCAGCAGAGTGATCCAGGGAACTTCAAGCCCTGAACTTGGATTAAAGTGGTCTTGGACAGGTAGTGACCGAGGCATTTAGCAGCAGCAAGTAAAAATGCTCTCCGCAGGAAGGTTCTGTCTTCCTATGCCTGAAATCAGTCTGATAAATAATTTTTCAATAATATATTGGCACATAGTCAAAGATAAGTGGACACATAAGCAAAAAAATACATTGTAAGTGACAGCTGAAATAAAAATTAGACAATGAAAACAAATTCACAAATATTTCAGATATCAGAATTATGAAACACAGACTATAATCACTATGGCCTACTATAGTTCAAAAAATTTTTAAAAAGCTTTAAAATATTTTCAGGGAACAGAAAATCCTAAAAAGTGGCATAGCCAATTTGAAAAAGAATCAAATAGGACATCTAGGAATAAACAATGTAACGATTGAGGGTTTAATGGATGAGTTTAACAGAAGGCTATACATAATCATTAGATGATGATAAATGCAATGAAGAGATATAAACCTAAGAGAGAATTACTGAATTTGAAGATAGACCAAAGAAATCATCCAAACTTTTGCCTGGAGAAATGAATTATATGAAAAAAAAGTAGGATAAGAGACACAATGAATAGAGTGAAGAAGTCTAATATACATTTAATTTAAAGCCTAGAAGGACAGAAGTGAGAAATGGGAGAGAAGATGATGGCCAGAAATTTTCCAGAGCAGATGAAATGCACCAATCCACAGATTCTAGAAGCCCAGTGAATTCTCAGCAGGATAAAAAACAGATATTCACTCCTAGACACATCATAATGAAAGTGCAGGAAATCAGAAAGAATGAAGGCTATATTAATGATCCAAGTTAGAGATAATGAATCTTGACCTTGGGCAGGAGCAAAAGAAATAAAGACAAGGGGATGGGCCTCTACACGCTTGCCTTTAGAATACCTTTTGCTCAGACTTACCATGAACGACTATTTTATAAACATTCTCCATTTCATTCTTCATTAATAAAATACATTTGCTAACAAATCTATTTGTTAGAGCAACCTGACACCTAGGAGCTGTTCAAATTTTCTTAGTCATACATGAAAGGTCGTCATCTTATAAGTATGTCATCTCATGGGCTATGAAAGGGGTGAGTATTCTCCATAGGAATTATGACGGTTAATTTTATGTGTCATCTTGATTGGGCTAAGGAAGATTTTCAAGTGCATAAATCTATTCCAGAAGCTATTAGGTCTGAAAAAGCTTCTGTGTGGATCTGCAGATCCTATTTAGGAGTGAGCTATGGAAATGAAGTCAGAGTGACCTTTCTTGTGTTCCATTTAATGCAAACATATTAAGAGAGCATCTTTACACTGAAATGCATTATTATGGCAACTTGCTTATACAGAACTTCACTTTGAATTTGTTAAAAATAAATGGAGATGCTTATTTCACCTTGAGGATTATGTGTAGACCTTAATTGACAAAATGTACTCTCTACCCCAACCCACTGATCAGAAAATGGCCACCCTCCTCCAGAGGACAAATAACAATAATTTAATCCTCACTTCAGCTCTGTAAGGTAGGTATTATTCTTCCCATTTTCCAGCCAGGAGGGGAGATGATATAGTAGATGTCAGAGGTTCGACTCTGAAGCCAGACTGCCTGGGTTGGAATTTCACCTGTGCTACCCACTAGCTGGCGCATCTTAAGCAAGTTACATAGCTTTTCTGTGCCTCAGTTTCATCATCTCTAGAGTAAGATAAAAATAGGACTTCTTTAGAGGCTGCAATGAGTTAATTCATGGAAAGCACCTAAATTATTATGGCCAATCATACAATCAGTGCTCCAAAAATGGAAAATCTTCTTCTTCTACACTTACGTGGCCATTTGTCTCTGGCCGCTCAATACGACGAATGAGAAGGGAAAATATGCACCACTGAAGCCGACTAGAAGAAGAAACGTGGGTCATGGGAGCAGCCTGGCCTTATTATCCATAGTTCCTGAAATGAGCTGTGTGACCCTGACTGGGGGCAGGGGGAGGTGTCTACAAGGGTTGGAGAAGGCACTCCAGGGGGAGCCAGTGCCTAAGATAGGTCCCAAAAGTGTCTGCCCAGCCAGAAGCTCCTGGAATCCCAGAGATGAGAGAAGGTCCTTTCCCACACAGGCTCCAGGAAGCGTTTAGAACCCCAAGGAATATACAAATTACTAAGCTCAATGAATCACAATAAATTCACTTTAAAAGTACTAGTTTACCCTCTTAATTTACAAGTGGCAATGTATGAAGCAACTGATTGTTCATCATAGTTTTTCTTTGGGAGACCTGAAGCAGCTTCTGGCTTACCCAGTAGGGATGTCAAACCCCTGAGTGACACGCAACCACCTTATCACCTTACCTTATAATTTCTAATGGCTGGACTTCGTGTTCCGTTGTCATCACAGAATGTAAATGGTTTCAACTATTACTTGGTTCAAAGCCCTTAGTCCGTATCAAACTACCTTCCCCTTTACTTTTCAGTTAAGACTCTCAAGTAGTTCCTAGAGCAGCTTCAGCATTTATACCTTTCTGTCAGCAGCTTTGTCTGAGATATTCATGTGGATACAGCCTTGTTCACAATGGAGCCCAGGGCAAAATGCAGAATGTCTTTGTGTTTCTGATTTACTATAATGAGGGATAAGTGTGCTTAGGGCAATCACTCCCATGGAGAGCAAAGGGGAAATTTAGCAGAACATAATGTGTGTTGACTTGAGTAAGCCTCAGTCCCGTGCCCCTCCCTTGGGGTTGGATTCCAGTTTCTGACTACCCAAATGTGTTCACAATGCACACTGGAAGATGTAGCCCCATCTGGCAACACTGGAAATAAGCAAGGAGTCATAGGGCCCCTTAATACAGAGGAATTCCCCAGGTCACTGAGTTGGTGAACTCAAGGTGATCCGGTATTTCTCCATTCCTCATGATAGCATTATTTATTGAGAGAGAGCCATATGCCAGGTCCTGTGCCATGCACAGCCACACACACGGTCTGCCCCCAGGGAAACGACACTTTAGTAGAAATATAGATGATGAGCCAAGGAATTCCAAAACACATGGTACAGTGATATACATAAGAGGGGCTCCTGAACCAGGCTTGAGGGTTTGCAGAGAAAACTGGATGTCTGGGGCAGGAGTGAAAGGAAGTATTAATCTTCACACTTTTATGTCTTTCCCTCAACCCTGCCATAATTTATAGACAAGTCCTATTTTCTAAGTAAAATATAAATCCAACCACTTTATAACGCCTTGCTTTTGTCACTCTGGTCCAAGCTCCCATCGTCTCTCAGGTGGACTACTCCAATAGCCTCCTAATTGGCTTCCCCACTTCCAGTTTTATATCCTGTGGCAAATATCGTAGGTTAGCTCACTTGACTCCATTACAATCCCAATCACAGCAGGTAAGGCTTGGTCGAGGTTGCAGACCGAGTCTACATTTCCTGAACTCCCGCCCTTATGGCCCGGATTGCACACATAGCTTAGCCTCTGCCAAGCAGATAATAAACCCCCATGAGACTTGGTAGGAGCAGGAAGGTGGAGTCTATGCTGCTTCCTCTGTGGTTTCTGGTTTCTCTTAGTGAGCATGGGCTCAGAAACTTTCGCTTCTCCTGCAGCAGTAATAATAGAGGTGCCAGGGTACAGTTCCTAGTTTTGTGGCTATCAAAGGGCAAGGCATGGGACATTAACTTGGTATAGATGGAGAAGGAGGCAATGTGGTCTCAAAGCCAAAATTTGTGATGCTCTCAGCAGAAACAGAGTGGTCCAATGTCTTCTTCACTTTCCACCCTCCTGATTGTCCCAGTTCTGGGGTATTATTCAAGAAAACAATTCTGGAAATTATAACTACTACTTGAGTTAAAACAAACATGACCACCCCTCCCCCCCGTGCAAAAGTCTCTTGTGCTTTTCCCTCATACACCCAGGTATTTTGTAGGCTCTTGTAATTTATTTATCATGCCTGTTTTTGTACTTTGTAAAAATGGCCTCCTATAGAATGTATTCTTGTGTGTGTCTGTTCTTTCTTTCTTTTTTTTTTTTGGCTTGATATCTTGATTCGTAAGATTCATCTAACGTGTATGTAGCCAAGTTTGTTCATTTTCTTTGCTGTATGACATGCCACTGATGGATATATCACTTCATATACCTACCCAAGTAGTTTCTGAATTTGGGTTGTGTCCAGTTCTGGACAATTACATACAATGCAGCTCTGTGCATCCTTGGCCTTGTCATCTGCTTTGCATGGGCATTCTCTAGGCGAAGCACCTAGTGGTAGTATTAGTGGGTCCAGGGTAAATATATCTTAAACTTTGAGGGATACTGAATATTCCCGTTATTCAGTTCTACATATTTCTTGATTTCCGCCAATCCAAGGATTAGTTAGTAGTATGCTATTTTGTTTCCAAACATTTGGGTGTTTTAAAGCTATCTCTGTGTTATTACCCTGTGCGTTAAGCATTATGATCAGAGAGCCTAGATTTCATGCCAGTGATCCTTTGCAATTTATTGAGGCTTCCTTTTTCTCAGTAAGGTCTATTTCTGTAAATGGTCAATATGCTCAACAGAATTTATGTTCTCTGCTTGTTGGGTATAAAGTTTTATAGTATCTAATAGCTCAAATGTATTATTGTGTTTAGGCCTTTGATATCACTGCTTATTTCTGTTTGCTTGGACTTTCATGTTCTGAGAGTGGTGGGTTAAAATCTCCAGCTCTCATTGTTAACGTATCTATCAGTCCCTACAGTCATAAACTTTATCGTTGAGGTTTAAGCTATCCTGCTACGCCACCTTTTATAACGCTCTCATGCTATCATCCACTGACCCTAGCCATCCACTCCTCTCTGCCCCATCCTACCACCTTCTACATGACTCCAACTTCCCCATCTATCACTCAACAATTTGACGCTCTCATTTCCAATGAACATCTTTACAACATACTAGCCAACCCCTCTCACAGACACAGTCTGGTTTATTCTTCACCCTAAACTACTCTACCTCTCACATCTAAAAGGAAGATATCCCAGTGTTGGACCGCAAGCCCCTGGCCATGCTGCTCTCTCATTCTTTTACTCTCTCTACACGTGTTCTTTTATCTCACTGAGCCCTCCTATTCCTTGGCCTCTCTATTTTCTGCCCATCTGCACTCTCCTTCTTCTGTCTCTCCCTCCTGTCACTATTGATTTGGTTTGGGGTTTTCCCTATTTTTTTTTTCTGGCCCAGCCACGCAGCTTGCTGGGATCTCAGTTCCCCAACCCGGGATCGCACCCGGGCCCCCAGCCACTGCCGAGTCCGAACCACTGGACCGCCAGGGAATTCCCTGTGGTTTCTCCTCTTTTCCTTCTTTTCCTGCTCCCACTCTGACATACTAAGTTCTCAATACATCTACCACCACTTATTCTTCTATGCTTAAAACACCTTCTGTATCTCTACATCCAGTTATCACCCATAGCCAATCAACTGTTGACTTTCAGTTCTATACACTTCTTCATGTGCTTTCAATACCCCTACCTTAGTCTAGGACTTCAGCATCTCTCACATAAATCACTGCTACAATGAGCACTCCATTCTTGCTCCTCTCTGATCCTTTCTTCACATTGCTTTCAGAGTGACATTTCTAAAACACAAATTATTTCCCAAATTAGAGCCCCTTGATGGCTTCTTGTAGCCTTAAGAATGAAGTCTCCACTGCTGTCTCTGGGGAAATGCAGATGGCCAACAGGCACATGCATACATGTTCAACATCACTAATCATCAGGGAAATGCAAATCAAAATCACGAGACATCACCTCACCAAAGGACACACATAACAAATTTTGGCGAGGATGTGGAGAAAAGGGAACCATCCTACACAGTTTCGCGGGAGTGTAAACTGTTGCAGCCACTGTGGAAAACAGTATGGATATTTCTCAGAAAACTAAAAATAGAACTACCATACGACCCAACAATTCCACTGCTGGGCATCCATCTGTAAAAAACAAACACACGAATTCAAAAAGATGCATGCACCCCAATGTTCATAGCAGTGTCATTTACAATTGCCAGTGTATGGAAGCAATCTGTGTCTTTCAACGGATGAATGGACAAAGAAGATGTCAGGTATATATACAAAGAAATACTAATCAGCCATAGAAAAAGAATTTTGCCATTGGCAGCAACATGGATGGACTTGGAGGGTATTATGTTAAGAGAAATGAGTGAGACAGAGCAAGACAAATACTCAGTAAATTCAAAAGAATTAATAACTGGCTGAATTAATGGACATAGAAATGAAGGTAGAACAGACTTAAGAAAGGGTAAGTCTTCAACAACACACATGCTGCAGAGAGCAGAGAAAGGGCAGGGCTTATTTGAAAACCACCTAATAAGTTGGTATTACTAGTACTACAGAGCTAGTGGGCCCTTTTGTGTGCGTCTTAAATGCCAAGTTGATTGTGTATGCAGTAGAGTCATCAAAATTGTCTTACAGGAATTTGGCATGGCCAGAGTTGGGTTTTAGGAAGGTTAACTTAGCAAGTATATGAAGCATGTATCTGTGGGGAAAGACAGGGAGGTAGGAGAAGGTTAGGAGTCTAGGGCAAAGTTCAGGCAAGAAGTAATGAAGGTAATGATACTAAGAGTTGGCAAGAATGTGGAGCAAATAGAAATCTCATCCCCTGCTCTTGGGAATATGAACTAGTACAACCGTTTTGAAAGATAATTGGTGTTACCTAGTAAACTGAACTTGGGCAGAACCTAGGACCCAGAAATTTCATGTCTAGGCCTATACCGTAGATCAGGGTTTCTCAACTGTTGACATTTTGAAAAGATAATTCTGGGTTGTAGAGGACTGTCCTGTGCATTGTAGGATGTTCAGCAGTATCCTTGGCCTCCACCCACTAGATGCCAGTAGCACACCCTCAATTATGACACCCAAAACCTTTCCAGACGTTATAACATATCACCCTGGCTGGGGCAGATGGGGCAGTGCAGAAAATTGCTCTCAACTGAGAAACTAGAGAAACTCTTGTATAAGGGCATAGCGGGATATGAATGAGGAAGTTCATCCCAAAATAATTTGGAAAAGCATAAAAGTGGAAACAACCCACATGTCCATCAACAGGAAATAGACAAATTGTGGAATTTTCATATGATGGATAACTATACAGCAATGAAAACTGATTACTACCGTTTTACACATCAACATGGATAAATCTCACAAACACAAATTTGGGGGGGAGAGAAAGAGTAAGACAAGTAATACATCCAGTATAATTAGATCTACATGAAGTCCAAAATGGAGAAGAAATAACATTATTTAAAGGAACATTCCTCTACAGTAAATGTATAAAAAAGTGAAGTATTAACAAGTTCAGGATTGTGGTTACCTCTGGGAAGGAATGAGGAGATGAACCTGGAAGGGCACAGGTGGGCTATCAAGGCATTAGCCGTGTTCTAGTTCTCAAGCTTGGTGGTGAGTACACAGGCTTACATATTATTAAGATACACCTTACATATATGCAGTATTATCTTCTGTATACATGAAACAGTTCATAAAATTTGTCAGGAAGTGATGCGGTCTAAAATAATGCAGGAAAACGGAGAGAAAGGCAACAGAGTAAATAACTAATTGGATGAGAGACAGAGACAGACAGAGAGAGAGAGGGAAGAGCCAACCTTTAGGTGCCTCTTTGAATCATTTTAAACTCATTTTCTTCATAGAATTGGGGATGAAATCAATTCCTTATCTATAAACACACATAATTCATTGCTCAGACATCTAAGAAATGTATATTTTATGCCTCAAAACGGATCCTACTATATGATGTGATTCACAGGACTGGATAATACTACATTTCACAAAACACCATTGTCTGAGAATCCTGCCCTGTTAGACTTGTAAATGTGTACTCATTTGTATTCCTTGGAGTTATAAGCATCTGAAAATAGGTGGCTTAGAGTAAAAGTGATTCTTCATCACTAACTTTAGTGTCATTAGCATACGCCTACCTGGTACAGAAAACTGTTTCCAACTCCGGCACCCACCCTACCCCTCTGTTTTTCTCCCAATGGTCACCTCTCAGGTAGTGGAATAAAAGGAGAACTTTTGGATCAAATCCTTTCAGAAGATGGAGCCATAACCAAGGAAAATATCAGAACATCCTAACCTTTCCTGGACCAGGCAGGGAGGGACAAGACAGGTCTCTTCCTAGAAAAAGCACAGAGTTTTCAAGGCTGAAGGACTCACTGAAAACATATTTTACACATGTGGATACAGACAAACCCACAAACACCCAGAGAGATAGGAAACGCAGGATTTGTCCCTGACCTGATTTAGGGACCGTCTCTCAGAGACTCAGAGAAGCCTGATATGTTAGATCTACAGCAAACCCTCAGAGCAGCAAGCCTGAGCTTCCTCCCTCAACATGAGAGGCTTCAGGTGCATACATGTGGATAACGTAGCCCACTTGTCCTGTTACCTGTATACATGGCCATCACCTCGTAGATACCTCTCAGTCCTGAGAGCATAACACTGTCAGTGCAACTCACCCCTCAGAAGCACAGACTCAGTGAAGAGGAACACACATGCCTCTTGGGGCTTGGGACATGGGGCCACCTGGGGAGTAAATTCAGGGCCCTAGGTAACTGGAGCTCGGTAAGGGGCAGGGATAAGGACTCCGAGCATGCACCAAAAAAGGCTTATCTCAAAAAGAGGTATGCATGCGTTTGTTTAAACTGAAACTCCCGGGACGTCCCTGGCAGTCCAGTGGTTAAGACTCTGTGCTCCCAATGCAAGGGGCACGGGTTCGAAACCTGGTCGGGGATCTGATATCCTGCATGCCACATGACATGGCCGAAAATATAAATAAACAAACAAACAAATAAATAAATAAAGTGAACCTCCGAAAAATTTTAAGCGCAGGTAAAGGCCTTTAATATTAACTATTAACTATAGTTAATACACTAACTATATAACACAGAAATACACACACACACACCCTGCTGGCATGGCATGAACCATATGGAACCAAACCAATGTGAGAAATTTCAAGGGACACTACATGGATAAATTTCTACTTGGACTGCTCTTTCATTAAACAACGGTGACAAAAAGCCTCGTGCCTTTTGTTGTTGTTGTTTTGGCATGAGGAATACTCTGTGTTACTACATGATAATGCATTTTTAAATGTCAACCCCACTGACAGGGGAAAGGGTTGTGGATACCTTACACTCACTTCACTTTAACAGAACTTTATCAAGCATCTACGAAGAAGAAAACACAGTGCTTTAGGAGACAGAAATCAATCAAAGCCTTTAAGTTCCGAACACGTCAGAAGCTCACACTTTAGGGAGCTGGGGCGATACACACATAAATAAATAATGTTAATCTACTCTAGGATACGAGAGGAACTAGCATGGAAAACAGAAAATGTATTGATGCTAACTAGCAAGCTCTCAAGCAGCCTTAACTAAATATAGAAATAAGGCTTTGTGCCCTCAAACCCCTGGTCCTCCCCTTCTCTGATCGTCTGCTCTCCTCAAGTACCACTTCACTCTTTTCCCTTAAAGAAGTTCCAGATACTACGCCCATTTCCTCTTTTAATTTTCTTTAAATTAGGACATATTTCAGACCTCGACAAAGGTACAGAGAATGCTACGCCCATGAAACCATCAGCCGTCTTAAGAAACGTAAGCTTACAAATAAAATTGAAACCCAGTATTCCCCTCCCCAACTGAATTCTCCATCTTTTTCCATAGATTTAACCACTGTCTTAAATAGGTTTATTGTTCTCATACACACCTTTCTGCATACTACATATGCATGCATTACTCCTATGTATGCCTTTTACTACAAACAGATGTATCTATATTCAAACTAATAATTTTGCATGCCTTTAAACTTCATATGTGCATGGTATCATAATGCTTTTATCGTGTTGGAAGTAGGTTCTTCCTTTATCTATTTGTCCCTTCCACTACTGAATCTTTGCCCCTTGTTATAAGCTGAATTGTGTCCCCGCAAAAGATATGTTGATGTCGTGACCCCGGAACCTGTAAGTGTGACCTTATTTGGAAATAGGGTATTTGCCGGTGTAATAAAGATCAGATGAGGTCATACTGGATTAGGGTGGGCCCTTCATCCAATATGACTGGTGTCCTTATAAGAAGAGAAAGAACACAGAAACAGAGACACAGGGGAAAACACTATGTAAAGATGAAGAAAGAGACTGGAATTCTGCATTTACAAGCCGAGTGATGCCAAGGATTGACAGAAACCACAAGAAACTAGGAGAGAGGCATGGAACAGATTCTTCCTCCGAGCCTCCAGAAGGAACCAACCCTGCCCACATTTCAACCTCAGACTTCTGGCCTCCAGAACTGTGAGAGAATAAATTTCGGTTGTTTCAAGCCACCTGTTTTGTGGTAATTTGTTATGGTAAACCTAGGAAACTAACACCTCCCTACGGGAGGTCTTTGTGTCTCAGGCCCCTGAGAATTCTAGTACCTTCCTCAGTCCAGATCTTACCATCCTGTTCAGTTTACCTGCAATAGTACCAAGTCAGTGAGTTAGGGCTGGTTCTACTGTAGGTGTAGTTAAACGTTTCCCCCACTGCCCTAAAGCAGCGGTTCTCAAACTTCAGTGTGCTTCAGTAGCACTTGGAGGACTTGTAAAAACCTGATGGCTAGCAGCCTACCTTCAGAATATCCAATCCAGTAGGTCTGGGGCAGGGTCTGAGAATTTGCACTTCAAACAAGTTCCCCGCTGATGCTGATGCTGCTGCTCCATGGCAGGCCAATAGCACCATCTGGTCCCCAGGCAAGCTAGGTCATCCATCAGTTTCTTTCAATAACATATACTAGAGGCTGGGCCACCATCTCTATCATCACACAAGTTGTTTATAATCTAATATTTTAATTTATTTGAGGCTGCTATAAAAGGATGTCAAACAGGCTTACCAAATACTTGAAAGAAATCCCTTTCAATGACAGTAAGGTGGGCTGAAATAAATAGAACAAAGATACATTGGAGTCAGTGTTATTTATGTTAAAAAAACAAAAACCTCTGCAGCTTATTCATGTCAAACAAGCTTTTATTTTCAATGTGATCAATACTGTCAAACTTATATGTAAAAGGTAAGAATAAAGTCAGATAGCAGTTAATATCATTTTGGGATGTTGAACTTTGAAACAAAATCTGTGTTGTGGGCTAATGAAAACTAGAATCTCCGTGAAGAACAAATTCTTCTTTTCTTTCGCTGTCCACTTCTTTTTATGTCTTCCAACTGTAGGATGGGATAAGAGTCAATTAACAATTGTACACCAATAACATGCACCAGGGACTTTCTAAATAGGAGTCAATTCTATGTACATCTCTTGGCTCTCCAAGGAGAAAACAAAATGTTTTCTTCTTGTAACCCAGACCCTTGGTTGTCAGGGTGCACATCATTTCATCACACCAACCACATCTCTCTCTTGCCAACCACTATATATGTTAGGTTTTTTTCTTGAAAGGTCAGTCTGTGATTTAAACGTCTTTCCACCTTAAGAGCCTATGCTCCTTACACAAATCATAAATCCCTTATAATCCCAGACCTTCAGTTTCCGTATCTGTATAATGAGAATGAGGCTGTTATCAAACATCCACAGGTGTGAAAATTAAGAAAGGGAGAAAGAAAGAGTGTGATACTGAGAGAGAGAGAGAGAGATGAGAAAGGAAAAGATGAATGGGTAGCGGAAAGAGAAACTAGGATTGAATTACCAACTCAGTGAGAGCCAATAATAATACTATGGCTAATTTTCTTTCCTTTTGAATAAAACATCTAAATTGAACTAATATTTGTGAATTACTCATGAAATGCAGTCTTATTTGAAATCCTTAACTTTTTACTACTTTGTAAGGAGTCACCTTCTCAAAGGCATTGTTATTCCAAGAGACTTCATTTCTGTGTCCAGGTGATGAAGGTACAGCTAGTGCACAGCTTAGTCGCTTTAGCTGCTTCTCCTGGTGAGCAGTCTCTAAAACTATAGGTCTCTATAGTTTAGACCTCTAAGAAAATATAGGTCTCTATTTCCAGGTCTGATAAATTTCCCATCTGCAGTAGACTTAAAACTACAGGACAAAGGACTTGTGACTGTAAATGACATACATTTCAGAACACACTTCCTTCTATACCATCTAGAATACAAGTACATTATTAACATTAAACTGTTTTTCCAAAACTAAATTGCAACAAGTTTTTCTTATTTACTTTACAAAACAAATTAAAAACATGATAGATAGCTAGTGGGAAGCAGCTGCATAGCACAGGGAGATCAGCTCGCAGCACTGTGACCACCTAGATGGGTGGGATAGGGAGGGTGGGAGGGAGACGCAAGTGGGAAGAGAAATGGGGATATAGGTATACTATAGGTGATTCACTTTGTTATAAAGCAGAAACTAACACACCCCTGTAAAGCAATTATACTCCCATAAAGATGTTAAAAAGATAAACAAAAAATAGATTAAGGATGTAAACAAAACAAAACATAAAGCTGTCAGTAACAGGTATATGTCAGGACCGGTTGCACCATACATTAATACCTTGTATTCTCCAGAGCCACCCTCTGCTGAGACCATATCCAGCTTCGGTCCTTCTTCTGCTTTTTCATTTCCATCCTCTTTCTCTTCCTCAGCATTTTCATAATGATATTCACTCTCTTCTTTAGTGTCGAATGATACGGACTTTGGCATCACAAGGTGGTGGGAAACATTTCCTGATTTAAAATCAGCAGCAGAATCTAGTTCTCTGCTCTCAGGAGGATCTGGAGAAGAGAAATGTGTCAGAAAATAAATAAATAAATAAGAAGACTCGCTGGTCATGTTCCTACTGGTTGATACTGCGCTTCCTTGGCCCTCACACTTCTGCTGCTTGACAGTTTTCACAACATTTTCCCCCTCTTTCCAGTAGATATCACACACACTGTGCTGCTGATTATTTCTGGCCCTTTGGAGAAGGGATTGGAATCATTTGATTCTGAGCAGATTTTTGTATATTTCTGCCAGAATCTCACTGGAAAATGTTCACCCGATTTCAAGACAAATTCAACCTCGAATCTCATTGATTCCTCAACCACTGAAATGTGCCCCTGTGCCATTTCATCATTTTCTCAGGTCATCGTACTGAAAATCTTAACATTTTTAGAAGCCCGTCAACCAAAAGTGAGGTATGCCATTTGTCTGCCCCTAGGTTGGTAGAAGGCAGCATACTTTTTCTCAAGATCCTAAAGTTCTTTAGAGAATTGGGCTTCTACTTGTGCATATCGTGCCTGAAGGTTTTTGAGAGCTTTGACCCGCTGCTTAACCACCAGAGGCCAGCGGTGAGTGCATCCTGCCATAGAGGCCGATGCTGCAGCAGGGTCTGCAAGGGACAGGGGACTGGGCCTCCCCTAGCCAGCCTCGGCCCCTTCGATGGGTCCACAAGTCCCAGCCACCCAGGACTCGGAGGCATCAGCCAGGACCTCACCCGCCCAGAACTCACCCTCCCCTGCCCCCGCCACCGGTTCCTCTGCCTTCTGGGATGCCAGCCCCTCTGCAGGCTCCCACGGCTCCCAGGGCGGGGGGCCCTCTGCCTGGCACTCGCCCCGCCAGACCTCACCTGCCTCTCCCAGGTCTTCCTGCCCGTGAGGAAGCGCGGCAGCCTCTGCAGGGTCCGAGGGCCATCGGGAGCGGCGCCTGACCATCACGCGGCTGGCGTGGGGCCCGACCAGGACACGGTCCTTGTAGTGGCTGTGGTGCAGAAGACAATGGGCCACATCCCAGAGCAGGGAATGAAACTGCACCGTGGTCGCCCCATGGCCTGCGACCACTCCCGCGCCTCCCTGCCCATGCTCGTCCTCCTCTTCTGTCTCTTCCTCCTCCTCGACCTCTTCCTCAGTCTCCTCCCCCTCTTCTGACTGGTACTCAGCCTCCTCCCGGTCCTCGGTTTCTAATTCAAACTCTTCCGCCTCCTCCTCCACCAGCTCTGCACCCCAGTCTTCTTCCACTGCGGCCTGGGCGGCCTCCTGCCCACCATCCTCCCCGTCAAGGGCTCTGGAGAGCCCCAGGGAAGCCAGAAGGGCCGCGGCCCCCTCGACTCCATCCATTCCTCCCGAAGGGGAGGCACGGACCCCGAGGGGACTGGGGTCACCACCCGCCCTGCCACCAGCTCTATCCTGGCCACCTGGGATCGGCCCATGCTCCTCGTTGGCAGACATGGCTGGAGGGACACGCCAGACACGGATCGGGCGGCAGTGATGACCGTGGGGAAGATGGCGGCCGCTGCGCTGAGTGTCGCTGAGGGAGGGGACGCTGTTGGAAGCTGGGCCACCGGGCCGAGGTGGGGGCTGCAGAGAAGCTGGCTGCCCAGGGGACAAGAGTCGGCGAAGATGCCTCTGCGAGCCCCGCCACGGGAAGTGCAGACGGCCTCCTAGCAGAGCGCCCCAGCGAGACTGGGCGGCGGCCGCTGTGCACAAAGCGGGAAAGAGCTTGATTGGCTGGTGACGGGAGGCGGACCTTACAAGGGTCAACGAAGGGCCACTTCCTCCAGTGCCGACTCTAAGCTCATTTGCCAGCAGCCAAGGATTGACAGCACCACCGTCCAATGAGTGATCAAGCTCTTCAGTTTCCCTGGAGGCCTTAAAAGGCCAGCTCACCCTCAACCTCTGTGAGCGCACAGGAATCCGTTCTTTTCATTCCAACACTGCAAGAGCAAAACTACAATGCCCCTAAAGGCGGTGCCCTGCGGTATGGGAACCTGCATGTGTTCCCCAATTGCCACCCTGGGGCAGCTCACGCTGATACAGACACACTTAATTCAAAACCGAGACAAACAGAGAAGGTGTATAGATCAAATCTCTGCAATGCTTAAAACCTCCCACAAGAGACAGCAAGAGAATTTGGAGGTTTTAATGCTGTTAAGGCTCCTTAGAAAAGGACATACAGAGTCGATATGGATGCAGTGAGAATGGAGAGTGGAAGAAGCAGTAAAGACAGGAGCTGGAGAGTGTTTCATCAGGGCTCCCCAATTCCGTTGCAGCCTCCAAGAAGTGAAGACGGAGAGAGAGAGGGAAGAGAGACAGAGACAGAGACAGAGACAGAGATTTCTTTTAAAGACTGGTCTGAGCACCTGCTCTGCACTGGATTGAGCACACCCCTTGCCTCCCAAATTCATACGAGAATCCCGTCCCCAGCCCCACCCCACCCCCAGGAGATGGTATTTGGAGACTGGGTCTTTGGTAGGTCATTCAGTTTTGGTAAGGTCAGGAGGCTGGGGTCCACACATTGGGATTATTGCCCTTACAGGAAGAGACCATAGATGGTACTGTCCTCCCACCACCCCAACGTGAAGCCACAGGAAGAAGGCGGCTATCTTCAAGCCAAAACGAGGGCCCTCACCAAGAACTCCACCATGCTGGCACCCTGACTTTGGGCTTCCTAGCCTCCAGAACTGTGAGAGAATAAATAACTGTCTTGTTTAAGCCGCCCAGCCTATGGCATTTTACTAGGGCAGCTTGAGCAGACTAATACAGCATGGCAGACCTTAACAGCACAGGCTTCCTAGAATCATTTCTCGGTCAACAGTCCGAGACTTTTTGTTGTACTCAGCCCCACTTAGCTGAGTTGTCAAAGGTAACGAATGCTGAAAATGAGGAAGAAATCGACAACTATTTTATGCTAATCCCAGTTACTACTGTGGATGGGCATAGAAGCAAGACTGGGTGTTAGCTGTAACTTCACGTTTAGGAGAACATAAGCTATGTCCCTTACTTCCATAAGCACACCGCGTTGGGATCCAGGACATCTAATTTGACAGATCCTAACGTTTCACAGATGGGAAGCACACATCCTGCAGTGCGCTCCTGGGAAGGCTCAGGAGAAGAGCTGTTGTTGCCACCCTGAGTCACTATGGACTCCTCCTATCCCAAGTTGGGTTCAACGGTCAATAGGTCTGCTGACACCACACCCACCCACACACACACACACACACACACACTACCGAGACGCGATGCAAAGTGTATTCCTTACGTGAGGAGGCTTCTGGGGGGAGAGCAGGGCAGCCTTTTCAAGCTGCTCCAAAATAGACTTCAGAGAGTCAGGAAAGGAAGAAATTGCTTTGGGAGTTCTACTGTGACTAGTGGATGGGGCCAGCATGACAGTTCCCTTGTGCTGGCAGTAGCTAGTGTCGTTTGCTGCCCACTCCTCCTGCCCTCCACCCTACAACCGTGCCAAAGGAGAGAGTGGAGGGTGGGGCACTGGGGAAGAGGGAGGGTTGACGTTTAAAAGCCCTCAGCAGTCAAACATCAAAGGATGCAGTCAGACCCTATACTATAATTCACCTCTGGCGTGTGACAGGCGACAGAAACGTGCCATTTTTGTGTAATGGAATCTGAACTTGTGGAAGTAAGCCACTCTGGAACTCTGAGTCCTGCAGCCTAAGGCCGGGTAGGCAGGCAAAAGGTCCACTGAAGGCCGTTCAAGAGCCCAGTGTGGTGTATCCTGAGAAGTAAAATGCATGCCTCGGTCACCATCAATAAGGCACGGAACTCCAAAGCCCATAAGGAGGGTCTTGGCGAAGCCCTGCGTAGTGGTTTTTGTATATGTAGAGACACGTGTGACCAGGATTTATAATTTGGGAGTCTGTGGGCCAAGAGATTCCCAAGGCTCTTTACCCCAAAGGGGACAGTTTTACACAAGGAAACGTCGCTGCCGCCATGGGCCGGACCAGACAGCCAGACCGACGACAACGGCCTGATTGTCTATGAAAATGTGCAGATGGTGCTAACTGTTGGCCAGAGCATCCAGCGCTAAGGTGACTGCCTGAAGTTCACTCACTGGTGCTGTCTTTTCGTTGAACAGTTTTATCTATGGTTATTGTATTGATTACTGACAAGGAAAGAGTTTTCCTGACATTTTCCTATTTATTTTCCACATGTCAGTCGTTTTTTGTTCCTTCACTCCTCAATTACTGTATTTTCTGTTATTAATTACAGTTTCATAGTGTACAAGGTGATCCTTCATCACCCCTTTTGCTGTACTTTTTTAGTTTTTTTTTTAGTGCTGGAGCTTTTTGTGCGGTAGTGTCGGTGGTTACACTGGGATCTACAATTAGTATCTTAGCTTTATAAAAATCAAGTTTGTATTAATATGGAGATAGTTGCCATAGTATTCAAAACCTCTGCTTTTCCCTAGCTCTGCCACATTTCTTTATTTAATTATGGTGACACACGGCATGTTTGTATATTTGGTGCCCATTAACAGAGATTTATAGTTAATGCTTTATACATTTGTATTTTAAATCATATATGAGAACAAAAAGAGGAGATATAAACCAAAAGTGCAGCAATACTCGCTTCTGCGTTTACCTGTGTAGTTACCTTGGCCTTTGTGGTTTATTTCTTCATATTGCTTCAAATACGTGCCCAGCATTGTTTCAATTCAGCCTGAAGGACTCCTTTCAGTACTTTCTATAGGGCAAGCTTACTAGCTATGTACTCTCTCAGTTATTGTTTGTTTTGGAATGTCTTTAACTCCCCTTCATTTCCCCCACATATAGAATTCTTGGTTGAAAGGGTATTTTGGTTCATTTGTTCTACGCTTTTAATATGCCATTCCAATGCCACCTGTCCTCTGTGGTTTCTGTAGAGGAATGGGCACAAATCTTACCAACGATTACTTGTATATGAGGAGGTGTTTCTATTGCTGTTTTCAAGGTTCACTCTTTGTCTTTGACTTTTGATAATTTGATCATGATGTGCCTAGGTGGGGATCTCTGATTCTATCCTGCTTGGAGTTTGTAGAACTTACTGGGTATGTAGATTCATGTCTTTCCTCCGAGTTTGGAGGTTTTCAGGCATCATTTCTTTAAAGATTTCCTGCCCCTTTCTCTCTCTCCTCTGCCTCTGCCACTGTCATTATGTGTACATTGATAAGCTTGCTGATGCATATAAGTCCCATAGGATTTGCTCATTATTCTTCATTCTTTGCTTTTTCTGCTCCTCTTTTCCTTTCCAGAGACTGGATATTTCAACTAACCTTTTAAACTTTGCTGATTCTTTTTCTCCTGTTCAAATTTGCTGTTGGACATCTTTTATTAAATTTTCATTTCACTTACAGTGATTTTCAGCTGAGGAACTTTTTTTTTTTCCTTGCGGTACGTGGGACTCTCACTGTTGTGGCCTCTCCCGTTGCGGAGCACAGGCTCTGGACGCACATGCCCAACGGCCATGGCTCACGGGCAACGCCGCTCCGTGGCATGTGGGATCTTCCCAGTCCGGGGCACGAACCCGTGCCCCCTGCATCGGCAGGCGGACTCTCAACCACTGCGCCACCAGGGAAGCCCCTGAAGAACTTTTTTTTGTCCCTATTTATAATTTCTATCTCTTTGGGATACATCTTTCTCATTGTTTCCTAGTTCTTTGATCACTGTTTCCTTTTGCTCATTGAGTTTATTGAAGACAGCTGACTAAAAGTGTATTTTTCTAGTAACCCAAATACTGTGCTTCACCTCTGACAGTTTATAGTAATTAAGTTTTTCCATGTGAACAGGATACACATTCCTCCCATCCCCTCCAACTATATGGAAGTATAATTTACAAATAAAATTTGTATATTGAAGGGGAACAATGTGATGCTTGATGTACGTACACATTGTTAAATGATTACCACAGTCAAACTAATTTATGCATTTATAACCTCACATAGCTAAAGGTTTTTTGGGGTGGTGCGTGGGATAAAACTAAGATCTACTCTCTCAGCAAGTCTCCAGCATACCATACAATATCTTAAATTAAATCTGCATGCTGTGCATTAGATCCCTAGAATGTATTCATCTTATAACTGATCATTTGTACCCTTTGATGAACCACCCCACAAATAACAAACCTGGAGGCATCATGGTTCCTGATTTCATTATATGACAAAGGTATAGTAATGAAAACAGTATGGTAGTGGCATAAGAACAGATATATATATATATAGACCAACGGATCAAAATATAGAGCCCAGAAATAAACCCACACATATATGTTCAACTATTTGACAAGAACTCCAAGAACACACAATGAGGACAGGATAGTCTCTTCAATAAATGCTGCTGGGAACACTGCATATCCACGTGCAAAGATACTATACTGGAGCCTTATCTTACACCATACCTCAAAATGAACTCAAAATGGATTAAAGACTTAAACGTAAGGCCTGAATCTGTGAAACTCCTAGAGGAAGACACAGGGGTAAGCTCCTTGACATAGGTTATGGCTTTGATATTTTTTTGAAATGACACCAAAACAAAGGCAACAAAATCAAAAATAAACAAGTGGACTACATCAAACTCAAAAGCTTCTGCACAGCAAAGGAAACAATCAACAAAATGAAAAGGCAACTGACCTATGAAGCAGAAGAAAATATTTGCAAATCATGTTATCTGTTGAAGGGATAATATGCAAAATATAAAAGGAATTCAATCAACTCAACAGCAAAAGAAAAAAAAACAAAAAAAAAACATCAACGAATAATTAATAAAAGGGCACACGGTTCGAATAAACATTTTCCCAAAGAAGACATACAACTGGCAAATAGGTATATGAAGAGGTGTTCAACATCACTAACCATCAGGGAAATGCAAATCAAAGCTGCAATTAAGACATCACACATATTAGGATGGCTATTATCAAAAGGACAAGAGACAGCATGTGTTGGCAAGAGTGTGGTAAAAAGGGAACCCTCGTGCCCTGTTGGTGGGAAAGTAAAATGGTGCAGCCACTGTGGACAACTGCATGGAGGTTCCTCAAAAGACTGAAAGTAGAACTATCAGATCACCCAGCAATCCCACTCCTCAAAACAGATCCAAAGGAGGTGATTTCTGCTCTGCTCCCTTATGCTCATTGCAGCATTATTCACAAGAGCCAAGCAATGGAGACAAGCTAAGTGTTCTGGGCAGATGAAAGGATAAAGAACATATCACAATTATATAAAAGATATATCAAAGAATTCTTCTTAAAAATTCATCAGAGGGCTTCCCTGTGGCACAGTGATTAAGAATCCACCTGCCAACGCAGTGAACATGGGTTCAAGCCCTGGTCCGTGAAGATCCCACACGCTGCGGAGCAACTTAGCCTGTGAGCCACGACTACTGAGCCTGTGCTCTAGAGCCTGTGAGCTGCAACTTCTGAGCCCGCGTGCTACAACTACTGACGCCCGCAAGTCTAGAGGCCGTGCTGCACAAGAGAAGCCACCGTAATGAGAAGCCCGTGCACCACAACGAAGAGTAGTCCCCGCTCGCCGCACCTAGAGAAAGCCCATGCGCAGCAACGAAGACCTGACACAGCCAAAAATAATAAATAAATAAAAACAAAATAAATAAAGTAATAAAAGTTCATTTGCAAGACTATTCTTGTCTTTGGGGGTGATACAGAGAGGAACAGGAACAGAGACAAGACATGGTAGATTCTCCTTCCTTCAGACGTCTTGTCTCTCTCAGGAAATCTCTACAGGCACAGCTTAATAGTGAGCCAGCCGGAAAGGCAAAATAGGGTTGACAGAGACCCAGAAACTTAGAACAGGTTATAGAATTTTGAGCTCAGATATTAAACAAATTTTACTTACCCTGCATCTACTTCCTCTTATATATCCTGACAAAGAATGCAAACAGTGTGCCTTCTGACACAAAATAAACACAGAAGTGACTATAACATCAGTAACACCCACTTCCAAAAACACAAAAACAAAATTTAAGACCTTTGTTAGGGAGTGTACTCATGTTTAGATAGTAAATAGGGAACCACTGACAGATTTTAATGAAATTTACATATATCATTAATTTTGATGTAGAAAATTTCATGTACATAATGACTTCTCTTCTTTCTCCCATGGCCACCTAGGAAACTCAGAGATTAGGAAAAATGCTTCCTTCCCCATATGTTGGTTTAATATCCTAGCCTCAGATATACTCAACACCTCTGCCTGCGCCCCTGATGGAACACCACTCTCAGGTGAGGCAGTGTTTCTACCTGAAGGATTTCAAAATACCCTTAAGATTTGGGAGGAATTGGGAGGTCTAAAGGTAAAATCTGTGCAAACACTATGTAGAAGCAAAAACCTTGTATGACTCAGAAACGTATCTGGAGGGTTGAGTGGGTGTGTGTGAGTGTATGGGTAAAGATTATTTCGGCTGAACTTTAGGCAAACTGTAAACATAAACTCTACACAGAAACACTTTCCAATCCCCTGTGTCTTTAAACTCATGAGATGAGCTGCCCTGCAGAGGCAGGACCTGGTGTCTTTGGGCAGCTGTGGCAGTTAAAGGGTGTGAGCTCTCAAACCAGACTGCCTGGATAAAAGTTCCAGTTCACTTACAGGCTGTGAGATCTTGGGCTCAGGATTTAATATCTCAAATCCTGTCTTCTATAATAATTCTCAATTTCTCCATCAGTAAATGAGGTGAAAAATAGTGCCAACCTCATCGGATTGCTGTACAGATTTAATGAGCTAATACTTTACAAGGGCCTACTTGATGTCGAGCTTGGCACAGAGTAAGTGCAAATTAATGTCTGGATACATCACAAAATGAACACATTCCATGCTCACTGCTGTAGCTGCACAGATCATCTTTTAATCCTTCAAATATGCTATGTTCTCTTTCTTCTAATGGATCTTTGCCCATCTTCATTCCTCTAACTAGACCTTATGCATAGCTTTGGCCAAAACTGACTTTCTAAGCCCTAATCATCCTTAACGTCCCAACTCAGGCTTTTTTTTTTTTTACAAGAAGCCTCTTCTCTGTTAAGACGGGGTTGCACGTTTCTTCCTTTATTATTTTTAAACTAAAGTGAAAATAAAATAACATAAAATTAATGATTTTAGTCACTTTAAAATGGACAAATCAAATAAAAAGTTCTAAAAATAAAATGTACAAATCAGTTCTTTTAGTACATTCACGATGCTGTGCAACCATCACCCCTATCTAGTTGCAGAGCATCTTCATCAACTCAAAAAGAAACCCTATACCCAGGAAGCGGTCATACCCCATTCCCTCCTATCCTCAAACACTGGCAACCACTAATCTCCTTTCTGCCACTATGGATTTGCCTAATCTGGACATTTCATAGAAATGGAATCATGCCATATGTGGCATTGTGTGTGTGTGTGTGTGTGTGTGATATTTTGTAATTTTTGTTCATGGTAGTTGTTATCTTTTTTCATTATGAACTTTTTCTCATTCTAAAAAAAGATTCACTTCATGCATGATTGTGTATAATGATAGAAGAGAATCTTCCATATTGTATGAGTTTCTTGCCTGTTTGTACTTGCCTGTTTGGAACCCGTTTTGGACTCTCCCTGTAAACGACCTAGACTCCTTGGGTATAATGCCTGTAGCAGTCCAAGAACATACACAAAGATTGTATGCCCTGACCAAAGGATTTTTATCCCAGGAATATAATGTTGATTTGGATTTGTATCCCAGGAATATAATGTTGATTTAACATTAAGAAATCACAGTGTAGGGACTTCCCTGGTGGAGCAGTGGTTAAGAATCCACCCAAAAATGAAGGGGACACAGGTTCGAGCCCTGGTCTGGGAAGATCCCACATGCCACAGAGCAACTAAGCCCATGTGCCACAAATACTGAGCCTGCGCTCTAGAGCCCATGTGCCACAACTACTGAAGCCTGCGTGCCTAGAGCCCATGCTTCGCAACAAGAGAGGCCACCGCAATGAGAAGACCGCACACTGCAACGAAGAGTAGCCTGCAGTCACTGCAACTAGAGAAAGCCCGCATGCAGCAACGAAGACGCAACAGCAGCAAAAAGTAAAGAAAGAAAGAAAGAAAAGAAAAGAAATCACAGTGTACGGACTTCCCTGCTGGAGAAGTGGTTAACAATCCACCCGCCAATGCAGGGTACACGGGTCCGAGCCCTGGTCCGGGAAGATCCCACATGCCCCGGAGCAACTAAGCACGTGTGTCACAACTACTGAGCCTGCACTCGAGAGTCCTTGAGCCACAAATACTGAGCCAACGTGCCACAATTACTGAAGCCGGCACGCCTAGAGCCTGTGCTCCGCAACAAGAGAAGCCACTGCAGGGAGAAGCCCGCGTACTGCAATGAAGAATAGCCCCCGCTCAGCGCAACTAGAGAAAGCCCACGCACAGCAATGAAGACCCAACGCAGAGAAAAATAAAAATAAATAAATTTATATTAAGGAAAGTAATCAAAGTGTAATACATCTAACAGAATACCAGAAAAATCCTCATGATCATCTTAAGAGACATTTATAAAGCCTTTAGCATAATTCAAGAAACTTCCATGATAAAAGCTCTCAAAAAAACTAGGATTAGAAGACATCTTCTTCAATGCTCAACATCACTAATTATTAGAGAAATGCAAATCAAAACTATAATGAGGTATCACCTCACACCGGTCAGAATGGCCATCATCAAAAAGTTTACAAACAGGGACTTCCCTTGGTGGTCCAATGGTTTAGACTCCACACTCCCAATGCAGGGAGCCCAGGTTCAAACCCTCATCGAGGAACTAGATCCCACATGCCACAACTAAAGGACCCCGCATGTCACAAGTAAGAGCCCACATGCCATAACTAAAAGATCCCACATGTCACAACCAAAAATCCCACATGCCACGACTGAAGATCCTGCATGCAGCAACTAAAAGATCCCACGTGCAATGAAGATCCTGCACGGGGCATCAAAGATCCCACGTGCCCCAACTAAGAACCAGCACAGCCAAATAAATAAAGAAAATAAAATAAAATTTAAAAAAACTTTTACGAACACTAAATGCTGGAGAAAGTGTGGAGCAAAAGGAACCCTTCTACACTGTTGGTGGGAAATGAAATTGGTGCAGCCACTATGGAAAACAGTGTGGAGGTTCCTTCAAAACCTAAAACTAGAGTTGCCATATGATCCAGCAATTCCACTCCTGGGCATATATCCAGAGAAAACTCTAATTCAAAAAGATAAATGCACTGCAATGTTCAAAGCAGCACTATTTACGACAGCCAAGACACGGAAGAAACCTAAATGTCTATCGACAGGTGAATGGATAAAGAAAACGTGGTACATATATACAATGGAATACCACTCAGCCATAAAGAATAATGAAATAATGCCATTTGCAGCAACATCGTTGGACCTAGAGATTATTATACTAAGTGAAGTATGTCAGACAGAGAAAGACAAGTATCATATGATATCACTTACATGTGGAATCTAATACAAAATGATACAAATGAACTTATTGATATTTACAAAACAGAAACAGACTCACAGACATAGAAAACAAACTTATGGTTACCAAAGGGGAAAGGGGGTGGGGAAGGGATAAATTAGGAGTTTGGGATTTGCAGATATAAACTACTATACATAGAATATGTAAACAACAAGGTCCTACTGCATAGCACAGGAAGCTATATTCAATATCCTGTTGTTAACCATAATGGAAAAGAATATGCAAAAGAATGTGTGTCTTTGTGTATATATATATATATATGTATATATGTATATATATATTTATATATATAACTGAATCCCTTTGCTGTACACCAGAAACTAACATAACATTGTAAATCAACTGCACTTCAATAAAAATATATTAAAAAATGAAACGCAGCTATGAAGCCACAAAAAAGGTACAAACTCTTAGTTATAAAATAAATGTCATGGGGATGTAATGTACAGCGTGATGACTACAGTTAATACTACTATATTGTATATTTGAAAGTTGCTAAGACAAAACCCTCTTAGGTTTGCTCTTAATAAGAGATGATAATAGGTTTTTCCTTACCTTCTAAGTAATCTCCATAGAAAGCAGAGATTCTGTGTCTTATCAGAATAATTTCCTGTGCTTCTTGTTGATTTATCATGTCCTTTATTTGTAAGATAAATGAGTCTTCTTACTTCTAAAAGAGAGAAGGCTCTTTTTAATCACATTACTTCCAATATTTACTTTTGAAATCTTATATTAGTACTCTGGTTAAATAGGTGGCCAAATAGTTTCTTAGTGACCCATGATTCTATTTAGCCAAGTGTACAAATCTTTTGCCATTTCTAACAACTAGTGATATTTGGTCTTTCCAAATTCAAATCCTAAATGAAATCTGCTTGATCTCATACTGACACTGATATTTCCCAGAGGGCCTGCGGAAAATCCAGAGTTTGTTCTTTCACCTTGTAAATGAGAGATGTTACAATAAGTAGGTTTATTTGATAAGTTGAGTTGCACAGGAAGCACTGCCAAATATGAAGAGATGCTTAACCTTCTCTAGTTTATATTTCTATGTGTAAAATGTTATTAATACAAATACTTCAGAAATTGTATTAATTCCTATAAATGTCAGTGCCCTTGCTGTCCATGACGTATCTTGGCGCTGCTTTGCCTTAGAATCAGACAACATCAGCATAATGTTATCAGCTGTCATGCCAGTTAGTGTCTTAAAATGTTGTATGCCACAGAAACAACCAAATGTCCTTGGCAATTGCATCATTTTTATAATGAACTTTCATCACGTCTTTTACCATGGCCATTTTCACTCTTTTGTCATCCACACTTGTTTTAGTTTGATGCCTCCCTGAAAGCTCTTGCAATCAGCTACAGGCCACAGTAATTATCTTCAACAAAATGGGACTATCTTGGAGTCCCACAGAAAGGACTATGCCAGGTACTCTTGAGGCACAGAACTCCTAATGGCATTGCTTAAATAACTTTGAGACCGTACCACCGGCCTGAGTCAGGATTTCCAGAATTCTCCTGGAGAAGCTGATAAGTTCATGAGATGGCTAACCCAAGATCAAGCAGAACAAGAATTACATAGGGCTGAATGAATTGATCAAGGACGATTATGGCTTTTGCTTGGACTACTGCTGATACTTTAATGTTCTGTTTTCTGGATATAAAGAACTGCCTACTTTTCTAACTTCAGCTATCTACAATTCATAACAGTTTAGTAGATCATACTTCTGTAAGCAGAAATGAAGTATTTACCTTTTTTTGCCTGCCTGATCACTCTAGAATTTGAATATTCTTACTAAGTATTCTTATTTTCACAGTAATACAATGAACTGCTTAGGTTCCATAAGAATCCTTCCTCCTGGGAACAGAACATAATTGATTTGACTATATGACCAAAGCTCTGAGTGGACTGTCATGTTTTGAAAGAATACAGTGTTTTTAAAAATAGTGATGGATTGATTGACTTGGCTGCACCAGGTCTTAGTTGCGGCACGAGGGATCTTCGTTGCGGCATGCGGGAACTTCAGCTGTGGCATGTGGGGTCTTTTAGTCGCAGCATGTGGGATCCTTAGTTGTGGCATGCAAACTCGTAGTTGTGGCATGTGGGATCTAGTTCCCTGACCAGGGATCAAACCCGGCCCCCCTGCATTCAGAGCACAGAGCCTTAGCCACTGGACCACCAGGGAAGTCCCAGACTATCATAGTTGAGAACAATATATATAATCAGATATGACCAGATAGTCTTAAGGAACTAAAGGTGATTTTATGGAGCCAATGCTTATGAAGTCTTCTTGGGAAAATGGGCCTGGCACCTGGATTACAGCTTTCTCAGCCTTACAGGTGAGCGGGAGAGGCCACCTCCTGGCAGGCCTAGGAAACTTAGGATATTTTGGGGGCCTTCAAGAAGAGATTAATTTACCCAGATCTATAGGTACTGCAGGGAAATTGTGGTGGTGAGATTTGGGCTTGGTTTCCTAGCTTTGAGAGGTTTTTAAAAGTCCAGTCGGAGTGAGACTCCTTATGAAAAGTTCCAGCAGAGTAAACTAAAAATGGCCTATGTGGTCAATTATCATCCTTGCTGCAATTGTGCAAATAAGCAAGCCAAATCTAATAAGACCAGACACTCTATAAGCAAGAATAATCTTACTTTGATTATCTTTGATCAAAAGGGAGGTGACGGGGCTTCCCTGGTGGTGCAGTGATTGAGAGTCTGCCTGCCGATGCAGGGGATACGGGTTCGTGCCCCGGTCCAGGAGGAACCCACATGCCGCGGAGCAGCCCGGAGCCTGTGCTCCACAATGGCAGAGGCCACAACAGTGAGAGGCCTGCGTACCACAAGAAAAAAAAAAAAAAAAAAGGAAGTGACGGTTGAGTGAAATTTTATATTTCAATACAAAACACACCCTTGTGAGGGATGAGATTCTGGTCCCGTTCATTATCTTTCAGCTAATTTGCACTTCTTTGTAAACTACGTGTTTGTGTTACCTACATGTAAATTGGACTAGCTCCTGCTATCTCACACATTTTGTCAGTCCTTACCAAATTCTCAATTCTTCCAATTTCCTTCAACATCTGGCTGCAACTCTTCAAACTAATGTTTCCAATTTTTCTCCAACCCTCCTGATTTGACATCGCAGAGAACTCAAAGCTGACCACCCAGATTCTTACTGGATCCTTAGGTTTTCTTCTAACTGGCTTTGTTTCACAGGATCTAAAGAAGCCCTGTGAGCTGAAGTTGGACAACTTGATGTAAACTTCAAAGGACTCTTCCCTGCAGCAGATCATGTATGATCCTCATGCCTGGAACTGCTGCCGTGTGGGCCACTCGGGAAATTCACTTTATCTTCCATGCTCTGCTCCACGAAATAATCGTGACTGTGGATGATCTTACCCAAACCTAACTGATGTCTAGGCCATCAGAAAACATCCACTGTAAACTAGGAAATCCATCAGATTGCCACTGCCATCCTCACTCCACCATCTAAACATGCGTCAAGCCCAGCATCTTCAATGGGCTGTCCTTCTGGACTCAGAAGCTGGCTTCAAATAGTCCACTACAAACATTAATCTTTCTTTTCCTTTTCTTAGAAACCCTCCTCATTAAATGCCTCATTCCTGGCATGATCCAGCAAATATCCTCTACTACCAAACATCAGCAGATGGCTCAGTTGTTCCTTAATGAACAAAAGGTGACTGAATGAGAAATGGACTTATATTGTTCACAGGAAAAAAGAATGCCTCTTGTTGCCTTGCACAAGAAGGGGAACTCAAAGTAACTCCCTTCTTAACCAAACTTGAGGCCATTCTGAGTCCTCTTCTTCACTAGGCCTCAAGCTTGATCCTATCTTTGGCCTGCCAAGCCCAGTTTTAGCAAAAATCCTCCTAGGCCAGTTTAGCAAGAATCCCCCCCTCCTTCGTATCTAAGTTCTTCATCCCTCCTCTTGAGGTCTAATCAAGTTCCACCCCCCAGCCTCCCTTCATCCTTGTGTTAGTCAGGGTTCTCCATAGAAACAGGACCAGTAAGAAACAGATAGGCATATAGATAGCTTATCTATCTATATCTACAGATCAATATCAATGGTAGGTATATATATCTAGATAGCTATGTCAGATATCTAATATCTGTATATTTATAGATGTATCTTCATATTAATGCTATTTCTCTGTTATATAGAGATATAGATGTTGATATAGATATAGATATAGTTGAGGAGATTTATTATAGTAATTGGCTCATGAGATTATGGAGGCTGAGAAGTCCTACAATCTGCTGTCTGTAAGCTGGGAAACCAAGAAAGCCAGTGGTATAAACCACTCTAAGTCTGAAGGCCTGACAAACAGGAAAGTCCCAGATCAAGATTGAAAGCCCAAGAATCAGGGGACTGATGCTGCAAATCCTGGTCCAAGTCCAAAGGTCCCAGACTAGGAGTAGTGATGTCTAAGAGCAGAATAATATGGATGTCCCAGCTCAAGCAAAGAGAAAACTCATCCTTCCACTGCCTTTTTGTTCTATTCAGGCCCTCAAGAGATTGTGATAATGCCCACTTGCATTGATGAAGGCAATTTTCTTTACTAAGTCTGCCAGTTCACATGCTAATCTCTTCCGGAATCCTGCTCACAGACACACCAAGAAATGTTTCACCAACAATCTGGGCATCTTTTACTCAAATCAAATAGACACCTAAAATTAACCAACACAATACCTAAGTTCCCCTCAGTAATCTGCCATTCACTAACTCCCTCACCCTCCCTGTTGGCCATAAACTGTCATCTGTCTGTCTTGTATGTGGAGTTGAGTTTATTTTCCCTATGGCAATAGTCCCTGGCCCCTATTACAATGGTCCTGAAAAAAGCCTTCCATGCCTTAAACTCCATATGGCATACTTTTTTATTGACAATATTGATGTTACTATGTTCCTGTGAGTGAGAGAATGTGTCCGGATCATTGCTGAGCTAGGTAATGTGTCTGCATATTCATGTGAGAGAATGTGAGAATGTGAGTCCATATGAGCGAATTTCTTCTGTGAGCTTATGTTGGAGCTATACGGTGGATGTGAGCATATCTGTGTGTACATCTGTACGTAAGCATGTTCCTGATTTCAAGAATGTGCATGTGCAAGTGGAAGTGTGAGTGACAGCATCGGGAAGCATCTGAGTGTTTATACTCGGGTCCCCATGTGAGTAAACTTATGAGTATGGTCATGAAATTAACTGAATATATCAGCATGTTTATGTGAAGCCGTGAAAGTATAAGTGGATGCATGTGAATGTACGTGTTTTTAAATTTCAATTTGTAGGCAAATCTGAGCGTGTTTAGGGAGTGTGCAAACATGTGACTGTGTGTAAGCATATCTCTGTGTGACATTGTAAGTGTGAACATGTTCATGGGTGAGAGTGTTTTCGTAGGTGCAAATTTGTGTTTAAAATTAATATTTAAGTGTGTTCACTTGTACGAATGAATTTGTAAGCACGTGAAGGCAGATTAGCATAATTCTGAGTCGTTGGGGGTAAATGTGTTTTTTGTGTGTTCTTGTTTATGTGTGAATATATTTGAAAAAGGGAGCATGTATATGGGAATGCATGTAATGGTTTTTTAAGTGAATGAATGAAATCATGAGCTTCTTGCTGATTGTGAGTATGTTCCTGTGCAACTCAATATGTAAGCATATTACTGTTGGTGACAAGGATATTTTATATGGGTAAGGGAATGGGTGTGTGCATGTGTAAATGAAATGAGTGTACCTGGAGTGTGAGTGAACTTGTAACCATGCTTATGTTTTAAGTGCATGATTGATGATGATAATCTGAATGAGGTGGGGCTACTGTGTGTGTGTGAACTGTGAGCCACCAAGTGTGAATGTATGTTAGTATGTGTGAGTACCTTTGCCAGTATATGTGTTTGAGTGAGTTATCTGTAAGCATGATACTGTGAGTGAACAAATGAGCATGTATGTGAGCTTGTGCATTTGTGAGAGTAAATATGCGGCCTTGTAATCTCAAAGTGTGCTAGTATTTCAGTCTCTGAGGACTGCTGTAAATGTATGTTCAAGCGCACCCTTGAATTTGCAGCCATATGCATGGGGGTTAGCATGTTTGTATGAGTAAGTGAACGTGTATCAGGTTCACTGTGGTGAGCTACTTCACAGGTGAGTATATTTGTGTAAGTGAAACCTGAATAAACATGAGTGGAAGTGCATGTGAGTGTATTTGCTTCTTTGAGTGGATATTCTGAGCTTCATGGAGGATGTGAGCGTGTTTGTATGTGAATACCTATGTGAACATGTTCCTGATTTTAAGAGTGAAAATGTGCATGTGTAAGTGAATGTGTGAGTGGGAGCTCCTGAATGTATGCATTTGTGTCCCTGTGTGAATGAATCTCTTGGCATGGTCATGTGATTGAGTGTTTGAGCACGTTCGTGTGAAGGAGTGAATGTCAGTATGTACGTGTGAATGTATGTGTGTCTGTGAGTGGGAGTGAATTGGTGGGCAAGTTTGAGAATGTCTGAGTGTTTAAGTGTTTTGTCAGAGAGTGAATGTGTGAGTGTATGTATGTGAGCCCATCTGTCTGTGACAGTGTGTAGGTGAGCCTGTTCGTGGGTGAGAGTGATCTCTTGGATCTACAATGGCATGCTTAAAGTGAACACTTTTGTATGCTCATCTGTATAAATGAACTTGTAAGCCTGCGAATCATGTTAGCATATTCACGTATAGTGGATGAGCAAGTATGTTTTCTTGTGACCTTGTTAATATGTGACTACAGTAGTTGCAGACTATTCACGGGGGACTCATTCCAGCACCCACCAAGGATACCAAAATCTGAGAGTGTCCAAGTCCCATAGTCAGCCCTCTCTATCCCCGTAGTCTGCATTCGTGGACTCAACCGACTGTGGATCATAAACATAGCACGTGATATGCAGCTGGTTAAATCTGTGAAAGCAAAACCCATTGATACAGAGGGCTAGCTGTATATTTATTGAAAAAAATCTGCATATAAGTGGACCCACACAGGTGACACTCTTGTTGTTCAAGGGTCAGCTGTATATTCGAATGAGGTCATTCATGCCCATACGTGTGAGTCAATGTAAGGGTTTTTATATAAATGAGTGAATTTGTGAGCTTCTAAGTCAGTGTGAGCATGTTTGTGTGCAATTATATTTCTGACTATGTTAATGTTTATGACCAAAAAGGTGCATGAGTAAATGAATGCATAGGTTTGTGCATATACACACAATGAGCATGTCTGGAATGTGAGCGAATTTGTAATCACTCTTGTGTGTATAAGTGAATGTGTGCATTTGCTCACAAGTGTGATGTGGGAAATTTGGGGTAGGTATATGAATGCCTGAGTGTCTGAAGGGGAATATATGTGCATATGTGTATATGTGTAAGTAAATTGGTCACTACACGTGTTTGAATAGTGAAATTTAAGCATGTTAATATTAGTGAATGAATGTTTGAAAGTATGCGTATATCTGAGTTCGTCCACTCACAACACTGAATATATGAACATGTAGATCTGAGACAATATTTGTGTTGATGTACATGTTCGTGAATGTTCAAGTGCATCTTTTTTTTTTTTTTTTTTTGCGGTACGCGGGCCTCTCACTCTTGTGGCCTCTCCCACTGCGTAGCACAGGCTCTGGACAGGCAGGCTCAGTGGCCATGGCTCAGGGGCCCAGCCTCTCCGCGCCATGTGGGATGTTCCCGGACCGGGGCACGAACCCGTGTCCCCTGCATCGGCAGGCGAACTCTCAACCACTGCACCACCAGGGAAGCCCTCAAGTGCATCTTTTAATTTGTGACCATGTGTATGGATGTTAGCACGTTAGGGAATAAGTATCAGATTCACTGTTTTCAGCTAGTTAAGATAGTGTGACCATTCGTGTAAATTATGGGTGTGTACATGGAAGGACATGTGAGTGTATTTTCTTCTGTGAGCAAATGTTTGAGCTCCAAGGTGGATGTGAGTATGTTTGTGTTCGTGCATCCGTGTGAGCATATTCTGGAGGTTAAGACTCTGAATGACATGTGTAAGTGAAGGTGTGAGTGGGAGCATCTGACTGTATATATTCGTATCCCAGGTCGAGAGAATGTGTGAGCATGGTCGTTTGATTGAATGCACGTTGGAGCATGTTTGTGTGAAAGAGTGAATGTGTCAGCGTGTGAGTGTAAATGCATATGTGTTTTAGAATGTGAGTCAGTTTTGAGTTTGAGTTTGTGAATATTTGGTGTGCTTTCTGAGTGAATGTGTACCTCTATGTAAGTCAGGATATCTGTGTGCAACAGGCTATGTGTGAGACGGTTTAGGGGCAAGAGTAATTTCCTGGCTGTAAATTTGCACACTTACAATGAACATGTATGTGTGCTCATCTGTATAAACAAATTTATAAGCATGTGAATGCAGGTTAGTATAATGCTGAGTTCTCAGTCAGTGAGTTTGTTTTTCAAGTGATCTCATAAATGAGTGAATATATTTGAATAAAGTAATTTGTGAGCATGTGAGTGAGTGAATGCAACTATTCTTAAGTAGTGTAATTGAGTGAATTTGTGAGCTTGGTGTGACCATATCTGTGTGCAAGTGAATATATGAGCTTGTTACTCTTAGTGACAATAATAATGTGCATGCGTGAATGGGTGTTTATAACTGCAATGAGCATATCTGCAAGTGAGTTAATTTGTAATCACTTTCATGAGTGAATGAATACGTAGTTCAGCTCATGAAAGTGAGTGAGGTGTGGGATACTTTTTGTGAGTGCGTGAAAGTATGAACATTTGGGCGTGAATGTACGTTAGTTACCATGTGTATGGATGTGGGTAAGTTGTCACTATATGCATTTGCATAGTGAATGCAAGTGGTAATGTGAGTGAATGTGTAACCACGTGCTTCTATGCGAGCATTTATCTTCTTTAGAGTGAACATGTGAACCTGTACATCTGTGTATGCTGACATGTTTGTGTGTTCAACTGTATGTTTAAATTTGTGACCATGTGTACAGCGGTCATCATGTTTCTCTGAGTTAGTGAATATGCATAGATTATTACTGTGAGTTGAATCGTTCAGTGTATTTCTGCGAGTGAAATACGAACATGAGTGTAAGTGCATGTGAGTGTATATTCTTCTGTGAGTGACTACTGGACCTTCACCTAGAAGTGGGCACACTTATGTGTAAGTGTCCATGGGAGCATGTTCCTGATTTTCACAATATTAATGTGCATGTATAAGTGAATGTGTTAGTGGGAGCATCTTAGTATATATGTTTGAGTCCCCATGTGAATGAATTTGTGGGTACGCTCATGTGATTGAGTGACCGTTTGAGTAGGTTTGTGCGAAGGAGTGAATGTGTCGGTATGCATGAATGTTTCTATGTCTTTGAATGTGAGCAACATTGTGGGCATATTTGAATGAGTGTTTGAGTATGTTTTGTGAGTGACTGTGTGAACATGTTTATGTACGCAAGCATGTCTTCTATGACGGTTTAAGTGTGAGCCTGCTCATGGGTGATTGTGTTCTTAAGTGTAAATTTGTGTTTACAAAGTGAATATTTGTGTTCCCATCTCTACGCGTCCATTTGTTAGCATGTGCAATCCTATTAGCATATTGGCGGGTATGAGCAGGTGGTTTTCATGTGATCCTGATAACGTACAACTATATTTGAATAACCTACTCTGAGAGCATGTGTGAGTGAATGTGATTTTATGTAACTGAGCGAATGGATGAGATTCTTAGTGTATGTTCTTGAGCAAGTGAGTGTGTAAGCATGCTGTGTTTGTGACAATGATAATTTGCATGGAAAAGTGAATGTGTGTGTGCATATACATGCAATGAATGTGTCTAGAATGTGAGGGAATTTGTAATCACTTTCGTGTGTATAAGTGAGTATGTGATTATGCTTATGTGAGTGTGGTACGAGCTACTTTGTGGGAATGTTTGAGGATCTGAGTGTGCATATGTTAGTATGGGTATGTGTGTGAGCCAGTTTGTATGTGCATTTGAGTGAGTGAACTATAAGCATGTTAACAGGACTGAGGGAATGTTTGAGCGTGTGAACATATGTAAGCATGTACACTCGTGAGAATGAATGTGTAAACTTATACATGTGACAGTGTGTCAGGATGGCATTTGAAAGTTGACATATGTGTGTTTTAAAGTGTATGTTTCATACTGGATGTGAGCATGTTTTTGTGTGAGGGTTCTTACAAGCATGATCCTGATCTTCTCAATGTTAATCTGCATGTGTAAGTGAATGTCTCAGTGGGAGCCTCTGTGTGAATGAATGTGGGCATGGTCATGTGGCTGAGTGAATGTCACCACGTTGTGTGACTGAATGTGTCAGTCTGCGTGTGTGAATGCATGTCTTTGAATATGAGTGACTTTGTGGGCATATTTCAATGCGTGAATGCTTAAACTTTTTGCTGAGTGATGAATGTGTGAGTGTGTGTATATACGTATGTCTCTGTGTAAGTGTATGTGTGAGCCTGCTCATGCTCCTTCATTGTGAGCAAGCATTTTTCAAGTGATGTTTCGTTGCACTCATTGTATGTATGGATGGTGAGCATGTACAGACACGTTAGCATGTTTCTGTGTAGTGACTATATGGTGGGTTTCTTTTTTATCTTGTTTATGTGGGAGTACATCTGAGTAAGGTCATGTGTGAAAGTGTGTTGTAAGGGAAAGTGTTTTACGTGTTGTAAGATTTTGTGAGATTCTTGGTGACTGTAAGAAGATTTCTGTGCAAGTGAATGTGTAAGCATGTTTCCGTTTGGGACAATGAGAATTTGCATAAAATTGAAAGTGAATGTGTGATTGTGGAACTCTAAACCTAATATGTATGGGGTATGAATGAATTTTTTATCATGTTCATCTGTGTGAATGTGTGGTAATACTTCTGTGACTCACTGAGCTGTCGGCATGATTGTGTGAGTGAAGGGAAGTGTGTGTGTGAGTGCAAATGTATGCATGTTTACATATGTGAGGAACTCGTCAGGATGTTCACAGCAAGAAGTGAACTATACTCATCTTAATGTTGGTCAGTCAGTGTGTGATCCTGTGCGTATATGTGAGGATGCACATTTTTGAAAGTGATTATGTGAATGTGTATGTGTCTTGGAGTATGCTCACGGAAGAATATTTGAGTGGTCAAGGAAAGGTTTCTTGGTGTTCATGTGTATGCGTTACCTTGTGACCGTATGCTTGGATGAAAGCATGTTCATGGGCGTGTATGATTGTATTTTATGCTCATATTCATGCATGTATACTGTGTGGGTGAAATGTGAGTGCATGACTTGAGTTCATGTGAGCGTATGGATTAATGAATGCGTGAGCTTTGTGGTCAGCACGAGCATATTTGTGTGCAAGGGCGTACGTGAGCATGTTCCTGATGGTGAGCATGTTAATGTGGGTAGCTAAATGGGAGCCCTGGAGAGTATATTTTTGGGTATCCCTGTGAGAGAAACGGTAATCATGGTATGCGACTGAGTGAAGGTGTCAGCTCATTTTTATGGAGTGAATGTATCAGTGTGTTTGTATGAGCAGCTCTGAGTATGTACATCAGTGAAATTGTGAGCATGTTCAAGTGAGGGAGTCAATGTCTGACCACGCTCATGGAAATGAGTGAAGTTGTGAGCATACCTGAGAAAACGTGCGAGCATATGGTGCGAATGTGAATGAGAAGTATTGAGTTTTTAGTCAGTATGTTCATTTGGATGAGTCAACACTACATGTGTTAACGCAATTGTGTGTCCATTGGTGAGCATGCACACTGTGAGCATGAATACATGAACTTTTACATGTCTTCAAGTGTGATTATATTTGAAATGTTTGAATTTATTGAAAAAGCATTTGTGTGTGCATGTGAATGTGTGAGCATGTTCATGAATGATAGCATATTCATGTAGGTGTCAGGGCTTATTGTGTTTATTTATGTGAGCTTGTTAAAGTGTGAGTACACTGTATGAGTGGAATGTGAGCATGGGAGTATGTTTGTGAGTTTATGTGAGTGAATGCTGGTGCTTCGTGACGAGTGTGATCATGTTTATGTGCAAGTGTATATGTAGTTTCCTGATTGTGAGCATGTTCGGGTGCATGAAAAGTGAATGGGTGTGTTGGAAAATGAATATAGGTCTCTATGTGCATGAAACGGTCAGCATGCTCACGTGGTTGAATGACTGCTTGAGTAGGTTTATGTGCAGTGAATGTGTCAGTGTGTGTATGTGTGCATCTGAGAGTGTTTATGTATGAGGGAATTCATCAGCATGTTCTTAGGAGTTCATGTGTGAAAGCGTCTTGTTACTAGGTGAGTGTACGTTACTGGGTATATGCAAGCCTTTCCACGGCTGAGAGTGCCTTATTGTGAAGGAGTCTGTATGTTTAAGTGAATATTTTGTGTGTACTCATCTGTATGAGTGAATTGGTGAGCATCTGAGCGCATGTCAGCATTTTCTTATGTGATGATTGTGTATGTGTGTTTTTGTGTGATATGTGAATGTAAGTATACTTGTATAAGGGAATGTATGGAAGTATGTGTGTGAGTGTACTTTTTTCTGAGTTTGAGATAACTTGTGAGCTTCTTGGGAGGTGTGAGCATGTTTGTTTTGACGTGCCTACCTGAGTTAATTCCTGTTTGTGACAATATGGATAAGTGAATGTGTGATTGTTTGCATATAAATATAATGAGTATGTTGTGACAGCACTGTGGCAATGGCGACCTACAAGAATGTCCTGGGCTTCCCTGGTGGCACAGTGGTTGAGCGTCTGCCTGCCGATGCAGGGGACACGGGTTCGTGCCCCAGTTCGGGAAGATCCCACATGCCGCAGAGCGGCTGCGTCCGTGAGCCATGGCCGCTGAGCCTGCACGTCCGGAGCCTGTGCTCCGCAACGGG
Organism: Mesoplodon densirostris; assembly: GCF_025265405.1. Taxonomy (NCBI): domain Eukaryota; kingdom Metazoa; phylum Chordata; class Mammalia; order Artiodactyla; family Ziphiidae; genus Mesoplodon; species Mesoplodon densirostris. Next base: position 44,691,377 of record NC_082681.1, on the reverse strand, counting down.
AGAGGCCACAACAGTGAGAGGCCCGTGAACCGAAAACAAAAAAAAGAATCCACCTGCCGATGGAGGGGACACGGGTTAGAACCCTGGTCCGGGAAGATCCCGCATGCCACGGAGCAACTAAGCCATGCGCCACAACTACTGAGCCTGAGCTCTAGAGCCCGCGAATCACAACTACTGAGCCCACATGTGGCAACTACTGAAGCCCGGGCACCTAGAGTCCATGCCCCACAACAAGAGAAGCCACCGCAGTGAGAAGCCCGTGTACCTCAACGAAGAGAAGCCCCCACTCGCGGGAACTAGAGAAAACCCGCGCGCAGCAACGAACACCCAACACAGACAAAAGTAAAAAAAAAAAAAAAAAAAAAAACATGTAATGGACTGAATTCTGTTCCCCCCAAATTCGTATGTTGAAGCCCTAACCCCAGTGTGACTATATTTGGAGATATGGCCTTAAGGTTAAACAAGGTCATAAGCTTGGAGCTCTAATCCAATAGGGGGGTATCCCTATAAAAAGAGGAACAGACGCCACAGAGCTCTCTCTCTCCCCACACTGAACAAAGTAAAGGCCATGTGAGGACACAGTGAGAAGCCAGCTGTCTGCCAAGGACAAAGGTCTCACCAGGGTATAAATTCTTTTAGCAAATTCTAGACTTCCAACTGGATTGAACTGTGGACCTTTGTATCAATTTAAATTGTTTCCTCCCTCTGTATTCAAGTTTTCTGATTTCTTTCTCTCTGATTCTTTTTGCTTGTTTGTTTGTCACTGGATGTACTTTGTGTGTGTGTGTGAGGGTGTGTCCTCTCTAATCTGCTCATATTTATAGATTTCTTCCTTCAGAGAGCATCAAACCAGTTTCATTAGGGATAGAAGCCACCCCTATGGCAATGGTTGCTTACTAAGTCTTAAGGACTCTGGCTTAAGTTGGGGTTAATTTCATCACCGTGTCACAAAAGTGCCATGGTTGCTTTTCCCTATCATTAGGATGATCAGGATTTTTACTGCAACAGAGGCATACGCAAAGGAGTGGCACAGCAGAAGATTGCTGGGCCCCCAAGCCAGAGGTGGGTGGACTGAAACCATTTTCTGCTATGGTGCTGCCACTTGTGTTGCATGGAATTATTATTATTATTATTTTGTCTTTTCTCTCTATACATATTCCTCAGAATATTTTAGATTTCTAGCAGGGCAAATTTACAGCTGTGGGTTTTATCTCCATTTAATCATGAGTGGTCCAGACCTTTTCGGGGCTTATGGGGACAGGTTCGGAGGCACACTGACCCACCTCTTGGGCAGCCCAGGAGAGGAGGACATCGCAGGCCATGCAGGACACGTGGGGGTTGCATTCTGGAACAGCGTGAACCAGAAGGCTCTGTGGCAGGCGGGCTTTGCAGTACTAAGGGGGTGAGGTACGCCCTGGTGCCTAAGCAAGGATGTGATTGGCTTGTTTGAATCGTTCAGCTGGCTGACAAGGAAACACTATTCAGGGGTAAGAAGCAAAAAAACCATCCGGTGCATTTAATAAGGGTTGTTGCTAGAGGACCCTACCTGGCGGAGCAGAGTGGGGAGCGGAATCTGGGATTAGGCCGTTCGAGGCCCTCCCAGTTTTACCAGCCGTCAACTCAGCACGGAATACTAACTTTAGCCCTCACCGCACCATCACCCCCTCCCCCCGCGCACACACACACAGGGGCCAGTATACCTGGCTGAGGAGAACTCAGTCCCTGGAGATGGAGGGGTGGACCCTGGAGCAGTAGCTCCCGACCCCCGCCATTTCAGCGCTATTAGGTACCACAGCGACACAGGGGCTGAAACAAGGGGGCTCCATCGCAGCTGCACGTGCCCAGCCCCACCACCAACTCCTCTACGGACTGGCCAGCAGGCAGCGCGCGTGGGCAGCGGTTCAAAAGCCCAGACCCACGTCTGCTCCAGCCGTCTCCTTCTAAGAGGTCGCCCACTCACCCTCTGCCCGCCCAGCTCACGGCAGCCTGGCGACCCCGCTCACCAATCAAAGAAGTCCAGAACGACGTCAGGAACATCAGGCGAGGAGAGGTCAGAAGCCAAAGTGGAATTTCCACCTGGGATTGGGGTCGTCGCCCGCCAAGGGCCGGGTCCTGATGGGGAGTAGGCGCACAGCGGCCCGCCGCATGTCGGGACGCCATAGCTCCGACCATCCGAGAACCCTGGAGACCGCTGCAGAGTGGGAGGCCGACAGACGAGGGGGGGCGCGGGATAACCAAGAGGAGCGGGGCGAGGAGGTCGTGCTTCTGCAAAGAGCCGCCTGTAAGGTGAGAACATCGAGGCCAAGGGGAGCGCGGAGGGTGCGGGTCGACCAGCGGCCCTGAGCCAGGGAGCGGCAAGAAGAGCAGCAGCCCAGCAACTTCACTCCACGCAGCACCCCGACCACGAACCCAGCCGCTGCAGACAGCGCGGGGTCTGACGCAGTTCTGGCAGCTGCTAGGCGGGCCTGAGGCCCGGCGCACAACTGGCTCCGCCCACCCCTATGGCAAGCGAGCTTCGCCAATCAGGCAGGCGCCGGGAGCCTTTCAACGAGATGCATGGTCCAGCCTCCTACCGCAGCCTGTGTGCCGCCCAGCCCTCTGCTCCTTCTGGCGTCTGCAGTCATTCCCGGGTCAGCCGCAGTTCCAGCTCCCTGGCAGCTGGAGAGCTGGGCCGGGGGTCGGCGGCGTGGGGCACCCCGCCCTGCACCTCCCCTTTGCAAAAACGCAAAATGTGCTTTTCACTTGGAACAGTGTATGCCCAAGAGTTTGCTTTTTGTGGTGAAAGTAGTAATTTGACCACCCAGGCTCAATCTGCGTTTTGAAAATACTGGACACCTTTGAGGAATCAGGACCTAGTTGACTGGTGGTCACTCCCTGACCCTCGGGCCTCCAGTGAACCAGACTGCCTGTCCTCTGGAAGGCATAGAGGAGGTTCAACCAGTGCGTTTTGTGACACGGTTCTGGCCCATCATCAGGACCGAAATTGGGCTCCAGGAGCCCCCCTCCCATAGCTAAGGGATGCACAGTTGAAGTGAGGGTTCTTGGCTGACAGCATTGAAGGGGAAAAGAAGGCAACGGTCAGTGTATCGGATCTTCAAGGCAGTGAGCCCCCGGAGAGCAGGCCACTCTAATGCTCCAGCATTCTGGCTCCGCATGTGGGGGAAAAAAAAGCCTTACGTTTTTGCTAGAGGGCTTCTCTTCTTTCCGCTACCCTGAACATTGCCACACAGAGTAGAAATATCTCAGAGAAAGAGGAAATGCTTCCACTCATTCACTACCCTTCATCCTTCCCATCTCAGGTACCTTGATGAAGCAAGGTCAGAAAGAGGCTTCTTCAGAGCACATAAGCCACATGGGCAATGAACAGATAGACCTCAGTCATATTCACCAGCGCTGGACCTCGTGAGGCATGCCATGTAAAAGTGTTGAAATCAAAATGGATTTCAGGTTCACTCTTGGTCAACTAGAATATTCAAAACAAACATTCCCCCCCTTCCCCTTTCCTTCAGTATTTGGTGAAAAGAGTTGGTACTGCTTGTGCCCAGCATATTGCACAGCTTTATTTGCATGGAACTCTCTGGGGTGGCTGAGTGTTTTGTACAGCTAAAAATTTAACTCTTTACCCCACCTCGACCTCTTCTCAAGCACCCTCTTTCTTCTTCTGTCTTTTTTTTAAACGATTTTAGAATCACACATGTTTAAAATGTGTCTCTTAATTTCCTTCCTTCTCTTCACCAGCAGAGCATCTTCACATATTCGTTTTCCCTCTCCTTTCCCCCTCTTTTTCCTTCTATTGCAGTAAGTGCTCTCTTCTCACTTACGGGGCAGATCCGCATAGAACTAACCCACTTACTTAGGTGGGGGATCCCTCTATGACGAACCATCACAACAGCAGTGGGTCAGTTGAGCCCAGCCCTACTGCTCTTAATCCTGCACCTCTTGTCTCTGGTCAGCCAGGCATCCTCGAACAGACAATGCTTGCTGGTTAAAAATGAAAAGGCCATTTCAGTTCAGTTTGTCTGAGCATCTGAATTGTATATGGGCGAGGAGGTGTGGGGACTGCCTAGAGAAGGAGGGTCGATGGGCCCAAGGTTACACAGTGGCAAAAAGCGAAACTAGAACCCTATTTCCAGGTTGGCCTACTTCTAGAAAAGTGTGTTTTTCTAGTGAAACTCAGCTTTGACTGCTATTTCAGGCAGCCACAGGCATGTGGGTATTGTTTTGTTTGAAAGCAGGTTATTCCTATTCCTGGAATCAAATTCTTCAATCAGTGTCTCAACTGACAGGAAAAGCAAGCCTCAAGTTTTTCTCCTAGGCATCCTTGTGACTATGGATATGGCCAAAAACTTGATGGCAAGAATGAATTTACTTCCAGAGCTTACGTCCCACACTCACATGACAAAGAGCCGAGAAGGCAGCAAGGAATATGAAAAAGCCAGTATAATTTATACTTGTTGAGTTTTTGTCTAGTTCATTTATTAGAATGTACATCAATATCCAGATTGAATGCCCTTAAACCTGAATATGGGATCATGGTGTAGAGGACATAGCACTGACCTAGGAGTTAGCCCATCTGTGTTCTGACCCAGCTCTGACCCATGACTGCGAGTATTCCAGTTTGTCTAGAGTATGAGGTGGATTGGGAGGTAAGGCAAGAGGTAAAACATGTAAGAAGAAAAAGAATAGGTAGTACCTGGCCTAGTGAGGGCCGCACATTCAGTGCACAGAAAATAACTACTCAGTGAATATGTGAAGCTAATAAAGAGAATTTTATTTTATTTTATTTTTTTTACTTATAAGCAGCTAACAGTTATTTGTCACAGTCCTAGAAGCTGGTTAGTCCAAGATCAAGGTACCAGCAGCTTTGGTGTCTGGTGAAGGCCACTTCCTGGATCATGGGTGGCAACTTTTCACTATGTACTCACTGGTGGAAGGGTCAAAGTACCTCCCTGGACTCCCTTAAATAAGGCCCTAATCTCATTCATGAGGGCTCCACCCTTATGACCTAGCCACATCCCAGAGACACCACCTTCTAATACCGTTATTTTGGGGTTTAGGATTTCAACACACAGATTTGGGGAAAATGCAAACATTCTATTTAGGATACCTACCCAATTTCCACACTGCCCACAAAGTGCCATGTCTAAACCCATATAAAATCACATCATTTTCTTACTTTAAAAAGTTCAAAGTCTTCTGATTGACTGGCAGAGAACCTTTCTTCTTCAACCTTTCTCTCCATAACCTATTCCACATACTCCATTTTTCATCTGCATCTCCTCTATTTTTCTTTTATGTTTTCTTTCTGTCTTTTTTTTTTTTTTTTTTTTGCAGTACGCAGGCCTCTCACTGTTGTGGCCTCTCCCACTGCAGAGCACAGGCTCCGGATGCGCAGGCTCAGTGGCCATGGCTAAGGGGCATAGCTGCTCCACGGCATGTGGGATCTTCCCGGACCGGGGCACGGACCCGAGTCCCCTTCATCGGCAGGCGGACTCTCAACCACTGTGCCACCAGGGAAGCCCTCTACTTTTTTTAAAGTTAATTTTTATTGAAGTATAGTTGCTTTACAATGTTCTTTTAGTTTCTGCTTTACAGGAAAGTGAGTCAGTTTTATGTATATGTATATCCCCTCTTTTTCAGATTTCCTTTTCATTTAGGTCACCACAGAGTGTTGAATAGAGTTCCCTGTGCTATATACTAGTTTCTCAGAAAGAGACATTTAGATCTCATCATCCAAACAAAGGAATTTGAATTTCATCTTACATTCAACAGTAAGCTTTTGGAGGATTTGTGCAGGAAAATGACACCATCAGGAAGAAACTTCCAGTTACTTTTTGGAGGAAGAACTAGAAGAAAGAGAGACTGGGGACAAGGAGAGAAGTTAGGAGGGTGGTGCACACCTCTGCTTCCAGTCATGGCAGGCTAAGTCATTTGCACTCACCAGCCCAATGAGGACAACTAAAAAATACTGGGTGAAATGTGAAAAAGAAATTATCTTCATTAAGCGCTAAGAAACTCTGAGGCTAAAATCTAGAAGAAAGCAAAAACCCAAATAGGAAAGCCCAGCACTCAAAGCCACTTTTGCCTGAGGGCATTAGCAAATCCAGAAGAAAGAATTGTGACACTGAGCTGTGCTTTTGGTGGCCTCATGGAAAAGAGATGAAAACTTGAAGTTCTTCTCATCCCCGGTGAGTACATCTGATAAGCCCTCCAGCCACTCTAAAATAAGTGGCTACCCCTTTGGGATAATGGTGAACCAGAAGCAACAAGCCCTGGCATGGAATTGCAGTCTAGATATCCATCACCAGAGTGATCCAGGGAACTTCAAGCCCTGAACTTGGATTAAAGTGGTCTTGGACAGGTAGTGACCGAGGCATTTAGCAGCAGCAAGTAAAAATGCTCTCCGCAGGAAGGTTCTGTCTTCCTATGCCTGAAATCAGTCTGATAAATAATTTTTCAATAATATATTGGCACATAGTCAAAGATAAGTGGACACATAAGCAAAAAAATACATTGTAAGTGACAGCTGAAATAAAAATTAGACAATGAAAACAAATTCACAAATATTTCAGATATCAGAATTATGAAACACAGACTATAATCACTATGGCCTACTATAGTTCAAAAAATTTTTAAAAAGCTTTAAAATATTTTCAGGGAACAGAAAATCCTAAAAAGTGGCATAGCCAATTTGAAAAAGAATCAAATAGGACATCTAGGAATAAACAATGTAACGATTGAGGGTTTAATGGATGAGTTTAACAGAAGGCTATACATAATCATTAGATGATGATAAATGCAATGAAGAGATATAAACCTAAGAGAGAATTACTGAATTTGAAGATAGACCAAAGAAATCATCCAAACTTTTGCCTGGAGAAATGAATTATATGAAAAAAAAGTAGGATAAGAGACACAATGAATAGAGTGAAGAAGTCTAATATACATTTAATTTAAAGCCTAGAAGGACAGAAGTGAGAAATGGGAGAGAAGATGATGGCCAGAAATTTTCCAGAGCAGATGAAATGCACCAATCCACAGATTCTAGAAGCCCAGTGAATTCTCAGCAGGATAAAAAACAGATATTCACTCCTAGACACATCATAATGAAAGTGCAGGAAATCAGAAAGAATGAAGGCTATATTAATGATCCAAGTTAGAGATAATGAATCTTGACCTTGGGCAGGAGCAAAAGAAATAAAGACAAGGGGATGGGCCTCTACACGCTTGCCTTTAGAATACCTTTTGCTCAGACTTACCATGAACGACTATTTTATAAACATTCTCCATTTCATTCTTCATTAATAAAATACATTTGCTAACAAATCTATTTGTTAGAGCAACCTGACACCTAGGAGCTGTTCAAATTTTCTTAGTCATACATGAAAGGTCGTCATCTTATAAGTATGTCATCTCATGGGCTATGAAAGGGGTGAGTATTCTCCATAGGAATTATGACGGTTAATTTTATGTGTCATCTTGATTGGGCTAAGGAAGATTTTCAAGTGCATAAATCTATTCCAGAAGCTATTAGGTCTGAAAAAGCTTCTGTGTGGATCTGCAGATCCTATTTAGGAGTGAGCTATGGAAATGAAGTCAGAGTGACCTTTCTTGTGTTCCATTTAATGCAAACATATTAAGAGAGCATCTTTACACTGAAATGCATTATTATGGCAACTTGCTTATACAGAACTTCACTTTGAATTTGTTAAAAATAAATGGAGATGCTTATTTCACCTTGAGGATTATGTGTAGACCTTAATTGACAAAATGTACTCTCTACCCCAACCCACTGATCAGAAAATGGCCACCCTCCTCCAGAGGACGAATAACAATAATTTAATCCTCACTTCAGCTCTGTAAGGTAGGTATTATTCTTCCCATTTTCCAGCCAGGAGGGGAGATGATATAGTAGATGTCAGAGGTTCGACTCTGAAGCCAGACTGCCTGGGTTGGAATTTCACCTGTGCTACCCACTAGCTGGCGCATCTTAAGCAAGTTACATAGCTTTTCTGTGCCTCAGTTTCATCATCTCTAGAGTAAGATAAAAATAGGACTTCTTTAGAGGCTGCAATGAGTTAATTCATGGAAAGCACCTAACTTATTATGGCCAATCATACAATCAGTGCTCCAAAAATGGAAAATCTTCTTCTTCTACACTTACGTGGCCATTTGTCTCTGGCCGCTCAATACGACGAATGAGAAGGGAAAATATGCACCACTGAAGCCGACTAGAAGAAGAAACGTGGGTCATGGGAGCAGCCTGGCCTTATTATCCATAGTTCCTGAAATGAGCTGTTTGACCCTGACTGGGGGCAGGGGGAGGTGTCTACAAGGGTTGGAGAAGGCACTCCAGGGGGAGCCAGTGCCTAAGATAGGTCCCAAAAGTGTCTGCCCAGCCAGAAGCTCCTGGAATCCCAGAGATGAGAGAAGGCCCTTTCCCACACAGGCTCCAGGAAGCGTTTAGAACCCCAAGGAATATACAAATTACTAAGCTCAATGAATCACAATAAATTCACTTTAAAAGTACTAGTTTACCCTCTTAATTTACAAGTGGCAATGTATGAAGCAACTGATTGTTCATCATAGTTTTTCTTTGGGAGACCTGAAGCAGCTTCTGGCTTACCCAGTAGGGATGTCAAACCCCTGAGTGACACGCAACCACCTTATCACCTTACCTTATAATTTCTAATGGCTGGACTTCGTGTTCCGTTGTCATCACAGAATGTAAATGGTTTCAACTATTACTTGGTTCAAAGCCCTTAGTCCATATCAAACTACCTTCCCCTTTCCTTTTCAGTTAAGACTCTCAAGTAGTTCCTAGAGCAGCTTCAGCATTTATACCTTTCTGTCAGCAGCTTTGTCTGAGATATTCATGTGGATACAGCCTTGTTCACAATGGAGCCCAGGGCAAAATGCAGAATGTCTTTGTGTCTCTGATTTACTATAATGAGGGATAAGTGTGCTTAGGGCAATCACTCCCATGGAGAGCAAAGGGGAAATTTAGCAGAACATAATGTGTGTTGACTTGAGTAAGCCTCAGTCCCGTGCCCCTCCCTTGGGGTTGGATTCCAGTTTCTGACTACCCAAATGTGTTCACAATGCACACTGGAAGATGTAGCCCCATCTGGCAACACTGGAAATAAGCAAGGAGTCATAGGGCCCCTTAATACAGAGGAATTCCCCAGGTCACTGAGTTGGTGAACTCAAGGTGATCTGGTATTTCTCCATTCCTCATGATAGCATTATTTATTGAGAGAGAGCCATATGCCAGGTCCTGTGCCATGCACAGCCACACACACGGTCTGCCCCCAGGGAAACGACACTTTAGTAGAAATATAGATGATGAGCCAAGGAATTCCAAAACACATGGTACAGTGATATACATAAGAGGGGCTCCTGAACCAGGCTTGAGGGTTTGCAGAGAAAACTGGATGTCTGGGGCAGGAGTGAAAGGAAGTATTAATCTTCACACTTTTATGTCTTTCCCTCAACCCTGCCATAATTTATAGACAAGTCCTATTTTCTGAGTAAAATATAAATCCAACCACTTTATAACGCCTTGCTTTTGTCACTCTGGTCCAAGCTCCCATCGTCTCTCAGGTGGACTACTCCAATAGCCTCCTAATTGGCTTCCCCGCTTCCAGTTTTATATCCTGTGGCAAATATCGTAGGTTAGCTCACTTGACTCCATTACAATCCCAATCACAGCAGGTAAGGCTTGGTCGAGGTTGCAGACCAAGTCTACATTTCCTGAACTCCCGCCCTTATGGCCCGGATTCCACACATAGCTTAGCCTCTGCCAAGCAGATAATAAACCCCCATGAGATTTGGTAGGGGCAGGAAGGTGGAGTCTATGCTGCTTCCTCTGTGGTTTCTGGTTTCTCTTAGTGAGCATGGGCTCAGAAACTTTCGCTTCTCCTGCAGCAGTAATAATAGAGGTGCCAGTGTACAGTTCCTAGTTTTGTGGCTATCAAAGTGCAAGGCATGGGACATTAACTTGGTATAGATGGAGAAGGAGGCAATGTGGTCTCAAAGCCAAAATTTGTGATGCTCTCAGCAGAAACAGAGTGGTCCAATGTCTTCTTCACTTTCCACCCTCCTGATTGTCCCAGTTCTGGGGTATTATTCAAGAAAACAATTCTGGAAATTATAACTACTACTTGAGTTAAAACAAACATGACCACCCCTCCCCCCCATGCAAAAGTCTCTTGTGCTTTTCCCTCATACACCCAGGTATTTTGTAGGCTCTTGTAATTTATTTATCATGCCTGTTTTTGTACTTTGTAAAAATGGCCTCCTATAGAATGTATTCTTGTGTGTGTCTGTTCTTTCTTTCTTTTTTTTCTTTTTTGGCTTGATATCTTGATTCGTAAGATTCATCTAACGTGTATGTAGCCAAGTTTGTTCATTTTCTTTGCTGTATGACATGCCACTGATGGATATATCACTTCATATACCTACCCAAGTAGTTTCTGAATTTGGGTTGTTTCCAGTTCTGGACAATTACATACAATGCAGCTCTGTGCATCCCTGGCCTTGTCATCTGCTTTGCATGGGCATTCTCTAGGCGAAGCACCTAGTGGTAGTATTAGTGGGTCCAGGGTAAATATATCTTAAACTTTGAGGGATACTGAATATTCCCGTTATTCAGTTCTACATATTTCTTGATTTCCGCCAATCCAAGGATTAGTTAGTAGTATGCTATTTTGTTTCCAAACATTTGGGTGTTTTAAAGCTATCTCTGTGTTATTACCCTGTGCGTTAAGCATTATGATCAGAGAGCCTAGATTTCATGCCAGTGATCCTTTGCAATTTATTGAGGCTTACTTTTCCTTAGTAAGGTCTATTTCTGTAAACGGTCAATATGCTCAACAGAATTTATGTTCTCTGCTTGTTGGGTATAAAGTTTTATAGTATCTAATAGCTCAAATGTATTATTGTGTTTAGGCCTTTGATATCACTGCTTATTTCTGTTTGCTTGGACTTTCATGTTCTGAGAGTGGTGGGTTAAAATCTCCAGCTCTCATTGTTAACGTATCTATCAGTCCCTACAGTCATAAACTTTATCGTTGAGGTTTAAGCTATCCTGCTACGCCACCTTTTATAACGCTCTCATGCTATCATCCACTGACCCTAGCCATCCACTCCTCTCTGCCCCATCCTACCACCTTCTACATGACTCCAACTTCCCCATCTATCACTCAACAATTTGACGCTCTCATTTCCAATGAACATCTTTACAACATACTAGCCAACCCCTCTCACAGACACAGTCTGGTTTATTCTTCACCCTAAACTACTCTACCTCTCACATCTAAAAGGAAGATATCCCAGTGTTGGACCGCAAGCCCCTGGCCATGCTGCTCTCTCATTCTTTTACTCTCTCTACACGTGTTCTTTTATCTCACTGAGCCCTCCTATTCCTTGGCCTCTCTATTTTCTGCCCATCTGCACTCTCCTTCTTCTGTCTCTCCCTCCTGTCACTATTGATTTGGTTTGGGGTTTTCCCTATTTTTTTTTTCTGGCCCAGCCACGCAGCTTGCTGGGATCTCAGTTCCCCAACCCGGGATCGCACCCGGGCCCCCAGCCACTGCCGAGTCCGAACCACTGGACCGCCAGGGAATTCCCTGTGGTTTCTCCTCTTTTCCTTCTTTTCCTGCTCCCACTCTGACATACTAAGTTCTCAATACATCTACCACCACTTATTCTTCTATGCTTAAAACACCTTCTGTATCTCTACATCCAGTTATCACCCATAGCCAATCAACTGTTGACTTTCAGTTCTATACACTTCTTCATGTGCTTTCAATACCCCTACCTTAGTCTAGGACTTCAGCATCTCTCACATAAATCACTGCTACAATGAGCACTCCATTCTTGCTCCTCTCTGATCCTTTCTTCACATTGCTTTCAGAGTGACATTTCTAAAACACAAATTATTTCCCAAATTAGAGCCCCTTGACGGCTTCTTGTAGCCTTAAGAATGAAGTCTCCACTGCTGTCTCTGGGGAAATGCAGATGGCCAACAGGCACATGCATACATGTTCAACATCACTAATCATCAGGGAAATGCAAATCAAAAGCACGAGACATCACCTCACCAAAGGACACACATAACAAATTTTGGCGAGGATGTGGAGAAAAGGGAACCATCCTACACAGTTTCGCGGGAGTGTAAACTGTTGCAGCCACTGTGGAAAACAGTATGGATATTTCTCAGAAAACTAAAAATAGAACTACCATACGACCCAACAATTCCACTGCTGGGCATCCATCTGTAAAAAACAAACACACGAATTCAAAAAGATGCATGCACCCCAATGTTCATAGCAGTGTCATTTACAATTGCCAGTGTATGGAAGCAATCTGTGTCTTTCAACGGATGAATGGACAAAGAAGATGTCAGGTATATATACAAAGAAATACTAATCAGCCATAGAAAAAGAATTTTGCCATTGGCAGCAACATGGATGGACTTGGAGGGTATTATGTTAAGAGAAATGAGTGAGACAGAGCAAGACAAATACTCAGTAAATTCAAAAGAATTAATAACTGGCTGAATTAATGGACATAGAAATGAAGGTAGAACAGACTTAAGAAAGGGTAAGTCTTCAACAACACACATGCTGCAGAGAGCAGAGAAAGGGCAGGGCTTATTTGAAAACCACCTAATAAGTTGGTATTACTAGTACTACAGAGCTAGTGGGCCCTTTTGTGTGCGTCTTAAATGCCAAGTTGATTGTGTATGCAGTAGAGTCATCAAAATTGTCTTACAGGAATTTGGCATGGCCAGAGTTGGGTTTTAGGAAGGTTAACTTAGCAAGTATATGAAGCATGTATCTGTGGGGAAAGACAGGGAGGTAGGAGAAGGTTAGGAGTCTAGGGCAAAGTTCAGGCAAGAAGTAATGAAGGTAATGATACTAAGAGTTGGCAAGAATGTGGAGCAAATAGAAATCTCATCCCCTGCTCTTGGGAATATGAACTAGTACAACCGTTTTGAAAGATAATTGGTGTTACCTAGTAAACTGAACTTGGGCAGAACCTAGGACCCAGAAATTTCATGTCTAGGCCTATACCGTAGATCAGGGTTTCTCAACTGTTGACATTTTGAAAAGATAATTCTGGGTTGTAGAGGACTGTCCTGTGCATTGTAGGATGTTCAGCAGTATCCTTGGCCTCCACCCACTAGATGCCAGTAGCACACCCTCAATTATGACACCCAAAACCTTTCCAGACGTTATAACATATCACCCTGGCTGGGGCAGATGGGGCAGTGCAGAAAATTGCTCTCAACTGAGAAACCAGAGAAACTCTTGTATAAGGGCATAGCGGGATATGAATGAGGAAGTTCATCCCAAAATAATTTGGAAAAGCATAAAAGTGGAAACAACCCACATGTCCATCAACAGGAAATAGACAAATTGTGGAATTTTCATATGATGGATAACTATACAGCAATGAAAACTGATTACTACCGTTTTACACATCAACATGGATAAATCTCACAAACACAAATTTCGGGGGGAGAGAAAGAGTAAGACAAGTAATACATCCAGTATAATTAGATCTACATGAAGTCCAAAATGGAGAAGAAATAACATTATTTAAAGGAACATTCCTCTACAGTAAATGTATAAAAAAGTGAAGTATTAACAAGTTCAGGATTGTGGTTACCTCTGGGAAGGAATGAGGAGATGAACCTGGAAGGGCACAGGTGGGCTATCAAGGCATTAGCCGTGTTCTAGTTCTCAAGCTTGGTGGTGAGTACACAGGTTTACATATTATTAAGATACACCTTACATATATGCAGTATTATCTTCTGTATACATGAAACAGTTCATAAAATTTGTCAGGAAGTGATGCGGTCTAAAATAATGCAGGAAAACGGAGAGAAAGGCAACAGAGTAAATAACTAATTGGATGAGAGACAGAGACAGACAGAGAGAGAGAGGGAAGAGCCAACCTTTAGGTGCCTCTTTGAATCATTTTAAACTCATTTTCTTCATAGAATTGGGGATGAAATCAATTCCTTATCTATAAACACACATAATTCATTGCTCAGACATCTAAGAAATGTATATTTTATGCCTCAAAACGGATCCTACTATATGATGTGATTCACAGGACTGGATAATACTACATTTCACAAAACACCATTGTCTGAGAATCCTGCCCTGTTAGACTTGTAAATGTGTACTCATTTGTATTCCTTGGAGTTATAAGCATCTGAAAATAGGTGGCTTAGAGTAAAAGTGATTCTTCATCACTAACTTTAGTGTCATTAGCATACGCCTAACTGGTACAGAAAACTGTTTCCAACTCCGGCACCCACCCTACCCCTCTGTTTTTCTCCCAATGGTCACCTCTCAGGTAGTGGAATAAAAGGAGAACTTTTGGATCAAATCCTTTCAGAAGATGGAGCCATAACCAAGGAAAATATCAGAACATCCTAACCTTTCCTGGACCAGGCAGGGAGGGACAAGACAGGTCTCTTCCTAGAAAAAGCACAGAGTTTTCAAGGCTGAAGGACTCACTGAAAACATATTTTACACATGTGGATACAGACAAACCCACAAACACCCAGAGAGATAGGAAATGCAGGATTTGTCCCTGACCTGATTTAGGGACCGTCTCTCAGAGACTCAGAGAAGCCTGATATGTTAGATCTACAGCAAACCCTCAGAGCAGCAAGCCTGAGCTTCCTCCCTCAACATGAGAGGCTTCAGGTGCATACATGTGGATAACGTAGCCCACTTGTCCTGTTACCTGTATACATGGCCATCACCTCGTAGATACCTCTCAGTCCTGAGAGCATAACACTGTCAGTGCAACTCACCCCTCAGAAGCACAGACTCAGTGAAGAGGAACACACATGCCTCTTGGGGCTTGGGACATGGGGCCACCTGGGGAGTAAATTCAGGGCCCTAGGTAACTGGAGCTCGGTAAGGGGCAGGGATAAGGACTCCGAGCATGCACCAAAAAAGGCTTATCTCAAAAAGAGGTATGCATGCGTTTGTTTAAACTGAAACTCCCGGGACGTCCCTGGCAGTCCAGTGGTTAAGACTCTGTGCTCCCAATGCAAGGGGCACGGGTTCGAAACCTGGTCGGGGATCTGATATCCTGCATGCCACATGACATGGCCGAAAATATAAACAAACAAACAAACAAATAAATAAATAAAGTGAACCTCCGAAAAATTTTAAGCGCAGGTAAAGGCCTTTAATATTAACTATTAACTATAGTTAATACACTAACTATATAACACAGAAATACACACACACACACCCTGCTGGCATGGCATGAACCATATGGAACCAAACCAATGTGAGAAATTTCAAGGGACACTACATGGATAAATTTCTACTTGGACTGTTCTTTCATTAAACAACGGTGACAAAAAGCCTCGTGCCTTTTGTTGTTGTTGTTTTGGCATGAGGAATACTCTGTGTTACTACATGATAATGCATTTTTAAATGTCAACCCCACTGACAGGGGAAAGGGTTGTGGATACCTTACACTCACTTCACTTTAACAGAACTTTATCAAGCATCTACGAAGAAGAAAACACAGTGCTTTAGGAGACAGAAATCAATCAAAGCCTTTAAGTTCCGAACACGTCAGAAGCTCACACTTTAGGGAGCTGGGGCGATACACACATAAATAAATAATGTTAATCTACTCTAGGATACGAGAGGAACTAGCATGGAAAACAGAAAATGAATTGATGCTAACTAGCAAGCTCTCAAGCAGCCTTAACTAAATATAGAAATAAGGCTTTGTGCCCTCAAACCCCTGGTCCTCCCCTTCTCTGATCGTCTGCTCTCAAGTACCACTTCACTCTTTTCCCTTAAAGAAGTTCCAGATACTACGCCCATTTCCTCTTTTAATTTTCTTTAAATTAGGACATATTTCAGACCTTGACAAAGGTACAGAGAATGCTACGCCCATGAAACCATCAGCCGTCTTAAGAAACGTAAGCTTACAAATAAGATCGAAACCCAGTATTCCCCTCCCCAACTGAATTCTCCATCTTTTTCCATAGATTTAACCACTGTCTTAAATAGGTTTATTGTTCTCATACACACCTTTCTGCATACTACATATGCATGCATTACTCCTATGTATGCCTTTTACTACAAACAGATGTATCTATATTCAAACTAATAATTTTGCATGCCTTTAAACTTCATATGTGCATGGTATCATAATGCTTTTATCGTGTTGGAAGTAGGTTCTTCCTTTATCTATTTGTCCCTTCCACTACTGAATCTTTGCCCCTTGTTATAAGCTGAATTGTGTCCTCGCAAAAAGATATGTTGATGTCGTGACCCCGGAACCTGTAAGTGTGACCTTATTTGGAAATAGGGTATTTGCCGGTGTAATAAAGATCAGATGAGGTCATACTGGATTAGGGTGGGCCCTTCATCCAATATGACTGGTGTCCTTATAAGAAGAGAAAGAACACAGAAACAGAGACACAGGGGAAAACACTATGTAAAGATGAAGAAAGAGACTGGAATTCTGCATTTACAAGCCGAGTGATGCCAAGGATTGACAGAAACCACAAGAAACTAGGAGAGAGGCATGGAACAGATTCTTCCTCCGAGCCTCCAGAAGGAACCAACCCTGCCCACATTTCAACCTCAGACTTCTGGCCTCCAGAACTGTGAGAGAATAAATTTCGGTTGTTTCAAGCCACCTGTTTTGTGGTAATTTGTTACGGTAAACCTAGGAAACTAACACCTCCCTACGGGAGGTCTTTGTGTCTCAGGCCCCTGAGAATTCTAGTACCTTCCTCAGTCCAGATCTTACCATCCTGTTCAGTTTACCTTCAATAGTACCAAGTCAGTGAGTTAGGGCTGGTTCTACTGTAGGTGTAGTTAAACGTTTCCCCCACTGCCCTAAAGCAGCGGTTCTCAAACTTCAGTGTGCTTCAGTAGCACTTGGAGGACTTGTAAAAACCTGATGGCTAGCAGCCTACCTTCAGAATATCCAATCCAGTAGGTCTGGGGCAGGGTCTGAGAATTTGCACTTCAAACAAGTTCCCAGCTGATGCTGATGCTGCTGCTCCATGGCAGGCCAATATCACCATCTGGTCCCCAGGCAAGCTAGGTCATCCATCAGTTTCTTTCAATAACATATACTAGAGGCTGGGCCACCATCTCTATCATCACACAAGTTGTTTATAATCTAATATTTTAATTTATTTGAGGCTGCTATAAAAGGATGTCAAACAGGCTTACCAAATACTTGAAAGAAATCCCTTTCAATGACAGTAAGGTGGGCTGAAATAAATAGAACAAAGATACACTGGAGTCAGTGTTATTTATGTTAAAAAAACAAAAACCTCTGCAGCTTATTCATGTCAAACAAGCTTTTATTTTCAATGTGATCAATACTGTCAAACTTATATGTAAAACATAAGAATAAAGTCAGATAGCAGTTAATATCATTTTGGGATGTTGAACTTTGAAACAAAATCTGTGTTGTGGGCTAATGAAAACTAGAATCTCCGTGAAGAACAAATTCTTCTTTTCTTTCGCTGTCCACTTCTTTTTATGTCTTCCAACTGTAGGATGGGATAGGAGTCAATTAACAATTGTACACCAATAACATGCACCAGGGACTTTCTAAATATGAGTCAATACTATGTACATCTCCTGGCTCTCCAAGGAGAAAACAAAATGTTTTCTTCTTGTAACCCAGACCCTTGGTTGTCAGGGTGCACATCATTTCATCACACCAACCACATCTCTCTCTTGCCAACCACTATATATGTTAGGTTTTTTTCTTGAAAGGTCAGTCTGTGATTTAAACGTCTTTCCACCTTAAGAGCCTATGCTCCTTACACAAATCATAAATCCCTTATAATCCCAGACCTTCAGTTTCCGTATCTGTAAAATGAGAATGAGGCTGTTATCAAACATCCACAGGTGTGAAAATTAAGAAAGGGAGAAAGAAAGAGTGTGATACTGAGAGAGAGAGAGAGAGATGAGAAAGGAAAAGATGAATGGGTAGTGGAAAGAGAAACTAGGATTGAATTACCAACTCAGTGAGAGCCAATAATAATACTATGGCTAATTTTCTTTCCTTTTGAATAAAACATCTAAATTGAACTAATATTTGTGAATTACTCATGAAATGCAGTCTTATTTGAAATCCTTAACTTTTTACTACTTTGTAAGGAGTCACCTTCTCAAAGGCATTGTTATTCCAAGAGACTTCATTTCTGTGTCCAGGTGATGAAGGTACAGCTAGTGCACAGCTTAGTCGCTTTAGCTGCTTCTCCTGGTGAGCAGTCTCTAAAACTATAGGTCTCTATAGTTTAGACCTCTAAGAAAATATAGGTCCCTATTTCCAGGTCTGATAAATTTCCCATCTGCAGTAGACTTAAAACTACAGGACAAAGGACTTGTGACTGTAAATGACATACATTTCAGAACACACTTCCTTCTATACCATCTAGAACACAAGTACATTATTAACATTAAACTGTTTTTCCAAAACTAAATTGCAACAAGTTTTTCTTATTTACTTTACAAAAAAAATTAAAAACATGATAGATAGCTAGTGGGAAGCAGCTGCATAGCACAGGGAGATCAGCTCGCAGCACTGTGACCACCTAGATGGGTGGGATAGGGAGGGTGGGAGGGAGACGCAAGTGGGAAGAGAAATGGGGATATAGGTATACTATAGGTGATTCACTTTGTTATAAAGCAGAAACTAACACACCCCTGTAAAGCAATTATACTCCCATAAAGATGTTAAAAAGATAAACAAAAAATAGATTAAGGATGTAAACAAAACAAAACATAAAGCTGTCAGTAACAGGTATATGTCAGGACCGGTTGCACCATACATTAATACCTTGTATTCTCCAGAGCCGCCCTCTGCTGAGACCATATCCAGCTTCGGTCCTTCTTCTGCTTTTTCATTTCCATCCTCTTTCTCTTCCTCAGCATTTTCATAATGATATTCACTCTCTTCTTTAGTGTCGAATGATACGGACTTTGGCATCACAAGGTGGTGGGAAACATTTCCTGATTTAAAATCAGCAGCAGAATCTAGTTCTCTGCTCTCAGGAGGATCTGGAGAAGAGAAATGTGTCAGAAAATAAATAAATAAATAAGAAGACTCGCTGGTCATGTTCCTACTGGTTGATACAGCGCTTCCTTGGCCCTCACACTTCTGCTGCTTGACAGTTTTCACAACATTTTCCCCCTCTTTCCAGTAGATCTCACACACACTGTGCTGCTGATTATTTCTGGCCCTTTGGAGAAGGGATCGGAATCATTTGATTCTGAGCAGATTTTTGTATATTTCTGCCAGAATCTCACTGGAAAATGTTCACCCGATTTCAAGACAAATTCAACCTCGAATCTCATTGATTCCTCAGCCACTGAAATGTGCCCCTGTGCCATTTCATCATTTTCTCAGGTCATCGTACTGAAAATCTTAACATTTTTCGAAGCCCGTCAACCAAAAGTGAGGTATGCCATTTGTCTGCCCCTAGGTTGGTAGAAGGCAGCATACTTTTTCTCAAGATCCTAAAGGTCTTTAGAGAATTGGGCTTCTACTTGTGCATATCGTGCCTGAAGGTTTTTGAGAGCTTTGACCCGCTGCTTAACCGCCAGAGGCCAGCGGTGAGTGCATCCTGCCATAGAGGCCGATGCCGCAGCAGGGGCTGCAAGGGACAGGGGACTGGGCCTCCCCTAGCCAGCCTCGGCCCCTTCGATGGGTCCACAAGTCCCAGCCACCCAGGACTCGGAGGCATCAGCCAGGACCTCACCCGCCCAGAACTCACCCTCCCCTGCCCCCGCCACCGGTTCCTCTGCCTTCTGGGATGCCAGCCCCTCCGCAGGCTCCCGCAGCTCCCAGGGCGGGGGGCCCTCTGCCTGGCACTCGCCCCGCCAGACCTCACCTGCCTCTCCCAGGTCTTCCTGCCCGTGAGGAAGCGCGGCAGCCTCTGCAGGGTCCGAGGGCCATCGGGAGCGGCGCCTGACCATCACGCGGCTGGCATGGGGCCCGACCAGGACACGGTCCTTGTAGTGGCTGTGGTGCAGAAGACAATGGGCCACATCCCGGAGCAGGGAATGAAACTGCACCGCGGTCGCCCCATGGCCTGCGACCACTCCCGCGCCTCCCTGCCCATGCTCGTCCTCCTCTTCTGTCTCTTCCTCCTCCTCGACCTCTTCCTCAGTCTCCTCCCCCTCTTCTGACTGGTACTCAGCCTCCTCCCGGTCCTCGGTGTCTAATTCAAACTCTTCCGCCTCCTCCTCCACCAGCTCTGCACCCCAGTCTTCTTCCACTGCGGCCTGGGCGGCCTCCTGCCCACCATCCTCCCCGACAAGGGCTCTGGAGAGCCCCAGGGAAGCCAGAAGGGCCGCGGCCCCCTCGACTCCATCCATTCCTCCCGAAGGGGAGGCACGGACCCCGAGGGGACTGGGGTCACCACCCGCCCTGCCACCAGCTCTATCCTGGCCACCTGGGATCGGCCCACGCTCCTCGTTGGCAGACATGGCTGGAGGGACACACCAGATACGGATCGGGCGGCAGTGACGACCGTGGGGAAGATGGCGGCCGCTGCGCTGAGTGTCGCTGAGGGAGGGGACGCTGTTGGAAGCTGGGCCACCGGGCCGAGGTGGGGGCTGCAGAGAAGCTGGCTGCCCAGGGGACAAGAGTCGGCGAAGATGCCTCTGCGAGCCCCGCCACGGGAAGTGCAGACGGCCTCCTAGCAGAGCGCCCCAGCGAGACTAGGCGGCGGCCGCTGTGCACAAAGCGGGAAAGAGCTTGATTGGCTGGTGACGGGAGGCGGACCTTACAAGGGTCAACGAAGGGCCACTTCCTCCAGCGCCGACTCTAAGCTCATTTGCCAGCAGCCAAGGATTGACAGCACCACCGTCCAATGAGTGATCAAGGTCTTCACTTTCCCTGGAGGCCTTAAAGGGCCAGCTCACCCTCAGCCTCTGTGATCGCACAGGAATCCCTTCTTTTCATTCCACAACTGCAAGAGCAAAACTACAATACCCCTAAAGGCGGCGCCCTTGGGTATGGGAATCTGCATGTTTTCCCCAATTGCCACCGTGGGGCAGCTCACGCTGATACAGACACACTTAGTTCAAAACCGAGAGAGTGAGAGAAGGTGTATAGATCAAATCTCCGCAACGCTTAAAACCTTCCACAAGAGACAGCAAGAGAATTTGGAGGTTTTAATGCTGTTAAGGCTCCTTAGAAAAGGACATACAGAGTCGATATGGATGCAGTGAGAATGGAGAGTGGAAGAAGCAGTAAAGACAGGAGCTGGAGAGTGTTTCATCAGGGCTCCCCAATTCCATTGCAGCCTCCAAGAAATGAAGACAGAGAGAGAGAGGGAAGAGAGACAGAGACAGAGACAGAGATTTCTTTTAAAGACTGGTCTGAGCACCTTCTCTGCACTGGATTGAGCACACCCCTTGCCTCCCAAATTCATATGAGAAGCCCGTCCCCAGCCCCACCCCACCCCCAGGAGATGGTATTTGGAGAGTGGGTCTTTGGTAGGTCATTCAGTTTTGGTAAGGTCAGGAGGCTGGGGTCCACACATTGGGATTATTGCCCTTACAGGAAGAGACCATAGATGGTACTCTCCTCCCACCATCCCAACGTGAAGCCACAGGAAGAAGGTGGCTATCTTCAAGCCAAAACGAGGGCCCTCACCAAGAACTCCACCATCCTGACACCCTGACTTTGGGCTTCCTAGCCTCCAGAACTGTGAGTGAATAAATAACTGTCTTGTTTAAGCCGCCCAGCCTATGGCATTTTATTAGGGCAGCTTGAGCAGACTAATACAGCATGGCAGACCTTAACAGCACAGGCTTCCTAGAATCATTTCTCGGTCAACAGTCCGAGACTTTTTGTTGTACTCAGCCCCACTTAGCTGAGTGGTCAAGGGTAACGAATGCTGAAAATGAGGAAGAAATCGACAACTATTTTATGCTAATCCCAGTTACTACTGTGGATGGGCATAGAAGCAAGACTGGGTGTTAGCTGTAACTTCACGTTTAGGAGAACATAAGCTATGTCCCTTACTTCCATAAGCACACCGCGTTGGGATCCAGGACATCTAATTTGACAGATCCTAACGTTTCACAGATGGGAAGCACACATCCTGCAGTGCGCTCCTGGGAAGGCTCAGGAGAAGAGCTGTTGTTGCCACCCTGAGTCACTATGGACTCCTCCTATCCCAAGTTGGGTTCAACGGTCAATAGGTCTGCTGACACCACACCCACACACACACACACACACACACACACACTACCGAGACGCGATGCAAAGTGTATTCCTTACGTGAGGAGGCTTCTGGGGGGAGAGCAGGGCAGCCTTTTCAAGCTGCTCCAAAATAGACTTCAGAGAGTCAGGAAAGGAAGAAATTGCTTTGGGAGTTCTACTGTGACTAGTGGATGGGGCCAGCATGACAGTTCCCTTGTGCTGGCAGTAGCTAGTGTCGTTTGCTGCCCACTCCTCCTGCCCTCCACCCTACAACCGTGCCAAAGGAGAGAGTGGAGGGTGGGGCACTGGGAAAGAGGGAGGGTTGACGTTTAAAAGCCCTCAGCAGTCAAACATCAAAGGATGCAGTCAGACCCTATACTATAATTCACCTCTGGCGTGTGACAGGTGACAGAAACGTGCCATTTTTGTGTAATGGAATCTGAACTTGTGGAAGTAAGCCACTCTGGAACTCTGAGTCCTGCAGCCTAAGGCCGGGTAGGCAGGCAAAAGGTCCACTGAAGGCCGTTCAAGAGCCCAGTGTGGTGTATCCTGAGAAGTAAAATGCATGCCTCGGTCACCATCAATAAGGCCCGGAACTCCAAAGCCCATAAGGAGGGTCTTGGCGAAGCCCTGCGTAGTGGTTTTAGTATATGTAGAGACACGTGTAACCAGGATTTATAATTTGGGAGTCTGCGGGCCAAGAGATTCCCAAGGCTCTTTACCCGAAAGGGGACAGTTTTACACAAGGAAACGTCGCTGCCGCCATGGGCCGGACCAGACAGCCAGACCGACGACAACGGCCTGATTGTCTATGAAAATGTGCAGATGGTGCTAACTGTTGGCCAGAGCATCCAGTGCTAAGGTGACTGCCTGAAGTTCACTCACTGGTGCTGTCTTTTCGTTGAACAGTTTTATCTATGGTTATTGTATTGATTACTGACAAGGAAAGAGTTTTCCTGACATTTTCCTATTTATTTTCCACATGTCAGTCGTTTTTTGTTCCTTCACTCCTCAATTACTGTATTTTCTGTTATTAATTTCAGTTTCATAGTGTACAAGGTGATCCTTCATCACCCCTTTTGCTGTACTTTTTTAGTTTTTTTTTTAGTGCTGGAGCTTTTTGTGGGCTAGTGTCGGTGGTTACACTGGGAGCTACAATTAGTATCTTAGCTTTATAATAATCAAGTTTGTATTAATACGGAGATAGTTGCCATAGTATTCAAAACCTCTGCTTTTCCCTAGCTCTGCCACATTTCTTTATTTAATTATGGTGACACACGGCATGTTTGTATATTTGGTGCCCATTAACAGAGATTTATAGTTAATGCTTTATACATTTGTATTTTAAATCATATATGAGAACAAAAAGAGGAGATATAAACCAAAAGTGCAGCAATACTCGCTTCTGCGTTTACCTGTGTAGTTACCTTGGCCTTTGTGGTTTATTTCTTCATATTGCTTCAAATACGTGCCCAGCATTGTTTCAATTCAGCCTGAAGGACTCCTTTCAGTACTTTCTATAGGGCAAGCTTACTAGCTATGTACTCTCTCAGTTATTGTTTGTTTTGGAATGTCTTTAACTCCCCTTCATTTCCCCCACATATAGAATTCTTGGTTGAAAGGGTATTTTGGTTCATTTGTTCTACGCTTTTAATATGCCATTCCAATGCCACCTGTCCTCTGTGGTTTCTGTAGAGGAATGGGCACAAATCTTACCGACGATTACTTGTATATGAGGAGTTGTTTCTATTGCTGTTTTCAAGGTTCACTCTTTGTCTTTGACTTTTGATAATTTGATCATGATGTGCCTAGGTGGGGATCTCTGATTCTATCCTGCTTGGAGTTTGTAGAACTTACTGGGTATGTAGATTCATGTCTTTCCTCCGAGTTTGGAGGTTTTCAGGCATCATTTCTTTAAAGATTTCCTGCCCCTTTCTCTCTCTCCTCTGCCTCTGCCACTGTCATTATGTGTACATTGATAAGCTTGCTGATGCATATAAGTCCCATAGGATTTGCTCATTATTCTTCATTCTTTGCTTTTTCTGCTCCTCTTTTCCTTTCCAGAGACTGGATATTTCAACTAACCTTTTAAACTTTGCTGATTCTTTTTCTCCTGTTCAAATTTGCTGTTGGACATCTTTTATTAAATTTTCATTTCACTTACAGTGATTTTCAGCTGAAGAACTTTTTTTTTTCCTTCTGTTACGTGGGCCTCTCACTATTGTGGCCTCTCCCGTTGCGGAGCACAGGCTCTGGACGCGCATGCCCAATGGCCATGGCTCACGGGCAACGCCGCTCCGTGGCATGTGGGATCTTCCCAGTCCGGGGCACGAACCCGTGCCCCCTGCATCGGCAGGCGGACTCTCAACCACTGCGCCACCAGGGAAGCCCCTGAAGAACTTTTTTTTGTCCCTATTTATAATTTCTATCTCTTTGGGATACATCTTTCTCATTGTTTCCTAGTTCTTTGATCACTGTTTCCTTTTGCTCATTGAGTTTATTGAAGACAGCTGACTAAAAGTGTATTTTTCTAGTAACCCAAATACTGTGCTTCACCTCTGACAGTTTATAGTAATTAAGTTTTTCCATGTGAACAGGATACACATTCCTCCCATCCCCTCCAACTATATGGAAGTATAATTTACAAATAAAATTTGTATATTGAAGGGGAACAATGTGATGCTTGATGTACGTACACATTGTTAAATGATTACCACAGTCAAACTAATTTATGCATCTATAACCTCACATAGCTAAAGGTTTTTTGGGGTGGTGCATGGGATAAAACTAAGATCTACTCTCTCAGCAAGTCTCCAGCATACCATACAATATCTTAAATTAAATCTGCATGCTGTGCATTAGATCCCTAGAATGTATTCATCTTATAACTGATCATTTGTACCCTTTGATGAACCACCCCACAAATAACAAACCTGGAGGCATCATGGTTCCTGATTTCATTATATGACAAAGGTATAGTAATGAAAACAGTATGGTAGTGGCATAAGAACAGATATATATATATAGACCAACGGATCAAAATATAGAGCCCAGAAATAAACCCACACATATATGTTCAACTATTTGACAAGAACTCCAAGAACACACAATGAGGACAAGATAGTCTCTTCAATAAATGCTGCTGGGAACACTGCATATCCACGTGCAAAGATACTATACTGGAGCCTTATCTTACACCATACCTCAAAATGAACTCAAAATGGATTAAAGACTTAAACGTAAGGCCTGAATCTGTGAAACTCCTAGAGGAAGACACAGGGGTAAGCTCCTTGACATAGGTTATGGCTTTGATATTTTTTTGAAATGACACCAAAACAAAGGCAACAAAATCAAAAATAAACAAGTGGACTACATCAAACTCAAAAGCTTCTGCACAGCAAAGGAAACAATCAACAAAATGAAAAGGCAACTGACCTATGAAGCAGAAGAAAATATTTGCAAATCATGTTATCTGTTGAAGGGATAATATGCAAAATATAAAAGGAATTCAATCAACTCAAGAGCAAAAGAAAAAAAAACAAAAAAGACATCAACCAATAATTAATAAAAGGGCACACGGTTCGAATAAACATTTTCCCAAAGAAGACATACAACTGGCAAATAGGTATATGAAGAGGTGTTCAACATCACTAACCATCAGGGAAATGCAAATCAAAGCTGCAATTAAGACATCACACATATTAGGATGGCTATTATCAAAAGGACAAGAGACAGCATGTGTTGGCAAGAGTGTGGTAAAAAGGGAACCCTCGTGCCCTGTTGGTGGGAAAGTAAAATGGTGCAGCCACTGTGGACAACTGCATGGAGGTTCCTCAAAAGACTGAAAGTAGAACTATCAGATCAGCCAGCAATCCCACTCCTGAAAACAGATCCAAAGGAGGTGATTTCTGCTCTGCTCCCTTATGCTCATTGCAGCATTATTCACAAGAGCCAAGCAATGGAGACAAGCTAAGTGTTCTGGGCAGATGAAAGGATAAAGAACATATCACAATTATATAAAAGACATATCAAAGAATTCTTCTTAAAAATTCATCAGAGGGCTTCCCTGTGGCACAGTGATTAAGAATCCACCTGCCAACGCAGTGAACATGGGTTCAAGCCCTGGTCCATGAAGATCCCACACGCTGCGGAGCAACTTAGCCTGTGAGCCACGACTACTGAGCCTGTGCTCTAGAGCCTGTGAGCTGCAAATTCTGAGCCCGCGTGCTACAACTACTGACGCCCGCAAGTCTAGAGGCCGTGCTGCACAAGAGAAGCCACCGTAATGAGAAGCCCGCGCACCACAATGAAGAGTAGTCCCCGCTCGCCGCACCTAGAGAAAGCCCATGCGCAGCAACGAAGACCTGACACAGCCAAAAATAATAAATAAATAAAAACAAAATAAATAAAGTAATAAAAGTTCATTTGCAAGACTATTCTTGTCTTTGGGGGTGATACAGAGAGGAACAGGAACAGAGACAAGACATGGTAGATTCTCCTTCCTTCAGACGTCTTGTCTCTCTCAGGAAATCTCTACAGGCACAGCTTAATAGTGAGCCAGCCGGAAAGGCAAAATAGGGTTGACAGAGACCCAGAAACTTAGAACAGGTTATAGAATTTTGAGCTCAGATATTAAACAAATTTTACTTACCCTGCATCTACTTCCTCTTATATATCCTGACAAAGAATGCAAACAGAAGTGACTATAACATCAGTAACACCCACTTCCAAAAACACAAAACACAAAAACACAAAAACAAAATTTAAGACCTTTGTTAGGGAGTGTACTCATGTTTAGATAGTAAATAGGGAACCACTGACAGATTTTAATGAAATTTACATATATCATTAATTTTGATGTAGAAAATTTCATGTACATAATGACTTCTCTTCTTTCTCCCATGGCCACCTAGGAAACTCAGAGATTAGGAAAAATGCTTCCTTCCCCATATGTTGGTTTAATATCCTAGCCTCAGATATACTCAACACCTCTGCCTGCGCCCCTGATGGAACACCACTCTCAGGTGAGGCAGTGTTTCTACCTGAAGGATTTCAAAATACCCTTAAGATTTGGGAGGAATTGGGAGGTCTAAAGGTAAAATCTGTGCAAACACTATGTAGAAGCAAAAACCTTGTATGACTCAGAAACGTATCTGGAGGGTTGAGTGGGTGTGTGTGAGTGTATGGGTAAAGATTATTTCGGCTGAACTTTAGGCAAACTGTAAACATAAACTCTACACAGAAACACTTTCCAATCCCCTGTGTCTTTAAACTCATGAGGTGAGCTGCCCTGCAGAGGCAGGACCTGGTGTCTTTGGGCAGCTGTGGCAGTTAAAGGGTGTGAGCTCTCAAACCAGACTGCCTGGATAAAAGTTCCAGTTCACTTACAGGCTGTGAGATCTTGGGCTCAGGATTTAATATCTCAAATCCTGTCTTCTATAATAATTCTCAATTTCTCCATCAGTAAATGAGGTGAAAAATAGTCCCAACCTCATCGGATTGCTGTACAGATTTAATGAGCTAATACTTTACAAGGGCCTACTTGATGTCGAGCTTGGCACAGAGTAAGTGCAAATTAATGTCTGGATACATCACAAAATGAACACATTCCATGCTCACTGCTGTAGCTGCACAGATCATCTTTTAATTCTTCAAATATGCTATGTTCTCTTTCTTCTAATGGATCTTTGCCCATCTTCATTCCTCTAACTAGACCTTATGCATAGCTTTGGCCAAAACTGACTTTCTAAGCCCTAATCATCCTTAACGTCCCAACTCAGGCTTTTTTTTTTTTTTACAAGAAACCTCTTCTCTGTTAAGACGGCGTTGCACATTTCTTCCTTTATTATTTTTAAACTAAAGTGAAAATAAAATAACATAAAATTAATGATTTTAGTCACTTTAAAATGGACAAATCAAATAAAAAGTTCTAAAAATAAAATGTACAAATCAGTTCTTTTAGTCCATTCACGATGCTGTGCAACCATCACCCCTATCTAGTTGCAGAGCATCTTCATCAACTCAAAAAGAAACCCTATACCCAGGAAGCGGTCATACCCCATTCCCTCCTATCCTCAAACACTGGCAACCACTAATCTCCTTTCTACCACTATGGATTTGCCTAATCTGGACATTTCATAGAAATGGAATCATGCCATATGTGGCATTGTGTGTGTGTGTGTGTGTGTGTGTGTGTGATATTTTGTAATTTTTGTTCATGGTAGTTGTTATCTTTTTTCATTATGAACTTTTTCTCATTCTAAAAAAAGATTCACTTCATGCATGATTGTGTATAATGATAGAAGAGAATCTTCCATATTGTATGAGTTTCTTGCCTGTTTGTACTTGCCTGTTTGGAACCCGTTTTGGACTCTCCCTGTAAACGACCTAGACTCCTTGGGTATAATGCCTGTAGCAGTCCAAGAACATACACAAAGATTGTATGCCCTGACCAAAGGATTGTTATCCCAGGAATATAATGTTGATTTGGATTTGTATCCCAGGAATATAATGTTGATTTGGATTTGTATCCCAGGAATATAATGTTGATTTAACATTAAGAAATCACAGTGTAGGGACTTCCCTGGTGGAGCAGTGGTTAAGAATCCACCCAAAAATGAAGGGGACACAGGTTCGAGCCCTGCTCTGGGAAGATCCCACATGCCACGGAGCAACTAAGCCCATGTTCCACAAATACTAAGCCTGCGCTCTAGAGCCCATGTGCCACAACTACTGAAGCCTGCGTGCCTAGAGCCCATGCTTCGCAACAAGAGAGGCCACCGCAATGAGAAGACCGCACACTGCAATGAAGAGTAGCCTGCAGTCACTGCAACTAGAGAAAGCCCGCATGCAGCAACGAAGACGCAACAGCAGCAAAAAATAAAGAAAGAAAGAAAGAAAGAAAGAAAAGAAATCACAGTGTAGGGACTTCCCTGCTGGAGAAGTGGTTAACAATCCACCCGCCAATGCAGGGTACACGGGTCCGAGCCCTGGTCCGGGAAGATCCCACATGCCCCGGAGCAACTAAGCCCGTGTGTCACAACTACTGAGCCTGCGCTCGAGAGTCCTCGAGCCACAAATACTGAGCCAACGTGCCACAACTACTGAAGCCGGCACGCCTAGAGCCTGTGCTCCGCAACAAGAGAAGCCACTGCAAGGAGAAGCCCGCGTACTGCAATGAAGAATAGCCCCCGCTCAGCGCAACTAGAGAAAGCCCACGCACAGCAATGAAGACCCAACGCAGAGAAAAATAAAAATAAATAAATTTATATTAAGAAAAGTAATCAAAGTGTAATACATCTAACAGAATACCAGAAAAATCCTCATGATCATCTTAAGAGACATTTATAAAGCCTTTAGCATAATTCAAGAAACTTCCATGATAAAAGCTCTCAAAAAAACTAGGATTAGAAGACATCATCTTCAATGCTCAACATCACTAATTATTAGAGAAATGCAAATCAAAACTATAATGAGGTATCACCTCACACCGGTCAGAATGGCCATCATCAAAAAGTTTACAAACAGGGACTTCCCTTTGTGGTCCAATGGTTTAGACTCCACACTCCCAAAGCAGGGAGCCCAGGTTCAAACCCTCATCGAGGAACTAGATCCCACATGCCACAACTAAAGGACCCCGCATGCCACAAGTAAGAGCCCACATGCCACAACTAAAAGATCCCACATGTCACAACCAAAGAGCCCACATGCCACGACTAAAGATCCTGCATGCAACAACTAAAAGATCCCACGTGCAATGAAGATCCTGCACGGGGCAACAAAGATCCCACGTGCCCCAACTAAGAACCAGCACAGCCAAATAAATAAAGGAAATAAAATAAAATTTAAAAAAACGTTTACGAACACTAAATGCTGGAGAAAGTGTGGAGCAAAAGGAACCCTTCTACACTGTTGGTGGGAAATTAAATTGGTGCAGCCACTATGGAAAACAGTGTGGAGATTCTTTCAAAGCCTAAAACTAGAGTTGCCATATGATCCAGCAATTCCACTCCTGGGCATATATCCAGAGAAAACTCTAATTCAAAAAGATAAATGCACTCCAATGTTCACAGCAGCACTATTTACGACAGCCAAGACACGGAAGAAACCTAAATGTCTATCGACAGGTGAATGGATAAAGAAAACGTGGTACATATATACAATGGAATACCACTCAGCCATAAAGAATAATGAAATAATGCCATTTGCAGCAACATCGTTGGACCAAGAGATTATTATACTAAGTGAAGTATGTCAGACAGAGAAAGACAAGTATCATGTGATATCACTTACATGTGGAATCTAATACAAAATGATACAAATGAACTTATTGATATTTACAAAACAGAAACAGACTCACAGACATAGAAAACAAACTTATGGTTACCAAAGGGGAAAGGGGGTGGGGAAGGGATAAATTAGGAGTATGGGATTTGCAGATATAAACTACTATACATAGAATATGTAAACAACAAGGTCCTACTGCATAGCACAGGAAGCTATATTCAATATCCTGTTGTTAACCATAATGGAAAAGAATATGCAAAAGAATGTGTGTCTTTGTGTATATATATATATATATGTATATGTATATATGTATATATATATTTATATATATAACTGAATCCCTTTGCTGTACACCAGAAACTAACATAACATTGTAAATCAACTGCACTTCAATAAAAATATATTAAAAAATGAAACGCAGCTATGAAGCCACAAAAAAGGTACAAACTCTTAGTTATAAAATAAATGTCATGGGGATGTAATGTACAGCGTGATGACTACAGTTAATACTACTATATTGTATATTTGAAAGTTGCTAAGACAAAACCCTCTTAGGTTTGCTCTTAATAAGAGATGATAATAGGTTTTTCCTTACCTTCTAAGTAATCTCCATAGAAAGCAGAGATTCTGTGTCTTATCAGAATAATTTCCTGTGCTTCTTGTTGATTTATCATGTCCTTTATTTGTAAGATAAATGAGTCTTCTTACTTCTAAAAGAGAGAAGGCTCTTTTTAATCACATTACTTCCAATATTTACTTTTGAAATCTTATATTAGTACTCTGGTTAAATAGGTGGCCAAATAGTTTCTTAGTGACCCATGATTCTATTTAGCCAAGTGTACAAATCTTTTGCCATTTCTAACAACTAGTGATATTTGGTCTTTCCAAATTCAAATCCTAAATGAAATCTGCTTGATCTCATACTGACACTGATATTTCCCAGAGGGCCTGCGGAAAATCCAGAGTTTGTTCTTTCACCTTGTAAATGAGAGATGTTACAATAAGTAGGTTTATTTGATAAGTTGAGTTGCACAGGAAGCACTGCCAAATATGAAGAGATGCTTAACCTTCTCTAGTTTATATTTCTATGTGTAAAATGTTATTAATACAAATACTTCAGAAATTGTATTAATTCCTATAACTGTCAGTGCCCTTGCTGTCCATGACGTATCTTGGCGCTGCTTTGCCTTAGAATCAGACAACATCAGCATAATGTTATCAGCTGTCATGCCAGTTAGTGTCTTAAAATGTTGTATGCCACAGAAACAACCAAATGTCCTTGGCAATTGCATCATTTTTATAATGAACTTTCATCACGTCTTTTACCATGGCCATTTTCACTCTTTTGTCATCCACACTTGTTTTAGTTTGATGCCTCCCTGAAAGCTCTTGCAATCAGCTACAGGCCACAGTAATTATCTTCAACAAAATGGGACTATCTTGGAGTCCCACAGAAAGGACTATGCCAGGTACTCTTGAGGCACAGAACTCCTAATGGCATTGCTTAAATAACTTTGAGACCGTACCACCGGCCTGAGTCAGGATTTCCAGAATTCTCCTGGAGAAGCTGATAAGTTCATGAGATGGCTAACCCAAGATCAAGCAGAACAAGAATTACATAGGGCTGAATGAATTGATCAAGGACGATTATGGCTTTTGCTTGGACTACTGCTGATGCTTTAATGTTCTGTTTTCTGGATATAAAGAACTGCCTACTTTTCTAACTTCAGCTATCTACAATTCATAACAGTTTAGTAGATCATACTTCTGTAAGCAGAAATGAAGTATTTATCTTTTTTTGCCTGCCTGATCACTCTAGAATTTGAATATTCTTACTAAGTATTCTTATTTTCACAGTAATACAATGAACTGCTTAGGTTCCATAAGAATCCTTCCTCCTGGGAACAGAACATAATTGATTTGACTATATGACCAAAGCTCTGAGTGGACTGTCATGTTTTGAAAGAATACAGTGTTTTTAAAAATAGTGATGGATTGATTGACTTGGCTGCACCAGGTCTTAGTTGCGGCACGAGGGATCTTCGTTGCGGCATGCGGGAACTTCAGCTGTGGCATGTGGGGTCTTTTAGTCGCAGCATGTGGGATCCTTAGTTGTGGCATGCAAACTCGTAGTTGTGGCATGTGGGATCTAGTTCCCTGACCAGGGATCAAACCCGGCCCCCCTGCATTCAGAGCACAGAGCCTTAGCCACTGGACCACCAGGGAAGTCCCAGACTATCATAGTTGAGAACAATATATATAATCAGATATGACCAGATAGTCTTAAGGAACTAAAGGTGATTTTATGGAGCCAATGCTTATGAAGTCTTCTTGGGAAAATGGGCCTGGCACCTGGATTACAGCTTTCTCAGCCTTACAGGTGAGCGGGAGAGGCCACCTCCTGGCAGGCCTAGGAAACTTAGGATATTTTGGGGGCCTTCAAGAAGAGATTAATTTACCCAGATCTATAGGTACTGCAGGGGAATTGTGGTGGTGAGATTTGGGCTTGGTTTCCTAGCTTTGAGAGGTTTTTAAAAGTCCAGTCGGAGTGAGACTCCTTATGAAAAGTTCCAGCAGAGTAAACTAAAAATGGCCTATGTGGTCAATTATCATCCTTGCTGCAATTGTGCAAATAAGCAAGCCAAATCTAATAAGACCAGACACTCTATAAGCAAGAATAATCTTACTTTGATTATCTTTGATCAAAAGGGAGGTGACGGGGCTTCCCTGGTGGTGCAGTGATTGAGAGTCTGCCTGCCGATGCAGGGGATACGGGTTCGTGCCCCGGTCCAGGAGGAACCCACATGCCGCGGAGCAGCCCGGAGCCTGTGCTCCACAATGGCAGAGGCCACAACAGTGAGAGGCCCGCGTACCGCAAGAAAAAAAAAAAAAAAAAGGAAGTGACGGTTGAGTGAAATTTTATATTTCAATACAAAACACACCCTTGTGAGGGATGAGATTCTGGTCCCGTTCATTATCTTTCAGCTAATTTGCACTTCTTTGTAAACTACGTGTTTGTGTTACCTACATGTAAATTGGACTAGCTCCTGCTATCTCACACATTTTGTCAGTCCTTACCAAATTCTCAATTCTTCCAATTTCCTTCAACATCTGGCTGCAACTCTTCAAACTAATGTTTCCAATTTTTCTCCAACCCTCCTGATTTGACATCGCAGAGAACTCAAAGCTGACCACCCAGATTCTTACTGGATCCTTAGGTTTTCTTCTAACTGGCTTTGTTTCACAGGATCTAAAGAAGCCCTGTGAGCTGAAGTTGGACAACTTGATGTAAACTTCAAAGGACTCTTCCCTGCAGCAGATCATGTATGATCCTCATGCCTGGAACTGCTGCCGTGTGGGCCACTCGGGAAATTCACTTTATCTTCCATGCTCTGCTCCACGAAATAATCGTGACTGTGGATGATCTTACCCAAACCTAACTGATGTCTAGGCCATCAGAAAACATCCACTGTAAACTAGGAAATCCATCAGATTGCCACTGCCATCCTCACTCCACCATCTAAACATGCGTCAAGCCCAGC
This sequence comes from Mesoplodon densirostris, assembly GCF_025265405.1. NCBI lineage: Eukaryota > Metazoa > Chordata > Mammalia > Artiodactyla > Ziphiidae > Mesoplodon > Mesoplodon densirostris. The sequence continues at coordinate 44,657,301 of NC_082681.1, read as the reverse complement.
ATCTTCAATGGGCTGTCCTTCTGGACTCAGAAGCTGGCTTCAAATAGTCCACTACAAACATTAATCTTTCTTTTCCTTTTCTTAGAAACCCTCCTCATTAAATGCCTCATTCCTGGCATGATCCAGCAAATATCCTCTACTACCAAACATCAGCAGATGGCTCAGTTGTTCCTTAATGAACAAAAGGTGACTGAATGAGAAATGGACTTATATTGTTCACAGGAAAAAAGAATGCCTCTTGTTGCCTTGCACAAGAAGGGGAACTCAAAGTAACTCCCTTCTTAACCAAACTTGAGGCCATTCTGAGTCCTCTTCTTCACTAGGCCTCAAGCTTAATCCTATCTTTGGCCTGCCAAGCCCAGTTTTAGCAAAAATCCTCCTAGGCCAGTTTAGCAAGAATCCCCCCCTCCTTCGTATCTAAGTTCTTCATCCCTCCTCTTGAGCTCTAATCAAGTTCCACCCCCCAGCATCCCTTCATCCTTGTGTTAGTCAGGGTTCTCCATAGAAACAGGACCAGTAAGAAACAGATAGGCATATAGATAGCTTATCTATCTATATCTACAGATCAATATCAATGGTAGGTATATATATCTAGATAGCTATGTCAGATATCTAATATCTGTATATTTATAGATGTATCTTTATATTAATGCTATTTCTCTGTTATATAGAGATATAGATGTTGATATAGATATAGATATAGATGAGGAGATTTATTATAGTAATTGGCTCATGAGATTATGGAGGCTGAGAAGTCCTACAATCTGCTGTCTGTAAGCTGGGAAACCAAGAAAGCCAGTGGTATAAACCACTCTAAGTCTGAAGGCCTGACAAACAGGAAAGTCCCAGATCAAGATTGAAGGCCCAAGAATCAGGGGACTGATGCTGCAAATCCTGGTCCAAGTCCAAAGGTCCCAGACTAGGAGTAGTGATGTCTAAGAGCAGAATAATATGGATGTCCCAGCTCAAGCATAGAGAAAACTCATCCTTCCACTGCCTTTTTGTTCTATTCAGGCCCTCAAGAGATTGTGATAATGCCCACTTGCATTGATGAAGGCAATTTTCTTTACTAAGTCTGCCAGTTCACATGCTAATCTCTTCCGGAATCCTGCTCACAGACACACCAAGAAATGTTTCACCAACAATCTGGGCATCTTTTACTCAAATCAAATAGACACCTAAAATTAACCAACACAATACCTAAGTTCCCCTCAGTAATCTGCCATTCACTAACTCCCTCACCCTCCCTGTTGGCCATAAACTGTCATCTGTCTGTCTTGTATGTGGAGTTGAGTTTATTTTCCCTATGGCAATAGTCCCTGGCCCCTATTACAATGGTCCTGAAAAAAGCCTTCCATGCCTTAAACTCCATATGGCATACTTTTTTATTGACAATATTGATGTTACTATGTTCCTGTGAGTGAGAGAATGTGTCCGGATCATTGCTGAGCTAGGTAATGTGTCTGCATATTCATGTGAGAGAATGTGAGAATGTGAGTCCATATGAGCGAATTTCTTCTGTGAGCTTATGTTGGAGCTATACGGTGGATGTGAGCATATCTGTGTGTACATCTGTACGTAAGCATGTTCCTGATTTCAAGAATGTGCATGTGCAAGTGAAAGTGTGAGTGACAGCATCGGGAAGCATCTGAGTGTTTATACTCGGGTCCCCATGTGAGTAAACTTATGAGTATGGTCATGAAATTAACTGAATATATCAGCATGTTTATGTGAAGCCGTGAAAGTATAAGTGGATGCATGTGAATGTACGTGTTTTTAAATTTCAATTTGTAGGCAAATCTGAGCGTGTTTAGGGAGTGTGCAAACATGTGACTGTGTGTAAGCATATCTCTGTGTGACACTGTAAGTGTGAACATGTCCATGGGTGAGAGTGTTTTCGTAGGTGCAAATTTGTGTTTAAAATTAATATTTAAGTGTGTTCACTTGTACGAATGAATTTGTAAGCACGTGAAGGCAGATTAGCATAATTCTGAGTCGTTGGGGGTAAATGTGTTTTTTGTGTGTTCTTGTTTATGTGTGAATATATTTGAAAAAGGGAGCATGTATATGGGAATGCATGTAATGGTTTTTTAAGTGAATGAATGAAATCATGAGCTTCTTGCTGATTGTGAGTGTGTTCCTATGCAACTCAATATGTAAGCATGTTACTGTTGGTGACAAGGATATTTTATATGGGTAAGGGAATGGGTGTGTGCATGTGTAAATGAAATGAGTGTACCTGGAGTGTGAGTGAACTTGTAACCATGCTTATGTTTTAAGTGCATGATTGATGATGATAATCTGAATGAGGTGGGGCTACTGTGTGTGTGTGAACTGTGAGCCACCAAGTGTGAATGTATGTTAGTACGTGTGAGTACCTTTGCCAGTATATGTGTTTGAGTGAGTTATCTGTAAGCATGATACTGTGAGTGAACAAATGAGCATGTACGTGAGCTTGTGCATTTGTGAGAGTAAATATGCGGCCTTGTAATCTCAAAGTGTGCTAGTATTTCAGTCTCTGAGGACTGCTGTAAATGTATGTTCAAGCGCACCCTTGAATTTGCAGCCATATGCATGGGGGTTAGCATGTTTGTATGAGTAAGTGAACGTGTATCAGGTTCACTGTGGTGAGCTAGTTCACAGGTGAGTATATTTGTGTAAGTGAAACCTGAATAAACATGAGTGGAAGTGCATGTGAGTGTATTTGCTTCTTTGAGTGGATATTCTGAGCTTCATGGAGGATGTGAGCGTGTTTGTATGTGAATACCTATGTGAACATGTTCCTGGTTTTAAGAGTGAAAATGTGCATGTGTAAGTGAATGTGTGAGTGGGAGCTCCTGAATGTATGCATTTGTGTCCCTGTGTGAATGAATCTCTTGGCATGGTCATGTGATTGAGTGTTTGAGCACGTTCGTGTGAAGGAGTGAATGTCAGTATGTACGTGTGAATGTATGTGTGTCTGTGAGTGGGAGTGAATTGTTGGGCAAGTTTGAGAATGTCTGAGTGTTTTGTCAGTGAGTGAATGTGTGAGTGCATGTATGTGAGCCCATCTGTCTGTGACAGTGTGTAGGTGAGCCTGTGCGTGGGTGAGAGTGATCTCTTGGATCTACAATGGCATGCTTAAAGTGAACACTTTTGTATGCTCATCTGTATAAATGAACTTGTAAGCCTGCGAATCATGTTAGCATATTCACGTATAGTGGATGAGCAAGTATGTTTTCTTGTGACCTTGTTAATATGTGACTACAGTAGTTGCAGACTATTCACGGGGGACTCATTCCAGCACCCACCAAGGATACCAAAATCTGAGAGTGTCCAAGTCCCATAGTCAGCCCTCTCTATCCCCGTAGTCTGCATTCGCGGACTCAACCGACTGTGGATCATAAACATAGCACGTGATATGCAGCTGGTTAAATCTGTGAAAGCAAAACCCATTGATACAGAGGGCTAGCCGTATATTTATTGAAAAAAATCTGCATATAAGTGGACCCACACAGGTGACACTCTTGTTGTTCAAGGGTCAGCTGTATATTCGAATGAGGTCATTCATGCCCATACGTGTGAGTCAATGTAAGGGTTTTTATATAAATGAGTGAATTTGTGAGCTTCTAAGTCAGTGTGAGCATGTTTGTGTGCAATTATATTTCTGACTATGTTAATGTTTATGACCAAAAAGGTGCATGAGTAAATGAATGCGTAGGTTTGTGCATATACACACAATGAGCATGTCTGGAATGTGAGCGAATTTGTAATCACTCTTGTGTGTATAAGTGAATGTGTGCATTTGCTCACAAGTGTGATGTGGGAAATTTGGGGTAGGTATATGAATGCCTGAGTGTCTGAAGGGGAATATATGTGCATATGTGTATATGTGTAAGTAAATTGGTCACTACACGTGTTTGAATAGTGAAATTTAAGCATGTTAATATTAGTGAATGAATGTTTGAAAGTATGCGTATATCTGAGTTCGTCCACTCACAACACTGAATATATGAACATGTAGATCTGAGACAATATTTGTGTTGATGTACATGTTCGTGAATGTTCAAGTGCATCTTTTTTTTTTTTTTTTTTTTGCGGTACGCGGGCCTCTCACTCTTGTGGCCTCTCCCACTGCGTAGCACAGGCTCTGGACAGGCAGGCTCAGTGGCCATGGCTCAGGGGCCCAGCCGCTCCGCGCCATGTGGGATGTTCCCGGACCGGGGCACGAACCTGTGTCCCCTGCATCGGCAGGCGAACTCTCAACCACTGCGCCACCAGGGAAGCCCTCAAGTGCATCTTTTAATTTGTGACCATGTGTATGGATGTTAGCACGTTAGGGAATAAGTATCAGATTCACTGTTTTCAGCTAGTTAAGATAGTGTGACCATTCGTGTAAATTATGGGTGTGTACATGGAAGGACATGTGAGTGTATTTTCTTCTGTGAGCAAATGTTTGAGCTCCAAGGTGGATGTGAGCATGTTTGTGTTCGTGCATCCAGGTGAGCATATTCTGGAGTTTAAGACTGTGTATGACATGTGTAAGTGAAGGTGTGAGTGGGAGCATCTGACTGTATATATTCGTATCCCAGGTCGAGAGAATGTGTGAGCATGGTCGTTTGATTGAATGCACATTGGAGCATGTTTGTGTGAAAGAGTGAATGTGTCAGCGTGTGAGTGTAAATGCATATGTGTTTTAGAATGTGAGTCAGTTTTGAGTTTGAGTTTGTGAATATTTGGTGTGCTTTCTGAGTGAATGTGTACCTCTATGTAAGTCAGGATATCTGTGTGCAACAGGCTATGTGTGAGACGGTTTAGGGGCAAGAGTAATTTCCTGGCTGTAAATTTGCACACTTACAATGAACATGTATGTGTGCTCATCTGTATAAACAAATTTATAAGCATGTGAATGCAGGTTAGTATAATGCTGAGTTCTCAGTCAGTGAGTTTGTTTTTCAAGTGATCTCATAAATGAGTGAATATATTTGAATAAAGTAATTTGTGAGCATGTGAGTGACTGAATGCAACTATTCTTAAGTAGTGTAATTGAGTGAATTTGTGAGCTTGGTGTGACCATATCTGTGTGCAAGTGAATATATGAGCTTGTTACTCTTAGTGACAATAATAATGTGCATGCGTGAATGGGTGTTTATAACTGCAATGAGCATATCTGCAAGTGAGTTAATTTGTAATCACTTTCATGAGTGAATGAATACGTAGTTCAGCTCATGAAAGTGAGTGAGGTGTGGGATACTTTTTGTGAGTGTGTGAAAGTATGAACATTTGGGCGTGAATGTACGTTAGTTACCATGTGTATGGATGTGGGTAAGTTGTCACTATATGCATTTGCATAGTGAATGCAAGTGGTAATGTGAGTGAATGTGTAACCACGTGCTTCTATGCGAGCATTTATCTTCTTTAGAGTGAACATGTGAACCTGTACATCTGTGTATGCTGACATGTTTGTGTGTTCAACTGTATGTTTAAATTTGTGACCATGTGTACAGCGGTCATCATGTTTCTCTGAGTTAGTGAATATGTATAGTTTATTACTGTGAGTTGAATCGTTCAGTGTATTTCTGTGAGTGAAATACGAACATAAGTGTAAGTGCATGTGAGTGTATATTCTTCTGTGAGTGACTACTGGACCTTCACCTAGAAGTGAGCACACTTATGTGTAAGTGTCCATGGGAGCATGTTCCTGATTTTCACAATATTAATGTGCATGTATAAGTGAATGTGTTAGTGGGAGCATCTTAGTATATATGTTTGAGTCCCCATGTGAATGAATTTGTGGGTACGCTCATGTGATTGAGTGACCGTTTGAGTAGGTTTGTGCGAAGGAGTGAATGTGTCGGTATGCATGAATGTTTCTATGTCTTTGAATGTGAGCAACATTGTGGGCATATTTGAATGAGTGTTTGAGTATGTTTTGTGAGTGACTCTGTGAACATGTTTATGTACGCAAGCATGTCTTCTATGACGGTTTAAGTGTGAGCCTGCTCATGGGTGATTGTGTTCTTAAGTGTAAATTTGTGTTTACAAAGTGAATATTTGTTTTCCCATCTCTACGCGTCCATTTGTTAGCATGTGCAATCCTATTAGCATATTGGCGGGTATGAGCAGGTGGTTTTCATGTGATCCTGATAACGTACAACTATATTTGAATAACCTACTCTGAGAGCATGTGTGAGTGAATGTGATTTTATGTAACTGAGCGAATGGGTGAGATTCTTAGTGTATGTTCTTGAGCAAGTGAGTGTGTAAGCATGCTGTGTTTGTGACCATGATAATTTGCATGGAAAAGTGAATGTGTGAGTGTGTGCATATACATGCAATGAATGTGTCTAGAATGTGAGGGAATTTGTAATCACTTTCGTGTGTATAAGTGAGTATGTGATTATGCTTATGCGAGTGTGGTACGAGCTACTTTGTGGGAATGTTTGAGGATCTGAGTGTGCATATGTTAGTATGGGTATGTGTGTGAGCCAGTTTGTATGTGCATTTGAGTGAGTGAACTATAAGCATGTTAACAGGACTGAGGGAATGTTTGAGCGTGTGAACATATGTAAGCATGTACACTCGTGAGAATGAATGTGTAAACTTATACATGTGACAGTGTGTCAGGAAGGCATTTGAAAGTTGACATATGTGTGTTTTAAAGTGTATGTTTCATACTGGATGTGAGCATGTTTTTGTGTGAGGGTTCTTACAAGCATGATCCTGATCTTCTCAATGTTAATCTGCATGTGTAAGTGAATGTCTCAGTGGGAGCCTCTGTGTGAATGAATGTGGGCATGGTCATGTGGCTGAGTGAATGTCACCACGTTGTGTGACTGAATGTGTCAGTCTGCGTGTGTGAATGCATGTCTTTGAATATGAGTGACTTTGTGGGCATATTTCAATGTGTGAATGCTTAAACTTTTTGCTGAGTGATGGATGTGTGAGTGTGTGTATATACGTATGTCTCTGTGTAAGTGTATGTGTGAGCCTGCTCATGCTCCTTCATTGTGAGCAAGCATTTTTCAAGTGATGTTTCGTTGCACTCATTGTATGTATGGATGGTGAGCATGTACAGACACGTTAGCATGTTTCTGTGTAGTGACTATATGGTGGGTTTCTTTTTTATCTTGTTTATGTGGGAGTACATCTGAGTAAGGTCATGTGTGAAAGTGTGTTGTAAGGGAAAGTGTTTTACGTGTTGTAAGATTTTGTGAGATTCTTGGTGACTGTAAGAAGATTTCTGTGCAAGTGAATGTGTAAGCATGTTTCCGTTTGGGACAATGAGAATTTGCATAAAATTGAAAGTGAATGTGTGATTGTGGAACTCTAAACCTAATATGTATAGGGTATGAATGAATTTTTTATCATGTTCATCTGTGTGAATGTGTGGTAATATTTCTGTGACTCACTGAGCTGTCGGCATGATTGTGTGAGTGAAGGGAAGTGTGTGTGTGAGTGCAAATGTATGCATGTTTACATATGTGAGGAACTCGTCAGGATGTTCACAGCAAGAAGTGAACTATACTCATCTTAATGTTGGTCAGTCAGTGTGTGATCCTGTGCGTATATGTGAGGATGCACATTTTTGAAAGTGATTATGTGAATGTGTACGTGTCTTGGAGTATGCTCACGGAAGAATATTTGAGTGGTCAAGGAAAGGTTTCTTGGTGTTCATGTGTATGCGTTACCTTGTGACCGTATGCTTGGATGAAAGCATGTTCATGGGCGTGTATGATTGTATTTTATGCTCATATTCATGCATGTATACTGTGTGGGTGAAATGTGAGTGCATGACTTGAGTTCATGTGAGCGTATGGATTAATGAATGCGTGAGCTTTGTGGTCAGCACGAGCATATTTGTGTGCAAAGGCGTACGTGAGCATGTTCCTGATGGTGAGCATGTTAATGTGGGTAGCTAAATGGGAGCCCTGGAGAGTATATTTTTGCGTATCCCTGTGAGAGAAACGGTAATCATGGTATGCGACTGAGTGAAGGTGTCAGCTCATTTTTATGGAGTGAATGTATCAGTGTGTTTGTATGAGCAGCTCTGAGTATGTACATCAGTGAAATTGTGAGCATGTTCAAGTGAGGGAGTCAATGTCTGACACGCTCATGGAAATGAGTGAAGTTGTGAGCATACCTGAGTAAACGTGCGAGCATATGGTGCGAATGTGAATGAGAAGTATTGAGTTTTTAGTCAGTATGTTCATTTGGATGAGTCAACACTACGTGTGTTAACGCAATTGTGTGTCCATTGGTGAGCATGCACACTGTGAGCATGAATACATGAACTTTTACATGTCTTCAAGTGTGATTATATTTGAAATGTTTGAATTTATTGAAAAAGCATTTGTGTGTGCATGTGAATGTGTGAGCATGTTCATGAATGATAGCATATTCATGTAGGTGTGAGGGCTTATTGTGTTTATTTATGTGAGCTTGTTAAAGTGTGAGTACACTGTATGAGTGGAATGTGAGCATGGGAGTATGTTTGTGAGTTTATGTGAGTGAATGCTGGCGCTTCGTGACGAGTGTGATCATGTTTATGTGCAAGTGTATATGTAGGTTCCTGATTGTGAGCATGTTCGGGTGCATGAAAAGTGAATGGGTGTGTTGGAAAATGAATATAGGTCTCTATGTGCATGAAACGGTCAGCATGCTCACGTGGTTGAATGACTGCTTGAGTAGGTTTATGTGCAGTGAATGTGTCAGTGTGTGTATGTGTGCATCTGAGAGTGTTTATGTATGAGGGAATTCATCAGCATGTTCTTAGGAGTTCATGTGTGAAAGCGTCTTGTTACTAGGTGAGTGTACGTTACTGGGTATATGCAAGCCTTTCCACGGCTGAGAGTGCCTTATTGTGAAGGAGTCTGTATGTTTAAGTGAATATTTTGTGTGTACTCATCTGTATGAGTGAATTGGTGAGCATCTGAGTGCATGTCAGCATTTTCTTATGTGATGATTGTGTATGTGTGTTTTTGTGTGATATGTGAATGTAAGTATACTTGTATAAGGGAATGTATGGAAGTATGTGTGTGAGTGTACTTTTTTCTGAGTTTGAGATAACTTGTGAGCTTCTTGGGAGGTGTGAGCATGTTTGTTTTGACGTGCCTACGTGAGTTAATTCCTGTTTGTGACAATATGGATAAGTGAATGTGTGATTGTTTGCATATAAATATAATGAGTATGTTGTGACAGCACTGTGGCAATGGCGACCTACAAGAATGTCCTGGGCTTCCCTGGTGGCACAGTGGTTGAGCGTCTGCCTGCCGATGCAGGGGACACGGGTTCGTGCCCCAGTTCGGGAAGATCCCACATGCCGCAGAGCGGCTGGGTCCGTGAGCCATGGCCGCTGAGCCTGCACGTCCGGAGCCTGTGCTCCGCAACGGGAGAGGCCACAACAGTGAGAGGCCCGCGAACCGAAAACAAAAAAAAGAATCCGCCTGCCGATGGAGGGGACACGGGTTAGAACCCTGGTCCGGGAAGATCCCGCATGCCACGGACCAACTAAGCCGTGCACCACAACTACTGAGCCTGAGCTCTAGAGCCCGCGAATCACAACTACTGAGCCCACATGTGGCAACTACTGAAGCCCGGGCACCTAGAGTCCATGCCCCACAACAAGAGAAGCCACCGCAGTGAGAAGCCCGTGTACCTCAACGAAGAGAAGCCCCCACTCGCGGGAACTAGAGAAAACCCGCGCGCAGCAACGAACACCCAACACAGACAAAAGTAAAAAAAAAAAAAAAAAAAAAAAAAAAAACATGTAATGGACTGAATTCTGTTCCCCCCAAATTCGTATGTTGAAGCCCTAACCCCAGTGTGACTATATTTGGAGATATGGCCTTAAGGTTAAACGAGGTCATAAGCTTGGAGCTCTAATCCAATAGGGGGGTATCCCTATAAAAAGAGGAACAGACGCCACAGAGCTCTCTCTCTCCCCACACTGAACAAAGTAAAGGCCATGTGAGGACACAGTGAGAAGCCAGCTGTCTGCCAAGGACAAAGGTCTCACCAGGGTATAAATTCTTTTAGCAAATTCTAGACTTCCAACTGGATTGAACTGTGGACCTTTGTATCAATTTAAATTGTTTCCTCCCTCTGTATTCAAGTTTTCTGATTTCTTTCTCTCTGATTCTTTTTGCTTGTTTGTTTGTCACTGGATGTACTTTGTGTGTGTGTGTGAGGGTGTGTCCTCTCTAATCTGCTCATATTTATAGATTTCTTCCTTCAGAGAGCATCAAACCAGTTTCATTAGGGATAGAAGCCACCCCTATGGCAATGGTTGCTTACTAAGTCTTAAGGACTCTGGCTTAAGTTGGGGTTAATTTCATCACCGTGTCACAAAAGTGCCATGGTTGCTTTTCCCTATCATTAGGATGATCAGGATTTTTACTGCAACAGAGGCATACGCAAAGGAGTGGCACAGCAGAAGATTGCTGGGCCCCCAAGCCAGAGGTGGGTGGACTGAAACCATTTTCTGCTATGGTGCTGCCACTTGTGTTGCATGGAATTATTATTATTATTATTTTGTCTTTTCTCTCTATACATATTCCTCAGAATATTTTAGATTTCTAGCAGGGCAAATTTACAGCTGTGGGTTTTATCTCCATTTAATCATGAGTGGTCCAGACCTTTTCGGGGCTTATGGGGACAGGTTCGGAGGCACACTGACCCACCTCTTGGGCAGCCCAGGAGAGGAGGACATCGCAGGCCATGCAGGACACGTGGGGGTTGCATTCTGGAACAGCGTGAACCAGAAGGCTCTGTGGCAGGCGGGCTTTGCAGTACTAAGGGGGTGAGGTACGCCCTGGTGCCTAAGCAAGGATGTGATTGGCTTGTTTGAATCGTTCAGCTGGCTGACAAGGAAACACTATTCAGGGGTAAGAAGCAAAAAAACCATCCGGTGCATTTAATAAGGGTTGTTGCTAGAGGACCCTACCTGGCGGAGCAGAGTGGGGAGCGGAATCTGGGATTAGGCCGTTCGAGGCCCTCCCAGTTTTACCAGCCGTCAACTCAGCACGGAATACTAACTTTAGCCCTCACCGCACCATCACCCCCTCCCCCCGCGCACACACACACAGGGGCCAGTATACCTGGCTGAGGAGAACTCAGTCCCTGGAGATGGAGGGGTGGACCCTGGAGCAGTAGCTCCCGACCCCCGCCATTTCAGCGCTATTAGGTACCACAGCGACACAGGGGCTGAAACAAGGGGGCTCCATCGCAGCTGCACGTGCCCAGCCCCACCACCAACTCCTCTACGGACTGGCCAGCAGGCAGCGCGCGTGGGCAGCGGTTCAAAAGCCCAGACCCACGTCTGCTCCAGCCGTCTCCTTCTAAGAGGTCGCCCACTCACCCTCTGCCCGCCCAGCTCACGGCAGCCTGGCGACCCCGCTCACCAATCAAAGAAGTCCAGAACGACGTCAGGAACATCAGGCGAGGAGAGGTCAGAAGCCAAAGTGGAATTTCCACCTGGGATTGGGGTCGTCGCCCGCCAAGGGCCGGGTCCTGATGGGGAGTAGGCGCACAGCGGCCCGCCGCATGTCGGGACGCCATAGCTCCGACCATCCAAGAACCCTGGAGACCGCTGCAGAGTGGGAGGCCGACAGACGAGGGGGGGCGCGGGATAACCAAGAGGAGCGGGGCGAGGAGGTCGTGCTTCTGCAAAGAGCCGCCTGTAAGGTGAGAACATCGAGGCCAAGGGGAGCGCGGAGGGTGCGGGTCGACCAGCGGCCCTGAGCCAGGGAGCGGCAAGAAGAGCAGCAGCCCAGCAACTTCACTCCACGCAGCACCCCGACCACGAACCCAGCCGCTGCAGACAGCGCGGGGTCTGACGCAGTTCTGGCAGCTGCTAGGCGGGCCTGAGGCCCGGCGCACAACTGGCTCCGCCCACCCCTATGGCAAGCGAGCTTCGCCAATCAGGCAGGCGCCGGGAGCCTTTCAACGAGATGCATGGTCCAGCCTCCTACCGCAGCCTGTGTGCCGCCCAGCCCTCTGCTCCTTCTGGCGTCTGCAGTCATTCCCGGGTTAGCCGCAGTTCCAGCTCCCTGGCAGCTGGAGAGCTGGGCCGGGGGTCGGCGGCGTGGGGCACCCCGCCCTGCACCTCCCCTTTGCAAAAACGCAAAATGTGCTTTTCACTTGGAACAGTGTATGCCCAAGAGTTTGCTTTTTGTGGTGAAAGTAGTAATTTGACCACCCAGGCTCAATCTGCGTTTTGAAAATACTGGACACCTTTGAGGAATCAGGACCTAGTTGACTGGTGGTCACTCCCTGACCCTCGGGCCTCCAGTGAACCAGACTGCCTGTCCTCTGGAAGGCATAGAGGAGGTTCAACCAGTGCGTTTTGTGACACGGTTCTGGCCCATCATCAGGACCGAAATTGGGCTCCAGGAGCCCCCCTCCCATAGCTAAGGGATGCACAGTTGAAGTGAGGGTTCTTGGCTGACAGCATTGAAGGGGAAAAGAAGGCAACGGTCAGTGTATCGGATCTTCAAGGCAGTGAGCCCCCGGAGAGCAGGCCACTCTAATGCTCCAGCATTCTGGCTCCGCATGTGGGGGAAAAAAAAGCCTTACGTTTTTGCTAGAGGGCTTCTCTTCTTTCCGCTACCCTGAACATTGCCACACAGAGTAGAAATATCTCAGAGAAAGAGGAAATGCTTCCACTCATTCACTACCCTTCATCCTTCCCATCTCAGGTACCTTGATGAAGCAAGGTCAGAAAGAGGCTTCTTCAGAGCACATAAGCCACATGGGCAATGAACAGATAGACCTCAGTCATATTCACCAGCGCTGGACCTCGTGAGGCATGCCATGTAAAAGTGTTGAAATCAAAATGGATTTCAGGTTCACTCTTGGTCAACTAGAATATTCAAAACAAACATTCCCCCCCTTCCCCTTTCCTTCAGTATTTGGTGAAAAGAGTTGGTACTGCTTGTGCCCAGCATATTGCACAGCTTTATTTGCATGGAACTCTCTGGGGTGGCTGAGTGTTTTGTACAGCTAAAAATTTAACTCTTTACCCCACCTCGACCTCTTCTCAAGCACCCTCTTTCTTCTTCTGTCTTTTTTTTAAACGATTTTAGAATCACACATGTTTAAAATGTGTCTCTTAATTTCCTTCCTTCTCTTCACCAGCAGAGCATCTTCACATATTCGTTTTCCCTCTCCTTTCCCCCTCTTTTTCCTTCTATTGCAGTAAGTGCTCTCTTCTCACTTACGGGGCAGATCCGCATAGAACTAACCCACTTACTTAGGTGGGGGATCCCTCTATGACAAACCATCACAACAGCAGTGGGTCAGTTGAGCCCAGCCCTACTGCTCTTAATCCTGCACCCCTTGTCTCTGGTCAGCCAGGCATCCTCGAACAGACAATGCTTGCTGGTTAAAAATGAAAAGGCCATTTCAGTTCAGTTTGTCTGAGCATCTGAATTGTATATGGGCGAGGAGGTGTGGGGACTGCCTAGAGAAGGAGGGTCGATGGGCCCAAGGTTACACAGTGGCAAAAAGCGAAACTAGAACCCTATTTCCAGGTTGGCCTACTTCTAGAAAAGTGTGTTTTTCTAGTGAAACTCAGCTTTGACTGCTATTTCAGGCAGCCACAGGCATGTGGGTATTGTTTTGTTTGAAAGCAGGTTATTCCTATTCCTGGAATCAAATTCTTCAATCAGTGTCTCAACTGACAGGAAAAGCAAGCCTCAAGTTTTTCTCCTAGGCATCCTTGTGACTATGGATATGGCCAAAAACTTGATGGCAAGAATGAATTTACTTCCAGAGCTTACGTCCCACACTCACATGACAAAGAGCCGAGAAGGCAGCAAGGAATATGAAAAAGCCAGTATAATTTATACTTGTTGAGTTTTTGTCTAGTTCATTTATTAGAATGTACATCAATATCCAGATTGAATGCCCTTAAACCTGAATATGGGATCATGGTGTAGAGGACATAGCACTGACCTAGGAGTTAGCCCATCTGTGTTCTGACCCAGCTCTGACCCATGACTGCGAGTATTCCAGTTTGTCTAGAGTATGAGGTGGATTGGGAGGTAAGGCAAGAGGTAAAACATGTAAGAAGAAAAAGAATAGGTAGTACCTGGCCTAGTGAGGGCCGCACATTCAGTGCACAGAAAATAACTACTCAGTGAATATGTGAAGCTAAGAAAGAGAATTTTATTTTATTTTATTTTTTTACTTATAAGCAGCTAACAGTTATTTGTCACAGTCCTAGAAGCTGGTTAGTCCAAGATCAAGGTACCAGCAGCTTTGGTGTCTGGTGAAGGCCACTTCCTGGATCATGGGTGGCAACTTTTCACTATGTACTCACTGGTGGAAGGGTCAAAGTACCTCCCTGGACTCCCTTAAATAAGGCCCTAATCTCATTCATGAGGGCTCGACCCTTATGACCTAGCCACATCCCAGAGACACCACCTTCTAATACCGTTATTTTGGGGTTTAGGATTTCAACACACAGATTTGGGGAAAATGCAAACATTCTATTTAGGATACCTACCCAATTTCCACACTGCCCACAAAGTGCCATGTCTAAACCCATATAAAATCACATCATTTTCTTACTTTAAAAAGTTCAAAGTCTTCTGATTGACTGGCAGAGAACCTTTCTTCTTCAACCTTTCTCTCCATAACCTATTCCACATACTCCATTTTTCATCTGCATCTCCTCTATTTTTCTTTTATGTTTTCTTTCTGTCTTTTTTTTTTTTTTTTTTTTGCAGTACGCAGGCCTCTCACTGTTGTGGCCTCTCCCACTGCAGAGCACAGGCTCCGGATGCACAGGCTCAGCGGCCATGGCTAAGGGGCATAGCTGCTCCACGGCATGTGGGATCTTCCCGGACCGGGGCACGGACCCGAGTCCCCTTCATTGGCAGGCGGACTCTCAACCACTGTGCCACCAGGGAAGCCCTCTACTTTTTTTAAAGTTAATTTTTATTGAAGTATAGTTGCTTTACAATGTTCTTTTAGTTTCTGCTTTACAGGAAAGTGAGTCAGTTTTATGTATATGTATATCCCCTCTTTTTCAGATTTCCTTTTCATTTAGGTCACCACAGAGTATTGAATAGAGTTCCCTGTGCTATATACTAGTTTCTCAGAAAGAGAGATTTAGATCTCATCATCCAAACAAAGGAATTTGAATTTCATCTTACATTCAACAGTAAGCTTTTGGAGGATTTGTGCAGGAAAATGACACCATCAGGAAGAAACTTCCAGTTACTTTTTGGAGGAAGAACTAGAAGAAAGAGAGACTGGGGACAAGGAGAGAAGTTAGGAGGGTGGTGCACACCTCTGCTTCCAGTCATGGCAGGCTAAGTCATTTGCACTCACCAGCCCAATGAGGACAACTAAAAAATACTGGGTGAAATGTGAAAAAGAAATTATCTTCATTAAGCGCTAAGAAACTCTGGGGCTAAAATCTAGAAGAAAGCAAAAACCCAAATAGGAAAGCCCAGCACTCAAAGCCACTTTTGCCTGAGGGCATTAGCAAATCCAGAAGAAAGAATTGTGACACTGAGCTGTGCTTTTGGTGGCCTCATGGAAAAGAGATGAAAACTTGAAGTTCTTCTCATCCCCAGTGAGTACATCTGATAAGCCCTCCAGCCACTCTAAAATAAGTGGCTACCCCTTTGGGATAATGGTGAACCAGAAGCAACAAGCCCTGGCATGGAATTGCAGCCTAGATATCCATCACCAGAGTGATCCAGGGAACTTCAAGCCCTGAACTTGGATTAAAGTGGTCTTGGACAGGTAGTGACCGAGGCATTTAGCAGCAGCAAGTAAAAATGCTCTCCGCAGGAAGGTTCTGTCTTCCTATGCCTGAAATCAGTCTGATAAATAATTTTTCAATAATATATTGGCACATAGTCAAAGATAAGTGGACACATAAGCAAAAAAATACATTGTAAGTGACAGCTGAAATAAAAATTAGACAATGAAAACAAATTCACAAATATTTCAGATATCAGAATTATGAAACACAGACTATAATCACTATGGCCTACTATAGTTCAAAAAATTTTTAAAAAGCTTTAAAATATTTTCAGGGAACAGAAAATCCTAAAAAGTGGCATAGCCAATTTGAAAAAGAATCAAATAGGACATCTAGGAATAAACAATGTAACGATTGAGGGTTTAATGGATGAGTTTAACAGAAGGCTATACATAATCATTAGATGATGATAAATGCAATGAAGAGATATAAACCTAAGAGAGAATTACTGAATTTGAAGATAGACCAAAGAAATCATCCAAACTTTTGCCTGGAGAAATGAATTATATGAAAAAAAAGTAGGATAAGAGACACAATGAATAGAGTGAAGAAGTCTAATATACATTTAATTTAAAGCCTAGAAGGACAGAAGTGAGAAATGGGAGAGAAGATGATGGCCAGAAATTTTCCAGAGCAGATGAAATGCACCAATCCACAGATTCTAGAAGCCCAGTGAATTCTCAGCAGGATAAAAAACAGATATTCACTCCTAGACACATCATAATGAAAGTGCAGGAAATCAGAAAGAATGAAGGCTATATTAATGATCCAAGTTAGAGATAATGAATCTTGACCTTGGGCAGGAGCAAAAGAAATAAAGACAAGGGGATGGGCCTCTACACGCTTGCCTTTAGAATACCTTTTGCTCAGACTTACCATGAACGACTATTTTATAAACATTCTCCATTTCATTCTTCATTAATAAAATACATTTGCTAACAAATCTATTTGTTAGAGCAACCTGACACCTAGGAGCTGTTCAAATTTTCTTAGTCATACATGAAAGGTCGTCATCTTATAAGTATGTCATCTCATGGGCTATGAAAGGGGTGAGTATTCTCCATAGGAATTATGACGGTTAATTTTATGTGTCATCTTGATTGGGCTAAG
The DNA here is from genome assembly GCF_025265405.1 of Mesoplodon densirostris. Classification (NCBI taxonomy): domain Eukaryota; kingdom Metazoa; phylum Chordata; class Mammalia; order Artiodactyla; family Ziphiidae; genus Mesoplodon; species Mesoplodon densirostris. Next base: position 44,640,431 of record NC_082681.1, on the reverse strand, counting down.
GAAGATTTTCAAGTGCATAAATCTATTCCAGAAGCTATTAGGTCTGAAAAAACTTCTGTGTGGATCTGCAGATCCTATTTAGGAGTGAGCTATGGAAATGAAGTCAGAGTGACCTTTCTTGTGTTCCATTTAATGCAAACATATTAAGAGAGCATCTTTACACTGAAATGCATTATTATGGCAACTTGCTTATACAGAACTTCACTTTGAATTTGTTAAAAATAAATGGAGATGCTTATTTCACCTTGAGGATTATGTGTAGACCTTAATTGACAAAATGTACTCTCTACCCCAACCCACTGATCAGAAAATGGCCACCCTCCTCCAGAGGACGAATAACAATAATTTAATCCTCACTTCAGCTCTGTAAGGTAGGTATTATTCTTCCCATTTTCCAGCCAGGAGGGGAGATGATATAGTAGATGTCAGAGGTTCGACTCTGAAGCCAGACTGCCTGGGTTGGAATTTCACCTGTGCTACCCACTAGCTGGCGCATCTTAAGCAAGTTACATAGCTTTTCTGTGCCTCAGTTTCATCATCTCTAGAGTAAGATAAAAATAGGACTTCTTTAGAGGCTGCAATGAGTTAATTCATGGAAAGCACCTAAATTATTATGGCCAATCATACAATCAGTGCTCCAAAAATGGAAAATCTTCTTCTTCTACACTTACGTGGCCATTTGTCTCTGGCCACTCAATACGACGAATGAGAAGGGAAAATATGCACCACTGAAGCCGACTAGAAGAAGAAACGTGGGACATGGGAGCAGCCTGGCCTTATTATCCATAGTTCCTGAAATGAGCTGTGTGACCCTGACTGGGGGCAGGGGGAGGTGTCTACAAGGGTTGGAGAAGGCACTCCAGGGGGAGCCAGTGCCTAAGATATGTCCCAAAAGTGTCTGCCCAGCCAGAAGCTCCTGGAATCCCAGAGATGAGAGAAGGCCCTTTCCCACACAGGCTCCAGGAAGCGTTTAGAACCCCAAGGAATATACAAATTACTAAGCTCAATGAATCACAATAAATTCACTTTAAAAGTACTAGTTTACCCTCTTAATTTACAAGTGGCAATGTATGAAGCAACTGATTGTTCATCATAGTTTTTCTTTGAGAGACCTGAAGCAACTTCTGGCTTACCCAGTAGGGATGTCAAACCCCTGAGTGACACGCAACCACCTTATCACCTTACCTTATAATTTCTAATGGCTGGACTTCGTGTTCCGTTGTCATCACAGAATGTAAATGGTTTCAACTATTACTTGGTTCAAAGCCCTTAGTCCGTATCAAACTACCTTCCCCTTTACTTTTCAGTTAAGACTCTCAAGTAGTTCCTAGAGCAGCTTCAGCATTTATACCTTTCTGTCAGCAGCTTTGTCTGAGATATTCATGTGGATACAGCCTTGTTCACAATGGAGCCCAGGGCAAAATGCAGAATGTCTTTGTGTCTCTGATTTACTATAATGAGGGATAAGTGTGCTTAGGGCAATCACTCCCATGGAGAGCAAAGGGGAAATTTAGCAGAACATAATGTGTGTTGACTTGAGTAAGCCTCAGTCCCGTGCCCCTCCCTTGGGGTTGGATTCCAGTTTCTGACTACCCAAATGTGTTCACAATGCACACTGGAAGATGTAGCCCCATCTGGCAACACTGGAAATAAGCAAGGAGTCATAGGGCCCCTTAATACAGAGGAATTCCCCAGGTCACTGAGTTGGTGAACTCAAGGTGATCCGGTATTTCTCCATTCCTCATGATAGCATTATTTATTGAGAGAGAGCCATATGCCAGGTCCTGTGCCATGCACAGCCACACACACGGTCTGCCCCCAGGGAAACGACACTTTAGTAGAAATATAGATGATGAGCCAAGGAATTCCAAAACACATGGTACAGTGATATACATAAGAGGGGCTCCTGAACCAGGCTTGAGGGTTTGCAGAGAAAACTGGATGTCTGGGGCAGGAGTGAAAGGAAGTATTAATCTTCACACTTTTATGTCTTTCCCTCAACCCTGCCATAATTTATAGACAAGTCCTATTTTCTAAGTAAAATATAAATCCAACCACTTTATAACGCCTTGCTTTTGTCACTCTGGTCCAAGCTCCCATCGTCTCTCAGGTGGACTACTCCAATAGCCTCCTAATTGGCTTCCCCGCTTCCAGTTTTATATCCTGTGGCAAATATCGTAGGTTAGCTCACTTGACTCCATTACAATCCCAATCACAGCAGGTAAGGCTTGGTCGAGGTTGCAGACCAAGTCTACATTTCCTGAACTCCCGCCCTTATGGCCCGGATTGCACACATAGCTTAGCCTCTGCCAAGCAGATAATAAACCCCCATGAGACTTGGTAGGAGCAGGAAGGTGGAGTCTATGCTGCTTCCTCTGTGGTTTCTGGTTTCTCTTAGTGAGCATGGGCTCAGAAACTTTCGCTTCTCCTGCAGCAGTAATAATAGAGGTGCCAGGGTACAGTTCCTAGTTTTGTGGCTATCAAAGGGCAAGGCATGGGACATTAACTTGGTATAGATGGAGAAGGAGGCAATGTGGTCTCAAAGCCAAAATTTGTGATGCTCTCAGCAGAAACAGAGTGGTCCAATGTCTTCTTCACTTTCCACCCTCCTGATTGTCCCAGTTCTGGGGTATTATTCAAGAAAACAATTCTGGAAATTATAACTACTACTTGAGTTAAAACAAACATGACCACCCCTCCCCCCCGTGAAAAAGTCTCTTGTGCTTTTCCCTCATACACCCAGGTATTTTGTAGGCTCTTGTAATTTATTTATCATGCCTGTTTTTGTACTTTGTAAAAATGGCCTCCTATAGAATGTATTCTTGTGTGTGTCTGTTCTTTCTTTCTTTTTTTTCTTTTTTGGCTTGATATCTTGATTCGTAAGATTCATCTAACGTGTATGTAGCCAAGTTTGTTCATTTTCTTTGCTGTATGACATGCCACTGATGGATATATCACTTCATATACCTACCCAAGTAGTTTCTGAATTTGGGTTGTGTCCAGTTCTGGACAATTACATACAATGCAGCTCTGTGCATCCTTGGCCTTGTCATCTGCTTTGCATGGGCATTCTCTAGGCGAAGCACCTAGTGGTAGTATTAGTGGGTCCAGGGTAAATATATCTTAAACTTTGAGGGATACTGAATATTCCCGTTATTCAGTTCTACATATTTCTTGATTTCCGCCAATCCAAGGATTAGTTAGTAGTATGCTATTTTGTTTCCAAACATTTGGGTGTTTTAAAGCTATCTCTGTGTTATTACCCTGTGCGTTAAGCATTATGATCAGAGAGCCTAGATTTCATGCCAGTGATCCTTTGCAATTTATTGAGGCTTCCTTTTTCTTAGTAAGGTCTATTTCTGTAAACGGTCAATATGCTCAACAGAATTTATGTTCTCTGCTTGTTGGGTATAAAGTTTTATAGTATCTAATAGCTCAAATGTATTATTGTGTTTAGGCCTTTGATATCACTGCTTATTTCTGTTTGCTTGGACTTTCATGTTCTGAGAGTGGTGGGTTAAAATCTCCAGCTCTCATTGTTAACGTATCTATCAGTCCCTACAGTCATAAACTTTATCGTTGAGGTTTAAGCTATCCTGCTACGCCACCTTTTATAACGCTCTCATGCTATCATCCACTGACCCTAGCCATCCACTCCTCTCTGCCCCATCCTACCACCTTCTACATGACTCCAACTTCCCCATCTATCACTCAACAATTTGACGCTCTCATTTCCAATGAACATCTTTACAACATACTAGCCAACCCCTCTCACAGACACAGTCTGGTTTATTCTTCACCCTAAACTACTCTACCTCTCACATCTAAAAGGAAGATATCCCAGTGTTGGACCGCAAGCCCCTGGCCATGCTGCTCTCTCATTCTTTTACTCTCTCTACACGTGTTCTTTTATCTCACTGAGCCCTCCTATTCCTTGGCCTCTCTATTTTCTGCCCATCTGCACTCTCCTTCTTCTGTCTCTCCCTCCTGTCACTATTGATTTGGTTTGGGGTTTTCCCTATTTTTTTTCTGGCCCAGCCACGCAGCTTGCTGGGATCTCAGTTCCCCAACCCGGGATCGCACCCGGGCCCCCAGCCACTGCCGAGTCCGAACCACTGGACCGCCAGGGAATTCCCTGTGGTTTCTCCTCTTTTCCTTCTTTTCCTGCTCCCACTCTGACATACTAAGTTCTCAATACATCTACCACCACTTATTCTTCTATGCTTAAAACACCTTCTGTATCTCTACATCCAGTTATCACCCATAGCCAATCAACTGTTGACTTTCAGTTCTATACACTTCTTCATGTGCTTTCAATACCCCTACCTTAGTCTAGGACTTCAGCATCTCTCACATAAATCACTGCTACAATGAGCACTCCATTCTTGCTCCTCTCTGATCCTTTCTTCACATTGCTTTCAGAGTGACATTTCTAAAACACAAATTATTTCCCAAATTAGAGCCCCTTGACGGCTTCTTGTAGCCTTAAGAATGAAGTCTCCACTGCTGTCTCTGGGGAAATGCAGATGGCCAACAGGCACATGCATACATGTTCAACATCACTAATCATCAGGGAAATGCAAATCAAAAGCACGAGACATCACCTCACCAAAGGACACACATAACAAATTTTGGCGAGGATGTGGAGAAAAGGGAACCATCCTACACAGTTTCGCGGGAGTGTAAACTGTTGCAGCCACTGTGGAAAACAGTATGGATATTTCTCAGAAAACTAAAAATAGAACTACCATACGACCCAACAATTCCACTGCTGGGCATCCATCTGTAAAAAACAAACACACGAATTCAAAAAGATGCATGCACCCCAATGTTCATAGCAGTGTCATTTACAATTGCCAGTGTATGGAAGCAATCTGTGTCTTTCAACGGATGAATGGACAAAGAAGATGTCAGGTATATATACAAAGAAATACTAATCAGCCATAGAAAAAGAATTTTGCCATTGGCAGCAACATGGATGGACTTGGAGGGTATTATGTTAAGAGAAATGAGTGAGACAGAGCAAGACAAATACTCAGTAAATTCAAAAGAATTAATAACTGGCTGAATTAATGGACATAGAAATGAAGGTAGAACAGACTTAAGAAAGGGTAAGTCTTCAACAACACACATGCTGCAGAGAGCAGAGAAAGGGCAGGGCTTATTTGAAAACCACCTAATAAGTTGGTATTACTAGTACTACAGAGCTAGTGGGCCCTTTTGTGTGCGTCTTAAATGCCAAGTTGATTGTGTATGCAGTAGAGTCATCAAAATTGTCTTACAGGAATTTGGCATGGCCAGAGTTGGGTTTTAGGAAGGTTAACTTAGCAAGTATATGAAGCATGTATCTGTGGGGAAAGACAGGGAGGTAGGAGAAGGTTAGGAGTCTAGGGCAAAGTTCAGGCAAGAAGTAATGAAGGTAATGATACTAAGAGTTGGCAAGAATGTGGAGCAAATAGAAATCTCATCCCCTGCTCTTGGGAATATGAACTAGTACAACCGTTTTGAAAGATAATTGGTGTTACCTAGTAAACTGAACTTGGGCAGAACCTAGGACCCAGAAATTTCATGTCTAGGCCTATACCGTAGATCAGGGTTTCTCAACTGTTGACATTTTGAAAAGATAATTCTGGGTTGTAGAGGACTGTCCTGTGCATTGTAGGATGTTCAGCAGTATCCTTGGCCTCCACCCACTAGATGCCAGTAGCACACCCTCAATTATGACACCCAAAACCTTTCCAGACGTTATAACATATCACCCTGGCTGGGGCAGATGGGGCAGTGCGGAAAATTGCTCTCAACTGAGAAACTAGAGAAACTCTTGTATAAGGGCATAGCGGGATATGAATGAGGAAGTTCATCCCAAAATAATTTGGAAAAGCATAAAAGTGGAAACAACCCACATGTCCATCAACAGGAAATAGACAAATTGTGGAATTTTCATATGATGGATAACTATACAGCAATGAAAACTGATTACTACCGTTTTACACATCAACATGGATAAATCTCACAAACACAAATTTGGGGGGGAGAGAAAGAGTAAGACAAGTAATACATCCAGTATAATTAGATCTACATGAAGTCCAAAATGGAGAAGAAATAACATTATTTAAAGGAACATTCCTCTACAGTAAATGTATAAAAAAGTGAAGTATTAACAAGTTCAGGATTGTGGTTACCTCTGGGAAGGAATGAGGAGATGAACCTGGAAGGGCACAGGTGGGCTATCAAGGCATTAGCCGTGTTCTAGTTCTCAAGCTTGGTGGTGAGTACACAGGCTTACATATTATTAAGATACACCTTACATATATGCAGTATTATCTTCTGTATACATGAAACAGTTCATAAAATTTGTCAGGAAGTGATGCGGTCTAAAATAATGCAGGAAAACGGAGAGAAAGGCAACAGAGTAAATAACTAATTGGATGAGAGACAGAGACAGACAGAGAGAGAGAGGGAAGAGCCAACCTTTAGGTGCCTCTTTGAATCATTTTAAACTCATTTTCTTCATAGAATTGGGGATGAAATCAATTCCTTATCTATAAACACACATAATTCATTGCTCAGACATCTAAGAAATGTATATTTTATGCCTCAAAACGGATCCTACTATATGATGTGATTCACAGGACTGGATAATACTACATTTCACAAAACACCATTGTCTGAGAATCCTGCCCTGTTAGACTTGTAAATGTGTACTCATTTGTATTCCTTGGAGTTATAAGCATCTGAAAATAGGTGGCTTAGAGTAAAAGTGATTCTTCATCACTAACTTTAGTGTCATTAGCATACGCCTACCTGGTACAGAAAACTGTTTCCAACTCCGGCACCCACCCTACCCCTCTGTTTTTCTCCCAATGGTCACCTCTCAGGTAGTGGAATAAAAGGAGAACTTTTGGATCAAATCCTTTCAGAAGATGGAGCCATAACCAAGGAAAATATCAGAACATCCTAACCTTTCCTGGACCAGGCAGGGAGGGACAAGACAGGTCTCTTCCTAGAAAAAGCACAGAGTTTTCAAGGCTGAAGGACTCACTGAAAACATATTTTACACATGTGGATACAGACAAACCCACAAACACCCAGAGAGATAGGAAACGCAGGATTTGTCCCTGACCTGATTTAGGGACCATCTCTCAGAGACTCAGAGAAGCCTGATATGTTAGATCTACAGCAAACCCTCAGAGCAGCAAGCCTGAGCTTCCTCCCTCAACATGAGAGGCTTCAGGTGCATACATGTGGATAACGTAGCCCACTTGTCCTGTTACCTGTATACATGGCCATCACCTCGTAGATACCTCTCAGTCCTGAGAGCATAACACTGTCAGTGCAACTCACCCCTCAGAAGCACAGACTCAGTGAAGAGGAACACACATGCCTCTTGGGGCTTGGGACATGGGGCCACCTGGGGAGTAAATTCAGGGCCCTAGGTAACTGGAGCTCGGTAAGGGGCAGGGATAAGGACTCCGAGCATGCACCAAAAAAGGCTTATCTCAAAAAGAGGTATGCATGCGTTTGTTTAAACTGAAACTCCCGGGACGTCCCTGGCAGTCCAGTGGTTAAGACTCTGTGCTCCCAATGCAAGGGGCACGGGTTCGAAACCTGGTCGGGGATCTGATATCCTGCATGCCACATGACATGGCCGAAAATATAAATAAACAAACAAACAAATAAATAAATAAAGTGAACCTCCGAAAAATTTTAAGCGCAGGTAAAGGCCTTTAATATTAACTATTAACTATAGTTAATACACTAACTATATAACACAGAAATACACACACACACACCCTGCTGGCATGGCATGAACCATATGGAACCAAACCAATGTGAGAAATTTCAAGGGACACTACATGGATAAATTTCTACTTGGACTGTTCTTTCATTAAACAACGGTGACAAAAAGCCTCGTGCCTTTTGTTGTTGTTGTTTTGGCATGAGGAATACTCTGTGTTACTACATGATAATGCATTTTTAAATGTCAACCCCACTGACAGGGGAAAGGGTTGTGGATACCTTACACTCACTTCACTTTAACAGAACTTTATCAAGCATCTACGAAGAAGAAAACACAGTGCTTTAGGAGACAGAAATCAATCAAAGCCTTTAAGTTCCGAACACGTCAGAAGCTCACACTTTAGGGAGCTGGGGCGATACACACATAAATAAATAATGTTAATCTACTCTAGGATACGAGAGGAACTAGCATGGAAAACAGAAAATGTATTGATGCTAACTAGCAAGCTCTCAAGCAGCCTTAACTAAATATAGAAATAAGGCTTTGTGCCCTCAAACCCCTGGTCCTCCCCTTCTCTGATCATCTGCTCTCCTCAAGTACCACTTCACTCTTTTCCCTTAAAGAAGTTCCAGATACTACGCCCATTTCCTCTTTTAATTTTCTTTAAATTAGGACATATTTCAGACCTCGACAAAGGTACAGAGAATGCTACGCCCATGAAACCATCAGCCGTCTTAAGAAACGTAAGCTTACAAATAAGATCGAAACCCAGTATTCCCCTCCCCAACTGAATTCTCCATCTTTTTCCATAGATTTAACCACTGTCTTAAATAGGTTTATTGTTCTCATACACACCTTTCTGCATACTACATATGCATGCATTACTCCTATGTATGCCTTTTACTACAAACAGATGTATCTATATTCAAACTAATAATTTTGCATGCCTTTAAACTTCATATGTGCATGGTATCATAATGCTTTTATCGTGTTGGAAGTAGGTTCTTCCTTTATCTATTTGTCCCTTCCACTACTGAATCTTTGCCCCTTGTTATAAGCTGAATTGTGTCCCCGCAAAAGATATGTTGATGTCGTGACCCCGGAACCTGTGTGACCTTATTTGGAAATAGGGTATTTGCAGGTGTAATAAAGACCAGATGAGGTCATACTGGATTAGGGTGGGCCCTTCATCCAATATGACTGGTGTCCTTATAAGAAGAGAAAGAACACAGAAACAGAGACACAGGGGAAAGCACTATGTAAAGATGAAGAAAGAGACTGGAATTCTGCATTTACAAGCCGAGTGATGCCAAGGATTGACAGAAACCACAAGAAACTAGGAGAGAGGCATGGAACAGATTCTTCCTCCGAGCCTCCAGAGGGAACCAACCCTGCCCACATTTCAACCTCAGACTTCTTGCCTCCAGAACTGTGAGAGAATAAATTTCGGTTATTTCAAGCCACCTGTTTTGTGGTAATTTGTTACGGTAAACCTAGGAAACTAACACCTCCCTACGGGAGGTCTTTGTGTCTCAGGCCCCTGAGAATTCTAGTACCTTCCTCAGTCCAGATCTTACCATCCTGTTCAGTTTACCTGCAATAGTACCAAGTCAGTGAGTTAGGGCTGGTTCTACTGTAGGTGTAGTTAAACGTTTTCCCCACTGCCCTAAAGCAGCGGTTCTCAAACTTCAGTGTGCTTCAGTAGCACTTGGAGGACTTGTAAAAACCTGATGGCTAGCAGCCTACCTTCAGAATATCCAATCCAGTAGGTCTGGGGCAGGGTCTGAGAATTTGCACTTCAAACAAGTTCCCCGCTGATGCTGATGCTGCTGCTCCATGGCAGGCCAATAGCACCATCTGGTCCCCAGGCAAGCTAGGTCATCCATCAGTTTCTTTCAATAACATATACTAGAGGCTGGGCCACCATCTCTATCATCACACAAGTTGTTTATAATCTAATATTTTAATTTATTTGAGGCTGCTATAAAAGGATGTCAAACAGGCTTACCAAATACTTGAAAGAAATCCCTTTCAATGACAGTAAGGTGGGCCGAAATAAATAGAACAAAGATACATTGGAGTCAGTGTTATTTATGTTAAAAAAACAAAAACCTCTGCAGCTTATTCATGTCAAACAAGCTTTTATTTTCAATGTGATCAATAGTGTCAAACTTATATGTAAAAGGTAAGAATAAAGTCAGATAGCAGTTAATATCATTTTGGGATGTTGAACTTTGAAACAAAATCTGTGTTGTGGGCTAATGAAAACTAGAATCTCCGTGAAGAACAAATTCTTCTTTTCTTTCGCTGTCCACTTCTTTTTATGTCTTCCAACTGTAGGATGGGATAAGAGTCAATTAACAATTGTACACCAATAACATGCACCAGGGACTTTCTAAATAGGAGTCAATTCTATGTACATCTCTTGGCTCTCCAAGGAGAAAACAAAATGTTTTCTTCTTGTAACCCAGACCCTTGGTTGTCAGGGTGCACATCATTTCATCACACCAACCACATCTCTCTCTTGCCAACCACTATATATGTTAGGTTTTTTTCTTGAAAGGTCAGTCTGTGATTTAAACGTCTTTCCACCTTAAGAGCCTATGCTCCTTACACAATTCATAAATACCTTATAATCCCAGACCTTCAGTTTCCGTATCTGTATAATGAGAATGAGGCTGTTATCAAACATCCACAGGTGTGAAAATTAAGAAAGGGAGAAAGAAAGAGTGTGATACTGAGAGAGAGAGAGAGAGATGAGAAAGGAAAAGATGAATGGGTAGCGGAAAGAGAAACTAGGATTGAATTACCAACTCAGTGAGAGCCAATAATAATACTATGGCTAATTTTCTTTCCTTTTGAATAAAACATCTAAATTGAACTAATATTTGTGAATTACTCATGAAATGCAGTCTTATTTGAAATCCTTAACTTTTTACTACTTTGTAAGGAGTCACCTTCTCAAAGGCATTGTTATTCCAAGAGACTTCATTTCTGTGTCCAGGTGATGAAGGTACAGCTAGTGCACAGCTTAGTCGCTTTAGCTGCTTCTCCTGGTGAGCAGTCTCTAAAACTATAGGTCTCTATAGTTTAGACCTCTAAGAAAATATAGGTCTCTATTTCCAGGTCTGATAAATTTCCCATCTGCAGTAGACTTAAAACTACAGGACAAAGGACTTGTGACTGTAAATGACATACATTTCAGAACACACTTCCTTCTATACCATCTAGAATACAAGTACATTATTAACATTAAACTGTTTTTCCAAAACTAAATTGCAACAAGTTTTTCTTATTTACTTTACAAAAAAAATTAAAAACATGATAGATAGCTAGTGGGAAGCAGCTGCATAGCACAGGGAGATCAGCTCGCAGCACTGTGACCACCTAGATGGGTGGGATAGGGAGGGTGGGAGGGAGACGCAAGTGGGAAGAGAAATGGGGATATAGGTATACTATAGGTGATTCACTTTGTTATAAAGCAGAAACTAACACACCCCTGTAAAGCAATTATACTCCCATAAAGATGTTAAAAAGATAAACAAAAAATAGATTAAGGATGTAAACAAAACAAAACATAAAGCTGTCAGTAACAGGTATATGTCAGGACCGGTTGCACCATACATTAATACCTTGTATTCTCCAGAGCCGCCCTCTGCTGAGACCATATCCAGCTTCGGTCCTTCTTCTGCTTTTTCATTTCCATCCTCTTTCTCTTCCTCAGCATTTTCATAATGATATTCACTCTCTTCTTTAGTGTCGAATGATACGGACTTTGGCATCACAAGGTGGTGGGAAACATTTCCTGATTTAAAATCAGCAGCAGAATCTAGTTCTCTGCTCTCAGGAGGATCTGGAGAAGAGAAATGTGTCAGAAAATAAATAAATAAATAAGAAGACTCGCTGGTCATGTTCCTACTGGTTGATACAGCGCTTCCTTGGCCCTCACACTTCTGCTGCTTGACAGTTTTCACAACATTTTCCCCCTCTTTCCAGTAGATCTCACACACACTGTGCTGCTGATTATTTCTGGCCCTTTGGAGAAGGGATCGGAATCATTTGATTCTGAGCAGATTTTTGTATATTTCTGCCAGAATCTCACTGGAAAATGTTCACCCGATTTCAAGACAAATTCAACCTCGAATCTCATTGATTCCTCAACCACTGAAATGTGCCCCTGTGACATTTCATCATTTTCTCAGGTCATCGTACTGAAAATCTTAACATTTTTAGAAGCCCGTCAACCAAAAGTGAGGTATGCCATTTGTCTGCCCCTAGGTTGGTAGAAGGCAGCATACTTTTTCTCAAGATCCTAAAGTTCTTTAGAGAATTGGGCTTCTACTTGTGCATATCGTGCCTGAAGGTTTTTGAGAGCTTTGACCCGCTGCTTAACCACCAGAGGCCAGCGGTGAGTGCATCCTGCCATAGAGGCCGATGCCGCAGCAGGGGCTGCAAGGGACAGGGGACTGAGCCTCCCCTAGCCAGCCTCGGCCCTTTCGATGGGTCCACAAGTCCCAGCCACCCAGGACTCGGAGGCATCAGCCAGGACCTCACCCGCCCAGAACTCAGCCTCCCCTGCCCCCGCCACCGGTTCCTCTGCCTTCTGGGATGCCAGCCCCTCTGCAGGCTCCCACGGCTCCCAGGGCGGGGGGCCCTCTGCCTGGCACTCGCCCCGCCAGACCTCACCTGCCTCTCCCAGGTCTTCCTGCCCGTGAGGAAGCGCGGCAGCCTCTGCAGGGTCCGAGGGCCATTGGGAGCGGCGCCTGACCATCACGCGGCTGGCATGGGGCCCGACCAGGACACGGTCCTTGTAGTGGCTGTGGTGCAGAAGACAATGGGCCACATCCCGGAGCAGGGAATGAAACTGCACCGCGGTCGCCCCATGGCCTGCGACCACTCCCGCGCCTCCCTGCCCATGCTCGTCCTCCTCTTCTGTCTCTTCCTCCTCCTCGACCTCTTCCTCAGTCTCCTCCCCCTCTTCTGACTGGTACTCAGCCTCCTCCCGGTCCTCGGTGTCTAATTCAAACTCTTCCGCCTCCTCCTCCACCAGCTCTGCACCCCAGTCTTCTTCCACTGCGGCCTGGGCGGCCTCCTGCCCACCATCCTCCCCGACAAGGGCTCTGGAGAGCCCCAGGGAAGCCAGAAGGGCCGCGGCCCCCTCGACTCCATCCATTCCTCCCGAAGGGGAGGCACGGACCCCGAGGGGACTGGGGTCACCACCCGCCCTGCCACCAGCTCTATCCTGGCCACCTGGGATCGGCCCACGCTCCTCGTTGGCAGACATGGCTGGAGGGACACGCCAGATACGGATCGGGCGGCAGTGATGACCGTGGGGAAGATGGCGGCCGCTGCGCTGAGTGTCGCTGAGGGAGGGGACGCTGTTGGAAGCTGGGCCACCGGGCCGAGGTGGGGGCTGCAGAGAAGCTGGCTGCCCAGGGGACAAGAGTCGGCGAAGATGCCTCTGCGAGCCCCGCCACGGGATGTGCAGACGGCCTCCTAGCAGAGCGCCCCAGCGAGACTAGGCGGCGGCCGCTGTGCACAAAGCGGGAAAGAGCTTGATTGGCTGGTGACGGGAGGCGGACCTTACAAGGGTCAACGAAGGGCCACTTCCTCCAGCGCCGACTCTAAGCTCATTTGCCAGCAGCCAAGGATTGACAGCACCACCGTCCAATGAGTGATCAAGGTCTTCACTTTCCCTGGAGGCCTTAAAGGGCCAGCTCACCCTCAGCCTCTGTGATCGCACAGGAATCCCTTCTTTTCATTCCACAACTGCAAGAGCAAAACTACAATACCCCTAAAGGCGGCGCCCTGGGGTATGGGAATCTGCATGTTTTCCCCAATTGCCACCGTGGGGCAGCTCACGCTGATACAGACACACTTAGTTCAAAACCGAGAGAGTGAGAGAAGGTGTATAGATCAAATCTCCGCAACGCTTAAAACCTTCCACAAGAGACAGCAAGAGAATTTGGAGGTTTTAATGCTGTTAAGGCTCCTTAGAAAAGGACATACAGAGTCGATATGGATGCAGTGAGAATGGAGAGTGGAAGAAGCAGTAAAGACAGGAGCTGGAGAGTGTTTCATCAGGGCTCCCCAATTCCGTTGCAGCCTCCAAGAAATGAAGACGGAGAGAGAGAGGGAAGAGAGACAGAGACAGAGACAGAGACAGAGATTTCTTTTAAAGACTGTTCTGAGCACCTGCTCTGCACTGGATTGAGCACACCCCTTGCCTCCCAAATTCATACGAGAAGCCCGTCCCCAGCCCCACCCCACCCCCAGGTGATGGTATTTGGAGACTGGGTCTTTGGTAGGTCATTCAGTTTTGGTAAGGTCAGGAGGCTGGGGTCCACACATTGGGATTATTGCCCTTACAGGAAGAGACCATAGATGGTACTGTCCTCCCACCACCCCAACGTGAAGCCACAGGAAGAAGGCGGCTATCTTCAAGCCAAAACGAGGGCCCTCACCAAGAACTCCACCATCCTGACACCCTGACTTTGGGCTTCCTAGCCTCCAGAACTGTGAGAGAATAAATAACTGTCTTGTTTAAGCCGCCCAGCCTATGGCATTTTACTAGGGCAGCTTGAGCAGACTAATACAGCATGGCAGACCTTAACAGCACAGGCTTCCTAGAATCATTTCTCGGTCAACAGTCCAAGACTTTTTGTTGTACTCAGCCCCACTTAGCTGAGTTGTCAAAGGTAACGAATGCTGAAAATGAGGAAGAAATTGACAACTATTTTATGCTAATCCCAGTTACTACTGTGGATGGGCATAGAAGCAAGACTGGGTGTTAGCTGTAACTTCACGTTTAGGAGAACATAAGCTATGTCCCTTACTTCCATAAGCACACCGCGTTGGGATCCAGGACATCTAATTTGACAGATCCTAACGTTTCACAGATGGGAAGCACACATCCTGCAGTGCGCTCCTGGGAAGGCTCAGGAGAAGAGCTGTTGTTGCCACCCTGAGTCACTATGGACTCCTCCTATCCCAAGTTGGGTTCAACGGTCAATAGGTCTGCTGACACCACACCCACACACACACACACACACACACACACACTACCGAGACGCGATGCAAAGTGTATTCCTTACGTGAGGAGGCTTCTGGGGGGAGAGCAGGGCAGCCTTTTCAAGCTGCTCCAAAATAGACTTCAGAGAGTCAGGAAAGTAAGAAATTGCTTTGGGAGTTCTACTGTGACTAGTGGATGGGGCCAGCATGACAGTTCCCTTGTGCTGGCAGTAGCTAGTGTCATTTGCTGCCCACTCCTCCTGCCCTCCACCCTACAACCGTGCCAAAGGAGAGAGTGGAGGGTGGGGCACTGGGGAAGAGGGAGGGTTGACGTTTAAAAGCCTTCAGCAGTCAAACATCAAAGGATGCAGTCAGACCCTATACTATAATTCACCTCTGGCGTGTGACAGGCGACAGAAACGTGCCATTTTTGTGTAATGGAATCTGAACTTGTGGAAGTAAGCCACTCTGGAACTCTGAGTCCTGCAGCCTAAGGCCGGGTAGGCAGGCAAAAGGTCCACTGAAGGCCGTTCAAGAGCCCAGTGTGGTGTATCCTGAGAAGTAAAATGCATGCCTCGGTCACCATCAATAAGGCCCGGAACTCCAAAGCCCATAAGGAGGGTCTTGGCGAAGCCCTGCGTAGTAGTTTTAGTATATGTAGAGACACGTGTGACCAGGATTTATAATTTGGGAGTCTGTGGGCCAAGAGATTCCCAAGGCTCTTTACCCCAAAGGGGACAGTTTTACACAAGGAAACGTCGCTGCCGCCATGGGCCGGACCAGACAGCCAGACCGACGACAACGGCCTGATTGTCTATGAAAATGTGCAGATGGTGCTAACTGTTGGCCAGAGCATCCAGCGCTAGGGTGACTGCCTGAAGTTCACTCACTGGTGCTGTCTTTTCCTTGAACAGTTTTATCTATGGTTATTGTATTGATTACTGACAAGGAAAGAGTTTTCCTGACATTTTCCTATTTATTTTCCACATGTCAGTCGTTTTTTGTTCCTTCACTCCTCAATTACCGTATTTTCTGTTATTAATTACAGTTTCATAGTGTACAAGGTGATCCTTCATCACCCCTTTTGCTGTACGTTTTTAGTTTTTTTTTTAGTGCTGGAGCTTTTTGTGGGGTAGTGTCGGTGGTTACACTGGGAGCTACAATTAGTATCTTAGCTTTATAATAATCAAGTTTGTATTAATACGGAGATAGTTGCCATAGTATTCAAAACCTCTGCTTTTCCCTAGCTCTGCCACATTTCTTTATTTAATTATGGTGACACACGGCATGTTTGTATATTTGGTGCCCATTAACAGAGATTTATAGTTAATGCTTTATACATTTGTATTTTAAATCATATATGAGAACAAAAAGAGGAGATATAAACCAAAAGTGCAGCAATACTCGCTTCTGCGTTTACCTGTGTAGTTACCTTGGCCTTTGTGGTTTATTTCTTCATATTGCTTCAAATACGTGCCCAGCATTGTTTCAATTCAGCCTGAAGGACTCCTTTCAGTACTTTCTATAGGGCAAGCTTACTAGCTATGTACTCTCTCAGTTATTGTTTGTTTTGGAATGTCTTTAACTCCCCTTCATTTCCCCCACATATAGAATTCTTGGTTGAAAGGGTATTTTGGTTCATTTGTTCTACGCTTTTAATATGCCATTCCAATGCCACCTGTCCTCTGTGGTTTCTGTAGAGGAATGGGCACAAATCTTACCGACGATTACTTGTATATGAGGAGTTGTTTCTATTGCTGTTTTCAAGGTTCACTCTTTGTCTTTGACTTTTGATAATTTGATCATGATGTGCCTAGGTGGGGATCTCTGATTCTATCCTGCTTGGAGTTTGTAGAACTTACTGGGTATGTAGATTCATGTCTTTCCTCCGAGTTTGGAGGTTTTCAGGCATCATTTCTTTAAAGATTTCCTGCCCCTTTCTCTCTCTCCTCTGCCTCTGCCACTGTCATTATGTGTACATTGATAAGCTTGCTGATGCATATAAGTCCCATAGGATTTGCTCATTATTCTTCATTCTTTGCTTTTTCTGCTCCTCTTTTCCTTTCCAGAGACTGGATATTTCAACTAACCTTTTAAACTTTGCTGATTCTTTTTCTCCTGTTCAAATTTGCTGTTGGACATCTTTTATTAAATTTTCATTTCACATACAGTGATTTTCAGCTGAGGAAATTTTTTTTTTTCCTTGCGGTACGTGGGCCTCTCACTGTTGTGGCCTCTCCCGTTGCGGAGCATAGGCTCTGGACGCGCATGCCCAACGGCCATGGCTCACGGGCAACGCCGCTCCGTGGCATGTGGGATCTTCCCAGTCCGGGGCACGAACCCGTGCCCCCTGCATCGGCAGGCGGACTCTCAACCACTGCGCCACCAGGGAAGCCCCTGAAGAACTTTTTTTTGTCCCTATTTATAATTTCTATCTCTTTGGGATACATCTTTCTCATTGTTTCCTAGTTCTTTGATCACTGTTTCCTTTTGCTCATTGAGTTTATTGAAGACAGCTGACTAAAAGTGTATTTTTCTAGTAACCCAAATACTGTGCTTCACCTCTGACAGTTTATAGTAATTAAGTTTTTCCATGTGAACAGGATACACATTCCTCCCATCCCCTCCAACTATATGGAAGTATAATTTACAAATAAAATTTGTATATTGAAGGGGAACAATGTGATGCTTGATGTACGTACACATTGTTAAATGATTACCACAGTCAAACTAATTTATGCATCTATAACCTCACATAGCTAAAGGTTTTTTGGGGTGGTGCATGGGATAAAACTAAGATCTACTCTCTCAGCAAGTCTCCAGCATACCATACAATATCTTAAATTAAATCTGCATGCTGTGCATTAGATCCCTAGAATGTATTCATCTTATAACTGATCATTTGTACCCTTTGATGAACCACCCCACAAATAACAAACCTGGAGGCATCATGGTTCCTGATTTCATTATATGACAAAGGTATAGTAATGAAAACAGTATGGTAGTGGCATAAGAACAGATATATATATATAGACCAACGGATCAAAATATAGAGCCCAGAAATAAACCCACACATATATGTTCAACTATTTGACAAGAACTCCAAGAACACACAATGAGGACAGGATAGTCTCTTCAATAAATGCTGCTGGGAACACTGCATATCCACGTGCAAAGATACTATACTGGAGCCTTATCTTACACCATACCTCAAAATGAACTCAAAATGGATTAAAGACTTAAACGTAAGGCCTGAATCTGTGAAACTCCTAGAGGAAGACACAGGGGTAAGCTCCTTGACATAGGTTATGGCTTTGATATTTTTTTGAAATGACACCAAAACAAAGGCAACAAAATCAAAAATAAACAAGTGGACTACATCAAACTCAAAAGCTTCTGCACAGCAAAGGAAACAATCAACAAAATGAAAAGGCAACTGACCTATGAAGCAGAAGAAAATATTTGCAAATCATGTTATCTGTTGAAGGGATAATATGCAAAATATAAAAGGAATTCAATCAACTCAAGAGCAAAAGAAAAAAAAACAAAAAAAACATCAACCAATAATTAATAAAAGGGCACACGGTTCGAATAAACATTTTCCCAAAGAAGACATACAACTGGCAAATAGGTATATGAAGAGGTGTTCAACATCACTAACCATCAGGGAAATGCAAATCAAAGCTGCAATTAAGACATCACACATATTAGGATGGCTATTATCAAAAGGACAAGAGACAGCATGTGTTGGCAAGAGTGTGGTAAAAAGGGAACCCTCGTGCCCTGTTGGTGGGAAAGTAAAATGGTGCAGCCACTGTGGACAACTGCATGGAGGTTCCTCAAAAGACTGAAAGTAGAACTATCAGATCAGCCAGCAATCCCACTCCTGAAAACAGATCCAAAGGAGGTGATTCCTGCTCTGCTCCCTTATGCTCATTGCAGCATTATTCACAAGAGCCAAGCAATGGAGACAAGCTAAGTGTTCTGGGCAGATGAAAGGATAAAGAACATATCACAATTATATAAAAGACATATCAAAGAATTCTTCTTAAAAATTCATCAGAGGGCTTCCCTGTGGCACAGTGATTAAGAATCCACCTGCCAACGCAGTGAACATGGGTTCAAGCCCTGGTCCGTGAAGATCCCACACGCTGCGGAGCAACTTAGCCTGTGAGCCACGACTACTGAGCCTGTGCTCTAGAGCCTGTGAGCTGCAACTTCTGAGCCCGCGTGCTACAACTACTGACGCCCGCAAGTCTAGAGGCCGTGCTGCACAAGAGAAGCCACCGTAATGAGAAGCCCGCGCACCACAACGAAGAGTAGTCCCCGCTCGCCGCACCTAGAGAAAGTCCATGCGCAGCAACGAAGACCTGACACAGCCAAAAATAATAAATAAATAAAAACAAAATAAATAAAGTAATAAAAGTTCATTTGCAAGACTATTCTTGTCTTTGGGGGTGATACAGAGAGGAACAGGAACAGAGACAAGACATGGTAGATTCTCCTTCCTTCAGACGTCTTGTCTCTCTCAGGAAATCTCTACAGGCACAGCTTAATAGTGAGCCAGCCGGAAAGGCAAAATAGGGTTGACAGAGACCCAGAAACTTAGAACAGGTTATAGAATTTTGAGCTCAGATATTAAACAAATTTTACTTACCCTGCATCTACTTCCTCTTATATATCCTGACAAAGAATGCAAACAGTGTGCCTTCTGACACAAAATAAACACAGAAGTGACTATAACATCAGTAACACCCACTTCCAAAAACACAAAAACAAAATTTAAGACCTTTGTTAGGGAGTGTACTCATGTTTAGATAGTAAATAGGGAACCACTGACAGATTTTAATGAAATTTACATATATCATTAATTTTGATGTAGAAAATTTCATGTACATAATGACTTCTCTTCTTTCTCCCATGGCCACCTAGGAAACTCAGAGATTAGGAAAAATGCTTCCTTCCCCATATGTTGGTTTAATATCCTAGCCTCAGATATACTCAACACCTCTGCCTGCGCCCCTGATGGAACACCACTCTCAGGTGAGGCAGTGTTTCTACCTGAAGGATTTCAAAATACCCTTAAGATTTGGGAGGAATTGGGAGGTCTAAAGGTAAAATCTGTGCAAACACTATGTAGAAGCAAAAACCTTGTATGACTCAGAAACGTATCTGGAGGGTTGAGTGGGTGTGTGT
Organism: Mesoplodon densirostris; assembly: GCF_025265405.1. Classification (NCBI taxonomy): domain Eukaryota; kingdom Metazoa; phylum Chordata; class Mammalia; order Artiodactyla; family Ziphiidae; genus Mesoplodon; species Mesoplodon densirostris. The sequence continues at coordinate 44,620,483 of NC_082681.1, read as the reverse complement.
GAGTGTATGGGTAAAGATTATTTCGGCTGAACTTTAGGCAAACTGTAAACATAAACTCTACACAGAAACACTTTCCAATCCCCTGTGTCTTTAAACTCATGAGGTGAGCTGCCCTGCAGAGGCAGGACCTGGTGTCTTTGGGCAGCTGTGGCAGTTAAAGGGTGTGAGCTCTCAAACCAGACTGCCTGGATAAAAGTTCCAGTTCACTTACAGGCTGTGAGATCTTGGGCTCAGGATTTAATATCTCAAATCCTGTCTTCTATAATAATTCTCAATTTCTCCATCAGTAAATGAAGTGAAAAATAGTCCCAACCTCATCGGATTGCTGTACAGATTTAATGAGCTAATACTTTACAAGGGCCTACTTGATGTCGAGCTTGGCACAGAGTAAGTGCAAATTAATGTCTGGATACATCACAATATGAACACATTCCATGCTCACTGCTGTAGCTGCACAGATCATCTTTTAATCCTTCAAATATGCTATGTTCTCTTTCTTCTAATGGATCTTTGCCCATCTTCATTCCTCTAACTAGACCTTATGCATAGCTTTGGCCAAAACTGACTTTCTAAGCTCTAATCATCCTTAACGTCCCAACTCAGGCTTTTTTTTTTTTTTTTACAAGAAGCCTCTTCTCTGTTAAGACGGGGTTGCACGTTTCTTCCTTTATTATTTTTAAACTAAAGTGAAAATAAAATAACATAAAATTAATGATTTTAGTCACTTTAAAATGGACAAATCAAATAAAAAGTTCTAAAAATAAAATGTACAAATCAGTTCTTTTAGTACATTCACGATGCTGTGCAACCATCACCCCTATCTAGTTGCAGAGCATCTTCATCAACTCAAAAAGAAACCCTATACCCAGGAAGCGGTCATACCCCATTCCCTCCTATCCTCAAACACTGGCAACCACTAATCTCCTTTCTGCCACTATGGATTTGCCTAATCTGGACATTTCATAGAAATGGAATCATGCCATATGTGGCATTGTGTGTGTGTGTGTGTGTGTGTGTGATATTTTGTAATTTTTGTTCATGGTAGTTGTTATCTTTTTTTCATTATGAACTTTTTCTCATTCTAAAAAAAGATTCACTTCATGCATGATTGTGTATAATGATAGAAGAGAATCTTCCATATTGTATGAGTTTCTTGCCTGTTTGTACTTGCCTGTTTGGAACCCGTTTTGGACTCTCCCTGTAAACGACCTAGACTCCTTGGGTATAATGCCTGTAGCAGTCCAAGAACATACACAAAGATTGTATGCCCTGACCAAAGGATTTTTATCCCAGGAATATAATGTTGATTTGGATTTGTATCCCAGGAATATAATGTTGATTTAACATTAAGAAATCACAGTTTAGGGACTTCCCTGGTGGAGCAGTGGTTAAGAATCCACCCAAAAATGAAGGGGACACAGGTTCGAGCCCTGGTCTGGGAAGATCCCACATGCCACGGAGCAACTAAGCCCATGTGCCACAAATACTGAGCCTGCGCTCTAGAGCCCATGTGCCACAACTACTGAAGCCTGCGTGCCTAGAGCCCATGCTTCGCAACAAGAGAGGCCACCGCAATGAGAAGACCGCACACTGCAACGAAGAGTAGCCTGCAGTCACTGCAACTAGAGAAAGCCCGCATGCAGCAACGAAGACGCAACAGCAGCAAAAAATAAAGAAAGAAAGAAAGAAAGAAAAGAAATCACAGTGTAGGGACTTCCCTGCTGGAAAAGTGGTTAACAATCCACCCGCCAATGCAGGGTACACGGGTCCGAGCCCTGGTCCGGGAAGATCCCACATGCCCCGGAGCAACTAAGCCCGTGTGTCACAACTACTGAGCCTGCGCTCGAGAGTCCTTGAGCCACAAATACTGAGCCAACGTGCCACAACTACTGAAGCCGGCACGCCTAGAGCCTGTGCTCCGCAACAAGAGAAGCCACTGCAAGGAGAAGCCCGCGTACTGCAATGAAGAATAGCCCCCGCTCAGCGCAACTAGAGAAAGCCCACGCACAGCAATGAAGACCCAACGCAGAGAAAAATAAAAATAAATAAATTTATATTAAGAAAAGTAATCAAAGTGTAATACATCTAACAGAATACCAGAAAAATCCTCATGATCATCTTAAGAGACATTAATAAAGCCTTTAGCATAATTCAAGAAACTTCCATGATAAAAGCTCTCAAAAAAACTAGGATTAGAAGACATCTTCTTCAATGCTCAACATCACTAATTATTAGAGAAATGCAAATCAAAACTATAATGAGGTATCACCTCACACCGGTCAGAATGGCCATCATCAAAAAGTTTACAAACAGGGACTTCCCTTGGTGGTCCAATGGTTTAGACTCCACACTCCCAATGCAGGGAGCCCAGGTTCAAACCCTCATCGAGGAACTAGATCCCACATGCCACAACTAAAGGACCCCGCATGCCACAAGTAAGAGCCCACATGCCATAACTAAAAGATCCCACATGTCACAACCAAAGAGCCCACATGCCACGACTAAAGATCCTGCATGCAACAACTAAAAGATCCCACGTGCAATGAAGATCCTGCACGGGGCAACAAAGATCCCACGTGCCCCAACTAAGAACCAGCACAGCCAAATAAATAAAGGAAATAAAATAAAATTTAAAAAAACGTTTATGAACACTAAATGCTGGAGAAAGTGTGGAGCAAAAGGAACCCTTCTACACTGTTGGTGGGAAATTAAATTGGTGCAGCCACTATGGAAAACAGTGTGGAGGTTCCTTCAAAGCCTAAAACTAGAGTTGCCATATGATCCAGCAATTCCACTCCTGGGCATATATCCAGAGAAAACTCTAATTCAAAAAGATAAATGCACTCCAATGTTCACAGCAGCACTATTTACGACAGCCAAGACACGGAAGAAACCTAAATGTCTATCGACAGGTGAATGGATAAAGAAAACGTGGTACATATATACAATGGAATACCACTCAGCCATAAAGAATAATGAAATAATGCCATTTGCAGCAACATCGTTGGACCTAGAGATTATTATACTAAGTGAAGTATGTCAGACAGAGAAAGACAAGTATCATGTGATATCACTTACATGTGGAATCTAATACAAAATGATACAAATGAACTTATTGATATTTACAAAACAGAAACAGACTCACAGACATAGAAAACAAACTTATGGTTACCAAAGGGGAAAGGGGGTGGGGAAGGGATAAATTAGGAGTTTGGGATTTGCAGATATAAACTACTATACATAGAATATGTAAACAACAAGGTCCTACTGCATAGCACAGGAAGCTATATTCAATATCCTGTTGTTAACCATAATGGAAAAGAATATGCAAAAGAATGTGTGTCTTTGTGTATATATATATATATATGTATATATGTATATATATATTTATATATATAACTGAATCCCTTTGCTGTACACCAGAAACTAACATAACATTGTAAATCAACTGCACTTCAATAAAAATATATTAAAAAATGAAACGCAGCTATGAAGCCACAAAAAAGGTACAAACTCTTAGTTATAAAATAAATGTCATGGGGATGTAATGTACAGCGTGATGACTACAGTTAATACTACTATATTGTATATTTGGAAGTTGCTAAGACAAAACCCTCTTAGGTTTGCTCTTAATAAGAGATGATAATAGGTTTTTCCTTACCTTCTAAGTAATCTCCATAGAAAGAAGAGATTCTGTGTCTTATCAGAATAATTTCCTGTGCTTCTTGTTGATTTATCATGTCCTTTATTTGTAAGATAAATGAGTCTTCTTACTTCTAAAAGAGAGAAGGCTCTTTTTAATCACATTACTTCCAATATTTACTTTTGAAATCTTATATTAGTACTCTGGTTAAATAGGTGGCCAAATAGTTTCTTAGTGACCCATGATTCTATTTAGCCAAGTGTACAAATCTTTTGCCATTTCTAACAACTAGTGATATTTGGTCTTTCCAAATTCAAATCCTAAATGAAATCTGCTTGATCTCATACTGACACTGATATTTCCCAGAGGGCCTGCGGAAAATCCAGAGTTTGTTCTTTCACCTTGTAAATGAGAGATGTTACAATAAGTAGGTTTATTTGATAAGTTGAGTTGCACAGGAAGCACTGCCAAATATGAAGAGATGCTTAACCTTCTCTAGTTTATATTTCTATGTGTAAAATGTTATTAATACAAATACTTCAGAAATTGTATTAATTCCTATAAATGTCAGTGCCCTTGCTGTCCATGACGTATCTTGGCGCTGCTTTGCCTTAGAATCAGACAACATCAGCATAATGTTATCAGCTGTCATGCCAGTTAGTGTCTTAAAATGTTGTATGCCACAGAAACAACCAAATGTCCTTGGCAATTGCATCATTTTTATAATGAACTTTCATCACGTCTTTTACCATGGCCATTTTCACTCTTTTGTCATCCACACTTGTTTTAGTTTGATGCCTCCCTGAAAGCTCTTGCAATCAGCTACAGGCCACAGTAATTATCTTCAACAAAATGGGACTATCTTGGAGTCCCACAGAAAGGACTATGCCAGGTACTCTTGAGGCACAGAACTCCTAATGGCATTGCTTAAATAACTTTGAGACCGTACCACCGGCCTGAGTCAGGATTTCCAGAATTCTCCTGGAGAAGCTGATAAGTTCATGAGATGGCTAACCCAAGATCAAGCAGAACAAGAATTACATAGGGCTGAATGAATTGATCAAGGACGATTATGGCTTTTTCTTGGACTACTGCTGATGCTTTAATGTTCTGTTTTCTGGATAAAAGAACTGCCTACTTTTCTAACTTCAGCTATCTACAATTCATAACAGTTTAGTAGATCATACTTCTGTAAGCAGAAATGAAGTATTTATCTTTTTTTGCCTGCCTGATCACTCTAGAATTTGAATATTCTTACTAAGTATTCTTATTTTCACAGTAATACAATGAACTGCTTAGGTTCCATAAGAATCCTTCCTCCTGGGAACAGAACATAATTGATTTGACTATATGACCAAAGCTCTGAGTGGACTGTCATGTTTTGAAAGAATACAGTGTTTTTAAAAATAGTGATGGATTGATTGACTTGGCTGCACCAGGTCTTAGTTGCGGCACGAGGGATCTTCGTTGCGGCATGCGGGAACTTCAGCTGTGGCATGTGGGGTCTTTTAGTCGCAGCATGTGGGATCCTTAGTTGTGGCATGCAAACTCGTAGTTGTGGCATGTGGGATCTAGTTCCCTGACCAGGGATCAAACCCGGGCCCCCTGCATTCAGAGCACAGAGCCTTAGCCACTGGACCACCAGGGAAGTCCCAGACTATCATAGCTGAGAACAATATATATAATCAGATATGACCAGATAGTCTTAAGGAACTAAAGGTGATTTTATGGAGCCAATGCTTATGAAGTCTTCTTGGGAAAATGGGCCTGGCACCTGGATTACAGCTTTCTCAGCCTTACAGGTGAGCGGGAGAGGCCACCTCCTGGCAGGCCTAGGAAACTTAGGATATTTTGGGGTCCTTCAAGAAGAGATTAATTTACCCAGATCTATAGGTACTGCAGGGGAATTGTGGTGGTGAGATTTGGGCTTGGTTTCCTAGCTTTGAGAGGCTTTTAAAAGTCCAGTCGGAGTGAGACTCCTTATGAAAAGTTCCAGCAGAGTAAACTAAAAATGGCCTATGTGGTCAATTATCATCCTTGCTGCAATTGTGCAAATAAGCAAGCCAAATCTAATAAGACCAGACACTCTATAAGCAAGAATAATCTTACTTTGATTATCTTTGATCAAAAGGGAGGTGACGGGGCTTCCCTGGTGGTGCAGTGATTGAGAGTCTGCCTGCCGATGCAGGGGATACGGGTTCGTGCCCCGGTCCAGGAGGAACCCACATGCCGCGGAGCAGCCCGGAGCCTGTGCTCCACAATGGCAGAGGCCACAACAGTGAGAGGCCTGCGTACCGCAAGAAAAAAAAAAAAAAAGGAAGTGACGGTTGAGTGAAATTTTATATTTCAATACAAAACACACCCTTGTGAGGGATGAGATTCTGGTCCCGTTCATTATCTTTCAGCTAATTTGCACTTCTTTGTAAACTACGTGTTTGTGTTACCTACATGTAAATTGGACTAGCTCCTGCTATCTCACACATTTTGTCAGTCCTTACCAAATTCTCAATTCTTCCAATTTCCTTCAACATCTGGCTGCAACTCTTCAAACTAATGTTTCCAATTTTTCTCCAACCCTCCTGATTTGACATTGCAGAGAACTCAAAGCTGACCACCCAGATTCTTACTGGATCCTCAGGTTTTCTTCTAACTGGCTTTGTTTCACAGGATCTAAAGAAGCCCTGTGAGCTGAAGTTGGACAACTTGATGTAAACTTCAAAGGACTCTTCCCTGCAGCAGATCATGTATGATCCTCATGCCTGGAACTGCTGCCGTGTGGGCCACTCAGGAAATTCACTTTATCTTCCATGCTCTGCTCCACGAAATAATCGTGACTGTGGATGATCTTACCCAAACCTAACTGATGTCTAGGCCATCAGAAAACATCCACTGTAAACTAGGAAATCCATCAGATTGCCACTGCCATCCTCACTCCACCATCTAAACATGCTTCAAGCCCAGCATCTTCAATGGGCTGTCCTTCTGGACTCAGAAGCTGGCTTCAAATAGTCCACTACAAACATTAATCTTTCTTTTCCTTTTCTTAGAAACCCTCCTCATTAAATGCCTCATTCCTGGCATGATCCAGCAAATATCCTCTACTACCAAACATCAGCAGATGGCTCAGTTGTTCCTTAATGAACAAAAGGTGACTGAATGAGAAATGGACTTATATTGTTCACAGGAAAAAAGAATGCCTCTTGTTGCCTTGCACAAGAAGGGGAACTCAAAATAACTCCCTTCTTAACCAAACTTGAGGCCATTCTGAGGCCTCTTCTTCACTAGGCCTCAAGCTTGATCCTATCTTTGGCCTGCCAAGCCCAGTTTTAGCAAAAATCCTCCTAGGCCAGTTTAGCAAGAATCCCCCCCTCCTTCGTATCTAAGTTCTTCATCCCTCCTCTTGAGCTCTAATCAAGTTCCACCCCCCAGCCTCCCTTCATCCTTGTGTTAGTCAGGGTTCTCCATAGAAACAGGACCAGTAAGAAACAGATAGGCATATAGATAGCTTATCTATCTATATCTACAGATCAATATCAATGGTAGGTATATATATCTAGATAGCTATGTCAGATATCTAATATCTGTATATTTATAGATGTATCTTTATATTAATGCTATTTCTCTGTTATATAGAGATATAGATGTTGATATAGATATAGATATAGATGAGGAGATTTATTATAGTAATTGGCTCATGAGATTATGGAGGCTGAGAAGTCCTACAATCTGCTGTCTGTAAGCTGGGAAACCAAGAAAGCCAGTGGTATAAACCACTCTAAGTCTGAAGGCCTGACAAACAGGAAAGTCCCAGATCAAGATTGAAGGCCCAAGAATCAGGGGACTGATGCTGCAAATCCTGGTCCAAGTCCAAAGGTCCCAGACTAGGAGTAGTGATGTCTAAGAGCAGAATAATATGGATGTCCCAGCTCAAGCAAAGAGAAAACTCATCCTTCCACTGCCTTTTTGTTCTATTCAGGCCCTCAAGAGATTGTGATAATGCCCACTTGCATTGATGAAGGCAATTTTCTTTACTAAGTCTGCCAGTTCACATGCTAATCTCTTCCGGAATCCTGCTCACAGACACACCAAGAAATGTTTCACCAACAATCTGGGCATCTTTTACTCAAATCAAATAGACACCTAAAATTAACCAACACAATACCTAAGTTCCCCTCAGTAATCTGCCATTCACTAACTCCCTCACCCTCCCTGTTGGCCATAAACTGTCATCTGTCTGTCTTGTATGTGGAGTTGAGTTTATTTTCCCTATGGCAATAGTCCCTGGCCCCTATTACAATGGTCCTGAAAAAAGCCTTCCATGCCTTAAACTCCATATGGCATACTTTTTTATTGACAATATTGATGTTACTATGTTCCTGTGAGTGAGAGAATGTGTCCAGATCATTGCTGAGCTAGGTAATGTGTCTGCATATTCATGTGAGAGAATGTGAGAATGTGAGTCCATATGAGCGAATTTCTTCTGTGAGCTTATGTTGGAGCTATACGGTGGATGTGAGCATATCTGTGTGTACATCTGTACGTAAGCATGTTCCTGATTTCAAGAATGTGCATGTGCAAGTGGAAGTGTGAGTGACAGCATCGGGAAGCATCTGAGTGTTTATACTCGGGTCCCCATGTGAGTAAACTTATGAGTATGGTCACGAAATTAACTGAATATATCAGCATGTTTATGTGAAGCCGTGAAAGTATAAGTGGATGCATGTGAATGTACGTGTTTTTAAATTTCAATTTGTAGGCAAATCTGAGCGTGTTTAGGGAGTGTGCAAACATGTGACTGTGTGTAAGCATATCTCTGTGTGACATTGTAAGTGTGAACATGTTCATGGGTGAGAGTGTTTTCGTAGGTGCAAATTTGTGTTTAAAATTAATATTTAAGTGTGTTCACTTGTACAAATGAATTTGTAAGCACGTGAAGGCAGATTAGCATAATTCTGAGTCGTTGGGGGTAAATGTGTTTTTTGTGTGTTCTTGTTTATGTGTGAATATATTTGAAAAAGGGAGCATGTATATGGGAATGCATGTAATGGTTTTTTAAGTGAATGAATGAAATCATGAGCTTCTTGCTGATTGTGAGCATGTTCCTATGCAACTCAATATGTAAGCATGTTACTATTGGTGACAAGGATATTTTATATGGGTAAGGGAATGTGTGTGTGCATGTGTAAATGAAATGAGTGTACCTGGAGTGTGAGTGAACTTGTAACCATGCTTATGTTTTAAGTGCATGATTGATGATGATAATCTGAATGAGGTGGGGCTACTGTGTGTGTGTGAACTGTGAGCCACCAAGTGTGAATGTATGTTAGTATGTGTGAGTACCTTTGCCAGTATATGTGTTTGAGTGAGTTATCTGTAAGCATGATACTGTGAGTGAACAAATGAGCATGTACGTGAGCTTGTGCATTTGTGAGAGTAAATATGCGGCCTTGTAATCTCAAAGTGTGCTAGTATTTCAGTCTCTGAGGACTGCTGTAAATGTATGTTCAAGCGCACCCTTGAATTTGCAGCCATATGCATGGGGGTTAGCATGTTTGTATGAGTAAGTGAACGTGTATCAGGTTCACTGTGGTGAGCTAGTTCACAGGTGAGTATATTTGTGTAAGTGAAACCTGAATAAACATGAGTGGAAGTGCATGTGAGTGTATTTGCTTCTTTGAGTGGATATTCTGAGCTTCATGGAGGATGTGAGCGTGTTTGTATGTGAATACCTATGTGAACATGTTCCTGATTTTAAGAGTGAAAATGTGCATGTGTAAGTGAATGTGTGAGTGGGAGCTCCTGAATGTATGCATTTGTGTCCCTGTGTGAATGAATCTCTTGGCATGGTCATGTGATTGAGTGTTTGAGCACGTTCGTGTGAAGGAGTGAATGTCAGTATGTACGTGTGAATGTATGTGTGTCTGTGAGTGGGAGTGAATTGGTGGGCAAGTTTGAGAATGTCTGAGTGTTTTGTCAGTGAGTGAATGTGTGAGTGTATGTATGTGAGCCCATCTGTCTGTGACAGTGTGTAGGTGAGCCTGTTCGTGGGTGAGAGTGATCTCTTGGATCTACATTGGCACGCTTAAAGTGAACACTTTTGTATGCTCATCTGTATAAATGAACTTGTAAGCCTGCGAATCATGTTAGCATATTCACGTATAGTGGATGAGCAAGTATGTTTTCTTGTGACCTTGTTAATATGTGACTACAGTAGTTGCAGACTATTCACGGGGGACTCATTCCAGCACCCACCAAGGATACCAAAATCTGAGAGTGTCCAAGTCCCATAGTCAGCCCTCTCTATCCCCGTAGTCTGCATTCGTGGACTCAACCGACTGTGGATCATAAACATAGCACGTGATATGCAGCTGGTTAAATCTGTGAAAGCAAAACCCATTGATACAGAGGGCTAGCCGTATATTTATTGAAAAAAATCTGCATATAAGTGGACCCACACAGGTGACACTCTTGTTGTTCAAGGGTCAGCTGTATATTCGAATGAGGTCATTCATGCCCATACGTGTGAGTCAATGTAAGGGTTTTTATATAAATGAGTGAATTTGTGAGCTTCTAAGTCAGTGTGAGCATGTTTGTGTGCAATTATATTTCTGACTATGTTAATGTTTATGACCAAAAAGGTGCATGAGTAAATGAATGCGTAGGTTTGTGCATATACACACAATGAGCATGTCTGGAATGTGAGCGAATTTGTAATCACTCTTGTGTGTATAAGTGAATGTGTGCATTTGCTCACAAGTGTGATGTGGGAAATTTGGGGTAGGTATATGAATGCCTGAGTGTCTGAAGGGGAATATATGTGCATATGTGTATATGTGTAAGTAAATTGGTCACTACACGTGTTTGAATAGTGAAATTTAAGCATGTTAATATTAGTGAATGAATGTTTGAAAGTATGCGTATATCTGAGTTCGTCCACTCACAACACTGAATATATGAACATGTAGATCTGAGACAATATTTGTGTTGATGTACATGTTCGTGAATGTTCAAGTGCATCTTTTTTTTTTTTTTTTTTGCGGTACGCGGGCCTCTCACTCTTGTGGCCTCTCCCACTGCGTAGCACAGGCTCTGGACAGGCAGGCTCAGTGGCCATGGCTCAGGGGCCCAGCCGCTCCGCGCCATGTGGGATGTTCCCGGACCGGGGCACGAACCCGTGTCCCCTGCATCGGCAGGCGAACTCTCAACCACTGCACCACCAGGGAAGCCCTCAAGTGCATCTTTTAATTTGTGACCATGTGTATGGATGTTAGCACGTTAGGGAATAAGTATCAGATTCACTGTTTTCAGCTAGTTAAGATAGTGTGACCATTCGTGTAAATTATGGGTGTGTACATGGAAGGACATGTGAGTGTATTTTCTTCTGTGAGCAAATGTTTGAGCTCCAAGGTGGATGTGAGTATGTTTGTGTTCGTGCATCCGTGTGAGCATATTCTGGAGGTTAAGACTCTGAATGACATGTGTAAGTGAAGGTGTGAGTGGGAGCATCTGACTGTATATATTCGTATCCCAGGTCGAGAGAATGTGTGAGCATGGTCGTTTGATTGAATGCACGTTGGAGCATGTTTGTGTGAAAGAGTGAATGTGTCAGCGTGTGAGTGTAAATGCATATGTGTTATAGAATGTGAGTCAGTTTTGAGTTTGAGTCTGTGAATATTTGGTGTGCTTTCTGAGTGAATGTGTACCTCTATGTAAGTCAGGATATCTGTGTGCAACAGGCTATGTGTGAGACGGTTTAGGGGCAAGAGTAATTTCCTGGCTGTAAATTTGCACACTTACAATGAACATGTATGTGTGCTCATCTGTATAAACAAATTTATAAGCATGTGAATGCAGGTTAGTATAATGCTGAGTTCTCAGTCAGTGAGTTTGTTTTTCAAGTGATCTCATAAATGAGTGAATATATTTGAATAAAGTAATTTGTGAGCATGTGAGTGAGTGAATGCAACTATTCTTAAGTAGTGTAATTGAGTGAATTTGTGAGCTTGGTGTGACCATATCTGTGTGCAAGTGAATATATGAGCTTGTTACTCTTAGTGACAATAATAATGTGCATGCGTGAATGGGTGTTTATAACTGCAATGAGCATATCTGCAAGTGAGTTAATTTGTAATCACTTTCATGAGTGAATGAATACGTAGTTCAGCTCATGAAAGTGAGTGAGGTGTGGGATACTTTTTGTGAGTGTGTGAAAGTATGAACATTTGGGTGTGAATGTACGTTAGTTACCATGTGTATGGATGTGGGTAAGTTGTCACTATATGCATTTGCATAGTGAATGCAAGTGGTAATGTGAGTGAATGTGTAACCACGTGCTTCTATGCGAGCATTTATCTTCTTTAGAGTGAACATGTGAACCTGTACATCTGTGTATGCTGACATGTTTGTGTGTTCAACTGTATGTTTAAATTTGTGACCATGTGTACAGCGGTCATCATGTTTCTCTGAGTTAGTGAATATGTATAGTTTATTACTGTGAGTTGAATCGTTCAGTGTATTTCTGCGAGTGAAATACGAACATGAGTGTAAGTGCATGTGAGTGTATATTCTTCTGTGAGTGACTACTGGACCTTCACCTAGAAGTGAGCACACTTATGTGTAAGTGTCCATGGGAGCATGTTCCTGATTTTCACAATATTAATGTGCATGTATAAGTGAATGTGTTAGTGGGAGCATCTTAGTATATATGTTTGAGTCCCCATGTGAATGAATTTGTGGGTACGCTCATGTGATTGAGTGACCGTTTGAGTAGGTTTGTGCGAAGGAGTGAATGTGTCGGTATGCATGAATGTTTCTATGTCTTTGAATGTGAGCAACATTGTGGGCATATTTGAATGAGTGTTTGAGTATGTTTTGTGAGTGACTGTGTGAACATGTTTATGTACGCAAGCATGTCTTCTATGACGGTTTAAGTGTGAGCCTGCTCATGGGTGATTGTGTTCTTAAGTGTAAATTTGTGTTTACAAAGTGAATATTTGTGTTCCCATCTCTACGCGTCCATTTGTTAGCATGTGCAATCCTATTAGCATATTAGCGGGTATGAGCAGGTGGTTTTCATGTGATCCTGATAACGTACAACTATATTTGAATAACCTACTCTGAGAGCATGTGTGAGTGAATGTGATTTTATGTAACTGAGCGAATGGGTGAGATTCTTAGTGTATGTTCTTGAGCAAGTGAGTGTGTAAGCATGCTGTGTTTGTGACCATGATAATTTGCATGGAAAAGTGAATGTGTGAGTGTGTGCATATACATGCAATGAATGTGTCTAGAATGTGAGGGAATTTGTAATCACTTTCGTGTGTATAAGTGAGTATGTGATTATGCTTATGCAAGTGTGGTACGAGCTACTTTGTGGGAATGTTTGAGGATCTGAGTGTGCATATGTTAGTATGGGTATGTGTGTGAGCCATTTTGTATGTGCATTTGAGTGAGTGAACTATAAGCATGTTAACAGGACTGAGGGAATGTTTGAGCGTGTGAACATATGTAAGCATGTACACTCGTGAGAATGAATGTGTAAACTTATACATGTGACAGTGTGTCAGGAAGGCATTTGAAAGTTGACATATGTGTGTTTTAAAGTGTATGTTTCATACTGGATGTGAGCATGTTTTTGTGTGAGGGTTCTTACAAGCATGATCCTGATCTTCTCAATGTTAATCTGCATGTGTAAGTGAATGTCTCAGTAGGAGCCTCTGTGTGAATGAATGTGGGCATGGTCATGTGGCTGAGTGAATGTCACCACGTTGTGTGACTGAATGTGTCAGTCTGCGTGTGTGAATGCATGTCTTTGAATATGAGTGACTTTGTGGGCATATTTCAATGTGTGAATGCTTAAACTTTTTGCTGAGTGATGAATGTGTGAGTGTGTGTATATACGTATGTCTCTGTGTAAGTGTATGTGTGAGCCTGCTCATGCTCCTTCATTGTGAGCAAGCATTTTTCAAGTGATGTTTCGTTGCACTCATTGTATGTATGGATGGTGAGCATGTACAGACACGTTAGCATGTTTCTGTGTAGTGACTATATGGTGGGTTTCTTTTTTATCTTGTTTATGTGGGAGTACATCTGAGTAAGGTCATGTGTGAAAGTGTGTTGTAAGGGAAAGTGTTTTACGTGTTGTAAGATTTTGTGAGATTCTTGGTGACTGTAAGAAGATTTCTGTGCAAGTGAATGTGTAAGCATGTTTCCGTTTGGGACAATGATAATTTGCATAAAATTGAAAGTGAATGTGTGATTGTGGAACTGTAAACCTAATATGTATGGGGTATGAATGAATTTTTTATCATGTTCATCTGTGTGAATGTGTGGTAATATTTCTGTGACTCACTGAGCTGTCGGCATGATTGTGTGAGTGAAGGGAAGTGTGTGTGTGAGGGCAAATGTATGCATGTTTACATATGTGAGGAACTCGTCAGGATGTTCACAGCAAGAAGTGAACTATACTCATCTTAATGTTGGTCAGTCAGTGTGTGATCCTGTGCATATATGTGAGGATGCACATTTTTGAAAGTGATTATGTGAATGTGTAGGTGTCTTGGAGTATGCTCACGGAAGAATATTTGAGTGGTCATGTAAAGGTTTCTTGGTGTTCATGTGTATGCGTTACCTTGTGACCGTATGCTTGGATGAAAGCATGTTCATGGGCGTGTATGATTGTATTTTATGCTCATATTCATGCATGTATACTGTGTGGGTGAAATGTGAGTGCATGACTTGAGTTCATGTGAGCGTATGGATTAATGAATGCGTGAGCTTTGTGGTCAGCACGAGCATATTTGTGTGCAAAGGCGTACGTGAGCATGTTCCTGATGGTGAGCATGTTTATGTGGGTAGCTAAATGGGAGCCCTGGAGAGTATATTTTTGGGTATCCCTGTGAGAGAAACGGTAATCATGGTATGCGACTGAGTGAAGGTGTCAGCTCATTTTTATGGAGTGAATGTATCAGTGTGTTTGTATGAGCAGCTCTGAGTATGTACATCAGTGAAATTGTGAGCATGTTCAAGTGAGGGAGTCAATGTCTGACCACGCTCATGGAAATGAGTGAAGTTGTGAGCATACCTGAGTAAACGTGCGAGCATATGGTGCGAATGTGAATGAGAAGTATTGAGTTTTTAGTCAGTATGTTCATTTGGATGAGTCAACACTACATGTGTTAACGCAATTGTGTGTCCATTGGTGAGCATGCACACTGTGAGCATGAATACATGAACTTTTACATGTCTTCAAGTGTGATTATATTTGAAATGTTTGAATTTATTGAAAAAGCATTTGTGTGTGCATGTGAATGTGTGAGCATGTTCATGAATGATAGCATATTCATGTAGGTGTGAGGGCTTATTGTGTTTATTTATGTGAGCTTGTTAAAGTGTGAGTACACTGTATGAGTGGAATGTGAGCATGGGAGTATGTTTGTGAGTTTATGTGAGTGAATGCTGGCGCTTCGTGACGAGTGTGATCATGTTTATGTGCAAGTGTATATGTAGGTTCCTGATTGTGAGCATGTTCGGGTGCATGAAAAGTGAATGGGTGTGTTGGAAAATGAATATAGGTCTCTATGTGCATGAAACGGTCAGCATGCTCACGTGGTTGAATGACTGCTTGAGTAGGTTTATGTGCAGTGAATGTGTCAGTGTGTGTATGTGTGCATCTGAGAGTGTTTATGTATGAGGGAATTCATCAGCATGTTCTTAGGAGTTCATGTGTGAAAGCGTCTTGTTACTAGGTGAGTGTACGTTACTGGGTATATGCAAGCCTTTCCACGGCTGAGAGTGCCTTATTGTGAAGGAGTCTGTATGTTTAAGTGAATATTTTGTGTGTACTCATCTGTATGAGTGAATTGGTGAGCATCTGAGTGCATGTCAGCATTTTCTTATGTGATGATTGTGTATGTGTGTTTTTGTGTGATATGTGAATGTAAGTATACTTGTATAAGGGAATGTATGGAAGTATGTGTGTGAGTGTACTTTTTTCTGAGTTTGAGATAACTTGTGAACTTCTTGGGAGGTGTGAGCATGTTTGTGTTGACGTGCCTACGTAAGTTAATTCCTGTTTGTGACAATATGGATAAGTGAATGTGTGATTGTTTGCATATAAATATAATGAGTATGTTGTGACAGCACTGTGGCAATGGCGACCTACAAGAATGTCCTGGGCTTCCCTGGTGGCACAGTGGTTGAGCGTCTGCCTGCCGATGCAGGGGACACGGGTTCGTGCCCCCGTTCGGGAAGATCCCACATGCCGCAGAGCGGCTGGGCCCGTGAGCCATGGCCGCTGAGCCTGTACGTCCGGAGCCTGTGCTCCGCAACGGGAGAGGCCACAACAGTGAGAGGCCCGTGAACCGAAAACAAAAAAAAGAATCCGCCTGCCGATGGTGGGGACACGGGTTAGAACCCTGGTCCGGGAAGATCCCGCATGCCACGGAGCAACTAAGCTATGCGCCACAACTACTGAGCCTGAGCTCTAGAGCCCGCGAATCACAACTACTGAGCCCACATGTGGCAACTACTGAAGCCCGGGCACCTAGAGTCCATGCCCCACAACAAGAGAAGCCACCGCAGTGAGAAGCCCGTGTACCTCAACGAAGAGAAGCCCCCACTCGCGGGAACTAGAGAAAACCCGCGCGCAGCAACGAACACCCAACACAGACAAAAGTAAAAAAAAAAAAAAAAAAAAAACATGTAATGGACTGAATTCTGTTCCCCCCAAATTCGTATGTTGAAGCCCTAACCCCAGTGTGACTATATTTGGAGATATGGCCTTAAGGTTAAACAAGGTCATAAGCTTGGAGCTCTAATCCAATAGGGGGGTATCCCTATAAAAAGAGGAACAGACGCCACAGAGCTCTCTCTCTCCCCACACTGAACAAAGTAAAGGCCATGTGAGGACACAGTGAGAAGCCAGCTGTCTGCCAAGGACAAAGGTCTCACCAGGGTATAAATTCTTTTAGCAAATTCTAGACTTCCAACTGGATTGAACTGTGGACCTTTGTATCAATTTAAATTGTTTCCTCCCTCTGTATTCAAGTTTTCTGATTTCTTTCTCTCTGATTCTTTTTGCTTGTTTGTTTGTCACTGGATGTACTTTGTGTGTGTGTGTGAGGGTGTGTCCTCTCTAATCTGCTCATATTTATAGATTTCTTCCTTCAGAGAGCATCAAACCAGTTTCATTAGGGATAGAAGCCACCCCTATGGCAATGGTTGCTTACTAAGTCTTAAGGACTCTGGCTTAAGTTGGGGTTAATTTCATCACCGTGTCACAAAAGTGCCATGGTTGCTTTTCCCTATCATTAGGATGATCAGGATTTTTACTGCAACAGAGGCATACGCAAAGGAGTGGCACAGCAGAAGATTGCTGGGCCCCCAAGCCAGAGGTGGGTGGACTGAAACCATTTTCTGCTATGGTGCTGCCACTTGTGTTGCATGGAATTATTATTATTATTATTTTGTCTTTTCTCTCTATACATATTCCTCAGAATATTTTAGATTTCTAGCAGGGCAAATTTACAGCTGTGGGTTTTATCTCCATTTAATCATGAGTGGTCCAGACCTTTTCGGGGCTTATGGGGACAGGTTCGGAGGCACACTGACCCACCTCTTGGGCAGCCCAGGAGAGGAGGACATCGCAGGCCATGCAGGACACGTGGGGGTTGCATTCTGGAACAGCGTGAACCAGAAGGCTCTGTGGCAGGCGGGCTTTGCAGTACTAAGGGGGTGAGGTACGCCCTGGTGCCTAAGCAAGGATGTGATTGGCTTGTTTGAATCGTTCAGCTGGCTGACAAGGAAACACTATTCAGGGGTAAGAAGCAAAAAAACCATCCGGTGCATTTAATAAGGGTTGTTGCTAGAGGACCCTACCTGGCGGAGCAGAGTGGGGAGCGGAATCTGGGATTAGGCCGTTCGAGGCCCTCCCAGTTTTACCAGCCGTCAACTCAGCACGGAATACTAACTTTAGCCCTCACCGCACCATCACCCCCTCCCCCCGCGCACACACACACAGGGGCCAGTATACCTGGCTGAGGAGAACTCAGTCCCTGGAGATGGAGGGGTGGACCCTGGAGCAGTAGCTCCCCGACCCCCGCCATTTCAGCGCTATTAGGTACCACAGCGACACAGGGGCTGAAACAAGGGGGCTCCATCGCAGCTGCACGTGCCCAGCCCCACCACCAACTCCTCTACGGACTGGCCAGCAGGCAGCGCGCGTGGGCAGCGGTTCAAAAGCCCAGACCCACGTCTGCTCCAGCCGTCTCCTTCTAAGAGGTCGCCCACTCACCCTCTGCCCGCCCAGCTCACGGCAGCCTGGCGACCCCGCTCACCAATCAAAGAAGTCCAGAACGACGTCAGGAACATCAGGCGAGGAGAGGTCAGAAGCCAAAGTGGAATTTCCACCTGGGATTGGGGTCGTCGCCCGCCAAGGGCCGGGTCCTGATGGGGAGTAGGCGCACAGCGGCCCGCCGCATGTCGGGACGCCATAGCTCCGACCGTCCGAGAACCCTGGAGACCGCTGCAGAGCGGGAGGCCGATAGACGAGGGGGGCGCGGGATAACCAAGAGGAGCGGGGCGAGGAGGTCGTGCTTCTGCAAAGAGCCGCCTGTAAGGTGACAACATCGAGGCCAAGGGGAGCGCGGAGGGTGCGGGTCGACCAGCGGCCCTGAGCCAGGGAGCGGCAAGAAGAGCAGCAGCCCAGCAACTTCACTCCACGCAGCACCCCGACCACGAACCCAGCCGCTGCAGACAGCGCTGGGTCTGACGCCCTTCTGGCGGCCGCTGGGCGGGCCTGAGGCCCGGCGCACAACTGGCTCCGCCCACCCCTATGGCAAGCGAGCTTCGCCAATCAGGCAGGCGCCGGGAGCCTTTCAACGAGATGCATGGTCCAGCCTCCTACCGCAGCCTGTGTGCCGCCCAGCCCTCTGCTCCTTCTGGCGTCTGCAGTCATTCCCGGGTCAGCCGCAGTTCCAGCTCCCTGGCAGCTGGAGAGCTGGGCCGGAGGTCAGCGGCCTGGGGCACCCCACCCTGCACCTCCCCTTTGCAAAAACGCAAAATGTGCTTTTCACTTGGAACAGTGTATGCCCAAGAGTTTGCTTTTTGTGGTGAAAGTAGTAATTTGACCACCCAGGCTCAATCTGCGTTTTGAAAATACTGGACACCTTTGAGGAATCAGGACCTAGTTGACTGGTGGTCACTCCCTGACCCTCGGGCCTCCAGTGAACCAGACTGCCTGTCCTCTGGAAGGCATAGAGGAGGTTCAACCAGTGCGTTTTGTGACACGGTTCTGGCCCATCATCAGGACCGAAATTGGGCTCCAGGAGCCCCTCTCCCATAGCTAAGGGATGCACAGTTGAAGTGAGGGTTCTTGGCTGACAGCATTGAAGGGGAAAAGAAGGCAACGGTCAGTGTATCGGATCTTCAAGGCAGTGAGCCCCCGGAGAGCAGGCCACTCTAATGCTCCAGCATTCTGGCTCTGCATGTGGGGGAAAAAAAAGCCTTACGTTTTTGCTAGAGGGCTTCTCTTCTTTCTGCTACCCTGAACATTGCCACACAGAGTAGAAATATCTCAGAGAAAGAGGAAATGCTTCCACTCATTCACTACCCTTCATCCTTCCCATCTCAGGTACCTTGATGAAGCAAGGTCAGAAAGAGGCTTCTTCAGAGCACATAAGCCACATGGGCAATGAACAGATAGACCTCAGTCATATTCACCAGCGCTGGACCTCGTGAGGCATGCCATGTAAAAGTGTTGAAATCAAAATGGATTTCAGGTTCACTCTTGGTCAACTAGAATATTCAAAACAAACATTTCCCCCCTTCCCCTTTCCTTCAGTATTTGGTGAAAAGAGTTGGTACTGCTTGTGCCCAGCATATTGCACAGCTTTATTTGCATGGAACTCTCTGGGGTGGCTGAGTGTTTTGTACAGCTAAAAATTTAACTCTTTACCCCACCTCGACCTCTTCTCAAGCACCCTCTTTCTTCTTCTGTCTTTTTTTTAAACGATTTTAGAATCACACATGTTTAAAATGTGTCTCTTAATTTCCTTCCTTCTCTTCACCAGCAGAGCATCTTCACACATTCGTTTTCCCTCTCCTTTCCCCCTCTTTTTCCTTCTATTGCAGTAAGTGCTCTCTTCTCACTTACAGGGCAGATCCGCATAGAACTAACCCACTTACTTAGGTGGGGGATCCCTCTATGACGAACCATCACAACAGCAGTGGGTCAGTTGAGCCCAGCCCTACTGCTCTTAATCCTGCACCCCTTGTCTCTGGTCAGCCAGGCATCCTCGAACAGACAATGCTTGCTGGTTAAAAATGAAAAGGCCATTTCAGTTCAGTTTGTCTGAGCATCTGAATTGTATATGGGCGAGGAGGTGTGGGGACTGCCTAGAGAAGGAGGGTCGATGGGCCCAAGGTTACACAGTGACAAAAAGCGAAACTAGAAACCTATTTCCAGGTTGGCCTACTTCTAGAAAAGTGTGTTTTTCTAGTGAAACTCAGCTTTGACTGCTATTTCAGGCAGCCACAGGCATGTGGGTATTGTTTTGTTTGAAAGCAGGTTATTCCTATTCCTGGAATCAAATTCTTCAATCAGTGTCTCAACTGACAGGAAAAGCAAGCCTCAAGTTTTTCTCCTAGGCATCCTTGTGACTATGGATACGGCCAAAAACTTGATGGCAAGAATGAATTTACTTCCAGAGCTTACGTCCCACACTCACATGACAAAGAGCCGAGAAGGCAGCAAGGAATATGAAAAAGCCAGTATAATTTATACTTGTTGAGTTTTTGTCTAGTTCATTTATTAGAATGTACATCAATATCCAGATTGAATGCACTTAAACCTGAATATGGGATCATGGTGTAGAGGACATAGCACTGACCTAGGAGTTAGCCCATCTGTGTTCTGACCCAGCTCTGACCCATGACTGCGAGTATTCCAGTTTGTCTAGAGTATGAGGTGGATTGGGAGGTAAGGCAAGAGGTAAAACATGTAAGAAGAAAAAGAATAGGTAGTACCTGGCCTAGTGAGGGCCGCACATTCAGTGCACAGAAAATAACTACTCAGTGAATATGTGAAGCTAAGAAAGAGAACTTTATTTTATTTTATTTTTTTACTTATAAGCAGCTAACAGTTATTTGTCACAGTCCTAGAAGCTGGTTAGTCCAAGATCAAGGTACCAGCAGCTTTGGTGTCTGGTGAAGGCCACTTCCTGGATCATGGGTGGCAACTTTTCACTATGTACTCACTGGTGGAAGGGTCAAAGTATCTCTCTGGACTCCCTTAAATAAGGCCCTAATGTCATTCATGAGGGCTCCACCCTTATGACCTAGCCACCTCCCAGAGACACCACCTTCTAATACCGTTATTTTGGGGTTTAGAATTTCAACACACAGATTTGGGGAAAATGCAAACATTCTATTTAGGATACCTACCCAATTTCCACACTGCCCACAAAGTGCCATGTCTAAACCCATATAAAATCACATCATTTTCTTACTTTAAAAAGTTCAAAGTCTTCTGATTGACTGGCAGAGAACCTTTCTTCTTCAACCTTTCTCTCCATAACCTATTCCACATACTCCATTTTTCATCTGCATCTCCTCTATTTTTCTTTTATGTTTTCTTTCTGTCTTTTTTTTTTTTTTTTTTTTTTTTTGCAGTACGCATGCCTCTCACTGTTGTGGCCTCTCCCACTGCAGAGCACAGGCTCCGGATGCACAGGCTCAGCGGCCATGGCTAAGGGGCAGAGCTGCTCCACGGCATGTGGGATCTTCCCGGACCGGGGCACGGACCCGAGTCCCCTTCATCGGCAGGCGGACTCTCAACCACTGTGCCACCAGGGAAGCCCTCTACTTTTTTTAAAGTTAATTTTTATTGAAGTATAGTTGCTTTACAATGTTGTTTTAGTTTCTGCTTTACAGGAAAGTGAGTCAGTTTTATGTATATGTATATCCCCTCTTTTTCAGATTTCCTTTTCATTTAGGTCACCACAGAGTATTGAATAGAGTTCCCTGTGCTATATACTAGTTTCTCAGAAAGAGAGATTTAGATCTCATCATCCAAACAAAGGAATTTGAATTTCATCTTACATTCAACAGTAAGCTTTTGGAGGATTTGTGCAGGAAAATGACACCATCAGGAAGAAACTTCCAGTTACTTTTTGGAGGAAGAACTAGAAGAAAGAGAGACTGGGGACAAGGAGAGAAGTTAGGAGGGTGGTGCACACCTCTGCTTCCAGTCATGGCAGGCTAAGTCATTTGCACTCACCAGCCCAATGAGGACAACTAAAAAATACTGGGTGAAATGTGAAAAAGAAATTATCTTCATTAAGCGCTAAGAAACTCTGGGGCTAAAATCTAGAAGAAAGCAAAAACCCAAATAGGAAAGCCCAGCACTCAAAGCCACTTTTGCCTGAGGGCATTAGCAAATCCAGAAGAAAGAATTGTGACACTGAGCTGTGCTTTTGGTGGCCTCATGGAAAAGAGATGAAAACTTGAAGTTCTTCTCATCCCCGGTGAGTACATCTGATAAGCCCTCCAGCCACTCTAAAATAAGTGGCTACCCCTTTGGGATAATGGTGAACCAGAAGCAACAAGCCCTGGCATGGAATTGCAGTCTAGATATCCATCAGCAGAGTGATCCAGGGAACTTCAAGCCCTGAACTTGGATTAAAGTGGTCTTGGACAGGTAGTGACCGAGGCATTTAGCAGCAGCAAGTAAAAATGCTCTCCGCAGGAAGGTTCTGTCTTCCTATGCCTGAAATCAGTCTGATAAATAATTTTTCAATAATATATTGGCACATAGTCAAAGATAAGTGGACACATAAGCAAAAAAATACATTGTAAGTGACAGCTGAAATAAAAATTAGACAATGAAAACAAATTCACAAATATTTCAGATATCAGAATTATGAAACACAGACTATAATCACTATGGCCTACTATAGTTCAAAAAATTTTTTAAAAGCTTTAAAATATTTTCAGGGAACAGAAAATCCTAAAAAGTGGCATAGCCAATTT
Organism: Mesoplodon densirostris; assembly: GCF_025265405.1. Taxonomy (NCBI): domain Eukaryota; kingdom Metazoa; phylum Chordata; class Mammalia; order Artiodactyla; family Ziphiidae; genus Mesoplodon; species Mesoplodon densirostris. The sequence continues at coordinate 44,597,811 of NC_082681.1, read as the reverse complement.
GAAAAAGAATCAAATAGGACATCTAGGAATAAACAATGTAACGATTGAGGGTTTAATGGATGAGTTTAACAGAAGGCTATACATAATCATTAGATGATGATAAATGCAATGAAGAGATATAAACCTAAGAGAGAATTACTGAATTTGAAGATAGACCAAAGAAATCATCCAAACTTTTGCCTGGAGAAATGAATTATATGAAAAAAAAGTAGGATAAGAGACACAATGAATAGAGTGAAGAAGTCTAATATACATTTAATTTAAAGCCTAGAAGGACAGAAGTGAGAAATGGGAGAGAAGATGATGGCCAGAAATTTTCCAGAGCAGATGAAATGCACCAATCCACAGATTCTAGAAGCCCAGTGAATTCTCAGCAGGATAAAAAACAGATATTCACTCCTAGACACATCATAATGAAAGTGCAGGAAATCAGAAAGAATGAAGGCTATATTAATGATCCAAGTTAGAGATAATGAATCTTGACCTTGGGCAGGAGCAAAAGAAATAAAGACAAGGGGATGGGCCTCTACACGCTTGCCTTTAGAATACCTTTTGCTCAGACTTACCATGAACGACTATTTTATAAACATTCTCCATTTCATTCTTCATTAATAAAATACATTTGCTAACAAATCTATTTGTTAGAGCAACCTGACACCTAGGAGCTGTTCAAATTTTCTTAGTCATACATGAAAGGTCGTCATCTTATAAGTATGTCATCTCATGGGCTATGAAAGGGGTGAGTATTCTCCATAGGAATTATGACGGTTAATTTTATGTGTCATCTTGATTGGGCTAAGGAAGATTTTCAAGTGCATAAATCTATTCCAGAAGCTATTAGGTCTGAAAAAGCTTCTGTGTGGATCTGCAGATCCTATTTAGGAGTGAGCTATGGAAATGAAGTCAGAGTGACCTTTCTTGTGTTCCATTTAATGCAAACATATTAAGAGAGCATCTTTACACTGAAATGCATTATTATGGCAACTTGCTTATACAGAACTTCACTTTGAATTTGTTAAAAATAAATGGAGATGCTTATTTCACCTTGAGGATTATGTGTAGACCTTAATTGACAAAATGTACTCTCTACCCCAACCCACTGATCAGAAAATGGCCACCCTCCTCCAGAGGACAAATAACAATAATTTAATCCTCACTTCAGCTCTGTAAGGTAGGTATTATTCTTCCCATTTTCCAGCCAGGAGGGGAGATGATATAGTAGATGTCAGAGGTTCGACTCTGAAGCCAGACTGCCTGGGTTGGAATTTCACCTGTGCTACCCACTAGCTGGCGCATCTTAAGCAAGTTACATAGCTTTTCTGTGCCTCAGTTTCATCATCTCTAGAGTAAGATAAAAATAGGACTTCTTTAGAGGCTGCAATGAGTTAATTCATGGAAAGCACCTAAATTATTATGGCCAATCATACAATCAGTGCTCCAAAAATGGAAAATCTTCTTCTTCTACACTTACGTGGCCATTTGTCTCTGGCCGCTCAATACGACGAATGAGAAGGGAAAATATGCACCACTGAAGCCGACTAGAAGAAGAAACGTGGGTCATGGGAGCAGCCTGGCCTTATTATCCATAGTTCCTGAAATGAGCTGTGTGACCCTGACTGGGGGCAGGGGGAGGTGTCTACAAGGGTTGGAGAAGGCACTCCAGGGGGAGCCAGTGCCTAAGATAGGTCCCAAAAGTGTCTGCCCAGCCAGAAGCTCCTGGAATCCCAGAGATGAGAGAAGGTCCTTTCCCACACAGGCTCCAGGAAGCGTTTAGAACCCCAAGGAATATACAGATTACTAAGCTCAATGAATCACAATAAATTCACTTTAAAAGTACTAGTTTACCCTCTTAATTTACAAGTGGCAATGTATGAAGCAACTGATTGTTCATCATAGTTTTTCTTTGGGAGACCTGAAGCAGCTTCTGGCTTACCCAGTAGGGATGTCAAACCCCTGAGTGACACGCAACCACCTTATCACCTTACCTTATAATTTCTAATGGCTGGACTTCGTGTTCCGTTGTCATCACAGAATGTAAATGGTTTCAACTATTACTTGGTTCAAAGCCCTTAGTCCGTATCAAACTACCTTCCCCTTTACTTTTCAGTTAAGACTCTCAAGTAGTTCCTAGAGCAGCTTCAGCATTTATACCTTTCTGTCAGCAGCTTTGTCTGAGATATTCATGTGGATACAGCCTTGTTCACAATGGAGCCCAGGGCAAAATGCAGAATGTCTTTGTGTTTCTGATTTACTATAATGAGGGATAAGTGTGCTTAGGGCAATCACTCCCATGGAGAGCAAAGGGGAAATTTAGCAGAACATAATGTGTGTTGACTTGAGTAAGCCTCAGTCCCGTGCCCCTCCCTTGGGGTTGGATTCCAGTTTCTGACTACCCAAATGTGTTCACAATGCACACTGGAAGATGTAGCCCCATCTGGCAACACTGGAAATAAGCAAGGAGTCATAGGGCCCCTTAATACAGAGGAATTCCCCAGGTCACTGAGTTGGTGAACTCAAGGTGATCCGGTATTTCTCCATTCCTCATGATAGCATTATTTATTGAGAGAGAGCCATATGCCAGGTCCTGTGCCATGCACAGCCACACACACGGTCTGCCCCCAGGGAAACGACACTTTAGTAGAAATATAGATGATGAGCCAAGGAATTCCAAAACACATGGTACAGTGATATACATAAGAGGGGCTCCTGAACCAGGCTTGAGGGTTTGCAGAGAAAACTGGATGTCTGGGGCAGGAGTGAAAGGAAGTATTAATCTTCACACTTTTATGTCTTTCCCTCAACCCTGCCATAATTTATAGACAAGTCCTATTTTCTGAGTAAAATATAAATCCAACCACTTTATAACGCCTTGCTTTTGTCACTCTGGTCCAAGCTCCCATCGTCTCTCAGGTGGACTACTCCAATAGCCTCCTAATTGGCTTCCCCGCTTCCAGTTTTATATCCTGTGGCAAATATCGTAGGTTAGCTCACTTGACTCCATTACAATCCCAATCACAGCAGGTAAGGCTTGGTCGAGGTTGCAGACCAAGTCTACATTTCCTGAACTCCCGCCCTTATGGCCTGGATTCCACACATAGCTTAGCCTCTGCCAAGCAGATAATAAACCCCCATGAGATTTGGTAGGGGCAGGAAGGTGGAGTCTATGCTGCTTCCTCTGTGGTTTCTGGTTTCTCTTAGTGAGCATGGGCTCAGAAACTTTCGCTTCTCCTGCAGCAGTAATAATAGAGGTGCCAGTGTACAGTTCCTAGTTTTGTGGCTATCAAAGTGCAAGGCATGGGACATTAACTTGGTATAGATGGAGAAGGAGGCAATGTGGTCTCAAAGCCAAAATTTGTGATGCTCTCAGCAGAAACAGAGTGGTCCAATGTCTTCTTCACTTTCCACCCTCCTGATTGTCCCAGTTCTGGGGTATTATTCAAGAAAACAATTCTGGAAATTATAACTACTACTTGAGTTAAAACAAACATGACCACCCCTCCCCCCCGTGCAAAAGTCTCTTGTGCTTTTCCCTCATACACCCAGGTATTTTGTAGGCTCTTGTAATTTATTTATCATGCCTGTTTTTGTACTTTGTAAAAATGGCCTCCTATAGAATGTATTCTTGTGTGTGTCTGTTCTTTCTTTCTTTCTTTTTTTTTTGGCTTGATATCTTGATTCGTAAGATTCATCTAACGTGTATGTAGCCAAGTTTGTTCATTTTCTTTGCTGTATGACATGCCACTGATGGATATATCACTTCATATACCTACCCAAGTAGTTTCTGAATTTGGGTTGTGTCCAGTTCTGGACAATTACATACAATGCAGCTCTGTGCATCCCTGGCCTTGTCATCTGCTTTGCATGGGCATTCTCTAGGCGAAGCACCTAGTGGTAGTATTAGTGGGTCCAGGGTAAATATATCTTAAACTTTGAGGGATACTGAATATTCCCGTTATTCAGTTCTACATATTTCTTGATTTCCGCCAATCCAAGGATTAGTTAGTAGTATGCTATTTTGTTTCCAAACATTTGGGTGTTTTAAAGCTATCTCTGTGTTATTACCCTGTGCGTTAAGCATTATGATCAGAGAGCCTAGATTTCATGCCAGTGATCCTTTGCAATTTATTGAGGCTTCCTTTTCCTTAGTAAGGTCTATTTCTGTAAACGGTCAATATGCTCAACAGAATTTATGTTCTCTGCTTGTTGGGTATAAAGTTTTATAGTATCTAATAGCTCAAATGTATTATTGTGTTTAGGCCTTTGATATCACTGCTTATTTCTGTTTGCTTGGACTTTCATGTTCTGAGAGTGGTGGGTTAAAATCTCCAGCTCTCATTGTTAACGTATCTATCAGTCCCTACAGTCATAAACTTTATCGTTGAGGTTTAAGCTATCCTGCTACGCCACCTTTTATAACGCTCTCATGCTATCATCCACTGACCCTAGCCATCCACTCCTCTCTGCCCCATCCTACCACCTTCTACATGACTCCAACTTCCCCATCTATCACTCAACAATTTGACGCTCTCATTTCCAATGAACATCTTTACAACATACTAGCCAACCCCTCTCACAGACACAGTCTGGTTTATTCTTCACCCTAAACTACTCTACCTCTCACATCTAAAAGGAAGATATCCCAGTGTTGGACCGCAAGCCCCTGGCCATGCTGCTCTCTCATTCTTTTACTCTCTCTACACGTGTTCTTTTATCTCACTGAGCCCTCCTATTCCTTGGCCTCTCTATTTTCTGCCCATCTGCACTCTCCTTCTTCTGTCTCTCCCTCCTGTCACTATTGATTTGGTTTGGGGTTTTCCCTATTTTTTTTTTTCTGGCCCAGCCACGCAGCTTGCTGGGATCTCAGTTCCCCAACCCGGGATCGCACCCGGGCCCCCAGCCACTGCCGAGTCCGAACCACTGGACCGCCAGGGAATTCCCTGTGGTTTCTCCTCTTTTCCTTCTTTTCCTGCTCCCACTCTGACATACTAAGTTCTCAATACATCTACCACCACTTATTCTTCTATGCTTAAAACACCTTCTGTATCTCTACATCCAGTAATCACCCATAGCCAATCAACTGTTGACTTTCAGTTCTATACACTTCTTCATGTGCTTTCAATACCCCTACCTTAGTCTAGGACTTCAGCATCTCTCACATAAATCACTGCTACAATGAGCACTCCATTCTTGCTCCTCTCTGATCCTTTCTTCACATTGCTTTCAGAGTGACATTTCTAAAACACAAATTATTTCCCAAATTAGAGCCCCTTGACGGCTTCTTGTAGCCTTAAGAATGAAGTCTCCACTGCTGTCTCTGGGGAAATGCAGATGGCCAACAGGCACATGCATACATGTTCAACATCACTAATCATCAGGGAAATGCAAATCAAAAGCACGAGACATCACCTCACCAAAGGACACACATAACAAATTTTGGCGAGGATGTGGAGAAAAGGGAACCATCCTACACAGTTTCGCGGGAGTGTAAACTGTTGCAGCCACTGTGGAAAACAGTATGGATATTTCTCAGAAAACTAAAAATAGAACTACCATACGACCCAACAATTCCACTGCTGGGCATCCATCTGTAAAAAACAAACACACGAATTCAAAAAGATGCATGCACCCCAATGTTCATAGCAGTGTCATTTACAATTGCCAGTGTATGGAAGCAATCTGTGTCTTTCAACGGATGAATGGACAAAGAAGATGTCAGGTATATATACAAAGAAATACTAATCAGCCATAGAAAAAGAATTTTGCCATTGGCAGCAACATGGATGGACTTGGAGGGTATTATGTTAAGAGAAATGAGTGAGACAGAGCAAGACAAATACTCAGTAAATTCAAAAGAATTAATAACTGGCTGAATTAATGGACATAGAAATGAAGGTAGAACAGACTTAAGAAAGGGTAAGTCTTCAACAACACACATGCTGCAGAGAGCAGAGAAAGGGCAGGGCTTATTTGAAAACCACCTAATAAGTTGGTATTACTAGTACTACAGAGCTAGTGGGCCCTTTTGTGTGCGTCTTAAATGCCAAGTTGATTGTGTATGCAGTAGAGTCATCAAAATTGTCTTACAGGAATTTGGCATGGCCAGAGTTGGGTTTTAGGAAGGTTAACTTAGCAAGTATATGAAGCATGTATCTGTGGGGAAAGACAGGGAGGTAGGAGAAGGTTAGGAGTCTAGGGCAAAGTTCAGGCAAGAAGTAATGAAGGTAATGATACTAAGAGTTGGCAAGAATGTGGAGCAAATAGAAATCTCATCCCCTGCTCTTGGGAATATGAACTAGTACAACCGTTTTGAAAGATAATTGGTGTTACCTAGTAAACTGAACTTGGGCAGAACCTAGGACCCGGAAATTTCATGTCTAGGCCTATACCGTAGATCAGGGTTTCTCAACTGTTGACATTTTGAAAAGATAATTCTGGGTTGTAGAGGACTGTCCTGTGCATTGTAGGATGTTCAGCAGTATCCTTGGCCTCCACCCACTAGATGCCAGTAGCACACCCTCAATTATGACACCCAAAACCTTTCCAGACGTTATAACATATCACCCTGGCTGGGGCAGATGGGGCAGTGCGGAAAATTGCTCTCAACTGAGAAACTAGAGAAACTCTTGTATAAGGGCATAGCGGGATATGAATGAGGAAGTTCATCCCAAAATAATTTGGAAAAGCATAAAAGTGGAAACAACCCACATGTCCATCAACAGGAAATAGACAAATTGTGGAATTTTCATATGATGGATAACTATACAGCAATGAAAACTGATTACTACCGTTTTACACATCAACATGGATAAATCTCACAAACACAAATTTGGGGGGGAGAGAAAGAGTAAGACAAGTAATACATCCAGTATAATTAGATCTACATGAAGTCCAAAATGGAGAAGAAATAACATTATTTAAAGGAACATTCCTCTACAGTAAATGTATAAAAAAGTGAAGTATTAACAAGTTCAGGATTGTGGTTACCTCTGGGAAGGAATGAGGAGATGAACCTGGAAGGGCACAGGTGGGCTATCAAGGCATTAGCCGTGTTCTAGTTCTCAAGCTTGGTGGTGAGTACACAGGTTTACATATTATTAAGATACACCTTACATATATGCAGTATTATCTTCTGTATACATGAAACAGTTCATAAAATTTGTCAGGAAGTGATGCGGTCTAAAATAATGCAGGAAAACGGAGAGAAAGGCAACAGAGTAAATAACTAATTGGATGAGAGACAGAGACAGACAGAGAGAGAGAGGGAAGAGCCAACCTTTAGGTGCCTCTTTGAATCATTTTAAACTCATTTTCTTCATAGAATTGGGGATGAAATCAATTCCTTATCTATAAACACACATAATTCATTGCTCAGACATCTAAGAAATGTATATTTTATGCCTCAAAACGGATCCTACTATATGATGTGATTCACAGGACTGGATAATACTACATTTCACAAAACACCATTGTCTGAGAATCCTGCCCTGTTAGACTTGTAAATGTGTACTCATTTGTATTCCTTGGAGTTATAAGCATCTGAAAATAGGTGGCTTAGAGTAAAAGTGATTCTTCATCACTAACTTTAGTGTCATTAGCATACGCCTAACTGGTACAGAAAACTGTTTCCAACTCCGGCACCCACCCTACCCCTCTGTTTTTCTCCCAATGGTCACCTCTCAGGTAGTGGAATAAAAGGAGAACTTTTGGATCAAATCCTTTCAGAAGATGGAGCCATAACCAAGGAAAATATCAGAACATCCTAACCTTTCCTGGACCAGGCAGGGAGGGACAAGACAGGTCTCTTCCTAGAAAAAGCACAGAGTTTTCAAGGCTGAAGGACTCACTGAAAACATATTTTACACATGTGGATACAGACAAACCCACAAACACCCAGAGAGATAGGAAACGCAGGATTTGTCCCTGACCTGATTTAGGGACCGTCTCTCAGAGACTCAGAGAAGCCTGATATGTTAGATCTACAGCAAACCCTCAGAGCAGCAAGCCTGAGCTTCCTCCCTCAACATGAGAGGCTTCAGGTGCATACATGTGGATAACGTAGCCCACTTGTCCTGTTACCTGTATACATGGCCATCACCTCGTAGATACCTCTCAGTCCTGAGAGCATAACACTGTCAGTGCAACTCACCCCTCAGAAGCACAGACTCAGTGAAGAGGAACACACATGCCTCTTGGGGCTTGGGACATGGGGCCACCTGGGGAGTAAATTCAGGGCCCTAGGTAACTGGAGCTCGGTAAGGGGCAGGGATAAGGACTCCGAGCATGCACCAAAAAAGGCTTATCTCAAAAAGAGGTATGCATGCGTTTGTTTAAACTGAAACTCCCGGGACGTCCCTGGCAGTCCAGTGGTTAAGACTCTGTGCTCCCAATGCAAGGGGCACGGGTTCGAAACCTGGTCGGGGATCTGATATCCTGCATGCCACATGACATGGCCGAAAATATAAACAAACAAACAAACAAATAAATAAATAAAGTGAACCTCCGAAAAATTTTAAGCGCAGGTAAAGGCCTTTAATATTAACTATTAACTATAGTTAATACACTAACTATATAACACAGAAATACACACACACACACCCTGCTGGCATGGCATGAACCATATGGAACCAAACCAATGTGAGAAATTTCAAGGGACACTACATGGATAAATTTCTACTTGGACTGTTCTTTCATTAAACAACGGTGACAAAAAGCCTCGTGCCTTTTGTTGTTGTTGTTTTGGCATGAGGAATACTCTGTGTTACTACATGATAATGCATTTTTAAATGTCAACCCCACTGACAGGGGAAAGGGTTGTGGATACCTTACACTCACTTCACTTTAACAGAACTTTATCAAGCATCTACGAAGAAGAAAACACAGTGCTTTAGGAGACAGAAATCAATCAAAGCCTTTAAGTTCCGAACACGTCAGAAGCTCACACTTTAGGGAGCTGGGGCGATACACACATAAATAAATAATGTTAATCTACTCTAGGATACGAGAGGAACTAGCATGGAAAACAGAAAATGAATTGATGCTAACTAGCAAGCTCTCAAGCAGCCTTAACTAAATATAGAAATAAGGCTTTGTGCCCTCAAACCCCTGGTCCTCCCCTTCTCTGATCGTCTGCTCTCAAGTACCACTTCACTCTTTTCCCTTAAAGAAGTTCCAGATACTACGCCCATTTCCTCTTTTAATTTTCTTTAAATTAGGACATATTTCAGACCTCGACAAAGGTACAGAGAATGCTACGCCCATGAAACCATCAGCCGTCTTAAGAAACGTAAGCTTACAAATAAGATCGAAACCCAGTATTCCCCTCCCCAACTGAATTCTCCATCTTTTTCCATAGATTTAACCACTGTCTTAAATAGGTTTATTGTTCTCATACACACCTTTCTGCATACTACATATGCATGCATTACTCCTATGTATGCCTTTTACTACAAACAGATGTATCTATATTCAAACTAATAATTTTGCATGCCTTTAAACTTCATATGTGCATGGTATCATAATGCTTTTATCGTGTTGGAAGTAGGTTCTTCCTTTATCTATTTGTCCCTTCCACTACTGAATCTTTGCCCCTTGTTATAAGCTGAATTGTGTCCTCGCAAAAAGATATGTTGATGTCGTGACCCCGGAACCTGTAAGTGTGACCTTATTTGGAAATAGGGTATTTGCCGGTGTAATAAAGATCAGATGAGGTCATACTGGATTAGGGTGGGCCCTTCATCCAATATGACTGGTGTCCTTATAAGAAGAGAAAGAACACAGAAACAGAGACACAGGGGAAAACACTATGTAAAGATGAAGAAAGAGACTGGAATTCTGCATTTACAAGCCGAGTGATGCCAAGGATTGACAGAAACCACAAGAAACTAGGAGAGAGGCATGGAACAGATTCTTCCTCCGAGCCTCCAGAAGGAACCAACCCTGCCCACATTTCAACCTCAGACTTCTGGCCTCCAGAACTGTGAGAGAATAAATTTCGGTTGTTTCAAGCCACCTGTTTTGTGGTAATTTGTTACGGTAAACCTAGGAAACTAACACCTCCCTACGGGAGGTCTTTGTGTCTCAGGCCCCTGAGAATTCTAGTACCTTCCTCAGTCCAGATCTTACCATCCTGTTCAGTTTACCTGCAATAGTACCAAGTCAGTGAGTTAGGGCTGGTTCTACTGTAGGTGTAGTTAAACGTTTCCCCCACTGCCCTAAAGCTGCGGTTCTCAAACTTCAGTGTGCTTCAGTAGCACTTGGAGGACTTGCAAAAACCTGATGGCTAGCAGCCTACCTTCAGAATATCCAATCCAGTAGGTCTGGGGCAGGGTCTGAGAATTTTCACTTCAAACAAGTTCCCCGCTGATGCTGATGCTGCTGCTCCATGGCAGGCCAATAGCACCATCTGGTCCCCAGGCAAGCTAGGTCATCCATCAGTTTCTTTCAATAACATATACTAGAGGCTGGGCCACCATCTCTATCATCACACAAGTTGTTTATAATCTAATATTTTAATTTATTTGAGGCTTCTATAAAAGGATGTCAAACAGGCTTACCAAATACTTGAAAGAAATCCCTTTCAATGACAGTAAGGTAGGCCGAAATAAATGGAACAAAGATACATTGGAGTCAGTGTTATTTATGTTAAAAAAACAAAAACCTCTGCAGCTTATTCATGTCAAACAAGCTTTTATTTTCAATGTGATCAATACTGTCAAACTTATATGTAAAAGGTAAGAATAAAGTCAGATAGCAGTTAATATCATTTTGGGATGTTGAACTTTGAAACAAAATCTGTGTTGTGGGCTAATGAAAACTAGAATCTCCGTGAAGAACAAATTCTTCTTTTCTTTCGCTGTCCACTGCTTTTTATGTCTTCCAACTGTAGGATGGGATAAGAGTCAATTAACAATTGTACACCAATAACATGCACCAGGGACTTTCTAAATAGGAGTCAATTCTATGTACATCTCTTGGCTCTCCAAGGAGAAAACAAAATGTTTTCTTCTTGTAACCCAGACCCTTGGTTGTCAGGGTGCACATCATTTCATCACACCAACCACATCTCTCTCTTGCCAACCACTATATATGTTAGGTTTTTTTCTTGAAAGGTCAGTCTGTGATTTAAACGTCTTTCCACCTTAAGAGCCTATGCTCCTTACCAAATCATAAATCCCTTATAATCCCAGACCTTCAGTTTCCGTATCTGTAAAATGAGAATGAGGCTGTTATCAAACATCCACAGGTGTGAAAATTAAGAAAGGGAGAAAGAAAGAGTGTGATACTGAGAGAGAGAGAGAGAGATGAGAAAGGAAAAGATGAATGGGTAGTGGAAAGAGAAACTAGGATTGAATTACCAACTCAGTGAGAGCCAATAATAATACTATGGCTAATTTTCTTTCCTTTTGAATAAAACATCTAAATTGAACTAATATTTGTGAATTACTCATGAAATGCAGTCTTATTTGAAATCCTTAACTTTTTACTACTTTGTAAGGAGTCACCTTCTCAAAGGCATTGTTATTCCAAGAGACTTCATTTCTGTGTCCAGGTGATGAAGGTACAGCTAGTGCACAGCTTAGTCGCTTTAGCTGCTTCTCCTGGTGAGCAGTCTCTAAAACTATAGGTCTCTATAGTTTAGACCTCTAAGAAAATATAGGTCTCTATTTCCAGGTCTGATAAATTTCCCATCTGCAGTAGACTTAAAACTACAGGACAAAGGACTTGTGACTGTAAATGACATACATTTCAGAACACACTTCCTTCTATACCATCTAGAATACAAGTACATTATTAACATTAAACTGTTTTTCCAAAACTAAATTGCAACAAGTTTTTCTTATTTACTTTACAAAACAAATTAAAAACATGATAGATAGCTAGTGGGAAGCAGCTGCATAGCACAGGGAGATCAGCTCGCAGCACTGTGACCACCTAGATGGGTGGGATAGGGAGGGTGGGAGGGAGACGCAAGTGGGAAGAGAAATGGGGATATAGGTATACTATAGGTGATTCACTTTGTTATAAAGCAGAAACTAACACACCCCTGTAAAGCAATTATACTCCCATAAAGATGTTAAAAAGATAAACAAAAAATAGATTAAGGATGTAAACAAAACAAAACATAAAGCTGTCAGTAACAGGTATATGTCAGGACCGGTTGCACCATACATTAATACCTTGTATTCTCCAGAGCCGCCCTCTGCTGAGACCATATCCAGCTTCGGTCCTTCTTCTGCTTTTTCATTTCCATCCTCTTTCTCTTCCTCAGCATTTTCATAATGATATTCACTCTCTTCTTTAGTGTCGAATGATACGGACTTTGGCATCACAAGGTGGTGGGAAACATTTCCTGATTTAAAATCAGCAGCAGAATCTAGTTCTCTGCTCTCAGGAGGATCTGGAGAAGAGAAATGTGTCAGAAAATAAATAAATAAATAAGAAGACTCGCTGGTCATGTTCCTACTGGTTGATACAGCGCTTCCTTGGCCCTCACACTTCTGCTGCTTGACAGTTTTCACAACATTTTCCCCCTCTTTCCAGTAGATCTCACACACACTGTGCTGCTGATTATTTCTGGCCCTTTGGAGAAGGGATCGGAATCATTTGATTCTGAGCAGATTTTTGTATATTTCTGCCAGAATCTCACTGGAAAATGTTCACCCGATTTCAAGACAAATTCAACCTCGAATCTCATTGATTCCTCAACCACTGAAATGTGCCCCTGTGCCATTTCATCATTTTCTCAGGTCATCGTACTGAAAATCTTAACATTTTTAGAAGCCCGTCAACCAAAAATGAGGTATGCCATTTGTCTGCCCCTAGGTTGGTAGAAGGCAGCATACTTTTTCTCAAGATCCTAAAGGTCTTTAGAGAATTGGGCTTCTACTTGTGCATATCGTGCCTGAAGGTTTTTGAGAGCTTTGACCCGCTGCTTAACCACCAGAGGCCAGCGGTGAGTGCATCCTGCCATAGAGGCCGATGCCGCAGCAGGGGCTGCAAGGGACAGGGGACTGGGCCTCCCCTAGCCAGCCTCGGCCCCTTTGATGGGTCCACAAGTCCCAGCCACCCAGGACTCGGAGGCATCAGCCAGGACCTCACCCGCCCAGAACTCACCCTCCCCTGCCCCCGCCACCGGTTCCTCTGCCTTCTGGGATGCCAGCCCCTCCGCAGGCTCCCACGGCTCCCAGGGCGGGGGGCCCTCTGCCTGGCACTCGCCCCGCCAGACCTCACCTGCCTCTCCCAGGTCTTCCTGCCCGTGAGGAAGCACGGCATCCTCTGCAGGGTCCGAGGGCCATCGGGATCGGTGCCTGACCCTCACGCGGCTGGCGTGGGGCCCGACCAGGACACGGTCCTTGTAGTGGCTGTGGTGCAGAAGACAATGGGCCACATCCCGGAGCAGGGAATGAAACTGCACCGCGGTCGCCCCATGGCCTGCGACCACTCCCGCGCCTCCCTGCCCATGCTCGTCCTCCTCTTCTGTCTCTTCCTCCTCCTCGACCTCTTCCTCAGTCTCCTCCCCCTCTTCTGACTGGTACTCAGCCTCCTCCCGGTCCTCGGTGTCTAATTCAAACTCTTCCCTCTCCTCCTCCACGAGCTCTGCATCCCAGTCTTCTTCCACTGCGGCCTGGGCGGCCTCCTGCCCACCATCCTCCCCGTCAAGGGCTCTGGAGAGTCCCAGGGAAGCCAGAAGGGCCTCGGCCCCCTCGACTCCATCCATCCCTCCAGAAGGGGAGGCACGGACCCTGAGGGGACTGGGGTCACCACCCGCCCTGCCACCAGCTCTATCCTGGCCACCTGGGATCGGCCCACGCTCCTCGTTGGCAGACATGGCTGGAGGGACACGCCAGACACAGATCGGGCGGCAGTGACGACCGTGGGGAAGATGGCGGCCGCTGCGCTGAGTGTGGCTGAGGGAGGGGACGCTGTTGGAAGCTGGGCCACCGGGCCGAGGTGGGGGCTGCAGAGAAGCTGGCTGCCCAGGGGACAAGAGTCGGCGAAGATACCTCTGCGAGCCCCGCCACGGGAAGTGCAAACGGCCTCCTAGCAGAGCGCCCCAGCGAGACTGGGCGGCGGCCGCTGTGCACAAAGCGGGAAAGAGCTTGATTGGCTGGTGACGGGAGGCGGACCTTACAAGGGTCAACGAAGGGCCACTTCCTCCAGCGCCGACTCTAAGCTCATTTGCCAGCAGCCAAGGATTGACATCACCACCGTCCAATGAGTGATCAAGCTCTTCAGTTTCCCTGGAGGCCTTAAAAGGCCAGCTCACCCTCAGCCTCTGTGAGCACACAGGAATCCCTTCTTTTCATTCCACAACTGCAAGAGCAAAACTACAATGCCCCTAAAGGCGGTGCTCTGGGGTATGGGAACCTGCATGTGTTCCCCAATTGCCACCCTGGGGCAGCTCACGCTGATACAGACACACTTAATTCAAAACCGAGACAAAGAGAGAAGGTGTATAGATCAAATCTCTGCAACGCTTAAAACCTCCCACAAGAGACAGCAAGAGAATTTGGAGGTTTTAATGCTGTTAAGGCTCCTTAGAAAAGGACATACAGAGTCGATATGGATGCAGTGAGAATGGAGAGTGGAAGAAGCAGTAAAGACAGGAGCTGGAGAGTGTTTCATCAGGGCTCCCCAATTCCGTTGCAGCCTCCAAGAAATGAAGATGGAGAGAGAGAGGGAAGAGAGACAGAGACAGAGACAGAGATTTCTTTTAAAGACTGGTCTGAGCACCTGCTCTGCACTGGATTGAGCACACCCCTTGCCTCCCAAATTCATACGAGAAGCCCATCCCCAGCCCCACCCCACCCCCAGGAGATGGTATTTGGAGACTGGGTCTTTGGTAGGTCATTCAGTTTTGGTAAGGTCAGGAGGCTGGGGTCCACACATTGGGATTATTGCCCTTACAGGAAGAGACCATAGATGGTACTGTCCTCCCACCACCCCAACGTGAAGCCACAGGAAGAAGGCGGCTATCTTCAAGCCAAAACGAGGGCCCTCACCAAGAACTCCACCATCCTGACACCCTGACTTTGGGCTTCCTAGCCTCCAGAACTGTGAGAGAATAAATAACTGTCTTGTTTAAGCCGCCCAGCCTATGGCATTTTACTAGGGCAGCTTGAGCAGACTAATACAGCATGGCAGACCTTAACAGCACAGGCTTCCTAGAATCATTTCTCGGTCAACAGTCCGAGACTTTTTGTTGTACTCAGCCCCACTTAGCTGAGTGGTCAAGGGTAACGAATGCTGAAAATGAGGAAGAAATCGACAACTATTTTATGCTAATCCCAGTTACTACTGTGGATGGGCATAGAAGCAAGACTGGGTGTTAGCTGTAACTTCACGTTTAGGAGAACATAAGCTATGTCCCTTACTTCCATAAGCACACCGCGTTGGGATCCAGGACATCTAATTTGACAGATCCTAACGTTTCACAGATGGGAAGCACACATCCTGCAGTGCGCTCCTGGGAAGGCTCAGGAGAAGAGCTGTTGTTGCCACCCTGAGTCACTATGGACTCCTCCTATCCCAAGTTGGGTTCAACGGTCAATAGGTCTGCTGACACCACACACACACACACACACACACACACACACACACACACTACTGAGACGCGATGCAAAGTGTATTCCTTACGTGAGGAGGCTTCTGGGGGGAGAGCAGGGCAGCCTTTTCAAGCTGCTCCAAAATAGACTTCAGAGAGTCAGGAAAGGAAGAAATTGCTTTGGGAGTTCTACTGTGACTAGTGGATGGGGCCAGCATGACAGTTCCCTTGTGCTGGCAGTAGCTAGTGTCGTTTGCTGCCCACTCCTCCTGCCCTCCACCCTACAACCGTGCCAAAGGAGAGAGTGGAGGGTGGGGCACTGGGGAAGAGGGAGGGTTGACGTTTAAAAGCCCTCAGCAGTCAAACATCAAAGGATGCAGTCAGACCCTATACTATAATTCACCTCTGGCATGTGACAGGCGACAGAAACGTGCCATTTTTGTGTAATGGAATCTGAACTTGTGGAAGTAAGCCACTCTGGAACTCTGAGTCCTGCAGCCTAAGGCCGGGTAGGCAGGCAAAAGGTCCACTGAAGGCCGTTCAAGAGCCCAGTGTGGTGTATCCTGAGAAGTAAAATGCATGCCTCGGTCACCATCAATAAGGCCCGGAACTCCAAAGCCCATAAGGAGGGTCTTGGCGAAGCCCTGCATAGTAGTTTTAGTATATGTAGAGACACGTGTGACCAGGATTTATAATTTGGGAGTCTGCGGGCCAAGAGATTCCCAAGGCTCTTTACCCCAAAGGGGACAGTTTTACACAAGGAAACGTCACTGCCGCCATGGGCCGGACCAGACAGCCAGACCGACGACAACGGCCTGATTGTCTATGAAAATGTGCAGATGGTGCTAACTGTTGGCCAGAGCATCCAGCGCTAAGGTGACTGCCTGAAGTTCACTCACTGGTGCTGTCTTTTCGTTGAACAGTTTTATCTATGGTTATTGTATTGATTACTGACAAGGAAAGAGTTTTCCTGACATTTTCCTATTTATTTTCCACATGTCAGTCGTTTTTTGTTCCTTCACTCCTCAATTACTGTATTTTCTGTTATTAATTACAGTTTCATAGTGTACAAGGTGATCCTTCATCACCCCTTTTGCTGTACTTTTTTAGTTTTTTTTTTAGTGCTGGAGCTTTTTGTGCGGTAGTGTCGGTGGTTACACTGGGATCTACAATTAGTATCTTAGCTTTATAATAATCAAGTTTGTATTAATATGGAGATAGTTGCCATAGTATTCAAAACCTCTGCTTTTCCCTAGCTCTGCCACATTTCTTTATTTAATTATGGTGACACATGGCATGTTTGTATATTTGGTGCCCATTAACAGAGATTTATAGTTAATGCTTTATACATTTGTATTTTAAATCATATATGAGAACAAAAAGAGGAGATATAAACCAAAAGTGCAGCAATACTCGCTTCTGCGTTTACCTGTGTAGTTACCTTGGCCTTTGTGGTTTATTTCTTCATATTGCTTCAAATACGTGCCCAGCATTGTTTCAATTCAGCCTGAAGGACTCCTTTCAGTACTTTCTATAGGGCAAGCTTACTAGCTATGTACTCTCTCAGTTATTGTTTGTTTTGGAATGTCTTTAACTCCCCTTCATTTCCCCCACATATAGAATTCTTGGTTGAAAGGGTATTTTGGTTCATTTGTTCTACGCTTTTAATATGCCATTCCAATGCCACCTGTCCTCTGTGGTTCCTGTAGAGGAATGGGCACAAATCTTACCAACGATTACTTGTATATGAGGAGGTGTTTCTATTGCTGTTTTCAAGGTTCACTCTTTGTCTTTGACTTTTGATAATTTGATCATGATGTGCCTAGGTGGGGATCTCTGATTCTATCCTGCTTGGAGTTTGTAGAACTTACTGGGTATGTAGATTCATGTCTTTCCTCCGAGTTTGGAGGTTTTCAGGCATCATTTCTTTAAAGATTTCCTGCCCCTTTCTCTCTCTCCTCTGCCTCTGCCACTGTCATTATGTGTACATTGATAAGCTTGCTGATGCATATAAGTCCCATAGGATTTGCTCATTATTCTTCATTCTTTGCTTTTTCTGCTCCTCTTTTCCTTTCCAGAGACTGGATATTTCAACTAACCTTTTAAACTTTGCTGATTCTTTTTCTCCTGTTCAAATTTGCTGTTGGACATCTTTTATTAAATTTTCATTTCACTTACAGTGATTTTCAGCTGAGGAACTTTTTTTTTTTTCCTTGCGGTACGTGGGCCTCTCACTGTTGTGGCCTCTCCCGTTGCGGAGCACAGGCTCTGGACGCGCATGCCCAACGGCCATGGCTCACGGGCAACGCCGCTCCGTGGCATGTGGGATCTTCCCAGTCCGGGGCACGAACCCGTGCCCCCTGCATCGGCAGGCGGACTCTCAACCACTGCGCCACCAGGGAAGCCCCTGAAGAACTTTTTTTTGTCCCTATTTATAATTTCTATCTCTTTGGGATACATCTTTCTCATTGTTTCCTAGTTCTTTGATCACTGTTTCCTTTTGCTCATTGAGTTTATTGAAGACAGCTGACTAAAAGTGTATTTTTCTAGTAACCCAAATACTGTGCTTCACCTCTGACAGTTTATAGTAATTAAGTTTTTCCATGTGAACAGGATACACATTCCTCCCATCCCCTCCAACTATATGGAAGTATAATTTACAAATAAAATTTGTATATTGAAGGGGAACAATGTGATGCTTGATGTACGTACACATTGTTAAATGATTACCACAGTCAAACTAATTTATGCATTTATAACCTCACATAGCTAAAGGATTTTTGGGGTGGTGCGTGGGATAAAACTAAGATCTACTCTCTCAGCAAGTCTCCAGCATACCATACAATATCTTAAATTAAATCTGCATGCTGTGCATTAGATCCCTAGGATGTATTCATCTTATAACTGATCATTTGTACCCTTTGATGAACCACCCCACAAATAACAAACCTGGAGGCATCATGGTTCCTGATTTCATTATATGACAAAGGTATAGTAATGAAAACAGTATGGTAGTGGCATAAGAACAGATATATATATATAGACCAACGGATCAAAATATAGAGCCCAGAAATAAACCCACACATATATGTTCAACTATTTGACAAGAACTCCAAGAACACACAATGAGGACAGGATAGTCTCTTCAATAAATGCTGCTGGGAACACTGCATATCCACGTGCAAAGATACTATACTGGAGCCTTATCTTACACCATACCTCAAAATGAACTCAAAATGGATTAAAGACTTAAACGTAAGGCCTGAATCTGTGAAACTCCTAGAGGAAGACACAGGGGTAAGCTCCTTGACATAGGTTATGGCTTTGATATTTTTTTGAAATGACACCAAAACAAAGGCAACAAAATCAAAAATAAACAAGTGGACTACATCAAACTCAAAAGCTTCTGCACAGCAAAGGAAACAATCAACAAAATGAAAAGGCAACTGACCTATGAAGCAGAAGAAAATATTTGCAAATCATGTTATCTGTTGAAGGGATAATATGCAAAATATAAAAGGAATTCAATCAACTCAACAGCAAAAGAAAAAAAAACAAAAAAAAAACATCAACCAATAATTAATAAAAGGGCACACGGTTCGAATAAACATTTTCCCAAAGAAGACATACAACTGGCAAATAGGTATATGAAGAGGTGTTCAACATCACTAATCATCAGGGAAATGCAAATCAAAGCTGCAATTAAGACATCACACCTATTAGGATGGCTATTATCAAAAGGACAAGAGACAGCATGTGTTGGCAAGAGTGTGGTAAAAAGGGAACCCTCGTGCCCTGTTGGTGGGAAAGTAAAATGGTGCAGCCACTGTGGACAACTGCATGGAGGTTCCTCAAAAGACTGAAAGTAGAACTATCAGATCAGCCAGCAATCCCACTCCTCAAAACAGATCCAAAGGAGGTGATTTCTGCTCTGCTCCCTTATGCTCATTGCAGCATTATTCACAAGAGCCAAGCAATGGAGACAAGCTAAGTGTTCTGGGCAGATGAAAGGATAAAGAACATATCACAATTATATAAAAGACATATCAAAGAATTCTTCTTAAAAATTCATCAGAGGGCTTCCCTGTGGCACAGTGATTAAGAATCCACCTGCCAACGCAGTGAACATGGGTTCAAGCCCTGGTCCGTGAAGATCCCACACGCTGCGGAGCAACTTAGCCTGTGAGCCACGACTACTGAGCCTGTGCTCTAGAGCCTGTGAGCTGCAACTTCTGAGCCCGCGTGCTACAACTACTGACGCCCGCAAGTCTAGAGGCCGTGCTGCACAAGAGAAGCCACCGTAATGAGAAGCCCGCGCACCACAACGAAGAGTAGTCCCCGCTCGCCGCACCTAGAGAAAGCCCATGCGCAGCAACGAAGACCTGACACAGCCAAAAATAATAAATAAATAAAAACAAAATAAATAAAGTAATAAAAGTTCATTTGCAAGACTATTCTTGTCTTTGGGGGTGATACAGAGAGGAACAGGAACAGAGACAAGACATGGTAGATTCTCCTTCCTTCAGACGTCTTGTCTCTCTCAGGAAATCTCTACAGGCACAGCTTAATAGTGAGCCAGCCGGAAAGGCAAAATAGGGTTGACAGAGACCCAGAAACTTAGAACAGGTTATAGAATTTTGAGCTCAGATATTAAACAAATTTTACTTACCCTGCATCTACTTCCTCTTATATATCCTGACAAAGAATGCAAACAGTGTGCCTTCTGACACAAAATAAACACAGAAGTGACTATAACATCAGTAACACCCACTTCCAAAAACACAAAAACAAAATTTAAGACCTTTGTTAGGGAGTGTACTCATGTTTAGATAGTAAATAGGGAACCACTGACAGATTTTAATGAAATTTACATATATCATTAATTTTGATGTAGAAAATTTCATGTACATAATGACTTCTCTTCTTTCTCCCATGGCCACCTAGGAAACTCAGAGATTAGGAAAAATGCTTCCTTCCCCATATGTTGGTTTAATATCCTAGCCTCAGATATACTCAACACCTCTGCCTGCGCCCCTGATGGAACACCACTCTCAGGTGAGGCAGTGTTTCTACCTGAAGGATTTCAAAATACCCTTAAGATTTGGGAGGAATTGGGAGGTCTAAAGGTAAAATCTGTGCAAACACTATGTAGAAGCAAAAACCTTGTATGACTCAGAAACGTATCTGGAGGGTTGAGTGGGTGTGTGTGAGTGTATGGGTAAAGATTATTTCGGCTGAACTTTAGGCAAACTGTAAACATAAACTCTACACAGAAACACTTTCCAATCCCCTGTGTCTTTAAACTCATGAGATGAGCTGCCCTGCAGAGGCAGGACCTGGTGTCTTTGGGCAGCTGTGGCAGTTAAAGGGTGTGAGCTCTCAAACCAGACTGCCTGGATAAAAGTTCCAGTTCACTTACAGGCTGTGAGATCTTGGGCTCAGGATTTAATATCTCAAATCCTGTCTTCTATAATAATTCTCAATTTCTCCATCAGTAAATGAGGTGAAAAATAGTCCCAACCTCATCGGATTGCTGTACAGATTTAATGAGCTAATACTTTACAAGGGCCTACTTGATGTCGAGCTTGGCACAGAGTAAGTGCAAATTAATGTCTGGATACATCACAAAATGAACACATTCCATGCTCACTGCTGTAGCTGCACAGATCATCTTTTAATCCTTCAAATATGCTATGTTCTCTTTCTTCTAATGGATCTTTGCCAATCTTCATTCCTCTAACTAGACCTTATGCATAGCTTTGGCCAAAACTGACTTTCTAAGCCCTAATCATCCTTAACGTCCCAACTCAGGCTTTTTTTTTTTTTACAAGAAGCCTCTTCTCTGTTAAGACGGGGTTGCACGTTTCTTCCTTTATTATTTTTAAACTAAAGTGAAAATAAAATAACATAAAATTAATGATTTTAGTCACTTTAAAATGGACAAATCAAATAAAAAGTTCTAAAAATAAAATGTACAAATCAGTTCTTTTAGTACATTCACGATGCTGTGCAACCATCACCCCTATCTAGTTGCAGAGCATCTTCATCAACTCAAAAAGAAACCCTATACCCAGGAAGCGGTCATACCCCATTCCCTCCTATCCTCAAACACTGGCAACCACTAATCTTTCTGCCACTATGGATTTGCCTAATCTGGACATTTCATAGAAATGGAATCATGCCATATGTGGCATTGTGTGTGTGTGTGTGTGTGTGTGTGTGTGTGATATTTTGTAATTTTTGTTCATGGTAGTTGTTATCTTTTTTCATTATGAACTTTTTCTCATTCTAAAAAAAGATTCACTTCATGCATGATTGTGTATAATGATAGAAGAGAATCTTCCATATTGTATGAGTTTCTTGCCTGTTTGTACTTGCCTGTTTGGAACCCGTTTTGGACTCTCCCTGTAAACGACCTAGACTCCTTGGGTATAATGCCTGTAGCAGTCCAAGAACATACACAAAGATTGTATGCCCTGACCAAAGGATTTTTATCCCAGGAATATAATGTTGATTTGGATTTGTATCCCAGGAATATAATGTTGATTTAACATTAAGAAATCACAGTGTAGGGACTTCCCTGGTGGAGCAGTGGTTAAGAATCCACCCAAAAATGAAGGGGACACAGGTTCGAGCCCTGGTCTGGGAAGATCCCACATGCCACGGAGCAACTAAGCCCATGTGCCACAAATACTGAGCCTGCGCTCTAGAGCCCATGTGCCACAACTACTGAAGCCTGCGTGCCTAGAGCCCATGCTTCGCAACAAGAGAGGCCACTGCAATGAGAAGACCGCACACTGCAACGAAGAGTAGCCTGCAGTCACTGCAACTAGAGAAAGCCCGCATGCAGCAACGAAGACGCAACAGCAGCAAAAAATAAAGAAAGAAAGAAAGAAAAGAAAAGAAATCACAGTGTACGGACTTCCCTGCTGGAGAAGTGGTTAACAATCCACCCGCCAATGCAGGGTACACGGGTCCGAGCCCTGGTCCGGGAAGATCCCACATGCCCCGGAGCAACTAAGCCCGTGTGTCACAACTACTGAGCCTGCGCTCGAGAGTCCTTGAGCCACAAATACTGAGCCAACGTGCCACAACTACTGAAGCCGGCACGCCTAGAGCCTGTGCTCCGCAACAAGAGAAGCCACTGCAAGGAGAAGCCCGCGTACTGCAATGAAGAATAGCCCCCGCTCAGCACAACTAGAGAAAGCCCACGCACAGCAATGAAGACCCAACGCAGAGAAAAATAAAAATAAATAAATTTATATTAAGAAAAGTAATCAAAGTGTAATACATCTAACAGAATACCAGAAAAATCCTCATGATCATCTTAAGAGACATTTATAAAGCCTTTAGCATAATTCAAGAAACTTCCATGATAAAAGCTCTCAAAAAAACTAGGATTAGAAGACATCTTCTTCAATGCTCAACATCACTAATTATTAGAGAAATGCAAATCAAAACTATAATGAGGTATCACCTCACACCGGTCAGAATGGCCATCATCAAAAAGTTTACAAACAGGGACTTCCCTTGGTGGTCCAATGGTTTAGACTCCACACTCCCAATGCAGGGAGCCCAGGTTCAAACCCTCATCGAGGAACTAGATCCCACATGCCACAACTAAAGGACCCCGCATGCCACAAGTAAGAGCCCACATGCCATAACTAAAAGATCCCACATGTCACAACCAAAGAGCCCACATGCCACGACTAAAGATCCTGCATGCAACAACTAAAAGATCCCACGTGCAATGAAGATCCTGCACGGGGCAACAAAGATCCCACGTGCCCCAACTAAGAACCAGCACAGCCAAATAAATAAAGAAAAGAAAATAAAATTTAAAAAAACGTTTACGAACACTAAATGCTGGAGAAAGTGTGGAGCAAAAGGAACCCTTCTACACTGTTGGTGGGAAATTAAATTGGTGCAGCCACTATGGAAAACAGTGTGGAGGTTCCTTCAAAACCTAAAACTAGAGTTGCCATATGATCCAGCAATTCCACTCCTGGGCATATATCCAGAGAAAACTCTAATGCAAAAAGATAAATGCACTGCAATGTTCAAAGCAGCACTATTTACGACAGCCAAGACACGGAAGAAACCTAAATGTCTATCGACAGGTGAATGGATAAAGAAAACGTGGTACATATATACAATGGAATACCACTCAGCCATAAAGAATAATGAAATAATGCCATTTGCAGCAACATCGTTGGACCTAGAGATTATTATACTAAGTGAAGTATGTCAGACAGAGAAAGACAAGTATCATGTGATATCACTTACATGTGGAATCTAATACAAAATGATACAAATGAACTTATTGATATTTACAAAACAGAAACAGACTCACAGACATAGAAAACAAACTTATGGTTACCAAAGGGGAAAGGGGGTGGGGAAGGGATAAATTAGGAGTTTGGGATTTGCAGATATAAACTACTATACATAGAATATGTAAACAACAAGGTCCTACTGCATAGCACAGGAAGCTATATTCAATATCCTGTTGTTAACCATAATGGAAAAGAATATGCAAAAGAATGTGTGTCTTTGTGTATATATATATATATATATGTATATATGTATATATATATTTATATATATAACTGAATCCCTTTGCTGTACACCAGAAACTAACATAACATTGTAAATCAACTGCACTTCAATAAAAATATATTAAAAAATGAAACGCAGCTATGAAGCCACAAAAAAGGTACAAACTCTTAGTTATAAAATAAATGTCATGGGGATGTAATGTACAGCGTGATGACTACAGTTAATACTACTATATTGTATATTTGGAAGTTGCTAAGACAAAACCCTCTTAGGTTTGCTCTTAATAAGAGATGATAATAGGTTTTTCCTTACCTTCTAAGTAATCTCCATAGAAAGCAGAGATTCTGTGTCTTATCAGAATAATTTCCTGTGCTTCTTGTTGATTTATCATGTCCTTTATTTGTAAGATAAATGAGTCTTCTTACTTCTAAAAGAGAGAAGGCTCTTTTTAATCACATTACTTCCAATATTTACTTTTGAAATCTTATATTAGTACTCTGGTTAAATAGGTGGCCAAATAGTTTCTTAGTGACCCATGATTCTATTTAGCCAAGTGTACAAATCTTTTGCCATTTCTAACAACTAGTGATATTTGGTCTTTCCAAATTCAAATCCTAAATGAAATCTGCTTGATCTCATACTGACACTGATATTTCCCAGAGGGCCTGCGGAAAATCCAGAGTTTGTTCTTTCACCTTGTAAATGAGAGATGTTACAATAAGTAGGTTTATTTGATAAGTTGAGTTGCACAGGAAGCACTGCCAAATATGAAGAGATGCTTAACCTTCTCTAGTTTATATTTCTATGTGTAAAATGTTATTAATACAAATACTTCAGAAATTGTATTAATTCCTATAAATGTCAGTGCCCTTGCTGTCCATGACGTATCTTGGCGCTGCTTTGCCTTAGAATCAGACAACATCAGCATAATGTTATCAGCTGTCATGCCAGTTAGTGTCTTAAAATGTTGTATGCCACAGAAACAACCAAATGTCCTTGGCAATTGCATCATTTTTATAATGAACTTTCATCACGTCTTTTACCATGGCCATTTTCACTCTTTTGTCATCCACACTTGTTTTAGTTTGATGCCTCCCTGAAAGCTCTTGCAATCAGCTACAGGCCACAGTAATTATCTTCAACAAAATGGGACTATCTTGGAGTCCCACAGAAAGGACTATGCCAGGTACTCTTGAGGCACAGAACTCCTAATGGCATTGCTTAAATAACTTTGAGACCGTACCACCGGCCTGAGTCAGGATTTCCAGAATTCTCCTGGAGAAGCTGATAAGTTCATGAGATGGCTAACCCAAGATCAAGCAGAACAAGAATTACATAGGGCTGAATGAATTGATCAAGGACGATTATGGCTTTTGCTTGGACTACTGCTGATGCTTTAATGTTCTGTTTTCTGGATATAAAGAACTGCCTACTTTTCTAACTTCAGCTATCTACAATTCATAACAGTTTAGTAGATCGTACTTCTGTAAGCAGAAATGAAGTATTTATCTTTTTTTGCCTGCCTGATCACTCTAGAATTTGAATATTCTTACTATGTATTCTTATTTTCACAGTAATACAATGAACTGCTTAGGTTCCATAAGAATCCTTCCTCCTGGGAACAGAACATAATTGATTTGACTATATGACCAAAGCTCTGAGTGGACTGTCATGTTTTGAAAGAATACAGTGTTTTTAAAAATAGTGATGGATTGATTGACTTGGCTGCACCAGGTCTTAGTTGCGGCACGAGGGATCTTCGTTGCGGCATGCGGGAACTTCAGCTGTGGCATGTGGGGTCTTTTAGTCGCAGCATGTGGGATCCTTAGTTGTGGCATGCAAACTCGTAGTTGTGGCATATGGGATCTAGTTCCCTGACCAGGGATCAAACCCGGGCCCCCTGCATTCAGAGCACAGAGCCTTAGCCACTGGACCACCAGGGAAGTCCCAGACTATCATAGCTGAGAACAATATATATAATCAGATATGACCAGATAGTCTTAAGGAACTAAAGGTGATTTTATGGAGCCAATGCTTATGAAGTCTTCTTGGGAAAATGGGCCTGGCACCTGGATTACAGCTTTCTCAGCCTTACAGGTGAGCGGGAGAGGCCACCTCCTGGCAGGCCTAGGAAACTTAGGATATTTTGGGGGCCTTCAAGAAGAGATTAATTTACCCAGATCTATAGGTACTGCAGGGGAATTGTGGTGGTGAGATTTGGGCTTGGTTTCCTAGCTTTGAGAGGCTTTTAAAAGTCCAGTCGGAGTGAGACTCCTTATGAAAAGTTCCAGCAGAGTAAACTAAAAATGGCCTATGTGGTCAATTATCATCCTTGCTGCAATTGTGCAAATAAGCAAGCCAAATCTAATAAGACCAGACACTCTATAAGCAAGAATAATCTTACTTTGATTATCTTTGATCAAAAGGGAGGTGACGGGGCTTCCCTGGTGGTGCAGTGATTGAGAGTCTGCCTGCCGATGCAGGGGATACGGGTTCGTGCCCCGGTCCAGGAGGAACCCACATGCCGCGGAGCAGCCCGGAGCCTGTGCTCCACAATGGCAGAGGCCACAACAGTGAGAGGCCCGCGTACCGCAAGAAAAAAAAAAAAAAAGGAAGTGACGGTTGAGTGAAATTTTATATTTCAATACAAAACACACCCTTGTGAGGGATGAGATTCTGGTCCCGTTCATTATCTTTCAGCTAATTTGCACTTCTTTGTAAACTACGTGTTTGTGTTACCTACATGTAAATTGGACTAGCTCCTGCTATCTCACACATTTTGTCAGTCCTTACCAAATTCTCAATTCTTCCAATTTCCTTCAACATCTGGCTGCAACTCTTCAAACTAATGTTTCCAATTTTTCTCCAACCCTCCTGATTTGACATCGCAGAGAACTCAAAGCTGACCACCCAGATTCTTACTGGATCCTTAGGTTTTCTTCTAACTGGCTTTGTTTCACAGGATCTAAAGAAGCCCTGTGAGCTGAAGTTGGACAACTTGATGTAAACTTCAAAGGACTCTTCCCTGCAGCAGATCATGTATGATCCTCATGCCTGGAACTGCTGCCGTGTGGGCCACTCGGGAAATTCACTTTATCTTCCATGCTCTGCTCCACGAAATAATCGTGACTGTGGATGATCTTACCCAAACCTAACTGATGTCTAGGCCATCAGAAAACATCCACTGTAAACTAGGAAATCCATCAGATTGCCACTGCCATCCTCACTCCACCATCTAAACATGCGTCAAGCCCAGCATCTTCAATGGGCTGTCCTTCTGGACTCAGAAGCTGGCTTCAAATAGTCCACTACAAACATTAATCTTTCTTTTCCTTTTCTTAGAAACCCTCCTCATTAAATGCCTCATTCCTGGCATGATCCAGCAAATATCCTCTACTACCAAACATCAGCAGATGGCTCAGTTGTTCCTTAATGAACAAAAGGTGACTGAATGAGAAATGGACTTATATTGTTCACAGGAAAAAAGAATGCCTCTTGTTGCCTTGCACAAGAAGGGGAAATCAAAGTAACTCTCTTCTTAACCAAACTTGAGGCCATTCTGAGTCCTCTTCTTCACTAGGCCTCAAGCTTAATCCTATCTTTGGCCTGCCAAGCCCAGTTTTAGCAAAAATCCTCCTAGGCCAGTTTAGCAAGAATCCCCCCCTCCTTCGTATCTAAGTTCTTCATCCCTCCTCTTGAGCTCTAATCAAGTTCCACCCCCCAGCATCCCTTCATCCTTGTGTTAGTCAGGGTTCTCCATAGAAACAGGACCAGTAAGAAACAGATAGGCATATAGATAGCTTATCTATCTATATCTACAGATCAATATCAATGGTAGGTATATATATCTAGATAGCTATGTCAGATATCTAATATCTGTATATTTATAGATGTATCTTTATATTAATACTATTTCGCTGTTATATAGAGATATAGATGTTGATATAGATATAGATATAGATGAGGAGATTTATTATAGCAATTGGCTCATGAGATTATGGAGGCTGAGAAGTCCTACAATCTGCTGTCTGTAAGCTGGGAAACCAAGAAAGCCAGTGGTATAAACCACTCTAAGTCTGAAGGCCTGACAAACAGGAAAGTCCCAGATCAAGATTGAAGGCCCAAGAATCAGGGGACTGATGCTGCAAATCCTGGTCCAAGTCCAAAGTTCCCAGACTAGGAGTAGTGATGTCTAAGAGCAGAATAATATGGATGTCCCAGCTCAAGCATAGAGAAAACTCATCCTTCCACTGCCTTTTTGTTCTATTCAGGCCCTCAAGAGATTGTGATAATGCCCACTTGCATTGATGAAGGCAATTTTCTTTACTAAGTCTGCCAGTTCACATGCTAATCTCTTCCGGAATCCTGCTCACAGACACACCAAGAAATGTTTCACCAACAATCTGGGCATCTTTTACTCAAATCAAATAGACACCTAAAATTAACCAAC
Organism: Mesoplodon densirostris; assembly: GCF_025265405.1. Lineage (NCBI taxonomy): Eukaryota > Metazoa > Chordata > Mammalia > Artiodactyla > Ziphiidae > Mesoplodon > Mesoplodon densirostris. Next base: position 44,569,258 of record NC_082681.1, on the reverse strand, counting down.
ACAATACCTAAGTTCCCCTCAGTAATCTGCCATTCACTAACTCCCTCACCCTCCCTGTTGGCCATAAACTGTCATCTGTCTGTCTTGTATGTGGAGTTGAGTTTATTTTCCCTATGGCAATAGTCCCTGGCCCCTATTACAATGGTCCTGAAAAAAGCCTTCCATGCCTTAAACTCCATATGGCATACTTTTTTATTGACAATATTGATGTTACTATGTTCCTGTGAGTGAGAGAATGTGTCCGGATCATTGCTGAGCTAGGTAATGTGTCTGCATATTCATGTGAGAGAATGTGAGAATGTGAGTCCATATGAGCGAATTTCTTCTGTGAGCTTATGTTGGAGCTATACGGTGGATGTGAGCATATCTGTGTGTACATCTGTACGTAAGCATGTTCCTGATTTCAAGAATGTGCATGTGCAAGTGAAAGTGTGAGTGACAGCATCGGGAAGCATCTGAGTGTTTATACTCGGGTCCCCATGTGAGTAAACTTATGAGTATGGTCATGAAATTAACTGAGTATATCAGCATGTTTATGTGAAGCCGTGAAAGTATAAGTGGATGCATGTGAATGTACGTGTTTTTAAATTTCAATTTGTAGGCAAATCTGAGCGTGTTTAGGGAGTGTGCAAACATGTGACTGTGTGTAAGCATATCTCTGTGTGACATTGTAAGTGTGAACATGTCCATGGGTGAGAGTGTTTTCGTAGGTGCAAATTTGTGTTTAAAATTAATATTTAAGTGTGTTCACTTGTACGAATGAATTTGTAAGCACGTGAAGGCAGATTAGCATAATTCTGAGTCGTTGGGGGTAAATGTGTTTTTTGTGTGTTCTTGTTTATGTGTGAATATATTTGAAAAAGGGAGCATGTATATGGGAATGCATGTAATGGTTTTTTAAGTGAATGAATGAAATCATGAGCTTCTTGCTGATTGTGAGTGTGTTCCTATGCAACTCAATATGTAAGCATGTTACTGTTGGTGACAAGGATATTTTATATGGGTAAGGGAATGGGTGTGTGCATGTGTAAATGAAATGAGTGTACCTGGAGTGTGAGTGAACTTGTAACCATGCTTATGTTTTAAGTGCATGATTGATGATGATAATCTGAATGAGGTGGGGCTACTGTGTGTGTGTGAACTGTGAGCCACCAAGTGTGAATGTATGTTAGTATGTGTGAGTACCTTTGCCAGTATATGTGTTTGAGTGAGTTATCTGTAAGCATGATACTGTGAGTGAACAAATGAGCATGTACGTGAGCTTGTGCATTTGTGAGAGTAAATATGCGGCCTTGTAATCTCAAAGTGTGCTAGTATTTCAGTCTCTGAGGACTGCTGTAAATGTATGTTCAAGCGCACCCTTGAATTTGCAGCCATATGCATGGGGGTTAGCATGTTTGTATGAGTAAGTGAACGTGTATCAGGTTCACTGTGGTGAGCTACTTCACAGGTGAGTATATTTGTGTAAGTGAAACCTGAATAAACATGAGTGGAAGTGCATGTGAGTGTATTTGCTTCTTTGAGTGGATATTCTGAGCTTCATGGAGGATGTGAGCGTGTTTGTATGTGAATACCTATGTGAACATGTTCCTGATTTTAAGAGTGAAAATGTGCATGTGTAAGTGAATGTGTGAGTGGGAGCTCCTGAATGTATGCATTTGTGTCCCTGTGTGAATGAATCTCTTGGCATGGTCATGTGATTGAGTGTTTGAGCACGTTCGTGTGAAGGAGTGAATGTCAGTATGTACGTGTGAATGTATGTGTGTCTGTGAGTGGGAGTGAATTGGTGGGCAAGTTTGAGAATGTCTGAGTGTTTTGTCAGTGAGTGAATGTGTGAGTGCATGTATGTGAGCCCATCTGTCTGTGACAGTGTGTAGGTGAGCCTGTGCGTGGGTGAGAGTGATCTCTTGGATCTACAATGGCATGCTTAAAGTGAACACTTTTGTATGCTCATCTGTATAAATGAACTTGTAAGCCTGCGAATCATGTTAGCATATTCACGTATAGTGGATGAGCAAGTATGTTTTCTTGTGACCTTGTTAATATGTGACTACAGTAGTTGCAGACTATTCACGGGGGACTCATTCCAGCACCCACCAAGGATACCAAAATCTGAGAGTGTCCAAGTCCCATAGTCAGCCCTCTCTATCCCCGTAGTCTGCATTCGCGGACTCAACCGACTGTGGATCATAAACATAGCACATGATATGCAGCTGGTTAAATCTGTGAAAGCAAAACCCATTGATACAGAGGGCTAGCCGTATATTTATTGAAAAAAATCTGCATATAAGTGGACCCACACAGGTGACACTCTTGTTGTTCAAGGGTCAGCTGTATATTCGAATGAGGTCATTCATGCCCATACGTGTGAGTCAATGTAAGGGTTTTTATATAAATGAGTGAATTTGTGAGCTTCTAAGTCAGTGTCAGCATGTTTGTGTGCAATTATATTTCTGACTATGTTAATGTTTATGACCAAAAAGGTGCATGAGTAAATGAATGCGTAGGTTTGTGCATATACACACAATGAGCATGTCTGGAATGTGAGCGAATTTGTAATCACTCTTGCGTGTATAAGTGAATGTGTGCATTTGCTCACAAGTGTGATGTGGGAAATTTGGGGTAGGTATATGAATGCCTGAGTGTCTGAAGGGGAATATATGTGCATATGTGTATATGTGTAAGTAAATTGGTCACTACACGTGTTTGAATAGTGAAATTTAAGCATGTTAATATTAGTGAATGAATGTTTGAAAGTATGCGTATATCTGAGTTCGTCCACTCACAACACTGAATATATGAACATGTAGATCTGAGACAATATTTGTGTTGATGTACATGTTCGTGAATGTTCAAGTGCATCTTTTTTTTTTTTTTTTTTTGTGGTACGCGGGCCTCTCACTCTTGTGGCCTCTCCCACTGCGTAGCACAGGCTCTGGACAGGCAGGCTCAGTGGCCATGGCTCAGGGGCCCAGCCGCTCCGCGCCATGTGGGATGTTCCCGGACCGGGGCACGAACCTGTGTCCCCTGCATCGGCAGGCGAACTCTCAACCACTGCGCCACCAGGGAAGCCCTCAAGTGCATCTTTTAATTTGTGACCATGTGTATGGATGTTAGCACGTTAGGGAATAAGTATCAGATTCACTGTTTTCAGCTAGTTAAGATAGTGTGACCATTCGTGTAAATTATGGGTGTGTACATGGAAGGACATGTGAGTGTATTTTCTTCTGTGAGCAAATGTTTGAGCTCCAAGGTGGATGTGAGCATGTTTGTGTTCGTGCATCCAGGTGAGCATATTCTGGAGTTTAAGACTGTGTATGACATGTGTAAGTGAAGGTGTGAGTGGGAGCATCTGACTGTATATATTCGTATCCCAGGTCGAGAGAATGTGTGAGCATGGTCGTTTGATTGAATGCACATTGGAGCATGTTTGTGTGAAAGAGTGAATGTGTCAGCGTGTGAGTGTAAATGCATATGTGTTTTAGAATGTGAGTCAGTTTTGAGTTTGAGTTTGTGAATATTTGGTGTGCTTTCTGAGTGAATGTGTACCTCTATGTAAGTCAGGATATCTGTGTGCAACAGGCTATGTGTGAGACGGTTTAGGGGCAAGAGTAATTTCCTGGCTGTAAATTTGCACACTTACAATGAACATGTATGTGTGCTCATCTGTATAAACAAATTTATAAGCATGTGAATGCAGGTTAGTATAATGCTGAGTTCTCAGTCAGTGAGTTTGTTTTTCAAGTGATCTCATAAATGAGTGAATATATTTGAATAAAGTAATTTGTGAGCATGTGAGTGAGTGAATGCAACTATTCTTAAGTAGTGTAATTGAGTGAATTTGTGAGCTTGGTGTGACCATATCTGTGTGCAAGTGAATATATGAGCTTGTTACTCTTAGTGACAATAATAATGTGCATGCGTGAATGGGTGTTTATAACTGCAATGAGCATATCTGCAAGTGAGTTAATTTGTAATCACTTTCATGAGTGAATGAATACGTAGTTCAGCTCATGAAAGTGAGTGAGGTGTGGGATACTTTTTGTGAGTGTGTGAAAGTATGAACATTTGGGTGTGAATGTACGTTAGTTACCATGTGTATGGATGTGGGTAAGTTGTCACTATATGCATTTGCATAGTGAATGCAAGTGGTAATGTGAGTGAATGTGTAACCACGTGCTTCTATGCGAGCATTTATCTTCTTTAGAGTGAACATGTGAACCTGTACATCTGTGTATGCTGACATGTTTGTGTGTTCAACTGTATGTTTAAATTTGTGACCATGTGTACAGCGGTCATCATGTTTCTCTGAGTTAGTGAATATGTATAGTTTATTACTGTGACTTGAATCGTTCAGTGTATTTCTGCGAGTGAAATACGAACATGAGTGTAAGTGCATGTGAGTGTATATTCTTCTGTGAGTGACTACTGGACCTTCACCTAGAAGTGAGCACACTTATGTGTAAGTGTCCATGGGAGCATGTTCCTGATTTTCACAATATTAATGTGCATGTATAAGTGAATGTGTTAGTGGGAGCATCTTAGTATATATGTTTGAGTCCCCATGTGAATGAATTTGTGGGTACGCTCATGTGATTGAGTGACCGTTTGAGTAGGTTTGTGCGAAGGAGTGAATGTGTCGGTATGCATGAATGTTTCTATGTCTTTGAATGTGAGCAACATTGTGGGCATATTTGAATGAGTGTTTGAGTATGTTTTGTGAGTGACTGTGTGAACATGTTTATGTACGCAAGCATGTCTTCTATGACGGTTTAAGTGTGAGCCTGCTCATGGGTGATTGTGTTCTTAAGTGTAAATTTGTGTTTACAAAGTGAATATTTGTGTTCCCATCTCTACGCGTCCATTTGTTAGCATGTGCAATCCTATTAGCATATTAGCGGGTATGAGCAGGTGGTTTTCATGTGATCCTGATAACGTACAACTATATTTGAATAACCTACTCTGAGAGCATGTGTGAGTGAATGTGATTTTATGTAACTGAGCGAATGGGTGAGATTCTTTTTTTTTTTTTTTTTTTTGCAGTATGCGGGCCTCTCACTGTTGTGGCCTCCCCCGCTGCGGAGCACAGGCTCCGGACGCGCAGGCTCCGGACGCGCAGGCTCAGCGGCCATGGCTCAAGGGCCCAACCGCTCCGCGGCATATGGGATCCTCCCAGACCGGGGCACGAACCCGTATCCCCTGCATCGGCAGGCGGACTCCCAACCACTTGCGCCACCAGGGAGGCCCGTGAGATTCTTAGTGTACGTTCTTGAGCAAGTGAGTCTGTAAGCATGCTGTGTTTGTGACCATGATAATTTGCATGGAAAAGTGAATGTGTGAGTGTGTGCATATACATGCAATGAATGTGTCTAGAATGTGAGGGAATTTGTAATCACTTTCGTGTGTATAAGTGAGTATGTGATTATGCTTATGCGAGTGTGGTACGAGCTACTTTGTGGGAATGTTTGAGGATCTGAGTGTGCATATGTTAGTATGGGTATGTGTGTGAGCCAGTTTGTATGTGCATTTGAGTGAGTGAACTATAAGCATGTTAACAGGACTGAGGGAATGTTTGAGCGTGTGAACATATGTAAGCATGTACACTCGTGAGAATGAATGTGTAAACTTATACATGTGACAGTGTGTCAGGATGGCATTTGAAAGTTGACATATGTGTGTTTTAAAGTGTATGTTTCATACTGGATGTGAGCATGTTTTTGTGTGAGGGTTCTTACAAGCATGATCCTGATCTTCTCAATGTTAATCTGCATGTGTAAGAGAATGTCTCAGTGGGAGCCTCTGTGTGAATGAATGTGGGCATGGTCATGTGGCTGAGTGAATGTCACCACGTTGTGTGACTGAATGTGTCAGTCTGCGTGTGTGAATGCATGTCTTTGAATATGAGTGACTTTGTGGGCATATTTCAATGCGTGAATGCTTAAACTTTTTGCTGAGTGATGAATGTGTGAGTGTGTGTATATACGTATGTCTCTGTGTAAGTGTATGTGTGAGCCTGCTCATGCTCCTCCATTGTGAGCAAGCATTTTTCAAGTGATGTTTCGTTGCACTCATTGTATGTATGGATGGTGAGCATGTACAGACACGTTAGCATGTTTCTGTGTAGTGACTATATGGTGGGTTTCTTTTTTATCTTGTTTATGTGGGAGTACATCTGAGTAAGGTCATGTGTGAAAGTGTGTTGTAAGGGAAAGTGTTTTACGTGTTGTAAGATTTTGTGAGATTCTTGGTGACTGTAAGAAGATTTCTGTGCAAGTGAATGTGTAAGCATGTTTCCGTTTGGGACAATGAGAATTTGCATAAAATTGAAAGTGAAGAATGTGTGATTGTGGAACTGTAAACCTAATATGTATGGGGTATGAATGAATTTTTTATCATGTTCATCTGTGTGAATGTGTGGTAATACTTCTGTGACTCACTGAGCTGTCGGCATGATTGTGTGAGTGAAGGGAAGTGTGTGTGTGAGTGCAAATGTATGCATGTTTACATATGTGAGGAACTCGTCAGGATGTTCACAGCAAGAAGTGAACTATACTCATCTTAATGTTGGTCAGTCAGTGTGTGATCCTGTGCGTATATGTGAGGATGCACATTTTTGAAAGTGATTATGTGAATGTGTACGTGTCTTGGAGTATGCTCACGGAAGAATATTTGAGTGGTCAAGGAAAGGTTTCTTGGTGTTCATGTGTATGCGTTACCTTGTGACCGTATGCTTGGATGAAAGCATGTTCACGGGTGTGTATGATTGTATTTTATGCTCATATTCATGCATGTATACTGTGTGGGTGAAATGTGAGTGCATGACTTGAGTTCATGTGAGCGTATGGATTAATGAATGCATGAGCTTTGTGGTCAGCACGAGCATATTTGTGTGCAAGGGCGTACGTGAGCATGTTCCTGATAGTGAGCATGTTTATGTGGGTAGCTAAATGGGAGCCCTGGAGAGTATATTTTTGGGTATCCCTGTGAGAGAAACGGTAATCATGGTATGCGACTGAGTGAAGGTGTCAGCTCATTTTTATGGAGTGAATGTATCAGTGTGTTTGTATGAGCAGCTCTGAGTATGTACATCAGTGAAATTGTGAGCATGTTCAAGTGAGGGAGTCAATGTCTGACCACGCTCATGGAAATGAGTGAAGTTGTGAGCATACCTGAGTAAACGTGCGAGCATATGGTGCGAATGTGAATGAGGAGTATTGAGTTTTTAGTCAGTATGTTCATTTGGATGAGTCAACACTACGTGTGTTAACGCAATTGTGTGTCCATTGGTGAGCATGCACACTGTGAGCATGAATACATGAACTTTTACATGTCTTCAAGTGTGATTATATTTGAAATGTTTGAATTTATTGAAAAAGCATTTGTGTGTGCATGTGAATGTGTGAGCATGTTCATGAATGATAGCATATTCATGTAGGTGTCAGGGCTTATTGTGTTTCTTTATGTGAGCTTGTTAAAGTGTGAGTACACTGTATGAGTGGAATGTGAGCATGGGAGTATGTTTATGAGTTTATGTGAGTGAATGCTGGGGCTTCGTGACGAGTGTGATCATGTTTATGTGCAAGTGTATATGTAGGTTCCTGATTGTGAGCATGTTCGGGTGCATGAAAAGTGAATGGGTGTGTTGGAAAATGAATATAGGTCTCTATGTGCATGAAACGGTCAGCATGCTCACGTGGTTGAATGACTGCTTGAGTAGGTTTATGTGCAGTGAATGTGTCAGTGTGTGTATGTGTGCATCTGAGAGTGTTTATGTATGAGGGAATTCATCAGCATGTTCTTAGGAGTTCATGTGTGAAAGCGTCTTGTTACTAGGTGAGTGTACGTTACTGGGTATATGCAAGCCTTTCCACGGCTGAGAGTGCCTTATTGTGAAGGAGTCTGTATGTTTCAGTGAATATTTTGTGTGTACTCATCTGTATGAGTGAATTGGTGAGCATCTGAGCGCATGTCAGCATTTTCTTATGTGATGATTGTGTATGTGTGTTTTTGTGTGATATGTGAATGTAAGTATACTTGTATAAGGGAATGTATGGAAGTATGTGTGTGAGTGTACTTTTTTCTGAGTTTGAGATAACTTGTGAGCTTCTTGGGAGGTGTGAGCATGTTTGTTTTGACGTGCCTACGTGAGTTAATTCCTGTTTGTGACAATATGGATAAGTGAATGTGTGATTGTTTGCATATAAATATAATGAGTATGTTGTGACAGCACTGTGGCAATGGCGACCTACAAGAATGTCCTGGGCTTCCCTGGTGGCACAGTGGTTGAGCGTCTGCCTGCCGATGCAGGGGACACGGGTTCGTGCCCCAGTTCGGGAAGATCCCACATGCCGCGGAGCGGCTGGGCCCGTGAGCCATGGCCGCTGAGCCTGCACCTCCGGAGCCTGTGCTCCGCAACGGGAGAGGCCACAACAGTGAGAGGCCCGCGATCCGAAAAAAAAAAAAAAAAAAAGAATCCGCCTGCCAATGGAGGGGACATGGGTTTGAACCCTGGTCTATTCAGGGGTAAGAAGCAGGAATGCATACGGTGCATTTAATAAGAAGGGTTGTTGCTAGAGGACCCTACCTGGCGGAGCAGAGTGGGGAGCGGAATCTGGGATTAGGCCGTTCGAGGCCCTCCCAGTTTTACCAGCCGTCAACTCAGCACGGAATACTAACTTTAGCCCTCACCGCACCATCACCCCCTCCCCCCGCGCACACACACACAGGGGCCAGTATACCTGGCTGAGGAGAACTCAGTCCCTGGAGATGGAGGGGTGGACCCTGGAGCAGTAGCTCCCCGACCCCCACCATTTCAGCGCTATTAGGTACCACAGCAACACAGGGGCTGAAACAAGGGGGCTCCATCGCAGCTGCACGTGCCCAGCCCCACCACCAACTCCTCTACGGACTGGCCAGCAGGCAGCGCGCGTGGGCAGCGGTTCAAAAGCCCAGACCCACGTCTGCTCCAGCCGTCTCCTTCTAAGAGGTCGCCCACTCACCCTCTGCCCGCCCAGCTCATGGCAGCCTGGCGACCCCGCTCACCAATCTAAGAAGTCCAGAACGACGTCAGGAACATCAGGCGAGGAGAGGTCAGAAGCCAAAGTGGAATTTTCACCTGGGATTGGGGTCGTCGCCCGCCAAGGGCCGGGTCCTGATGAGGAGTAGGCGCACAGCGGCCCGCCGCATGTCGGGACGCCATAGCTCCGACCATCCGAGAACCCTGGAGACCGCTGCAGAGCGGGAGGCCGATAGACGAGGGGGGGGGGCGGGATAACCAAGAGGAGCGGGGCGAGGAGGTCGTGCTTCTGCAAAGAGCCGCCTGTAAGGTGACAACATCGAGGCCAACGGGAGCGCGGAGGGTGCGGGTCGACCAGCGGCCCTGAGCCAGGGAGCGGCAAGAAGAGCAGCAGCCCAGCAACTTCACTCCACGCAGCACCCCGACCACGAACCCAGCCGCTGCAGACAGCGCGGGGTCTGACGCAGTTCTGGCGGCCGCTGGGCGGGCCTGAGGCCCGGCGCACAACTGGCTCCGCCCACGTCGATGGCAAGCGAGCTTCGCCAATCAGGCAGGCGCTGGGAGCCTTTCAATGAGATGCATGGTCCAGCCTCCTACCGCAGCCTGTGTGCCGCCCAGCCCTCTGCTCCTTCTGGCGTCTGCAGTCATTCCCGGGTCAGCCGCAGTTCCAGCTCCCTGGCAGCTGGAGAGCTGGGCCGGAGGTCGGCGGCGTGGGGCACCCCGCCCTGCACCTCCCCTTTGCAAAAACGCAAAATGTGCTTTTCACTTGGAACAGTGTATGCCCAAGAGTTTGCTTTTTGTGGTGAAAGTAGTAATTTGACCACCCAGGCTCAATCTGCGTTTTGAAAATACTGGACACCTTTGAGGAATCAGGACCTAGTTGACTGGTGGTCACTCCCTGACCCTCGGGCCTCCAGTGAACCAGACTGCCTGTCCTCTGGAAGGCATAGAGGAGGTTCAACCAGTGCGTTTTGTGACACGGTTCTGGCCCATCATCAGGACCGAAATTGGGCTCCAGGAGCCCCCCTCCCATAGCTAAGGGATGCACAGTTGAAGTGAGGGTTCTTGGCTGACAGCATGGAAGGGGAAAAGAAGGCAACGGTCAGTGTATCGGATCTTCAAGGCAGTGAGCCCCCGGAGAGCAGGCCACTCTAATGCTCCAGCATTCTGGCTCCGCATGTAGGGGAAAAAAAAGCCTTACGTTTTTGCTAGAGGGCTTCTCTTCTTTCCGCTACCCTGAACATTGCCACACAGAGTAGAAATATCTCAGAGAAAGAGGAAATGCTTCCACTCATTCACTACCCTTCATCCTTCCCATCTCAGGTACCTTGATGAAGCAAGGTCAGAAAGAGGCTTCTTCAGAGCACATAAGCCACATGGGCAATGAACAGATAGACCTCAGTCATATTCACCAGCGCTGGACCTCGTGAGGCATGCCATGTAAAAGTGTTGATATCAAAATGGATTTCAGGTTCACTCTTGGTCAACTAGAATATTCAAAACAAACATTCCCCCCCTTCCCCTTTCCTTCAGTATTTGGTGAAAAGAGTTGGTACTGCTTGTGCCCAGCATATTGCACAGCTTTATTTGCATGGAACTCTCTGGGGTGGCTGAGTGTTTTGTACAGCTAAAAATTTAACTCTTTACCCCACCTCGACCTCTTCTCAAGCACCCTCTTTCTTCTTCTTTTTTTTAAAATGATTTTAGAATCACACATGTTTAAAATGTGTCTCTTAATTTCCTTCCTTCTCTTCACCAGCAGAGAATCTTCACACTTTCGTTTTCCCTCTCCTTTCCCCCTCTTTTTCCTTCTATTGCAGTAAGTGCTCTCTTCTCACTTATGGGGCAGATCCGCATAGAACTAACCCACTTACTTAGGTGGGGGATCCCTCTATGATGAACCATCACAACAGCAGTGGGTCAGTTGAGCCCAGCCCTACTGCTCTTAATCCTGCACCCCTTGTCTCTGGTCAGCCAGGCATCCTCGAACAGACAATGCTTGCTGGTTAAAAATGAAAAGGCCATTTCAGTTCAGTTTGTCTGAGCATCTGAATTGTATATGGGCGAGGAGGTGTGGGGACTGCCTAGAGAAGGAGGGTCGATGGGCCCAAGGTTACACAGTGGCAAAAAGCGAAACTAGAACCCTATTTCCAGGTTGGCCTACTTCTAGAAAAGTGTGTTTTTCTAGTGAAACTCAGCTTTGACTGCTATTTCAGGCAGCCACAGGCATGTGGGTATTGTTTTGTTTGAAAGCAGGTTATTCCTATTCCTGGAATCAAATTCTTCAATCAGTGTCTCAACTGACAGGAAAAGCAAGCCTCAAGTTTTTCTCCTAGGCATCCTTGTGACTATGGATATGGCCAAAAACTTGATGGCAAGAATGAATTTACTTCCAGAGCTTACGTCCCACACTCACATGACAAAGAGCCGAGAAGGCAGCAAGGAATATGAAAAAGCCAGTATAATTTATACTTGTTGAGTTTTTGTCTAGTTCATTTATTAGAATGTACATCAATATCCAGATTGAATGCACTTAAACCTGAATATGGGATCATGGTGTAGAGGACATAGCACTGACCTAGGAGTTAGCCCATCTGTGTTCTGACCCAGCTCTGACCCATGACTGCGAGTATTCCAGTTTGTCTAGAGTATGAGGTGGATTGGGAGGTAAGGCAAGAGGTAAAACATGTAAGAAGAAAAAGAATAGGTAGTACCTGGCCTAGTGAGGGCCGCACATTCAGTGCACAGAAAATAACTACTCAGTGAATATGTGAAGCTAAGAAAGAGAATTTTATTTTATTTTATTTTTTTACTTATAAGCAGCTAACAGTTATTTATCACAGTCCTAGAAGCTGGTTAGTCCAAGATCAAGGTACCAGCAGCTTTGGTGTCTGGTGAAGGCCACTTCCTGGATCATGGGTGGCAACTTTTCACTATGTACTCACTGGTGAAAGGGTCAAAGTATCTCTCTGGACCCCCTTAAATAAGGCCCTAATCTCATTCATGAGGGCTCCACCCTTATGACCTAGCCACCTCCCAGAGACACCACCTTCTAATACCGTTATTTTGGGGTTTAGGATTTCAACACATAGATTTGGGGAAAATGCAAACATTCTATTTAGGATACCTACCCAATTTCCACACTGCCCACAAAGTGCCATGTCTAAACCCAAATAAAATCACATCATTTTCTTACTTTAAAAAGTCCAAAGTCTTCTGATTGACTGGCAGAGAACCTTTCTTCTTCAACCTTTCTCTCCATAACCTAGTCCACATACTCCATTTTTCATCTGCATCTCTTCTATTTTTGTTTTTTGTTTGCTTTCTTTCTTTCTTTTTTTTTTGTGGTACGCAGGCCTCTCACTGTTGTGGCCTCTCCCACTGCAGAGCACAGGCACCGGATGCGCAGGCTCAGCGGCCATGGCTAAGGGGCAGAGCTGCTCCATTGCATGCGGGATCCTCCCGGACCGGGGCACGGATCCGAGTCCCCTGCATCGGCAGGCAGACTCTCAACCACTGTGCCACCAGGGAAGCCCTCTACTTTTTTTTAAAGTTAATTTTTATTGAAGTATAGTTGCTTTACAATGTTGTTTTAGTTTCTGCTTTACAGGAAAGTGAGTCAGTTTTATGTATATATATATCCCCTCTTTTTTAGATTTCCTTTTCATTTAGGTCACCACAGAGTACTGAGTAGAGTTCCCTGTGCTATATACTAGTTTCTCAGAAAGAGAGATTTAGATCTGATCATCCAAACAAAGGAATTTGAATTTCATCTTACATTCAACAGTAAGCTTTTGGAGGATTTGTGCAGGAAAATGACACCATCAGGAAGAAACTTCCAGTTACTTTCTGGAGGAAGAAGTAGAAGAAAGAGAGACTGGGGACAAGGAGAGAAGTTAGGAGGGTGGTGCACACCTCTGCTTCCAGTCATGGCAGGCTAAGTCATTTGCACTCACCATCCAAATGAGGACAACTAAAAAATACTGGGTGAAATGTGAAAAAGAAATTATCTTCATTAAGCGCTAAGAAACTCTGAGGCTAAAATCTAGAAGAAAGCAAAAACCCAAATAGGAAAGCACAGCACTCAAAGCCACTTTTGCCTGAGGGCATTAGCAAATCCAGAAGAAAGAATTGTGACACTGAGCTGTGCTTTTGGTGGCCTCATGGAAAAGAGATGAAAAGTTGAAGTTCTCATTCCCAGTGAGTAGATCTGATAAGCCCTCCAGCCACTCTAAAATAAGTGGCTACCCCTTTGGGATAATGGTGAACCAGAAGCAACAAGCCCTGGCATGGAATTGCAGTCTAGATATCCATCACCAGAGTGATCCAAGGAACTTCAAGCCCTGAACTTGAATTAAAGTGGTCTTGGACAGGTAGTGACCGAGGCATTTCGCAGCAGCAAGTAAAAATGCTCTCTGCAGGAAGGTTCTGTCTTCCTATGCCTGAAATCAGTCTGATAAATAATTTTTCAATAATATATTGGCACATAGTCAAAGATAAGTGGACACATAAGCAAAAAAATACATTGTAAGTGACAGCCCAAAGAAAAAATAGACAATGAAAACAAATTCACAGATATTTCAGATATCAGAATTATGAGACACAGACTATAATCCCTATTGCCTATTATAGTTCAAAAAATTAAAAAATAAGCTTTAAAATATTTTCAGGGAACAGAAAATCCTAAAAAGTGGCATAGCCAATTTGAAAAAGAATCAAATAGGACATCTAGGACTAAACAATATAACGATTGAGGGTTTAATGGATGAGTTTAACAGAAGGCTATACATAATCATTAGATGATGATAAATGCGATGAAGAGAAATAAACCTAAGAGAGAATTACTGAATTCGAAGATAGACCAAAGAAATCATTCAAACTTTTGCCTGGAGAAATGAATTATATGAAAAAATAAAGTAGGATAAGAGACACAATGAATAGAGTGAAGAAGTCTAATATACATTTAATTTAAATCCTAGGACAGAAGTGAGAAATGGGAAAGAAGATGAAGGCCAGAAATTTTCCAGAGCAGATGAAATGCACCAATCCACAGATTCTAGAAGCCCAGTGAATTCTCAGCAGGATAAAAACAGATATTCACTCCTAGACACATCATAATGAAAGTGCAGGAAATCAGAAAGAATGAAGGCTATATTAATGATCCAAGTTAGATATAATGAATCTTGACCCTGGGCAGCAGCAAAAGAAATAAAGACAAGGGGATGAGCCTCTACACACTTGCCTTAAGAATACCTTTTGCTCAGACTTACCATGAACGACTATTTTATAAACATTCTCCATTTCATTCTTCATTAATAAAATACATTTGCTAACAAATCTATTTGTTAGAGCAACCTGACACCTAGGAGCTGTTCAAATTTTCTTAGTCATACATGAAAGGTAATCATCTTATAAGTATGTCATCTCATGGGCTATGAAAGGGGTGAGTATTCTCCATAGGAATTATGACGGTTAATTTTATGTGTCACCTTGATTGGGCTAAGGAAGAATTTCAAGTGCATAAACCTATTCCAGGAGCTATTAGGTCTGGAAAAGCTTCTGTCTGGATCTGCAGATCCTATTTAGGAGTGAGCTATGGAAATGAAGTCAGAGTGACCTTTCTTGTGTTCCATTTAATGCAAACATATTAAGAGAGCATCTTTACACTGAAATGCATTATTATGGCAACTTGCTTATACAGAACTTCACTTTGAATTTATTAAAAATAAATGGAAATGCTTATTTCACCTTGAGGATTATGTGTGGACCTTAATTGACAAAATGTACTCTCTACCCCATCCCACTGATCAGAAAATGGCCACCCTCCTCCAGAGGACGAATAATAATCATTTAATCCTCACTTCAGCTCTGTAAGGTAGGTATTATTCTTCCCATTTTCCAGCCAGGAGGGGAGATGATATAGTAGATGTCAGAGGTTAGACTCTGAAGCCAGACTGCCTGGGTTGGAATTTCACCTGTGCTACCAACTAGCTGGCGCATCTTAAGCAAGTTACATAGCTTCACTGTGCCTCAGTTTCCTCATCTCTAGAGTAAGATAATAATAGGACTTCTTTAGAGGCTGCAATGAGTTAATTCATGGAAGGCACCTAAATTATTATGGCCAATCATACAATCAGTTCTCAAAATATGGAAAATCTACTTGTTCTAGAGTTACGAGGCCATTTTTTTGTGGCCACTTAATAGCACGAATGAGAAGCAAAAATATGCATCACTGAAGCCGACTAGAAGAAGAAACATGGGTCATGGGAGCAGCCTGGCCTTATTATCCATAGTTCCTGAAATGAGCTGTGTGACCCTGACTGGGGGCAGTGGGAGGTGTCTACAAGGGTTGGAGAAGGCACTCCATGGGGAGCCAGTGCCTAAGATAGGTCCCAAATGTGTCTGCCCAGCCAGAAGCTCCTGGAATCCCGGAGATGAGAGAAGGCCCTTTCCCACACAGGCTCCAGGAAGCGTTTAGAACCCCAAGGAATATACAAATTACTAAGCTCAATGAATCACAATAAATTCACTTTAAAAGTACTAGTTTACCCTCTTAATTTACAAGTGGCAATGTATGAAGCAACTGATTGTTCATCATAGTTTTTCTTTGGGAGACCTGAAGCAGTTTCTGGCTTACCCAGTAGGGATGTCAAACCCGAGTGACACGCAACCACCTTATCACCTTACCTTATAATTTCTAATGGCTGGACTTCGTGTTCCATTGTCATCACAGAATGTAAACGGTTTCAACTATTACTTTGTTCAAAGCCCTTAGTCCATATCAAACTACCTTCCCCTTTACTTTTCAGTTAAGACTCTCAAGTAGTTCCTAGAGCAGCTTCAGCATTTATACCTGTCAGCAGCTTTGTCTCAGATATTCATGTGGATACAGCCTTGTTCACAATGGAGCCCAGGGTAAAATGCAGAATGTCTTTGTGTTTCTGATTTACTATAATGAGGGATAAGTGTGCTTAGGGCAATCACTCCCATGGAGAGCAAAGGGGAAATTTAGCAGAACATAATGTGTGTTGACTTGAGTAAGCCTCAGTCCCGTGCCCCTCCCTTGGGGTTGGATTCCAGTTTCTGACTACCCAAATGTGTTCACAATGCACACTAGAAGATGTAGCCCCATCTGGCAACACTGGAAATAAGCAAGGAGTCATAGGGCCCCTTAATACAGAGGAATTCCCCAGGTCACTGAGTTGGTGAACTCAAGGTGATCCGGTATTCCTCCATTCCTCATGATAGCAGTATTTACTGAGAGAGAGCCATATGCCAGGTCTTGTGCCATGCACAGCCACACACACGGTCTGCCCCCAGGGAAACAACTCTTTAGTAGAAATATAGATGATGAGCCAAGGAATTTCAAAACACATGGTGCAGTGATATACATAAGAGGGGCTCCTGAACCAGGCTTTAGGGTTTGCAGAGAAAACTGGATGTCTGGGGCAGGAGTGAAAGGAAGTATTAATCTTCACACTTTTATGTCTTTCCCTCAACCCTGCCATAATTTATAGACAAGTCCTATTTTCTAAGTAAAATATAAATCCAACCACTTTATAACGCCTTGCTTTTGTCACTCTGGTCCAAGCTCCCATCGTCTCTCAGGTGGACTACTCCAATAGCCTCCTAATTGGCTTCCCCACTTCCAGTTTTATATCCTGTGGCAAATATCGTAGGTTAGCTCACTTGACTCCATTACAATCCAATCACAGCAGGTAAGGCTTGGTCGAGGTTGCAGACCAAGTCTACATTTCCTGAACTCCCGCCCATATGGCCTGGATTCCACACATAGCTTAGCCTCTGCCAAGCAGATAATAAACCCCCATGAGATTTGGTAGGAGCAGGAAGGTGGAGTCTATGCTGCTTCTTCTGTGGTTTCTGATTTCTCTTAGTGAGCATGGGCTCAGAAACTGTTGCTTCTCCTGCAGCAGTAATAATAGAGGTCCCAGGGTACAGTTCCTAGTTTTGTGGGTATCAAAAGGCAAGGCATGGGAAATCAACTTTGTATAGATGGAGAAGGAGGCAATGTGGTCTCAAAGCCAAAATTTGTGATGCTCTCAGCAGAAACAGAGTGGTCCAATGTCTTCTTCACTTTCCACCCTCCTGATTGTCCCAGTTCTGGGGTATTATTCAAGAAGACAATTCTGGAAATTATAACTACTACTTGAGTTAAAACAAACATGACCACCACCCCCCATGCAAAAGTCTCTCGTGCATTTCCCTCATACACCCAGGTATTTTTTAGGCTCTTGTAATTTATTTATGCATGCCTGTTTTTGTACTTTGTAAAAATGGCTTCGTATAGAATGTTTTCTTGTGTGTGTCTGTTCTTTTTCTTTTTCTGGCTTGATATCTTGATTCATAGGATTCATCTAACTTGTATGTAGACAAGATTGTTCATTTTCTTTGCTGTATGACATTCCACTGATGCATATATCACTTCATATACCTACCCAAGTAGTTTCTGAATTTGGGTTGTGTCCAGTTCTGGACAATTACAAACAATGCAGCTCTGTGCATCCTTGGCCTTGTCATCTGCTTTGCATGGGCATGGGGTTCTCTAGGCGAAGCGCCTATTGGTAGTATTAGTGGGTCCAGGGTAAATATATCTTAAACTTTGAGGGATACTGAATATTCCCGCTATTCAGTTCTAAATATTTCTTGATTTCCTCCAATCCAAGGATTAGTTAGTAGTATGCTATTTTGTTTCCAAACATCTGGGTGTTTTAAAGCTATCTCTGTGTTATTACCCTGTGCGTTAAGCATTATCTTCAGAGAGCCTAGATTTCATGCCAGTGATCCTTTGCAGTTTATTGAGGCTTCCTTTTTCTTAGTAAGGTTTATTTCTGTAAATGGTCAATATGCTCAACAGAATTTATGTTCTCTGCTTGTTGGGTATAAAGTTTTATAGTATCTAATAGCTCAAATGTATTATTGTGTTTAGGCCTTTGATATCACTGCTTATTTCTGTTTGCTTGGACTTTCATGTTCTGAGAGTGGCGGGTTAAAATCTCCAGCTCTCATTGTTAACGTACCTATCAGTCCCTACAGTCAAAAAATTTATCATTGAGGTTTAAGCTATCCTGCTATGCCACCTTCTATAACTCCCTCACGCTATCATCCACTGACCCTAGCCATCCACTACTCTCTGCCCCATCCTACCACCTTCTACATGACTCCAACTTCCACATCAATCACTCAACAATTTGACGCTCTCATTTCCAATGAACATCTTTACAACATACTAGCCAACCCCTCTCACAGCCACACTCTGGTTTATTCTTCACCCTAAACTACTCTACCTCTCACATCTAAAATGAAAATATCCCACTGTTGGACCACAAGCCCTTGGCCATGCTGCTCTCTCATTCTTCCACTCTCTCTACACGTGTTCTTTTATCTCACTGAGCCCTCCTATTCCTTGGCCTCTCTATTTTCTGCCCATCTGCACTTTCCTTCTTCTGTCTCTCCCTCCTGTCACTATTGATTTGGTTTCGGGTTCTCCCTATTTTTTTTTTTTCTGGCTGTGCCGCACAGCTTGCTGAGATCATAGTTCCCCAACCCAGGATCGAACCCGGGCCCCCAGCCACTGCCGAATCCGAACCACTGGACCGCCAGGGAATTCCCTGGGGTTTCTCCTCTTTTCCTTCTTTTCCTGCTCCCACTCAGGCATACTAAGTTCCCAATACATCTACCACCGCTTATCCTTCTACGCTTATAACACCTTCTGTATCCCCACATCCAGTTATCACCCACAGCCAATCAACTGTTGACTTTCAGTTCTATACACTTCTTCATGTGCTTTCAATACCCCTACCTTAGTCTAGGACTTGAGCAACTCTCACATAAATCACTGTTATAATGAGCACTCCATTCTTGCTCCTCTCTGATCCTTTCTTCACATTGTTTTCACAGTGACATTTCTAAAACACAAATTATTTCCCAAGTTAGAGCCCCTTGACGGCTTCTTGTAGCCTTAAGAATGAAGTCTCCACTGCTGTGTCTGGGGAAATGCAGATGGCCAATAGACACATGCACACATGTTCAACATCACTAATCATCAGGGAAATGCAAATCAAAACCACAGTGAGACATCACCTCACAAAAGGACACACATAACAAATTTTGGCGAGGATGTGGAGAAAAGGGAACCATCCTACACAGTTTTGCGGGAGTGTAAACTGTTGAAGCCACTGTGGAAAACAGTATGGATATTTCTCAGAAAACTAAAAATAGAACTGCCATATGACCCAACAATTCCACTGCTGGGCATCAATATGTAAAAAACAAAAACACGAATTCAAAAAGATGCATGCATCTCAATGATCATAGCAGTGTCATTTACAATTGCCAGTGTATGGAAGCAATCTGTGTCTTTCAACGGATGAATGGACAAAGAAGATGTCAGGTATATATACAAAGAAATACTAATCAGCCATAAAAAAAAGAATTTTAGGGCCTCCCTGGTGGCGCAGTGGTTAAGAGTCCGCCTGCCGATGTAGGGGATACGGGTTCGTGCCCCGGTCTGGGAGGATCCCATATGCCACGGAGCGGCTGGGCCCGTGAGCCATGGCCGCTGGGCCTGCGCCTCCGGAGCCTGTGCTCCGCAATGGGAGAGGCCACAACAGTGAGAGGCCCACATACCGCAAAAAGAAAAAAAAAAAAAAAGAATTTTGCCATTGGCAGCAACATGGATGGACTTGGAGGGTATTATGTTAAGAGAAATGAGTGAGACAGAGCAAGACAAATACTCAGTAAATTAAGAAGAATTAATAACTGGCTAAATTAATGGACATAGAAATGAAGGTAGAACAGACTTAAGAAAGGGTAAGTCTTCAACAACACACATGCTGCAGAGAGCAGAGAAAGGGCAGGGCTTATTTGAAAACCACCTAATAAGTTGGTATTACTAGTACTACAGAGCTAGTGGGCCCTTTTGTGTGCGTCTTAAATGCCAAGTTGATTGTGTATGCAGTAGAGTCATCAAAATTGTCTTACAGGAATTTGGCATGGCCAGAGTTGGGTTTTAGGAAGGTTAACTTAGCAAGTATATGAAGCATGTATCTGTGGGGAAAGACAGGGAGGTAGGAGAAGGTTAGGAGTCTAGGGCAAAGTTCAGGCAAGAAGTAATGAAGGTAATGATACTAAGAGTTGGCAAGAATGTGGAGCAAATAGAAATCTCATCCTCTGCTCTTGGGAATATGAACTAGTACAACCGTTTTGAAAGATAATTGGTGTTACCTAGTAAACTGAACTTGGACAGAACCTAAGACCCAGAAATTTCATGTCTAGGCCTATACTGTAGATCAGGGTTTCTCAACTGCTGACATGTTGGAAAGATAATTCTGGGTTGTAGAGGACTGTCCTGTGCATTGTAGGACGTTTAGCAGTATCCTTGGCCTCCACCCACTAGATGCCAGTAGCACACCCTCAATTATGACACCCAAAATGCTTCCAGACGTTATCAAATATCACCCTGGCTGGAGCGGACGGGGCAGTGCAGAAAATTGCTCTCAACTGAGAAACTAGAGAAGCTGTTGTATATGGGCATAGCAGGATAGTAATGAGAAAGTTCATTGCAAAATAATTTGCAAAAGCATAAAGCTGGAAACAAGCCACATGTCCATCAACAGGAAATAGACACATTGTGGAATTTTCATATGATGGATAACTATAGAGCAATGAAAAATGATTACTACAGTTTCACACATCAGCATGGATAAATACCACAAACACAAAATTGCTGGGGTAGAGAAAGAGCAAGACAAGTAATACATCTAGTATAATTAGATTTACATAAACTCCAAAATGGAAAAGAAATAACATTACTTAAGGGAACATTCCTCTGCAGTGAATGTATAAAAATGTGAATTATCATCCCAGTTCAGGATCATGGTTACCTCTGGGAAGGAATGAGGGGATGAATCAGGAAGGGCACAGGGGGGCTTCCAAGGCATTAGCCGTGTTCTAGTTCTCAAGCTTGGTGGTGAGTACACAGGTTTATATATTATTAAGATATACCTTACACATATGCTGTATTATCTTCTGTATACATGAAACAGTTCATAATTTGTCAGGAAGTGATGCGGTCTAAAACAATGCAGGAAAACGGAAAGGCAACAGAGTAAATAACTAATTGGATGAGAGACAGAGACAGACAGACAGAGAGAGAGGGAAGAGCCAACTTTTAGGTGCCTCTCTGAATCATTTTAAACTCATTTTCTTCATAGATTTGGGGATGAAATCAATTCCTTATCTATAAACACACATAATTCATTGCTCAGACTTCTACGACATGTATATTTTATGCCTCAAAACGGATCCTACTATATGATGTGATTCACAGGACTGGATAATACTACATTTCACAAAACACCATTGTCTGAGAATCCTGCCCTGTTAGACTTGTAAATGTGTACTCATTTGTATTCCTTGGAGTTATAAGCATCTGAAAATAGGTGGCTTAGAGTAAAAGTGATTCTTCATCACTAACTTTAGTGTCATTAGCATACGCCTAACTGGTACAGAAAACTGTTTCCAACTTAGGCACCCACCCTACCCCTCTGTTTTTCTCCCAATGGTCACCTCTCAGGTAGTGGAATAAAAGGAGAACTTTTGGATCAAGTCCTTTCAGAAGATGGAGCCATAACCAAGGAAAATATCAGAACATCCTAACCTTTCCTGGACCAGGCAGGGAGGGATAAGACAGGTCTCTTCCTAGAAAAAGCACAGAGTCTTCAAGGCTGAAGGACACATTGAAAACATATTTTATACATGTGGATACAGACAAACCCACAAACACCCAGAGAGATAGGAAACGCAGGATTTGTCCCTGACCTGATTTAGGGACCGTCTCTCAGAGACTCAGAGAAGCCTGATATGTTAGAGCTACAGCAAACCCTCAGAGCAGCAAGCCTGAGCTTCCTCCCTCAACATGAGAGGCTTCAGGTGCATACATGTGGATAACGTAGCCCACTTGTCCTGTTACCTCTATACATGGCCATCACCTCGTAGATACCTCAGTCCTGAGAGCATAACACTGTCAGTGCAACTCACCCCTCAGAAGCACAGACTCAGTGAAGAGGAACACACATGCCTCTTGGGGCTTGGGACATGGGGCCACCTGGGGAGTAAATACAGGGCCCTAAGTAACTGGAGCTCGGTAAGGGACAGGGATAAGGACTCCGAGCATGCACCAAAAAAGGCTTATCTCAAAAAGAGGTGTGCATGCGTTTGTTTAAACTGAACCTCCCGGTACTTCCCTGGCAGTCCAGTGGTTAAGACTCTGTGCTTCCAATACAGGGGGCACGGGTTCGAACCCTGGTCGGGGATCTGATATCCTGCATGCCACATGACATGGCCAAAAATATAAACAAACAAACAAATAAATAAATAAATAAAGTGAACCTCCGAAAATTCTTAAGCTCAGGTAAAGGCCCTTAATATTAACTATTAACTATAGTTAATATGCTAACTATATTAACACAGAAATACACACACACACACCCTGCTGGCATGGCATGAACCATATGGAACCAAACCAATTTGAGGATTTTCGAGGGACCCTACATGGATAAATTTCTACTTGGACTGTTCTTTCATTAAACAATGGTGACAAAAGGCCTCGTGCCTTATGTTGTTGTTGTTCTACGCATGAGGAATACTCTGTGTTACTACATGACAATGCATTTTTAAATGTCAACCCCACTGACAGGGGAAAGGGTTGTGGATACATTACACTCACTTCACTTTAATGGACCTTTATCAAGCATCTACAAAGAAGAAAACCCAGTGCTTTAGGAGAGAGAAATCAATCAAAGCCTTTACATTCCGAACAAGTCCGAAGCTCACATTTTAGGGAGCTGGGGCGATACACACATAAATAAATAATGTTAATCTACTCTAGGATACGAGAGGAACTAGCATGGAAAACAGAAAATGTATTGATGCTAAATAGGAAGCTCTCAAGCAGTCTTAACTAAATATAGAAATAAGGCTTTGTGCCCTCAAACCCCTGGTCCTCCCCTTCTCTGATCGTCTGCTCTGCTCAAGGACCACTTCACTCTTTTCCCTTAAAGAAGTTCCAGATACTACGCCCATTTCTTCTTTCAATTTTCTTTAAATTAGGACATATTTCAGACCTCGACAAAGGTACAGAGAATGCTACGCCCATGCAACCATCAGCCGTCTTAAGAAACGTAAGCTTACAAATAAAATTGAAACCCAGTATACACCTCCCCAACTGAATTCTCCATCTTTTTCCATAGATTTAACCACTGTCTTAAATAGGTTCATTGTTCTCATACACACCTTTGTGCATACTACATATGCATGCATTACTCCTATGTATGCCTTTTACTACAAACAGATGTATCTATAATCAATCTAATAATTTTGCATGCCTTTAAACTTCATATGTGCATGGTATCATAATGCTTTTATCGTGTTGGAACTAGGTTCTTCCTTTATCTATTTGTCCCTTCCACTACTGAATCTTTGCCCCTTGTTATAAGCTGAATTGTGTCCCCGCAAAAGATATGTTGAAGTCTTGACCCCCGGAACCTGTAAATATGACCTTATTTGGAAATAGGGTATTTGCAGGTGTAATAAAGATCAGATGAGGTCATACTGGATTAGGGTGGGCCCTTCATCCAATATGACTGGTGTCCTTATAAGAAGAGAAAGAACACAGAAACAGAGACACAGGGGAAAACACTATGTAAAGAGGAAGAAAGAGACTGGAATTCTGCATTTACAAGCCGAGTGATGCCAAGGATTGACAGAAACCACAAGAAACTAGGAGAGAGGCATGGAACAGATTCTTCCTCCGAGCCTCCAGAAGGAACCAACCCTGCCCACATTTCAACCTCAGACTTCTGGCCTCCAGAACTGTGAGAGAATAAATTTCGGTTGTTTCAAGCCACCTGTTTTGTGGTAATTTGTTACGGTAAACCTAGGAAACTAACACCTCCCTACGGGAGGTCTTTGTGTCTCAGGCCCCTGAGAATTCTAGTACCTTCCTCAGTCCAGATCTTACCATCCTGTTCAGTTTACCTGCAATAGTACCAAGTCAGTGAGTTAGGGCTGGTTCTACTGTAGGTGTAGTTAAACGTTTCCCCCACTGCCCTAAAGCAGCGGTTCTCAAACTTCAGTGTGCTTCAGTAGCACTTGGACGACTTGCAAAAACCTGATGGCTAGCAGCCTACCTTCAGAATATCCAATCCAGTAGGCCTGGGGCAGGGTCTGAGAATTTGCACTTCAAAAAAGTTCCCAGCTGATGCTGATGCTGCTGCTCCATGGCAGGCCAATAGCACCATCTGGTCCCCAGGCAAGCTAGGTCATCCATCAGTTTCTTTCAATAACATATACTAGAGGCCGGGCCACCATCTCTATCATCACACAAGTTGTTTATAATCTAATATTTTAATTTATTTGAGGCTGCT
The DNA here is from genome assembly GCF_025265405.1 of Mesoplodon densirostris. NCBI lineage: Eukaryota > Metazoa > Chordata > Mammalia > Artiodactyla > Ziphiidae > Mesoplodon > Mesoplodon densirostris. The sequence continues at coordinate 44,544,796 of NC_082681.1, read as the reverse complement.
ATAAAAGGATGTCAAACAGGCTTACCAAATACTTGAAAGAAATCCCTTTCAATGACAGTAAGGTGGGCCGAAATAAATAGAACAAAGATACATTGGAGTCAGTGTTATTTATGTTAAAAAAACAAAAACCTCTGCAGCTTATTCATGTCAAACAAGCTTTTATTTTCAATGTGATCAATACTGTCAAACTTATATGTAAAAGGTAAGAATAAAGTCAGATAGCAGTTAATATCATTTTGGGATGTTGAACTTTGAAACAAAATCTGTGTTGTGGGCTAATGAAAACTAGAATCTCCGTGAAGAACAAATTCTTCTTTTCTTTCGCTGTCCACTTCTTTTTATGTCTTCCAACTGTAGGATGGGATAAGAGTCAATTAACAATTGTACACCAATAACATGCACCAGGGACTTTCTAAATAGGAGTCAATTCTATGTACATCTCTTGGCTCTCCAAGGAGAAAACAAAATGTTTTCTTCTTGTAACCCAGACCCTTGGTTGTCAGGGTGCACATCATTTCATCACACCAACCACATCTCTCTCTTGCCAACCACTATATATGTTAGGTTTTTTTCTTGAAAGGTCAGTCTGTGATTTAAACGTCTTTCCACCTTAAGAGCCTATGCTCCTTACACAAATCATAAATCCCTTATAATCCCAGACCTTCAGTTTCCGTATCTGTAAAATGAGAATGAGGCTGTTATCAAACATCCACAGGTGTGAAAATTAAGAAAGGGAGAAAGAAAGAGTGTGATACTGAGAGAGAGAGAGAGAGATGAGAAAGGAAAAGATGAATGGGTAGTGGAAAGAGAAACTAGGATTGAATTACCAACTCAGTGAGAGCCAATAATAATACTATGGCTAATTTTCTTTCCTTTTGAATAAAACATCTAAATTGAACTAATATTTGTGAATTACTCATGAAATGCAGTCTTATTTGAAATCCTTAACTTTTTACTACTTTGTAAGGAGTCACCTTCTCAAAGGCATTGTTATTCCAAGAGACTTCATTTCTGTGTCCAGGTGATGAAGGTACAGCTAGTGCACAGCTTAGTCACTTTAGCTGCTTCTCCTGGTGAGCAGTCTCTAAAACTATAGGTCTCTATAGTTTAGACCTCTAAGAAAATATAGGTCTCTATTTCCAGGTCTGATAAATTTCCCATCTGCAGTAGACTTAAAACTACAGGACAAAGGACTTGTGACTGTAAATGACATACATTTCAGAACACACTTCCTTCTATACCATCTAGAATACAAGTACATTATTAACATTAAACTGTTTTTCCAAAACTAAATTGCAACAAGTTTTTCTTATTTACTTTACAAAACAAATTAAAAACATGATAGATAGCTAGTGGGAAGCAGCTGCATAGCACAGGGAGATCAGCTCGCAGCACTGTGACCACCTAGATGGGTGGGATAGGGAGGGTGGGAGGGAGACGCAAGTGGGAAGAGAAATGGGGATATAGGTATACTATAGGTGATTCACTTTGTTATAAAGCAGAAACTAACACACCCCTGTAAAGCAATTATACTCCCATAAAGATGTTAAAAAGATAAACAAAAAATAGATTAAGGATGTAAACAAAACAAAACATAAAGCTGTCAGTAACAGGTATATGTCAGGACCGGTTGCACCATACATTAATACCTTGTATTCTCCAGAGCCGCCCTCTGCTGAGACCATATCCAGCTTCGGTCCTTCTTCTGCTTTTTCATTTCCATCCTCTTTCTCTTCCTCAGCATTTTCATAATGATATTCACTCTCTTCTTTAGTGTCGAATGATACGGACTTTGGCATCACAAGGTGGTGGGAAACATTTCCTGATTTAAAATCAGCAGCAGAATCTAGTTCTCTGCTCTCAGGAGGATCTGGAGAAGAGAAATGTGTCAGAAAATAAATAAATAAATAAGAAGACTCGCTGGTCATGTTCCTACTGGTTGATACAGCGCTTCCTTGGCCCTCACACTTCTGCTGCTTGACAGTTTTCACAACATTTTCCCCCTCTTTCCAGTAGATCTCACACACACTGTGCTGCTGATTATTTCTGGCCCTTTGGAGAAGGGATCGGAATCATTTGATTCTGAGCAGATTTTTGTATATTTCTGCCAGAATCTCACTGGAAAATGTTCACCCGATTTCAAGACAAATTCAACCTCGAATCTCATTGATTCCTCAGCCACTGAAATGTGCCCCTGTGCCATTTCATCATTTTCTCAGGTCATCGTACTGAAAATCTTAACATTTTTAGAAGCCCGTCAACCAAAAGTGAGGTATGCCATTTGTCTGCCCCTAGGTTGGTAGAAGGCAGCATACTTTTTCTCAAGATCCTAAAGGTCTTTAGAGAATTGGGCTTCTACTTGTGCATATCGTGCCTGAAGGTTTTTGAGAGCTTTGACCCGCTGCTTAACCGCCAGAGGCCAGCGGTGAGTGCATCCTGCCATAGAGGCCGATGCCGCAGCAGGGGCTGCAAGGGACAGGGGACTGGGCCTCCCCTAGCCAGCCTCGGCCCCTTCGATGGGTCCACAAGTCCCAGCCACCCAGGACTCGGAGGCCTCAGCCAGGACCTCACCCGCCCAGAACTCACCCTCCCCTGCCCCCGCCACCGGTTCCTCTGCCTTCTGGGATGCCAGCCCCTCCGCAGGCTCCCACGGCTCCCAGGGCGGGGGGCCCTCTGCCTGGCACTCGCCCCGCCAGACCTCACCTGCCTCTCCCAGGTCTTCCTGCCCGTGAGGAAGCGCGGCATCCTCTGCAGGGTCCGAGGGCCATCGGGAGCGGTGCCTGACCCTCACGTGGCTGGCGTGGGGCCCGACCAGGACACTCTCCTTGTAGTGGCTGTGGTGCAGAAGACAATGGGCCACATCCCGGAGCAGGGAATGAAACTGCACCGCGGTCGCCCCATGGCCTGCGACCACTCCCGCGCCTCCCTGCCCATGCTCGTCCTCCTCTTCTGTCTCTTCCTCCTCCTCGACCTCTTCCTCAGTCTCCTCCCCTTCTTCTGACTGGTACTCAGCCTCCTCCCGGTCCTCGGTGTCTAATTCAAACTCTTCCGCCTCCTCCTCCACCAGCTCTGCATCCCAGTCTTCTGCCACTGCGGCCTGGGCGGCCTCCTGCCCACCATCCTCCCCGTCAAGGGCTCTGGAGAGCCCCAGGGAAGCCAGAAGGGCCTCAGCCCCCTCGACTCCATCCATCCCTCCAGAAGGGGAGGCACGGACCCCGAGGGGACTGGGGTCACCACCCGCCCGGCCACCAGCTCTATCCTGGCCTCCTGGGATCGGCCCACACTCCTCGGTGGCAGACATGGCTGGAGGGACACGCCAGACACGGATCGGGTGGCAGTGACGACCGTGGGGAAGATGGCGGCCGCTGCGCTGAGTGTCGCTGAGGGAGCGGACGCTGTTGGCAGCTGGGCCACCGGGACGGGGTGGGGGCTGCAGAGAAGCCGGCTGCCCAGGGCACCAGAATCGGAGAAGATTCCTCTGCGAGCCCCGCTACGGGAAGTGCAGACGGCCTGCCCGCGGAGCGCCCCAGCGAGACTGGGCGGCGGCTGCTGCACACAAGGCGGGAAAGAGTTTGATTGGCTGGTGATGGGAGGCGGACCTTACAAGGGTCAACGAAGGGCAACTTCCTCCAGCGCCGACTCTAAGCTCATTTGCCAGAAGCCAAGGATTGACAGCACCACCGTCCAATGAGTGATCAAGGTCTTCACTTTCCCTGGAGGCCTTAAAGGGCCAGCTCACCCTCAGCCTCTGTGATCGCACAGGAATCCCTTCTTTTCATTCCACAACTGCAAGAGCAAAACTACAATACCCCTAAAGGCGGCGCCCTGGGGTATGGGAACCTGCATGTTTTCCCCAATTGCCACCGTGGGGCAGCTCACGCTGATACAGACACACTTAGTTCAAAACCGAGAGAGTGAGAGAAGGTGTATAGATCAAATCTCCGCAACGCTTAAAACCTTCCACAAGAGACAGCAAGAGAATTTGGAGGTTTTAATGCTGTTAAGGCTCCTTAGAAAAGGACATACAGAGTCGATATGGATGCAGTGAGAATGGAGAGTGGAAGAAGCAGTAAAGACAGGAGCTGGAGAGTGTTTCATCAGGGCTCCCCAATTCCATTGCAGCCTCCAAGAAATGAAGACAGAGAGAGAGAGGGAAGAGAGACAGAGACAGAGACAGAGATTTCTTTTAAAGACTGGTCTGAGCACCTGCTCTGCACTGGATTGAGCACACCCCTTGCCTCCCAAATTCATACGAGAAGCCCGTCCCCAGCCCCACCCCACCCCCAGGAGATGGTATTTGGAGACTGGGTCTTTGGTAGGTCATTCAGTTTTGGTAAGGTCAGGAGGCTGGGGTCCACACATTGGGATTATTGCCCTTACAGGAAGAGACCATAGATGGTACTCTCCTCCCACCATCCCAACGTGAAGCCACAGGAAGAAGGTGGCTATCTTCAAGCCAAAACGAGGGCCCTCACCAAGAACTCCACCATCCTGACACCCTGACTTTGGGCTTCCTAGCCTCCAGAACTGTGAGAGAATAAATAACTGTCTTGTTTAAGCCGCCCAGCCTATGGCGTTTTACTAGGGCAGCTTGAGCAGACTAATACAGCATGGCAGACCTTAACAGCACAGGCTTCCTAGAATCATTTCTCGGTCAACAGTCCGAGACTTTTTGTTGTACTCAGCCCCACTTAGCTGAGTGGTCAAGGGTAACGAATGCTGAAAATGAGGAAGAAATCGACAACTATTTTATGCTAATCCCAGTTACTACTGTGGATGGGCATAGAAGCAAGACTGGGTGTTAGCTGTAACTTCACGTTTAGGAGAACATAAGCTATGTCCCTTACTTCCATAAGCACACCGCGTTGGGATCCAGGACATCTAATTTGACAGATCCTAACGTTTCACAGATGGGAAGCACACATCCTGCAGTGCGCTCCTGGGAAGGCTGAGGAGAAGAGCTGTTGTTGCCACCCTGAGTCACTATGGACTCCTCCTATCCCAAGTTGGGTTCAACGGTCAATAGGTCTGCTGACACCACACACACACACACACACACACACTACCGAGACGCGATGCAAAGTGTATTCCTTACGTGAGGAGGCTTCTGGGGGGAGAGCAGGGCAGCCTTTTCAAGCTGCTCCAAAATAGACTTCAGAGAGTCAGGAAAGGAAGAAATTGCTTTGGGAGTTCTACTGTGACTAGTGGATGGGGCCAGCATGACAGTTCCCTTGTGCTGGCAGTAGCTAGTGTCGTTTGCTGCCCACTCCTCCTGCCCTCCACCCTACAACCGTGCCAAAGGAGAGAGTGGAGGGTGGGGCACTGGGGAAGAGGGAGGGTTGACGTTTAAAAGCCCTCAGCAGTCAAACATCAAAGGATGCAGTCAGACCCTATACTATAATTCACCTCTGGCGTGTGACAGGTGACAGAAACGTGCCATTTTTGTGTAATGGAATCTGAACTTGTGGAAGTAAGCCACTCTGGAACTCTGAGTCCTGCAGCCTAAGGCCGGGTAGGCAGGCAAAAGGTCCACTGAAGGCCGTTCAAGAGCCCAGCGTGGTGTATCCTGAGAAGTAAAATGCATGCCTCGGTCACCATCAATAAGGCCCGGAACTCCAAAGCCCATAAGGAGGGTCTTGGCGAAGCCCTGCGTAGTGGTTTTAGTATATGTAGAGACACGTGTGACCAGGATTTATAATTTGGGAGTCTGCGGGCCAAGAGATTCCCAAGGCTCTTTACCCCAAAGGGGACAGTTTTACACAAGGAAACGTCGCTGCCGCCATGGGCCGGACCAGACAGCCAGACCGACGACAACGGCCTGATTGTCTATGAAAATGTGCAGATGGTGCTAACTGTTGGCCAGAGCATCCAGTGCTAAGGTGACTGCCTGAAGTTCACTCACTGGTGCTGTCTTTTCGTTGAACAGTTTTATATATGGTTATTGTATTGATTACTGACAAGGAAAGAGTTTTCCTGACATTTTCCTATTTATTTTCCACATGTCAGTCGTTTTTTGTTCCTTCACTCCTCAATTACTGTATTTTCTGTTATTAATTACAGTTTCATAGTGTACAAGGTGATCCTTCATCACCCCTTTTGCTGTACTTTTTTAGTTTTTTTTTTAGTGCTGGAGCTTTTTGTGGGGTAGTGTCGGTGGTTACACTGGGAGCTACAATTAGTATCTTAGCTTTATAATAATCAAGTTTGTATTAATACGGAGATAGTTGCCATAGTATTCAAAACCTCTGCTTTTCCCTAGCTCTGCCACATTTCTTTATTTAATTATGGTGACACACGGCATGTTTGTATATTTGGTGCCCATTAACAGAGATTTATAGTTAATGCTTTATACATTTGTATTTTAAATCATATATGAGAACAAAAAGAGGAGATATAAACCAAAAGTGCAGCAATACTCGCTTCTGCGTTTACCTGTGTAGTTACCTTGGCCTTTGTGGTTTATTTCTTCATATTGCTTCAAATACGTGCCCAGCATTGTTTCAATTCAGCCTGAAGGACTCCTTTCAGTACTTTCTATAGGGCAAGCTTACTAGCTATGTACTCTCTCAGTTATTGTTTGTTTTGGAATGTCTTTAACTCCCCTTCATTTCCCCCACATATAGAATTCTTGGTTGAAAGGGTATTTTGGTTCATTTGTTCTACGCTTTTAATATGCCATTCCAATGCCACCTGTCCTCTGTGGTTTCTGTAGAGGAATGGGCACAAATCTTACCGACGATTACTTGTATATGAGGAGTTGTTTCTATTGCTGTTTTCAAGGTTCACTCTTTGTCTTTGACTTTTGATAATTTGATCATGATGTGCCTAGGTGGGGATCTCTGATTCTATCCTGCTTGGAGTTTGTAGAACTTACTGGGTATGTAGATTCATGTCTTTCCTCCGAGTTTGGAGGTTTTCAGGCATCATTTCTTTAAAGATTTCCTGCCCCTTTCTCTCTCTCCTCTGCCTCTGCCACTGTCATTATGTGTACATTGATAAGCTTGCTGATGCATATAAGTCCCATAGGATTTGCTCATTATTCTTCATTCTTTGCTTTTTCTGCTCCTCTTTTCCTTTCCAGAGACTGGATATTTCAACTAACCTTTTAAACTTTGCTGATTCTTTTTCTCCTGTTCAAATTTGCTGTTGGACATCTTTTATTAAATTTTCATTTCACTTACAGTGATTTTCAGCTGAGGAACTTTTTTTTTTTTTCCTTGCGGTACGTGGGCCTCTCACTGTTGTGGCCTCTCCCGTTGCGGAGCATAGGCTCTGGACGCGCATGCCCAATGGCCATGACTAACGGGCAACGCCGCTCCGTGGCATGTGGGATCTTCCCAGTCCGGGGCACGAACCCGTGCCCCCTGCATCGGCAGACGGACTCTCAACCACTGCGCCACCAGGGAAGCCCCTGAAGAACTTTTTTTTGTCCCTATTTATAATTTCTATCTCTTTGGGATACATCTTTCTCATTGTTTCCTAGTTCTTTGATCACTGTTTCCTTTTGCTCATTGAGTTTATTGAAGACAGCTGAATAAAAGTGTATTTTTCTAGTAACCCAAATACTGTGCTTCACCTCTGACAGTTTATAGTAATTAAGTTTTTCCATGTGAACAGGATACACATTCCTCCCATCCCCTCCAACTATATGGAAGTATAATTTACAAATAAAATTTGTATATTGAAGGGGAACAATGTGATGCTTGATGTACGTACACATTGTTAAATGATTACCACAGTCAAACTAATTTATGCATTTATAACCTCACATAGCTAAAGGTTTTTTGGGGTGGTGCGTGGGATAAAACTAAGATCTACTCTCTCAGCAAGTCTCCAGCATACCATACAATATCTTAAATTAAATCTGCATGCTGTGCATTAGATCCCTAGAATGTATTCATCTTATAACTGATCATTTGTACCCTTTGATGAACCACCCCACAAATAACAAACCTGGAGGCATCATGGTTCCTGATTTCATTATATGACAAAGGTATAGTAATGAAAACAGTATGGTAGTGGCATAAGAACAGATATATATATATATAGACCAACGGATCAAAATATAGAGCCCAGAAATAAACCCACACATATATGTTCAACTATTTGACAAGAACTCCAAGAACACACAATGAGGACAGGATAGTCTCTTCAATAAATGCTGCTGGGAACACTGCATATCCACGTGCAAAGATACTATACTGGAGCCTTATCTTACACCATACCTCAAAATGAACTCAAAATGGATTAAAGACTTAAACATAAGGCCTGAATCTGTGAAACTCCTAGAGGAAGACACAGGGGTAAGCTCCTTGACATAGGTTATGGCTTTGATATTTTTTTGAAATGACACCAAAACAAAGGCAACAAAATCAAAAATAAACAAGTGGACTACATCAAACTCAAAAGCTTCTGCACAGCAAAGGAAACAATCAACAAAATGAAAAGGCAACTGACCTATGAAGCAGAAGAAAATATTTGCAAATCATGTTATCTGTTGAAGGGATAATATGCAAAATATAAAAGGAATTCAATCAACTCAAGAGCAAAAGAAAAAAAAACAAAAAAAACATCAACCAATAATTAATAAAAGGGCACACGGTTCGAATAAACATTTTCCCAAAGAAGACATACAACTGGCAAATAGGTATATGAAGAGGTGTTCAACATCACTAACCATCAGGGAAATGCAAATCAAAGCTGCAATTAAGACATCACACATATTAGGATGGCTATTATCAAAAGGACAAGAGACAGCATGTGTTGGCAAGAGTGTGGTAAAAAGGGAACCCTCGTGCCCTGTTGGTGGGAAAGTAAAATGGTGCAGCCACTGTGGACAACTGCATGGAGGTTCCTCAAAAGACTGAAAGTAGAACTATCAGATCAGCCAGCAATCCCACTCCTGAAAACAGATCCAAAGGAGGTGATTCCTGCTCTGCTCCCTTATGCTCATTGCAGCATTATTCACAAGAGCCAAGCAATGGAGACAAGCTAAGTGTTCTGGGCAGATGAAAGGATAAAGAACATATCACAATTATATAAAAGACATATCAAAGAATTCTTCTTAAAAATTCATCAGAGGGCTTCCCTGTGGCACAGTGATTAAGAATCCACCTGCCAACGCAGTGAACATGGGTTCAAGCCCTGGTCCGTGAAGATCCCACACGCTGCGGAGCAACTTAGCCTGTGAGCCACGACTACTGAGCCTGTGCTCTAGAGCCTGTGAGCTGCAACTTCTGAGCCCGCGTGCTACAACTACTGACGCCCGCAAGTCTAGAGGCCGTGCTGCACAAGAGAAGCCACCGTAATGAGAAGCCCGCGCACCACAACGAAGAGTAGTCCCCGCTCGCCGCACCTAGAGAAAGCCCATGCGCAGCAACGAAGACCTGACACAGCCAAAAATAATAAATAAATAAAAACAAAATAAATAAAGTAATAAAAGTTCATTTGCAAGACTATTCTTGTCTTTGGGGGTGATACAGAGAGGAACAGGAACAGAGACAAGACATGGTAGATTCTCCTTCCTTCAGACGTCTTGTCTCTCTCAGGAAATCTCTACAGGCACAGCTTAATAGTGAGCCAGCCGGAAAGGCAAAATAGGGTTGACAGAGACCCAGAAACTTAGAACAGGTTATAGAATTTTGAGCTCAGATATTAAACAAATTTTACTTACCCTGCATCTACTTCCTCTTATATATCCTGACAAAGAATGCAAACAGTGTGCCTTCTGACACAAAATAAACACAGAAGTGACTATAACATCAGTAACACCCACTTCCAAAAACACAAAAACAAAATTTAAGACCTTTGTTAGGGAGTGTACTCATGTTTAGATAGTAAATAGGGAACCACTGACAGATTTTAATGAAATTTACATATATCATTAATTTTGATGTAGAAAATTTCATGTACATAATGACTTCTCTTCTTTCTCCCATGGCCACCTAGGAAACTCAGAGATTAGGAAAAATGCTTCCTTCCCCATATGTTGGTTTAATATCCTAGCCTCAGATATACTCAACACCTCTGCCTGCGCCCCTGATGGAACACCACTCTCAGGTGAGGCAGTGTTTCTACCTGAAGGATTTCAAAATACCCTTAAGATTTGGGAGGAATTGGGAGGTCTAAAGGTAAAATCTGTGCAAACACTATGTAGAAGCAAAAACCTTGTATGACTCAGAAACGTATCTGGAGGGTTGAGTGGGTGTGTGTGAGTGTATGGGTAAAGATTATTTCGGCTGAACTTTAGGCAAACTGTAAACATAAACTCTACACAGAAACACTTTCCAATCCCCTGTGTCTTTAAACTCATGAGATGAGCTGCCCTGCAGAGGCAGGACCTGGTGTCTTTGGGCAGCTGTGGCAGTTAAAGGGTGTGAGCTCTCAAACCAGACTGCCTGGATAAAAGTTCCAGTTCACTTACAGGCTGTGAGATCTTGGGCTCAGGATTTAATATCTCAAATCCTGTCTTCTATAATAATTCTCAATTTCTCCATCAGTAAATGAGGTGAAAAATAGTCCCAACCTCATCGGATTGCTGTACAGATTTAATGAGCTAATACTTTACAAGGGCCTACTTGATGTCGAGCTTGGCACAGAGTAAGTGCAAATTAATGTCTGGATACATCACAAAATGAACACAGTCCATGCTCACTGCTGTAGCTGCACAGATCATCTTTTAATTCTTCAAATATGCTATGTTCTCTTTCTTCTAATGGATCTTTGCCCATCTTCATTCCTCTAACTAGACCTTATGCATAGCTTTGGCCAAAACTGACTTTCTAAGCCCTAATCATCCTTAACGTCCCAACTCAGGCTTTTTTTTTTTTTTACAAGAAGCCTCTTCTCTGTTAAGACGGGGTTGCACATTTCTTCCTTTATTATTTTTAAACTAAAGTGAAAATAAAATAACATAAAATTAATGATTTTAGTCACTTTAAAATGGACAAATCAAATAAAAAGTTCTAAAAATAAAATGTACAAATCAGTTCTTTTAGTACATTCACGATGCTGTGCAACCATCACCCCTATCTAGTTGCAGAGCATCTTCATCAACTCAAAAAGAAACCCTATACCCAGGAAGCGGTCATACCCCATTCCCTCCTATCCTCAAACACTGGCAACCACTAATCTCCTTTCTGCCACTATGGATTTGCCTAATCTGGACATTTCATAGAAATGGAATCATGTCATATGTGGCATTGTGTGTGTGTGTGTGTGTGTGTGTGTGTGTGTGTGTGATATTTTGTAATTTTTGTTCATGGTAGTTGTTATCTTTTTTTCATTATGAACTTTTTCTCATTCTAAAAAAAGATTCACTTCATGCATGATTGTGTATAATGATAGAAGAGAATCTTCCATATTGTATGAGTTTCTTGCCTGTTTGTACTTGCCTGTTTGGAACCCGTTTTGGACTCTCCCTGTAAACGACCTAGACTCCTTGGGTATAATGCCTGTAGCAGTCCAAGAACATACACAAAGATTGTATGCCCTGACCAAAGGATTTTTATCCCAGGAATATAATGTTGATTTGGATTTGTATCCCAGGAATATAATGTTGATTTAACATTAAGAAATCACAGTGTAGGGACTTCCCTGGTGGAGCAGTGGTTAAGAATCCACCCAAAAATGAAGGGGACACAGGTTCGAGCCCTGGTCTGGGAAGATCCCACATGCCACGGAGCAACTAAGCCCATGTGCCACAAATACTGAGCCTGCGCTCTAGAGCCCATGTGCCACAACTACTGAAGCCTGCGTGCCTAGAGCCCATGCTTCGCAACAAGAGAGGCCACCGCAATGAGAAGACCGCACACTGCAACGAAGAGTAGCCTGCAGTCACTGCAACTAGAGAAAGCCCGCATGCAGCAACGAAGACGCAACAGCAGCAAAAAATAAAGAAAGAAAGAAAGAAAGAAAAGAAATCACAGTGTAGGGACTTCCCTGCTGGAAAAGTGGTTAACAATCCACCCGCCAATGCAGGGTACACGGGTCCGAGCCCTGGTCCGGGAAGATCCCACATGCCCCGGAGCAACTAAGCCCGTGTGTCACAACTACTGAGCCAACGTGCCACAACTACTGAAGCCGGCACGCCTAGAGCCTGTGCTCCGCAACAAGAGAAGCCACTGCAAGGAGAAGCCCGCGTACTGCAATGAAGAATAGCCCCCGCTCAGCGCAACTAGAGAAAGCCCACGCACAGCAATGAAGACCCAACGCAGAGAAAAATAAAAATAAATAAATTTATATTAAGAAAAGTAATCAAAGTGTAATACATCTAACAGAATACCAGAAAAATCCTCATGATCATCTTAAGAGACATTTATAAAGCCTTTAGCATAATTCAAGAAACTTCCATGATAAAAGCTCTCAAAAAAACTAGGATTAGAAGACATCTTCTTCAATGCTCAACATCACTAATTATTAGAGAAATGCAAATCAAAACTATAATGAGGTATCACCTCACACCGGTCAGAATGGCCATCATCAAAAAGTTTACAAACAGGGACTTCCCTTGGTGGTCCAATGGTTTAGACTCCACACTCCCAATGCAGGGAGCCCAGGTTCAAACCCTCATCGAGGAACTAGATCCCACATGCCACAACTAAAGGACCCCGCATGCCACAAGTAAGAGCCCACATGCCATAACTAAAAGATCCCACATGTCACAACCAAAGAGCCCACATGCCACGACTAAAGATCCTGCATGCAACAACTAAAAGATCCCACGTGCAATGAAGATCCTGCATGGGGCAACAAAGATCCCACGTGCCCCAACTAAGAACCAGCACAGCCAAATAAATAAAAAAAATAAAATAAAATTTAAAAAAACGTTTACGAACACTAAATGCTGGAGAAAGTGTGGAGCAAAAGGAACCCTTCTACACTGTTGGTGGGAAATGAAATTGGTGCAGCCACTATGGAAAACAGTGTGGAGGTTCCTTCAAAACCTAAAACTAGAGTTGCCATATGATCCAGCAATTCCACTCCTGGGCATATATCCAGAGAAAACTCTAATTCAAAAAGATAAATGCACTGCAATGTTCAAAGCAGCACTATTTACGACAGCCAAGACACGGAAGAAACCTAAATGTCTATCGACAGGTGAATGGATAAAGAAAACGTGGTACATATATACAATGGAATACCACTCAGCCATAAAGAATAATGAAATAATGCCATTTGCAGCAACATCGTTGGACCTAGAGATTATTATACTAAGTGAAGTATGTCAGACAGAGAAAGACAAGTATCATATGATATCACTTACATGTGGAATCTAATACAAAATGATACAAATGAACTTATTGATATTTACAAAACAGAAACAGACTCACAGACATAGAAAACAAACTTATGGTTACCAAAGGGGAAAGGGGGTGGGGAAGGGATAAATTAGGAGTTTGGGATTTGCAGATATAAACTACTATACATAGAATATGTAAACAACAAGGTCCTACTGCATAGCACAGGAAGCTATATTCAATATCCTGTTGTTAACCATAATGGAAAAGAATATGCAAAAGAATGTGTGTCTTTGTGTATATATATATATATGTATATATGTATATATATATTTATATATATAACTGAATCCCTTTGCTGTACACCAGAAACTAACATAACATTGTAAATCAACTGCACTTCAATAAAAATATATTAAAAAATGAAACGCAGCTATGAAGCCACAAAAAAGGTACAAACTCTTAGTTATAAAATAAATGTCATGGGGATGTAATGTACAGCGTGATGACTACAGTTAATACTACTATATTGTATATTTGGAAGTTGCTAAGACAAAACCCTCTTAGGTTTGCTCTTAATAAGAGATGATAATAGGTTTTTCCTTACCTTCTAAGTAATCTCCATAGAAAGCAGAGATTCTGTGTCTTATCAGAATAATTTCCTGTGCTTCTTGTTGATTTATCATGTCCTTTATTTGTAAGATAAATGAGTCTTCTTACTTCTAAAAGAGAGAAGGCTCTTTTTAATCACATTACTTCCAATATTTACTTTTGAAATCTTATATTAGTACTCTGGTTAAATAGGTGGCCAAATAGTTTCTTAGTGACCCATGATTCTATTTAGCCAAGTGTACAAATCTTTTGCCATTTCTAACAACTAGTGATATTTGGTCTTTCCAAATTCAAATCCTAAATGAAATCTGCTTGATCTCATACTGACACTGATATTTCCCAGAGGGCCTGCGGAAAATCCAGAGTTTGTTCTTTCACCTTGTAAATGAGAGATGTTACAATAAGTAGGTTTATTTGATAAGTTGAGTTGCACAGGAAGCACTGCCAAATATGAAGAGATGCTTAACCTTCTCTAGTTTATATTTCTATGTGTAAAATGTTATTAATACAAATACTTCAGAAATTGTATTAATTCCTATAAATGTCAGTGCCCTTGCTGTCCATGACGTATCTTGGCGCTGCTTTGCCTTAGAATCAGACAACATCAGCATAATGTTATCAGCTGTCATGCCAGTTAGTGTCTTAAAATGTTGTATGCCACAGAAACAACCAAATGTCCTTGGCAATTGCATCATTTTTATAATGAACTTTCATCACGTCTTTTACCATGGCCATTTTCACTCTTTTGTCATCCACACTTGTTTTAGTTTGATGCCTCCCTGAAAGCTCTTGCAATCAGCTACAGGCCACAGTAATTATCTTCAACAAAATGGGACTATCTTGGAGTCCCACAGAAAGGACTATGCCAGGTACTCTTGAGGCACAGAACTCCTAATGGCATTGCTTAAATAACTTTGAGACCGTACCACCGGCCTGAGTCAGGATTTCCAGAATTCTCCTGGAGAAGCTGATAAGTTCATGAGATGGCTAACCCAAGATCAAGCAGAACAAGAATTACATAGGGCTGAATGAATTGATCAAGGACGATTATGGCTTTTGCTTGGACTACTGCTGATGCTTTAATGTTCTGTTTTCTGGATATAAAGAACTGCCTACTTTTCTAACTTCAGCTATCTACAATTCATAACAGTTTAGTAGATCATACTTCTGTAAGCAGAAATGAAGTATTTATCTTTTTTTGCCTGCCTGATCACTCTAGAATTTGAATATTCTTACTAAGTATTCTTATTTTCACAGTAATACAATGAACTGCTTAGGTTCCATAAGAATCCTTCCTCCTGGGAACAGAACATAATTGATTTGACTATATGACCAAAGCTCTGAGTGGACTGTCATGTTTTGAAAGAATACAGTGTTTTTAAAAATAGTGATGGATTGATTGACTTGGCTGCACCAGGTCTTAGTTGCGGCACGAGGGATCTTCGTTGCGGCATGCGGGAACTTCAGCTGTGGCATGTGGGGTCTTTTAGTCGCAGCATGTGGGATCCTTAGTTGTGGCATGCAAACTCGTAGTTGTGGCATGTGGGATCTAGTTCCCTGACCAGGGATCAAACCCGGCCCCCCTGCATTCAGAGCACAGAGCCTTAGCCACTGGACCACCAGGGAAGTCCCAGACTATCATAGTTGAGAACAATATATATAATCAGATATGACCAGATAGTCTTAAGGAACTAAAGGTGATTTTATGGAGCCAATGCTTATGAAGTCTTCTTGGGAAAATGGGCCTGGCACCTGGATTACAGCTTTCTCAGCCTTACAGGTGAGCGGGAGAGGCCACCTCCTGGCAGGCCTAGGAAACTTAGGATATTTTGGGGGCCTTCAAGAAGAGATTAATTTACCCAGATCTATAGGTACTGCAGGGGAATTGTGGTGGTGAGATTTGGGCTTGGTTTCCTAGCTTTGAGAGGCTTTTAAAAGTCCAATTGGAGTGAGACTCCTTATGAAAAGTTCCAGCAGAGTAAACTAAAAATGGCCTATGTGGTCAATTATCATCCTTGCTGCAATTGTGCAAATAAGCAAGCCAAATCTAATAAGACCAGACACTCTATAAGCAAGAATAATCTTACTTTGATTATCTTTGATCAAAAGGGAGGTGACGGGGCTTCCCTGGTGGTGCAGTGATTGAGAGTCTGCCTGCCGATGCAGGGGATACGGGTTCGTGCCCCGGTCCAGGAGGAACCCACATGCCGCGGAGCAGCCCGGAGCCTGTGCTCCACAATGGCAGAGGCCACAACAGTGAGAGGCCTGCGTACCACAAGAAAAAAAAAAAAAAAAGGAAGTGACGGTTGAGTGAAATTTTATATTTCAATACAAAACACACCCTTGTGAGGGATGAGATTCTGGTCCCATTCATTATCTTTCAGCTAATTTGCACTTCTTTGTAAACTACGTGTTTGTGTTACCTACATGTAAATTGGACTAGCTCCTGCTATCTCACACATTTTGTCAGTCCTTACCAAATTCTCAATTCTTCCAATTTCCTTCAACATCTGGCTGCAACTCTTCAAACTAATGTTTCCAATTTTTCTCCAACCCTCCTGATTTGACATCGCAGAGAACTCAAAGCTGACCACCCAGATTCTTACTGGATCCTTAGGTTTTCTTCTAACTGGCTTTGTTTCACAGGATCTAAAGAAGCCCTGTGAGCTGAAGTTGGACAACTTGATGTAAACTTCAAAGGACTCTTCCCTGCAGCAGATCATGTATGATCCTCATGCCTGGAACTGCTGCCGTGTGGGCCACTCGGGAAATTCACTTTATCTTCCATGCTCTGCTCCACGAAATAATCGTGACTGTGGATGATCTTACCCAAACCTAACTGATGTCTAGGCCATCAGAAAACATCCACTGTAAACTAGGAAATCCATCAGATTGCCACTGCCATCCTCACTCCACCATCTAAACATGCGTCAAGCCCAGCATCTTCAATGGGCTGTCCTTCTGGACTCAGAAGCTGGCTTCAAATAGTCCACTACAAACATTAATCTTTCTTTTTCTTTTCTTAGAAACCCTCCTCATTAAATGCCTCATTCCTGGCATGATCCAGCAAATATCCTCTACTACCAAACATCAGCAGATGGCTCAGTTGTTCCTTAATGAACAAAAGGTGACTGAATGAGAAATGGACTTATATTGTTCACAGGAAAAAAGAATGCCTCTTGTTGCCTTGCACAAGAAGGGGAACTCAAAGTAACTCCCTTCTTAACCAAACTTGAGGCCATTCTGAGTCCTCTTCTTCACTAGGCCTCAAGCTTGATCCTATCTTTGGCCTGCCAAGCCCAGTTTTAGCAAAAATCCTCCTAGGCCAGTTTAGCAAGAATCCCCCCCTCCTTCGTATCTAAGTTCTTCATCCCTCCTCTTGAGGTCTAATCAAGTTCCACCCCCCAGCCTCCCTTCATCCTTGTGTTAGTCAGGGTTCTCCATAGAAACAGGACCAGTAAGAAACAGATAGGCATATAGATAGCTTATCTATCTATATCTACAGATCAATATCAATGGTAGGTATATATATCTAGATAGCTATGTCAGATATCTAATATCTGTATATTTATAGATGTATCTTTATATTAATGCTATTTCTCTGTTATATAGAGATATAGATGTTGATATAGATATAGATATAGATGAGGAGATTTATTATAGTAATTGGCTCATGAGATTATGGAGGCTGAGAAGTCCTACAATCTGCTGTCTGTAAGCTGGGAAACCAAGAAAGCCAGTGGTATAAACCACTCTAAGTCTGAAGGCCTGACAAACAGGAAAGTCCCAGATCAAGATTGAAGGCCCAAGAATCAGGGGACTGATGCTGCAAATCCTGGTCCAAGTCCAAAGGTCCCAGACTAGGAGTAGTGATGTCTAAGAGCAGAATAATATGGATGTCCCAGCTCAAGCAAAGAGAAAACTCATCCTTCCACTGCCTTTTTGTTCTATTCAGGCCCTCAAGAGATTGTGATAATGCCCACTTGCATTGATGAAGGCAATTTTCTTTACTAAGTCTGCCAGTTCACATGCCAATCTCTTCCGGAATCCTGCTCACAGACACACCAAGAAATGTTTCACCAACAATCTGGGCATCTTTTACTCAAATCAAATAGACACCTAAAATTAACCAACACAATACCTAAGTTCCCCTCAGTAATCTGCCATTCACTAACTCCCTCACCCTCCCTGTTGGCCATAAACTGTCATCTGTCTGTCTTGTATGTGGAGTTGAGTTTATTTTCCCTATGGCAATAGTCCCTGGCCCCTATTACAATGGTCCTGAAAAAAGCCTTCCATGCCTTAAACTCCATATGGCATACTTTTTTATTGACAATATTGATGTTACTATGTTCCTGTGAGTGAGAGAATGTGTCCGGATCATTGCTGAGCTAGGTAATGTGTCTGCATATTCATGTGAGAGAATGTGAGAATGTGAGTCCATATGAGCGAATTTCTTCTGTGAGCTTATGTTGGAGCTATACGGTGGATGTGAGCATATCTGTGTGTACATCTGTACGTAAGCATGTTCCTGATTTCAAGAATGTGCATGTGCAAGTGAAAGTGTGAGTGACAGCATCGGGAAGCATCTGAGTGTTTATACTCGGGTCCCCATGTGAGTAAACTTATGAGTATGGTCATGAAATTAACTGAATATATCAGCATGTTTATGTGAAGCCGTGAAAGTATAAGTGGATGCATGTGAATGTACGTGTTTTTAAATTTCAATTTGTAGGCAAATCTGAGCGTGTTTAGGGAGTGTGCAAACATGTGACTGTGTGTAAGCATATCTCTGTGTGACATTGTAAGTGTGAACATGTCCATGGGTGAGAGTGTTTTCGTAGGTGCAAATTTGTGTTTAAAATTAATATTTAAGTGTGTTCACTTGTACGAATGAATTTGTAAGCACGTGAAGGCAGATTAGCATAATTCTGAGTCATTGGGGTAAATGTGTTTTTTGTGTGTTCTTGTTTATGTGTGAATATATTTGAAAAAGGGAGCATGTATATGGGAATGCATGTAATGGTTTTTTAAGTGAATGAATGAAATCATGAGCTTCTTGCTGATTGTGAGCATGTTCCTGTGCAACTCAATATGTAAGCATATTACTGTTGGTGACAAGGATATTTTATATGGGTAAGGGAATGGGTGTGTGCATGTGTAAATGAAATGAGTGTACCTGGAGTGTGAGTGAACTTGTAACCATGCTTATGTTTTAAGTGCATGATTGATGATGATAATCTGAATGAGGTGGGGCTACTGTGTGTGTGTGAACTGTGAGCCACCAAGTGTGAATGTATGTTAGTATGTGTGAGTACCTTTGCCAGTATATGTGTTTGAGTGAGTTATCTGTAAGCATGATACTGTGAGTGAACAAATGAGCATGTACGTGAGCTTGTGCATTTGTGAGAGTAAATATGCGGCCTTGTAATCTCAAAGTGTGCTAGTATTTCAGTCTCTGAGGACTGCTGTAAATGTATGTTCAAGCGCACCCTTGAATTTGCAGCCATATGCATGGGGGTTAGCATGTTTGTATGAGTAAGTGAACGTGTATCAGGTTCACTGTGGTGAGCTACTTCACAGGTGAGTATATTTGTGTAAGTGAAACCTGAATAAACATGAGTGGAAGTGCATGTGAGTGTATTTGCTTCTTTGAGTGGATATTCTGAGCTTCATGGAGGATGTGAGCGTGTTTGTATGTGAATACCTATGTGAACATGTTCCTGATTTTAAGAGTGAAAATGTGCATGTGTAAGTGAATGTGTGAGTGGGAGCTCCTGAATGTATGCATTTGTGTCCCTGTGTGAATGAATCTCTTGGCATGGTCATGTGATTGAGTGTTTGAGCACGTTCGTGTGAAGGAGTGAATGTCAGTATGTACGTGTGAATGTATGTGTGTCTGTGAGTGGGAGTGAATTGGTGGGCAAGTTTGAGAATGTCTGAGTGTTTTGTCAGTGAGTGAATGTGTGAGTGTATGTATGTGAGCCCATCTGTCTGTGACAGTGTGTAGGTGAGCCTGTTCGTGGGTGAGAGTGATCTCTTGGATCTACATTGGCACGCTTCAAGTGAACACTTTTGTATGCTCATCTGTATAAATGAACTTGTAAGCCTGCGAATCATGTTAGCATATTCACGTATAGTGGATGAGCAAGTATGTTTTCTTGTGACCTTGTTAATATGTGACTACAGTAGTTGCAGACTATTCATGGGGGACTCATTCCAGCACCCACCAAGGATACCAAAATCTGAGAGTGTCCAAGTCCCATAGTCAGCCCTCTCTATCCCCGTAGTCTGCATTCGTGGACTCAACCGACTGTGGATCATAAACATAGCACGTGATATGCAGCTGGTTAAATCTGTGAAAGCAAAACCCATTGATACAGAGGGCTAGCCGTATATTTATTGAAAAAAATCTGCATATAAGTGGACCCACACAGGTGACACTCTTGTTGTTCAAGGGTCAGCTGTATATTCGAATGAGGTCATTCATGCCCATACGTGTGAGTCAATGTAAGGGTTTTTATATAAATGAGTGAATTTGTGAGCTTCTAAGTCAGTGTGAGCATGTTTGTGTGCAATTATATTTCTGACTATGTTAATGTTTATGACCAAAAAGGTGCATGAGTAAATGAATGCGTAGGTTTGTGCATATACACACAATGAGCATGTCTGGAATGTGAGCGAATTTGTAATCACTCTTGTGTGTATAAGTGAATGTGTGCATTTGCTCACAAGTGTGATGTGGGAAATTTGGGGTAGGTATATGAATGCCTGAGTGTCTGAAGGGGAATATATGTGCATATGTGTATATGTGTAAGTAAATTGGTCACTACACGTGTTTGAATAGTGAAATTTAAGCATGTTAATATTAGTGAATGAATGTTTGAAAGTATGCGTATATCTGAGTTCGTCCACTCACAACACTGAATATATGAACATGTAGATCTGAGACAATATTTGTGTTGATGTACATGTTCGTGAATGTTCAAGTGCATCTTTTTTTTTTTTTTTTTGCGGTACGCGGGCCTCTCACTCTTGTGGCCTCTCCCACTGCGTAGCACAGGCTCTGGACAGGCAGGCTCAGTGGCCATGGCTCAGGGGCCCAGCCTCTCCGCGCCATGTGGGATGTTCCCGGACCGGGGCACGAACCCGTGTCCCCTGCATCGGCAGGCGAACTCTCAACCACTGCACCACCAGGGAAGCCCTCAAGTGCATCTTTTAATTTGTGACCATGTGTATGGATGTTAGCACGTTAGGGAATAAGTATCAGATTCACTGTTTTCAGCTAGTTAAGATAGTGTGACCATTCGTGTAAATTATGGGTGTGTACATGGAAGGACATGTGAGTGTATTTTCTTCTGTGAGCAAATGTTTGAGCTCCAAGGTGGATGTGAGTATGTTTGTGTTCGTGCATCCGTGTGAGCATATTCTGGAGGTTAAGACTCTGAATGACATGTGTAAGTGAAGGTGTGAGTGGGAGCATCTGACTGTATATATTCGTATCCCAGGTCGAGAGAATGTGTGAGCATGGTCGTTTGATTGAATGCACGTTGGAGCATGTTTGTGTGAAAGAGTGAATGTGTCAGCGTGTGAGTGTAAATGCATATGTGTTTTAGAATGTGAGTCAGTTTTGAGTTTGAGTTTGTGAATATTTGGTGTGCTTTCTGAGTGAATGTGTACCTCTATGTAAGTCAGGATATCTGTGTGCAACAGGCTATGTGTGAGACGGTTTAGGGGCAAGAGTAATTTCCTGGCTGTAAATTTGCACACTTACAATGAAGATGTATGTGTGCTCATCTGTATAAACAAATTTATAAGCATGTGAATGCAGGTTAGTATAATGCTGAGTTCTCAGTCAGTGAGTTTGTTTTTCAAGTGATCTCATAAATGAGTGAATATATTTGAATAAAGTAATTTGTGAGCATGTGAGTGAGTGAATGCAACTATTCTTAAGTAGTGTAATTGAGTGAATTTGTGAGCTTGGTGTGACCATATCTGTGTGCAAGTGAATATATGAGCTTGTTACTCTTAGTGACAATAATAATGTGCATGCGTGAATGGGTGTTTATAACTGCAATGAGCATATCTGCAAGTGAGTTAATTTGTAATCACTTTCATGAGTGAATGAATACGTAGTTCAGCTCATGAAAGTGAGTGAGGTGTGGGATACTTTTTGTGAGTGTGTGAAAGTATGAACATTTGGGTGTGAATGTACGTTAGTTACCATGTGTATGGATGTGGGTAAGTTGTCACTATATGCATTTGCATAGTGAATGCAAGTGGTAATGTGAGTGAATGTGTAACCACGTGCTTCTATGCGAGCATTTATCTTCTTTAGAGTGAACATGTGAACCTGTACATCTGTGTATGCTGACATGTTTGTGTGTTCAACTGTATGTTTAAATTTGTGACCATGTGTACAGCGGTCATCATGTTTCTCTGAGTTAGTGAATATGTATAGTTTATTACTGTGAGTTGAATCGTTCAGTGTATTTCTGCGAGTGAAATACGAACATGAGTGTAAGTGCATGTGAGTGTATATTCTTCTGTGAGTGACTACTGGACCTTCACCTAGAAGTGAGCACACTTATGTGTAAGTGTCCATGGGAGCATGTTCCTGATTTTCACAATATTAATGTGCATGTATAAGTGAATGTGTTAGTGGGAGCATCTTAGTATATATGTTTGAGTCCCCATGTGAATGAATTTGTGGGTACGCTCATGTGATTGAGTGACCGTTTGAGTAGGTTTGTGCGAAGGAGTGAATGTGTCGGTATGCATGAATGTTTCTATGTCTTTGAATGTGAGCAACATTGTGGGCATATTTGAATGAGTGTTTGAGTATGTTTTGTGAGTGACTGTGTGAACATGTTTATGTACGCAAGCATGTCTTCTATGACGGTTTAAGTGTGAGCCTGCTCATGGGTGATTGTGTTCTTAAGTGTAAATTTGTGTTTACAAAGTGAATATTTGTGTTCCCATCTCTACGCGTCCATTTGTTAGCATGTGCAATCCTATTAGCATATTAGCGGGTATGAGCAGGTGGTTTTCATGTGATCCTGATAACGTACAACTATATTTGAATAACCTACTCTGAGAGCATGTGTGAGTGAATGTGATTTTATGTAACTGAGCGAATGGGTGAGATTCTTAGTGTATGTTCTTGAGCAAGTGAGTGTGTAAGCATGCTGTGTTTGTGACCATGATAATTTGCATGGAAAAGTGAATGTGTGAGTGTGTGCATATACATGCAATGAATGTGTCTAGAATGTGAGGGAATTTGTAATCACTTTCATGTGTATAAGTGAGTATGTGATTATGCTTATGCGAGTGTGGTACGAGCTACTTTGTGGGAATGTTTGAGGATCTGAGTGTGCATATGTTAGTATGGGTATGTGTGTGAGCCAGTTTGTATGTGCATTTGAGTGAGTGAACTATAAGCATGTTAACAGGACTGAGGGAATGTTTGAGCGTGTGAACATATGTAAGCATGTACACTCGTGAGAATGAATGTGTAAACTTATACATGTGACAGTGTGTCAGGAAGGCATTTGAAAGTTGACATATGTGTGTTTTAAAGTGTATGTTTCATACTGGATGTGAGCATGTTTTTGTGTGAGGGTTCTTACAAGCATGATCCTGATCTTCTCAATGTTAATCTGCATGTGTAAGTGAATGTCTCAGTAGGAGCCTCTGTGTGAATGAATGTGGGCATGGTCATGTGGCTGAGTGAATGTCACCACGTTGTGTGACTGAATGTGTCAGTCTGCGTGTGTGAATGCATGTCTTTGAATATGAGTGACTTTGTGGGCATATTTCAATGTGTGAATGCTTAAACTTTTTGCTGAGTGATGAATGTGTGAGTGTGTGTATATACGTATGTCTCTGTGTAAGTGTATGTGTGAGCCTGCTCATGCTCCTTCATTGTGAGCAAGCATTTTTCAAGTGATGTTTCGTTGCACTCATTGTATGTATGGATGGTGAGCATGTACAGACACGTTAGCATGTTTCTGTGTAGTGACTATATGGTGGGTTTCTTTTTTATCTTGTTTATGTGGGAGTACATCTGAGTAAGGTCATGTGTGAAAGTGTGTTGTAAGGGAAAGTGTTTTACGTGTTGTAAGATTTTGTGAGATTCTTGGTGACTGTAAGAAGATTTCTGTGCAAGTGAATGTGTAAGCATGTTTCCGTTTGGGACAATGAAAATTTGCATAAAATTGAAAGTGAATGTGTGATTGTGGAACTGTAAACCTAATATGTATGGGGTATGAATGAATTTTTTATCATGTTCATCTGTGTGAATGTGTGGTAATATTTCTGTGACTCACTGAGCTGTCGGCATGATTGTGTGAGTGAAGGGAAGTGTGTGTGTGAGTGCAAATGTATGCATGTTTACATATGTGAGGAACTCGTCAGGATGTTCACAGCAAGAAGTGAACTATACTCATCTTAATGTTGGTCAGTCAGTGTGTGATCCTGTGCATATATGTGAGGATGCACATTTTTGAAAGTGATTATGTGAATGTGTAGGTGTCTTGGAGTATGCTCACGGAAGAATATTTGAGTGGTCAAGGAAAGGTTTCTTGGTGTTCATGTGTATGCGTTACCTTGTGACCGTATGCTTGGATGAAAGCATGTTCATGGGCGTGTATGATTGTATTTTATGCTCATATTCATGCATGTATACTGTGTGGGTGAAATGTGAGTGCATGACTTGAGTTCATGTGAGCGTATGGATTAATGAATGCGTGAGCTTTGTGGTCAGCACGAGCATATTTGTGTGCAAGGGCGTACGTGAGCATGTTCCTGATGGTGAGCATGTTAATGTGGGTAGCTAAATGGGAGCCCTGGAGAGTATATTTTTGGGTATCCCTGTGAGAGAAACGGTAATCATGGTATGCGACTGAGTGAAGGTGTCAGCTCATTTTTATGGAGTGAATGTATCAGTGTGTTTGTATGAGCAGCTCTGAGTATGTACATCAGTGAAATTGTGAGCATGTTCAAGTGAGGGAGTCAATGTCTGACCACGCTCATGGAAATGAGTGAAGTTGTGAGCATACCTGAGAAAACGTGCGAGCATATGGTGCGAATGTGAATGAGAAGTATTGAGTTTTTAGTCAGTATGTTCATTTGGATGAGTCAACACTACGTGTGTTAACGCAATTGTGTGTCCATTGGTGAGCATGCACACTGTGAGCATGAATACATGAACTTTTACACGTCTTCAAGTGTGATTATATTTGAAATGTTTGAATTTATTGAAAAAGCATTTGTGTGTGCATGTGAATGTGTGAGCATGTTTATGAATGATAGCATATTCATGTAGGTGTCAGGGCTTATTGTGTTTATTTATGTGAGCCTGTTAAAGTGTGAGTACACTGTATGAGTGGAATGTGAGCATGGGAGTATGTTTGTGAGTTTATGTG
Organism: Mesoplodon densirostris; assembly: GCF_025265405.1. Taxonomy (NCBI): domain Eukaryota; kingdom Metazoa; phylum Chordata; class Mammalia; order Artiodactyla; family Ziphiidae; genus Mesoplodon; species Mesoplodon densirostris. The sequence continues at coordinate 44,519,520 of NC_082681.1, read as the reverse complement.
AGTGAATGCTGGCACTTCGTGACGAGTGTGATCATGTTTATGTGCAAGTGTATATGTAGGTTCCTGATTGTGAGCATGTTCAGGTGCTTGAAAAGTGAATGGGTGTGTTGGAAAATGAATATAGGTCTCTATGTGCATGAAACGGTCAGCATGCTCACGTGGTTGAATGACTGCTTGAGTAGGTTTATGTGCAGTGAATGTGTCAGTGTGTGTATGTGTGCATCTGAGAGTGTTTATGTATGAGGGAATTCATCAGCATGTTCTTAGGAGTTCATGTGTGAAAGCGTCTTGTTACTAGGTGAGTGTACGTTACTGGGTATATGCAAGCCTTTCCACGGCTGAGAGTGCCTTATTGTGAAGGAGTCTGTATGTTTCAGTGAATATTTTGTGTGTACTCATCTGTATGAGTGAATTGGTGAGCATCTGAGCGCATGTCAGCATTTTCTTATGTGATGATTGTGTATGTGTGTTTTTGTGTGATATGTGAATGTAAGTATACTTGTATAAGGGAATGTATGGAAGTATGTGTGTGAGTGTACTTTTTTCTGAGTTTGAGATAACTTGTGAGCTTCTTGGGAGGTGTGAGCATGTTTGTTTTGACGTGCCTACGTGAGTTAATTCCTGTTTGTGACAATATGGATAAGTGAATGTGTGATTGTTTGCATATAAATATAATGAGTATGTTGTGACAGCACTGTGGCAATGGCGACCTACAAGAATGTCCTGGGCTTCCCTGGTGGCACAGTGGTTGAGCGTCTGCCTGCCGATGCAGGGGACACGGGTTCGTGCCCCAGTTCGGGAAGATCCCACATGCCGCGGAGCGGCTGGGCCCGTGAGCCATGGCCGCTGAGCCTGCACCTCCGGAGCCTGTGCTCCGCAACGGGAGAGGCCACAACAGTGAGAGGCCCGCGAACCGAAAACAAAAAAAAGAATCCGCCTGCCGATGGAGGGGACACGGGTTAGAACCCTGGTCCGGGAAGATCCCGCATGCCACGGACCAACTAAGCCGTGCGCCACAACTACTGAGCCTGAGCTCTAGAGCCCGCGAATCACAACTACTGAGCCCACATGTGGCAACTACTGAAGCCCGGGCACCTAGAGTCCATGCCCCACAACAAGAGAAGCCACCGCAGTGAGAAACCCGTGTACCTCAACGAAGAGAAGCCCCCACTCGCGGGAACTAGAGAAAACCCGCGCGCAGCAACGAACACCCAACACAGACAAAAGTAAAAAAAAAATGTAATGGACTGAATTCTGTTCCCCCCAAATTCGTATGTTGAAGCCCTAACCCCAGTGTGACTATATTTGGAGATATGGCCTTAAGGTTAAACGAGGTCATAAGCTTGGAGCTCTAATCCAATAGGGGGGTATCCCTATAAAAAGAGGAACAGACGCCACAGAGCTCTCTCTCTCCCCACACTGAACAAAGTAAAGGCCATGTGAGGACACAGTGAGAAGCCAGCTGTCTGCCAAGGACAAAGGTCTCACCAGGGTATAAATTCTTTTAGCAAATTCTAGACTTCCAACTGGATTGAACTGTGGACCTTTGTATCAATTTAAATTGTTTCCTCCCTCTGTATTCAAGTTTTCTGATTTCTTTCTCTCTGATTCTTTTTGCTTGTTTGTTTGTCACTGGATGTACTTTGTGTGTGTGTGTGAGGGTGTGTCCTCTCTAATCTGCTCATATTTATAGATTTCTTCCTTCAGAGAGCATCAAACCAGTTTCATTAGGGATAGAAGCCACCCCTATGGCAATGGTTGCTTACTAAGTCTTAAGGACTCTGGCTTAAGTTGGGGTTAATTTCATCACCGTGTCACAAAAGTGCCATGGTTGCTTTTCCCTATCATTAGGATGATCAGGATTTTTACTGCAACAGAGGCATACGCAAAGGAGTGGCACAGCAGAAGATTGCTGGGCCCCCAAGCCAGAGGTGGGTGGACTGAAACCATTTTCTGCTATGGTGCTGCCACTTGTGTTGCATGGAATTATTATTATTATTATTTTGTCTTTTCTCTCTATACATATTCCTCAGAATATTTTAGATTTCTAGCAGGGCAAATTTACAGCTGTGGGTTTTATCTCCATTTAATCATGAGTGGTCCAGACCTTTTCGGGGCTTATGGGGACAGGTTCGGAGGCACACTGACCCACCTCTTGGGCAGCCCAGGAGAGGAGGACATCGCAGGCCATGCAGGACACGTGGGGGTTGCATTCTGGAACAGCGTGAACCAGAAGGCTCTGTGGCAGGCGGGCTTTGCAGTACTAAGGGGGTGAGGTACGCCCTGGTGCCTAAGCAAGGATGTGATTGGCTTGTTTGAATCGTTCAGCTGGCTGACAAGGAAACACTATTCAGGGGTAAGAAGCAAAAAAACCATCCGGTGCATTTAATAAGGGTTGTTGCTAGAGGACCCTACCTGGCGGAGCAGAGTGGGGAGCGGAATCTGGGATTAGGCCGTTCGAGGCCCTCCCAGTTTTACCAGCCGTCAACTCAGCACGGAATACTAACTTTAGCCCTCACCGCACCATCACCCCCTCCCCCCGCGCACACACACACAGGGGCCAGTATACCTGGCTGAGGAGAACTCAGTCCCTGGAGATGGAGGGGTGGACCCTGGAGCAGTAGCTCCCCGACCCCCGCCATTTCAGCGCTATTAGGTACCACAGCGACACAGGGGCTGAAACAAGGGGGCTCCATCGCAGCTGCACGTGCCCAGCCCCACCACCAACTCCTCTACGGACTGGCCAGCAGGCAGCGCGCGTGGGCAGCGGTTCAAAAGCCCAGACCCACGTCTGCTCCAGCCGTCTCCTTCTAAGAGGTCGCCCACTCACCCTCTGCCCGCCCAGCTCACGGCAGCCTGGCGACCCCGCTCACCAATCAAAGAAGTCCAGAACGACGTCAGGAACATCAGGCGAGGAGAGGTCAGAAGCCAAAGTGGAATTTCCACCTGGGATTGGGGTCGTCGCCCGCCAAGGGCCGGGTCCTGATGGGGAGTAGGCGCACAGCGGCCCGCCGCATGTCGGGACGCCATAGCTCCGACCGTCCGAGAACCCTGGAGACCGCTGCAGAGCGGGAGGCCGATAGACGAGGGGGGCGCGGGATAACCAAGAGGAGCGGGGCGAGGAGGTCGTGCTTCTGCAAAGAGCCGCCTGTAAGGTGACAACATCGAGGCCAAGGGGAGCGCGGAGGGTGCGGGTCGACCAGCGGCCCTGAGCCAGGGAGCGGCAAGAAGAGCAGCAGCCCAGCAACTTCACTCCACGCAGCACCCCGACCACGAACCCAGCCGCTGCAGACAGCGCTGGGTCTGACGCCCTTCTGGCGGCCGCTGGGCGGGCCTGAGGCCCGGCGCACAACTGGCTCCGCCCACCCCTATGGCAAGCGAGCTTCGCCAATCAGGCAGGCGCCGGGAGCCTTTCAACGAGATGCATGGTCCAGCCTCCTACCGCAGCCTGTGTGCCGCCCAGCCCTCTGCTCCTTCTGGCGTCTGCAGTCATTCCTGGGTCAGCCGCAGTTCCAGCTCCCTGGCAGCTGGAGAGCTGGGCCGGAGGTCAGCGGCCTGGGGCACCCCACCCTGCACCTCCCCTTTGCAAAAACGCAAAATGTGCTTTTCACTTGGAACAGTGTATGCCCAAGAGTTTGCTTTTTGTGGTGAAAGTAGTAATTTGACCACCCAGGCTCAATCTGCGTTTTGAAAATACTGGACACCTTTGAGGAATCAGGACCTAGTTGACTGGTGGTCACTCCCTGACCCTCGGGCCTCCAGTGAACCAGACTGCCTGTCCTCTGGAAGGCATAGAGGAGGTTCAACCAGTGCGTTTTGTGACACGGTTCTGGCCCATCATCAGGACCGAAATTGGGCTCCAGGAGCCCCTCTCCCATAGCTAAGGGATGCACAGTTGAAGTGAGGGTTCTTGGCTGACAGCATTGAAGGGGAAAAGAAGGCAACGGTCAGTGTATCGGATCTTCAAGGCAGTGAGCCCCCGGAGAGCAGGCCACTCTAATGCTCCAGCATTCTGGCTCTGCATGTGGGGGAAAAAAAAGCCTTACGTTTTTGCTAGAGGGCTTCTCTTCTTTCTGCTACCCTGAACATTGCCACACAGAGTAGAAATATCTCAGAGAAAGAGGAAATGCTTCCACTCATTCACTACCCTTCATCCTTCCCATCTCAGGTACCTTGATGAAGCAAGGTCAGAAAGAGGCTTCTTCAGAGCACATAAGCCACATGGGCAATGAACAGATAGACCTCAGTCATATTCACCAGCGCTGGACCTCGTGAGGCATGCCATGTAAAAGTGTTGAAATCAAAATGGATTTCAGGTTCACTCTTGGTCAACTAGAATATTCAAAACAAACATTCCCCCCCTTCCCCTTTCCTTCAGTATTTGGTGAAAAGAGTTGGTACTGCTTGTGCCCAGCATATTGCACAGCTTTATTTGCATGGAACTCTCTGGGGTGGCTGAGTGTTTTGTACAGCTAAAAATTTAACTCTTTACCCCACCTCGACCTCTTCTCAAGCACCCTCTTTCTTCTTCTGTCTTTTTTTTAAACGATTTTAGAATCACACATGTTTAAAATGTGTCTCTTAATTTCCTTCCTTCTCTTCACCAGCAGAGCATCTTCACACATTCGTTTTCCCTCTCCTTTCCCCCTCTTTTTCCTTCTATTGCAGTAAGTGCTCTCTTCTCACTTACAGGGCAGATCCGCATAGAACTAACCCACTTACTTAGGTGGGGGATCCCTCTATGACGAACCATCACAACAGCAGTGGGTCAGTTGAGCCCAGCCCTACTGCTCTTAATCCTGCACCCCTTGTCTCTGGTCAGCCAGGCATCCTCGAACAGACAATGCTTGCTGGTTAAAAATGAAAAGGCCATTTCAGTTCAGTTTGTCTGAGCATCTGAATTGTATATGGGCGAGGAGGTGTGGGGACTGCCTAGAGAAGGAGGGTCGATGGGCCCAAGGTTACACAGTGACAAAAAGCGAAACTAGAAACCTATTTCCAGGTTGGCCTACTTCTAGAAAAGTGTGTTTTTCTAGTGAAACTCAGCTTTGACTGCTATTTCAGGCAGCCACAGGCATGTGGGTATTGTTTTGTTTGAAAGCAGGTTATTCCTATTCCTGGAATCAAATTCTTCAATCAGTGTCTCAACTGACAGGAAAAGCAAGCCTCAAGTTTTTCTCCTAGGCATCCTTGTGACTATGGATACGGCCAAAAACTTGATGGCAAGAATGAATTTACTTCCAGAGCTTACGTCCCACACTCACATGACAAAGAGCCGAGAAGGCAGCAAGGAATATGAAAAAGCCAGTATAATTTATACTTGTTGAGTTTTTGTCTAGTTCATTTATTAGAATGTACATCAATATCCAGATTGAATGCACTTAAACCTGAATATGGGATCATGGTGTAGAGGACATAGCACTGACCTAGGAGTTAGCCCATCTGTGTTCTGACCCAGCTCTGACCCATGACTGCGAGTATTCCAGTTTGTCTAGAGTATGAGGTGGATTGGGAGGTAAGGCAAGAGGTAAAACATGTAAGAAGAAAAAGAATAGGTAGTACCTGGCCTAGTGAGGGCCGCACATTCAGTGCACAGAAAATAACTACTCAGTGAATATGTGAAGCTAAGAAAGAGAACTTTATTTTATTTTATTTTTTTACTTATAAGCAGCTAACAGTTATTTGTCACAGTCCTAGAAGCTGGTTAGTCCAAGATCAAGGTACCAGCAGCTTTGGTGTCTGGTGAAGGCCACTTCCTGGATCATGGGTGGCAACTTTTCACTATGTACTCACTGGTGGAAGGGTCAAAGTATCTCTCTGGACTCCCTTAAATAAGGCCCTAATGTCATTCATGAGGGCTCCACCCTTATGACCTAGCCACCTCCCAGAGACACCACCTTCTAATACCGTTATTTTGGGGTTTAGAATTTCAACACACAGATTTGGGGAAAATGCAAACATTCTATTTAGGATACCTACCCAATTTCCACACTGCCCACAAAGTGCCATGTCTAAACCCATATAAAATCACATCATTTTCTTACTTTAAAAAGTTCAAAGTCTTCTGATTGACTGGCAGAGAACCTTTCTTCTTCAACCTTTCTCTCCATAACCTATTCCACATACTCCATTTTTCATCTGCATCTCCTCTATTTTTCTTTTATGTTTTCTTTCTGTCTTTTTTTTTTTTTTTTTTTTTTTTTGCAGTACGCATGCCTCTCACTGTTGTGGCCTCTCCCACTGCAGAGCACAGGCTCCGGATGCACAGGCTCAGCGGCCATGGCTAAGGGGCAGAGCTGCTCCACGGCATGTGGGATCTTCCCGGACCGGGGCACGGACCCGAGTCCCCTTCATCGGCAGGCGGACTCTCAACCACTGTGCCACCAGGGAAGCCCTCTACTTTTTTTAAAGTTAATTTTTATTGAAGTATAGTTGCTTTACAATGTTGTTTTAGTTTCTGCTTTACAGGAAAGTGAGTCAGTTTTATGTATATGTATATCCCCTCTTTTTCAGATTTCCTTTTCATTTAGGTCACCACAGAGTATTGAATAGAGTTCCCTGTGCTATATACTAGTTTCTCAGAAAGAGAGATTTAGATCTCATCATCCAAACAAAGGAATTTGAATTTCATCTTACATTCAACAGTAAGCTTTTGGAGGATTTGTGCAGGAAAATGACACCATCAGGAAGAAACTTCCAGTTACTTTTTGGAGGAAGAACTAGAAGAAAGAGAGACTGGGGACAAGGAGAGAAGTTAGGAGGGTGGTGCACACCTCTGCTTCCAGTCATGGCAGGCTAAGTCATTTGCACTCACCAGCCCAATGAGGACAACTAAAAAATACTGGGTGAAATGTGAAAAAGAAATTATCTTCATTAAGCGCTAAGAAACTCTGGGGCTAAAATCTAGAAGAAAGCAAAAACCCAAATAGGAAAGCCCAGCACTCAAAGCCACTTTTGCCTGAGGGCATTAGCAAATCCAGAAGAAAGAATTGTGACACTGAGCTGTGCTTTTGGTGGCCTCATGGAAAAGAGATGAAAACTTGAAGTTCTTCTCATCCCCGGTGAGTACATCTGATAAGCCCTCCAGCCACTCTAAAATAAGTGGCTACCCCTTTGGGATAATGGTGAACCAGAAGCAACAAGCCCTGGCATGGAATTGCAGTCTAGATATCCATCAGCAGAGTGATCCAGGGAACTTCAAGCCCTGAACTTGGATTAAAGTGGTCTTGGACAGGTAGTGACCGAGGCATTTAGCAGCAGCAAGTAAAAATGCTCTCCGCAGGAAGGTTCTGTCTTCCTATGCCTGAAATCAGTCTGATAAATAATTTTTCAATAATATATTGGCACATAGTCAAAGATAAGTGGACACATAAGCAAAAAACTACATTGTAAGTGACAGCTGAAATAAAAATTAGACAATGAAAACAAATTCACAAATATTTCAGATATCAGAATTATGAAACACAGACTATAATCACTATGGCCTACTATAGTTCAAAAAATTTTTAAAAAGCTTTAAAATATTTTCAGGGAACAGAAAATCCTAAAAAGTGGCATAGCCAATTTGAAAAAGAATCAAATAGGACATCTAGGAATAAACAATGTAACGATTGAGGGTTTAATGGATGAGTTTAACAGAAGGCTATACATAATCATTAGATGATGATAAATGCAATGAAGAGATATAAACCTAAGAGAGAATTACTGAATTCGAAGATAGACCAAAGAAATCATCCAAACTTTTGCCTGGAGAAATGAATTATATGAAAAATAAAGTAGGATAAGAGACACAATGAATAGAGTGAAGAAGTCTAATATACATTTGATTTAAAGCCTAGAAGGACAGAAGTGAGAAATGGGAGAGAAGATGATGGCCAGAAATTTTCCAGAGCAGATGAAATGCACCAATCCACAGATTCTAGAAGCCCAGTGAATTCTCAGCAGGATAAAAAACAGATATTCACTCCTAGACACATCATAATGAAAGTGCAGGAAATCAGAAAGAATGAAGGCTATATTAATGATCCAAGTTAGAGATAATGAATCTTGACCTTGGGCAGGAGCAAAAGAAATAAAGACAAGGGGATGGGCCTCTACACGCTTGCCTTTAGAATACCTTTTGCTCAGACTTACCATGAACGACTATTTTATAAACATTCTCCATTTCATTCTTCATTAATAAAATACATTTGCTAACAAATCTATTTGTTAGAGCAACCTGACACCTAGGAGCTGTTCAAATTTTCTTAGTCATACATGAAAGGTCGTCATCTTATAAGTATGTCATCTCATGGGCTATGAAAGGGGTGAGTATTCTCCATAGGAATTATGACGGTTAATTTTATGTGTCATCTTGATTGGGCTAAGGAAGATTTTCAAGTGCATAAATCTATTCCAGAAGCTATTAGGTCTGAAAAAGTCTGTGTGGATCTGCAGATCCTATTTAGGAGTGAGCTATGGAAATGAAGTCAGAGTGACCTTTCTTGTGTTCCATTTAATGCAAACATATTAAGAGAGCATCTTTACACTGAAATGCATTATTATGGCAACTTGCTTATACAGAACTTCACTTTGAATTTGTTAAAAATAAATGGAGATGCTTATTTCACCTTGAGGATTATGTGTAGACCTTAATTGACAAAATGTACTCTCTACCCCAACCCACTGATCAGAAAATGGCCACCCTCCTCCAGAGGACAAATAACAATAATTTAATCCTCACTTCAGCTCTGTAAGGTAGGTATTATTCTTCCCATTTTCCAGCCAGGAGGGGAGATGATATAGTAGATGTCAGAGGTTAGACTCTGAAGCCAGACTGCCTGGGTTGGAACTTCATCTGTGCTACCCACTAGCTGGCGCATCTTAAGCAAGTTAAATAGCTTTTCTGTGCCTCAGTTTCATCATCTCTAGAGTAAGATAAAAATAGTACTTCTTTAGAGGCTGCAATGAGTTAATTCATGGAAAGCACCTAAATTATTATGGCCAATCATACAATCAGTGCTCCAAAAATGGAAAATCTTCTTCTTCTACACTTACGTGGCCATTTGTCTCTGGCCACTCAATACGACGAATGAGAAGGGAAAATATGCACCACTGAAGCCGACTAGAAGAAGAAACGTGGGTCATGGGAGCAGCCTGGCCTTATTATCCATAGTTCCTGAAATGAGCTGTGTGACCCTGACTGGGGGCAGGGGGAGGTGTCTACAAGGGTTGGAGAAGGCACTCCAGGGGGAGCCAGTGCCTAAGATATGTCCCAAAAGTGTCTGCCCAGCCAGAAGCTCCTGGAATCCCAGAGATGAGAGAAGGCCCTTTCCCACACAGGCTCCAGGAAGCGTTTAGAACCCCAAGGAATATACAAATTACTAAGCTCAATGAATCACAATAAATTCACTTTAAAAGTACTAGTTTACCCTCTTAATTTACAAGTGGCAATGTATGAAGCAACTGATTGTTCATCATAGTTTTTATTTGAGAGACCTGAAGCAGCTTCTGGCTTACCCAGTAGGGATGTCAAACCCCTGAGTGACACGCAACCACCTTATCACCTTACCTTATAATTTCTAATGGCTGGACTTCGAGTTCTGTTGTCATCACAGAATGTAAATGGTTTCAACTATTACTTGGTTCAAAGCCCTTAGTCCATATCAAACTACCTTCCCCTTTACTTTTCAGTTAAGACTCTCAAGTAGTTCCTAGAGCAGCTTCAGCATTTATACCTTTCTGTCAGCAGCTTTGTCTGAGATATTCATGTGGATACAGCCTTGTTCACAATGGAGCCCAGGGCAAAATGCAGAATTTCTTTGTGTCTCTGATTTACTATAATGAGGGATAAGTGTGCTTAGGGCAATCACTCCCATGGAGAGCAAAGGGGAAATTTAGCAGAACATAATGTGTGTTGACTTGAGTAAGCCTCAGTCCCGTGCCCCTCCCTTGGGGTTGGATTCCAGTTTCTGACTACCAAAATGTGTTCACAATGCACACTGGAAGATGTAGCCCCATCTGGCCACACTGGAAATAAGCAAGGAGTCATAGGGCCCCTTAATACAGAGGAATTCCCCAGGTCACTGAGTTGGTGAACTCAAGGTGATCCGGTATTTCTCCATTCCTCATGATAGCATTATTTATTGAGAGAGAGCCATATGCCAGGTCCTGTGCCATGCACAGCCACACACACGGTCTGCCCCCAGGGAAACGACACTTTAGTAGAAATATAGATGACGAGCCAAGGAATTCCAAAACACATGGTACAGTGATATACATAAGAGGGGCTCCTGAACCAGGCTTGAGGGTTTGCAGAGAAAACTGGATGTCTGGGGCAGGAGTGAAAGGAAGTATTAATCTTCACACTTTTATGTCTTTCCCTCAACCCTGCCATAATTTATAGACAAGTCCTATTTTCTGAGTAAAATATAAATCCAACCACTTTATAACGCCTTGCTTTTGTCACTCTGGTCCAAGCTCCCATCGTCTCTCAGGTGGACTACTCCAATAGCCTCCTAATTGGCTTCCCCGCTTCCAGTTTTATATCCTGTGGCAAATATCGTAGGTTAGCTCACTTGACTCCATTACAATCCCAATCACAGCAGGTAAGGCTTGGTCGAGGTTGCAGACCAAGTCTACATTTCCTGAACTCCCGCCCTTATGGCCTGGATTCCACACATAGCTTAGCCTCTGCCAAGCAGATAATAAACCCCCATGAGACTTGGTAGGAGCAGGAAGGTGGAGTCTATGCTGCTTCCTCTGTGGTTTCTGGTTTCTCTTAGTGAGCATGGGCTCAGAAACTTTCGCTTCTCCTGCAGCAGTAATAATAGAGGTGCCAGGGTACAGTTCCTAGTTTTGTGGCTATCAAAGGGCAAGGCATGGGACATTAACTTGGTATAGATGGAGAAGGAGGCAATGTGGTCTCAAAGCCAAAATTTGTGATGCTCTCAGCAGAAACAGAGTGGTCCAATGTCTTCTTCACTTTCCACCCTCCTGATTGTCCCAGTTCTGGGGTATTATTCAAGAAAACAATTCTGGAAATTATAACTACTACTTGAGTTAAAACAAACATGACCACCCCTCCCCCCCGTGAAAAAGTCTCTTGTGCTTTTCCCTCATACACCCAGGTATTTTGTAGGCTCTTGTAATTTATTTATCATGCCTGTTTTTGTACTTTGTAAAAATGGCCTCCTATAGAATGTATTCTTGTGTGTGTCTGTTCTTTCTTTCTTTTTTTTTTTTTTTGGCTTGATATCTTGATTCGTAAGATTCATCTAACGTGTATGTAGCCAAGTTTGTTCATTTTCTTTGCTGTATGACATGCCACTGATGGATATATCACTTCATATACCTACCCAAGTAGTTTCTGAATTTGGGTTGTGTCCAGTTCTGGACAATTACATACAATGCAGCTCTGTGCATCCTTGGCCTTGTCATCTGCTTTGCATGGGCATTCTCTAGGCGAAGCACCTAGTGGTAGTATTAGTGGGTCCAGGGTAAATATATCTTAAACTTTGAGGGATACTGAATATTCCCGTTATTCAGTTCTACATATTTCTTGATTTCCGCCAATCCAAGGATTAGTTAGTAGTATGCTATTTTGTTTCCAAACATTTGGGTGTTTTAAAGCTATCTCTGTGTTATTACCCTGTGCGTTAAGCATTATGATCAGAGAGCCTAGATTTCATGCCAGTGATCCTTTGCAATTTATTGAGGCTTCCTTTTTCTTAGTAAGGTCTATTTCTGTAAACGGTCAATATGCTCAACAGAATTTATGTTCTCTGCTTGTTGGGTATAAAGTTTTATAGTATCTAATAGCTCAAATGTATTATTGTGTTTAGGCCTTTGATATCACTGCTTATTTCTGTTTGCTTGGACTTTCATGTTCTGAGAGTGGTGGGTTAAAATCTCCAGCTCTCATTGTTAACGTATCTATCAGTCCCTACAGTCATAAACTTTATCGTTGAGGTTTAAGCTATCCTGCTACGCCACCTTTTATAACGCTCTCATGCTATCATCCACTGACCCTAGCCATCCACTCCTCTCTGCCCCATCCTACCACCTTCTACATGACTCCAACTTCCCCATCTATCACTCAACAATTTGACGCTCTCATTTCCAATGAACATCTTTACAACATACTAGCCAACTCCTCTCACAGATACAGTCTGGTTTATTCTTCACCCTAAACTACTCTACCTCTCACATCTAAAAGGAAGATATCCCAGTGTTGGACGGCAAGCCCCTGGCCATGCTGCTCTCTCATTCTTTTACTCTCTCTACACGTGTTCTTTTATCTCACTGAGCCCTCCTATTCCTTGGCCTCTCTATTTTCTGCCCATCTGCACTCTCCTTCTTCTGTCTCTCCCTCCTGTCACTATTGATTTGGTTTGGGGTTTTCCCTATTTTTTTTTCTGGCCCAGCCACGCAGCTTGCTGGGATCTCAGTTCCCCAACCCGGGATCGCACCCGGGCTCCCAGCCACTGCCGAGTCCGAACCACTGGACCGCCAGGGAATTCCCTGTGGTTTCTCCTCTTTTCCTTCTTTTCCTGCTCCCACTGTGACATACTAAGTTCTCAATACATCTACCACCACTTATTCTTCTATGCTTAAAACACCTTCTGTATCTCTACATCCAGTTATCACCCATAGCCAATCAACTGTTGACTTTCAGTTCTATACACTTCTTCATGTGCTTTCAATACCCCTACCTTAGTCTAGGACTTCAGCATCTCTCACATAAATCACTGCTACCATGAGCACTCCATTCTTGCTCCTCTCTGATCCTTTCTTCACATTGCTTTCAGAGTGACATTTCTAAAACACAAATTATTTCCCAAATTAGAGCCCCTTGACGGCTTCTTGTAGCCTTAAGAATGAAGTCTCTACTGCTGTCTCTGGGGAAACGCAGATGGCCAACAGGCACATGCATACATGTTCAACATCACTAATCATCAGGGAAATGCAAATCAAAATCACGAGACATCACCTCACCAAAGGACACACATAACAAATTTTGGCGAGGATGTGGAGAAAAGGGAACCATCCTACACAGTTTCGTGGGAGTGTAAACTGTTGCAGCCACTGTGGAAAACAGTATGGATATTTCTCAGAAAACTAAAAATAGAACTACCATACGACCCAACAATTCCACTGATGGGCATCCATCTGTAAAAAACAAACACACGAATTCAAAAAGATGCATGCACCCCAATGTTCATAGCAGTGTCATTTACAATTGCCAGTGTATGGAAGCAATCTGTGTCTTTCAACGGATGAATGGACAAAGAAGATGTCAGGTATATATACAAAGAAATACTAATCAGCCATAGAAAAAGAATTTTGCCATTGGCAGCAACATGGATGGACTTGGAGGGTATTATGTTAAGAGAAATGAGTGAGACAGAGCAAGACAAATACTCAGTAAATTCAAAAGAATTAATAACTGGCTGAATTAATGGACATAGAAATGAAGGTAGAACAGACTTAAGAAAGGGTAAGTCTTCAACAACACACATGCTGCAGTGAGCAGAGAAAGGGCAGGGCTTATTTGAAAACCACCTAATAAGTTGGTATTACTAGTACTACAGAGCTAGTGGGCCCTTTTGTGTGCGTCTTAAATGCCAAGTCGATTGTGTATGCAGTAGAGTCATCAAAATTGTCTTACAGGAATTTGGCATGGCCAGAGTTGGGTTTTAGGAAGGTTAACTTAGCAAGTATATGAAGCATGTATCTGTGGGGAAAGACAGGGAGGTAGGAGAAGGTTAGGAGTCTAGGGCAAAGTTCAGGCAAGAAGTAATGAAGGTAATGATACTAAGAGTTGGCAAGAATGTGGAGCAAATAGAAATCTCATCCCCTGCTCTTGGGAATATGAACTAGTACAACCGTTTTGAAAGATAATTGGTGTTACCTAGTAAACTGAACTTGGGCAGAACCTAGGACCCGGAAATTTCATGTCTAGGCCTATACCGTAGATCAGGGTTTCTCAACTGTTGACATTTTGAAAAGATAATTCTGGGTTGTAGAGGACTGTCCTGTGCATTGTAGGATGTTCAGCAGTATCCTTGGCCTCCACCCACTAGATGCCAGTAGCACACCCTCAATTATGACACCCAAAACCTTTCCAGACGTTATAACATATCACCCTGGCTGGGGCAGATGGGGCAGTGCGGAAAATTGCTCTCAACTGAGAAACTAGAGAAACTCTTGTATAAGGGCATAGCGGGATATGAATGAGGAAGTTCATCCCAAAATAATTTGGAAAAGCATAAAAGTGGAAACAACCCACATGTCCATCAACAGGAAATAGACAAATTGTGGAATTTTCATATGATGGATAACTATACAGCAATGAAAACTGATTACTACCGTTTTACACATCAACATGGATAAATCTCACAAACACAAATTTCGGGGGGAGAGAAAGAGTAAGACAAGTAATACATCCAGTATAATTAGATCTACATGAAGTCCAAAATGGAGAAGAAATAACATTATTTAAAGGAACATTCCTCTACAGTAAATGTATAAAAAAGTGAAGTATTAACAAGTTCAGGATTGTGGTTACCTCTGGGAAGGAATGAGGAGATGAACCTGGAAGGGCACAGGTGGGCTATCAAGGCATTAGCCGTGTTCTAGTTCTCAAGCTTGGTGGTGAGTACACAGGTTTACATATTATTAAGATACACCTTACATATATGCAGTATTATCTTCTGTATACATGAAACAGTTCATAAAATTTGTCAGGAAGTGATGCGGTCTAAAATAATGCAGGAAAACGGAGAGAAAGGCAACAGAGTAAATAACTAATTGGATGAGAGACAGAGACAGACAGAGAGAGAGAGGGAAGAGCCAACCTTTAGGTGCCTCTTTGAATCATTTTAAACTCATTTTCTTCATAGAATTGGGGATGAAATCAATTCCTTATCTATAAACACACATAATTCATTGCTCAGACATCTAAGAAATGTATATTTTATGCCTCAAAACGGATCCTACTATATGATGTGATTCACAGGACTGGATAATACTACATTTCACAAAACACCATTGTCTGAGAATCCTGCCCTGTTAGACTTGTAAATGTGTACTCATTTGTATTCCTTGGAGTTATAAGCATCTGAAAATAGGTGGCTTAGAGTAAAAGTGATTCTTCATCACTAACTTTAGTGTCATTAGCATACGCCTAACTGGTACAGAAAACTGTTTCCAACTCCGGCACCCACCCTACCCCTCTGTTTTTCTCCCAATGGTCACCTCACAGGTAGTGGAATAAAAGGAGAACTTTTGGATCAAATCCTTTCAGAAGATGGAGCCATAACCAAGGAAAATATCAGAACATCCTAACCTTTCCTGGACCAGGCAGGGAGGGACAAGACAGGTCTCTTCCTAGAAAAAGCACAGAGTTTTCAAGGCTGAAGGACTCACTGAAAACATATTTTACACATGTGGATACAGACAAACCCACAAACACCCAGAGAGATAGGAAACGCAGGATTTGTCCCTGACCTGATTTAGGGACCGTCTCTCAGAGACTCAGAGAAGCCTGATATGTTAGATCTACAGCAAACCCTCAGAGCAGCAAGCCTGAGCTTCCTCCCTCAACATGAGAGGCTTCAGGTGCATGCATGTGGATAACGTAGCCCACTTGTCCTGTTACCTGTATACATGGCCATCACCTCGTAGATACCTCTCAGTCCTGAGAGCATAACACTGTCAGTGCAACTCACCCCTCAGAAGCACAGACTCAGTGAAGAGGAACACACATGCCTCTTGGGGCTTGGGACATGGGGCCACCTGGGGAGTAAATTCAGGGCCCTAGGTAACTGGAGCTCGGTAAGGGGCAGGGATAAGGACTCCGAGCATGCACCAAAAAAGGCTTATCTCAAAAAGAGGTATGCATGCGTTTGTTTAAACTGAAACTCCCGGGACGTCCCTGGCAGTCCAGTGGTTAAGACTCTGTGCTCCCAATGCAAGGGGCACGGGTTCGAAACCTGGTCGGGGATCTGATATCCTGCATGCCACATGACATGGCCGAAAATATAAATAAACAAACAAACAAATAAATAAATAAAGTGAACTTCCGAAAAATTTTAAGCGCAGGTAAAGGCCTTTAATATTAACTATTAACTATAGTTAATACACTAACTATATAACACAGAAATACACACACACACACCCTGCTGGCATGGCATGAACCATATGGAACCAAACCAATGTGAGAAATTTCAAGGGACACTACATGGATAAATTTCTACTTGGACTGTTCTTTCATTAAACAACGGTGACAAAAAGCCTCGTGACTTTTGTTGTTGTTGTTTTGGCATGAGGAATACTCTGTGTTACTACATGATAATGCATTTTTAAATGTCAACCCCACTGACAGGGGAAAGGGTTGTGGATACCTTACACTCACTTCACTTTAACAGAACTTTATCAAGCATCTACAAAGAAGAAAACACAGTGCTTTAGGAGACAGAAATCAATCAAAGCCTTTAAGTTCCGAACACGTCAGAAGCTCACATTTTAGGGAGCTGGGGCGATACACACATAAATAAATAATGTTAATCTACTCTAGGATACGAGAGGAACTAGCATGGAAAACAGAAAATGTATTGATGCTAACTAGCAAGCTCTCAAGCAGCCTTAACTAAATATAGAAATAAGGCTTTGTGCCCTCAAACCCCTGGTCCTCCCCTTCTCTGATCGTCTGCTCTCCTCAAGTACCACTTCACTCTTTTCCCTGAAAGAAGTTCCAGATACTACGCCCATTTCCTCTTTTAATTTTCTTTAAATTAGGACATATTTCAGACCTCGACAAAGGTACAGAGAATGCTACGCCCATGAAACCATCAGCCGTCTTAAGAAACGTAAGCTTACAAATAAAATTGAAACCCAGTATTCCCCTCCCCAACTGAATTCTCCATCTTTTTCCATAGATTTAACCACTGTCTTAAATAGGTTTATTGTTCTCATACACACCTTTCTGCATACTACATATGCATGCATTACTCCTATGTATGCCTTTTACTACAAACAGATGTATCTATATTCAAACTAATAATTTTGCATGCCTTTAAACTTCATATGTGCATGGTATCATAATGCTTTTATCGTGTTGGAAGTAGGTTCTTCCTTTATCTATTTGTCCCTTCCACTACTGAATCTTTGCCCCTTGTTATAAGCTGAATTGTGTCCCCGCAAAAGATATGTTGATGTCGTGACCCCGGAACCTGTAAGTGTGACCTTATTTGGAAATAGGGTATTTGCCGGTGTAATAAAGATCAGATGAGGTCATACTGGATTAGGGTGGGCCCTTCATCCAATATGACTGGTGTCCTTATAAGAAGAGAAAGAACACAGAAACAGAGACACAGGGGAAAACACTATGTAAAGAGGAAGAAAGAGACTGGAATTCTGCATTTACAAGCCGAGTGATGCCAAGGATTGACAGAAACCACAAGAAACTAGGAGAGAGGCATGGAACAGATTCTTCCTCCGAGCCTCCAGAAGGAACCAACCCTGCCCACATTTCAACCTCAGACTTCTGGCCTCCAGAACTGTGAGAGAATAAATTTCGGTTGTTTCAAGCCACCTGTTTTGTGGTAATTTGTTACGGTAAACCTAGGAAACTAACACCTCCCTACGGGAGGTCTTTGTGTCTAGTACCTTCCTCAGTCCAGATCTTACCATCCTGTTCAGTTTACCTGCAATAGTACCAAGTCAGTGAGTTAGGGCTGGTTCTACTGTAGGTGTAGTTAAACGTTTCCCCCACTGCCCTAAAGCTGCGGTTCTCAAACTTCAGTGTGCTTCAGTAGCACTTGGAGGACTTGTAAAAACCTGATGGCTAGCAGCCTACCTTCAGAATATCCAATCCAGTAGGTCTGGGGCAGGGTCTGAGAATTTGCACTTCAAACAAGTTCCCCGCTGATGCTGATGCTGCTGCTCCATGGCAGGCCAATAGCACCATCTGGTCCCCAGGCAAGCTAGGTCATCCATCAGTTTCTTTCAATAACATATACTAGAGGCTGGGCCACCATCTCTATCATCACACAAGTTGTTTATAATCTAATATTTTAATTTATTTGAGGCTGCTATAAAAGGATGTCAAACAGGCTTACCAAATACTTGAAAGAAATCCCTTTCAATGACAGTAAGGTAGGCCGAAATAAATGGAACAAAGATACATTGGAGTCAGTGTTATTTATGTTAAAAAAACAAAAACCTCTGCAGCTTATTCATGTCAAACAAGCTTTTATTTTCAATGTGATCAATAGTGTCAAACTTATATGTAAAAGGTAAGAATAAAGTCAGATAGCAGTTAATATCATTTTGGGATGTTGAACTTTGAAACAAAATCTGTGTTGTGGGCTAATGAAAACTAGAATCTCCGTGAAGAACAAATTCTTCTTTTCTTTCGCTGTCCACTTCTTTTTATGTCTTCCAACTGTAGGATGGGATAAGAGTCAATTAACAATTTTACACCAATAACATGCACCAGGGACTTTCTAAATAGGAGTCAATTCTATGTACATCTCTTGGCTCTCCAAGGAGAAAACAAAATGTTTTCTTCTTGTAACCCAGACCCTTGGTTGTCAGGGTGCACATCATTTCATCACACCAACCACATCTCTCTCTTGCCAACCACTATATATGTTAGGTTTTTTTCTTGAAAGGTCAGTCTGTGATTTAAATGTCTTTCCACCTTAAGAGCCTATGCTCCTTACCAAATCATAAATCCCTTATAATCCCAGACCTTCAGTTTCCGTATCTGTATAATGAGAATGAGGCTGTTATCAAACATCCACAGGTGTGAAAATTAAGAAAGGGAGAAAGAAAGAGTGTGATACTGAGAGAGAGAGAGAGAGATGAGAAAGGAAAAGATGAATGGGTAGTGGAAAGAGAAACTAGGATTGAATTACCAACTCAGTGAGAGCCAATAATAATACTATGGCTAATTTTCTTTCCTTTTGAATAAAACATCTAAATTGAACTAATATTTGTGAATTACTCATGAAATGCAGTCTTATTTGAAATCCTTAACTTTTTACTACTTTGTAAGGAGTCACCTTCTCAAAGGCATTGTTATTCCAAGAGACTTCATTTCTGTGTCCAGGTGATGAAGGTACAGCTAGTGCACAGCTTAGTCGCTTTAGCTGCTTCTCCTGGTGAGCAGTCTCTAAAACTATAGGTCTCTATAGTTTAGACCTCTAAGAAAATATAGGTCTCTATTTCCAGGTCTGATAAATTTCCCATCTGCAGTAGACTTAAAACTACAGGACAAAGGACTTGTGACTGTAAATGACATACATTTCAGAACACACTTCCTTCTATACCATCTAGAATACAAGTACATTATTAACATTAAACTGTTTTTCCAAAACTAAATTGCAACAAGTTTTTCTTATTTACTTTACAAAAAAAATTAAAAACATGATAGATAGCTAGTGGGAAGCAGCTGCATAGCACAGGGAGATCAGCTCGCAGCACTGTGACCACCTAGATGGGTGGGATAGGGAGGGTGGGAGGGAGACGCAAGTGGGAAGAGAAATGGGGATATAGGTATACTATAGGTGATTCACTTTGTTATAAAGCAGAAACTAACACACCCCTGTAAAGCAATTATACTCCCATAAAGATGTTAAAAAGATAAACAAAAAATAGATTAAGGATGTAAACAAAACAAAACATAAAGCTGTCAGTAACAGGTATATGTCAGGACCGGTTGCACCATACATTAATACCTTGTATTCTCCAGAGCCGCCCTCTGCTGAGACCATATCCAGCTTCGGTCCTTCTTCTGCTTTTTCATTTCCATCCTCTTTCTCTTCCTCAGCATTTTCATAATGATATTCACTCTCTTCTTTAGTGTCGAATGATACGGACTTTGGCATCACAAGGTGGTGGGAAACATTTCCTGATTTAAAATCAGCAGCAGAATCTAGTTCTCTGCTCTCAGGAGGATCTGGAGAAGAGAAATGTGTCAGAAAATAAATAAATAAATAAGAAGACTCGCTGGTCATGTTCCTACTGGTTGATACAGCGCTTCCTTGGCCCTCACACTTCTGCTGCTTGACAGTTTTCACAACATTTTCCCCCTCTTTCCAGTAGATCTCACACACACTGTGCTGCTGATTATTTCTGGCCCTTTGGAGAAGGGATCGGAATCATTTGATTCTGAGCAGATTTTTGTATATTTCTGCCAGAATCTCACTGGAAAATGTTCACCCGATTTCAAGACAAATTCAACCTCGAATCTCATTGATTCCTCAACCACTGAAATGTGCCCCTGTGCCATTTCATCATTTTCTCAGGTCATCGTACTGAAAATCTTAACATTTTTAGAAGCCCGTCAACCAAAAATGAGGTATGCCATATGTCTGCCCCTAGGTTGGTAGAAGGCAGCATACTTTTTCTCAAGATCCTAAAGGTCTTTAGAGAATTGGGCTTCTACTTGTGCATATCGTGCCTGAAGGTTTTTGAGAGCTTTGACCCGCTGCTTAACCACCAGAGGCCAGCGGTGAGTGCATCCTGCCATAGAGGCCGATGCCGCAGCAGGGGCTGCAAGGGACAGGGGACTGGGCCTCCCCTAGCCAGCCTCGGCCCCTTCGATGGGTCCACAAGTCCCAGCCACCCAGGACTCGGAGGCATCAGCCAGGACCTCACCCGCCCAGAACTCACCCTCCCCTGCCCCCGCCACCGGTTCCTCTGCCTTCTGGGATGCCAGCCCCTCCGCAGGCTCCCACGGCTCCCAGGGCGGGGGGCCCTCTGCCTGGCACTCGCCCCGCCAGACCTCACCTGCCTCTCCCAGGTCTTCCTGCCCGTGAGGAAGCACGGCATCCTCTGCAGGGTCCGAGGGCCATCGGGATCGGTGCCTGACCCTCACGCGGCTGGCGTGGGGCCCGACCAGGACACGGTCCTTGTAGTGGCTGTGGTGCAGAAGACAATGGGCCACATCCCGGAGCAGGGAATGAAACTGCACCGCGGTCGCCCCATGGCCTGCGACCACTCCCGCGCCTCCCTGCCCATGCTCGTCCTCCTCTTCTGTCTCTTCCTCCTCCTCGACCTCTTCCTCAGTCTCCTCCCCTTCTTCTGACTGGTACTCAGCCTCCTCCCGGTCCTCGGTGTCTAATTCAAACTCTTCCCTCTCCTCCTCCACCAGCTCTGCATCCCAGTCTTCTTCCACTGCGGCCTGGGCGGCCTCCTGCCCACCATCCTCCCCGTCAAGGGCTCTGGAGAGTCCCAGGGAAGCCAGAAGGGCCTCGGCCACCTTGACTCCATCCATCCCTCCAGAAGGGGAGGCACGGACCCCGAGGGGACTGGGGTCACCACCCGCCCTGCCACCAGCTCTATCCTGGCCACCTGGGATCAGCCCACGCTCCTCGTTGGCAGACATGGCTGGAGGGACACGCCAGACACAGATCGGGCGGCAGTGACGACCGTGGGGAAGATGGCGGCCGCTGCACTGAGTGTGGCTGAGGGAGGGGACGCTGTTGGAAGCTGGGCCACCGGGCCGAGGTGGGGGCTGCAGAGAAGCTGGCTGCCCAGGGGACAAGAGTCGGCGAAGATACCTCTGCGAGCCCCGCCACGGGAAGTGCAGACGGCCTCCTAGCAGAGCGCCCCAGCGAGACTGGGCGGCGGCCGCTGTGCACAAAGCGGGAAAGAGCTTGATTGGCTGGTGACGGGAGGCGGACCTTACAAGGGTCAACGAAGGGCCACTTCCTCCAGCGCCGACTCTAAGCTCATTTGCCAGCAGCCAAGGATTGACAGCACCACCGTCCAATGAGTGATCAAGCTCTTCAGTTTCCCTGGAGGCCTTAAAAGGCCAGCTCACCCTCAGCCTCTGTGAGCGCACAGGAATCCCTTCTTTTCATTCCACAACTGCAAGAGCAAAACTACAATGCCCCTAAAGGCGGTGCTCTGGGGTATGGGAACCTGCATGTGTTCCCCAATTGCCACCCTGGGGCAGCTCACGCTGATACAGACACACTTAATTCAAAACCGAGACAAAGAGAGAAGGTGTATAGATCAAATCTCTGCAACGCTTAAAACCTCCCACAAGAGACAGCAAGAGAATTTGGAGGTTTTAATGCTGTTAAGGCTCCTTAGAAAAGGACATACAGAGTCGATATGGATGCAGTGAGAATGGAGAGTGGAAGAAGCAGTAAAGACAGGAGCTGGAGAGTGTTTCATCAGGGCTCCCCAATTCCGTTGCAGCCTCCAAGAAATGAAGATGGAGAGAGAGAGGGAAGAGAGACAGAGACAGAGACAGAGATTTCTTTTAAAGACTGGTCTGAGCACCTGCTCTGCACTGGATTGAGCACACCCCTTGCCTCCCAAATTCATACGAGAAGCCCGTCCCCAGCCCCACTCCACCCCCAGGAGATGGTATTTGGAGACTGGGTCTTTGGTAGGTCATTCAGTTTTGGTAAGGTCAGGAGGCTGGGGTCCACACATTGGGATTATTGCCCTTACAGGAAGAGACCATAGATGGTACTCTCCTCCCACCACCCCAACGTGAAGCCACAGGAAGAAGGCGGCTATCTTCAAGCCAAAACGAGGGCCCTCACCAAGAACTCCACCATCCTGACACCCTGACTTTGGGCTTCCTAGCCTCCAGAACTGTGAGAGAATAAATAACTGTCTTGTTTAAGCCGCCCAGCCTATGGCATTTTACTAGGGCAGCTTGAGCAGACTAATACAGCATGGCAGACCTTAACAGCACAGGCTTCCTAGAATCATTTCTCGGTCAACAGTCCGAGACTTTTTGTTGTACTCAGCCCCACTTAGCTGAGTGGTCAAGGGTAACGAATGCTGAAAATGAGGAAGAAATCGACAACTATTTTATGCTAATCCCAGTTACTACTGTGGATGGGCATAGAAGCAAGACTGGGTGTTAGCTGTAACTTCACGTTTAGGAGAACATAAGCTATGTCCCTTACTTCCATAAGCACACCGCGTTGGGATCCAGGACATCTAATTTGACAGATCCTAACGTTTCACAGATGGGAAGCACACATCCTGCAGTGCGCTCCTGGGAAGGCTGAGGAGAAGAGCTGTTGTTGCCACCCTGAGTCACTATGGACTCCTCCTATCCCAAGTTGGGTTCAACGGTCAATAGGTCTGCTGACACCACACACACACACACACACACACACACACACACACACACACACACACACACACACTACCGAGACGCGATGCAAAGTGTATTCCTTACGTGAGGAGGCTTCTGGGGGGAGAGCAGGGCAGCCTTTTCAAGCTGCTCCAAAATAGACTTCAGAGAGTCAGGAAAGGAAGAAATTGCTTTGGGAGTTCTACTGTGACTAGTGGATGGGGCCAGCATGACAGTTCCCTTGTGCTGGCAGTAGCTAGTGTCGTTTGCTGCCCACTCCTCCTGCCCTCCACCCTACAACCGTGCCAAAGGAGAGAGTGGAGGGTGGGGCACTGGGGAAGAGGGAGGGTTGACGTTTAAAAGCCCTCAGCAGTCAAACATCAAAGGATGCAGTCAGACCCTATACTATAATTCACCTCTGGCGTGTGACAGGCGACAGAAACGTGCCATTTTTGTGTAATGGAATCTGAACTTGTGGAAGTAAGCCACTCTGGAACTCTGAGTCCTGCAGCCTAAGGCCGGGTAGGCAGGCAAAAGGTCCACTGAAGGCCGTTCAAGAGCCCAGTGTGGTGTATCCTGAGAAGTAAAATGCATGCCTCGGTCGCCATCAATAAGGCCCGGAACTCCAAAGCCCATAAGGAGGGTCTTGGCGAAGCCCTGCATAGTAGTTTTAGTATATGTAGAGACACGTGTGACCAGGATTTATAATTTGGGAGTCTGCGGGCCAAGAGATTCCCAAGGCTCTTTACCCCAAAGGGGACAGTTTTACACAAGGAAACGTCACTGCCGCCATGGGCCGGACCAGACAGCCAGACCGACGACAACGGCCTGATTGTCTATGAAAATGTGCAGATGGTGCTAACTGTTGGCCAGAGCATCCAGCGCTAAGGTGACTGCCTGAAGTTCACTCACTGGTGCTGTCTTTTCGTTGAACAGTTTTATCTATGGTTATTGTATTGATTACTGACAAGGAAAGAGTTTTCCTGACATTTTCCTATTTATTTTCCACATGTCAGTCGTTTTTTGTTCCTTCACTCCTCAATTACTGTATTTTCTGTTATTAATTACAGTTTCATAGTGTACAAGGTGATCCTTCATCACCCCTTTTGCTGTACTTTTTTAGTTTTTTTTTTAGTGCTGGAGCTTTTTGTGCGGTAGTGTCGGTGGTTACACTGGGATCTACAATTAGTATCTTAGCTTTATAAAAATCAAGTTTGTATTAATATGGAGATAGTTGCCATAGTATTCAAAACCTCTGCTTTTCCCTAGCTCTGCCACATTTCTTTATTTAATTATGGTGACACACGGCATGTTTGTATATTTGGTGCCCATTAACAGAGATTTATAGTTAATGCTTTATACATTTGTATTTTAAATCATATATGAGAACAAAAAGAGGAGATATAAACCAAAAGTGCAGCAATACTCGCTTCTGCGTTTACCTGTGTAGTTACCTTGGCCTTTGTGGTTTATTTCTTCATATTGCTTCAAATACGTGCCCAGCATTGTTTCAATTCAGCCTGAAGGACTCCTTTCAGTACTTTCTATAGGGCAAGCTTACTAGCTATGTACTCTCTCAGTTATTGTTTGTTTTGGAATGTCTTTAACTCCCCTTCATTTCCCCCACATATAGAATTCTTGGTTGAAAGGGTATTTTGGTTCATTTGTTCTACGCTTTTAATATGCCATTCCAATGCCACCTGTCCTCTGTGGTTTCTGTAGAGGAATGGGCACAAATCTTACCAACGATTACTTGTATATGAGGAGGTGTTTCTATTGCTGTTTTCAAGGTTCACTCTTTGTCTTTGACTTTTGATAATTTGATCATGATGTGCCTAGGTGGGGATCTCTGATTCTATCCTGCTTGGAGTTTGTAGAACTTACTGGGTATGTAGATTCATGTCTTTCCTCCGAGTTTGGAGGTTTTCAGGCATCATTTCTTTAAAGATTTCCTGCCCCTTTCTCTCTCTCCTCTGCCTCTGCCACTGTCATTATGTGTACATTGATAAGCTTGCTGATGCATATAAGTCCCATAGGATTTGCTCATTATTCTTCATTCTTTGCTTTTTCTGCTCCTCTTTTCCTTTCCAGAGACTGGATATTTCAACTAACCTTTTAAACTTTGCTGATTCTTTTTCTCCTGTTCAAATTTGCTGTTGGACATCTTTTATTAAATTTTCATTTCACTTACAGTGATTTTCAGCTGAGGAACTTTTTTTTTTTTCCTTGCGGTACGTGGGCCTCTCACTGTTGTGGCCTCTCCCGTTGCGGAGCACAGGCTCTGGACGCGCATGCCCAACGGCCATGGCTCACGGGCAACGCTGCTCCGTGGCATGTGGGATCTTCCCAGTCCGGGGCACGAACCCGTGCCCCCTGCATCGGCAGGCGGACTCTCAACCACTGCGCCACCAGGGAAGCCCATGAAGAACTTTTTTTTGTCCCTATTTATAATTTCTATCTCTTTGGGATACATCTTTCTCATTGTTTCCTAGTTCTTTGATCACTGTTTCCTTTTGCTCATTGAGTTTATTGAAGACAGCTGACTAAAAGTGTATTTTTCTAGTAACCCAAATACTGTGCTTCACCTCTGACAGTTTATAGTAATTAAGTTTTTCCATGTGAACAGGATACACATTCCTCCCATCCCCTCCAACTATATGGAAGTATAATTTACAAATAAAATTTGTATATTGAAGGGGAACAATGTGATGCTTGATGTACGTACACATTGTTAAATGATTACCACAGTCAAACTAATTTATGCATTTATAACCTCACATAGCTAAAGGTTTTTTGGGGTGGTGCGTGGTATAAAACTAAGATCTACTCTCTCAGCAAGTCTCCAGCATACCATACAATATCTTAAATTAAATCTGCATGCTGTGCATTAGATCCCTAGAATGTATTCATCTTATAACTGATCATTTGTACCCTTTGATGAACCACCCCACAAATAACAAACCTGGAGGCATCATGGTTCCTGATTTCATTATATGACAAAGGTATAGTAATAAAAACAGTATGGTAGTGGCATAAGAACAGATATATATATATAGACCAACGGATCAAAATATAGAGCCCAGAAATAAACCCACACATATATGTTCAACTATTTGACAAGAACTCCAAGAACACACAATGAGGACAGGATAGTCTCTTCAATAAATGCTGCTGGGAACACTGCATATCCACGTGCAAAGATACTATACTGGAGCCTTATCTTACACCATACCTCAAAATGAACTCAAAATGGATTAAAGACTTAAACGTAAGGCCTGAATCTGTGAAACTCCTAGAGGAAGACACAGGGGTAAGCTCCTTGACATAGGTTATGGCTTTGATATTTTTTTGAAATGACACCAAAACAAAGGCAACAAAATCAAAAATAAACAAGTGGACTACATCAAACTCAAAAGCTTCTGCACAGCAAAGGAAACAATCAACAAAATGAAAAGGCAACTGACCTATGAAGCAGAAGAAAATATTTGCAAATCATGTTATCTGTTGAAGGGATAATATGCAAAATATAAAAGGAATTCAATCAACTCAACAGCAAAAGAAAAAAAAACAAAAAAAAAAACATCAACCAATAATTAATAAAAGGGCACACGGTTCGAATAAACATTTTCCCAAAGAAGACATACAACTGGCAAATAGGTATATGAAGAGGTGTTCAACATCACTAACCATCAGGGAAATGCAAATCAAAGCTGCAATTAAGACATCACACCTATTAGGATGGCTATTATCAAAAGGACAAGAGACAGCATGTGTTGGCAAGAGTGTGGTAAAAAGGGAACCCTCGTGCCCTGTTGGTGGGAAAGTAAAATGGTGCAGCCACTGTGGACAACTGCATGGAGGTTCCTCAAAAGACTGAAAGTAGAACTATCAGATCAGCCAGCAATCCCACTCCTCAAAACAGATCCAAAGGAGGTGATTTCTGCTCTGCTCCCTTATGCTCATTGCAGCATTATTCACAAGAGCCAAGCAATGGAGACAAGCTAAGTGTTCTGGGCAGATGAAAGGATAAAGAACATATCACAATTATATAAAAGACATATCAAAGAATTCTTCTTAAAAATTCATCAGAGGGCTTCCCTGTGGCACAGTGATTAAGAATCCACCTGCCAACGCAGTGAACATGGGTTCAAGCCCTGGTCCGTGAAGATCCCACACGCTGCGGAGCAACTTAGCCTGTGAGCCACGACTACTGAGCCTGTGCTCTAGAGCCTGTGAGCTGCAACTTCTGAGCCCGCGTGCTACAACTACTGACGCCCGCAAGTCTAGAGGCCGTGCTGCACAAGAGAAGCCACCGTAATGAGAAGCCCGTGCACCACAACGAAGAGTAGTCCC
Source organism: Mesoplodon densirostris (assembly GCF_025265405.1). Lineage (NCBI taxonomy): Eukaryota > Metazoa > Chordata > Mammalia > Artiodactyla > Ziphiidae > Mesoplodon > Mesoplodon densirostris. Next base: position 44,492,072 of record NC_082681.1, on the reverse strand, counting down.
CGCTCGCCGCACCTAGAGAAAGCCCATGCGCAGCAACGAAGACCTGACACAGCCAAAAATAATAAATAAATAAAAACAAAATAAATAAAGTAATAAAAGTTCATTTGCAAGACTATTCTTGTCTTTGGGGGTGATACAGAGAGGAACAGGAACAGAGACAAGACATGGTAGATTCTCCTTCCTTCAGACGTCTTGTCTCTCTCAGGAAATCTCTACAGGCACAGCTTAATAGTGAGCCAGCCGGAAAGGCAAAATAGGGTTGACAGAGACCCAGAAACTTAGAACAGGTTATAGAATTTTGAGCTCAGATATTAAACAAATTTTACTTACCCTGCATCTACTTCCTCTTATATATCCTGACAAAGAATGCAAACAGTGTGCCTTCTGACACAAAATAAACACAGAAGTGACTATAACATCAGTAACACCCACTTCCAAAAACACAAAAACAAAATTTAAGACCTTTGTTAGGGAGTGTACTCATGTTTAGATAGTAAATAGGGAACCACTGACAGATTTTAATGAAATTTACATATATCATTAATTTTGATGTAGAAAATTTCATGTACATAATGACTTCTCTTCTTTCTCCCATGGCCACCTAGGAAACTCAGAGATTAGGAAAAATGCTTCCTTCCCCATATGTTGGTTTAATATCCTAGCCTCAGATATACTCAACACCTCTGCCTGCGCCCCTGATGGAACACCACTCTCAGGTGAGGCAGTGTTTCTACCTGAAGGATTTCAAAATACCCTTAAGATTTGGGAGGAATTGGGAGGTCTAAAGGTAAAATCTGTGCAAACACTATGTAGAAGCAAAAACCTTGTATGACTCAGAAACGTATCTGGAGGGTTGAGTGGGTGTGTGTGAGTGTATGGGTAAAGATTATTTCGGCTGAACTTTAGGCAAACTGTAAACATAAACTCTACACAGAAACACTTTCCAATCCCCTGTGTCTTTAAACTCATGAGGTGAGCTGCCCTGCAGAGGCAGGACCTGGTGTCTTTGGGCAGCTGTGGCAGTTAAAGGGTGTGAGCTCTCAAACCAGACTGCCTGGATAAAAGTTCCAGTTCACTTACAGGCTGTGAGATCTTGGGCTCAGGATTTAATATCTCAAATCCTGTCTTCTATAATAATTCTCAATTTCTCCATCAGTAAATGAGGTGAAAAATAGTCCCAACCTCATCGGATTGCTGTACAGATTTAATGAGCTAATACTTTACAAGGGCCTACTTGATGTCGAGCTTGGCACAGAGTAAGTGCAAATTAATGTCTGGATACATCACAAAATGAACACATTCCATGCTCACTGCTGTAGCTGCACAGATCATCTTTTAATCCTTCAAATATGCTATGTTCTCTTTCTTCTAATGGATCTTTGCCCATCTTCATTCCTCTAACTAGACCTTATGCATAGCTTTGGCCAAAACTGACTTTCTAAGCCCTAATCATCCTTAACGTCCCAACTCAGGCTTTTTTTTTTTTTTTACAAGAAGCCTCTTCTCTGTTAAGACGGGGTTGCACGTTTCTTCCTTTATTATTTTTAAACTAAAGTGAAAATAAAATAACATAAAATTAATGATTTTAGTCACTTTAAAACGGACAAATCAAATAAAAAGTTCTAAAAATAAAATGTACAAATCAGTTCTTTTAGTACATTCACGATGCTGTGCAACCATCACCCCTATCTAGTTGCAGAGCATCTTCATCAACTCAAAAAGAAACCCTATACCCAGGAAGCGGTCATACCCCATTCCCTCCTATCCTCAAACACTGGCAACCACTAATCTCCTTTCTGCCACTATGGATTTGCCTAATCTGGACATTTCATAGAAATGGAATCATGTCATATGTGGCATTGTGTGTGTGTGTGTGTGTGTGTGTGTGTGATATTTTGTAATTTTTGTTCATGGTAGTTGTTATCTTTTTTCATTATGAACTTTTTCTCATTCTAAAAAAAGATTCACTTCATGCATGATTGTGTATAATGATAGAAGAGAATCTTCCATATTGTATGAGTTTCTTGCCTGTTTGTACTTGCCTGTTTGGAACCCGTTTTGGACTCTCCCTGTAAACGACCTAGACTCCTTGGGTATAATGCCTGTAGCAGTCCAAGAACATACACAAAGATTGTATGCCCTGACCAAAGGATTTTTATCCCAGGAATATAATGTTGATTTGGATTTGTATCCCAGGAATATAATGTTGATTTAACATTAAGAAATCACAGTGTAGGGACTTCCCTGGTGGAGCAGTGGTTAAGAATCCACCCAAAAATGAAGGGGACACAGGTTCGAGCCCTGGTCTGGGAAGATCCCACATGCCACGGAGCAACTAAGCCCATGTGCCACAAATACTGAGCCTGCGCTCTAGAGCCCATGTGCCACAACTACTGAAGCCTGCGTGCCTAGAGCCCATGCTTCGCAACAAGAGAGGCCACCGCAATGAGAAGACCGCACACTGCAACGAAGAGTAGCCTGCAGTCACTGCAACTAGAGAAAGCCCGCAAGCAGCAACGAAGACGCAACAGCAGCAAAAAATAAAGAAAGAAAGAAAGAAAGAAAAGAAATCACAGTGTAGGGACTTCCCTGCTGGAAAAGTGGTTAACAATCCACCCGCCAATGCAGGGTACACGGGTCCGAGCCCTGGTCCGGGAAGATCCCACATGCCCCGGAGCAACTAAGCCCGTGTGTCACAACTACTGAGCCTGCGCTCGAGAGTCCTTGAGCCACAAATACTGAGCCAACGTGCCACAACTACTGAAGCCGGCACGCCTAGAGCCTGTGCTCCGCAACAAGAGAAGCCACTGCAAGGAGAAGCCCGCGTACTGCAATGAAGAATAGCCCCCGCTCAGCGCAACTAGAGAAAGCCCACGCACAGCAATGAAGACCCAACGCAGAGAAAAATAAAAATGAATTAATTTATATTAAGAAAAGTAATCAAAGTGTAATACATCTAACAGAATACCAGAAAAATCCTCATGATCATCTTAAGAGACATTTATAAAGCCTTTAGCATAATTCAAGAAACTTCCATGATAAAAGCTCTCAAAAAAACTAGGATTAGAAGACATCTTCTTCAATGCTCAACATCACTAATTATTAGAGAAATGCAAATCAAAACTATAATGAGGTATCACCTCACACCGGTCAGAATGGCCATCATCAAAAAGTTTACAAACAGGGACTTCCCTTGGTGGTCCAATGGTTTAGACTCCACACTCCCAAAGCAGGGAGCCCAGGTTCAAACCCTCATCGAGGAACTAGATCCCACATGCCACAACTAAAGGACCCCGCATGCCACAAGTAAGAGCCCACATGCCACAACTAAAAGATCCCACATGTCACAACCAAAGAGCCCACATGCCACGACTAAAGATCCTGCATGCAACAACTAAAAGATCCCACGTGCAATGAAGATCCTGCACGGGGCAACAAAGATCCCACGTGCCCCAACTAAGAACCAGCACAGCCAAATAAATAAAGAAAATAAAATAAAATTAAAAAAAACGTTTACGAACACTAAATGCTGGAGAAAGTGTGGAGCAAAAGGAACCCTTCTACACTGTTGGTGGGAAATTAAATTGGTGCAGCCACTATGGAAAACAGTGTGGAGGTTCCTTCAAAGCCTAAAACTAGAGTTGCCATATGATCCAGCAATTCCACTCCTGGGCATATATCCAGAGAAAACTCTAATTCAAAAAGATAAATGCACTCCAATATTCACAGCAGCACTATTTACGACAGCCAAGACACGGAAGAAACCTAAATGTCTATCGACAGGTGAATGGATAAAGAAAACGTGGTACATATATACAATGGAATACCACTCAGCCATAAAGAATAATGAAATAATGCCATTTGCAGCAACATCGTTGGACCTAGAGATTATTATACTAAGTGAAGTATGTCAGACAGAGAAAGACAAGTATCATGTGATATCACTTACATGTGGAATCTAATACAAAATGATACAAATGAACTTATTGATATTTACAAAACAGAAACAGACTCACAGACATAGAAAACAAACTTATGGTTACCAAAGGGGAAAGGGGGTGGGGAAGGGATAAATTAGGAGTTTGGGATTTGCAGATATAAACTACTATACATAGAATATGTAAACAACAAGGTCCTACTGCATAGCACAGGAAGCTATATTCAATATCCTGTTGTTAACCATAATGGAAAAGAATATGCAAAAGAATGTGTGTCTTTGTGTATATATATATATATATATGTATATATGTATATATATATTTATATATATAACTGAATCCCTTTGCTGTACACCAGAAACTAACATAACATTGTAAATCAACTGCACTTCAATAAAAATATATTAAAAAATGAAACGCAGCTATGAAGCCACAAAAAAGGTACAAACTCTTAGTTATAAAATAAATGTCATGGGGATGTAATGTACAGCGTGATGACTACAGTTAATACTACTATATTGTATATTTGGAAGTTGCTAAGACAAAACCCTCTTAGGTTTGCTCTTAATAAGAGATGATAATAGGTTTTTCCTTACCTTCTAAGTAATCTCCATAGAAAGCAGAGATTCTGTGTCTTATCAGAATAATTTCCTGTGCTTCTTGTTGATTTATCATGTCCTTTATTTGTAAGATAAATGAGTCTTCTTACTTCTAAAAGAGAGAAGGCTCTTTTTAATCACATTACTTCCAATATTTACTTTTGAAATCTTATATTAGTACTCTGGTTAAATAGGTGGCCAAATAGTTTCTTAGTGACCCATGATTCTATTTAGCCAAGTGTACAAATCTTTTGCCATTTCTAACAACTAGTGATATTTGGTCTTTCCAAATTCAAATCCTAAATGAAATCTGCTTGATCTCATACTGACACTGATATTTCCCAGAGGGCCTGCGGAAAATCCAGAGTTTGTTCTTTCACCTTGTAAATGAGAGATGTTACAATAAGTAGGTTTATTTGATAAGTTGAGTTGCACAGGAAGCACTGCCAAATATGAAGAGATGCTTAACCTTCTCTAGTTTATATTTCTATGTGTAAAATGTTATTAATACAAATACTTCAGAAATTGTATTAATTCCTATAAATGTCAGTGCCCTCGCTGTCCATGACGTATCTTGGCGCTGCTTTGCCTTAGAATTAGACAACATCAGCATAATGTTATCAGCTGTCATGCCAGTTAGTGTCTTAAAATGTTGTATGCCACAGAAACAACCAAATGTCCTTGGCAATGGCATCATTTTTATAATGAACTTTCATCACGTCTTTTACCATGGCCATTTTCACTCTTTTGTCATCCACACTTGTTTTAGTTTGATGCCTCCCTGAAAGCTCTTGCAATCAGCTACAGGCCACAGTAATTATCTTCAACAAAATGGGACTATCTTGGAGTCCCACAGAAAGGACTATGCCAGGTACTCTTGAGGCACAGAACTCCTAATGGCATTGCTTAAATAACTTTGAGACCGTACCACCGGCCTGAGTCAGGATTTCCAGAATTCTCCTGGAGAAGCTGATAAGTTCATGAGATGGCTAACCCAAGATCAAGCAGAACAAGAATTACATAGGGCTGAATGAATTGATCAAGGACGATTATGGCTTTTGCTTGGACTACTGCTGATGCTTTAATGTTCTGTTTTCTGGATATAAAGAACTGCCTACTTTTCTAACTTCAGCTATCTACAATTCATAACAGTTTAGTAGATCATACTTCTGTAAGCAGAAATGAAGTATTTATCTTTTTTTGCCTGCCTGATCACTCTAGAATTTGAATATTCTTACTAAGTATTCTTATTTTCACAGTAATACAATGAACTGCTTAGGTTCCATAAGAATCCTTCCTCCTGGGAACAGAACATAATTGATTTGACTATATGACCAAAGCTCTGAGTGGACTGTCATGTTTTGAAAGAATACAGTGTTTTTAAAAATAGTGATGGATTGATTGACTTGGCTGCACCAGGTCTTAGTTGCGGCACGAGGGATCTTCGTTGCGGCATGCGGGAACTTCAGCTGTGGCATGTGGGGTCTTTTAGTCGCAGCATGTGGGATCCTTAGTTGTGGCATGCAAACTCGTAGTTGTGGCATGTGGGATCTAGTTCCCTGACCAGGGATCAAACCCGGCCCCCCTGCATTCAGAGCACAGAGCCTTAGCCACTGGACCACCAGGGAAGTCCCAGACTATCATAGTTGAGAACAATATATATAATCAGATATGACCAGATAGTCTTAAGGAACTAAAGGTGATTTTATGGAGCCAATGCTTATGAAGTCTTCTTGGGAAAATGGGCCTGGCACCTGGATTACAGCTTTCTCAGCCTTACAGGTGAGCGGGAGAGGCCACCTCCTGGCAGGCCTAGGAAACTTAGGATATTTTGGGGGCCTTCAAGAAGAGATTAATTTACCCAGATCTATAGGTACTGCAGGGGAATTGTGGTGGTGAGATTTGGGCTTGGTTTCCTAGCTTTGAGAGGCTTTTAAAAGTCCAATTGGAGTGAGACTCCTTATGAAAAGTTCCAGCAGAGTAAACTAAAAATGGCCTATGTGGTCAATTATCATCCTTGCTGCAATTGTGCAAATAAGCAAGCCAAATCTAATAAGACCAGACACTCTATAAGCAAGAATAATCTTACTTTGATTATCTTTGATCAAAAGGGAGGTGACGGGGCTTCCCTGGTGGTGCAGTGATTGAGAGTCTGCCTGCCGATGCAGGGGATACGGGTTCGTGCCCCGGTCCAGGAGGAACCCACATGCCGCGGAGCAGCCCGGAGCCTGTGCTCCACAATGGCAGAGGCCACAACAGTGAGAGGCCTGCGTACCACAAGAAAAAAAAAAAAAAAAGGAAGTGACGGTTGAGTGAAATTTTATATTTCAATACAAAACACACCCTTGTGAGGGATGAGATTCTGGTCCCATTCATTATCTTTCAGCTAATTTGCACTTCTTTGTAAACTACGTGTTTGTGTTACCTACATGTAAATTGGACTAGCTCCTGCTATCTCACACATTTTGTCAGTCCTTACCAAATTCTCAATTCTTCCAATTTCCTTCAACATCTGGCTGCAACTCTTCAAACTAATGTTTCCAATTTTTCTCCAACCCTCCTGATTTGACATCGCAGAGAACTCAAAGCTGACCACCCAGATTCTTACTGGATCCTTAGGTTTTCTTCTAACTGGCTTTGTTTCACAGGATCTAAAGAAGCCCTGTGAGCTGAAGTTGGACAACTTGATGTAAACTTCAAAGGACTCTTCCCTGCAGCAGATCATGTATGATCCTCATGCCTGGAACTGCTGCCGTGTGGGCCACTCGGGAAATTCACTTTATCTTCCATGCTCTGCTCCACGAAATAATCGTGACTGTGGATGATCTTACCCAAACCTAACTGATGTCTAGGCCATCAGAAAACATCCACTGTAAACTAGGAAATCCATCAGATTGCCACTGCCATCCTCACTCCACCATCTAAACATGCGTCAAGCCCAGCATCTTCAATGGGCTGTCCTTCTGGACTCAGAAGCTGGCTTCAAATAGTCCACTACAAACATTAATCTTTCTTTTTCTTTTCTTAGAAACCCTCCTCATTAAATGCCTCATTCCTGGCATGATCCAGCAAATATCCTCTACTACCAAACATCAGCAGATGGCTCAGTTGTTCCTTAATGAACAAAAGGTGACTGAATGAGAAATGGACTTATATTGTTCACAGGAAAAAAGAATGCCTCTTGTTGCCTTGCACAAGAAGGGGAACTCAAAGTAACTCCCTTCTTAACCAAACTTGAGGCCATTCTGAGTCCTCTTCTTCACTAGGCCTCAAGCTTGATCCTATCTTTGGCCTGCCAAGCCCAGTTTTAGCAAAAATCCTCCTAGGCCAGTTTAGCAAGAATCCCCCCCTCCTTCGTATCTAAGTTCTTCATCCCTCCTCTTGAGGTCTAATCAAGTTCCACCCCCCAGCCTCCCTTCATCCTTGTGTTAGTCAGGGTTCTCCATAGAAACAGGACCAGTAAGAAACAGATAGGCATATAGATAGCTTATCTATCTATATCTACAGATCAATATCAATGGTAGGTATATATATCTAGATAGCTATGTCAGATATCTAATATCTGTATATTTATAGATGTATCTTTATATTAATGCTATTTCTCTGTTATATAGAGATATAGATGTTGATATAGATATAGATATAGATGAGGAGATTTATTATAGTAATTGGCTCATGAGATTATGGAGGCTGAGAAGTCCTACAATCTGCTGTCTGTAAGCTGGGAAACCAAGAAAGCCAGTGGTATAAACCACTCTAAGTCTGAAGGCCTGACAAACAGGAAAGTCCCAGATCAAGATTGAAGGCCCAAGAATCAGGGGACTGATGCTGCAAATCCTGGTCCAAGTCCAAAGGTCCCAGACTAGGAGTAGTGATGTCTAAGAGCAGAATAATATGGATGTCCCAGCTCAAGCAAAGAGAAAACTCATCCTTCCACTGCCTTTTTGTTCTATTCAGGCCCTCAAGAGATTGTGATAATGCCCACTTGCATTGATGAAGGCAATTTTCTTTACTAAGTCTGCCAGTTCACATGCTAATCTCTTCCGGAATCCTGCTCACAGACACACCAAGAAATGTTTCACCAACAATCTGGGCATCTTTTACTCAAATCAAATAGACACCTAAAATTAACCAACACAATACCTAAGTTCCCCTCAGTAATCTGCCATTCACTAACTCCCTCACCCTCCCTGTTGGCCATAAACTGTCATCTGTCTGTCTTGTATGTGGAGTTGAGTTTATTTTCCCTATGGCAATAGTCCCTGGCCCCTATTACAATGGTCCTGAAAAAAGCCTTCCATGCCTTAAACTCCATATGGCATACTTTTTTATTGACAATATTGATGTTACTATGTTCCTGTGAGTGAGAGAATGTGTCCGGATCATTGCTGAGCTAGGTAATGTGTCTGCATATTCATGTGAGAGAATGTGAGAATGTGAGTCCATATGAGCGAATTTCTTCTGTGAGCTTATGTTGGAGCTATACGGTGGATGTGAGCATATCTGTGTGTACATCTGTACGTAAGCATGTTCCTGATTTCAAGAATGTGCATGTGCAAGTGGAAGTGTGAGTGACAGCATCGGGAAGCATCTGAGTGTTTATACTCGGGTCCCCATGTGAGTAAACTTATGAGTATGGTCATGAAATTAACTGAATATATCAGCATGTTTATGTGAAGCCGTGAAAGTATAAGTGGATGCATATGAATGTACGTGTTTTTAAATTTCAATTTGTAGGCAAATCTGAGCGTGTTTAGGGAGTGTGCAAACATGTGACTGTGTGTAAGCATATCTCTGTGTGACATTGTAAGTGTGAACATGTTCATGGGTGAGAGTGTTTTCGTAGGTGCAAATTTGTGTTTAAAATTAATATTTAAGTGTGTTCACTTGTACAAATGAATTTGTAAGCACGTGAAGGCAGATTAGCATAATTCTGAGTCGTTGGGGGTAAATGTGTTTTTTGTGTGTTCTTGTTTATGTGTGAATATATTTGAAAAAGGGAGCATGTATATGGGAATGCATGTAATGGTTTTTTAAGTGAATGAATGAAATCATGAGCTTCTTGCTGATTGTGAGCATGTTCCTGTGCAACTCAATATGTAAGCATATTACTGTTGGTGACAAGGATATTTTATATGGGTAAGGGAATGGGTGTGTGCATGTGTAAATGAAATGAGTGTACCTGGAGTGTGAGTGAACTTGTAACCATGCTTATGTTTTAAGTGCATGATTGATGATGATAATCTGAATGAGGTGGGGCTACTGTGTGTGTGTGAACTGTGAGCCACCAAGTGTGAATGTATGTTAGTATGTGTGAGTACCTTTGCCAGTATATGTGTTTGAGTGAGTTATCTGTAAGCATGATACTGTGAGTGAACAAATGAGCATGTACGTGAGCTTGTGCATTTGTGAGAGTAAATATGCGGCCTTGTAATCTCAAAGTGTGCTAGTATTTCAGTCTCTGAGGACTGCTGTAAATGTATGTTCAAGCGCACCCTTGAATTTGCAGCCATATACATGGGGGTTAGCATGTTTTTATGAGTAAGTGAACGTGTATCAGGTTCACTGTGGTGAGCTACTTCACAGGTGAGTATATTTGTGTAAGTGAAACCTGAATAAACATGAGTGGAAGTGCATGTGAGTGTATTTGCTTCTTTGAGTGGATATTCTGAGCTTCATGGAGGATGTGAGCGTGTTTGTATGTGAATACCTATGTGAACATGTTCCTGGTTTTAAGAGTGAAAATGTGCATGTGTAAGTGAATGTGTGAGTGGGAGCTCCTGAATGTATGCATTTGTGTCCCTGTGTGAATGAATCTCTTGGCATGGTCATGTGATTGAGTGTTTGAGCACGTTCGTGTGAAGGAGTGAATGTCAGTATGTACGTGTGAATGTATGTGTGTCTGTGAGTGGGAGTGAATTGGTGGGCAAGTTTGAGAATGTCTGAGTGTTTAAGTGTTTTGTCAGTGAGTGAATGTGTGAGTGCATGCATGTGAGCCCATCTGTCTGTGACAGTGTGTAGCTGAGCCTGTTCGTGGGTGAGAGTGATCTCTTGGATCTACAATGGCATGCTTAAAGTGAACACTTTTGTATGCTCATCTGTATAAATGAACTTGTAAGCCTGCGAATCATGTTAGCATATTCACGTATAGTGGATGAGCAAGTATGTTTTCTTGTGACCTTGTTAATATGTGACTACAGTAGTTGCAGACTATTCATGGGGGACTCATTCCAGCACCCACCAAGGATACCAAAATCTGAGAGTGTCCAAGTCCCATAGTCAGCCCTCTCTATCCCCGTAGTCTGCATTCGTGGACTCAACCGACTGTGGATCATAAACATAGCACGTGATATGCAGCTGGTTAAATCTGTGAAAGCAAAACCCATTGATACAGAGGGCTAGCCGTATATTTATTGAAAAAAATCTGCATATAAGTGGACCCACACAGGTGACACTCTTGTTGTTCAAGGGTCAGCTGTATATTCGAATGAGGTCATTCATGCCCATACGTGTGAGTCAATGTAAGGGTTTTTATATAAATGAGTGAATTTGTGAGCTTCTAAGTCAGTGTGAGCATGTTTGTGTGCAATTATATTTCTGACTATGTTAATGTTTATGACCAAAAAGGTGCATGAGTAAATGAATGCATAGGTTTGTGCATATACACACAATGAGCATGTCTGGAATGTGAGCGAATTTGTAATCACTCTTGTGTGTATAAGTGAATGTGTGCATTTGCTCACAAGTGTGATGTGGGAAATTTGGGGTAGGTATATGAATGCCTGAGTGTCTGAAGGGGAATATATGTGCATATGTGTATACGTGTAAGTAAATTGGTCACTACACGTGTTTGAATAGTGAAATTTAAGCATGTTAATATTAGTGAATGAATGTTTGAAAGTATGCGTATATCTGAGTTCGTCCACTCACAACACTGAATATATGAACATGTAGATCTGAGACAATATTTGTGTTGATGTACATGTTCGTGAATGTTCAAGTGCGTCTTTTTTTTTTTTTTTGCGGTACGCAGGCCTCTCACTCTTGTGGCCTCTCCCACTGCGTAGCACAGGCTCTGGACAGGCAGGCTCAGTGGCCATGGCTCAGGGGCCCAGCCGCTCCGCGCCATGTGGGATGTTCCCGGACCGGGGCACGAACCCGTGTCCCCTGCATCGGCAGGCGAACTCTCAACCACTGCGCCACCAGGGAAGCCCTCAAGTGCATCTTTTAATTTGTGACCATGTGTATGGATGTTAGCACGTTAGGGAATAAGTATCAGATTCACTGTTTTCAGCTAGTTAAGATAGTGTGACCATTCGTGTAAATTATGGGTGTGTACATGGAAGGACATGTGAGTGTATTTTCTTCTGTGAGCAAATGTTTGAGCTCCAAGGTGGATGTGAGCATGTTTCTGTTCGTGCATCCAGGTGAGCATATTCTGGAGTTTAAGACTGTGTATGACATGTGTAAGTGAAGGTGTGAGTGGGAGCATCTGACTGTATATATTCGTATCCCAGGTCGAGAGAATGTGTGAGCATGGTCGTTTGATTGAATGCACATTGGAGCATGTTTGTGTGAAAGAGTGAATGTGTCAGCGTGTGAGTGTAAATGCATATGTGTTTTAGAATGTGAGTCAGTTTTGAGTTTGAGTTTGTGAATATTTGGTGTGCTTTCTGAGTGAATGTGTACCTCTATGTAAGTCAGGATATCTGTGTGCAACAGGCTATGTGTGAGACGGTTTAGGGGCAAGAGTAATTTCCTGGCTGTAAATTTGCACACTTACAATGAACATGTATGTGTGCTCATCTGTATAAACAAATTTATAAGCATGTGAATGCAGGTTAGTATAATGCTGAGTTCTCAGTCAGTGAGTTTGTTTTTCAAGTGATCTCATAAATGAGTGGATATATTTGAATAAAGTAATTTGTGAGCATGTGAGTGAGTGAATGCAACTATTCTTAAGTAGTGTAATTGAGTGAATTTGTGAGCTTGGTGTGACCATATCTGTGTGCAAGTGAATATATGAGCTTGTTACTCTTAGTGACAATAATAATGTGCATGCGTGAATGGGTGTTTATAACTGCAATGAGCATATCTGCAAGTGAGTTAATTTGTAATCACTTTCATGAGTGAATGAATACGTAGTTCAGCTCATGAAAGTGAGTGAGGTGTGGGATACTTTTTGTGAGTGTGTGAAAGTATGAACATTTGGGCGTGAATGTACGTTAGTTACCATGTGTATGGATGTGGGTAAGTTGTCACTATATGCATTTGCATAGTGAATGCAAGTGGTAATGTGAGTGAATGTGTAACCACGTGCTTCTATGCGAGCATTTATCTTCTTTAGAGTGAACATGTGAACCTGTACATCTGTGTATGCTGACATGTTTGTGTGTTCAACTGTATGTTTAAATTTGTGACCATGTGTACAGCGGTCATCATGTTTCTCTGAGTTAGTGAATATGTATAGTTTATTACTGTGAGTTGAATCGTTCAGTGTATTTCTGCGAGTGAAATACGAACATGAGTGTAAGTGCATGTGAGTGTATATTCTTCTGTGAGTGACTACTGGACCTTCACCTAGAAGTGAGCACACTTATGTGTAAGTGTCCATGGGAGCATGTTCCTGATTTTCACAATATTAATGTGCATGTATAAGTGAATGTGTTAGTGGGAGCATCTTAGTATATATGTTTGAGTCCCCATGTGAATGAATTTGTGGGTACGCTCATGTGATTGAGTGACCGTTTGAGTAGGTTTGTGCGAAGGAGTGAATGTGTCGGTATGCATGAATGTTTCTATGTCTTTGAATGTGAGCAACTTTGTGGGCATATTTGAATGAGTGTTTGAGTATGTTTTGTGAGTGACTGTGTGAGCATGTTTATGTACGCAAGCATGTCTTCTATGACGGTTTAAGTGTGAGCCGGCTCATGGGTGATTGTGTTCTTAAGTGTAAATTTGTGTTTACAAAGTGAATATTTGTGTTCCCATCTCTACGCGTCCATTTGTTAGCATGTGCAATCCTATTAGCATATTAGCGGGTATGAGCAGGTGGTTTTCATGTGATCTTGATAACGTACAACTATATTTGAATACCCTACTCTGAGAGCATGTGTGAGTGAATGTGATTTTATGTAACTGAGCGAATGGGTGAGATTCTTTTTTTTTTTTTTTTTTTTTTTTGCAGTATGCGGGCCTCTCACTGTTGTGGCCTCCCCCGCTGCGGAGCACAGGCTCCGGACGCGCAGGCTCCGGACGCGCAGGCTCAGCGGCCATGGCTCAAGGGCCCAACCGCTCCGCGGCATATGGGATCCTCCCAGACCGGGGCACGAACCCGTATCCCCTGCATCGGCAGGCGGACTCCCAACCACTTGCGCCACCAGGGAGGCCCGTGAGATTCTTAGTGTACGTTCTTGAGCAAGTGAGTCTGTAAGCATGCTGTGTTTGTGACCATGATAATTTGCATGGAAAAGTGAATGTGTGAGTGTGTGCATATACATGCAATGAATGTGTCTAGAATGTGAGGGAATTTGTAATCACTTTCGTGTGTATAAGTGAGTATGTGATTATGCTTATGCGAGTGTGGTACGAGCTACTTTGTGGGAATGTTTGAGGATCTGAGTGTGCATATGTTAGTATGGGTATGTGTGTGAGCCAGTTTGTATGTGCATTTGAGTGAGTGAACTATAAGCATGTTAACAGGACTGAGGGAATGTTTGAGCGTGTGAACATATGTAAGCATGTACACTCGTGAGAATGAATGTGTAAACTTATACATGTGACAGTGTGTCAGGATGGCATTTGAAAGTTGACATATGTGTGTTTTAAAGTGTATGTTTCATACTGGATGTGAGCATGTTTTTGTGTGAGGGTTCTTACAAGCATGATCCTGATCTTCTCAATGTTAATCTGCATGTGTAAGTGAATGTCTCAGTGGGAGCCTCTGTGTGAATGAATGTGGGCATGGTCATGTGGCTGAGTGAATGTCACCACGTTGTGTGACTGAATGTGTCAGTCTGCGTGTGTGAATGCATGTCTTTGAATATGAGTGACTTTGTGGGCATATTTCAATGTGTGAATGCTTAAACTTTTTGCTGAGTGATGAATGTGTGAGTGTGTGTATATACGTATGTCTCTGTGTAAGTGTATGTGTGAGCCTGCTCATGCTCTTTCATTGTGAGCAAGCATTTTTCAAGTGATGTTTCGTTGCACTCATTGTATGTATGGATGGTGAGCATGTACAGACACGTTAGCATGTTTCTGTGTAGTGACTATATGGTGGGTTTCTTTTTTATCTTGTTTATGTGGGAGTACATCTGAGTAAGGTCATGTGTGAAAGTGTGTTGTAAGGGAAAGTGTTTTACGTGTTGTAAGATTTTGTGAGATTCTTGGTGACTGTAAGAAGATTTCTGTGCAAGTGAATGTGTAAGCATGTTTCCGTTTGGGACAATGAGAATTTGCATAAAATTGAAAGTGAATGTGTGATTGTGGAACTCTAAACCTAATATGTATGGGGTATGAATGAATTTTTTATCATGTTCATCTGTGTGAATGTGTGGTAATACTTCTGTGACTCACTGAGCTTTCGGCATGATTGTGTGAGTGAAGGGAAGTGTGTGTGTGAGTGCAAATGTATGCATGTTTACATATGTAGGGAATTCGTCAGGATGTTCACAGCAAGAAGTGAACTATACTCATCTTAATGTTGGTCAGTCAGTGTGTGATCCTGTGCGTATATGTGAGGATGCACATTTTTGAAAGTGATTATGTGAATGTGTACGTGTCTTGGAGTATGCTCACGGAAGAATATTTGAGTGGTCAAGGAAAGGTTTCTTGGTGTTCATGTGTGTGCGTTACCTTGTGACCGTATGCTTGGATGAAAGCATGTTCACGGGTGTGTATGATTGTATTTTATGCTCATATTCATGCATGTATACTGTGTGGGTGAAATGTGAGTGCATGACTTGAGTTCATGTGAGCGTATGGATTAATGAATGCGTGAGCTTTGTGGTCAGCACGAGCATATTTGTGTGCAAGGGCGTACGTGAGCATGTTCCTGATGGTGAGCATGTTTATGTGGGTAGCTAAATGGGAGCCCTGGAGAGTATATTTTTGGGTATCCCTGTGAGAGAAACGGTAATCATGGTATGCAACTGAGTGAAGGTGTCAGCTCATTTTTATGGAGTGAATGTATCAGTGTGTTTGTATGAGCAGCTCTGAGTATGTACATCAGTGAAATTGTGAGCATGTTCAAGTGAGGGAGTCAATGTCTGACCACGCTCATGGAAATGAGTGAAGTTGTGAGCATACCTGAGTAAACGTGCGAGCATGTGGTGCGAATGTGAATGAGAAGTATTGAGTTTTTAGTCAGTATGTTCATTTGGATGAGTCAACACTACATGTGTTAAGGCTATTGTGTGTCCATTGGTGAGCATGCACACTGTGAGCATGAATACATGAACTTTTACACGTCTTCAAGTGTGAATATATTTGAAATGTTTGAATTTATTGAAAAAGCATTTGTGTGTGCATGTGAATGTGTGAGCATGTTCATGAATGATAGCATATTCATGTAGGTGTCAGGGCTTATTGTGTTTATTTATGTGAGCTTGTTAAAGTGTGAGTACACTGTATGAGTGGAATGTGAGCATGGGAGTATGTTTGTGAGTTTATGAGAGGGAATGCTGGCGCTTCGTGACGAGTGTGATCATGTTTATGTGCAAGTGTATATATAGGTTCCTGATTGTGAGCATGTTCGGGTGCATGAAAAGTGAATGGGTGTGTTGGAAAATGAATATAGGTCTCTATGTGCATGAAACGGTCAGCATGCTCACGTGGTTGAATGACTGCTTGAGTAGGTTTATGTGCAGTGAATGTGTCAGTGTGTGTATGTGTGCATCTGAGAGTGTTTATGTATGAGGGAATTCATCAGCATGTTCTTAGGAGTTCATGTGTGAAAGCGTCTTGTTACTAGGTGAGTGTACGTTACTGGGTATATGCAAGCCTTTCCACGGCTGAGAGTGCCTTATTGTGAAGGAGTCTGTATGTTTAAGTGAATATTTTGTGTGTACTCATCTGTATGAGTGAATTGGTGAGCATCTGAGTGCATGTCAGCATTTTCTTATGTGATGATTGTGTATGTGTGTTTTTGTGTGATATGTGAATGTAAGTATACTTGTATAAGGGAATGTATGGAAGTATGTGTGTGAGTGTACTTTTTTCTGAGTTTGAGATAACTTGTGAGCTTCTTGGGAGGTGTGAGCATGTTTGTTTTGACGTGCCTACGTGAGTTAATTCCTGTTTGTGACAATATGGATAAGTGAATGTGTGATTGTTTGCATATAAATATAATGAGTATGTTGTGACAGCACTGTGGCAATGGCGACCTACAAGAATGTCCTGGGCTTCCCTGGTGGCACAGTGGTTGAGCGTCTGCCTGCCGATGCAGGGGACACAGCTTTGTGCCCAAGTCCGGGAAGATCCCACATGCCGCAGAGCGGCTGGGTCCGTGAGCCATGGCCGCTGAGCCTGCACGTCCGGAGCCTGTGCTCCGCAACGGGAGAGGCCACAACAGTGAGAGGCCCGCGATCCGAAAAAAAAAAAAAAAAAGAATCCGCCTGCCAATGGAGGGGACATGGGTTTGAACCCTGGTCTATTCAGGGGTAAGAAGCAGGAATGCATACGGTGCATTTAATAAGAAGGGTTGTTGCTAGAGGACCCTACCTGGCGGAGCAGAGTGGGGAGCGGAATCTGGGATTAGGCCGTTCGAGGCCCTCCCAGTTTTACCAGCCGTCAACTCAGCACGGAATACTAACTTTAGCCCTCACCGCACCATCACCCCCTCCCCCCGCGCACACACACACAGGGGCCAGTATACCTGGCTGAGGAGAACTCAGTCCCTGGAGATGGAGGGGTGGACCCTGGAGCAGTAGCTCCCCGACCCCCGCCATTTCAGCGCTATTAGGTACCACAGCAACACAGGGGCTGAAACAAGGGGGCTCCATCGCAGCTGCACGTGCCCAGCCCCACCACCAACTCCTCTACGGACTGGCCAGCAGGCAGCGCGCGTGGGCAGCGGTTCAAAAGCCCAGACCCACGTCTGCTCCAGCCGTCTCCTTCTAAGAGGTCGCCCACTCACCCTTTGCCCGCCCAGCTCATGGCAGCCTGGCGACCCCGCTCACCAATCAAAGAAGTCCAGAACGACGTCAGGAACATCAGGCGAGGAGAGGTCAGAAGCCAAAGTGGAATTTCCACCTGGGATTGGGGTCGTCGCCCGCCAAGGGCCGGGTCCTGATGAGGAGTAGGCGCACAGCGGCCCGCCGCATGTCGGGACGCCATAGCTCCGACCATCCGAGAACCCTGGAGACCGCTGCAGAGCGGGAGGCCGATAGACGAGGGGGGGCGCGGGATAACCAAGAGGAGCGGGGCGAGGAGGTCGTGCTTCTGCAAAGAGCCGCCTGTAAGGTGACAACATCGAGGCCAAGGGGAGCGCGGAGGGTGCGGGTCGACCAGCGGCCCTGAGCCAGGGAGCGGCAAGAAGAGCAGCAGCCCAGCAACTTCACTCCACGCAGCACCCCAACCACGAACCCAGCCGCTGCAGACAGCGCGGGGTCTGACGCAGTTCTGGCGGCCGCTGGGCGGGCCTGAGGCCCGGCGCACAACTGGCTCCGCCCACGTCGATGGCAAGCGAGCTTCGCCAATCAGGCAGGCGCCGGGAGCCTTTCAACGAGATGCATGGTCCAGCCTCCTACCGCAGCCTGTGTGCCGCCCAGCCCTCTGCTCCTTCTGGCGTCTGCAGTCATTCCCGGGTCAGCCGCAGTTCCAGCTCCCTGGCAGCTGGAGAGCTGGGCCTGAGGTCGGCGGCGTGGGGCACCCTGCCCTGCACCTCCCCTTTGCAAAAACGCAAAATGTGCTTTTCACTTGGAACAGTGTATGCCCAAGAGTTTGCTTTTTGTGGTGAAAGTAGTAATTTGACCACCCAGGCTCAATCTGCGTTTTGAAAATACTGGACACCTTTGAGGAATCAGGACCTAGTTGACTGGTGGTCACTCCCTGACCCTCGGGCCTCCAGTGAACCAGACTGCCTGTCCTCTGGAAGGCATAGAGGAGGTTCAACCAGTGCGTTTTGTGACACGGTTCTGGCCCATCATCAGGACCGAAATTGGGCTCCAGGAGCCCCCCTCCCATAGCTAAGGGATGCACAGTTGAAGTGAGGGTTCTTGGCTGACAGCATTGAAGGGGAAAAGAAGGCAACGGTCAGTGTATCAGATCTTCAAGGCAGTGAGCCCCCGGAGAGCAGGCCACTCTAATGCTCCAGCATTCTGGCTCCGCATGTGGGGGAAAAAAAAGTCTTACGTTTTTGCTAGAGGGCTTCTCTTCTTTCCGCTACCCTGAACATTGCCACACAGAGTAGAAATATCTCAGAGAAAGAGGAAATGCTTCCACTCATTCACTACCCTTCATCCTTCCCATCTCAGGTACCTTGATGAAGCAAGGTCAGAAAGAGGCTTCTTCAGAGCACATAAGCCACATGGGCAATGAACAGATAGACCTCAGTCATATTCACCAGCGCTGGACCTCGTGAGGCATGCCATGTAAAAGTGTTGAAATCAAAATGGATTTCAGGTTCACTCTTGGTCAACTAGAATATTCAAAACAAACATTCCCCCCCTTCCCCTTTCCTTCAGTATTTGGTGAAAAGAGCTGGGACTGCTTGTGCCCAGCATATTGCACAGCTTTATTTGCATGGAACTCTCTGGGGTGGCTGAGTGTTTTGTACAGCTAAAAATTTAACTCTTTACCCCACCTCGACCTCTTCTCAAGCATCCTCTTTCTTCTTCTTTTTTTTAAAATGATTTTAGAATCACACATGTTTAAAATGTGTCTCTTAATTTCCTTCCTTCTCTTCACCAGCAGAGAATCTTCACACTTTCGTTTTCCCTCTCCTTTCCCCCTCTTTTTCCTTCTATTGCAGTAAGTGCTCTCTTCTCACTTATGGGGCAGATCTGCATAGAACTAACCCACTTACTTAGGTGGGGGATCCCTCTATGACGAACCATCACAACAGCAGTGGGTCAGTTGAGCCCAGCCCTACTGCTCTTAATCCTGCACCCCTTGTCTCTGGTCAGCCAGGCATCCTCGAACAGACAATGCTTGCTGGTTAAAAATGAAAAGGCCATTTCAGTTCAGTTTGTCTGAGCATCTGAATTGTATATGGGCGAGGAGGTGTGGGGACTGCCTAGAGAAGGAGGGTCGATGCGCCCAAGGTTACACAGTGGCAAAAAGCGAAACTAGAACCCTATTTCCAGGTTGGCCTACTTCTAGAAAAGTGTGTTTTTCTAGTGAAACTCAGCTTTGACTGCTATTTCAGGCAGCCACAGGCATGTGGGTATTGTTTTGTTTGAAAGCAGGTTATTCCTATTCCTGGAATCAAATTCTTCAATCAGTGTCTCAACTGACAGGAAAAGCAAGCCTCAAGTTTTTCTCCTAGGCATCCTTGTGACTATGGATACGGCCAAAAACTTGATGGCAAGAATGAATTTACTTCCAGAGCTTACGTCCCACACTCACATGACAAAGAGCCGAGAAGGCAGCAAGGAATATGAAAAAGCCAGTATAATTTATACTTGTTGAGTTTTTGTCTAGTTCATTTATTAGAATGTACATCAATATCCAGATTGAATGCACTTAAACCTGAATATGGGATCATGGTGTAGAGGACATAGCACTGACCTAGGAGTTAGCCCATCTGTGTTCTGACCCAGCTCTGACCCATGACTGCGAGTATTCCAGTTTTTCTAGAGTATGAGGTGGATTGGGAGGTAAGGCAAGAGGTAAAACACGTAAGAAGAAAAAGAATAGGTAGTACCTGGCCTAGTGAGGGCCGCACATTCAGTGCACAGAAAATAACTACTCAGTGAATATGTGAAGCTAAGAAAGAGAATTTTATTTTATTTTATTTTTTTACTTATAAGCAGCTAACAGTTATTTGTCACAGTCCTAGAAGCTGGTTAGTCCAAGATCAAGGTACCAGCAGCTTTGGTGTCTGGTGAAGGCCACTTCCTGGATCATGGGTGGCAACTTTTCACTATGTACTCACTGGTGGAAGGGTCAAAGTATCTCTCTGGACCCCCTTAAATAAGGCCCTAATCTCATTCATGAGGGCTCCACCCTTATGACCTAGCCACCTCCCAGAGACACCACCTTCTAATACCGTTATTTTGGGGTTTAGGATTTCAACACATAGATTTGGGGAAAATGCAAACATTCTATTTAGGATACCTACCCAATTTCCACACTGCCCACAAAGTGCCATGTCTAAACCCAAATAAAATCACATCATTTTCTTACTTTAAAAAGTCCAAAGTCTTCTGATTGACTGGCAGAGAACCTTTCTTCTTCAACCTTTCTCTCCATAACCTAGTCCACATACTCCATTTTTCATCTGCATCTCTTCTATTTTTGTTTTTTGTTTGCTTTCTTTCTTTCTTTTTTTTTTTTGTGGTACGCAGGCCTCTCACTGTTGTGGCCTCTCCCACTGCAGAGCACAGGCACCGGATGCGCAGGCTCAGCGGCCATGGCTAAGGGGCAGAGCTGCTCCATTGCATGCGGGATCCTCCCGGACCGGGGCACGGATCCGAGTCCCCTGCATCGGCAGGCAGACTCTCAACCACTGTGCCACCAGGGAAGCCCTCTACTTTTTTTTAAAGTTAATTTTTATTGAAGTATAGTTGCTTTACAATGTTGTTTTAGTTTCTGCTTTACAGGAAAGTGAGTCAGTTTTATGTATATATATATCCCCTCTTTTTTAGATTTCCTTTTCATTTAGGTCACCACAGAGTACTGAGTAGAGTTCCCTGTGCTATATACTAGTTTCTCAGAAAGAGAGATTTAGATCTGATCATCCAAACAAAGGAATTTGAATTTCATCTTACATTCAACAGTAAGCTTTTGGAGGATTTGTGCAGGAAAATGACACCATCAGGAAGAAACTTCCAGTTACTTTCTGGAGGAAGAAGTAGAAGAAAGAGAGACTGGGGACAAGGAGAGAAGTTAGGAGGGTGGTGCACACCTCTGCTTCCAGTCATGGCAGGCTAAGTCATTTGCACTCACCATCCAAATGAGGACAACTAAAAAATACTGGGTGAAATGTGAAAAAGAAATTATCTTCATTAAGCGCTAAGAAACTCTGAGGCTAAAATCTAGAAGAAAGCAAAAACCCAAATAGGAAAGCACAGCACTCAAAGCCACTTTTGCCTGAGGGCATTAGCAAATCCAGAAGAAAGAATTGTGACACTGAACTGTGGTTTTGGTGGCCTCATGGAAAAGAGATGAAAAGTTGAAGTTCTCATTCCCAGTGAGTAGATCTGATAAGCCCTCCAGCCACTCTAAAATAAGTGGCTACCCCTTTGGGATAATGGTGAACCAGAAGCAACAAGCCCTGGCATGGAATTGCAGTCTAGATATCCATCACCAGAGTGATCCAAGGAACTTCAAGCCCTGAACTTGAATTAAAGTGGTCTTGGACAGGTAGTGACCGAGGCATTTCGCAGCAGCAAGTAAAAATGCTCTCTGCAGGAAGGTTCTGTCTTCCTATGCCTGAAATCAGTCTGATAAATAATTTTTCAATAATATATTGGCACATAGTCAAAGATAAGTGGACACATAAGCAAAAAAATACATTGTAAGTGACAGCTGAAATAAAAAATAGACAATGAAAACAAATTCACAGATATTTCAGATATCAGAATTATGAGACACAGACTATAATCCCTATTGCCTATTATAGTTCAAAAAATTAAAAAATAAGCTTTAAAATATTTTCAGGGAACAGAAAATCCTAAAAAGTGGCATAGCCAATTTGAAAAAGAATCAAATAGGACATCTAGGACTAAACAATATAACGATTGAGGGTTTAATGGATGAGTTTAACAGAAGGCTATACATAATCATTAGATGATGATAAATGCGATGAAGAGAAATAAACCTAAGAGAGAATTACTGAATTCGAAGATAGACCAAAGAAATCATTCAAACTTTTGCCTGGAGAAATGAATTATATGAAAAAATAAAGTAGGATAAGAGACACAATGAATAGAGTGAAGAAGTCTAATATACATTTAATTTAAATCCTAGGACAGAAGTGAGAAATGGGAAAGAAGATGAAGGCCAGAAATTTTCCAGAGCAGATGAAATGCACCAATCCACAGATTCTAGAAGCCCAGTGAATTCTCAGCAGGATAAAAACAGATATTCACTCCTAGACACATCATAATGAAAGTGCAGGAAATCAGAAAGAATGAAGGCTATATTAATGATCCAAGTTAGATATAATGAATCTTGACCCTGGGCAGCAGCAAAAGAAATAAAGACAAGGGGATGAGCCTCTACACACTTGCCTTAAGAATACCTTTTGCTCAGACTTACCATGAACGACTATTTTATAAACATTCTCCATTTCATTCTTCATTAATAAAATACATTTGCTAACAAATCTATTTGTTAGAGCAACCTGACACCTAGGAGCTGTTCAAATTTTCTTAGTCATACATGAAAGGTCATCATCTTATAAGTATGTCATCTCATGGGCTATGAAAGGGGTGAGTATTCTCCATAGGAATTATGACGGTTAATTTTATGTGTCACCTTGATTGGGCTAAGGAAGAATTTCAAGTGCATAAACCTATTCCAGGAGCTATTAGGTCTGGAAAAGCTTCTGTCTGGATCTGCAGATCCTATTTAGGAGTGAGCTATGGAAATGAAGTCAGAGTGACCTTTCTTGTGTTCCATTTAATGCAAACATATTAAGAGAGCATCTTTACACTGAAATGCATTATTATGGCAACTTGCTTATACAGAACTTCACTTTGAATTTATTAAAAATAAATGGAAATGCTTATTTCACCTTGAGGATTATGTGTGGACCTTAATTGACAAAATGTACTCTCTACCCCATCCCACTGATCAGAAAATGGCCACCCTCCTCCAGAGGACGAATAATAATCATTTAATCCTCACTTCAGCTCTGTAAGGTAGGTATTATTCTTCCCATTTTCCAGCCAGGAGGGGAGATGATATAGTAGATGTCAGAGGTTAGACTCTGAAGCCAGACTGCCTGGGTTGGAATTTCACCTGTGCTACCAACTAGCTGGCGCATCTTAAGCAAGTTACATAGCTTCACTGTGCCTCAGTTTCCTCATCTCTAGAGTAAGATAATAATAGGACTTCTTTAGAGGCTGCAATGAGTTAATTCATGGAAGGCACCTAAATTATTATGGCCAATCATACAATCAGTTCTCAAAATATGGAAAATCTACTTGTTCTAGAGTTACGAGGCCATTTTTTTGTGGCCACTTAATAGCACGAATGAGAAGCAAAAATATGCATCACTGAAGCCGACTAGAAGAAGAAACATGGGTCATGGGAGCAGCCTGGCCTTATTATCCATAGTTCCTGAAATGAGCTGTGTGACCCTGACTGGGGGCAGTGGGAGGTGTCTACAAGGGTTGGAGAAGGCACTCCATGGGGAGCCAGTGCCTAAGATAGGTCCCAAATGTGTCTGCCCAGCCAGAAGCTCCTGGAATCCCGGAGATGAGAGAAGGCCCTTTCCCACACAGGCTCCAGGAAGCGTTTAGAACCCCAAGGAATATACAAATTACTAAGCTCAATGAATCACAATAAATTCACTTTAAAAGTACTAGTTTACCCTCTTAATTTACAAGTGGCAATGTATGAAGCAACTGATTGTTCATCATAGTTTTTCTTTGGGAGACCTGAAGCAGTTTCTGGCTTACCCAGTAGGGATGTCAAACCCGAGTGACACGCAACCACCTTATCACCTTACCTTATAATTTCTAATGGCTGGACTTCGTGTTCCATTGTCATCACAGAATGTAAACGGTTTCAACTATTACTTTGTTCAAAGCCCTTAGTCCATATCAAACTACCTTCCCCTTTACTTTTCAGTTAAGACTCTCAAGTAGTTCCTAGAGCAGCTTCAGCATTTATACCTGTCAGCAGCTTTGTCTCAGATATTCATGTGGATACAGCCTTGTTCACAATGGAGCCCAGGGTAAAATGCAGAATGTCTTTGTGTTTCTGATTTACTATAATGAGGGATAAGTGTGCTTAGGGCAATCACTCCCATGGAGAGCAAAGGGGAAATTTAGCAGAACATAATGTGTGTTGACTTGAGTAAGCCTCAGTCCCGTGCCCCTCCCTTGGGGTTGGATTCCAGTTTCTGACTACCCAAATGTGTTCACAATGCACACTAGAAGATGTAGCCCCATCTGGCAACACTGGAAATAAGCAAGGAGTCATAGGGCCCCTTAATACAGAGGAATTCCCCAGGTCACTGAGTTGGTGAACTCAAGGTGATCCGGTATTCCTCCATTCCTCATGATAGCAGTATTTACTGAGAGAGAGCCATATGCCAGGTCTTGTGCCATGCACAGCCACACACACGGTCTGCCCCCAGGGAAACAACTCTTTAGTAGAAATATAGATGATGAGCCAAGGAATTTCAAAACACATGGTGCAGTGATATACATAAGAGGGGCTCCTGAACCAGGCTTTAGGGTTTGCAGAGAAAACTGGATGTCTGGGGCAGGAGTGAAAGGAAGTATTAATCTTCACACTTTTATGTCTTTCCCTCAACCCTGCCATAATTTATAGACAAGTCCTATTTTCTAAGTAAAATATAAATCCAACCACTTTATAACGCCTTGCTTTTGTCACTCTGGTCCAAGCTCCCATCGTCTCTCAGGTGGACTACTCCAATAGCCTCCTAATTGGCTTCCCCACTTCCAGTTTTATATCCTGTGGCAAATATCGTAGGTTAGCTCACTTGACTCCATTACAATCCAATCACAGCAGGTAAGGCTTGGTCGAGGTTGCAGACCAAGTCTACATTTCCTGAACTCCCGCCCATATGGCCTGGATTCCACACATAGCTTAGCCTCTGCCAAGCAGATAATAAACCCCCATGAGATTTGGTAGGAGCAGGAAGGTGGAGTCTATGCTGCTTCTTCTGTGGTTTCTGATTTCTCTTAGTGAGCATGGGCTCAGAAACTGTTGCTTCTCCTGCAGCAGTAATAATAGAGGTCCCAGGGTACAGTTCCTAGTTTTGTGGGTATCAAAAGGCAAGGCATGGGAAATCAACTTTGTATAGATGGAGAAGGAGGCAATGTGGTCTCAAAGCCAAAATTTGTGATGCTCTCAGCAGAAACAGAGTGGTCCAATGTCTTCTTCACTTTCCACCCTCCTGATTGTCCCAGTTCTGGGGTATTATTCAAGAAGACAATTCTGGAAATTATAACTACTACTTGAGTTAAAACAAACATGACCACCACCCCCCATGCAAAAGTCTCTCGTGCATTTCCCTCATACACCCAGGTATTTTTTAGGCTCTTGTAATTTATTTATGCATGCCTGTTTTTGTACTTTGTAAAAATGGCTTCGTATAGAATGTTTTCTTGTGTGTGTCTGTTCTTTTTCTTTTTCTGGCTTGATATCTTGATTCATAGGATTCATCTAACTTGTATGTAGACAAGATTGTTCATTTTCTTTGCTGTATGACATTCCACTGATGCATATATCACTTCATATACCTACCCAAGTAGTTTCTGAATTTGGGTTGTGTCCAGTTCTGGACAATTACAAACAATGCAGCTCTGTGCATCCTTGGCCTTGTCATCTGCTTTGCATGGGCATGGGGTTCTCTAGGCGAAGCGCCTATTGGTAGTATTAGTGGGTCCAGGGTAAATATATCTTAAACTTTGAGGGATACTGAATATTCCCGCTATTCAGTTCTAAATATTTCTTGATTTCCTCCAATCCAAGGATTAGTTAGTAGTATGCTATTTTGTTTCCAAACATCTGGGTGTTTTAAAGCTATCTCTGTGTTATTACCCTGTGCGTTAAGCATTATCTTCAGAGAGCCTAGATTTCATGCCAGTGATCCTTTGCAGTTTATTGAGGCTTCCTTTTTCTTAGTAAGGTTTATTTCTGTAAATGGTCAATATGCTCAACAGAATTTATGTTCTCTGCTTGTTGGGTATAAAGTTTTATAGTATCTAATAGCTCAAATGTATTATTGTGTTTAGGCCTTTGATATCACTGCTTATTTCTGTTTGCTTGGACTTTCATGTTCTGAGAGTGGCGGGTTAAAATCTCCAGCTCTCATTGTTAACGTACCTATCAGTCCCTACAGTCAAAAAATTTATCATTGAGGTTTAAGCTATCCTGCTATGCCACCTTCTATAACTCCCTCACGCTATCATCCACTGACCCTAGCCATCCACTACTCTCTGCCCCATCCTACCACCTTCTACATGACTCCAACTTCCACATCAATCACTCAACAATTTGACGCTCTCATTTCCAATGAACATCTTTACAACATACTAGCCAACCCCTCTCACAGCCACACTCTGGTTTATTCTTCACCCTAAACTACTCTACCTCTCACATCTAAAATGAAAATATCCCACTGTTGGACCACAAGCCCTTGGCCATGCTGCTCTCTCATTCTTCCACTCTCTCTACACGTGTTCTTTTATCTCACTGAGCCCTCCTATTCCTTGGCCTCTCTATTTTCTGCCCATCTGCACTTTCCTTCTTCTGTCTCTCCCTCCTGTCACTATTGATTTGGTTTCGGGTTCTCCCTATTTTTTTTTTTTCTGGCTGTGCCGCACAGCTTGCTGAGATCATAGTTCCCCAACCCAGGATCGAACCCGGGCCCCCAGCCACTGCCGAATCCGAACCACTGGACCGCCAGGGAATTCCCTGGGGTTTCTCCTCTTTTCCTTCTTTTCCTGCTCCCACTCAGGCATACTAAGTTCCCAATACATCTACCACCGCTTATCCTTCTACGCTTATAACACCTTCTGTATCCCCACATCCAGTTATCACCCACAGCCAATCAACTGTTGACTTTCAGTTCTATACACTTCTTCATGTGCTTTCAATACCCCTACCTTAGTCTAGGACTTGAGCAACTCTCACATAAATCACTGTTATAATGAGCACTCCATTCTTGCTCCTCTCTGATCCTTTCTTCACATTGTTTTCACAGTGACATTTCTAAAACACAAATTATTTCCCAAGTTAGAGCCCCTTGACGGCTTCTTGTAGCCTTAAGAATGAAGTCTCCACTGCTGTGTCTGGGGAAATGCAGATGGCCAATAGACACATGCACACATGTTCAACATCACTAATCATCAGGGAAATGCAAATCAAAACCACAGTGAGACATCACCTCACAAAAGGACACACATAACAAATTTTGGCGAGGATGTGGAGAAAAGGGAACCATCCTACACAGTTTTGCGGGAGTGTAAACTGTTGAAGCCACTGTGGAAAACAGTATGGATATTTCTCAGAAAACTAAAAATAGAACTGCCATATGACCCAACAATTCCACTGCTGGGCATCAATATGTAAAAAACAAAAACACGAATTCAAAAAGATGCATGCATCTCAATGATCATAGCAGTGTCATTTACAATTGCCAGTGTATGGAAGCAATCTGTGTCTTTCAACGGATGAATGGACAAAGAAGATGTCAGGTATATATACAAAGAAATACTAATCAGCCATAAAAAAAAGAATTTTAGGGCCTCCCTGGTGGCGCAGTGGTTAAGAGTCCGCCTGCCGATGTAGGGGATACGGGTTCGTGCCCCGGTCTGGGAGGATCCCATATGCCACGGAGCGGCTGGGCCCGTGAGCCATGGCCGCTGGGCCTGCGCCTCCGGAGCCTGTGCTCCGCAATGGGAGAGGCCACAACAGTGAGAGGCCCACATACCGCAAAAAGAAAAAAAAAAAAAAAAGAATTTTGCCATTGGCAGCAACATGGATGGACTTGGAGGGTATTATGTTAAGAGAAATGAGTGAGACAGAGCAAGACAAATACTCAGTAAATTAAGAAGAATTAATAACTGGCTAAATTAATGGACATAGAAATGAAGGTAGAACAGACTTAAGAAAGGGTAAGTCTTCAACAACACACATGCTGCAGAGAGCAGAGAAAGGGCAGGGCTTATTTGAAAACCACCTAATAAGTTGGTATTACTAGTACTACAGAGCTAGTGGGCCCTTTTGTGTGCGTCTTAAATGCCAAGTTGATTGTGTATGCAGTAGAGTCATCAAAATTGTCTTACAGGAATTTGGCATGGCCAGAGTTGGGTTTTAGGAAGGTTAACTTAGCAAGTATATGAAGCATGTATCTGTGGGGAAAGACAGGGAGGTAGGAGAAGGTTAGGAGTCTAGGGCAAAGTTCAGGCAAGAAGTAATGAAGGTAATGATACTAAGAGTTGGCAAGAATGTGGAGCAAATAGAAATCTCATCCTCTGCTCTTGGGAATATGAACTAGTACAACCGTTTTGAAAGATAATTGGTGTTACCTAGTAAACTGAACTTGGACAGAACCTAAGACCCAGAAATTTCATGTCTAGGCCTATACTGTAGATCAGGGTTTCTCAACTGCTGACATGTTGGAAAGATAATTCTGGGTTGTAGAGGACTGTCCTGTGCATTGTAGGACGTTTAGCAGTATCCTTGGCCTCCACCCACTAGATGCCAGTAGCACACCCTCAATTATGACACCCAAAATGCTTCCAGACGTTATCAAATATCACCCTGGCTGGAGCGGACGGGGCAGTGCAGAAAATTGCTCTCAACTGAGAAACTAGAGAAGCTGTTGTATATGGGCATAGCAGGATAGTAATGAGAAAGTTCATTGCAAAATAATTTGCAAAAGCATAAAGCTGGAAACAAGCCACATGTCCATCAACAGGAAATAGACACATTGTGGAATTTTCATATGATGGATAACTATAGAGCAATGAAAAATGATTACTACAGTTTCACACATCAGCATGGATAAATACCACAAACACAAAATTGCTGGGGTAGAGAAAGAGCAAGACAAGTAATACATCTAGTATAATTAGATTTACATAAACTCCAAAATGGAAAAGAAATAACATTACTTAAGGGAACATTCCTCTGCAGTGAATGTATAAAAATGTGAATTATCATCCCAGTTCAGGATCATGGTTACCTCTGGGAAGGAATGAGGGGATGAATCAGGAAGGGCACAGGGGGGCTTCCAAGGCATTAGCCGTGTTCTAGTTCTCAAGCTTGGTGGTGAGTACACAGGTTTATATATTATTAAGATATACCTTACACATATGCTGTATTATCTTCTGTATACATGAAACAGTTCATAATTTGTCAGGAAGTGATGCGGTCTAAAACAATGCAGGAAAACGGAAAGGCAACAGAGTAAATAACTAATTGGATGAGAGACAGAGACAGACAGACAGAGAGAGAGGGAAGAGCCAACTTTTAGGTGCCTCTCTGAATCATTTTAAACTCATTTTCTTCATAGATTTGGGGATGAAATCAATTCCTTATCTATAAACACACATAATTCATTGCTCAGACTTCTACGACATGTATATTTTATGCCTCAAAACGGATCCTACTATATGATGTGATTCACAGGACTGGATAATACTACATTTCACAAAACACCATTGTCTGAGAATCCTGCCCTGTTAGACTTGTAAATGTGTACTCATTTGTATTCCTTGGAGTTATAAGCATCTGAAAATAGGTGGCTTAGAGTAAAAGTGATTCTTCATCACTAACTTTAGTGTCATTAGCATACGCCTAACTGGTACAGAAAACTGTTTCCAACTTAGGCACCCACCCTACCCCTCTGTTTTTCTCCCAATGGTCACCTCTCAGGTAGTGGAATAAAAGGAGAACTTTTGGATCAAGTCCTTTCAGAAGATGGAGCCATAACCAAGGAAAATATCAGAACATCCTAACCTTTCCTGGACCAGGCAGGGAGGGATAAGACAGGTCTCTTCCTAGAAAAAGCACAGAGTCTTCAAGGCTGAAGGACACATTGAAAACATATTTTATACATGTGGATACAGACAAACCCACAAACACCCAGAGAGATAGGAAACGCAGGATTTGTCCCTGACCTGATTTAGGGACCGTCTCTCAGAGACTCAGAGAAGCCTGATATGTTAGAGCTACAGCAAACCCTCAGAGCAGCAAGCCTGAGCTTCCTCCCTCAACATGAGAGGCTTCAGGTGCATACATGTGGATAACGTAGCCCACTTGTCCTGTTACCTCTATACATGGCCATCACCTCGTAGATACCTCAGTCCTGAGAGCATAACACTGTCAGTGCAACTCACCCCTCAGAAGCACAGACTCAGTGAAGAGGAACACACATGCCTCTTGGGGCTTGGGACATGGGGCCACCTGGGGAGTAAATACAGGGCCCTAAGTAACTGGAGCTCGGTAAGGGACAGGGATAAGGACTCCGAGCATGCACCAAAAAAGGCTTATCTCAAAAAGAGGTGTGCATGCGTTTGTTTAAACTGAACCTCCCGGTACTTCCCTGGCAGTCCAGTGGTTAAGACTCTGTGCTTCCAATACAGGGGGCACGGGTTCGAACCCTGGTCGGGGATCTGATATCCTGCATGCCACATGACATGGCCAAAAATATAAACAAACAAACAAATAAATAAACAAATAAAGTGAACCTCCGAAAATTCTTAAGCTCAGGTAAAGGCCCTTAATATTAACTATTAACTATAGTTAATATGCTAACTATATTAACACAGAAATACACACACACACACCCTGCTGGCATGGCATGAACCATATGGAACCAAACCAATTTGAGGATTTTCGAGGGACCCTACATGGATAAATTTCTACTTGGACTGTTCTTTCATTAAACAATGGTGACAAAAGGCCTCGTGCCTTATGTTGTTGTTGTTCTACGCATGAGGAATACTCTGTGTTACTACATGACAATGCATTTTTAAATGTCAACCCCACTGACAGGGGAAAGGGTTGTGGATACATTACACTCACTTCACTTTAATGGACCTTTATCAAGCATCTACAAAGAAGAAAACCCAGTGCTTTAGGAGAGAGAAATCAATCAAAGCCTTTACATTCCGAACAAGTCCGAAGCTCACATTTTAGGGAGCTGGGGCGATACACACATAAATAAATAATGTTAATCTACTCTAGGATACGAGAGGAACTAGCATGGAAAACAGAAAATGTATTGATGCTAAATAGGAAGCTCTCAAGCAGTCTTAACTAAATATAGAAATAAGGCTTTGTGCCCTCAAACCCCTGGTCCTCCCCTTCTCTGATCGTCTGCTCTGCTCAAGGACCACTTCACTCTTTTCCCTTAAAGAAGTTCCAGATACTACGCCCATTTCTTCTTTCAATTTTCTTTAAATTAGGACATATTTCAGACCTCGACAAAGGTACAGAGAATGCTACGCCCATGCAACCATCAGCCGTCTTAAGAAACGTAAGCTTACAAATAAAATTGAAACCCAGTATACACCTCCCCAACTGAATTCTCCATCTTTTTCCATAGATTTAACCACTGTCTTAAATAGGTTCATTGTTCTCATACACACCTTTGTGCATACTACATATGCATGCATTACTCCTATGTATGCCTTTTACTACAAACAGATGTATCTATAATCAATCTAATAATTTTGCATGCCTTTAAACTTCATATGTGCATGGTATCATAATGCTTTTATCGTGTTGGAACTAGGTTCTTCCTTTATCTATTTGTCCCTTCCACTACTGAATCTTTGCCCCTTGTTATAAGCTGAATTGTGTCCCCGCAAAAGATATGTTGAAGTCTTGACCCCCGGAACCTGTAAATATGACCTTATTTGGAAATAGGGTATTTGCAGGTGTAATAAAGATCAGATGAGGTCATACTGGATTAGGGTGGGCCCTTCATCCAATATGACTGGTGTCCTTATAAGAAGAGAAAGAACACAGAAACAGAGACACAGGGGAAAACACTATGTAAAGAGGAAGAAAGAGACTGGAATTCTGCATTTACAAGCCGAGTGATGCCAAGGATTGACAGAAACCACAAGAAACTAGGAGAGAGGCATGGAACAGATTCTTCCTCCGAGCCTCCAGAAGGAACCAACCCTGCCCACATTTCAACCTCAGACTTCTGGCCTCCAGAACTGTGAGAGAATAAATTTCGGTTGTTTCAAGCCACCTGTTTTGTGGTAATTTGTTACGGTAAACCTAGGAAACTAACACCTCCCTACGGGAGGTCTTTGTGTCTCAGGCCCCTGAGAATTCTAGTACCTTCCTCAGTCCAGATCTTACCATCCTGTTCAGTTTACCTGCAATAGTACCAAGTCAGTGAGTTACGGCTGGTTCTACTGTAGGTGTAGTTAAACGTTTCCCCCACTGCCCTAAAGCAGCGGTTCTCAAACTTCAGTGTGCTTCAGTAGCACTTGGACGACTTGCAAAAACCTGATGGCTAGCAGCCTACCTTCAGAATATCCAATCCAGTAGGCCTGGGGCAGGGTCTGAGAATTTGCACTTCAAAAAAGTTCCCAGCTGATGCTGATGCTGCTGCTCCATGGCAGGCCAATAGCACCATCTGGTCCCCAGGCAAGCTAGGTCATCCATCAGTTTCTTTCAATAACATATACTAGAGGCCGGGCCACCATCTCTATCATCACACAAGTTGTTTATAATCTAATATTTTAATTTATTTGAGGCTGCTATAAAAGGATGTCAAACAGGCTTACCAAATACTTGAAAGAAATCCCTTTCAATGACAGTAAGGTGGGCCGAAATAAATAGAACAAAGATACATTGGAGTCAGTGTTATTTATGTTAAAAAAACAAAAACCTCTGCAGCTTATTCATGTCAAACAAGCTTTTATTTTCAATGTGATCAATACTGTCAAACTTATATGTAAAAGGTAAGAATAAAGTCAGATAGCAGTTAATATCATTTTGGGATGTTGAACTTTGAAACAAAATCTGTGTTGTGGGCTAATGAAAACTAGAATCTCCGTGAAGAACAAATTCTTCTTTTCTTTCGCTGTCCACTTCTTTTTATGTCTTCCAACTGTAGGATGGGATAAGAGTCAATTAACAATTGTACACCAATAACATGCACCAGGGACTTTCTAAATAGGAGTCAATTCTATGTACATCTCTTGGCTCTCCAAGGAGAAAACAAAATGTTTTCTTCTTGTAACCCAGACCCTTGGTTGTCAGGGTGCACATCATTTCATCACACCAACCACATCTCTCTCTTGCCAACCACTATATATGTTAGGTTTTTTTCTTGAAAGGTCAGTCTGTGATTTAAACGTCTTTCCACCTTAAGAGCCTATGCTCCTTACACAAATCATAAATCCCTTATAATCCCAGACCTTCAGTTTCCGTATCTGTAAAATGAGAATGAGGCTGTTATCAAACATCCACAGGTGTGAAAATTAAGAAAGGGAGAAAGAAAGAGTGTGATACTGAGAGAGAGAGAGAGAGATGAGAAAGGAAAAGATGAATGGGTAGTGGAAAGAGAAACTAGGATTGAATTACCAACTCAGTGAGAGCCAATAATAATACTATGGCTAATTTTCTTTCCTTTTGAATAAAACATCTAAATTGAACTAATATTTGTGAATTACTCATGAAATGCAGTCTTATTTGAAATCCTTAACTTTTTACTACTTTGTAAGGAGTCACCTTCTCAAAGGCATTGTTATTCCAAGAGACTTCATTTCTGTGTCCAGGTGATGAAGGTACAGCTAGTGCACAGCTTAGTCGCTTTAGCTGCTTCTCCTGGTGAGCAGTCTCTAAAACTATAGGTCTCTATAGTTTAGACCTCTAAGAAAATATAGGTCTCTATTTCCAGGTCTGATAAATTTCCCATCTGCAGTAGACTTAAAACTACAGGACAAAGGACTTGTGACTGTAAATGACATACATTTCAGAACACACTTCCTTCTATACCATCTAGAATACAAGTACATTATTAACATTAAACTGTTTTTCCAAAACTAAATTGCAACAAGTTTTTCTTATTTACTTTACAAAACAAATTAAAAACATGATAGATAGCTAGTGGGAAGCAGCTGCATAGCACAGGGAGATCAGCTCGCAGCACTGTGACCACCTAGATGGGTGGGATAGGGAGGGTGGGAGGGAGACGCAAGTGGGAAGAGAAATGGGGATATAGGTATACTATAGGTGATTCACTTTGTTATAAAGCAGAAACTAACACACCCCTGTAAAGCAATTATACTCCCATAAAGATGTTAAAAAGATAAACAAAAAATAGATTAAGGATGTAAACAAAACAAAACATAAAGCTGTCAGTAACAGGTATATGTCAGGACCGGTTGCACCATACATTAATACCTTGTATTCTCCAGAGCCGCCCTCTGCTGAGACCATATCCAGCTTCGGTCCTTCTTCTGCTTTTTCATTTCCATCCTCTTTCTCTTCCTCAGCATTTTCATAATGATATTCACTCTCTTCTTTAGTGTCGAATGATACGGACTTTGGCATCACAAGGTGGTGGGAAACATTTCCTGATTTAAAATCAGCAGCAGAATCTAGTTCTCTGCTCTCAGGAGGATCTGGAGAAGAGAAATGTGTCAGAAAATAAATAAATAAATAAGAAGACTCGCTGGTCATGTTCCTACTGGTTGATACAGCGCTTCCTTGGCCCTCACACTTCTGCTGCTTGACAGTTTTCACAACATTTTCCCCCTCTTTCCAGTAGATCTCACACACACTGTGCTGCTGATTATTTCTGGCCCTTTGGAGAAGGGATCGGAATCATTTGATTCTGAGCAGATTTTTGTATATTTCTGCCAGAATCTCACTGGAAAATGTTCACCCGATTTCAAGACAAATTCAACCTCGAATCTCATTGATTCCTCAGCCACTGAAATGTGCCCCTGTGCCATTTCATCATTTTCTCAGGTCATCGTACTGAAAATCTTAACATTTTTAGAAGCCCGTCAACCAAAAGTGAGGTATGCCATTTGTCTGCCCCTAGGTTGGTAGAAGGCAGCATACTTTTTCTCAAGATCCTAAAGGTCTTTAGAGAATTGGGCTTCTACTTGTGCATATCGTGCCTGAAGGTTTTTGAGAGCTTTGACCCGCTGCTTAACCGCCAGAGGCCAGCGGTGAGTGCATCCTGCCATAGAGGCCGATGCCGCAGCAGGGGCTGCAAGGGACAGGGGACTGGGCCTCCCCTAGCCAGCCTCGGCCCCTTCGATGGGTCCACAAGTCCCAGCCACCCAGGACTCGGAGGCCTCAGCCAGGACCTCACCCGCCCAGAACTCACCCTCCCCTGCCCCCGCCACCGGTTCCTCTGCCTTCTGGGATGCCAGCCCCTCCGCAGGCTCCCACGGCTCCCAGGGCGGGGGGCCCTCTGCCTGGCACTCGCCCCGCCAGACCTCACCTGCCTCTCCCAGGTCTTCCTGCCCGTGAGGAAGCGCGGCATCCTCTGCAGGGTCCGAGGGCCATCGGGAGCGGTGCCTGACCCTCACGTGGCTGGCGTGGGGCCCGACCAGGACACTCTCCTTGTAGTGGCTGTGGTGCAGAAGACAATGGGCCACATCCCGGAGCAGGGAATGAAACTGCACCGCGGTCGCCCCATGGCCTGCGACCACTCCCGCGCCTCCCTGCCCATGCTCGTCCTCCTCTTCTGTCTCTTCCTCCTCCTCGACCTCTTCCTCAGTCTCCTCCCCTTCTTCTGACTGGTACTCAGCCTCCTCCCGGTCCTCGGTGTCTAATTCAAACTCTTCCGCCTCCTCCTCCACCAGCTCTGCATCCCAGTCTTCTGCCACTGCGGCCTGGGCGGCCTCCTGCCCACCATCCTCCCCGTCAAGGGCTCTGGAGAGCCCCAGGGAAGCCAGAAGGGCCTCAGCCCCCTCGACTCCATCCATCCCTCCAGAAGGGGAGGCACGGACCCCGAGGGGACTGGGGTCACCACCCGCCCGGCCACCAGCTCTATCCTGGCCTCCTGGGATCGGCCCACACTCCTCGGTGGCAGACATGGCTGGAGGGACACGCCAGACACGGATCGGGTGGCAGTGACGACCGTGGGGAAGATGGCGGCCGCTGCGCTGAGTGTCGCTGAGGGAGCGGACGCTGTTGGCAGCTGGGCCACCGGGACGGGGTGGGGGCTGCAGAGAAGCCGGCTGCCCAGGGCACCAGAATCGGAGAAGATTCCTCTGCGAGCCCCGCTACGGGAAGTGCAGACGGCCTGCCCGCGGAGCGCCCCAGCGAGACTGGGCGGCGGCTGCTGCACACAAGGCGGGAAAGAGTTTGATTGGCTGGTGATGGGAGGCGGACCTTACAAGGGTCAACGAAGGGCAACTTCCTCCAGCGCCGACTCTAAGCTCATTTGCCAGAAGCCAAGGATTGACAGCACCACCGTCCAATGAGTGATCAAGGTCTTCACTTTCCCTGGAGGCCTTAAAGGGCCAGCTCACCCTCAGCCTCTGTGATCGCACAGGAATCCCTTCTTTTCATTCCACAACTGCAAGAGCAAAACTACAATACCCCTAAAGGCGGCGCCCTGGGGTATGGGAACCTGCATGTTTTCCCCAATTGCCACCGTGGGGCAGCTCACGCTGATACAGACACACTTAGTTCAAAACCGAGAGAGTGAGAGAAGGTGTATAGATCAAATCTCCGCAACGCTTAAAACCTTCCACAAGAGACAGCAAGAGAATTTGGAGGTTTTAATGCTGTTAAGGCTCCTTAGAAAAGGACATACAGAGTCGATATGGATGCAGTGAGAATGGAGAGTGGAAGAAGCAGTAAAGACAGGAGCTGGAGAGTGTTTCATCAGGGCTCCCCAATTCCATTGCAGCCTCCAAGAAATGAAGACAGAGAGAGAGAGGGAAGAGAGACAGAGACAGAGACAGAGATTTCTTTTAAAGACTGGTCTGAGCACCTGCTCTGCACTGGATTGAGCACACCCCTTGCCTCCCAAATTCATACGAGAAGCCCGTCCCCAGCCCCACCCCACCCCCAGGAGATGGTATTTGGAGACTGGGTCTTTGGTAGGTCATTCAGTTTTGGTAAGGTCAGGAGGCTGGGGTCCACACATTGGGATTATTGCCCTTACAGGAAGAGACCATAGATGGTACTCTCCTCCCACCATCCCAACGTGAAGCCACAGGAAGAAGGTGGCTATCTTCAAGCCAAAACGAGGGCCCTCACCAAGAACTCCACCATCCTGACACCCTGACTTTGGGCTTCCTAGCCTCCAGAACTGTGAGAGAATAAATAACTGTCTTGTTTAAGCCGCCCAGCCTATGGCGTTTTACTAGGGCAGCTTGAGCAGACTAATACAGCATGGCAGACCTTAACAGCACAGGCTTCCTAGAATCATTTCTCGGTCAACAGTCCGAGACTTTTTGTTGTACTCAGCCCCACTTAGCTGAGTGGTCAAGGGTAACGAATGCTGAAAATGAGGAAGAAATCGACAACTATTTTATGCTAATCCCAGTTACTACTGTGGATGGGCATAGAAGCAAGACTGGGTGTTAGCTGTAACTTCACGTTTAGGAGAACATAAGCTATGTCCCTTACTTCCATAAGCACACCGCGTTGGGATCCAGGACATCTAATTTGACAGATCCTAACGTTTCACAGATGGGAAGCACACATCCTGCAGTGCGCTCCTGGGAAGGCTGAGGAGAAGAGCTGTTGTTGCCACCCTGAGTCACTATGGACTCCTCCTATCCCAAGTTGGGTTCAACGGTCAATAGGTCTGCTGACACCACACACACACACACACACACACACTACCGAGACGCGATGCAAAGTGTATTCCTTACGTGAGGAGGCTTCTGGGGGGAGAGCAGGGCAGCCTTTTCAAGCTGCTCCAAAATAGACTTCAGAGAGTCAGGAAAGGAAGAAATTGCTTTGGGAGTTCTACTGTGACTAGTGGATGGGGCCAGCATGACAGTTCCCTTGTGCTGGCAGTAGCTAGTGTCGTTTGCTGCCCACTCCTCCTGCCCTCCACCCTACAACCGTGCCAAAGGAGAGAGTGGAGGGTGGGGCACTGGGGAAGAGGGAGGGTTGACGTTTAAAAGCCCTCAGCAGTCAAACATCAAAGGATGCAGTCAGACCCTATACTATAATTCACCTCTGGCGTGTGACAGGCGACAGAAACGTGCCATTTTTGTGTAATGGAATCTGAACTTGTGGAAGTAAGCCACTCTGGAACTCTGAGTCCTGCAGCCTAAGGCCGGGTAGGCAGGCAAAAGGTCCACTGAAGGCCGTTCAAGAGCCCAGCGTGGTGTATCCTGAGAAGTAAAATGCATGCCTCGGTCACCATCAATAAGGCCCGGAACTCCAAAGCCCATAAGGAGGGTCTTGGCGAAGCCCTGCGTAGTGGTTTTAGTATATGTAGAGACACGTGTGACCAGGATTTATAATTTGGGAGTCTGCGGGCCAAGAGATTCCCAAGGCTCTTTACCCCAAAGGGGACAGTTTTACACAAGGAAACGTCGCTGCCGCCATGGGCCGGACCAGACAGCCAGACCGACGACAACGGCCTGATTGTCTATGAAAATGTGCAGATGGTGCTAACTGTTGGCCAGAGCATCCAGTGCTAAGGTGACTGCCTGAAGTTCACTCACTGGTGCTGTCTTTTCGTTGAACAGTTTTATATATGGTTATTGTATTGATTACTGACAAGGAAAGAGTTTTCCTGACATTTTCCTATTTATTTTCCACATGTCAGTCGTTTTTTGTTCCTTCACTCCTCAATTACTGTATTTTCTGTTATTAATTACAGTTTCATAGTGTACAAGGTGATCCTTCATCACCCCTTTTGCTGTACTTTTTTAGTTTTTTTTTTAGTGCTGGAGCTTTTTGTGGGGTAGTGTCGGTGGTTACACTGGGAGCTACAATTAGTATCTTAGCTTTATAATAATCAAGTTTGTATTAATACGGAGATAGTTGCCATAGTATTCAAAACCTCTGCTTTTCCCTAGCTCTGCCACATTTCTTTATTTAATTATGGTGACACACGGCATGTTTGTATATTTGGTGCCCATTAACAGAGATTTATAGTTAATGCTTTATACATTTGTATTTTAAATCATATATGAGAACAAAAAGAGGAGATATAAACCAAAAGTGCAGCAATACTCGCTTCTGCGTTTACCTGTGTAGTTACCTTGGCCTTTGTGGTTTATTTCTTCATATTGCTTCAAATACGTGCCCAGCATTGTTTCAATTCAGCCTGAAGGACTCCTTTCAGTACTTTCTATAGGGCAAGCTTACTAGCTATGTACTCTCTCAGTTATTGTTTGTTTTGGAATGTCTTTAACTCCCCTTCATTTCCCCCACATATAGAATTCTTGGTTGAAAGGGTATTTTGGTTCATTTGTTCTACGCTTTTAATATGCCATTCCAATGCCACCTGTCCTCTGTGGTTTCTGTAGAGGAATGGGCACAAATCTTACCGACGATTACTTGTATATGAGGAGTTGTTTCTATTGCTGTTTTCAAGGTTCACTCTTTGTCTTT
The DNA here is from genome assembly GCF_025265405.1 of Mesoplodon densirostris. Classification (NCBI taxonomy): domain Eukaryota; kingdom Metazoa; phylum Chordata; class Mammalia; order Artiodactyla; family Ziphiidae; genus Mesoplodon; species Mesoplodon densirostris. Next base: position 44,452,135 of record NC_082681.1, on the reverse strand, counting down.
GACTTTTGATAATTTGATCATGATGTGCCTAGGTGGGGATCTCTGATTCTATCCTGCTTGGAGTTTGTAGAACTTACTGGGTATGTAGATTCATGTCTTTCCTCCGAGTTTGGAGGTTTTCAGGCATCATTTCTTTAAAGATTTCCTGCCCCTTTCTCTCTCTCCTCTGCCTCTGCCACTGTCATTATGTGTACATTGATAAGCTTGCTGATGCATATAAGTCCCATAGGATTTGCTCATTATTCTTCATTCTTTGCTTTTTCTGCTCCTCTTTTCCTTTCCAGAGACTGGATATTTCAACTAACCTTTTAAACTTTGCTGATTCTTTTTCTCCTGTTCAAATTTGCTGTTGGACATCTTTTATTAAATTTTCATTTCACTTACAGTGATTTTCAGCTGAGGAACTTTTTTTTTTTTTCCTTGCGGTACGTGGGCCTCTCACTGTTGTGGCCTCTCCCGTTGCGGAGCATAGGCTCTGGACGCGCATGCCCAATGGCCATGACTAACGGGCAACGCCGCTCCGTGGCATGTGGGATCTTCCCAGTCCGGGGCACGAACCCGTGCCCCCTGCATCGGCAGACGGACTCTCAACCACTGCGCCACCAGGGAAGCCCCTGAAGAACTTTTTTTTGTCCCTATTTATAATTTCTATCTCTTTGGGATACATCTTTCTCATTGTTTCCTAGTTCTTTGATCACTGTTTCCTTTTGCTCATTGAGTTTATTGAAGACAGCTGAATAAAAGTGTATTTTTCTAGTAACCCAAATACTGTGCTTCACCTCTGACAGTTTATAGTAATTAAGTTTTTCCATGTGAACAGGATACACATTCCTCCCATCCCCTCCAACTATATGGAAGTATAATTTACAAATAAAATTTGTATATTGAAGGGGAACAATGTGATGCTTGATGTACGTACACATTGTTAAATGATTACCACAGTCAAACTAATTTATGCATTTATAACCTCACATAGCTAAAGGTTTTTTGGGGTGGTGCGTGGGATAAAACTAAGATCTACTCTCTCAGCAAGTCTCCAGCATACCATACAATATCTTAAATTAAATCTGCATGCTGTGCATTAGATCCCTAGAATGTATTCATCTTATAACTGATCATTTGTACCCTTTGATGAACCACCCCACAAATAACAAACCTGGAGGCATCATGGTTCCTGATTTCATTATATGACAAAGGTATAGTAATGAAAACAGTATGGTAGTGGCATAAGAACAGATATATATATATATAGACCAACGGATCAAAATATAGAGCCCAGAAATAAACCCACACATATATGTTCAACTATTTGACAAGAACTCCAAGAACACACAATGAGGACAGGATAGTCTCTTCAATAAATGCTGCTGGGAACACTGCATATCCACGTGCAAAGATACTATACTGGAGCCTTATCTTACACCATACCTCAAAATGAACTCAAAATGGATTAAAGACTTAAACATAAGGCCTGAATCTGTGAAACTCCTAGAGGAAGACACAGGGGTAAGCTCCTTGACATAGGTTATGGCTTTGATATTTTTTTGAAATGACACCAAAACAAAGGCAACAAAATCAAAAATAAACAAGTGGACTACATCAAACTCAAAAGCTTCTGCACAGCAAAGGAAACAATCAACAAAATGAAAAGGCAACTGACCTATGAAGCAGAAGAAAATATTTGCAAATCATGTTATCTGTTGAAGGGATAATATGCAAAATATAAAAGGAATTCAATCAACTCAAGAGCAAAAGAAAAAAAAACAAAAAAAACATCAACCAATAATTAATAAAAGGGCACACGGTTCGAATAAACATTTTCCCAAAGAAGACATACAACTGGCAAATAGGTATATGAAGAGGTGTTCAACATCACTAACCATCAGGGAAATGCAAATCAAAGCTGCAATTAAGACATCACACATATTAGGATGGCTATTATCAAAAGGACAAGAGACAGCATGTGTTGGCAAGAGTGTGGTAAAAAGGGAACCCTCGTGCCCTGTTGGTGGGAAAGTAAAATGGTGCAGCCACTGTGGACAACTGCATGGAGGTTCCTCAAAAGACTGAAAGTAGAACTATCAGATCAGCCAGCAATCCCACTCCTGAAAACAGATCCAAAGGAGGTGATTCCTGCTCTGCTCCCTTATGCTCATTGCAGCATTATTCACAAGAGCCAAGCAATGGAGACAAGCTAAGTGTTCTGGGCAGATGAAAGGATAAAGAACATATCACAATTATATAAAAGACATATCAAAGAATTCTTCTTAAAAATTCATCAGAGGGCTTCCCTGTGGCACAGTGATTAAGAATCCACCTGCCAACGCAGTGAACATGGGTTCAAGCCCTGGTCCGTGAAGATCCCACACGCTGCGGAGCAACTTAGCCTGTGAGCCACGACTACTGAGCCTGTGCTCTAGAGCCTGTGAGCTGCAACTTCTGAGCCCGCGTGCTACAACTACTGACGCCCGCAAGTCTAGAGGCCGTGCTGCACAAGAGAAGCCACCGTAATGAGAAGCCCGCGCACCACAACGAAGAGTAGTCCCCGCTCGCCGCACCTAGAGAAAGCCCATGCGCAGCAACGAAGACCTGACACAGCCAAAAATAATAAATAAATAAAAACAAAATAAATAAAGTAATAAAAGTTCATTTGCAAGACTATTCTTGTCTTTGGGGGTGATACAGAGAGGAACAGGAACAGAGACAAGACATGGTAGATTCTCCTTCCTTCAGACGTCTTGTCTCTCTCAGGAAATCTCTACAGGCACAGCTTAATAGTGAGCCAGCCGGAAAGGCAAAATAGGGTTGACAGAGACCCAGAAACTTAGAACAGGTTATAGAATTTTGAGCTCAGATATTAAACAAATTTTACTTACCCTGCATCTACTTCCTCTTATATATCCTGACAAAGAATGCAAACAGTGTGCCTTCTGACACAAAATAAACACAGAAGTGACTATAACATCAGTAACACCCACTTCCAAAAACACAAAAACAAAATTTAAGACCTTTGTTAGGGAGTGTACTCATGTTTAGATAGTAAATAGGGAACCACTGACAGATTTTAATGAAATTTACATATATCATTAATTTTGATGTAGAAAATTTCATGTACATAATGACTTCTCTTCTTTCTCCCATGGCCACCTAGGAAACTCAGAGATTAGGAAAAATGCTTCCTTCCCCATATGTTGGTTTAATATCCTAGCCTCAGATATACTCAACACCTCTGCCTGCGCCCCTGATGGAACACCACTCTCAGGTGAGGCAGTGTTTCTACCTGAAGGATTTCAAAATACCCTTAAGATTTGGGAGGAATTGGGAGGTCTAAAGGTAAAATCTGTGCAAACACTATGTAGAAGCAAAAACCTTGTATGACTCAGAAACGTATCTGGAGGGTTGAGTGGGTGTGTGTGAGTGTATGGGTAAAGATTATTTCGGCTGAACTTTAGGCAAACTGTAAACATAAACTCTACACAGAAACACTTTCCAATCCCCTGTGTCTTTAAACTCATGAGATGAGCTGCCCTGCAGAGGCAGGACCTGGTGTCTTTGGGCAGCTGTGGCAGTTAAAGGGTGTGAGCTCTCAAACCAGACTGCCTGGATAAAAGTTCCAGTTCACTTACAGGCTGTGAGATCTTGGGCTCAGGATTTAATATCTCAAATCCTGTCTTCTATAATAATTCTCAATTTCTCCATCAGTAAATGAGGTGAAAAATAGTCCCAACCTCATCGGATTGCTGTACAGATTTAATGAGCTAATACTTTACAAGGGCCTACTTGATGTCGAGCTTGGCACAGAGTAAGTGCAAATTAATGTCTGGATACATCACAAAATGAACACAGTCCATGCTCACTGCTGTAGCTGCACAGATCATCTTTTAATTCTTCAAATATGCTATGTTCTCTTTCTTCTAATGGATCTTTGCCCATCTTCATTCCTCTAACTAGACCTTATGCATAGCTTTGGCCAAAACTGACTTTCTAAGCCCTAATCATCCTTAACGTCCCAACTCAGGCTTTTTTTTTTTTTTACAAGAAGCCTCTTCTCTGTTAAGACGGGGTTGCACATTTCTTCCTTTATTATTTTTAAACTAAAGTGAAAATAAAATAACATAAAATTAATGATTTTAGTCACTTTAAAATGGACAAATCAAATAAAAAGTTCTAAAAATAAAATGTACAAATCAGTTCTTTTAGTACATTCACGATGCTGTGCAACCATCACCCCTATCTAGTTGCAGAGCATCTTCATCAACTCAAAAAGAAACCCTATACCCAGGAAGCGGTCATACCCCATTCCCTCCTATCCTCAAACACTGGCAACCACTAATCTCCTTTCTGCCACTATGGATTTGCCTAATCTGGACATTTCATAGAAATGGAATCATGTCATATGTGGCATTGTGTGTGTGTGTGTGTGTGTGTGTGTGTGTGTGTGTGATATTTTGTAATTTTTGTTCATGGTAGTTGTTATCTTTTTTTCATTATGAACTTTTTCTCATTCTAAAAAAAGATTCACTTCATGCATGATTGTGTATAATGATAGAAGAGAATCTTCCATATTGTATGAGTTTCTTGCCTGTTTGTACTTGCCTGTTTGGAACCCGTTTTGGACTCTCCCTGTAAACGACCTAGACTCCTTGGGTATAATGCCTGTAGCAGTCCAAGAACATACACAAAGATTGTATGCCCTGACCAAAGGATTTTTATCCCAGGAATATAATGTTGATTTGGATTTGTATCCCAGGAATATAATGTTGATTTAACATTAAGAAATCACAGTGTAGGGACTTCCCTGGTGGAGCAGTGGTTAAGAATCCACCCAAAAATGAAGGGGACACAGGTTCGAGCCCTGGTCTGGGAAGATCCCACATGCCACGGAGCAACTAAGCCCATGTGCCACAAATACTGAGCCTGCGCTCTAGAGCCCATGTGCCACAACTACTGAAGCCTGCGTGCCTAGAGCCCATGCTTCGCAACAAGAGAGGCCACCGCAATGAGAAGACCGCACACTGCAACGAAGAGTAGCCTGCAGTCACTGCAACTAGAGAAAGCCCGCATGCAGCAACGAAGACGCAACAGCAGCAAAAAATAAAGAAAGAAAGAAAGAAAGAAAAGAAATCACAGTGTAGGGACTTCCCTGCTGGAAAAGTGGTTAACAATCCACCCGCCAATGCAGGGTACACGGGTCCGAGCCCTGGTCCGGGAAGATCCCACATGCCCCGGAGCAACTAAGCCCGTGTGTCACAACTACTGAGCCAACGTGCCACAACTACTGAAGCCGGCACGCCTAGAGCCTGTGCTCCGCAACAAGAGAAGCCACTGCAAGGAGAAGCCCGCGTACTGCAATGAAGAATAGCCCCCGCTCAGCGCAACTAGAGAAAGCCCACGCACAGCAATGAAGACCCAACGCAGAGAAAAATAAAAATAAATAAATTTATATTAAGAAAAGTAATCAAAGTGTAATACATCTAACAGAATACCAGAAAAATCCTCATGATCATCTTAAGAGACATTTATAAAGCCTTTAGCATAATTCAAGAAACTTCCATGATAAAAGCTCTCAAAAAAACTAGGATTAGAAGACATCTTCTTCAATGCTCAACATCACTAATTATTAGAGAAATGCAAATCAAAACTATAATGAGGTATCACCTCACACCGGTCAGAATGGCCATCATCAAAAAGTTTACAAACAGGGACTTCCCTTGGTGGTCCAATGGTTTAGACTCCACACTCCCAATGCAGGGAGCCCAGGTTCAAACCCTCATCGAGGAACTAGATCCCACATGCCACAACTAAAGGACCCCGCATGCCACAAGTAAGAGCCCACATGCCATAACTAAAAGATCCCACATGTCACAACCAAAGAGCCCACATGCCACGACTAAAGATCCTGCATGCAACAACTAAAAGATCCCACGTGCAATGAAGATCCTGCATGGGGCAACAAAGATCCCACGTGCCCCAACTAAGAACCAGCACAGCCAAATAAATAAAAAAAATAAAATAAAATTTAAAAAAACGTTTACGAACACTAAATGCTGGAGAAAGTGTGGAGCAAAAGGAACCCTTCTACACTGTTGGTGGGAAATGAAATTGGTGCAGCCACTATGGAAAACAGTGTGGAGGTTCCTTCAAAACCTAAAACTAGAGTTGCCATATGATCCAGCAATTCCACTCCTGGGCATATATCCAGAGAAAACTCTAATTCAAAAAGATAAATGCACTGCAATGTTCAAAGCAGCACTATTTACGACAGCCAAGACACGGAAGAAACCTAAATGTCTATCGACAGGTGAATGGATAAAGAAAACGTGGTACATATATACAATGGAATACCACTCAGCCATAAAGAATAATGAAATAATGCCATTTGCAGCAACATCGTTGGACCTAGAGATTATTATACTAAGTGAAGTATGTCAGACAGAGAAAGACAAGTATCATATGATATCACTTACATGTGGAATCTAATACAAAATGATACAAATGAACTTATTGATATTTACAAAACAGAAACAGACTCACAGACATAGAAAACAAACTTATGGTTACCAAAGGGGAAAGGGGGTGGGGAAGGGATAAATTAGGAGTTTGGGATTTGCAGATATAAACTACTATACATAGAATATGTAAACAACAAGGTCCTACTGCATAGCACAGGAAGCTATATTCAATATCCTGTTGTTAACCATAATGGAAAAGAATATGCAAAAGAATGTGTGTCTTTGTGTATATATATATATATGTATATATGTATATATATATTTATATATATAACTGAATCCCTTTGCTGTACACCAGAAACTAACATAACATTGTAAATCAACTGCACTTCAATAAAAATATATTAAAAAATGAAACGCAGCTATGAAGCCACAAAAAAGGTACAAACTCTTAGTTATAAAATAAATGTCATGGGGATGTAATGTACAGCGTGATGACTACAGTTAATACTACTATATTGTATATTTGGAAGTTGCTAAGACAAAACCCTCTTAGGTTTGCTCTTAATAAGAGATGATAATAGGTTTTTCCTTACCTTCTAAGTAATCTCCATAGAAAGCAGAGATTCTGTGTCTTATCAGAATAATTTCCTGTGCTTCTTGTTGATTTATCATGTCCTTTATTTGTAAGATAAATGAGTCTTCTTACTTCTAAAAGAGAGAAGGCTCTTTTTAATCACATTACTTCCAATATTTACTTTTGAAATCTTATATTAGTACTCTGGTTAAATAGGTGGCCAAATAGTTTCTTAGTGACCCATGATTCTATTTAGCCAAGTGTACAAATCTTTTGCCATTTCTAACAACTAGTGATATTTGGTCTTTCCAAATTCAAATCCTAAATGAAATCTGCTTGATCTCATACTGACACTGATATTTCCCAGAGGGCCTGCGGAAAATCCAGAGTTTGTTCTTTCACCTTGTAAATGAGAGATGTTACAATAAGTAGGTTTATTTGATAAGTTGAGTTGCACAGGAAGCACTGCCAAATATGAAGAGATGCTTAACCTTCTCTAGTTTATATTTCTATGTGTAAAATGTTATTAATACAAATACTTCAGAAATTGTATTAATTCCTATAAATGTCAGTGCCCTTGCTGTCCATGACGTATCTTGGCGCTGCTTTGCCTTAGAATCAGACAACATCAGCATAATGTTATCAGCTGTCATGCCAGTTAGTGTCTTAAAATGTTGTATGCCACAGAAACAACCAAATGTCCTTGGCAATTGCATCATTTTTATAATGAACTTTCATCACGTCTTTTACCATGGCCATTTTCACTCTTTTGTCATCCACACTTGTTTTAGTTTGATGCCTCCCTGAAAGCTCTTGCAATCAGCTACAGGCCACAGTAATTATCTTCAACAAAATGGGACTATCTTGGAGTCCCACAGAAAGGACTATGCCAGGTACTCTTGAGGCACAGAACTCCTAATGGCATTGCTTAAATAACTTTGAGACCGTACCACCGGCCTGAGTCAGGATTTCCAGAATTCTCCTGGAGAAGCTGATAAGTTCATGAGATGGCTAACCCAAGATCAAGCAGAACAAGAATTACATAGGGCTGAATGAATTGATCAAGGACGATTATGGCTTTTGCTTGGACTACTGCTGATGCTTTAATGTTCTGTTTTCTGGATATAAAGAACTGCCTACTTTTCTAACTTCAGCTATCTACAATTCATAACAGTTTAGTAGATCATACTTCTGTAAGCAGAAATGAAGTATTTATCTTTTTTTGCCTGCCTGATCACTCTAGAATTTGAATATTCTTACTAAGTATTCTTATTTTCACAGTAATACAATGAACTGCTTAGGTTCCATAAGAATCCTTCCTCCTGGGAACAGAACATAATTGATTTGACTATATGACCAAAGCTCTGAGTGGACTGTCATGTTTTGAAAGAATACAGTGTTTTTAAAAATAGTGATGGATTGATTGACTTGGCTGCACCAGGTCTTAGTTGCGGCACGAGGGATCTTCGTTGCGGCATGCGGGAACTTCAGCTGTGGCATGTGGGGTCTTTTAGTCGCAGCATGTGGGATCCTTAGTTGTGGCATGCAAACTCGTAGTTGTGGCATGTGGGATCTAGTTCCCTGACCAGGGATCAAACCCGGCCCCCCTGCATTCAGAGCACAGAGCCTTAGCCACTGGACCACCAGGGAAGTCCCAGACTATCATAGTTGAGAACAATATATATAATCAGATATGACCAGATAGTCTTAAGGAACTAAAGGTGATTTTATGGAGCCAATGCTTATGAAGTCTTCTTGGGAAAATGGGCCTGGCACCTGGATTACAGCTTTCTCAGCCTTACAGGTGAGCGGGAGAGGCCACCTCCTGGCAGGCCTAGGAAACTTAGGATATTTTGGGGGCCTTCAAGAAGAGATTAATTTACCCAGATCTATAGGTACTGCAGGGGAATTGTGGTGGTGAGATTTGGGCTTGGTTTCCTAGCTTTGAGAGGCTTTTAAAAGTCCAATTGGAGTGAGACTCCTTATGAAAAGTTCCAGCAGAGTAAACTAAAAATGGCCTATGTGGTCAATTATCATCCTTGCTGCAATTGTGCAAATAAGCAAGCCAAATCTAATAAGACCAGACACTCTATAAGCAAGAATAATCTTACTTTGATTATCTTTGATCAAAAGGGAGGTGACGGGGCTTCCCTGGTGGTGCAGTGATTGAGAGTCTGCCTGCCGATGCAGGGGATACGGGTTCGTGCCCCGGTCCAGGAGGAACCCACATGCCGCGGAGCAGCCCGGAGCCTGTGCTCCACAATGGCAGAGGCCACAACAGTGAGAGGCCTGCGTACCACAAGAAAAAAAAAAAAAAAAGGAAGTGACGGTTGAGTGAAATTTTATATTTCAATACAAAACACACCCTTGTGAGGGATGAGATTCTGGTCCCATTCATTATCTTTCAGCTAATTTGCACTTCTTTGTAAACTACGTGTTTGTGTTACCTACATGTAAATTGGACTAGCTCCTGCTATCTCACACATTTTGTCAGTCCTTACCAAATTCTCAATTCTTCCAATTTCCTTCAACATCTGGCTGCAACTCTTCAAACTAATGTTTCCAATTTTTCTCCAACCCTCCTGATTTGACATCGCAGAGAACTCAAAGCTGACCACCCAGATTCTTACTGGATCCTTAGGTTTTCTTCTAACTGGCTTTGTTTCACAGGATCTAAAGAAGCCCTGTGAGCTGAAGTTGGACAACTTGATGTAAACTTCAAAGGACTCTTCCCTGCAGCAGATCATGTATGATCCTCATGCCTGGAACTGCTGCCGTGTGGGCCACTCGGGAAATTCACTTTATCTTCCATGCTCTGCTCCACGAAATAATCGTGACTGTGGATGATCTTACCCAAACCTAACTGATGTCTAGGCCATCAGAAAACATCCACTGTAAACTAGGAAATCCATCAGATTGCCACTGCCATCCTCACTCCACCATCTAAACATGCGTCAAGCCCAGCATCTTCAATGGGCTGTCCTTCTGGACTCAGAAGCTGGCTTCAAATAGTCCACTACAAACATTAATCTTTCTTTTTCTTTTCTTAGAAACCCTCCTCATTAAATGCCTCATTCCTGGCATGATCCAGCAAATATCCTCTACTACCAAACATCAGCAGATGGCTCAGTTGTTCCTTAATGAACAAAAGGTGACTGAATGAGAAATGGACTTATATTGTTCACAGGAAAAAAGAATGCCTCTTGTTGCCTTGCACAAGAAGGGGAACTCAAAGTAACTCCCTTCTTAACCAAACTTGAGGCCATTCTGAGTCCTCTTCTTCACTAGGCCTCAAGCTTGATCCTATCTTTGGCCTGCCAAGCCCAGTTTTAGCAAAAATCCTCCTAGGCCAGTTTAGCAAGAATCCCCCCCTCCTTCGTATCTAAGTTCTTCATCCCTCCTCTTGAGGTCTAATCAAGTTCCACCCCCCAGCCTCCCTTCATCCTTGTGTTAGTCAGGGTTCTCCATAGAAACAGGACCAGTAAGAAACAGATAGGCATATAGATAGCTTATCTATCTATATCTACAGATCAATATCAATGGTAGGTATATATATCTAGATAGCTATGTCAGATATCTAATATCTGTATATTTATAGATGTATCTTTATATTAATGCTATTTCTCTGTTATATAGAGATATAGATGTTGATATAGATATAGATATAGATGAGGAGATTTATTATAGTAATTGGCTCATGAGATTATGGAGGCTGAGAAGTCCTACAATCTGCTGTCTGTAAGCTGGGAAACCAAGAAAGCCAGTGGTATAAACCACTCTAAGTCTGAAGGCCTGACAAACAGGAAAGTCCCAGATCAAGATTGAAGGCCCAAGAATCAGGGGACTGATGCTGCAAATCCTGGTCCAAGTCCAAAGGTCCCAGACTAGGAGTAGTGATGTCTAAGAGCAGAATAATATGGATGTCCCAGCTCAAGCAAAGAGAAAACTCATCCTTCCACTGCCTTTTTGTTCTATTCAGGCCCTCAAGAGATTGTGATAATGCCCACTTGCATTGATGAAGGCAATTTTCTTTACTAAGTCTGCCAGTTCACATGCCAATCTCTTCCGGAATCCTGCTCACAGACACACCAAGAAATGTTTCACCAACAATCTGGGCATCTTTTACTCAAATCAAATAGACACCTAAAATTAACCAACACAATACCTAAGTTCCCCTCAGTAATCTGCCATTCACTAACTCCCTCACCCTCCCTGTTGGCCATAAACTGTCATCTGTCTGTCTTGTATGTGGAGTTGAGTTTATTTTCCCTATGGCAATAGTCCCTGGCCCCTATTACAATGGTCCTGAAAAAAGCCTTCCATGCCTTAAACTCCATATGGCATACTTTTTTATTGACAATATTGATGTTACTATGTTCCTGTGAGTGAGAGAATGTGTCCGGATCATTGCTGAGCTAGGTAATGTGTCTGCATATTCATGTGAGAGAATGTGAGAATGTGAGTCCATATGAGCGAATTTCTTCTGTGAGCTTATGTTGGAGCTATACGGTGGATGTGAGCATATCTGTGTGTACATCTGTACGTAAGCATGTTCCTGATTTCAAGAATGTGCATGTGCAAGTGAAAGTGTGAGTGACAGCATCGGGAAGCATCTGAGTGTTTATACTCGGGTCCCCATGTGAGTAAACTTATGAGTATGGTCATGAAATTAACTGAATATATCAGCATGTTTATGTGAAGCCGTGAAAGTATAAGTGGATGCATGTGAATGTACGTGTTTTTAAATTTCAATTTGTAGGCAAATCTGAGCGTGTTTAGGGAGTGTGCAAACATGTGACTGTGTGTAAGCATATCTCTGTGTGACATTGTAAGTGTGAACATGTCCATGGGTGAGAGTGTTTTCGTAGGTGCAAATTTGTGTTTAAAATTAATATTTAAGTGTGTTCACTTGTACGAATGAATTTGTAAGCACGTGAAGGCAGATTAGCATAATTCTGAGTCATTGGGGTAAATGTGTTTTTTGTGTGTTCTTGTTTATGTGTGAATATATTTGAAAAAGGGAGCATGTATATGGGAATGCATGTAATGGTTTTTTAAGTGAATGAATGAAATCATGAGCTTCTTGCTGATTGTGAGCATGTTCCTGTGCAACTCAATATGTAAGCATATTACTGTTGGTGACAAGGATATTTTATATGGGTAAGGGAATGGGTGTGTGCATGTGTAAATGAAATGAGTGTACCTGGAGTGTGAGTGAACTTGTAACCATGCTTATGTTTTAAGTGCATGATTGATGATGATAATCTGAATGAGGTGGGGCTACTGTGTGTGTGTGAACTGTGAGCCACCAAGTGTGAATGTATGTTAGTATGTGTGAGTACCTTTGCCAGTATATGTGTTTGAGTGAGTTATCTGTAAGCATGATACTGTGAGTGAACAAATGAGCATGTACGTGAGCTTGTGCATTTGTGAGAGTAAATATGCGGCCTTGTAATCTCAAAGTGTGCTAGTATTTCAGTCTCTGAGGACTGCTGTAAATGTATGTTCAAGCGCACCCTTGAATTTGCAGCCATATGCATGGGGGTTAGCATGTTTGTATGAGTAAGTGAACGTGTATCAGGTTCACTGTGGTGAGCTACTTCACAGGTGAGTATATTTGTGTAAGTGAAACCTGAATAAACATGAGTGGAAGTGCATGTGAGTGTATTTGCTTCTTTGAGTGGATATTCTGAGCTTCATGGAGGATGTGAGCGTGTTTGTATGTGAATACCTATGTGAACATGTTCCTGATTTTAAGAGTGAAAATGTGCATGTGTAAGTGAATGTGTGAGTGGGAGCTCCTGAATGTATGCATTTGTGTCCCTGTGTGAATGAATCTCTTGGCATGGTCATGTGATTGAGTGTTTGAGCACGTTCGTGTGAAGGAGTGAATGTCAGTATGTACGTGTGAATGTATGTGTGTCTGTGAGTGGGAGTGAATTGGTGGGCAAGTTTGAGAATGTCTGAGTGTTTTGTCAGTGAGTGAATGTGTGAGTGTATGTATGTGAGCCCATCTGTCTGTGACAGTGTGTAGGTGAGCCTGTTCGTGGGTGAGAGTGATCTCTTGGATCTACATTGGCACGCTTCAAGTGAACACTTTTGTATGCTCATCTGTATAAATGAACTTGTAAGCCTGCGAATCATGTTAGCATATTCACGTATAGTGGATGAGCAAGTATGTTTTCTTGTGACCTTGTTAATATGTGACTACAGTAGTTGCAGACTATTCATGGGGGACTCATTCCAGCACCCACCAAGGATACCAAAATCTGAGAGTGTCCAAGTCCCATAGTCAGCCCTCTCTATCCCCGTAGTCTGCATTCGTGGACTCAACCGACTGTGGATCATAAACATAGCACGTGATATGCAGCTGGTTAAATCTGTGAAAGCAAAACCCATTGATACAGAGGGCTAGCCGTATATTTATTGAAAAAAATCTGCATATAAGTGGACCCACACAGGTGACACTCTTGTTGTTCAAGGGTCAGCTGTATATTCGAATGAGGTCATTCATGCCCATACGTGTGAGTCAATGTAAGGGTTTTTATATAAATGAGTGAATTTGTGAGCTTCTAAGTCAGTGTGAGCATGTTTGTGTGCAATTATATTTCTGACTATGTTAATGTTTATGACCAAAAAGGTGCATGAGTAAATGAATGCGTAGGTTTGTGCATATACACACAATGAGCATGTCTGGAATGTGAGCGAATTTGTAATCACTCTTGTGTGTATAAGTGAATGTGTGCATTTGCTCACAAGTGTGATGTGGGAAATTTGGGGTAGGTATATGAATGCCTGAGTGTCTGAAGGGGAATATATGTGCATATGTGTATATGTGTAAGTAAATTGGTCACTACACGTGTTTGAATAGTGAAATTTAAGCATGTTAATATTAGTGAATGAATGTTTGAAAGTATGCGTATATCTGAGTTCGTCCACTCACAACACTGAATATATGAACATGTAGATCTGAGACAATATTTGTGTTGATGTACATGTTCGTGAATGTTCAAGTGCATCTTTTTTTTTTTTTTTTTGCGGTACGCGGGCCTCTCACTCTTGTGGCCTCTCCCACTGCGTAGCACAGGCTCTGGACAGGCAGGCTCAGTGGCCATGGCTCAGGGGCCCAGCCTCTCCGCGCCATGTGGGATGTTCCCGGACCGGGGCACGAACCCGTGTCCCCTGCATCGGCAGGCGAACTCTCAACCACTGCACCACCAGGGAAGCCCTCAAGTGCATCTTTTAATTTGTGACCATGTGTATGGATGTTAGCACGTTAGGGAATAAGTATCAGATTCACTGTTTTCAGCTAGTTAAGATAGTGTGACCATTCGTGTAAATTATGGGTGTGTACATGGAAGGACATGTGAGTGTATTTTCTTCTGTGAGCAAATGTTTGAGCTCCAAGGTGGATGTGAGTATGTTTGTGTTCGTGCATCCGTGTGAGCATATTCTGGAGGTTAAGACTCTGAATGACATGTGTAAGTGAAGGTGTGAGTGGGAGCATCTGACTGTATATATTCGTATCCCAGGTCGAGAGAATGTGTGAGCATGGTCGTTTGATTGAATGCACGTTGGAGCATGTTTGTGTGAAAGAGTGAATGTGTCAGCGTGTGAGTGTAAATGCATATGTGTTTTAGAATGTGAGTCAGTTTTGAGTTTGAGTTTGTGAATATTTGGTGTGCTTTCTGAGTGAATGTGTACCTCTATGTAAGTCAGGATATCTGTGTGCAACAGGCTATGTGTGAGACGGTTTAGGGGCAAGAGTAATTTCCTGGCTGTAAATTTGCACACTTACAATGAAGATGTATGTGTGCTCATCTGTATAAACAAATTTATAAGCATGTGAATGCAGGTTAGTATAATGCTGAGTTCTCAGTCAGTGAGTTTGTTTTTCAAGTGATCTCATAAATGAGTGAATATATTTGAATAAAGTAATTTGTGAGCATGTGAGTGAGTGAATGCAACTATTCTTAAGTAGTGTAATTGAGTGAATTTGTGAGCTTGGTGTGACCATATCTGTGTGCAAGTGAATATATGAGCTTGTTACTCTTAGTGACAATAATAATGTGCATGCGTGAATGGGTGTTTATAACTGCAATGAGCATATCTGCAAGTGAGTTAATTTGTAATCACTTTCATGAGTGAATGAATACGTAGTTCAGCTCATGAAAGTGAGTGAGGTGTGGGATACTTTTTGTGAGTGTGTGAAAGTATGAACATTTGGGTGTGAATGTACGTTAGTTACCATGTGTATGGATGTGGGTAAGTTGTCACTATATGCATTTGCATAGTGAATGCAAGTGGTAATGTGAGTGAATGTGTAACCACGTGCTTCTATGCGAGCATTTATCTTCTTTAGAGTGAACATGTGAACCTGTACATCTGTGTATGCTGACATGTTTGTGTGTTCAACTGTATGTTTAAATTTGTGACCATGTGTACAGCGGTCATCATGTTTCTCTGAGTTAGTGAATATGTATAGTTTATTACTGTGAGTTGAATCGTTCAGTGTATTTCTGCGAGTGAAATACGAACATGAGTGTAAGTGCATGTGAGTGTATATTCTTCTGTGAGTGACTACTGGACCTTCACCTAGAAGTGAGCACACTTATGTGTAAGTGTCCATGGGAGCATGTTCCTGATTTTCACAATATTAATGTGCATGTATAAGTGAATGTGTTAGTGGGAGCATCTTAGTATATATGTTTGAGTCCCCATGTGAATGAATTTGTGGGTACGCTCATGTGATTGAGTGACCGTTTGAGTAGGTTTGTGCGAAGGAGTGAATGTGTCGGTATGCATGAATGTTTCTATGTCTTTGAATGTGAGCAACATTGTGGGCATATTTGAATGAGTGTTTGAGTATGTTTTGTGAGTGACTGTGTGAACATGTTTATGTACGCAAGCATGTCTTCTATGACGGTTTAAGTGTGAGCCTGCTCATGGGTGATTGTGTTCTTAAGTGTAAATTTGTGTTTACAAAGTGAATATTTGTGTTCCCATCTCTACGCGTCCATTTGTTAGCATGTGCAATCCTATTAGCATATTAGCGGGTATGAGCAGGTGGTTTTCATGTGATCCTGATAACGTACAACTATATTTGAATAACCTACTCTGAGAGCATGTGTGAGTGAATGTGATTTTATGTAACTGAGCGAATGGGTGAGATTCTTAGTGTATGTTCTTGAGCAAGTGAGTGTGTAAGCATGCTGTGTTTGTGACCATGATAATTTGCATGGAAAAGTGAATGTGTGAGTGTGTGCATATACATGCAATGAATGTGTCTAGAATGTGAGGGAATTTGTAATCACTTTCATGTGTATAAGTGAGTATGTGATTATGCTTATGCGAGTGTGGTACGAGCTACTTTGTGGGAATGTTTGAGGATCTGAGTGTGCATATGTTAGTATGGGTATGTGTGTGAGCCAGTTTGTATGTGCATTTGAGTGAGTGAACTATAAGCATGTTAACAGGACTGAGGGAATGTTTGAGCGTGTGAACATATGTAAGCATGTACACTCGTGAGAATGAATGTGTAAACTTATACATGTGACAGTGTGTCAGGAAGGCATTTGAAAGTTGACATATGTGTGTTTTAAAGTGTATGTTTCATACTGGATGTGAGCATGTTTTTGTGTGAGGGTTCTTACAAGCATGATCCTGATCTTCTCAATGTTAATCTGCATGTGTAAGTGAATGTCTCAGTAGGAGCCTCTGTGTGAATGAATGTGGGCATGGTCATGTGGCTGAGTGAATGTCACCACGTTGTGTGACTGAATGTGTCAGTCTGCGTGTGTGAATGCATGTCTTTGAATATGAGTGACTTTGTGGGCATATTTCAATGTGTGAATGCTTAAACTTTTTGCTGAGTGATGAATGTGTGAGTGTGTGTATATACGTATGTCTCTGTGTAAGTGTATGTGTGAGCCTGCTCATGCTCCTTCATTGTGAGCAAGCATTTTTCAAGTGATGTTTCGTTGCACTCATTGTATGTATGGATGGTGAGCATGTACAGACACGTTAGCATGTTTCTGTGTAGTGACTATATGGTGGGTTTCTTTTTTATCTTGTTTATGTGGGAGTACATCTGAGTAAGGTCATGTGTGAAAGTGTGTTGTAAGGGAAAGTGTTTTACGTGTTGTAAGATTTTGTGAGATTCTTGGTGACTGTAAGAAGATTTCTGTGCAAGTGAATGTGTAAGCATGTTTCCGTTTGGGACAATGAAAATTTGCATAAAATTGAAAGTGAATGTGTGATTGTGGAACTGTAAACCTAATATGTATGGGGTATGAATGAATTTTTTATCATGTTCATCTGTGTGAATGTGTGGTAATATTTCTGTGACTCACTGAGCTGTCGGCATGATTGTGTGAGTGAAGGGAAGTGTGTGTGTGAGTGCAAATGTATGCATGTTTACATATGTGAGGAACTCGTCAGGATGTTCACAGCAAGAAGTGAACTATACTCATCTTAATGTTGGTCAGTCAGTGTGTGATCCTGTGCATATATGTGAGGATGCACATTTTTGAAAGTGATTATGTGAATGTGTAGGTGTCTTGGAGTATGCTCACGGAAGAATATTTGAGTGGTCAAGGAAAGGTTTCTTGGTGTTCATGTGTATGCGTTACCTTGTGACCGTATGCTTGGATGAAAGCATGTTCATGGGCGTGTATGATTGTATTTTATGCTCATATTCATGCATGTATACTGTGTGGGTGAAATGTGAGTGCATGACTTGAGTTCATGTGAGCGTATGGATTAATGAATGCGTGAGCTTTGTGGTCAGCACGAGCATATTTGTGTGCAAGGGCGTACGTGAGCATGTTCCTGATGGTGAGCATGTTAATGTGGGTAGCTAAATGGGAGCCCTGGAGAGTATATTTTTGGGTATCCCTGTGAGAGAAACGGTAATCATGGTATGCGACTGAGTGAAGGTGTCAGCTCATTTTTATGGAGTGAATGTATCAGTGTGTTTGTATGAGCAGCTCTGAGTATGTACATCAGTGAAATTGTGAGCATGTTCAAGTGAGGGAGTCAATGTCTGACCACGCTCATGGAAATGAGTGAAGTTGTGAGCATACCTGAGAAAACGTGCGAGCATATGGTGCGAATGTGAATGAGAAGTATTGAGTTTTTAGTCAGTATGTTCATTTGGATGAGTCAACACTACGTGTGTTAACGCAATTGTGTGTCCATTGGTGAGCATGCACACTGTGAGCATGAATACATGAACTTTTACACGTCTTCAAGTGTGATTATATTTGAAATGTTTGAATTTATTGAAAAAGCATTTGTGTGTGCATGTGAATGTGTGAGCATGTTCATGAATGATAGCATATTCATGTAGGTGTCAGGGCTTATTGTGTTTATTTATGTGAGCCTGTTAAAGTGTGAGTACACTGTATGAGTGGAATGTGAGCATGGGAGTATGTTTGTGAGTTTATGTGAGTGAATGCTGGCACTTCGTGACGAGTGTGATCATGTTTATGTGCAAGTGTATATGTAGGTTCCTGATTGTGAGCATGTTCAGGTGCTTGAAAAGTGAATGGGTGTGTTGGAAAATGAATATAGGTCTCTATGTGCATGAAACGGTCAGCATGCTCACGTGGTTGAATGACTGCTTGAGTAGGTTTATGTGCAGTGAATGTGTCAGTGTGTGTATGTGTGCATCTGAGAGTGTTTATGTATGAGGGAATTCATCAGCATGTTCTTAGGAGTTCATGTGTGAAAGCGTCTTGTTACTAGGTGAGTGTACGTTACTGGGTATATGCAAGCCTTTCCACGGCTGAGAGTGCCTTATTGTGAAGGAGTCTGTATGTTTCAGTGAATATTTTGTGTGTACTCATCTGTATGAGTGAATTGGTGAGCATCTGAGCGCATGTCAGCATTTTCTTATGTGATGATTGTGTATGTGTGTTTTTGTGTGATATGTGAATGTAAGTATACTTGTATAAGGGAATGTATGGAAGTATGTGTGTGAGTGTACTTTTTTCTGAGTTTGAGATAACTTGTGAGCTTCTTGGGAGGTGTGAGCATGTTTGTTTTGACGTGCCTACGTGAGTTAATTCCTGTTTGTGACAATATGGATAAGTGAATGTGTGATTGTTTGCATATAAATATAATGAGTATGTTGTGACAGCACTGTGGCAATGGCGACCTACAAGAATGTCCTGGGCTTCCCTGGTGGCACAGTGGTTGAGCGTCTGCCTGCCGATGCAGGGGACACGGGTTCGTGCCCCAGTTCGGGAAGATCCCACATGCCGCGGAGCGGCTGGGCCCGTGAGCCATGGCCGCTGAGCCTGCACCTCCGGAGCCTGTGCTCCGCAACGGGAGAGGCCACAACAGTGAGAGGCCCGCGAACCGAAAACAAAAAAAAGAATCCGCCTGCCGATGGAGGGGACACGGGTTAGAACCCTGGTCCGGGAAGATCCCGCATGCCACGGACCAACTAAGCCGTGCGCCACAACTACTGAGCCTGAGCTCTAGAGCCCGCGAATCACAACTACTGAGCCCACATGTGGCAACTACTGAAGCCCGGGCACCTAGAGTCCATGCCCCACAACAAGAGAAGCCACCGCAGTGAGAAACCCGTGTACCTCAACGAAGAGAAGCCCCCACTCGCGGGAACTAGAGAAAACCCGCGCGCAGCAACGAACACCCAACACAGACAAAAGTAAAAAAAAAATGTAATGGACTGAATTCTGTTCCCCCCAAATTCGTATGTTGAAGCCCTAACCCCAGTGTGACTATATTTGGAGATATGGCCTTAAGGTTAAACGAGGTCATAAGCTTGGAGCTCTAATCCAATAGGGGGGTATCCCTATAAAAAGAGGAACAGACGCCACAGAGCTCTCTCTCTCCCCACACTGAACAAAGTAAAGGCCATGTGAGGACACAGTGAGAAGCCAGCTGTCTGCCAAGGACAAAGGTCTCACCAGGGTATAAATTCTTTTAGCAAATTCTAGACTTCCAACTGGATTGAACTGTGGACCTTTGTATCAATTTAAATTGTTTCCTCCCTCTGTATTCAAGTTTTCTGATTTCTTTCTCTCTGATTCTTTTTGCTTGTTTGTTTGTCACTGGATGTACTTTGTGTGTGTGTGTGAGGGTGTGTCCTCTCTAATCTGCTCATATTTATAGATTTCTTCCTTCAGAGAGCATCAAACCAGTTTCATTAGGGATAGAAGCCACCCCTATGGCAATGGTTGCTTACTAAGTCTTAAGGACTCTGGCTTAAGTTGGGGTTAATTTCATCACCGTGTCACAAAAGTGCCATGGTTGCTTTTCCCTATCATTAGGATGATCAGGATTTTTACTGCAACAGAGGCATACGCAAAGGAGTGGCACAGCAGAAGATTGCTGGGCCCCCAAGCCAGAGGTGGGTGGACTGAAACCATTTTCTGCTATGGTGCTGCCACTTGTGTTGCATGGAATTATTATTATTATTATTTTGTCTTTTCTCTCTATACATATTCCTCAGAATATTTTAGATTTCTAGCAGGGCAAATTTACAGCTGTGGGTTTTATCTCCATTTAATCATGAGTGGTCCAGACCTTTTCGGGGCTTATGGGGACAGGTTCGGAGGCACACTGACCCACCTCTTGGGCAGCCCAGGAGAGGAGGACATCGCAGGCCATGCAGGACACGTGGGGGTTGCATTCTGGAACAGCGTGAACCAGAAGGCTCTGTGGCAGGCGGGCTTTGGTGAGGTACGCCCTGGTGCCTAAGCAAGGATGTGATTGGCTTGTTTGAATCGTTCAGCTGGCTGACAAGGAAACACTATTCAGGGGTAAGAAGCAAAAAAACCATCCGGTGCATTTAATAAGGGTTGTTGCTAGAGGACCCTACCTGGCGGAGCAGAGTGGGGAGCGGAATCTGGGATTAGGCCGTTCGAGGCCCTCCCAGTTTTACCAGCCGTCAACTCAGCACGGAATACTAACTTTAGCCCTCACCGCACCATCACCCCCTCCCCCCGCGCACACACACACAGGGGCCAGTATACCTGGCTGAGGAGAACTCAGTCCCTGGAGATGGAGGGGTGGACCCTGGAGCAGTAGCTCCCCGACCCCCGCCATTTCAGCGCTATTAGGTACCACAGCGACACAGGGGCTGAAACAAGGGGGCTCCATCGCAGCTGCACGTGCCCAGCCCCACCACCAACTCCTCTACGGACTGGCCAGCAGGCAGCGCGCGTGGGCAGCGGTTCAAAAGCCCAGACCCACGTCTGCTCCAGCCGTCTCCTTCTAAGAGGTCGCCCACTCACCCTCTGCCCGCCCAGCTCACGGCAGCCTGGCGACCCCGCTCACCAATCAAAGAAGTCCAGAACGACGTCAGGAACATCAGGCGAGGAGAGGTCAGAAGCCAAAGTGGAATTTCCACCTGGGATTGGGGTCGTCGCCCGCCAAGGGCCGGGTCCTGATGGGGAGTAGGCGCACAGCGGCCCGCCGCATGTCGGGACGCCATAGCTCCGACCGTCCGAGAACCCTGGAGACCGCTGCAGAGCGGGAGGCCGATAGACGAGGGGGGCGCGGGATAACCAAGAGGAGCGGGGCGAGGAGGTCGTGCTTCTGCAAAGAGCCGCCTGTAAGGTGACAACATCGAGGCCAAGGGGAGCGCGGAGGGTGCGGGTCGACCAGCGGCCCTGAGCCAGGGAGCGGCAAGAAGAGCAGCAGCCCAGCAACTTCACTCCACGCAGCACCCCGACCACGAACCCAGCCGCTGCAGACAGCGCTGGGTCTGACGCCCTTCTGGCGGCCGCTGGGCGGGCCTGAGGCCCGGCGCACAACTGGCTCCGCCCACCCCTATGGCAAGCGAGCTTCGCCAATCAGGCAGGCGCCGGGAGCCTTTCAACGAGATGCATGGTCCAGCCTCCTACCGCAGCCTGTGTGCCGCCCAGCCCTCTGCTCCTTCTGGCGTCTGCAGTCATTCCTGGGTCAGCCGCAGTTCCAGCTCCCTGGCAGCTGGAGAGCTGGGCCGGAGGTCAGCGGCCTGGGGCACCCCACCCTGCACCTCCCCTTTGCAAAAACGCAAAATGTGCTTTTCACTTGGAACAGTGTATGCCCAAGAGTTTGCTTTTTGTGGTGAAAGTAGTAATTTGACCACCCAGGCTCAATCTGCGTTTTGAAAATACTGGACACCTTTGAGGAATCAGGACCTAGTTGACTGGTGGTCACTCCCTGACCCTCGGGCCTCCAGTGAACCAGACTGCCTGTCCTCTGGAAGGCATAGAGGAGGTTCAACCAGTGCGTTTTGTGACACGGTTCTGGCCCATCATCAGGACCGAAATTGGGCTCCAGGAGCCCCTCTCCCATAGCTAAGGGATGCACAGTTGAAGTGAGGGTTCTTGGCTGACAGCATTGAAGGGGAAAAGAAGGCAACGGTCAGTGTATCGGATCTTCAAGGCAGTGAGCCCCCGGAGAGCAGGCCACTCTAATGCTCCAGCATTCTGGCTCTGCATGTGGGGGAAAAAAAAGCCTTACGTTTTTGCTAGAGGGCTTCTCTTCTTTCTGCTACCCTGAACATTGCCACACAGAGTAGAAATATCTCAGAGAAAGAGGAAATGCTTCCACTCATTCACTACCCTTCATCCTTCCCATCTCAGGTACCTTGATGAAGCAAGGTCAGAAAGAGGCTTCTTCAGAGCACATAAGCCACATGGGCAATGAACAGATAGACCTCAGTCATATTCACCAGCGCTGGACCTCGTGAGGCATGCCATGTAAAAGTGTTGAAATCAAAATGGATTTCAGGTTCACTCTTGGTCAACTAGAATATTCAAAACAAACATTCCCCCCCTTCCCCTTTCCTTCAGTATTTGGTGAAAAGAGTTGGTACTGCTTGTGCCCAGCATATTGCACAGCTTTATTTGCATGGAACTCTCTGGGGTGGCTGAGTGTTTTGTACAGCTAAAAATTTAACTCTTTACCCCACCTCGACCTCTTCTCAAGCACCCTCTTTCTTCTTCTGTCTTTTTTTTAAACGATTTTAGAATCACACATGTTTAAAATGTGTCTCTTAATTTCCTTCCTTCTCTTCACCAGCAGAGCATCTTCACACATTCGTTTTCCCTCTCCTTTCCCCCTCTTTTTCCTTCTATTGCAGTAAGTGCTCTCTTCTCACTTACAGGGCAGATCCGCATAGAACTAACCCACTTACTTAGGTGGGGGATCCCTCTATGACGAACCATCACAACAGCAGTGGGTCAGTTGAGCCCAGCCCTACTGCTCTTAATCCTGCACCCCTTGTCTCTGGTCAGCCAGGCATCCTCGAACAGACAATGCTTGCTGGTTAAAAATGAAAAGGCCATTTCAGTTCAGTTTGTCTGAGCATCTGAATTGTATATGGGCGAGGAGGTGTGGGGACTGCCTAGAGAAGGAGGGTCGATGGGCCCAAGGTTACACAGTGACAAAAAGCGAAACTAGAAACCTATTTCCAGGTTGGCCTACTTCTAGAAAAGTGTGTTTTTCTAGTGAAACTCAGCTTTGACTGCTATTTCAGGCAGCCACAGGCATGTGGGTATTGTTTTGTTTGAAAGCAGGTTATTCCTATTCCTGGAATCAAATTCTTCAATCAGTGTCTCAACTGACAGGAAAAGCAAGCCTCAAGTTTTTCTCCTAGGCATCCTTGTGACTATGGATACGGCCAAAAACTTGATGGCAAGAATGAATTTACTTCCAGAGCTTACGTCCCACACTCACATGACAAAGAGCCGAGAAGGCAGCAAGGAATATGAAAAAGCCAGTATAATTTATACTTGTTGAGTTTTTGTCTAGTTCATTTATTAGAATGTACATCAATATCCAGATTGAATGCACTTAAACCTGAATATGGGATCATGGTGTAGAGGACATAGCACTGACCTAGGAGTTAGCCCATCTGTGTTCTGACCCAGCTCTGACCCATGACTGCGAGTATTCCAGTTTGTCTAGAGTATGAGGTGGATTGGGAGGTAAGGCAAGAGGTAAAACATGTAAGAAGAAAAAGAATAGGTAGTACCTGGCCTAGTGAGGGCCGCACATTCAGTGCACAGAAAATAACTACTCAGTGAATATGTGAAGCTAAGAAAGAGAACTTTATTTTATTTTATTTTTTTACTTATAAGCAGCTAACAGTTATTTGTCACAGTCCTAGAAGCTGGTTAGTCCAAGATCAAGGTACCAGCAGCTTTGGTGTCTGGTGAAGGCCACTTCCTGGATCATGGGTGGCAACTTTTCACTATGTACTCACTGGTGGAAGGGTCAAAGTATCTCTCTGGACTCCCTTAAATAAGGCCCTAATGTCATTCATGAGGGCTCCACCCTTATGACCTAGCCACCTCCCAGAGACACCACCTTCTAATACCGTTATTTTGGGGTTTAGAATTTCAACACACAGATTTGGGGAAAATGCAAACATTCTATTTAGGATACCTACCCAATTTCCACACTGCCCACAAAGTGCCATGTCTAAACCCATATAAAATCACATCATTTTCTTACTTTAAAAAGTTCAAAGTCTTCTGATTGACTGGCAGAGAACCTTTCTTCTTCAACCTTTCTCTCCATAACCTATTCCACATACTCCATTTTTCATCTGCATCTCCTCTATTTTTCTTTTATGTTTTCTTTCTGTCTTTTTTTTTTTTTTTTTTTTTTTTTTGCAGTACGCATGCCTCTCACTGTTGTGGCCTCTCCCACTGCAGAGCACAGGCTCCGGATGCACAGGCTCAGCGGCCATGGCTAAGGGGCAGAGCTGCTCCACGGCATGTGGGATCTTCCCGGACCGGGGCACGGACCCGAGTCCCCTTCATCGGCAGGCGGACTCTCAACCACTGTGCCACCAGGGAAGCCCTCTACTTTTTTTAAAGTTAATTTTTATTGAAGTATAGTTGCTTTACAATGTTGTTTTAGTTTCTGCTTTACAGGAAAGTGAGTCAGTTTTATGTATATGTATATCCCCTCTTTTTCAGATTTCCTTTTCATTTAGGTCACCACAGAGTATTGAATAGAGTTCCCTGTGCTATATACTAGTTTCTCAGAAAGAGAGATTTAGATCTCATCATCCAAACAAAGGAATTTGAATTTCATCTTACATTCAACAGTAAGCTTTTGGAGGATTTGTGCAGGAAAATGACACCATCAGGAAGAAACTTCCAGTTACTTTTTGGAGGAAGAACTAGAAGAAAGAGAGACTGGGGACAAGGAGAGAAGTTAGGAGGGTGGTGCACACCTCTGCTTCCAGTCATGGCAGGCTAAGTCATTTGCACTCACCAGCCCAATGAGGACAACTAAAAAATACTGGGTGAAATGTGAAAAAGAAATTATCTTCATTAAGCGCTAAGAAACTCTGGGGCTAAAATCTAGAAGAAAGCAAAAACCCAAATAGGAAAGCCCAGCACTCAAAGCCACTTTTGCCTGAGGGCATTAGCAAATCCAGAAGAAAGAATTGTGACACTGAGCTGTGCTTTTGGTGGCCTCATGGAAAAGAGATGAAAACTTGAAGTTCTTCTCATCCCCGGTGAGTACATCTGATAAGCCCTCCAGCCACTCTAAAATAAGTGGCTACCCCTTTGGGATAATGGTGAACCAGAAGCAACAAGCCCTGGCATGGAATTGCAGTCTAGATATCCATCAGCAGAGTGATCCAGGGAACTTCAAGCCCTGAACTTGGATTAAAGTGGTCTTGGACAGGTAGTGACCGAGGCATTTAGCAGCAGCAAGTAAAAATGCTCTCCGCAGGAAGGTTCTGTCTTCCTATGCCTGAAATCAGTCTGATAAATAATTTTTCAATAATATATTGGCACATAGTCAAAGATAAGTGGACACATAAGCAAAAAACTACATTGTAAGTGACAGCTGAAATAAAAATTAGACAATGAAAACAAATTCACAAATATTTCAGATATCAGAATTATGAAACACAGACTATAATCACTATGGCCTACTATAGTTCAAAAAATTTTTAAAAAGCTTTAAAATATTTTCAGGGAACAGAAAATCCTAAAAAGTGGCATAGCCAATTTGAAAAAGAATCAAATAGGACATCTAGGAATAAACAATGTAACGATTGAGGGTTTAATGGATGAGTTTAACAGAAGGCTATACATAATCATTAGATGATGATAAATGCAATGAAGAGATATAAACCTAAGAGAGAATTACTGAATTCGAAGATAGACCAAAGAAATCATCCAAACTTTTGCCTGGAGAAATGAATTATATGAAAAATAAAGTAGGATAAGAGACACAATGAATAGAGTGAAGAAGTCTAATATACATTTGATTTAAAGCCTAGAAGGACAGAAGTGAGAAATGGGAGAGAAGATGATGGCCAGAAATTTTCCAGAGCAGATGAAATGCACCAATCCACAGATTCTAGAAGCCCAGTGAATTCTCAGCAGGATAAAAAACAGATATTCACTCCTAGACACATCATAATGAAAGTGCAGGAAATCAGAAAGAATGAAGGCTATATTAATGATCCAAGTTAGAGATAATGAATCTTGACCTTGGGCAGGAGCAAAAGAAATAAAGACAAGGGGATGGGCCTCTACACGCTTGCCTTTAGAATACCTTTTGCTCAGACTTACCATGAACGACTATTTTATAAACATTCTCCATTTCATTCTTCATTAATAAAATACATTTGCTAACAAATCTATTTGTTAGAGCAACCTGACACCTAGGAGCTGTTCAAATTTTCTTAGTCATACATGAAAGGTCGTCATCTTATAAGTATGTCATCTCATGGGCTATGAAAGGGGTGAGTATTCTCCATAGGAATTATGACGGTTAATTTTATGTGTCATCTTGATTGGGCTAAGGAAGATTTTCAAGTGCATAAATCTATTCCAGAAGCTATTAGGTCTGAAAAAGTCTGTGTGGATCTGCAGATCCTATTTAGGAGTGAGCTATGGAAATGAAGTCAGAGTGACCTTTCTTGTGTTCCATTTAATGCAAACATATTAAGAGAGCATCTTTACACTGAAATGCATTATTATGGCAACTTGCTTATACAGAACTTCACTTTGAATTTGTTAAAAATAAATGGAGATGCTTATTTCACCTTGAGGATTATGTGTAGACCTTAATTGACAAAATGTACTCTCTACCCCAACCCACTGATCAGAAAATGGCCACCCTCCTCCAGAGGACAAATAACAATAATTTAATCCTCACTTCAGCTCTGTAAGGTAGGTATTATTCTTCCCATTTTCCAGCCAGGAGGGGAGATGATATAGTAGATGTCAGAGGTTAGACTCTGAAGCCAGACTGCCTGGGTTGGAACTTCATCTGTGCTACCCACTAGCTGGCGCATCTTAAGCAAGTTAAATAGCTTTTCTGTGCCTCAGTTTCATCATCTCTAGAGTAAGATAAAAATAGTACTTCTTTAGAGGCTGCAATGAGTTAATTCATGGAAAGCACCTAAATTATTATGGCCAATCATACAATCAGTGCTCCAAAAATGGAAAATCTTCTTCTTCTACACTTACGTGGCCATTTGTCTCTGGCCACTCAATACGACGAATGAGAAGGGAAAATATGCACCACTGAAGCCGACTAGAAGAAGAAACGTGGGTCATGGGAGCAGCCTGGCCTTATTATCCATAGTTCCTGAAATGAGCTGTGTGACCCTGACTGGGGGCAGGGGGAGGTGTCTACAAGGGTTGGAGAAGGCACTCCAGGGGGAGCCAGTGCCTAAGATATGTCCCAAAAGTGTCTGCCCAGCCAGAAGCTCCTGGAATCCCAGAGATGAGAGAAGGCCCTTTCCCACACAGGCTCCAGGAAGCGTTTAGAACCCCAAGGAATATACAAATTACTAAGCTCAATGAATCACAATAAATTCACTTTAAAAGTACTAGTTTACCCTCTTAATTTACAAGTGGCAATGTATGAAGCAACTGATTGTTCATCATAGTTTTTATTTGAGAGACCTGAAGCAGCTTCTGGCTTACCCAGTAGGGATGTCAAACCCCTGAGTGACACGCAACCACCTTATCACCTTACCTTATAATTTCTAATGGCTGGACTTCGAGTTCTGTTGTCATCACAGAATGTAAATGGTTTCAACTATTACTTGGTTCAAAGCCCTTAGTCCATATCAAACTACCTTCCCCTTTACTTTTCAGTTAAGACTCTCAAGTAGTTCCTAGAGCAGCTTCAGCATTTATACCTTTCTGTCAGCAGCTTTGTCTGAGATATTCATGTGGATACAGCCTTGTTCACAATGGAGCCCAGGGCAAAATGCAGAATTTCTTTGTGTCTCTGATTTACTATAATGAGGGATAAGTGTGCTTAGGGCAATCACTCCCATGGAGAGCAAAGGGGAAATTTAGCAGAACATAATGTGTGTTGACTTGAGTAAGCCTCAGTCCCGTGCCCCTCCCTTGGGGTTGGATTCCAGTTTCTGACTACCAAAATGTGTTCACAATGCACACTGGAAGATGTAGCCCCATCTGGCAACACTGGAAATAAGCAAGGAGTCATAGGGCCCCTTAATACAGAGGAATTCCCCAGGTCACTGAGTTGGTGAACTCAAGGTGATCCGGTATTTCTCCATTCCTCATGATAGCATTATTTATTGAGAGAGAGCCATATGCCAGGTCCTGTGCCATGCACAGCCACACACACGGTCTGCCCCCAGGGAAACGACACTTTAGTAGAAATATAGATGACGAGCCAAGGAATTCCAAAACACATGGTACAGTGATATACATAAGAGGGGCTCCTGAACCAGGCTTGAGGGTTTGCAGAGAAAACTGGATGTCTGGGGCAGGAGTGAAAGGAAGTATTAATCTTCACACTTTTATGTCTTTCCCTCAACCCTGCCATAATTTATAGACAAGTCCTATTTTCTGAGTAAAATATAAATCCAACCACTTTATAACGCCTTGCTTTTGTCACTCTGGTCCAAGCTCCCATCGTCTCTCAGGTGGACTACTCCAATAGCCTCCTAATTGGCTTCCCCGCTTCCAGTTTTATATCCTGTGGCAAATATCGTAGGTTAGCTCACTTGACTCCATTACAATCCCAATCACAGCAGGTAAGGCTTGGTCGAGGTTGCAGACCAAGTCTACATTTCCTGAACTCCCGCCCTTATGGCCTGGATTCCACACATAGCTTAGCCTCTGCCAAGCAGATAATAAACCCCCATGAGACTTGGTAGGAGCAGGAAGGTGGAGTCTATGCTGCTTCCTCTGTGGTTTCTGGTTTCTCTTAGTGAGCATGGGCTCAGAAACTTTCGCTTCTCCTGCAGCAGTAATAATAGAGGTGCCAGGGTACAGTTCCTAGTTTTGTGGCTATCAAAGGGCAAGGCATGGGACATTAACTTGGTATAGATGGAGAAGGAGGCAATGTGGTCTCAAAGCCAAAATTTGTGATGCTCTCAGCAGAAACAGAGTGGTCCAATGTCTTCTTCACTTTCCACCCTCCTGATTGTCCCAGTTCTGGGGTATTATTCAAGAAAACAATTCTGGAAATTATAACTACTACTTGAGTTAAAACAAACATGACCACCCCTCCCCCCCGTGAAAAAGTCTCTTGTGCTTTTCCCTCATACACCCAGGTATTTTGTAGGCTCTTGTAATTTATTTATCATGCCTGTTTTTGTACTTTGTAAAAATGGCCTCCTATAGAATGTATTCTTGTGTGTGTCTGTTCTTTCTTTCTTTTTTTTCTTTTTTGGCTTGATATCTTGATTCGTAAGATTCATCTAACGTGTATGTAGCCAAGTTTGTTCATTTTCTTTGCTGTATGACATGCCACTGATGGATATATCACTTCATATACCTACCCAAGTAGTTTCTGAATTTGGGTTGTGTCCAGTTCTGGACAATTACATACAATGCAGCTCTGTGCATCCTTGGCCTTGTCATCTGCTTTGCATGGGCATTCTCTAGGCGAAGCACCTAGTGGTAGTATTAGTGGGTCCAGGGTAAATATATCTTAAACTTTGAGGGATACTGAATATTCCCGTTATTCAGTTCTACATATTTCTTGATTTCCGCCAATCCAAGGATTAGTTAGTAGTATGCTATTTTGTTTCCAAACATTTGGGTGTTTTAAAGCTATCTCTGTGTTATTACCCTGTGCGTTAAGCATTATGATCAGAGAGCCTAGATTTCATGCCAGTGATCCTTTGCAATTTATTGAGGCTTCCTTTTTCTTAGTAAGGTCTATTTCTGTAAACGGTCAATATGCTCAACAGAATTTATGTTCTCTGCTTGTTGGGTATAAAGTTTTATAGTATCTAATAGCTCAAATGTATTATTGTGTTTAGGCCTTTGATATCACTGCTTATTTCTGTTTGCTTGGACTTTCATGTTCTGAGAGTGGTGGGTTAAAATCTCCAGCTCTCATTGTTAACGTATCTATCAGTCCCTACAGTCATAAACTTTATCGTTGAGGTTTAAGCTATCCTGCTACGCCACCTTTTATAACGCTCTCATGCTATCATCCACTGACCCTAGCCATCCACTCCTCTCTGCCCCATCCTACCACCTTCTACATGACTCCAACTTCCCCATCTATCACTCAACAATTTGACGCTCTCATTTCCAATGAACATCTTTACAACATACTAGCCAACTCCTCTCACAGATACAGTCTGGTTTATTCTTCACCCTAAACTACTCTACCTCTCACATCTAAAAGGAAGATATCCCAGTGTTGGACGGCAAGCCCCTGGCCATGCTGCTCTCTCATTCTTTTACTCTCTCTACACGTGTTCTTTTATCTCACTGAGCCCTCCTATTCCTTGGCCTCTCTATTTTCTGCCCATCTGCACTCTCCTTCTTCTGTCTCTCCCTCCTGTCACTATTGATTTGGTTTGGGGTTTTCCCTATTTTTTTTTCTGGCCCAGCCACGCAGCTTGCTGGGATCTCAGTTCCCCAACCCGGGATCGCACCCGGGCTCCCAGCCACTGCCGAGTCCGAACCACTGGACCGCCAGGGAATTCCCTGTGGTTTCTCCTCTTTTCCTTCTTTTCCTGCTCCCACTGTGACATACTAAGTTCTCAATACATCTACCACCACTTATTCTTCTATGCTTAAAACACCTTCTGTATCTCTACATCCAGTTATCACCCATAGCCAATCAACTGTTGACTTTCAGTTCTATACACTTCTTCATGTGCTTTCAATACCCCTACCTTAGTCTAGGACTTCAGCATCTCTCACATAAATCACTGCTACCATGAGCACTCCATTCTTGCTCCTCTCTGATCCTTTCTTCACATTGCTTTCAGAGTGACATTTCTAAAACACAAATTATTTCCCAAATTAGAGCCCCTTGACGGCTTCTTGTAGCCTTAAGAATGAAGTCTCTACTGCTGTCTCTGGGGAAACGCAGATGGCCAACAGGCACATGCATACATGTTCAACATCACTAATCATCAGGGAAATGCAAATCAAAATCACGAGACATCACCTCACCAAAGGACACACATAACAAATTTTGGCGAGGATGTGGAGAAAAGGGAACCATCCTACACAGTTTCGTGGGAGTGTAAACTGTTGCAGCCACTGTGGAAAACAGTATGGATATTTCTCAGAAAACTAAAAATAGAACTACCATACGACCCAACAATTCCACTGATGGGCATCCATCTGTAAAAAACAAACACACGAATTCAAAAAGATGCATGCACCCCAATGTTCATAGCAGTGTCATTTACAATTGCCAGTGTATGGAAGCAATCTGTGTCTTTCAACGGATGAATGGACAAAGAAGATGTCAGGTATATATACAAAGAAATACTAATCAGCCATAGAA
Source organism: Mesoplodon densirostris (assembly GCF_025265405.1). NCBI lineage: Eukaryota > Metazoa > Chordata > Mammalia > Artiodactyla > Ziphiidae > Mesoplodon > Mesoplodon densirostris. The sequence continues at coordinate 44,420,353 of NC_082681.1, read as the reverse complement.
AAAGAATTTTGCCATTGGCAGCAACATGGATGGACTTGGAGGGTATTATGTTAAGAGAAATGAGTGAGACAGAGCAAGACAAATACTCAGTAAATTCAAAAGAATTAATAACTGGCTGAATTAATGGACATAGAAATGAAGGTAGAACAGACTTAAGAAAGGGTAAGTCTTCAACAACACACATGCTGCAGTGAGCAGAGAAAGGGCAGGGCTTATTTGAAAACCACCTAATAAGTTGGTATTACTAGTACTACAGAGCTAGTGGGCCCTTTTGTGTGCGTCTTAAATGCCAAGTCGATTGTGTATGCAGTAGAGTCATCAAAATTGTCTTACAGGAATTTGGCATGGCCAGAGTTGGGTTTTAGGAAGGTTAACTTAGCAAGTATATGAAGCATGTATCTGTGGGGAAAGACAGGGAGGTAGGAGAAGGTTAGGAGTCTAGGGCAAAGTTCAGGCAAGAAGTAATGAAGGTAATGATACTAAGAGTTGGCAAGAATGTGGAGCAAATAGAAATCTCATCCCCTGCTCTTGGGAATATGAACTAGTACAACCGTTTTGAAAGATAATTGGTGTTACCTAGTAAACTGAACTTGGGCAGAACCTAGGACCCGGAAATTTCATGTCTAGGCCTATACCGTAGATCAGGGTTTCTCAACTGTTGACATTTTGAAAAGATAATTCTGGGTTGTAGAGGACTGTCCTGTGCATTGTAGGATGTTCAGCAGTATCCTTGGCCTCCACCCACTAGATGCCAGTAGCACACCCTCAATTATGACACCCAAAACCTTTCCAGACGTTATAACATATCACCCTGGCTGGGGCAGATGGGGCAGTGCGGAAAATTGCTCTCAACTGAGAAACTAGAGAAACTCTTGTATAAGGGCATAGCGGGATATGAATGAGGAAGTTCATCCCAAAATAATTTGGAAAAGCATAAAAGTGGAAACAACCCACATGTCCATCAACAGGAAATAGACAAATTGTGGAATTTTCATATGATGGATAACTATACAGCAATGAAAACTGATTACTACCGTTTTACACATCAACATGGATAAATCTCACAAACACAAATTTCGGGGGGAGAGAAAGAGTAAGACAAGTAATACATCCAGTATAATTAGATCTACATGAAGTCCAAAATGGAGAAGAAATAACATTATTTAAAGGAACATTCCTCTACAGTAAATGTATAAAAAAGTGAAGTATTAACAAGTTCAGGATTGTGGTTACCTCTGGGAAGGAATGAGGAGATGAACCTGGAAGGGCACAGGTGGGCTATCAAGGCATTAGCCGTGTTCTAGTTCTCAAGCTTGGTGGTGAGTACACAGGTTTACATATTATTAAGATACACCTTACATATATGCAGTATTATCTTCTGTATACATGAAACAGTTCATAAAATTTGTCAGGAAGTGATGCGGTCTAAAATAATGCAGGAAAACGGAGAGAAAGGCAACAGAGTAAATAACTAATTGGATGAGAGACAGAGACAGACAGAGAGAGAGAGGGAAGAGCCAACCTTTAGGTGCCTCTTTGAATCATTTTAAACTCATTTTCTTCATAGAATTGGGGATGAAATCAATTCCTTATCTATAAACACACATAATTCATTGCTCAGACATCTAAGAAATGTATATTTTATGCCTCAAAACGGATCCTACTATATGATGTGATTCACAGGACTGGATAATACTACATTTCACAAAACACCATTGTCTGAGAATCCTGCCCTGTTAGACTTGTAAATGTGTACTCATTTGTATTCCTTGGAGTTATAAGCATCTGAAAATAGGTGGCTTAGAGTAAAAGTGATTCTTCATCACTAACTTTAGTGTCATTAGCATACGCCTAACTGGTACAGAAAACTGTTTCCAACTCCGGCACCCACCCTACCCCTCTGTTTTTCTCCCAATGGTCACCTCACAGGTAGTGGAATAAAAGGAGAACTTTTGGATCAAATCCTTTCAGAAGATGGAGCCATAACCAAGGAAAATATCAGAACATCCTAACCTTTCCTGGACCAGGCAGGGAGGGACAAGACAGGTCTCTTCCTAGAAAAAGCACAGAGTTTTCAAGGCTGAAGGACTCACTGAAAACATATTTTACACATGTGGATACAGACAAACCCACAAACACCCAGAGAGATAGGAAACGCAGGATTTGTCCCTGACCTGATTTAGGGACCGTCTCTCAGAGACTCAGAGAAGCCTGATATGTTAGATCTACAGCAAACCCTCAGAGCAGCAAGCCTGAGCTTCCTCCCTCAACATGAGAGGCTTCAGGTGCATGCATGTGGATAACGTAGCCCACTTGTCCTGTTACCTGTATACATGGCCATCACCTCGTAGATACCTCTCAGTCCTGAGAGCATAACACTGTCAGTGCAACTCACCCCTCAGAAGCACAGACTCAGTGAAGAGGAACACACATGCCTCTTGGGGCTTGGGACATGGGGCCACCTGGGGAGTAAATTCAGGGCCCTAGGTAACTGGAGCTCGGTAAGGGGCAGGGATAAGGACTCCGAGCATGCACCAAAAAAGGCTTATCTCAAAAAGAGGTATGCATGCGTTTGTTTAAACTGAAACTCCCGGGACGTCCCTGGCAGTCCAGTGGTTAAGACTCTGTGCTCCCAATGCAAGGGGCACGGGTTCGAAACCTGGTCGGGGATCTGATATCCTGCATGCCACATGACATGGCCGAAAATATAAATAAACAAACAAACAAATAAATAAATAAAGTGAACTTCCGAAAAATTTTAAGCGCAGGTAAAGGCCTTTAATATTAACTATTAACTATAGTTAATACACTAACTATATAACACAGAAATACACACACACACACCCTGCTGGCATGGCATGAACCATATGGAACCAAACCAATGTGAGAAATTTCAAGGGACACTACATGGATAAATTTCTACTTGGACTGTTCTTTCATTAAACAACGGTGACAAAAAGCCTCGTGACTTTTGTTGTTGTTGTTTTGGCATGAGGAATACTCTGTGTTACTACATGATAATGCATTTTTAAATGTCAACCCCACTGACAGGGGAAAGGGTTGTGGATACCTTACACTCACTTCACTTTAACAGAACTTTATCAAGCATCTACAAAGAAGAAAACACAGTGCTTTAGGAGACAGAAATCAATCAAAGCCTTTAAGTTCCGAACACGTCAGAAGCTCACATTTTAGGGAGCTGGGGCGATACACACATAAATAAATAATGTTAATCTACTCTAGGATACGAGAGGAACTAGCATGGAAAACAGAAAATGTATTGATGCTAACTAGCAAGCTCTCAAGCAGCCTTAACTAAATATAGAAATAAGGCTTTGTGCCCTCAAACCCCTGGTCCTCCCCTTCTCTGATCGTCTGCTCTCCTCAAGTACCACTTCACTCTTTTCCCTGAAAGAAGTTCCAGATACTACGCCCATTTCCTCTTTTAATTTTCTTTAAATTAGGACATATTTCAGACCTCGACAAAGGTACAGAGAATGCTACGCCCATGAAACCATCAGCCGTCTTAAGAAACGTAAGCTTACAAATAAAATTGAAACCCAGTATTCCCCTCCCCAACTGAATTCTCCATCTTTTTCCATAGATTTAACCACTGTCTTAAATAGGTTTATTGTTCTCATACACACCTTTCTGCATACTACATATGCATGCATTACTCCTATGTATGCCTTTTACTACAAACAGATGTATCTATATTCAAACTAATAATTTTGCATGCCTTTAAACTTCATATGTGCATGGTATCATAATGCTTTTATCGTGTTGGAAGTAGGTTCTTCCTTTATCTATTTGTCCCTTCCACTACTGAATCTTTGCCCCTTGTTATAAGCTGAATTGTGTCCCCGCAAAAGATATGTTGATGTCGTGACCCCGGAACCTGTAAGTGTGACCTTATTTGGAAATAGGGTATTTGCCGGTGTAATAAAGATCAGATGAGGTCATACTGGATTAGGGTGGGCCCTTCATCCAATATGACTGGTGTCCTTATAAGAAGAGAAAGAACACAGAAACAGAGACACAGGGGAAAACACTATGTAAAGAGGAAGAAAGAGACTGGAATTCTGCATTTACAAGCCGAGTGATGCCAAGGATTGACAGAAACCACAAGAAACTAGGAGAGAGGCATGGAACAGATTCTTCCTCCGAGCCTCCAGAAGGAACCAACCCTGCCCACATTTCAACCTCAGACTTCTGGCCTCCAGAACTGTGAGAGAATAAATTTCGGTTGTTTCAAGCCACCTGTTTTGTGGTAATTTGTTACGGTAAACCTAGGAAACTAACACCTCCCTACGGGAGGTCTTTGTGTCTAGTACCTTCCTCAGTCCAGATCTTACCATCCTGTTCAGTTTACCTGCAATAGTACCAAGTCAGTGAGTTAGGGCTGGTTCTACTGTAGGTGTAGTTAAACGTTTCCCCCACTGCCCTAAAGCTGCGGTTCTCAAACTTCAGTGTGCTTCAGTAGCACTTGGAGGACTTGTAAAAACCTGATGGCTAGCAGCCTACCTTCAGAATATCCAATCCAGTAGGTCTGGGGCAGGGTCTGAGAATTTGCACTTCAAACAAGTTCCCCGCTGATGCTGATGCTGCTGCTCCATGGCAGGCCAATAGCACCATCTGGTCCCCAGGCAAGCTAGGTCATCCATCAGTTTCTTTCAATAACATATACTAGAGGCTGGGCCACCATCTCTATCATCACACAAGTTGTTTATAATCTAATATTTTAATTTATTTGAGGCTGCTATAAAAGGATGTCAAACAGGCTTACCAAATACTTGAAAGAAATCCCTTTCAATGACAGTAAGGTAGGCCGAAATAAATGGAACAAAGATACATTGGAGTCAGTGTTATTTATGTTAAAAAAACAAAAACCTCTGCAGCTTATTCATGTCAAACAAGCTTTTATTTTCAATGTGATCAATAGTGTCAAACTTATATGTAAAAGGTAAGAATAAAGTCAGATAGCAGTTAATATCATTTTGGGATGTTGAACTTTGAAACAAAATCTGTGTTGTGGGCTAATGAAAACTAGAATCTCCGTGAAGAACAAATTCTTCTTTTCTTTCGCTGTCCACTTCTTTTTATGTCTTCCAACTGTAGGATGGGATAAGAGTCAATTAACAATTTTACACCAATAACATGCACCAGGGACTTTCTAAATAGGAGTCAATTCTATGTACATCTCTTGGCTCTCCAAGGAGAAAACAAAATGTTTTCTTCTTGTAACCCAGACCCTTGGTTGTCAGGGTGCACATCATTTCATCACACCAACCACATCTCTCTCTTGCCAACCACTATATATGTTAGGTTTTTTTCTTGAAAGGTCAGTCTGTGATTTAAATGTCTTTCCACCTTAAGAGCCTATGCTCCTTACCAAATCATAAATCCCTTATAATCCCAGACCTTCAGTTTCCGTATCTGTATAATGAGAATGAGGCTGTTATCAAACATCCACAGGTGTGAAAATTAAGAAAGGGAGAAAGAAAGAGTGTGATACTGAGAGAGAGAGAGAGAGATGAGAAAGGAAAAGATGAATGGGTAGTGGAAAGAGAAACTAGGATTGAATTACCAACTCAGTGAGAGCCAATAATAATACTATGGCTAATTTTCTTTCCTTTTGAATAAAACATCTAAATTGAACTAATATTTGTGAATTACTCATGAAATGCAGTCTTATTTGAAATCCTTAACTTTTTACTACTTTGTAAGGAGTCACCTTCTCAAAGGCATTGTTATTCCAAGAGACTTCATTTCTGTGTCCAGGTGATGAAGGTACAGCTAGTGCACAGCTTAGTCGCTTTAGCTGCTTCTCCTGGTGAGCAGTCTCTAAAACTATAGGTCTCTATAGTTTAGACCTCTAAGAAAATATAGGTCTCTATTTCCAGGTCTGATAAATTTCCCATCTGCAGTAGACTTAAAACTACAGGACAAAGGACTTGTGACTGTAAATGACATACATTTCAGAACACACTTCCTTCTATACCATCTAGAATACAAGTACATTATTAACATTAAACTGTTTTTCCAAAACTAAATTGCAACAAGTTTTTCTTATTTACTTTACAAAAAAAATTAAAAACATGATAGATAGCTAGTGGGAAGCAGCTGCATAGCACAGGGAGATCAGCTCGCAGCACTGTGACCACCTAGATGGGTGGGATAGGGAGGGTGGGAGGGAGACGCAAGTGGGAAGAGAAATGGGGATATAGGTATACTATAGGTGATTCACTTTGTTATAAAGCAGAAACTAACACACCCCTGTAAAGCAATTATACTCCCATAAAGATGTTAAAAAGATAAACAAAAAATAGATTAAGGATGTAAACAAAACAAAACATAAAGCTGTCAGTAACAGGTATATGTCAGGACCGGTTGCACCATACATTAATACCTTGTATTCTCCAGAGCCGCCCTCTGCTGAGACCATATCCAGCTTCGGTCCTTCTTCTGCTTTTTCATTTCCATCCTCTTTCTCTTCCTCAGCATTTTCATAATGATATTCACTCTCTTCTTTAGTGTCGAATGATACGGACTTTGGCATCACAAGGTGGTGGGAAACATTTCCTGATTTAAAATCAGCAGCAGAATCTAGTTCTCTGCTCTCAGGAGGATCTGGAGAAGAGAAATGTGTCAGAAAATAAATAAATAAATAAGAAGACTCGCTGGTCATGTTCCTACTGGTTGATACAGCGCTTCCTTGGCCCTCACACTTCTGCTGCTTGACAGTTTTCACAACATTTTCCCCCTCTTTCCAGTAGATCTCACACACACTGTGCTGCTGATTATTTCTGGCCCTTTGGAGAAGGGATCGGAATCATTTGATTCTGAGCAGATTTTTGTATATTTCTGCCAGAATCTCACTGGAAAATGTTCACCCGATTTCAAGACAAATTCAACCTCGAATCTCATTGATTCCTCAACCACTGAAATGTGCCCCTGTGCCATTTCATCATTTTCTCAGGTCATCGTACTGAAAATCTTAACATTTTTAGAAGCCCGTCAACCAAAAATGAGGTATGCCATATGTCTGCCCCTAGGTTGGTAGAAGGCAGCATACTTTTTCTCAAGATCCTAAAGGTCTTTAGAGAATTGGGCTTCTACTTGTGCATATCGTGCCTGAAGGTTTTTGAGAGCTTTGACCCGCTGCTTAACCACCAGAGGCCAGCGGTGAGTGCATCCTGCCATAGAGGCCGATGCCGCAGCAGGGGCTGCAAGGGACAGGGGACTGGGCCTCCCCTAGCCAGCCTCGGCCCCTTCGATGGGTCCACAAGTCCCAGCCACCCAGGACTCGGAGGCATCAGCCAGGACCTCACCCGCCCAGAACTCACCCTCCCCTGCCCCCGCCACCGGTTCCTCTGCCTTCTGGGATGCCAGCCCCTCCGCAGGCTCCCACGGCTCCCAGGGCGGGGGGCCCTCTGCCTGGCACTCGCCCCGCCAGACCTCACCTGCCTCTCCCAGGTCTTCCTGCCCGTGAGGAAGCACGGCATCCTCTGCAGGGTCCGAGGGCCATCGGGATCGGTGCCTGACCCTCACGCGGCTGGCGTGGGGCCCGACCAGGACACGGTCCTTGTAGTGGCTGTGGTGCAGAAGACAATGGGCCACATCCCGGAGCAGGGAATGAAACTGCACCGCGGTCGCCCCATGGCCTGCGACCACTCCCGCGCCTCCCTGCCCATGCTCGTCCTCCTCTTCTGTCTCTTCCTCCTCCTCGACCTCTTCCTCAGTCTCCTCCCCTTCTTCTGACTGGTACTCAGCCTCCTCCCGGTCCTCGGTGTCTAATTCAAACTCTTCCCTCTCCTCCTCCACCAGCTCTGCATCCCAGTCTTCTTCCACTGCGGCCTGGGCGGCCTCCTGCCCACCATCCTCCCCGTCAAGGGCTCTGGAGAGTCCCAGGGAAGCCAGAAGGGCCTCGGCCACCTTGACTCCATCCATCCCTCCAGAAGGGGAGGCACGGACCCCGAGGGGACTGGGGTCACCACCCGCCCTGCCACCAGCTCTATCCTGGCCACCTGGGATCAGCCCACGCTCCTCGTTGGCAGACATGGCTGGAGGGACACGCCAGACACAGATCGGGCGGCAGTGACGACCGTGGGGAAGATGGCGGCCGCTGCACTGAGTGTGGCTGAGGGAGGGGACGCTGTTGGAAGCTGGGCCACCGGGCCGAGGTGGGGGCTGCAGAGAAGCTGGCTGCCCAGGGGACAAGAGTCGGCGAAGATACCTCTGCGAGCCCCGCCACGGGAAGTGCAGACGGCCTCCTAGCAGAGCGCCCCAGCGAGACTGGGCGGCGGCCGCTGTGCACAAAGCGGGAAAGAGCTTGATTGGCTGGTGACGGGAGGCGGACCTTACAAGGGTCAACGAAGGGCCACTTCCTCCAGCGCCGACTCTAAGCTCATTTGCCAGCAGCCAAGGATTGACAGCACCACCGTCCAATGAGTGATCAAGCTCTTCAGTTTCCCTGGAGGCCTTAAAAGGCCAGCTCACCCTCAGCCTCTGTGAGCGCACAGGAATCCCTTCTTTTCATTCCACAACTGCAAGAGCAAAACTACAATGCCCCTAAAGGCGGTGCTCTGGGGTATGGGAACCTGCATGTGTTCCCCAATTGCCACCCTGGGGCAGCTCACGCTGATACAGACACACTTAATTCAAAACCGAGACAAAGAGAGAAGGTGTATAGATCAAATCTCTGCAACGCTTAAAACCTCCCACAAGAGACAGCAAGAGAATTTGGAGGTTTTAATGCTGTTAAGGCTCCTTAGAAAAGGACATACAGAGTCGATATGGATGCAGTGAGAATGGAGAGTGGAAGAAGCAGTAAAGACAGGAGCTGGAGAGTGTTTCATCAGGGCTCCCCAATTCCGTTGCAGCCTCCAAGAAATGAAGATGGAGAGAGAGAGGGAAGAGAGACAGAGACAGAGACAGAGATTTCTTTTAAAGACTGGTCTGAGCACCTGCTCTGCACTGGATTGAGCACACCCCTTGCCTCCCAAATTCATACGAGAAGCCCGTCCCCAGCCCCACTCCACCCCCAGGAGATGGTATTTGGAGACTGGGTCTTTGGTAGGTCATTCAGTTTTGGTAAGGTCAGGAGGCTGGGGTCCACACATTGGGATTATTGCCCTTACAGGAAGAGACCATAGATGGTACTCTCCTCCCACCACCCCAACGTGAAGCCACAGGAAGAAGGCGGCTATCTTCAAGCCAAAACGAGGGCCCTCACCAAGAACTCCACCATCCTGACACCCTGACTTTGGGCTTCCTAGCCTCCAGAACTGTGAGAGAATAAATAACTGTCTTGTTTAAGCCGCCCAGCCTATGGCATTTTACTAGGGCAGCTTGAGCAGACTAATACAGCATGGCAGACCTTAACAGCACAGGCTTCCTAGAATCATTTCTCGGTCAACAGTCCGAGACTTTTTGTTGTACTCAGCCCCACTTAGCTGAGTGGTCAAGGGTAACGAATGCTGAAAATGAGGAAGAAATCGACAACTATTTTATGCTAATCCCAGTTACTACTGTGGATGGGCATAGAAGCAAGACTGGGTGTTAGCTGTAACTTCACGTTTAGGAGAACATAAGCTATGTCCCTTACTTCCATAAGCACACCGCGTTGGGATCCAGGACATCTAATTTGACAGATCCTAACGTTTCACAGATGGGAAGCACACATCCTGCAGTGCGCTCCTGGGAAGGCTGAGGAGAAGAGCTGTTGTTGCCACCCTGAGTCACTATGGACTCCTCCTATCCCAAGTTGGGTTCAACGGTCAATAGGTCTGCTGACACCACACACACACACACACACACACACACACACACACACACACACACACACACACACACACTACCGAGACGCGATGCAAAGTGTATTCCTTACGTGAGGAGGCTTCTGGGGGGAGAGCAGGGCAGCCTTTTCAAGCTGCTCCAAAATAGACTTCAGAGAGTCAGGAAAGGAAGAAATTGCTTTGGGAGTTCTACTGTGACTAGTGGATGGGGCCAGCATGACAGTTCCCTTGTGCTGGCAGTAGCTAGTGTCGTTTGCTGCCCACTCCTCCTGCCCTCCACCCTACAACCGTGCCAAAGGAGAGAGTGGAGGGTGGGGCACTGGGGAAGAGGGAGGGTTGACGTTTAAAAGCCCTCAGCAGTCAAACATCAAAGGATGCAGTCAGACCCTATACTATAATTCACCTCTGGCGTGTGACAGGCGACAGAAACGTGCCATTTTTGTGTAATGGAATCTGAACTTGTGGAAGTAAGCCACTCTGGAACTCTGAGTCCTGCAGCCTAAGGCCGGGTAGGCAGGCAAAAGGTCCACTGAAGGCCGTTCAAGAGCCCAGTGTGGTGTATCCTGAGAAGTAAAATGCATGCCTCGGTCGCCATCAATAAGGCCCGGAACTCCAAAGCCCATAAGGAGGGTCTTGGCGAAGCCCTGCATAGTAGTTTTAGTATATGTAGAGACACGTGTGACCAGGATTTATAATTTGGGAGTCTGCGGGCCAAGAGATTCCCAAGGCTCTTTACCCCAAAGGGGACAGTTTTACACAAGGAAACGTCACTGCCGCCATGGGCCGGACCAGACAGCCAGACCGACGACAACGGCCTGATTGTCTATGAAAATGTGCAGATGGTGCTAACTGTTGGCCAGAGCATCCAGCGCTAAGGTGACTGCCTGAAGTTCACTCACTGGTGCTGTCTTTTCGTTGAACAGTTTTATCTATGGTTATTGTATTGATTACTGACAAGGAAAGAGTTTTCCTGACATTTTCCTATTTATTTTCCACATGTCAGTCGTTTTTTGTTCCTTCACTCCTCAATTACTGTATTTTCTGTTATTAATTACAGTTTCATAGTGTACAAGGTGATCCTTCATCACCCCTTTTGCTGTACTTTTTTAGTTTTTTTTTTAGTGCTGGAGCTTTTTGTGCGGTAGTGTCGGTGGTTACACTGGGATCTACAATTAGTATCTTAGCTTTATAAAAATCAAGTTTGTATTAATATGGAGATAGTTGCCATAGTATTCAAAACCTCTGCTTTTCCCTAGCTCTGCCACATTTCTTTATTTAATTATGGTGACACACGGCATGTTTGTATATTTGGTGCCCATTAACAGAGATTTATAGTTAATGCTTTATACATTTGTATTTTAAATCATATATGAGAACAAAAAGAGGAGATATAAACCAAAAGTGCAGCAATACTCGCTTCTGCGTTTACCTGTGTAGTTACCTTGGCCTTTGTGGTTTATTTCTTCATATTGCTTCAAATACGTGCCCAGCATTGTTTCAATTCAGCCTGAAGGACTCCTTTCAGTACTTTCTATAGGGCAAGCTTACTAGCTATGTACTCTCTCAGTTATTGTTTGTTTTGGAATGTCTTTAACTCCCCTTCATTTCCCCCACATATAGAATTCTTGGTTGAAAGGGTATTTTGGTTCATTTGTTCTACGCTTTTAATATGCCATTCCAATGCCACCTGTCCTCTGTGGTTTCTGTAGAGGAATGGGCACAAATCTTACCAACGATTACTTGTATATGAGGAGGTGTTTCTATTGCTGTTTTCAAGGTTCACTCTTTGTCTTTGACTTTTGATAATTTGATCATGATGTGCCTAGGTGGGGATCTCTGATTCTATCCTGCTTGGAGTTTGTAGAACTTACTGGGTATGTAGATTCATGTCTTTCCTCCGAGTTTGGAGGTTTTCAGGCATCATTTCTTTAAAGATTTCCTGCCCCTTTCTCTCTCTCCTCTGCCTCTGCCACTGTCATTATGTGTACATTGATAAGCTTGCTGATGCATATAAGTCCCATAGGATTTGCTCATTATTCTTCATTCTTTGCTTTTTCTGCTCCTCTTTTCCTTTCCAGAGACTGGATATTTCAACTAACCTTTTAAACTTTGCTGATTCTTTTTCTCCTGTTCAAATTTGCTGTTGGACATCTTTTATTAAATTTTCATTTCACTTACAGTGATTTTCAGCTGAGGAACTTTTTTTTTTTTCCTTGCGGTACGTGGGCCTCTCACTGTTGTGGCCTCTCCCGTTGCGGAGCACAGGCTCTGGACGCGCATGCCCAACGGCCATGGCTCACGGGCAACGCTGCTCCGTGGCATGTGGGATCTTCCCAGTCCGGGGCACGAACCCGTGCCCCCTGCATCGGCAGGCGGACTCTCAACCACTGCGCCACCAGGGAAGCCCATGAAGAACTTTTTTTTGTCCCTATTTATAATTTCTATCTCTTTGGGATACATCTTTCTCATTGTTTCCTAGTTCTTTGATCACTGTTTCCTTTTGCTCATTGAGTTTATTGAAGACAGCTGACTAAAAGTGTATTTTTCTAGTAACCCAAATACTGTGCTTCACCTCTGACAGTTTATAGTAATTAAGTTTTTCCATGTGAACAGGATACACATTCCTCCCATCCCCTCCAACTATATGGAAGTATAATTTACAAATAAAATTTGTATATTGAAGGGGAACAATGTGATGCTTGATGTACGTACACATTGTTAAATGATTACCACAGTCAAACTAATTTATGCATTTATAACCTCACATAGCTAAAGGTTTTTTGGGGTGGTGCGTGGTATAAAACTAAGATCTACTCTCTCAGCAAGTCTCCAGCATACCATACAATATCTTAAATTAAATCTGCATGCTGTGCATTAGATCCCTAGAATGTATTCATCTTATAACTGATCATTTGTACCCTTTGATGAACCACCCCACAAATAACAAACCTGGAGGCATCATGGTTCCTGATTTCATTATATGACAAAGGTATAGTAATAAAAACAGTATGGTAGTGGCATAAGAACAGATATATATATATAGACCAACGGATCAAAATATAGAGCCCAGAAATAAACCCACACATATATGTTCAACTATTTGACAAGAACTCCAAGAACACACAATGAGGACAGGATAGTCTCTTCAATAAATGCTGCTGGGAACACTGCATATCCACGTGCAAAGATACTATACTGGAGCCTTATCTTACACCATACCTCAAAATGAACTCAAAATGGATTAAAGACTTAAACGTAAGGCCTGAATCTGTGAAACTCCTAGAGGAAGACACAGGGGTAAGCTCCTTGACATAGGTTATGGCTTTGATATTTTTTTGAAATGACACCAAAACAAAGGCAACAAAATCAAAAATAAACAAGTGGACTACATCAAACTCAAAAGCTTCTGCACAGCAAAGGAAACAATCAACAAAATGAAAAGGCAACTGACCTATGAAGCAGAAGAAAATATTTGCAAATCATGTTATCTGTTGAAGGGATAATATGCAAAATATAAAAGGAATTCAATCAACTCAACAGCAAAAGAAAAAAAAACAAAAAAAAAACATCAACCAATAATTAATAAAAGGGCACACGGTTCGAATAAACATTTTCCCAAAGAAGACATACAACTGGCAAATAGGTATATGAAGAGGTGTTCAACATCACTAACCATCAGGGAAATGCAAATCAAAGCTGCAATTAAGACATCACACCTATTAGGATGGCTATTATCAAAAGGACAAGAGACAGCATGTGTTGGCAAGAGTGTGGTAAAAAGGGAACCCTCGTGCCCTGTTGGTGGGAAAGTAAAATGGTGCAGCCACTGTGGACAACTGCATGGAGGTTCCTCAAAAGACTGAAAGTAGAACTATCAGATCAGCCAGCAATCCCACTCCTCAAAACAGATCCAAAGGAGGTGATTTCTGCTCTGCTCCCTTATGCTCATTGCAGCATTATTCACAAGAGCCAAGCAATGGAGACAAGCTAAGTGTTCTGGGCAGATGAAAGGATAAAGAACATATCACAATTATATAAAAGACATATCAAAGAATTCTTCTTAAAAATTCATCAGAGGGCTTCCCTGTGGCACAGTGATTAAGAATCCACCTGCCAACGCAGTGAACATGGGTTCAAGCCCTGGTCCGTGAAGATCCCACACGCTGCGGAGCAACTTAGCCTGTGAGCCACGACTACTGAGCCTGTGCTCTAGAGCCTGTGAGCTGCAACTTCTGAGCCCGCGTGCTACAACTACTGACGCCCGCAAGTCTAGAGGCCGTGCTGCACAAGAGAAGCCACCGTAATGAGAAGCCCGTGCACCACAACGAAGAGTAGTCCCCGCTCGCCGCACCTAGAGAAAGCCCATGCGCAGCAACGAAGACCTGACACAGCCAAAAATAATAAATAAATAAAAACAAAATAAATAAAGTAATAAAAGTTCATTTGCAAGACTATTCTTGTCTTTGGGGGTGATACAGAGAGGAACAGGAACAGAGACAAGACATGGTAGATTCTCCTTCCTTCAGACGTCTTGTCTCTCTCAGGAAATCTCTACAGGCACAGCTTAATAGTGAGCCAGCCGGAAAGGCAAAATAGGGTTGACAGAGACCCAGAAACTTAGAACAGGTTATAGAATTTTGAGCTCAGATATTAAACAAATTTTACTTACCCTGCATCTACTTCCTCTTATATATCCTGACAAAGAATGCAAACAGTGTGCCTTCTGACACAAAATAAACACAGAAGTGACTATAACATCAGTAACACCCACTTCCAAAAACACAAAAACAAAATTTAAGACCTTTCTTAGGGAGTGTACTCATGTTTAGATAGTAAATAGGGAACCACTGACAGATTTTAATGAAATTTACATATATCATTAATTTTGATGTAGAAAATTTCATGTACATAATGACTTCTCTTCTTTCTCCCATGGCCACCTAGGAAACTCAGAGATTAGGAAAAATGCTTCCTTCCCCATATGTTGGTTTAATATCCTAGCCTCAGATATACTCAACACCTCTGCCTGCGCCCCTGATGGAACACCACTCTCAGGTGAGGCAGTGTTTCTACCTGAAGGATTTCAAAATACCCTTAAGATTTGGGAGGAATTGGGAGGTCTAAAGGTAAAATCTGTGCAAACACTATGTAGAAGCAAAAACCTTGTATGACTCAGAAACGTATCTGGAGGGTTGAGTGGGTGTGTGTGAGTGTATGGGTAAAGATTATTTCGGCTGAACTTTAGGCAAACTGTAAACATAAACTCTACACAGAAACACTTTCCAATCCCCTGTGTCTTTAAACTCATGAGGTGAGCTGCCCTGCAGAGGCAGGACCTGGTGTCTTTGGGCAGCTGTGGCAGTTAAAGGGTGTGAGCTCTCAAACCAGACTGCCTGGATAAAAGTTCCAGTTCACTTACAGGCTGTGAGATCTTGGGCTCAGGATTTAATATCTCAAATCCTGTCTTCTATAATAATTCTCAATTTCTCCATCAGTAAATGAGGTGAAAAATAGTCCCAACCTCATCGGATTGCTGTACAGATTTAATGAGCTAATACTTTACAAGGGCCTACTTGATGTCGAGCTTGGCACAGAGTAAGTGCAAATTAATGTCTGGATACATCACAAAATGAACACATTCCATGCTCACTGCTGTAGCTGCACAGATCATCTTTTAATCCTTCAAATATGCTATGTTCTCTTTCTTCTAATGGATCTTTGCCCATCTTCATTCCTCTAACTAGACCTTATGCATAGCTTTGGCCAAAACTGACTTTCTAAGCCCTAATCATCCTTAACGTCCCAACTCAGGCTTTTTTTTTTTTTTTACAAGAAGCCTCTTCTCTGTTAAGACGGGGTTGCACGTTTCTTCCTTTATTATTTTTAAACTAAAGTGAAAATAAAATAACATAAAATTAATGATTTTAGTCACTTTAAAACGGACAAATCAAATAAAAAGTTCTAAAAATAAAATGTACAAATCAGTTCTTTTAGTACATTCACGATGCTGTGCAACCATCACCCCTATCTAGTTGCAGAGCATCTTCATCAACTCAAAAAGAAACCCTATACCCAGGAAGCGGTCATACCCCATTCCCTCCTATCCTCAAACACTGGCAACCACTAATCTCCTTTCTGCCACTATGGATTTGCCTAATCTGGACATTTCATAGAAATGGAATCATGTCATATGTGGCATTGTGTGTGTGTGTGTGTGTGTGTGTGTGTGATATTTTGTAATTTTTGTTCATGGTAGTTGTTATCTTTTTTCATTATGAACTTTTTCTCATTCTAAAAAAAGATTCACTTCATGCATGATTGTGTATAATGATAGAAGAGAATCTTCCATATTGTATGAGTTTCTTGCCTGTTTGTACTTGCCTGTTTGGAACCCGTTTTGGACTCTCCCTGTAAACGACCTAGACTCCTTGGGTATAATGCCTGTAGCAGTCCAAGAACATACACAAAGATTGTATGCCCTGACCAAAGGATTTTTATCCCAGGAATATAATGTTGATTTGGATTTGTATCCCAGGAATATAATGTTGATTTAACATTAAGAAATCACAGTGTAGGGACTTCCCTGGTGGAGCAGTGGTTAAGAATCCACCCAAAAATGAAGGGGACACAGGTTCGAGCCCTGGTCTGGGAAGATCCCACATGCCACGGAGCAACTAAGCCCATGTGCCACAAATACTGAGCCTGCGCTCTAGAGCCCATGTGCCACAACTACTGAAGCCTGCGTGCCTAGAGCCCATGCTTCGCAACAAGAGAGGCCACCGCAATGAGAAGACCGCACACTGCAACGAAGAGTAGCCTGCAGTCACTGCAACTAGAGAAAGCCCGCAAGCAGCAACGAAGACGCAACAGCAGCAAAAAATAAAGAAAGAAAGAAAGAAAGAAAAGAAATCACAGTGTAGGGACTTCCCTGCTGGAAAAGTGGTTAACAATCCACCCGCCAATGCAGGGTACACGGGTCCGAGCCCTGGTCCGGGAAGATCCCACATGCCCCGGAGCAACTAAGCCCGTGTGTCACAACTACTGAGCCTGCGCTCGAGAGTCCTTGAGCCACAAATACTGAGCCAACGTGCCACAACTACTGAAGCCGGCACGCCTAGAGCCTGTGCTCCGCAACAAGAGAAGCCACTGCAAGGAGAAGCCCGCGTACTGCAATGAAGAATAGCCCCCGCTCAGCGCAACTAGAGAAAGCCCACGCACAGCAATGAAGACCCAACGCAGAGAAAAATAAAAATGAATTAATTTATATTAAGAAAAGTAATCAAAGTGTAATACATCTAACAGAATACCAGAAAAATCCTCATGATCATCTTAAGAGACATTTATAAAGCCTTTAGCATAATTCAAGAAACTTCCATGATAAAAGCTCTCAAAAAAACTAGGATTAGAAGACATCTTCTTCAATGCTCAACATCACTAATTATTAGAGAAATGCAAATCAAAACTATAATGAGGTATCACCTCACACCGGTCAGAATGGCCATCATCAAAAAGTTTACAAACAGGGACTTCCCTTGGTGGTCCAATGGTTTAGACTCCACACTCCCAAAGCAGGGAGCCCAGGTTCAAACCCTCATCGAGGAACTAGATCCCACATGCCACAACTAAAGGACCCCGCATGCCACAAGTAAGAGCCCACATGCCACAACTAAAAGATCCCACATGTCACAACCAAAGAGCCCACATGCCACGACTAAAGATCCTGCATGCAACAACTAAAAGATCCCACGTGCAATGAAGATCCTGCACGGGGCAACAAAGATCCCACGTGCCCCAACTAAGAACCAGCACAGCCAAATAAATAAAGAAAATAAAATAAAATTAAAAAAAACGTTTACGAACACTAAATGCTGGAGAAAGTGTGGAGCAAAAGGAACCCTTCTACACTGTTGGTGGGAAATTAAATTGGTGCAGCCACTATGGAAAACAGTGTGGAGGTTCCTTCAAAGCCTAAAACTAGAGTTGCCATATGATCCAGCAATTCCACTCCTGGGCATATATCCAGAGAAAACTCTAATTCAAAAAGATAAATGCACTCCAATATTCACAGCAGCACTATTTACGACAGCCAAGACACGGAAGAAACCTAAATGTCTATCGACAGGTGAATGGATAAAGAAAACGTGGTACATATATACAATGGAATACCACTCAGCCATAAAGAATAATGAAATAATGCCATTTGCAGCAACATCGTTGGACCTAGAGATTATTATACTAAGTGAAGTATGTCAGACAGAGAAAGACAAGTATCATGTGATATCACTTACATGTGGAATCTAATACAAAATGATACAAATGAACTTATTGATATTTACAAAACAGAAACAGACTCACAGACATAGAAAACAAACTTATGGTTACCAAAGGGGAAAGGGGGTGGGGAAGGGATAAATTAGGAGTTTGGGATTTGCAGATATAAACTACTATACATAGAATATGTAAACAACAAGGTCCTACTGCATAGCACAGGAAGCTATATTCAATATCCTGTTGTTAACCATAATGGAAAAGAATATGCAAAAGAATGTGTGTCTTTGTGTATATATATATATATATGTATATATGTATATATATATTTATATATATAACTGAATCCCTTTGCTGTACACCAGAAACTAACATAACATTGTAAATCAACTGCACTTCAATAAAAATATATTAAAAAATGAAACGCAGCTATGAAGCCACAAAAAAGGTACAAACTCTTAGTTATAAAATAAATGTCATGGGGATGTAATGTACAGCGTGATGACTACAGTTAATACTACTATATTGTATATTTGGAAGTTGCTAAGACAAAACCCTCTTAGGTTTGCTCTTAATAAGAGATGATAATAGGTTTTTCCTTACCTTCTAAGTAATCTCCATAGAAAGCAGAGATTCTGTGTCTTATCAGAATAATTTCCTGTGCTTCTTGTTGATTTATCATGTCCTTTATTTGTAAGATAAATGAGTCTTCTTACTTCTAAAAGAGAGAAGGCTCTTTTTAATCACATTACTTCCAATATTTACTTTTGAAATCTTATATTAGTACTCTGGTTAAATAGGTGGCCAAATAGTTTCTTAGTGACCCATGATTCTATTTAGCCAAGTGTACAAATCTTTTGCCATTTCTAACAACTAGTGATATTTGGTCTTTCCAAATTCAAATCCTAAATGAAATCTGCTTGATCTCATACTGACACTGATATTTCCCAGAGGGCCTGCGGAAAATCCAGAGTTTGTTCTTTCACCTTGTAAATGAGAGATGTTACAATAAGTAGGTTTATTTGATAAGTTGAGTTGCACAGGAAGCACTGCCAAATATGAAGAGATGCTTAACCTTCTCTAGTTTATATTTCTATGTGTAAAATGTTATTAATACAAATACTTCAGAAATTGTATTAATTCCTATAAATGTCAGTGCCCTCGCTGTCCATGACGTATCTTGGCGCTGCTTTGCCTTAGAATTAGACAACATCAGCATAATGTTATCAGCTGTCATGCCAGTTAGTGTCTTAAAATGTTGTATGCCACAGAAACAACCAAATGTCCTTGGCAATGGCATCATTTTTATAATGAACTTTCATCACGTCTTTTACCATGGCCATTTTCACTCTTTTGTCATCCACACTTGTTTTAGTTTGATGCCTCCCTGAAAGCTCTTGCAATCAGCTACAGGCCACAGTAATTATCTTCAACAAAATGGGACTATCTTGGAGTCCCACAGAAAGGACTATGCCAGGTACTCTTGAGGCACAGAACTCCTAATGGCATTGCTTAAATAACTTTGAGACCGTACCACCGGCCTGAGTCAGGATTTCCAGAATTCTCCTGGAGAAGCTGATAAGTTCATGAGATGGCTAACCCAAGATCAAGCAGAACAAGAATTACATAGGGCTGAATGAATTGATCAAGGACGATTATGGCTTTTGCTTGGACTACTGCTGATGCTTTAATGTTCTGTTTTCTGGATATAAAGAACTGCCTACTTTTCTAACTTCAGCTATCTACAATTCATAACAGTTTAGTAGATCATACTTCTGTAAGCAGAAATGAAGTATTTATCTTTTTTTGCCTGCCTGATCACTCTAGAATTTGAATATTCTTACTAAGTATTCTTATTTTCACAGTAATACAATGAACTGCTTAGGTTCCATAAGAATCCTTCCTCCTGGGAACAGAACATAATTGATTTGACTATATGACCAAAGCTCTGAGTGGACTGTCATGTTTTGAAAGAATACAGTGTTTTTAAAAATAGTGATGGATTGATTGACTTGGCTGCACCAGGTCTTAGTTGCGGCACGAGGGATCTTCGTTGCGGCATGCGGGAACTTCAGCTGTGGCATGTGGGGTCTTTTAGTCGCAGCATGTGGGATCCTTAGTTGTGGCATGCAAACTCGTAGTTGTGGCATGTGGGATCTAGTTCCCTGACCAGGGATCAAACCCGGCCCCCCTGCATTCAGAGCACAGAGCCTTAGCCACTGGACCACCAGGGAAGTCCCAGACTATCATAGTTGAGAACAATATATATAATCAGATATGACCAGATAGTCTTAAGGAACTAAAGGTGATTTTATGGAGCCAATGCTTATGAAGTCTTCTTGGGAAAATGGGCCTGGCACCTGGATTACAGCTTTCTCAGCCTTACAGGTGAGCGGGAGAGGCCACCTCCTGGCAGGCCTAGGAA
Source organism: Mesoplodon densirostris (assembly GCF_025265405.1). NCBI lineage: Eukaryota > Metazoa > Chordata > Mammalia > Artiodactyla > Ziphiidae > Mesoplodon > Mesoplodon densirostris. The sequence continues at coordinate 44,399,863 of NC_082681.1, read as the reverse complement.
ACTTAGGATATTTTGGGGGCCTTCAAGAAGAGATTAATTTACCCAGATCTATAGGTACTGCAGGGGAATTGTGGTGGTGAGATTTGGGCTTGGTTTCCTAGCTTTGAGAGGCTTTTAAAAGTCCAATTGGAGTGAGACTCCTTATGAAAAGTTCCAGCAGAGTAAACTAAAAATGGCCTATGTGGTCAATTATCATCCTTGCTGCAATTGTGCAAATAAGCAAGCCAAATCTAATAAGACCAGACACTCTATAAGCAAGAATAATCTTACTTTGATTATCTTTGATCAAAAGGGAGGTGACGGGGCTTCCCTGGTGGTGCAGTGATTGAGAGTCTGCCTGCCGATGCAGGGGATACGGGTTCGTGCCCCGGTCCAGGAGGAACCCACATGCCGCGGAGCAGCCCGGAGCCTGTGCTCCACAATGGCAGAGGCCACAACAGTGAGAGGCCTGCGTACCACAAGAAAAAAAAAAAAAAAAGGAAGTGACGGTTGAGTGAAATTTTATATTTCAATACAAAACACACCCTTGTGAGGGATGAGATTCTGGTCCCATTCATTATCTTTCAGCTAATTTGCACTTCTTTGTAAACTACGTGTTTGTGTTACCTACATGTAAATTGGACTAGCTCCTGCTATCTCACACATTTTGTCAGTCCTTACCAAATTCTCAATTCTTCCAATTTCCTTCAACATCTGGCTGCAACTCTTCAAACTAATGTTTCCAATTTTTCTCCAACCCTCCTGATTTGACATCGCAGAGAACTCAAAGCTGACCACCCAGATTCTTACTGGATCCTTAGGTTTTCTTCTAACTGGCTTTGTTTCACAGGATCTAAAGAAGCCCTGTGAGCTGAAGTTGGACAACTTGATGTAAACTTCAAAGGACTCTTCCCTGCAGCAGATCATGTATGATCCTCATGCCTGGAACTGCTGCCGTGTGGGCCACTCGGGAAATTCACTTTATCTTCCATGCTCTGCTCCACGAAATAATCGTGACTGTGGATGATCTTACCCAAACCTAACTGATGTCTAGGCCATCAGAAAACATCCACTGTAAACTAGGAAATCCATCAGATTGCCACTGCCATCCTCACTCCACCATCTAAACATGCGTCAAGCCCAGCATCTTCAATGGGCTGTCCTTCTGGACTCAGAAGCTGGCTTCAAATAGTCCACTACAAACATTAATCTTTCTTTTTCTTTTCTTAGAAACCCTCCTCATTAAATGCCTCATTCCTGGCATGATCCAGCAAATATCCTCTACTACCAAACATCAGCAGATGGCTCAGTTGTTCCTTAATGAACAAAAGGTGACTGAATGAGAAATGGACTTATATTGTTCACAGGAAAAAAGAATGCCTCTTGTTGCCTTGCACAAGAAGGGGAACTCAAAGTAACTCCCTTCTTAACCAAACTTGAGGCCATTCTGAGTCCTCTTCTTCACTAGGCCTCAAGCTTGATCCTATCTTTGGCCTGCCAAGCCCAGTTTTAGCAAAAATCCTCCTAGGCCAGTTTAGCAAGAATCCCCCCCTCCTTCGTATCTAAGTTCTTCATCCCTCCTCTTGAGGTCTAATCAAGTTCCACCCCCCAGCCTCCCTTCATCCTTGTGTTAGTCAGGGTTCTCCATAGAAACAGGACCAGTAAGAAACAGATAGGCATATAGATAGCTTATCTATCTATATCTACAGATCAATATCAATGGTAGGTATATATATCTAGATAGCTATGTCAGATATCTAATATCTGTATATTTATAGATGTATCTTTATATTAATGCTATTTCTCTGTTATATAGAGATATAGATGTTGATATAGATATAGATATAGATGAGGAGATTTATTATAGTAATTGGCTCATGAGATTATGGAGGCTGAGAAGTCCTACAATCTGCTGTCTGTAAGCTGGGAAACCAAGAAAGCCAGTGGTATAAACCACTCTAAGTCTGAAGGCCTGACAAACAGGAAAGTCCCAGATCAAGATTGAAGGCCCAAGAATCAGGGGACTGATGCTGCAAATCCTGGTCCAAGTCCAAAGGTCCCAGACTAGGAGTAGTGATGTCTAAGAGCAGAATAATATGGATGTCCCAGCTCAAGCAAAGAGAAAACTCATCCTTCCACTGCCTTTTTGTTCTATTCAGGCCCTCAAGAGATTGTGATAATGCCCACTTGCATTGATGAAGGCAATTTTCTTTACTAAGTCTGCCAGTTCACATGCTAATCTCTTCCGGAATCCTGCTCACAGACACACCAAGAAATGTTTCACCAACAATCTGGGCATCTTTTACTCAAATCAAATAGACACCTAAAATTAACCAACACAATACCTAAGTTCCCCTCAGTAATCTGCCATTCACTAACTCCCTCACCCTCCCTGTTGGCCATAAACTGTCATCTGTCTGTCTTGTATGTGGAGTTGAGTTTATTTTCCCTATGGCAATAGTCCCTGGCCCCTATTACAATGGTCCTGAAAAAAGCCTTCCATGCCTTAAACTCCATATGGCATACTTTTTTATTGACAATATTGATGTTACTATGTTCCTGTGAGTGAGAGAATGTGTCCGGATCATTGCTGAGCTAGGTAATGTGTCTGCATATTCATGTGAGAGAATGTGAGAATGTGAGTCCATATGAGCGAATTTCTTCTGTGAGCTTATGTTGGAGCTATACGGTGGATGTGAGCATATCTGTGTGTACATCTGTACGTAAGCATGTTCCTGATTTCAAGAATGTGCATGTGCAAGTGGAAGTGTGAGTGACAGCATCGGGAAGCATCTGAGTGTTTATACTCGGGTCCCCATGTGAGTAAACTTATGAGTATGGTCATGAAATTAACTGAATATATCAGCATGTTTATGTGAAGCCGTGAAAGTATAAGTGGATGCATATGAATGTACGTGTTTTTAAATTTCAATTTGTAGGCAAATCTGAGCGTGTTTAGGGAGTGTGCAAACATGTGACTGTGTGTAAGCATATCTCTGTGTGACATTGTAAGTGTGAACATGTTCATGGGTGAGAGTGTTTTCGTAGGTGCAAATTTGTGTTTAAAATTAATATTTAAGTGTGTTCACTTGTACAAATGAATTTGTAAGCACGTGAAGGCAGATTAGCATAATTCTGAGTCGTTGGGGGTAAATGTGTTTTTTGTGTGTTCTTGTTTATGTGTGAATATATTTGAAAAAGGGAGCATGTATATGGGAATGCATGTAATGGTTTTTTAAGTGAATGAATGAAATCATGAGCTTCTTGCTGATTGTGAGCATGTTCCTGTGCAACTCAATATGTAAGCATATTACTGTTGGTGACAAGGATATTTTATATGGGTAAGGGAATGGGTGTGTGCATGTGTAAATGAAATGAGTGTACCTGGAGTGTGAGTGAACTTGTAACCATGCTTATGTTTTAAGTGCATGATTGATGATGATAATCTGAATGAGGTGGGGCTACTGTGTGTGTGTGAACTGTGAGCCACCAAGTGTGAATGTATGTTAGTATGTGTGAGTACCTTTGCCAGTATATGTGTTTGAGTGAGTTATCTGTAAGCATGATACTGTGAGTGAACAAATGAGCATGTACGTGAGCTTGTGCATTTGTGAGAGTAAATATGCGGCCTTGTAATCTCAAAGTGTGCTAGTATTTCAGTCTCTGAGGACTGCTGTAAATGTATGTTCAAGCGCACCCTTGAATTTGCAGCCATATACATGGGGGTTAGCATGTTTTTATGAGTAAGTGAACGTGTATCAGGTTCACTGTGGTGAGCTACTTCACAGGTGAGTATATTTGTGTAAGTGAAACCTGAATAAACATGAGTGGAAGTGCATGTGAGTGTATTTGCTTCTTTGAGTGGATATTCTGAGCTTCATGGAGGATGTGAGCGTGTTTGTATGTGAATACCTATGTGAACATGTTCCTGGTTTTAAGAGTGAAAATGTGCATGTGTAAGTGAATGTGTGAGTGGGAGCTCCTGAATGTATGCATTTGTGTCCCTGTGTGAATGAATCTCTTGGCATGGTCATGTGATTGAGTGTTTGAGCACGTTCGTGTGAAGGAGTGAATGTCAGTATGTACGTGTGAATGTATGTGTGTCTGTGAGTGGGAGTGAATTGGTGGGCAAGTTTGAGAATGTCTGAGTGTTTAAGTGTTTTGTCAGTGAGTGAATGTGTGAGTGCATGCATGTGAGCCCATCTGTCTGTGACAGTGTGTAGCTGAGCCTGTTCGTGGGTGAGAGTGATCTCTTGGATCTACAATGGCATGCTTAAAGTGAACACTTTTGTATGCTCATCTGTATAAATGAACTTGTAAGCCTGCGAATCATGTTAGCATATTCACGTATAGTGGATGAGCAAGTATGTTTTCTTGTGACCTTGTTAATATGTGACTACAGTAGTTGCAGACTATTCATGGGGGACTCATTCCAGCACCCACCAAGGATACCAAAATCTGAGAGTGTCCAAGTCCCATAGTCAGCCCTCTCTATCCCCGTAGTCTGCATTCGTGGACTCAACCGACTGTGGATCATAAACATAGCACGTGATATGCAGCTGGTTAAATCTGTGAAAGCAAAACCCATTGATACAGAGGGCTAGCCGTATATTTATTGAAAAAAATCTGCATATAAGTGGACCCACACAGGTGACACTCTTGTTGTTCAAGGGTCAGCTGTATATTCGAATGAGGTCATTCATGCCCATACGTGTGAGTCAATGTAAGGGTTTTTATATAAATGAGTGAATTTGTGAGCTTCTAAGTCAGTGTGAGCATGTTTGTGTGCAATTATATTTCTGACTATGTTAATGTTTATGACCAAAAAGGTGCATGAGTAAATGAATGCATAGGTTTGTGCATATACACACAATGAGCATGTCTGGAATGTGAGCGAATTTGTAATCACTCTTGTGTGTATAAGTGAATGTGTGCATTTGCTCACAAGTGTGATGTGGGAAATTTGGGGTAGGTATATGAATGCCTGAGTGTCTGAAGGGGAATATATGTGCATATGTGTATACGTGTAAGTAAATTGGTCACTACACGTGTTTGAATAGTGAAATTTAAGCATGTTAATATTAGTGAATGAATGTTTGAAAGTATGCGTATATCTGAGTTCGTCCACTCACAACACTGAATATATGAACATGTAGATCTGAGACAATATTTGTGTTGATGTACATGTTCGTGAATGTTCAAGTGCGTCTTTTTTTTTTTTTTTGCGGTACGCAGGCCTCTCACTCTTGTGGCCTCTCCCACTGCGTAGCACAGGCTCTGGACAGGCAGGCTCAGTGGCCATGGCTCAGGGGCCCAGCCGCTCCGCGCCATGTGGGATGTTCCCGGACCGGGGCACGAACCCGTGTCCCCTGCATCGGCAGGCGAACTCTCAACCACTGCGCCACCAGGGAAGCCCTCAAGTGCATCTTTTAATTTGTGACCATGTGTATGGATGTTAGCACGTTAGGGAATAAGTATCAGATTCACTGTTTTCAGCTAGTTAAGATAGTGTGACCATTCGTGTAAATTATGGGTGTGTACATGGAAGGACATGTGAGTGTATTTTCTTCTGTGAGCAAATGTTTGAGCTCCAAGGTGGATGTGAGCATGTTTCTGTTCGTGCATCCAGGTGAGCATATTCTGGAGTTTAAGACTGTGTATGACATGTGTAAGTGAAGGTGTGAGTGGGAGCATCTGACTGTATATATTCGTATCCCAGGTCGAGAGAATGTGTGAGCATGGTCGTTTGATTGAATGCACATTGGAGCATGTTTGTGTGAAAGAGTGAATGTGTCAGCGTGTGAGTGTAAATGCATATGTGTTTTAGAATGTGAGTCAGTTTTGAGTTTGAGTTTGTGAATATTTGGTGTGCTTTCTGAGTGAATGTGTACCTCTATGTAAGTCAGGATATCTGTGTGCAACAGGCTATGTGTGAGACGGTTTAGGGGCAAGAGTAATTTCCTGGCTGTAAATTTGCACACTTACAATGAACATGTATGTGTGCTCATCTGTATAAACAAATTTATAAGCATGTGAATGCAGGTTAGTATAATGCTGAGTTCTCAGTCAGTGAGTTTGTTTTTCAAGTGATCTCATAAATGAGTGGATATATTTGAATAAAGTAATTTGTGAGCATGTGAGTGAGTGAATGCAACTATTCTTAAGTAGTGTAATTGAGTGAATTTGTGAGCTTGGTGTGACCATATCTGTGTGCAAGTGAATATATGAGCTTGTTACTCTTAGTGACAATAATAATGTGCATGCGTGAATGGGTGTTTATAACTGCAATGAGCATATCTGCAAGTGAGTTAATTTGTAATCACTTTCATGAGTGAATGAATACGTAGTTCAGCTCATGAAAGTGAGTGAGGTGTGGGATACTTTTTGTGAGTGTGTGAAAGTATGAACATTTGGGCGTGAATGTACGTTAGTTACCATGTGTATGGATGTGGGTAAGTTGTCACTATATGCATTTGCATAGTGAATGCAAGTGGTAATGTGAGTGAATGTGTAACCACGTGCTTCTATGCGAGCATTTATCTTCTTTAGAGTGAACATGTGAACCTGTACATCTGTGTATGCTGACATGTTTGTGTGTTCAACTGTATGTTTAAATTTGTGACCATGTGTACAGCGGTCATCATGTTTCTCTGAGTTAGTGAATATGTATAGTTTATTACTGTGAGTTGAATCGTTCAGTGTATTTCTGCGAGTGAAATACGAACATGAGTGTAAGTGCATGTGAGTGTATATTCTTCTGTGAGTGACTACTGGACCTTCACCTAGAAGTGAGCACACTTATGTGTAAGTGTCCATGGGAGCATGTTCCTGATTTTCACAATATTAATGTGCATGTATAAGTGAATGTGTTAGTGGGAGCATCTTAGTATATATGTTTGAGTCCCCATGTGAATGAATTTGTGGGTACGCTCATGTGATTGAGTGACCGTTTGAGTAGGTTTGTGCGAAGGAGTGAATGTGTCGGTATGCATGAATGTTTCTATGTCTTTGAATGTGAGCAACTTTGTGGGCATATTTGAATGAGTGTTTGAGTATGTTTTGTGAGTGACTGTGTGAGCATGTTTATGTACGCAAGCATGTCTTCTATGACGGTTTAAGTGTGAGCCGGCTCATGGGTGATTGTGTTCTTAAGTGTAAATTTGTGTTTACAAAGTGAATATTTGTGTTCCCATCTCTACGCGTCCATTTGTTAGCATGTGCAATCCTATTAGCATATTAGCGGGTATGAGCAGGTGGTTTTCATGTGATCTTGATAACGTACAACTATATTTGAATACCCTACTCTGAGAGCATGTGTGAGTGAATGTGATTTTATGTAACTGAGCGAATGGGTGAGATTCTTTTTTTTTTTTTTTTTTTTTTTTGCAGTATGCGGGCCTCTCACTGTTGTGGCCTCCCCCGCTGCGGAGCACAGGCTCCGGACGCGCAGGCTCCGGACGCGCAGGCTCAGCGGCCATGGCTCAAGGGCCCAACCGCTCCGCGGCATATGGGATCCTCCCAGACCGGGGCACGAACCCGTATCCCCTGCATCGGCAGGCGGACTCCCAACCACTTGCGCCACCAGGGAGGCCCGTGAGATTCTTAGTGTACGTTCTTGAGCAAGTGAGTCTGTAAGCATGCTGTGTTTGTGACCATGATAATTTGCATGGAAAAGTGAATGTGTGAGTGTGTGCATATACATGCAATGAATGTGTCTAGAATGTGAGGGAATTTGTAATCACTTTCGTGTGTATAAGTGAGTATGTGATTATGCTTATGCGAGTGTGGTACGAGCTACTTTGTGGGAATGTTTGAGGATCTGAGTGTGCATATGTTAGTATGGGTATGTGTGTGAGCCAGTTTGTATGTGCATTTGAGTGAGTGAACTATAAGCATGTTAACAGGACTGAGGGAATGTTTGAGCGTGTGAACATATGTAAGCATGTACACTCGTGAGAATGAATGTGTAAACTTATACATGTGACAGTGTGTCAGGATGGCATTTGAAAGTTGACATATGTGTGTTTTAAAGTGTATGTTTCATACTGGATGTGAGCATGTTTTTGTGTGAGGGTTCTTACAAGCATGATCCTGATCTTCTCAATGTTAATCTGCATGTGTAAGTGAATGTCTCAGTGGGAGCCTCTGTGTGAATGAATGTGGGCATGGTCATGTGGCTGAGTGAATGTCACCACGTTGTGTGACTGAATGTGTCAGTCTGCGTGTGTGAATGCATGTCTTTGAATATGAGTGACTTTGTGGGCATATTTCAATGTGTGAATGCTTAAACTTTTTGCTGAGTGATGAATGTGTGAGTGTGTGTATATACGTATGTCTCTGTGTAAGTGTATGTGTGAGCCTGCTCATGCTCTTTCATTGTGAGCAAGCATTTTTCAAGTGATGTTTCGTTGCACTCATTGTATGTATGGATGGTGAGCATGTACAGACACGTTAGCATGTTTCTGTGTAGTGACTATATGGTGGGTTTCTTTTTTATCTTGTTTATGTGGGAGTACATCTGAGTAAGGTCATGTGTGAAAGTGTGTTGTAAGGGAAAGTGTTTTACGTGTTGTAAGATTTTGTGAGATTCTTGGTGACTGTAAGAAGATTTCTGTGCAAGTGAATGTGTAAGCATGTTTCCGTTTGGGACAATGAGAATTTGCATAAAATTGAAAGTGAATGTGTGATTGTGGAACTCTAAACCTAATATGTATGGGGTATGAATGAATTTTTTATCATGTTCATCTGTGTGAATGTGTGGTAATACTTCTGTGACTCACTGAGCTTTCGGCATGATTGTGTGAGTGAAGGGAAGTGTGTGTGTGAGTGCAAATGTATGCATGTTTACATATGTAGGGAATTCGTCAGGATGTTCACAGCAAGAAGTGAACTATACTCATCTTAATGTTGGTCAGTCAGTGTGTGATCCTGTGCGTATATGTGAGGATGCACATTTTTGAAAGTGATTATGTGAATGTGTACGTGTCTTGGAGTATGCTCACGGAAGAATATTTGAGTGGTCAAGGAAAGGTTTCTTGGTGTTCATGTGTGTGCGTTACCTTGTGACCGTATGCTTGGATGAAAGCATGTTCACGGGTGTGTATGATTGTATTTTATGCTCATATTCATGCATGTATACTGTGTGGGTGAAATGTGAGTGCATGACTTGAGTTCATGTGAGCGTATGGATTAATGAATGCGTGAGCTTTGTGGTCAGCACGAGCATATTTGTGTGCAAGGGCGTACGTGAGCATGTTCCTGATGGTGAGCATGTTTATGTGGGTAGCTAAATGGGAGCCCTGGAGAGTATATTTTTGGGTATCCCTGTGAGAGAAACGGTAATCATGGTATGCAACTGAGTGAAGGTGTCAGCTCATTTTTATGGAGTGAATGTATCAGTGTGTTTGTATGAGCAGCTCTGAGTATGTACATCAGTGAAATTGTGAGCATGTTCAAGTGAGGGAGTCAATGTCTGACCACGCTCATGGAAATGAGTGAAGTTGTGAGCATACCTGAGTAAACGTGCGAGCATGTGGTGCGAATGTGAATGAGAAGTATTGAGTTTTTAGTCAGTATGTTCATTTGGATGAGTCAACACTACATGTGTTAAGGCTATTGTGTGTCCATTGGTGAGCATGCACACTGTGAGCATGAATACATGAACTTTTACACGTCTTCAAGTGTGAATATATTTGAAATGTTTGAATTTATTGAAAAAGCATTTGTGTGTGCATGTGAATGTGTGAGCATGTTCATGAATGATAGCATATTCATGTAGGTGTCAGGGCTTATTGTGTTTATTTATGTGAGCTTGTTAAAGTGTGAGTACACTGTATGAGTGGAATGTGAGCATGGGAGTATGTTTGTGAGTTTATGAGAGGGAATGCTGGCGCTTCGTGACGAGTGTGATCATGTTTATGTGCAAGTGTATATATAGGTTCCTGATTGTGAGCATGTTCGGGTGCATGAAAAGTGAATGGGTGTGTTGGAAAATGAATATAGGTCTCTATGTGCATGAAACGGTCAGCATGCTCACGTGGTTGAATGACTGCTTGAGTAGGTTTATGTGCAGTGAATGTGTCAGTGTGTGTATGTGTGCATCTGAGAGTGTTTATGTATGAGGGAATTCATCAGCATGTTCTTAGGAGTTCATGTGTGAAAGCGTCTTGTTACTAGGTGAGTGTACGTTACTGGGTATATGCAAGCCTTTCCACGGCTGAGAGTGCCTTATTGTGAAGGAGTCTGTATGTTTAAGTGAATATTTTGTGTGTACTCATCTGTATGAGTGAATTGGTGAGCATCTGAGTGCATGTCAGCATTTTCTTATGTGATGATTGTGTATGTGTGTTTTTGTGTGATATGTGAATGTAAGTATACTTGTATAAGGGAATGTATGGAAGTATGTGTGTGAGTGTACTTTTTTCTGAGTTTGAGATAACTTGTGAGCTTCTTGGGAGGTGTGAGCATGTTTGTTTTGACGTGCCTACGTGAGTTAATTCCTGTTTGTGACAATATGGATAAGTGAATGTGTGATTGTTTGCATATAAATATAATGAGTATGTTGTGACAGCACTGTGGCAATGGCGACCTACAAGAATGTCCTGGGCTTCCCTGGTGGCACAGTGGTTGAGCGTCTGCCTGCCGATGCAGGGGACACAGCTTTGTGCCCAAGTCCGGGAAGATCCCACATGCCGCAGAGCGGCTGGGTCCGTGAGCCATGGCCGCTGAGCCTGCACGTCCGGAGCCTGTGCTCCGCAACGGGAGAGGCCACAACAGTGAGAGGCCCGCGATCCGAAAAAAAAAAAAAAAAAGAATCCGCCTGCCAATGGAGGGGACATGGGTTTGAACCCTGGTCTATTCAGGGGTAAGAAGCAGGAATGCATACGGTGCATTTAATAAGAAGGGTTGTTGCTAGAGGACCCTACCTGGCGGAGCAGAGTGGGGAGCGGAATCTGGGATTAGGCCGTTCGAGGCCCTCCCAGTTTTACCAGCCGTCAACTCAGCACGGAATACTAACTTTAGCCCTCACCGCACCATCACCCCCTCCCCCCGCGCACACACACACAGGGGCCAGTATACCTGGCTGAGGAGAACTCAGTCCCTGGAGATGGAGGGGTGGACCCTGGAGCAGTAGCTCCCCGACCCCCGCCATTTCAGCGCTATTAGGTACCACAGCAACACAGGGGCTGAAACAAGGGGGCTCCATCGCCGCTGCACGTGCCCAGCCCCACCACCAACTCCTCTACGGACTGGCCAGCAGGCAGCGCGCGTGGGCAGCGGTTCAAAAGCCCAGACCCACGTCTGCTCCAGCCGTCTCCTTCTAAGAGGTCGCCCACTCACCCTTTGCCCGCCCAGCTCATGGCAGCCTGGCGACCCCGCTCACCAATCAAAGAAGTCCAGAACGACGTCAGGAACATCAGGCGAGGAGAGGTCAGAAGCCAAAGTGGAATTTCCACCTGGGATTGGGGTCGTCGCCCGCCAAGGGCCGGGTCCTGATGAGGAGTAGGCGCACAGCGGCCCGCCGCATGTCGGGACGCCATAGCTCCGACCATCCGAGAACCCTGGAGACCGCTGCAGAGCGGGAGGCCGATAGACGAGGGGGGGCGCGGGATAACCAAGAGGAGCGGGGCGAGGAGGTCGTGCTTCTGCAAAGAGCCGCCTGTAAGGTGACAACATCGAGGCCAAGGGGAGCGCGGAGGGTGCGGGTCGACCAGCGGCCCTGAGCCAGGGAGCGGCAAGAAGAGCAGCAGCCCAGCAACTTCACTCCACGCAGCACCCCAACCACGAACCCAGCCGCTGCAGACAGCGCGGGGTCTGACGCAGTTCTGGCGGCCGCTGGGCGGGCCTGAGGCCCGGCGCACAACTGGCTCCGCCCACGTCGATGGCAAGCGAGCTTCGCCAATCAGGCAGGCGCCGGGAGCCTTTCAACGAGATGCATGGTCCAGCCTCCTACCGCAGCCTGTGTGCCGCCCAGCCCTCTGCTCCTTCTGGCGTCTGCAGTCATTCCCGGGTCAGCCGCAGTTCCAGCTCCCTGGCAGCTGGAGAGCTGGGCCGGAGGTCGGCGGCGTGGGGCACCCTGCCCTGCACCTCCCCTTTGCAAAAACGCAAAATGTGCTTTTCACTTGGAACAGTGTATGCCCAAGAGTTTGCTTTTTGTGGTGAAAGTAGTAATTTGACCACCCAGGCTCAATCTGCGTTTTGAAAATACTGGACACCTTTGAGGAATCAGGACCTAGTTGACTGGTGGTCACTCCCTGACCCTCGGGCCTCCAGTGAACCAGACTGCCTGTCCTCTGGAAGGCATAGAGGAGGTTCAACCAGTGCGTTTTGTGACACGGTTCTGGCCCATCATCAGGACCGAAATTGGGCTCCAGGAGCCCCCCTCCCATAGCTAAGGGATGCACAGTTGAAGTGAGGGTTCTTGGCTGACAGCATTGAAGGGGAAAAGAAGGCAACGGTCAGTGTATCAGATCTTCAAGGCAGTGAGCCCCCGGAGAGCAGGCCACTCTAATGCTCCAGCATTCTGGCTCCGCATGTGGGGGAAAAAAAAGTCTTACGTTTTTGCTAGAGGGCTTCTCTTCTTTCCGCTACCCTGAACATTGCCACACAGAGTAGAAATATCTCAGAGAAAGAGGAAATGCTTCCACTCATTCACTACCCTTCATCCTTCCCATCTCAGGTACCTTGATGAAGCAAGGTCAGAAAGAGGCTTCTTCAGAGCACATAAGCCACATGGGCAATGAACAGATAGACCTCAGTCATATTCACCAGCGCTGGACCTCGTGAGGCATGCCATGTAAAAGTGTTGAAATCAAAATGGATTTCAGGTTCACTCTTGGTCAACTAGAATATTCAAAACAAACATTCCCCCCCTTCCCCTTTCCTTCAGTATTTGGTGAAAAGAGCTGGGACTGCTTGTGCCCAGCATATTGCACAGCTTTATTTGCATGGAACTCTCTGGGGTGGCTGAGTGTTTTGTACAGCTAAAAATTTAACTCTTTACCCCACCTCGACCTCTTCTCAAGCATCCTCTTTCTTCTTCTTTTTTTTAAAATGATTTTAGAATCACACATGTTTAAAATGTGTCTCTTAATTTCCTTCCTTCTCTTCACCAGCAGAGAATCTTCACACTTTCGTTTTCCCTCTCCTTTCCCCCTCTTTTTCCTTCTATTGCAGTAAGTGCTCTCTTCTCACTTATGGGGCAGATCTGCATAGAACTCACCCACTTACTTAGGTGGGGGATCCCTCTATGACGAACCATCACAACAGCAGTGGGTCAGTTGAGCCCAGCCCTACTGCTCTTAATCCTGCACCCCTTGTCTCTGGTCAGCCAGGCATCCTCGAACAGACAATGCTTGCTGGTTAAAAATGAAAAGGCCATTTCAGTTCAGTTTGTCTGAGCATCTGAATTGTATATGGGCGAGGAGGTGTGGGGACTGCCTAGAGAAGGAGGGTCGATGCGCCCAAGGTTACACAGTGGCAAAAAGCGAAACTAGAACCCTATTTCCAGGTTGGCCTACTTCTAGAAAAGTGTGTTTTTCTAGTGAAACTCAGCTTTGACTGCTATTTCAGGCAGCCACAGGCATGTGGGTATTGTTTTGTTTGAAAGCAGGTTATTCCTATTCCTGGAATCAAATTCTTCAATCAGTGTCTCAACTGACAGGAAAAGCAAGCCTCAAGTTTTTCTCCTAGGCATCCTTGTGACTATGGATACGGCCAAAAACTTGATGGCAAGAATGAATTTACTTCCAGAGCTTACGTCCCACACTCACATGACAAAGAGCCGAGAAGGCAGCAAGGAATATGAAAAAGCCAGTATAATTTATACTTGTTGAGTTTTTGTCTAGTTCATTTATTAGAATGTACATCAATATCCAGATTGAATGCACTTAAACCTGAATATGGGATCATGGTGTAGAGGACATAGCACTGACCTAGGAGTTAGCCCATCTGTGTTCTGACCCAGCTCTGACCCATGACTGCGAGTATTCCAGTTTTTCTAGAGTATGAGGTGGATTGGGAGGTAAGGCAAGAGGTAAAACACGTAAGAAGAAAAAGAATAGGTAGTACCTGGCCTAGTGAGGGCCGCACATTCAGTGCACAGAAAATAACTACTCAGTGAATATGTGAAGCTAAGAAAGAGAATTTTATTTTATTTTATTTTTTTACTTATAAGCAGCTAACAGTTATTTGTCACAGTCCTAGAAGCTGGTTAGTCCAAGATCAAGGTACCAGCAGCTTTGGTGTCTGGTGAAGGCCACTTCCTGGATCATGGGTGGCAACTTTTCACTATGTACTCACTGGTGGAAGGGTCAAAGTATCTCTCTGGACCCCCTTAAATAAGGCCCTAATCTCATTCATGAGGGCTCCACCCTTATGACCTAGCCACCTCCCAGAGACACCACCTTCTAATACCGTTATTTTGGGGTTTAGGATTTCAACACATAGATTTGGGGAAAATGCAAACATTCTATTTAGGATACCTACCCAATTTCCACACTGCCCACAAAGTGCCATGTCTAAACCCAAATAAAATCACATCATTTTCTTACTTTAAAAAGTCCAAAGTCTTCTGATTGACTGGCAGAGAACCTTTCTTCTTCAACCTTTCTCTCCATAACCTAGTCCACATACTCCATTTTTCATCTGCATCTCTTCTATTTTTGTTTTTTGTTTGCTTTCTTTCTTTCTTTTTTTTTTTTGTGGTACGCAGGCCTCTCACTGTTGTGGCCTCTCCCACTGCAGAGCACAGGCACCGGATGCGCAGGCTCAGCGGCCATGGCTAAGGGGCAGAGCTGCTCCATTGCATGCGGGATCCTCCCGGACCGGGGCACGGATCCGAGTCCCCTGCATCGGCAGGCAGACTCTCAACCACTGTGCCACCAGGGAAGCCCTCTACTTTTTTTTAAAGTTAATTTTTATTGAAGTATAGTTGCTTTACAATGTTGTTTTAGTTTCTGCTTTACAGGAAAGTGAGTCAGTTTTATGTATATATATATCCCCTCTTTTTTAGATTTCCTTTTCATTTAGGTCACCACAGAGTACTGAGTAGAGTTCCCTGTGCTATATACTAGTTTCTCAGAAAGAGAGATTTAGATCTGATCATCCAAACAAAGGAATTTGAATTTCATCTTACATTCAACAGTAAGCTTTTGGAGGATTTGTGCAGGAAAATGACACCATCAGGAAGAAACTTCCAGTTACTTTCTGGAGGAAGAAGTAGAAGAAAGAGAGACTGGGGACAAGGAGAGAAGTTAGGAGGGTGGTGCACACCTCTGCTTCCAGTCATGGCAGGCTAAGTCATTTGCACTCACCATCCAAATGAGGACAACTAAAAAATACTGGGTGAAATGTGAAAAAGAAATTATCTTCATTAAGCGCTAAGAAACTCTGAGGCTAAAATCTAGAAGAAAGCAAAAACCCAAATAGGAAAGCACAGCACTCAAAGCCACTTTTGCCTGAGGGCATTAGCAAATCCAGAAGAAAGAATTGTGACACTGAACTGTGGTTTTGGTGGCCTCATGGAAAAGAGATGAAAAGTTGAAGTTCTCATTCCCAGTGAGTAGATCTGATAAGCCCTCCAGCCACTCTAAAATAAGTGGCTACCCCTTTGGGATAATGGTGAACCAGAAGCAACAAGCCCTGGCATGGAATTGCAGTCTAGATATCCATCACCAGAGTGATCCAAGGAACTTCAAGCCCTGAACTTGAATTAAAGTGGTCTTGGACAGGTAGTGACCGAGGCATTTCGCAGCAGCAAGTAAAAATGCTCTCTGCAGGAAGGTTCTGTCTTCCTATGCCTGAAATCAGTCTGATAAATAATTTTTCAATAATATATTGGCACATAGTCAAAGATAAGTGGACACATAAGCAAAAAAATACATTGTAAGTGACAGCTGAAATAAAAAATAGACAATGAAAACAAATTCACAGATATTTCAGATATCAGAATTATGAGACACAGACTATAATCCCTATTGCCTATTATAGTTCAAAAAATTAAAAAATAAGCTTTAAAATATTTTCAGGGAACAGAAAATCCTAAAAAGTGGCATAGCCAATTTGAAAAAGAATCAAATAGGACATCTAGGACTAAACAATATAACGATTGAGGGTTTAATGGATGAGTTTAACAGAAGGCTATACATAATCATTAGATGATGATAAATGCGATGAAGAGAAATAAACCTAAGAGAGAATTACTGAATTCGAAGATAGACCAAAGAAATCATTCAAACTTTTGCCTGGAGAAATGAATTATATGAAAAAATAAAGTAGGATAAGAGACACAATGAATAGAGTGAAGAAGTCTAATATACATTTAATTTAAATCCTAGGACAGAAGTGAGAAATGGGAAAGAAGATGAAGGCCAGAAATTTTCCAGAGCAGATGAAATGCACCAATCCACAGATTCTAGAAGCCCAGTGAATTCTCAGCAGGATAAAAACAGATATTCACTCCTAGACACATCATAATGAAAGTGCAGGAAATCAGAAAGAATGAAGGCTATATTAATGATCCAAGTTAGATATAATGAATCTTGACCCTGGGCAGCAGCAAAAGAAATAAAGACAAGGGGATGAGCCTCTACACACTTGCCTTAAGAATACCTTTTGCTCAGACTTACCATGAACGACTATTTTATAAACATTCTCCATTTCATTCTTCATTAATAAAATACATTTGCTAACAAATCTATTTGTTAGAGCAACCTGACACCTAGGAGCTGTTCAAATTTTCTTAGTCATACATGAAAGGTCATCATCTTATAAGTATGTCATCTCATGGGCTATGAAAGGGGTGAGTATTCTCCATAGGAATTATGACGGTTAATTTTATGTGTCACCTTGATTGGGCTAAGGAAGAATTTCAAGTGCATAAACCTATTCCAGGAGCTATTAGGTCTGGAAAAGCTTCTGTCTGGATCTGCAGATCCTATTTAGGAGTGAGCTATGGAAATGAAGTCAGAGTGACCTTTCTTGTGTTCCATTTAATGCAAACATATTAAGAGAGCATCTTTACACTGAAATGCATTATTATGGCAACTTGCTTATACAGAACTTCACTTTGAATTTATTAAAAATAAATGGAAATGCTTATTTCACCTTGAGGATTATGTGTGGACCTTAATTGACAAAATGTACTCTCTACCCCATCCCACTGATCAGAAAATGGCCACCCTCCTCCAGAGGACGAATAATAATCATTTAATCCTCACTTCAGCTCTGTAAGGTAGGTATTATTCTTCCCATTTTCCAGCCAGGAGGGGAGATGATATAGTAGATGTCAGAGGTTAGATTCTGAAGCCAGACTGCCTGGGTTGGAATTTCACCTGTGCTACCAACTAGCTGGCGCATCTTAAGCAAGTTACATAGCTTCACTGTGCCTCAGTTTCCTCATCTCTAGAGTAAGATAATAATAGGACTTCTTTAGAGGCTGCAATGAGTTAATTCATGGAAGGCACCTAAATTATTATGGCCAATCATACAATCAGTTCTCAAAATATGGAAAATCTACTTGTTCTAGAGTTACGAGGCCATTTTTTTGTGGCCACTTAATAGCACGAATGAGAAGCAAAAATATGCATCACTGAAGCCGACTAGAAGAAGAAACATGGGTCATGGGAGCAGCCTGGCCTTATTATCCATAGTTCCTGAAATGAGCTGTGTGACCCTGACTGGGGGCAGTGGGAGGTGTCTACAAGGGTTGGAGAAGGCACTCCATGGGGAGCCAGTGCCTAAGATAGGTCCCAAATGTGTCTGCCCAGCCAGAAGCTCCTGGAATCCCGGAGATGAGAGAAGGCCCTTTCCCACACAGGCTCCAGGAAGCGTTTAGAACCCCAAGGAATATACAAATTACTAAGCTCAATGAATCACAATAAATTCACTTTAAAAGTACTAGTTTACCCTCTTAATTTACAAGTGGCAATGTATGAAGCAACTGATTGTTCATCATAGTTTTTCTTTGGGAGACCTGAAGCAGTTTCTGGCTTACCCAGTAGGGATGTCAAACCCGAGTGACACGCAACCACCTTATCACCTTACCTTATAATTTCTAATGGCTGGACTTCGTGTTCCATTGTCATCACAGAATGTAAACGGTTTCAACTATTACTTTGTTCAAAGCCCTTAGTCCATATCAAACTACCTTCCCCTTTACTTTTCAGTTAAGACTCTCAAGTAGTTCCTAGAGCAGCTTCAGCATTTATACCTGTCAGCAGCTTTGTCTCAGATATTCATGTGGATACAGCCTTGTTCACAATGGAGCCCAGGGTAAAATGCAGAATGTCTTTGTGTTTCTGATTTACTATAATGAGGGATAAGTGTGCTTAGGGCAATCACTCCCATGGAGAGCAAAGGGGAAATTTAGCAGAACATAATGTGTGTTGACTTGAGTAAGCCTCAGTCCCGTGCCCCTCCCTTGGGGTTGGATTCCAGTTTCTGACTACCCAAATGTGTTCACAATGCACACTAGAAGATGTAGCCCCATCTGGCAACACTGGAAATAAGCAAGGAGTCATAGGGCCCCTTAATACAGAGGAATTCCCCAGGTCACTGAGTTGCTGAACTCAAGGTGATCCGGTATTCCTCCATTCCTCATGATAGCAGTATTTACTGAGAGAGAGCCATATGCCAGGTCTTGTGCCATGCACAGCCACACACACGGTCTGCCCCCAGGGAAACAACTCTTTAGTAGAAATATAGATGATGAGCCAAGGAATTTCAAAACACATGGTGCAGTGATATACATAAGAGGGGCTCCTGAACCAGGCTTTAGGGTTTGCAGAGAAAACTGGATGTCTGGGGCAGGAGTGAAAGGAAGTATTAATCTTCACACTTTTATGTCTTTCCCTCAACCCTGCCATAATTTATAGACAAGTCCTATTTTCTGAGTAAAATATAAATCCAACCAGTTTCTAACACCTTGCTTTTGTCACTCTGGTCCAAGCTCCCTTCGTCTCTCAGGTGGACTACTCCAATAGCCTCCTAATTGGCTTCCCCACTTCCAGTTTTATATCCTGTGGCAAATATCATAGGTTAGCTCACTTGACTGCATTACAATCCAATCACAGCAGGTAAGGCTTGGTCGAGGTTGCAGACTAAGTCTACATTTCCTGAACTCCCGCCCTTATGGCCTGGATTCCACACATAGCTTAGCCTCTGCCAAGCAGATAATAAACCCCCATGAGATTTGGTAGGAGCAGGAAGGTGGAGTCTATGCTGCTTCTTCTGTGGTTTCTGATTTCTCTTAGTGAGCATGGGCTCAGAAACTTTCGCTTCTCCTGCAGCAGTAATAATAGAGGTCCCAGGGTACAGTTCCTAGTTTTGTGGGTATCAAAAGGCAAGGCATGGGAAATCAACTTTGTATAGATGGAGAAGGAGGCAATGTGGTCTCAAAGCCAAAATTTGTGATGCTCTCAGCAGAAACAGAGTGGTCCAATGTCTTCTTCACTTTCCACCCTCCTGATTGTCACAGTTCTGGGGTATTATTCAAGAAGACAATTCTGGAAATTATAACTACTACTTGAGTTAAAACAAACATGACCACCACCCCCCATGCAAAAGTCTCTCGTGCATTTCCCTCATACACCCAGGTATTTTTTAGGCTCTTGTAATTTATTTATGCATGCCTGTTTTTGTACTTTGTAAAAATGGCTTCCTATAGAATGTTTTCTTGTGTGTGTCTGTTCTTTTTCTTTTTCTGGCTTGATATCTTGATTCATAGGATTCATCTAACTTGTATGTAGACAAGATTGTTCATTTTCTTTGCTGTATGACATTCCACTGATGCATATATCACTTCATATACCTACCCAAGTAGTTTCTGAATTTGGGTTGTGTCCAGTTCTGGACAATTACAAACAATGCAGCTCTGTGCATCCTTGGCCTTGTCATCTGCTTTGCATGGGCATGGGGTTCTCTAGGCGAAGCGCCTATTGGTAGTATTAGTGGGTCCAGGGTAAATATATCTTAAACTTTGAGGGATACTGAATATTCCCGCTATTCAGTTCTAAATATTTCTTGATTTCCGCCAATCCAAGGATTAGTTAGTAGTATGCTATTTTGTTTCCAAACATTTGGGTGTTTTAAAGCTATCTCTGTGTTATTACCCTGTGCGTTAAGCATTATGATCAGAGAGCCTAGATTTCATGCCAGTGATCCTTTGCAATTTATTGAGGCTTCCTTTTTCTCAGTAAGGTCTATTTCTGTAAACGGTCAATATGCTCAACAGAATTTATGTTCTCTGCTTGTTGGGTATAAAGTTTTATAGTATCTAATAGCTCAAATGTATTATTGTGTTTAGGCCTTTGATATCACTGCTTATTTCTGTTTGCTTGGACTTTCATGTTCTGAGAGTGGCGGGTTAAAATCTCCAGCTCTCATTGTTAACGTACCTATCAGTCCCTACAGTCAAAAAATTTATCATTGAGGTTTAAGCTATCCTGCTATGCCACATTCTATAATTCCCTCACGCTATCATCCACTGACCCTAGCCATCCACTACTCTCTGCCCCATCCTACCACCTTCTACATGACTCCAACTTCCACATCAATCACTCAACAATTTGACGCTCTCATTTCCAATGAACATCTTTACAACATACTAGCCAACCCCTCTCACAGCCACACTCTGGTTTATTCTTCACCCTAAACTACTCTACCTCTCACATCTAAAATGAAAATATCCCACTGTTGGACCACAAGCCCTTGGCCATGCTGCTCTCTCATTCTTCCACTCTCTCTACACGTGTTCTTTTATCTCACTGAGCCCTCCTATTCCTTGGCCTCTCTATTTTCTGCCCATCTGCACTTTCCTTCTTCTGTCTCTCCCTCCTGTCACTATTGATTTGGTTTCGGGTTCTCCCTATTTTTTTTTTTTTCTGGCTGTGCCGCACAGCTTGCTGAGATCATAGTTCCCCAACCCAGGATCGAACCCGGGCCCCCAGCCACTGCCGAATCCGAACCACTGGACCGCCAGGGAATTCCCTGGGGTTTCTCCTCTTTTCCTTCTTTTCCTGCTCCCACTCAGGCATACTAAGTTCCCAATACATCTACCACCGCTTATCCTTCTACGCTTATAACACCTTCTGTATCCCCACATCCAGTTATCACCCACAGCCAATCAACTGTTGACTTTCAGTTCTATACACTTCTTCATGTGCTTTCAATACCCCTACCTTAGTCTAGGACTTGAGCAACTCTCACATAAATCACTGTTATAATGAGCACTCCATTCTTGCTCCTCTCTGATCCTTTCTTCACATTGCTTTCACAGTGACATTTCTAAAACACAAATTATTTCCCAAGTTAGAGCCCCTTGACGGCTTCTTGTAGCCTTAAGAATGAAGTCTCCACTGCTGTGTCTGGGGAAATGCAGATGGCCAATAGACACATGCACACATGTTCAACATCACTAATCATCAGGGAAATGCAAATCAAAACCACAGTGAGACATCACCTCACAAAAGGACACACATAACAAATTTTGGCGAGGATGTGGAGAAAAGGGAACCATCCTACACAGTTTTGCGGGAGTGTAAACTGTTGAAGCCACTGTGGAAAACAGTATGGATATTTCTCAGAAAACTAAAAATAGAACTGCCATATGACCCAACAATTCCACTGCTGGGCATCAATCTGTAAAAAACAAAAACACGAATTCAAAAAGATGCATGCATCTCAATGATCATAGCAGTGTCATTTACAATTGCCAGTGTATGGAAGCAATCTGTGTCTTTCAACGGATGAATGGACAAAGAAGATGTCAGGTATATATACAAAGAAATACTAATCAGCCATAAAAAAAAGAATTTTAGGGCCTCCCTGGTGGCGCAGTGGTTAAGAGTCCGCCTGCCGATGTAGGGGATACGGGTTCGTGCCCCGGTCTGGGAGGATCCCATATGCCACGGAGCGGCTGGGCCCGTGAGCCATGGCCGCTGGGCCTGCGCCTCCGGAGCCTGTGCTCCGCAACTGGAGAGGCCACAACAGTGAGAGGCCCACATACCGCAAAAAGAAAAAAAAAAAAAAGAATTTTGCCATTGGCAGCAACATGGATGGACTTGGAGGGTATTATGTTAAGAGAAATGAGTGAGACAGAGCAAGACAAATACTCAGTAAATTAAGAAGAATTAATAACTGGCTAAATTAATGGACATAGAAATGAAGGTAGAACAGACTTAAGAAAGGGTAAGTCTTCAACAACACACATGCTGCAGAGAGCAGAGAAAGGGCAGGGCTTATTTGAAAACCACCTAATAAGTTGGTATTACTAGTACTACAGAGCTAGTGGGCCCTTTTGTGTGCGTCTTAAATGCCAAGTTGATTGTGTATGCAGTAGAGTCATCAAAATTGTCTTACAGGAATTTGGCATGGCCAGAGTTGGGTTTTAGGAAGGTTAACTTAGCAAGTATATGAAGCATGTATCTGTGGGGAAAGACAGGGAGGTAGGAGAAGGTTAGGAGTCTAGGGCAAAGTTCAGGCAAGAAGTAATGAAGGTAATGATACTAAGAGTTGGCAAGAATGTGGAGCAAATAGAAATCTCATCCTCTGCTCTTGGGAATATGAACTAGTACAACCGTTTTGAAAGATAATTGGTGTTACCTAGTAAACTGAACTTGGACAGAGCCTAAGACCCAGAAATTTCATGTCTAGGCCTATACTGTAGATCAGGGTTTCTCAACTGCTGACATGTTGGAAAGATAATTCTGGGTTGTAGAGGACTGTCCTGTGCATTGTAGGACGTTTAGCAGTATCCTTGGCCTCCACCCACTAG
The DNA here is from genome assembly GCF_025265405.1 of Mesoplodon densirostris. Lineage (NCBI taxonomy): Eukaryota > Metazoa > Chordata > Mammalia > Artiodactyla > Ziphiidae > Mesoplodon > Mesoplodon densirostris. The sequence continues at coordinate 44,377,110 of NC_082681.1, read as the reverse complement.
ATGCCAGTAGCACACCCTCAATTATGACACCCAAAATGCTTCCAGACGTTATCAAATATCACCCTGGCTGGAGCGGACGGGGCAGTGCAGAAAATTGCTCTCAACTGAGAAACTAGAGAAGCTGTTGTATATGGGCATAGCAGGATAGTAATGAGAAAGTTCATTGCAAAATAATTTGCAAAAGCATAAAGCTGGAAACAAGCCACATGTCCATCAACAGGAAATAGACACATTGTGGAATTTTCATATGATGGATAACTATAGAGCAATGAAAAATGATTACTACAGTTTCACACATCAGCATGGATAAATACCACAAACACAAAATTGCTGGGGTAGAGAAAGAGCAAGACAAGTAATACATCTAGTATAATTAGATTTACATAAACTCCAAAATGGAAAAGAAATAACATTACTTAAGGGAACATTCCTCTGCAGTGAATGTATAAAAATGTGAATTATCATCCCAGTTCAGGATCATGGTTACCTCTGGGAAGGAATGAGGGGATGAATCAGGAAGGGCACAGGGGGGCTTCCAAGGCATTAGCCGTGTTCTAGTTCTCAAGCTTGGTGGTGAGTACACAGGTTTATATATTATTAAGATATACCTTACACATATGCTGTATTATCTTCTGTATACATGAAACAGTTCATAATTTGTCAGGAAGTGATGCGGTCTAAAACAATGCAGGAAAACGGAAAGGCAACAGAGTAAATAACTAATTGGATGAGAGACAGAGACAGACAGACAGAGAGAGAGGGAAGAGCCAACTTTTAGGTGCCTCTCTGAATCATTTTAAACTCATTTTCTTCATAGATTTGGGGATGAAATCAATTCCTTATCTATAAACACACATAATTCATTGCTCAGACTTCTACGACATGTATATTTTATGCCTCAAAACGGATCCTACTATATGATGTGATTCACAGGACTGGATAATACTACATTTCACAAAACACCATTGTCTGAGAATCCTGCCCTGTTAGACTTGTAAATGTGTACTCATTTGTATTCCTTGGAGTTATAAGCATCTGAAAATAGGTGGCTTAGAGTAAAAGTGATTCTTCATCACTAACTTTAGTGTCATTAGCATACGCCTAACTGGTACAGAAAACTGTTTCCAACTTAGGCACCCACCCTACCCCTCTGTTTTTCTCCCAATGGTCACCTCTCAGGTAGTGGAATAAAAGGAGAACTTTTGGATCAAGTCCTTTCAGAAGATGGAGCCATAACCAAGGAAAATATCAGAACATCCTAACCTTTCCTGGACCAGGCAGGGAGGGATAAGACAGGTCTCTTCCTAGAAAAAGCACAGAGTCTTCAAGGCTGAAGGACTCATTGAAAACATATTTTATACATGTGGATACAGACAAACCCACAAACACCCAGAGAGATAGGAAACGCAGGATTTGTCCCTGACCTGATTTAGGGACCGTCTCTCAGAGACTCAGAGAAGCCTGATATGTTAGAGCTACAGCAAACCCTCAGAGCAGCAAGCCTGAGCTTCCTCCCTCAACATGAGAGGCTTCAGGTGCATACATGTGGATAACGTAGCCCACTTGTCCTGTTACCTCTATACATGGCCATCACCTCGTAGATACCTCAGTCCTGAGAGCATAACACTGTCAGTGCAACTCACCCCTCAGAAGCACAGACTCAGTGAAGAGGAACACACATGCCTCTTGGGGCTTGGGACATGGGGCCACCTGGGGAGTAAATACAGGGCCCTAAGTAACTGGAGCTCGGTAAGGGACAGGGATAAGGACTCCGAGCATGCACCAAAAAAGGCTTATCTCAAAAAGAGGTGTGCATGCGTTTGTTTAAACTGAACCTCCCGGTACTTCCCTGGCAGTCCAGTGGTTAAGACTCTGTGCTTCCAATACAGGGGGCACGGGTTCGAACCCTGGTCGGGGATCTGATATCCTGCATGCCACATGACATGGCCAAAAATATAAACAAACAAACAAATAAATAAATAAATAAAGTGAACCTCCGAAAATTCTTAAGCTCAGGTAAAGGCCCTTAATATTAACTATTAACTATAGTTAATATGCTAACTATATTAACACAGAAATACACACACACACACCCTGCTGGCATGGCATGAACCATATGGAACCAAACCAATTTGAGGATTTTCGAGGGACCCTACATGGATAAATTTCTACTTGGACTGTTCTTTCATTAAACAATGGTGACAAAAGGCCTCGTGCCTTATGTTGTTGTTGTTCTACGCATGAGGAATACTCTGTGTTACTACATGACAATGCATTTTTAAATGTCAACCCCACTGACAGGGGAAAGGGTTGTGGATACATTACACTCACTTCACTTTAATGGACCTTTATCAAGCATCTACAAAGAAGAAAACCCAGTGCTTTAGGAGAGAGAAATCAATCAAAGCCTTTACATTCCGAACAAGTCCGAAGCTCACATTTTAGGGAGCTGGGGCGATACACACATAAATAAATAATGTTAATCTACTCTAGGATACGAGAGGAACTAGCATGGAAAACAGAAAATGTATTGATGCTAAATAGGAAGCTCTCAAGCAGTCTTAACTAAATATAGAAATAAGGCTTTGTGCCCTCAAACCCCTGGTCCTCCCCTTCTCTGATCGTCTGCTCTGCTCAAGGACCACTTCACTCTTTTCCCTTAAAGAAGTTCCAGATACTACGCCCATTTCTTCTTTCAATTTTCTTTAAATTAGGACATATTTCAGACCTCGACAAAGGTACAGAGAATGCTACGCCCATGCAACCATCAGCCGTCTTAAGAAACGTAAGCTTACAAATAAAATTGAAACCCAGTATACACCTCCCCAACTGAATTCTCCATCTTTTTCCATAGATTTAACCACTGTCTTAAATAGGTTCATTGTTCTCATACACACCTTTGTGCATACTACATATGCATGCATTACTCCTATGTATGCCTTTTACTACAAACAGATGTATCTATAATCAATCTAATAATTTTGCATGCCTTTAAACTTCATATGTGCATGGTATCATAATGCTTTTATCGTGTTGGAACTAGGTTCTTCCTTTATCTATTTGTCCCTTCCACTACTGAATCTTTGCCCCTTGTTATAAGCTGAATTGTGTCCCCGCAAAAGATATGTTGAAGTCTTGACCCCCGGAACCTGTAAATATGACCTTATTTGGAAATAGGGTATTTGCAGGTGTAATAAAGATCAGATGAGGTCATACTGGATTAGGGTGGGCCCTTCATCCAATATGACTGGTGTCCTTATAAGAAGAGAAAGAACACAGAAACAGAGACACAGGGGAAAACACTATGTAAAGAGGAAGAAAGAGACTGGAATTCTGCATTTACAAGCCGAGTGATGCCAAGGATTGACAGAAACCACAAGAAACTAGGAGAGAGGCATGGAACAGATTCTTCCTCCGAGCCTCCAGAAGGAACCAACCCTGCCCACATTTCAACCTCAGACTTCTGGCCTCCAGAACTGTGAGAGAATAAATTTCGGTTGTTTCAAGCCACCTGTTTTGTGGTAATTTGTTACGGTAAACCTAGGAAACTAACACCTCCCTACGGGAGGTCTTTGTGTCTCAGGCCCCTGAGAATTCTAGTACCTTCCTCAGTCCAGATCTTACCATCCTGTTCAGTTTACCTGCAATAGTACCAAGTCAGTGAGTTAGGGCTGGTTCTACTGTAGGTGTAGTTAAACGTTTCCCCCACTGCCCTAAAGCAGCGGTTCTCAAACTTCAGTGTGCTTCAGTAGCACTTGGACGACTTGCAAAAACCTGATGGCTAGCAGCCTACCTTCAGAATATCCAATCCAGTAGGCCTGGGGCAGGGTCTGAGAATTTGCACTTCAAAAAAGTTCCCAGCTGATGCTGATGCTGCTGCTCCATGGCAGGCCAATAGCACCATCTGGTCCCCAGGCAAGCTAGGTCATCCATCAGTTTCTTTCAATAACATATACTAGAGGCCGGGCCACCATCTCTATCATCACACAAGTTGTTTATAATCTAATATTTTAATTTATTTGAGGCTGCTATAAAAGGATGTCAAACAGGCTTACCAAATACTTGAAAGAAATCCCTTTCAATGACAGTAAGGTGGGCCGAAATAAATAGAACAAAGATACATTGGAGTCAGTGTTATTTATGTTAAAAAAACAAAAACCTCTGCAGCTTATTCATGTCAAACAAGCTTTTATTTTCAATGTGATCAATACTGTCAAACTTATATGTAAAAGGTAAGAATAAAGTCAGATAGCAGTTAATATCATTTTGGGATGTTGAACTTTGAAACAAAATCTGTGTTGTGGGCTAATGAAAACTAGAATCTCCGTGAAGAACAAATTCTTCTTTTCTTTCGCTGTCCACTTCTTTTTATGTCTTCCAACTGTAGGATGGGATAAGAGTCAATTAACAATTGTACACCAATAACATGCACCAGGGACTTTCTAAATAGGAGTCAATTCTATGTACATCTCTTGGCTCTCCAAGGAGAAAACAAAATGTTTTCTTCTTGTAACCCAGACCCTTGGTTGTCAGGGTGCACATCATTTCATCACACCAACCACATCTCTCTCTTGCCAACCACTATATATGTTAGGTTTTTTTCTTGAAAGGTCAGTCTGTGATTTAAACGTCTTTCCACCTTAAGAGCCTATGCTCCTTACACAAATCATAAATCCCTTATAATCCCAGACCTTCAGTTTCCATATCTGTATAATGAGAATGAGGCTGTTATCAAACATCCACAGGTGTGAAAATTAAGAAAGGGAGAAAGAAAGAGTGTGATACTGAGAGAGAGAGAGAGAGATGAGAAAGGAAAAGATGAATGGGTAGTGGAAAGAGAAACTAGGATTGAATTACCAACTCAGTGAGAGCCAATAATAATACTATGGCTAATTTTCTTTCCTTTTGAATAAAACATCTAAATTGAACTAATATTTGTGAATTACTCATGAAATGCAGTCTTATTTGAAATCCTTAACTTTTTACTACTTTGTAAGGAGTCACCTTCTCAAAGGCATTGTTATTCCAAGAGACTTCATTTCTGTGTCCAGGTGATGAAGGTACAGCTAGTGCACAGCTTAGTCACTTTAGCTGCTTCTCCTGGTGAGCAGTCTCTAAAACTATAGGTCTCTATAGTTTAGACCTCTAAGAAAATATAGGTCTCTATTTCCAGGTCTGATAAATTTCCCATCTGCAGTAGACTTAAAACTACAGGACAAAGGACTTGTGACTGTAAATGACATACATTTCAGAACACACTTCCTTCTATACCATCTAGAATACAAGTACATTATTAACATTAAACTGTTTTTCCAAAACTAAATTGCAACAAGTTTTTCTTATTTACTTTACAAAACAAATTAAAAACATGATAGATAGCTAGTGGGAAGCAGCTGCATAGCACAGGGAGATCAGCTCGCAGCACTGTGACCACCTAGATGGGTGGGATAGGGAGGGTGGGAGGGAGACGCAAGTGGGAAGAGAAATGGGGATATAGGTATACTATAGGTGATTCACTTTGTTATAAAGCAGAAACTAACACACCCCTGTAAAGCAATTATACTCCCATAAAGATGTTAAAAAGATAAACAAAAAATAGATTAAGGATGTAAACAAAACAAAACATAAAGCTGTCAGTAACAGGTATATGTCAGGACCGGTTGCACCATACATTAATACCTTGTATTCTCCAGAGCCGCCCTCTGCTGAGACCATATCCAGCTTCGGTCCTTCTTCTGCTTTTTCATTTCCATCCTCTTTCTCTTCCTCAGCATTTTCATAATGATATTCACTCTCTTCTTTAGTGTCGAATGATACGGACTTTGGCATCACAAGGTGGTGGGAAACATTTCCTGATTTAAAATCAGCAGCAGAATCTAGTTCTCTGCTCTCAGGAGGATCTGGAGAAGAGAAATGTGTCAGAAAATAAATAAATAAATAAGAAGACTCGCTGGTCATGTTCCTACTGGTTGATACAGCGCTTCCTTGGCCCTCACACTTCTGCTGCTTGACAGTTTTCACAACATTTTCCCCCTCTTTCCAGTAGATCTCACACACACTGTGCTGCTGATTATTTCTGGCCCTTTGGAGAAGGGATCGGAATCATTTGATTCTGAGCAGATTTTTGTATATTTCTGCCAGAATCTCACTGGAAAATGTTCACCCGATTTCAAGACAAATTCAACCTCGAATCTCATTGATTCCTCAGCCACTGAAATGTGCCCCTGTGCCATTTCATCATTTTCTCAGGTCATCGTACTGAAAATCTTAACATTTTTAGAAGCCCGTCAACCAAAAGTGAGGTATGCCATTTGTCTGCCCCTAGGTTGGTAGAAGGCAGCATACTTTTTCTCAAGATCCTAAAGGTCTTTAGAGAATTGGGCTTCTACTTGTGCATATCGTGCCTGAAGGTTTTTGAGAGCTTTGACCCGCTGCTTAACCGCCAGAGGCCAGCGGTGAGTGCATCCTGCCATAGAGGCCGATGCCGCAGCAGGGGCTGCAAGGGACAGGGGACTGGGCCTCCCCTAGCCAGCCTCGGCCCCTTCGATGGGTCCACAAGTCCCAGCCACCCAGGACTCGGAGGCCTCAGCCAGGACCTCACCCGCCCAGAACTCACCCTCCCCTGCCCCCGCCACCGGTTCCTCTGCCTTCTGGGATGCCAGCCCCTCCGCAGGCTCCCACGGCTCCCAGGGCGGGGGGCCCTCTGCCTGGCACTCGCCCCGCCAGACCTCACCTGCCTCTCCCAGGTCTTCCTGCCCGTGAGGAAGCGCGGCATCCTCTGCAGGGTCCGAGGGCCATCGGGAGCGGTGCCTGACCCTCACGTGGCTGGCGTGGGGCCCGACCAGGACACTGTCCTTGTAGTGGCTGTGGTGCAGAAGACAATGGGCCACATCCCGGAGCAGGGAATGAAACTGCACCGCGGTCGCCCCATGGCCTGCGACCACTCCCGCGCCTCCCTGCCCATGCTCGTCCTCCTCTTCTGTCTCTTCCTCCTCCTCGACCTCTTCCTCAGTCTCCTCCCCTTCTTCTGACTGGTACTCAGCCTCCTCCCGGTCCTCGGTGTCTAATTCAAACTCTTCCGCCTCCTCCTCCACCAGCTCTGCATCCCAGTCTTCTGCCACTGCGGCCTGGGCGGCCTCCTGCCCACCATCCTCCCCGTCAAGGGCTCTGGAGAGCCCCAGGGAAGCCAGAAGGGCCTCAGCCCCCTCGACTCCATCCATCCCTCCAGAAGGGGAGGCACGGACCCCGAGGGGACTGGGGTCACCACCCGCCCGGCCACCAGCTCTATCCTGGCCTCCTGGGATCGGCCCACACTCCTCGGTGGCAGACATGGCTGGAGGGACACGCCAGACACGGATCGGGTGGCAGTGACGACCGTGGGGAAGATGGCGGCCGCTGCGCTGAGTGTCGCTGAGGGAGCGGACGCTGTTGGCAGCTGGGCCACCGGGACGGGGTGGGGGCTGCAGAGAAGCCGGCTGCCCAGGGCACCAGAATCGGAGAAGATTCCTCTGCGAGCCCCGCTACGGGAAGTGCAGACGGCCTGCCCGCGGAGCGCCCCAGCGAGACTGGGCGGCGGCTGCTGCACACAAGGCGGGAAAGAGTTTGATTGGCTGGTGATGGGAGGCGGACCTTACAAGGGTCAACGAAGGGCCACTTCCTCCAGCGCCGACTCTAAGCTCATTTGCCAGAAGCCAAGGATTGACAGCACCACCGTCCAATGAGTGATCAAGGTCTTCACTTTCCCTGGAGGCCTTAAAGGGCCAGCTCACCCTCAGCCTCTGTGATCGCACAGGAATCCCTTCTTTTCATTCCACAACTGCAAGAGCAAAACTACAATACCCCTAAAGGCGACGCCCTGGGGTATGGGAACCTGCATGTTTTCCCCAATTGCCACCGTGGGGCAGCTCACGCTGATACAGACACACTTAGTTCAAAACCGAGAGAGTGAGAGAAGGTGTATAGATCAAATCTCCGCAACGCTTAAAACCTTCCACAAGAGACAGCAAGAGAATTTGGAGGTTTTAATGCTGTTAAGGCTCCTTAGAAAAGGACATACAGAGTCGATATGGATGCAGTGAGAATGGAGAGTGGAAGAAGCAGTAAAGACAGGAGCTGGAGAGTGTTTCATCAGGGCTCCCCAATTCCATTGCAGCCTCCAAGAAATGAAGACAGAGAGAGAGAGGGAAGAGAGACAGAGACAGAGACAGAGATTTCTTTTAAAGACTGGTCTGAGCACCTGCTCTGCACTGGATTGAGCACACCCCTTGCCTCCCAAATTCATACGAGAAGCCCGTCCCCAGCCCCACCCCACCCCCAGGAGATGGTATTTGGAGACTGGGTCTTTGGTAGGTCATTCAGTTTTGGTAAGGTCAGGAGGCTGGGGTCCACACATTGGGATTATTGCCCTTACAGGAAGAGACCATAGATGGTACTCTCCTCCCACCATCCCAACGTGAAGCCACAGGAAGAAGGTGGCTATCTTCAAGCCAAAACGAGGGCCCTCACCAAGAACTCCACCATCCTGACACCCTGACTTTGGGCTTCCTAGCCTCCAGAACTGTGAGAGAATAAATAACTGTCTTGTTTAAGCCGCCCAGCCTATGGCGTTTTACTAGGGCAGCTTGAGCAGACTAATACAGCATGGCAGACCTTAACAGCACAGGCTTCCTAGAATCATTTCTCGGTCAACAGTCCGAGACTTTTTGTTGTACTCAGCCCCACTTAGCTGAGTGGTCAAGGGTAACGAATGCTGAAAATGAGGAAGAAATCGACAACTATTTTATGCTAATCCCAGTTACTACTGTGGATGGGCATAGAAGCAAGACTGGGTGTTAGCTGTAACTTCACGTTTAGGAGAACATAAGCTATGTCCCTTACTTCCATAAGCACACCGCGTTGGGATCCAGGACATCTAATTTGACAGATCCTAACGTTTCACAGATGGGAAGCACACATCCTGCAGTGCGCTCCTGGGAAGGCTGAGGAGAAGAGCTGTTGTTGCCACCCTGAGTCACTATGGACTCCTCCTATCCCAAGTTGGGTTCAACGGTCAATAGTTCTGCTGACACCACACACACACACACACACACACACACACACACACACTACCGAGACGCGATGCAAAGTGTATTCCTTACGTGAGGAGGCTTCTGGGGGGAGAGCAGGGCAGCCTTTTCAAGCTGCTCCAAAATAGACTTCAGAGAGTCAGGAAAGGAAGAAATTGCTTTGGGAGTTCTACTGTGACTAGTGGATGGGGCCAGCATGACAGTTCCCTTGTGCTGGCAGTAGCTAGTGTCGTTTGCTGCCCACTCCTCCTGCCCTCCACCCTACAACCGTGCCAAAGGAGAGAGTGGAGGGTGGGGCACTGGGGAAGAGGGAGGGTTGACGTTTAAAAGCCCTCAGCAGTCAAACATCAAAGGATGCAGTCAGACCCTATACTATAATTCACCTCTGGCGTGTGACAGGCGACAGAAACGTGCCATTTTTGTGTAATGGAATCTGAACTTGTGGAAGTAAGCCACTCTGGAACTCTGAGTCCTGCAGCCTAAGGCCGGGTAGGCAGGCAAAAGGTCCACTGAAGGCCGTTCAAGAGCCCAGCGTGGTGTATCCTGAGAAGTAAAATGCATGCCTCGGTCACCATCAATAAGGCCCGGAACTCCAAAGCCCATAAGGAGGGTCTTGGCGAAGCCCTGCGTAGTGGTTTTAGTATATGTAGAGACACGTGTGACCAGGATTTATAATTTGGGAGTCTGCGGGCCAAGAGATTCCCAAGGCTCTTTACCCCAAAGGGGACAGTTTTACACAAGGAAACGTCGCTGCCGCCATGGGCCGGACCAGACAGCCAGACCGACGACAACGGCCTGATTGTCTATGAAAATGTGCAGATGGTGCTAACTGTTGGCCAGAGCATCCAGTGCTAAGGTGACTGCCTGAAGTTCACTCACTGGTGCTGTCTTTTCGTTGAACAGTTTTATATATGGTTATTGTATTGATTACTGACAAGGAAAGAGTTTTCCTGACATTTTCCTATTTATTTTCCACATGTCAGTCGTTTTTTGTTCCTTCACTCCTCAATTACTGTATTTTCTGTTATTAATTACAGTTTCATAGTGTACAAGGTGATCCTTCATCACCCCTTTTGCTGTACTTTTTTAGTTTTTTTTTTAGTGCTGGAGCTTTTTGTGGGGTAGTGTCGGTGGTTACACTGGGAGCTACAATTAGTATCTTAGCTTTATAATAATCAAGTTTGTATTAATACGGAGATAGTTGCCATAGTATTCAAAACCTCTGCTTTTCCCTAGCTCTGCCACATTTCTTTATTTAATTATGGTGACACACGGCATGTTTGTATATTTGGTGCCCATTAACAGAGATTTATAGTTAATGCTTTATACATTTGTATTTTAAATCATATATGAGAACAAAAAGAGGAGATATAAACCAAAAGTGCAGCAATACTCGCTTCTGCGTTTACCTGTGTAGTTACCTTGGCCTTTGTGGTTTATTTCTTCATATTGCTTCAAATACGTGCCCAGCATTGTTTCAATTCAGCCTGAAGGACTCCTTTCAGTACTTTCTATAGGGCAAGCTTACTAGCTATGTACTCTCTCAGTTATTGTTTGTTTTGGAATGTCTTTAACTCCCCTTCATTTCCCCCACATATAGAATTCTTGGTTGAAAGGGTATTTTGGTTCATTTGTTCTACGCTTTTAATATGCCATTCCAATGCCACCTGTCCTCTGTGGTTTCTGTAGAGGAATGGGCACAAATCTTACCGACGATTACTTGTATATGAGGAGTTGTTTCTATTGCTGTTTTCAAGGTTCACTCTTTGTCTTTGACTTTTGATAATTTGATCATGATGTGCCTAGGTGGGGATCTCTGATTCTATCCTGCTTGGAGTTTGTAGAACTTACTGGGTATGTAGATTCATGTCTTTCCTCCGAGTTTGGAGGTTTTCAGGCATCATTTCTTTAAAGATTTCCTGCCCCTTTCTCTCTCTCCTCTGCCTCTGCCACTGTCATTATGTGTACATTGATAAGCTTGCTGATGCATATAAGTCCCATAGGATTTGCTCATTATTCTTCATTCTTTGCTTTTTCTGCTCCTCTTTTCCTTTCCAGAGACTGGATATTTCAACTAACCTTTTAAACTTTGCTGATTCTTTTTCTCCTGTTCAAATTTGCTGTTGGACATCTTTTATTAAATTTTCATTTCACTTACAGTGATTTTCAGCTGAGGAACTTTTTTTTTTTTTCCTTGCGGTACGTGGGCCTCTCACTGTTGTGGCCTCTCCCGTTGCGGAGCATAGGCTCTGGACGCGCATGCCCAATGGCCATGACTAACGGGCAACGCCGCTCCGTGGCATGTGGGATCTTCCCAGTCCGGGGCACGAACCCGTGCCCCCTGCATCGGCAGACGGACTCTCAACCACTGCGCCACCAGGGAAGCCCCTGAAGAACTTTTTTTTGTCCCTATTTATAATTTCTATCTCTTTGGGATACATCTTTCTCATTGTTTCCTAGTTCTTTGATCACTGTTTCCTTTTGCTCATTGAGTTTATTGAAGACAGCTGAATAAAAGTGTATTTTTCTAGTAACCCAAATACTGTGCTTCACCTCTGACAGTTTATAGTAATTAAGTTTTTCCATGTGAACAGGATACACATTCCTCCCATCCCCTCCAACTATATGGAAGTATAATTTACAAATAAAATTTGTATATTGAAGGGGAACAATGTGATGCTTGATGTACGTACACATTGTTAAATGATTACCACAGTCAAACTAATTTATGCATTTATAACCTCACATAGCTAAAGGTTTTTTGGGGTGGTGCGTGGGATAAAACTAAGATCTACTCTCTCAGCAAGTCTCCAGCATACCATACAATATCTTAAATTAAATCTGCATGCTGTGCATTAGATCCCTAGAATGTATTCATCTTATAACTGATCATTTGTACCCTTTGATGAACCACCCCACAAATAACAAACCTGGAGGCATCATGGTTCCTGATTTCATTATATGACAAAGGTATAGTAATGAAAACAGTATGGTAGTGGCATAAGAACAGATATATATATATATAGACCAACGGATCAAAATATAGAGCCCAGAAATAAACCCACACATATATGTTCAACTATTTGACAAGAACTCCAAGAACACACAATGAGGACAGGATAGTCTCTTCAATAAATGCTGCTGGGAACACTGCATATCCACGTGCAAAGATACTATACTGGAGCCTTATCTTACACCATACCTCAAAATGAACTCAAAATGGATTAAAGACTTAAACATAAGGCCTGAATCTGTGAAACTCCTAGAGGAAGACACAGGGGTAAGCTCCTTGACATAGGTTATGGCTTTGATATTTTTTTGAAATGACACCAAAACAAAGGCAACAAAATCAAAAATAAACAAGTGGACTACATCAAACTCAAAAGCTTCTGCACAGCAAAGGAAACAATCAACAAAATGAAAAGGCAACTGACCTATGAAGCAGAAGAAAATATTTGCAAATCATGTTATCTGTTGAAGGGATAATATGCAAAATATAAAAGGAATTCAATCAACTCAAGAGCAAAAGAAAAAAAAACAAAAAAAACATCAACCAATAATTAATAAAAGGGCACACGGTTCGAATAAACATTTTCCCAAAGAAGACATACAACTGGCAAATAGGTATATGAAGAGGTGTTCAACATCACTAACCATCAGGGAAATGCAAATCAAAGCTGCAATTAAGACATCACACATATTAGGATGGCTATTATCAAAAGGACAAGAGACAGCATGTGTTGGCAAGAGTGTGGTAAAAAGGGAACCCTCGTGCCCTGTTGGTGGGAAAGTAAAATGGTGCAGCCACTGTGGACAACTGCATGGAGGTTCCTCAAAAGACTGAAAGTAGAACTATCAGATCAGCCAGCAATCCCACTCCTGAAAACAGATCCAAAGGAGGTGATTCCTGCTCTGCTCCCTTATGCTCATTGCAGCATTATTCACAAGAGCCAAGCAATGGAGACAAGCTAAGTGTTCTGGGCAGATGAAAGGATAAAGAACATATCACAATTATATAAAAGACATATCAAAGAATTCTTCTTAAAAATTCATCAGAGGGCTTCCCTGTGGCACAGTGATTAAGAATCCACCTGCCAACGCAGTGAACATGGGTTCAAGCCCTGGTCCGTGAAGATCCCACACGCTGCGGAGCAACTTAGCCTGTGAGCCACGACTACTGAGCCTGTGCTCTAGAGCCTGTGAGCTGCAACTTCTGAGCCCGCGTGCTACAACTACTGACGCCCGCAAGTCTAGAGGCCGTGCTGCACAAGAGAAGCCACCGTAATGAGAAGCCCGCGCACCACAACGAAGAGTAGTCCCCGCTCGCCGCACCTAGAGAAAGCCCATGCGCAGCAACGAAGACCTGACACAGCCAAAAATAATAAATAAATAAAAACAAAATAAATAAAGTAATAAAAGTTCATTTGCAAGACTATTCTTGTCTTTGGGGGTGATACAGAGAGGAACAGGAACAGAGACAAGACATGGTAGATTCTCCTTCCTTCAGACGTCTTGTCTCTCTCAGGAAATCTCTACAGGCACAGCTTAATAGTGAGCCAGCCGGAAAGGCAAAATAGGGTTGACAGAGACCCAGAAACTTAGAACAGGTTATAGAATTTTGAGCTCAGATATTAAACAAATTTTACTTACCCTGCATCTACTTCCTCTTATATATCCTGACAAAGAATGCAAACAGTGTGCCTTCTGACACAAAATAAACACAGAAGTGACTATAACATCAGTAACACCCACTTCCAAAAACACAAAAACAAAATTTAAGACCTTTGTTAGGGAGTGTACTCATGTTTAGATAGTAAATAGGGAACCACTGACAGATTTTAATGAAATTTACATATATCATTAATTTTGATGTAGAAAATTTCATGTACATAATGACTTCTCTTCTTTCTCCCATGGCCACCTAGGAAACTCAGAGATTAGGAAAAATGCTTCCTTCCCCATATGTTGGTTTAATATCCTAGCCTCAGATATACTCAACACCTCTGCCTGCGCCCCTGATGGAACACCACTCTCAGGTGAGGCAGTGTTTCTACCTGAAGGATTTCAAAATACCCTTAAGATTTGGGAGGAATTGGGAGGTCTAAAGGTAAAATCTGTGCAAACACTATGTAGAAGCAAAAACCTTGTATGACTCAGAAACGTATCTGGAGGGTTGAGTGGGTGTGTGTGAGTGTATGGGTAAAGATTATTTCGGCTGAACTTTAGGCAAACTGTAAACATAAACTCTACACAGAAACACTTTCCAATCCCCTGTGTCTTTAAACTCATGAGATGAGCTGCCCTGCAGAGGCAGGACCTGGTGTCTTTGGGCAGCTGTGGCAGTTAAAGGGTGTGAGCTCTCAAACCAGACTGCCTGGATAAAAGTTCCAGTTCACTTACAGGCTGTGAGATCTTGGGCTCAGGATTTAATATCTCAAATCCTGTCTTCTATAATAATTCTCAATTTCTCCATCAGTAAATGAGGTGAAAAATAGTCCCAACCTCATCGGATTGCTGTACAGATTTAATGAGCTAATACTTTACAAGGGCCTACTTGATGTCGAGCTTGGCACAGAGTAAGTGCAAATTAATGTCTGGATACATCACAAAATGAACACAGTCCATGCTCACTGCTGTAGCTGCACAGATCATCTTTTAATTCTTCAAATATGCTATGTTCTCTTTCTTCTAATGGATCTTTGCCCATCTTCATTCCTCTAACTAGACCTTATGCATAGCTTTGGCCAAAACTGACTTTCTAAGCCCTAATCATCCTTAACGTCCCAACTCAGGCTTTTTTTTTTTTTTTTACAAGAAGCCTCTTCTCTGTTAAGACGGGGTTGCACATTTCTTCCTTTATTATTTTTAAACTAAAGTGAAAATAAAATAACATAAAATTAATGATTTTAGTCACTTTAAAATGGACAAATCAAATAAAAAGTTCTAAAAATAAAATGTACAAATCAGTTCTTTTAGTACATTCACGATGCTGTGCAACCATCACCCCTATCTAGTTGCAGAGCATCTTCATCAACTCAAAAAGAAACCCTATACCCAGGAAGCGGTCATACCCCATTCCCTCCTATCCTCAAACACTGGCAACCACTAATCTCCTTTCTGCCACTATGGATTTGCCTAATCTGGACATTTCATAGAAATGGAATCATGTCATATGTGGCATTGTGTGTGTGTGTGTGTGTGTGTGTGTGTGTGTGTGTGATATTTTGTAATTTTTGTTCATGGTAGTTGTTATCTTTTTTTCATTATGAACTTTTTCTCATTCTAAAAAAAGATTCACTTCATGCATGATTGTGTATAATGATAGAAGAGAATCTTCCATATTGTATGAGTTTCTTGCCTGTTTGTACTTGCCTGTTTGGAACCCGTTTTGGACTCTCCCTGTAAACGACCTAGACTCCTTGGGTATAATGCCTGTAGCAGTCCAAGAACATACACAAAGATTGTATGCCCTGACCAAAGGATTTTTATCCCAGGAATATAATGTTGATTTGGATTTGTATCCCAGGAATATAATGTTGATTTAACATTAAGAAATCACAGTGTAGGGACTTCCCTGGTGGAGCAGTGGTTAAGAATCCACCCAAAAATGAAGGGGACACAGGTTCGAGCCCTGGTCTGGGAAGATCCCACATGCCACGGAGCAACTAAGCCCATGTGCCACAAATACTGAGCCTGCGCTCTAGAGCCCATGTGCCACAACTACTGAAGCCTGCGTGCCTAGAGCCCATGCTTCGCAACAAGAGAGGCCACCGCAATGAGAAGACCGCACACTGCAACGAAGAGTAGCCTGCAGTCACTGCAACTAGAGAAAGCCCGCATGCAGCAACGAAGACGCAACAGCAGCAAAAAATAAAGAAAGAAAGAAAGAAAGAAAAGAAATCACAGTGTAGGGACTTCCCTGCTGGAAAAGTGGTTAACAATCCACCCGCCAATGCAGGGTACACGGGTCCGAGCCCTGGTCCGGGAAGATCCCACATGCCCCGGAGCAACTAAGCCCGTGTGTCACAACTACTGAGCCAACGTGCCACAACTACTGAAGCCGGCACGCCTAGAGCCTGTGCTCCGCAACAAGAGAAGCCACTGCAAGGAGAAGCCCGCGTACTGCAATGAAGAATAGCCCCCGCTCAGCGCAACTAGAGAAAGCCCACGCACAGCAATGAAGACCCAACGCAGAGAAAAATAAAAATAAATAAATTTATATTAAGAAAAGTAATCAAAGTGTAATACATCTAACAGAATACCAGAAAAATCCTCATGATCATCTTAAGAGACATTTATAAAGCCTTTAGCATAATTCAAGAAACTTCCATGATAAAAGCTCTCAAAAAAACTAGGATTAGAAGACATCTTCTTCAATGCTCAACATCACTAATTATTAGAGAAATGCAAATCAAAACTATAATGAGGTATCACCTCACACCGGTCAGAATGGCCATCATCAAAAAGTTTACAAACAGGGACTTCCCTTGGTGGTCCAATGGTTTAGACTCCACACTCCCAATGCAGGGAGCCCAGGTTCAAACCCTCATCGAGGAACTAGATCCCACATGCCACAACTAAAGGACCCCGCATGCCACAAGTAAGAGCCCACATGCCATAACTAAAAGATCCCACATGTCACAACCAAAGAGCCCACATGCCACGACTAAAGATCCTGCATGCAACAACTAAAAGATCCCACGTGCAATGAAGATCCTGCATGGGGCAACAAAGATCCCACGTGCCCCAACTAAGAACCAGCACAGCCAAATAAATAAAGAAAATAAAATAAAATTTAAAAAAACGTTTACGAACACTAAATGCTGGAGAAAGTGTGGAGCAAAAGGAACCCTTCTACACTGTTGGTGGGAAATTAAATTGGTGCAGCCACTATGGAAAACAGTGTGGAGGTTCCTTCAAAACCTAAAACTAGAGTTGCCATATGATCCAGCAATTCCACTCCTGGGCATATATCCAGAGAAAACTCTAATGCAAAAAGATAAATGCACTGCAATGTTCAAAGCAGCACTATTTACGACAGCCAAGACACGGAAGAAACCTAAATGTCTATCGACAGGTGAATGGATAAAGAAAACGTGGTACATATATACAATGGAATACCACTCAGCCATAAAGAATAATGAAATAATGCCATTTGCAGCAACATCGTTGGACCTAGAGATTATTATACTAAGTGAAGTATGTCAGACAGAGAAAGACAAGTATCATATGATATCACTTACATGTGGAATCTAATACAAAATGATACAAATGAACTTATTGATATTTACAAAACAGAAACAGACTCACAGACATAGAAAACAAACTTATGGTTACCAAAGGGGAAAGGGGGTGGGGAAGGGATAAATTAGGAGTTTGGGATTTGCAGATATAAACTACTATACATAGAATATGTAAACAACAAGGTCCTACTGCATAGCACAGGAAGCTATATTCAATATCCTGTTGTTAACCATAATGGAAAAGAATATGCAAAAGAATGTGTGTCTTTGTGTATATATATATATATGTATATATGTATATATATATTTATATATATAACTGAATCCCTTTGCTGTACACCAGAAACTAACATAACATTGTAAATCAACTGCACTTCAATAAAAATATATTAAAAAATGAAACGCAGCTATGAAGCCACAAAAAAGGTACAAACTCTTAGTTATAAAATAAATGTCATGGGGATGTAATGTACAGCGTGATGACTACAGTTAATACTACTATATTGTATATTTGGAAGTTGCTAAGACAAAACCCTCTTAGGTTTGCTCTTAATAAGAGATGATAATAGGTTTTTCCTTACCTTCTAAGTAATCTCCATAGAAAGCAGAGATTCTGTGTCTTATCAGAATAATTTCCTGTGCTTCTTGTTGATTTATCATGTCCTTTATTTGTAAGATAAATGAGTCTTCTTACTTCTAAAAGAGAGAAGGCTCTTTTTAATCACATTACTTCCAATATTTACTTTTGAAATCTTATATTAGTACTCTGGTTAAATAGGTGGCCAAATAGTTTCTTAGTGACCCATGATTCTATTTAGCCAAGTGTACAAATCTTTTGCCATTTCTAACAACTAGTGATATTTGGTCTTTCCAAATTCAAATCCTAAATGAAATCTGCTTGATCTCATACTGACACTGATATTTCCCAGAGGGCCTGCGGAAAATCCAGAGTTTGTTCTTTCACCTTGTAAATGAGAGATGTTACAATAAGTAGGTTTATTTGATAAGTTGAGTTGCACAGGAAGCACTGCCAAATATGAAGAGATGCTTAACCTTCTCTAGTTTATATTTCTATGTGTAAAATGTTATTAATACAAATACTTCAGAAATTGTATTAATTCCTATAAATGTCAGTGCCCTTGCTGTCCATGACGTATCTTGGCGCTGCTTTGCCTTAGAATCAGACAACATCAGCATAATGTTATCAGCTGTCATGCCAGTTAGTGTCTTAAAATGTTGTATGCCACAGAAACAACCAAATGTCCTTGGCAATTGCATCATTTTTATAATGAACTTTCATCACGTCTTTTACCATGGCCATTTTCACTCTTTTGTCATCCACACTTGTTTTAGTTTGATGCCTCCCTGAAAGCTCTTGCAATCAGCTACAGGCCACAGTAATTATCTTCAACAAAATGGGACTATCTTGGAGTCCCACAGAAAGGACTATGCCAGGTACTCTTGAGGCACAGAACTCCTAATGGCATTGCTTAAATAACTTTGAGACCGTACCACCGGCCTGAGTCAGGATTTCCAGAATTCTCCTGGAGAAGCTGATAAGTTCATGAGATGGCTAACCCAAGATCAAGCAGAACAAGAATTACATAGGGCTGAATGAATTGATCAAGGACGATTATGGCTTTTGCTTGGACTACTGCTGATGCTTTAATGTTCTGTTTTCTGGATATAAAGAACTGCCTACTTTTCTAACTTCAGCTATCTACAATTCATAACAGTTTAGTAGATCATACTTCTGTAAGCAGAAATGAAGTATTTATCTTTTTTTGCCTGCCTGATCACTCTAGAATTTGAATATTCTTACTAAGTATTCTTATTTTCACAGTAATACAATGAACTGCTTAGGTTCCATAAGAATCCTTCCTCCTGGGAACAGAACATAATTGATTTGACTATATGACCAAAGCTCTGAGTGGACTGTCATGTTTTGAAAGAATACAGTGTTTTTAAAAATAGTGATGGATTGATTGACTTGGCTGCACCAGGTCTTAGTTGCGGCACGAGGGATCTTCGTTGCGGCATGCGGGAACTTCAGCTGTGGCATGTGGGGTCTTTTAGTCGCAGCATGTGGGATCCTTAGTTGTGGCATGCAAACTCGTAGTTGTGGCATGTGGGATCTAGTTCCCTGACCAGGGATCAAACCCGGCCCCCCTGCATTCAGAGCACAGAGCCTTAGCCACTGGACCACCAGGGAAGTCCCAGACTATCATAGTTGAGAACAATATATATAATCAGATATGACCAGATAGTCTTAAGGAACTAAAGGTGATTTTATGGAGCCAATGCTTATGAAGTCTTCTTGGGAAAATGGGCCTGGCACCTGGATTACAGCTTTCTCAGCCTTACAGGTGAGCGGGAGAGGCCACCTCCTGGCAGGCCTAGGAAACTTAGGATATTTTGGGGGCCTTCAAGAAGAGATTAATTTACCCAGATCTATAGGTACTGCAGGGGAATTGTGGTGGTGAGATTTGGGCTTGGTTTCCTAGCTTTGAGAGGCTTTTAAAAGTCCAATTGGAGTGAGACTCCTTATGAAAAGTTCCAGCAGAGTAAACTAAAAATGGCCTATGTGGTCAATTATCATCCTTGCTGCAATTGTGCAAATAAGCAAGCCAAATCTAATAAGACCAGACACTCTATAAGCAAGAATAATCTTACTTTGATTATCTTTGATCAAAAGGGAGGTGACGGGGCTTCCCTGGTGGTGCAGTGATTGAGAGTCTGCCTGCCGATGCAGGGGATACGGGTTCGTGCCCCGGTCCAGGAGGAACCCACATGCCGCGGAGCAGCCCGGAGCCTGTGCTCCACAATGGCAGAGGCCACAACAGTGAGAGGCCCGCGTACCACAAGAAAAAAAAAAAAAAAAGGAAGTGACGGTTGAGTGAAATTTTATATTTCAATACAAAACACACCCTTGTGAGGGATGAGATTCTGGTCCCATTCATTATCTTTCAGCTAATTTGCACTTCTTTGTAAACTACGTGTTTGTGTTACCTACATGTAAATTGGACTAGCTCCTGCTATCTCACACATTTTGTCAGTCCTTACCAAATTCTCAATTCTTCCAATTTCCTTCAACATCTGGCTGCAACTCTTCAAACTAATGTTTCCAATTTTTCTCCAACCCTCCTGATTTGACATCGCAGAGAACTCAAAGCTGACCACCCAGATTCTTACTGGATCCTTAGGTTTTCTTCTAACTGGCTTTGTTTCACAGGATCTAAAGAAGCCCTGTGAGCTGAAGTTGGACAACTTGATGTAAACTTCAAAGGACTCTTCCCTGCAGCAGATCATGTATGATCCTCATGCCTGGAACTGCTGCCGTGTGGGCCACTCGGGAAATTCACTTTATCTTCCATGCTCTGCTCCACGAAATAATCGTGACTGTGGATGATCTTACCCAAACCTAACTGATGTCTAGGCCATCAGAAAACATCCACTGTAAACTAGGAAATCCATCAGATTGCCACTGCCATCCTCACTCCACCATCTAAACATGCGTCAAGCCCAGCATCTTCAATGGGCTGTCCTTCTGGACTCAGAAGCTGGCTTCAAATAGTCCACTACAAACATTAATCTTTCTTTTTCTTTTCTTAGAAACCCTCCTCATTAAATGCCTCATTCCTGGCATGATCCAGCAAATATCCTCTACTACCAAACATCAGCAGATGGCTCAGTTGTTCCTTAATGAACAAAAGGTGACTGAATGAGAAATGGACTTATATTGTTCACAGGAAAAAAGAATGCCTCTTGTTGCCTTGCACAAGAAGGGGAACTCAAAGTAACTCCCTTCTTAACCAAACTTGAGGCCATTCTGAGTCCTCTTCTTCACTAGGCCTCAAGCTTGATCCTATCTTTGGCCTGCCAAGCCCAGTTTTAGCAAAAATCCTCCTAGGCCAGTTTAGCAAGAATCCCCCCCTCCTTCGTATCTAAGTTCTTCATCCCTCCTCTTGAGGTCTAATCAAGTTCCACCCCCCAGCCTCCCTTCATCCTTGTGTTAGTCAGGGTTCTCCATAGAAACAGGACCAGTAAGAAACAGATAGGCATATAGATAGCTTATCTATCTATATCTACAGATCAATATCAATGGTAGGTATATATATCTAGATAGCTATGTCAGATATCTAATATCTGTATATTTATAGATGTATCTTTATATTAATGCTATTTCTCTGTTATATAGAGATATAGATGTTGATATAGATATAGATATAGATGAGGAGATTTATTATAGTAATTGGCTCATGAGATTATGGAGGCTGAGAAGTCCTACAATCTGCTGTCTGTAAGCTGGGAAACCAAGAAAGCCAGTGGTATAAACCACTCTAAGTCTGAAGGCCTGACATACAGGAAAGTCCCAGATCAAGATTGAAGGCCCAAGAATCAGGGGACTGATGCTGCAAATCCTGGTCCAAGTCCAAAGGTCCCAGACTAGGAGTAGTGATGTCTAAGAGCAGAATAATATGGATGTCCCAGCTCAAGCAAAGAGAAAACTCATCCTTCCACTGCCTTTTTGTTCTATTCAGGCCCTCAAGAGATTGTGATAATGCCCACTTGCATTGATGAAGGCAATTTTCTTTACTAAGTCTGCCAGTTCACATGCTAATCTCTTCCGGAATCCTGCTCACAGACACACCAAGAAATGTTTCACCAACAATCTGGGCATCTTTTACTCAAATCAAATAGACACCTAAAATTAACCAACACAATACCTAAGTTCCCCTCAGTAATCTGCCATTCACTAACTCCCTCACCCTCCCTGTTGGCCATAAACTGTCATCTGTCTGTCTTGTATGTGGAGTTGAGTTTATTTTCCCTATGGCAATAGTCCCTGGCCCCTATTACAATGGTCCTGAAAAAAGCCTTCCATGCCTTAAACTCCATATGGCATACTTTTTTATTGACAATATTGATGTTACTATGTTCCTGTGAGTGAGAGAATGTGTCCGGATCATTGCTGAGCTAGGTAATGTGTCTGCATATTCATGTGAGAGAATGTGAGAATGTGAGTCCATATGAGCGAATTTCTTCTGTGAGCTTATGTTGGAGCTATACGGTGGATGTGAGCATATCTGTGTGTACATCTGTACGTAAGCATGTTCCTGATTTCAAGAATGTGCATGTGCAAGTGAAAGTGTGAGTGACAGCATCGGGAAGCATCTGAGTGTTTATACTCGGGTCCCCATGTGAGTAAACTTATGAGTATGGTCATGAAATTAACTGAATATATCAGCATGTTTATGTGAAGCCGTGAAAGTATAAGTGGATGCATGTGAATGTACGTGTTTTTAAATTTCAATTTGTAGGCAAATCTGAGCGTGTTTAGGGAGTGTGCAAACATGTGACTGTGTGTAAGCATATCTCTGTGTGACATTGTAAGTGTGAACATGTTCATGGGTGAGAGTGTTTTCGTAGGTGCAAATTTGTGTTTAAAATTAATATTTAAGTGTGTTCACTTGTACGAATGAATTTGTAAGCACGTGAAGGCAGATTAGCATAATTCTGAGTCATTGGGGTAAATGTGTTTTTTGTGTGTTCTTGTTTATGTGTGAATATATTTGAAAAAGGGAGCATGTATATGGGAATGCATGTAATGGTTTTTTAAGTGAATGAATGAAATCATGAGCTTCTTGCTGATTGTGAGCATGTTCCTGTGCAACTCAATATGTAAGCATATTACTGTTGGTGACAAGGATATTTTATATGGGTAAGGGAATGGGTGTGTGCATGTGTAAATGAAATGAGTGTACCTGGAGTGTGAGTGAACTTGTAACCATGCTTATGTTTTAAGTGCATGATTGATGATGATAATCTGAATGAGGTGGGGCTACTGTGTGTGTGTGAACTGTGAGCCACCAAGTGTGAATGTATGTTAGTATGTGTGAGTACCTTTGCCAGTATATGTGTTTGAGTGAGTTATCTGTAAGCATGATACTGTGAGTGAACAAATGAGCATGTACGTGAGCTTGTGCATTTGTGAGAGTAAATATGCGGCCTTGTAATCTCAAAGTGTGCTAGTATTTCAGTCTCTGAGGACTGCTGTAAATGTATGTTCAAGCGCACCCTTGAATTTGCAGCCATATGCATGGGGGTTAGCATGTTTTTATGAGTAAGTGAACGTGTATCAGGTTCACTGTGGTGAGCTACTTCACAGGTGAGTATATTTGTGTAAGTGAAACCTGAATAAACATGAGTGGAAGTGCATGTGAGTGTATTTGCTTCTTTGAGTGGATATTCTGAGCTTCATGGAGGATGTGAGCGTGTTTGTATGTGAATACCTATGTGAACATGTTCCTGGTTTTAAGAGTGAAAATGTGCATGTGTAAGTGAATGTGTGAGTGGGAGCTCCTGAATGTATGCATTTGTGTCCCTGTGTGAATGAATCTCTTGGCATGGTCATGTGATTGAGTGTTTGAGCACGTTCGTGTGAAGGAGTGAATGTCAGTATGTACGTGTGAATGTATGTGTGTCTGTGAGTGGGAGTGAATTGGTGGGCAAGTTTGAGAATGTCTGAGTGTTTAAGTGTTTTGTCAGTGAGTGAATGTGTGAGTGTATGTATGTGAGCCCATCTGTCTGTGACAGTGTGTAGGTGAGCCTGTTCGTGGGTGAGAGTGATCTCTTGGATCTACATTGGCACACTTAAAGTGAACACTTTTGTATGCTCATCTGTATAAATGAACTTGTAAGCCTGCGAATCATGTTAGCATATTCACGTATAGTGGATGAGCAAGTATGTTTTCTTGTGACCTTGTTAATATGTGACTACAGTAGTTGCAGACTATTCACGGGGGACTCATTCCAGCACCCACCAAGGATACCAAAATCTGAGAGTGTCCAAGTCCCATAGTCAGCCCTCTCTATCCCCGTAGTCTGCATTCGTGGACTCAACCGACTGTGGATCATAAACATAGCACGTGATATGCAGCTGGTTAAATCTGTGAAAGCAAAACCCATTGATACAGAGGGCTAGCCGTATATTTATTGAAAAAAATCTGCATATAAGTGGACCCACACAGGTGACACTCTTGTTGTTCAAGGGTCAGCTGTATATTCGAATGAGGTCATTCATGCCCATACGTGTGAGTCAATGTAAGGGTTTTTATATAAATGAGTGAATTTGTGAGCTTCTAAGTCAGTGTCAGCATGTTTGTGTGCAATTATATTTCTGACTATGTTAATGTTTATGACCAAAAAGGTGCATGAGTAAATGAATGCGTAGGTTTGTGCATATACACACAATGAGCATGTCTGGAATGTGAGCGAATTTGTAATCACTCTTGTGTGTATAAGTGAATGTGTGCATTTGCTCACAAGTGTGATGTGGGAAATTTGGGGTAGGTATATGAATGCCTGAGTGTCTGAAGGGGAATATATGTGCATATGTGTATATGTGTAAGTAAATTGGTCACTACACGTGTTTGAATAGTGAAATTTAAGCATGTTAATATTAGTGAATGAATGTTTGAAAGTATGCGTATATCTGAGTTCGTCCACTCACAACACTGAATATATGAACATGTAGATCTGAGACAATATTTGTGTTGATGTACATGTTCGTGAATGTTCAAGTGCATCTTTTTTTTTTTTTTTGCGGTACGCGGGCCTCTCACTCTTGTGGCCTCTCCCACTGCGTAGCACAGGCTCTGGACAGGCAGGCTCAGTGGCCATGGCTCAGGGGCCCAGCCTCTCCGTGCCATGTGGGATGTTCCCGGACCGGGGCACGAACCCGTGTCCCCTGCATCGGCAGGCGAACTCTCAACCACTGCACCACCAGGGAAGCCCTCAAGTGCATCTTTTAATTTGTGACCATGTGTATGGATGTTAGCACGTTAGGGAATAAGTATCAGATTCACTGTTTTCAGCTAGTTAAGATAGTGTGACCATTCGTGTAAATTATGGGTGTGTACATGGAAGGACATGTGAGTGTATTTTCTTCTGTGAGCAAATGTTTGAGCTCCAAGGTGGATGTGAGTATGTTTGTGTTCGTGCATCCGTGTGAGCATATTCTGGAGGTTAAGACTCTGAATGACATGTGTAAGTGAAGGTGTGAGTGGGAGCATCTGACTGTATATATTCGTATCCCAGGTCGAGAGAATGTGTGAGCATGGTCGTTTGATTGAATGCACGTTGGAGCATGTTTGTGTGAAAGAGTGAATGTGTCAGCGTGTGAGTGTAAATGCATATGTGTTTTAGAATGTGAGTCAGTTTTGAGTTTGAGTTTGTGAATATTTGGTGTGCTTTCTGAGTGAATGTGTACCTCTATGTAAGTCAGGATATCTGTGTGCAACAGGCTATGTGTGAGACGGTTTAGGGGCAAGAGTAATTTCCTGGCTGTAAATTTGCACACTTACAATGAAGATGTATGTGTGCTCATCTGTATAAACAAATTTATAAGCATGTGAATGCAGGTTAGTATAATGCTGAGTTCTCAGTCAGTGAGTTTGTTTTTCAAGTGATCTCATAAATGAGTGAATATATTTGAATAAAGTAATTTGTGAGCATGTGAGTGAGTGAATGCAACTATTCTTAAGTAGTGTAATTGAGTGAATTTGTGAGCTTGGTGTGACCATATCTGTGTGCAAGTGAATATATGAGCTTGTTACTCTTAGTGACAATAATAATGTGCATGCGTGAATGGGTGTTTATAACTGCAATGAGCATATCTGCAAGTGAGTTAATTTGTAATCACTTTCATGAGTGAATGAATACGTAGTTCAGCTCATGAAAGTGAGTGAGGTGTGGGATACTTTTTGTGAGTGTGTTAAAGTATGAACATTTGGGTGTGAATGTACGTTAGTTACCATGTGTATGGATGTGGGTAAGTTGTCACTATATGCATTTGCATAGTGAATGCAAGTGGTAATGTGAGTGAATGTGTAACCACGTGCTTCTATGCGAGCATTTATCTTCTTTAGAGTGAACATGTGAACCTGTACATCTGTGTATGCTGACATGTTTGTGTGTTCAACTGTATGTTTAAATTTGTGACCATGTGTACAGCGGTCATCATGTTTCTCTGAGTTAGTGAATATGTATAGTTTATTACTGTGAGTTGAATCGTTCAGTGTATTTCTGCGAGTGAAATACGAACATGAGTGTAAGTGCATGTGAGTGTATATTCTTCTGTGAGTGACTACTGGACCTTCACCTAGAAGTGAGCACACTTATGTGTAAGTGTCCATGGGAGCATGTTCCTGATTTTCACAATATTAATGTGCATGTATAAGTGAATGTGTTAGTGGGAGCATCTTAGTATATATGTTTGAGTCCCCATGTGAATGAATTTGTGGGTACGCTCATGTGATTGAGTGACCGTTTGAGTAGGTTTGTGCGAAGGAGTGAATGTGTCGGTATGCATGAATGTTTCTATGTCTTTGAATGTGAGCAACATTGTGGGCATATTTGAATGAGTGTTTGAGTATGTTTTGTGAGTGACTGTGTGAACAGGTTTATGTACGCAAGCATGTCTTCTATGACGGTTTAAGTGTGAGCCTGCTCATGGGTGATTGTGTTCTTAAGTGTAAATTTGTGTTTACAAAGTGAATATTTGTGTTCCCATCTCTACGCGTCCATTTGTTAGCATGTGCAATCCTATTAGCATATTAGCGGGTATGAGCAGGTGGTTTTCATGTGATCCTGATAACGTACAACTATATTTGAATAACCTACTCTGAGAGCATGTGTGAGTGAATGTGATATTATGTAACTGAGCGAATGGGTGAGATTCTTAGTGTATGTTCTTGATCAAGTGAGTGTGTAAGCATGCTGTGTTTGTGACCATGATAATTTGCATGGAAAAGTGAATGTGTGAGTGTGTGCATATACATGCAATGAATGTGTCTAGAATGTGAGGGAATTTGTAATCACTTTCGTGTGTATAAGTGAGTATGTGATTATGCTTATGCGAGTGTGGTACGAGCTACTTTGTGGGAATGTTTGAGGATCTGAGTGTGCATATGTTAGTATGGGTATGTGTGTGAGCCAGTTTGTATGTGCATTTGAGTGAGTGAACTATAAGCATGTTAACAGGACTGAGGGAATGTTTGAGCGTGTGAACATATGTAAGCATGTACACTCGTGAGAATGAATGTGTAAACTTATACATGTGACAGTGTGTCAGGATGGCATTTGAAAGTTGACATATGTGTGTTTTAAAGTGTATGTTTCATACTGGATGTGAGCATGTTTTTGTGTGAGGGTTCTTACAAGCATGATCCTGATCTTCTCAATGTTAATCTGCATGTGTAAGTGAATGTCTCAGTGGGAGCCTCTGTGTGAATGAATGTGGGCATGGTCATGTGGCTGAGTGAATGTCACCACGTTGTGTGACTGAATGTGTCAGTCTGCGTGTGTGAATGCATGTCTTTGAATATGAGTGACTTTGTGGGCATATTTCAATGTGTGAATGCTTAAACTTTTTGCTGAGTGATGAATGTGTGAGTGTGTGTATATACGTATGTCTCTGTGTAAGTGTATGTGTGAGCCTGCTCATGCTCTTTCATTGAGAGCAAGCATTTTTCAAGTGATGTTTCGTTGCACTCATTGTATGTATGGATGGTGAGCATGTACAGACACGTTAGCATGTTTCTGTGTAGTGACTATATGGTGGGTTTCTTTTTTATCTTGTTTATGTGGGAGTACATCTGAGTAAGGTCATGTGTGAAAGTGTGTTGTAAGGGAAAGTGTTTTACGTGTTGTAAGATTTTGTGAGATTCTTGGTGACTGTAAGAAGATTTCTGTGCAAGTGAATGTGTAAGCATGTTTCCGTTTGGGACAATGAGAATTTGCATAAAATTGAAAGTGAATGTGTGATTGTGGAACTGTAAACCTAATATGTATGGGGTATGAATGAATTTTTTATCATGTTCATCTGTGTGAATGTGTGGTAATATTTCTGTGACTCACTGAGCTGTCGGCATGATTGTGTGAGTGAAGGGAAGTGTGTGTGTGAGTGCAAATGTATGCATGTTTACATATGTGAGGAACTCGTCAGGATGTTCACAGCAAGAAGTGAACTATACTCATCTTAATGTTGGTCAGTCAGTGTGTGATCCTGTGCGTATATGTGAGGATGCACATTTTTGAAAGTGATTATGTGAATTTCTACGTGTCTTGGAGTATGCTCACGGAAGAATATTTGAGTGGTCAAGGAAAGGTTTCTTGGTGTTCATGTGTATGCGTTACCTTGTGACCATATGCTTGGATGAAAGCATGTTCACGGGCGTGTATGATTGTATTTTATGCTCATATTCATGCATGTATACTGTGTGGGTGAAATGTGAGTGCATGACTTGAGTTCATGTGAGCGTATGGATTAATGAATGCGTGAGCTTTGTGGTGAGCACGAGCATATTTGTGTGCAAGGGCGTACGTGAGCATGTTCCTGATAGTGAGCATGTTAATGTGGGTAGCTAAATGGGAGCCCTGGAGAGTATATTTTTGGGTATCCCTGTGAGAGAAACGGTAATCATGGTATGCGACTGAGTGAAGGTGTCAGCTCATTTTTATGGAGTGAATGTATCAGTGTGTTTGTATGAGCAGCTCTGAGTATGTACATCAGTGAAATTGTGAGCATGTTCAAGTGAGGGAGTCAATGTCTGACCACGCTCATGGAAATGAGTGAAGTTGTGAGCATACCTGAGTAAACGTGCGAGCATATGGTGCGAATGTGAATGAGGAGTATTGAGTTTTTAGTCAGTATGTTCATTTGGATGAGTCAACACTACGTGTGTTAACGCAATTGTGTGTCCATTGGTGAGCATGCACACTGTGAGCATGAATACATGAACTTTTACATGTCTTCAAGTGTGATTATATTTGAAATGTTTGAATTTATTGAAAAAGCATTTGTGTGTGCATGTGAATGTGTGAGCATGTTCATGAATGATAGCATATTCATGTAGGTGTCAGGGCTTATTGTGTTTCTTTATGTGAGCTTGTTAAAGTGTGAGTACACTGTATGAGTGGAATGTGAGCATGGGAGTATGTTTGTGAGTTTATGTGAGTGAATGCTGGGGCTTCGTGACGAGTGTGATCATGTTTATGTGCAAGTGTATATGTAGGTTCCTGATTGTGAGCATGTTCGGGTGCATGAAAAGTGAATGGGTGTGTTGGAAAATGAATATAGGTCTCTATGTGCATGAAACGGTCAGCATGCTCACGTGGTTGAATGACTGCTTGAGTAGGTTTATGTGCAGTGAATGTGTCAGTGTGTGTATGTGTGCATCTGAGAGTGTTTATGTATGAGGGAATTCATCAGCATGTTCTTAGGAGTTCATGTGTGAAAGCGTCTTGTTACTAGGTGAGTGTACGTTACTGGGTATATGCAAGCCTTTCCACGGCTGAGAGTGCCTTATTGTGAAGGAGTCTGTATGTTTCAGTGAATATTTTGTGTGTACTCATCTGTATGAGTGAATTGGTGAGCATCTGAGCGCATGTCAGCATTTTCTTATGTGATGATTGTGTATGTGTGTTTTTGTGTGATATGTGAATGTAAGTATACTTGTATAAGGGAATGTATGGAAGTATGTGTGTGAGTGTACTTTTTTCTGAGTTTGAGATAACTTGTGAGCTTCTTGGGAGGTGTGAGCATGTTTGTTTTGACGTGCCTACGTGAGTTAATTCCTGTTTGTGACAATATGGATAAGTGAATGTGTGATTGTTTGCATATAAATATAATGAGTATGTTGTGACAGCACTGTGGCAATGGCGACCTACAAGAATGTCCTGGGCTTCCCTGGTGGCACAGTGGTTGAGAGTCCGCCTGCCGATGCAGGGGACACGGGTTCGTGCCCCAGTTCGGGAAGATCCCACATGCCGCGGAGCGGCTGGGCCCGTGAGCCATGGCCGCTGAGCCCGCGCGTCCGGAGCCTGTGCTCCGCAACGGGAGAGGCCACAACAGTGAGAGGCCCGCGAACCGAAAACAAAAAAAAGAATCCGCCTGCCGATGGAGGGGACACGGGTTAGAACCCTGGTCCGGGAAGATCCCGCATGCCACGGAGCAACTAAGCTATGCGCCACAACTACTGAGCCTGAGCTCTAGAGCCCGCGAATCACAACTACTGAGCCCACATGTGGCAACTACTGAAGCCCGGGCACCTAGAGTCCATGCCCCACAACAAGAGAAGCCACCGCAGTGAGAAGCCCGTGTACCTCAACGAAGAGAAGCCCCCACTCGCGGGAACTAGAGAAAACCCGCGCGCAGCAACGAACACCCAACACAGACAAAAGTAAAAAAAAAAAAAAAAAAAAAACATGTAATGGACTGAATTCTGTTCCCCCCAAATTCGTATGTTGAAGCCCTAACCCCAGTGTGACTATATTTGGAGATATGGCCTTAAGGTTAAACAAGGTCATAAGCTTGGAGCTCTAATCCAATAGGGGGGTATCCCTATAAAAAGAGGAACAGACGCCACAGAGCTCTCTCTCTCCCCACACTGAACAAAGTAAAGGCCATGTGAGGACACAGTGAGAAGCCAGCTGTCTGCCAAGGACAAAGGTCTCACCAGGGTATAAATTCTTTTAGCAAATTCTAGACTTCCAACTGGATTGAACTGTGGACCTTTGTATCAATTTAAATTGTTTCCTCCCTCTGTATTCAAGTTTTCTGATTTCTTTCTCTCTGATTCTTTTTGCTTGTTTGTTTGTCACTGGATGTACTTTGTGTGTGTGTGTGAGGGTGTGTCCTCTCTAATCTGCTCATATTTATAGATTTCTTCCTTCAGAGAGCATCAAACCAGTTTCATTAGGGATAGAAGCCACCCCTATGGCAATGGTTGCTTACTAAGTCTTAAGGACTCTGGCTTAAGTTGGGGTTAATTTCATCACCGTGTCACAAAAGTGCCATGGTTGCTTTTCCCTATCATTAGGATGATCAGGATTTTTACTGCAACAGAGGCATACGCAAAGGAGTGGCACAGCAGAAGATTGCTGGGCCCCCAAGCCAGAGGTGGGTGGACTGAAACCATTTTCTGCTATGGTGCTGCCACTTGTGTTGCATGGAATTATTATTATTATTATTTTGTCTTTTCTCTCTATACATATTCCTCAGAATATTTTAGATTTCTAGCAGGGCAAATTTACAGCTGTGGGTTTTATCTCCATTTAATCATGAGTGGTCCAGACCTTTTCGGGGCTTATGGGGACAGGTTCGGAGGCACACTGACCCACCTCTTGGGTAGCCCAGGAGAGGAGGACATCGCAGGCCATGCAGGACACGTGGGGGTTGCATTCTGGAACAGCGTGAACCAGAAGGCTCTGTGGCAGGCGGGCTTTGCAGTACTAAGGGGGTGAGGTACGCCCTGGTGCCTAAGCAAGGATGTGATTGGCTTGTTTGAATCGTTCAGCTGGCTGACAAGGAAACACTATTCAGGGGTAAGAAGCAAAAAAACCATCCGGTGCATTTAATAAGGGTTGTTGCTAGAGGACCCTACCTGGCGGAGCAGAGTGGGGAGCGGAATCTGGGATTAGGCCGTTCGAGGCCCTCCCAGTTTTACCAGCCGTCAACTCAGCACGGAATACTAACTTTAGCCCTCACCGCACCATCACCCCCTCCCCCCGCGCACACACACACAGGGGCCAGTATACCTGGCTGAGGAGAACTCAGTCCCTGGAGATGGAGGGGTGGACCCTGGAGCAGTAGCTCCCCGACCCCCGCCATTTCAGCGCTATTAGGTACCACAGCGACACAGGGGCTGAAACAAGGGGGCTCCATCGCAGCTGCACGTGCCCAGCCCCACCACCAACTCCTCTACGGACTGGCCAGCAGGCAGCGCGCGTGGGCAGCGGTTCAAAAGCCCAGACCCACGTCTGCTCCAGCTGTCTCCTTCTAAGAGGTCGCCCACTCACCCTCTGCCCGCCCAGCTCACGGCAGCCTGGCGACCCCGCTCACCAATCAAAGAAGTCCAGAACGACGTCAGGAACATCAGGCGAGGAGAGGTCAGAAGCCAAAGTGGAATTTCCACCTGGGATTGGGGTCGTCGCCCGCCAAGGGCCGGGTCCTGATGGGGAGTAGGCGCACAGCGGCCCGCCGCATGTCGGGACGCCATAGCTCCGACCGTCCGAGAACCCTGGAGACCGCTGCAGAGTGGGAGGCCGACAGACGAGGGGGGGCGCGGGATAACCAAGAGGAGCGGGGCGAGGAGGTCGTGCTTCTGCAAAGAGCCGCCTGTAAGGTGACAACATCGAGGCCAAGGGGAGCGCGGAGGGTGCGGGTCGACCAGCGGCCCTGAGCCAGGGAGCGGCAAGAAGAGCAGCAGCCCAGCAACTTCACTCCACGCAGCACCCCGACCACGAACCCAGCCGCTGCAGACAGCGCGGGGTCTGACGCAGTTCTGGCAGCCGCTAGGCGGGCCTGAGGCCCGGCGCACAACTGGCTCCGCCCACCCCTATGGCAAGCGAGCTTCGCCAATCAGGCAGGCGCCGGGAGCCTTTCAACGAGATGCATGGTCCAGCCTCCTACCGCAGCCTGTGTGCCGCCCAGCCCTCTGCTCCTTCTGGCGTCTGCAGTCATTCCCGGGTCAGCCGCAGTTCCAGCTCCCTGGCAGCTGGAGAGCTGGGCCGGAGGTCGGCGGCGTGGGGCACCCCGCCCTGCACCTCCCCTTTGCAAAAACGCAAAATGTGCTTTTCACTTGGAACAGTGTATGCCCAAGAGTTTGCTTTTTGTGGTGAAAGTAGTAATTTGACCACCCAGGCTCAATCTGCGTTTTGAAAATACTGGACACCTTTGAGGAATCAGGACCTAGTTGACTGGTGGTCACTCCCTGACCCTCGGGCCTCCAGTGAACCAGACTGCCTGTCCTCTGGAAGGCATAGAGGAGGTTCAACCAGTGCGTTTTGTGACACGGTTCTGGCCCATCATCAGGACCGAAATTGGGCTCCAGGAGCCCCCCTCCCATAGCTAAGGGATGCACAGTTGAAGTGAGGGTTCTTGGCTGACAGCATTGAAGGGGAAAAGAAGGCAACGGTCAGTGTATCGGATCTTCAAGGCAGTGAGCCACCGGAGAGCAGGCCACTCTAATGCTCCAGCATTCTGGCTCCGCATGTGGGGGGAAAAAAAGCCTTACGTTTTTGCTAGAGGGCTTCTCTTCTTTCCGCTACCCTGAACATTGCCACATAGAGTAGAAATATCTCAGAGAAAGAGGAAATGCTTCCACTCATTCAATACCCTTCATCCTTCCCATCTCAGGTACCTTGATGAAGCAAGGTCAGAAAGAGGCTTCTTCAGAGCACATAAGCCACATGGGCAATGAACAGATAGACCTCAGTCATATTCACCAGCGCTGGACCTCGTGAGGCATGCCATGTAAAAGTGTTGAAATCAAAATGGATTTCAGGTTCACTCTTGGTCAACTAGAATATTCAAAACAAACATTCCCCCCCTTCCCCTTTCCTTCAGTATTTGGTGAAAAGAGCTGGTACTGCTTGTGCCCAGCATATTGCACAGCTTTACTTGCATGGAACTCTCTGGGGTGGCTGAGTGTTTTGTACAGCTAAAAATTTAACTCTTTACCCCACCTCGACCTCTTCTCAAGCACCCTCTTTCTTCTTCTGTCTTTTTTTTAAACGATTTTAGAATCACACATGTTTAAAATGTGTCTCTTAATTTCCTTCCTTCTCTTCACCAGCAGAGCATCTTCACATATTCGTTTTCCCTCTCCTTTCCCCCTCTTTTTCCTTCTATTGCAGTAAGTGCTCTCTTCTCACTTACGGGGCAGATCCGCATAGAACTAACCCACTTACTTAGGTGGGGGATCCCTCTATGACGAACCATCACAACAGCAGTGGGTCAGTTGAGCCCAGCCCTACTGCTCTTAATCCTGCACCCCTTGTCTCTGGTCAGCCAGGCATCCTCGAACAGACAATGCTTGCTGGTTAAAAATGAAAAGGCCATTTCAGTTCAGTTTGTCTGAGCATCTGAATTGTATATGGGCGAGGAGGTGTGGGGACTGCCTAGAGAAGGAGGGTCGATGGGCCCAAGGTTACACAGTGGCAAAAAGCGAAACTAGAACCCTATTTCCAGGTTGGCCTACTTCTAGAAAAGTGTGTTTTTCTAGTGAAACTCAGCTTTGACTGCTATTTCAGGCAGCCACAGGCATGTGGGTATTGTTTTGTTTGAAAGCAGGTTATTCCTATTCCTGGAATCAAATTCTTCAATCAGTGTCTCAACTGACAGGAAAAGCAAGCCTCAAGTTTTTCTCCTAGGCATCCTTGTGACTATGGATATGGCCAAAAACTTGATGGCAAGAATGAATTTACTTCCAGAGCTTACGTCCCACACTCACATGACAAAGAGCCGAGAAGGCAGCAAGGAATATGAAAAAGCCAGTATAATTTATACTTGTTGAGTTTTTGTCTAGTTCATTTATTAGAATGTACATCAATATCCAGATTGAATGCACTTAAACCTGAATATGGGATCATGGTGTAGAGGACATAGCACTGACCTAGGAGTTAGCCCATCTGTGTTCTGACCCAGCTCTGACCCATGACTGCGAGTATTCCAGTTTGTCTAGAGTATGAGGTGGATTGGGAGGTAAGGCAAGAGGTAAAACATGTAAGAAGAAAAAGAATAGGTAGTACCTGGCCTAGTGAGGGCCGCACATTCAGTGCACAGAAAATAACTACTCAGTGAATATGTGAAGCTAAGAAAGAGAATTTTATTTTATTTTATTTTTTTTCTTATAAGCAGCTAACAGTTATTTGTCACAGTCCTAGAAGCTGGTTAGTCCAAGATCAAGGTACCAGCAGCTTTGGTGTCTGGTGAAGGCCACTTCCTGGATCATGGGTGGCAACTTTTCACTATGTACTCACTGGTGGAAGGGTCAAAGTATCTCCCTGGACTCCCTTAAATAAGGCCCTAATCTCATTCATGAGGACTCCACCCTTATGACCTAGCCACCTCCCAGAGACACCACCTTCTAATACCGTTATTTTGGGGTTTAGGATTTCAACACACAGATTTGGGGAAAATGCAAACATTCTATTTAGGATACCTACCCAATTTCCACACTGCCCACAAAGTGCCATGTCTAAACCCATATAAAATCACATCATTTTCTTACTTTAAAAAGTTCAAAGTCTTCTGATTGACTGGCAGAGAACCTTTCTTCTTCAACCTTTCTCTCCATAACCTATTCCACATACTCCATTTTTCATCTGCATCTCCTCTATTTTTCTTTTATGTTTTCTTTCTGTCTTTTTTTTTTTTTTTTTTTTTTTTGCAGTACGCAGGCCTCTCACTGTTGTGGCCTCTCCCACTGCAGAGCACAGGCTCCGGATGCGCAGGCTCAGCGGCCATGGCTAAGGGGCATAGCTGCTCCACGGCATGTGGGATCTTCCCGGACCGGGGCACGGACCCGAGTCCCCTTCATCGGCAGGCGGACTCTCAACCACTGTGCCACCAGGGAAGCCCTCTACTTTTTTTAAAGTTAATTTTTATTGAAGTATAGTTGCTTTACAATGTTCTTTTAGTTTCTGCTTTACAGGAAAGTGAGTCAGTTTTATGTATATGTATATCCCCTCTTTTTCAGATTTCCTTTTCATTTAGGTCACCACAGAGTATTGAATAGAGTTCCCTGTGCTATATACTAGTTTCTCAGAAAGAGAGATTTAGATCTCATCATCCAAACAAAGGAATTTGAATTTCATCTTACATTCAACAGTAAGCTTTTGGAGGATTTGTGCAGGAAAATGACACCATCAGGAAGAAACT
Organism: Mesoplodon densirostris; assembly: GCF_025265405.1. Taxonomy (NCBI): domain Eukaryota; kingdom Metazoa; phylum Chordata; class Mammalia; order Artiodactyla; family Ziphiidae; genus Mesoplodon; species Mesoplodon densirostris. The sequence goes on along the minus strand of NC_082681.1, from coordinate 44,341,075 downwards.
TCCAGTTACTTTTTGGAGGAAGAACTAGAAGAAAGAGAGACTGGGGACAAGGAGAGAAGTTAGGAGGGTGGTGCACACCTCTGCTTCCAGTCATGGCAGGCTAAGTCATTTGCACTCACCAGCCCAATGAGGACAACTAAAAAATACTGGGTGAAATGTGAAAAAGAAATTATCTTCATTAAGCGCTAAGAAACTCTGGGGCTAAAATCTAGAAGAAAGCAAAAACCCAAATAGGAAAGCCCAGCACTCAAAGCCACTTTTGCCTGAGGGCATTAGCAAATCCAGAAGAAAGAATTGTGACACTGAGCTGTGCTTTTGGTGGCCTCATGGAAAAGAGATGAAAACTTGAAGTTCTTCTCATCCCCAGTGAGTACATCTGATAAGCCCTCCAGCCACTCTAAAATAAGTGGCTACCCCTTTGGGATAATGGTGAACCAGAAGCAACAAGCCCTGGCATGGAATTGCAGTCTAGATATCCATCACCAGAGTGATCCAGGGAACTTCAAGCCCTGAACTTGGATTAAAGTGGTCTTGGACAGGTAGTGACCGAGGCATTTAGCAGCAGCAAGTAAAAATGCTCTCCGCAGGAAGGTTCTGTCTTCCTATGCCTGAAATCAGTCTGATAAATAATTTTTCAATAATATATTGGCACATAGTCAAAGATAAGTGGACACATAAGCAAAAAACTACATTGTAAGTGACAGCTGAAATAAAAATTAGACAATGAAAACAAATTCACAAATATTTCAGATATCAGAATTATGAAACACAGACTATAATCACTATGGCCTACTATAGTTCAAAAAATTTTTAAAAAGCTTTAAAATATTTTCAGGGAACAGAAAATCCTAAAAAGTGGCATAGCCAATTTGAAAAAGAATCAAATAGGACATCTAGGAATAAACAATGTAACGATTGAGGGTTTAATGGATGAGTTTAACAGAAGGCTATACATAATCATTAGATGATGATAAATGCAATGAAGAGATATAAACCTAAGAGAGAATTACTGAATTCGAAGATAGACCAAAGAAATCATCCAAACTTTTGCCTGGAGAAATGAATTATATGAAAAAAAAAAGTAGGATAAGAGACACAATGAATAGAGTGAAGAAGTCTAATATACATTTGATTTAAAGCCTAGAAGGACAGAAGTGAGAAATGGGAGAGGAGATGATGGCCAGAAATTTTCCAGAGCAGATGAAATGCACCAATCCACAGATTCTAGAAGCCCAGTGAATTCTCAGCAGGATAAAAAACAGATATTCACTCCTAGACACATCATAATGAAAGTGCAGGAAATCAGAAAGAATGAAGGCTATATTAATGATCCAAGTTAGAGATAATGAATCTTGACCTTGGGCAGGAGCAAAAGAAATAAAGACAAGGGGATGGGCCTCTACACGCTTGCCTTTAGAATACCTTTTGCTCAGACTTACCATGAACGACTATTTTATAAACATTCTCCATTTCATTCTTCATTAATAAAATACATTTGCTAACAAATCTATTTGTTAGAGCAACCTGACACCTAGGAGCTGTTCAAATTTTCTTAGTCATACATGAAAGGTCGTCATCTTATAAGTATGTCATCTCATGGGCTATGAAAGGGGTGAGTATTCTCCATAGGAATTATGACGGTTAATTTTATGTGTCATCTTGATTGGGCTAAGGAAGATTTTCAAGTGCATAAATCTATTCCAGAAGCTATTAGGTCTGAAAAAGCTTCTGTGTGGATCTGCAGATCCTATTTAGGAGTGAGCTATGGAAATGAAGTCAGAGTGACCTTTCTTGTGTTCCATTTAATGCAAACATATTAAGAGAGCATCTTTACACTGAAATGCATTATTATGGCAACTTGCTTATACAGAACTTCACTTTGAATTTGTTAAAAATAAATGGAGATGCTTATTTCACCTTGAGGATTATGTGTAGACCTTAATTGACAAAATGTACTCTCTACCCCAACCCACTGATCAGAAAATGGCCACCCTCCTCCAGAGGACGAATAACAATCATTTAATCCTCACTTCAGCTCTGTAAGGTAGGTATTATTCTTCCCATTTTCCAGCCAGGAGGGGAGATGATATAGTAGATGTCAGAGGTTCGACTCTGAAGCCAGACTGCCTGGGTTGGAATTTCACCTGTGCTACCCACTAGCTGGCGCATCTTAAGCAAGTTAAATAGCTTTTCTGTGCCTCAGTTTCATCATCTCTAGAGTAAGATAAAAATAGGACTTCTTTAGAGGCTGCAATGAGTTAATTCATGGAAAGCACCTAAATTATTATGGCCAATCATACAATCAGTGCTCCAAAAATGGAAAATCTTCTTCTTCTACACTTACGTGGCCATTTGTCTCTGGCCGCTCAATACGACGAATGAGAAGGGAAAATATGCACCACTGAAGCCGACTAGAAGAAGAAACATGGGTCATGGGAGCAGCCTGGCCTTATTATCCATAGTTCCTGAAATGAGCTGTGTGACCCTGACTGGGGGCAGGGGGAGGTGTCTACAAGGGTTGGAGAAGGCACTCCAGGGGGAGCCAGTGCCTAAGATAGGTCCCAAAAGTGTCTGCCCAGCCAGAAGCTCCTGGAATCCCAGAGATGAGAGAAGGCCCTTTCCCACACAGGCTCCAGGAAGCGTTTAGAACCCCAAGGAATATACAAATTACTAAGCTCAATGAATCACAATAAATTCACTTTAAAAGTACTAGTTTACCCTCTTAATTTACAAGTGGCAATGTATGAAGCAACTGATTGTTCATCATAGTTTTTATTTGAGAGACCTGAAGCAGCTTCTGGCTTACCCAGTAGGGATGTCAAACCCCTGAGTGACACGCAACCACCTTATCACCTTACCTTATAATTTCTAATGGCTGGACTTCGTGTTCCGTTGTCATCACAGAATGTAAATGGTTTCAACTATTACTTGGTTCAAAGCCCTTAGTCCGTATCAAACTACCTTCCCCTTTACTTTTCAGTTAAGACTCTCAAGTAGTTCCTAGAGCAGCTTCAGCATTTATACCTTTCTGTCAGCAGCTTTGTCTGAGATATTCATGTGGATACAGCCTTGTTCACAATGGAGCCCAGGGCAAAATGCAGAATGTCTTTGTGTTTCTGATTTACTATAATGAGGGATAAGTGTGCTTAGGGCAATCACTCCCATGGAGAGCAAAGGGGAAATTTAGCAGAACATAATGTGTGTTGACTTGAGTAAGCCTCAGTCCCGTGCCCCTCCCTTGGGGTTGGATTCCAGTTTCTGACTACCCAAATGTGTTCACAATGCACACTGGAAGATGTAGCCCCATCTGGCAACACTGGAAATAAGCAAGGAGTCATAGGGCCCCTTAATACAGAGGAATTCCCCAGGTCACTGAGTTGCTGAACTCAAGGTGATCCGGTATTTCTCCATTCCTCATGATAGCATTATTTATTGAGAGAGAGCCATATGCCAGGTCCTGTGCCATGCACAGCCACACACACGGTCTGCCCCCAGGGAAACGACACTTTAGTAGAAATATAGATGATGAGCCAAGGAATTCCAAAACACATGGTACAGTGATATACATAAGAGGGGCTCCTGAACCAGGCTTGAGGGTTTGCAGAGAAAACTGGATGTCTGGGGCAGGAGTGAAAGGAAGTATTAATCTTCACACTTTTATGTCTTTCCCTCAACCCTGCCATAATTTATAGACAAGTCCTATTTTCTAAGTAAAATATAAATCCAACCACTTTATAACGCCTTGCTTTTGTCACTCTGGTCCAAGCTCCCATCGTCTCTCAGGTGGACTACTCCAATAGCCTCCTAATTGGCTTCCCCACTTCCAGTTTTATATCCTGTGGCAAATATCGTAGGTTAGCTCACTTGACTCCATTACAATCCCAATCACAGCAGGTAAGGCTTGGTCGAGGTTGCAGACCAAGTCTACATTTCCTGAACTCCCGCCCTTATGGCCCGGATTGCACACATAGCTTAGCCTCTGCCAAGCAGATAATAAACCCCCATGAGACTTGGTAGGAGCAGGAAGGTGGAGTCTATGCTGCTTCCTCTGTGGTTTCTGGTTTCTCTTAGTGAGCATGGGCTCAGAAACTTTCGCTTCTCCTGCAGCAGTAATAATAGAGGTGCCAGGGTACAGTTCCTAGTTTTGTGGCTATCAAAGGGCAAGGCATGGGACATTAACTTGGTATAGATGGAGAAGGAGGCAATGTGGTCTCAAAGCCAAAATTTGTGATGCTCTCAGCAGAAACAGAGTGGTCCAATGTCTTCTTCACTTTCCACCCTCCTGATTGTCCCAGTTCTGGGGTATTATTCAAGAAAACAATTCTGGAAATTATAACTACTACTTGAGTTAAAACAAACATGACCACCCCTCCCCCCCGTGAAAAAGTCTCTTGTGCTTTTCCCTCATACACCCAGGTATTTTGTAGGCTCTTGTAATTTATTTATCATGCCTGTTTTTGTACTTTGTAAAAATGGCCTCCTATAGAATGTATTCTTGTGTGTGTCTGTTCTTTCTTTCTTTTTTTTCTTTTTTGGCTTGATATCTTGATTCGTAAGATTCATCTAACGTGTATGTAGCCAAGTTTGTTCATTTTCTTTGCTGTATGACATGCCACTGATGGATATATCACTTCATATACCTACCCAAGTAGTTTCTGAATTTGGGTTGTGTCCAGTTCTGGACAATTACATACAATGCAGCTCTGTGCATCCTTGGCCTTGTCATCTGCTTTGCATGGGCATTCTCTAGGCGAAGCACCTAGTGGTAGTATTAGTGGGTCCAGGGTAAATATATCTTAAACTTTGAGGGATACTGAATATTCCCGTTATTCAGTTCTACATATTTCTTGATTTCCGCCAATCCAAGGATTAGTTAGTAGTATGCTATTTTGTTTCCAAACATTTGGGTGTTTTAAAGCTATCTCTGTGTTATTACCCTGTGCGTTAAGCATTATGATCAGAGAGCCTAGGTTTCATGCCAGTGATCCTTTGCAATTTATTGAGGCTTCCTTTTTCTTAGTAAGGTCTATTTCTGTAAACGGTCAATATGCTCAACAGAATTTATGTTCTCTGCTTGTTGGGTATAAAGTTTTATAGTATCTAATAGCTCAAATGTATTATTGTGTTTAGGCCTTTGATATCACTGCTTATTTCTGTTTGCTTGGACTTTCATGTTCTGAGAGTGGTGGGTTAAAATCTCCAGCTCTCATTGTTAACGTATCTATCAGTCCCTACAGTCATAAACTTTATCGTTGAGGTTTAAGCTATCCTGCTACGCCACCTTTTATAACGCTCTCATGCTATCATCCACTGACCCTAGCCATCCACTCCTCTCTGCCCCATCCTACCACCTTCTACATGACTCCAACTTCCCCATCTATCACTCAACAATTTGACGCTCTCATTTCCAATGAACATCTTTACAACATACTAGCCAACCCCTCTCACAGACACAGTCTGGTTTATTCTTCACCCTAAACTACTCTACCTCTCACATCTAAAAGGAAGATATCCAAGTGTTGGACCACAAGCCCCTGGCCATGCTGCTCTCTCATTCTTTTACTCTCTCTACACGTGTTCTTTTATCTCACTGAGCCCTCCTATTCCTTGGCCTCTCTATTTTCTGCCCATCTGCACTCTCCTTCTTCTGTCTCTCCCTCCTGTCACTATTGATTTGGTTTGGGGTTTTCCCTATTTTTTTTTCTGGCCCAGCCACGCAGCTTGCTGGGATCTCAGTTCCCCAACCCGGGATCGCACCCGGGCCCCCAGCCACTGCCGAGTCCGAACCACTGGACCGCCAGGGAATTCCCTGTGGTTTCTCCTCTTTTCCTTCTTTTCCTGCTCCCACTCTGACATACTAAGTTCTCAATACATCTACCACCACTTATTCTTCTATGCTTAAAACACCTTCTGTATCTCTACATCCAGTTATCACCCATAGCCAATCAACTGTTGACTTTCAGTTCTATACACTTCTTCATGTGCTTTCAATACCCCTACCTTAGTCTAGGACTTCAGCATCTCTCACATAAATCACTGCTACCATGAGCACTCCATTCTTGCTCCTCTCTGATCCTTTCTTCACATTGCTTTCAGAGTGACATTTCTAAAACACAAATTATTTCCCAAATTAGAGCCCCTTGACGGCTTCTTGTAGCCTTAAGAATGAAGTCTCCACTGCTGTCTCTGGGGAAATGCAGATGGCCAACAGGCACATGCATACATGTTCAACATCACTAATCATCAGGGAAATGCAAATCAAAAGCACGAGACATCACCTCACCAAAGGACACACATAACAAATTTTGGCGAGGATGTGGAGAAAAGGGAACCATCCTACACAGTTTCGCGGGAGTGTAAACTGTTGCAGCCACTGTGGAAAACAGTATGGATATTTCTCAGAAAACTAAAAATAGAACTACCATACGACCCAACAATTCCACTGCTGGGCATCCATCTGTAAAAAACAAACACACGAATTCAAAAAGATGCATGCACCCCAATGTTCATAGCAGTGTCATTTACAATTGCCAGTGTATGGAAGCAATCTGTGTCTTTCAACGGATGAATGGACAAAGAAGATGTCAGGTATATATACAAAGAAATACTAATCAGCCATAGAAAAAGAATTTTGCCATTGGCAGCAACATGGATGGACTTGGAGGGTATTATGTTAAGAGAAATGAGTGAGACAGAGCAAGACAAATACTCAGTAAATTCAAAAGAATTAATAACTGGCTGAATTAATGGACATAGAAATGAAGGTAGAACAGACTTAAGAAAGGGTAAGTCTTCAACAACACACATGCTGCAGAGAGCAGAGAAAGGGCAGGGCTTATTTGAAAACCACCTAATAAGTTGGTATTACTAGTACTACAGAGCTAGTGGGCCCTTTTGTGTGCGTCTTAAATGCCAAGTTGATTGTGTATGCAGTAGAGTCATCAAAATTGTCTTACAGGAATTTGGCATGGCCAGAGTTGGGTTTTAGGAAGGTTAACTTAGCAAGTATATGAAGCATGTATCTGTGGGGAAAGACAGGGAGGTAGGAGAAGGTTAGGAGTCTAGGGCAAAGTTCAGGCAAGAAGTAATGAAGGTAATGATACTAAGAGTTGGCAAGAATGTGGAGCAAATAGAAATCTCATCCCCTGCTCTTGGGAATATGAACTAGTACAACCGTTTTGAAAGATAATTGGTGTTACCTAGTAAACTGAACTTGGGCAGAACCTAGGACCCAGAAATTTCATGTCTAGGCCTATACCGTAGATCAGGGTTTCTCAACTGTTGACATTTTGAAAAGATAATTCTGGGTTGTAGAGGACTGTCCTGTGCATTGTAGGATGTTCAGCAGTATCCTTGGCCTCCACCCACTAGATGCCAGTAGCACACCCTCAATTATGACACCCAAAACCTTTCCAGACGTTATAAAATATCACCCTGGCTGGGGCAGATGGGGCAGTGCGGAAAATTGCTCTCAACTGAGAAACTAGAGAAACTCTTGTATAAGGGCATAGCGGGATATGAATGAGGAAGTTCATCCCAAAATAATTTGGAAAAGCATAAAAGTGGAAACAACCCACATGTCCATCAACAGGAAATAGACAAATTGTGGAATTTTCATATGATGGATAACTATACAGCAATGAAAACTGATTACTACCGTTTTACACATCAACATGGATAAATCTCACAAACACAAATTTGGGGGGGAGAGAAAGAGTAAGACAAGTAATACATCCAGTATAATTAGATCTACATGAAGTCCAAAATGGAGAAGAAATAACATTATTTAAAGGAACATTCCTCTACAGTAAATGTATAAAAAAGTGAAGTATTAACAAGTTCAGGATTGTGGTTACCTCTGGGAAGGAATGAGGAGATGAACCTGGAAGGGCACAGGTGGGCTATCAAGGCATTAGCCGTGTTCTAGTTCTCAAACTTGGTGGTGAGTACACAGGTTTACATATTATTAAGATACACCTTACATATATGCAGTATTATCTTCTGTATACATGAAACAGTTCATAAAATTTGTCAGGAAGTGATGCGGTCTAAAATAATGCAGGAAAACGGAGAGAAAGGCAACAGAGTAAATAACTAATTGGATGAGAGACAGAGACAGACAGAGAGAGAGAGGGAAGAGCCAACCTTTAGGTGCCTCTTTGAATCATTTTAAACTCATTTTCTTCATAGAATTGGGGATGAAATCAATTCCTTATCTATAAACACACATAATTCATTGCTCAGACATCTAAGAAATGTATATTTTATGCCTCAAAACGGATCCTACTATATGATGTGATTCACAGGACTGGATAATACTACATTTCACAAAACACCATTGTCTGAGAATCCTGCCCTGTTAGACTTGTAAATGTGTACTCATTTGTATTCCTTGGAGTTATAAGCATCTGAAAATAGGTGGCTTAGAGTAAAAGTGATTCTTCATCACTAACTTTAGTGTCATTAGCATACGCCTAACTGGTACAGAAAACTGTTTCCAACTCCGGCACCCACCCTACCCCTCTGTTTTTCTCCCAATGGTCACCTCTCAGGTAGTGGAATAAAAGGAGAACTTTTGGATCAAATCCTTTCAGAAGATGGAGCCATAACCAAGGAAAATATCAGAACATCCTAACCTTTCCTGGACCAGGCAGGGAGGGACAAGACAGGTCTCTTCCTAGAAAAAGCACAGAGTTTTCAAGGCTGAAGGACTCACTGAAAACATATTTTACACATGTGGATACAGACAAACCCACAAACACCCAGAGAGATAGGAAACGCAGGATTTGTCCCTGACCTGATTTAGGGACCGTCTCTCAGAGACTCAGAGAAGCCTGATATGTTAGATCTACAGCAAACCCTCAGAGCAGCAAGCCTGAGCTTCCTCCCTCAACATGAGAAGCTTCAGGTGAATACATGTGGATAACGTAGCCCACTTGTCCTGTTACCTGTATACATGGCCATCACCTCGTAGATACCTCTCAGTCCTGAGAGCATAACACTGTCAGTGCAACTCACCCCTCAGAAGCACAGACTCAGTGAAGAGGAACACACATGCCTCTTGGGGCTTGGGACATGGGGCCACCTGGGGAGTAAATTCAGGGCCCTAGGTAACTGGAGCTCGGTAAGGGGCAGGGATAAGGACTCCGAGCATGCACCAAAAAAGGCTTATCTCAAAAAGAGGTATGCATGCGTTTGTTTAAACTGAAACTCCCGGGACGTCCCTGGCAGTCCAGTGGTTAAGACTCTGTGCTCCCAATGCAAGGGGCACGGGTTCGAAACCTGGTCGGGGATCTGATATCCTGCATGCCACATGACATGGCCGAAAATATAAATAAACAAACAAACAAATAAATAAATAAAGTGAACCTCCGAAAAATTTTAAGCGCAGGTAAAGGCCTTTAATATTAACTATTAACTATAGTTAATACACTAACTATATAACACAGAAATACACACACACACACCCTGCTGGCATGGCATGAACCATATGGAACCAAACCAATGTGAGAAATTTCAAGGGACACTACATGGATAAATTTCTACTTGGACTGTTCTTTCATTAAACAACGGTGACAAAAAGCCTCGTGCCTTTTGTTGTTGTTGTTTTGGCATGAGGAATACTCTGTGTTACTACATGATAATGCATTTTTAAATGTCAACCCCACTGACAGGGGAAAGGGTTGTGGATACCTTACACTCACTTCACTTTAACAGAACTTTATCAAGCATCTACGAAGAAGAAAACACAGTGCTTTAGGAGACAGAAATCAATCAAAGCCTTTAAGTTCCGAACACGTCAGAAGCTCACACTTTAGGGAGCTGGGGCGATACACACATAAATAAATAATGTTAATCTACTCTAGGATACGTACGAGAGGATCTAGCATGGAAAACAGAAAATGTATTGATGCTAACTAGCAAGCTCTCAAGCAGCCTTAACTAAATATAGAAATAAGGCTTTGTGCCCTCAAACCCCTGGTCCTCCCCTTCTCTGATCGTCTGCTCTCCTCAAGTACCACTTCACTCTTTTCCCTTAAAGAAGTTCCAGATACTACGCCCATTTCCTCTTTTAATTTTCTTTAAATTAGGACATATTTCAGACCTCGACAAAGGTACAGAGAATGCTACGCCCATGAAACCATCAGCCGTCTTAAGAAACGTAAGCTTACAAATAAGATCGAAACCCAGTATTCCCCTCCCCAACTGAATTCTCCATCTTTTTCCATAGATTTAACCACTGTCTTAAATAGGTTTATTGTTCTCATACACACCTTTCTGCATACTACATATGCATGCATTACTCCTATGTATGCCTTTTACTACAAACAGATGTATCTATATTCAAACTAATAATTTTGCATGCCTTTAAACTTCATATGTGCATGGTATCATAATGCTTTTATCGTGTTGGAAGTAGGTTCTTCCTTTATCTATTTGTCCCTTCCACTACTGAATCTTTGCCCCTTGTTATAAGCTGAATTGTGTCCCCGCAAAAGATATGTTGATGTCGTGACCCCGGAACCTGTAAGTGTGACCTTATTTGGAAATAGGGTATTTGCAGGTGTAATAAAGACCAGATGAGGTCATACTGGATTAGGGTGGGCCCTTCATCCAATATGACTGGTGTCCTTATAAGAAGAGAAAGAACACAGAAACAGAGACACAGGGGAAAGCACTATGTAAAGATGAAGAAAGAGACTGGAATTCTGCATTTACAAGCCGAGTGATGCCAAGGATTGACAGAAACCACAAGAAACTAGGAGAGAGGCATGGAACAGATTCTTCCTCCGAGCCTCCAGAGGGAACCAACCCTGCCCACATTTCAACCTCAGACTTCTTGCCTCCAGAACTGTGAGAGAATAAATTTCGGTTATTTCAAGCCACCTGTTTTGTGGTAATTTGTTACGGTAAACCTAGGAAACTAACACCTCCCTACGGGAGGTCTTTGTGTCTCAGGCCCCTGAGAATTCTAGTACCTTCCTCAGTCCAGATCATACCATCCTGTTCAGTTTACCTGCAATAGTACCAAGTCAGTGAGTTAGGGCTGGTTCTACTGTAGGTGTAGTTAAACGTTTTCCCCACTGCCCTAAAGCAGCGGTTCTCAAACTTCAGTGTGCTTCAGTAGCACTTGGAGGACTTGTAAAAACCTGATGGCTAGCAGCCTACCTTCAGAATATCCAATCCAGTAGGTCTGGGGCAGGGTCTGAGAATTTGCATTTCAAACAAGTTCCCCGCTGATGCTGATGCTGCTGCTCCATGGCAGGCCAATAGCACCATCTGGTCCCCAGGCAAGCTAGGTCATCCATCAGTTTCTTTCAATAACATATACTAGAGGCTGGGCCACCATCTCTATCATCACACAAGTTGTTTATAATCTAACATTTTAATTTATTTGAGGCTGCTATAAAAGGATGTCAAACAGGCTTACCAAATACTTGAAAGAAATCCCTTTCAATGACAGTAAGGTGGGCTGAAATAAATAGAACAAAGATACATTGGAGTCAGTGTTATTTATGTTAAAAAACAAAAACCTCTGCAGCTTATTCATGTCAAACAAGCTTTTATTTTCAATGTGATCAATACTGTCAAACTTATATGTAAAAGGTAAGAATAAAGTCAGATAGCAGTTAATATCATTTTGGGATGTTGAACTTTGAAACAAAATCTGTGTTGTGGGCTAATGAAAACTAGAATCTCCGTGAAGAACAAATTCTTCTTTTCTTTCGCTGTCCACTTCTTTTTATGTCTTCCAACTGTAGGATGGGATAAGAGTCAATTAACAATTGTACACCAATAACATGCACCAGGGACTTTCTAAATAGGAGTCAATTCTATGTACATCTCTTGGCTCTCCAAGGAGAAAACAAAATGTTTTCTTCTTGTAACCCAGACCCTTGGTTGTCAGGGTGCACATCATTTCATCACACCAACCACATCTCTCTCTTGCCAACCACTATATATGTTAGGTTTTTTTCTTGAAAGGTCAGTCTGTGATTTAAACGTCTTTCCACCTTAAGAGCCTATGCTCCTTACACAAATCATAAATCCCTTATAATCCCAGACCTTCAGTTTCCGTATCTGTATAATGAGAATGAGGCTGTTATCAAACATCCACAGGTGTGAAAATTAAGAAAGGGAGAAAGAAAGAGTGTGATACTGAGAGAGAGAGAGAGAGATGAGAAAGGAAAAGATGAATGGGTAGCGGAAAGAGAAACTAGGATTGAATTACCAACTCAGTGAGAGCCAATAATAATACTACGGCTAATTTTCTTTCCTTTTGAATAAAACATCTAAATTGAACTAATATTTGTGAATTACTCATGAAATGCAGTCTTATTTGAAATCCTTAACTTTTTACTACTTTGTAAGGAGTCACCTTCTCAAAGGCATTGTCATTCCAAGAGACTTCATTTCTGTGTCCAGGTGATGAAGGTACAGCTAGTGCACAACTTAGTCGCTTTAGCTGCTTCTCCTGGTGAGCAGTCTCTAAAACTATAGGTCTCTATAGTTTAGACCTCTAAGAAAATATAGGTCTCTATTTCCAGGTCTGATAAATTTCCCATCTGCAGTAGACTTAAAACTACAGGACAAAGGACTTGTGACTGTAAATGACATACATTTCAGAACACACTTCCTTCTATACCATCTAGAATACAAGTACATTATTAACATTAAACTGTTTTTCCAAAACTAAATTGCAACAAGTTTTTCTTATTTACTTTACAAAAAAAATTAAAAACATGATAGATAGCTAGTGGGAAGCAGCTGCATAGCACAGGGAGATCAGCTCGCAGCACTGTGACCACCTAGATGGGTGGGATAGGGAGGGTGGGAGGGAGACGCAAGTGGGAAGAGAAATGGGGATATAGGTATACTATAGGTGATTCACTTTGTTATAAAGCAGAAACTAACACACCCCTGTAAAGCAATTATACTCCCATAAAGATGTTAAAAAGATAAACAAAAAATAGATTAAGGATGTAAACAAAACAAAACATAAAGCTGTCAGTAACAGGTATATGTCAGGACCGGTTGCACCATGCATTAATACCTTGTATTCTCCAGAGCCGCCCTCTGCTGAGACCATATCCAGCTTCGGTCCTTCTTCTGCTTTTTCATTTCCATCCTCTTTCTCTTCCTCAGCATTTTCATAATGATATTCACTCTCTTCTTTAGTGTCGAATGATACGGACTTTGGCATCACAAGGTGGTGGGAAACATTTCCTGATTTAAAATCAGCAGCAGAATCTAGTTCTCTGCTCTCAGGAGGATCTGGAGAAGAGAAATGTGTCAGAAAATAAATAAATAAATAAGAAGACTCGCTGGTCATGTTCCTACTGGTTGATACAGCGCTTCCTTGGCCCTCACACTTCTGCTGCTTGACAGTTTTCACAACATTTTCCCCCTCTTTCCAGTAGATCTCACACACACTGTGCTGCTGATTATTTCTGGCCCTTTGGAGAAGGGATCGGAATCATTTGATTCTGAGCAGATTTTTGTATATTTCTGCCAGAATCTCACTGGAAAATGTTCACCCGATTTCAAGACAAATTCAACCTCGAATCTCATTGATTCCTCAGCCACTGAAATGTGCCCCTGTGCCATTTCATCATTTTCTCAGGTCATCGTACTGAAAATCTTAACATTTTTAGAAGCCCGTCAACCAAAAGTGAGGTATGCCATTTGTCTGCCCCTAGGTTGGTAGAAGGCAGCATACTTTTTCTCAAGATCCTAAAGGTCTTTAGAGAATTGGGCTTCTACTTGTGCATATCGTGCCTGAAGGTTTTTGAGAGCTTTGACCCGCTGCTTAACCACCAGAGGCCAGCGGTGAGTGCATCCTGCCATAGAGGCCGATGCCGCAGCAGGGGCTGCAAGGGACAGGGGACTGGGCATCCCCTAGCCAGCCTCGGCCCCTTCGATGGGTCCACAAGTCCCAGCCACCCAGGACTCGGAGGCATCAGCCAGGACCTCACCCGCCCAGAACTCACCCTCCCCTGCCCCCGCCACCGGTTCCTCTGCCTTCTGGGCTGCCAGCCCCTCTGCAGGCTCCCACGGCTCCCAGGGCGGGGTCCCTCTGCCTGGCACTCGCCCCGCCAGACCTCACCTGCCTCTCCCAGGTCTTCCTGCCCGTGAGGAAGCGCGGCAGCCTCTGCAGGGTCCGAGGGCCATCGGGAGCGGCGCCTGACCATCACGCGGCTGGCATGGGGCCCGACCAGGACACGGTCCTTGTAGTGGCTGTGGTGCAGAAGACAATGGGCCACATCCCGGAGCAGGGAATGAAACTGCACCGCGGTCGCCCCATGGCCTGCGACCACTCCCGCGCCTCCCTGCCCATGCTCGTCCTCCTCTTCTGTCTCTTCCTCCTCCTCGACCTCTTCCTCAGTCTCCTCCCCCTCTTCTGACTGGTACTCAGCCTCCTCCCGGTCCTCGGTGTCTAATTCAAACTCTTCCGCCTCCTCCTCCACCAGCTCTGCACCCCAGTCTTCTGCCACTGCGGCCTGGGCGGCCTCCTGCCCACCATCCTCCCCGTCAAGGGCTCTGGAGAGCCCCAGGGAAGCCAGAAGGGCCGCGGCCCCCTCGACTCCATCCATTCCTCCAGAAGGGGAGGCACGGACCCCGAGGGGACTGGGGTCACCACCCGCCCTGCCACCAGCTCTATCCTGGCCACCTGGGATCGGCCCACGCTACTCGTTGGCAGACATGGCTGGAGGGACACGCCAGACACGGATCGGGCGGCAGTGACGACCGTGGGGAAGATGGCGGCCGCTGCGCTGAGTGTCGCTGAGGGAGGGGACGCTGTTGGAAGCTGGGCCACCGGGCCGAGGTGGGGGCTGCAGAGAAGCTGGCTGCCCAGGGGACAAGAGTCGGCGAAGATGCCTCTGCGAGCCCCGCCACGGGAAGTGCAGACGGCCTCCTAGCAGAGCGCCCCAGCGAGACTAGGCGGCGGCCGCTGTGCACAAAGCGGGAAAGAGCTTGATTGGCTGGTGACGGGAGGCGGACCTTACAAGGGTCAACGAAGGGCCACTTCCTCCAGCGCCGACTCTAAGCTCATTTGCCAGCAGCCAAGGATTGACAGCACCACCGTCCAATGAGTGATCAAGCTCTTCAGTTTCCCTGGAGGCCTTAAAAGGCCAGCTCACCCTCAGCCTCTGTGAGCGCACAGGAATCCCTTCTTTTCATTCCAACACTGCAAGAGCAAAACTACAATGCCCCTAAAGGCGGTGCCCTGGGGTATGGGAACCTGCATGTGTTCCCCAATTGCCACCCTGGGGCAGCTCACGCTGATACAGACACACTTAATTCAAAACCGAGACAAACAGAGAAGGTGTATAGATCAAATCTCTGCAATGCTTAAAACCTCCCACAAGAGACAGCAAGAGAATTTGGAGGTTTTAATGCTGTTAAGGCTCCTTAGAAAAGGACATACAGAGTCGATATGGATGCAGTGAGAATGGAGAGTGGAAGAAGCAGTAAAGACAGGAGCTGGAGAGTGTTTCATCAGGGCTCCCCAATTCCGTTGCAGCCTCCAAGAAATGAAGACGGAGAGAGAGAGGGAAGAGAGACAGAGACAGAGACGGAGACAGAGATTTCTTTTAAAGACTGTTCTGAGCACCTGCTCTGCACTGGATTGAGCACACCCCTTGCCTCCCAAATTCATACGAGAAGCCCGTCCCCAGCCCCACCCCACCCCCAGGAGATGGTATTTGGAGACTGGGTCTTTGGTAGGTCATTCAGTTTTGGTAAGGTCAGGAGGCTGGGGTCCACACATTGGGATTATTGCCCTTACAGGAAGAGACCATAGATGGTACTGTCCTCCCACCACCCCAACGTGAAGCCACAGGAAGAAGGCGGCTATCTTCAAGCCAAAACGAGGGCCCTCACCAAGAACTCCACCATGCTGGCACCCTGACTTTGGGCTTCCTAGCCTCCAGAACTGTGAGAGAATAAATAACTGTCTTGTTTAAGCCGCCCAGCCTATGGCATTTTACTAGGGCAGCTTGAGCAGACTAATACAGCATGGCAGACCTTAACAGCACAGGCTTCCTAGAATCATTTCTCGGTCAACAGTCCGAGACTTTTTGGTGTACTCAGCCCCACTTAGCTGAGTTGTCAAAGGTAACGAATGCTGAAAATGAGGAAGAAATCGACAACTATTTTATGCTAATCCCAGTTACTACTGTGGATGGGCATAGAAGCAAGACTGGGTGTTAGCTGTAACTTCACGTTTAGGAGAACATAAGCTATGTCCCTTACTTCCATAAGCACACCGCGTTGGGATCCAGGACATCTAATTTGACAGATCCTAACGTTTCACAGATGGGAAGCACACATCCTGCAGTGCGCTCCTGGGAAGGCTCAGGAGAAGAGCTGTTGTTGCCACCCTGAGTCACTATGGACTCCTCCTATCCCAAGTTGGGTTCAACGGTCAATAGGTCTGCTGACACCACACCCACACCCACACACACACACACACACACACTACCGAGACGCGATGCAAAGTGTATTCCTTACGTGAGGAGGCTTCTGGGGGGAGAGCAGGGCAGCCTTTTCAAGCTGCTCCAAAATAGACTTCAGAGAGTCAGGAAAGGAAGAAATTGCTTTGGGAGTTCTACTGTGACTAGTGGATGGGGCCAGCATGACAGTTCCCTTGTGCTGGCAGTAGCTAGTGTCGTTTGCTGCCCACTCCTCCTGCCCTCCACCCTACAACCGTGCCAAAGGAGAGAGTGGAGGGTGGGGCACTGGGGAAGAGGGAGGGTTGACGTTTAAAAGCCCTCAGCAGTCAAACATCAAAGGATGCAGTCAGACCCTATACTATAATTCACCTCTGGCGTGTGACAGGTGACAGAAACGTGCCATTTTTGTGTAATGGAATCTGAACTTGTGGAAGTAAGCCACTCTGGAACTCTGAGTCCTGCAGCCTAAGGCCGGGTAGGCAGGCAAAAGGTCCACTGAAGGCCGTTCAAGAGCCCAGTGTGGTGTATCCTGAGAAGTAAAATGCATGCCTCGGTCACCATCAATAAGGCCCGGAACTCCAAAGCCCATAAGGAGGGTCTTGGCGAAGCCCTGCGTAGTGGTTTTAGTATATGTAGAGACACGTGTGACCAGGATTTATAATTTGGGAGTCTGTGGGCCAAGAGATTCCCAAGGCTCTTTACCCCAAAGGGGACAGTTTTACACAAGGAAACGTCGCTGCCGCCATGGGCCGGACCAGACAGCCAGACCGACGACAACGGCCTGATTGTCTATGAAAATGTGCAGATGGTGCTAACTGTTGGCCAGAGCATCCAGCGCTAAGGTGACTGCCTGAAGTTCACTCACTGGTGCTGTCTTTTCGTTGAACAGTTTTACCTATGGTTATTGTATTGATTACTGACAAGGAAAGAGTTTTCCTGACATTTTCCTATTTATTTTCCACATGTCAGTCGTTTTTTGTTCCTTCACTCCTCAATTACCGTATTTTCTGTTATTAATTACAGTTTCATAGTGTACAAGGTGATCCTTCATCACCCCTTTTGCTGTACTTTTTTAGTTTTTTTTTTAGTGCTGGAGCTTTTTGTGGGGTAGTGTCGGTGGTTACACTGGGATCTACAATTAGTATCTTAGCTTTATAAAAATCAAGTTTGTATTAATATGGAGATAGTTGCCATAGTATTCAAAACCTCTGCTTTTCCCTAGCTCTGCCACATTTCTTTATTTAATTATGGTGACACACGGCATGTTTGTATATTTGGTGCCCATTAACAGAGATTTATAGTTAATGCTTTATACATTTGTATTTTAAATCATATATGAGAACAAAAAGAGGAGATATAAACCAAAAGTGCAGCAATACTCGCTTCTGCGTTTACCTGTGTAGTTACCTTGGCCTTTGTGGTTTATTTCTTCATATTGCTTCAAATACGTGCCCAGCATTGTTTCAATTCAGCCTGAAGGACTCCTTTCAGTACTTTCTATAGGGCAAGCTTACTAGCTATGTACTCTCTCAGTTATTGTTTGTTTTGGAATGTCTTTAACTCCCCTTCATTTCCCCCACATATAGAATTCTTGGTTGAAAGGGTATTTTGGTTCATTTGTTCTACGCTTTTAATATGCCATTCCAATGCCACCTGTCCTCTGTGGTTTCTGTAGAGGAATGGGCACAAATCTTACCGACGATTACTTGTATATGAGGAGTTGTTTCTATTGCTGTTTTCAAGGTTCACTCTTTGTCTTTGACTTTTGATAATTTGATCATGATGTGCCTAGGTGGGGATCTCTGATTCTATCCTGCTTGGAGTTTGTAGAACTTACTGGGTATGTAGATTCATGTCTTTCCTCCGAGTTTGGAGGTTTTCAGGCATCATTTCTTTAAAGATTTCCTGCCCCTTTCTCTCTCTCCTCTGCCTCTGCCACTGTCATTATGTGTACATTGATAAGCTTGCTGATGCATATAAGTCCCATAGGATTTGCTCATTATTCTTCATTCTTTGCTTTTTCTGCTCCTCTTTTCCTTTCCAGAGACTGGATATTTCAACTAACCTTTTAAACTTTGCTGATTCTTTTTCTCCTGTTCAAATTTGCTGTTGGACATCTTTTATTAAATTTTCATTTCACTTACAGTGATTTTCAGCTGAGGAACTTTTTTTTTTTCCTTGCGGTACGTGGGCCTCTCACTGTTGTGGCCTCTCCCGTTGCGGAGCACAGGCTCTGGACGCGCATGCCCAACGGCCATGGCTCACGGGCAACGCCGCTCCGTGGCATGTGGGATCTTCCCAGTCCGGGGCACGAACCCGTGCCCCCTGCATCGGCAGACGGACTCTCAACCACTGCGCCACCAGGGAAGCCCCTGAAGAACTTTTTTTTGTCCCTATTTATAATTTCTATCTCTTTGGGATACATCTTTCTCATTGTTTCCTAGTTCTTTGATCACTGTTTCCTTTTGCTCATTGAGTTTATTGAAGACAGCTGACTAAAAGTGTATTTTTCTAGTAACCCAAATACTGTGCTTCACCTCTGACAGTTTATAGTAATTAAGTTTTTCCATGTGAACAGGATACACATTCCTCCCATCCCCTCCAACTATATGGAAGTATAATTTACAAATAAAATTTGTATATTGAAGGGGAACAATGTGATGCTTGATGTACGTACACATTGTTAAATGATTACCACAGTCAAACTAATTTATGCATTTATAACCTCACATAGCTAAAGGTTTTTTGGGGTGGTGCGTGGTATAAAACTAAGATCTACTCTCTCAGCAAGTCTCCAGCATACCATACAATATCTTAAATTAAATCTGCATGCTGTGCATTAGATCCCTAGAATGTATTCATCTTATAACTGATCATTTGTCCCTTTGATGAACCACCCCACAAATAACAAACCTGGAGGCATCATGGTTCCTGATTTCATTATATGACAAAGGTATAGTAATGAAAACAGTATGGTAGTGGCATAAGAACAGATATATATATATAGACCAACGGATCAAAATATAGAGCCCAGAAATAAACCCACACATATATGTTCAACTATTTGACAAGAACTCCAAGAACACACAATGAGGACAGGATAGTCTCTTCAATAAATGCTGCTGGGAACACTGCATATCCACGTGCAAAGATACTATACTGGAGCCTTATCTTACACCATACCTCAAAATGAACTCAAAATGGATTAAAGACTTAAACGTAAGGCCTGAATCTGTGAAACTCCTAGAGGA
Source organism: Mesoplodon densirostris (assembly GCF_025265405.1). NCBI lineage: Eukaryota > Metazoa > Chordata > Mammalia > Artiodactyla > Ziphiidae > Mesoplodon > Mesoplodon densirostris. The sequence goes on along the minus strand of NC_082681.1, from coordinate 44,321,367 downwards.
AGACACAGGGGTAAGCTCCTTGACATAGGTTATGGCTTTGATATTTTTTTGAAATGACACCAAAACAAAGGCAACAAAATCAAAAATAAACAAGTGGACTACATCAAACTCAAAAGCTTCTGCACAGCAAAGGAAACAATCAACAAAATGAAAAGGCAACTGAACTATGAAGCAGAAGAAAATATTTGCAAATCATGTTATCTGTTGAAGGGATAATATGCAAAATATAAAAGGAATTCAATCAACTCAACAGCAAAAGAAAAAAAAACAAAAAAAAAACATCAACCAATAATTAATAAAAGGGCACACGGTTCGAATAAACATTTTCCCAAAGAAGACATACAACTGGCAAATAGGTATATGAAGAGGTGTTCAACATCACTAACCATCAGGGAAATGCAAATCAAAGCTGCAATTAAGACATCACACCTATTAGGATGGCTATTATCAAAAGGACAAGAGACAGCATGTGTTGGCAAGAGTGTGGTAAAAAGGGAACCCTCGTGCCCTGTTGGTGGGAAAGTAAAATGGTGCAGCCACTGTGGACAACTGCATGGAGGTTCCTCAAAAGACTGAAAGTAGAACTATCAGATCAGCCAGCAATCCCACTCCTCAAAACAGATCCAAAGGAGGTGATTTCTGCTCTGCTCCCTTATGCTCATTGCAGCATTATTCACAAGAGCCAAGCAATGGAGACAAGCTAAGTGTTCTGGGCAGATGAAAGGATAAAGAACATATCACAATTATATAAAAGACATATCAAAGAATTCTTCTTAAAAATTCATCAGAGGGCTTCCCTGTGGCACAGTGATTAAGAATCCACTTGCCAACGCAGTGAACATGGGTTCAAGCCCTGGTCCGTGAAGATCCCACACGCTGCGGAGCAACTTAGCCTGTGAGCCACGACTACTGAGCCTGTGCTCTAGAGCCTGTGAGCTGCAACTTCTGAGCCCGCGTGCTACAACTACTGACGCCCGCAAGTCTAGAGGCCGTGCTGCACAAGAGAAGCCACCGTAATGAGAAGCCCGTGCACCACAACGAAGAGTAGTCCCCGCTCGCCGCACCTAGAGAAAGCCCATGCGCAGCAACGAAGACCTGACACAGCCAAAAATAATAAATAAATAAAAACAAAATAAATAAAGTAATAAAAGTTCATTTGCAAGACTATTCTTGTCTTTGGGGGTGATACAGAGAGGAACAGGAACAGAGACAAGACATGGTAGATTCTCCTTCCTTCAGACGTCTTGTCTCTCTCAGGAAATCTCTACAGGCACAGCTTAATAGTGAGCCAGCCGGAAAGGCAAAATAGGGTTGACAGAGACCCAGAAACTTAGAACAGGTTATAGAATTTTGAGCTCAGATATTAAACAAATTTTACTTACCCTGCATCTACTTCCTCTTATATATCCTGACAAAGAATGCAAACAGTGTGCCTTCTGACACAAAATAAACACAGAAGTGACTATAACATCAGTAACACCCACTTCCAAAAACACAAAAACAAAATTTAAGACCTTTGTTAGGGAGTGTACTCATGTTTAGATAGTAAATAGGGAACCACTGACAGATTTTAATGAAATTTACATATATCATTAATTTTGATGTAGAAAATTTCATGTACATAATGACTTCTCTTCTTTCTCCCATGGCCACCTAGGAAACTCAGAGATTAGGAAAAATGCTTCCTTCCCCATATGTTGGTTTAATATCCTAGCCTCAGATATACTCAACACCTCTGCCTGCGCCCCTGATGGAACACCACTCTCAGGTGAGGCAGTGTTTCTACCTGAAGGATTTCAAAATACCCTTAAGATTTGGGAGGAATTGGGAGGTCTAAAGGTAAAATCTGTGCAAACACTATGTAGAAGCAAAAACCTTGTATGACTCAGAAACGTATCTGGAGGGTTGAGTGGGTGTGTGTGAGTGTATGGGTAAAGATTATTTCGGCTGAACTTTAGGCAAACTGTAAACATAAACTCTACACAGAAACACTTTCCAATCCCCTGTGTCTTTAAACTCATGAGGTGAGCTGCCCTGCAGAGGCAGGACCTGGTGTCTTTGGGCAGCTGTGGCAGTTAAAGGGTGTGAGCTCTCAAACCAGACTGCCTGGATAAAAGTTCCAGTTCACTTACAGGCTGTGAGATCTTGGGCTCAGGATTTAATATCTCAAATCCTGTCTTCTATAATAATTCTCAATTTCTCCATCAGTAAATGAGGTGAAAAATAGTCCCAACCTCATCGGATTGCTGTACAGATTTAATGAGCTAATACTTTACAAGGGCCTACTTGATGTCGAGCTTGGCACAGAGTAAGTGCAAATTAATGTCTGGATACATCACAAAATGAACACATTCCATGCTCACTGCTGTAGCTGCACAGATCATCTTTTAATCCTTCAAATATGCTATGTTCTCTTTCTTCTAATGGATCTTTGCCCATCTTCATTCCTCTAACTAGACCTTATGCATAGCTTTGGCCAAAACTGACTTTCTAAGCCCTAATCATCCTTAACGTCCCAACTCAGGCTTTTTTTTTTTTTTTACAAGAAGCCTCTTCTCTGTTAAGACGGGGTTGCACGTTTCTTCCTTTATTATTTTTAAACTAAAGTGAAAATAAAATAACATAAAATTAATGATTTTAGTCACTTTAAAATGGACAAATCAAATAAAAAGTTCTAAAAATAAAATGTACAAATCAGTTCTTTTAGTACATTCACGATGCTGTGCAACCATCACCCCTATCTAGTTGCAGAGCATCTTCATCAACTCAAAAAGAAACCCTATACCCAGGAAGCGGTCATACCCCATTCCCTCCTATCCTCAAACACTGGCAACCACTAATCTCCTTTCTGCCACTATGGATTTGCCTAATCTGGACATTTCATAGAAATGGAATCATGCCATATGTGGCATTGTGTGTGTGTGTGTGTGTGTGTGTGTGATATTTTGTAATTTTTGTTCATGGTAGTTGTTATCTTTTTTCATTATGAACTTTTTCTCATTCTAAAAAAAGATTCACTTCATGCATGATTGTGTATAATGATAGAAGAGAATCTTCCATATTGTATGAGTTTCTTGCCTGTTTGTACTTGCCTGTTTGGAACCCGTTTTGGACTCTCCCTGTAAACGACCTAGACTCCTTGGGTATAATGCCTGTAGAAGTCCAAGAACATACACAAAGATTGTATGCCCTGACCAAAGGATTTTTATCCCAGGAATATAATGTTGATTTGGATTTGTATCCCAGGAATATAATGTTGATTTAACATTAAGAAATCAGAGTGTAGGGACTTCCCTGGTGGAGCAGTGGTTAAGAATCCACCCAAAAATGAAGGGGACACAGGTTCGAGCCCTGGTCTGGGAAGATCCCACATGCCACGGAGCAACTAAGCCCATGTGCCACAAATACTGAGCCTGCGCTCTAGAGCCCATGTGCCACAACTACTGAAGCCTGCGTGCCTAGAGCCCATGCTTCGCAACAAGAGAGGCCACCGCAATGAGAAGACCGCACACTGCAACGAAGAGTAGCCTGCAGTCACTGCAACTAGAGAAAGCCCGCATGCAGCAACGAAGACGCAACAGCAGCAAAAAATAAAGAAAGAAAGAAAAGAAAAGAAATCACAGTGTACGGACTTCCCTGCTGGAGAAGTGGTTAACAATCCACCCGCCAATGCAGGGTACACGGGTCCGAGCCCTGGTCCGGGAAGATCCCACATGCCCCGGAGCAACTAAGCCCGTGTGTCACAACTACTGAGCCTGCGCTCGAGAGTCCTTGAGCCACAAATACTGAGCCAACGTGCCACAACTACTGAAGCCGGCACGCCTAGAGCCTCTGCTCCGCAACAAGAGAAGCCACTGCAAGGAGAAGCCCGCGTACTGCAATGAAGAATAGCCCCCGCTCAGCGCAACTAGAGTAAGCCCACGCACAGCAATGAAGACCCAACGCAGAGAAAAATAAAAATAAATAAATTTATATTAAGAAAAGTAATCAAAGTGTAATACATCTAACAGAATACCAGAAAAATCCTCATGATCATCTTAAGAGACATTTATAAAGCCTTTAGCATAATTCAAGAAACTTCCATGATAAAAGCTCTCAAAAAAACTAGGATTAGAAGACATCTTCTTCAATGCTCAACATCACTAATTATTAGAGAAATGCAAATCAAAACTATAATGAGGTATCACCTCACACCGGTCAGAATGGCCATCATCAAAAAGTTTACAAACAGGGACTTCCCTTGGTGGTCCAATGGTTTAGACTCCACACTCCCAATGCAGGGAGCCCAGGTTCAAACCCTCATCGAGGAACTAGATCCCACATGCCACAACTAAAGGACCCTGCATGCCGCAAGTAAGAGCCCACATGCCATAACTAAAAGATCCCACATGTCACAACCAAAAATCCCACATGCCACGACTAAAGATCCTGCATGCAACAACTAAAAGATCCCACGTGCAATGAAGATCCTGCACGGGGCAACAAAGATCCCACGTGCCCCAACTAAGAACCAGCACAGCCAAATAAATAAAGGAAATAAAATAAAATTTAAAAAAACGTTTACGAACACTAAATGCTGGAGAAAGTGTGGAGCAAAAGGAACCCTTCTACACTGTTGGTGGGAAATTAAATTGGTGCAGCCACTATGGAAAACAGTGTGGAGGTTCCTTCAAAACCTAAAACTAGAGTTGCCATATGATCCAGCAATTCCACTCCTGGGCATATATCCAGAGAAAACTCTAATTCAAAAAGATAAATGCACTGCAATGTTCAAAGCAGCACTATTTACGACAGCCAAGACACGGAAGAAACCTAAATGTCTATCGACGGGTGAATGGATAAAGAAAACGTGGTACATATATACAATGGAATACCACTCAGCCATAAAGAATAATGAAATAATGCCATTTGCAGCAACATCGTTGGACCTAGAGATTATTATACTAAGTGAAGTATGTCAGACAGAGAAAGACAAGTATCATGTGATATCACTTACATGTGGAATCTAATACAAAATGATACAAATGAACTTATTGATATTTACAAAACAGAAACAGACTCACAGACATAGAAAACAAACTTATGGTTACCAAAGGGGAAAGGGGGTGGGGAAGGGATAAATTAGGAGTTTGGGATTTGCAGATATAAACTACTATACATAGAATATGTAAACAACAAGGTCCTACTGCATAGCACAGGAAGCTATATTCAATATCCTGTTGTTAACCATAATGGAAAAGAATATGCAAAAGAATGTGTGTCTTTGTGTATATATATATATATATATATGTATATATGTATATATATATTTATATATATAACTGAATCCCTTTGCTGTACACCAGAAACTAACATAACATTGTAAATCAACTGCACTTCAATAAAAATATATTAAAAAATGAAACGCAGCTATGAAGCCACAAAAAAGGTACAAACTCTTAGTTATAAAATAAATGTCATGGGGATGTAATGTACAGCGTGATGACTACAGTTAATACTACTATATTGTATATTTGAAAGTTGCTAAGACAAAACCCTCTTAGGTTTGCTCTTATTAAGAGATGATAATAGGTTTTTCCTTACCTTCTAAGTAATCTCCATAGAAAGCAGAGATTCTGTGTCTTATCAGAATAATTTCCTGTGCTTCTTGTTGATTTATCATGTCCTTTATTTGTAAGATAAATGAGTCTTCTTACTTCTAAAAGAGAGAAGGCTCTTTTTAATCACATTACTTCCAATATTTACTTTTGAAATCTTATATTAGTACTCTGGTTAAATAGGTGGCCAAATAGTTTCTTAGTGACCCATGATTCTATTTAGCCAAGTGTACAAATCTTTTGCCATTTCTAACAACTAGTGATATTTGGTCTTTCCAAATTCAAATCCTAAATGAAATCTGCTTGATCTCATACTGACACTGATATTTCCCAGAGGGCCTGCGGAAAATCCAGAGTTTGTTCTTTCACCTTGTAAATGAGAGATGTTACAATAAGTAGGTTTATTTGATAAGTTGAGTTGCACAGGAAGCACTGCCAAATATGAAGAGATGCTTAACCTTCTCTAGTTTATATTTCTATGTGTAAAATGTTATTAATACAAATACTTCAGAAATTGTATTAATTCCTATAAATGTCAGTGCCCTTGCTGTCCATGACGTATCTTGGCGCTGCTTTGCCTTAGAATCAGACAACATCAGCATAATGTTATCAGCTGTCATGCCAGTTAGTGTCTTAAAATGTTGTATGCCACAGAAACAACCAAATGTCCTTGGCAATTGCATCATTTTTATAATGAACTTTCATCACGTCTTTTACCATGGCCATTTTCACTCTTTTGTCATCCACACTTGTTTTAGTTTGATGCCTCCCTGAAAGCTCTTGCAATCAGCTACAGGCCACAGTAATTATCTTCAACAAAATGGGACTATCTTGGAGTCCCACAGAAAGGACTATGCCAGGTACTCTTGAGGCACAGAACTCCTAATGGCATTGCTTAAATAACTTTGAGACCGTACCACCGGCCTGAGTCAGGATTTCCAGAATTCTCCTGGAGAAGCTGATAAGTTCATGAGATGGCTAACCCAAGATCAAGCAGAACAAGAATTACATAGGGCTGAATGAATTGATCAAGGACGATTATGGCTTTTGCTTGGACTACTGCTGATGCTTTAATGTTCTGTTTTCTGGATATAAAGAACTGCCTACTTTTCTAACTTCAGCTATCTACAATTCATAACAGTTTAGTAGATCGTACTTCTGTAAGCAGAAATGAAGTATTTATCTTTTTTTGCCTGCCTGATCACTCTAGAATTTGAATATTCTTACTAAGTATTCTTATTTTCACAGTAATACAATGAACTGCTTAGGTTCCATAAGAATCCTTCCTCCTGGGAACAGAACATAATTGATTTGACTATATGACCAAAGCTCTGAGTGGACTGTCATGTTTTGAAAGAATACAGTGTTTTTAAAAATAGTGATGGATTGATTGACTTGGCTGCACCAGGTCTTAGTTGCGGCACGAGCGATCTTCGTTGCGGCATGCGGGAACTTCAGCTGTGGCATGTGGGGTCTTTTAGTCGCAGCATGTGGGATCCTTAGTTGTGGCATGCAAACTCGTAGTTGTGGCATGTGGGATCTAGTTCCCTGACCAGGGATCAAACCCGGGCCCCCTGCATTCAGAGCACAGAGCCTTAGCCACTGGACCACCAGGGAAGTCCCAGACTATCATAGTTGAGAACAATATATATAATCAGATATGACCAGATAGTCTTAAGGAACTAAAGGTGATTTTATGGAGCCAATGCTTATGAAGTCTTCTTGGGAAAATGGGCCTGGCACCTGGATTACAGCTTTCTCAGCCTTACAGGTGAGCGGGAGAGGCCACCTCCTGGCAGGCCTAGGAAACTTAGGATATTTTGGGGGCCTTCAAGAAGAGATTAATTTACCCAGATCTATAGGTACTGCAGGGGAATTGTGGTGGTGAGATTTGGGCTTGGTTTCCTAGCTTTGAGAGGCTTTTAAAAGTCCAATTGGAGTGAGATTCCTTTGAAAAGTTCCAGCAGAGTAAACTAAAAATGGCCTATGTGGTCAATTATCATCCTTGCTGCAATTGTGCAAATAAGCAAGCCAAATCTAATAAGACCAGACACTCTATAAGCAAGAATAATCTTACTTTGATTATCTTTGATCAAAAGGGAGGTGACGGGGCTTCCCTGGTGGTGCAGTGATTGAGAGTCTGCCTGCCGATGCAGGGGATACGGGTTCGTGCCCCGGTCCAGGAGGAACCCACATGCCGCGGAGCAGCCCGGAGCCTGTGCTCCACAATGGCAGAGGCCACAACAGTGAGAGGCCTGCGTACCGCAAGAAAAAAAAAAAAAAGGAAGTGACGGTTGAGTGAAATTTTATATTTCAATACAAAACACACCCTTGTGAGGGATGAGATTCTGGTCCCGTTCATTATCTTTCAGCTAATTTGCACTTCTTTGTAAACTACGTGTTTGTGTTACCTACATGTAAATTGGACTAGCTCCTGCTATCTCACACATTTTGTCAGTCCTTACCAAATTCTCAATTCTTCCAATTTCCTTCAACATCTGGCTGCAACTCTTCAAACTAATGTTTCCAATTTTTCTCCAACCCTCCTGATTTGACATCGCAGAGAACTCAAAGCTGACCACCCAGATTCTTACTGCATCCTTAGGTTTTCTTCTAACTGGCTTTGTTTCACAGGATCTAAAGAAGCCCTGTGAGCTGAAGTTGGACAACTTGATGTAAACTTCAAAGGACTCTTCCCTGCAGCAGATCATGTATGATCCTCATGCCTGGAACTGCTGCCGTGTGGGCCACTCGGGAAATTCACTTTATCTTCCATGCTCTGCTCCACGAAATAATCGTGACTGTGGATGATCTTACCCAAACCTAACTGATGTCTAGGCCATCAGAAAACATCCACTGTAAACTAGGAAATCCATCAGATTGCCACTGCCATCCTCACTCCACCATCTAAACATGCGTCAAGCCCAGCATCTTCAATGGGCTGTCCTTCTGGACTCAGAAGCTGGCTTCAAATAGTCCACTACAAACATTAATCTTTCTTTTCCTTTTCTTAGAAACCCTCCTCATTAAATGCCTCATTCCTGGCATGATCCAGCAAATATCCTCTACTACCAAACATCAGCAGATGGCTCAGTTGTTCCTTAATGAACAAAAGGTGACTGAATGAGAAATGGACTTATATTGTTCACAGGAAAAAAGAATGCCTCTTGTTGCCTTGCACAAGAAGGGGAACTCAAAATAACTCCCTTCTTAACCAAACTTGAGGCCATTCTGAGTCCTCTTCTTCACTAGGCCTCAAGCTTGATCCTATCTTTGGCCTGCCAAGCCCAGTTTTAGCAAAAATCCTCCTAGGCCAGTTTAGCAAGAATCCCCCCCCTCCTTCGTATCTAAGTTCTTCATCCCTCCTCTTGAGCTCTAATCAAGTTCCACCTCCCAGCCTCCCTTCATCCTTGTGTTAGTCAGGGTTCTCCATAGAAACAGGACCAGTAAGAAACAGATAGGCATATAGATAGCTTATCTATCTATATCTACAGATCAATATCAATGGTAGGTATATATATCTAGATAGCTATGTCAGATATCTAATATCTGTATATTTATAGATGTATCTTTATATTAATGCTATTTCTCTGTTATATAGAGATATAGATGTTGATATAGATATAGATATAGATGAGGAGATTTATTATAGTAATTGGCTCATGAGATTATGGAGGCTGAGAAGTCCTACAATCTGCTGTCTGTAAGCTGGGAAACCAAGAAAGCCAGTGGTATAAACCACTCTAAGTCTGAAGGCCTGACAAACAGGAAAGTCCCAGATCAAGATTGAAGGCCCAAGAATCAGGGGACTGATGCTGCAAATCCTGGTCCAAGTCCAAAGGTCCCAGACTAGGAGTAGTGATGTCTAAGAGCAGAATAATATGGATGTCCCAGCTCAAGCAAAGAGAAAACTCATCCTTCCACTGCCTTTTTGTTCTATTCAGGCCCTCAAGAGATTGTGATAATGCCCACTTGCATTGATGAAGGCAATTTTCTTTACTAAGTCTGCCAGTTCACATGCTAATCTCTTCCGGAATCCTGCTCACAGACACACCAAGAAATGTTTCACCAACAATCTGGGCATCTTTTACTCAAATCAAATAGACACCTAAAATTAACCAACACAATACCTAAGTTCCCCTCAGTAATCTGCCATTCACTAACTCCCTCACCCTCCCTGTTGGCCATAAACTGTCATCTGTCTGTCTTGTATGTGGAGTTGAGTTTATTTTCCCTATGGCAATAGTCCCTGGCCCCTATTACAATGGTCCTGAAAAAAGCCTTCCATGCCTTAAACTCCATATGGCATACTTTTTTATTGACAATATTGATGTTACTATGTTCCTGTGAGTGAGAGAATGTGTCCAGATCATTGCTGAGCTAGGTAATGTGTCTGCATATTCATGTGAGAGAATGTGAGAATGTGAGTCCATATGAGCGAATTTCTTCTGTGAGCTTATGTTGGAGCTATACGGTGGATGTGAGCATATCTGTGTGTACATCTGTACGTAAGCATGTTCCTGATTTCAAGAATGTGCATGTGCAAGTGGAAGTGTGAGTGACAGCATCGGGAAGCATCTGAGTGTTTATACTCGGGTCCCCATGTGAGTAAACTTATGAGTATGGTCATGAAATTAACTGAATATATCAGCATGTTTATGTGAAGCCGTGAAAGTATAAGTGGATGCATGTGAATGTACGTGTTTTTAAATTTCAATTTGTAGGAAAATCTGAGCGTGTTTAGGGAGTGTGCAAACATGTGACTGTGTGTAAGCATATCTCTGTGTGACATTGTAAGTGTGAACATGTTCATGGGTGAGAGTGTTTTCGTAGGTGCAAATTTGTGTTTAAAATTAATATTTAAGTGTGTTCACTTGTACAAATGAATTTGTAAGCACGTGAAGGCAGATTAGCATAATTCTGAGTCGTTGGGGGTAAATGTGTTTTTTGTGTGTTCTTGTTTATGTGTGAATATATTTGAAAATGGGAGCACGTATATGGGAATGCATGTAATGGTTTTTTAAGTGAATGAATGAAATCATGAGCTTCTTGCTGATTGTGAGCATGTTCCTGTGCAACTCAATATGTAAGCATATTACTGTTGGTGACAAGGATATTTTATATGGGTAAGGGAATGGGTGTGTGCATGTGTAAATGAAATGAGTGTACCTGGAGTGTGAGTGAACTTGTAACCATGCTTATGTTTTAAGTGCATGATTGATGATGATAATCTGAATGAGGTGGGGCTACTGTGTGTGTGTGAACTGTGAGCCACCAAGTGTGAATGTATGTTAGTATGTGTGAGTACCTTTGCCAGTATATGTGTTTGAGTGAGTTATCTGTAAGCATGATACTGTGAGTGAACAAATGAGCATGTACGTGAGCTTGTGCATTTGTGAGAGTAAATATGCGGCCTTGTAATCTCAAAGTGTGCTAGTATTTCAGTCTCTGAGGACTGCTGTAAATGTATGTTCAAGCGCACCCTTGAATTTGCAGCCATATGCATGGGGGTTAGCATGTTTTTATGAGTAAGTGAACGTGTATCAGGTTCACTGTGGTGAGCTACTTCACAGGTGAGTATATTTGTGTAAGTGAAACCTGAATAAACATGAGTGGAAGTGCATGTGAGTGTATTTGCTTCTTTGAGTGGATATTCTGAGCGTCATGGAGGATGTGAGCGTGTTTGTATGTGAATACCTATGTGAACATGTTCCTGATTTTAAGAGTGAAAATGTGCATGTGTAAGTGAATGTGTGAGTGGGAGCTCCTGAATGTATGCATTTGTGTCCCTGTGTGAATGAATCTCTTGGCATGGTCATGTGATTGAGTGTTTGAGCACGTTCGTGTGAAGGAGTGAATGTCAGTATGTACGTGTGAATGTATGTGTGTCTGTGAGTGGGAGTGAATTGGTGGGCAAGTTTGAGAATGTCTGAGTGTTTAAGTGTTTTGTCAGTGAGTGAATGTGTGAGTGTATGTATGTGAGCCCATCTGTCTGTGACAGTGTGTAGGTGAGCCTGTGCGTGGGTGAGAGTGATCTCTTGGATCTACAATGGCATGCTTAAAGTGAACACTTTTGTATGCTCATCTGTATAAATGAACTTGTAAGCCTGCGAATCATGTTAGCATATTCACGTATAGTGGATGAGCAAGTATGTTTTCTTGTGACCTTGTTAATATGTGACTACAGTAGTTGCAGACTATTCACGGGGGACTCATTCCAGCACCCACCAAGGATACCAAAATCTGAGAGTGTCCAAGTCCCATAGTCAGCCCTCTCTATCCCCGTAGTCTGCATTCGTGGACTCAACCGACTGTGGATCATAAACATAGCACGTGATATGCAGCTGGTTAAATCTGTGAAAGCAAAACCCATTGATACAGAGGGCTAGCCGTATATTTATTGAAAAAAATCTGCATATAAGTGGACCCACACAGGTGACACTCTTGTTGTTCAAGGGTCAGCTGTATATTCGAATGAGGTCATTCATGCCCATACGTGTGAGTCAATGTAAGGGTTTTTATATAAATGAGTGAATTTGTGAGCTTCTAAGTCAGTGTGAGCATGTTTGTGTGCAATTATATTTCTGACTATGTTAATGTTTATGACCAAAAAGGTGCATGAGTAAATGAATGCGTAGGTTTGTGCATATACACACAATGAGCATGTCTGGAATGTGAGCGAATTTGTAATCACTCTTGTGTGTATAAGTGAATGTGTGCATTTGCTCACAAGTGTGATGTGGGAAATTTGGGGTAGGTATATGAATGCCTGAGTGTCTGAAGGGGAATATATGTGCATATGTGTATATGTGTAAGTAAATTGGTCACTACACGTGTTTGAATAGTGAAATTTAAGCATGTTAATATTAGTGAATGAATGTTTGAAAGTATGCGTATATCTGAGTTCGTCCACTCACAACACTGAATATATGAACATGTAGATCTGAGACAATATTTGTGTTGATGTACATGTTCGTGAATGTTCAAGTGCATCTTTTTTTTTTTTTTTTTTGCGGTACGCGGGCCTCTCACTCTTGTGGCCTCTCCCACTGCGTAGCACAGGCTCTGGACAGGCAGGCTCAGTGGCCATGGCTCAGGGGCCCAGCCGCTCCGCGCCATGTGGGATGTTCCCGGACCGGGGCACGAACCCGTGTCCCCTGCATCGGCAGGCGAACTCTCAACCACTGCACCACCAGGGAAGCCCTCAAGTGCATCTTTTAATTTGTGACCATGTGTATGGATGTTAGCACGTTAGGGAATAAGTATCAGATTCACTGTTTTCAGCTAGTTAAGATAGTGTGACCATTCGTGTAAATTATGGGTGTGTACATGGAAGGACATGTGAGTGTATTTTCTTCTGTGAGCAAATGTTTGAGCTCCAAGGTGGATGTGAGTATGTTTGTGTTCGTGCATCCATGTGAGCATATTCTGGAGGTTAAGACTGTGAATGACATGTGTAAGTGAAGGTGTGAGTGGGAGCATCTGACTGTATATATTCGTATCCCAGGTCGAGAGAATGTGTGAGCATGGTCGTTTGATTGAATGCACGTTGGAGCATGTTTGTGTGAAAGAGTGAATGTGTCAGCGTGTGAGTGTAAATGCATATGTGTTTTAGAATGTGAGTCAGTTTTGAGTTTGAGTTTGTGAATATTTGGTGTGCTTTCTGAGTGAATGTGTACCTCTATGTAAGTCAGGATATCTGTGTGCAACAGGCTATGTGTGAGACGGTTTAGGGGCAAGAGTAATTTCCTGGCTGTAAATTTGCACACTTACAGTGAACATATATGTGTGCTCATCTGTATAAACAAATTTATAAGCATGTGAATGCAGGTTAGTATAATGCTGAGTTCTCAGTCAGTGAGTTTGTTTTTCAAGTGATCTCATAAATGAGTGAATATATTTGAATAAAGTAATTTGTGAGCATGTGCGTGAGTGAATGCAACTATTTTTAAGGAGTGTAATTGAGTGAATTTGTGAGCTTGGTGTGACCATATCTGTGTGCAAGTGAATATATGAGCTTGTTACTCTTAGTGACAATAATAATGTGCATGCGTGAATGGGTGTTTATAACTGCAATGAGCATATCTGCAAGTGAGTTAATTTGTAATCATTTTCATGAGTGAATGAATACATAGTTCAGCTCATGAAAGTGAGTGAGGTGTGGGATACTTTTTGTGAGTGTGTGAAAGTATGAACATTTGGGCGTGAATGTACGTTAGTTACCATGTGTATGGATGTGGGTAAGTTGTCACTATATGCATTTGCATAGTGAATGCAAGTGGTAATGTGAGTGAATGTGTAACCACGTGCTTCTATGCGAGCATTTATCTTCTTTAGAGTGAACATGTGAACCTGTACATCTGTGTATGCTGACATGTTTGTGTGTTCAACTGTATGTTTAAATTTGTGACCATGTGTACAGCGGTCATCATGTTTCTCTGAGTTAGTGAATATGTATAGTTTATTACTGTGAGTTGAATCGTTCAGTGTATTTCTGCGAGTGAAATACGAACATGAGTGTAAGTGCATGTGAGTGTATATTCTTCTGTGAGTGACTACTGGACCTTCACCTAGAAGTGAGCACACTTATGTGTAAGTGTCCATGGGAGCATGTTCCTGATTTTCACAATATTAATGTGCATGTATAAGTGAATGTGTTAGTGGGAGCATCTTAGTATATATGTTTGAGTCCCCATGTGAATGAATTTGTGGGTACGCTCATGTGATTGAGTGACCGTGTGAGTAGGTTTGTGCGAAGGAGTGAATGTGTCGGTATGCATGAATGTTTCTATGTCTTTGAATGTGAGCAACTTTGTGGGCATATTTGAATGAGTGTTTGAGTATGTTTTGTGAGTGACTGTGTGAGCATGTTTATGTACGCAAGCATGTCTTCTATGACGGTTTAAGTGTGAGCCTGCTCATGGGTGATTGTGTTCTTAAGTGTAAATTTGTGTTTACAAAGTGAATATTTGTGTTCCCATCTCTACGCGTCCATTTGTTAGCATGTGCAATCCTATTAGCATATTAGCGGGTATGAGCAGGTGGTTTTCATGTGATCCTGATAACGTACAACTATATTTGAATAACCTACTCTGAGAGCATGTGTGAGTGAATGTGATTTTATGTAACTGAGCGAATGGGTGAGATTCTTTTTTTTTTTTTTTTTTTTTGCAGTATGCGGGCCTCTCACTGTTGTGGCCTCCCCCGCTGCGGAGCACAGGCTCCGGACGCGCAGGCTCCGGACGCGCAGGCTCAGCGGCCATGGCTCAAGGGCCCAACCGCTCCGCGGCATATGGGATCCTCCCAGACCGGGGCACGAACCCGTATCCCCTGCATCGGCAGGCGGACTCCCAACCACTTGCGCCACCAGGGAGGCCCGTGAGATTCTTAGTGTACGTTCTTGAGCAAGTGAGTCTGTAAGCATGCTGTGTTTGTGACCATGATAATTTGCATGGAAAAGTGAATGTGTGAGTGTGTGCATATACATGCAATGAATGTGTCTAGAATGTGAGGGAATTTGTAATCACTTTCGTGTGTATAAGTGAGTATGTGATTATGCTTATGCGAGTGTGGTACGAGCTACTTTGTGGGAATGTTTGAGGATCTGAGTGTGCATATGTTAGTATGGGTATGTGTGTGAGCCAGTTTGTATGTGCATTTGAGTGAGTGAACTATAAGCATGTTAACAGGACTGAGGGAATGTTTGAGCGTGTGAACATATGTAAGCATGTACACTCGTGAGAATGAATGTGTAAACTTATACATGTGACAGTGTGTCAGGATGGCATTTGAAAGTTGACATATGTGTGTTTTAAAGTGTATGTTTCATACTGGATGTGAGCATGTTTTTGTGTGAGGGTTCTTACAAGCATGATCCTGATCTTCTCAATGTTAATCTGCATGTGTAAGTGAATGTCTCAGTGGGAGCCTCTGTGTGAATGAATGTGGGCATGGTCATGTGGCTGAGTGAATGTCACCACGTTGTGTGACTGAATGTGTCAGTCTGCGTGTGTGAATGCATGTCTTTGAATATGAGTGACTTTGTGGGCATATTTCAATGCGTGAATGCTTAAACTTTTTGCTGAGTGATGAATGTGTGAGTGTGTGTATATACGTATGTCTCTGTGTAAGTGTATGTGTGAGCCTGCTCATGCTCCTCCATTGTGAGCAAGCATTTTTCAAGTGATGTTTCGTTGCACTCATTGTATGTATGGATGGTGAGCATGTACAGACACGTTAGCATGTTTCTGTGTAGTGACTATATGGTGGGTTTCTTTTTTATCTTGTTTATGTGGGAGTACATCTGAGTAAGGTCATGTGTGAAAGTGTGTTGTAAGGGAAAGTGTTTTACGTGTTGTAAGATTTTGTGAGATTCTTGGTGACTGTAAGAAGATTTCTGTGCAAGTGAATGTGTAAGCATGTTTCCGTTTGGGACAATGAGAATTTGCATAAAATTGAAAGTGAATGTGTGATTGTGGAACTGTAAACCTAATATGTATGGGGTATGAATGAATTTTTTATCATGTTCATCTGTGTGAATGTGTGGTAATACTTCTGTGACTCACTGAGCTGTCGGCATGATTGTGTGAGTGAAGGGAAGTGTGTGTGTGAGTGCAAATGTATGCATGTTTACATATGTGAGGAACTCGTCAGGATGTTCACAGCAAGAAGTGAACTATACTCATCTTAATGTTGGTCAGTCAGTGTGTGATCCTGTGCGTATATGTGAGGATGCACATTTTTGAAAGTGATTATGTGAATGTGTACGTGTCTTGGAGTATGCTCACGGAAGAATATTTGAGTGGTCAAGGAAAGGTTTCTTGGTGTTCATGTGTATGCGTTACCTTGTGACCGTATGCTTGGATGAAAGCATGTTCACGGGTGTGTATGATTGTATTTTATGCTCATATTCATGCATGTATACTGTGTGGGTGAAATGTGAGTGCATGACTTGAGTTCATGTGAGCGTATGGATTAATGAATGCGTGAGCTTTGTGGTCAGCACGAGCATATTTGTGTGCAAGGGCGTACGTGAGCATGTTCCTGATAGTGAGCATGTTTATGTGGGTAGCTAAATGGGAGCCCTGGAGAGTATATTTTTGGGTATCCCTGTGAGAGAAATGGTAATCATGGTATGCGACTGAGTGAAGGTGTCAGCTCATTTTTATGGAGTGAATGTATCAGTGTGTTTGTATGAGCAGCTCTGAGTATGTACATCAGTGAAATTGTGAGCATGTTCAAGTGAGGGAGTCAATGTCTGACCACGCTCATGGAAATGAGTGACGTTGTGAGCATACCTGAGTAAACGTGCGAGCATATGGTGCGAATGTGAATGAGGAGTATTGAGTTTTTAGTCAGTATGTTCATTTGGATGAGTCAACACTACGTGTGTTAACGCAATTGTGTGTCCATTGGTGAGCATGCACACTGTGAGCATGAATACATGAACTTTTACATGTCTTCAAGTGTGATTATATTTGAAATGTTTGAATTTATTGAAAAAGCATTTGTGTGTGCATGTGAATGTGTGAGCATGTTCATGAATGATAGCATATTCATGTAGGTGTCAGGGCTTATTGTGTTTCTTTATGTGAGCTTGTTAAAGTGTGAGTACACTGTATGAGTGGAATGTGAGCATGGGAGTATGTTTGTGAGTTTATGTGAGTGAATGCTGGGGCTTCGTGACGAGTGTGATCATGTTTATGTGCAAGTGTATATGTAGGTTCCTGATTGTGAGCATGTTCGGGTGCATGAAAAGTGAATGGGTGTGTTGGAAAATGAATATAGGTCTCTATGTGCATGAAACGGTCAGCATGCTCACGTGGTTGAATGACTGCTTGAGTAGGTTTATGTGCAGTGAATGTGTCAGTGTGTGTATGTGTGCATCTGAGAGTGTTTATGTATGAGGGAATTCATCAGCATGTTCTTAGGAGTTCATGTGTGAAAGCGTCTTGTTACTAGGTGAGTGTACGTTACTGGGTATATGCAAGCCTTTCCACGGCTGAGAGTGCCTTATTGTGAAGGAGTCTGTATGTTTCAGTGAATATTTTGTGTGTACTCATCTGTATGAGTGAATTGGTGAGCATCTGAGTGCATGTCAGCATATTCTTATGTGATGATTGTGTATGTGTGTTTTTGTGTGATATGTGAATGTAAGTATACTTGTATAAGGGAATGTATGGAAGTATGTGTGTGAGTGTACTTTTTTCTGAGTTTGAGATAACTTGTGAACTTCTTGGGAGGTGTGAGCATGTTTGTTTTGACGTGCCTACGTGAGTTAATTCCTGTTTGTGACAATATGGATAAGTGAATGTGTGATTGTTTGCATATAAATATAATGAGTATGTTGTGACAGCACTGTGGCAATGGCGACCTACAAGAATGTCCTGGGCTTCCCTGGTGGCACAGTGGTTGAGCGTCTGCCTGCCGATGCAGGGGACACGGGTTCGTGCCCCAGTTCGGGAAGATCCCACATGCCGCAGAGCGGCTGGGTCCGTGAGCCATGGCCGCTGAGCCTGCACGTCCGGAGCCTGTGCTCCGCAACGGGAGAGGCCACAACAGTGAGAGGCCCGCGATCCGGAAAAAAAAAAAAAAAGAATCCGCCTGCCGATGGAGGGGACACGGGTTAGAACCCTGGTCTATTCACGGGTAAGAAGCAGGAATGCATACGGTGCTTTTAATAAGAAGGGTTGTTGCTAGAGGACCCTACCTGGCGGAGCAGAGTGGGGAGCGGAATCTGGGATTAGGCCGTTCGAGGCCCTCCCAGTTTTACCAGCCGTCAACTCAGCACGGAATACTAACTTTAGCCCTCACCGCACCATCACCCCCTCCCCCCGCGCACACACACACAGGGGCCAGTATACCTGGCTGAGGAGAACTCAGTCCCTGGAGATGGAGGGGTGGACCCTGGGGCGGTAGCTCCCCGACCCCCACCATTTCAGCGCTATTAGGTACCACAGCAACACAGGGGCTGAAACAAGGGGGCTCCATCGCAGCTGCACGTGCCCAGCCCCACCACCAACTCCTCTACGGACTGGCCAGCAGGCAGCGCGCGTGGGCAGCGGTTCAAAAGCCCAGACCCACGTCTGCTCCAGCCGTCTCCTTCTAAGAGGTCGCCCACTCACCCTTTGCCCGCCCAGCTCATGGCAGCCTGGCGACCCCGCTCACCAATCAAAGAAGTCCAGAACGACGTCAGGAGCATCAGGCGAGGAGAGGTCAGAAGCCAAAGTGGAATTTCCACCTGGGATTGGGGTCGTCGCCCGCCAAGGGCCGGGTCCTGATGAGGAGTAGGCGCACAGCGGCCCGCCGCATGTCGGGACGCCATAGCTCCGACCATCCGAGAACCCTTGAGACCGCTGCAGAGCGGGAGGCCGATAGACGAGGGGGGGCGCGGGATAACCAAGAGGAGCGGGGCGAGGAGGTCGTGCTTCTGCAAAGAGCCGCCTGTAAGGTGACAACATCGAGGCCAAGGGGAGCGCGGAGGGTGCGGGTCGACCAGCGGCCCTGAGCCAGGGAGCGGCAAGAAGAGCAGCAGCCCAGCAACTTCACTCCACGCAGCACCCCAACCACGAACCCAGCCGCTGCAGACAGCGCGGGGTCTGACGCAGTTCTGGCGGCCGCTGGGCGGGCCTGAGGCCCGGCGCACAACTGGCTCCGCCCACCCCTATGGCAAGCGAGCTTCGCCAATCAGGCAGGCGCCGGGAGCCTTTCAACGAGATGCATGGTCCAGCCTCCTACCGCAGCCTGTGTGCCGCCCAGCCCTCTGCTCCTTCTGGCGTCTGCAGTCATTCCTGGGTCAGCCGCAGTTCCAGCTCCCTGGCAGCTGGAGAGCTGGGCCGGAGGTCGGCGGCGTGGGGCACCCCGCCCTGCACCTCCCCTCTGCAAAAACGCAAAATGTGCTTTTCACTTGGAACAGCGTATGCCCAAGAGTTTGCTTTTTGTGGTGAAAGTAGTAATTTGACCACCCAGGCTCAATCTGCGTTTTGAAAATACTGGACACCTTTGAGGAATCAGGACCTAGTTGACTGGTGGTCACTCCCTGACCCTCGGGCCTCCAGTGAACCAGACTGCCTGTCCTCTGGAAGGCATAGAGGAGGTTCAACCAGTGCGTTTTGTGACACGGTTCTGGCCCATTATCAGGACCGAAATTGGGCTCCAGGAGCCCCCCTCCCATAGCTAAGGGATGCACAGTTGAAGTGAGGGTTCTTGGCTGACAGCATTGAAGGGGAAAAGAAGGCAACGGTCAGTGTATCGGATCTTCAAGGCAGTGAGCCCCCGGAGAGCAGGCCACTCTAATGCTCCAGCATTCTGGCTCCGCATGTGGGGGAAAAAAAAGCCTTACGTTTTTGCTAGAGGGCTTCTCTTCTTTCTGCTACCCTGAACATTGCCACACACAGTAGAAATATCTCAGAGAAAGAGGAAATGCTTCCACTCATTCACTACCCTTCATCCTTCCCATCTCAGGTACCTTGATGAAGCAAGGTCAGAAAGAGGCTTCTTCAGAGCACATAAGCCACATGGGCAATGAACAGATAGACCTCAGTCATATTCACCAGCGCTGGACCTCGTGAGGCATGCCATGTAAAAGTGTTGAAATCAAAATGGATTTCAGGTTCACTCTTGGTCAACTAGAATATTCAAAACAAACATTCCCCCCCTTCCCCTTTCCTTCAGTATTTGGTGAAAAGAGCTGGTACTGCTTGTGCCCAGCATATTGCACAGCTTTACTTGCATGGAACTCTCTGGGGTGGCTGAGTGTTTTGTACAGCTAAAAATTTAACTCTTTACCCCACCTCGACCTCTTCTCAAGCACCCTCTTTCTTCTTCTGTCTTTTTTTTAAACGATTTTAGAATCACACATGTTTAAAATGTGTCTCTTAATTTCCTTCCTTCTCTTCACCAGCAGAGAATCTTCACACTTTCGTTTTCGCTCTCCTTTCCCCCTCTTTTTCCTTCTATTGCAGTAAGTGCTCTCTTCTCACTTACGGGGCAGATCCGCATAGAACTAACCCACTTACTTAGGTGGGGGATCCCTCTATGACGAACCATCACAACAGCAGTGGGTCAGTTGAGCCCAGCCCTACTGCTCTTAATCCTGCACCCCTTGTCTCTGGTCAGCCAGGCATCCTCGAACAGACAATGCTTGCTGGTTAAAAATGAAAAGGCCATTTCAGTTCAGTTTGTCTGAGCATCTGAATTGTATATGGGCGAGGAGGTGTGGGGACTGCCTAGAGAAGGAGGGTCGATGGGCCCAAGGTTACACAGTGGCAAAAAGCGAAACTAGAACCCTATTTCCAGGTTGGCCTACTTCTACAAAAGTGTGTTTTTCTAGTGAAACTCAGCTTTGACTGCTATTTCAGGCAGCCACAGGCATGTGGGTATTGTTTTGTTTGAAAGCAGGTTATTTCTATTCCTGGAATCAAATTCTTCAATCAGTGTCTCAACTGACAGGAAAAGCAAGCCTCAAGTTTTTCTCCTAGGCATCCTTGTGACTATGGATACGGCCAAAAACTTGATGGCAAGAATGAATTTACTTCCAGAGCTTACGTCCCACACTCACATGACAAAGAGCCGAGAAGGCAGCAAGGAATATGAAAAAGCCAGTATAATTTATACTTGTTGAGTTTTTGTCTAGTTCATTTATTAGAATGTACATCAATATCCAGATTCAATGCACTTAAACCTGAATATGGGATCATGGTGTAGAGGACATAGCACTGACCTAGGAGTTAGCCCATCTGTGTTCTGACCCAGCTCTGACCCATGACTGCGAGTATTCCAGTTTGTCTAGAGTATGAGGTGGATTGGGAGGTAAGGCAAGAGGTAAAACATGTATGAAGAAAAAGAATAGGTAGTACCTGGCCTAGTGAGGGCCGCACATTCAGTGCACAGAAAATAACTACTCAGTGAATATGTGAAGCTAAGAAAGAGAATTTTATCTTATTTTATTTTTTTACTTATAAGCAGCTAACAGTTATTTGTCACAGTCCTAGAAGCTGGTTAGTCCAAGATCAAGGTACCAGCAGCTTTGGTGTCTGGTGAAGGCCACTTCCTGGATCATGGGTGGCAACTTTTCACTATGTACTCACTGGTGGAAGGGTCAAAGTATCTCCCTGGACTCCCTTAAATAAGGCCCTAATCTCATTCATGAGGACTCCACCCTTATGACCTAGCCACCTCCCAGAGACACCACCTTCTAATACCGTTATTTTGGGGTTTAGGATTTCAACACACAGATTTGGGGAAAATGCAAACATTCTATTTAGGATACCTACCCAATTTCCACACTGCCCACAAAGTGCCATGTCTAAACCCAAATAAAATCACATCATTTTCTTACTTTAAAAAGTCCAAAGTCTTCTGATTGACTGGCAGAGAACCTTTCTTCTTCAACCTTTCTCTCCATAACCTAGTCCACATACTCCATTTTTCATCTGCATCTCTTCTATTTTTGTTTTTTGTTTGCTTTCTTTCTTTCTTTTTTTTTTTTGTGGTACACAGGCCTCTCACTGTTGTGGCCTCTCCCACTGCAGAGCACAGGCTCCGGATGCGCAGGCTCAGCGGCCATGGCTCAGGGGCAGAGCTGCTCCATTGCATGCGGGATCCTCCCGGACCGGGGCACGGATCCGAGTCCCCTGCATCGGCAGGCAGACTCTCAACCACTGTGCCACCAGGGAAGCCCTCTACTTTTTTTTAAAGTTAATTTTTATTGAAGTATAGTTGCTTTACAATGTTCTTTTAGTTTCTGCTTTACAGGAAAGTGAGTCAGTTTTATGTATATATATATCCCCTCTTTTTTAGATTTCCTTTTCATTTAGGTCACCACAGAGTACTGAGTAGAGTTCCCTGTGCTATATACTAGTTTCTCAGAAAGAGAGATTTAGATCTGATCATCCAAACAAAGGAATTTGAATTTCATCTTACATTCAACAGTAAGCTTTTGGAGGATTTGTGCAGGAAAATGACACCATCAGGAAGAAACTTCCAGTTACTTTCTGGAGGAAGAAGTAGAAGAAAGAGAGACTGGGGACAAGGAGAGAAGTTAGGAGGGTGGTGCACACCTCTGCTTCCAGTCATGGCAGGCTAAGTCATTTGCACTCACCATCCAAATGAGGACAACTAAAAAATACTGGGTGAAATGTGAAAAAGAAATTATCTTCATTAAGCGCTAAGAAACTCTGAGGCTAAAATCTAGAAGAAAGCAAAAACCCAAATAGGAAAGCACAGCACTCAAAGCCACTTTTGCCTGAGGGCATTAGCAAATCCAGAAGAAAGAATTGTGACACTGAACTGTGGTTTTGGTGGCCTCATGGAAAAGAGATGAAAAGTTGAAGTTCTCATTCCCAGTGAGTAGATCTGATAAGCCCTCCAGCCACTCTAAAATAAGTGGCTACCCCTTTGGGATAATGGTGAACCAGAAGCAACAAGCCCTGGCATGGAATTGCAGTCTAGATATCCATCACCAGAGTGATCCAAGGAACTTCAAGCCCTGAACTTGAATTAAAGTGGTCTTGGACAGGTAGTGACCGAGGCATTTCGCAGCAGCAAGTAAAAATGCTCTCTGCAGGAAGGTTCTGTCTTCCTATGCCTGAAATCAGTCTGATAAATAATTTTTCAATAATATATTGGCACATAGTCAAAGATAAGTGGACACATAAGCAAAAAAATACATTGTAAGTGACAGCCCAAAGAAAAAATAGACAATGAAAACAAATTCACAGATATTTCAGATATCAGAATTATGAGACACAGACTATAATCCCTATTGCCTATTATAGTTCAAAAAATTAAAAAATAAGCTTTAAAATATTTTCAGGGAACAGAAAATCCTAAAAAGTGGCATAGCCAATTTGAAAAAGAATCAAATAGGACATCTAGGACTAAACAATATAGCGATTGAGGGTTTAATGGATGAGTTTAACAGAAGGCTATACATAATCATTAGATGATGATAAATGCGATGAAGAGAAATAAACCTAAGAGAGAATTACTGAATTCGAAGATAGACCAAAGAAATCATTCAAACTTTTGCCTGGAGAAATGAATTATATGAAAAAATAAAGTAGGATAAGAGACACAATGAATAGAGTGAAGAAGTCTAATATACATTTAATTTAAATCCTAGGACAGAAGTGAGAAATGGGAAAGAAGATGAAGGCCAGAAATTTTCCAGAGCAGATGAAATGCACCAATCCACAGATTCTAGAAGCCCAGTGAATTCTCAGCAGGATAAAAACAGATATTCACTCCTAGACACATCATAATGAAAGTGCAGGAAATCAGAAAGAATGAAGGCTATATTAATGATCCAAGTTAGATATAATGAATCTTGACCCTGGGCAGCAGCAAAAGAAATAAAGACAAGGGGATGAGCCTCTACACACTTGCCTTAAGAATACCTTTTGCTCAGACTTACCATGAACGACTATTTTATAAACATTCTCCATTTCATTCTTCATTAATAAAATACATTTGCTAACAAATCTATTTGTTAGAGCAACCTGACACCTAGGAGCTGTTCAAATTTTCTTAGTCATACATGAAAGGTCGTCATCTTATAAGTATGTCATCTCATGGGCTATGAAAGGGGTGAGTATTCTCCATAGGAATTATGACGGTTAATTTTATGTGTCACCTTGATTGGGCTAAGGAAGAATTTCAAGTGCATAAACCTATTCCAGGAGCTATTAGGTCTGGAAAAGCTTCTGTCTGGATCTGCAGATCCTATTTAGGAGTGAGCTATGGAAATGAAGTCAGAGTGACCTTTCTTGTGTTCCATTTAATGCAAACATATTAAGAGAGCATCTTTACACTGAAATGCATTATTATGGCAACTTGCTTATACAGAACTTCACTTTGAATTTATTAAAAATAAATGGAAATGATTATTTCACCTTGAGGATTATGTGTGGACCTTAATTGACAAAATGTACTCTCTACCCCATCCCACTGATCAGAAAATGGCCACCCTCCTCCAGAGGACGAATAATAATCATTTAATCCTCACTTCAGCTCTGTAAGGTAGGTATTATTCTTCCCATTTTCCAGCCAGGAGGGGAGATGATATAGTAGATGTCAGAGGTTAGACTCTGAAGCCAGACTGCCTGGGTTGGAATTTCACCTGTGCTACCAACTAGCTGGCGCATCTTAAGCAAGTTACATAGCTTTTCTGTGCCTCAGTTTCCTCATCTCTAGAGTAAGATAATAATAGGACTTCTTTAGAGGCTGCAATGAGTTAATTCATGGAAGGCACCTAAATTATTATGGCCAATCATACAATCAGTGCTCAAAATATGGAAAATCTACTTGTTCTAGAGTTACGAGGCCATTTTTTTGTGGCCACTTAATAGCACGAATGAGAAGCAAAAATATGCATCACTGAAGCCGACTAGAAGAAGAAACATGGGTCATGGGAGCAGCCTGGCCTTTTTATCCATAGTTCCTGAAATGAGCTGTGTGACCCTGACTGGGGGCAGTGGGAGGTGTCTACAAGGGTTGGAGAAGGCACTCCAGGGGGAGCCAGTGCCTAAGATAGGTCCCAAATGCGTCTGCCCAGCCAGAAGCTCCTGGAATCCCGGAGATGAGAGAAGGCCCTTTCCCACACAGGCTCCAGGAAGCGTTTAGAACCCCAAGGAATATACAAATTACTAAGCTCAATGAATCACAATAAATTCACTTTAAAAGTACTAGTTTACCCTCTTAATTTACAAGTGGCAATGTATGAAGCAACTGATTGTTCATCATAGTTTTTCTTTGGGAGACCTGAAGCAGTTTCTGGCTTACCCAGTAGGGATGTCAAACCCGAGTGACACGCAACCACCTTATCACCTTACCTTATAATTTCTAATGGCTGGACTTCGTGTTCCATTGTCATCACAGAATGTAAATGGTTTCTACTATAACTTTGTTCAAAGCCCTTAGTCCATATCAAACAACCTTCCCATTTACTTTTCAGTTAGTTCTCTTAAGTAGTTCCTAGAGCAGCTTCAGCATTTATACCTTTCTGTCAGCAGCTTTGTCTGAGATATTCATGTGGATACAGCCTTGTTCAAAATGGAGCCCAGGGCAAAATGCAGAATGTCTTTGTGTTTCTGATTTACTATAATGAGGGATAAGTGTGCTTAGGGCAATCACTCCCATGGAGAGCAAAGGGGAAATTTAGCAGAACATAATGTGTGTTGACTTGAGTAAGCCTCAGTCCCGTGCCCCTCCCTTGGGGTTGGATTCCAGTTTCTGACTACCCAAATGTGTTCACAATGCACACTAGAAGATGTAGCCCCATCTGGCAACACTGGAAATAAGCAAGGAGTCATAGGGCCCCTTAATACAGAGGAATTCCCCAGGTCACTGAGTTGGTGAACTCAAGGTGATCCGGTATTCCTCCATTCCTCATGATAGCAGTATTTACTGAGAGAGAGCCATATGCCAGGTCTTGTGCCATGCACAGCCACACACACGGTCTGCCCCCAGGGAAACAACTCTTTAGTAGAAATATAGATGATGAGCCAAGGAATTTCAAAACACATGGTGCAGTGATATACATAAGAGGGGCTCCTGAACCAGGCTTTAGGGTTTGCAGAGAAAACTGGATGTCTGGGGCAGGAGTGAAAGGAAGTATTAATCTTCACACTTTTATGTCTTTCCCTCAACCCTGCCATAATTTATAGACAAGTCCTATTTTCTGAGTAAAATATAAATCCAACCAGTTTCTAACACCTTGCTTTTGTCACTCTGGTCCAAGCTCCCATCGTCTCTCAGGTGGACTACTCCAATAGCCTCCTAATTGGCTTCCCCACTTCCAGTTTTATATCCTGTGGCAAATATCGTAGGTTAGCTCACTTGACTCCATTACAATCCAATCACAGCAGGTAAGGCTTGGTCGAGGTTGCAGACCAAGTCTACATTTCCTGAACTCCCGCCCATATGGCCTGGATTCCACACATAGCTTAGCCTCTGCCAAGCAGATAATAAACCCCCATGAGATTTGGTAGGAGCAGGAAGGTGGAGTCTATGCTGCTTCTTCTGTGGTTTCTGATTTCTCTTAGTGAGCATGGGCTCAGAAACTGTTGCTTCTCCTGCAGCAGTAATAATAGAGGTCCCAGGGTACAGTTCCTAGTTTTGTGGGTATCAAAAGGCAAGGCATGGGAAATCAACTTTGTATAGATGGAGAAGGAGGCAATGTGGTCTCAAAGCCAAAATTTGTGATGCTCTCAGCAGAAACAGAGTGGTCCAATGTCTTCTTCACTTTCCACCCTCCTGATTGTCCCAGTTCTGGGGTATTATTCAAGAAGACAATTCTGGAAATTATAACTACTACTTGAGTTAAAACAAACATGACCACCACCCCCCATGCAAAAGTCTCTCGTGCATTTCCCTCATACACCCAGGTATTTTTTAGGCTCTTGTAATTTATTTATGCATGCCTGTTTTTGTACTTTGTAAAAATGGCTTCCTATAGAATGTTTTCTTGTGTGTGTCTGTTCTTTTTCTTTTTCTGGCTTGATATCTTGATTCATAGGATTCATCTAACTTGTATGTAGACAAGATTGCTCATTTTCTTTGCTGTATGACATTCCACTGATGCATATATCACTTCATATACCTACCCAAGTAGTTTCTGAATTTGGGTTGTGTCCAGTTCTGGACAATTACAAACAATGCAGCTCTGTGCATCCTTGGCCTTGTCATCTGCTTTGCATGGGCATGGGGTTCTCTAGGCGAAGCGCCTATTGGTAGTATTAGTGGGTCCAGGGTAAATATATCTTAAACTTTGAGGGATACTGAATATTCCCGCTATTCAGTTCTAAATATTTCTTGATTTCCTCCAATCCAAGGATTAGTTAGTAGTATGCTATTTTGTTTCCAAACATCTGGGTGTTTTAAAGCTATCTCTGTGTTATTACCCTGTGCGTTAAGCATTATCTTCAGAGAGCCTAGATTTCATGCCAGTGATCCTTTGCAGTTTATTGAGGCTTCCTTTTTCTTAGTAAGGTTTATTTCTGTAAATGGTCAATATGCTCAACAGAATTTATGTTCTCTGCTTGTTGGGTATAAAGTTTTATAGTATCTAATAGCTCAAATGTATTATTGTGTTTAGGCCTTTGATATCACTGCTTATTTCTGTTTGCTTGGACTTTCATGTTCTGAGAGTGGCGGGTTAAAATCTCCAGCTCTCATTGTTAACGTACCTATCAGTCCCTACAGTCAAAAAATTTATCATTGAGGTTTAAGCTATCCTGCTATGCCACCTTCTATAACTCCCTCACGCTATCATCCACTGACCCTAGCCATCCACTACTCTCTGCCCCATCCTACCACCTTCTACATGACTCCAACTTCCACATCAATCACTCAACAATTTGACGCTCTCATTTCCAATGAACATCTTTACAACATACTAGCCAACCCCTCTCACAGCCACACTCTGGTTTATTCTTCACCCTAAACTACTCTACCTCTCACATCTAAAATGAAAATATCCCACTGTTGGACCACAAGCCCTTGGCCATGCTGCTCTCTCATTCTTCCACTCTCTCTACACGTGTTCTTTTATCTCACTGAGCCCTCCTATTCCTTGGCCTCTCTATTTTCTGCCCATCTGCACTTTCCTTCTTCTGTCTCTCCCTCCTGTCACTATTGATTTGGTTTCGGGTTCTCCCTTATTTTTTTTTTTCTGGCTGTGCCGCACAGCTTGCTGAGATCATAGTTCCCCAACCCAGGATCGAACCCGGGCCCCCAGCCACTGCCGAATCCGAACCACTGGACCGCCAGGGAATTCCCTGGGGTTTCTCCTCTTTTCCTTCTTTTCCTGCTCCCACTCAGGCATACTAAGTTCCCAATACATCTACCACCGCTTATCCTTCTACGCTTATAACACCTTCTGTATCTCCACATCCAATTATCACCCACAGCCAATCAACTGTTGACTTTCAGTTCTATACACTTCTTCATGTGCTTTCAATACCCCTACCTTAGTCTAGGACTTGAGCAACTCTCACATAAATCACTGTTATAATGAGCACTCCATTCTTGCTCCTCTCTGATCCTTTCTTCACATTGCTTTCAGAGTGACATTTCTAAAACACAAATTATTTCCCAAGTTAGAGCCCCTTGACGGCTTCTTGTAGCCTTAAGAATGAAGTCTCCACTGCTGTGTCTGGGGAAATGCAGATGGCCAATAGACACATGCACACATGTTCAACATCACTAATCATCAGGGAAATGCAAATCAAAACCACAGTGAGACATCACCTCACAAAAGGACACACATAACAAATTTTGGCGAGGATGTGGAGAAAAGGGAACCATCCTACACAGTTTCGCGGGAGTGTAAACTGTTGAAGCCACTGTGGAAAACAGTATGGATATTTCTCAGAAAACTAAAAATAGAACTGCCATATGACCCAACAATTCCACTGCTGGGCATCAATATGTAAAAAACAAAAACACGAATTCAAAAAGATGCATGCATCTCAATGATCATAGCAGTGTCATTTACAATTGCCAGTGTATGGAAGCAATCTGTGTCTTTCAACGGATGAATGGACAAAGAAGATGTCAGGTATATATACAAAGAAATACTAATCAGCCATAAAAAAAAGAATTTTAGGGCCTCCCTGGTGGCGCAGTGGTTAAGAGTCCGCCTGCCGATGTAGGGGATACGGGTTCGTGCCCCGGTCTGGGAGGATCCCATATGCCGCGGAGCGGCTGGGCCCGTGAGCCATGGCCGCTGGGCCTGCGCCTCCGGAGCCTGTGCTCCGCAACGGGAGAGGCCACAACAGTGAGAGGCCCACATACCGCAAAAAGAAAAAAAAAAAAAAAAGAATTTTGCCATTGGCAGCAACATGGATGGACTTGGAGGGTATTATGTTAAGAGAAATGAGTGAGACAGAGCAAGACAAATACTCAGTAAATTAAGAAGAATTAATAACTGGCTGAATTAATGGACATAGAAATGAAGGTAGAACAGACTTAAGAAAGGGTAAGTCTTCAACAACACACATGCTGCAGAGAGCAGAGAAAGGGCAGGGCTTATTTGAAAACCACCTAATAAGTTGGTATTACTAGTACTACAGAGCTAGTGGGCCCTTTTGTGTGCGTCTTAAATGCCAAGTTGATTGTGTATGCAGTAGAGTCATCAAAATTGTCTTACAGGAATTTGGCATGGCCAGAGTTGGGTTTTAGGAAGGTTAACTTAGCAAGTATATGAAGCATGTATCTGTGGGGAAAGACAGGGAGGTAGGAGAAGGTTAGGAGTCTAGGGCAAAGTTCAGGCAAGAAGTAATGAAGGTAATGATACTAAGAGTTGGCAAGAATGTGGAGCAAATAGAAATCTCATCCTCTGCTCTTGGGAATATGAACTAGTACAACCGTTTTGAAAGATAATTGGTGTTACCTAGTAAACTGAACTTGGACAGAACCTAAGACCCAGAAATTTCATGTCTAGGCCTATACTGTAGATCAGGGTTTCTCAACTGCTGACATGTTGGAAAGATAATTCTGGGTTGTAGAGGACTGTCCTGTGCATTGTAGGATGTTTAGCAGTATCCTTGGCCTCCACCCACTAGATGCCAGTAGCACACCCTCAATTATGTCACCCAAAATGCTTCCAGACGTTATCAAATATCACCCTGGCTGGAGCGGACGGGGCAGTGCAGAAAATTGCTCTCAACTGAGAAACTAGAGAAGCTGTTGTATATGGGCATAGCAGGATAGTAATGAGAAAGTTCATTGCAAAATAATTTGCAAAAGCATAAAGCTGGAAACAAGCCACATGTCCATCAACAGGAAATAGACACATTGTGGAATTTTCATATGATGGATAACTATAGAGCAATGAAAAATGATTACTACAGTTTCACACATCAGCATGGATAAATACCACAAACACAAAATTGCTGGGGTAGAGAAAGAGCAAGACAAGTAATACATCTAGTATAATTAGATTTACATAAACTCCAAAATGGAAAAGAAATAACATTACTTAAGGGAACATTCCTCTGCAGTGAATGTATAAAAATGTGAATTATCATCCCAGTTCAGGATCATGGTTACCTCTGGGAAGGAATGAGGGGATGAATCAGGAAGGGCACAGGGGGGCTTCCAAGGCATTAGCCGTGTTCTAGTTCTCAAGCTTGGTGGTGAGTACACAGGTTTATATATTATTAAGATATACCTTACACATATGCTGTATTATCTTCTGTATACATGAAACAGTTCATAATTTGTCAGGAAGTGATGCGGTCTAAAACAATGCAGGAAAACGGAAAGGCAACAGAGTAAATAACTAATTGGATGAGAGACAGAGACAGACAGACAGAGAGAGAGGGAAGAGCCAACTTTTAGGTGCCTCTCTGAATCATTTTAAACTCATTTTCTTCATAGATTTGGGGATGAAATCAATTCCTTATCTATAAACACACATAATTCATTGCTCAGACTTCTACGACATGTATATTTTATGCCTCAAAACGGATCCTACTATATGATGTGATTCACAGGACTGGATAATACTACATTTCACAAAACACCATTGTCTGAGAATCCTGCCCTGTTAGACTTGTAAATGTGTACTCATTTGTATTCCTTGGAGTTATAAGCATCTGAAAATAGGTGGCTTAGAGTAAAAGTGATTCTTCATCACTAACTTTAGTGTCATTAGCATACGCCTAACTGGTACAGAAAACTGTTTCCAACTTAGGCACCCACCCTACCCCTCTGTTTTTCTCCCAATGGTCACCTCTCAGGTAGTGGAATAAAAGGAGAACTTTTGGATCAAGTCCTTTCAGAAGATGGAGCCATAACCAAGGAAAATATCAGAACATCCTAACCTTTCCTGGACCAGGCAGGGAGGGATAAGACAGGTCTCTTCCTAGAAAAAGCACAGAGTCTTCAAGGCTGAAGGACTCATTGAAAACATATTTTATACATGTGGATACAGACAAACCCACAAACACCCAGAGAGATAGGAAACGCAGGATTTGTCCCTGACCTGATTTAGGGACCGTCTCTCAGAGACTCAGAGAAGCCTGATATGTTAGAGCTACAGCAAACCCTCAGAGCAGCAAGCCTGAGCTTCCTCCCTCAACATGAGAGGCTTCAGGTGCATACATGTGGGTAACGTAGCCCACTTTTCCTGTTATCTGTATACATGGCCATCACCTCGTAGATACCTCTCAGTCCTGAGAGTATAACACTGACAGTTCAACTCACCCCTCAGAAGCACAGACTCAGTGAAGAGGAACACACATGCCTCTTGGGGCTTGGGACATGGGGCCACCTGGGGAGTAAATACAGGGCCCTAAGTAACTGGAGCTCGGTAAGGGACAGGGATAAGGACTCCGAGCATGCACCAAAAAAGGCTTATCTCAAAAAGAGGTGTGCATGCGTTTGTTTAAACTGAACCTCCCGGTACTTCCCTGGCAGTCCAGTGGTTAAGACTCTGTGCTTCCAATACAGGGGGCACGGGTTCGAACCCTGGTCGGGGATCTGATATCCTGCATGCCACATGACATGGCCAAAAATATAAACAAACAAACAAATAAATAAATAAATAAAGTGAACCTCCGAAAATTCTTAAGCTCAGGTAAAGGCCCTTAATATTATCTATCAACTATAGTTAATATGCTAACTATATTAACACAGAAATACACACACACACACCCTGCTGGCATGGCATGAACCATATGGAACCAAACCAATTTGAAGATTTTCGAGGGACCCTACATGGATAAATTTCTACTTGGACTGTTCTTTCATTAAACAATGGTGACAAAAGGCCTCGTGCCTTTTGTTGTTGTTGTTCTACGCATGAGGAATACTCTGTGTTACTACATGACAATGCATTTTTAAATGTCAACCCCACTGACAGGGGAAAGGGTTGTGGATACATTACACTCACTTCACTTTAATGGACCTTTATCAAGCATCTACAAAGAAGAAAACCCAGTGCTTTAGGAGAGAGAAATCAATCAAAGCCTTTACATTCCGAACAAGTCCGAAGCTCACATTTTAGGGAGCTGGGGCGATACACACATAAATAAATAATGTTAATCTACTCTAGGATACGAGAGGAACTAGCATGGAAAACAGAAAATGTATTGATGCTAAATAGGAAGCTCTCAAGCAGCCTTAACTAAATATAGAAATAAGGCTTTGTGCCCTCAAACCCCTGGTCCTCCCCTTCTCTGATCATCTGCTCTGCTCAAGGACCACTTCACTCTTTTCCCTTAAAGAAGTTCCAGATACTACGCCCATTTCTTCTTTCAATTTTCTTTAAATTAGGACATATTTCAGACCTCGACAAAGGTACAGAGAATGCTACGCCCATGCAACCATCAGCCGTCTTAAGAAACGTAAGCTTACAAATAAAATTGAAACCCAGTATTCCCCTCCCCAACTGAATTCTCCATCTTTTTCCATAGATTTAACCACTGTCTTAAATAGGTTCATTGTTCTCATACACACCTTTGTGCATACTACATATGCATGCATTACTCCTATGTATGCCTTTTACTACAAACAGATGTATCTATAATCAATCTAATAATTTTGCATGCCTTTAAACTTCATATGTGCATGGTATCATAATGCTTTTATCGTGTTGGAACTAGGTTCTTCCTTTATCTATTTGTCCCTTCCACTACTGAATCTTTGCCCCTTGTTATAAGCTGAATTGTGTCCCCGCAAAAGATATGTTGAAGTCTTGACCCCCGGAACCTGTAAATATGACCTTATTTGGAAATAGGGTATTTGCAGGTGTAATAAAGATCAGATGAGGTCATACTGGATTAGGGTGGGCCCTTCATCCAATATGACTGGTGTCCTTATAAGAAGAGAAAGAACACAGAAACAGAGACACAGGGGAAAACACTATGTAAAGAGGAAGAAAGAGACTGGAATTCTGCATTTACAAGCCGAGTGATGCCAAGGATTGACAGAAACCACAAGAAACTAGGAGAGAGGCATGGAACAGATTCTTCCTCCGAGCCTCCAGAAGGAACCAACCCTGCCCACATTTCAACCTCAGACTTCTGGCCTCCAGAACTGTGAGAGAATAAATTTCGGTTGTTTCAAGCCAGCTGTTTTGTGGTAATTTGTTACGGTAAACCTAGGAAACTAACACCTCCCTACGGGAGGTCTTTGTGTCTAGTACCTTCCTCAGTCCAGATCTTACCATCCTGTTCAGTTTACCTGCAATAGTACCAAGTCAGTGAGTTAGGGCTGGTTCTACTGTAGGTGTAGTTAAACGTTTCCCCCACTGCCCTAAAGCAGCGGTTCTCAAACTTCAGTGTGCTTCAGTAGCACTTGGACGACTTGCAAAAACCTGATGGCTAGCAGCCTACCTTCAGAATATCCAATCCAGTAGGCCTGGGGCAGGGTCTGAGAATTTGCACTTCAAACAAGATCCCAGCTGATGCTGATGCTGCTGCTCCATGGCAGGCCAATAGCACCATCTGGTCCCCAGGCAAGCTAGGTCATCCATCAGTTTCTTTCAATAACATATACTAGAGGCTGGGCCACCATCTCTATCATCACACAAGTTGTTTATAATCTAATATTTTAATTTATTTGAGGCTGCTATAAAAGGATGTCAAACAGGCTTACCAAATACTTGAAAGAAATCCCTTTCAATGACAGTAAGGTGGGCCAAAATAAATAGAACAAAGATACATTGGAGTCAGTGTTATTTATGTTAAAAAAACAAAAACCTCTGCAGCTTATTCATGTCAAACAAGCTTATATTTTCAATGTGATCAATAGTGTCAAACTTATATGTAAAAGGTAAGAATAAAGTCAGATAGCAGTTAATATCATTTTGGGATGTTGAACTTTGAAACAAAATCTGTGTTGTGGGCTAATGAAAACTAGAATCTCTGTGAAGAACAAATTCTTCTTTTCTTTCGCTGTCCACTTCTTTTTATGTCTTCCAACTGTAGGATGGGATAAGAGTCAATTAACAATTGTATACCAATAACATGCACCAGGGACTTTCTAAATAGGAGTCAAGTCTATGTACATCTCTTGGCTCTCCAAGGAGAAAACAAAATGTTTTCTTCTTGTAACCCAGACCCTTGGTTGTCAGGGTGCACATCATTTCATCACACCAACCACATCTCTCTCTTGCCAACCACTATATATGTTAGGTTTTTTTCTTGAAAGGTCAGTCTGTGATTTAAACGTCTTTCCACCTTAAGAGCCTATGCTCCTTACACAAATCATAAATCCCTTATAATCCCAGACCTTCAGTTTCCATATCTGTAAAATGAGAATGAGGCTGTTATCAAACATCCACAGGTGTGAAAATTAAGAAAGGGAGAAAGAAAGAGTGTGATACTGAGAGAGAGAGAGAGAGATGAGAAAGGAAAAGATGAATGGGTAGTGGAAAGAGAAACTAGGATTGAATTACCAACTCAGTGAGAGCCAATAATAATACTATGTCTAATTTTCTTTCCTTTTGAATAAAATATCTAAATTGAACTAATATTTGTGAATTACTCATGAAATGCAGTCTTATTTGAAATCCTTAAATTTTTACTACTTTGTAAGGAGTCACCTTCTCAAAGGCATTGTCATGCCAAGAGACTTCATTTCTGTGTCCAGGTGATGAAGGTACAGCTAGTGCACAGCTTAGTCGCTTTAGCTGCTTCTCCTGGTGAGCAGTCTCTAAAACTATAGGTCTCTATAGTTTAGACCTCTAAGAAAATATAGGTCTCTATTTCCAGGTCTGATAAATTTCCCATCTGCAGTAGACTTAAAACTACAGGACAAAGGACTTGTGACTGTAAATGACATACATTTCAGAACACACTTCCTTCTATACCATCTAGAATACAAGTACATTATTAACATTAAACTGTTTTTCCAAAACTAAATTGCAACAAGTTTTTCTTATTTACTTTACAAAAAAAATTAAAAACATGATAGATAGCTAGTGGGAAGCAGCTGCATAGCACAGGGAGATCAGCTCGCAGCACTGTGACCACCTAGATGTGTGGGATAGGGAGGGTGGGAGGGAGAAGCAAGTGGGAAGAGAAATGGGGATATAGGTATACTATAGGTGATTCACTTTGTTATAAAGCAGAAACTAACACGCCCCTGTAAAGCAATTATACTCCCATAAAGATGTTAAAAAGATAAACAAAAAATAGATTAAGGATGTAAACAAAACAAAACATAAAGCTGTCAGTAACAGGTATATGTCAGGACCGGTTGCACCATACATTAATACCTTGTATTCTCCAGAGCCGCCCTCTGCTGAGACCATATCCAGCTTCGGTCCTTCTTCTGCTTTTTCATTTCCATCCTCTTTCTCTTCCTCAGCATTTTCATAATGATATTCACTCTCTTCTTTAGTGTCGAATGATACGGTCTTTGGCATCACAAGGTGGTGGGAAACATTTCCTGATTTAAAATCAGCAGCAGAATCTAGTTCTCTGCTCTCAGGAGGATCTGGAGAAGAGAAATGTGTCAGAAAGTAAATAAATAAATAAGAAGACTCGCTGGTCATGTTCCTACTGGTTGATACAGCGCTTCCTTCGCCCTCACACTTCTGCTGCTTGACAGTTTTCACAACATTTTCCCCCTCTTTCCAGTAGATCTCACACACACTGTGCTGCTGATTATTTCTGGCCCTTTGGAGAAGGGATCGGAATCATTTGATTCTGAGCAGATTTTTGTATATTTCTGCCAGAATCTCACTGGAAAATGTTCACCCGATTTCAAGACAAATTCAACCTCGAATCTCATTGATTCCTCAGCCACTGAAATGTGCCCCTGTGCCATTTCATCATTTTCTCAGGTCATCGTACTGAAAATCTTAACATTTTTAGAAGCCCGTCAACCAAAAGTGAGGTATGCCATTTGTCTGCCCCTAGGTTGGTAGAAGGCAGCATACTTTTTCTCAAGATCCTAAAGGTCTTTAGAGAATTGGGCTTCTACTTGTGCATATCGTGCCTGAAGGTTTTTGAGAGCTTTGACCCGCTGCTTAACCGCCAGAGGCCAGCGGTGAGTGCATCCTGCCATAGAGGCCGATGCCGCAGCAGGGGCTGCAAGGGACAGGGGACTGGGCCTCCCCTAGCCAGCCTCGGCCCCTTCGATGGGTCCACAAGTCCCAGCCACCCAGGACTCGGAGGCATCAGCCAGGACCTCACCCGCCCAGAACTCACCCTCCCCTGCCCCCGCCACCGGTTCCTCTGCCTTCTGGGATGCCAGCCCCTCCGCAGGCTCCCACGGCTCCCAGGGCGGGGGGCCCTCTGCCTGGCACTCGCCCCGCCAGACCTCACCTGCCTCTCCCAGGTCTTCCTGCCCGTGAGGAAGCGCGGCATCCTCTGCAGGATCCGAGGGCCATCGGGAGCGGTGCCTGACCATCACGCGGCTGGCGTGGGGCCCGACCAGGACACGGTCCTTGTAGTGGCTGTGGTGCAGAAGACAATGGGCCACATCCCGGAGCAGGGAATGAAACTGCACCGCGGTCGCCCCATGGCCGGCGACCACTCCCGCGCCTCCCTGCCCATGCTCGTCCTCCTCTTCTGTCTCTTCCTCCTCCTCGACCTCTTCCTCAGTCTCCTCCCCCTCTTCTGACTGGTACTCAGCCTCCTCCCGGTCCTCGGTGTCTAATTCAAACTCTTCCGCCTCCTCCTCCACCAGCTCTGCATCCCAGTCTTCTGCCACTGCGGCCTGGGCGGCCTCCTGCCCACCATCCTCCCCGTCAAGGGCTCTGGAGAGCCCCAGGGAAGCCAGAAGGGCCTCGGCCCCCTCGACTCCATCCATCCCTCCAGAAGGGGAGGCACGGACCCCGAGGGGACTGGGGTCACCACCCGCCCTGCCACCAGCTCTATCCTGGCCACCTGGGATCGGCCCACGCTCCTCGGTGGCAGACATGGCTGGAGGGACACGCCAGACACGGATCGGGCGGCAGTGACGACCGTGGGGAAGATGGCGGCCGCTGCGCTGAGTGTCGCTGAGGGAGCGGACGCTGTTGGCAGCTGGGCCACCGGGACGGGGTGGGGGCTGCAGAGAAGCCGGCTGCCCAGGGCACCAGAATCGGAGAAGATTCCTCTGCGAGCCCCGCTAAGGGAAGTGCAGACGGCCTGCCCGCGGAGCGCCCCAGCGAGACTGGGCGGCGGCTGCTGCACACAAGGCGGGAAAGAGTTTGATTGGCTGGTGATGGGAGGCGGACCTTACAAGGGTCAACGAAGGGCCACTTCCTCCAGCGCCGACTCTAAGCTCATTTGCCAGCAGCCAAGGATTGACAGCACCACCGTCCAATGAGTGATCAAGGTCTTCACTTTCCCTGGAGGCCTTAAAGGGCCAGCTCACCCTCAGCCTCTGTGATCGCACAGGAATCCCGTCTTTTCATTCCACAACTGCAAGAGCAAAACTACAATACCCCTAAAGGCGGCGCCGTGGGGTATGGGATCCTGCATGTTTTCCCCAATTGCCACCGTGGGGCAGCTCACGCTGATACAGACACACTTAGTTCAAAACCGAGAGAGTGAGAGAAGGTGTATAGATCAAATCTCCGCAACGCTTAAAACCTTCCACAAGAGACAGCAAGAGAATTTGGAGGTTTTAATGCTGTTAAGGCTCCTTAGAAAAGGACATACAGAGTCGATATGGATGCAGTGAGAATGGAGAGTGGAAGAAGCAGTAAAGACAGGAGCTGGAGAGTGTTTCATCAGGGCTCCCCAATTCCATTGCAGCCTCCAAGAAATGAAGACGGAGAGAGAGAGGGAAGAGAGACAGAGACAGAGACAGAGATTTCTTTTAAAGACTGGTCTGAACACCTGCTCTGCACTGGATTGAGCACACCCCTTGCCTCCCAAATTCATACGAGAAGCCCGTCCCCAGCCCCACCCCACCCCCAGGAGATGGTATTTGGAGAGTGGGTCTTTGGTAGGTCATTCAGTTTTGGTAAGGTCAGGAGGCTGGGGTCCACACATTGGGATTATTGCCCTTACAGGAAGAGACCATAGATGGTACTCTCCTCCCACCATCCCAACGTGAAGCCACAGGAAGAAGGTGGCTATCTTCAAGCCAAAACGAGGGCCCTCACCAAGAACTCCACCATCCTGACACCCTGACTTTGGGCTTCCTAGCCTCCAGAACTGTGAGAGAATAAATAACTGTCTTGTTTAAGCCGCCCAGCCTATGGCGTTTTACTAGGGCAGCTTGAGCAGACTAATACAGCATGGCAGACCTTAACAGCACAGGCTTCCTAGAATCATTTCTCGGTCAACAGTCCGAGACTTTTTGTTGTACTCAGCCCCACTTAGCTGAGTGGTCAAGGGTAACGAATGCTGAAAATGAGGAAGAAATCGACAACTATTTTATGCTAATCCCAGTTACTACTGTGGATGGGCATAGAAGCAAGACTGGGTGTTAGCTGTAACTTCACGTTTAGGAGAACATAAGCTATGTCCCTTACTTCCATAAGCACACCGCGTTGGGATCCAGGACATCTAATTTGACAGATCCTAACGTTTCACAGATGGGAAGCACACATCCTGCAGTGCGCTCCTGGGAAGGCTCAGGAGAAGAGCTGTTGTTGCCACCCTGAGTCACTATGGACTCCTCCTATCCCAAGTTGGGTTCAACGGTCAATAGGTCTGCTGAAACCACACACACACACACACACACACACACACACACACTACCGAGACGCGATGCAAAGTGTATTCCTTACGTGAGGAGGCTTCTGGGGGGAGAGCAGGGCAGCCTTTTCAAGCTGCTCCAAAATAGACTTCAGAGAGTCAGGAAAGGAAGAAATTGCTTTGGGAGTTCTACTGTGACTAGTGGATGGGGCCAGCATGACAGTTCCCTTGTGCTGGCAGTAGCTAGTGTCGTTTGCTGCCCACTCCTCCTGCCCTCCACCCTACAACCGTGCCAAAGGAGAGAGTGGAGGGTGGGGCACTGGGGAAGAGGGAGGGTTGACGTTTAAAAGCCCTCAGCAGTCAAACATCAAAGGATGCAGTCAGACCCTATACTATAATTCACCTCTGGCGTGTGACAGGCGACAGAAACGTGCCATTTTTGTGTAATGGAATCTGAACTTGTGGAAGTAAGCCACTCTGGAACTCTGAGTCCTGCAGCCTAAGGCCGGGTAGGCAGGCAAAAGGTCCACTGAAGGCCGTTCAAGAGCCCAGTGTGGTGTATCCTGAGAAGTAAAATGCATGCCTCGGTCACCATCAATAAGGCCCGGAACTCCAAAGCCCATAAGGAGGGTCTTGGCGAAGCCCTGCATAGTAGTTTTAGTATATGTAGAGACACGTGTGACCAGGATTTATAATTTGGGAGTCTGCGGGCCAAGAGATTCCCAAGGCTCTTTACCCCAAAGGGGACAGTTTTACACAAGGAAACGTCACTGCCGCCATGGGCCGGACCAGACAGCCAGACCGACGACAACGGCCTGATTGTCTATGAAAATGTGCAGATGGTGCTAACTGTTGGCCAGAGCATCCAGCGCTAAGGTGACTGCCTGAAGTTCACTCACTGGTGCTGTCTTTTCGTTGAACAGTTTTATCTATGGTTATTGTATTGATTACTGACAAGGAAAGAGTTTTCCTGACATTTTCCTATTTATTTTCCACATGTCAGTCATTTTTTGTTCCTTCACTCCTCAATTACTGTATTTTCTGTTATTAATTACAGTTTCATAGTGTACAAGGTGATCCTTCATCACCCCTTTTGCTGTACTTTTTTAGTTTTTTTTTTTGTGCTGGAGCTTTTTGTGAGGTAGTGTCAGTGGTTACACTGGGAGCTACAATTAGTATCTTAGCTTTATAATAATCAAGTTTGTATTAATACGGAGATAGTTGCCATAGTATTCAAAACCTCTGCTTTTCCCTAGCTCTGCCACATTTCTTTATTTAATTATGGTGACACACGGCATGTTTGTATATTTGGTGCCCATTAACAGAGATTTATAGTTAATGCTTTATACATTTGTATTTTAAATCATATATGAGAACAAAAAGAGGAGATATAAACCAAAAGTGCAGCAATACTCGCTTCTGCGTTTACCTGTGTAGTTACCTTGGCCTTTGTGGTTTATTTCTTCATATTGCTTCAAATACGTGCCCAGCATTGTTTCAATTCAGCCTGAAGGACTCCTTTCAGTACTTTCTATAGGGCAAGCTTACTAGCTATGTACTCTCTCAGTTATTGTTTGTTTTGGAATGTCTTTAACTCCCCTTCATTTCCCCCACATATAGAATTCTTGGTTGAAAGGGTATTTTGGTTCATTTGTTCTACGCTTTTAATATGCCATTCCAATGCCACCTGTCCTCTGTGGTTTCTGTAGAGGAATGGGCACAAATCTTACCGACGATTACTTGTATATGAGGAGTTGTTTCTATTGCTGTTTTCAAGGTTCACTCTTTGTCTTTGACTTTTGATAATTTGATCATGATGTGCCTAGGTGGGGATCTCTGATTCTATCCTGCTTGGAGTTTGTAGAACTTACTGGGTATGTAGATTCATGTCTTTCCTCCGAGTTTGGAGGTTTTCAGGCATCATTTCTTTAAAGATTTCCTGCCCCTTTCTCTCTCTCCTCTGCCTCTGCCACTGTCATTATGTGTACATTGATAAGCTTGCTGATGCATATAAGTCCCATAGGATTTGCTCATTATTCTTCATTCTTTGCTTTTTCTGCTCCTCTTTTCCTTTCCAGAGACTGGATATTTCAACTAACCTTTTAAACTTTGCTGATTCTTTTTCTCCTGTTCAAATTTGCTGTTGGACATCTTTTATTAAATTTTCATTTCACTTACAGTGATTTTCAGCTGAAGAACTTTTTTTTTACTTGCGGTACGTGGGCCTCTCACTGTTGTGGCCTCTCCCGTTGCGGAGCACAGGCTCTGGACGCGCATGCCCAACGGCCATGGCTCACGGGCAACGCCGCTCCGTGGCATGTGGGATCTTCCCAGTCCAGGGCACGAACCCGTGCCCCCTGCATCGGCAGGCAGACTCTCAACCACTGCGCCACCAGGGAAGCCCCTGAAGAACTTTTTTTTGTCCCTATTTATAATTTCTATCTCTTTGGGATACATCTTTCTCATTGTTTCCTAGTTCTTTGATCACTGTTTCCTTTCGCTCATTGAGTTTATTGAAGACAGCTGACTAAAAGTGTATTTTTCTAGTAACCCAAATACTGTGCTTCACCTCTGACAGTTTATAGTAATTAAGTTTTTCCATGTGAACAGGATACACATTCCTCCCATCCCCTCCAACTATATGGAAGTATAATTTACAAATAAAATTTGTATATTGAAGGGGAACAATGTGATGCTTGATGTACGTACACATTGTTAAATGATTACCACAATCAAACTAATTTATGCATCTATAATCTCGCATAGCTAAAGGTTTTTTGGGGTGGTGCGTGGGATAAAACTAAGATCTACTCTCTCAGCAAGTCTCCAGCATACCATACAATATCTTAAATTAAATCTGCATGCTGTGCATTAGATCCCTAGAATGTATTCATCTTATAACTGATCATTTGTACCCTTTGATGAACCACCCCACAAATAACAAACCTGGAGGCATCATGGTTCCTGATTTCATTATATGACAAAGGTATAGTAATGAAAACAGTATGGTAGTGGCATAAGAACAGATATATATATATATAGACCAACGGATCAAAATATAGAGCCCAGAAATAAACCCACACATATATGTTCAACTATTTGACAAGAACTCCAAGAACACACAATGAGGACAGGATAGTCTCTTCAATAAATGCTGCTGGGAACACTGCATATCCACGTGCAAAGATACTATACTGGAGCCTTATCTTACACCATACCTCAAAATGAACTCAACATGGATTAAAGACTTAAACGTAAGGCCTGAATCTGTGAAACTCCTAGAGGAAGACACAGGGGTAAGCTCCTTGACATAGGTTATGGCTTTGATATTTTTTTGAAATGACACCAAAACAAAGGCAACAAAATCAAAAATAAACAAGTGGACTACATCAAACTCAAAAGCTTCTGCACAGCAAAGGAAACGATCAACAAAATGAAAAGGCAACTGACCTATGAAGCAGAAGAAAATATTTGCAAATCATGTTATCTGTTGAAGGGATAATATGCAAAATATAAAAGGAATTCAATCAACTCAAGAGCAAAAGAAAAAAAAAACAAAAAAAACATCAACCAATAATTAATAAAAGGGCACACGGTTCGAATAAACATTTTCCCAAAGAAGACATACAACTGGCAAATAGGTATATGAAGAGGTGTTCAACATCACTAACCATCAGGGAAATGCAAATCAAAGCTGCAATTAAGACATCACACCTATTAGGATGGCTATTATCAAAAGGACAAGAGACAGCATGTGTTGGCAAGAGTGTGGTAAAAAGGGAACACTCGTGCCCTGTTGGTGGGAAAGTAAAATGGTGCAGCCACTGTGGACAACTGCATGGAGGTTCCTCAAAAGACTGAAAGTAGAACTATCAGATCAGCCAGCAATCCCACTCCTGAAAACAGATCCAAAGGAGGTGATTCCTGCTCTGCTCCCTTATGCTCATTGCAGCATTATTCACAAGAGCCAAGCAATGGAGACAAGCTAAGTGTTCTGGGCAGATGAAAGGATAAAGAACATATCACAATTATATAAAAGACATATCAAAGAATTCTTCTTAAAAATTCATCAGAGGGCTTCCCTGTGGCACAGTGATTAAGAATCCACCTGCCAACGCAGTGAACATGGGTTCAAGCCCTGGTCCGTGAAGATCCCACACGCTGCGGAGCAACTTAGCCTGTGAGCCACGACTACTGAGCCTGTGCTCTAGAGCCTGTGAGCTGCAACTTCTGAGCCCGCGTGCTACAACTACTGACGCCCGCAAGTCTAGAGGCCGTGCTGCACAAGAGAAGCCACCGTAATGAGAAGCCCGCGCACCACAACGAAGAGTAGTCCCCGCTCGCCGCACCTAGAGAAAGCCCATGCGCAGCAACGAAGACCTGACACAGCCAAAAATAATAAATAAATAAAAACAAAATAAATAAAGTAATAAATGTTCATTTGCAAGACTATTCTTGTCTTTGGGGGTGATACAGAGAGGAACAGGAACAGAGACAAGACATGGTAGATTCTCCTTCCTTCAGACGTCTTGTCTCTCTCAGGAAATCTCTACAGGCACAGCTTAATAGTGAGCCAGCCGGAAAGGCAAAATAGGGTTGACAGAGACCCAGAAACTTAGAACAGGTTATAGAATTTTGAGCTCAGATATTAAACAAATTTTACTTACCCTGCATCTACTTCCTCTTATATATCCTGACAAAGAATGCAAACAGTGTGCCTTCTGACACAAAATAAACACAGAAGTGACTATAACATCAGTAACACCCACTTCCAAAAACACAAAAACAAAATTTAAGACCTTTCTTAGGGAGTGTACTCATGTTTAGATAGTAAATAGGGAACCACTGACAGATTTTAATGAAATTTACATATATCATTAATTTTGATGTAGAAAATTTCATGTACATAATGACTTCTCTTCTTTCTCCCATGGCCACCTAGGAAACTCAGAGATTAGGAAAAATGCTTCCTTCCCCATATGTTGGTTTAATATCCTAGCCTCAGATATACTCAACACCTCTGCCTGCACCCCTGATGGAACACCACTCTCAGGTGAGGCAGTGTTTCTACCTGAAGGATTTCAAAATACCCTTAAGATTTGGGAGGAATTGGGAGGTCTAAAGGTAAAATCTGTGCAAACACTATGTAGAAGCAAAAACCTTGTATGACTCAGAAACGTATCTGGAGGGTTGAGTGGGTGTGTGTGAGTGTATGGGTAAAGATTATTTCGGCTGAACTTTAGGCAAACTGTAAACATAAACTCTACACAGAAACACTTTCCAATCCCCTGTGTCTTTAAACTCATGAGATGAGCTGCCCTGCAGAGGCAGGACCTGGTGTCTTTGGGCAGCTGTGGCAGTTAAAGGGTGTGAGCTCTCAAACCAGACTGCCTGGATAAAAGTTCCAGTTCACTTACAGGCTGTGAGATCTTGGGCTCAGGATTTAATATCTCAAATCCTGTCTTCTATAATAATTCTCAATTTCTCCATCAGTAAATGAGGTGAAAAATAGTCTCAACCTCATCGGATTGCTGTACAGATTTAATGAGCTAATACTTTACAAGGGCCTACTTGATGTCGAGCTTGGCACAGAGTAAGTGCAAATTAATGTCTGGA
Organism: Mesoplodon densirostris; assembly: GCF_025265405.1. Taxonomy (NCBI): domain Eukaryota; kingdom Metazoa; phylum Chordata; class Mammalia; order Artiodactyla; family Ziphiidae; genus Mesoplodon; species Mesoplodon densirostris. The sequence goes on along the minus strand of NC_082681.1, from coordinate 44,276,561 downwards.
TACATCACAAAATGAACACATTCCATGCTCACTGCTGTAGCTGCACAGATCATCTTTTAATTCTTCAAATATGCTATGTTCTCTTTCTTCTAATGGATCTTTGCCCATCTTCATTCCTCTAACTAGACCTTATGCATAGCTTTGGCCAAAACTGACTTTCTAAGCCCTAATCATCCTTAACGTCCCAACTCAGGCTTTTTTTTTTTTTACAAGAAGCCTCTTCTCTGTTAAGACGGGGTTGCACGTTTCTTCCTTTATTATTTTTAAACTAAAGTGAAAATAAAATAACATAAAATTAATGATTTTAGTCACTTTAAAATGGACAAATCAAATAAAAAGTTCTAAAAATAAAATGTACAAATCAGTTCTTTTAGTACATTCACGATGCTGTGCAACCATCACCCCTATCTAGTTGCAGAGCATCTTCATCAACTCAAAAAGAAACCCTATACCCAGGAAGCGGTCATACCCCATTCCCTCCTATCCTCAAACACTGGCAACCACTAATCTCCTTTCTGCCACTATGGATTTGCCTAATCTGGACATTTCATAGAAATGGAATCATGTCATATGTGGCATTGTGTGTGTGTGTGTGTGTGTGTGTGTGTGTGTGTGTGTGTGTGTGATATTTTGTAATTTTTGTTCATGGTAGTTGTTATCTTTTTTTCATTATGAACTTTTTCTCATTCTAAAAAAAGATTCACTTCATGCATGATTGTGTATAATGATAGAAGAGAATCTTCCATATTGTATGAGTTTCTTGCCTGTTTGTACTTGCCTGTTTGGAACCCGTTTTGGACTCTCCCTGTAAACGACCTAGACTCCTTGGGTATAATGCCTGTAGCAGTCCAAGAACATACACAAAGATTGTATGCCCTGACCAAAGGATTTTTATCCCAGGAATATAATGTTGATTTGGATTTGTATCCCAGGAATATAATGTTGATTTAACATTAAGAAATCACAGTGTAGGGACTTCCCTGGTGGAGCAGTGGTTAAGAATCCACCCAAAAATGAAGGGGACACAGGTTTGAGCCCTGGTCTGGGAAGATCCCACATGCCACGGAGCAACTAAGCCCATGTGCCACAAATACTGAGCCTGCGCTCTAGAGCCCATGTGCCACAACTACTGAAGCCTGCGTGCCTAGAGCCCATGCTTCGCAACAAGAGAGGCCACCGCAATGAGAAGACCGCACACTGCAACGAAGAGTAGCCTGCAGTCACTGCAACTAGAGAAAGCCCGCATGCAGCAACGAAGACGCAACAGCAGCAAAAAATAAAGAAAGAAAGAAAGAAAAGAAAAGAAATCACAGTGTACGGACTTCCCTGCTGGAGAAGTGGTTAACAATCCACCCGCCAATGCAGGGTACACGGGTCCGAGCCCTGGTCCGGGAAGATCCCACATGCCCCGGAGCAACTAAGCCCGTGTGTCACAACTACTGAGCCTGCGCTCGAGAGTCCTTGAGCCACAAATACTGAGCCAACGTGCCACAACTACTGAAGCCGGCACGCCTAGAGCCTGTGCTCCGCAACAAGAGAAGCCACTTCAAGGAGAAGCCCGCGTACTGCAATGAAGAATAGCCCCCGCTCAGCGCAACTAGAGAAAGCCCACGCACAGCAATGAAGACCCAACGCAGAGAAAAATAAAAATAAATAAATTTATATTAAGAAAAGTAATCAAAGTGTAATACATCTAACAGAATACCAGAAAAATCCTCATGATCATCTTAAGAGACATTTATAAAGCCTTTAGCATAATTCAAGAAACTTCCATGATAAAAGCTCTCCAAAAAACTAGGATTAGAAGACATCTTCTTCAATGCTCAACATCACTAATTATTAGAGAAATGCAAATCAAAACTATAATGAGGTATCACCTCACACCGGTCAGAATGGCCATCATCAAAAAGTTTACAAACAGGGACTTCCCTTGGTGGTCCAATGGTTTAGACTCCACACTCCCAAAGCAGGGAGCCCAGGTTCAAACCCTCATCGAGGAACTAGATCCCACATGCCACAACTAAAGGACCCCGCATGCCACAAGTAAGAGCCCACATGCCACAACTAAAAGATCCCACATGTCACAACCAAAGAGCCCACATGCCACGACTAAAGATCCTGCATGCAACAACTAAAAGATCCCACGTGCAATGAAGATCCTGCACGGGGCAACAAAGATCCCACGTGCCCCAACTAAGAACCAGCACAGCCAAATAAATAAAGGAAATAAAATAAAATTTAAAAAAACGTTTACGAACACTAAATGCTGGAGAAAGTGTGGAGCAAAAGGAACCCTTCTACACTGTTGGTGGGAAATTAAATTGGTGCAGCCACTATGGAAAACAGTGTGGAGGTTCCTTCAAAACCTAAAACTAGAGTTGCCATATGATCCAGCAATTCCACTCCTGGGCATATATCCAGAGAAAACTCTAATTCAAAAAGATAAATGCACTCCAATGTTCACAGCAGCACTATTTACGACAGCCAAGACACGGAAGAAACCTAAATGTCTATCGACAGGTGAATGGATAAAGAAAACGTGGTACATATATACAATGGAATACCACTCAGCCATAAAGAATAATGAAATAATGCCATTTGCAGCAACATCGTTGGACCTAGAGATTATTATACTAAGTGAAGTATGTCAGACAGAGAAAGACAAGTATCATGTGATATCACTTACATGTGGAATCTAATACAAAATGATACAAATGAACTTATTGATATTTACAAAACAGAAACAGACTCACAGACATAGAAAACAAACTTATGGTTACCAAAGGGGAAAGGGGGTGGGGAAGGGATAAATTAGGAGTTTGGGATTTGCAGATATAAACTACTATACATAGAATATGTAAACAACAAGGTCCTACTGCATAGCACAGGAAGCTATATTCAATATCCTGTTGTTAACCATAATGGAAAAGAATATGCAAAAGAATGTGTGTCTTTGTGTATATATATATATATATATATAACTGAATCCCTTTGCTGTACACCAGAAACTAACATAACATTGTAAATCAACTGCACTTCAATAAAAATATATTAAAAAATGAAACGCAGCTATGAAGCCACAAAAAAGGTACAAACTCTTAGTTATAAAATAAATGTCATGGGGATGTAATGTACAGCGTGATGACTACAGTTAATACTACTATATTGTATATTTGAAAGTTGCTAAGACAAAACCCTCTTAGGTTTGCTCTTAATAAGAGATGATAATAGGTTTTTCCTTACCTTCTAAGTAATCTCCATAGAAAGCAGAGATTCTGTGTCTTATCAGAATAAATTCCTGTGCTTCTTGTTGATTTATCATGTCCTTTATTTGTAAGATAAATGAGTCTTCTTACTTCTAAAAGAGAGAAGGCTCTTTTTAATCACATTACTTCCAATATTTACTTTTGAAATCTTATATTAGTACTCTGGTTAAATAGGTGGCCAAATAGTTTCTTAGTGACCCATGATTCTATTTAGCCAAGTGTACAAATCTTTTGCCATTTCTAACAACTAGTGATATTTGGTCTTTCCAAATTCAAATCCTAAATGAAATCTGCTTGATCTCATACTGACACTGATATTTCCCAGAGGGCCTGCGGAAAATCCAGAGTTTGTTCTTTCACCTTGTAAATGAGAGATGTTACAATAAGTAGGTTTATTTGATAAGTTGAGTTGCACAGGAAGCACTGCCAAATATGAAGAGATGCTTAACCTTCTCTAGTTTATATTTCTATGTGTAAAATGTTATTAATACAAATACTTCAGAAATTGTATTAATTCCTATAAATGTCAGTGCCCTTGCTGTCCATGACGTATCTTGGCGCTGCTTTGCCTTAGAATCAGACAACATCAGCATAATGTTATCAGCTGTCATGCCAGTTAGTGTCTTAAAATGTTGTATGCCACAGAAACAACCAAATGTCCTTGGCAATTGCATCATTTTTATAATGAACTTTCATCACGTCTTTTACCATGGCCATTTTCACTCTTTTGTCATCCACACTTGTTTTAGTTTGATGCCTCCCTGAAAGCTCTTGCAATCAGCTACAGGCCACAGTAATTATCTTCAACAAAATGGGACTATCTTGGAGTCCCACAGAAAGGACTATGCCAGGTACTCTTGAGGCACAGAACTCCTAATGGCATTGCTTAAATAACTTTGAGACCGTACCACCGGCCTGAGTCAGGATTTCCAGAATTCTCCTGGAGAAGCTGATAAGTTCATGAGATGGCTAACCCAAGATCAAGCAGAACAAGAATTACATAGGGCTGAATGAATTGATCAAGGACGATTATGGCTTTTGCTTGGACTACTGCTGATGCTTTAATGTTCTGTTTTCTGGATATAAAGAACTGCCTACTTTTCTAACTTCAGCTATCTACAATTCATAACAGTTTAGTAGATCGTACTTCTGTAAGCAGAAATGAAGTATTTATCTTTTTTTGCCTGCCTGATCACTCTAGAATTTGAATATTCTTACTATGTATTCTTATTTTCACAGTAATACAATGAACTGCTTAGGTTCCATAAGAATCCTTCCTCCTGGGAACAGAACATAATTGATTTGACTATATGACCAAAGCTCTGAGTGGACTGTCATGTTTTGAAAGAATACAGTGTTTTTAAAAATAGTGATGGATTGATTGACTTGGCTGCACCAGGTCTTAGTTGCGGCACGAGGGATCTTCGTTGCGGCATGCGGGAACTTCAGCTGTGGCATGTGGGGTCTTTTAGTCGCAGCATGTGGGATCCTTAGTTGTGGCATGCAAACTCGTAGTTGTGGCATATGGGATCTAGTTCCCTGACCAGGGATCAAACCCGGGCCCCCTGCATTCAGAGCACAGAGCCTTAGCCACTGGACCACCAGGGAAGTCCCAGACTATCATAGCTGAGAACAATATATATAATCAGATATGACCAGATAGTCTTAAGGAACTAAAGGTGATTTTATGGAGCCAATGCTTATGAAGTCTTCTTGGGAAAATGGGCCTGGCACCTGGATTACAGCTTTCTCAGCCTTACAGGTGAGCGGGAGAGGCCACCTCCTGGCAGGCCTAGGAAACTTAGGATATTTTGGGGGCCTTCAAGAAGAGATTAATTTACCCAGATCTATAGGTACTGCAGGGGAATTGTGGTGGTGAGATTTGGGCTTGGTTTCCTAGCTTTGAGAGGCTTTTAAAAGTCCAGTCGGAGTGAGACTCCTTATGAAAAGTTCCAGCAGAGTAAACTAAAAATGGCCTATGTGGTCAATTATCATCCTTGCTGCAATTGTGCAAATAAGCAAGCCAAATCTAATAAGACCAGACACTCTATAAGCAAGAATAATCTTACTTTGATTATCTTTGATCAAAAGGGAGGTGACGGGGCTTCCCTGGTGGTGCAGTGATTGAGAGTCTGCCTGCCGATGCAGGGGATACGGGTTCGTGCCCCGGTCCAGGAGGAACCCACATGCCGCAGAGCAGCCCGGAGCCTGTGCTCCACAATGGCAGAGGCCACAACAGTGAGAGGCCCGCGTACCGCAAGAAAAAAAAAAAAAAAAGGAAGTGACGGTTGAGTGAAATTTTATATTTCAATACAAAACACACCCTTGTGAGGGATGAGATTCTGGTCCCGTTCATTATCTTTCAGCTAATTTGCACTTCTTTGTAAACTACGTGTTTGTGTTACCTACATGTAAATTGGACTAGCTCCTGCTATCTCACACATTTTGTCAGTCCTTACCAAATTCTCAATTCTTCCAATTTCCTTCAACATCTGGCTGCAACTCTTCAAACTAATGTTTCCAATTTTTCTCCAACCCTCCTGATTTGACATCGCAGAGAACTCAAAGCTGACCACCCAGATTCTTACTGGATCCTTAGGTTTTCTTCTAACTGGCTTTGTTTCACAGGATCTAAAGAAGCCCTGTGAGCTGAAGTTGGACAACTTGATGTAAACTTCAAAGGACTCTTCCCTGCAGCAGATCATGTATGATCCTCATGCCTGGAACTGCTGCCGTGTGGGCCACTCGGGAAATTCACTTTATCTTCCATGCTCTGCTCCACGAAATAATCGTGACTGTGGATGATCTTACCCAAACCTAACTGATGTCTAGGCCATCAGAAAACATCCACTGTAAACTAGGAAATCCATCAGATTGCCACTGCCATCCTCACTCCACCATCTAAACATGCGTCAAGCCCAGCATCTTCAATGGGCTGTCCTTCTGGACTCAGAAGCTGGCTTCAAATAGTCCACTACAAACATTAATCTTTCTTTTCCTTTTCTTAGAAACCCTCCTCATTAAATGCCTCATTCCTGGCATGATCCAGCAAATATCCTCTACTACCAAACATCAGCAGATGGCTCAGTTGTTCCTTAATGAACAAAAGGTGACTGAATGAGAAATGGACTTATATTGTTCACAGGAAAAAAGAATGCCTCTTGTTGCCTTGCACAAGAAGGGGAACTCAAAATAACTCCCTTCTTAACCAAACTTGAGGCCATTCTGAGTCCTCTTCTTCACTAGGCCTCAAGCTTGATCCTATCTTTGGCCTGCCAAGCCCAGTTTTAGCAAAAATCCTCCTAGGCCAGTTTAGCAAGAATCCCCCCCTCCTTCGTATCTAAGTTCTCATCCCTCCTCTTGAGGTCTAATCAAGTTCCACCCCCCAGCCTCCCTTCATCCTTGTGTTAGTCAGGGTTCTCCATAGAAACAGGACCAGTAAGAAACAGATAGGCATATAGATAGCTTATCTATCTATATCTACAGATCAATATCAATGGTAGGTATATATATCTAGATAGCTATGTCAGATATCTAATATCTGTATATTTATAGATGTATCTTTATATTAATGCTATTTCTCTGTTATATAGAGATATAGATGTTGATATAGATATAGATATAGATGAGGAGATTTATTATAGTAATTGGCTCATGAGATTATGGAGGCTGAGAAGTCCTACAATCTGCTGTCTGTAAGCTGGGAAACCAAGAAAGCCAGTGGTATAAACCACTCTAAGTCTGAAGGCCTGACAAACAGGAAAGTCCCAGATCAAGATTGAAGGCCCAAGAATCAGGGGACTGATGCTGCAAATCCTGGTCCAAGTCCAAAGGTCCCAGACTAGGAGTAGTGATGTCTAAGAGCAGAATAATATGGATGTCCCAGCTCAAGCATAGAGAAAACTCATCCTTCCACTGCCTTTTTGTTCTATTCAGGCCCTCAAGAGATTGTGATAATGCCCACTTGCATTGATGAAGGCAATTTTCTTTACTAAGTCTGCCAGTTCACATGCTAATCTCTTCCGGAATCCTGCTCACAGACACACCAAGAAATGTTTCACCAACAATCTGGGCATCTTTTACTCAAATCAAATAGACACCTAAAATTAACCAACACAATACCTAAGTTCCCCTCAGTAATCTGCCATTCACTAACTCCCTCACCCTCCCTGTTGGCCATAAACTGTCATCTGTCTGTCTTGTATGTGGAGTTGAGTTTATTTTCCCTATGGCAATAGTCCCTGGCCCCTATTACAATGGTCCTGAAAAAAGCCTTCCATGCCTTAAACTCCATATGGCATACTTTTTTATTGACAATATTGATGTTACTATGTTCCTGTGAGTGAGAGAATGTGTCCAGATCATTGCTGAGCTAGGTAATGTGTCTGCATATTCATGTGAGAGAATGTGAGAATGTGAGTCCATATGAGCGAATTTCTTCTGTGAGCTTATGCTGGAGCTATACGGTGGATGTGAGCATATCTGTGTGTACATCTGTACGTAAGCATGTTCCTGATTTCAAGAATGTGCATGTGCAAGTGGAAGTGTGAGTGACAGCATCGGGAAGCATCTGAGTGTTTATACTCGGGTCCCCATGTGAGTAAACTTATGAGTATGGTCATGAAATTAACTGAGTATATCAGCATGTTTATGTGAAGCCGTGAAAGTATAAGTGGATGCATGTGAATGTACGTGTTTTTAAATTTCAATTTGTAGGCAAATCTGAGCGTGTTTAGGGAGTGTGCAAACATGTGACTGTGTGTAAGCATATCTCTGTGTGACATTGTAAGTGTGAACATGTTCATGGGTGAGAGTGTTTTCGTAGGTGCAAATTTGTGTTTAAAATTAATATTTAAGTGTGTTCACTTGTACGAATGAATTTGTAAGCACGTGAAGGCAGATTAGCATAATTCTGAGTCGTTGGGGGTAAATGTGTTTTTTGTGTGTTCTTGTTTATGTGTGAATATATTTGAAAAAGGGAGCATGTATATGGGAATGCATGTAATGGTTTTTTAAGTGAATGAATGAAATCATGAGCTTCTTGCTGATTGTGAGCATGTTCCTATGCAACTCAATATGTAAGCATGTTACTGTTGGTGACAAGGATATTTTATATGGGTAAGGGAATGGGTGTGTGCATGTGTAAATGAAATGAGTGTACCTGGAGTGTGAGTGAACTTGTAACCATGCTTATGTTTTAAGTGCATGATTGATGATGATAATCTGAATGAGGTGGGGCTACTGTGTGTGTGTGAACTGTGAGCCACCAAGTGTGAATGTATGTTAGTATGTGTGAGTACCTTTGCCAGTATATGTGTTTGAGTGAGTTATCTGTAAGCATGATACTGTGAGTGAACAAATGAGCATGTACGTGAGCTTGTGCATTTGTGAGAGTAAATATGCGGCCTTGTAATCTCAAAGTGTGCTAGTATTTCAGTCTCTGAGGACTGCTGTAAATGTATGTTCAAGCGCACCCTTGAATTTGCAGCCATATGCATGGGGGTTAGCATGTTTGTATGAGTAAGTGAACGTGTATCAGGTTCACTGTGGTGAGCTAGTTCACAGGTGAGTATATTTGTGTAAGTGAAACCTGAATAAACATGAGTGGAAGTGCATGTGAGTGTATTTGCTTCTTTGAGTGGATATTCTGAGCTTCATGGAGGATGTGAGCGTGTTTGTATGTGAATACCTATGTGAACATGTTCCTGATTTTAAGAGTGAAAATGTGCATGTGTAAGTGAATGTGTGAGTGGGAGCTCCTGAATGTATGCATTTGTGTCCCTGTGTGAATGAATCTCTTGGCATGGTCATGTGATTGAGTGTTTGAGCACGTTCGTGTGAAGGAGTGAATGTCAGTATGTACGTGTGAATGTATGTGTGTCTGTGAGTGGGAGTGAATTGGTGGGCAAGTTTGAGAATGTCTGAGTGTTTAAGTGTTTTGTCAGTGAGTGAATGTGTGAGTGTATGTATGTGAGCCCATCTGTCTGTGACAGTGTGTAGGTGAGCCTGTTCGTGGGTGAGAGTGATCTCTTGGATCTACATTGGCACACTTAAAGTGAACACTTTTGTATGCTCATCTGTATAAATGAACTTGTAAGCCTGCGAATCATGTTAGCATATTCACGTATAGTGGATGAGCAAGTATGTTTTCTTGTGACCTTGTTAATATGTGACTACAGTAGTTGCAGACTATTCACGGGGGACTCATTCCAGCACCCACCAAGGATACCAAAATCTGAGAGTGTCCAAGTCCCATAGTCAGCCCTCTCTATCCCCGTAGTCTGCATTCGTGGACTCAACCGACTGTGGATCATAAACATAGCACGTGATATGCAGCTGGTTAAATCTGTGAAAGCAAAACCCATTGATACAGAGGGCTAGCCATATATTTATTGAAAAAAATCTGCATATAAGTGGACCCACACAGGTGACACTCTTGTTGTTCAAGGGTCAGCTGTATATTCGAATGAGGTCATTCATGCCCATACGTGTGAGTCAATGTAAGGGTTTTTATATAAATGAGTGAATTTGTGAGCTTCTAAGTCAGTGTCAGCATGTTTGTGTGCAATTATATTTCTGACTATGTTAATGTTTATGACCAAAAAGGTGCATGAGTAAATGAATGCGTAGGTTTGTGCATATACACACAATGAGCATGTCTGGAATGTGAGCGAATTTGTAATCACTCTTGTGTGTATAAGTGAATGTGTGCATTTGCTCACAAGTGTGATGTGGGAAATTTGGGGTAGGTATATGAATGCCTGAGTGTCTGAAGGGGAATATATGTGCATATGTGTATATGTGTAAGTAAATTGGTCACTACACGTGTTTGAATAGTGAAATTTAAGCATGTTAATATTAGTGAATGAATGTTTGAAAGTATGCGTATATCTGAGTTCGTCCACTCACAACACTGAATATATGAACATGTAGATCTGAGACAATATTTGTGTTGATGTACATGTTCGTGAATGTTCAAGTGCATCTTTTTTTTTTTTTTTTGCGGTACGCGGGCCTCTCACTCTTGTGGCCTCTCCCACTGCGTAGCACAGGCTCTGGACAGGCAGGCTCAGTGGCCATGGCTCAGGGGCCCAGCCTCTCCGCGCCATGTGGGATGTTCCCGGACCGGGGCACGAACCCGTGTCCCCTGCATCGGCAGGCGAACTCTCAACCACTGCACCACCAGGGAAGCCCTCAAGTGCATCTTTTAATTTGTGACCATGTGTATGGATGTTAGCACGTTAGGGAATAAGTATCAGATTCACTGTTTTCAGCTAGTTAAGATAGTGTGACCATTCGTGTAAATTATGGGTGTGTACATGGAAGGACATGTGAGTGTATTTTCTTCTGTGAGCAAATGTTTGAGCTCCAAGGTGGATGTGAGTATGTTTGTGTTCGTGCATCCGTGTGAGCATATTCTGGAGGTTAAGACTCTGAATGACATGTGTAAGTGAAGGTGTGAGTGGGAGCATCTGACTGTATATATTCGTATCCCAGGTCGAGAGAATGTGTGAGCATGGTCGTTTGATTGAATGCACGTTGGAGCATGTTTGTGTGAAAGAGTGAATGTGTCAGCGTGTGAGTGTAAATGCATATGTGTTTTAGAATGTGAGTCAGTTTTGAGTTTGAGTTTGTGAATATTTGGTGTGCTTTCTGAGTGAATGTGTACCTCTATGTAAGTCAGGATATCTGTGTGCAACAGGCTATGTGTGAGACGGTTTAGGGGCAAGAGTAATTTCCTGGCTGTAAATTTGCACACTTACAATGAACATGTATGTGTGCTCATCTGTATAAACAAATTTATAAGCATGTGAATGCAGGTTAGTATAATGCTGAGTTCTCAGTCAGTGAGTTTGTTTTTCAAGTGATCTCATAAATGAGTGAATATATTTGAATAAAGTAATTTGTGAGCATGTGAGTGAGTGAATGCAACTATTCTTAAGTAGTGTAATTGAGTGAATTTGTGAGCTTGGTGTGACCATATCTGTGTGCAAGTGAATATATGAGCTTGTTACTCTTAGTGACAATAATAATGTGCATGCGTGAATGGGTGTTTATAACTGCAATGAGCATATCTGCAAGTGAGTTAATTTGTAATCACTTTCATGAGTGAATGAATACGTAGTTCAGCTCATGAAAGTGAGTGAGGTGTGGGATACTTTTTGTGAGTGTGTGAAAGTATGAACATTTGGGCGTGAATGTACGTTAGTTACCATGTGTATGGATGTGGGTAAGTTGTCACTATATGCATTTGCATAGTGAATGCAAGTGGTAATGTGAGTGAATGTGTAACCACGTGCTTCTATGCGAGCATTTATCTTCTTTAGAGTGAACATGTGAACCTGTACATCTGTGTATGCTGACATGTTTGTGTGTTCAACTGTATGTTTAAATTTGTGACCATGTGTACAGCGGTCATCATGTTTCTCTGAGTTAGTGAATATGCATAGATTATTACTGTGAGTTGAATCGTTCAGTGTATTTCTGCGAGTGAAATACGAACATGAGTGTAAGTGCATGTGAGTGTATATTCTTCTGTGAGTGACTACTGGACCTTCACCTAGAAGTGAGCACACTTATGTGTAAGTGTCCATGGGAGCATGTTCCTGATTTTCACAATATTAATGTGCATGTATAAGTGAATGTGTTAGTGGGAGCATCTTAGTATATATGTTTGAGTCCCCATGTGAATGAATTTGTGGGTACGCTCATGTGATTGAGTGACCGTTTGAGTAGGTTTGTGCGAAGGAGTGAATGTGTCGGTATGCATGAATGTTTCTATGTCTTTGAATGTGAGCAACATTGTGGGCATATTTGAATGAGTGTTTGAGTATGTTTTGTGAGTGACTGTGTGAACATGTTTATGTACGCAAGCATGTCTTCTATGACGGTTTAAGTGTGAGCCTGCTCATGGGTGATTGTGTTCTTAAGTGTAAATTTGTGTTTACAAAGTGAATATTTGTGTTCCCATCTCTATGCATCCATTTGTTAGCATGTGCAATCCTATTAGCATATTAGCGGGTATGAGCAGGTGGTTTTCATGTGATCCTGATAACGTACAACTATATTTGAATAACCTACTCTGAGAGCATGTGTGAGTGAATGTGATTTTATGTAACTGAGCGAATGGATGAGATTCTTAGTGTATGTTCTTGAGCAAGTGAGTGTGTAAGCATGCTGTGTTTGTGACAATGATAATTTGCATGGAAAAGTGAATGTGTGAGTGTGTGCATATACATGCAATGAATGTGTCTAGAATGTGAGGGAATTTGTAATCACTTTCGTGTGTATAAGTGAGTATGTGATTATGCTTATGCGAGTGTGGTACGAGCTACTTTGTGGGAATGTTTGAGGATCTGAGTGTGCATATGTTAGTATGGGTATGTGTGTGAGCCAGTTTGTATGTGCATTTGAGTGAGTGAACTATAAGCATGTTAACAGGACTGAGGGAATGTTTGAGCATGTGAACATATGTAAGCATGTACACTCGTGAGAATGAATGTGTAAACTTATACATGTGACAGTGTGTCAGGATGGCATTTGAAAGTTGACATATGTGTGTTTTAAAGTGTATGTTTCATACTGGATGTGAGCATGTTTTTGTGTGAGGGTTCTTACAAGCATGATCCTGATCTTCTCAATGTTAATCTGCATGTGTAAGAGAATGTCTCAGTGGGAGCCTCTGTGTGAATGAATGTGGGCATGGTCATGTGGCTGAGTGAATGTCACCACGTTGTGTGACTGAATGTGTCAGTCTGCGTGTGTGAATGCATGTCTTTGAATATGAGTGACTTTGTGGGCATATTTCAATGCGTGAATGCTTAAACTTTTTGCTGAGTGATGAATGTGTGAGTGTGTGTATATACGTATGTCTCTGTGTAAGTGTATGTGTGAGCCTGCTCATGCTCCTCCATTGTGAGCAAGCATTTTTCAAGTGATGTTTCGTTGCACTCATTGTATGTATGGATTTTGAGCATGTACAGACACGTTAGCATGTATCTGTGTAGTGACTATATGGTGGGTTTCCTTTTTTATCTTGTTTATGTGGGAGTACATCTGAGTAAGGTCATGTGTGAAAGTGTGTTGTAAGGGAAAGTGTTTTACGTGTTGTAAGATTTTGTGAGATTCTTGGTGACTGTAAGAAGATTTCTGTGCAAGTGAATGTGTAAGCATGTTTCCGTTTGGGACAATGAGAATTTGCATAAAATTGAAAGTGAATGTGTGATTGTGGAACTGTAAACCTAATTTGTATGGGGTATGAATGAATTTTTTATCATGTTCATCTGTGTGAATGTGTGGTAATACTTCTGTGACTCACTGAGCTGTCGGCATGATTGTGTGAGTGAAGGGAAGTGTGTGTGTGAGTGCAAATGTATGCATGTTTACATATGTGAGGAACTCGTCAGGATGTTCACAGCAAGAAGTGAACTATACTCATCTTAATGTTGGTCAGTCAGTGTGTGATCCTGTGCGTATATGTGAGGATGCACATTTTTGAAAGTGATTATGTGAATGTGTACGTGTCTTGGAGTATGCTCACGGAAGAATATTTGAGTGGTCAAGGAAAGGTTTCTTGGTGTTCATGTGTATGCGTTACCTTGTGACCGTATGCTTGGATGAAAGCATGTTCACGGGTGTGTATGATTGTATTTTATGCTCATATTCATGCATGTATACTGTGTGGGTGAAATGTGAGTGCATGACTTGAGTTCATGTGAGCGTATGGATTAATGAATGCGTGAGCTTTGTGGTGAGCACGAGCATATTTGTGTGCAAGGGCGTACGTGAGCATGTTCCTGATAGTGAGCATGTTAATGTGGGTAGCTAAATGGGAGCCCTGGAGAGTATATTTTTGGGTATCCCTGTGAGAGAAACGGTAATCATGGTATGCGACTGAGTGAAGGTGTCAGCTCATTTTTATGGAGTGAATGTATCAGTGTGTTTGTATGAGCAGCTCTGAGTATGTACATCAGTGAAATTGTGAGCATGTTCAAGTGAGGGAGTCAATGTCTGACCACGCTCATGGAAATGAGTGAAGTTGTGAGCATACCTGAGAAAACGTGCGAGTATATGGTGCAAATGTGAATGAGAAGTATTGAGTTTTTAGTCAGTATGTTCATTTGGATGAGTCAACACTACGTGTTAACGCAATTGTGTGTCCATTGGTGAGCATGCACACTGTGAGCATGAATACATGAACTTTTACATGTCTTCAAGTGTGATTATATTTGAAATGTTTGAATTTATTGAAAAAGCATTTGTGTGTGCATGTGAATGTGTGAGCATGTTCATGAATGATAGCATATTCATGTAGGTGTCAGGGCTTATTGTGTTTATTTATGTGAGCTTGTTAAAGTGTGAGTACACTGTATGAGTGGAATGTGAGCATGGGAGTATGTTTGTGAGTTTATGTGAGTGAATGCTGGCACTTCGTGACGAGTGTGATCATGTTTATGTGCAAGTGTATATGTAGGTTCCTGATTGTGAGCATGTTCAGGTGCATGAACAGTGAATGGGTGTGTTGGAAAATGAATATAGGTCTCTATGTGCATGAAACGGTCAGCATGCTCACGTGGTTGAATGACTGCTTGAGTAGGTTTATGTGCAGTGAATGTGTCAGTGTGTGTATGTGTGCATCTGAGAGTGTTTATGTATGAGGGAATTCATCAGCATGTTCTTAGGAGTTCATGTGTGAAAGCGTCTTGTTACTAGGTGAGTGTACGTTACTGGGTATATGCAAGCCTTTCCACGGCTGAGAGTGCGTTATTGTGAAGGAGTCTGTATGTTTAAGTGAATATTTTGTGTGTACTCATCTGTATGAGTGAATTGGTGAGCATCTGAGTGCATGTCAGCATTTTCTTATGTGATGATTGTGTATGTGTGTTTTTGTGTGATATGTGAATGTAAGTATACTTGTATAAGGGAATGTATGGAAGTATGTGTGTGAGTGTACTTTTTTCTGAGTTTGAGATAACTTGTGAGCTTCTTGGGAGGTGTGAGCATGTTTGTTTTGACGTGCCTACGTGAGTTAATTCCTGTTTGTGACAATATGGATAAGTGAATGTGTGATTGTTTGCATATAAATATAATGAGTATGTTGTGACAGCACTGTGGCAATGGCGACCTACAAGAATGTCCTGGGCTTCCCTGGTGGCACAGTGGTTGAGAGTCCGCCTGCCGATGCAGGGGACACGGGTTCGTGCCCCAGTTCGGGAAGATCCCACATGCCGCGGAGCGGCTGGGCCCGTGAGCCATGGCCGCTGAGCCTGCACGTCCGGAGCCTGTGCTCCGCAACGGGAGAGGCCACAACAGTGAGAGGCCCGCGAACCGAAAACAAAAAAAAGAATCCGCCTGCCGATGGAGGGGACACGGGTTAGAACCCTGGTCCGGGAAGATCCCGCATGCCACGGAGCAACTAAGCCATGCGCCACAACTACTGAGCCTGAGCTCTAGAGCCCGCGAATCACAACTACTGAGCCCACATGTGGCAACTACTGAAGCCCGGGCACCTAGAGTCCATGCCCCACAACAAGGGAAGCCACCGCAGTGAGAAGCCCGTGTACCTCAACGAAGAGAAGCCCCCACTCGCGGGAACTAGAGAAAACCCGCGCGCAGCAACGAACACCCAACACAGACAAAAGTAAAAAAAAAAAAAAAAAAAAAAAAACATGTAATGGACTGAATTCTGTTCCCCCCAAATTCGTATGTTGAAGCCCTAACCCCAGTGTGACTATATTTGGAGATATGGCCTTAAGGTTAAACAAGGTCATAAGCTTGGAGCTCTAATCCAATAGGGGGGTATCCCTATAAAAAGAGGAACAGACGCCACAGAGCTCTCTCTCTCCCCACACTGAACAAAGTAAAGGCCATGTGAGGACACAGTGAGAAGCCAGCTGTCTGCCAAGGACAAAGGTCTCACCAGGGTATAAATTCTTTTAGCAAATTCTAGACTTCCAACTGGATTGAACTGTGGACCTTTGTATCAATTTAAATTGTTTCCTCCCTCTGTATTCAAGTTTTCTGATTTCTTTCTCTCTGATTCTTTTTGCTTGTTTGTTTGTCACTGGATGTACTTTGTGTGTGTGTGTGAGGGTGTGTCCTCTCTAATCTGCTCATATTTATAGATTTCTTCCTTCAGAGAGCATCAAACCAGTTTCATTAGGGATAGAAGCCACCCCTATGGCAATGGTTGCTTACTAAGTCTTAAGGACTCTGGCTTAAGTTGGGGTTAATTTCATCACCGTGTCACAAAAGTGCCATGGTTGCTTTTCCCTATCATTAGGATGATCAGGATTTTTACTGCAACAGAGGCATACGCAAAGGAGTGGCACAGCAGAAGATTGCTGGGCCCCCAAGCCAGAGGTGGGTGGACTGAAACCATTTTCTGCTATGGTGCTGCCACTTGTGTTGCATGGAATTATTATTATTATTATTTTGTCTTTTCTCTCTATACATATTCCTCAGAATATTTTAGATTTCTAGCAGGGCAAATTTACAGCTGTGGGTTTTATCTCCATTTAATCATGAGTGGTCCAGACCTTTTCGGGGCTTATGGGGACAGGTTCGGAGGCACACTGACCCACCTCTTGGGCAGCCCAGGAGAGGAGGACATCGCAGGCCATGCAGGACACGTGGGGGTTGCATTCTGGAACAGCGTGAACCAGAAGGCTCTGTGGCAGGCGGGCTTTGCAGTACTAAGGGGGTGAGGTACGCCCTGGTGCCTAAGCAAGGATGTGATTGGCTTGTTTGAATCGTTCAGCTGGCTGACAAGGAAACACTGTTCAGGGGTAAGAAGCAAAAAAACCATCCGGTGCATTTAATAAGGGTTGTTGCTAGAGGACCCTACCTGGCGGAGCAGAGTGGGGAGCGGAATCTGGGATTAGGCCGTTCGAGGCCCTCCCAGTTTTACCAGCCGTCAACTCAGCACGGAATACTAACTTTAGCCCTCACCGCACCATCACCCCCTCCCCCCGCGCACACACACACAGGGGCCAGTATACCTGGCTGAGGAGAACTCAGTCCCTGGAGATGGAGGGGTGGACCCTGGAGCAGTAGCTCCCCGACCCCCGCCATTTCAGCGCTATTAGGTACCACAGCGACACAGGGGCTGAAACAAGGGGGCTCCATCGCAGCTGCACGTGCCCAGCCCCACCACCAACTCCTCTACGGACTGGCCAGCAGGCAGCGCGCGTGGGCAGCGGTTCAAAAGCCCAGACCCACGTCTGCTCCAGCCGTCTCCTTCTAAGAGGTCGCCCACTCACCCTCTGCCCGCCCAGCTCACGGCAGCCTGGCGACCCCGCTCACCAATCAAAGAAGTCCAGAACGACGTCAGGAACATCAGGCGAGGAGAGGTCAGAAGCCAAAGTGGAATTTCCACCTGGGATTGGGGTCGTCGCCCGCCAAGGGCCGGGTCCTGATGGGGAGTAGTCGCACAGCGGCCCGCCGCATGACGGGACGCCATAGCTCCGACCATCCGAGAACCCTGGAGACCGCTGCAGAGTGGGAGGCCGACAGACGAGGGGGGGCGCGGGATAACCAAGAGGAGCGGGGCGAGGAGGTCGTGCTTCTGCAAAGAGCCGCCTGTAAGGTGACAACATCGAGGCCAAGGGGAGCGCGGAGGGTGCGGGTCGACCAGCGGCCCTGAGCCAGGGAGCGGCAAGAAGAGCAGCAGCCCAGCAACTTCACTCCACGCAGCACCCCGACCACGAACCCAGCCGCTGCAGACAGCGCGGGGTCTGACGCAGTTCTGGCAGCCGCTAGGCGGGCCTGAGGCCCGGCGCACAACTGGCTCCGCCCACCCCTATGGCAAGCGAGCTTCGCCAATCAGGCAGGCGCCGGGAGCCTTTCAACGAGATGCATGGTCCAGCCTCCTACCGCAGCCTGTGTGCCGCCCAGCCCTCTGCTCCTTCTGGCGTCTGCAGTCATTCCTGGGTCAGCCGCAGTTCCAGCTCCCTGGCAGCTGGAGAGCTGGGTCGGAGGTCGGCGGCGTGGGGCACCCTGCCCTGCACCTCCCCTTTGCAAAAACGCAAAATGTGCTTTTCACTTGGAACAGTGTATGCCCAAGAGTTTGCTTTTTGTGGTGAAAGTAGTAATTTGACCACCCAGGCTCAATCTGCGTTTTGAAAATACTGGACACCTTTGAGGAATCAGGACCTAGTTGACTGGTGGTCACTCCCTGACCCTCGGGCCTCCAGTGAACCAGACTGCCTGTCCTCTGGAAGGCATGGAGGAGGTTCAACCAGTGCGTTTTGTGACACGGTTCTGGCCCATCATCAGGACCGAAATTGGGCTCCAGGAGCCCCCCTCCCATAGCTAAGGGATGCACAGTTGAAGTGAGGGTTCTTGGCTGACAGCATTGAAGGGGAAAAGAAGGCAACGGTCAGTGTATCGGATCTTCAAGGCAGTGAGCCCCCGGAGAGCAGGCCACTCTAATGCTCCAGCATTCTGGCTCCGCATGTGGGGGAAAAAAAAGCCTTACGTTTTTGCTAGAGGGCTTCTCTTCTTTCCGCTACCCTGAACATTGCCACACAGAGTAGAAATATCTCAGAGAAAGAGGAAATGCTTCCACTCATTCACTACCCTTCATCCTTCCCATCTCAGGTACCTTGATGAAGCAAGGTCAGAAAGAGGCTTCTTCAGAGCACATAAGCCACATGGGCAATGAACAGATAGACCTCAGTCATATTCACCAGCGCTGGACCTCGTGAGGCATGCCATGTAAAAGTGTTGAAATCAAAATGGATTTCAGGTTCACTCTTGGTCAACTAGAATATTCAAAACAAACATTCCCCCCCTTCCCCTTTCCTTCAGTATTTGGTGAAAAGAGTTGGTACTGCTTGTGCCCAGCATATTGCACAGCTTTATTTGCATGGAACTCTCTGGGGTGGCTGAGTGTTTTGTACAGCTAAAAATTTAACTCTTTACCCCACCTCGACCTCTTCTCAAGCACCCTCTTTCTTCTTCTGTCTTTTTTTTAAACGATTTTAGAATCACACATGTTTAAAATGTGTCTCTTAATTTCCTTCCTTCTCTTTACCAGCAGAGAATCTTCACACTTTCGTTTTCGCTCTCCTTTCCCCCTCTTTTTCCTTCTATTGCAGTAAGTGCTCTCTTCTCACTTACGGGGCAGATCCGCATAGAACTAACCCACTTACTTAGGTGGGGGATCCCTCTATGACAAACCATCACAACAGCAGTGGGTCAGTTGAGCCCAGCCCTACTGCTCTTAATCCTGCACCCCTTGTCTCTGGTCAGCCAGGCATCCTCGAACAGACAATGCTTGCTGGTTAAAAATGAAAAGGCCATTTCAGTTCAGTTTGTCTGAGCATCTGAATTGTATATGGGCGAGGAGGTGTGGGGACTGCCTAGAGAAGGAGGGTCGATGGGCCCAAGGTTACACAGTGGCAAAAAGCGAAACTAGAACCCTATTTCCAGGTTGGCCTACTTCTAGAAAAGTGTGTTTTTCTAGTGAAACTCAGCTTTGACTGCTATTTCAGGCAGCCACAGGCATGTGGGTATTGTTTTGTTTGAAAGCAGGTTATTCCTATTCCTGGAATCAAATTCTTCAATCAGTGTCTCAACTGACAGGAAAAGCAAGCCTCAAGTTTTTCTCCTAGGCATCCTTGTGACCATGGATATGGCCAAAAACTTGATGGCAAGAATGAATTTACTTCCAGAGCTTACGTCCCACACTCACATGACAAAGAGCCGAGAAGGCAGCAAGGAATATGAAAAAGCCAGTATAATTTATACTTGTTGAGTTTTTGTCTAGTTCATTTATTAGAATGTACATCAATATCCAGATTGAATGCACTTAAACCTGAATATGGGATCATGGTGTAGAGGACATAGCACTGACCTAGGAGTTAGCCCATCTGTGTTCTGACCCAGCTCTGACCCATGACTGCGAGTATTCCAGTTTGTCTAGAGTATGAGGTGGATTGGGAGGTAAGGCAAGAGGTAAAACATGTAAGAAGAAAAAGAATAGGTAGTACCTGGCCTAGTGAGGGCCGCACATTCAGTGCACAGAAAATAACTACTCAGTGAATATGTGAAGCTAAGAAAGAGAATTTTATTTTATTTTATTTTTTTACTTATAAGCAGCTAACAGTTATTGGTCACAGTCCTAGAAGCTGGTTAGTCCAAGATCAAGGTACCAGCAGCTTTGGTGTCTGGTGAAGGCCACTTCCTGGATCATGGGTGGCAACTTTTCACTATGTACTCACTGGTGGAAGGGTCAAAGTATCTCCCTGGACTCCCTTAAATAAGGCCCTAATCTCATTCATGAGGACTCCACCCTTATGACCTAGCCACCACCCAGAGACACCACCTTCTAATACCGTTATTTTGGGGTTTAGGATTTCAACACACAGATTTGGGGAAAATGCAAACATTCTATTTAGGATACCTACCCAATTTCCACACTGCCCACAAAGTGCCATGTCTAAACCCATATAAAATCACATCATTTTCTTACTTTAAAAAGTTCAAAGTCTTCTGATTGACTGGCAGAGAACCTTTCTTCTTCAACCTTTCTCTCCATAACCTATTCCACATACTCCATTTTTCATCTGCATCTCCTCTATTTTTCTTTTATGTTTTCTTTCTGTCTTTTTTTTTTTTTTTTTTTTTTGCAGTACGCAGGCCTCTCACTGTTGTGGCCTCTCCCACTGCAGAGCACAGGCTCCGGATGCGCAGGCTCAGCGGCCATGGCTAAGGGGCATAGCTGCTCCACGGCATGTGGGATCTTCCCGGACCGGGGCACGGACCCGAGTCCCCTTCATCGGCAGGCGGACTCTCAACCACTGTGCCACCAGGGAAGCCCTCTACTTTTTTTAAAGTTAATTTTTATTGAAGTATAGTTGCTTTACAATGTTCTTTTAGTTTCTGCTTTACAGGAAAGTGAGTCAGTTTTATGTATTTGTATATCCCCTCTTTTTCAGATTTCCTTTTCTTTTAGGTCACCACAGAGTATTGAATAGAGTTCCCTGTGCTATATACTAGTTTCTCAGAAAGAGAGATTTAGATCTCATCATCCAAACAAAGGAATTTGAATTTCATCTTACATTCAACAGTAAGCTTTTGGAGGATTTGTGCAGGAAAATGACACCATCAGGAAGAAACTTCCAGTTACTTTTTGGAGGAAGAACTAGAAGAAAGAGAGACTGGGGACAAGGAGAGAAGTTAGGAGGGTGGTGCACACCTCTGCTTCCAGTCATGGCAGGCTAAGTCATTTGCACTCACCAGCCCAATGAGGACAACTAAAAAATACTGGGTGAAATGTGAAAAAGAAATTATCTTCATTAAGCGCTAAGAAACTCTGGGGCTAAAATCTAGAAGAAAGCAAAAACCCAAATAGGAAAGCCCAGCACTCAAAGCCACTTTTGCCTGAGGGCATTAGCAAATCCAGAAGAAAGAATTGTGACACTGAGCTGTGCTTTTGGTGGCCTCATGGAAAAGAGATGAAAACTTGAAGTTCTTCTCATCCCCGGTGAGTACATCTGATAAGCCCTCCAGCCACTCTAAAATAAGTGGCTACCCCTTTGGGATAATGGTGAACCAGAAGCAACAAGCCCTGGCATGGAATTGCAGTCTAGATATCCATCACCAGAGTGATCCAGGGAACTTCAAGCCCTGAACTTGGATTAAAGTGGTCTTGGACAGGTAGTGACCGAGGCATTTAGCAGCAGCAAGTAAAAATGCTCTCCGCAGGAAGGTTCTGTCTTCCTATGCCTGAAATCAGTCTGATAAATAATTTTTCAATAATATATTGGCACATAGTCAAAGATAAGTGGACACATAAGCAAAAAAATACATTGTAAGTGACAGCTGAAATAAAAATTAGACAATGAAAACAAATTCACAAATATTTCAGATATCAGAGTTATGAAACACAGACTATAATCACTATGGCCTACTATAGTTCAAAAAATTTTTAAAAAGCTTTAAAATATTTTCAGGGAACAGAAAATCCTAAAAAGTGGCATAGCCAATTTGAAAAAGAATCAAATAGGACATCTAGGAATAAACAATGTAACGATTGAGGGTTTAATGGATGAGTTTAACAGAAGGCTATACATAATCATTAGATGATGATAAATGCAATGAAGAGATATAAACCTAAGAGAGAATTACTGAATTTGAAGATAGACCAAAGAAATCATCCAAACTTTTGCCTGGAGAAATGAATTATATGAAAAAAAAGTAGGATAAGAGACACAATGAATAGAGTGAAGAAGTCTAATATACATTTAATTTAAAGCCTAGAAGGACAGAAGTGAGAAATGGGAGAGAAGATGATGGCCAGAAATTTTCCAGAGCAGATGAAATGCACCAATCCACAGATTCTAGAAGCCCAGTGAATTCTCAGCAGGATAAAAAACAGATATTCACTCCTAGACACATCATAATGAAAGTGCAGGAAATCAGAAAGAATGAAGGCTATATTAATGATCCAAGTTAGAGATAATGAATCTTGACCTTGGGCAGGAGCAAAAGAAATAAAGACAAGGGGATGGGCCTCTACACGCTTGCCTTTAGAATACCTTTTGCTCAGACTTACCATGAACGACTATTTTATAAACATTCTCCATTTCATTCTTCATTAATAAAATACATTTGCTAACAAATCTATTTGTTAGAGCAACCTGACACCTAGGAGCTGTTCAAATTTTCTTAGTCATACATGAAAGGTCGTCATCTTATAAGTATGTCATCTCATGGGCTATGAAAGGGGTGAGTATTCTCCATAGGAATTATGACGGTTAATTTTATGTGTCATCTTGATTGGGCTAAGGAAGATTTTCAAGTGCATAAATCTATTCCAGAAGCTATTAGGTCTGAAAAAACTTCTGTGTGGATCTGCAGATCCTATTTAGGAGTGAGCTATGGAAATGAAGTCAGAGTGACCTTTCTTGTGTTCCATTTAATGCAAACATATTAAGAGAGCATCTTTACACTGAAATGCATTATTATGGCAACTTGCTTATACAGAACTTCACTTTGAATTTGTTAAAAATAAATGGAGATGCTTATTTCACCTTGAGGATTATGTGTAGACCTTAATTGACAAAATGTACTCTCTACCCCAACCCACTGATCAGAAAATGGCCACCCTCCTCCAGAGGACGAATAACAGTAATTTAATCCTCACTTCAGCTCTGTAAGGTAGGTATTATTCTTCCCATTTTCCAGCCAGGAGGGGAGATGATACAGTAGATGTCAGAGGTTCGACTCTGAAGCCAGACTGCCTGGGTTGGAATTTCACCTGTGCTACCCACTAGCTGGCGCATCTTAAGCAAGTTACATAGCTTTTCTGTGCCTCAGTTTCATCATCTCTAGAGTAAGATAAAAATAGGACTTCTTTAGAGGCTGCAATGAGTTAATTCATGGAAAGCACCTAAATTATTATGGCCAATCATACAATCAGTGCTCCAAAAATGGAAAATCTTCTTCTTCTACACTTACGTGGCCATTTGTCTCTGGCCGCTCAATACGACGAATGAGAAGGGAAAATATGCACCACTGAAGCCGACTAGAAGAAGAAACGTGGGTCATGGGAGCAGCCTGGCCTTATTATCCATAGTTCCTGAAATGAGCTGTGTGACCCTGACTGGGGGCAGGGGGAGGTGTCTACAAGGGTTGGAGAAGGCACTCCAGGGGGAGCCAGTGCCTAAGATAGGTCCCAAAAGTGTCTGCCCAGCCAGAAGCTCCTGGAATCCCAGAGATGAGAGAAGGCCCTTTCCCACACAGGCTCCAGGAAGCGTTTAGAACCCCAAGGAATATACAAATTACTAAGCTCAATGAATCACAATAAATTCACTTTAAAAGTACTAGTTTACCCTCTTAATTTACAAGTGGCAATGTATGAAGCAACTGATTGTTCATCATAGTTTTTCTTTGGGAGACCTGAAGCAGCTTCTGGCTTACCCAGTAGGGATGTCAAACCCCTGAGTGACACGCAACCACCTTATCACCTTACCTTATAATTTCTAATGGCTGGACTTCGTGTTCCGTTGTCATCACAGAATGTAAACGGTTTCAACTATTACTTGGTTCAAAGCCCTTAGTCCGTATCAAACTACCTTCCCCTTTACTTTTCAGTTAAGACTCTCAAGTAGTTCCTAGAGCAGCTTCAGCATTTATACCTTTCTGTCAGCAGCTTTGTCTCAGATATTCATGTGGATACAGCCTTGTTCACAATGGAGCCCAGGGCAAAATGCAGAATGTCTTTGTGTTTCTGATTTACTATAATGAGGGATAAGTGTGCTTAGGGCAATCACTCCCATGGAGAGCAAAGGGGAAATTTAGCAGAACATAATGTGTGTTGACTTGAGTAAGCCTCAGTCCCGTGCCCCTCCCTTGGGGTTGGATTCCAGTTTCTGACTACCCAAATGTGTTCACAATGCACACTGGAAGATGTAGCCCCATCTGGCAACACTGGAAATAAGCAAGGAGTCATAGGGCCCCTTAATACAGAGGAATTCCCCAGGTCACTGAGTTGGTGAACTCAAGGTGATCCGGTATTTCTCCATTCCTCATGATAGCATTATTTATTGAGAGAGAGCCATATGCCAGGTCCTGTGCCATGCACAGCCACACACACGGTCTGCCCCCAGGGAAACGACACTTTAGTAGAAATATAGATGATGAGCCAAGGAATTCCAAAACACATGGTACAGTGATATACATAAGAGGGGCTCCTGAACCAGGCTTGAGGGTTTGCAGAGAAAACTGGATGTCTGGGGCAGGAGTGAAAGGAAGTATTAATCTTCACACTTTTATGTCTTTCCCTCAACCCTGCCATAATTTATAGACAAGTCCTATTTTCTAAGTAAAATATAAATCCAACCACTTTATAACGCCTTGCTTTTGTCACTCTGGTCCAAGCTCCCATCGTCTCTCAGGTGGACTACTCCAATAGCCTCCTAATTGGCTTCCCCACTTCCAGTTTTATATCCTGTGGCAAATATCGTAGGTTAGCTCACTTGACTCCATTACAATCCCAATCACAGCAGGTAAGGCTTGGTCGAGGTTGCAGACCGAGTCTACATTTCCTGAACTCCCGCCCTTATGGCCCGGATTGCACACATAGCTTAGCCTCTGCCAAGCAGATAATAAACCCCCATGAGACTTGGTAGGAGCAGGAAGGTGGAGTCTATGCTGCTTCCTCTGTGGTTTCTGGTTTCTCTTAGTGAGCATGGGCTCAGAAACTTTCGCTTCTCCTGCAGCAGTAATAATAGAGGTGCCAGGGTACAGTTCCTAGTTTTGTGGCTATCAAAGGGCAAGGCATGGGACATTAACTTGGTATAGATGGAGAAGGAGGCAATGTGGTCTCAAAGCCAAAATTTGTGATGCTCTCAGCAGAAACAGAGTGGTCCAAAGTCTTCTTCACTTTCCACCCTCCTGATTGTCCCAGTTCTGGGGTATTATTCAAGAAAACAATTCTGGAAATTATAACTACTACTTGAGTTAAAACAAACATGACCACCCCTCCCCCCCGTGCAAAAGTCTCTTGTGCTTTTCCCTCATACACCCAGGTATTTTGTAGGCTCTTGTAATTTATTTATCATGCCTGTTTTTGTACTTTGTAAAAATGGCCTCCTATAGAATGTATTCTTGTGTGTGTCTGTTCTTTCTTTCTTTTTTTTCTTTTTTGGCTTGATATCTTGATTCGTAAGATTCATCTAACGTGTATGTAGCCAAGTTTGTTCATTTTCTTTGCTGTATGACATGCCACTGATGGATATATCACTTCATATACCTACCCAAGTAGTTTCTGAATTTGGGTTGTGTCCAGTTCTGGACAATTACATACAATGCAGCTCTGTGCATCCTTGGCCTTGTCATCTGCTTTGCATGGGCATTCTCTAGGCGAAGCACCTAGTGGTAGTATTAGTGGGTCCAGGGTAAATATATCTTAAACTTTGAGGGATACTGAATATTCCCGTTATTCAGTTCTACATATTTCTTGATTTCCGCCAATCCAAGGATTAGTTAGTAGTATGCTATTTTGTTTCCAAACATTTGGGTGTTTTAAAGCTATCTCTGTGTTATTACCCTGTGCGTTAAGCATTATGATCAGAGAGCCTAGATTTCATGCCAGTGATCCTTTGCAATTTATTGAGGCTTCCTTTTTCTCAGTAAGGTCTATTTCTGTAAACGGTCAATATGCTCAACAGAATTTATGTTCTCTGCTTGTTGGGTATAAAGTTTTATAGTATCTAATAGCTCAAATGTATTATTGTGTTTAGGCCTTTGATATCACTGCTTATTTCTGTTTGCTTGGACTTTCATGTTCTGAGAGTGGTGGGTTAAAATCTCCAGCTCTCATTGTTAACGTATCTATCAGTCCCTACAGTCATAAACTTTATCGTTGAGGTTTAAGCTATCCTGCTACGCCACCTTTTATAACGCTCTCATGCTATCATCCACTGACCCTAGCCATCCACTCCTCTCTGCCCCATCCTACCACCTTCTACATGACTCCAACTTCCCCATCTATCACTCAACAATTTGACGCTCTCATTTCCAATGAACATCTTTACAACATACTAGCCAACCCCTCTCACAGACACAGTCTGGTTTATTCTTCACCCTAAACTACTCTACCTCTCACATCTAAAAGGAAGATATCCCAGTGTTGGACCGCAAGCCCCTGGCCATGCTGCTCTCTCATTCTTTTACTCTCTCTACACGTGTTCTTTTATCTCACTGAGCCCTCCTATTCCTTGGCCTCTCTATTTTCTGCCCATCTGCACTCTCCTTCTTCTGTCTCTCCCTCCTGTCACTATTGATTTGGTTTGGGGTTTTCCCTATTTTTTTTTCTGGCCCAGCCACGCAGCTTGCTGGGATCTCAGTTCCCCAACCCGGGATCGCACCCGGGCCCCCAGCCACTGCCGAGTCCGAACCACTGGACCGCCAGGGAATTCCCTGTGGTTTCTCCTCTTTTCCTTCTTTTCCTGCTCCCACTCTGACATACTAAGTTCTCAATACATCTACCACCACTTATTCTTCTATGCTTAAAACACCTTCTGTATCTCTACATCCAGTTATCACCCATAGCCAATCAACTGTTGACTTTCAGTTCTATACACTTCTTCATGTGCTTTCAATACCCCTACCTTAGTCTAGGACTTCAGCATCTCTCACATAAATCACTGCTACAATGAGCACTCCATTCTTGCTCCTCTCTGATCCTTTCTTCACATTGCTTTCAGAGTGACATTTCTAAAACACAAATTATTTCCCAAATTAGAGCCCCTTGACGGCTTCTTGTAGCCTTAAGAATGAAGTCTCCACTGCTGTCTCTGGGGAAATGCAGATGGCCAACAGGCACATGCATACATGTTCAACATCACTAATCATCAGGGAAATGCAAATCAAAAGCACGAGACATCACCTCACCAAAGGACACACATAACAAATTTTGGCGAGGATGTGGAGAAAAGGGAACCATCCTACACAGTTTCGCGGGAGTGTAAACTGTTGCAGCCACTGTGGAAAACAGTATGGATATTTCTCAGAAAACTAAAAATAGAACTACCATACGACCCAACAATTCCACTGCTGGGCATCCATCTGTAAAAAACAAACACACGAATTCAAAAAGATGCATGCACCCCAATGTTCATAGCAGTGTCATTTACAATTGCCAGTGTATGGAAGCAATCTGTGTCTTTCAACGGATGAATGGACAAAGAAGATGTCAGGTATATATACAAAGAAATACTAATCAGCCATAGAAAAAGAATTTTGCCATTGGCAGCAACATGGATGGACTTGGAGGGTATTATGTTAAGAGAAATGAGTGAGACAGAGCAAGACAAATACTCAGTAAATTCAAAAGAATTAATAACTGGCTGAATTAATGGACATAGAAATGAAGGTAGAACAGACTTAAGAAAGGGTAAGTCTTCAACAACACACATGCTGCAGAGAGCAGAGAAAGGGCAGGGCTTATTTGAAAACCACCTAATAAGTTGGTATTACTAGTACTACAGAGCTAGTGGGCCCTTTTGTGTGCGTCTTAAATGCCAAGTTGATTGTGTATGCAGTAGAGTCATCAAAATTGTCTTACAGGAATTTGGCATGGCCAGAGTTGGGTTTTAGGAAGGTTAACTTAGCAAGTATATGAAGCATGTATCTGTGGGGAAAGACAGGGAGGTAGGAGAAGGTTAGGAGTCTAGGGCAAAGTTCAGGCAAGAAGTAATGAAGGTAATGATACTAAGAGTTGGCAAGAATGTGGAGCAAATAGAAATCTCATCCCCTGCTCTTGGGAATATGAACTAGTACAACCGTTTTGAAAGATAATTGGTGTTACCTAGTAAACTGAACTTGGGCAGAACCTAGGACCCGGAAATTTCATGTCTAGGCCTATACCGTAGATCAGGGTTTCTCAACTGTTGACATTTTGAAAAGATAATTCTGGGTTGTAGAGGACTGTCCTGTGCATTGTAGGATGTTCAGCAGTATCCTTGGCCTCCACCCACTAGATGCCAGTAGCACACCCTCAATTATGACACCCAAAACCTTTCCAGACGTTATAACATATCACCCTGGCTGGGGCAGATGGGGCAGTGCGGAAAATTGCTCTCAACTGAGAAACTAGAGAAACTCTTGTATAAGGGCATAGCGGGATATGAATGAGGAAGTTCATCCCAAAATAATTTGGAAAAGCATAAAAGTGGAAACAACCCACATGTCCATCAACAGGAAATAGACAAATTGTGGAATTTTCATATGATGGATAACTATACAGCAATGAAAACTGATTACTACCGTTTTACACATCAACATGGATAAATCTCACAAACACAAATTTCGGGGGGAGAGAAAGAGTAAGACAAGTAATACATCCAGTATAATTAGATCTACATGAAGTCCAAAATGGAGAAGAAATAACATTATTTAAAGGAACATTCCTCTACAGTAAATGTATAAAAAAGTGAAGTATTAACAAGTTCAGGATTGTGGTTACCTCTGGGAAGGAATGAGGAGATGAACCTGGAAGGGCACAGGTGGGCTATCAAGGCATTAGCCGTGTTCTAGTTCTCAAGCTTGGTGGTGAGTACACAGGTTTACATATTATTAAGATACACCTTACATATATGCAGTATTATCTTCTGTATACATGAAACAGTTCATAAAATTTGTCAGGAAGTGATGCGGTCTAAAATAATGCAGGAAAACGGAGAGAAAGGCAACAGAGTAAATAACTAATTGGATGAGAGACAGAGACAGACAGAGAGAGAGAGGGAAGAGCCAACCTTTAGGTGCCTCTTTGAATCATTTTAAACTCATTTTCTTCATAGAATTGGGGATGAAATCAATTCCTTATCTATAAACACACATAATTCATTGCTCAGACATCTAAGAAATGTATATTTTATGCCTCAAAACGGATCCTACTATATGATGTGATTCACAGGACTGGATAATACTACATTTCACAAAACACCATTGTCTGAGAATCCTGCCCTGTTAGACTTGTAAATGTGTACTCATTTGTATTCCTTGGAGTTATAAGCATCTGAAAATAGGTGGCTTAGAGTAAAAGTGATTCTTCATCACTAACTTTAGTGTCATTAGCATACGCCTAACTGGTACAGAAAACTGTTTCCAACTCCGGCACCCACCCTACCCCTCTGTTTTTCTCCCAATGGTCACCTCTCAGGTAGTGGAATAAAAGGAGAACTTTTGGATCAAATCCTTTCAGAAGATGGAGCCATAACCAAGGAAAATATCAGAACATCCTAACCTTTCCTGGACCAGGCAGGGAGGGACAAGACAGGTCTCTTCCTAGAAAAAGCACAGAGTTTTCAAGGCTGAAGGACTCACTGAAAACATATTTTACACATGTGGATACAGACAAACCCACAAACACCCAGAGAGATAGGAAACGCAGGATTTGTCCCTGACCTGATTTAGGGACCGTCTCTCAGAGACTCAGAGAAGCCTGATATGTTAGATCTACAGCAAACCCTCAGAGCAGCAAGCCTGAGCTTCCTCCCTCAACATGAGAGGCTTCAGGTGCATACATGTGGATAACGTAGCCCACTTGTCCTGTTACCTGTATACATGGCCATCACCTCGTAGATACCTCTCAGTCCTGAGGGCATAACACTGTCAGTGCAACTCACCCCTCAGAAGCACAGACTCAGTGAAGAGGAACACACATGCCTCTTGGGGCTTGGGACATGGGGCCACCTGGGGAGTAAATTCAGGGCCCTAGGTAACTGGAGCTCGGTAAGGGGCAGGGATAAGGACTCCGAGCATGCACCAAAAAAGGCTTATCTCAAAAAGAGGTATGCATGCGTTTGTTTAAACTGAAACTCCCGGGACGTCCCTGGCAGTCCAGTGGTTAAGACTCTGTGCTCCCAATGCAAGGGGCACGGGTTCGAAACCTGGTCGGGGATCTGATATCCTGCATGCCACATGACATGGCCGAAAATATAAATAAACAAACAAATAAATAAATAAATAAAGTGAACCTCCGAAAAATTTTAAGCGCAGGTAAAGGCCTTTAATATTAACTATTAACTATAGTTAATACACTAACTATATAACACAGAAATACACACACACACACCCTGCTGGCATGGCATGAACCATATGGAACCAAACCAATGTGAGAAATTTCAAGGGACACTACATGGATAAATTTCTACTTGGACTGCTCTTTCATTAAACAACGGTGACAAAAAGCCTCGTGCCTTTTGTTGTTGTTGTTTTGGCATGAGGAATACTCTGTGTTACTACATGATAATGCATTTTTAAATGTCAACCCCACTGACAGGGGAAAGGGTTGTGGATACCTTACACTCACTTCACTTTAACAGAACTTTATCAAGCATCTACGAAGAAGAAAACACAGTGCTTTAGGAGACAGAAATCAATCAAAGCCTTTAAGTTCCGAACACGTCAGAAGCTCACACTTTAGGGAGCTGGGGCGATACACACATAAATAAATAATGTTAATCTACTCTAGGATACGAGAGGAACTAGCATGGAAAACAGAAAATGTATTGATGCTAACTAGCAAGCTCTCAAGCAGCCTTAACTAAATATAGAAATAAGGCTTTGTGCCCTCAAACCCCTGGTCCTCCCCTTCTCTGATCGTCTGCTCTCCTCAAGTACCACTTCACTCTTTTCCCTTAAAGAAGTTCCAGATACTACGCCCATTTCCTCTTTTAATTTTCTTTAAATTAGGACATATTTCAGACCTCGACAAAGGTACAGAGAATGCTACGCCCATGAAACCATCAGCCGTCTTAAGAAACGTAAGCTTACAAATAAAATTGAAACCCAGTATTCCCCTCCCCAACTGAATTCTCCATCTTTTTCCATAGATTTAACCACTGTCTTAAATAGGTTTATTGTTCTCATACACACCTTTCTGCATACTACATATGCATGCATTACTCCTATGTATGCCTTTTACTACAAACAGATGTATCTATATTCAAACTAATAATTTTGCATGCCTTTAAACTTCATATGTGCATGGTATCATAATGCTTTTATCGTGTTGGAAGTAGGTTCTTCCTTTATCTATTTGTCCCTTCCACTACTGAATCTTTGCCCCTTGTTATAAGCTGAATTGTGTCCCCGCAAAAGATATGTTGATGTCGTGACCCCGGAACCTGTAAGTGTGACCTTATTTGGAAATAGGGTATTTGCCGGTGTAATAAAGATCAGATGAGGTCATACTGGATTAGGGTGGGCCCTTCATCCAATATGACTGGTGTCCTTATAAGAAGAGAAAGAACACAGAAACAGAGACACAGGGGAAAACACTATGTAAAGATGAAGAAAGAGACTGGAATTCTGCATTTACAAGCCGAGTGATGCCAAGGATTGACAGAAACCACAAGAAACTAGGAGAGAGGCATGGAACAGATTCTTCCTCCGAGCCTCCAGAAGGAACCAACCCTGCCCACATTTCAACCTCAGACTTCTGGCCTCCAGAACTGTGAGAGAATAAATTTCGGTTGTTTCAAGCCACCTGTTTTGTGGTAATTTGTTATGGTAAACCTAGGAAACTAACACCTCCCTACGGGAGGTCTTTGTGTCTCAGGCCCCTGAGAATTCTAGTACCTTCCTCAGTCCAGATCTTACCATCCTGTTCAGTTTACCTGCAATAGTACCAAGTCAGTGAGTTAGGGCTGGTTCTACTGTAGGTGTAGTTAAACGTTTCCCCCACTGCCCTAAAGCAGCGGTTCTCAAACTTCAGTGTGCTTCAGTAGCACTTGGAGGACTTGTAAAAACCTGATGGCTAGCAGCCTACCTTCAGAATATCCAATCCAGTAGGTCTGGGGCAGGGTCTGAGAATTTGCATTTCAAACAAGTTCCCCGCTGATGCTGATGCTGCTGCTCCATGGCAGGCCAATAGCACCATCTGGTCCCCAGGCAAGCTAGGTCATCCATCAGTTTCTTTCAATAACATATACTAGAGGCTGGGCCACCATCTCTATCATCACACAAGTTGTTTATAATCTAATATTTTAATTTATTTGAGGCTGCTATAAAAGGATGTCAAACAGGCTTACCAAATACTTGAAAGAAATCCCTTTCAATGACAGTAAGGTAGGCCGAAATAAATGGAACAAAGATACATTGGAGTCAGTGTTATTTATGTTAAAAAAACAAAAACCTCTGCAGCTTATTCATGTCAAACAAGCTTTTATTTTCAATGTGATCAATACTGTCAAACTTATATGTAAAAGGTAAGAATAAAGTCAGATAGCAGTTAATATCATTTTGGGATGTTGAACTTTGAAACAAAATCTGTGTTGTGGGCTAATGAAAACTAGAATCTCCGTGAAGAACAAATTCTTCTTTTCTTTCGCTGTCCACTTCTTTTTATGTCTTCCAACTGTAGGATGGGATAAGAGTCAATTAACAATTGTACACCAATAACATGCACCAGGGACTTTCTAAATAGGAGTCAATTCTATGTACATCTCTTGGCTCTCCAAGGAAAAAACAAAATGTTTCTTCTTGTAACCCAGACCCTTGGTTGTCAGGGTGCACATCATTTCATCACACCAACCACATCTCTCTCTTGCCAACCACTATATATGTTAGGTTTTTTTCTTGAAAGGTCAGTCTGTGATTTAAACGTCTTTCCACCTTAAGAGCCTATGCTCCTTACACAAATCATAAATCCCTTATAATCCCAGACCTTCAGTTTCCGTATCTGTAAAATGAGAATGAGGCTGTTATCAAACATCCACAGGTGTGAAAATTAAGAAAGGGAGAAAGAAAGAGTGTGATACTGAGAGAGAGAGAGAGAGATGAGAAAGGAAAAGATGAATGGGTAGCGGAAAGAGAAACTAGGATTGAATTACCAACTCAGTGAGAGCCAATAATAATACTATGGCTAATTTTCTTTCCTTTTGAATAAAACATCTAAATTGAACTAATATTTGTGAATTACTCATGAAATGCAGTCTTATTTGAAATCCTTAACTTTTTACTACTTTGTAAGGAGTCACCTTCTCAAAGGCATTGTCATTCCAAGAGACTTCATTTCTGTGTCCAGGTGATGAAGGTACAGCTAGTGCACAGCTTAGTCGCTTTAGCTGCTTCTCCTGGTGAGCAGTCTCTAAAACTATAGGTCTCTATAGTTTAGACCTCTAAGAAAATATAGGTCCCTATTTCCAGTTCTGATAAATTTCCCATCTGCAGTAGACTTAAAACTACAGGACAAAGGACTTGTGACTGTAAATGACATACATTTCAGAACACACTTCCTTCTATACCATCTAGAACACAAGTACATTATTAACATTAAACTGTTTTTCCAAAACTAAATTGCAACAAGTTTTTCTTATTTACTTTACAAAACAAATTAAAAACATGATAGATAGCTAGTGGGAAGCAGCTGCATAGCACAGGGAGATCAGCTCGCAGCACTGTGACCACCTAGATGGGTGGGATAGGGAGGGTGGGAGGGAGACGCAAGTGGGAAGAGAAATGGGGATATAGGTATACTATAGGTGATTCACTTTGTTATAAAGCAGAAACTAACACACCCCTGTAAAGCAATTATACTCCCATAAAGATGTTAAAAAGATAAACAAAAAATAGATTAAGGATGTAAACAAAACAAAACATAAAGCTGTCAGTAACAGGTATATGTCAGGACCGGTTGCACCATACATTAATACCTTGTATTCTCCAGAGCCGCCCTCTGCTGAGACCATATCCAGCTTCGGTCCTTCTTCTGCTTTTTCATTTCCATCCTCTTTCTCTTCCTCAGCATTTTCATAATGATATTCACTCTCTTCTTTAGTGTCGAATGATACGGACTTTGGCATCACAAGGTGGTGGGAAACATTTCCTGATTTAAAATCAGCAGCAGAATCTAGTTCTCTGCTCTCAGGAGGATCTGGAGAAGAGAAATGTGTCAGAAAATAAATAAATAAATAAGAAGACTCGCTGGTCATGTTCCTACTGGTTGATACAGCGCTTCCTTGGCCCTCACACTTCTGCTGCTTGACAGTTTTCACAACATTTTCCCCCTCTTTCCAGTAGATCTCACACACACTGTGCTGCTGATTATTTCTGGCCCTTTGGAGAAGGGATCGGAATCATTTGATTCTGAGCAGATTTTTGTATATTTCTGCCAGAATCTCACTGGAAAATGTTCACCCGATTTCAAGACAAATTCAACCTCGAATCTCATTGATTCCTCAGCCACTGAAATGTGCCCCTGTGCCATTTCATCATTTTCTCAGGTCATCGTACTGAAAATCTTAACATTTTTAGAAGCCCGTCAACCAAAAGTGAGGTATGCCATGTGTCTGCCCCTAGGTTGGTAGAAGGCAGCATACTTTTTCTCAAGATCCTAAAGGTCTTTAGAGAATTGGGCTTCTACTTGTGCATATCGTGCCTGAAGGTTTTTGAGAGCTTTGACCCGCTGCTTAACCGCCAGAGGCCAGCGGTGAGTGCATCCTGCCATAGAGGCCGATGCCGCAGCAGGGGCTGCAAGGGACAGGGGACTGGGCCTCCCCTAGCCAGCCTCGGCCCCTTCGATGGGTCCACAAGTCCCAGCCACCCAGGACTCGGAGGCATCAGCCAGGACCTCACCCGCCCAGAACTCACCCTCCCCTGCCCCCGCCACCGGTTCCTCTGCCTTCTGGGATGCCAGCCCCTCCGCAGGCTCCCACGGCTCCCAGGACGGGGGGCCCTCTGCCTGACACTCGCCCCGCCAGACCTCACCTGCCTCTCCCAGGTCTTCCTGCCCGTGAGGAAGCGCGGCATCCTCTGCAGGGTCCGAGGGCCATCGGGAGCGGTGCCTGACCATCACGCGGCTGGTGTGGGGCCCGACCAGGACACGGTCCTTGTAGTGGCTGTGGTGCAGAAGACAATGGGCCACATCCCGGAGCAGGGAATGAAACTGCACCGCGGTCGCCCCATGGCCTGCGACCACTCCCGCGCCTCCCTGCCCATGCTCGTCCTCCTCTTCTGTCTCTTCCTCCTCCTCGACCTCTTCCTCAGTCTCCTCCCCTTCTTCTGACTGGTACTCAGCCTCCTCCCGGTCCTCGGTGTCTAATTCAAACTCTTCCGCCTCCTCCTCCACCAGCTCTGCATCCCAGTCTTCTGCCACTGCGGCCTGGGCGGCCTCCTGCCCACCATCCTCCCCGTCAAGGGCTCTGGAGAGCCCCAGGGAAGCCAGAAGGGCCTCGGCCCCCTCGACTCCATCCATCCCTCCAGAAGGGGAGGCACGGACCCCGAGGGGACTGGGGTCACCACCCGCCCTGCCACCAGCTCTATCCTGGCCACCTGGGATCGGCCCACGCTCCTCGGTGGCAGACATGGCTGGAGGGACACGCCAGACACGGATCGGGCGGCAGTGACGACCGTGGGGAAGATGGCGGCCGCTGCGCTGAGTGTCGCTGAGGGAGCGGACGCTGTTGGCAGCTGGGCCACCGGGACGGGGTGGGGGCTGCAGAGAAGCCGGCTGCCCAGGGCACCAGAATCGGAGAAGATTCCTCTGCGAGCCCCGCTAAGGGAAGTGCAGACGGCCTGCCCGCGGAGCGCCCCAGCGAGACTGGGCGGCGGCTGCTGCACACAAGGCGGGAAAGAGTTTGATTGGCTGGTGATGGGAGGCGGACCTTACAAGGGTCAACGAAGGGCCACTTCCTCCAGCGCCGACTCTAAGCTCATTTGCCAGCAGCCAAGGATTGACAGCACCACCGTCCAATGAGTGATCAAGGTCTTCACTTTCCCTGGAGGCCTTAAAGGGCCAGCTCACCCTCAGCCTCTGTGATCGCACAGGAATCCCGTCTTTTCATTCCACAACTGCAAGAGCAAAACTACAATACCCCTAAAGGCGGCGCCGTGGGGTATGGGATCCTGCATGTTTTCCCCAATTGCCACCGTGGGGCAGCTCACGCTGATACAGACACACTTAGTTCAAAACCGAGAGAGTGAGAGAAGGTGTATAGATCAAATCTCCGCAACGCTTAAAACCTTCCACAAGAGACAGCAAGAGAATTTGGAGGTTTTAATGCTGTTAAGGCTCCTTAGAAAAGGACATACAGAGTCGATATGGATGCAGTGAGAATGGAGAGTGGAAGAAGCAGTAAAGACAGGAGCTGGAGAGTGTTTCATCAGGGCTCCCCAATTCCATTGCAGCCTCCAAGAAATGAAGACGGAGAGAGAGAGGGAAGAGAGACAGAGACAGAGACAGAGATTTCTTTTAAAGACTGGTCTGAACACCTGCTCTGCACTGGATTGAGCACACCCCTTGCCTCCCAAATTCATACGAGAAGCCCGTCCCCAGCCCCACCCCACCCCCAGGAGATGGTATTTGGAGAGTGGGTCTTTGGTAGGTCATTCAGTTTTGGTAAGGTCAGGAGGCTGGGGTCCACACATTGGGATTATTGCCCTTACAGGAAGAGACCATAGATGGTACTCTCCTCCCACCATCCCAACGTGAAGCCACAGGAAGAAGGTGGCTATCTTCAAGCCAAAACGAGGGCCCTCACCAAGAACTCCACCATCCTGACACCCTGACTTTGGGCTTCCTAGCCTCCAGAACTGTGAGAGAATAAATAACTGTCTTGTTTAAGCCGCCCAGCCTATGGCGTTTTACTAGGGCAGCTTGAGCAGACTAATACAGCATGGCAGACCTTAACAGCACAGGCTTCCTAGAATCATTTCTCGGTCAACAGTCCGAGACTTTTTGTTGTACTCAGCCCCACTTAGCTGAGTGGTCAAGGGTAACGAATGCTGAAAATGAGGAAGAAATCGACAACTATTTTATGCTAATCCCAGTTACTACTGTGGATGGGCATAGAAGCAAGACTGGGTGTTAGCTGTAACTTCACGTTTAGGAGAACATAAGCTATGTCCCTTACTTCCATAAGCACACCGCGTTGGGATCCAGGACATCTAATTTGACAGATCCTAACGTTTCACAGATGGGAAGCACACATCCTGCAGTGCGCTCCTGGGAAGGCTCAGGAGAAGAGCTGTTGTTGCCACCCTGAGTCACTATGGACTCCTCCTATCCCAAGTTGGGTTCAACGGTCAATAGGTCTGCTGAAACCACACACACACACACACACACACACACACTACCGAGACGCGATGCAAAGTGTATTCCTTACGTGAGGAGGCTTCTGGGGGGAGAGCAGGGCAGCCTTTTCAAGCTGCTCCAAAATAGACTTCAGAGAGTCAGGAAAGGAAGAAATTGCTTTGGGAGTTCTACTGTGACTAGTGGATGGGGCCAGCATGACAGTTCCCTTGTGCTGGCAGTAGCTAGTGTCGTTTGCTGCCCACTCCTCCTGCCCTCCACCCTACAACCGTGCCAAAGGAGAGAGTGGAGGGTGGGGCACTGGGGAAGAGGGAGGGTTGACGTTTAAAAGCCCTCAGCAGTCAAACATCAAAGGATGCAGTCAGACCCTATACTATAATTCACCTCTGGCGTGTGACAGGCGACAGAAACGTGCCATTTTTGTGTAATGGAATCTGAACCTGTGTAAGTAAGCCACTCTGGAACTCTGAGTCCTGCAGCCTAAGGCCGGGTAGGCAGGCAAAAGGTCCACTGAAGGCCGTTCAAGAGCCCAGTGTGGTGTATCCTGAGAAGTAAAATGCATGCCTCGGTCACCATCAATAAGGCCCGGAACTCCAAAGCCCATAAGGAGGGTCTTGGCGAAGCCCTGCGTAGTGGTTTTAGTATATGTAGAGACACGTGTGACCAGGATTTATAATTTGGGAGTCTGCGGGCCAAGAGATTCCCAAGGCTCTTTACCCCAAAGGGGACAGTTTTACACAAGGAAACGTCGCTGCCGCCATGGGCCGGACCAGACAGCCAGACCGACGACAACGGCCTGATTGTCTATGAAAATGTGCAGATGGTGCTAACTGTTGGCCAGAGCATCCAGTGCTAAGGTGACTGCCTGAAGTTCACTCACTGGTGCTGTCTTTTCGTTGAACAGTTTTATCTATGGTTATTGTATTGATTACTGACAAGGAAAGAGTTTTCCTGACATTTTCCTATTTATTTTCCACATGTCAGTCGTTTTTTGTTCCTTCACTCCTCAATTACTGTATTTTCTGTTATTAATTTCAGTTTCATAGTGTACAAGGTGATCCTTCATCACCCCTTTTGCTGTACTTTTTTAGTTTTTTTTTTAGTGCTGGAGCTTTTTGTGGGGTAGTGTCGGTGGTTACACTGGGAGCTACAATTAGTATCTTAGCTTTATAATAATCAAGTTTGTATTAATACGGAGATAGTTGCCATAGTATTCAAAACCTCTGCTTTTCCCTAGCTCTGCCACATTTCTTTATTTAATTATGGTGACACACGGCATGTTTGTATATTTGGTGCCCATTAACAGAGATTTATAGTTAATGCTTTATACATTTGTATTTTAAATCATATATGAGAACAAAAAGAGGAGATATAAACCAAAAGTGCAGCAATACTCGCTTCTGCGTTTACCTGTGTAGTTACCTTGGCCTTTGTGGTTTATTTCTTCATATTGCTTCAAATACGTGCCCAGCATTGTTTCAATTCAGCCTGAAGGACTCCTTTCAGTACTTTCTATAGGGCAAGCTTACTAGCTATGTACTCTCTCAGTTATTGTTTGTTTTGGAATGTCTTTAACTCCCCTTCATTTCCCCCACATATAGAATTCTTGGTTGAAAGGGTATTTTGGTTCATTTGTTCTACGCTTTTAATATGCCATTCCAATGCCACCTGTCCTCTGTGGTTTCTGTAGAGGAATGGGCACAAATCTTACCGACGATTACTTGTATATGAGGAGTTGTTTCTATTGCTGTTTTCAAGGTTCACTCTTTGTCTTTGACTTTTGATAATTTGATCATGATGTGCCTAGGTGGGGATCTCTGATTCTATCCTGCTTGGAGTTTGTAGAACTTACTGGGTATGTAGATTCATGTCTTTCCTCCGAGTTTGGAGGTTTTCAGGCATCATTTCTTTAAAGATTTCCTGCCCCTTTCTCTCTCTCCTCTGCCTCTGCCACTGTCATTATGTGTACATTGATAAGCTTGCTGATGCATATAAGTCCCATAGGATTTGCTCATTATTCTTCATTCTTTGCTTTTTCTGCTCCTCTTTTCCTTTCCAGAGACTGGATATTTCAACTAACCTTTTAAACTTTGCTGATTCTTTTTCTCCTGTTCAAATTTGCTGTTGGACATCTTTTATTAAATTTTCATTTCACTTACAGTGATTTTCAGCTGAGGAACTTTTTTTTTTTTTCCTTGCGGTACGTGGGCCTCTCACTGTTGTGGCCTCTCCCGTTGCAGAGCATAGGCTCTGGACGCGCATGCCCAACGGCCATGACTAACGGGCAACGCTGCTCCGTGGCATGTGGGATCTTCCCAGTCCGGGGCACGAACCCGTGCCCCCTGCATCGGCAGACGGACTCTCAACCACTGCGCCACCAGGGAAGCCCCTGAAGAACTTTTTTTTGTCCCTATTTATAATTTCTATCTCTTTGGGATACATCTTTCTCATTGTTTCCTAGTTCTTTGATCACTGTTTCCTTTCGCTCATTGAGTTTATTGAAGACAGCTGACTAAAAGTGTATTTTTCTAGTAACCCAAATACTGTGCTTCACCTCTGACAGTTTATAGTAATTAAGTTTTTCCATGTGAACAGGATACACATTCCTCCCATCCCCTCCAACTATATGGAAGTATAATTTACAAATAAAATTTGTATATTGAAGGGGAACAATGTGATGCTTGATGTACGTACACATTGTTAAATGATTACCACAGTCAAACTAATTTATGCATTTATAACCTCACATAGCTAAAGGTTTTTTGGGGTGGTGCGTGGGATAAAACTAAGATCTACTCTCTCAGCAAGTCTCCAGCATACCATACAATATCTTAAATTAAATCTGCATGCTGTGCATTAGATCCCTAGAATGTATTCATCTTATAACTGATCATTTGTACCCTTTGATGAACCACCCCACAAATAACAAACCTGGAGGCATCATGGTTCCTGATTTCATTATATGACAAAGGTACAGTAATGAAAACAGTATGGTAGTGGCATAAGAACAGATATATATATATATAGACCAACGGATCAAAATATAGAGCCCAGAAATAAACCCACACATATATGTTCAACTATTTGACAAGAACTCCAAGAACACACAATGAGGACAGGATAGTCTCTTCAATAAATGCTGCTGGGAACACTGCATATCCACGTGCAAAGATACTATACTGGAGCCTTATCTTACACCATACCTCAAAATGAACTCAAAATGGATTAAAGACTTAAACGTAAGGCCTGAATCTGTGAAACTCCTAGAGGAAGACACAGGGGTAAGCTCCTTGACATAGGTTATGGCTTTGATATTTTTTTGAAATGACACCAAAACAAAGGCAACAAAATCAAAAATAAACAAGTGGACTACATCAAACTCAAAAGCTTCTGCACAGCAAAGGAAACAATCAACAAAATGAAAAGGCAACTGACCTATGAAGCAGAAGAAAATATTTGCAAATCATGTTATCTGTTGAAGGGATAATATGCAAAATATAAAAGGAATTCAATCAACTCAAGAGCAAAAGAAAAAAAAACAAAAAAAAAAACATCAACCAATAATTAATAAAAGGGCACACGGTTCGAATAAACATTTTCCCAAAGAAGACATACAACTGGCAAATAGGTATATGAAGAGGTGTTCAACATCACTAACCATCAGGGAAATGCAAATCAAAGCTGCAATTAAGACATCACACCTATTAGGATGGCTATTATCAAAAGGACAAGAGACAGCATGTGTTGGCAAGAGTGTGGTAAAAAGGGAACCCTCGTGCCCTGTTGGTGGGAAAGTAAAATGGTGCAGCCACTGTGGACAACTGCATGGAGGTTCCTCAAAAGACTGAAAGTAGAACTATCAGATCAGCCAGCAATCCCACT
The DNA here is from genome assembly GCF_025265405.1 of Mesoplodon densirostris. Taxonomy (NCBI): domain Eukaryota; kingdom Metazoa; phylum Chordata; class Mammalia; order Artiodactyla; family Ziphiidae; genus Mesoplodon; species Mesoplodon densirostris. Next base: position 44,234,864 of record NC_082681.1, on the reverse strand, counting down.
CCTGAAAACAGATCCAAAGGAGGTGATTCCTGCTCTGCTCCCTTATGCTCATTGCAGCATTATTCACAAGAGCCAAGCAATGGAGACAAGCTAAGTGTTCTGGGCAGATGAAAGGATAAAGAACATATCACAATTATATAAAAGACATATCAAAGAATTCTTCTTAAAAATTCATCAGAGGGCTTCCCTGTGGCACAGTGATTAAGAATCCACCTGCCAATGCAGTGAACATGGGTTCAAGCCCTGGTCCGTGAAGATCCCACACGCTGCGGAGCAACTTAGCCTGTGAGCCACGACTACTGAGCCTGTGCTCTAGAGCCTGTGAGCTGCAACTTCTGAGCCCGCGTGCTACAACTACTGATGCCCGCAAGTCTAGAGGCCGTGCTGCACAAGAGAAGCCACCGTAATGAGAAGCCCGCGCACCACAACGAAGAGTAGTCCCCGCTCGCCGCACCTAGAGAAAGCCCATGCGCAGCAACGAAGACCTGACACAGCCAAAAATAATAAATAAATAAAAACAAAATAAATAAAGTAATAAAAGTTCATTTGCAAGACTATTCTTGTCTTTGGGGGTGATACAGAGAGGAACAGGAACAGAGACAAGACATGGTAGATTCTCCTTCCTTCAGACGTCTTGTCTCTCTCAGGAAATCTCTACAGGCACAGCTTAATAGTGAGCCAGCCGGAAAGGCAAAATAGGGTTGACAGAGACCCAGAAACTTAGAACAGGTTATAGAATTTTGAGCTCAGATATTAAACAAATTTTACTTACCCTGCATCTACTTCCTCTTATATATCCTGACAAAGAATGCAAACAGAAGTGACTATAACATCAGTAACACCCACTTCCAAAAACACAAAACACAAAAACACAAAAACAAAATTTAAGACCTTTGTTAGGGAGTGTACTCATGTTTAGATAGTAAATAGGGAACCACTGACAGATTTTAATGAAATTTACATATATCATTAATTTTGATGTAGAAAATTTCATGTACATAATGACTTCTCTTCTTTCTCCCATGGCCACCTAGGAAACTCAGAGATTAGGAAAAATGCTTCCTTCCCCATATGTTGGTTTAATATCCTAGCCTCAGATATACTCAACACCTCTGCCTGCGCCCCTGATGGAACACCACTCTCAGGTGAGGCAGTGTTTCTACCTGAAGGATTTCAAAATACCCTTAAGATTTGGGAGGAATTGGGAGGTCTAAAGGTAAAATCTGTGCAAACACTATGTAGAAGCAAAAACCTTGTATGACTCAGAAACGTATCTGGAGGGTTGAGTGGGTGTGTGTGAGTGTATGGGTAAAGATTATTTCGGCTGAACTTTAGGCAAACTGTAAACATAAACTCTACACAGAAACACTTTCCAATCCCCTGTGTCTTTAAACTCATGAGATGAGCTGCCCTGCAGAGGCAGGACCTGGTGTCTTTGGGCAGCTGTGGCAGTTAAAGGGTGTGAGCTCTCAAACCAGACTGCCTGGATAAAAGTTCCAGTTCACTTACAGGCTGTGAGATCTTGGGCTCAGGATTTAATATCTCAAATCCTGTCTTCTATAATAATTCTCAATTTCTCCATCAGTAAATGAGGTGAAAAATAGTCCCAACCTCATCGGATTGCTGTACAGATTTAATGAGCTAATACTTTACAAGGGCCTACTTGATGTCGAGCTTGGCACAGAGTAAGTGCAAATTAATGTCTGGATACATCACAAAATGAACACATTCCATGCTCACTGCTGTAGCTGCACAGATCATCTTTTAATCCTTCAAATATGCTATGTTCTCTTTCTTCTAATGGATCTTTGCCCATCTTCATTCCTCTAACTAGACCTTATGCATAGCTTTGGCCAAAACTGACTTTCTAAGCCCTAATCATCCTTAACGTCCCAACTCAGGCTTTTTTTTTTTTTTTTACAAGAAGCCTCTTCTCTGTTAAGACGGGGTTGCACATTTCTTCCTTTATTATTTTTAAACTAAAGTGAAAATAAAATAACATAAAATTAATGATTTTAGTCACTTTAAAATGGACAAATCAAATAAAAAGTTCTAAAAATAAAATGTACAAATCAGTTCTTTTAGTACATTCACGATGCTGTGCAACCATCACCCCTATCTAGTTGCAGAGCATCTTCATCAACTCAAAAAGAAACCCTATACCCAGGAAGCGGTCATACCCCATTCCCTCCTATCCTCAAACACTGGCAACCACTAATCTCCTTTCTGCCACTATGGATTTGCCTAATCTGGACATTTCATAGAAATGGAATCATGCCATATGTGGCATTGTGTGTGTGTGTGTGTGTGTGTGTGTGTGTGATATTTTGTAATTTTTGTTCATGGTAGTTGTTATCTTTTTTTCATTATGAACGTTTTCTCATTCTAAGAAAAGATTCACTTCATGCATGATTGTGTATAATGATAGAAGAGAATCTTCCATATTGTATGAGTTTCTTGCCTGTTTGTACTTGCCTGTTTGGAACCCGTTTTGGACTCTCCCTGTAAACGACCTAGACTCCTTGGGAATAATGCCTGTAGCAGTCCAAGAACATACACAAAGATTGTATGCCCTGACCAAAGGATTTTTATCCCAGGAATATAATGTTGATTTGGATTTGTATCCCAGGAATATAATGTTGATTTAACATTAAGAAATCACAGTGTAGGGACTTCCCTGGTGGAGCAGTGGTTAAGAATCCACCCAAAAACGAAGGGGACACAGGTTCGAGCCCTGGTCTGGGAAGATCCCACATGCCACGGAGCAACTAAGCCCATGTGCCACAAATACTGAGCCTGCGCTCTAGAGCCCATGTGCCACAACTACTGAAGCCTGCGTGCCTAGAGCCCATGCTTCGCAACAAGAGAGGCCACCGCAATGAGAAGACCGCACACTGCAACGAAGAGTAGCCTGCAGTCACTGCAACTAGAGAAAGCCCGCATGCAGCAACGAAGACGCAACAGCAGCAAAAAATAAAGAAAGAAAGAAAGAAAAGAAAAGAAATCACAGTGTACGGACTTCCCTGCTGGAGAAGTGGTTAACAATCCACCCGCCAATGCAGGGTACACGGGTCCGAGCCCTGGTCCGGGAAGATCCCACATGCCCCGGAGCAACTAAGCCCGTGTGTCACAACTACTGAGCCTGCGCTCTAGAGTCCTTGAGCCACAAATACTGAGCCAACGTGCCACAACTACTGAAGCCGGCACGCCTAGAGCCTGTGCTCCGCAACAAGAGAAGCCACTGCAAGGAGAAGCCCGCGTACTGCAATGAAGAATAGCCCCCGCTCAGCGCAACTAGAGAAAGCCCACGCACAGCAATGAAGACCCAACGCAGAGAAAAATAAAAATAAATAAATTTATATTAAGAAAAGTAATCAAAGTGTAATACATCTAACAGAATACCAGAAAAATCCTCATGATCATCTTAAGAGACATTTATAAAGCCTTTAGCATAATTCAAGAAACTTCCATGATAAAAGCTCTCAAAAAAACTAGGATTAGAAGACATCTTCTTCAATGCTCAACATCACTAATTATTAGAGAAATGCAGATCAAAACTATAATGAGGTATCACCTCACACCGGTCAGAATGGCCATCATCAAAAAGTTTACAAACAGGGACTTCCCTTGGTGGTCCAATGGTTTAGACTCCACACTCCCAATGCAGGGAGCCCAGGTTCAAACCCTCATCGAGGAACTAGATCCCACATGCCACAACTAAAGGACCCCGCATGCCACAAGTAAGAGCCCACATGCCATAACTAAAAGATCCCACATGTCACAACCAAAGAGCCCACATGCCACGACTAAAGATCCTGCATGCAACAACTAAAAGATCCCACGTGCAATGAAGATCCTGCATGGGGCAACAAAGATCCCACGTGCCCCAACTAAGAACCAGCACAGCCAAATAAATAAAAAAAATAAAATAAAATTTAAAAAAACGTTTACGAACACTAAATGCTGGAGAAAGTGTGGAGCAAAAGGAACCCTTCTACACTGTTGGTGGGAAATTAAATTGGTGCAGCCACTATGGAAAACAGTGTGGAGGTTCCTTCAAAACCTAAAACTAGAGTTGCCATATGATCCAGCAATTCCACTCCTGGGCATATATCCAGAGAAAACTCTAATTCAAAAAGATAAATGCACTCCAATGTTCACAGCAGCACTATTTACGACAGCCAAGACACGGAAGAAACCTAAATGTCTATCGACAGGTGAATGGATAAAGAAAACGTGGTACATATATACAATGGAATACCACTCAGCCATAAAGAATAATGAAATAATGCCATTTGCAGCAACATCGTTGGACCTAGAGATTATTATACTAAGTGAAGTATGTCAGACAGAGAAAGACAAGTATCATGTGATATCGCTTACATGTGGAATCTAATACAAAATGATACAAATGAACTTATTGATATTTACAAAACAGAAACAGACTCACAGACATAGAAAACAAACTTATGGTTACCAAAGGGGAAAGGGGGTGGGGAAGGGATAAATTAGGAGTTTGGGATTTGCAGATATAAACTACTATACATAGAATATGTAAACAACAAGGTCCTACTGCATAGCACAGGAAGCTATATTCAATATCCTGTTGTTAACCATAATGGAAAAGAATATGCAAAAGAATGTGTGTCTTTGTGTATATATATATATATATATGTATATATGTATATATATATTTATATATATAACTGAATCCCTTTGCTGTACACCAGAAACTAACATAACATTGTAAATCAACTGCACTTCAATAAAAATATATTAAAAAATGAAACGCAGCTATGAAGCCACAAAAAAGGTACAAACTCTTAGTTATAAAATAAATGTCATGGGGATGTAATGTACAGCGTGATGACTACAGTTAATACTACTATATTGTATATTTGGAAGTTGCTAAGACAAAACCCTCTTAGGTTTGCTCTTAATAAGAGATGATAATAGGTTTTTCCTTACCTTCTAAGTAATCTCCATAGAAAGCAGAGATTCTGTGTCTTATCAGAATAATTTCCTGTGCTTCTTGTTGATTTTTCATGTCCTTTATTTGTAAGATAAATGAGTCTTCTTACTTCTAAAAGAGAGAAGGCTCTTTTTAATCACATTACTTCCAATATTTACTTTTGAAATCTTATATTAGTACTCTGGTTAAATAGGTGGCCAAATAGTTTCTTAGTGACCCATGATTCTATTTAGCCAAGTGTACAAATCTTTTGCCATTTCTAACAACTAGTGATATTTGGTCTTTCCAAATTCAAATCCTAAATGAAATCTGCTTGATCTCATACTGACACTGATATTTCCCAGAGGGCCTGCGGAAAATCCAGAGTTTGTTCTTTCACCTTGTAAATGAGAGATGTTACAATAAGTAGGTTTATTTGATAAGTTGAGTTGCACAGGAAGCACTGCCAAATATGAAGAGATGCTTAACCTTCTCTAGTTTATATTTCTATGTGTAAAATGTTATTAATACAAATACTTCAGAAATTGTATTAATTCCTATAAATGTCAGTGCCCTTGCTGTCCATGACGTATCTTGGCGCTGCTTTGCCTTAGAATCAGACAACATCAGCATAATGTTATCAGCTGTCATGCCAGTTAGTGTCTTAAAATGTTGTATGCCACAGAAACAACCAAATGTCCTTGGCAATTGCATCATTTTTATAATGAACTTTCATCACGTCTTTTACCATGGCCATTTTCACTCTTTTGTCATCCACACTTGTTTTAGTTTGATGCCTCCCTGAAAGCTCTTGCAATCAGCTACAGGCCACAGTAATTATCTTCAACAAAATGGGACTATCTTGGAGTCCCACAGAAAGGACTATGCCAGGTACTCTTGAGGCACAGAACTCCTAATGGCATTGCTTAAATAACTTTGAGACCGTACCACCGGCCTGAGTCAGGATTTCCAGAATTCTCCTGGAGAAGCTGATAAGTTCATGAGATGGCTAACCCAAGATCAAGCAGAACAAGAATTACATAGGGCTGAATGAATTGATCAAGGACGATTATGGCTTTTGCTTGGACTACTGCTGATGCTTTAATGTTCTGTTTTCTGGATATAAAGAACTGCCTACTTTTCTAACTTCAGCTATCTACAATTCATAACAGTTTAGTAGATCGTACTTCTGTAAGCAGAAATGAAGTATTTATCTTTTTTTGCCTGCCTGATCACTCTAGAATTTGAATATTCGTACTAAGTATTCTTATTTTCACAGTAATACAATGAACTGCTTAGGTTCCATAAGAATCCTTCCTCCTGGGAACAGAACATAATTGATTTGACTATATGACCAAAGCTCTGAGTGGACTGTCATGTTTTGAAAGAATACAGTGTTTTTAAAAATAGTGATGGATTGATTGACTTGGCTGCACCAGGTCTTAGTTGCGGCACGAGCGATCTTCGTTGCGGCATGCGGGAACTTCAGCTGTGGCATGTGGGGTCTTTTAGTCGCAGCATGTGGGATCCTTAGTTGTGGCATGCAAACTCGTAGTTGTGGCATATGGGATCTAGTTCCCTGACCAGGGATCAAACCCGGGCCCCCTGCATTCAGAGCACAGAGCCTTAGCCACTGGACCACCAGGGAAGTCCCAGACTATCATAGCTGAGAACAATATATATAATCAGATATGACCAGATAGTCTTAAGGAACTAAAGGTGATTTTATGGAGCCAATGCTTATGAAGTCTTCTTGGGAAAATGGGCCTGGCACCTGGATTACAGCTTTCTCAGCCTTACAGGTGAGCGGGAGAGGCCACCTCCTGGCAGGCCTAGGAAACTTAGGATATTTTGGGGGCCTTCAAGAAGAGATTAATTTACCCAGATCTATAGGTACTGCAGGGGAATTGTGGTGGTGAGATTTGGGCTTGGTTTCCTAGCTTTGAGAGGCTTTTAAAAGTCCAGTCGGAGTGAGACTCCTTATGAAAAGTTCCAGCAGAGTAAACTAAAAATGGCCTATGTGGTCAATTATCATCCTTGCTGCAATTGTGCAAATAAGCAAGCCAAATCTAATAAGACCAGACACTCTATAAGCAAGAATAATCTTACTTTGATTATCTTTGATCAAAAGGGAGGTGACGGGGCTTCCCTGGTGGTGCAGTGATTGAGAGTCTGCCTGCCGATGCAGGGGATACGGGTTCGTGCCCCGGTCCAGGAGGAACCCACATGCCGCGGAGCAGCCCGGAGCCTGTGCTCCACAATGGCAGAGGCCACAACAGTGAGAGGCCCGCGTACCGCAAGAAAAAAAAAAAAAAAGGAAGTGACGGTTGAGTGAAATTTTATATTTCAATACAAAACACACCCTTGTGAGGGATGAGATTCTGGTCCCGTTCATTATCTTTCAGCTAATTTGCACTTCTTTGTAAACTACGTGTTTGTGTTACCTACATGTAAATTGGACTAGCTCCTGCTATCTCACACATTTTGTCAGTCCTTACCAAATTCTCAATTCTTCCAATTTCCTTCAACATCTGGCTGCAACTCTTCAAACTAATGTTTCCAATTTTTCTCCAACCCTCCTGATTTGACATCGCAGAGAACTCAAAGCTGACCACCCAGATTCTTACTGGATCCTTAGGTTTTCTTCTAACTGGCTTTGTTTCACAGGATCTAAAGAAGCCCTGTGAGCTGAAGTTGGACAACTTGATGTAAACTTCAAAGGACTCTTCCCTGCAGCAGATCATGTATGATCCTCATGCCTGGAACTGCTGCCGTGTGGGCCACTCGGGAAATTCACTTTATCTTCCATGCTCTGCTCCACGAAATAATCGTGACTGTGGATGATCTTACCCAAACCTAACTGATGTCTAGGCCATCAGAAAACATCCACTGTAAACTAGGAAATCCATCAGATTGCCACTGCCATCCTCACTCCACCATCTAAACATGCGTCAAGCCCAGCATCTTCAATGGGCTGTCCTTCTGGACTCAGAAGCTGGCTTCAAATAGTCCACTACAAACATTAATCTTTCTTTTCCTTTTCTTAGAAACCCTCCTCATTAAATGCCTCATTCCTGGCATGATCCAGCAAATATCCTCTACTACCAAACATCAGCAGATGGCTCAGTTGTTCCTTAATGAACAAAAGGTGACTGAATGAGAAATGGACTTATATTGTTCACAGGAAAAAAGAATGCCTCTTGTTGCCTTGCACAAGAAGGGGAACTCAAAGTAACTCCCTTCTTAACCAAACTTGAGGCCATTCTGAGTCCTCTTCTTCACTAGGCCTCAAGCTTGATCCTATCTTTGGCCTGCCAAGCCCAGTTTTAGCAAAAATCCTCCTAGGCCAGTTTAGCAAGAATCCCCCCCTCCTTCGTATCTAAGTTCTTCATCCCTCCTCTTGAGGTCTAATCAAGTTCCACCCCCCAGCCTCCCTTCATCCTTGTGTTAGTCAGGGTTCTCCATAGAAACAGGACCAGTAAGAAACAGATAGGCATATAGATAGCTTATCTATCTATATCTACAGATCAATATCAATGGTAGGTATATATATCTAGATAGCTATGTCAGATATCTAATATCTGTATATTTATAGATGTATCTTTATATTAATGCTATTTCTCTGTTATATAGAGATATAGATGTTGATATAGATATAGATATAGATGAGGAGATTTATTATAGTAATTGGCTCATGAGATTATGGAGGCTGAGAAGTCCTACAATCTGCTGTCTGTAAGCTGGGAAACCAAGAAAGCCAGTGGTATAAACCACTCTAAGTCTGAAGGCCTGACAAGAAAATCCCAGATCAAGATTGAAGGCCCAAGAATCAGGGGACTGATGCTGCAAATCCTGGTCCAAGTCCAAAGGTCCCAGACTAGGAGTAGTGATGTCTAAGAGCAGAATAATATGGATGTCCCAGCTCAAGCATAGAGAAAACTCATCCTTCCACTGCCTTTTTGTTCTATTCAGGCCCTCAAGAGATTGTGATAATGCCCACTTGCATTGATGAAGGCAATTTTCTTTACTAAGTCTGCCAGTTCACATGCTAATCTCTTCCGGAATCCTGCTCACAGACACACCAAGAAATGTTTCACCAACAATCTGGGCATCTTTTACTCAAATCAAATAGACACCTAAAATTAACCAACACAATACCTAAGTTCCCCTCAGTAATCTGCCATTCACTAACTCCCTCACCCTCCCTGTTGGCCATAAACTGTCATCTGTCTGTCTTGTATGTGGAGTTGAGTTTATTTTCCCTATGGCAATAGTCCCTGGCCCCTATTACAATGGTCCTGAAAAAAGCCTTCCATGCCTTAAACTCCATATGGCATACTTTTTTATTGACAATATTGATGTTACTATGTTCCTGTGAGTGAGAGAATGTGTCCGGATCATTGCTGAGCTAGGTAATGTGTCTGCATATTCATGTGAGAGAATGTGAGAATGTGAGTCCATATGAGCGAATTTCTTCTGTGAGCTTATGTTGGAGCTATACGGTGGATGTGAGCATATCTGTGTGTACATCTGTACGTAAGCATGTTCCTGATTTCAAGAATGTGCATGTGCAAGTGGAAGTGTGAGTGACAGCATCGGGAAGCATCTGAGTGTTTATACTCGGGTCCCCATGTGAGTAAACTTATGAGTATGGTCATGAAATTAACTGAATATCTCAGCATGTTTATGTGAAGCCGTGAAAGTATAAGTGGATGCATGTGAATGTACGTGTTTTTAAATTTCAATTTGTAGGCAAATCTGAGCGTGTTTAGGGAGTGTGCAAACATGTGACTGTGTGTAAGCATATCTCTGTGTGACATTGTAAGTGTGAACATGTTCATGGGTGAGAGTGTTTTCGTAAGTGCAAATTTGTGTTTAAAATTAATATTTAAGTGTGTTCACTTGTACGAATGAATTTGTAAGCACGTGAAGGCAGATTAGCATAATTCTGAGTCGTTGGGGGTAAATGTGTTTTTTGTGTGTTCTTGTTTATGTGTGAATATATTTGAAAAAGGGAGCATGTATATGGGAATGCATGTAATGGTTTTTTAAGTGAATGAATGAAATCATGAGCTTCTTGCTGATTGTGAGTGTGTTCCTATGCAACTCAATATGTAAGCATGTTACTGTTGGTGACAAGGATATTTTATATGGGTAAGGGAATGGGTGTGTGCATGTGTAAATGAAATGAGTGTACCTGGAGTGTGAGTGAACTTGTAACCATGCTTATGTTTTAAGTGCATGATTGATGATGATAATCTGAATGAGGTGGGGCTACTGTGTGTGTGTGAACTGTGAGCCACCAAGTGTGAATGTATGTTAGTATGTGTGAATACCTTTGCCAGTATATGTGTTTGAGTGAGTTATCTGTAAGCATGATACTGTGAGTGAACAAATGAGCATGTACGTGAGCTTGTGCATTTGTGAGAGTAAATATGCGGCCTTGTAATCTCAAAGTGTGCTAGTATTTCAGTCTCTGAGGACTGCTGTAAATGTATGTTCAAGCGCACCCTTGAATTTGCAGCCATATGCATGGGGGTTAGCATGTTTGTATGAGTAAGTGAACGTGTATCAGGTTCACTGTGGTGAGCTACTTCACAGGTGAGTATATTTGTGTAAGTGAAACCTGAATAAACATGAGTGGAAGTGCATGTGAGTGTATTTGCTTCTTTGAGTGGATATTCTGAGCTTCATGGAGGATGTGAGCGTGTTTGTATGTGAATACCTATGTGAACATGTTCCTGATTTTAAGAGTGAAAATGTGCATGTGTAAGTGAATGTGTGAGTGGGAGCTCCTGAATGTATGCATTTGTGTCCCTGTGTGAATGAATCTCTTGGCATGGTCATGTGATTGAGTGTTTGAGCACGTTCGTGTGAAGGAGTGAATGTCAGTATGTACGTGTGAATGTATGTGTGTCTGTGAGTGGGAGTGAATTGGTGGGCAAGTTTGAGAATGTCTGAGTGTTTAAGTGTTTTGTCAGTGAGTGAATGTGTGAGTGTATGTATGTGAGCCCATCTGTCTGTGACAGTGTGTAGTTGAGCCTGTGCGTGGGTGAGAGTGATCTCTTGGATCTACAATGGCATGCTTAAAGTGAACACTTTTGTATGCTCATCTGTATAAATGAACTTGTAAGCCTGCGAATCATGTTAGCATATTCACGTATAGTGGATGAGCAAGTATGTTTTCTTGTGACCTTGTTAATATGTGACTACAGTAGTTGCAGACTATTCACGGGGGACTCATTCCAGCACCCACCAAGGATACCAAAATCTGAGAGTGTCCAAGTCCCATAGTCAGCCCTCTCTATCCCCGTAGTCTGCATTCGTGGACTCAACCGACTGTGGATCATAAACATAGCACGTGATATGCAGCTGGTTAAATCTGTGAAAGCAAAACCCATTGATACAGAGGGCTAGCCGTATATTTATTGAAAAAAATCTGCATATAAGTGGACCCACACAGGTGACACTCTTGTTGTTCAAGGGTCAGCTGTATATTCGAATGAGGTCATTCATGCCCATACGTGTGAGTCAATGTAAGGGTTTTTATATAAATGAGTGAATTTGTGAGCTTCTAAGTCAGTGTCAGCATGTTTGTGTGCAATTATATTTCTGACTATGTTAATGTTTATGACCAAAAAGGTGCATGAGTAAATGAATGCGTAGGTTTGTGCATATACACACAATGAGCATGTCTGGAATGTGAGCGAATTTGTAATCACTCTTGTGTGTATAAGTGAATGTGTGCATTTGCTCACAAGTGTGATGTGGGAAATTTGGGGTAGGTATATGAATGCCTGAGTGTCTGAAGGGGAATATATGTGCAAATGTGTATACGTGTAAGTAAATTGGTCACTACACGTGTTTGAATAGTGAAATTTAAGCATGTTAATATTAGTGAATGAATGTTTGAAAGTATGCGTATATCTGAGTTCGTCCACTCACAACACTGAATATATGAACATGTAGATCTGAGACAATATTTGTGTTGATGTACATGTTCGTGAATGTTCAAGTGCATCTTTTTTTTTTTTTGCGGTACGCGGGCCTCTCACTCTTGTGGCCTCTCCCACTGCGTAGCACAGGCTCTGGACAGGCAGGCTCAGTGGCCATGGCTCAGGGGCCCAGCCTCTCCGCGCCATGTGGGATGTTCCCGGACCGGGGCACGAACCCGTGTCCCCTGCATCGGCAGGCGAACTCTCAACCACTGCACCACCAGGGAAGCCCTCAAGTGCATCTTTTAATTTGTGACCATGTGTATGGATGTTAGCACGTTAGGGAATAAGTATCAGATTCACTGTTTTCAGCTAGTTAAGATAGTGTGACCATTCGTGTAAATTATGGGTGTGTACATGGAAGGACATGTGAGTGTATTTTCTTCTGTGAGCAAATGTTTGAGCTCCAAGGTGGATGTGAGTATGTTTGTGTTCGTGCATCCGTGTGAGCATATTCTGGAGGTTAAGACTCTGAATGACATGTGTAAGTGAAGGTGTGAGTGGGAGCATCTGACTGTATATATTCGTATCCCAGGTCGAGAGAATGTGTGAGCATGGTCGTTTGATTGAATGCACGTTGGAGCATGTTTGTGTGAAAGAGTGAATGTGTCAGCGTGTGAGTGTAAATGCATATGTGTTTTAGAATGTGAGTCAGTTTTGAGTTTGAGTTTGTGAATATTTGGTGTGCTTTCTGAGTGAATGTGTACCTCTATGTAAGTCAGGATATCTGTGTGCAACAGGCTATGTGTGAGACGGTTTAGGGGCAAGAGTAATTTCCTGGCTGTAAATTTGCACACTTACAATGAACATGTATGTGTGCTCATCTGTATAAACAAATTTATAAGCATGTGAATGCAGGTTAGTATAATGCTGAGTTCTCAGTCAGTGAGTTTGTTTTTCAAGTGATCTCATAAATGAGTGAATATATTTGAATAAAGTAATTTGTGAGCATGTGAGTGAGTGAATGCAACTATTCTTAAGTAGTGTAATTGAGTGAATTTGTGAGCTTGGTGTGACCATATCTGTGTGCAAGTGAATATATGAGCTTGTTACTCTTAGTGACAATAATAATGTGCATGCGTGAATGGGTGTTTATAACTGCAATGAGCATATCTGCAAGTGAGTTAATTTGTAATCACTTTCATGAGTGAATGAATACGTAGTTCAGCTCATGAAAGTGAGTGAGGTGTGGGATACTTTTTGTGAGTGTGTGAAAGTATGAACATTTGGGCGTGAATGTACGTTAGTTACCATGTGTATGGATGTGGGTAAGTTGTCACTATATGCATTTGCATAGTGAATGCAAGTGGTAATGTGAGTGAATGTGTAACCACGTGCTCCTATGCGAGCATTTATCTTCTTTAGAGTGAACATGTGAACCTGTACATCTGTGTATGCTGACATGTTTGTGTGTTCAACTGTATGTTTAAATTTGTGACCATGTGTACAGCGGTCATCATGTTTCTCTGAGTTAGTGAATATGCATAGATTATTACTGTGAGTTGAATCGTTCAGTGTATTTCTGCGAGTGAAATACGAACATGAGTGTAAGTGCATGTGAGTGTATATTCTTCTGTGAGTGACTACTGGACCTTCACCTAGAAGTGAGCACACTTATGTGTAAGTGTCCATGGGAGCATGTTCCTGATTTTCACAATATTAATGTGCATGTATAAGTGAATGTGTTAGTGGGAGCATCTTAGTATATATGTTTGAGTCCCCATGTGAATGAATTTGTGGGTACGCTCATGTGATTGAGTGACCGTTTGAGTAGGTTTGTGCGAAGGAGTGAATGTGTCGGTATGCATGAATGTTTCTATGTCTTTGAATGTGAGCAACATTGTGGGCATATTTGAATGAGTGTTTGAGTATGTTTTGTGAGTGACTCTGTGAACATGTTTATGTACGCAAGCATGTCTTCTATGACGGTTTAAGTGTGAGCCTGCTCATGGGTGATTGTGTTCTTAAGTGTAAATTTGTGTTTACAAAGTGAATATTTGTGTTCCCATCTCTACGCGTCCATTTGTTAGCATGTGCAATCCTATTAGCATATTGGCGGGTATGAGCAGGTGGTTTTCATGTGATCCTGATAACGTACAACTATATTTGAATAACCTACTCTGAGAGCATGTGTGAGTGAATGTGATTTTATGTAACTGAGCGAATGGGTGAGATTCTTAGTGTATGTTCTTGAGCAAGTGAGTGTGTAAGCATGCTGTGTTTGTGACCATGATAATTTGCATGGAAAAGTGAGTGTGTGAGTGTGTGCATATACATGCAATGAATGTGTCTAGAATGTGAGGGAATTTGTAATCACTTTCGTGTGTATAAGTGAGTATGTGATTATGCTTATGCGAGTGTGGTACGAGCTACTTTGTGGGAATGTTTGAGGATCTGAGTGTGCATATGTTAGTATGGGTATGTGTGTGAGCCAGTTTGTATGTGCATTTGAGTGAGTGAACTATAAGCATGTTAACAGGACTGAGGGAATGTTTGAGCGTGTGAACATATGTAAGCATGTACACTCGTGAGAATGAATGTGTAAACTTATACATGTGACAGTGTGTCAGGAAGGCATTTGAAAGTTGACATATGTGTGTTTTAAAGTGTATGTTTCATACTGGATGTGAGCATGTTTTTGTGTGAGGGTTCTTACAAGCATGATCCTGATCTTCTCAATGTTAATCTGCATGTGTAAGTGAATGTCTCAGTGGCAGCCTCTGTGTGAATGAATGTGGGCATGGTCATGTGGCTGAGTGAATGTCACCACGTTGTGTGACTGAATGTGTCAGTCTGCGTGTGTGAATGCATGTCTTTGAATATGAGTGACTTTGTGGGCATATTTCAATGCGTGAATGCTTAAACTTTTTGCTGAGTGATGAATGTGTGAGTGTGTGTATATACGTATGTCTCTGTGTAAGTGTATGTGTGAGCCTGCTCATGCTCCTCCATTGTGAGCAAGCATTTTTCAAGTGATGTTTCGTTGCACTCATTGTATGTATGGATGGTGAGCATGTACAGACACGTTAGCATGTTTCTGTGTAGTGACTATATGGTGGGTTTCTTTTTTATCTTGTTTATGTGGGAGTACATCTGAGTAAGGTCATGTGTGAAAGTGTGTTGTAAGGGAAAGTGTTTTACGTGTTGTAAGATTTTGTGAGATTCTTGGTGACTGTAAGAAGATTTCTGTGCAAGTGAATGTGTAAGCATGTTTCCGTTTGGGACAATGAGAATTTGCATAAAATTGAAAGTGAATGTGTGATTGTGGAACTCTAAACCTAATATGTATGGGGTATGAATGAATTTTTTATCATGTTCATCTGTGTGAATGTGTGGTAATACTTCTGTGACTCACTGAGCTGTCGGCATGATTGTGTGAGTGAAGGGAAGTGTGTGTGTGAGTGCAAATGTATGCATGTTTACATATGTGAGGAACTCGTCAGGATGTTCACAGCAAGAAGTGAACTATACTCATCTTAATGTTGGTCAGTCAGTGTGTGATCCTGTGCGTATATGTGAGGATGCACATTTTTGAAAGTGATTATGTGAATGTGTACGTGTCTTGGAGTATGCTCACGGAAGAATATTTGAGTGGTCAAGGAAAGGTTTCTTGGTGTTCATGTGTATGCGTTACCTTGTGACCGTATGCTTGGATGAAAGCATGTTCACGGGCATGTATGATTGTATTTTATGCTCATATTCATGCTTGTATACTGTGTGGGTGAAATGTGAGTGCATGACTTGAGTTCATGTGAGCGTATGGATTAATGAATGCGTGAGCTTTGTGGTCAGCACGAGCATATTTGTGTGCAAGGGCGTACGTGAGCATGTTCCTGATAGTGAGCATGTTTATGTGGGTAGCTAAATGGGAGCCCTGGAGAGTATATTTTTGGGTATCCCTGTGAGAGAAACGGTAATCATGGTATGCGACTGAGTGAAGGTGTCAGCTCATTTTTATGGAGTGAATGTATCAGTGTGTTTGTATGAGCAGCTCTGAGTATGTACATCAGTGAAATTGTGAGCATGTTCAAGTGAGGGAGTCAATGTCTGACCACGCTCATGGAAATGAGTGAAGTTGTGAGCATACCTGAGAAAACGTGCGAGCATATGGTGCAAATGTGAATGAGAAGTATTGAGGTTTTAGTCAGTATGTTCATTTGGATGAGTCAACACTACATGTGTTAAGGCAATTGTGTGTCCATTGGTGAGCATGCACACTGTGAGCATGAATACATGAACTTTTACACGTCTTCAAGTGTGATTATATTTGAAATGTTTGAATTTATTGAAAAAGCATTTGTGTGTGCATGTGAATGTGTGAGCATGTTCATGAATGTTAGCATATTCATGTAGGTGTGAGGGCTTATTGCGTTTATTTATGTGAGCTTGTTAAAGTGTGAGTACACTGTATGAGTGGAATGTGAGCATGGGAGTATGTTTATGAGTTTATGTGAGTGAATGCTGGGGCTTCGTGACGAGTGTGATCATGTTGATGTGCAAGTGTATATGTAGGTTCCTGATTGTGAGCATGTTCAGGTGCATGAAAAGTGAATGGGTGTGTTGGAAAATGAATATAGGTCTCTATGTGCATGAAACGGTCAGCATGCTCACGTGGTTGAATGACTGCTTGAGTAGGTTTATGTGCAGTGAATGTGTCAGTGTGTGTATGTGTGCATCTGAGAGTGTTTATGTATGAGGGAATTCATCAGCATGTTCTTAGGAGTTCATGTGTGAAAGCGTCTTGTTACTAGGTGAGTGTACGTTACTGGGTATATGCAAGCCTTTCCACGGCTGAGAGTGCCTTATTGTGAAGGAGTCTGTATGTTTCAGTGAATATTTTGTGTGTACTCATCTGTATGAGTGAATTGGTGAGCATCTGAGCGCATGTCAGCATTTTCTTATGTGATGATTGTGTATGTGTGTTTTTGTGTGATATGTGAATGTAAGTATACTTGTATAAGGGAATGTATGGAAGTATGTGTGTGAGTGTACTTTTTTCTGAGTTTGAGATAACTTGTGAGCTTCTTGGGAGGTGTGAGCATGTTTGTTTTGACGTGCCTACGTGAGTTAATTCCTGTTTGTGACAATATGGATAAGTGAATGTGTGATTGTTTGCATATAAATATAATGAGTATGTTGTGACAGCACTGTGGCAATGGCGACCTACAAGAATGTCCTGGGCTTCCCTGGTGGCACAGTGGTTGAGCGTCTGCCTGCCGATGCAGGGGACACAGCTTTGTGCCCAAGTCCGGGAAGATCCCACATGCCGCGGAGCGGCTGGGCCCGTGAGCCATGGCCGCTGAGCCTGCACCTCCGGAGCCTGTGCTCCGCAACGGGAGAGGCCACAACAGTGAGAGGCCCGCGAACCGAAAACAAAAAAAAGAATCCGCCTGCCGATGGAGGGGACACGGGTTAGAACCCTGGTCCGGGAAGATCCCGCATGCCACGGAGCAACTAAGCCGTGCGCCACAACTACTGAGCCTGAGCTCTAGAGCCCGCGAATCACAACTACTGAGCCCACATGTGGCAACTACTGAAGCCCGGGCACCTAGAGTCCATGCCCCACAACAAGAGAAGCCACCGCAGTGAGAAACCCGTGTACCTCAACGAAGAGAAGCCCCCACTCGCGGGAACTAGAGAAAACCCGCGCGCAGCAACGAACACCCAACACAGACAAAAGTAAAAAAAAAATGTAATGGACTGAATTCTGTTCCCCCCAAATTCGTATGTTGAAGCCCTAACCCCAGTGTGACTATATTTGGAGATATGGCCTTAAGGTTAAACGAGGTCATAAGCTTGGAGCTCTAATCCAATAGGGGGGTATCCCTATAAAAAGAGGAACAGACGCCACAGAGCTCTCTCTCTCCCCACACTGAACAAAGTAAAGGCCATGTGAGGACACAGTGAGAAGCCAGCTGTCTGCCAAGGACAAAGGTCTCACCAGGGTATAAATTCTTTTAGCAAATTCTAGACTTCCAACTGGATTGAACTGTGGACCTTTGTATCAATTTAAATTGTTTCCTCCCTCTGTATTCAAGTTTTCTGATTTCTTTCTCTCTGATTCTTTTTGCTTGTTTGTTTGTCACTGGATGTACTTTGTGTGTGTGTGTGAGGGTGTGTCCTCTCTAATCTGCTCATATTTATAGATTTCTTCCTTCAGAGAGCATCAAACCAGTTTCATTAGGGATAGAAGCCACCCCTATGGCAATGGTTGCTTACTAAGTCTTAAGGACTCTGGCTTAAGTTGGGGTTAATTTCATCACCGTGTCACAAAAGTGCCATGGTTGCTTTTCCCTATCATTAGGATGATCAGGATTTTTACTGCAACAGAGGCATACGCAAAGGAGTGGCACAGCAGAAGATTGCTGGGCCCCCAAGCCAGAGGTGGGTGGACTGAAACCATTTTCTGCTATGGTGCTGCCACTTGTGTTGCATGGAATTATTATTATTATTATTTTGTCTTTTCTCTCTATACATATTCCTCAGAATATTTTAGATTTCTAGCAGGGCAAATTTACAGCTGTGGGTTTTATCTCCATTTAATCATGAGTGGTCCAGACCTTTTCGGGGCTTATGGGGACAGGTTCGGAGGCACACTGACCCACCTCTTGGGCAGCCCAGGAGAGGAGGACATCGCAGGCCATGCAGGACACGTGGGGGTTGCATTCTGGAACAGCGTGAACCAGAAGGCTCTGTGGCAGGCGGGCTTTGCAGTACTAAGGGGGTGAGGTACGCCCTGGTGCCTAAGCAAGGATGTGATTGGCTTGTTTGAATCGTTCAGCTGGCTGACAAGGAAACACTATTCAGGGGTAAGAAGCAAAAAAACCATCCGGTGCATTTAATAAGGGTTGTTGCTAGAGGACCCTACCTGGCGGAGCAGAGTGGGGAGCGGAATCTGGGATTAGGCCGTTCGAGGCCCTCCCAGTTTTACCAGCCGTCAACTCAGCACGGAATACTAACTTTAGCCCTCACCGCACCATCACCCCCTCCCCCCGCGCACACACACACAGGGGCCAGTATACCTGGCTGAGGAGAACTCAGTCCCTGGAGATGGAGGGGTGGACCCTGGAGCAGTAGCTCCCGACCCCCGCCATTTCAGCGCTATTAGGTACCACAGCGACACAGGGGCTGAAACAAGGGGGCTCCATCGCAGCTGCACGTGCCCAGCCCCACCACCAACTCCTCTACGGACTGGCCAGCAGGCAGCGCGCGTGGGCAGCGGTTCAAAAGCCCAGACCCACGTCTGCTCCAGCCGTCTCCTTCTAAGAGGTCGCCCACTCACCCTCTGCCCGCCCAGCTCACGGCAGCCTGGCGACCCCGCTCACCAATCAAAGAAGTCCAGAACGACGTCAGGAACATCAGGCGAGGAGAGGTCAGAAGCCAAAGTGGAATTTCCACCTGGGATTGGGGTCGTCGCCCGCCAAGGGCCGGGTCCTGATGGGGAGTAGGCGCACAGCGGCCCGCCGCATGTCGGGACGCCATAGCTCCGACCATCCAAGAACCCTGGAGACCGCTGCAGAGTGGGAGGCCGACAGACGAGGGGGGGCGCGGGATAACCAAGAGGAGCGGGGCGAGGAGGTCGTGCTTCTGCAAAGAGCCGCCTGTAAGGTGAGAACATCGAGGCCAAGGGGAGCGCGGAGCGTGCGGGTCGACCAGCGGCCCTGAGCCAGGGAGCGGCAAGAAGAGCAGCAGCCCAGCAACTTCACTCCACGCAGCACCCCGACCACGAACCCAGCCGCTGCAGACAGCGCGGGGTCTGACGCAGTTCTGGCAGCTGCTAGGCGGGCCTGAGGCCCGGCGCACAACTGGCTCCGCCCACCCCTATGGCAAGCGAGCTTCGCCAATCAGGCAGGCGCCGGGAGCCTTTCAACGAGATGCATGGTCCAGCCTCCTACCGCAGCCTGTGTGCCGCCCAGCCCTCTGCTCCTTCTGGCGTCTGCAGTCATTCCCGGGTCAGCCGCAGTTCCAGCTCCCTGGCAGCTGGAGAGCTGGGCCGGGGGTCGGCGGCGTGGGGCACCCCGCCCTGCACCTCCCCTTTGCAAAAACGCAAAATGTGCTTTTCACTTGGAACAGTGTATGCCCAAGAGTTTGCTTTTTGTGGTGAAAGTAGTAATTTGACCACCCAGGCTCAATCTGCGTTTTGAAAATACTGGACACCTTTGAGGAATCAGGACCTAGTTGACTGGTGGTCACTCCCTGACCCTCGGGCCTCCAGTGAACCAGACTGCCTGTCCTCTGGAAGGCATAGAGGAGGTTCAACCAGTGCGTTTTGTGACACGGTTCTGGCCCATCATCAGGACCGAAATTGGGCTCCAGGAGCCCCCCCTCCCATAGCTAAGGGATGCACAGTTGAAGTGAGGGTTCTTGGCTGACAGCATTGAAGGGGAAAAGAAGGCAACGGTCAGTGTATCGGATCTTCAAGGCAGTGAGCCCCCGGAGAGCAGGCCACTCTAATGCTCCAGCATTCTGGCTCCGCATGTGGGGGGAAAAAAAGCCTTACGTTTTTGCTAGAGGGCTTCTCTTCTTTCCGCTACCCTGAACATTGCCACACAGAGTAGAAATATCTCAGAGAAAGAGGAAATGCTTCCACTCATTCACTACCCTTCATCCTTCCCATCTCAGGTACCTTGATGAAGCAAGGTCAGAAAGAGGCTTCTTCAGAGCACATAAGCCACATGGGCAATGAACAGATAGACCTCAGTCATATTCACCAGCGCTGGACCTCGTGAGGCATGCCATGTAAAAGTGTTGAAATCAAAATGGATTTCAGGTTCACTCTTGGTCAACTAGAATATTCAAAACAAACATTCCCCCCCTTCCCCTTTCCTTCAGTATTTGGTGAAAAGAGTTGGTACTGCTTGTGCCCAGCATATTGCACAGCTTTATTTGCATGGAACTCTCTGGGGTGGCTGAGTGTTTTGTACAGCTAAAAATTTAACTCTTTACCCCACCTCGACCTCTTCTCAAGCACCCTCTTTCTTCTTCTGTCTTTTTTTTAAACGATTTTAGAATCACACATGTTTAAAATGTGTCTCTTAATTTCCTTCCTTCTCTTCACCAGCAGAGCATCTTCACATATTCGTTTTCCCTCTCCTTTCCCCCTCTTTTTCCTTCTATTGCAGTAAGTGCTCTCTTCTCACTTACGGGGCAGATCCGCATAGAACTAACCCACTTACTTAGGTGGGGGATCCCTCTATGACAAACCATCACAACAGCAGTGGGTCAGTTGAGCCCAGCCCTACTGCTCTTAATCCTGCACCCCTTGTCTCTGGTCAGCCAGGCATCCTCGAACAGACAATGCTTGCTGGTTAAAAATGAAAAGGCCATTTCAGTTCAGTTTGTCTGAGCATCTGAATTGTATATGGGCGAGGAGGTGTGGGGACTGCCTAGAGAAGGAGGGTCGATGGGCCCAAGGTTACACAGTGGCAAAAAGCGAAACTAGAACCCTATTTCCAGGTTGGCCTACTTCTAGAAAAGTGTGTTTTTCTAGTGAAACTCAGCTTTGACTGCTATTTCAGGCAGCCACAGGCATGTGGGTATTGTTTTGTTTGAAAGCAGGTTATTCCTATTCCTGGAATCAAATTCTTCAATCAGTGTCTCAACTGACAGGAAAAGCAAGCCTCAAGTTTTTCTCCTAGGCATCCTTGTGACTATGGATATGGCCAAAAACTTGATGGCAAGAATGAATTTACTTCCAGAGCTTACGTCCCACACTCACATGACAAAGAGCCGAGAAGGCAGCAAGGAATATGAAAAAGCCAGTATAATTTATACTTGTTGAGTTTTTGTCTAGTTCATTTATTAGAATGTACATCAATATCCAGATTGAATGCACTTAAACCTGAATATGGGATCATGGTGTAGAGGACATAGCACTGACCTAGGAGTTAGCCCATCTGTGTTCTGACCCAGCTCTGACCCATGACTGCGAGTATTCCAGTTTGTCTAGAGTATGAGGTGGATTGGGAGGTAAGGCAAGAGGTAAAACATGTAAGAAGAAAAAGAATAGGTAGTACCTGGCCTAGTGAGGGCCGCACATTCAGTGCACAGAAAATAACTACTCAGTGAATATGTGAAGCTAAGAAAGAGAATTTTATTTTATTTTATTTTTTTACTTATAAGCAGCTAACAGTTATTTGTCACAGTCCTAGAAGCTGGTTAGTCCAAGATCAAGGTACCAGCAGCTTTGGTGTCTGGTGAAGGCCACTTCCTGGATCATGGGTGGCAACTTTTCACTATGTACTCACTGGTGGAAGGGTCAAAGTACCTCCCTGGACTCCCTTAAATAAGGCCCTAATCTCATTCATGAGGGCTCCACCCTTATGACCTAGCCACATCCCAGAGACACCACCTTCTAATACCGTTATTTTGGGGTTTAGGATTTCAACACACAGATTTGGGGAAAATGCAAACATTCTATTTAGGATACCTACCCAATTTCCACACTGCCCACAAAGTGCCATGTCTAAACCCATATAAAATCACATCATTTTCTTACTTTAAAAAGTTCAAAGTCTTCTGATTGACTGGCAGAGAACCTTTCTTCTTCAACCTTTCTCTCCATAACCTATTCCACATACTCCATTTTTCATCTGCATCTCCTCTATTTTTCTTTTATGTTTTCTTTCTGTCTTTTTTTTTTTTTTTTTTTTGCAGTACGCAGGCCTCTCACTGTTGTGGCCTCTCCCACTGCAGAGCACAGGCTCCGGATGCACAGGCTCAGCGGCCATGGCTAAGGGGCATAGCTGCTCCACGGCATGTGGGATCTTCCCGGACCGGGGCACGGACCCGAGTCCCCTTCATTGGCAGGCGGACTCTCAACCACTGTGCCACCAGGGAAGCCCTCTACTTTTTTTAAAGTTAATTTTTATTGAAGTATAGTTGCTTTACAATGTTCTTTTAGTTTCTGCTTTACAGGAAAGTGAGTCAGTTTTATGTATATGTATATCCCCTCTTTTTCAGATTTCCTTTTCATTTAGGTCACCACAGAGTATTGAATAGAGTTCCCTGTGCTATATACTAGTTTCTCAGAAAGAGAGATTTAGATCTCATCATCCAAACAAAGGAATTTGAATTTCATCTTACATTCAACAGTAAGCTTTTGGAGGATTTGTGCAGGAAAATGACACCATCAGGAAGAAACTTCCAGTTACTTTTTGGAGGAAGAACTAGAAGAAAGAGAGACTGGGGACAAGGAGAGAAGTTAGGAGGGTGGTGCACACCTCTGCTTCCAGTCATGGCAGGCTAAGTCATTTGCACTCACCAGCCCAATGAGGACAACTAAAAAATACTGGGTGAAATGTGAAAAAGAAATTATCTTCATTAAGCGCTAAGAAACTCTGGGGCTAAAATCTAGAAGAAAGCAAAAACCCAAATAGGAAAGCCCAGCACTCAAAGCCACTTTTGCCTGAGGGCATTAGCAAATCCAGAAGAAAGAATTGTGACACTGAGCTGTGCTTTTGGTGGCCTCATGGAAAAGAGATGAAAACTTGAAGTTCTTCTCATCCCCAGTGAGTACATCTGATAAGCCCTCCAGCCACTCTAAAATAAGTGGCTACCCCTTTGGGATAATGGTGAACCAGAAGCAACAAGCCCTGGCATGGAATTGCAGTCTAGATATCCATCACCAGAGTGATCCAGGGAACTTCAAGCCCTGAACTTGGATTAAAGTGGTCTTGGACAGGTAGTGACCGAGGCATTTAGCAGCAGCAAGTAAAAATGCTCTCCGCAGGAAGGTTCTGTCTTCCTATGCCTGAAATCAGTCTGATAAATAATTTTTCAATAATATATTGGCACATAGTCAAAGATAAGTGGACACATAAGCAAAAAAATACATTGTAAGTGACAGCTGAAATAAAAATTAGACAATGAAAACAAATTCACAAATATTTCAGATATCAGAATTATGAAACACAGACTATAATCACTATGGCCTACTATAGTTCAAAAAATTTTTAAAAAGCTTTAAAATATTTTCAGGGAACAGAAAATCCTAAAAAGTGGCATAGCCAATTTGAAAAAGAATCAAATAGGACATCTAGGAATAAACAATGTAACGATTGAGGGTTTAATGGATGAGTTTAACAGAAGGCTATACATAA
Organism: Mesoplodon densirostris; assembly: GCF_025265405.1. Classification (NCBI taxonomy): domain Eukaryota; kingdom Metazoa; phylum Chordata; class Mammalia; order Artiodactyla; family Ziphiidae; genus Mesoplodon; species Mesoplodon densirostris. The sequence continues at coordinate 44,210,817 of NC_082681.1, read as the reverse complement.
TCATTAGATGATGATAAATGCAATGAAGAGATATAAACCTAAGAGAGAATTACTGAATTCGAAGATAGACCAAAGAAATCATCCAAACTTTTGCCTGGAGAAATGAATTATATGAAAAAAAAAGTAGGATAAGAGACACAATGAATAGAGTGAAGAAGTCTAATATACATTTGATTTAAAGCCTAGAAGGACAGAAGTGAGAAATGGGAGAGAAGATGATGGCCAGAAATTTTCCAGAGCAGATGAAATGCACCAATCCACAGATTCTAGAAGCCCAGTGAATTCTCAGCAGGATAAAAAACAGATATTCACTCCTAGACACATCATAATGAAAGTGCAGGAAATCAGAAAGAATGAAGGCTATATTAATGATCCAAGTTAGAGATAATGAATCTTGACCTTGGGCAGGAGCAAAAGAAATAAAGACAAGGGGATGGGCCTCTACACGCTTGCCTTTAGAATACCTTTTGCTCAGACTTACCATGAACGACTATTTTATAAACATTCTCCATTTCATTCTTCATTAATAAAATACATTTGCTAACAAATCTATTTGTTAGAGCAACCTGACACCTAGGAGCTGTTCAAATTTTCTTAGTCATACATGAAAGGTCGTCATCTTATAAGTATGTCATCTCATGGGCTATGAAAGGGGTGAGTATTCTCCATAGGAATTATGACGGTTAATTTTATGTGTCATCTTGATTGGGCTAAGGAAGATTTTCAAGTGCATAAATCTATTCCAGAAGCTATTAGGTCTGAAAAAGTCTGTGTGGATCTGCAGATCCTATTTAGGAGTGAGCTATGGAAATGAAGTCAGAGTGACCTTTCTTGTGTTCCATTTAATGCAAACATATTAAGAGAGCATCTTTACACTGAAATGCATTATTATGGCAACTTGCTTATACAGAACTTCACTTTGAATTTGTTAAAAATAAATGGAGATGCTTATTTCACCTTGAGGATTATGTGTAGACCTTAATTGACAAAATGTACTCTCTACCCCAACCCACTGATCAGAAAATGGCCACCCTCCTCCAGAGGACGAATAACAATCATTTAATCCTCACTTCAGCTCTGTAAGGTAGGTATTATTCTTCCCATTTTCCAGCCAGGAGGGGAGATGATATAGTAGATGTCAGAGGTTCGACTCTGAAGCCAGACTGCCTGGGTTGGAATTTCACCTGTGCTACCCACTAGCTGGCGCATCTTAAGCAAGTTACATAGCTTTTCTGTGCCTCAGTTTCATCATCTCTAGAGTAAGATAAAAATAGGACTTCTTTAGAGGCTGCAATGAGTTAATTCATGGAAAGCACCTAAATTATTATGGCCAATCATACAATCAGTGCTCCAAAAATGGAAAATCTTCTTCTTCTACACTTACGTGGCCATTTGTCTCTGGCCACTCAATACGACGAATGAGAAGGGAAAATATGCACCACTGAAGCCGACTAGAAGAAGAAACGTGGGACATGGGAGCAGCCTGGCCTTATTATCCATAGTTCCTGAAATGAGCTGTGTGACCCTGACTGGGGGCAGGGGGAGGTGTCTACAAGGGTTGGAGAAGGCACTCCAGGGGGAGCCAGTGCCTAAGATATGTCCTTAAAGTGTCTGCCCAGCCAGAAGCTCCTGGAATCCCAGAGATGAGAGAAGGCCCTTTCCCACACAGGCTCCAGGAAGCGTTTAGAACCCCAAGGAATATACAAATTACTAAGCTCAATGAATCACAATAAATTCACTTTAAAAGTACTAGTTTACCCTCTTAATTTACAAGTGGCAATGTATGAAGCAACTGATTGTTCATCATAGTTTTTCTTTGAGAGACCTGAAGCAACTTCTGGCTTACCCAGTAGGGATGTCAAACCCCTGAGTGACACGCAACCACCTTATCACCTTACCTTATAATTTCTAATGGCTGGACTTCGTGTTCCGTTGTCATCACAGAATGTAAATGGTTTCAACTATTACTTGGTTCAAAGCCCTTAGTCCGTATCAAACTACCTTCCCCTTTACTTTTCAGTTAAGACTCTCAAGTAGTTCCTAGAGCAGCTTCAGCATTTATACCTTTCTGTCAGCAGCTTTGTCTGAGATATTCATGTGGATACAGCCTTGTTCACAATGGAGCCCAGGGCAAAATGCAGAATGTCTTTGTGTCTCTGATTTACTATAATGAGGGATAAGTGTGCTTAGGGCAATCACTCCCATGGAGAGCAAAGGGGAAATTTAGCAGAACATAATGTGTGTTGACTTGAGTAAGCCTCAGTCCCGTGCCCCTCCCTTGGGGTTGGATTCCAGTTTCTGACTACCAAAATGTGTTCACAATGCACACTGGAAGATGTAGCCCCATCTGGCAACACTGGAAATAAGCAAGGAGTCATAGGGCCCCTTAATACAGAGGAATTCCCCAGGTCACTGAGTTGGTGAACTCAAGGTGATCCGGTATTTCTCCATTCCTCATGATAGCATTATTTATTGAGAGAGAGCCATATGCCAGGTCCTGTGCCATGCACAGCCACACACACGGTCTGCCCCCAGGGAAACGACACTTTAGTAGAAATATAGATGATGAGCCAAGGAATTCCAAAACACATGGTACAGTGATATACATAAGAGGGGCTCCTGAACCAGGCTTGAGGGTTTGCAGAGAAAACTGGATGTCTGGGGCAGGAGTGAAAGGAAGTATTAATCTTCACACTTTTATGTCTTTCCCTCAACCCTGCCATAATTTATAGACAAGTCCTATTTTCTGAGTAAAATATAAATCCAACCACTTTATAACGCCTTGCTTTTGTCACTCTGGTCCAAGCTCCCATCGTCTCTCAGGTGGACTACTCCAATAGCCTCCTAATTGGCTTCCCCGCTTCCAGTTTTATATCCTGTGGCAAATATCGTAGGTTAGCTCACTTGACTCCATTACAATCCCAATCACAGCAGGTAAGGCTTGGTCGAGGTTGCAGACCAAGTCTACATTTCCTGAACTCCCGCCCTTATGGCCCGGATTGCACACATAGCTTAGCCTCTGCCAAGCAGATAATAAACCCCCATGAGACTTGGTAGGAGCAGGAAGGTGGAGTCTATGCTGCTTCCTCTGTGGTTTCTGGTTTCTCTTAGTGAGCATGGGCTCAGAAACTTTCGCTTCTCCTGCAGCAGTAATAATAGAGGTGCCAGGGTACAGTTCCTAGTTTTGTGGCTATCAAAGGGCAAGGCATGGGACATTAACTTGGTATAGATGGAGAAGGAGGCAATGTGGTCTCAAAGCCAAAATTTGTGATGCTCTCAGCAGAAACAGAGTGGTCCAATGTCTTCTTCACTTTCCACCCTCCTGATTGTCCCAGTTCTGGGGTATTATTCAAGAAAACAATTCTGGAAATTATAACTACTACTTGAGTTAAAACAAACATGACCACCCCTCCCCCCCGTGAAAAAGTCTCTTGTGCTTTTCCCTCATACACCCAGGTATTTTGTAGGCTCTTGTAATTTATTTATCATGCCTGTTTTTGTACTTTGTAAAAATGGCCTCCTATAGAATGTATTCTTGTGTGTGTCTGTTCTTTCTTTCTTTTTTTTCTTTTTTGGCTTGATATCTTGATTCGTAAGATTCATCTAACGTGTATGTAGCCAAGTTTGTTCATTTTCTTTGCTGTATGACATGCCACTGATGGATATATCACTTCATATACCTACCCAAGTAGTTTCTGAATTTGGGTTGTGTCCAGTTCTGGACAATTACATACAATGCAGCTCTGTGCATCCTTGGCCTTGTCATCTGCTTTGCATGGGCATTCTCTAGGCGAAGCACCTAGTGGTAGTATTAGTGGGTCCAGGGTAAATATATCTTAAACTTTGAGGGATACTGAATATTCCCGTTATTCAGTTCTACATATTTCTTGATTTCCGCCAATCCAAGGATTAGTTAGTAGTATGCTATTTTGTTTCCAAACATTTGGGTGTTTTAAAGCTATCTCTGTGTTATTACCCTGTGCGTTAAGCATTATGATCAGAGAGCCTAGATTTCATGCCAGTGATCCTTTGCAATTTATTGAGGCTTCCTTTTTCTTAGTAAGGTCTATTTCTGTAAACGGTCAATATGCTCAACAGAATTTATGTTCTCTGCTTGTTGGGTATAAAGTTTTATAGTATCTAATAGCTCAAATGTATTATTGTGTTTAGGCCTTTGATATCACTGCTTATTTCTGTTTGCTTGGACTTTCATGTTCTGAGAGTGGTGGGTTAAAATCTCCAGCTCTCATTGTTAACGTATCTATCAGTCCCTACAGTCATAAACTTTATCGTTGAGGTTTAAGCTATCCTGCTACGCCACCTTTTATAACGCTCTCATGCTATCATCCACTGACCCTAGCCATCCACTCCTCTCTGCCCCATCCTACCACCTTCTACATGACTCCAACTTCCCCATCTATCACTCAACAATTTGACGCTCTCATTTCCAATGAACATCTTTACAACATACTAGCCAACCCCTCTCACAGACACAGTCTGGTTTATTCTTCACCCTAAACTACTCTACCTCTCACATCTAAAAGGAAGATATCCCAGTGTTGGACCGCAAGCCCCTGGCCATGCTGCTCTCTCATTCTTTTACTCTCTCTACACGTGTTCTTTTATCTCACTGAGCCCTCCTATTCCTTGGCCTCTCTATTTTCTGCCCATCTGCACTCTCCTTCTTCTGTCTCTCCCTCCTGTCACTATTGATTTGGTTTGGGGTTTTCCCTATTTTTTTTTTCTGGCCCAGCCACGCAGCTTGCTGGGATCTCAGTTCCCCAACCCGGGATCGCACCCGGGCCCCCAGCCACTGCCGAGTCCGAACCACTGGACCGCCAGGGAATTCCCTGTGGTTTCTCCTCTTTTCCTTCTTTTCCTGCTCCCACTCTGACATACTAAGTTCTCAATACATCTACCACCACTTATTCTTCTATGCTTAAAACACCTTCTGTATCTCTACATCCAGTTATCACCCATAGCCAATCAACTGTTGACTTTCAGTTCTATACACTTCTTCATGTGCTTTCAATACCCCTACCTTAGTCTAGGACTTCAGCATCTCTCACATAAATCACTGCTACAATGAGCACTCCATTCTTGCTCCTCTCTGATCCTTTCTTCACATTGCTTTCAGAGTGACATTTCTAAAACACAAATTATTTCCCAAATTAGAGCCCCTTGACGGCTTCTTGTAGCCTTAAGAATGAAGTCTCCACTGCTGTCTCTGGGGAAATGCAGATGGCCAACAGGCACATGCATACATGTTCAACATCACTAATCATCAGGGAAATGCAAATCAAAAGCACGAGACATCACCTCACCAAAGGACACACATAACAAATTTTGGCGAGGATGTGGAGAAAAGGGAACCATCCTACACAGTTTCGCGGGAGTGTAAACTGTTGCAGCCACTGTGGAAAACAGTATGGATATTTCTCAGAAAACTAAAAATAGAACTACCATACGACCCAACAATTCCACTGCTGGGCATCCATCTGTAAAAAACAAACACACGAATTCAAAAAGATGCATGCACCCCAATGTTCATAGCAGTGTCATTTACAATTGCCAGTGTATGGAAGCAATCTGTGTCTTTCAACGGATGAATGGACAAAGAAGATGTCAGGTATATATACAAAGAAATACTAATCAGCCATAGAAAAAGAATTTTGCCATTGGCAGCAACATGGATGGACTTGGAGGGTATTATGTTAAGAGAAATGAGTGAGACAGAGCAAGACAAATACTCAGTAAATTCAAAAGAATTAATAACTGGCTGAATTAATGGACATAGAAATGAAGGTAGAACAGACTTAAGAAAGGGTAAGTCTTCAACAACACACATGCTGCAGAGAGCAGAGAAAGGGCAGGGCTTATTTGAAAACCACCTAATAAGTTGGTATTACTAGTACTACAGAGCTAGTGGGCCCTTTTGTGTGCGTCTTAAATGCCAAGTTGATTGTGTATGCAGTAGAGTCATCAAAATTGTCTTACAGGAATTTGGCATGGCCAGAGTTGGGTTTTAGGAAGGTTAACTTAGCAAGTATATGAAGCATGTATCTGTGGGGAAAGACAGGGAGGTAGGAGAAGGTTAGGAGTCTAGGGCAAAGTTCAGGCAAGAAGTAATGAAGGTAATGATACTAAGAGTTGGCAAGAATGTGGAGCAAATAGAAATCTCATCCCCTGCTCTTGGGAATATGAACTAGTACAACCGTTTTGAAAGATAATTGGTGTTACCTAGTAAACTGAACTTGGGCAGAACCTAGGACCCAGAAATTTCATGTCTAGGCCTATACCGTAGATCAGGGTTTCTCAACTGTTGACATTTTGAAAAGATAATTCTGGGTTGTAGAGGACTGTCCTGTGCATTGTAGGATGTTCAGCAGTATCCTTGGCCTCCACCCACTAGATGCCAGTAGCACACCCTCAATTATGACACCCAAAACCTTTCCAGACGTTATAACATATCACCCTGGCTGGGGCAGATGGGGCAGTGCGGAAAATTGCTCTCAACTGAGAAACCAGAGAAACTCTTGTATAAGGGCATAGCGGGATATGAATGAGGAAGTTCATCCCAAAATAATTTGGAAAAGCATAAAAGTGGAAACAACCCACATGTCCATCAACAGGAAATAGACAAATTGTGGAATTTTCATATGATGGATAACTATACAGCAATGAAAACTGATTACTACCGTTTTACACATCAACATGGATAAATCTCACAAACACAAATTTGGGGGGGAGAGAAAGAGTAAGACAAGTAATACATCCAGTATAATTAGATCTACATGAAGTCCAAAATGGAGAAGAAATAACATTATTTAAAGGAACATTCCTCTACAGTAAATGTATAAAAAAGTGAAGTATTAACAAGTTCAGGATTGTGGTTACCTCTGGGAAGGAATGAGGAGATGAACCTGGAAGGGCACAGGTGGGCTATCAAGGCATTAGCCGTGTTCTAGTTCTCAAGCTTGGTGGTGAGTACACAGGCTTACATATTATTAAGATACACCTTACATATATGCAGTATTATCTTCTGTATACATGAAACAGTTCATAAAATTTGTCAGGAAGTGATGCGGTCTAAAATAATGCAGGAAAACGGAGAGAAAGGCAACAGAGTAAATAACTAATTGGATGAGAGACAGAGACAGACAGAGAGAGAGAGGGAAGAGCCAACCTTTAGGTGCCTCTTTGAATCATTTTAAACTCATTTTCTTCATAGAATTGGGGATGAAATCAATTCCTTATCTATAAACACACATAATTCATTGCTCAGACATCTAAGAAATGTATATTTTATGCCTCAAAATGGATCCTACTATATGATGTGATTCACAGGACTGGATAATACTACATTTCACAAAACACCATTGTCTGAGAATCCTGCCCTGTTAGACTTGTAAATGTGTACTCATTTGTATTCCTTGGAGTTATAAGCATCTGAAAATAGGTGGCTTAGAGTAAAAGTGATTCTTCATCACTAACTTTAGTGTCATTAGCATACGCCTAACTGGTACAGAAAACTGTTTCCAACTCCGGCACCCACCCTACCCCTCTGTTTTTCTCCCAATGGTCACCTCTCAGGTAGTGGAATAAAAGGAGAACTTTTGGATCAAATCCTTTCAGAAGATGGAGCCATAACCAAGGAAAATATCAGAACATCCTAACCTTTCCTGGACCAGGCAGGGAGGGACAAGACAGGTCTCTTCCTAGAAAAAGCACAGAGTTTTCAAGGCTGAAGGACTCACTGAAAACATATTTTACACATGTGGATACAGACAAACCCACAAACACCCAGAGAGATAGGAAACGCAGGATTTGTCCCTGACCTGATTTAGGGACCGTCTCTCAGAGACTCAGAGAAGCCTGATATGTTAGATCTACAGCAAACCCTCAGAGCAGCAAGCCTGAGCTTCCTCCCTCAACATGAGAGGCTTCAGGTGCATACATGTGGATAACGTAGCCCACTTGTCCTGTTACCTGTATACATGGCCATCACCTCGTAGATACCTCTCAGTCCTGAGAGCATAACACTGTCAGTGCAACTCACCCCTCAGAAGCACAGACTCAGTGAAGAGGAACACACATGCCTCTTGGGGCTTGGGACATGGGGCCACCTGGGGAGTAAATTCAGGGCCCTAGGTAACTGGAGCTCGGTAAGGGGCAGGGATAAGGACTCCGAGCATGCACCAAAAAAGGCTTATCTCAAAAAGAGGTATGCATGCGTTTGTTTAAACTGAAACTCCCGGGACGTCCCTGGCAGTCCAGTGGTTAAGACTCTGTGCTCCCAATGCAAGGGGCACGGGTTCGAAACCTGGTCGGGGATCTGATATCCTGCATGCCACATGACATGGCCGAAAATATAAATAAACAAACAAACAAATAAATAAATAAAGTGAACCTCCGAAAAATTTTAAGCGCAGGTAAAGGCCTTTAATATTAACTATTAACTATAGTTAATACACTAACTATATAACACAGAAATACACACACACACACCCTGCTGGCATGGCATGAACCATATGGAACCAAACCAATGTGAGAAATTTCAAGGGACACTACATGGATAAATTTCTACTTGGACTGTTCTTTCATTAAACAACGGTGACAAAAAGCCTCGTGCCTTTTGTTGTTGTTGTTTTGGCATGAGGAATACTCTGTGTTACTACATGATAATGCATTTTTAAATGTCAACCCCACTGACAGGGGAAAGGGTTGTGGATACCTTACACTCACTTCACTTTAACAGAACTTTATCAAGCATCTACGAAGAAGAAAACACAGTGCTTTAGGAGACAGAAATCAATCAAAGCCTTTAAGTTCCGAACACGTCAGAAGCTCACACTTTAGGGAGCTGGGGCGATACACACATAAATAAATAATGTTAATCTACTCTAGGATACGAGAGGAACTAGCATGGAAAACAGAAAATGTATTGATGCTAACTAGCAAGCTCTCAAGCAGCCTTAACTAAATATAGAAATAAGGCTTTGTGCCCTCAAACCCCTGGTCCTCCCCTTCTCTGATCGTCTGCTCTCCTCAAGTACCACTTCACTCTTTTCCCTTAAAGAAGTTCCAGATACTACGCCCATTTCCTCTTTTAATTTTCTTTAAATTAGGACATATTTCAGACCTCGACAAAGGTACAGAGAATGCTACGCCCATGAAACCATCAGCCGTCTTAAGAAACGTAAGCTTACAAATAAGATCGAAACCCAGTATTCCCCTCCCCAACTGAATTCTCCATCTTTTTCCATAGATTTAACCACTGTCTTAAATAGGTTTATTGTTCTCATACACACCTTTCTGCATACTACATATGCATGCATTACTCCTATGTATGCCTTTTACTACAAACAGATGTATCTATATTCAAACTAATAATTTTGCATGCCTTTAAACTTCATATGTGCATGGTATCATAATGCTTTTATCGTGTTGGAAGTAGGTTCTTCCTTTATCTATTTGTCCCTTCCACTACTGAATCTTTGCCCCTTGTTATAAGCTGAATTGTGTCCCCGCAAAAGATATGTTGATGTCGTGACCCCGGAACCTGTGTGACCTTATTTGGAAATAGGGTATTTGCAGGTGTAATAAAGACCAGATGAGGTCATACTGGATTAGGGTGGGCCCTTCATCCAATATGACTGGTGTCCTTATAAGAAGAGAAAGAACACAGAAACAGAGACACAGGGGAAAGCACTATGTAAAGATGAAGAAAGAGACTGGAATTCTGCATTTACAAGCCGAGTGATGCCAAGGATTGACAGAAACCACAAGAAACTAGGAGAGAGGCATGGAACAGATTCTTCCTCCGAGCCTCCAGAGGGAACCAACCCTGCCCACATTTCAACCTCAGACTTCTTGCCTCCAGAACTGTGAGAGAATAAATTTCGGTTGTTTCAAGCCACCTGTTTTGTGGTAATTTGTTACGGTAAACCTAGGAAACTAACACCTCCCTACGGGAGGTCTTTGTGTCTCAGGCCCCTGAGAATTCTAGTACCTTCCTCAGTCCAGATCTTACCATCCTGTTCAGTTTACCTGCAATAGTACCAAGTCAGTGAGTTAGGGCTGGTTCTACTGTAGGTGTAGTTAAACGTTTCCCCCACTGCCCTAAAGCAGCGGTTCTCAAACTTCAGTGTGCTTCAGTAGCACTTGGAGGACTTGTAAAAACCTGATGGCTAGCAGCCTACCTTCAGAATATCCAATCCAGTAGGTCTGGGGCAGGGTCTGAGAATTTGCACTTCAAACAAGTTCCCCGCTGATGCTGATGCTGCTGCTCCATGGCAGGCCAATAGCACCATCTGGTCCCCAGGCAAGCTAGGTCATCCATCAGTTTCTTTCAATAACATATACTAGAGGCTGGGCCACCATCTCTATCATCACACAAGTTGTTTATAATCTAATATTTTAATTTATTTGAGGCTGCTATAAAAGGATGTCAAACAGGCTTACCAAATACTTGAAAGAAATCCCTTTCAATGACAGTAAGGTGGGCCGAAATAAATAGAACAAAGATACATTGGAGTCAGTGTTATTTATGTTAAAAAAACAAAAACCTCTGCAGCTTATTCATGTCAAACAAGCTTTTATTTTCAATGTGATCAATACTGTCAAACTTATATGTAAAAGGTAAGAATAAAGTCAGATAGCAGTTAATATCATTTTGGGATGTTGAACTTTGAAACAAAATCTGTGTTGTGGGCTAATGAAAACTAGAATCTCCGTGAAGAACAAATTCTTCTTTTCTTTCGCTGTCCACTTCTTTTTATGTCTTCCAACTGTAGGATGGGATAAGAGTCAATTAACAATTGTACACCAATAACATGCACCAGGGACTTTCTAAATAGGAGTCAATTCTATGTACATCTCTTGGCTCTCCAAGGAGAAAACAAAATGTTTTCTTCTTGTAACCCAGACCCTTGGTTGTCAGGGTGCACATCATTTCATCACACCAACCACATCTCTCTCTTGCCAACCACTATATATGTTAGGTTTTTTTCTTGAAAGGTCAGTCTGTGATTTAAACGTCTTTCCACCTTAAGAGCCTATGCTCCTTACACAATTCATAAATCCCTTATAATCCCAGACCTTCAGTTTCCGTATCTGTATAATGAGAATGAGGCTGTTATCAAACATCCACAGGTGTGAAAATTAAGAAAGGGAGAAAGAAAGAGTATGATACTGAGAGAGAGAGAGAGAGAGATGAGAAAGGAAAAGATGAATGGGTAGCGGAAAGAGAAACTAGGATTGAATTACCAACTCAGTGAGAGCCAATAATAATACTATGGCTAATTTTCTTTCCTTTTGAATAAAACATCTAAATTGAACTAATATTTGTGAATTACTCATGAAATGCAGTCTTATTTGAAATCCTTAACTTTTTACTACTTTGTAAGGAGTCACCTTCTCAAAGGCATTGTTATTCCAAGAGACTTCATTTCTGTGTCCAGGTGATGAAGGTACAGCTAGTGCACAGCTTAGTCGCTTTAGCTGCTTCTCCTGGTGAGCAGTCTCTAAAACTATAGGTCTCTATAGTTTAGACCTCTAAGAAAATATAGGTCTCTATTTCCAGGTCTGATAAATTTCCCATCTGCAGTAGACTTAAAACTACAGGACAAAGGACTTGTGACTGTAAATGACATACATTTCAGAACACACTTCCTTCTATACCATCTAGAATACAAGTACATTATTAACATTAAACTGTTTTTCCAAAACTAAATTGCAACAAGTTTTTCTTATTTACTTTACAAAAAAAATTAAAAACATGATAGATAGCTAGTGGGAAGCAGCTGCATAGCACAGGGAGATCAGCTCGCAGCACTGTGACCACCTAGATGGGTGGGATAGGGAGGGTGGGAGGGAGACGCAAGTGGGAAGAGAAATGGGGATATAGGTATACTATAGGTGATTCACTTTGTTATAAAGCAGAAACTAACACACCCCTGTAAAGCAATTATACTCCCATAAAGATGTTAAAAAGATAAACAAAAAATAGATTAAGGATGTAAACAAAACAAAACATAAAGCTGTCAGTAACAGGTATATGTCAGGACCGGTTGCACCATACATTAATACCTTGTATTCTCCAGAGCCGCCCTCTGCTGAGACCATATCCAGCTTCGGTCCTTCTTCTGCTTTTTCATTTCCATCCTCTTTCTCTTCCTCAGCATTTTCATAATGATATTCACTCTCTTCTTTAGTGTCGAATGATACGGACTTTGGCATCACAAGGTGGTGGGAAACATTTCCTGATTTAAAATCAGCAGCAGAATCTAGTTCTCTGCTCTCAGGAGGATCTGGAGAAGAGAAATGTGTCAGAAAATAAATAAATAAATAAGAAGACTCGCTGGTCATGTTCCTACTGGTTGATACAGCGCTTCCTTGGCCCTCACACTTCTGCTGCTTGACAGTTTTCACAACATTTTCCCCCTCTTTCCAGTAGATCTCACACACACTGTGCTGCTGATTATTTCTGGCCCTTTGGAGAAGGGATCGGAATCATTTGATTCTGAGCAGATTTTTGTATATTTCTGCCAGAATCTCACTGGAAAATGTTCACCCGATTTCAAGACAAATTCAACCTCGAATCTCATTGATTCCTCAACCACTGAAATGTGCCCCTGTGACATTTCATCATTTTCTCAGGTCATCGTACTGAAAATCTTAACATTTTTAGAAGCCCGTCAACCAAAAGTGAGGTATGCCATTTGTCTGCCCCTAGGTTGGTAGAAGGCAGCATACTTTTTCTCAAGATCCTAAAGGTCTTTAGAGAATTGGGCTTCTACTTGTGCATATCGTGCCTGAAGGTTTTTGAGAGCTTTGACCCGCTGCTTAACCACCAGAGGCCAGCGGTGAGTGCATCCTGCCATAGAGGCCGATGCCGCAGCAGGGGCTGCAAGGGACAGGGGACTGGGCCTCCCCTAGCCAGCCTCGGCCCCTTCGATGGGTCCACAAGTCCCAGCCACCCAGGACTCGGAGGCATCAGCCAGGACCTCACCCGCCCAGAACTCAGCCTCCCCTGCCCCCGCCACCGGTTCCTCTGCCTTCTGGGATGCCAGCCCCTCTGCAGGCTCCCACGGCTCCCAGGGCGGGGGGCCCTCTGCCTGGCACTCGCCCCGCCAGACCTCACCTGCCTCTCCCAGGTCTTCCTGCCCGTGAGGAAGCGCGGCAGCCTCTGCAGGGTCCGAGGGCCATCGGGAGCGGCGCCTGACCATCACGCGGCTGGCGTGGGGCCCGACCAGGACACGGTCCTTGTAGTGGCTGTGGTGCAGAAGACAATGGGCCACATCCCGGAGCAGGGAATGAAACTGCACCGCGGTCGCCCCATGGCCTGCGACCACTCCCGCGCCTCCCTGCCCATGCTCGTCCTCCTCTTCTGTCTCTTCCTCCTCCTCGACCTCTTCCTCAGTCTCCTCCCCCTCTTCTGACTGGTACTCAGCCTCCTCCCGGTCCTCGGTGTCTAATTCAAACTCTTCCGCCTCCTCCTCCACCAGCTCTGCACCCCAGTCTTCTTCCACTGCGGCCTGGGCGGCCTCCTGCCCACCATCCTCCCCGACAAGGGCTCTGGAGAGCCCCAGGGAAGCCAGAAGGGCCGCGGCCCCCTCGACTCCATCCATTCCTCCCGAAGGGGAGGCACGGACCCCGAGGGGACTGGGGTCACCACCCGCCCTGCCACCAGCTCTATCCTGGCCACCTGGGATCGGCCCACGCTCCTCGTTGGCAGACATGGCTGGAGGGACACGCCAGATACGGATCGGGCGGCAGTGACGACCGTGGGGAAGATGGCGGCCGCTGCGCTGAGTGTCGCTGAGGGAGGGGACGCTGTTGGAAGCTGGGCCACCGGGCCGAGGTGGGGGCTGCAGAGAAGCTGGCTGCCCAGGGGACAAGAGTCGGCGAAGATGCCTCTGCGAGCCCCGCCACGGGAAGTGCAGACGGCCTCCTAGCAGAGCGCCCCAGCGAGACTAGGCGGCGGCCGCTGTGCACAAAGCGGGAAAGAGCTTGATTGGCTGGTGACGGGAGGCGGAACTTACAAGGGTCAACGAAGGGCCACTTCCTCCAGCGCCGACTCTAAGCTCATTTGCCAGCAGCCAAGGATTGACAGCACCACCGTCCAATGAGTGATCAAGGTCTTCACTTTCCCTGGAGGCCTTAAAGGGCCAGCTCACCCTCAGCCTCTGTGATCGCACAGGAATCCCGTCTTTTCATTCCACAACTGCAAGAGCAAAACTACAATACCCCTAAAGGCGGCGCCGTGGGGTATGGGATCCTGCATGTTTTCCCCAATTGCCACCGTGGGGCAGCTCACGCTGATACAGACACACTTAGTTCAAAACCGAGAGAGTGAGAGAAGGTGTATAGATCAAATCTCCGCAACGCTTAAAACCTTCCACAAGAGACAGCAAGAGAATTTGGAGGTTTTAATGCTGTTAAGGCTCCTTAGAAAAGGACATACAGAGTCGATATGGATGCAGTGAGAATGGAGAGTGGAAGAAGCAGTAAAGACAGGAGCTGGAGAGTGTTTCATCAGGGCTCCCCAATTCCATTGCAGCCTCCAAGAAATGAAGACGGAGAGAGAGAGGGAAGAGAGACAGAGACAGAGACAGAGATTTCTTTTAAAGACTGGTCTGAACACCTGCTCTGCACTGGATTGAGCACACCCCTTGCCTCCCAAATTCATACGAGAAGCCCTTCCCCAGCCCCACCCCACCCCCAGGAGATGGTATTTGGAGAGTGGGTCTTTGGTAGGTCATTCAGTTTTGGTAAGGTCAGGAGGCTGGGGTCCACACATTGGGATTATTGCCCTTACAGGAAGAGACCATAGATGGTACTCTCCTCCCACCATCCCAACGTGAAGCCACAGGAAGAAGGTGGCTATCTTCAAGCCAAAACGAGGGCCCTCACCAAGAACTCCACCATCCTGACACCCTGACTTTGGGCTTCCTAGCCTCCAGAACTGTGAGAGAATAAATAACTGTCTTGTTTAAGCCGCCCAGCCTATGGCGTTTTACTAGGGCAGCTTGAGCAGACTAATACAGCATGGCAGACCTTAACAGCACAGGCTTCCTAGAATCATTTCTCGGTCAACAGTCCGAGACTTTTTGTTGTACTCAGCCCCACTTAGCTGAGTGGTCAAGGGTAACGAATGCTGAAAATGAGGAAGAAATCGACAACTATTTTATGCTAATCCCAGTTACTACTGTGGATGGGCATAGAAGCAAGACTGGGTGTTAGCTGTAACTTCACGTTTAGGAGAACATAAGCTATGTCCCTTACTTCCATAAGCACACCGCGTTGGGATCCAGGACATCTAATTTGACAGATCCTAACGTTTCACAGATGGGAAGCACACATCCTGCAGTGCGCTCCTGGGAAGGCTCAGGAGAAGAGCTGTTGTTGCCACCCTGAGTCACTATGGACTCCTCCTATCCCAAGTTGGGTTCAACGGTCAATAGGTCTGCTGAAACCACACACACACACACACACACACACACACTACCGAGACGCGATGCAAAGTGTATTCCTTACGTGAGGAGGCTTCTGGGGGGAGAGCAGGGCAGCCTTTTCAAGCTGCTCCAAAATAGACTTCAGAGAGTCAGGAAAGGAAGAAATTGCTTTGGGAGTTCTACTGTGACTAGTGGATGGGGCCAGCATGACAGTTCCCTTGTGCTGGCAGTAGCTAGTGTCGTTTGCTGCCCACTCCTCCTGCCCTCCACCCTACAACCGTGCCAAAGGAGAGAGTGGAGGGTGGGGCACTGGGGAAGAGGGAGGGTTGACGTTTAAAAGCCCTCAGCAGTCAAACATCAAAGGATGCAGTCAGACCCTATACTATAATTCACCTCTGGCGTGTGACAGGCGACAGAAACGTGCCATTTTTGTGTAATGGAATCTGAACTTGTGGAAGTAAGCCACTCTGGAACTCTGAGTCCTGCAGCCTAAGGCCGGGTAGGCAGGCAAAAGGTCCACTGAAGGCCGTTCAAGAGCCCAGTGTGGTGTATCCTGAGAAGTAAAATGCATGCCTCGGTCACCATCAATAAGGCCCGGAACTCCAAAGCCCATAAGAAGGGTCTTGGCGAAGCCCTGCGTAGTGGTTTTAGTATATGTAGAGACACGTGTGACCAGGATTTATAATTTGGGAGTCTGCGGGCCAAGAGATTCCCAAGGCTCTTTACCCCAAAGGGGACAGTTTTACACAAGGAAACGTCGCTGCCGCCATGGGCCGGACCAGACAGCCAGACCGACGACAACGGCCTGATTGTCTATGAAAATGTGCAGACGGTGCTAACTGTTGGCCAGAGCATCCAGTGCTAAGGTGACTGCCTGAAGTTCACTCACTGGTGCTGTCTTTTCGTTGAACAGTTTTATATATGGTTATTGTATTGATTACTGACAAGGAAAGAGTTTTCCTGACATTTTCCTATTTATTTTCCACATGTCAGTCGTTTTTTGTTCCTTCACTCCTCAATTACTGTATTTTCTGTTATTAATTACAGTTTCATAGTGTACAAGGTGATCCTTCATCACCCCTTTTGCTGTACTTTTTTAGTTTTTTTTTTAGTGCTGGAGCTTTTTGTGGGGTAGTGTCGGTGGTTACACTGGGAGCTACAATTAGTATCTTAGCTTTATAATAATCAAGTTTGTATTAATACGGAGATAGTTGCCATAGTATTCAAAACCTCTGCTTTTCCCTAGCTCTGCCACATTTCTTTATTTAATTATGGTGACACACGGCATGTTTGTATATTTGGTGCCCATTAACAGAGATTTGTAGTTAATGCTTTATACATTTGTATTTTAAATCATATATGAGAACAAAAAGAGGAGATATAAACCAAAAGTGCAGCAATACTCGCTTCTGCGTTTACCTGTGTAGTTACCTTGGCCTTTGTGGTTTATTTCTTCATATTGCTTCAAATACGTGCCCAGCATTGTTTCAATTCAGCCTGAAGGACTCCTTTCAGTACTTTCTATAGGGCAAGCTTACTAGCTATGTACTCTCTCAGTTATTGTTTGTTTTGGAATGTCTTTAACTCCCCTTCATTTCCCCCACATATAGAATTCTTGGTTGAAAGGGTATTTTGGTTCATTTGTTCTACGCTTTTAATATGCCATTCCAATGCCACCTGTCCTCTGTGGTTTCTGTAGAGGAATGGGCACAAATCTTACCGACGATTACTTGTATATGAGGAGTTGTTTCTATTGCTGTTTTCAAGGTTCACTCTTTGTCTTTGACTTTTGATAATTTGATCATGATGTGCCTAGGTGGGGATCTCTGATTCTATCCTGCTTGGAGTTTGTAGAACTTACTGGGTATGTAGATTCATGTCTTTCCTCCGAGTTTGGAGGTTTTCAGGCATCATTTCTTTAAAGATTTCCTGCCCCTTTCTCTCTCTCCTCTGCCTCTGCCACTGTCATTATGTGTACATTGATAAGCTTGCTGATGCATATAAGTCCCATAGGATTTGCTCATTATTCTTCATTCTTTGCTTTTTCTGCTCCTCTTTTCCTTTCCAGAGACTGGATATTTCAACTAACCTTTTAAACTTTGCTGATTCTTTTTCTCCTGTTCAAATTTGCTGTTGGACATCTTTTATTAAATTTTCATTTCACTTACAGTGATTTTCAGCTGAGGAACTTTTTTTTTTTTTTCCTTGTGGTACGTGGGCCTCTCACTGTTGTGGCCTCTCCCGTTGCGGAGCATAGGCTCTGGACGCGCATGCCCAACGGCCATGACTAACGGGCAACGCTGCTCCGTGGCATGTGGGATCTTCCCAGTCCGGGGCACGAACCCGTGCCCCCTGCATCGGCAGACGGACTCTCAACCACTGCGCCACCAGGGAAGCCCCTGAAGAACTTTTTTTTGTCCCTATTTATAATTTCTATCTCTTTGGGATACATCTTTCTCATTGTTTCCTAGTTCTTTGATCACTGTTTCCTTTTGCTCATTGAGTTTATTGAAGACAGCTGACTAAAAGTGTATTTTTCTAGTAACCCAAATACTGTGCTTCACCTCTGACAGTTTATAGTAATTAATTTTTGCCATGTGAACAGGATACACATTCCTCCCATCCCCTCCAACTATATGGAAGTATAATTTACAAATAAAGTTTGTATATTGAAGGGGAACAATGTGATGCTTGATGTACGTACACATTGTTAAATGATTACCACAGTCAAACTAATTTATGCATTTATAACCTCACATAGCTAAAGGTTTTTTGGGGTGGTGCGTGGTATAAAACTAAGATCTACTCTCTCAGCAAGTCTCCAGCATACCATACAATATCTTAAATTAAATCTGCATGCTGTGCATTAGATCCCTAGAATGTATTCATCTTATAACTGATCATTTGTACCCTTTGATGAACCACCCCACAAATAACAAACCTGGAGGCATCATGGTTCCTGATTTCATTATATGACAAAGGTACAGTAATGAAAACAGTATGGTAGTGGCATAAGAACAGATATATATATATATAGACCAACGGATCAAAATATAGAGCCCAGAAATAAACCCACACATATATGTTCAACTATTTGACAAGAACTCCAAGAACACACAATGAGGACAGGATAGTCTCTTCAATAAATGCTGCTGGGAACACTGCATATCCACGTGCAAAGATACTATACTGGAGCCTTATCTTACACCATACCTCAAAATGAACTCAAAATGGATTAAAGACTTAAACGTAAGGCCTGAATCTGTGA
Organism: Mesoplodon densirostris; assembly: GCF_025265405.1. Lineage (NCBI taxonomy): Eukaryota > Metazoa > Chordata > Mammalia > Artiodactyla > Ziphiidae > Mesoplodon > Mesoplodon densirostris. The sequence goes on along the minus strand of NC_082681.1, from coordinate 44,192,091 downwards.
AACTCCTAGAGGAAGACACAGGGGTAAGCTCCTTGACATAGGTTATGGCTTTGATATTTTTTTGAAATGACACCAAAACAAAGGCAACAAAATCAAAAATAAACAAGTGGACTACATCAAACTCAAAAGCTTCTGCACAGCAAAGGAAACAATCAACAAAATGAAAAGGCAACTGACCTATGAAGCAGAAGAAAATATTTGCAAATCATGTTATCTGTTGAAGGGATAATATGCAAAATATAAAAGGAATTCAATCAACTCAACAGCAAAAGAAAAAAAAACAAAAAAAAAAACATCAACCAATAATTAATAAAAGGGCACACGGTTCGAATAAACATTTTCCCAAAGAAGACATACAACTGGCAAATAGGTATATGAAGAGGTGTTCAACATCACTAACCATCAGGGAAATGCAAATCAAAGCTGCAATTAAGACATCACACATATTAGGATGGCTATTATCAAAAGGACAAGAGACAGCATGTGTTGGCAAGAGTGTGGTAAAAAGGGAACCCTCGTGCCCTGTTGGTGGGAAAGTAAAATGGTGCAGCCACTGTGGACAACTGCATGGAGGTTCCTCAAAAGACTGAAAGTAGAACTATCAGATCAGCCAGCAATCCCACTCCTGAAAACAGATCCAAAGGAGGTGATTCCTGCTCTGCTCCCTTATGCTCATTGCAGCATTATTCACAAGAGCCAAGCAATGGAGACAAGCTAAGTGCTCTGGGCAGATGAAAGGATAAAGAACATATCACAATTATATAAAAGACATATCAAAGAATTCTTCTTAAAAATTCATCAGAGGGCTTCCCTGTGGCACAGTGATTAAGAATCCACCTGCCAACGCAGTGAACATGGGTTCAAGCCCTGGTCCGTGAAGATCCCACACGCTGCGGAGCAACTTAGCCTGTGAGCCACGACTACTGAGCCTGTGCTCTAGAGACTGTGAGCTGCAACTTCTGAGCCCGCGTGCTACAACTACTGATGCCCGCAAGTCTAGAGGCCGTGCTGCACAAGAGAAGCCACCGTAATGAGAAGCCTGCGCACCACAACGAAGAGTAGTCCCCGCTCGCCGCACCTAGAGAAAGCCCATGCGCAGCAACGAAGACCTGACACAGCCAAAAATAATAAATAAATAAAAACAAAATAAATAAAGTAATAAAAGTTCATTTGCAAGACTATTCTTGTCTTTGGGGGTGATACAGAGAGGAACAGGAACAGAGACAAGACATGGTAGATTCTCCTTCCTTCAGACGTCTTGTCTCTCTCAGGAAATCTCTACAGGCACAGCTTAATAGTGAGCCAGCCGGAAAGGCAAAATAGGGTTGACAGAGACCCAGAAACTTCGAACAGGTTATAGAATTTTGAGCTCAGATATTAAACAAATTTTACTTACCCTGCATCTACTTCCTCTTATATATCCTGACAAAGAATGCAAACAGAAGTGACTATAACATCAGTAACACCCACTTCCAAAAACACAAAACACAAAAACACAAAAACAAAATTTAAGACCTTTGTTAGGGAGTGTACTCATGTTTAGATAGTAAATAGGGAACCACTGACAGATTTTAATGAAATTTACATATATCATTAATTTTGATGTAGAAAATTTCATGTACATAATGACTTCTCTTCTTTCTCCCATGGCCACCTAGGAAACTCAGAGATTAGGAAAAATGCTTCCTTCCCCATATGTTGGTTTAATATCCTAGCCTCAGATATACTCAACACCTCTGCCTGCGCCCCTGATGGAACACCACTCTCAGGTGAGGCAGTGTTTCTACCTGAAGGATTTCAAAATACCCTTAAGATTTGGGAGGAATTGGGAGGTCTAAAGGTAAAATCTGTGCAAACACTATGTAGAAGCAAAAACCTTGTATGACTCAGAAACGTATCTGGAGGGTTGAGTGGGTGTGTGTGAGTGTATGGGTAAAGATTATTTCGGCTGAACTTTAGGCAAACTGTAAACATAAACTCTACACAGAAACACTTTCCAATCCCCTGTGTCTTTAAACTCATGAGGTGAGCTGCCCTGCAGAGGCAGGACCTGGTGTCTTTGGGCAGCTGTGGCAGTTAAAGGGTGTGAGCTCTCAAACCAGACTGCCTGGATAAAAGTTCCAGTTCACTTACAGGCTGTGAGATCTTGGGCTCAGGATTTAATATCTCAAATCCTGTCTTCTATAATAATTCTCAATTTCTCCATCAGTAAATGAGGTGAAAAATAGTCCCAACCTCATCGGATTGCTGTACAGATTTAATGAGCTAATACTTTACAAGGGCCTACTTGATGTCGAGCTTGGCACAGAGTAAGTGCAAATTAATGTCTGGATACATCACAAAATGAACACATTCCATGCTCACTGCTGTAGCTGCACAGATCATCTTTTAATCCTTCAAATATGCTATGTTCTCTTTCTTCTAATGGATCTTTGCCCATCTTCATTCCTCTAACTAGACCTTATGCATAGCTTTGGCCAAAACTGACTTTCTAAGCCCTAATCATCCTTAACGTCCCAACTCAGGCTTTTTTTTTTTTTTTTACAAGAAGCCTCTTCTCTGTTAAGACGGGGTTGCACATTTCTTCCTTTATTATTTTTAAACTAAAGTGAAAATAAAATAACATAAAATTAATGATTTTAGTCACTTTATAATGGACAAATCAAATAAAAAGTTCTAAAAATAAAATGTACAAATCAGTTCTTTTAGTACATTCACGATGCTGTGCAACCATCACCCCTATCTAGTTGCAGAGCATCTTCATCAACTCAAAAAGAAACCCTATACCCAGGAAGCGGTCATACCCCATTCCCTCCTATCCTCAAACACTGGCAACCACTAATCTCCTTTCTGCCACTATGGATTTGCCTAATCTGGACATTTCATAGAAATGGAATCATGCCATATGTGGCATTGTGTGTGTGTGTGTGTGTGTGTGTGTGTGTGTGATATTTTGTAATTTTTGTTCATGGTAGTTGTTATCTTTTTTTCATTATGAACTTTTTCTCATTCTAAGAAAAGATTCACTTCATGCATGATTGTGTATAATGATAGAAGAGAATCTTCCATATTGTATGAGTTTCTTGCCTGTTTGTACTTGCCTGTTTGGAACCCGTTTTGGACTCTCCCTGTAAACGACCTAGACTCCTTGGGAATAATGCCTGTAGCAGTCCAAGAACATACACAAAGATTGTATGCCCTGACCAAAGGATTTTTATCCCAGGAATATAATGTTGATTTGGATTTGTATCCCAGGAATATAATGTTGATTTAACATTAAGAAATCACAGTGTAGGGACTTCCCTGGTGGAGCAGTGGATAAGAATCCACCCAAAAACGAAGGGGACACAGGTTCGAGCCCTGGTCTGGGAAGATCCCACATGCCACGGAGCAACTAAGCCCATGTGCCACAAATACTGAGCCTGCGCTCTAGAGCCCATGTGCCACAACTACTGAAGCCTGCGTGCCTAGAGCCCATGCTTCGCAACAAGAGAGGCCACCACAATGAGAAGACCGCACACTGCAACGAAGAGTAGCCTGCAGTCACTGCAACTAGAGAAAGCCCGCATGCAGCAACGAAGACGCAACAGCAGCAAAAAATAAAGAAAGAAAGAAAGAAAAGAAAAGAAATCACAGTGTACGGACTTCCCTGCTGGAGAAGTGGTTAACAATCCACCCGCCAATGCAGGGTACACGGGTCCAAGCCCTGGTCCGGGAAGATCCCACATACCCCGGAGCAACTAAGCCCGTGTGTCACAACTACTGAGCCTGCGCTCTAGAGTCCTTGAGCCACAAATACTGAGCCAACGTGCCACAACTACTGAAGCCAGCACGCCTAGAGCCTGTGCTCCGCAACAAGAGAAGCCACTGCAAGGAGAAGCCCGCGTACTGCAATGAAGAATAGCCCCCGCTCAGCGCAACTAGAGAAAGCCCACGCACAGCAATGAAGACCCAACGCAGAGAAAAATAAAAATAAATAAATTTATATTAAGAAAAGTAATCAAAGTGTAATACATCTAACAGAATACCAGAAAAATCCTCATGATCATCTTAAGAGACATTTATAAAGCCTTTAGCATAATTCAAGAAACTTCCATGATAAAAGCTCTCAAAAAAACTAGGATTAGAAGACATCTTCTTCAATGCTCAACATCACTAATTATTAGAGAAATGCAGATCAAAACTATAATGAGGTATCACCTCACACCGGTCAGAATGGCCATCATCAAAAAGTTTACAAACAGGGACTTCCCTTGGTGGTCCACTGGTTTAGACTCCACACTCCCAATGCAGGGAGCCCAGGTTCAAACCCTCATCGAGGAACTAGATCCCACATGCCACAACTAAAGGACCCCGCATGCCACAAGTAAGAGCCCACATGCCATAACTAAAAGATCCCACATGTCACAACCAAAGAGCCCACATGCCACGACTAAAGATCCTGCATGCAACAACTAAAAGATCCCACGTGCAATGAAGATCCTGCACGGGGCAACAAAGATCCCACGTGCCCCAACTAAGAACCAGCACAGCCAAATAAATAAAAAAAATAAAATAAAATTTAAAAAAACGTTTACGAACACTAAATGCTGGAGAAAGTGTGGAGCAAAAGGAACCCTTCTACACTGTTGGTGGGAAATTAAATTGGTGCAGCCACTATGGAAAACAGTGTGGAGGTTCCTTCAAAACCTAAAACTAGAGTTGCCATATGATCCAGCAATTCCACTCCTGGGCATATATCCAGAGAAAACTCTAATTCAAAAAGATAAATGCACTGCAATGTTCAAAGCAGCACTATTTACGACAGCCAAGACACGGAAGAAACCTAAATGTCTATCGACAGGTGAATGGATAAAGAAAACGTGGTACATATATACAATGGAATACCACTCAGCCATAAAGAATAATGAAATAATGCCATTTGCAGCAACATCGTTGGACCTAGAGATTATTATACTAAGTGAAGTATGTCAGACAGAGAAAGACAAGTATCATATGATATCACTTACATGTGGAATCTAATACAAAATGATACAAATGAACTTATTGATATTTACAAAACAGAAACAGACTCACAGACATAGAAAACAAACTTATGGTTACCAAAGGGGAAAGGGGGTGGGGAAGGGATAAATTAGGAGTTTGGGATTTGCAGATATAAACTACTATACATAGAATATGTAAACAACAAGGTCCTACTGCATAGCACAGGAAGCTATATTCAATATCCTGTTGTTAACCATAATGGAAAAGAATATGCAAAAGAATGTGTGTCTTTGTGTATATATATATATATATGTATATATGTATATATATATTTATATATATAACTGAATCCCTTTGCTGTACACCAGAAACTAACATAACATTGTAAATCAACTGCACTTCAATAAAAATATATTAAAAAATGAAACGCAGCTATGAAGCCACAAAAAAGGTACAAACTCTTAGTTATAAAATAAATGTCATGGGGATGTAATGTACAGCGTGATGACTACAGTTAATACTACTATATTGTATATTTGAAAGTTGCTAAGACAAAACCCTCTTAGGTTTGCTCTTAATAAGAGATGATAATAGGTTTTTCCTTACCTTCTAAGTAATCTCCATAGAAAGCAGAGATTCTGTGTCTTATCAGAATAATTTCCTGTGCTTCTTGTTGATTTATCATGTCCTTTATTTGTAAGATAAATGAGTCTTCTTACTTCTAAAAGAGAGAAGGCTCTTTTTAATCACATTACTTCCAATATTTACTTTTGAAATCTTATATTAGTACTCTGGTTAAATAGGTGGCCAAATAGTTTCTTAGTGACCCATGATTCTATTTAGCCAAGTGTACAAATCTTTTGCCATTTCTAACAACTAGTGATATTTGGTCTTTCCAAATTCAAATCCTAAATGAAATCTGCTTGATCTCATACTGACACTGATATTTCCCAGAGGGCCTGCGGAAAATCCAGAGTTTGTTCTTTCACCTTGTAAATGAGAGATGTTACAATAAGTAGGTTTATTTGATAAGTTGAGTTGCACAGGAAGCACTGCCAAATATGAAGAGATGCTTAACCTTCTCTAGTTTATATTTCTATGTGTAAAATGTTATTAATACAAATACTTCAGAAATTGTATTAATTCCTATAAATGTCAGTGCCCTTGCTGTCCATGACGTATCTTGGCGCTGCTTTGCCTTAGAATCAGACAACATCAGCATAATGTTATCAGCTGTCATGCCAGTTAGTGTCTTAAAATGTTGTATGCCACAGAAACAACCAAATGTCCTTGGCAATTGCATCATTTTTATAATGAACTTTCATCACGTCTTTTACCATGGCCATTTTCACTCTTTTGTCATCCACACTTGTTTTAGTTTGATGCCTCCCTGAAAGCTCTTGCAATCAGCTACAGGCCACAGTAATTATCTTCAACAAAATGGGACTATCTTGGAGTCCCACAGAAAGGACTATGCCAGGTACTCTTGAGGCACAGAACTCCTAATGGCATTGCTTAAATAACTTTGAGACCGTACCACCGGCCTGAGTCAGGATTTCCAGAATTCTCCTGGAGAAGCTGATAAGTTCATGAGATGGCTAACCCAAGATCAAGCAGAACAAGAATTACATAGGGCTGAATGAATTGATCAAGGACGATTATGGCTTTTGCTTGGACTACTGCTGATGCTTTAATGTTCTGTTTTCTGGATATAAAGAACTGCCTACTTTTCTAACTTCAGCTATCTACAATTCATAACAGTTTAGTAGATCGTACTTCTGTAAGCAGAAATGAAGTATTTATCTTTTTTTGCCTGCCTGATCACTCTAGAATTTGAATATTCTTACTAAGTATTCTTATTTTCACAGTAATACAATGAACTGCTTAGGTTCCATAAGAATCCTTCCTCCTGGGAACAGAACATAATTGATTTGACTATATGACCAAAGCTCTGAGTGGACTGTCATGTTTTGAAAGAATACAGTGTTTTTAAAAATAGTGATGGATTGATTGACTTGGCTGCACCAGGTCTTAGTTGCGGCACGAGCGATCTTCGTTGCGGCATGCGGGAACTTCAGCTGTGGCATGTGGGGTCTTTTAGTCGCAGCATGTGGGATCCTTAGTTGTGGCATGCAAACTCGTAGTTGTGGCATATGGGATCTAGTTCCCTGACCAGGGATCAAACCCGGGCCCCCTGCATTCAGAGCACAGAGCCTTAGCCACTGGACCACCAGGGAAGTCCCAGACTATCATAGCTGAGAACAATATATATAATCAGATATGACCAGATAGTCTTAAGGAACTAAAGGTGATTTTATGGAGCCAATGCTTATGAAGTCTTCTTGGGAAAATGGGCCTGGCACCTGGATTACAGCTTTCTCAGCCTTACAGGTGAGCGGGAGAGGCCACCTCCTGGCAGGCCTAGGAAACTTAGGATATTTTGGGGGCCTTCAAGAAGAGATTAATTTACCCAGATCTATAGGTACTGCAGGGGAATTGTGGTGGTGAGATTTGGGCTTGGTTTCCTAGCTTTGAGAGGCTTTTAAAAGTCCAGTCGGAGTGAGACTCCTTATGAAAAGTTCCAGCAGAGTAAACTAAAAATGGCCTATGTGGTCAATTATCATCCTTGCTGCAATTGTGCAAATAAGCAAGCCAAATCTAATAAGACCAGACACTCTATAAGCAAGAATAATCTTACTTTGATTATCTTTGATCAAAAGGGAGGTGACGGGGCTTCCCTGGTGGTGCAGTGATTGAGAGTCTGCCTGCCGATGCAGGGGATACGGGTTCGTGCCCCGGTCCAGGAGGAACCCACATGCCGCGGAGCAGCCCGGAGCCTGTGCTCCACAATGGCAGAGGCCACAACAGTGAGAGGCCCGCATACCGCAAGAAAAAAAAAAAAAAGGAAGTGACGGTTGAGTGAAATTTTATATTTCAATACAAAACACACCCTTGTGAGGGATGAGATTCTGGTCCCGTTCATTATCTTTCAGCTAATTTGCACTTCTTTGTAAACTACGTGTTTGTGTTACCTACATGTAAATTGGACTAGCTCCTGCTATCTCACACATTTTGTCAGTCCTTACCAAATTCTCAATTCTTCCAATTTCCTTCAACATCTGGCTGCAACTCTTCAAACTAATGTTTCCAATTTTTCTCCAACCCTCCTGATTTGACATCGCAGAGAACTCAAAGCTGACCACCCAGATTCTTACTGGATCCTTAGGTTTTCTTCTAACTGGCTTTGTTTCACAGGATCTAAAGAAGCCCTGTGAGCTGAAGTTGGACAACTTGATGTAAACTTCAAAGGACTCTTCCCTGCAGCAGATCATGTATGATCCTCATGCCTGGAACTGCTGCCGTGTGGGCCACTCGGGAAATTCACTTTATCTTCCATGCTCTGCTCCACGAAATAATCGTGACTGTGGATGATCTTACCCAAACCTAACTGATGTCTAGGCCATCAGAAAACATCCACTGTAAACTAGGAAATCCATCAGATTGCCACTGCCATCCTCACTCCACCATCTAAACATGCGTCAAGCCCAGCATCTTCAATGGGCTGTCCTTCTGGACTCAGAAGCTGGCTTCAAATAGTCCACTACAAACATTAATCTTTCTTTTCCTTTTCTTAGAAACCCTCCTCATTAAATGCCTCATTCCTGGCATGATCCAGCAAATATCCTCTACTACCAAACATCAGCAGATGGCTCAGTTGTTCCTTAATGAACAAAAGGTGACTGAATGAGAAATGGACTTATATTGTTCACAGGAAAAAAGAATGCCTCTTGTTGCCTTGCACAAGAAGGGGAACTCAAAGTAACTCCCTTCTTAACCAAACTTGAGGCCATTCTGAGTCCTCTTCTTCACTAGGCCTCAAGCTTGATCCTATCTTTGGCCTGCCAAGCCCAGTTTTAGCAAAAATCCTCCTAGGCCAGTTTAGCAAGAATCCCCCCCTCCTTCGTATCTAAGTTCTTCATCCCTCCTCTTGAGGTCTAATCAAGTTCCACCCCCCAGCCTCCCTTCATCCTTGTGTTAGTCAGGGTTCTCCATAGAAACAGGACCAGTAAGAAACAGATAGGCATATAGATAGCTTATCTATCTATATCTACAGATCAATATCAATGGTAGGTATATATATCTAGATAGCTATGTCAGATATCTAATATCTGTATATTTATAGATGTATCTTCATATTAATGCTATTTCTCTGTTATATAGAGATATAGATGTTGATATAGATATAGATATAGTTGAGGAGATTTATTATAGTAATTGGCTCATGAGATTATGGAGGCTGAGAAGTCCTACAATCTGCTGTCTGTAAGCTGGGAAACCAAGAAAGCCAGTGGTATAAACCACTCTAAGTCTGAAGGCCTGACAAACAGGAAAGTCCCAGATCAAGATTGAAAGCCCAAGAATCAGGGGACTGATGCTGCAAATCCTGGTCCAAGTCCAAAGGTCCCAGACTAGGAGTAGTGATGTCTAAGAGCAGAATAATATGGATGTCCCAGCTCAAGCAAAGAGAAAACTCATCCTTCCACTGCCTTTTTGTTCTATTCAGGCCCTCAAGAGATTGTGATAATGCCCACTTGCATTGATGAAGGCAATTTTCTTTACTAAGTCTGCCAGTTCACATGCTAATCTCTTCCGGAATCCTGCTCACAGACACACCAAGAAATGTTTCACCAACAATCTGGGCATCTTTTACTCAAATCAAATAGACACCTAAAATTAACCAACACAATACCTAAGTTCCCCTCAGTAATCTGCCATTCACTAACTCCCTCACCCTCCCTGTTGGCCATAAACTGTCATCTGTCTGTCTTGTATGTGGAGTTGAGTTTATTTTCCCTATGGCAATAGGCCCTGGCCCCTATTACAATGGTCCTGAAAAAAGCCTTCCATGCCTTAAACTCCATATGGCATACTTTTTTATTGACAATATTGATGTTACTATGTTCCTGTGAGTGAGAGAATGTGTCCGGATCATTGCTGAGCTAGGTAATGTGTCTGCATATTCATGTGAGAGAATGTGAGAATGTGAGTCCATATGAGCGAATTTCTTCTGTGAGCTTATGTTGGAGCTATACGGTGGATGTGAGCATATCTGTGTGTACATCTGTACGTAAGCATGTTCCTGATTTCAAGAATGTGCATGTGCAAGTGGAAGTGTGAGTGACAGCATCGGGAAGCATCTGAGTGTTTATACTCGGGTCCCCATGTGAGTAAACTTATGAGTATGGTCATGAAATTAACTGAATATATCAGCATGTTTATGTGAAGCCGTGAAAGTATAAGTGGATGCATGTGAATGTACGTGTTTTTAAATTTCAATTTGTAGGCAAATCTGAGCGTGTTTAGGGAGTGTGCAAACATGTGACTGTGTGTAAGCATATCTCTGTGTGACATTGTAAGTGTGAACATGTTCATGGGTGAGAGTGTTTTCATAGGTGCAAATTTGTGTTTAAAATTAATATTTAAGTGTGTTCACTTGTACGAATGAATTTGTAAGCACGTGAAGGCAGATTAGCATAATTCTGAGTCGTTGGGGGTAAATGTGTTTTTTGTGTGTTCTTGTTTATGTGTGAATATATTTGAAAAAGGGAGCATGTATATGGGAATGCATGTAATGGTTTTTTAAGTGAATGAATGAAATCATGAGCTTCTTGCTGATTGTGAGTATGTTCCTGTGCAACTCAATATGTAAGCATATTACTGTTGGTGACAAGGATATTTTATATGGGTAAGGGAATGGGTGTGTGCATGTGTAAATGAAATGAGTGTACCTGGAGTGTGAGTGAACTTGTAACCATGCTTATGTTTTAAGTGCATGATTGATGATGATAATCTGAATGAGGTGGGGCTACTGTGTGTGTGTGAACTGTGAGCCACCAAGTGTGAATATATGTTAGTATGTGTGAGTACCTTTGCCAGTATATGTGTTTGAGTGAGTTATCTGTAAGCATGATACTGTGAGTGAACAAATGAGCATGTACGTGAGCTTGTGCATTTGTGAGAGTAAATATGCGGCCTTGTAATCTCAAAGTGTGCTAGTATTTCAGTCTCTGAGGACTGCTGTAAATGTATGTTCAAGCGCACCCTTGAATTTGCAGCCATATGCATGGGGGTTAGCATGTTTGTATGAGTAAGTGAACGTGTATCAGGTTCACTGTGGTGAGCTACTTCACAGGTGAGTATATTTGTGTAAGTGAAACCTGAATAAACATGAGTGGAAGTGCATGTGAGTGTATTTGCTTCTTTGAGTGGATATTCTGAGCTTCATGGAGGATGTGAGCGTGTTTGTATGTGAATACCTATGTGAACATGTTCCTGATTTTAAGAGTGAAAATGTGCATGTGTAAGTGAATGTGTGAGTGGGAGCTCCTGAATGTATGCATTTGTGTCCCTGTGTGAATGAATCTCTTGGCATGGTCATGTGATTGAGTGTTTGAGCACGTTCGTGTGAAGGAGTGAATGTCAGTATGTACGTGTGAATGTATGTGTGTCTGTGAGTGGGAGTGAATTGGTGGGCAAGTTTGAGAATGTCTGAGTGTTTAAGTGTTTTGTCAGTGAGTGAATGTGTGAGTGTATGTATGTGAGCCCATCTGTCTGTGACAGTGTGTAGGTGAGCCTGTGCGTGGGTGAGAGTGATCTCTTGGATCTACAATGGCATGCTTAAAGTGAACACTTTTGTATGCTCATCTGTATAAATGAACTTGTAAGCCTGCGAATCATGTTAGCATATTCACGTATAGTGGATGAGCAAGTATGTTTTCTTGTGACCTTGTTAATATGTGACTACAGTAGTTGCAGACTATTCACGGGGGACTCATTCCAGCACCCACCAAGGATACCAAAATCTGAGAGTGTCCAAGTCCCATAGTCAGCCCTCTCTATCCCCATAGTCTGCATTCGTGGACTCAACCGACTGTGGATCATAAACATAGCACGTGATATGCAGCTGGTTAAATCTGTGAAAGCAAAACCCATTGATACAGAGGGCTAGCCGTATATTTATTGAAAAAAATCTGCATATAAGTGGACCCACACAGGTGACACTCTTGTTGTTCAAGGGTCAGCTGTATATTCGAATGAGGTCATTCATGCCCATACGTGTGAGTCAATGTAAGGGTTTTTATATAAATGAGTGAATTTGTGAGCTTCTAAGTCAGTGTGAGCATGTTTGTGTGCAATTATATTTCTGACTATGTTAATGTTTATGACCAAAAAGGTGCATGAGTAAATGAATGCGTAGGTTTGTGCATATACACACAATGAGCATGTCTGGAATGTGAGCGAATTTGTAATCACTCTTGTGTGTATAAGTGAATGTGTGCATTTGCTCACAAGTGTGATGTGGGAAATTTGGGGTAGGTATATGAATGCCTGAGTGTCTGAAGGGGAATATATGTGCATATGTGTATATGTGTAAGTAAATTGGTCACTACACGTGTTTGAATAGTGAAATTTAAGCATGTTAATATTAGTGAATGAATGTTTGAAAGTATGCGTATATCTGAGTTCGTCCACTCACAACACTGAATATATGAACATGTAGATCTGAGACAATATTTGTGTTGATGTACATGTTCGTGAATGTTCAAGTGCATCTTTTTTTTTTTTTGCGGTACGCGGGCCTCTCACTCTTGTGGCCTCTCCCACTGCGTAGCACAGGCTCTGGACAGGCAGGCTCAGTGGCCATGGCTCAGGGGCCCAGCCTCTCCGCGCCATGTGGGATGTTCCCGGACCGGGGCACGAACCCGTGTCCCCTGCATCGGCAGGCGAACTCTCAACCACTGCACCACCAGGGAAGCCCTCAAGTGCATCTTTTAATTTGTGACCATGTGTATGGATGTTAGCACGTTAGGGAATAAGTATCAGATTCACTGTTTTCAGCTAGTTAAGATAGTGTGACCATTCGTGTAAATTATGGGTGTGTACATGGAAGGACATGTGAGTGTATTTTCTTCTGTGAGCAAATGTTTGAGCTCCAAGGTGGATGTGAGTATGTTTGTATTCGTGCATCCGTGTGAGCATATTCTGGAGGTTAAGACTCTGAATGACATGTGTAAGTGAAGGTGTGAGTGGGAGCATCTGACTGTATATATTCGTATCCCAGGTCGAGAGAATGTGTGAGCATGGTCGTTTGATTGAATGCACGTTGGAGCATGTTTGTGTGAAAGAGTGAATGTGTCAGCGTGTGAGTGTAAATGCATATGTGTTTTAGAATGTGAGTCAGTTTTGAGTTTGAGTTTGTGAATATTTGGTGTGCTTTCTGAGTGAATGTGTACCTCTATGTAAGTCAGGATATCTGTGTGCAACAGGCTATGTGTGAGACGGTTTAGGGGCAAGAGTAATTTCCTGGCTGTAAATTTGCACACTTACAATGAACATGTATGTGTGCTCATCTGTATAAACAAATTTATAAGCATGTGAATGCAGGTTAGTATAATGCTGAGTTCTCAGTCAGTGAGTTTGTTTTTCAAGTGATCTCATAAATGAGTGAATATATTTGAATAAAGTAATTTGTGAGCATGTGAGTGAGTGAATGCAACTATTCTTAAGTAGTGTAATTAAGTGAATTTGTGAGCTTGGTGTGACCATATCTGTGTGCAAGTGAATATATGAGCTTGTTACTCTTAGTGACAATAATAATGTGCATGCGTGAATGGGTGTTTATAACTGCAATGAGCATATCTGCAAGTGAGTTAATTTGTAATCACTTTCATGAGTGAATGAATACGTAGTTCAGCTCATGAAAGTGAGTGAGGTGTGGGATACTTTTTGTGAGTGTGTGAAAGTATGAACATTTGGGCGTGAATGTACGTTAGTTACCATGTGTATGGATGTGGGTAAGTTGTCACTATATGCATTTGCATAGTGAATGCAAGTGGTAATGTGAGTGAATGTGTAACCACGTGCTCCTATGCGAGCATTTATCTTCTTTAGAGTGAACATGTGAACCTGTACATCTGTGTATGCTGACATGTTTGTGTGTTCAACTGTATGTTTAAATTTGTGACCATGTGTACAGCGGTCATCATGTTTCTCTGAGTTAGTGAATATGCATAGATTATTACTGTGAGTTGAATCGTTCAGTGTATTTCTGCGAGTGAAATACGAACATGAGTGTAAGTGCATGTGAGTGTATATTCTTCTGTGAGTGACTACTGGACCTTCACCTAGAAGTGAGCACACTTATGTGTAAGTGTCCATGGGAGCATGTTCCTGATTTTCACAATATTAATGTGCATGTATAAGTGAATGTGTTAGTGGGAGCATCTTAGTATATATGTTTGAGTCCCCATGTGAATGAATTTGTGGGTACGCTCATGTGATTGAGTGACCGTTTGAGTAGGTTTGTGCGAAGGAGTGAATGTGTCGGTATGCATGAATGTTTCTATGTCTTTGAATGTGAGCAACATTGTGGTCATATTTGAATGAGTGTTTGAGTATGTTTTGTGAGTGACTGTGTGAACATGTTTATGTACGCAAGCATGTCTTCTATGACGGTTTAAGTGTGAGCCTGCTCATGGGTGATTGTGTTCTTAAGTGTAAATTTGTGTTTACAAAGTGAATATTTGTGTTCCCATCTCTACGCGTCCATTTGTTAGCATGTGCAATCCTATTAGCATATTGGCGGGTATGCGCAGGTGGTTTTCATGTGATCCTGATAACGTACAACTATATTTGAATAACCTACTCTGAGAGCATGTGTGAGTGAATGTGATTTTATGTAACTGAGCGAATGGGTGAGATTCTTAGTGTATGTTCTTGAGCAAGTGAGTGTGTAAGCATGCTGTGTTTGTGACAATGATAATTTGCATGGAAAAGTGAGTGTGTGAGTGTGTGCATATACATGCAATGAATGTGTCTAGAATGTGAGGGAATTTGTAATCACTTTCGTGTGTATAAGTGAGTATGTGATTATGCTTATGAGAGTGTGGTACGAACTACTTTGTGGGAATGTTTGAGGATCTGAGTGTGCATATGTTAGTATGGGTATGTGTGTGAGCCAGTTTGTATGTGCATTTGAGTGAGTGAACTATAAGCATGTTAACAGGACTGAGGGAATGTTTGAGCGTGTGAACATATGTAAGCATGTACACTCGTGAGAATGAATGTGTAAACTTATACATGTGACAGTGTGTCAGGATGGCATTTGAAAGTTGACATATGTGTGTTTTAAAGTGTATGTTTCATACTGGATGTGAGCATGTTTTTGTGTGAGGGTTCTTACAAGCATGATCCTGATCTTCTCAATGTTAATCTGCATGTGTAAGTGAATGTCTCAGTGGCAGCCTCTGTGTGAATGAATGTGGGCATGGTCATGTGGCTGAGTGAATGTCACCACGTTGTGTGACTGAATGTGTCAGTCTGCGTGTGTGAATGCATGTCTTTGAATATGAGTGACTTTGTGGGCATATTTCAATGCGTGAATGCTTAAACTTTTTGCTGAGTGATGAATGTGTGAGTGTGTGTATATACGTATGTCTCTGTGTGAGTGTATGTGTGAGCCTGCTCATGCTCCTCCATTGTGAGCAAGCATTTTTCAAGTGATGTTTCGTTGCACTCATTGTATGTATGGATGGTGAGCATGTACAGACACGTTAGCATGTTTCTGTGTAGTGACTATATGGTGGGTTTCTTTTTTATCTTGTTTATGTGGGAGTACATCTGAGTAAGGTCATGTGTGAAAGTGTGTTGTAAGGGAAAGTGTTTTACGTGTTGTAAGATTTTGTGAGATTCTTGGTGACTGTAAGAAGATTTCTGTGCAAGTGAATGTGTAAGCATGTTTCCGTTTGGGACAATGAGAATTTGCATAAAATTGAAAGTGAATGTGTGATTGTGGAACTCTAAACCTAATATGTATGGGGTATGAATGAATTTTTTATCATGTTCATCTGTGTGAATGTGTGGTAATACTTCTGTGACTCACTGAGCTGTCGGCATGATTGTGTGAGTGAAGGGAAGTGTGTGTGTGAGTGCAAATGTATGCATGTTTACATATGTGAGGAACTCGTCAGGATGTTCACAGCAAGAAGTGAACTATACTCATCTTAATGTTGGTCAGTCAGTGTGTGATCCTGTGCGTATATGTGAGGATGCACATTTTTGAAAGTGATTATGTGAATGTGTACGTGTCTTGGAGTATGCTCACGGAAGAATATTTGAGTGGTCAAGGAAAGGTTTCTTGGTGTTCATGTGTATGCGTTACCTTGTGACCGTATGCTTGGATGAAAGCATGTTCACGGGCATGTATGATTGTATTTTATGCTCATATTCATGCTTGTATACTGTGTGGGTGAAATGTGAGTGCATGACTTGAGTTCATGTGAGCGTATGGATTAATGAATGCGTGAGCTTTGTGGTCAGCACGAGCATATTTGTGTGCAAAGGCGTACGTGAGCATGTTCCTGATAGTGAGCATGTTTATGTGGGTAGCTAAATGGGAGCCCTGGAGAGTATATTTTTGGGTATCCCTGTGAGAGAAACGGTAATCATGGTATGCGACTGAGTGAAGGTGTCAGCTCATTTTTATGGAGTGAATGTATCAGTGTGTTTGTATGAGCAGCTCTGAGTATGTACATCAGTGAAATTGTGAGCATGTTCAAGTGAGGGAGTCAATGTCTGACCACGCTCATGGAAATGAGTGAAGTTGTGAGCATACCTGAGAAAACGTGCGAGCATATGGTGCAAATGTGAATGAGAAGTATTGAGGTTTTAGTCAGTATGTTCATTTGGATGAGTCAACACTACATGTGTTAAGGCAATTGTGTGTCCATTGGTGAGCATGCACACTGTGAGCATGAATACATGAACTTTTACACGTCTTCAAGTGTGATTATATTTGAAATGTTTGAATTTATTGAAAAAGCATTTGTGTGTGCATGTGAATGTGTGAGCATGTTCATGAATGATAGCATATTCATGTAGGTGTCAGGGCTTATTGTGTTTATTTATGTGAGCTTGTTAAAGTGTGAGTACACTGTATGAGTGGAATGTGAGCATGGGAGTATGTTTGTGAGTTTATGAGAGGGAATGCTGGCGCTTCGTGACGAGTGTGATCATGTTTATGTGCAAGTGTATATATAGGTTCCTGATTGTGAGCATGTTCGGGTGCATGAAAAGTGAATGGGTGTGTTGGAAAATGAATATAGGTCTCTATGTGCATGAAACGGTCAGCATGCTCACGTGGTTGAATGACTGCTTGAGTAGGTTTATGTGCAGTGAATGTGTCAGTGTGTGTATGTGTGCATCTGAGAGTGTTTATGTATGAGGGAATTCATCAGCATGTTCTTAGGAGTTCATGTGTGAAAGTGTCTTGTTACTAGGTGAGTGTACGTTACTGGGTATATGCAAGACTTTCCACGGCTGAGAGTGCCTTATTGTGAAGGAGTCTGTATGTTTAAGTGAATATTTTGTGTGTACTCATCTGTATGAGTGAATTGGTGAGCATCTGAGCGCATGTCAGCATTTTCTTATGTGATGATTGTGTATGTGTGTTTTTGTGTGATATGTGAATGTAAGTATACTTGTATAAGGGAATGTATGGAAGTATGTGTGTGAGTGTACTTTTTTCTGAGTTTGAGATAACTTGTGAGCTTCTTGGGAGGTGTGAGCATGTTTGTTTTGACGTGCCTACGTGAGTTAATTCCTGTTTGTGACAATATGGATAAGTGAATGTGTGATTGTTTGCATATAAATATAATGAGTATGTTGTGACAGCACTGTGGCAATGGCGACCTACAAGAATGTCCTGGGCTTCCCTGGTGGCACAGTGGTTGAGCGTCTGCCTGCCGATGCAGGGGACACGGGTTCGTGCCCCAGTTCGGGAAGATCCCACATGCCGCGGAGCGGCTGGGCCCGTGAGCCATGGCCGCTGAGCCTGCACCTCCGGAGCCTGTGCTCCGCAACGGGAGAGGCCACAACAGTGAGAGGCCCGCGAACCGAAAACAAAAAAAAGAATCCGCCTGCCGATGGAGGGGACACGGGTTAGAACCCTGGTCCGGGAAGATCCCACATGCCACGGAGCAACTAAGCCGTGCGCCACAACTACTGAGCCTGAGCTCTAGAGCCCGCGAATCACAACTACTGAGCCCACATGTGGCAACTACTGAAGCCCGGGCACCTAGAGTCCATGCCCCACAACAAGAGAAGCCACCGCAGTGAGAAACCCGTGTACCTCAACGAAGAGAAGCCCCCACTCGCGGGAACTAGAGAAAACCCGCGCGCAGCAACGAACACCCAACACAGACAAAAGTAAAAAAAAAATGTAATGGACTGAATTCTGTTCCCCCCAAATTCGTATGTTGAAGCCCTAACCCCAGTGTGACTATATTTGGAGATATGGCCTTAAGGTTAAACGAGGTCATAAGCTTGGAGCTCTAATCCAATAGGGGGGTATCCCTATAAAAAGAGGAACAGACGCCACAGAGCTCTCTCTCTCCCCACACTGAACAAAGTAAAGGCCATGTGAGGACACAGTGAGAAGCCAGCTGTCTGCCAAGGACAAAGGTCTCACCAGGGTATAAATTCTTTTAGCAAATTCTAGACTTCCAACTGGATTGAACTGTGGACCTTTGTATCAATTTAAATTGTTTCCTCCCTCTGTATTCAAGTTTTCTGATTTCTTTCTCTCTGATTCTTTTTGCTTGTTTGTTTGTCACTGGATGTACTTTGTGTGTGTGTGTGAGGGTGTGTCCTCTCTAATCTGCTCATATTTATAGATTTCTTCCTTCAGAGAGCATCAAACCAGTTTCATTAGGGATAGAAGCCACCCCTATGGCAATGGTTGCTTACTAAGTCTTAAGGACTCTGGCTTAAGTTGGGGTTAATTTCATCACCGTGTCACAAAAGTGCCATGGTTGCTTTTCCCTATCATTAGGATGATCAGGATTTTTACTGCAACAGAGGCATACGCAAAGGAGTGGCACAGCAGAAGATTGCTGGGCCCCCAAGCCAGAGGTGGGTGGACTGAAACCATTTTCTGCTATGGTGCTGCCACTTGTGTTGCATGGAATTATTATTATTATTATTTTGTCTTTTCTCTCTATACATATTCCTCAGAATATTTTAGATTTCTAGCAGGGCAAATTTACAGCTGTGGGTTTTATCTCCATTTAATCATGAGTGGTCCAGACCTTTTCGGGGCTTATGGGGACAGGTTCGGAGGCACACTGACCCACCTCTTGGGCAGCCCAGGAGAGGAGGACATCGCAGGCCATGCAGGACACGTGGGGGTTGCATTCTGGAACAGCATGAACCAGAAGGCTCTGTGGCAGGCGGGCTTTGCAGTACTAAGGGGGTGAGGTACGCCCTGGTGCCTAAGCAAGGATGTGATTGGCTTGTTTGAATCGTTCAGCTGGCTGACAAGGAAACACTATTCAGGGGTAAGAAGCAAAAAAACCATCCGGTGCATTTAATAAGGGTTGTTGCTAGAGGACCCTACCTGGCGGAGCAGAGTGGGGAGCGGAACCTGGGATTAGGCCGTTCGAGGCCCTCCCAGTTTTACCAGCCGTCAACTCAGCACGGAATACTAACTTTAGCCCTCACCGCACCATCACCCCCTCCCCCAGCGCACACACACACAGGGGCCAGTATACCTGGCTGAGGAGAACTCAGTCCCTGGAGATGGAGGGGTGGACCCTGGAGCAGTAGCTCCCCGACCCCCGCCATTTCAGCGCTATTAGGTACCACAGCGAAACAGGGGCTGAAACAAGGGGGCTCCATCGCAGCTGCACGTGCCCAGCCCCACCACCAACTCCTCTACGGACTGGCCAGCAGGCAGCGCGCGTGGGCAGCGGTTCAAAAGCCCAGACCCACGTCTGCTCCAGCCGTCTCCTTCTAAGAGGTCGCCCACTCACCCTCTGCCCGCCCAGCTCACGGCAGCCTGGCGACCCCGCTCACCAATCAAAGAAGTCCAGAACGACGTCAGGAACATCAGGCGAGGAGAGGTCAGAAGCCAAAGTGGAATTTCCACCTGGGATTGGGGTCGTCGCCCGCCAAGGGCCGGGTCCTGATGGGGAGTAGGCGCACAGCGGCCCGCCGCATGTCGGGACGCCATAGCTCCGACCGTCCGAGAACCCTGGAGACCGCTGCAGAGTGGGAGGCCGACAGACGAGGGGGGGCGCGGGATAACCAAGAGGAGCGGGGCGAGGAGGTCGTGCTTCTGCAAAGAGCCGCCTGTAAGGTGACAACATCGAGGCCAAGGGGAGCGCGGAGGGTGC
This sequence comes from Mesoplodon densirostris, assembly GCF_025265405.1. Classification (NCBI taxonomy): domain Eukaryota; kingdom Metazoa; phylum Chordata; class Mammalia; order Artiodactyla; family Ziphiidae; genus Mesoplodon; species Mesoplodon densirostris. Next base: position 44,171,872 of record NC_082681.1, on the reverse strand, counting down.
GGGTCGACCAGCGGCCCTGAGCCAGGGAGCGGCAAGAAGAGCAGCAGCCCAGCAACTTCACTCCACGCAGCACCCCGACCACGAACCCAGCCGCTGCAGACAGCGCGGGGTCTGACGCAGTTCTGGCAGCCGCTAGGCGGGCCTGAGGCCCGGCGCACAACTGGCTCCGCCCACCCCTATGGCAAGCGAGCTTCGCCAATCAGGCAGGCGCCGGGAGCCTTTCAACGAGATGCATGGTCCAGCCTCCTACCGCAGCCTGTGTGCCGCCCAGCCCTCTGCTCCTTCTGGCGTCTGCAGTCATTCCCGGGTCAGCCGCAGTTCCAGCTCCCTGGCAGCTGGAGAGCTGGGCCGGAGGTCGGCGGCGTGGGGCACCCTGCCCTGCACCTCCCCTTTGCAAAAACGCAAAATGTGCTTTTCACTTGGAACAGTGTATGCCCAAGAGTTTGCTTTTTGTGGTGAAAGTAGTAATTTGACCACCCAGGCTCAATCTGCGTTTTGAAAATACTGGACACCTTTGAGGAATCAGGACCTAGTTGACTGGTGGTCACTCCCTGACCCTCGGGCCTCCAGTGAACCAGACTGCCTGTCCTCTGGAAGGCATAGAGGAGGTTCAACCAGTGCGTTTTGTGACACGGTTCTGGCCCATCATCAGGACCGAAATTGGGCTCCAGGAGCCCCCCTCCCATAGCTAAGGGATGCACAGTTGAAGTGAGGGTTCTTGGCTGACAGCATTGAAGGGGAAAAGAAGGCAACGGTCAGTGTATCGGATCTTCAAGGCAGTGAGTCCCCGGAGAGCAGGCCACTCTAATGCTCCAGCATTCTGGCTCCGCATGTGGGGGGAAAAAAAGCCTTACGTTTTTGCTAGAGGGCTTCTCTTCTTTCCGCTACCCTGAACATTGCCACACAGAGTAGAAATATCTCAGAGAAAGAGGAAATGCTTCCACTCATTCAATACCCTTCATCCTTCCCATCTCAGGTACCTTGATGAAGCAAGGTCAGAAAGAGGCTTCTTCAGAGCACATAAGCCACATGGGCAATGAACAGATAGACCTCAGTCATATTCACCAGCGCTGGACCTCGTGAGGCATGCCATGTAAAAGTGTTGAAATCAAAATGGATTTCAGGTTCACTCTTGGTCAACTAGAATATTCAAAACAAACATTCCCCCCCATCCCCTTGCCTTCAGTATTTGGTGAAAAGAGCTGGTACTGCTTGTGCCCAGCATATTGCACAGCTTTACTTGCATGGAACTCTCTGGGGTGGCTGAGTGTTTTGTACAGCTAAAAATTTAACTCTTTACCCCACCTCGACCTCTTCTCAAGCACCCTCTTTCTTCTTCTTTTTTTTAAAATGATTTTAGAATCACACATGTTTAAAATGTGTCTCTTAATTTCCTTCCTTCTCTTCACCAGCAGAGAATCTTCACACTTTCGTTTTCGCTCTCCTTTCCCCCTCTTTTTCCTTCTATTGCAGTAAGTGCTCTCTTCTCACTTACGGGGCAGATCCGCATAGAACTAACCCACTTACTTAGGTGGGGGATCCCTCTATGACGAACCATCACAACAGCAGTGGGTCAGTTGAGCCCAGCCCTACTGCTCTTAATCCTGCACCCCTTGTCTCTGGTCAGCCAGGCATCCTCGAACAGACAATGCTTGCTGGTTAAAAATGAAAAGGCCATTTCAGTTCAGTTTGTCTGAGCATCTGAATTGTATATGGGCGAGGAGGTGTGGGGACTGCCTAGAGAAGGAGGGTCGATGGGCCCAAGGTTACACAGTGGCAAAAAGCGAAACTAGAACCCTATTTCCAGGTTGGCCTACTTCTAGAAAAGTGTGTTTTTCTAGTGAAACTCAGCTTTGACTGCTATTTCAGGCAGCCACAGGCATGTGGGTATTGTTTTGTTTGAAAGCAGGTTATTCCTATTCCTGGAATCAAATTCTTCAATCAGTGTCTCAACTGACAGGAAAAGCAAGCCTCAAGTTTTTCTCCTAGGCATCCTTGTGACTATGGATATGGCCAAAAACTTGATGGCAAGAATGAATTTACTTCCAGAGCTTACGTCCCACACTCACATGACAAAGAGCCGAGAAGGCAGCAAGGAATATGAAAAAGCCAGTATAATTTATACTTGTTGAGTTTTTGTCTAGTTCATTTATTAGAATGTACATCAATATCCAGATTGAATGCACTTAAACCTGAATATGGGATCATGGTGTAGAGGACATAGCACTGACCTAGGAGTTAGCCCATCTGTGTTCTGACCCAGCTCTGACCCATGACTGCGAGTATTCCAGTTTGTCTAGAGTATGAGGTGGATTGGGAGGTAAGGCAAGAGGTAAAACATGTAAGAAGAAAAAGAATAGGTAGTACCTGGCCTAGTGAGGGCCGCACATTCAGTGCACAGAAAATAACTACTCAGTGAATATGTGAAGCTAAGAAAGAGAATTTTATTTTATTTTATTTTTTTACTTATAAGCAGCTAACAGTTATTTGTCACAGTCCTAGAAGCTGGTTAGTCCAAGATCAAGGTACCAGCAGCTTTGGTGTCTGGTGAAGGCCACTTCCTGGATCATGGGTGGCAACTTTTCACTATGTACTCACTGGTGGAAGGGTCAAAGTATCTCCCTGGACTCCCTTAAATAAGGCCCTAATCTCATTCATGAGGACTCCACCCTTATGACCTAGCCACCTCCCAGAGACACCACCTTCTAATACCGTTATTTTGGGGTTTAGGATTTCAACACACAGATTTGGGGAAAATGCAAACATTCTATTTAGGATACCTACCCAATTTCCACACTGCCCACAAAGTGCCATGTCTAAACCCATATAAAATCACATCATTTTCTTACTTTAAAAAGTTCAAAGTCTTCTGATTGACTGGCAGAGAACCTTTCTTCTTCAACCTTTCTCTCCATAACCTATTCCACATACTCCATTTTTCATCTGCATCTCCTCTATTTTTCTTTTATGTTTTCTTTCTGTCTTTTTTTTTTTTTTTTTTTTTTTGCAGTACGCAGGCCTCTCACTGTTGTGGCCTCTCCCACTGCAGAGCACAGGCTCCGGATGCGCAGGCTCAGCGGCCATGGCTAAGGGGCATAGCTGCTCCACGGCATGTGGGATCTTCCCGGACCGGGGCACGGACCCGAGTCCCCTTCATCGGCAGGCGGACTCTCAACCACTGTGCCACCAGGGAAGCCCTCTACTTTTTTTAAAGTTAATTTTTATTGAAGTATAGTTGCTTTACAATGTTCTTTTAGTTTCTGCTTTACAGGAAAGTGAGTCAGTTTTATGTATATGTATATCCCCTCTTTTTCAGATTTCCTTTTCATTTAGGTCACCACAGAGTGTTGAATAGAGTTCCCTGTGCTATATACTAGTTTCTCAGAAAGAGACATTTAGATCTCATCATCCAAACAAAGGAATTTGAATTTCATCTTACATTCAACAGTAAGCTTTTGGAGGATTTGTGCAGGAAAATGACACCATCAGGAAGAAACTTCCAGTTACTTTTTGGAGGAAGAACTAGAAGAAAGAGAGACTGGGGACAAGGAGAGAAGTTAGGAGGGTGGTGCACACCTCTGCTTCCAGTCATGGCAGGCTAAGTCATTTGCACTCACCAGCCCAATGAGGACAACTAAAAAATACTGGGTGAAATGTGAAAAAGAAATTATCTTCATTAAGCGCTAAGAAACTCTGAGGCTAAAATCTAGAAGAAAGCAAAAACCCAAATAGGAAAGCCCAGCACTCAAAGCCACTTTTGCCTGAGGGCATTAGCAAATCCAGAAGAAAGAATTGTGACACTGAGCTGTGCTTTTGGTGGCCTCATGGAAAAGAGATGAAAACTTGAAGTTCTTCTCATCCCCGGTGAGTACATCTGATAAGCCCTCCAGCCACTCTAAAATAAGTGGCTACCCCTTTGGGATAATGGTGAACCAGAAGCAACAAGCCCTGGCATGGAATTGCAGTCTAGATATCCATCACCAGAGTGATCCAGGGAACTTCAAGCCCTGAACTTGGATTAAAGTGGTCTTGGACAGGTAGTGACCGAGGCATTTAGCAGCAGCAAGTAAAAATGCTCTCCGCAGGAAGGTTCTGTCTTCCTATGCCTGAAATCAGTCTGATAAATAATTTTTCAATAATATATTGGCACATAGTCAAAGATAAGTGGACACATAAGCAAAAAAATACATTGTAAGTGACAGCTGAAATAAAAATTAGACAATGAAAACAAATTCACAAATATTTCAGATATCAGAATTATGAAACACAGACTATAATCACTATGGCCTACTATAGTTCAAAAAATTTTTAAAAAGCTTTAAAATATTTTCAGGGAACAGAAAATCCTAAAAAGTGGCATAGCCAATTTGAAAAAGAATCAAATAGGACATCTAGGAATAAACAATGTAACGATTGAGGGTTTAATGGATGAGTTTAACAGAAGGCTATACATAATCATTAGATGATGATAAATGCAATGAAGAGATATAAACCTAAGAGAGAATTACTGAATTTGAAGATAGACCAAAGAAATCATCCAAACTTTTGCCTGGAGAAATGAATTATATGAAAAAAAAGTAGGATAAGAGACACAATGAATAGAGTGAAGAAGTCTAATATACATTTAATTTAAAGCCTAGAAGGACAGAAGTGAGAAATGGGAGAGAAGATGATGGCCAGAAATTTTCCAGAGCAGATGAAATGCACCAATCCACAGATTCTAGAAGCCCAGTGAATTCTCAGCAGGATAAAAAACAGATATTCACTCCTAGACACATCATAATGAAAGTGCAGGAAATCAGAAAGAATGAAGGCTATATTAATGATCCAAGTTAGAGATAATGAATCTTGACCTTGGGCAGGAGCAAAAGAAATAAAGACAAGGGGATGGGCCTCTACACGCTTGCCTTTAGAATACCTTTTGCTCAGACTTACCATGAACGACTATTTTATAAACATTCTCCATTTCATTCTTCATTAATAAAATACATTTGCTAACAAATCTATTTGTTAGAGCAACCTGACACCTAGGAGCTGTTCAAATTTTCTTAGTCATACATGAAAGGTCGTCATCTTATAAGTATGTCATCTCATGGGCTATGAAAGGGGTGAGTATTCTCCATAGGAATTATGACGGTTAATTTTATGTGTCATCTTGATTGGGCTAAGGAAGATTTTCAAGTGCATAAATCTATTCCAGAAGCTATTAGGTCTGAAAAAGCTTCTGTGTGGATCTGCAGATCCTATTTAGGAGTGAGCTATGGAAATGAAGTCAGAGTGACCTTTCTTGTGTTCCATTTAATGCAAACATATTAAGAGAGCATCTTTACACTGAAATGCATTATTATGGCAACTTGCTTATACAGAACTTCACTTTGAATTTGTTAAAAATAAATGGAGATGCTTATTTCACCTTGAGGATTATGTGTAGACCTTAATTGACAAAATGTACTCTCTACCCCAACCCACTGATCAGAAAATGGCCACCCTCCTCCAGAGGACGAATAACAATAATTTAATCCTCACTTCAGCTCTGTAAGGTAGGTATTATTCTTCCCATTTTCCAGCCAGGAGGGGAGATGATATAGTAGATGTCAGAGGTTCGACTCTGAAGCCAGACTGCCTGGGTTGGAATTTCACCTGTGCTACCCACTAGCTGGCGCATCTTAAGCAAGTTACATAGCTTTTCTGTGCCTCAGTTTCATCATCTCTAGAGTAAGATAAAAATAGGACTTCTTTAGAGGCTGCAATGAGTTAATTCATGGAAAGCACCTAAATTATTATGGCCAATCATACAATCAGTGCTCCAAAAATGGAAAATCTTCTTCTTCTACACTTACGTGGCCATTTGTCTCTGGCCGCTCAATACGACGAATGAGAAGGGAAAATATGCACCACTGAAGCCGACTAGAAGAAGAAACATGGGTCATGGGAGCAGCCTGGCCTTATTATCCATAGTTCCTGAAATGAGCTGTGTGACCCTGACTGGGGGCAGGGGGAGGTGTCTACAAGGGTTGGAGAAGGCACTCCAGGGGGAGCCAGTGCCTAAGATAGGTCCCAAAAGTGTCTGCCCAGCCAGAAGCTCCTGGAATCCCAGAGATGAGAGAAGGTCCTTTCCCACACAGGCTCCAGGAAGCGTTTAGAACCCCAAGGAATATACAAATTACTAAGCTCAATGAATCACAATAAATTCACTTTAAAAGTACTAGTTTACCCTCTTAATTTACAAGTGGCAATGTATGAAGCAACTGATTGTTCATCATAGTTTTTCTTTGGGAGACCTGAAGCAGCTTCTGGCTTACCCAGTAGGGATGTCAAACCCCTGAGTGACACGCAACCACCTTATCACCTTACCTTATAATTTCTAATGGCTGGACTTCGTGTTCCGTTGTCATCACAGAATGTAAATGGTTTCAACTATTACTTGGTTCAAAGCCCTTAGTCCGTATCAAACTACCTTCCCCTTTACTTTTCAGTTAAGACTCTCAAGTAGTTCCTAGAGCAGCTTCAGCATTTATACCTTTCTGTCAGCAGCTTTGTCTGAGATATTCATGTGGATACAGCCTTGTTCACAATGGAGCCCAGGGCAAAATGCAGAATGTCTTTGTGTTTCTGATTTACTATAATGAGGGATAAGTGTGCTTAGGGCAATCACTCCCATGGAGAGCAAAGGGGAAATTTAGCAGAACATAATGTGTGTTGACTTGAGTAAGCCTCAGTCCCGTGCCCCTCCCTTGGGGTTGGATTCCAGTTTCTGACTACCCAAATGTGTTCACAATGCACACTGGAAGATGTAGCCCCATCTGGCAACACTGGAAATAAGCAAGGAGTCATAGGGCCCCTTAATACAGAGGAATTCCCCAGGTCACTGAGTTGGTGAACTCAAGGTGATCCGGTATTTCTCCATTCCTCATGATAGCATTATTTATTGAGAGAGAGCCATATGCCAGGTCCTGTGCCATGCACAGCCACACACACGGTCTGCCCCCAGGGAAACGACACTTTAGTAGAAATATAGATGATGAGCCAAGGAATTCCAAAACACATGGTACAGTGATATACATAAGAGGGGCTCCTGAACCAGGCTTGAGGGTTTGCAGAGAAAACTGGATGTCTGGGGCAGGAGTGAAAGGAAGTATTAATCTTCACACTTTTATGTCTTTCCCTCAACCCTGCCATAATTTATAGACAAGTCCTATTTTCTGAGTAAAATATAAATCCAACCACTTTATAACGCCTTGCTTTTGTCACTCTGGTCCAAGCTCCCATCGTCTCTCAGGTGGACTACTCCAATAGCCTCCTAATTGGCTTCCCCACTTCCAGTTTTATATCCTGTGGCAAATATCGTAGGTTAGCTCACTTGACTCCATTACAATCCCAATCACAGCAGGTAAGGCTTGGTCGAGGTTGCAGACCGAGTCTACATTTCCTGAACTCCCGCCCTTATGGCCCGGATTGCACACATAGCTTAGCCTCTGCCAAGCAGATAATAAACCCCCATGAGACTTGGTAGGAGCAGGAAGGTGGAGTCTATGCTGCTTCCTCTGTGGTTTCTGGTTTCTCTTAGTGAGCATGGGCTCAGAAACTTTCGCTTCTCCTGCAGCAGTAATAATAGAGGTGCCAGGGTACAGTTCCTAGTTTTGTGGCTATCAAAGGGCAAGGCATGGGACATTAACTTGGTATAGATGGAGAAGGAGGCAATGTGGTCTCAAAGCCAAAATTTGTGATGCTCTCAGCAGAAACAGAGTGGTCCAATGTCTTCTTCACTTTCCACCCTCCTGATTGTCCCAGTTCTGGGGTATTATTCAAGAAAACAATTCTGGAAATTATAACTACTACTTGAGTTAAAACAAACATGACCACCCCTCCCCCCCGTGCAAAAGTCTCTTGTGCTTTTCCCTCATACACCCAGGTATTTTGTAGGCTCTTGTAATTTATTTATCATGCCTGTTTTTGTACTTTGTAAAAATGGCCTCCTATAGAATGTATTCTTGTGTGTGTCTGTTCTTTCTTTCTTTTTTTTTTTTTGGCTTGATATCTTGATTCGTAAGATTCATCTAACGTGTATGTAGCCAAGTTTGTTCATTTTCTTTGCTGTATGACATGCCACTGATGGATATATCACTTCATATACCTACCCAAGTAGTTTCTGAATTTGGGTTGTGTCCAGTTCTGGACAATTACATACAATGCAGCTCTGTGCATCCTTGGCCTTGTCATCTGCTTTGCATGGGCATTCTCTAGGCGAAGCACCTAGTGGTAGTATTAGTGGGTCCAGGGTAAATATATCTTAAACTTTGAGGGATACTGAATATTCCCGTTATTCAGTTCTACATATTTCTTGATTTCCGCCAATCCAAGGATTAGTTAGTAGTATGCTATTTTGTTTCCAAACATTTGGGTGTTTTAAAGCTATCTCTGTGTTATTACCCTGTGCGTTAAGCATTATGATCAGAGAGCCTAGATTTCATGCCAGTGATCCTTTGCAATTTATTGAGGCTTCCTTTTTCTTAGTAAGGTCTATTTCTGTAAATGGTCAATATGCTCAACAGAATTTATGTTCTCTGCTTGTTGGGTATAAAGTTTTATAGTATCTAATAGCTCAAATGTATTATTGTGTTTAGGCCTTTGATATCACTGCTTATTTCTGTTTGCTTGGACTTTCATGTTCTGAGAGTGGTGGGTTAAAATCTCCAGCTCTCATTGTTAACGTATCTATCAGTCCCTACAGTCATAAACTTTATCGTTGAGGTTTAAGCTATCCTGCTACGCCACCTTTTATAACGCTCTCATGCTATCATCCACTGACCCTAGCCATCCACTCCTCTCTGCCCCATCCTACCACCTTCTACATGACTCCAACTTCCCCATCTATCACTCAACAATTTGACGCTCTCATTTCCAATGAACATCTTTACAACATACTAGCCAACCCCTCTCACAGACACAGTCTGGTTTATTCTTCACCCTAAACTACTCTACCTCTCACATCTAAAAGGAAGATATCCCAGTGTTGGACCGCAAGCCCCTGGCCATGCTGCTCTCTCATTCTTTTACTCTCTCTACACGTGTTCTTTTATCTCACTGAGCCCTCCTATTCCTTGGCCTCTCTATTTTCTGCCCATCTGCACTCTCCTTCTTCTGTCTCTCCCTCCTGTCACTATTGATTTGGTTTGGGGTTTTCCCTATTTTTTTTTTCTGGCCCAGCCACGCAGCTTGCTGGGATCTCAGTTCCCCAACCCGGGATCGCACCCGGGCCCCCAGCCACTGCCGAGTCCGAACCACTGGACCGCCAGGGAATTCCCTGTGGTTTCTCCTCTTTTCCTTCTTTTCCTGCTCCCACTCTGACATACTAAGTTCTCAATACATCTACCACCACTTATTCTTCTATGCTTAAAACACCTTCTGTATCTCTACATCCAGTTATCACCCATAGCCAATCAACTGTTGACTTTCAGTTCTATACACTTCTTCATGTGCTTTCAATACCCCTACCTTAGTCTAGGACTTCAGCATCTCTCACATAAATCACTGCTACAATGAGCACTCCATTCTTGCTCCTCTCTGATCCTTTCTTCACATTGCTTTCAGAGTGACATTTCTAAAACACAAATTATTTCCCAAATTAGAGCCCCTTGACGGCTTCTTGTAGCCTTAAGAATGAAGTCTCCACTGCTGTCTCTGGGGAAATGCAGATGGCCAACAGGCACATGCATACACGTTCAACATCACTAATCATCAGGGAAATGCAAATCAAAAGCACGAGACATCACCTCACCAAAGGACACACATAACAAATTTTGGCGAGGATGTGGAGAAAAGGGAACCATCCTACACAGTTTCGCGGGAGTGTAAACTGTTGCAGCCACTGTGGAAAACAGTATGGATATTTCTCAGAAAACTAAAAATAGAACTACCATACGACCCAACAATTCCACTGCTGGGCATCCATCTGTAAAAAACAAACACACGAATTCAAAAAGATGCATGCACCCCAATGTTCATAGCAGTGTCATTTACAATTGCCAGTGTATGGAAGCAATCTGTGTCTTTCAACGGATGAATGGACAAAGAAGATGTCAGGTATATATACAAAGAAATACTAATCAGCCATAGAAAAAGAATTTTGCCATTGGCAGCAACATGGATGGACTTGGAGGGTATTATGTTAAGAGAAATGAGTGAGACAGAGCAAGACAAATACTCAGTAAATTCAAAAGAATTAATAACTGGCTGAATTAATGGACATAGAAATGAAGGTAGAACAGACTTAAGAAAGGGTAAGTCTTCAACAACACACATGCTGCAGAGAGCAGAGAAAGGGCAGGGCTTATTTGAAAACCACCTAATAAGTTGGTATTACTAGTACTACAGAGCTAGTGGGCCCTTTTGTGTGCGTCTTAAATGCCAAGTTGATTGTGTATGCAGTAGAGTCATCAAAATTGTCTTACAGGAATTTGGCATGGCCAGAGTTGGGTTTTAGGAAGGTTAACTTAGCAAGTATATGAAGCATGTATCTGTGGGGAAAGACAGGGAGGTAGGAGAAGGTTAGGAGTCTAGGGCAAAGTTCAGGCAAGAAGTAATGAAGGTAATGATACTAAGAGTTGGCAAGAATGTGGAGCAAATAGAAATCTCATCCCCTGCTCTTGGGAATATGAACTAGTACAACCGTTTTGAAAGATAATTGGTGTTACCTAGTAAACTGAACTTGGGCAGAACCTAGGACCCAGAAATTTCATGTCTAGGCCTATACCGTAGATCAGGGTTTCTCAACTGTTGACATTTTGAAAAGATAATTCTGGGTTGTAGAGGACTGTCCTGTGCATTGTAGGATGTTCAGCAGTATCCTTGGCCTCCACCCACTAGATGCCAGTAGCACACCCTCAATTATGACACCCAAAACCTTTCCAGACGTTATAACATATCACCCTGGCTGGGGCAGATGGGGCAGTGCAGAAAATTGCTCTCAACTGAGAAACCAGAGAAACTCTTGTATAAGGGCATAGCGGGATATGAATGAGGAAGTTCATCCCAAAATAATTTGGAAAAGCATAAAAGTGGAAACAACCCACATGTCCATCAACAGGAAATAGACAAATTGTGGAATTTTCATATGATGGATAACTATACAGCAATGAAAACTGATTACTACCGTTTTACACATCAACATGGATAAATCTCACAAACACAAATTTGGGGGGGAGAGAAAGAGTAAGACAAGTAATACATCCAGTATAATTAGATCTACATGAAGTCCAAAATGGAGAAGAAATAACATTATTTAAAGGAACATTCCTCTACAGTAAATGTATAAAAAAGTGAAGTATTAACAAGTTCAGGATTGTGGTTACCTCTGGGAAGGAATGAGGAGATGAACCTGGAAGGGCACAGGTGGGCTATCAAGGCATTAGCCGTGTTCTAGTTCTCAAGCTTGGTGGTGAGTACACAGGTTTACATATTATTAAGATACACCTTACATATATGCAGTATTATCTTCTGTATACATGAAACAGTTCATAAAATTTGTCAGGAAGTGATGCGGTCTAAAATAATGCAGGAAAACGGAGAGAAAGGCAACAGAGTAAATAACTAATTGGATGAGAGACAGAGACAGACAGAGAGAGAGAGGGAAGAGCCAACCTTTAGGTGCCTCTTTGAATCATTTTAAACTCATTTTCTTCATAGAATTGGGGATGAAATCAATTCCTTATCTATAAACACACATAATTCATTGCTCAGACATCTAAGAAATGTATATTTTATGCCTCAAAACGGATCCTACTATATGATGTGATTCACAGGACTGGATAATACTACATTTCACAAAACACCATTGTCTGAGAATCCTGCCCTGTTAGACTTGTAAATGTGTACTCATTTGTATTCCTTGGAGTTATAAGCATCTGAAAATAGGTGGCTTAGAGTAAAAGTGATTCTTCATCACTAACTTTAGTGTCATTAGCATACGCCTAACTGGTACAGAAAACTGTTTCCAACTCCGGCACCCACCCTACCCCTCTGTTTTTCTCCCAATGGTCACCTCTCAGGTAGTGGAATAAAAGGAGAACTTTTGGATCAAATCCTTTCAGAAGATGGAGCCATAACCAAGGAAAATATCAGAACATCCTAACCTTTCCTGGACCAGGCAGGGAGGGACAAGACAGGTCTCTTCCTAGAAAAAGCACAGAGTTTTCAAGGCTGAAGGACTCACTGAAAACATATTTTACACATGTGGATACAGACAAACCCACAAACACCCAGAGAGATAGGAAACGCAGGATTTGTCCCTGACCTGATTTAGGGACCGTCTCTCAGAGACTCAGAGAAGCCTGATATGTTAGATCTACAGCAAACCCTCAGAGCAGCAAGCCTGAGCTTCCTCCCTCAACATGAGAGGCTTCAGGTGCATACATGTGGATAACGTAGCCCACTTGTCCTGTTACCTGTATACATGGCCATCACCTCGTAGATACCTCTCAGTCCTGAGAGCATAACACTGTCAGTGCAACTCACCCCTCAGAAGCACAGACTCAGTGAAGAGGAACACACATGCCTCTTGGGGCTTGGGACATGGGGCCACCTGGGGAGTAAATTCAGGGCCCTAGGTAACTGGAGCTCGGTAAGGGGCAGGGATAAGGACTCCAAGCATGCACCAAAAAAGGCTTATCTCAAAAAGAGGTATGCATGCGTTTGTTTAAACTGAAACTCCCGGGACGTCCCTGGCAGTCCAGTGGTTAAGACTCTGTGCTCCCAATGCAAGGGGCACGGGTTCGAAACCTGGTCAGGGATCTGATATCCTGCATGCCACATGACATGGCCGAAAATATAAATAAACAAACAAACAAATAAATAAATAAAGTGAACCTCCGAAAAATTTTAAGCGCAGGTAAAGGCCTTTAATATTAACTATTAACTATAGTTAATACACTAACTATATAACACAGAAATACACACACACACACCCTGCTGGCATGGCATGAACCATATGGAACCAAACCAATGTGAGAAATTTCAAGGGACACTACATGGATAAATTTCTACTTGGACTGTTCTTTCATTAAACAACGGTGACAAAAAGCCTCGTGCCTTTTGTTGTTGTTGTTTTGGCATGAGGAATACTCTGTGTTACTACATGATAATGCATTTTTAAATGTCAACCCCACTGACAGGGGAAAGGGTTGTGGATACCTTACACTCACTTCACTTTAACAGAACTTTATGAAGCATCCACGAAGAAGAAAACACAGTGCTTTAGGAGACAGAAATCAATCAAAGCCTTTAAGTTCCGAACACGTCAGAAGCTCACACTTTAGGGAGCTGGGGCGATACACACATAAATAAATAATGTTAATCTACTCTAGGATACGTACGAGAGGAACTAGCATGGAAAACAGAAAATGTATTGATGCTAACTAGCAAGCTCTCAAGCAGCCTTAACTAAATATAGAAATAAGGCTTTGTGCCCTCAAACCCCTGGTCCTCCCCTTCTCTGATCGTCTGCTCTCCTCAAGTACCACTTCACTCTTTTCCCTTAAAGAAGTTCCAGATACTACGCCCATTTCCTCTTTTAATTTTCTTTAAATTAGGACATATTTCAGACCTCGACAAAGGTACAGAGAATGCTACGCCCATGAAACCATCAGCCGTCTTAAGAAACGTAAGCTTACAAATAAGATCGAAACCCAGTATTCCCCTCCCCAACTGAATTCTCCATCTTTTTCCATAGATTTAACCACTGTCTTAAATAGGTTTATTGTTCTCATACACACCTTTCTGCATACTACATATGCATGCATTACTCCTATGTATGCCTTTTACTACAAACAGATGTATCTATATTCAAACTAATAATTTTGCATGCCTTTAAACTTCATATGTGCATGGTATCATAATGCTTTTATCGTGTTGGAAGTAGGTTCTTCCTTTATCTATTTGTCCCTTCCACTACTGAATCTTTGACCCTTGTTATAAGCTGAATTGTGTCCCCGCAAAAGATATGTTGATGTCGTGACCCCGGAACCTGTAAGTGTGACCTTATTTGGAAATAGGGTATTTGCAGGTGTAATAAAGACCAGATGAGGTCATACTGGATTAGGGTGGGCCCTTCATCCAATATGACTGGTGTCCTTATAAGAAGAGAAAGAACACAGAAACAGAGACACAGGGGAAAGCACTATGTAAAGATGAAGAAAGAGACTGGAATTCTGCATTTACAAGCCGAGTGATGCCAAGGATTGACAGAAACCACAAGAAACTAGGAGAGAGGCATGGAACAGATTCTTCCTCCGAGCCTCCAGAGGGAACCAACCCTGCCCACATTTCAACCTCAGACTTCTTGCCTCCAGAACTGTGAGAGAATAAATTTCGGTTATTTCAAGCCACCTGTTTTGTGGTAATTTGTTACGGTAAACCTAGGAAACTAACACCTCCCTACGGGAGGTCTTTGTGTCTCAGGCCCCTGAGAATTCTAGTACCTTCCTCAGTCCAGATCTTACCATCCTGTTCAGTTTACCTGCAATAGTACCAAGTCAGTGAGTTAGGGCTGGTTCTACTGTAGGTATAGTTAAACGTTTCCCCCACTGCCCTAAAGCAGCGGTTCTCAAACTTCAGTGTGCTTCAGTAGCACTTGGAGGACTTGTAAAAACCTGATGGCTAGCAGCCTACCTTCAGAATATCCAATCCAGTAGGTCTGGGGCAGGGTCTGAGAATTTGCATTTCAAACAAGTTCCCCGCTGATGCTGATGCTGCTGCTCCATGGCAGGCCAATAGCACCATCTGGTCCCCAGGCAAGCTAGGTCATCCATCAGTTTCTTTCAATAACATATACTAGAGGCTGGGCCACCATCTCTATCATCACACAAGTTGTTTATAATCTAATATTTTAATTTATTTGAGGCTGCTATAAAAGGATGTCAAACAGGCTTACCAAATACTTGAAAGAAATCCCTTTCAATGACAGTAAGGTGGGCCGAAATAAATAGAACAAAGATACATTGGAGTCAGTGTTATTTATGTTAAAAAAACAAAAACCTCTGCAGCTTATTCATGTCAAACAAGCTTTTATTTTCAATGTGATCAATACTGTCAAACTTATATGTAAAAGGTAAGAATAAAGTCAGATAGCAGTTAATATCATTTTGGGATGTTGAACTTTGAAACAAAATCTGTGTTGTGGGCTAATGAAAACTAGAATCTCCGTGAAGAACAAATTCTTCTTTTCTTTCGCTGTCCACTTCTTTTTATGTCTTCCAACTGTAGGATGGGATAAGATTCAATTAACAATTGTACACCAATAACATGCACCAGGGACTTTCTAAATAGGAGTCAATTCTATGTACATCTCTTGGCTCTCCAAGGAGAAAACAAAATGTTTTCTTCTTGTAACCCAGACCCTTGGTTGTCAGGGTGCACATCATTTCATCACACCAACCACATCTCTCTCTTGCCAACCACTATATATGTTAGGTTTTTTTCTTGAAAGGTCAGTCTGTGATTTAAACGTCTTTCCACCTTAAGAGCCTATGCTCCTTACACAAATCATAAATCCCTTATAATCCCAGACCTTCAGTTTCCGTATCTGTATAATGAGAATGAGGCTGTTATCAAACATCCACAGGTGTGAAAATTAAGAAAGGGAGAAAGAAAGAGTGTGATACTGAGAGAGAGAGAGAGAGATGAGAAAGGAAAAGATGAATGGGTAGCGGAAAGAGAAACTAGGATTGAATTACCAACTCAGTGAGAGCCAATAATAATACTATGGCTAATTTTCTTTCCTTTTGAATAAAACATCTAAATTGAACTAATATTTGTGAATTACTCATGAAATGCAGTCTTATTTGAAATCCTTAACTTTTTACTACTTTGTAAGGAGTCACCTTCTCAAAGGCATTGTTATTCCAAGAGACTTCATTTCTGTGTCCAGGTGATGAAGGTACAGCTAGTGCACAGCTTGGTCGCTTTACATGCTTCTCCTGGTGAGCAGTCTCTAAAACTATAGGTCTCTATAGTTTAGACCTCTAAGAAAATATAGGTCTCTATTTCCAGGTCTGATAAATTTCCCATCTGCAGTAGACTTAAAACTACAGGACAAAGGACTTGTGACTGTAAATGACATACATTTCAGAACACACTTCCTTCTATACCATCTAGAATACAAGTACATTATTAACATTAAACTGTTTTTCCAAAACTAAATTGCAACAAGTTTTTCTTATTCACTTTACAAAAAAAATTAAAAACATGATAGATAGCTAGTGGGAAGCAGCTGCATAGCACAGGGAGATCAGCTCGCAGCACTGTGACCACCTAGATGGGTGGGATAGGGAGGGTGGGAGGGAGACGCAAGTGGGAAGAGAAATGGGGATATAGGTATACTATAGGTGATTCACTTTGTTATAAAGCAGAAACTAACACACCCTTGTAAAGCAATTATACTCCCATAAAGATGTTAAAAAGATAAACAAAAAATAGATTAAGGATATAAACAAAACAAAACATAAAGCTGTCAGTAACAGGTATATGTCAGGACCGGTTGCACCATACATTAATACCTTGTATTCTCCAGAGCCGCCCTCTGCTGAAACCATATCCAGCTTCGGTCCTTCTTCTCCTTTTTCATTTCCATCCTCTTTCTCTTCCTCAGCATTTTCATAATGATATTCACTCTCTTCTTTAGTGTCGAATGATACGGACTTTGGCATCACAAGGTGGTGGGAAACATTTCCTGATTTAAAATCAGCAGCAGAATCTAGTTCTCTGCTCTCAGGAGGATCTGGAGAAGAGAAATGTGTCAGAAAATAAATAAATAAATAAGAAGACTCGCTGGTCATGTTCCTACTGGTTGATACAGCGCTTCCTTGGCCCTCACACTTCTGCTGCTTGACAGTTTTCACAACATTTTCCCCCTCTTTCCAGTAGATCTCACACACACTGTGCTGCTGATTATTTCTGGCCCTTTGGAGAAGGGATCGGAATCATTTGATTCTGAGCAGATTTTTGTATATTTCTGCCAGAATCTCACTGGAAAATGTTCACCCGATTTCAAGACAAATTCAACCTCGAATCTCATTGATTCCTCAACCACTGAAATGTGCCCCTGTGCCATTTCATCATTTTCTCAGGTCATCGTACTGAAAATCTTAACATTTTTAGAAGCCCGTCAACCAAAAGTGAGGTATGCCATTTGTCTGCCCCTAGGTTGGTAGAAGGCATCATACTTTTTCTCAAGATCCTAAAGGTCTTTAGAGAATTGGGCTTCTACTTGTGCATATCGTGCCTGAAGGTTTTTGAGAGCTTTGACCCGCTGCTTAACCACCAGAGGCCAGCGGTGAGTGCATCCTGCCTTAGAGGCCGATGCCGCAGCAGGGGCTGCAAGGGACAGGGGACTGGGCCTCCCCTAGCCAGCCTCGGCCCCTTCGATGGGTCCAAAAGTCCCAGCCACCCAGGACTCGGAGGCATCAGCCAGGACCTCACCCGCCCAGAACTCACCCTCCCCTGCCCCCGCCACCGGTTCCTCTGCCTTCTGGGATGCCAGCCCCTCTGCAGGCTCCCACGGCTCCCAGGGCGGGGGGCCCTCTGCCTGGCACTCGCCCCGCCAGACCTCACCTGCCTCTCCCTGGTCTTCCTGCCCGTGAGGAAGCGCGGCAGCCTCTGCAGGGTCCGAGGGCCATCAGGAGCGGCGCCTGACCATCACGCGGCTGGCATGGGGCCCGACCAGGACACGGTCCTTGTAGTGGCTGTGGTGCAGAAGACAATGGGCCACATCCCGGAGCAGGGAATGAAACTGCACCGCGGTCGCCCCATGGCCTGCGACCACTCCCGCGCCTCCCTGCCCATGCTCGTCCTCCTCTTCTGTCTCTTCCTCCTCCTCGACCTCTTCCTCAGTCTCCTCCCCCTCTTCTGACTGGTACTCAGCCTCCTCCCGGTCCTCGGTGTCTAATTCAAACTCTTCCGCCTCCTCCTCCACCAGCTCTGCACCCCAGTCTTCTTCCACTGCGGCCTGAGCGGCCTCCTGCCCACCATCCTCCCCGTCAAGGGCTCTGGAGAGCCCCAGGGAAGCCAGAAGGGCCGCGGCCCCCTCGACTCCATCCATTCCTCCAGAAGGGGAGGCACGGACCCCGAGGGGACTGGGGTCACCACCCGCCCTGCCACCAGCTCTATCCTGGCCACCTGGGATCGGCCCACGCTCCTCGTTGGCAGACATGGCTGGAGGGACACGCCAGACACGGATCGGGCGGCAGTGACGACCGTGGGGAAGATGGCGGCCGCTGCGCTGAGTGTCGCTGAGGGAGGGGACGCTGTTGGAAGCTGGGCCACCGGGCCGAGGTGGGGGCTGCAGAGAAGCTGGCTGCCCAGGGGACAAGAGTCGGCGAAGATGCCTCTGCGAGCCCCGCCACGGGAAGTGCAGACAGCCTCCTAGCAGAGCGCCCCAGCGAGACTAGGCGGCGGCCGCTGTGCACAAAGCGGGAAAGAGCTTGATTGGCTGGTGACGGGAGGCGGACCTTACAAGGGTCAACGAAGGGCCACTTCCTCCAGCGCCGACTCTAAGCTCATTTGCCAGCAGCCAAGGATTGACAGCACCACCGTCCAATGAGTGATCAAGCTCTTCAGTTTCCCTGGAGGCCTTAAAAGGCCAGCTCACCCTCAGCCTCTGTGAGCGCACAGGAATCCCTTCTTTTCATTCCAACACTGCAAGAGCAAAGCTACAATGCCCCTAAAGGCGGTGCCCTGGGGTATGGGAACCTGCATGTGTTCCCCAATTGCCACCCTGGGGCAGCTCACGCTGATACAGACACACTTAATTCAAAACCGAGACAAACAGAGAAGGTGTATAGATCAAATCTCTGCAACGCTTAAAACCTCCCACAAGAGACAGCAAGAGAATTTGGAGGTTTTAATGCTGTTAAGGCTCCTTAGAAAAGGACATACAGAGTCGATATGGATGCAGTGAGAATAGAGAGTGGAAGAAGCAGTAAAGACAGGAGCTGGAGAGTGTTTCATCAGGGCTCCCCAATTCCGTTGCAGCCTCCAAGAAATGAAGACGGAGAGAGAGAGGGAAGAGAGACAGAGACAGAGACAGAGACAGAGATTTCTTTTAAAGACTGGTCTGAGCACCTGCTCTGCACTGGATTGAGCACACCCCTTGCCTCCCAAATTCATACGAGAAGCCCGTCCCCAGCCCCACCCCACCCCCAGGAGATGGTATTTGGAGACTGGGTCTTTGGTAGGTCATTCAGTTTTGGTAAGGTCAGGAGGCTGGGGTCCACACATTGGGATTATTGCCCTTACAGGAAGAGACCATAGATGGTACTCTCCTCCCACCACCCCAACGTGAAGCCACAGGAAGAAGGCGGCTATCTTCAAGCCAAAACGAGGGCCCTCACCAAGAACTCCACCATGCTGGCACCCTGACTTTGGGCTTCCTAGCCTCCAGAACTGTGAGAGAATAAATAACTGTCTTGTTTAAGCCGCCCAGCCTATGGCATTTTACTAGGGCAGCTTGAGCAGACTAATACAGCATGGCAGACCTTAACAGCACAGGCTTCCTAGAATCATTTCTCGGTCAACAGTCCGAGACTTTTTGTTGTACTCAGCCCCACTTAGCTGAGTTGTCAAAGGTAACGAATGCTGAAAATGAGGAAGAAATCGACAACTATTTTATGCTAATCCCAGTTACTACTGTGGATGGGCATAGAAGCAAGACTGGGTGTTAGCTGTAACTTCACGTTTAGGAGAACATAAGCTATGTCCCTTACTTCCATAAGCACACCGCGTTGGGATCCAGGACATCTAATTTGACAGATCCTAACGTTTCACAGATGGGAAGCACACATCCTGCAGTGCGCTCCTGGGAAGGCTCAGGAGAAGAGCTGTTGTTGCCACCCTGAGTCACTATGGACTCCTCCTATCCCAAGTTGGGTTCAACGGTCAATAGGTCTGCTGACACCACACCCACACACACACACACACACACACACACACTACCGAGACGCGATGCAAAGTGTATTCCTTACGTGAGGAGGCTTCTGGGGGGAGAGCAGGGCAGCCTTTTCAAGCTGCTCCAAAATAGACTTCAGAGAGTCAGGAAAGGAAGAAATTGCTTTGGGAGTTCTACTGTGACTAGTGGATGGGGCCAGCATGACAGTTCCCTTGTGCTGGCAGTAGCTAGTGTCGTTTGCTGCCCACTCCTCCTGCCCTCCACCCTACAACCGTGCCAAAGGAGAGAGTGGAGGGTGGGGCACTGGGGAAGAGGGAGGGTTGACGTTTAAAAGCCCTCAGCAGTCAAACATCAAAGGATGCAGTCAGACCCTATACTATAATTCACCTCTGGCGTGTGACAGGTGACAGAAACGTGCCATTTTTGTGTAATGGAATCTGAACTTGTGTAAGTAAGCCACTCTGGAACTCTGAGTCCTGCAGCCTAAGGCCGGGTAGGCAGGCAAAAGGTCCACTGAAGGCCGTTCAAGAGCCCAGTGTGGTGTATCCTGAGAAGTAAAATGCATGCCTCGGTCACCATCAATAAGGCCCGGAACTCCAAAGCCCATAAGGAGGGTCTTGGCGAAGCCCTGCGTAGTGGTTTTTGTATATGTAGAGACACGTGTGACCAGGATTTATAATTTGGGAGTCTGTGGGCCAAGAGATTCCCAAGGCTCTTTACCCCAAAGGGGACAGTTTTACACAAGGAAACGTCGCTGCCGCCATGGGCCGGACCAGACAGCCAGACCGACGACAACGGCCTGATTGTCTATGAAAATGTGCAGATGGTGCTAACTGTTGGCCAGAGCATCCAGCGCTAAGGTGACTGCCTGAAGTTCACTCACTGGTGCTGTCTTTTCGTTGAACAGTTTTATCTATGGTTATTGTATTGATTACTGACAAGGAAAGAGTTTTCCTGACATTTTCCTATTTATTTTCCACATGTCAGTCGTTTTTTGTTCCTTCACTCCTCAATTACTGTATTTTCTGTTATTAATTACAGTTTCATAGTGTACAAGGTGATCCTTCATCACCCCTTTTGCTGTACTTTTTTAGTTTTTTTTTTAGTGCTGGAGCTTTTTGTGGGGTAGTGTCGGTGGTTACACTGGGAGCTACAATTAGTATCTTAGCTTTATAAAAATCAAGTTTGTATTAATATGGAGATAGTTGCCATAGTATTCAAAACCTCTGCTTTTCCCTAGCTCTGCCACATTTCTTTATTTAATTATGGTGACACACGGCATGTTTGTATATTTGGTGCCCATTAACAGAGATTTATAGTTAATGCTTTATACATTTGTATTTTAAATCATATATGAGAACAAAAAGAGGAGATATAAACCAAAAGTGCAGCAATACTCGCTTCTGCGTTTACCTGTGTAGTTACCTTGGCCTTTGTGGTTTATTTCTTCATATTGCTTCAAATACGTGCCCAGCATTGTTTCAATTCAGCCTGAAGGACTCCTTTCAATACTTTCTATAGGGCAAGCTTACTAGCTATGTACTCTCTCAGTTATTGTTTGTTTTGGAATGTCTTTAACTCCCCTTCATTTCCCCCACATATAGAATTCTTGGTTGAAAGGGTATTTTGGTTCATTTGTTCTACGCTTTTAATATGCCATTCCAATGCCACCTGTCCTCTGTGGTTTCTGTAGAGGAATGGGCACAAATCTTACCGACGATTACTTGTATATGAGGAGTTGTTTCTATTGCTGTTTTCAAGGTTCACTCTTTGTCTTTGACTTTTGATAATTTGATCATGATGTGCCTAGGTGGGGATCTCTGATTCTATCCTGCTTGGAGTTTGTAGACCTTACTGGGTATGTAGATTCATGTCTTTCCTCCGAGTTTGGAGGTTTTCAGGCATCATTTCTTTAAAGATTTCCTGCCCCTTTCTCTCTCTCCTCTGCCTCTGCCACTGTCATTATGTGTACATTGATAAGCTTGCTGATGCATATAAGTCCCATAGGATTTGCTCATTATTCTTCATTCTTTGCTTTTTCTGCTCCTCTTTTCCTTTCCAGAGACTGGATATTTCAACTAACCTTTTAAACTTTGCTGATTCTTTTTCTCCTGTTCAAATTTGCTGTTGGACATCTTTTATTAAATTTTCATTTCACTTACAGTGATTTTCAGCTGAGGAAATTTTTTTTTTTTCCTTGCGGTACGTGGGCCTCTCACTGTTGTGGCCTCTCCCGTTGCGGAGCACAGGCTCTGGATGCGCATGCCCAACGGCCATGGCTCACGGGCAACGCCGCTCCGTGGCATGTGGGATCTTCCCAGTCCGGGGCACGAACCCGTGCCCCCTGCATCGGCAGGCGGACTCTCAACCACTGCGCCACCAGGGAAGCCCATGAAGAACTGTTTTTTGTCCCTATTTATAATTTCTATCTCTTTGGGATACATCTTTCTCATTGTTTCCTAGTTCTTTGATCACTGTTTCCTTTTGCTCATTGAGTTTATTGAAGACAGCTGACTAAAAGTGTATTTTTCTAGTAACCCAAATACTGTGCTTCACCTCTGACAGTTTATAGTAATTAATTTTTTCCATGTGAACAGGATACACATTCCTCCCATCCCCTCCAACTATATGGAAGTATAATTTACAAATAAAATTTGTATATTGAAGGGGAACAATGTGATGCTTGATGTACGTACACATTGTTAAATGATTACCACAGTCAAACTAATTTATGCATTTATAACCTCACATAGCTAAAGGTTTTTTGGGGTGGTGCGTGGGATAAAACTAAGATCTACTCTCTCAGCAAGTCTCCAGCATACCATACAATATCTTAAATTAAATCTGCATGCTGTGCATTAGATCCCTAGAATGTATTCATCTTATAACTGATCATTTGTACCCTTTGATGAACCACCCCACAAATAACAAACCTGGAGGCATCATGGTTCCTGATTTCATTATATGACAAAGGTATAGTAATGAAAACAGTATGGTAGTGGCATAAGAACAGATATATATATATAGACCAACGGATCAAAATATAGAGCCCAGAAATAAACCCACACATATATGTTCAACTATTTGACAAGAACTCCAAGAACACACAATGAGGACAGGATAGTCTCTTCAATAAATGCTGCTGGGAACACTGCATATCCACGTGCAAAGATACTATACTGGAGCCTTATCTTACACCATACCTCAAAATGAACTCAAAATGGATTAAAGACTTAAACGTAAGGCCTGAGTCTGTGAAACTCCTAGAGGAAGACACAGGGGTAAGCTCCTTGACATAGGTTATGGCTTTGATATTTTTTTGAAATGACACCAAAACAAAGGCAACAAAATCAAAAATAAACAAGTGGACTACATCAAACTCAAAAGCTTCTGCACAGCAAAGGAAACAATCAACAAAATGAAAAGGCAACTGACCTATGAAGCAGAAGAAAATATTTGCAAATCATGTTATCTGTTGAAGGGATAATATGCAAAATATAAAAGGAATTCAATCAACTCAACAGCAAAAGAAAAAAAAACAAAAAAAAAACATCAACCAATAATTAATAAAAGGGCACACGGTTCGAATAAACATTTTCCCAAAGAAGACATACAACTGGCAAATAGGTATATGAAGAGGTGTTCAACATCACTAACCATCAGGGAAATGCAAATCAAAGCTGCAATTAAGACATCACACCTATTAGGATGGCTATTATCAAAAGGACAAGAGACAGCATGTGTTGGCAAGAGTGTGGTAAAAAGGGAACACTCGTGCCCTGTTGGTGGGAAAGTAAAATGGTGCAGCCACTGTGGACAACTGCATGGAGGTTCCTCAAAGGACTGAAAGTAGAACTAGCAGATCAGCCAGCAATCCCACTCCTGAAAACAGATCCAAAGGAGGTGATTTCTGCTCTGCTCCCTTATGCTCATTGCAGCATTATTCACAAGAGCCAAGCAATGGAGACAAGCTAAGTGTTCTGGGCAGATGAAAGGATAAAGAACATATCACAATTATATAAAAGACATATCAAAGAATTCTTCTTAAAAATTCATCAGAGGGCTTCCCTGTGGCACAGTGATTAAGAATCCACCTGCCAACGCAGTGAACATGGGTTCAAGCCCTGGTCCGTGAAGATCCCACACGCTGCGGAGCAACTTAGCCTGTGAGCCACGACTACTGAGCCTGTGCTCTAGAGCCTGTGAGCTGCAACTTCTGAGCCCGCGTGCTACAACTACTGACACCCGCAAGTCTAGAGGCCGTGCTGCACAAGAGAAGCCACCGTAATGAGAAGCCCGCGGACCACAACGAAGAGTAGTCCCCGCTCGCCGCACCTAGAGAAAGTCCATGCGCTGCAACGAAGACCTGACACAGCCAAAAATAATAAATAAATAAAAACAAAATAAATAAAGTAATAAAAGTTCATTTGCAAGACTATTCTTGTCTTTGGGGGTGATACAGAGAGGAACAGGAACAGAGACAAGACATGGTAGATTCTCCTTCCTTCAGACGTCTTGTCTCTCTCAGGAAATCTCTACAGGCACAGCTTAATAGTGAGCCAGCCGGAAAGGCAAAATAGGGTTGACAGAGACCCAGAAACTTAGAACAGGTTATAGAATTTTGAGCTCAGATATTAAACAAATTTTACTTACCCTGCATCTACTTCCTCTTATATATCCTGACAAAGAATGCAAACAGTGTGCCTTCTGACACAAAATAAACACAGAAGTGACTATAACATCAGTAACACCCACTTCCAAAAACACAAAAACAAAATTTAAGACCTTTGTTAGGGAGTGTACTCATGTTTAGATAGTAAATAGGGAACCACTGACAGATTTTAATGAAATTTACATATATCATTAATTTTGATGTAGAAAATTTCATGTACATAATGACTTCTCTTCTTTCTCCCATGGCCACCTAGGAAACTCAGAGATTAGGAAAAATGCTTCCTTCCCCATATGTTGGTTTAATATCCTAGCCTCAGATATACTCAACACCTCTGCCTGCGCCCCTGATGGAACACCACTCTCAGGTGAGGCAGTGTTTCTACCTGAAGGATTTCAAAATACCCTTAAGATTTGGGAGGAATTGGGAGGTCTAAAGGTAAAATCTGTGCAAACACTATGTAGAAGCAAAAACCTTGTATGACTCAGAAACGTATCTGGAAGGTTGAGTGGGTGTGTGTGAGTGTATGGGTAAAGATTATTTCGGCTGAACTTTAGGCAAACTGTAAACATAAACTCTACACAGAAACACTTTCCAATCCCCTGTGTCTTTAAACTCATGAGGTGAGCTGCCCTGCAGAGGCAGGACCTGGTGTCTTTGGGCAGCTGTGGCAGTTAAAGGGTGTGAGCTCTCAAACCAGACTGCCTGGATAAAAGTTCCAGTTCACTTACAGGCTGTGAGATCTTGGGCTCAGGATTTAATATCTCAAATCCTGTCTTCTATAATAATTCTCAATTTCTCCATCAGTAAATGAGGTGAAAAATAGTCCCAACCTCATCGGATTGCTGTACAGATTTAATGAGCTAATACTTTACAAGGGCCTACTTGATGTCGAGCTTGGCACAGAGTAAGTGCAAATTAATGTCTGGATACATCACAAAATGAACACATTCCATGCTCACTGCTGTAGCTGCACAGATCATCTTTTAATCCTTCAAATATGCTATGTTCTCTTTCTTCTAATGGATCTTTGCCCATCTTCATTCCTCTAACTAGACCTTATGCATAGCTTTGGCCAAAACTGACTTTCTAAGCCCTAATCATCCTTAACGTCCCAACTCAGGCTTTTTTTTTTTTTACAAGAAGCCTCTTCTCTGTTAAGACGGGGTTGCACGTTTCTTCCTTTATTATTTTTAAACTAAAGTGAAAATAAAATAACATAAAATTAATGATTTTAGTCACTTTAAAATGGACAAATCAAATAAAAAGTTCTAAAAATAAAATGTACAAATCAGTTCTTTTAGTACATTCACGATGCTGTGCAACCATCACCCCTATCTAGTTGCAGAGCATCTTCATCAACTCAAAAAGAAACCCTATACCCAGGAAGCGGTCATACCCCATTCCCTCCTATCCTCAAACACTGGCAACCACTAATCTCCTTTCTGCCACTATGGATTTGCCTAATCTGGACATTTCATAGAAATGGAATCATGCCATATGTGGCATTGTGTGTGTGTGTGTGTGTGTGTGTGTGTGATATTTTGTAATTTTTGTTCATGGTAGTTGTTATCTTTTTTCATTATGAACTTTTTCTCATTCTAAAAAAAGATTCACTTCATGCATGATTGTGTATAATGATAGAAGAGAATCTTCCATATTGTATGAGTTTCTTGCCTGTTTGTACTTGCCTGTTTGGAACCCGTTTTGGACTCTCCCTGTAAACGACCTAGACTCCTTGGGTATAATGCCTGTAGAAGTCCAAGAACATACACAAAGATTGTATGCCCTGACCAAAGGATTTTTATCCCAGGAATATAATGTTGATTTGGATTTGTATCCCAGGAATATAATGTTGATTTAACATTAAGAAATCACAGTGTAGGGACTTCCCTGGTGGAGCAGTGGTTAAGAATCCACCCAAAAATGAAGGGGACACAGGTTCGAGCCCTGGTCTGGGAAGATCCCACATGCCACGGAGCAACTAAGCCCATGTGCCACAAATACTGAGCCTGCGCTCTAGAGCCCATGTGCCACAACTACTGAAGCCTGCGTGCCTAGAGCCCATGCTTCGCAACAAGAGAGGCCACCGCAATGAGAAGACCGCACACTGCAACGAAGAGTAGCCTGCAGTCACTGCAACTAGAGAAAGCCCGCATGCAGCAACGAAGACACAACAGCAGCAAAAAATAAAGAAAGAAAGAAAGAAAAGAAAAGAAATCACAGTGTACGGACTTCCTTGCTGGAGAAGTGGTTAACAATCCACCCGCCAATGCAGGGTACACGGGTCCGAGCCCTGGTCCGGGAAGATCCCACATGCCCCGGAGCAACTAAGCCCGTGTGTCACAACTACTGAGCCTGCGCTCGAGAGTCCTTGAGCCACAAATACTGAGCCAACGTGCCACAACTACTGAAGCCGGCACGCCTAGAGCCTGTGCTCCGCAACAAGAGAAGCCACTGCAAGGAGAAGCCCGCGTACTGCAATGAAGAATAGCCCCCGCTCAGCGCAACTAGAGTAAGCCCACGCACAGCAATGAAGACCCAACGCAGAGAAAAATAAAAATAAATAAATTTATATTAAGAAAAGTAATCAAAGTGTAATACATCTAACAGAATACCAGAAAAATCCTCATGATCATCTTAAGAGACATTTATAAAGCCTTTAGCATAATTCAAGAAACTTCCATGATAAAAGCTCTCAAAAAAACTAGGATTAGAAGACATCTTCTTCAATGCTCAACATCACTAATTATTAGAGAAATGCAAATCAAAACTATAATGAGGTATCACCTCACACCGGTCAGAATGGCCATCATCAAAAAGTTTACAAACAGGGACTTCCCTTGGTGGTCCAATGGTTTAGACTCCACACTCCCAATGCAGGGAGCCCAGGTTCAAACCCTCATCGAGGAACTAGATCCCACATGCCACAACTAAAGGACCCCGCATGCCACAAGTAAGAGCCCACATGCCATAACTAAAAGATCCCACATGTCACAACCAAAAATCCCACATGCCACGACTAAAGATCCTGCATGCAACAACTAAAAGATCCCACGTGCAATGAAGATCCTGCACGGGGCAACAAAGATCCCACGTGCCCCAACTAAGAACCAGCACAGCCAAATAAATAAAGGAAATAAAATAAAATTTAAAAAAACGTTTACAAACACTAAATGCTGGAGAAAGTGTGGAGCAAAAGGAACCCTTCTACACTGTTGGTGGGAAATTAAATTGGTGCAGCCACTATGGAAAACAGTGTGGAGGTTCCTTTAAAACCTAAAACTAGAGTTGCCATATGATCCAGCAATTCCACTCCTGGGCATATATCCAGAGAAAACTCTAATTCAAAAAGATAAATGCACTGCAATGTTCACAGCAGCACTATTTACGACAGCCAAGACACGGAAGAAACCTAAATGTCTATCGACAGGTGAATGGATAAAGAAAACGTGGTACATATATACAATGGAATACCACTCAGCCATAAAGAATAATGAAATAATGCCATTTGCAGCAACATCGTTGGACCTAGAGATTATTATACTAAGTGAAGTATGTCAGACAGAGAAAGACAAGTATCATGTGATATCACTTACATGTGGAATCTAATACAAAATGATACAAATGAACTTATTGATATTTACAAAACAGAAACAGACTCACAGACATAGAAAACAAACTTATGGTTACCAAAGGGGAAAGGGGGTGGGGAAGGGATAAATTAGGAGTTTGGGATTTGCAGATATAAACTACTATACATAGAATATGTAAACAACAAGGTCCTACTGCATAGCACAGGAAGCTATATTCAATATCCTGTTGTTAACCATAATGGAAAAGAATATGCAAAAGAATGTGTGTCTTTGTGTATATATATATATATATATATAACTGAATCCCTTTGCTGTACACCAGAAACTAACATAACATTGTAAATCAACTGCACTTCAATAAAAATATATTAAAAAATGAAACGCAGCTATGAAGCCACAAAAAAGGTACAAACTCTTAGTTATAAAATAAATGTCATGGGGATGTAATGTACAGCGTGATGACTACAGTTAATACTACTATATTGTATATTTGAAAGTTGCTAAGACAAAACCCTCTTAGGTTTGCTCTTAATAAGAGATGATAATAGGTTTTTCCTTACCTTCTAAGTAATCTCCATAGAAAGCAGAGATTCTGTGTCTTATCAGAATAATTTCCTGTGCTTCTTGTTGATTTATCATGTCCTTTATTTGTAAGATAAATGAGTCTTCTTACTTCTAAAAGAGAGAAGGCTCTTTTTAATCACATTACTTCCAATATTTACTTTTGAAATCTTATATTAGTACTCTGGTTAAATAGGTGGCCAAATAGTTTCTTAGTGACCCATGATTCTATTTAGCCAAGTGTACAAATCTTTTGCCATTTCTAACAACTAGTGATATTTGGTCTTTCCAAATTCAAATCCTAAATGAAATCTGCTTGATCTCATACTGACACTGATATTTCCCAGAGGGCCTGCGGAAAATCCAGAGTTTGTTCTTTCACCTTGTAAATGAGAGATGTTACAATAAGTAGGTTTATTTGATAAGTTGAGTTGCACAGGAAGCACTGCCAAATATGAAGAGATGCTTAACCTTCTCTAGTTTATATTTCTATGTGTAAAATGTTATTAATACAAATACTTCAGAAATTGTATTAATTCCTATAAATGTCAGTGCCCTTGCTGTCCATGACGTATCTTGGCGCTGCTTTGCCTTAGAATCAGACAACATCAGCATAATGTTATCAGCTGTCATGCCAGTTAGTGTCTTAAAATGTTGTATGCCACAGAAACAACCAAATGTCCTTGGCAATTGCATCATTTTTATAATGAACTTTCATCACGTCTTTTACCATGGCCATTTTCACTCTTTTGTCATCCACACTTGTTTTAGTTTGATGCCTCCCTGAAAGCTCTTGCAATCAGCTACAGGCCACAGTAATTATCTTCAACAAAATGGGACTATCTTGGAGTCCCACAGAAAGGACTATGCCAGGTACTCTTGAGGCACAGAACTCCTAATGGCATTGCTTAAATAACTTTGAGACCGTACCACCGGCCTGAGTCAGGATTTCCAGAATTCTCCTGGAGAAGCTGATAAGTTCATGAGATGGCTAACCCAAGATCAAGCAGAACAAGAATTACATAGGGCTGAATGAATTGATCAAGGACGATTATGGCTTTTGCTTGGACTACTGCTGATGCTTTAATGTTCTGTTTTCTGGATATAAAAAACTGCCTACTTTTCTAACTTCAGCTATCTACAATTCATAACAGTTTAGTAGATCGTACTTCTGTAAGCAGAAATGAAGTATTTATCTTTTTTTGCCTGCCTGATCACTCTAGAATTTGAATATTCTTACTAAGTATTCTTATTTTCACAGTAATACAATGAACTGCTTAGGTTCCATAAGAATCCTTCCTCCTGGGAACAGAACATAATTGATTTGACTATATGACCAAAGCTCTGAGTGGACTGTCATGTTTTGAAAGAATACAGTGTTTTTAAAAATAGTGATGGATTGATTGACTTGGCTGCACCAGGTCTTAGTTGCGGCACGAGGGATCTTCGTTGTGGCATGCGGGAACTTCAGCTGTGGCATGTGGGGTCTTTTAGTCGCAGCATGTGGGATCCTTAGTTGTGGCATGCAAACTCGTAGTTGTGGCATGTGGGATCTAGTTCCCTGACCAGGGATCAAACCCGGGCCCCCTGCATTCAGAGCACAGAGCCTTAGCCACTGGACCACCAGGGAAGTCCCAGACTATCATAGTTGAGAACAATATATATAATCAGATATGACCAGATAGTCTTAAGGAACTAAAGGTGATTTTATGGAGCCAATGCTTATGAAGTCTTCTTGGGAAAATGGGCCTGGCACCTGGATTACAGCTTTCTCAGCCTTACAGGTGAGCGGGAGAGGCCACCTCCTGGCAGGCCTAGGAAACTTAGGATATTTTGGGGGCCTTCAAGAAGAGATTAATTTACCCAGATCTATAGGTACTGCAGGGGAATTGTGGTGGTGAGATTTGGGCTTGGTTTCCTAGCTTTGAGAGGCTTTTAAAAGTCCAGTCGGAGTGAGACTCCTTATGAAAAGTTCCAGCAGAGTAAACTAAAAATGGCCTATGTGGTCAATTATCATCCTTGCTGCAATTGTGCAAATAAGCAAGCCAAATCTAATAAGACCAGACACTCTATAAGCAAGAATAATCTTACTTTGATTATCTTTGATCAAAAGGGAGGTGACGGGGCTTCCCTGGTGGTGCAGTGATTGAGAGTCTGCCTGCCAATGCAGGGGATACGGGTTCGTGCCCCGGTCCAGGAGGAACCCACATGCCGCGGAGCAGCCCGGAGCCTGTGCTCCACAATGGCAGAGGCCACAACAGTGAGAGGCCTGCGTACCGCAAGAAAAAAAAAATAAAAGGAAGTGACGGTTGAGTGAAATTTTATATTTCAATACAAAACACACCCTTGTGAGGGATGAGATTCTGGTCCCGTTCATTATCTTTCAGCTAATTTGCACTTCTTTGTAAACTACGTGTTTGTGTTACCTACATGTAAATTGGACTAGCTCCTGCTATCTCACACATTTTGTCAGTCCTTACCAAATTCTCAATTCTTCCAATTTCCTTCAACATCTGGCTGCAACTCTTCAAACTAATGTTTCCAATTTTTCTCCAACCCTCCTGATTTGACATCGCAGAGAACTCAAAGCTGACCACCCAGATTCTTACTGGATCCTTAGGTTTTCTTCTAACTGGCTTTGTTTCACAGGATCTAAAGAAGCCCTGTGAGCTGAAGTTGGACAACTTGATGTAAACTTCAAAGGACTCTTCCCTGCAGCAGATCATGTATGATCCTCATGCCTGGAACTGCTGCCGTGTGGGCCACTCGGGAAATTCACTTTATCTTCCATGCTCTGCTCCACGAAATAATCGTGACTGTGGATGATCTTACCCAAACCTAACTGATGTCTAGGCCATCAGAAAACATCCACTGTAAACTAGGAAATCCATCAGATTGCCACTGCCATCCTCACTCCACCATCTAAACATGCGTCAAGCCCAGCATCTTCAATGGGCTGTCCTTCTGGACTCAGAAGCTGGCTTCAAATAGTCCACTACAAACATTAATCTTTCTTTTCCTTTTCTTAGAAACCCTCCTCATTAAATGCCTCATTCCTGGCATGATCCAGCAAATATCCTCTACTACCAAACATCAGCAGATGGCTCAGTTGTTCCTTAATGAACAAAAGGTGACTGAATGAGAAATGGACTTATATTGTTCACAGGAAAAAAGAATGCCTCTTGTTGCCTTGCACAAGAAGGGGAACTCAAAGTAACTCCCTTCTTAACCAAACTTGAGGCCATTCTGAGTCCTCTTCTTCACTAGGCCTCAAGCTTGATCCTATCTTTGGCCTGCCAAGCCCAGTTTTAGCAAAAATCCTCCTAGGCCAGTTTAGCAAGAATCCCCCCCTCCTTCGTATCTAAGTTCTTCATCCCTCCTCTTGAGGTCTAATCAAGTTCCACCCCCCAGCCTCCCTTCATCCTTGTGTTAGTCAGGGTTCTCCATAGAAACAGGACCAGTAAGAAACAGATAGGCATATAGATAGCTTAT
The DNA here is from genome assembly GCF_025265405.1 of Mesoplodon densirostris. Classification (NCBI taxonomy): domain Eukaryota; kingdom Metazoa; phylum Chordata; class Mammalia; order Artiodactyla; family Ziphiidae; genus Mesoplodon; species Mesoplodon densirostris. Next base: position 44,139,615 of record NC_082681.1, on the reverse strand, counting down.
CTATCTATATCTACAGATCAATATCAATGGTAGGTATATATATCTAGATAGCTATGTCAGATATCTAATATCTGTATATTTATAGATGTATCTTTATATTAATGCTATTTCTCTGTTATACTGAGATATAGATGTTGATATAGATATAGATATAGATGAGGAGATTTATTATAGTAATTGGCTCATGAGATTATGGAGGCTGAGAAGTCCTACAATCTGCTGTCTGTAAGCTGGGAAACCAAGAAAGCCAGTGGTATAAACCACTCTAAGTCTGAAGGCCTGACAAACAGGAAAGTCCCAGATCAAGATTGAAGGCCCAAGAATCAGGGGACTGATGCTGCAAATCCTGGTCCAAGTCCAAAGGTCCCAGACTAGGAGTAGTGATGTCTAAGAGCAGAATAATATGGATGTCCCAGCTCAAGCAAAGAGAAAACTCATCCTTCCACTGCCTTTTTGTTCTATTCAGGCCCTCAAGAGATTGTGATAATGCCCACTTGCATTGATGAAGGCAATTTTCTTTACTAAGTCTGCCAGTTCACATGCTAATCTCTTCCGGAATCCTGCTCACAGACACACCAAGAAATGTTTCACCAACAATCTGGGCATCTTTTACTCAAATCAAATAGACACCTAAAATTAACCAACACAATACCTAAGTTCCCCTCAGTAATCTGCCATTCACTAACTCCCTCACCCTCCCTGTTGGCCATAAACTGTCATCTGTCTGTCTTGTATGTGGAGTTGAGTTTATTTTCCCTATGGCAATAGGCCCTGGCCCCTATTACAATGGTCCTGAAAAAAGCCTTCCATGCCTTAAACTCCATATGGCATACTTTTTTATTGACAATATTGATGTTACTATGTTCCTGTGAGTGAGAGAATGTGTCCGGATCATTGCTGAGCTAGGTAATGTGTCTGCATATTCATGTGAGAGAATGTGAGAATGTGAGTCCATATGAGCGAATTTCTTCTGTGAGCTTATGTTGGAGCTATACGGTGGATGTGAGCATATCTGTGTGTACATCTGTACGTAAGCATGTTCCTGATTTCAAGAATGTGCATGTGCAAGTGGAAGTGTGAGTGACAGCATCGGGAAGCATCTGAGTGTTTATACTCGGGTCCCCATGTGAGTAAACTTATGAGTATGGACATGAAATTAACTGAGTATATCAGCATGTTTATGTGAAGCCGTGAAAGTATAAGTGGATGCATGTGAATGTACGTGTTTTTAAATTTCAATTTGTAGGCAAATCTGAGCGTGTTTAGGGAGTGTGCAAACATGTGACTGTGTGTAAGCATATCTCTGTGTGACATTGTAAGTGTGAACATGTTCATGGGTGAGAGTGTTTTCGTAGGTGCAAATTTGTGTTTAAAATTAATATTTAAGTGTGTTCACTTGTATGAATGAATTTGTAAGCACGTGAAGGCAGATTAGCATAATTCTGAGTCGTTGGGGGTAAATGTGTTTTTTGTGTGTTCTTGTTTATGTGTGAATATATTTGAAAAAGGGAGCATGTATATGGGAATGCATGTAATGGTTTTTTAAGTGAATGAATGAAATCATGAGCTTCTTGCTGATTGTGAGCATGTTCCTGTGCAACTCAATATGTAAGCATATTACTGTTGGTGACAAGGATATTTTATATGGGTAAGGGAATGGGTGTGTGCATGTGTAAATGAAATGAGTGTACCTGGAGTGTGAGTGAACTTGTAACCATGCTTATGTTTTAAGTGCATGATTGATGATGATAATCTGAATGAGGTGGGGCTACTGTGTGTGTGTGAACTGTGAGCCACCAAGTGTGAATGTATGTTAGTATGTGTGAGTACCTTTGCCAGTATATGTGTTTGAGTGAGTTATCTGTAAGCATGATACTGTGAGTGAACAAATGAGCATGTACGTGAGCTTGTGCATTTGTGAGAGTAAATATGCGGCCTTGTAATCTCAAAGTGTGCTAGTATTTCAGTCTCTGAGGACTGCTGTAAATGTATGTTCAAGCGCACCCTTGAATTTGCAGCCATATGCATGGGGGTTAGCATGTTTGTATGAGTAAGTGAACGTGTATCAGGTTCACTGTGGTGAGCTAGTTCACAGGTGAGTATATTTGTGTAAGTGAAACCTGAATAAACATGAGTGGAAGTGCATGTGAGTGTATTTGCTTCTTTGAGTGGATATTCTGAGCTTCATGGAGGATGTGAGCGTGTTTGTATGTGAATACCTATGTGAACATGTTCCTGGTTTTAAGAGTGAAAATGTGCATGTGTAAGTGAATGTGTGAGTGGGAGCTCCTGAATGTATGCATTTGTGTCCCTGTGTGAATGAATCTCTTGGCATGGTCATGTGATTGAGTGTTTGAGCACGTTCGTGTGAAGGAGTGAATGTCAGTATGTACGTGTGAATGTATGTGTGTCTGTGAGTGGGAGTGAATTGGTGGGCAAGTTTGAGAATGTCTGAGTGTTTAAGTGTTTTGTCAGTGAGTGAATGTGTGAGTGTATGTATGTGAGCCCATCTGTCTGTGACAGTGTGTAGGTGAGCCTGTTCGTGGGTGAGAGTGATCTCTTGGATCTACATTGGCACACTTAAAGTGAACACTTTTGTATGCTCATCTGTATAAATGAACTTGTAAGCCTGCGAATCATGTTAGCATATTCACGTATAGTGGATGAGCAAGTATGTTTTCTTGTGACCTTGTTAATATGTGACTACAGTAGTTGCAGACTATTCACGGGGGACTCATTCCAGCACCCACCAAGGATACCAAAATCTGAGAGTGTCCAAGTCCCATAGTCAGCCCTCTCTATCCCCGTAGTCTGCATTCGTGGACTCAACCGACTGTGGATCATAAACATAGCACGTGATATGCAGCTGGTTAAATCTGTGAAAGCAAAACCCATTGATACAGAGGGCTAGCCGTATATTTATTGAAAAAAATCTGCATATAAGTGGACCCACACAGGTGACACTCTTGTTGTTCAAGGGTCAGCTGTATATTCGAATGAGGTCATTCATGCCCATACGTGTGAGTCAATGTAAGGGTTTTTATATAAATGAGTGAATTTGTGAGCTTCTAAGTCAGTGTCAGCATGTTTGTGTGCAATTATATTTCTGACTATGTTAATGTTTATGACCAAAAAGGTGCATGAGTAAATGAATGCGTAGGTTTGTGCATATACACACAATGAGCATGTCTGGAATGTGAGCGAATTTGTAATCACTCTTGTGTGTATAAGTGAATGTGTGCATTTGCTCACAAGTGTGATGTGGGAAATTTGGGGTAGGTATATGAATGCCTGAGTGTCTGAAGGGGAATATATGTGCATATGTGTATATGTGTAAGTAAATTGGTCACTACACGTGTTTGAATAGTGAAATTTAAGCATGTTAATATTAGTGAATGAATGTTTGAAAGTATGCGTATATCTGAGTTCGTCCACTCACAACACTGAATATATGAACATGTAGATCTGAGACAATATTTGTGTTGATGTACATGTTCGTGAATGTTCAAGTGCATCTTTTTTTTTTTTTTTTTTTTGCGGTACGCGGTCCTCTCACTCTTGTGGCCTCTCCCACTGCGTAGCACAGGCTCTGGACAGGCAGGCTCAGTGGCCATGGCTCAGGGGCCCAGCCGCTCCACGCCATGTGGGATGTTCCCGGACCGGGGCACGAACCCGTGTCCCCTGCATCGGCAGGCGAACTCTCAACCACTGCGCCACCAGGGAAGCCCTCAAGTGCATCTTTTAATTTGTGACCATGTGTATGGATGTTAGCACGTTAGGGAATAAGTATCAGATTCACTGTTTTCAGCTAGTTAAGATAGTGTGACCATTCGTGTAAATTATGGGTGTGTACATGGAAGGACATGTGAGTGTATTTTCTTCTGTGAGCAAATGTTTGAGCTCCAAGGTGGATGTGAGCATGTTTGTGTTCGTGCATCCGTGTGAGCATATTCTGGAGGTTAAGACTCTGAATGACATATGTAAGTGAAGGTGTGAGTGGGAGCATCTGACTGTATATATTCGTATCCCAGGTCGAGAGAATGTGTGAGCATGGTCGTTTGATTGAATGCACGTTGGAGCATGTTTGTGTGAGAGAGTGAATGTGTCAGCGTGTGAGTGTAAATGCATATGTGTTATAGAATGTGAGTCAGTTTTGAGTTTGAGTTTGTGAATATTTGGTGTGCTTTCTGAGTGAATGTGTACCTCTATGTAAGTCAGGATATCTGTGTGCAACAGGCTATGTGTGAGACGGTTTAGGGGCAAGAGTAATTTCCTGGCTGTAAATTTGCACACTTACAATGAACATATATGTGTGCTCATCTGTATAAACAAATTTATAAGCATGTGAATGCAGGGTAGTATAATGCTGAGTTCTCAGTCAGTGAGTTTGTTTTTCAAGTGATCTCATAAATGAGTGAATATATTTGAATAAAGTAATTTGTGAGCATGTGCGTGAGTGAATGCAACTATTTTTAAGGAGTGTAATTGAGTGAATTTGTGAGCTTGGTGTGACCATATCTGTGTGCAAGTGAATATATGAGCTTGTTACTCTTAGTGACAATAATAATGTGCATGCGTGAATGGGTGTTTATAACTGCAATGAGCATATCTGCAAGTGAGTTAATTTGTAATCACTTTCATGAGTGAATGAATACGTAGTTCAGCTCATGAAAGTGAGTGAGGTGTGGGATACTTTTTGTGAGTGTGTGAAAGTATGAACATTTGGGCGTGAATGTACGTTAGTTACCATGTGTATGGATGTGGGTAAGTTGTCACTATATGCATTTGCATAGTGAATGCAAGTGGTAATGTGAGTGAATGTGTAACCACGTGCTTCTATGCGAGCATTTATCTTCTTTAGAGTGAACATGTGAACCTGTACATCTGTGTATGCTGACATGTTTGTGTGTTCAACTGTATGTTTAAATTTGTGACCATGTGTACAGCGGTCATCATGTTTCTCTGAGTTAATGAATATGTATAGTTTATTACTGTGACTTGAATCGTTCAGTGTATTTCTGCGAGTGAAATACGAACATGAGTGTAAGTGCATGTGAGTGTATATTCTTCTGTGAGTGACTACTGGACCTTCACCTAGAAGTGAGCACACTTATGTGTAAGTGTCCATGGGAGCATGTTCCTGATTTTCACAATATTAATGTGCATGTATAAGTGAATGTGTTAGTGGGAGCATCTTAGTATATATGTTTGAGTCCCCATGTGAATGAATTTGTGGGTACGCTCATGTGATTGAGTGACCGTTTGAGTAGGTTTGTGCGAAGGAGTGAATGTGTCGGTATGCATGAATGTTTCTATGTCTTTGAATGTGAGCAACTTTGTGGGCATATTTGAATGAGTGTTTGAGTATGTTTTGTGAGTGACTGTGTGAGCATGTTTATGTACGCAAGCATGTCTTCTATGACGGTTTAAGTGTGAGCCGGCTCATGGGTGATTGTGTTCTTAAGTGTAAATTTGTGTTTACAAAGTGAATATTTGTGTTCCCATCTCTACGCGTCCATTTGTTAGCATGTGCAATCCTATTAGCATATTAGCGGGTATGAGCAGGTGGTTTTCATGTGATCCTGATAACGTACAACTATATTTGAATAACCTACTCTGAGAGCATGTGTGAGTGAATGTGATTTTATGTAACTGAGCGAATGGGTGAGATTCTTAGTGTATGTTCTTGAGCAAGTGAGTGTGTAAGCATGCTGTGTTTGTGACCATGATAATTTGCATGGAAAAGTGAATGTGTGAGTGTGTGCATATACATGCATTGAATGTGTCTAGAATGTGAGGGAATTTGTAATCACTTTCGTGTGTATAAGTGAGTATGTGATTATGCTTATGCGAGTGTGGTACGAGCTACTTTGTGGGAATGTTTGAGGATCTGAGTGTGCATATGTTAGTATGGGTATGTGTGTGAGCCAGTTTGTATGTGCATTTGAGTGAGTGAACTATAAGCATGTTGACAGGACTGAGGGAATGTTTGAGCGTGTGAACATATGTAAGCATGTACACTCGTGAGAATGAATGTGTAAACTTATACATGTGACAGTGTGTCAGGAAGGCATTTGAAAGTTGACATATGTGTGTTTTAAAGTGTATGTTTCATACTGGATGTGAGCATGTTTTTGTGTGAGGGTTCTTACAAGCATGATCCTGATCTTCTCAATGTTAATCTGCATGTGTAAGTGAATGTCTCAGTGGGAGCCTCTGTGTGAATGAATGTGGGCATGGTCATGTGGCTGAGTGAATGTCACCACGTTGTGTGACTGAATGTGTCAGTCTGCGTGTGTGAATGCATGTCTTTGAATATGAGTGACTTTGTGGGCATATTTCAATGCGTGAATGCTTAAACTTTTTGCTGAGTGATGAATGTGTGAGTGTGTGTATATACGTATGTCTCTGTGTAAGTGTATGTGTGAGCCTGCTCATGCTCCTTCATTGTGAGCAAGCATTTTTCAAGTGATGTTTCGTTGCACTCATTGTATATATGGATGGTGAGCATGTACAGACACGTTAGCATGTTTCTGTGTAGTGACTATATGGTGGGTTTCTTTTTTATCTTGTTTATGTGGGAGTACATCTGAGTAAGGTCATGTGTGAAAGTGTGTTGTAAGGGAAAGTGTTTTACGTGTTGTAAGATTTTGTGAGATTCTTGGTGACTGTAAGAAGATTTCTGTGCAAGTGAATGTGTAAGCATGTTTCCGTTTGGGACAATGAGAATTTGCATAAAATTGAAAGTGAATGTGTGATTGTGGAACTGTAAACCTAATATGTATGGGGTATGAATGAATTTTTTATCATGTTCATCTGTGTGAATGTGTGGTAATATTTCTGTGACTCACTGAGCTGTCGGCATGATTGTGTGAGTGAAGGGAAGTGTGTGTGTGAGTGCAAATGTATGCATGTTTACATATGTGAGGAACTCGTCAGGATGTTCACAGCAAGAAGTGAACTATACTCATCTTAATGTTGGTCAGTCAGTGTGTGATCCTGTGCGTATATGTGAGGATGCACATTTTTGAAAGTGATTATGTGAATGTGTACGTGTCTTGGAGTATGCTCACGGAAGAATATTTGAGTGGTCAAGGAAAGGTTTCTTGGTGTTCATGTGTATGCGTTACCTTGTGACCGTATGCTTGGATGAAAGCATGTTCACGGGCGTGTATGATTGTATTTTATGCTCATATTCATGCATGTATACTGTGTGGGTGAAATGTGAGTGCATGACTTGAGTTCATGTGAGCATATGGATTAATGAATGCGTGAGCTTTGTGGTCAGCACGAGCATATTTGTGTGCAAGGGCGTACGTGAGCATGTTCCTGATGGTGAGCATGTTAATGTGGGTAGCTAAATGGGAGCCCTGGAGAGTATATTTTTGGGTATCCCTGTGAGAGAAACGGTAATCATGGTATGCGACTGAGTGAAGGTGTCAGCTCATTTTTATGGAGTGAATGTATCAGTGTGTTTGTATGAGCAGCTCTGAGTATGTACATCAGTGAAATTGTGAGCATGTTCCAGTGAGGGAGTCAATGTCTGACCACGCTCATGGAAATGAGTGAAGTTGTGAGCATACCTGAGTAAACGTGCGAGCATATGGTGCGAATGTGAATGAGAAGTATTGAGTTTTTAGTCAGTATGTTCATTTGGATGAGTCAACACTACGTGTGTTAACGCAATTGTGTGTCCATTGGTGAGCATGCACACTGTGAGCATGAATACATGAACTTTTACATGTCTTCAAGTGTGATTATATTTGAAATGTTTGAATTTATTGAAAAAGCATTTGTGTGTGCATGTGAATGTGTGAGCATGTTCATGAATGATAGCATATTCATGTAGGTGTCAGAGCTTATTGTGTTTATTTATGTGAGCTTGTTAAAGTGTGAGTACACTGTATGAGTGGAATGTGAGCATGGGAGTATGTTTGTGAGTTTATGTGAGTGAATGCTGGCGCTTCGTGACGAGTGTGATCATGTTTATGTGCAAGTGTATATGTAGGTTACTGATTGTGAGCATGTTCGGGTGCATGAAAAGTGAATGGGTGTGTTGGAAAATGAATATAGGTCTCTATGTGCATGAAACGGTCAGCATGCTCACGTGGTTGAATGACTGCTTGAGTAGGTTTATGTGCAGTGAATGTGTCAGTGTGTGTATGTGTGCATCTGAGAGTGTTTATGTATGAGGGAATTCATCAGCATGTTCTTAGGAGTTCATGTGTGAAAGCGTCTTGTTACTAGGTGAGTGTACGTTACTGGGTATATGCAAGCCTTTCCACGGCTGAGAGTGCCTTATTGTGAAGGAGTCTGTATGTTTCAGTGAATATTTTGTGTGTACTCATCTGTATGAGTGAATTGGTGAGCATCTGAGCGCATGTCAGCATTTTCTTATGTGATGATTGTGTATGTGTGTTTTTGTGTGATATGTGAATGTAAGTATACTTGTATAAGGGAATGTATGGAAGTATGTGTGTGAGTGTACTTTTTTCTGAGTTTGAGATAACTTGTGAGCTTCTTGGGAGGTGTGAGCATGTTTGTTTTGACGTGCCTACGTGAGTTAATTCCTGTTTGTGACAATATGGATAAGTGAATGTGTGATTGTTTGCATATAAATATAATGAGTATGTTGTGACAGCACTGTGGCAATGGCGACCTACAAGAATGTCCTGGGCTTCCCTGGTGGCACAGTGGTTGAGCGTCTGCCTGCCGATGCAGGGGACACGGGTTCGTGCCCCAGTTCGGGAAGATCCCACATGCGGCGGAGCGGCTGGGCCCGTGAGCCATGGCCGCTGAGCCTGTACGTCCGGAGCCTGTGCTCCGCAACGGGAGAGGCCACAACAGTGAGAGGCCCGTGAACCGAAAACAAAAAAAAGAATCCGCCTGCCGATGGAGGGGACACGGGTTAGAACCCTGGTCCGGGAAGATCCCGCATGCCACGGAGCAACTAAGCTATGCGCCACAACTACTGAGCCTGAGCTCTAGAGCCCGCGAATCACAACTACTGAGCCCACATGTGGCAACTACTGAAGCCCGGGCACCTAGAGTCCATGCCCCACAACAAGAGAAGCCACCGCAGTGAGAAGCCCGTGTACCTCAACGAAGAGAAGCCCCCACTCACGGGAACTAGAGAAAACCCGCGCGCAGCAACGAACACCCAACTCAGACAAAAGTAAAAAAAAAAAAAAAACATGTAATGGACTGAATTCTGTTCCCCCCAAATTCGTATGTTGAAGCCCTAACCCCATTGTGACTATACTTGGAGATATGGCCTTAAGGTTAAACGAGGTCATAAGCTTGGAGCTCTAATCCAATAGGGGGGTATCCCTATAAAAAGAGGAACAGACGCCACAGAGCTCTCTCTCTCCCCACACTGAACAAAGTAAAGGCCATGTGAGGACACAGTGAGAAGCCAGCTGTCTGCCAAGGACAAAGGTCTCACCAGGGTATAAATTCTTTTAGCAAATTCTAGACTTCCAACTGGATTGAACTGTGGACCTTTGTATCAATTTAAATTGTTTCCTCCCTCTGTATTCAAGTTTTCTGATTTCTTTCTCTCTGATTCTTTTTGCTTGTTTGTTTGTCACTGGATGTACTTTGTGTGTGTGTGTGAGGGTGTGTCCTCTCTAATCTGCTCATATTTATAGATTTCTTCCTTCAGAGAGCATCAAACCAGTTTCATTAGGGATAGAAGCCACCCCTATGGCAATGGTTGCTTACTAAGTCTTAAGGACTCTGGCTTAAGTTGGGGTTAATTTCATCACCGTGTCACAAAAGTGCCATGGTTGCTTTTCCCTATCATTAGGATGATCAGGATTTTTACTGCAACAGAGGCATACGCAAAGGAGTGGCACAGCAGAAGATTGCTGGGCCCCCAAGCCAGAGGTGGGTGGACTGAAACCATTTTCTGCTATGGTGCTGCCACTTGTGTTGCATGGAATTATTATTATTATTATTTTGTCTTTTCTCTCTATACATATTCCTCAGAATATTTTAGATTTCTAGCAGGGCAAATTTACAGCTGTGGGTTTTATCTCCATTTAATCATGAGTGGTCCAGACCTTTTCGGGGCTTATGGGGACAGGTTCGGAGGCACACTGACCCACCTCTTGGGCAGCCCAGGAGAGGAGGACATCGCAGGCCATGCAGGACACGTGGGGGTTGCATTCTGGAACAGCGTGAACCAGAAGGCTCTGTGGCAGGCGGGCTTTGCAGTACTAAGGGGGTGAGGTACGCCCTGGTGCCTAAGCAAGGATGTGATTGGCTTGTTTGAATCGTTCAGCTGGCTGACAAGGAAACACTATTCAGGGGTAAGAAGCAAAAAAACCATCCGGTGCATTTAATAAGGGTTGTTGCTAGAGGACCCTACCTGGCGGAGCAGAGTGGGGAGCGGAATCTGGGATTAGGCCGTTCGAGGCCCTCCCAGTTTTACCAGCCGTCAACTCAGCACGGAATACTAACTTTAGCCCTCACCGCACCATCACCCCCTCCCCCCGCGCACACACACACAGGGGCCAGTATACCTGGCTGAGGAGAACTCAGTCCCTGGAGATGGAGGGGTGGACCCTGGAGCAGTAGCTCCCCGACCCCCGCCATTTCAGCGCTATTAGGTACCACAGCGACACAGGGGCTGAAACAAGGGGGCTCCATCGCAGCTGCACGTGCCCAGCCCCACCACCAACTCCTCTACGGACTGGCCAGCAGGCAGCGCGCGTGGGCAGCGGTTCAAAAGCCCAGACCCACGTCTGCTCCAGCCGTCTCCTTCTAAGAGGTCGCCCACTCACCCTCTGCCCGCCCAGCTCACGGCAGCCTGGCGACCCCGCTCACCAATCAAAGAAGTCCAGAACGACGTCAGGAACATCAGGCGAGGAGAGGTCAGAAGCCAAAGTGGAATTTCCACCTGGGATTGGGGTCGTCGCCCGCCAAGGGCCGGGTCCTGATGGGGAGTAGGCGCACAGCGGCCCGCCGCATGTCGGGACGCCATAGCTCCGACCGTCCGAGAACCCTGGAGACCGCTGCAGAGCGGGAGGCCGATAGACGAGGGGGGCGCGGGATAACCAAGAGGAGCGGGGCGAGGAGGTCGTGCTTCTGCAAAGAGCCGCCTGTAAGGTGACAACATCGAGGCCAAGGGGAGCGCGGAGGGTGCGGGTCGACCAGCGGCCCTGAGCCAGGGAGCGGCAAGAAGAGCAGCAGCCCAGCAACTTCACTCCACGCAGCACCCCGACCACGAACCCAGCCGCTGCAGACAGCGCTGGGTCTGACGCCCTTCTGGCGGCCGCTGGGCGGGCCTGAGGCCCGGCGCACAACTGGCTCCGCCCACCCCTATGGCAAGCGAGCTTCGCCAATCAGGCAGGCGCCGGGAGCCTTTCAACGAGATGCATGGTCCAGCCTCCTACCGCAGCCTGTGTGCCGCCCAGCCCTCTGCTCCTTCTGGCGTCTGCAGTCATTCCTGGGTCAGCCGCAGTTCCAGCTCCCTGGCAGCTGGAGAGCTGGGCCGGAGGTCGGCGGCGTGGGGCACCCCGCCCTGCACCTCCCCTTTGCAAAAACGCAAAATGTGCTTTTCACTTGGAACAGTGTATGCCCAAGAGTTTGCTTTTTGTGGTGAAAGTAGTAATTTGACCACCCAGGCTCAATCTGCGTTTTGAAAATACTGGACACCTTTGAGGAATCAGGACCTAGTTGACTGGTGGTCACTCCCTGACCCTCGGGCCTCCAGTGAACCAGACTGCCTGTCCTCTGGAAGGCATAGAGGAGGTTCAACCAGTGCGTTTTGTGACACGGTTCTGGCCCATCATCAGGACCGAAATTGGGCTCCAGGAGCCCCTCTCCCATAGCTAAGGGATGCACAGTTGAAGTGAGGGTTCTTGGCTGACAGCATTGAAGGGGAAAAGAAGGCAACGGTCAGTGTATCGGATCTTCAAGGCAGTGAGCCCCCGGAGAGCAGGCCACTCTAATGCTCCAGCATTCTGGCTCTGCATGTGGGGGAAAAAAAAGCCTTACGTTTTTGCTAGAGGGCTTCTCTTCTTTCTGCTACCCTGAACATTGCCACACAGAGTAGAAATATCTCAGAGAAAGAGGAAATGCTTCCACTCATTCACTACCCTTCATCCTTCCCATCTCAGGTACCTTGATGAAGCAAGGTCAGAAAGAGGCTTCTTCAGAGCACATAAGCCACATGGGCAATGAACAGATAGACCTCAGTCATATTCACCAGCGCTGGACCTCGTGAGGCATGCCATGTAAAAGTGTTGAAATCAAAATGGATTTCAGGTTCACTCTTGGTCAACTAGAATATTCAAAACAAACATTCCCCCCCTTCCCCTTTCCTTCAGTATTTGGTGAAAAGAGTTGGTACTGCTTGTGCCCAGCATATTGCACAGCTTTATTTGCATGGAACTCTCTGGGGTGGCTGAGTGTTTTGTACAGCTAAAAATTTAACTCTTTACCCCACCTCGACCTCTTCTCAAGCACCCTCTTTCTTCTTCTGTCTTTTTTTTAAACGATTTTAGAATCACACATGTTTAAAATGTGTCTCTTAATTTCCTTCCTTCTCTTCACCAGCAGAGCATCTTCACACATTCGTTTTCCCTCTCCTTTCCCCCTCTTTTTCCTTCTATTGCAGTAAGTGCTCTCTTCTCACTTACAGGGCAGATCCGCATAGAACTAACCCACTTACTTAGGTGGGGGATCCCTCTATGACGAACCATCACAACAGCAGTGGGTCAGTTGAGCCCAGCCCTACTGCTCTTAATCCTGCACCCCTTGTCTCTGGTCAGCCAGGCATCCTCGAACAGACAATGCTTGCTGGTTAAAAATGAAAAGGCCATTTCAGTTCAGTTTGTCTGAGCATCTGAATTGTATATGGGCGAGGAGGTGTGGGGACTGCCTAGAGAAGGAGGGTCGATGGGCCCAAGGTTACACAGTGACAAAAAGCGAAACTAGAAACCTATTTCCAGGTTGGCCTACTTCTAGAAAAGTGTGTTTTTCTAGTGAAACTCAGCTTTGACTGCTATTTCAGGCAGCCACAGGCATGTGGGTATTGTTTTGTTTGAAAGCAGGTTATTCCTATTCCTGGAATCAAATTCTTCAATCAGTGTCTCAACTGACAGGAAAAGCAAGCCTCAAGTTTTTCTCCTAGGCATCCTTGTGACTATGGATACGGCCAAAAACTTGATGGCAAGAATGAATTTACTTCCAGAGCTTACGTCCCACACTCACATGACAAAGAGCCGAGAAGGCAGCAAGGAATATGAAAAAGCCAGTATAATTTATACTTGTTGAGTTTTTGTCTAGTTCATTTATTAGAATGTACATCAATATCCAGATTGAATGCACTTAAACCTGAATATGGGATCATGGTGTAGAGGACATAGCACTGACCTAGGAGTTAGCCCATCTGTGTTCTGACCCAGCTCTGACCCATGACTGCGAGTATTCCAGTTTGTCTAGAGTATGAGGTGGATTGGGAGGTAAGGCAAGAGGTAAAACATGTAAGAAGAAAAAGAATAGGTAGTACCTGGCCTAGTGAGGGCCGCACATTCAGTGCACAGAAAATAACTACTCAGTGAATATGTGAAGCTAAGAAAGAGAACTTTATTTTATTTTATTTTTTTACTTATAAGCAGCTAACAGTTATTTGTCACAGTCCTAGAAGCTGGTTAGTCCAAGATCAAGGTACCAGCAGCTTTGGTGTCTGGTGAAGGCCACTTCCTGGATCATGGGTGGCAACTTTTCACTATGTACTCACTGGTGGAAGGGTCAAAGTATCTCTCTGGACTCCCTTAAATAAGGCCCTAATGTCATTCATGAGGGCTCCACCCTTATGACCTAGCCACCTCCCAGAGACACCACCTTCTAATACCGTTATTTTGGGGTTTAGGATTTCAACACACAGATTTGGGGAAAATGCAAACATTCTATTTAGGATACCTACCCAATTTCCACACTGCCCACAAAGTGCCATGTCTAAACCCATATAAAATCACATCATTTTCTTACTTTAAAAAGTTCAAAGTCTTCTGATTGACTGGCAGAGAACCTTTCTTCTTCAACCTTTCTCTCCATAACCTATTCCACATACTCCATTTTTCATCTGCATCTCCTCTATTTTTCTTTTATGTTTTCTTTCTGTCTTTTTTTTTTTTTTTTTTTTTTGCAGTACGCATGCCTCTCACTGTTGTGGCCTCTCCCACTGCAGAGCACAGGCTCCGGATGCGCAGGCTCAGCGGCCATGGCTAAGGGGCAGAGCTGCTCCACGGCATGTGGGATCTTCCCGGACCGGGGCACGGACCCGAGTCCCCTTCATCGGCAGGCGGACTCTCAACCACTGTGCTACCAGGGAAGCCCTCTACTTTTTTTAAAGTTAATTTTTATTGAAGTATAGTTGCTTTACAATGTTGTTTTAGTTTCTGCTTTACAGGAAAGTGAGTCAGTTTTATGTATATGTATATCCCCTCTTTTTCAGATTTCCTTTTCATTTAGGTCACCACAGAGTATTGAATAGAGTTCCCTGTGCTATATACTAGTTTCTCAGAAAGAGAGATTTAGATCTCATCATCCAAACAAAGGAATTTGAATTTCATCTTACATTCAACAGTAAGCTTTTGGAGGATTTGTGCAGGAAAATGACACCATCAGGAAGAAACTTCCAGTTACTTTTTGGAGGAAGAACTAGAAGAAAGAGAGACTGGGGACAAGGAGAGAAGTTAGGAGGGTGGTGCACACCTCTGCTTCCAGTCATGGCAGGCTAAGTCATTTGCACTCACCAGCCCAATGAGGACAACTAAAAAATACTGGGTGAAATGTGAAAAAGAAATTATCTTCATTAAGCGCTAAGAAACTCTGGGGCTAAAATCTAGAAGAAAGCAAAAACCCAAATAGGAAAGCCCAGCACTCAAAGCCACTTTTGCCTGAGGGCATTAGCAAATCCAGAAGAAAGAATTGTGACACTGAGCTGTGCTTTTGGTGGCCTCATGGAAAAGAGATGAAAACTTGAAGTTCTTCTCATCCCCGGTGAGTACATCTGATAAGCCCTCCAGCCACTCTAAAATAAGTGGCTACCCCTTTGGGATAATGGTGAACCAGAAGCAACAAGCCCTGGCATGGAACTGCAGTCTAGATATCCATCACCAGAGTGATCCAGGGAACTTCAAGCCCTGAACTTGGATTAAAGTGGTCTTGGACAGGTAGTGACCGAGGCATTTAGCAGCAGCAAGTAAAAATGCTCTCCGCAGGAAGGTTCTGTCTTCCTATGCCTGAAATCAGTCTGATAAATAATTTTTCAATAATATATTGGCACATAGTCAAAGATAAGTGGACACATAAGCAAAAAAATACATTGTAAGTGACAGCTGAAATAAAAATTAGACAATGAAAACAAATTCACAAATATTTCAGATATCAGAATTATGAAACACAGACTATAATCACTATGGCCTACTATAGTTCAAAAAATTTTTAAAAAGCTTTAAAATATTTTCAGGGAACAGAAAATCCTAAAAAGTGGCATAGCCAATTTGAAAAAGAATCAAATAGGACATCTAGGAATAAACAATGTAACGATTGAGGGTTTAATGGATGAGTTTAACAGAAGGCTATACATAATCATTAGATGATGATAAATGCAATGAAGAGATATAAACCTAAGAGAGAATTACTGAATTCGAAGATAGACCAAAGAAATCATCCAAACTTTTGCCTGGAGAAATGAATTATATGAAAAAAAAAGTAGGATAAGAGACACAATGAATAGAGTGAAGAAGTCTAATATACATTTGATTTAAAGCCTAGAAGGACAGAAGTGAGAAATGGGAGAGAAGATGATGGCCAGAAATTTTCCAGAGCAGATGAAATGCACCAATCCACAGATTCTAGAAGCCCAGTGAATTCTCAGCAGGATAAAAAACAGATATTCACTCCTAGACACATCATAATGAAAGTGCAGGAAATCAGAAAGAATGAAGGCTATATTAATGATCCAAGTTAGAGATAATGAATCTTGACCTTGGGCAGGAGCAAAAGAAATAAAGACAAGGGGATGGGCCTCTACACGCTTGCCTTTAGAATACCTTTTGCTCAGACTTACCATGAACGACTATTTTATAAACATTCTCCATTTCATTCTTCATTAATAAAATACATTTGCTAACAAATCTATTTGTTAGAGCAACCTGACACCTAGGAGCTGTTCAAATTTTCTTAGTCATACATGAAAGGTCGTCATCTTATAAGTATGTCATCTCATGGGCTATGAAAGGGGTGAGTATTCTCCATAGGAATTATGACAGTTAATTTTATGTGTCATCTTGATTGGGCTAAGGAAGATTTTCAAGTGCATAAATCTATTCCAGAAGCTATTAGGTCTGAAAAAGCTTCTGTGTGGATCTGCAGATCCTATTTAGGAGTGAGCTATGGAAATGAAGTCAGAGTGACCTTTCTTGTGTTCCATTTAATGCAAACATATTAAGAGAGCATCTTTACACTGAAATGCATTATTATGGCAACTTGCTTATACAGAACTTCACTTTGAATTTGTTAAAAATAAATGGAGATGCTTATTTCACCTTGAGGATTATGTGTAGACCTTAATTGACAAAATGTACTCTCTACCCCAACCCACTGATCAGAAAATGGCCACCCTCCTCCAGAGGACGAATAACAATAATTTAATCCTCACTTCAGCTCTGTAAGGTAGGTATTATTCTTCCCATTTTCCAGCCAGGAGGGGAGATGATATAGTAGATGTCAGAGGTTCGACTCTGAAGCCAGACTGCCTGGGTTGGAATTTCACCTGTGCTACCCACTAGCTGGCGCATCTTAAGCAAGTTACATAGCTTTTCTGTGCCTCAGTTTCATCATCTCTAGAGTAAGATAAAAATAGGACTTCTTTAGAGGCTGCAATGAGTTAATTCATGGAAAGCACCTAACTTATTATGGCCAATCATACAATCAGTGCTCCAAAAATGGAAAATCTTCTTCTTCTACACTTACGTGGCCATTTGTCTCTGGCCGCTCAATACGACGAATGAGAAGGGAAAATATGCACCACTGAAGCCGACTAGAAGAAGAAACGTGGGTCATGGGAGCAGCCTGGCCTTATTATCCATAGTTCCTGAAATGAGCTGTGTGACCCTGACTGGGGGCAGGGGGAGGTGTCTACAAGGGTTGGAGAAGGCACTCCAGGGGGAGCCAGTGCCTAAGATATGTCCCCAAAGTGTCTGCCCAGCCAGAAGCTCCTGGAATCCCAGAGATGAGAGAAGGCCCTTTCCCACACAGGCTCCAGGAAGCGTTTAGAACCCCAAGGAATATACAAATTACTAAGCTCAATGAATCACAATAAATTCACTTTAAAAGTACTAGTTTACCCTCTTAATTTACAAGTGGCAATGTATGAAGCAACTGATTGTTCATCATAGTTTTTCTTTGGGAGACCTGAAGCAGCTTCTGGCTTACCCAGTAGGGATGTCAAACCCCTGAGTGACACGCAACCACCTTATCACCTTACCTTATAATTTCTAATGGCTGGACTTCGTGTTCCGTTGTCATCACAGAATGTAAATGGTTTCAACTATTACTTGGTTCAAAGCCCTTAGTCCGTATCAAACTACCTTCCCCTTTACTTTTCAGTTAAGACTCTCAAGTAGTTCCTAGAGCAGCTTCAGCATTTATACCTTTCTGTCAGCAGCTTTGTCTGAGATATTCATGTGGATACAGCCTTGTTCACAATGGAGCCCAGGGCAAAATGCAGAATGTCTTGGTGTTTCTGATTTACTATAATGAGGGATAAGTGTGCTTAGGGCAATCACTCCCATGGAGAGCAAAGGGGAAATTTAGCAGAACATAATGTGTGTTGACTTGAGTAAGCCTCAGTCCCGTGCCCCTCCCTTGGGGTTGGATTCCAGTTTCTGACTACCCAAATGTGTTCACAATGCACACTGGAAGATGTAGCCCCATCTGGCAACACTGGAAATAAGCAAGGAGTCATAGGGCCCCTTAATACAGAGGAATTCCCCAGGTCACTGAGTTGGTGAACTCAAGGTGATCCGGTATTTCTCCATTCCTCATGATAGCATTATTTATTGAGAGAGAGCCATATGCCAGGTCCTGTGCCATGCACAGCCACACACACGGTCTGCCCCCAGGGAAACGACACTTTAGTAGAAATATAGATGACGAGCCAAGGAATTCCAAAACACATGGTACAGTGATATACATAAGAGGGGCTCCTGAACCAGGCTTGAGGGTTTGCAGAGAAAACTGGATGTCTGGGGCAGGAGTGAAAGGAAGTATTAATCTTCACACTTTTATGTCTTTCCCTCAACCCTGCCATAATTTATAGACAAGTCCTATTTTCTGAGTAAAATATAAATCCAACCACTTTATAACGCCTTGCTTTTGTCACTCTGGTCCAAGCTCCCATCGTCTCTCAGGTGGACTACTCCAATAGCCTCCTAATTGGCTTCCCCGCTTCCAGTTTTATATCCTGTGGCAAATATCGTAGGTTAGCTCACTTGACTCCATTACAATCCCAATCACAGCAGGTAAGGCTTGGTCGAGGTTGCAGACCAAGTCTACATTTCCTGAACTCCCGCCCTTATGGCCCGGATTGCACACATAGCTTAGCCTCTGCCAAGCAGATAATAAACCCCCATGAGACTTGGTAGGAGCAGGAAGGTGGAGTCTATGCTGCTTCCTCTGTGGTTTCTGGTTTCTCTTAGTGAGCATGGGCTCAGAAACTTTCGCTTCTCCTGCAGCAGTAATAATAGAGGTGCCAGGGTACAGTTCCTAGTTTTGTGGCTATCAAAGGGCAAGGCATGGGACATTAACTTGGTATAGATGGAGAAGGAGGCAATGTGGTCTCAAAGCCAAAATTTGTGATGCTCTCAGCAGAAACAGAGTGGTCCAATGTCTTCTTCACTTTCCACCCTCCTGATTGTCCCAGTTCTGGGGTATTATTCAAGAAAACAATTCTGGAAATTATAACTACTACTTGAGTTAAAACAAACATGACCACCCCTCCCCCCCGTGCAAAAGTCTCTTGTGCTTTTCCCTCATACACCCAGGTATTTTGTAGGCTCTTGTAATTTATTTATCATGCCTGTTTTTGTACTTTGTAAAAATGGCCTCCTATAGAATGTATTCTTGTGTGTGTCTGTTCTTTCTTTCTTTTTTTTTTTTTTTTGGCTTGACATCTTGATTCGTAAGATTCATCTAACGTGTATGTAGCCAAGTTTGTTCATTTTCTTTGCTGTATGACATGCCACTGATGGATATATCACTTCATATACCTACCCAAGTAGTTTCTGAATTTGGGTTGTGTCCAGTTCTGGACAATTACATACAATGCAGCTCTGTGCATCCTTGGCCTTGTCATCTGCTTTGCATGGGCATTCTCTAGGCGAAGCACCTAGTGGTAGTATTAGTGGGTCCAGGGTAAATATATCTTAAACTTTGAGGGATACTGAATATTCCCGTTATTCAGTTCTACATATTTCTTGATTTCCTCCAATCCAAGGATTAGTTAGTAGTATGCTATTTTGTTTCCAAACATTTGGGTGTTTTAAAGCTATCTCTGTGTTATTACCCTGTGCGTTAAGCATTATGATCAGAGAGCCTAGATTTCATGCCAGTGATCCTTTGCAATTTATTGAGGCTTCCTTTTTCTTAGTAAGGTCTATTTCTGTAAACGGTCAATATGCTCAACAGAATTTATGTTCTCTGCTTGTTGGGTATAAAGTTTTATAGTATCTAATAGCTCAAATGTATTATTGTGTTTAGGCCTTTGATATCACTGCTTATTTCTGTTTGCTTGGACTTTCATGTTCAGAGAGTGGTGGGTTAAAATCTCCAGCTCTCATTGTTAACGTACCTATCAGTCCCTACAGTCATAAACTTTATCGTTGAGGTTTAAGCTATCCTGCTACGCCACCTTTTATAACGCTCTCATGCTATCATCCACTGACCCTAGCCATCCACTCCTCTCTGCCCCATCCTACCACCTTCTACATGACTCCAACTTCCCCATCTATCACTCAACAATTTGACGCTCTCATTTCCAATGAACATCTTTACAACATACTAGCCAACCCCTCTCACAGACACAGTCTGGTTTATTCTTCACCCTAAACTACTCTACCTCTCACATCTAAAAGGAAGATATCCCAGTGTTGGACCACAAGCCCCTGGCCATGCTGCTCTCTCATTCTTTTACTCTCTCTACACGTGTTCTTTTATCTCACTGAGCCCTCCTATTCCTTGGCCTCTCTATTTTCTGCCCATCTGCACTCTCCTTCTTCTGTCTCTCCCTCCTGTCACTATTGATTTGGTTTGGGGTTTTCCCTATTTTTTTTTCTGGCCCAGCCACGCAGCTTGCTGGGATCTCAGTTCCCCAACCCGGGATCGCACCCGGGCTCCCAGCCACTGCCGAGTCCGAACCACTGGACCGCCAGGGAATTCCCTGTGGTTTCTCCTCTTTTCCTTCTTTTCCTGCTCCCACTCTGACATACTAAGTTCTCAATACATCTACCACCACTTATTCTTCTATGCTTAAAACACCTTCTGTATCTCTACATCCAGTTATCACCCATAGCCAATCAACTGTTGACTTTCAGTTCTATACACTTCTTCATGTGCTTTCAATACCCCTACCTTAGTCTAGGACTTCAGCATCTCTCACATAAATCACTGCTACCATGAGCACTCCATTCTTGCTCCTCTCTGATCCTTTCTTCACATTGCTTTCAGAGTGACATTTCTAAAACACAAATTATTTCCCAAATTAGAGCCCCTTGACGGCTTCTTGTAGCCTTAAGAATGAAGTCTCCACTGCTGTCTCTGGGGAAATGCAGATGGCCAACAGGCACATGCATACATGTTCAACATCACTAATCATCAGGGAAATGCAAATCAAAATCACGAGACATCACCTCACCAAAGGACACACATAACAAATTTTGGCGAGGATGTGGAGAAAAGGGAACCATCCTACACAGTTTCGCGGGAGTGTAAACTGTTGCAGCCACTGTGGAAAACAGTATGGATATTTCTCAGAAAACTAAAAATAGAACTACCATACGACCCAACAATTCCACTGCTGGGCATCCATCTGTAAAAAACAAACACACGAATTCAAAAAGATGCATGCACCCCAATGTTCATAGCAGTGTCATTTACAATTGCCAGTGTATGGAAGCAATCTGTGTCTTTCAACGGATGAATGGACAAAGAAGATGTCAGGTATATATACAAAGAAATACTAATCAGCCATAGAAAAAGAATTTTGCCATTGGCAGCAACATGGATGGACTTGGAGGGTATTATGTTAAGAGAAATGAGTGAGACAGAGCAAGACAAATACTCAGTAAATTCAAAAGAATTAATAACTGGCTGAATTAATGGACATAGAAATGAAGGTAGAACAGACTTAAGAAAGGGTAAGTCTTCAACAACACACATGCTGCAGAGAGCAGAGAAAGGGCAGGGCTTATTTGAAAACCACCTAATAAGTTGGTATTACTAGTACTACAGAGCTAGTGGGCCCTTTTGTGTGCGTCTTAAATGCCAAGTTGATTGTGTATGCAGTAGAGTCATCAAAATTGTCTTACAGGAATTTGGCATGGCCAGAGTTGGGTTTTAGGAAGGTTAACTTAGCAAGTATATGAAGCATGTATCTGTGGGGAAAGACAGGGAGGTAGGAGAAGGTTAGGAGTCTAGGGCAAAGTTCAGGCAAGAAGTAATGAAGGTAATGATACTAAGAGTTGGCAAGAATGTGGAGCAAATAGAAATCTCATCCCCTGCTCTTGGGAATATGAACTAGTACAACCGTTTTGAAAGATAATTGGTGTTACCTAGTAAACTGAACTTGGGCAGAACCTAGGACCCAGAAATTTCATGTCTAGGCCTATACCGTAGATCAGGGTTTCTCAACTGTTGACATTTTGAAAAGATAATTCTGGGTTGTAGAGGACTGTCCTGTGCATTGTAGGATGTTCAGCAGTATCCTTGGCCTCCACCCACTAGATGCCAGTAGCACACCCTCAATTATGACACCCAAAACCTTTCCAGACGTTATAACATATCACCCTGGCTGGGGCAGATGGGGCAGTGCAGAAAATTGCTCTCAACTGAGAAACTAGAGAAACTCTTGTATAAGGGCATAGCGGGATATGAATGAGGAAGTTCATCCCAAAATAATTTGGAAAAGCATAAAAGTGGAAACAACCCACATGTCCATCAACAGGAAATAGACAAATTGTGGAATTTTCATATGATGGATAACTATACAGCAATGAAAACTGATTACTACCGTTTTACACATCAACATGGATAAATCTCACAAACACAAATTTGGGGGGGAGAGAAAGAGTAAGACAAGTAATACATCCAGTATAATTAGATCTACATGAAGTTCAAAATGGAGAAGAAATAACATTATTTAAAGGAACATTCCTCTACAGTAAATGTATAAAAAAGTGAAGTATTAACAAGTTCAGGATTGTGGTTACCTCTGGGAAGGAATGAGGAGATGAACCTGGAAGGGCACAGGTGGGCTATCAAGGCATTAGCCGTGTTCTAGTTCTCAAGCTTGGTGGTGAGTACACAGGCTTACATATTATTAAGATACACCTTACATATATGCAGTATTATCTTCTGTATACATGAAACAGTTCATAAAATTTGTCAGGAAGTGATGCGGTCTAAAATAATGCAGGAAAACGGAGAGAAAGGCAACAGAGTAAATAACTAATTGGATGAGAGACAGAGACAGACAGAGAGAGAGAGGGAAGAGCCAACCTTTGGGTGCCTCTTTGAATCATTTTAAACTCATTTTCTTCATAGAATTGGGGATGAAATCAATTCCTTATCTATAAACACACATAATTCATTGCTCAGACATCTAAGAAATGTATATTTTATGCCTCAAAACGGATCCTACTATATGATGTGATTCACAGGACTGGATAATACTACATTTCACAAAACACCATTGTCTGAGAATCCTGCCCTGTTAGACTTGTAAATGTGTACTCATGTGTATTCCTTGGAGTTATAAGCATCTGAAAATAGGTGGCTTAGAGTAAAAGTGATTCTTCATCACTAACTTTAGTGTCATTAGCATACGCCTAACTGGTACAGAAAACTGTTTCCAACTCCGGCACCCACCCTACCCCTCTGTTTTTCTCCCAATGGTCACCTCTCAGGTAGTGGAATAAAAGGAGAACTTTTGGATCAAATCCTTTCAGAAGATGGAGCCATAACCAAGGAAAATATCAGAACATCCTAACCTTTCCTGGACCAGGCAGGGAGGGACAAGACAGGTCTCTTCCTAGAAAAAGCACAGAGTTTTCAAGGCTGAAGGACTCACTGAAAACATATTTTACACATGTGGATACAGACAAACCCACAAACACCCAGAGAGATAGGAAATGCAGGATTTGTCCCTGACCTGATTTAGGGACCGTCTCTCAGAGACTCAGAGAAGCCTGATATGTTAGATCTACAGCAAACCCTCAGAGCAGCAAGCCTGAGCTTCCTCCCTCAACATGAGAGGCTTCAGGTGCATACATGTGGATAACGTAGCCCACTTGTCCTGTTACCTGTATACATGGCCATCACCTCGTAGATACCTCTCAGTCCTGAGAGCATAACACTGTCAGTGCAACTCACCCCTCAGAAGCACAGACTCAGTGAAGAGGAACACACATGCCTCTTGGGGCTTGGGACATGGGGCCACCTGGGGAGTAAATTCAGGGCCCTAGGTAACTGGAGCTCGGTAAGGGGCAGGGATAAGGACTCCGAGCATGCACCAAAAAAGGCTTATCTCAAAAAGAGCTATGCATGCGTTTGTTTAAACTGAAACTCCCGGGACGTCCCTGGCAGTCCAGTGGTTAAGACTCTGTGCTCCCAATGCAAGGGGCACGGGTTCGAAACCTGGTCGGGGATCTGATATCCTGCATGCCACATGACATGGCCAAAAATATAAATAAACAAACAAACAAATAAATAAATAAAGTGAACCTCCGAAAAATTTTAAGCGCAGGTAAAGGCCTTTAATATTAACTATTAACTATAGTTAATACACTAACTATATAACACAGAAATACACACACACACACCCTGCTGGCATGGCATGAACCATATGGAACCAAACCAATGTGAGAAATTTCAAGGGACACTACATGGATAAATTTCTACTTGGACTGTTCTTTCATTAAACAACGGTGACAAAAAGCCTCGTGCCTTTTGTTGTTGTTGTTTTGGCATGAGGAATACTCTGTGTTACTACATGATAATGCATTTTTAAATGTCAACCCCACTGACAGGGGAAAGGGTTGTGGATACCTTACACTCACTTCACTTTAACAGAACTTTATCAAGCATCTACGAAGAAGAAAACACAGTGCTTTAGGAGACAGAAATCAATCAAAGCCTTTAAGTTCCGAACACGTCAGAAGCTCACACTTTAGGGAGCTGGGGCGATACACACATAAATAAATAATGTTAATCTACTCTAGGATACGAGAGGAACTAGCATGGAAAACAGAAAATGTATTGATGCTAACTAGCAAGCTCTCAAGCAGCCTTAACTAAATATAGAAATAAGGCTTTGTGCCCTCAAACCCCTGGTCCTCCCCTTCTCTGATCGTCTGCTCTCCTCAAGTACCACTTCACTCTTTTCCCTTAAAGAAGTTCCAGATACTACGCCCATTTCCTCTTTTAATTTTCTTTAAATTAGGACATATTTCAGACCTCGACAAAGGTACAGAGAATGCTACGCCCATGAAACCATCAGCCGTCTTAAGAAACGTAAGCTTACAAATAAAATTGAAACCCAGTATTCCCCTCCCCAACTGAATTCTCCATCTTTTTCCATAGATTTAACCACTGTCTTAAATAGGTTTATTGTTCTCATACACACCTTTCTGCATACTACATATGCATGCATTACTCCTATGTATGCCTTTTACTACAAACAGATGTATCTATATTCAAACTAATAATTTTGCATGCCTTTAAACTTCATATGTGCATGGTATCATAATGCTTTTATCATGTTGGAAGTAGGTTCTTCCTTTATCTATTTGTCCCTTCCACTACTGAATCTTTGCCCCTTGTTATAAGCTGAATTGTGTCCCCGCAAAAGATATGTTGATGTCGTGACCCCGGAACCTGTAAGTGTGACCTTATTTGGAAATAGGGTATTTGCCGGTGTAATAAAGACCAGATGAGGTCATACTGGATTAGGGTGGGCCCTTCATCCAATATGACTGGTGTCCTTATAAGAAGAGAAAGAACACAGAAACAGAGACACAGGGGAAAACACTATGTAAAGATGAAGAAAGAGACTGGAATTCTGCATTTACAAGCCGAGTGATGCCAAGGATTGACAGAAACCACAAGAAACTAGGAGAGAGGCATGGAACAGATTATTCCTCCGAGCCTCCAGAAGGAACCAACCCTGCCCACATTTCAACCTCAGACTTCTGGCCTCCAGAACTGTGAGAGAATAAATTTCGGTTGTTTCAAGCCACCTGTTTTGTGGTAATTTGTTACGGTAAACCTAGGAAACTAACACCTCCCTACGGGAGGTCTTTGTGTCTCAGGCCCCTGAGAATTCTAGTACCTTCCTCAGTCCAGATCTTACCATCCTGTTCAGTTTACCTGCAATAGTACCAAGTCAGTGAGTTAGGGCTGGTTCTACTGTAGGTGTAGTTAAACGTTTCCCCCACTGCCCTAAAGCAGCGGTTCTCAAACTTCAGTGTGCTTCAGTAGCACTTGGAGGACTTGTAAAAACCTGATGGCTAGCAGCCTACCTTCAGAATATCCAATCCAGTAGGTCTGGGGCAGGGTCTGAGAATTTGCACTTCAAACAAGTTCCCAGCTGATGCTGATGCTGCTGCTCCATGGCAGGCCAATAGCACCATCTGGTCCCCAGGCAAGCTAGGTCATCCATCAGTTTCTTTCAATAACATATACTAGAGGCTGGGCCACCATCTCTATCATCACACAAGTTGTTTATAATCTAATATTTTAATTTATTTGAGGCTGCTATAAAAGGATGTCAAACAGGCTTACCAAATACTTGAAAGAAATCCCTTTCAATGACAGTAAGGTAGGCCGAAATAAATGGAACAAAGATACATTGGAGTCAGTGTTATTTATGTTAAAAAAACAAAAACCTCTGCAGCTTATTCATGTCAAACAAGCTTTTATTTTCAATGTGATCAATAGTGTCAAACTTATATGTAAAAGGTAAGAATAAAGTCAGATAGCAGTTAATATCATTTTGGGATGTTGAACTTTGAAACAAAATCTGTGTTGTGGGCTAATGAAAACTAGAATCTCCGTGAAGAACAAATTCTTCTTTTCTTTCGCTGTCCACTTCTTTTTATGTCTTCCAACTGTAGGATGGGATAAGAGTCAATTAACAATTGTACACCAATAACATGCACCAGGGACTTTCTAAATAGGAGTCAATTCTATGTACATCTCTTGGCTCTCCAAGGAGAAAACAAAATGTTTTCTTCTTGTAACCCAGACCCTTGGTTGTCAGGGTGCACATCATTTCATCACACCAACCACATCTCTCTCTTGCCAACCACTATATATGTTAGGTTTTTTTCTTGAAAGGTCAGTCTGTGATTTAAACGTCTTTCCACCTTAAGAGCCTATGCTCCTTACACAAATCATAAATCCCTTATAATCCCAGACCTTCAGTTTCCGTATCTGTATAATGAGAATGAGGCTGTTATCAAACATCCACAGGTGTGAAAATTAAGAAAGGGAGAAAGAAAGAGTGTGATACTGAGAGAGAGAGAGAGAGATGAGAAAGGAAAAGATGAATGGGTAGTGGAAAGAGAAACTAGGATTGAATTACCAACTCAGTGAGAGCCAATAATAATACTATGGCTAATTTTCTTTCCTTTTGAATAAAACATCTAAATTGAACTAATATTTGTGAATTACTCATGAAATGCAGACTTATTTGAAATCCTTAACTTTTTACTACTTTGTAAGGAGTCACCTTCTCAAAGGCATTGTTATTCCAAGAGACTTCATTTCTGTGTCCAGGTGATGAAGGTACAGCTAGTGCACAGCTTGGTCGCTTTACATGCTTCTCCTGGTGAGCAGTCTCTAAAACTATAGGTCTCTATAGTTTAGACCTCTAAGAAAATATAGGTCCCTATTTCCAGGTCTGATAAATTTCCCATCTGCAGTAGACTTAAAACTACAGGACAAAGGACTTGTGACTGTAAATGACATACATTTCAGAACACACTTCCTTCTATACCATCTAGAATACAAGTACATTATTAACATTAAACTGTTTTTCCAAAACTAAATTGCAACAAGTTTTTCTTATTTACTTTACAAAAAAAATTAAAAACATGATAGATAGCTAGTGGGAAGCAGCTGCATAGCACAGGGAGATCAGCTCGCAGCACTGTGACCACCTAGATGGGTGGGATAGGGAGGGTGGGAGGGAGACGCAAGTGGGAAGAGAAATGGGGATATAGGTATACTATAGGTGATTCACTTTGTTATAAAGCAGAAACTAACACACCCCTATAAAGCAATTATACTCCCATAAGGATGTTAAAAAGATAAACAAAAAATAGATTAAGGATGTAAACAAAACAAAACATAAAGCTGTCAGTAACAGGTATATGTCAGGACCGGTTGCACCATACATTAATACCTTGTATTCTCCAGAGCCGCCCTCTGCTGAGACCATATCCAGCTTCGGTCCTTCTTCTGCTTTTTCATTTCCATCCTCTTTCTCTTCCTCAGCATTTTCATAATGATATTCACTCTCTTCTTTAGTGTCGAATGATACGGACTTTGGCATCACAAGGTGGTGGGAAACATTTCCTGATTTAAAATCAGCAGCAGAATCTAGTTCTCTGCTCTCAGGAGGATCTGGAGAAGAGAAATATGTCAGAAAATAAATAAACAAATAAGAAGACTCGCTGGTCATGTTCCTACTGGTTGATACAGCACTTCCTTGGCCCTCACACTTCTGCTGCTTGACAGTTTTCACAACATTTTCCCCCTCTTTCCAGTAGATCTCACACACACTGTGCTGCTGATTATTTCTGGCCCTTTGGAGAAGGGATCGGAATCATTTGATTCTGAGCAGATTTTTGTATATTTCTGCCAGAATCTCACTGGAAAATGTTCACCCGATTTCAAGACAAATTCAACCTCGAATCTCATTGATTCCTCAACCACTGAAATGTGCCCCTGTGCCATTTCATCATTTTCTCAGGTCATCGTACTGAAAATCTTAACATTTTTAGAAGCCCGTCAACCAAAAGTGAGGTATGCCATATGTCTGCCCCTAGGTTGGTAGAAGGCAGCATACTTTTTCTCAAGATCCTAAAGGTCTTTAGAGAATTGGGCTTCTACTTGTGCATATCGTGCCTGAAGGTTTTTGAGAGCTTTGACCCGCTGCTTAACCACCAGAGGCCAGCAGTGAGTGCATCCTGCCATAGAGGCCGATGCCGCAGCAGGGGCTGCAAGGGACAGGGGACTGGGCCTCCCCTAGCCAGCCTCGGCCCCTTCGATGGGTCCACAAGTCCCAGCCACCCAGGACTCGGAGGCATCAGCCAGGACCTCACCCGCCCAGAACTCACCCTCCCCTGCCCCCGCCACCGGTTCCTCTGCCTTCTGGGATGCCAGCCCCTCCGCAGGCTCCCACGGCTCCCAGGGCGGGGGGCCCTCTGCCTGGCACTCGCCCCGCCAGACCTCACCTGCCTCTCCCAGGTCTTCCTGCCCGTGAGGAAGCGCGGCAGCCTCTGCAGGGTCCGAGGGCCATCGGGATCGGTGCCTGACCATCACGCGGCTGGCGTGGGGCCCGACGAGGACACGGTCCTTGTAGTGGCTGTGGTGCAGAAGACAATGGGCCACATCCCGGAGCAGGGAATGAAACTGCACCGCGGTCGCCCCATGGCCTGCGACCACTCCCGCGCCTCCCTGCCCATGCTCGTCCTCCTCTTCTGTCTCTTCCTCCTCCTCGACCTCTTCCTCAGTTTCCTCCCCCTCTTCTGACTGGTACTCAGCCTCCTCCCGGTCCTCGGTGTCTAATTCAAACTCTTCCGCCTCCTCCTCCACCAGCTCTGCATCCCAGTCTTCTTCCACTGCGGCCTGGGCGGCCTCCTGCCCACCATCCTCCCCGTCAAGGGCTCTGGAGAGCCCCAGGGAAGTCAGAAGGGCCGCGGCCCCCTCGACTCCATCCATTCCTCCAGAAGGGGAGGCACGGACCCCGAGGGGACTGGGGTCACCACCCGCCCTGCCACCAGCTCTATCCTGGCCACCTGGGATCGGCCCACGCTCCTCGTTGGCAGACATGGCTGGAGGGACACGCCAGACACAGATCGGGCGGCAGTGACGACCGTGGGGAAGATGGCGGCCACTGCGCTGAGTGTGGCTGAGGGAGGGGACGCTGTTGGAAGCTGGGCCACCGGGCCGAGGTGGGGGCTGCAGAGAAGCTGGCTGCCCAGGGGACAAGAGTCGGCGAAGATGCCTCTGCGAGCCCCGCTACGGGAAGTGTAGACGGCCTCCTAGCAGAGCGCCCCAGCGAGACTGGGCGGCGAACGCTGTGCACAAAGCGGGAAAGAGCTTGATTGGCTGGTGACGGGAGGCGGACCTTACAAGGGTCAACGAAGGGCCACTTCCTCCAGCGCCGACTCTAAGCTCATTTGCCAGCAGCCAAGGATTGACAGCACCACCGTCCAATGAGTGATCAAGCTCTTCTGTTTCCCTGGAGGCCTTAAAAGGCCAGCTCACCCTCAGCCTCTGTGAGCGCACAGGAATCCCTTCTTTTCATTCCAACACTGCAAGAGCAAAACTACAATGCCCCTAAAGGCGGTGCTCTGGGGTATGGGAACCTGCATGTGTTCCCCAATTGCCACCCTGGGGCAGCTCACGCTGATACAGACACACTTAATTCAAAACCGAGACAAGAGAGAAGGTGTATAGATCAAATCTCTGCAACGCTTAAAACCTCCCACAAGAGGCAGCAAGAGAATTTGGAGGTTTTAATGCTGTTAAGGCTCCTTAGAAAAGGACATACAGAGTCGATATGGATGCAGTGAGAATGGAGAGTGGAAGAAGCAGTAAAGACAGGAGCTGGAGAGTGTTTCATCAGGGCTCCCCAATTCCGTTGCAGCCTCCAAGAAATGAAGATGGAGAGAGAGAGGGAAGAGAGACAGAGACAGAGACAGAGACAGAGATTTCTTTTAAAGACTGGTCTGAGCACCTGCTCTGCACTGGATTGAGCACACCCCTTGCCTCCCAAATTCATTGAGAAGCCCGTCCCCAGCCCCACTCCACCCCCAGGAGATGGTATTTGGAGACTGGGTCTTTGGTAGGTCATTCAGTTTTGGTAAGGTCAGGAGGCTGGGGTCCACACATTGGGATTATTGCCCTTACAGGAAGAGACCATAGATGGTACTCTCCTCCCACCACCCCAACGTGAAGCCACAGGAAGAAGGCGGCTATCTTCAAGCCAAAACGAGGGCCCTCACCAAGAACTCCACCATGCTGGCACCCTGACTTTGGGCTTCCTAGCCTCCAGAACTGTGAGAGAATAAATAACTGTCTTGTTTAAGCCGTCCAGCCTATGGTATTTTACTAGGGCAGCTTGAGCAGACTAATACAGCATGGCAGACCTTAACAGCACAGGCTTCCTAGAATCATTTCTCGGTCAACAGTCCGAGACTTTTTGTTGTACTCAGCCCCACTTAGCTGAGTGGTCAAGGGTAACGAATGCTGAAAATGAGGAAGAAATCGACAACTATTTTATGCTAATCCCAGTTACTACTGTGGATGGGCATAGAAGCAAGACTGGGTGTTAGCTGTAACTTCACGTTTAGGAGAACATAAGCTATGTCCCTTACTTCCATAAGCACACCGCGTTGGGATCCAGGACATCTAATTTGACAGATCCTAACGTTTCACAGATGGGAAGCACACATCCTGCAGTGCGCTCCTGGGAAGGCTCAGGAGAAGAGCTGTTGTTGCCACCCTGAGTCACTATGGACTCCTCCTATCCCAAGTTGGGTTCAACGGTCAATCAGGTCTGCCAACACCACACACACACACACACACACACTACCGAGACGCGATGCAAAGTGTATTCCTTACGTGAGGAGGCTTCTGGGGGGAGAGCAGGGCAGCCTTTTCAAGCTGCTCCAAAATAGACTTCAGAGAGTCAGGAAAGGAAGAAATTGCTTTGGGAGTTCTACTGTGACTAGTGGATGGGGCCAGCATGACAGTTCCCTTGTGCTGGCAGTAGCTAGTGTCGTTTGCTGCCCACTCCTCCTGCCCTCCACACTACAACCGTGCCAAAGGAGAGAGTGGAGGGTGGGGCACTGGGGAAGAGGGAGGGTTGACGTTTAAAAGCCCTCAGCAGTCAAACATCAAAGGATGCAGTCAGACCCTATACTATAATTCACCTCTGGCGTGTGACAGGTGACAGAAACGTGCCATTTTTGTGTAATGGAATCTGAACTTGTGGAAGTAAGCCACTCTGGAACTCTGAGTCCTGCAGCCTAAGGCTGGGTAGGCAGGCAAAAGGTCCACTGAAGGCCGTTCAAGAGCCCAGCGTGGTGTATCCTGAGAAGTAAAATGCATGCCTCGGTCACCATCAATAAGGCCCGGAACTCCAAAGCCCATAAGGAGGGTCTTGGCGAAGCCCTGCGTAGTAGTTTTAGTATATGTAGAGACACGTGTGACCAGGATTTATAATTTGGGAGTCTGTGGGCCAAGAGATTCCCAAGGCTCTTTACCCCAAAGGGGACAGTTTTACACAAGGAAACGTCGCTGCCGCCATGGGCCGGACCAGACAGCCAGACCGACGACAACGGCCTGATTGTCTATGAAAATGTGCAGATGGTGCTAACTGTTGGCCAGAGCATCCAGCGCTAAGGTGACTGCCTGAAGTTCACTCACTGGTGCTGTCTTTTCCTTGAACAGTTTTATCTATGGTTATTGTATTGATTACTGACAAGGAAAGAGTTTTCCTGACATTTTCCTATTTATTTTCCACATGTCAGTCGTTTTTTGTTCCTTCACTCCTCAATTACCGTATTTTCTGTTATTAATTACAGTTTCATAGTGTACAAGGTGATCCTTCATCACCCCTTTTGCTGTACTTTTTTAGTTTTTTTTTTAGTGCTGGAGCTTTTTGTGGGGTAGTGTCGGTGGTTACACTGGGAGCTACAATTAGTATCTTAGCTTTATAATAATCAAGTTTGTATTAATACGGAGATAGTTGCCATAGTATTCAAAACCTCTGCTTTTCCCTAGCTCTGCCACATTTCTTTATTTAATTATGGTGACACACGGCATGTTTGTATATTTGGTGCCCATTAACAGAGATTTATAGTTAATGCTTTATACATTTGTATTTTAAATCATATATGAGAACAAAAAGAGGAGATATAAACCAAAAGTGCAGCAATACTCGCTTCTGCGTTTACCTGTGTAGTTACCTTGGCCTTTGTGGTTTATTTCTTCATATTGCTTCAAATACGTGCCCAGCATTGTTTCAATTCAGCCTGAAGGACTCCTTTCAGTACTTTCTATAGGGCAAGCTTACTAGCTATGTACTCTCTCAGTTATTGTTTGTTTTGGAATGTCTTTAACTCCCCTTCATTTCCCCCACATATAGAATTCTTGGTTGAAAGGGTATTTTGGTTCATTTGTTCTACGCTTTTAATATGCCATTCCAATGCCACCTGTCCTCTGTGGTTTCTGTAGAGGAATGGGCACAAATCTTACCGACGATTACTTGTATATGAGGAGTTGTTTCTATTGCTGTTTTCAAGGTTCACTCTTTGTCTTTGACTTTTGATAATTTGATCATGATGTGCCTAGGTGGGGATCTCTGATTCTATCCTGCTTGGAGTTTGTAGAACTTACTGGGTATGTAGATTCATGTCTTTCCTCCGAGTTTGGAGGTTTTCAGGCATCATTTCTTTAAAGATTTCCTGCCCCTTTCTCTCTCTCCTCTGCCTCTGCCACTGTCATTATGTGTACATTGATAAGCTTGCTGATGCATATAAGTCCCATAGGATTTGCTCATTATTCTTCATTCTTTGCTTTTTCTGCTCCTATTTTCCTTTCCAGAGACTGGATATTTCAACTAACCTTTTAAACTTTGCTGATTCTTTTTCTCCTGTTCAAATTTGCTGTTGGACATCTTTTATTAAATTTTCATTTCACTTACAGTGATTTTCAGCTGAAGAACTTTTTTTTTTTTCCTTGCGTTACGTGGGCCTCTCACTGTTGTGGCCTCTCCCGTTGCGGAGCACAGGCTCTGGACGTGCATGCCCAACGGCCATGGCTCATGGGCAACGCCGCTCCGTGGCATGTGGGATCTTCCCAGTCCGGGGCACGAACCCGTGCCCCCTGCATCGGCAGGCGGACTCTCAACCACTGCGCCACCAGGGAAGCCCCTGAAGAACTTTTTTTTGTCCCTATTTATAATTTCTATCTCTTTGGGATACATCTTTCTCATTGTTTCCTAGTTCTTTGATCACTGTTTCCTTTTGCTCATTGAGTTTACTGAAGACAGCTGACTAAAAGTGTATTTTTCTAGTAACCCAAATACTGTGCTTCACCTCTGACAGTTTATAGTAATTAATTTTTTCCATGTGAACAGGATACACATTCCTCCCATCCCCTCCAACTATATGGAAGTATAATTTACAAATAAAATTTGTATATTGAAGGGGAACAATGTGATGCTTGATGTACGTACACATTGTTAAATGATTACCACAGTCAAACTAATTTATGCATTTATAACCTCACATAGCTAAAGGTTTTTTGGGGTGGTGCGTGGGATAAAACTAAGATCTACTCTCTCAGCAAGTCTCCAGCATACCATACAATATCTTAAATTAAATCTGCATGCTGTGCATTAGATCCCTAGAATGTATTCATCTTATAACTGATCATTTGTACCCTTTGATGAACCACCCCACAAATAACAAACCTGGAGGCATCATGGTTCCTGATTTCATTATATGACAAAGGTATAGTAATGAAAACAGTATGGTAGTGGCATAAGAACAGATATATATATATATAGACCAACGGATCAAAATATAGAGCCCAGAAATAAACCCACACATATATGTTCAACTATTTGACAAGAACTCCAAGAACACACAATGAGGACAGGATAGTCTCTTCAATAAATGCTGCTGGGAACACTGCATATCCACGTGCAAAGATACTATACTGGAGCCTTATCTAACACCATACCTCAAAATGAACTCAAAATGGATTAAAGACTTAAACATAAGGCCTGAATCTGTGAAACTCCTAGAGGAAGACACAGGGGTAAGCTCCTTGACATAGGTTATGGCTTTGATATTTTTTTGAAATGACACCAAAACAAAGGCAACAAAATCAAAAATAAACAAGTGGACTACATCAAACTCAAAAGCTTCTGCACAGCAAAGGAAACAATCAACAAAATGAAAAGGCAACTGACCTATGAAGCAGAAGAAAATATTTGCAAATCATGTTATCTGTTGAAGGGATAATATGCAAAATATAAAAGGAATTCAATCAACTCAACAGCAAAAGAAAAAAAAACAAAAAAAACATCAACCAATAATTAATAAAAGGGCACACGGTTCGAATAAACATTTTCCCAAAGAAGACATACAACTGGCAAATAGGTATATGAAGAGGTGTTCAACATCACTAACCATCAGGGAAATGCAAATCAAAGCTGCAATTAAGACATCACACCTATTAGGATGGCTATTATCAAAAGGACAAGAGACAGCATGTGTTGGCAAGAGTGTGGTAAAAAGGGAACCCTTGTGCCCTGTTGGTGGGAAAGTAAAATGGTGCAGCCACTGTGGACAACTGCATGGAGGTTCCTCAAAAGACTGAAAGTAGAACTATCAGATCAGCCAGCAATCCCAATCCTGAAAACAGATCCAAAGGAGGTGATTTCTGCTCTGCTCCCTTATGCTCATTGCAGCATTATTCACAAGAGCCAAGCAATGGAGACAAGCTAAGTGTTCTGGGCAGATGAAAGGATAAAGAACATATCACAATTATATAAAAGACATATCAAAGAATTCTTCTTAAAAATTCATCAGAGGGCTTCCCTGTGGCACAGTGATTAAGAATCCACCTGCCAACGCAGTGAACATGGGTTCAAGCCCTGGTCCGTGAAGATCCCACACGCTGCGGAGCAACTTAGCCTGTGAGCCACGACTACTGAGCCTGTGCTCTAGAGCCTGTGAGCTGCAACTTCTGAGCCCGCGTGCTACAACTACTGACGCCCGCAAGTCTAGAGGCCGTGCTGCACAAGAGAAGCCACCGTAATGAGAAGCCCGCGCACCACAACGAAGAGTAGTCCCCGCTCGCCGCACCTAGAGAAAGCCCATGCGCAGCAACGAA
Source organism: Mesoplodon densirostris (assembly GCF_025265405.1). NCBI lineage: Eukaryota > Metazoa > Chordata > Mammalia > Artiodactyla > Ziphiidae > Mesoplodon > Mesoplodon densirostris. The sequence goes on along the minus strand of NC_082681.1, from coordinate 44,104,179 downwards.
GACCTGACACAGCCAAAAATAATAAATAAATAAAAACAAAATAAATAAAGTAATAAAAGTTCATTTGCAAGACTATTCTTGTCTTTGGGGGTGATACAGAGAGGAACAGGAACAGAGACAAGACATGGTAGATTCTCCTTCCTTCAGACGTCTTGTCTCTCTCAGGAAATCTCTACAGGCACAGCTTAATAGTGAGCCAGCCGGAAAGGCAAAATAGGGTTGACAGAGACCCAGAAACTTAGAACAGGTTATAGAATTTTGAGCTCAGATATTAAACAAATTTTACTTACCCTGCATCTACTTCCTCTTATATATCCTGAGAAAGAATGCAAACAGTGTGCCTTCTGACACAAAATAAACACAGAAGTGACTATAACATCAGTAACACCCACTTCCAAAAACACAAAAACAAAATTTAAGACCTTTGTTAGGGAGTGTACTCATGTTTAGATAGTAAATAGGGAACCACTGACAGATTTTAATGAAATTTACATATATCATTAATTTTGATGTAGAAAATTTCATGTACATAATGACTTCTCTTCTTTCTCCCATGGCCACCTAGGAAACTCAGAGATTAGGAAAAATGCTTCCTTCCCCATATGTTGGTTTAATATCCTAGCCTCAGATATACTCAACACCTCTGCCTGCGCCCCTGATGGAACACCACTCTCAGGTGAGGCAGTGTTTCTACCTGAAGGATTTCAAAATACCCTTAAGATTTGGGAGGAATTGGGAGGTCTAAAGGTAAAATCTGTGCAAACACTATGTAGAAGCAAAAACCTTGTATGACTCAGAAACGTATCTGGAGGGTTGAGTGGGTGTGTGTGAGTGTATGGGTAAAGATTATTTCGGCTGAACTTTAGGCAAACTGTAAACATAAACTCTACACAGAAACACTTTCCAATCCCCTGTGTCTTTAAACTCATGAGGTGAGCTGCCCTGCAGAGGCAGGACCTGGTGTCTTTGGGCAGCTGTGGCAGTTAAAGGGTGTGAGCTCTCAAACCAGACTGCCTGGATAAAAGTTCCAGTTCACTTACAGGCTGTGAGATCTTGGGCTCAGGATTTAATATCTCAAATCCTGTCTTCTATAATAATTCTCAATTTCTCCATCAGTAAATGAGGTGAAAAATAGTCCCAACCTCATCGGATTGCTGTACAGATTTAATGAGCTAATACTTTACAAGGGCCTACTTGATGTCGAGCTTGGCACAGAGTAAGTGCAAATTAATGTCTGGATACATCACAAAATGAACACATTCCATGCTCACTGCTGTAGCTGCACAGATCATCTTTTAATCCTTCAAATATGCTATGTTCTCTTTCTTCTAATGGATCTTTGCCCATCTTCATTCCTCTAACTAGACCTTATGCATAGCTTTGGCCAAAACTGACTTTCTAAGCCCTAATCATCCTTAACGTCCCAACTCAGGCTTTTTTTTTTTTTACAAGAAGCCTCTTCTCTGTTAAGACGGGGTTGCACGTTTCTTCCTTTATTATTTTTAAACTAAAGTGAAAATAAAATAACATAAAATTAATGATTTTAGTCACTTTAAAATGGACAAATCAAATAAAAAGTTCTAAAAATAAAATGTACAAATCAGTTCTTTTAGTACATTCACGATGCTGTGCAACCATCACCCCTATCTAGTTGCAGAGCATCTTCATCAACTCAAAAAGAAACCCTATACCCAGGAAGCGGTCATACCCCATTCCCTCCTATCCTCAAACACTGGCAACCACTAATCTCCTTTCTGCCACTATGGATTTGCCTAATCTGGACATTTCATAGAAATGGAATCATGCCATATGTGGCATTGTGTGTGTGTGTGTGTGTGTGTGTGTGTGATATTTTGTAATTTTTGTTCATGGTAGTTGTTATCTTTTTTCATTATGAACTTTTTCTCATTCTAAAAAAAGATTCACTTCATGCATGATTGTGTATAATGATAGAAGAGAATCTTCCATATTGTATGAGTTTCTTGCCTGTTTGTACTTGCCTGTTTGGAACCCGTTTTGGACTCTCCCTGTAAACGACCTAGACTCCTTGGGTATAATGCCTGTAGCAGTCCAAGAACATACACAAAGATTGTATGCCCTGACCAAAGGATTTTTATCCCAGGAATATAATGTTGATTTGGATTTGTATCCCAGGAATATAATGTTGATTTAACATTAAGAAATCACAGTGTAGGGACTTCCCTGGTGGAGCAGTGGTTAAGAATCCACCCAAAAATGAAGGGGACACAGGTTCGAGCCCTGGTCTGGGAAGATCCCACATGCCACGGAGCAACTAAGCCCATGTGCCACAAATACTGAGCCTGCGCTCTAGAGCCCATGTGCCACAACTACTGAAGCCTGCGTGCCTAGAGCCCATGCTTCGCAACAAGAGAGGCCACCGCAATGAGAAGACCGCACACTGCAACGAAGAGTAGCCTGCAGTCACTGCAACTAGAGAAAGCCCGCATGCAGCAACGAAGACACAACAGCAGCAAAAAATAAAGAAAGAAAGAAAGAAAGAAAAGAAATCACAGTGTAGGGACTTCCCTGCTGGAAAAGTGGTTAACAATCCACCCGCCAATGCAGGGTACACGGGTCCGAGCCCTGGTCTGGGAAGATCCCACATGCCCCGGATCAACTAAGCCCATGTGTCACAACTACTGAGCCTGCGCTCGAGAGTCCTTGAGCCACAAATACTGAGCCAACGTGCCACAACTACTGAAGCCGGCACGCCTAGAGCCTGTGCTCCGCAACAAGAGAAGCCACTGCAAGGAGAAGCCCGCGTACTGCAATGAAGAATAGCCCCCGCTCAGCGCAACTAGAGAAAGCCCACGCACAGCAATGAAGACCCAATGCAGAGAAAAATAAAAATAAATAAATTTATATTAAGAAAAGTAATCAAAGTGTAATACATCTAACAGAATACCAGAAAAATCCTCATGATCATCTTAAGAGACATTTATAAAGCCTTTAGCATAATTCAAGAAACTTCCATGATAAAAGCTCTCAAAAAAACTAGGATTAGAAGACATCTTCTTCAATGCTCAACATCACTAATTATTAGAGAAATGCAAATCAAAACTATAATGAGGTATCACCTCACACCGGTCAGAATGGCCATCATCAAAAAGTTTACAAACAGGGACTTCCCTTGGTGGTCCAATGGTTTAGACTCCACACTCCCAAAGCAGGGAGCCCAGGTTCAAACCCTCATCGAGGAACTAGATCCCACATGCCACAACTAAAGGACCCCGCATGCCACAAGTAAGAGCCCACGTGCCATAACTAAAAGATCCCACATGTCACAACCAAAGAGCCCACATGCCACAACTAAAGATCCTGCATGCAACAACTAAAAGATCCCACGTGCAATGAAGATCCTGCATGGGGCAACAAAGATCCCACGTGCCCCAACTAAGAACCAGCACAGCCAAATAAATAAAGAAAAGAAAATAAAATTTAAAAAAACGTTTACGAACACTAAATGCTGGAGAAAGTGTGGAGCAAAAGGAACCCTTCTACACTGTTGGTGGGAAATTAAATTGGTGCAGCCACTATGGAAAACAGTGTGGAGGTTCCTTCAAAACCTAAAACTAGAGTTGCCATATGATCCAGCAATTCCACTCCTGGGCATATATCCAGAGAAAACTCTAATGCAAAAAGATAAATGCACTGCAATGTTCAAAGCAGCACTATTTACGACAGCCAAGACACGGAAGAAACCTAAATGTCTATCGACAGGTGAATGGATAAAGAAAACGTGGTACATATATACAATGGAATACCACTCAGCCATAAAGAATAATGAAATAATGCCATTTGCAGCAACATCATTGGACCTAGAGATTATTATACTAAGTGAAGTATGTCAGACAGAGAAAGACAAGTATCATATGATATCACTTACATGTGGAATCTAATACAAAATGATACAAATGAACTTATTGATATTTACAAAACAGAAACAGACTCACAGACATAGAAAACAAACTTATGGTTACCAAAGGGGAAAGGGGGTGGGGAAGGGATAAATTAGGAGTTTGGGATTTGCAGATATAAACTACTATACATAGAATATGTAAACAACAAGGTCCTACTGCATAGCACAGGAAGCTATATTCAATATCCTGTTGTTAACCATAATGGAAAAGAATATGCAAAAGAATGTGTGTCTTTGTGTATATATATATATATATGTATATATGTATATATATATTTATATATATAACTGAATCCCTTTGCTGTACACCAGAAACTAACATAACATTGTAAATCAACTGCACTTCAATAAAAATATATTAAAAAATGAAACGCAGCTATGAAGCCACAAAAAAGGTACAAACTCTTAGTTATAAAATAAATGTCATGGGGATGTAATGTACAGCGTGATGACTACAGTTAATACTACTATATTGTATATTTGGAAGTTGCTAAGACAAAACCCTCTTAGGTTTGCTCTTAATAAGAGATGATAATAGGTTTTTCCTTACCTTCTAAGTAATCTCCATAGAAAGCAGAGATTCTGTGTCTTATCAGAATAATTTCCTGTGCTTCTTGTTGATTTATCATGTCCTTTATTTGTAAGATAAATGAGTCTTCTTACTTCTAAAAGAGAGAAGGCTCTTTTTAATCACATTACTTCCAATATTTACTTTTGAAATCTTATATTAGTACTCTGGTTAAATAGGTGGCCAAATAGTTTCTTAGTGACCCATGATTCTATTTAGCCAAGTGTACAAATCTTTTGCCATTTCTAACAACTAGTGATATTTGGTCTTTCCAAATTCAAATCCTAAATGAAATCTGCTTGATCTCATACTGACACTGATATTTCCCAGAGGGCCTGCGGAAAATCCAGAGTTTGTTCTTTCACCTTGTAAATGAGAGATGTTACAATAAGTAGGTTTATTTGATAAGTTGAGTTGCACAGGAAGCACTGCCAAATATGAAGAGATGCTTAACCTTCTCTAGTTTATATTTCTATGTGTAAAATGTTATTAATACAAATACTTCAGAAATTGTATTAATTCCTATAAATGTCAGTGCCCTTGCTGTCCATGACGTATCTTGGCGCTGCTTTGCCTTAGAATCAGACAACATCAGCATAATGTTATCAGCTGTCATGCCAGTTAGTGTCTTAAAATGTTGTATGCCACAGAAACAACCAAATGTCCTTGGCAATTGCATCATTTTTATAATGAACTTTCATCACGTCTTTTACCATGGCCATTTTCACTCTTTTGTCATCCACACTTGTTTTAGTTTGATGCCTCCCTGAAAGCTCTTGCAATCAGCTACAGGCCACAGTAATTATCTTCAACAAAATGGGACTATCTTGGAGTCCCACAGAAAGGACTATGCCAGGTACTCTTGAGGCACAGAACTCCTAATGGCATTGCTTAAATAACTTTGAGACCGTACCACCGGCCTGAGTCAGGATTTCCAGAATTCTCCTGGAGAAGCTGATAAGTTCATGAGATGGCTAACCCAAGATCAAGCAGAACAAGAATTACATAGGGCTGAATGAATTGATAAAGGACGATTATGGCTTTTGCTTGGACTACTGCTGATGCTTTAATGTTCTGTTTTCTGGATATAAAGAACTGCCTACTTTTCTAACTTCAGCTATCTACAATTCATAACAGTTTAGTAGATCGTACTTCTGTAAGCAGAAATGAAGTATTTATCTTTTTTTGCCTGCCTGATCACTCTAGAATTTGAATATTCTTACTAAGTATTCTTATTTTCACAGTAATACAATGAACTGCTTAGGTTCCATAAGAATCCTTCCTCCTGGGAACAGAACATAATTGATTTGACTATATGACCAAAGCTCTGAGTGGACTGTCATGTTTTGAAAGAATACAGTGTTTTTAAAAATAGTGATGGATTGATTGACTTGGCTGCACCAAGTCTTAGTTGCGGCACGAGGGATCTTCGTTGCGGCATGCGGGAACTTCAGCTGTGGCATGTGGGGTCTTTTAGTCGCAGCATGTGGGATCCTTAGTTGTGGCATGCAAACTCGTAGTTGTGGCATGTGGGATCTAGTTCCCTGACCAGGGATCAAACCCGGGCCCCCTGCATTCAGAGCACAGAGCCTTAGCCACTGGACCACCAGGGAAGTCCCAGACTATCATAGTTGAGAACAATATATATAATCAGATATGACCAGATAGTCTTAAGGAACTAAAGGTGATTTTATGGAGCCAATGCTTATGAAGTCTTCTTGGGAAAATGGGCCTGGCACCTGGATTACAGCTTTCTCAGCCTTACAGGTGAGCGGGAGAGGCCACCTCCTGGCAGGCCTAGGAAACTTAGGATATTTTGGGGGCCTTCAAGAAGAGATTAATTTACCCAGATCTATAGGTACTGCAGGGGAATTGTGGTGGTGAGATTTGGGCTTGGTTTCCTAGCTTTGAGAGGCTTTTAAAAGTCCAGTCGGAGTGAGACTCCTTATGAAAAGTTCCAGCAGAGTAAACTAAAAATGGCCTATGTGGTCAATTATCATCCTTGCTGCAATTGTGCAAATAAGCAAGCCAAATCTAATAAGACCAGACACTCTATAAGCAAGAATAATCTTACTTTGATTATCTTTGATCAAAAGGGAGGTGACGGGGCTTCCCTGGTGGTGCAGTGATTGAGAGTCTGCCTGCCGATGCAGGGGATACGGGTTCGTGCCCCGGTCCAGGAGGAACCCACATGCCGCGGAGCAGCCCGGAGCCTGTGCTCCACAATGGCAGAGGCCACAACAGTGAGAGGCCCACGTACCGCAAGAAAAAAAAAAAAAAAGGAAGTGACGGTTGAGTGAAATTTTATATTTCAATACAAAACACACCCTTGTGAGGGATGAGATTCTGGTCCCGTTCATTATCTTTCAGCTAATTTGCACTTCTTTGTAAACTACGTGTTTGTGTTACCTACATGTAAATTGGACTAGCTCCTGCTATCTCACACATTTTGTCAGTCCTTACCAAATTCTCAATTCTTCCAATTTCCTTCAACATCTGGCTGCAACTCTTCAAACTAATGTTTCCAATTTTTCTCCAACCCTCCTGATTTGACATCGCAGAGAACTCAAAGCTGACCACCCAGATTCTTACTGGATCCTTAGGTTTTCTTCTAACTGGCTTTGTTTCACAGGATCTAAAGAAGCCCTGTGAGCTGAAGTTGGACAACTTGATGTAAACTTCAAAGGACTCTTCCCTGCAGCAGATCATGTATGATCCTCATGCCTGGAACTGCTGCCGTGTGGGCCACTCGGGAAATTCACTTTATCTTCCATGCTCTGCTCCACGAAATAATCGTGACTGTGGATGATCTTACCCAAACCTAACTGATGTCTAGGCCATCAGAAAACATCCACTGTAAACTAGGAAATCCATCAGATTGCCACTGCCATCCTCACTCCACCATCTAAACATGCTTCAAGCCCAGCATCTTCAATGGGCTGTCCTTCTGGACTCAGAAGCTGGCTTCAAATAGTCCACTACAAACATTAATCTTTCTTTTCCTTTTCTTAGAAACCCTCCTCATTAAATGCCTCATTCCTGGCATGATCCAGCAAATATCCTCTACTACCAAACATCAGCAGATGGCTCAGTTGTTCCTTAATGAACAAAAGGTGACTGAATGAGAAATGGACTTATATTGTTCACAGGAAAAAAGAATGCCTCTTGTTGCCTTGCACAAGAAGGGGAACTCAAAGTAACTCCCTTCTTAACCAAACTTGAGGCCATTCTGAGTCCTCTTCTTCACTAGGCCTCAAGCTTGATGCTATCTTTGGCCTGCCAAGCCCAGTTTTAGCAAAAATCCTCCTAGGCCAGTTTAGCAAGAATCACCCCCTCCTTCGTATCTAAGTTCTTCATCCCTCCTCTTGAGGTCTAATCAAGTTCCACCCCCCAGCCTCCCTTCATCCTTGTGTTAGTCAGGGTTCTCCATAGAAACAGGACCAGTAAGAAACAGATAGGCATATAGATAGCTTATCTATCTATATCTACAGATCAATATCAATGGTAGGTATATATATCTAGATAGCTATGTCAGATATCTAATATCTGTATATTTATAGATGTATCTTTATATTAATGCTATTTCTCTGTTATATAGAGATATAGATGTTGATATAGATATAGATATAGATGAGGAGATTTATTATAGTAATTGGCTCATGAGATTATGGAGGCTGAGAAGTCCTACAATCTGCTGTCTGTAAGCTGGGAAACCAAGAAAGCCAGTGGTATAAACCACTCTAAGTCTGAAGGCCTGACAAACAGGAAAGTCCCAGATCAAGATTGAAGGCCCAAGAATCAGGGGACTGATGCTGCAAATCCTGGTCCAAGTCCAAAGGTCCCAGACTAGGAGTAGTGATGTCTAAGAGCAGAATAATATGGATGTCCCAGCTCAAGCAAAGAGAAAACTCATCCTTCCACTGCCTTTTTGTTCTATTCAGGCCCTCAAGAGATTGTGATAATGCCCACTTGCATTGATGAAGGCAATTTTCTTTACTAAGTCTGCCAGTTCACATGCTAATCTCTTCCGGAATCCTGCTCACAGACACACCAAGAAATGTTTCACCAACAATCTGGGCATCTTTTACTCAAATCAAATAGACACCTAAAATTAACCAACACAATACCTAAGTTCCCCTCAGTAATCTGCCATTCACTAACTCCCTCACCCTCCCTGTTGGCCATAAACTGTCATCTGTCTGTCTTGTATGTGGAGTTGAGTTTATTTTCCCTATGGCAATAGTCCCTGGCCCCTATTACAATGGTCCTGAAAAAAGCCTTCCATGCCTTAAACTCCATATGGCATACTTTTTTATTGACAATATTGATGTTACTATGTTCCTGTGAGTGAGAGAATGTGTCCAGATCATTGCTGAGCTAGGTAATGTGTCTGCATATTCATGTGAGAGAATGTGAGAATGTGAGTCCATATGAGCGAATTTCTTCTGTGAGCTTATGTTGGAGCTATACGGTGGATGTGAGCATATCTGTGTGTACATCTGTACGTAAGCATGTTCCTGATTTCAAGAATGTGCATGTGCAAGTGGAAGTGTGAGTGACAGCATCGGGAAGCATCTGAGTGTTTATACTCGGGTCCCCATGTGAGTAAACTTATGAGTATGGTCATGAAATTAACTGAATATATCAGCATGTTTATGTGAAGCCGTGAAAGTATAAGTGGATGCATGTGGATGTACGTGTTTTTAAATTTCAATTTGTAGGCAAATCTGAGCGTGTTTAGGGAGTGTGCAAACATGTGACTGTGTGTAAGCATATCTCTGTGTGACATTGTAAGTGTGAACATGTCCATGGGTGAGAGTGTTTTCGTAGGTGCAAATTTGTGTTTAAAATTAATATTTAAGTGTGTTCACTTGTACAAATGAATTTGTAAGCACGTGAAGGCAGATTAGCATAATTCTGAGTCGTTGGGGGTAAATGTGTTTTTTGTGTGTTCTTGTTTATGTGTGAATATATTTGAAAAAGGGAGCATGTATATGGGAATGCATGTAATGGTTTTTTAAGTGAATGAATGAAATCATGAGCTTATTGCTGATTGTGAGCATGTTCCTATGCAACTCAATATGTAAGCATGTTACTGTTGGTGACAAGGATATTTTATATGGGTAAGGGAATGGGTGTGTGCATGTGTAAATGAAATGAGAGTACCTGGAGTGTGAGTGAACTTGTAACCATGCTTATGTTTTAAGTGCATGATTGATGATGATAATCTGAATGAGGTGGGGCTACTGTGTGTGTGTGAACTGTGAGCCACCAAGTGTGAATGTATGTTAGTATGTGTGAGTACCTTTGCCAGTATATGTGTTTGAGTGAGTTATCTGTAAGCATGATAATGTGGGTGAACAAATGAGCATGTACGTGAGCTTGTGCATTTGTGAGAGTAAATATGCGGCCTTGTAATCTCAAAGTGTGCTAGTATTTCAGTCTCTGAGGACTGCTGTAAATGTATGTTCAAGCGCACCCTTGTATTTGCAGCCATATGCATGGGGGTTAGCATGTTTGTATGAGTAAGTGAACGTGTATCAGGTTCACTGTGGTGAGCTACTTCACAGGTGAGTATATTTGTGTAAGTGAAACCTGAATAAACATGAGTGGAAGTGCATGTGAGTGTATTTGCTTCTTTGAGTGGATATTCTGAGCTTCATGGAGGATGTGAGCGTGTTTGTATGTGAATACCTATGTGAACATGTTCCTGGTTTTAAGAGTGAAAATGTGCATGTGTAAGTGAATGTGTGAGTGGGAGCTCCTGAATGTATGCATTTGTGTCCCTGTGTGAATGAATCTCTTGGCATGGTCATGTGATTGAGTGTTTGAGCACGTTCGTGTGAAGGAGTGAATGTCAGTATGTACGTGTGAATGTATGTGTGTCTGTGAGTGGGAGTGAATTGGTGGGCAAGTTTGAGAATGTCTGAGTGTTTAAGTGTTTTGTCAGTGAGTGAATGTGTGAGTGCATGCATGTGAGCCCATCTGTCTGTGACAGTGTGTAGCTGAGCCTGTTCGTGGGTGAGAGTGATCTCTTGGATCTACAATGGCATGCTTAAAGTGAACACTTTTGTATGCTCATCTGTATAAATGAACTTGTAAGCCTGCGAATCATGTTAGCATATTCACGTATAGTGGATGAGCAAGTATGTTTTCTTGTGACCTTGTTAATATGTGACTACAGTAGTTGCAGACTATTCACGGGGGACTCATTCCAGCACCCACCAAGGATACCAAAATCTGAGAGTGTCCAAGTCCCATAGTCAGCCCTCTCTATCCCCGTAGTCTGCATTCGCGGACTCAACCGACTGTGGATCATAAACATAGCACGTGATATGCAGCTGGTTAAATCTGTGAAAGCAAAACCCATTGATACAGAGGGCTAGCCGTATATTTATTGAAAAAAATCTGCATATAAGTGGACCCACACAGGTGACACTCTTGTTGTTCAAGGGTCAGCTGTATATTCGAATGAGGTCATTCATGCCCATACGTGTGAGTCAATGTAAGGGTTTTTATATAAATGAGTGAATTTGTGAGCTTCTAAGTCAGTGTCAGCATGTTTGTGTGCAATTATATTTCTGACTATGTTAATGTTTATGACCAAAAAGGTGCATGAGTAAATGAATGCGTAGGTTTGTGCATATACACACAATGAACATGTCTGGAATGTGAGCGAATTTGTAATCACTCTTGTGTGTATAAGTGAATGTGTGCATTTGCTCACAAGTGTGATGTGGGAAATTTGGGGTAGGTATATGAATGCCTGAGTGTCTGAAGGGGAATATATGTGCATATGTGTATACGTGTAAGTAAATTGGTCACTAAACGTGTTTGAATAGTGAAATTTAAGCATGTTAACATTAGTGAATGAATGTTTCAAAGTATGCGTATATCTGAGTTCGTCCACTCACAACACTGAATATATGAACATGTAGATCTGAGACAATATTTGTGTTGATGTACATGTTCGTGAATGTTCAAGTGCATCTTTTTTTTTTTTTTTTTTTTTGCGGTATGCAGGCCTCTCACTCTTGTGGCCTCTCCCACTGCGTAGCACAGGCTCTGGACAGGCAGGCTCAGTGGCCATGGCTCAGGGGCCCAGCCGCTCCGCGCCATGTGGGATGTTCCCGGACCGCGGCACGAACCCGTGTCCCCTTCATCGGCAGGCGAACTCTCAACCACTGCGCCACCAGGGAAGCCCTCAAGTGCATCTTTTAATTTGTGACCATGTGTATGGATGTTAGCACGTTAAGGAATAAGTATCAGATTCACTGTTTTCTGCTAGTTAAGGTAGTGTGACCATTCGTGTAAATTATGGGTGTGTACATGGAAGGACATTTGAGTGTATTTTCTTCTGTGAGCAAATGTTTGAGCTCCAAGGTGGATGTGAGTATGTTTGTGTTCGTGCATCCATGTGAGCATATTCTGTAGGTTAAGACTGTGAATGACATGTGTAAGTGAAGGTGTGAGTGGGAGCATATGACTGTATATATTCGTATCCCAGGTCAAGAGAATGTGTGAGCATGGTCGTTTGACTGAATGCACGTTGGAGCATGTTTGTGTGAAAGAGTGAATGTGTCAGCATGTGAGTGTAAATGCATATGTGTTTTAGAATGTGAGTCAGTTTTGAGTTTGAGTTTGTGAATATTTGGTGTGCTTTCTGAGTGAATGTGTACCTCTATGTAAGTCAGGATATCTGTGTGCAACAGGCTATGTGTGAGACGGTTTAGGGGCAAGAGTAATTTCCTGGCTGTAAATTTGCACACTTACAATGAACATGTATGTGTGCTCATCTGTATAAACAAATTTATAAGCATGTGAATGCAGGTTAGTATAATGCTGAGTTCTCAGTCAGTGAGTTTGTTTTTCAAGTGATCTCATAAATGAGTGAATATATTTGAATAAAGTAATTTGTGAGCATGTGAGTGAGTGAATGCAACTATTCTTAAGTAGTGTAATTGAGTGAATTTGTGAGCTTGGTGTGACCATATCTGTGTGCAAGTGAATATATGAGCTTGTTACTCTTAGTGACAATAATAATGTGCATGCGTGAATGGGTGTTTATAACTGCAATGAGCATATCTGCAAGTGAGTTAATTTGTAATCACTTTCATGAGTGAATGAATACGTAGTTCAGCTCATGAAAGTGAGTGAGGTGTGGGATACTTTTTGTGAGTGTGTGAAAGTATGAACATTTGGGCGTGAATGTACGTTAGTTACCATGTGTATGGATGTGGGTAAGTTGTCACTATATGCATTTGCATAGTGAATGCAAGTGGTAATGTGAGTGAATGTGTAACCACGTGCTTCTATGCGAGCATTTATCTTCTTTAGAGTGAACATGTGGACCTGTACATCTGTGTATGCTGACGTTTGTGTGTTCAACTGTATGTTTAAATTTGTGACCATGTGTACAGCGGTCATCATGTTTCTCTGAGTTAGTGAATATGTATAGTTTATTACTGTGAGTTGAATCGTTCAGTGTATTTCTGCGAGTGAAATACGAATATGAGTGTAAGTGCATGTGAGTGTATATTCTTCTGTGAGTGACTACTGGACCTTCACCTAGAAGTGAGCACACTTATGTGTAAGTGTCCATGGGAGCATGTTCCTGATTTTCACAATATTAATGTGCATGTATAAGTGAATGTGTTAGTGGGAGCATCTTAGAATATATGTTTGAGTCCCCATGTGAATGAATTTGTGGGTACGCTCATGTGATTGAGTGACCGTTTGAGTAGGTTTGTGCGAAGGAGTGAATGTGTCGGTATGCATGAATGTTTCTATGTCTTTGAATGTGAGCAACATTGTGGTCATATTTGAATGAGTGTTTGAGTATGTTTTGTGAGTGACTGTGTGAGCATGTTTATGTATGCAAGCATGTCTTCTATGACGGTTTAAGTGTGAGCCGGCTCATGGGTGATTGTGTTCTTAAGTGTAAATTTGTGTTTACAAAGTGAATATTTGTGTTCCCATCTCTACGCGTCCATTTGTTAGCATGTGCAATCCTATTAGCATATTAGCGGGTATGAGCAGGTGGTTTTCATGTGATCTTGATAACGTACAACTATATTTGAATAACCTACTCTGAGAGCATGTGTGAGTGAATGTGATTTTATGTAACTGAGCGAATGGGTGAGATTCTTAGTGTATGTTCTTGAGCAAGTGAGTGTGTAAGCATGCTGTGTTTGTGACCATGATAATTTGCATGGAAAAGTGAATGTGTGAGTGTGTGCATATACATGCAATGAATGTGTCTAGAATGTGAGGGAATTTGTAATCACTTTCGTGTGTATAAGTGAGTATGTGATTATGCTTATGCGAGTGTGGTACGAGCTACTTTGTGGGAATGTTTGAGGATCTGAGTGTGCATATGTTAGTATGGGTATGTGTGTGAGCCAGTTTGTATGTGCATTTGAGTGAGTGAACTATAAGCATGTTAACAGGACTGAGGGAATGTTTGAGCGTGTGAACATATGTAAGCATGTACACTCGTGAGAATGAATGTGTAAACTTATACATGTGACAGTGCGTCAGGATGGCATTTGAAAGTTGACATATGTGTGTTTTAAAGTGTATGTTTCATACTGGATGTGAGCATGTTTTTGTGTGAGGGTTCTTACAAGCATGATCCTGATCTTCTCAATGTTAATCTGCATGTGTAAGTGAATGTCTCAGTGGGAGCCTCTGTGTGAATGAATGTGGGCATGGTCATGTGGCTGAGTGAATGTCACCACGTTGTGTGACTGAATGTGTCAGTCTGCGTGTGTGAATGCATGTCTTTGAATATGAGTGACTTTGTGGGCATATTTCAATGCGTGAATGCGTAAACTTTTTGCTGAGTGATGAATGTGTGAGTGTGTGTATATACGTATGTCTCTGTGTAAGTGTATGTGTGAGCCTGCTCATGCTCCTCCATTGTGAGCAAGCATTTTTCAAGTGATGTTTCATTGCACTCATTGTATGTATGGATGGTGAGCATGTACACACACGTTAGCATGTTTCTGTGTAGTGCCTATATGGTGGGTTTCTTTTTTATCTTGTTTATGTGGGAGTACATCTGAGTAAGGTCATGTGTGAAAGTGTGTTGTAAGGGAAAGTGTTTTACGTGTTGTAAGATTTTGTGAGATTCTTGGTGACTGTAAGAAGATTTCTGTGCAAGTGAATGTGTAAGCATGTTTCCGTTTGGGACAATGAGAATTTGCATAAAATTGAAAGTGAATGTGTGATTGTGGAACTCTAAACCTAATATGTATGGGGTATGAATGAATTTTTTATCATGTTCATCTGTGTGAATGTGTGGTACTACTTCTGTGACTCACTGAGCTGTCGGCATGATTGTGTGAGTGAAGGGAAGTGTGTGTGTGAGTGCAAATGTATGCATGTTTACATATGTGAGGAACTCGTCAGGATGTTCACAGCAAGAAGTGAACTATACTCATCTTAATGTTGGTCAGTCAGTGTGTGATCCTGTGCGTATATGTGAGGATGCACATTTTTGAAAGTGATTATGTGAATGTGTACGTGTGTTGGAGTATGCTCACGGAAGAATATTTGAGTGGTCAAGAAAAGGTTTCTTGGTGTTCATGTGTATGCGTTACCTTGTGACCGTATGCTTGGATGAAAGCATGTTCACGGGCGTGTATGATTGTATTTTATGCTCATATTCATGCATGTATACTGTGTGGGTGAAATGTGAGTGCATGACTTGAGTTCATGTGAGCGTATGGATTAATGAATGCGTGAGCTTTGTGGTGAGCACGAGCATATTTGTGTGCAAAGGCGTACGTGAGCATGTTCCTGATGGTGAGCATGTTAATGTGGGTAGCTAAATGGGAGCCCTGGAGAGTATATTTTTGGGTATCCCTGTGAGAGAAACGGTAATCATGGTATGCGACTGAGTGAAGGTGTCAGCTCATTTTTATGGAGTGAATGTATCAGTGTGTTTGTATGAGCAGCTCTGAGTATGTACATCAGTGAAATTGTGAGCATGTTCAAGTGAGGGAGTCAATGTCTGACCATGCTCATGGAAATGAGTGAAGTTGTGAGCATACCTGAGTAAACGTGCGAGCATATGGTGCGAATGTGAATGAGGAGTATTGAGTTTTTAGTCAGTATGTTCATTTGGATGAGTCAACACTACGTGTGTTAACGCAATTGTGTGTCCATTGGTGAGCATGCACACTGTGAGCATGAATACATGAACTTTTACACGTCTTCAAGTGTGATTATATTTGAAATGTTTGAATTTATTGAAAAAGCATTTGTGTGTGCATGTGAATGTGTGAGCATGTTCATGAATGATAGCATATTCATGTAGGTGTGAGGGCTTATCGTGTTTATTTATGTGAGCTTGTTAAAGTGTGAGTACACTGTATGAGTGGAATGTGAGCATGGGAGTATGTTTATGAGTTTATGTGAGTGAATGCTGGGGCTTCGTGACGAGTGTGATCATGTTTATGTGCAAGTGTATATGTAGGTTCCTGATTGTGAGCATGTTCAGGTGCATGAAAAGTGAATGGGTTTGTTGCAAAATGAATATAGGTCTCTATGTGCATGAAACGGTCAGCATGCTCACGTGGTTGAATGACTGCTTGAGTAGGTTTATGTGCAGTGAATGTGTCAGTGTGTGTATGTGTGCATCTGAGAGTGTTTATGTATGAGGGAATTCATCAGCATGTTCTTAGGAGTTCATGTGTGAAAGCGTCTTGTTACTAGGTGAGTGTACGTTACTGGGTATATGCAAGCCTTTCCACGGCTGAGAGTGCCTTATTGTGAAGGAGTCTGTATGTTTCAGTGAATATTTTGTGTGTACTCATCTGTATGAGTGAATTGGTGAGCATCTGAGCGCATGTCAGCATTTTCTTATGTGATGATTGTGTATGTGTGTTTTTGTGTGATATGTGAATGTAAGTATACTTGTATAAGGGAATGTATGGAAGTATGTGTGTGAGTGTACTTTTTTCTGAGTTTGAGATAACTTGTGAGCTTCTTGGGAGGTGTGAGCATGTTTGTTTTGACGTGCCTACGTGAGTTAATTCCTGTTTGTGACAATATGGATAAGTGAATGTGTGATTGTTTGCATATAAATATAATGAGTATGTTGTGACAGCACTGTGGCAATGGCGACCTACAAGAATGTCCTGGGCTTCCCTGGTGGCACAGTGGTTGAGCGTCTGCCTGCCGATGCAGGGGACACGGGTTCGTGCCCCAGTTCGGGAAGATCCCACATGCCGCGGAGCGGCTGGGCCCGTGAGCCATGGCCGCTGAGCCTGCACCTCCGGAGCCTGTGCTCCGCAACGGGAGAGGCCACAACAGTGAGAGGCCCGCGAACCGAAAACAAAAAAAAGAATCCGCCTGCCGATGGAGGGGACACGGGTTAGAACCCTGGTCCGGGAAGATCCCGCATGCCACGGAGCAACTAAGCCGTGCACCACAACTACTGAGCCTGAGCTCTAGAGCCCGCGAATCACAACTACTGAGCCCACATGTGGCAACTACTGAAGCCCGGGCACCTAGAGTCCATGCCCCACAACAAGAGAAGCCACCGCAGTGAGAAGCCCGTGTACCTCAACGAAGAGAAGCCCCCACTCGCGGGAACTAGAGAAAACCCACGTGCAGCAACGAACACCCAACACAGACAAAAGTAAAAAAAAAAACAAAAAAAACATGTAATGGACTGAATTCTGTTCCCCCCAAATTCGTATGTTGAAGCCCTAACCCCAGTGTGACTATATTTGGAGATATGGCCTTAAGGTTAAACGAGGTCATAAGCTTGGAGCTCTAATCCAATAGGGGGGTATCCCTATAAAAAGAGGAACAGACGCCACAGAGCTCTCTCTCTCCCCACACTGAACAAAGTAAAGGCCATGTGAGGACACAGTGAGAAGCCAGCTGTCTGCCAAGGACAAAGGTCTCACCAGGGTATAAATTCTTTTAGCAAATTCTAGACTTCCAACTGGATTGAACTGTGGACCTTTGTATCAATTTAAATTGTTTCCTCCCTCTGTATTCAAGTTTTCTGATTTCTTTCTCTCTGATTCTTTTTGCTTGTTTGTTTGTCACTGGATGTACTTTGTGTGTGTGTGTGAGGGTGTGTCCTCTCTAATCTGCTCATATTTATAGATTTCTTCCTTCAGAGAGCATCAAACCAGTTTCATTAGGGATAGAAGCCACCCCTATGGCAATGGTTGCTTACTAAGTCTTAAGGACTCTGGCTTAAGTTGGGGTTAATTTCATCACCGTGTCACAAAAGTGCCATGGTTGCTTTTCCCTATCATTAGGATGATCAGGATTTTTACTGCAACAGAGGCATACGCAAAGGAGTGGCACAGCAGAAGATTGCTGGGCCCCCAAGCCAGAGGTGGGTGGACTGAAACCATTTTCTGCTATGGTGCTGCCACTTGTGTTGCATGGAATTATTATTATTATTATTTTGTCTTTTCTCTCTATACATATTCCTCAGAATATTTTAGATTTCTAGCAGGGCAAATTTACAGCTGTGGGTTTTATCTCCATTTAATCATGAGTGGTCCAGACCTTTTCGGGGCTTATGGGGACAGGTTCGGAGGCACACTGACCCACCTCTTGGGCAGCCCAGGAGAGGAGGACATCGCAGGCCATGCAGGACACGTGGGGGTTGCATTCTGGAACAGCGTGAACCAGAAGGCTCTGTGGCAGGCGGGCTTTGCAGTACTAAGGGGGTGAGGTACGCCCTGGTGCCTAAGCAAGGATGTGATTGGCTTGTTTGAATCGTTCAGCTGGCTGACAAGGAAACACTATTCAGGGGTAAGAAGCAAAAAAACCATCCGGTGCATTTAATAAGGGTTGTTGCTAGAGGACCCTACCTGGCGGAGCAGAGTGGGGAGCGGAATCTGGGATTAGGCCGTTCGAGGCCCTCCCAGTTTTACCAGCCGTCAACTCAGCACGGAATACTAACTTTAGCCCTCACCGCACCATCACCCCCTCCCCCCGCGCACACACACACAGGGGCCAGTATACCTGGCTGAGGAGAACTCAGTCCCTGGAGATGGAGGGGTGGACCCTGGAGCAGTAGCTCCCGACCCCCGCCATTTCAGCGCTATTAGGTACCACAGCGACACAGGGGCTGAAACAAGGGGGCTCCATCGCAGCTGCACGTGCCCAGCCCCACCACCAACTCCTCTACGGACTGGCCAGCAGGCAGCGCGCGTGGGCAGCGGTTCAAAAGCCCAGACCCACGTCTGCTCCAGCCGTCTCCTTCTAAGAGGTCGCCCACTCACCCTCTGCCCGCCCAGCTCACGGCAGCCTGGCGACCCCGCTCACCAATCAAAGAAGTCCAGAACGACGTCAGGAACATCAGGCGAGGAGAGGTCAGAAGCCAAAGTGGAATTTCCACCTGGGATTGGGGTCGTCGCCCGCCAAGGGCCGGGTCCTGATGGGGAGTAGGCGCACAGCGGCCCGCCGCATGTCGGGACGCCATAGCTCCGACCGTCCGAGAACCCTGGAGACCGCTGCAGAGTGGGAGGCCGACAGACGAGGGGGGGCGCGGGATAACCAAGAGGAGCGGGGCGAGGAGGTCGTGCTTCTGCAAAGAGCCGCCTGTAAGGTGACAACATCGAGGCCAAGGGGAGCGCGGAGGGTGCGGGTCGACCAGCGGCCCTGAGCCAGGGAGCGGCAAGAAGAGCAGCAGCCCAGCAACTTCACTCCACGCAGCACCCCGACCACGAACCCAGCCGCTGCAGACAGCGCGGGGTCTGACGCAGTTCTGGCAGCCGCTAGGCGGGCCTGAGGCCCGGCGCACAACTGGCTCCGCCCACCCCTATGGCAAGCGAGCTTCGCCAATCAGGCAGGCGCCGGGAGCCTTTCAACGAGATGCATGGTCCAGCCTCCTACCGCAGCCTGTGTGCCGCCCAGCCCTCTGCTCCTTCTGGCGTCTGCAGTCATTCCTGGGTCAGCCGCAGTTCCAGCTCCCTGGCAGCTGGAGAGCTGGGCCGGGGGTCGGCGGCGTGGGGCACCCCGCCCTGCACCTCCCCTTTGCAAAAACGCAAAATGTGCTTTTCACTTGGAACAGTGTATGCCCAAGAGTTTGCTTTTTGTGGTGAAAGTAGTAATTTGACCACCCAGGCTCAATCTGCGTTTTGAAAATACTGGACACCTTTGAGGAATCAGGACCTAGTTGACTGGTGGTCACTCCCTGACCCTCGGGCCTCCAGTGAACCAGACTGCCTGTCCTCTGGAAGGCATAGAGGAGGTTCAACCAGTGCGTTTTGTGACACGGTTCTGGCCCATCATCAGGACCGAAATTGGGCTCCAGGAGCCCCCCTCCCATAGCTAAGGGATGCACAGTTGAAGTGAGGGTTCTTGGCTGACAGCATTGAAGGGGAAAAGAAGGCAACGGTCAGTGTATCGGATCTTCAAGGCAGTGAGCCCCCGGAGAGCAGGCCACTCTAATGCTCCAGCATTCTGGCTCTGCATGTGGGGGAAAAAAAAGCCTTACGTTTTTGCTAGAGGGCTTCTCTTCTTTCTGCTACCCTGAACATTGCCACACAGAGTAGAAATATCTCAGAGAAAGAGGAAATGCTTCCACTCATTCACTACCCTTCATCCTTCCCATCTCAGGTACCTTGATGAAGCAAGGTCAGAAAGAGGCTTCTTCAGAGCACATAAGCCACATGGGCAATGAACAGATAGACCTCAGTCATATTCACCAGCGCTGGACCTCGTGAGGCATGCCATGTAAAAGTGTTGAAATCAAAATGGATTTCAGGTTCACTCTTGGTCAACTAGAATATTCAAAACAAACATTCCCCCCCTTCCCCTTTCCTTCAGTATTTGGTGAAAAGAGTTGGTACTGCTTGTGCCCAGCATATTGCACAGCTTTATTTGCATGGAACTCTCTGGGGTGGCTGAGTGTTTTGTACAGCTAAAAATTTAACTCTTTACCCCACCTCGACCTCTTCTCAAGCACCCTCTTTCTTCTTCTGTCTTTTTTTTAAACGATTTTAGAATCACACATGTTTAAAATGTGTCTCTTAATTTCCTTCCTTCTCTTCACCAGCAGAGCATCTTCACACATTCGTTTTCCCTCTCCTTTCCCCCTCTTTTTCCTTCTATTGCAGTAAGTGCTCTCTTCTCACTTACAGGGCAGATCCGCATAGAACTAACCCACTTACTTAGGTGGGGGATCCCTCTATGACGAACCATCACAACAGCAGTGGGTCAGTTGAGCCCAGCCCTACTGCTCTTAATCCTGCACCCCTTGTCTCTGGTCAGCCAGGCATCCTCGAACAGACAATGCTTGCTGGTTAAAAATGAAAAGGCCATTTCAGTTCAGTTTGTCTGAGCATCTGAATTGTATATGGGCGAGGAGGTGTGGGGACTGCCTAGAGAAGGAGGGTCGATGGGCCCAAGGTTACACAGTGACAAAAAGCGAAACTAGAAACCTATTTCCAGGTTGGCCTACTTCTAGAAAAGTGTGTTTTTCTAGTGAAACTCAGCTTTGACTGCTATTTCAGGCAGCCACAGGCATGTGGGTATTGTTTTGTTTGAAAGCAGGTTATTCCTATTCCTGGAATCAAATTCTTCAATCAGTGTCTCAACTGACAGGAAAAGCAAGCCTCAAGTTTTTCTCCTAGGCATCCTTGTGACTATGGATACGGCCAAAAACTTGATGGCAAGAATGAATTTACTTCCAGAGCTTACGTCCCACACTCACATGACAAAGAGCCGAGAAGGCAGCAAGGAATATGAAAAAGCCAGTATAATTTATACTTGTTGAGTTTTTGTCTAGTTCATTTATTAGAATGTACATCAATATCCAGATTGAATGCACTTAAACCTGAATATGGGATCATGGTGTAGAGGATATAGCACTGACCTAGGAGTTAGCCCATCTGTGTTCTGACCCAGCTCTGACCCATGACTGCGAGTATTCCAGTTTGTCTAGAGTATGAGGTGGATTGGGAGGTAAGGCAAGAGGTAAAACATGTAAGAAGAAAAAGAATAGGTAGTACCTGGCCTAGTGAGGGCCGCACATTCAGTGCACAGAAAATAACTACTCAGTGAATATGTGAAGCTAAGAAAGAGAATTTTATTTTATTTTATTTTTTTACTTATAAGCAGCTAACAGTTATTTGTCACAGTCCTAGAAGCTGGTTAGTCCAAGATCAAGGTACCAGCAGCTTTGGTGTCTGGTGAAGGCCACTTCCTGGATCATGGGTGGCAACTTTTCACTATGTACTCACTGGTGGAAGGGTCAAAGTATCTCTCTGGACTCCCTTAAATAAGGCCCTAATGTCATTCATGAGGGCTCCACCCTTATGACCTAGCCACCTCCCAGAGACACCACCTTCTAATACCGTTATTTTGGGGTTTAGGATTTCAACACACAGATTTGGGGAAAATGCAAACATTCTATTTAGGATACCTACCCAATTTCCACACTGCCCACAAAGTGCCATGTCTAAACCCATATAAAATCACATCATTTTCTTACTTTAAAAAGTTCAAAGTCTTCTGATTGACTGGCAGAGAACCTTTCTTCTTCAACCTTTCTCTCCATAACCTATTCCACATACTCCATTTTTCATCTGCATCTCCTCTATTTTTCTTTTATGTTTTCTTTCTGTCTTTTTTTTTTTTTTTTTTTTTTTTTGCAGTACGCAGGCCTCTCACTGTTGTGGCCTCTCCCACTGCAGAGCACAGGCTCCGGATGCGCAGGCTCAGCGGCCATGGCTAAGGGGCATAGCTGCTCCACGGCATGTGGGATCTTCCCGGACCGGGGCACGGACCCGAGTCCCCTTCATCGGCAGGCGGACTCTCAACCACTGTGCTACCAGGGAAGCCCTCTACTTTTTTTAAAGTTAATTTTTATTGAAGTATAGTTGCTTTACAATGTTGTTTTAGTTTCTGCTTTACAGGAAAGTGAGTCAGTTTTATGTATATGTATATCCCCTCTTTTTCAGATTTCCTTTTCATTTAGGTCACCACAGAGTATTGAATAGAGTTCCCTGTGCTATATACTAGTTTCTCAGAAAGAGAGATTTAGATCTCATCATCCAAACAAAGGAATTTGAATTTCATCTTACATTCAACAGTAAGCTTTTGGAGGATTTGTGCAGGAAAATGACACCATCAGGAAGAAACTTCCAGTTACTTTTTGGAGGAAGAACTAGAAGAAAGAGAGACTGGGGACAAGGAGAGAAGTTAGGAGGGTGGTGCACACCTCTGCTTCCAGTCATGGCAGGCTAAGTCATTTGCACTCACCAGCCCAATGAGGACAACTAAAAAATACTGGGTGAAATGTGAAAAAGAAATTATCTTCATTAAGCGCTAAGAAACTCTGGGGCTAAAATCTAGAAGAAAGCAAAAACCCAAATAGGAAAGCCCAGCACTCAAAGCCACTTTTGCCTGAGGGCATTAGCAAATCCAGAAGAAAGAATTGTGACACTGAGCTGTGCTTTTGGTGGCCTCATGGAAAAGAGATGAAAACTTGAAGTTCTTCTCATCCCCGGTGAGTACATCTGATAAGCCCTCCAGCCACTCTAAAATAAGTGGCTACCCCTTTGGGATAATGGTGAACCAGAAGCAACAAGCCCTGACATGGAATTGCAGTCTAGATATCCATCAGCAGAGTGATCCAGGGAACTTCAAGCCCTGAACTTGGATTAAAGTGGTCTTGGACAGGTAGTGACCGAGGCATTTAGCAGCAGCAAGTAAAAATGCTCTCCGCAGGAAGGTTCTGTCTTCCTATGCCTGAAATCAGTCTGATAAATAATTTTTCAATAATATATTGGCACATAGTCAAAGATAAGTGGACACATAAGCAAAAAAATACATTGTAAGTGACAGCTGAAATAAAAATTAGACAATGAAAACAAATTCACAAATATTTCAGATATCAGAATTATGAAACACAGACTATAATCACTATGGCCTACTATAGTTCAAAAAATTTTTAAAAAGCTTTAAAATATTTTCAGGGAACAGAAAATCCTAAAAAGTGGCATAGCCAATTTGAAAAAGAATCAAATAGGACATCTAGGAATAAACAATGTAACGATTGAGGGTTTAATGGATGAGTTTAACAGAAGGCTATACATAATCATTAGATGATGATAAATGCAATGAAGAGATATAAACCTAAGAGAGAATTACTGAATTCGAAGATAGACCAAAGAAATCATCCAAACTTTTGCCTGGAGAAATGAATTATATGAAAAAAAAAGTAGGATAAGAGACACAATGAATAGAGTGAAGAAGTCTAATATACATTTGATTTAAAGCCTAGAAGGACAGAAGTGAGAAATGGGAGAGAAGATGATGGCCAGAAATTTTCCAGAGCAGATGAAATGCACCAATCCACAGATTCTAGAAGCCCAGTGAATTCTCAGCAGGATAAAAAACAGATATTCACTCCTAGACACATCATAATGAAAGTGCAGGAAATCAGAAAGAATGAAGGCTATATTAATGATCCAAGTTAGAGATAATGAATCTTGACCTTGGGCAGGAGCAAAAGAAATAAAGACAAGGGGATGGGCCTCTACACGCTTGCCTTTAGAATACCTTTTGCTCAGACTTACCATGAACGACTATTTTATAAACATTCTCCATTTCATTCTTCATTAATAAAATACATTTGCTAACAAATCTATTTGTTAGAGCAACCTGACACCTAGGAGCTGTTCAAATTTTCTTAGTCATACATGAAAGGTCGTCATCTTATAAGTATGTCATCTCATGGGCTATGAAAGGGGTGAGTATTCTCCATAGGAATTATGACAGTTAATTTTATGTGTCATCTTGATTGGGCTAAGGAAGATTTTCAAGTGCATAAATCTATTCCAGAAGCTATTAGGTCTGAAAAAGCTTCTGTGTGGATCTGCAGATCCTATTTAGGAGTGAGCTATGGAAATGAAGTCAGAGTGACCTTTCTTGTGTTCCATTTAATGCAAACATATTAAGAGAGCATCTTTACACTGAAATGCATTATTATGGCAACTTGCTTATACAGAACTTCACTTTGAATTTGTTAAAAATAAATGGAGATGCTTATTTCACCTTGAGGATTATGTGTAGACCTTAATTGACAAAATGTACTCTCTACCCCAACCCACTGATCAGAAAATGGCCACCCTCCTCCAGAGGACGAATAACAATAATTTAAGCCTCACTTCAGCTCTGTAAGGTAGGTATTATTCTTCCCATTTTCCAGCCAGGAGGGGAGATGATATAGTAGATGTCAGAGGTTCGACTCTGAAGCCAGACTGCCTGGGTTGGAATTTCACCTGTGCTACCCACTAGCTGGCGCATCTTAAGCAAGTTACATAGCTTTTCTGTGCCTCAGTTTCATCATCTCTAGAGTAAGATAAAAATAGGACTTCTTTAGAGGCTGCAATGAGTTAATTCATGGAAAGCACCTAACTTATTATGGCCAATCATACAATCAGTGCTCCAAAAATGGAAAATCTTCTTCTTCTACACTTACGTGGCCATTTGTCTCTGGCCGCTCAATACGACGAATGAGAAGGGAAAATATGCACCACTGAAGCCGACTAGAAGAAGAAACGTGGGTCATGGGAGCAGCCTGGCCTTATTATCCATAGTTCCTGAAATGAGCTGTGTGACCCTGACTGGGGGCAGGGGGAGGTGTCTACAAGGGTTGGAGAAGGCACTCCAGGGGGAGCCAGTGCCTAAGATATGTCCCCAAAGTGTCTGCCCAGCCAGAAGCTCCTGGAATCCCAGAGATGAGAGAAGGCCCTTTCCCACACAGGCTCCAGGAAGCGTTTAGAACCCCAAGGAATATACAAATTACTAAGCTCAATGAATCACAATAAATTCACTTTAAAAGTACTAGTTTACCCTCTTAATTTACAAGTGGCAATGTATGAAGCAACTGATTGTTCATCATAGTTTTTCTTTGGGAGACCTGAAGCAGCTTCTGGCTTACCCAGTAGGGATGTCAAACCCCTGAGTGACACGCAACCACCTTATCACCTTACCTTATAATTTCTAATGGCTGGACTTCGTGTTCCGTTGTCATCACAGAATGTAAATGGTTTCAACTATTACTTGGTTCAAAGCCCTTAGTCCGTATCAAACTACCTTCCCCTTTACTTTTCAGTTAAGACTCTCAAGTAGTTCCTAGAGCAGCTTCAGCATTTATACCTTTCTGTCAGCAGCTTTGTCTGAGATATTCATGTGGATACAGCCTTGTTCACAATGGAGCCCAGGGCAAAATGCAGAATGTCTTGGTGTTTCTGATTTACTATAATGAGGGATAAGTGTGCTTAGGGCAATCACTCCCATGGAGAGCAAAGGGGAAATTTAGCAGAACATAATGTGTGTTGACTTGAGTAAGCCTCAGTCCCGTGCCCCTCCCTTGGGGTTGGATTCCAGTTTCTGACTACCCAAATGTGTTCACAATGCACACTGGAAGATGTAGCCCCATCTGGCAACACTGGAAATAAGCAAGGAGTCATAGGGCCCCTTAATACAGAGGAATTCCCCAGGTCACTGAGTTGGTGAACTCAAGGTGATCCGGTATTTCTCCATTCCTCATGATAGCATTATTTATTGAGAGAGAGCCATATGCCAGGTCCTGTGCCATGCACAGCCACACACACGGTCTGCCCCCAGGGAAACGACACTTTAGTAGAAATATAGATGACGAGCCAAGGAATTCCAAAACACATGGTACAGTGATATACATAAGAGGGGCTCCTGAACCAGGCTTGAGGGTTTGCAGAGAAAACTGGATGTCTGGGGCAGGAGTGAAAGGAAGTATTAATCTTCACACTTTTATGTCTTTCCCTCAACCCTGCCATAATTTATAGACAAGTCCTATTTTCTGAGTAAAATATAAATCCAACCACTTTATAACGCCTTGCTTTTGTCACTCTGGTCCAAGCTCCCATCGTCTCTCAGGTGGACTACTCCAATAGCCTCCTAATTGGCTTCCCCGCTTCCAGTTTTATATCCTGTGGCAAATATCGTAGGTTAGCTCACTTGACTCCATTACAATCCCAATCACAGCAGGTAAGGCTTGGTCGAGGTTGCAGACCAAGTCTACATTTCCTGAACTCCCGCCCTTATGGCCCGGATTGCACACATAGCTTAGCCTCTGCCAAGCAGATAATAAACCCCCATGAGACTTGGTAGGAGCAGGAAGGTGGAGTCTATGCTGCTTCCTCTGTGGTTTCTGGTTTCTCTTAGTGAGCATGGGCTCAGAAACTTTCGCTTCTCCTGCAGCAGTAATAATAGAGGTGCCAGGGTACAGTTCCTAGTTTTGTGGCTATCAAAGGGCAAGGCATGGGACATTAACTTGGTATAGATGGAGAAGGAGGCAATGTGGTCTCAAAGCCAAAATTTGTGATGCTCTCAGCAGAAACAGAGTGGTCCAATGTCTTCTTCACTTTCCACCCTCCTGATTGTCCCAGTTCTGGGGTATTATTCAAGAAAACAATTCTGGAAATTATAACTACTACTTGAGTTAAAACAAACATGACCACCCCTCCCCCCCGTGCAAAAGTCTCTTGTGCTTTTCCCTCATACACCCAGGTATTTTGTAGGCTCTTGTAATTTATTTATCATGCCTGTTTTTGTACTTTGTAAAAATGGCCTCCTATAGAATGTATTCTTGTGTGTGTCTGTTCTTTCTTTCTTTTTTTTCTTTTTTGGCTTGATATCTTGATTCGTAAGATTCATCTAACGTGTATGTAGCCAAGTTTGTTCATTTTCTTTGCTGTATGTCATGCCACTGATGGATATATCACTTCATATACCTACCCAAGTAGTTTCTGAATTTGGGTTGTGTCCAGTTCTGGACAATTACATACAATGCAGCTCTGTGCATCCTTGGCCTTGTCATCTGCTTTGCATGGGCATTCTCTAGGCGAAGCACCTAGTGGTAGTATTAGTGGGTCCAGGGTAAATATATCTTAAACTTTGAGGGATACTGAATATTCCCGTTATTCAGTTCTACATATTTCTTGATTTCCGCCAATCCAAGGATTAGTTAGTAGTATGCTATTTTGTTTCCAAACATTTGGGTGTTTTAAAGCTATCTCTGTGTTATTACCCTGTGCGTTAAGCATTATGATCAGAGAGCCTAGATTTCATGCCAGTGATCCTTTGCAATTTATTGAGGCTTCCTTTTTCTTAGTAAGGTCTATTTCTGTAAACGGTCAATATGCTCAACAGAATTTATGTTCTCTGCTTGTTGGGTATAAAGTTTTATAGTATCTAATAGCTCAAATGTATTATTGTGTTTAGGCCTTTGATATCACTGCTTATTTCTGTTTGCTTGGACTTTCATGTTCTGAGAGTGGTGGGTTAAAATCTCCAGCTCTCATTGTTAACGTATCTATCAGTCCCTACAGTCATAAACTTTATCGTTGAGGTTTAAGCTATCCTGCTACGCCACCTTTTATAACGCTCTCATGCTATCATCCACTGACCCTAGCCATCCACTCCTCTCTGCCCCATCCTACCACCTTCTACATGACTCCAACTTCCCCATCTATCACTCAACAATTTGACGCTCTCATTTCCAATGAACATCTTTACAACATACTAGCCAACCCCTCTCACAGACACAGTCTGGTTTATTCTTCACCCTAAACTACTCTACCTCTCACATCTAAAAGGAAGATATCCCAGTGTTGGACCACAAGCCCCTGGCCATGCTGCTCTCTCATTCTTTTACTCTCTCTACACGTGTTCTTTTATCTCACTGAGCCCTCCTATTCCTTGGCCTCTCTATTTTCTGCCCATCTGCACTCTCCTTCTTCTGTCTCTCCCTCCTGTCACTATTGATTTGGTTTGGGGTTTTCCCTATTTTTTTTTCTGGCCCAGCCACGCAGCTTGCTGGGATCTCAGTTCCCCAACCCGGGATCGCACCCGGGCTCCCAGCCACTGCCGAGTCCGAACCACTGGACCGCCAGGGAATTCCCTGTGGTTTCTCCTCTTTTCCTTCTTTTCCTGCTCCCACTCTGACATACTAAGTTCTCAATACATCTACCACCACTTATTCTTCTATGCTTAAAACACCTTCTGTATCTCTACATCCAGTTATCACCCATAGCCAATCAACTGTTGACTTTCAGTTCTATACACTTCTTCATGTACTTTCAATACCCCTACCTTAGTCTAGGACTTCAGCATCTCTCACATAAATCACTGCTACCATGAGCACTCCATTCTTGCTCCTCTCTGATCCTTTCTTCACATTGCTTTCAGAGTGACATTTCTAAAACACAAATTATTTCCCAAATTAGAGCCCCTTGACGGCTTCTTGTAGCCTTAAGAATGAAGTCTCCACTGCTGTCTCTGGGGAAATGCAGATGGCCAACAGGCACATGCATACATGTTCAACATCACTAATCATCAGGGAAATGCAAATCACAATCACGAGACATCACCTCACCAAAGGACACACATAACAAATTTTGGCGAGGATGTGGAGAAAAGGGAACCATCCTACACAGTTTCGCGGGAGTGTAAACTGTTGCAGCCACTGTGGAAAACAGTATGGATATTTCTCAGAAAACTAAAAATAGAACTACCATACGACCCAACAATTCCACTGCTGGGCATCCATCTGTAAAAAACAAACACACGAATTCAAAAAGATGCATGCACCCCAATGTTCATAGCAGTGTCATTTACAATTGCCAGTGTATGGAAGCAATCTGTGTCTTTCAACGGATGAATGGACAAAGAAGATGTCAGGTATATATACAAAGAAATACTAATCAGCCATAGAAAAAGAATTTTGCCATTGGCAGCAACATGGATGGACTTGGAGGGTATTATGTTAAGAGAAATGAGTGAGACAGAGCAAGACAAATACTCAGTAAATTCAAAAGAATTAATAACTGGCTGAATTAATGGACATAGAAATGAAGGTAGAACAGACTTAAGAAAGTCTTCAACAACACACATGCTGCAGAGAGCAGAGAAAGGGCAGGGCTTATTTGAAAACCACCTAATAAGTTGGTATTACTAGTACTACAGAGCTAGTGGGCCCTTTTGTGTGCGTCTTAAATGCCAAGTTGATTGTGTATGCAGTAGAGTCATCAAAATTGTCTTACAGGAATTTGGCATGGCCAGAGTTGGGTTTTAGGAAGGTTAACTTAGCAAGTATATGAAGCATGTATCTGTGGGGAAAGACAGGGAGGTAGGAGAAGGTTAGGAGTCTAGGGCAAAGTTCAGGCAAGAAGTAATGAAGGTAATGATACTAAGAGTTGGCAAGAATGTGGAGCAAATAGAAATCTCATCCCCTGCTCTTGGGAATATGAACTAGTACAACCGTTTTGAAAGATAATTGGTGTTACCTAGTAAACTGAACTTGGGCAGAACCTAGGACCCAGAAATTTCATGTCTAGGCCTATACCGTAGATCAGGGTTTCTCAACTGTCGACATTTTGAAAAGATAATTCTGGGTTGTAGAGGACTGTCCTGTGCATTGTAGGATGTTCAGCAGTATCCTTGGCCTCCACCCACTAGATGCCAGTAGCACACCCTCAATTATGACACCCAAAACCTTTCCAGACGTTATAACATATCACCCTGGCTGGGGCAGATGGGGCAGTGCGGAAAATTGCTCTCAACTGAGAAACTAGAGAAACTCTTGTATAAGGGCATAGCGGGATATGAATGAGGAAGTTCATCCCAAAATAATTTGGAAAAGCATAAAAGTGGAAACAACCCACATGTCCATCAACAGGAAATAGACAAATTGTGGAATTTTCATATGATGGATAACTATACAGCAATGAAAACTGATTACTACCGTTTTACACATCAACATGGATAAATCTCACAAACACAAATTTGGGGGGGAGAGAAAGAGTAAGACAAGTAATACATCCAGTATAATTAGATCTACATGAAGTCCAAAATGGAGAAGAAATAACATTATTTAAAGGAACATTCCTCTACAGTAAATGTATAAAAAAGTGAAGTATTAACAAGTTCAGGATTGTGGTTACCTCTGGGAAGGAATGAGGAGATGAACCTGGAAGGGCACAGGTGGGCTATCAAGGCATTAGCCGTGTTCTAGTTCTCAAGCTTGGTGGTGAGTACACAGGCTTACATATTATTAAGATACACCTTACATATATGCAGTATTATCTTCTGTATACATGAAACAGTTCATAAAATTTGTCAGGAAGTGATGCGGTCTAAAATAATGCAGGAAAACGGAGAGAAAGGCAACAGAGTAAATAACTAATTGGATGAGAGACAGAGACAGACAGAGAGAGAGAGGAAAGAGCCAACCTTTAGGTGCCTCTTTGAATCATTTTAAACTCATTTTCTTCATAGAATTGGGGATGAAATCAATTCCTTATCTATAAACACACATAATTCATTGCTCAGACATCTAAGAAATGTATATTTTATGCCTCAAAACGGATCCTACTATATGATGTGATTCACAGGACTGGATAATACTACATTTCACAAAACACCATTGTCTGAGAATCCTGCCCTGTTAGACTTGTAAATGTGTACTCATTTGTATTCCTTGGAGTTATAAGCATCTGAAAATAGGTGGCTTAGAGTAAAAGTGATTCTTCATCACTAACTTTAGTGTCATTAGCATACGCCTAACTGGTACAGAAAACTGTTTCCAACTCCGGCACCAACCCTACCCCTCTGTTTTTCTCCCAATGGTCACCTCTCAGGTAGTGGAATAAAAGGAGAACTTTTGGATCAAATCCTTTCAGAAGATGGAGCCATAACCAAGGAAAATATCAGAACATCCTAACCTTTCCTGGACCAGGCAGGGAGGGACAAGACAGGTCTCTTCCTAGAAAAAGCACAGAGTTTTCAAGGCTGAAGGACTCACTGAAAACATATTTTACACATGTGGATACAGACAAACCCACAAACACCCAGAGAGATAGGAAACGCAGGATTTGTCTCTGACCTGATTTAGGGACCGTCTCTCAGAGACTCAGAGAAGCCTGATATGTTAGATCTACAGCAAACCCTCAGAGCAGCAAGCCTGAGCTTCCTCCCTCAACATGAGAGGCTTCAGGTGCATACATGTGGATAACATAGCCCACTTGTCCTGTTACCTGTATACATGGCCATCACCTCGTAGATACCTCTCAGTCCTGAGAGCATAACACTGTCAGTGCAACTCACCCCTCAGAAGCACAGACTCAGTGAAGAGGAACACACATGCCTCTTGGGGCTTGGGACATGGGGCCACCTGGGGAGTAAATTCAGGGCCCTAGGTAACTGGAGCTCGGTAAGGGGCAGGGATAAGGACTCCGAGCATGCACCAAAAAAGGCTTATCTCAAAAAGAGGTATGCATGCGTTTGTTTAAACTGAAACTCCCGGGACGTCCCTGGCAGTCCAGTGGTTAAGACTCTGTGCTCCCAATGCAAGGGGCACGGGTTCGAAACCTGGTCGGGGATCTGATATCCTGCATGCCACATGACATGGCCGAAAATATAAATAAACAAACAAACAAATAAATAAATAAAGTGAACCTCCGAAAAATTTTAAGCGCAGGTAAAGGCCTTTAATATTAACTATTAACTATAGTTAATACACTAACTATATAACACAGAAATACACACACACACACCCTGCTGGCATGGCATGAACCATATGGAACCAAACCAATGTGAGAAATTTCAAGGGACACTACATGGATAAATTTCTACTTGGACTGTTCTTTCATTAAACAACGGTGACAAAAAGCCTCGTGCCTTTTGTTGTTGTTGTTTTGGCATGAGGAATACTCTGTGTTACTACATGACAATGCATTTTTAAATGTCAACCCCACTGACAGGGGAAAGGGTTGTGGATACCTTACACTCACTTCACTTTAACAGAACTTTATCAAGCATCTACGAAGAAGAAAACACAGTGCTTTAGGAGACAGAAATCAATCAAAGCCTTTAAGTTCCGAACACGTCAGAAGCTCACACTTTAGGGAGCTGGGGCGATACACACATAAATAAATAATGTTAATCTACTCTAGGATACGAGAGGAACTAGCATGGAAAACAGAAAATGTATTGATGCTAACTAGCAAGCTCTCAAGCAGCCTTAACTAAATATAGAAATAAGGCTTTGTGCCCTCAAACCCCTGGTCCTCCCCTTCTCTGATCATCTGCTCTCCTCAAGTACCACTTCACTCTTTTCCCTTAAAGAAGTTCCAGATACTACGCCCATTTCCTCTTTTAATTTTCTTTAAATTAGGACATATTTCAGACCTCGACAAAGGTACAGAGAATGCTACGCCGATGAAACCATCAGCCGTCTTAAGAAACGTAAGCTTACAAATAAAATTGAAACCCAGTATTCCCCGCCCCAACTGAATTCTCCATCTTTTTCCATAGATTTAACCACTGTCTTAAATAGGTTTATTGTTCTCATACACACCTTTCTGCATACTACATATGCATGCATTACTCCTATGTATGCCTTTTACTACAAACAGATGTATCTATAATCAATCTAATAATTTTGAATGCCTTTAAACTTCATATGTGCATGGTATCATAATGCTTTTATCGTGTTGGAAGTAGGTTCTTCCTTTATCTATTTGTCCCTTCCACTACTGAATCTTTGCCCCTTGTTATAAGCTGAATTGTGTCCCCGCAAAAGATATGTTGAAGTCTTGACCCCCGGGACCTGTAAATATGACCTTATTTGTAAATAGGGTATTTGCAGGTGTAATAAAGATCAGATGAGGTCATAATGGATTAGGGTGGGCCCTTCATCCAATATGACTGGTGTTCTTATAAGAAGAGAAAGAACACAGAAAAAGAGACACAGGGGAAAACACTATGTAAAGATGAAGAAAGAGACTGGAAATCGGCATGTACAAGCCGAGTGATGCCAAAGATTGACATAAACCACAAGAAACTAGGAGAGAGGCATGGAACAGATTCTTCGTCCGGGCCTCCAGAAGGAACGAACGCTGCCCACACTTCAACCTAGACTTCTGCCATCCAGAACTGTGAGAGAATAAATTTCGGTTGTTTTAAGCCACCTGCTTTGTGGTAATTTGTTACGTTAAACCTAGGAAACTAACACCTCCCTCCGGGAGGTCTTTGTGTCTCAGGCCCCTGAGAATCCTAGTACCTTCCTCAGTCCAGATCTTACCATCCTGTTCAGTTTACCTGCAATAGTACCAAGTCAGTGAATTAAGGCTAGTTCTACTGTAGGTGTAGTTAAACGTTTCCCCCACTGCTCTAAAGCAGTGGTTCTCAAACTTTAGTGTGCTTCAGTAGCACTTGGAGGACTTGTAAAAACCTGATGGCTAGCAGCCTACCTTCAGAATATCCAATCCAGTAGGTCTGGGGCAGAGTCTGAGAATTTGCACTTCAAACAAGTTCCCCGCTGATGCTGATGCTGATGCTGATGCTGCTGCTCCATGGCAGGCCAATAGCACCATCTGGTCCCCAGGCAAGGTAGGTCATCCATCAGTTTCTTTCAATAACATATACTAGAGGCTGGGCCACCATCTCTATCATCACACAAGTTGTTTATAATCTAACATTTTAATTTATTTGAGGCTGCTATAAAAGGATGTCAAACAGGCTTACCAAATACTTGAAAGAAATCCCTTTCAATGACAGTAAGGTGGGCCGAAATAAATAGAACAAAGATACATTGGAGTCAGTGTTATTTATGTTAAAAAAAAAAAACAAAACCCTGCAGCTTATTCATGTCAAACAAGCTTTTATTTTCAATGTGAACAATACTGTCAAACTTATATGTAAAAGGTAAGAATAAAGTCAGATAGCAGTTAATATCATTTTGGGATGTTGAACTTTGAAACAAAATCTGTGTTGTGGGCTAATGAAAACTAGAATCTCCGTGAAGAACAAATTCTTCTTTTCTTTCACTGTCCACTTCTTTTTATGTCTTCCAACTGTAGGATGGGATAAGAGTCAATTAACAATTGTACACCAATAACATGCACCAGGGACTTTCTAAATATGAGTCAATACTATGTACATCTCCTGGCTCTCCAAGGAGAAAACAAAATGTTTTCTTCTTGTAACCCAGACCCTTGGTTGTCAGGGTGCACATCATTTCATCACACCAACCACATCTCTCTCTTGCCAACCACTATATATGTTAGTTTTTTTTCTTGAAAGGCCACTCTGTGATTTAAATGTCTTTCCACCTTAAGAGCCTATGCTCCTTACCAAATCATAAATCCCTTATAATCCCAGACCTTCAGTTTCCGTATCTGTATAATGAGAATGAGGCTGTTATCAAACATCCACAGGTGTGAAAATTAAGAAAGGGAGAAAGAAAGAGTGTGATACTGAGACAGAGAGAGAGATGAGAGAGAGAAAGGAAAAGATGAATGGGTAGCAGAAAGAGAAACTAGGATTGAATTACCAACTCAGTGAGAGCCAATAATAATACTATGGCTAATTTTCTTTCCTTTTGAATAAAACATCTAAATTGAACTAATATTTGTGAATTACTCATGAAATGCAGTCTTATTTGAAATCCTTAACTTTTTACTACTTTGTAAGGAGTCACCGTCTCAAAGGCATTGCTATTCCAAGAGACTTCATTTCTGTGGCCAGGTGATGAAGGTACAGCTAGTGCACAGCTTAGTCGCTTTAGCTGCTTCTCCTGGTGACCAGTCTCTAAAAATATAGGTCTCTATATTTTAGACCTCTAAAAAAATATAGGTCTCTATTTCCAGGTCTGATAAATTTCCCATCTGCAGTAGACTTAAAGCTCCAGGACAATGGACTTGTGGCTGTAAATGAAATACATTTCAGAACACACTTCTTTCCATACCGTCTAGAATACAAGTACATTATTAACATTAAACTGTTTTTCCAAAACTAAATTTCAACAATTTTTTTCTTATTTACTTTACAAAAAAAAAATAAAAACATGATAGATAGCTCGTGGGAAGCAGCTGCGTAGCACAGGGAGATCAGCTCGGAGCTCTGTGACCACCTAGACGGGTGGGATAGGGAGGGTGGGAGGGAGACGCAAGTGGGAAGAGAAATGGGGATATAGGTATACTATAGGTGATTCACTTTGTTATAAAGCAGAAACTAACACACCCCTGTAAAGCAATTATACTCCCATAAAGATGTTAAAAAGATAAACAAAAAATAGATTAAGGATGTAAACAAAACAAAACATAAAGCTGTCAGTAACAGGTATATGTCAGGACCGGTTGCACTATACAATAATACCTTGTATTCTCCAGAGCTGCCCTCTGCTGAGACCATATCCAGCTTTGGTCCTTCTTCTGCTTTTTCATTTCCATCCTCTTTCTCTTCCTCAGCATTTTCATAATGATATTCACTCTCTTCTTTAGTGTCGAATGATACGGACTTTGGCATCCCAAGGTGGTGGGAAACATTTCCCGATTTAAAATCAGCAGCAGAATCTAGTTCTCTGCTCTCAGGAGGATCTGGAGAAGAGAAATATGTCAGAAAATAAATAAATAAATAAGAAGACTCGCTGGTCATGTTCCTACTGGTTGATACAGCACTTCCTTGGCCCTCACACTTCTGCTGCTTGACAGTTTTGACAACATTTTCCCCCTCTTTCCAGGAGATCTCACACACACGGTGCTGCTGATTATTTCTGGCCCCTTGGAGAAGTGATCGAAATCATTTGATCCTGAGAGCAATTTTCTATGTTTCTGCCAGAATGTCACTGGAAAATGTTCACCCCATTTCAAGACAAATTCTACTGTGAACCTCATTGATTCCTCAACCACTGAAAAGTGCCCCTGTGCCATTTCATCATTTTCTCAGGTCATCCTACTAAGAATCTTAACATTTTTAGAAGCCCGTCAACCAAAAGTGAGGTATGCCATTCGTTTGCCCTTCAGTTCGTAGAAGGCAGCATACTTTTTCTCAAGATCCTAAAGTTCTTTAGAGAATTGGGCTTCTACTTGTGCATATCGTGCCTGAAGGTTTCTGAGAGCTTTGACCCGCTGCTTAACCGCCAGAGGCCAGCACTGAGTGCAACCTGCTTTTGAGGCCGATGCCCAGTCAGGGGCTGCAAGGGACAGGGGACTGGGCCGCCCCTCACCAGCCTCGGCCCCGTCATCGGGTCCACACGCCCCAGCCTTCCAGGACTCAGAGCCATCAGCCAGGACCTCGCACGTCCAGAACTCGGCCTCGACTACCACCGCCGCAGGTTCCTCTGCCTTCTGGGATACCGCCCCCTCTGCAGGTTCCCACAGCTCCCAGGGCGGGGGGCCCTGTGCCTGGTACTCGCCCCCCCAGACCTCACCTGTCTCTCCCAGGGCTTCCTGACCCTGAGGAGGCGCAGCATCCTCTGCAGGGTCCGAGCGCCATCGCGAGCAGCGACTGACCATCACGAATTCGGCGTCGGGCCCGGCCACGAAACGCACGTGGTAGTGGTCCTGGGGCACAAGGCAATGGGCCACATCCTGGCGCAGGGAGTGAAAATGTGGCGCGGGCGCCCCATGGCCCACGACCACTCCCGCGCCTCCCTGCCCATGCTCGTCCTCCTCTTCTGTCTCTTGCTCCTCCTCGACCTCTTCCTCAGTTTCCTCCCCCTCTTCTGACTGGTACTCAGCCTCCTCCTGGTCCTCGATGTCTAATTCAAGATCTTCCTCCTCCTCCTCCTCCTCCACCAGCTCTGCATCCCAGTCTTCTTCCACTGCGGCCTGGGCGGCCTCCTGCCCACCATCCTCCCTGTGAAGGGCTCTGGAGAGCCCCAGGGAGGCCTGAAGGGCCGCGTCCCCTTCGAATCCAGCCATTCCTCCCGAAGGGGAGGCACGGACCCCGAGGGGACTGGGGTCGCCACCCGCCCCGCCTCCAGCTCCGTCATGGCCACCTGGGATCGGCCCACGCTCCTCGGTGACAGACATGGTAGGAGGGACACGCCACACACGGATCGGGCTGAAGTGACGACCGCGGGGAAGATGGCGGCCACCGGGCTAGGTGTCGCTGAGGGAGGGGACGCTGTTGGCAGCGGGGCCTCCGGGACGGGGTGGGGGCTTCAGAGAAGCCGGCTGCCCAGGGCACCAGAGTCGGAGAAAATGCCTCTGGGAGCCCCGTTACGGGAAGAGCAGACGGCCTGCCCGCCGAGCGCCCCGGCGAGACTGGGCCAAGGCCACTGCGCACAGGGCGGGAAAGAGCTTGATTGGCTGGTGACAGGAGGCGAAACTTAGAAGGGCCAACGAGGGGCCACTTCCTCCAGCGCCGACTCTAAGCTCATTTGCCAACAGCCAAGGATTGACAGCACCACCGTCCAATGAGTGATCAAGGTCTTCAGTTTCCCTGGAGGCCTTAAAGGCCCAGCTCACTCTCAGCCTCTGTGAGTGCACAGGAATCCCTTCCTTTTCATTCCACCACTGCAAGAGCAAAACTACCATGCGCCTAAAGGGCGGCGCCCTGGGGTATGGGAACCTGCATGTGTTCCCCAATTGCCACCCTGGGGCAGCTCACGCTGATACAGACACAATTAGTTCAAAAACGAGAGAGAGAGAGAAGGTGTATAGATCAAATCTCAGCAACGCTTAAAACGTCCCACAGGAGACAGCAAGAGAATTGGGAGGTTTTAATGCTGTTAAGGCTCCTTAGAAAAGGACATACAGAGTCGATATGGATGCAGTGAGAATGGAGAGTGGAAGAAGCAGTAAAGACAGGAACTGGAGAGTGTTTCATCAGGGCTCCCCAATTCCGTTGCAGCCTCCAAGAAATGAAGACAGAGAGAGAGAGGGAAGAGAGACAGAGACAGAGAGAGAGAGAGAGAGAGAGAGAGAGAGAGAGAGATTTCTTTTAAAGACTGGGCTGAGCACCTGCTCTGCACTGGAATGTGCACACCCCTTGCCTCCCAAATTCATACGAGAAGCCCGTCCCCAGCCCCACCCCACCCCCAGGAGATGGTATTTGGAGACTGGGTCTTTGGTAGGTCATTCAGTTTTGGTAAGGTCAGGAGGCTGGGGTCCACACATTGGGATTATTGCCCTTACAGGAAGAGACCATAGATGGTACTCTCCTCCCACCACCCCAACGTGAAGCCACAGGAAGAAGGCGGCTATCTTCAAGCCAAAACGAGGGCCCTCACCAAGAACTCCACCATGCTGGCACCCTGACTTTGGGCTTCCTAGCCTCCAGAACTGTGAGAGAATAAATTTCGGTTGTTTTAAGCCACCTGCTTTGTGGTAATTTGTTACGTTAAACCTAGGAAACTAACACCTCCCTCCGGGAGGTCTTTGTGTCTCAGGCCCCTGAGAATCCTAGTACCTTCCTCAGTCCAGATCTTACCATCCTGTTCAGTTTACCTGCAATAGTACCAAGTCAGTGAATTAAGGCTAGTTCTACTGTAGGTGTAGTTAAACGTTTCCCCCACTGCTCTAAAGCAGTGGTTCTCAAACTTTAGTGTGCTTCAGTAGCACTTGGAGGACTTGTAAAAACCTGATGGCTAGCAGCCTACCTTCAGAATATCCAATCCAGTAGGTCTGGGGCAGGGTCTGAGAATTTGCACTTCAAACAAGTTCCCCACTGATGGTGATGCTGATGCTGATGCTGATGCTGCTGCTCCATGGCAGGCCAATAGCACCATCTGGTCCCCAGGCAAGGTAGGTCATCCATCAGTTTCTTTCAATGACATATACTAGAGGCTGGGCCACCATCTCTATCATCACACAAGTTGTTTATAATCTAACATTTTAATTTATTTGAGGCTGCTATAAAAGGATGTCAAACAGGCTTACCAAATACTTGAAAGAAATCCCTTTCAATGACAGTAAGGTGGGCCGAAATAAATAGAACAAAGATACATTGGAGTCAGTGTTATTTATGTTAAAAAAAAAAAAAACCTCTGCAGCTTATTCATATCAAACAAGCTTTTATTTTCAATGTGAACAATACTGTCAAACTTATATGTAAAAGGTAAGAATAAAGTCAGATAGCAGTTAATATCATTTTGGGATGTTGAACTTTGAAACAAAATCTGTGTTGTGGGCTAATGAAAACTAGAATCTCCGTGAAGAACAAATTCTTCTTTTCTTTCACTGTCCACTTCTTTTTATGTCTTCCAACTGTAGGATGGGATTAGAGTCAATTAACAATTGTACACCAATAACATGCACCAGGGACTTTCTAAATATGAGTCAATACTATGTACATCTCCTGGCTCTCCAAGGAGAAAACAAAATGTTTTCTTCTTGTAACCCAGACCCTTGGTTGTCAGGGTGCACATCATTTCATCACACCAACCACATCTCTCTCTTGCCAACCACTATATATGTTAGTTTTTTTTCTTGAAAGGCCACTCTGTGATTTAAATGTCTTTCCACCTTAAGAGCCTATGCTCCTTACCAAATCATAAATCCCTTATAATCCCAGACCTTCAGTTTCCGTATCTGTATAATGAGAATGAGGCTGTTATCAAACATCCACAGGTGTGAAAATTAAGAAAGGGAGAAAGAAAGAGTGTGATACTGAGAGAGAGAGAGAGATGAGAGAGAGAAAGGAAAAGATGAATGGGTAGCAGAAAGAGAAACTAGGATTGAATTACCAACTCAGTGAGAGCCAATAATAATACTATGGCTAATTTTCTTTCCTTTTGAATAAAACATCTAAATTGAACTAATATTTGTGAATTACTCATGAAATGCAGTCTTATTTGAAATCCTTAACTTTTTACTACTTTGTAAGGAGTCACCGTCTCAAAGGCATTGCTATTCCAAGAGACTTCATTTCTGTGGCCAGGTGATGAAGGTACAGCTAGTGCACAGCTTAGTCGCTTTAGCTGCTTCTCCTGGTGACCAGTCTCTAAAAATATAGGTCTCTATATTTTAGACCTCTAAAAAAATATAGGTCTCTATTTCCAGGTCTGATAAATTTCCCATCTGCAGTAGACTTAAAGCTCCAGGACAATGGACTTGTGGCTGTAAATGAAATACATTTCAGAACACACTTCTTTCCATACCGTCTAGAATACAAGTACATTATTAACATTAAACTGTTTTTCCAAAACTAAATTTCAACAAGTTTTTCTTATTTACTTTACAAAAAAAATTAAAAACATGATAGATAGCTCGTGGGAAGCAGCTGCGTAGCACAGGGAGATCAGCTCGGAGCTCTGTGACCACCTAGACGGGTGGGATAGGGAGGGTGGGAGGGAGACGCAAGTGGGAAGAGAAATGGGGATATAGGTATACTATAGGTGATTCACTTTGTTATAAAGCAGAAACTAACACACCCCTGTAAAGCAATTATACTCCCATAAAGATGTTAAAAAGATAAACAAAAAATAGATTAAGGATGTAAACAAAACAAAACATAAAGCTGTCAGTAACAGGTATATGTCAGGACCGGTTGCACTATACAATAATACCTTGTATTCTCCAGAGCTGCCCTCTGCTGAGACCATATCCAGCTTTGGTCCTTCTTCTGCTTTTTCATTTCCATCCTCTTTCTCTTCCTCAGCATTTTCATAATGATATTCACTCTCTTCTTTAGTGTCGAATGATACGGACTTTGGCATCCCAAGGTGGTGGGAAACATTTCCCGATTTAAAATCAGCAGCAGAATCTAGTTCTCTGCTCTCAGGAGGATCTGGAGAAGAGAAATATGTCAGAAAATAAATAAATAAATAAGAAGACTCGCTGGTCATGTTCCTACTGGTTGATACAGCACTTCCTTGGCCCTCACACTTCTGCTGCTTGACAGTTTTCACAACATTTTCTCCCTCTTTCCAGGAGATCTCACACACACTGTGCTGCTGATTATTTCTGGCCCTTTGGAGAAGGGATCGAAATCATTTGATCCTGAGAGCAATTTTCTATGTTTCTGCCAGAACGTCACTGGAAAATGTTCACCCCATTTCAAGACAAATTCTACTGTGAACCTCATTGATTCCTCAACCACTGAAAAGTGCCCCTGTGCCATTTCATCATTTTCTCAGGTCATCCTACTAAGAATCTTAACATTTTTAGAAGCCCGTCAACCAAAAGTGAGGTATGCCATTCGTTTGCCCTTCAGTTCGTAGAAGGCAGCATACTTTTTCTCAAGATCCTAAAGTTCTTTAGAGAATTGGGCTTCTACTTGTGCATATCGTGCCTGAAGGTTTCTGAGAGCTTTGACCCGCTGCTTAACCGCCAGAGGCCAGCACTGAGTGCAACCTGCTTTTGAGGCCGATGCCCAGTCAGGGGCTGCAAGGGACAGGGGACTGGGCCGCCCCTCACCAGCCTCGGCCCCGTCATCGGGTCCACACGCCCCAGCCTCCCAGGACTCAGAGCCATCAGCCAGGACCTCGCACGCCCAGAACTCGGCCTCGACTACCACCGCCGCAGGTTCCTCTGCCTTCTGGGATACCGCCCCCTCTGCAGGTTCCCACAGCTCCCAGGGCGGGGGGCCCTCTGCCTGGTACTCGCCCCCCCAGACCTCACCTGTCTCTCCCAGGGCTTCCTGACCCTGAGGAGGCACAGCATCCTCTGCAGGGTCCGAGCGCCATCGCGAGCAGCGACTGACCATCACGAATTCGGCGTCGGGCCCGGCCACGAAACGCACGTGGTAGTGGTCCTGGGGCACAAGGCAATGGGCCACATCCTGGCGCAGGGAGTGAAAATGTGGCGCGGGCGCCCCATGGCCCACGACCACTCCCGCGCCTCCCTGCCCATGCTCGTCCTCCTCTTCTGTCTCTTGCTCCTCCTCGACCTCTTCCTCAGTTTCCTCCCCCTCTTCTGACTGGTACTCAGCCTCCTCCTGGTCCTCGATGTCTAATTCAAGATCTTCCTCCTCCTCCTCCTCCTCCACCAGCTCTGCATCCCAGTCTTCTTCCACTGCGGCCTGGGCGGCCTCCTGCCCACCATCCTCCCTGTGAAGGGCTCTGGAGAGCCCCAGGGAGGCCTGAAGGGCCGCGTCCCCTTCGAATCCAGCCATTCCTCCCGAAGGGGAGGCACGGACCCCGAGGGGACTGGGGTCGCCACCCGCCCCGCCTCCAGCTCCGTCATGGCCACCTGGGATCGGCCCACGCTCCTCGGTGACAGACATGGTAGGAGGGACACGCCACACACGGATCGGGCTGAAGTGATGACCGCGGGGAAGATGGCGGCCACCGGGCTAGGTGTCGCTGAGGGAGGGGACGCTGTTGGCAGCGGGGCCTCCGGGACGGGGTGGGGGCTTCAGAGAAGCCGGCTGCCCAGGGCACCAGAGTCGGAGAAAATGCCTCTGGGAGCCCCGTTACGGGAAGAGCAGACGGCCTGCCCGCCGAGCGCCCCGGCGAGACTGGGCCAAGGCCACTGCGCACAGGGCGGGAAAGAGCTTGATTGGCTGGTGACAGGAGGCGAAACTTAGAAGGGCCAACGAGGGGCCACTTCCTCCAGCGCCGACTCTAAGCTCATTTGCCAACAGCCAAGGATTGACAGCACCACCGTCCAATGAGTGATCAAGGTCTTCAGTTTCCCTGGAGGCCTTAAAGGCCCAGCTCACTCTCAGCCTCTGTGAGTGCACAGGAATCCCTTCCTTTTCATTCCACCACTGCAAGAGCAAAACTACCATGCGCCTAAAGGGCGGCGCCCTGGGGTATGGGAACCTGCATG
Source organism: Mesoplodon densirostris (assembly GCF_025265405.1). Classification (NCBI taxonomy): domain Eukaryota; kingdom Metazoa; phylum Chordata; class Mammalia; order Artiodactyla; family Ziphiidae; genus Mesoplodon; species Mesoplodon densirostris. Next base: position 44,061,134 of record NC_082681.1, on the reverse strand, counting down.
TGTTCCCCAATTGCCACCCTGGGGCAGCTCACGCTGATACAGACACACTTTGTTCAAAAACGAGAGTGAGAGAGAAGGTGTATAGATCAAATCTCAGCAACGCTTAAAACCTCCCACAGGAGACAGCAAGAGAATTGGGAGGTTTTAATGCTGTTAAGGCTCCTTAGAAAAGGACATAGAGTCGATATGGATGCAGTGAGAATGGAGAGTGGAAGAAGCAGTAAAGACAGGAACTGGAGAGTGTTTCATCAGGGCTCCCCAATTCCGTTGCAGCCTCCAAGAAATGAAGACAGAGAGAGAGAGGGAAGAGAGACAGAGAGAGAGAGAGAGAGAGAGAGAGAGAGAGAGAGAGAGAGATTTCTTTTAAAGACTGGGCTGAGCACCTGCTCTGCACTGGAATGTGCACACCCCTTGCCTCCCAAATTCATACGAGAAGCCCGTCCCCAGCCCCACCCCACCCCCAGGAGATGGTATTTGGAGACTGGGTCTTTGGTAGGTCATTCAGTTTTGGTAAGGTCAGGAGGCTGGGGTCCACACATTGGGATTATTGCCCTTACAGGAAGAGACCATAGATGGTACTCTCCTCCCACCACCCCAACGTGAAGCCACAGGAAGAAGGCGGCTATCTTCAAGCCAAAACGAGGGCCCTCACCAAGAACTCCACCATGCTGGCACCCTGACTTTGGGCTTCCTAGCCTCCAGAACTGTGAGAGAATAAATTTCGGTTGTTTTAAGCCACCTGCTTTGTGGTAATTTGTTACGTTAAACCTAGGAAACTAACACCTCCCTCCGGGAGGTCTTTGTGTCTCAGGCCCCTGAGAATCCTAGTACCTTCCTCAGTCCAGATCTTACCATCCTGTTCAGTTTACCTGCAATAGTACCAAGTCAGTGAGTTAGGGCTGGTTCTACTGTAGGTGTAGTTAAACGTTTCCCCCACTGCCCTAAAGCAGCGGTTCTCAAACTTCAGTGTGCTTCAGTAGCACTTGGAGGACTTGTAAAAACCTGATGGCTAGCAGCCTACCTTCAGAATATCCAATCCAGTAGGTCTGGGGCAGGGTCTGAGAATTTGCACTTCAAACAAGTTCCCCACTGATGGTGATGCTGATGCTGATGCTGATGCTGCTGCTCCATGGCAGGCCAATAGCACCATCTGGTCCCCAGGCAAGGTAGGTCATCCATCAGTTTCTTTCAATGACATATACTAGAGGCTGGGCCACCATCTCTATCATCACACAAGTTGTTTATAATCTAATATTTTAATTTATTTGAGGCTGCTATAAAAGGATGTCAAACAGGCTTACCAAATACTTGAAAGAAATCCCTTTCAATGACAGTAAGGTGGGCCGAAATAAATAGAACAAAGATACATTGGAGTCAGTGTTATTTATGTTAAAAAAAAAAAAACCTCTGCAGCTTATTCATATCAAACAAGCTTTTATTTTCAATGTGAACAATACTGTCAAACTTATATGTAAAAGGTAAGAATAAAGTCAGATAGCAGTTAATATCATTTTGGGATGTTGAACTTTGAAACAAAATCTGTGTTGTGGGCTAATGAAAACTAGAATCTCCGTGAAGAACAAATTCTTCTTTTCTTTCACTGTCCACTTCTTTTTATGTCTTCCAACTGTAGGATGGGATTAGAGTCAATTAACAATTGTACACCAATAACATGCACCAGGGACTTTCTAAATATGAGTCAATACTATGTACATCTCCTGGCTCTCCAAGGAGAAAACAAAATGTTTTCTTCTTGTAACCCAGACCCTTGGTTGTCAGGGTGCACATCATTTCATCACACCAACCACATCTCTCTCTTGCCAACCACTATATATGTTAGTTTTTTTTCTTGAAAGGCCACTCTGTGATTTAAATGTCTTTCCACCTTAAGAGCCTATGCTCCTTACCAAATCATAAATCCCTTATAATCCCAGACCTTCAGTTTCCGTATCTGTATAATGAGAATGAGGCTGTTATCAAACATCCACAGGTGTGAAAATTAAGAAAGGGAGAAAGAAAGAGTGTGATACTGAGAGAGAGAGAGAGATGAGAGAGAGAAAGGAAAAGATGAATGGGTAGCAGAAAGAGAAACTAGGATTGAATTACCAACTCAGTGAGAGCCAATAATAATACTATGGCTAATTTTCTTTCCTTTTGAATAAAACATCTAAATTGAACTAATATTTGTGAATTACTCATGAAATGCAGTCTTATTTGAAATCCTTAACTTTTTACTACTTTGTAAGGAGTCACCGTCTCAAAGGCATTGCTATTCCAAGAGACTTCATTTCTGTGGCCAGGTGATGAAGGTACAGCTAGTGCACAGCTTAGTCGCTTTAGCTGCTTCTCCTGGTGACCAGTCTCTAAAAATATAGGTCTCTATATTTTAGACCTCTAAAAAAATATAGGTCTCTATTTCCAGGTCTGATAAATTTCCCATCTGCAGTAGACTTAAAGCTCCAGGACAATGGACTTGTGGCTGTAAATGAAATACATTTCAGAACACACTTCTTTCCATACCGTCTAGAATACAAGTACATTATTAACATTAAACTGTTTTTCCAAAACTAAATTTCAACAAGTTTTTCTTATTTACTTTACAAAAAAAATTAAAAACATGATAGATAGCTCGTGGGAAGCAGCTGCGTAGCACAGGGAGATCAGCTCGGAGCTCTGTGACCACCTAGACGGGTGGGATAGGGAGGGTGGGAGGGAGACGCAAGTGGGAAGAGAAATGGGGATATAGGTATACTATAGGTGACTCACTTTGTTATAAAGCAGAAACTAACACACCCCTGTAAAGCAATTATACTCCCATAAAGATGTTAAAAAGATAAACAAAAAATAGATTAAGGATGTAAACAAAACAAAACATAAAGCTGTCAGTAACAGGTATATGTCAGGACCGGTTGCACTATACAATAATACCTTGTATTCTCCAGAGCTGCCCTCTGCTGAGACCATATCCAGCTTTGGTCCTTCTTCTGCTTTTTCATTTCCATCCTCTTTCTCTTCCTCAGCATTTTCATAATGATATTCACTCTCTTCTTTAGTGTCGAATGATACGGACTTTGGCATCCCAAGGTGGTGGGAAACATTTCCCGATTTAAAATCAGCAGCAGAATCTAGTTCTCTGCTCTCAGGAGGATCTGGAGAAGAGAAATATGTCAGAAAATAAATAAATAAATAAGAAGACTCGCTGGTCATGTTCCTACTGGTTGATACAGCACTTCCTTGGCCCTCACACTTCTGCTGCTTGACAGTTTTCACAACATTTTCTCCCTCTTTCCAGGAGATCTCACACACACTGTGCTGCTGATTATTTCTGGCCCTTTGGAGAAGGGATCGAAATCATTTGATCCTGAGAGCAATTTTCTATGTTTCTGCCAGAACGTCACTGGAAAATGTTCACCCCATTTCAAGACAAATTCTACTGTGAACCTCATTGATTCCTCAACCACTGAAAAGTGCCCCTGTGCCATTTCATCATTTTCTCAGGTCATCCTACTAAGAATCTTAACATTTTCAGAAGCCCGTCAACCAAAAGTGAGGTATGCCATTCGTTTGCCCTTCAGTTCGTAGAAGGCAGCATACTTTTTCTCAAGATCCTAAAGTTCTTTAGAGAATTGGGCTTCTACTTGTGCATATCGTGCCTGAAGGTTTCTGAGAGCTTTGACCCGCTGCTTAACCGCCAGAGGCCAGCACTGAGTGCAACCTGCTTTTGAGGCCGATGCCCAGTCAGGGGCTGCAAGGGACAGGGGACTGGGCCGCCCCTCACCAGCCTCGGCCCCGTCATCGGGTCCACACGCCCCAGCCTCCCAGGACTCAGAGCCATCAGCCAGGACCTCGCACGCCCAGAACTCGGCCTCGACTACCACCGCCGCAGGTTCCTCTGCCTTCTGGGATACCGCCCCCTCTGCAGGTTCCCACAGCTCCCAGGGCGGGGGGCCCTCTGCCTGGTACTCGCCCCCCCAGACCTCACCTGTCTCTCCCAGGGCTTCCTGACCCTGAGGAGGCACAGCATCCTCTGCAGGGTCCGAGCGCCATCGCGAGCAGCGACTGACCATCACGAATTCGGCGTCGGGCCCGGCCACGAAATGCACGTGGTAGTGGTCCTGGGGCACAAGGCAATGGGCCACATCCTGGCGCAGGGAGTGAAAATGTGGCGCGGGCGCCCCATGGCCCACGACCACTCCCGCGCCTCCCTGCCCATGCTCGTCCTCCTCTTCTGTCTCTTGCTCCTCCTCGACCTCTTCCTCAGTTTCCTCCCCCTCTTCTGACTGGTACTCAGCCTCCTCCTGGTCCTCGATGTCTAATTCAAGATCTTCCTCCTCCTCCTCCTCCTCCACCAGCTCTGCATCCCAGTCTTCTTCCACTGCGGCCTGGGCGGCCTCCTGCCCACCATCCTCCCTGTGAAGGGCTCTGGAGAGCCCCAGGGAGGCCTGAAGGGCCGCGTCCCCTTCGAATCCAGCCATTCCTCCCGAAGGGGAGGCACGGACCCCGAGGGGACTGGGGTCGCCACCCGCCCCGCCTCCAGCTCCGTCATGGCCACCTGGGATCGGCCCACGCTCCTCGGTGACAGACATGGTAGGAGGGACACGCCACACACGGATCGGGCTGAAGTGATGACCGCGGGGAAGATGGCGGCCACCGGGCTAGGTGTCGCTGAGGGAGGGGACGCTGTTGGCAGCGGGGCCTCCGGGACGGGGTGGGGGCTTCAGAGAAGCCGGCTGCCCAGGGCACCAGAGTCGGAGAAAATGCCTCTGGGAGCCCCGTTACGGGAAGAGCAGACGGCCTGCCCGCCGAGCGCCCCGGCGAGACTGGGCCAAGGCCACTGCGCACAGGGCGGGAAAGAGCTTGATTGGCTGGTGACAGGAGGCGAAACTTAGAAGGGCCAACGAGGGGCCACTTCCTCCAGCGCCGACTCTAAGCTCATTTGCCAACAGCCAAGGATTGACAGCACCACCGTCCAATGAGTGATCAAGGTCTTCAGTTTCCCTGGAGGCCTTAAAGGCCCAGCTCACTCTCAGCCTCTGTGAGTGCACAGGAATCCCTTCCTTTTCATTCCACCACTGCAAGAGCAAAACTACCATGCGCCTAAAGGGCGGCGCCCTGGGGTATGGGAACCTGCATGTGTTCCCCAATTGACACCCTGGGGCAGCTCACGCTGATACAGACACACTTTGTTCAAAAACGAGAGTGAGAGAGAAGGTGTATAGATCAAATCTCAGCAACGCTTAAAACCTCCCACAGGAGACAGCAAGAGAATTGGGAGGTTTTAATGCTGTTAAGGCTCCTTAGAAAAGGACATAGAGTCGATATGGATGCAGTGAGAATGGAGAGTGGAAGAAGCAGTAAAGACAGGAACTGGAGAGTGTTTCATCAGGGCTCCCCAATTCCGTTGCAGCCTCCAAGAAATGAAGACAGAGAGAGAGAGGGAAGAGAGACAGAGAGAGAGAGAGAGAGAGAGAGAGAGAGAGAGAGAGATTTCTTTTAAAGACTGGGCTGAGCACCTGCTCTGCACTGGAATGTGCACACCCCTTGCCTCCCAAATTCATACGAGAAGCCCGTCCCCAGCCCCACCCCACCCCCAGGAGATGGTATTTGGAGACTGGGTCTTTGGTAGGTCATTCAGTTTTGGTAAGGTCAGGAGGCTGGGGTCCACACATTGGGATTATTGCCCTTACAGGAAGAGACCATAGATGGTACTCTCCTCCCACCACCCCAACGTGAAGCCACAGGAAGAAGGCGGCTATCTTCAAGCCAAAACGAGGGCCCTCACCAAGAACTCCACCATGCTGGCACCCTGACTTTGGGCTTCCTAGCCTCCAGAACTGTGAGAGAATAAATTTCGGTTGTTTTAAGCCACCTGCTTTGTGGTAATTTGTTACGTTAAACCTAGGAAACTAACACCTCCCTCCGGGAGGTCTTTGTGTCTCAGGCCCCTGAGAATCCTAGTACCTTCCTCAGTCCAGATCTTACCATCCTGTTCAGTTTACCTGCAATAGTACCAAGTCAGTGAATTAAGGCTAGTTCTACTGTAGGTGTAGTTAAACGTTTCCCCCACTGCTCTAAAGCAGTGGTTCTCAAACTTTAGTGTGCTTCAGTAGCACTTGGAGGACTTGTAAAAACCTGATGGCTAGCAGCCTACCTTCAGAATATCCAATCCAGTAGGTCTGGGGCAGGGTCTGAGAATTTGCACTTCAAACAAGTTCCCCACTGATGGTGATGCTGATGCTGATGCTGATGCTGCTGCTCCATGGCAGGCCAATAGCACCATCTGGTCCCCAGGCAAGGTAGGTCATCCATCAGTTTCTTTCAATGACATATACTAGAGGCTGGGCCACCATCTCTATCATCACACAAGTTGTTTATAATCTAATATTTTAATTTATTTGAGGCTGCTATAAAAGGATGTCAAACAGGCTTACCAAATACTTGAAAGAAATCCCTTTCAATGACAGTAAGGTGGGCCGAAATAAATAGAACAAAGATACATTGGAGTCAGTGTTATTTATGTTAAAAAAAAAAAAAACCTCTGCAGCTTATTCATATCAAACAAGCTTTTATTTTCAATGTGAACAATACTGTCAAACTTATATGTAAAAGGTAAGAATAAAGTCAGATAGCAGTTAATATCATTTTGGGATGTTGAACTTTGAAACAAAATCTGTGTTGTGGGCTAATGAAAACTAGAATCTCCGTGAAGAACAAATTCTTCTTTTCTTTCACTGTCCACTTCTTTTTATGTCTTCCAACTGTAGGATGGGATTAGAGTCAATTAACAATTGTACACCAATAACATGCACCAGGGACTTTCTAAATATGAGTCAATACTATGTACATCTCCTGGCTCTCCAAGGAGAAAACAAAATGTTTTCTTCTTGTAACCCAGACCCTTGGTTGTCAGGGTGCACATCATTTCATCACACCAACCACATCTCTCTCTTGCCAACCACTATATATGTTAGTTTTTTTTCTTGAAAGGCCACTCTGTGATTTAAATGTCTTTCCACCTTAAGAGCCTATGCTCCTTACCAAATCATAAATCCCTTATAATCCCAGACCTTCAGTTTCCGTATCTGTATAATGAGAATGAGGCTGTTATCAAACATCCACAGGTGTGAAAATTAAGAAAGGGAGAAAGAAAGAGTGTGATACTGAGAGAGAGAGAGAGATGAGAGAGAGAAAGGAAAAGATGAATGGGTAGCAGAAAGAGAAACTAGGATTGAATTACCAACTCAGTGAGAGCCAATAATAATACTATGGCTAATTTTCTTTCCTTTTGAATAAAACATCTAAATTGAACTAATATTTGTGAATTACTCATGAAATGCAGTCTTATTTGAAATCCTTAACTTTTTACTACTTTGTAAGGAGTCACCGTCTCAAAGGCATTGCTATTCCAAGAGACTTCATTTCTGTGGCCAGGTGATGAAGGTACAGCTAGTGCACAGCTTAGTCGCTTTAGCTGCTTCTCCTGGTGACCAGTCTCTAAAAATATAGGTCTCTATATTTTAGACCTCTAAAAAAATATAGGTCTCTATTTCCAGGTCTGATAAATTTCCCATCTGCAGTAGACTTAAAGCTCCAGGACAATGGACTTGTGGCTGTAAATGAAATACATTTCAGAACACACTTCTTTCCATACCGTCTAGAATACAAGTACATTATTAACATTAAACTGTTTTTCCAAAACTAAATTTCAACAAGTTTTTCTTATTTACTTTACAAAAAAAATTAAAAACATGATAGATAGCTCGTGGGAAGCAGCTGCGTAGCACAGGGAGATCAGCTCGGAGCTCTGTGACCACCTAGACGGGTGGGATAGGGAGGGTGGGAGGGAGACGCAAGTGGGAAGAGAAATGGGGATATAGGTATACTATAGGTGACTCACTTTGTTATAAAGCAGAAACTAACACACCCCTGTAAAGCAATTATACTCCCATAAAGATGTTAAAAAGATAAACAAAAAATAGATTAAGGATGTAAACAAAACAAAACATAAAGCTGTCAGTAACAGGTATATGTCAGGACCGGTTGCACTATACAATAATACCTTGTATTCTCCAGAGCTGCCCTCTGCTGAGACCATATCCAGCTTTGGTCCTTCTTCTGCTTTTTCATTTCCATCCTCTTTCTCTTCCTCAGCATTTTCATAATGATATTCACTCTCTTCTTTAGTGTCGAATGATACGGACTTTGGCATCCCAAGGTGGTGGGAAACATTTCCCGATTTAAAATCAGCAGCAGAATCTAGTTCTCTGCTCTCAGGAGGATCTGGAGAAGAGAAATATGTCAGAAAATAAATAAATAAATAAGAAGACTCGCTGGTCATGTTCCTACTGGTTGATACAGCACTTCCTTGGCCCTCACACTTCTGCTGCTTGACAGTTTTCACAACATTTTCTCCCTCTTTCCAGGAGATCTCACACACACTGTGCTGCTGATTATTTCTGGCCCTTTGGAGAAGGGATCGAAATCATTTGATCCTGAGAGCAATTTTCTATGTTTCTGCCAGAACGTCACTGGAAAATGTTCACCCCATTTCAAGACAAATTCTACTGTGAACCTCATTGATTCCTCAACCACTGAAAAGTGCCCCTGTGCCATTTCATCATTTTCTCAGGTCATCCTACTAAGAATCTTAACATTTTTAGAAGCCCGTCAACCAAAAGTGAGGTATGCCATTCGTTTGCCCTTCAGTTCGTAGAAGGCAGCATACTTTTTCTCAAGATCCTAAAGTTCTTTAGAGAATTGGGCTTCTACTTGTGCATATCGTGCCTGAAGGTTTCTGAGAGCTTTGACCCGCTGCTTAACCGCCAGAGGCCAGCACTGAGTGCAACCTGCTTTTGAGGCCGATGCCCAGTCAGGGGCTGCAAGGGACAGGGGACTGGGCCGCCCCTCACCAGCCTCGGCCCCGTCATCGGGTCCACACGCCCCAGCCTCCCAGGACTCAGAGCCATCAGCCAGGACCTCGCACGCCCAGAACTCGGCCTCGACTACCACCGCCGCAGGTTCCTCTGCCTTCTGGGATGCCGCCCCCTCTGCAGGTTCCCACAGCTCCCAGGGCGGGGGGCCCTCTGCCTGGTACTCGCCCCCCCAGACCTCACCTGTCTCTCCCAGGGCTTCCTGACCCTGAGGAGGCACAGCATCCTCTGCAGGGTCCGAGCGCCATCGCGAGCAGCGACTGACCATCACGAATTCGGCGTCGGGCCCGGCCACGAAACGCACGTGGTAGTGGTCCTGGGGCACAAGGCAATGGGCCACATCCTGGCGCAGGGAGTGAAAATGTGGCGCGGGCGCCCCATGGCCCACGACCACTCCCGCGCCTCCCTGCCCATGCTCGTCCTCCTCTTCTGTCTCTTGCTCCTCCTCGACCTCTTCCTCAGTTTCCTCCCCCTCTTCTGACTGGTACTCAGCCTCCTCCTGGTCCTCGATGTCTAATTCAAGATCTTCCTCCTCCTCCTCCTCCTCCACCAGCTCTGCATCCCAGTCTTCTTCCACTGAGGCCTGGGCGGCCTCCTGCCCACCATCCTCCCCGTGAAGGGCTCTGGAGAGCCCCAGGGAGGCCTGAAGGGCCGCGTCCCCCTCGAATCCAGCCATTCCTCCCGAAGGGGAGGCACGGACCCCGAGGGGACTGGGGTCGCCACCCGCCCCGCCTCCAGCTCCGTCATGGCCACCTGGGATCGGCCCACGCTCCTCGGTGACAGACATGGTAGGAGGGACACGCCACACACGGATCGGGCTGAAGTGACGACCGCGGGGAAGATGGCGGCCACCGGGCTAGGTGTCGCTGAGGGAGGGGACGCTGTTGGCAGCGGGGCCTCCGGGACGGGGTGGGGGCTTCAGAGAAGCCGGCTGCCCAGGGCACCAGAGTCGGAGAAAATGCCTCTGGGAGCCCCGTTACGGGAAGAGCAGACGGCCTGCCCGCCGAGCGCCCCGGCGAGACTGGGCCAAGGCCACTGCGCACAGGGCGGGAAAGAGCTTGATTGGCTGGTGACAGGAGGCGAAACTTAGAAGGGCCAACGAGGGGCCACTTCCTCCAGCGCCGACTCTAAGCTCATTTGCCAGCAGCCAAGGATTGACAGCACCACCGTCCAATGAGTGATCAAGGTCTTCAGTTTCCCTGGAGGCCTTAAAGGCCCAGCTCACTCTCAGCCTCTGTGAGTGCACAGGAATCCCTTCCTTTTCATTCCACCACTGCAAGAGCAAAACTACCATGCGCCTAAAGGGCGGCGCCCTGGGGTATGGGAACCTGCATGTGTTCCCCAATTGCCACCCTGGGGCAGCTCACGCTGATACAGACACACTTTGTTCAAAAACGAGAGTGAGAGAGAAGGTGTATAGATCAAATCTCAGCAACGCTTAAAACCTCCCACAGGAGACAGCAAGAGAATTGGGAGGTTTTAATGCTGTTAAGGCTCCTTAGAAAAGGACATACAGAGTCGATATGGATGCAGTGAGAATGGAGAGTGGAAGAAGCAGTAAAGACAGGAGCTGGAGAGTGTTTCATCAGGGCTCCCCAATTCCGTTGCAGCCTCCAAGAAATGAAGACAGAGAGAGAGCGGGAAGAGAGACAGAGAGAGAGAGAGAGAGAGAGAGAGAGAGAGATTTCTTTTAAAGACTGGGCTGAGCACCTGCTCTGCACTGGAATGTGCACACCCCTTGCCTCCCAAATTCATACGAGAAGCCCGTCCCCAGCCCCACCCCACCCCCAGGAGATGGTATTTGGAGACTGGGTCTTTGGTAGGTCATTCAGTTTTGGTAAGGTCAGGAGGCTGGGGTCCACACATTGGGATTATTGCCCTTACAGGAAGAGACCATAGATGGTACTCTCCTCCCACCACCCCAACGTGAAGCCACAGGAAGAAGGCGGCTATCTTCAAGCCAAAACGAGGGCCCTCACCAAGAACTCCACCATGCTGGCACCCTGACTTTGGGCTTCCTAGCCTCCAGAACTGTGAGAGAATAAATTTCGGTTGTTTTAAGCCACCTGCTTTGTGGTAATTTGTTACGTTAAACCTAGGAAACTAACACCTCCCTCCGGGAGGTCTTTGTGTCTCAGGCCCCTGAGAATCCTAGTACCTTCCTCAGTCCAGATCTTACCATCCTGTTCAGTTTACCTGCAATAGTACCAAGTCAGTGAATTAAGGCTAGTTCTACTGTAGGTGTAGTTAAACGTTTCCCCCACTGCTCTAAAGCAGTGGTTCTCAAACTTTAGTGTGCTTCAGTAGCACTTGGAGGACTTGTAAAAACCTGATGGCTAGCAGCCTACCTTCAGAATATCCAATCCAGTAGGTCTGGGGCAGGGTCTGAGAATTTGCACTTCAAACAAGTTCCCCACTGATGGTGATGCTGATGCTGATGCTGATGCTGCTGCTCCATGGCAGGCCAATAGCACCATCTGGTCCCCAGGCAAGGTAGGTCATCCATCAGTTTCTTTCAATGACATATACTAGAGGCTGGGCCACCATCTCTATCATCACACAAGTTGTTTATAATCTAATATTTTAATTTATTTGAGGCTGCTATAAAAGGATGTCAAACAGGCTTACCAAATTCTTGAAAGAAATCCCTTTCAATGACAGTAAGGTGGGCCGAAATAAATAGAACAAAGATACATTGGAGTCAGTGTTATTTATGTTAAAAAAAAAAAAAAAAACCTCTGCAGCTTATTCATGTCAAACAAGCTTTTATTTTCAATGTGAACAATACTGTCAAACTTATATGTAAAAGGTAAGAATAAAGTCAGATAGCAGTTAATATCATTTTGGGATGTTGAACTTTGAAACAAAATCTGTGTTGTGGGCTAATGAAAACTAGAATCTCCGTGAAGAACAAATTCTTCTTTTCTTTCACTGTCCACTTCTTTTTATGTCTTCCAACTGTAGGATGGGATAAGAGTCAATTAACAATTGTACACCAATAACATGCACCAGGGACTTTCTAAATATGAGTCAATACTATGTACATCTCCTGGCTCTCCAAGGAGAAAACAAAATGTTTTCTTCTTGTAACCCAGACCCTTGGTTGTCAGGGTGCACATCATTTCATCACACCAACCACATCTCTCTCTTGCCAACCACTATATATGTTAGTTTTTTTTCTTGAAAGGCCACTCTGTGATTTAAATGTCTTTCCACCTTAAGAGCCTATGTTCCTTACCAAATCATAAATCCCTTATAATCCCAGACCTTCAGTTTCCATATCTGTATAATGAGAATGAGGCTGTTATCAAACATCCACAGGTGTGAAAATTAAGAAAGGGAGAAAGAAAGAGTGTGATACTGAGAGAGAGAGAGAGATGAGAGAGAGAAAGGAAAAGATGAATGGGTAGCAGAAAGAGAAACTAGGGTTGAATTACCAACTCAGTGAGAGCCAATAATAATACTATGGCTAATTTTCTTTCCTTTTGAATAAAACATCTAAATTGAACTAATATTTGTGAATTACTCATGAAATGCAGTCTTATTTGAAATCCTTAACTTTTTACTACTTTGTAAGGAGTCACCGTCTCAAAGGCATTGCTATTCCAAGAGACTTCATTTCTGTGGCCAGGTGATGAAGGTACAGCTAGTGCACAGCTTAGTCGCTTTAGCTGCTTCTCCTGGTGACCAGTCTCTAAAAATATAGGTCTCTATATTTTAGACCTCTAAAAAAATATAGGTCTCTATTTCCAGGTCTGATAAATTTCCCATCTGCAGTAGACTTAAAGCTCCAGGACAATGGCCTTGTGGCTGTAAATGAAATACATTTCAGAACACACTTCTTTCCATACCATCTAGAATACAAGTACATTATTAACATTAAACTGTTTTTCCAAAACTAAATTTCAACAATTTTTTTCTTATTTACTTTACAAAAAAAAATAAAAACATGATAGATAGCTCGTGGGAAGCAGCTGCGTAGCACAGGGAGATCAGCTCGGAGCTCTGTGACCACCTAGACGGGTGGGATAGGGAGGGTGGGAGGGAGACGCAAGTGGGAAGAGAAATGGGGATATAGGTATACTATAGGTGATTCACTTTGTTATAAAGCAGAAACTAACACACCCCTGTAAAGCAATTATACTCCCATAAAGATGTTAAAAAGATAAACAAAAAATAGATTAAGGATGTAAACAAAACAAAACATAAAGCTGTCAGTAACAGGTATATGTCAGGACCGGTTGCACTATACAATAATACCTTGTATTCTCCAGAGCTGCCCTCTGCTGAGACCATATCCAGCTTTGGTCCTTCTTCTGCTTTTTCATTTCCATCCTCTTTCTCTTCCTCAGCATTTTCATAATGATATTCACTCTCTTCTTTAGTGTCGAATGATACGGACTTTGGCATCCCAAGGTGGTGGGAAACATTTCCCGATTTAAAATCAGCAGCAGAATCTAGTTCTCTGCTCTCAGGAGGATCTGGAGAAGAGAAATATGTCAGAAAATAAATAAATAAATAAGAAGACTCGCTGGTCATGTTCCTACTGGTTGATACAGCACTTCCTTGGCCCTCACACTTCTGCTGCTTGACAGTTTTCACAACATTTTCCCCCTCTTTCCAGGAGATCTCACACACACACTGTGCTGCTGATTATTTCTGGCCCTTTGGAGAAGGGATCGAAATCATTTGATCCTGAGAGCAATTTTCTATGTTTCTGCCAGAACGTCACTGGAAAATGTTCACCCCATTTCAAGACAAATTCTACTGTGAACCTCATTGATTCCTCAACCACTGAAAAGTGCCCCTGTGCCATTTCATCATTTTCTCAGGTCATCCTACTAAGAATCTTAACATTTTTAGAAGCCCGTCAACCAAAAGTGAGGTATGCCATTCGTTTGCCCTTCAGTTCGTAGAAGGCAGCATACTTTTTCTCAAGATCCTAAAGTTCTTTAGAGAATTGGGCTTCTACTTGTGCATATCGTGCCTGAAGGTTTCTGAGAGCTTTGACCCGCTGCTTAACCGCCAGAGGCCAGCGCTGAGTGCAACCTGCTTTTGAGGCCGATGCCCAGTCAGGGGCTGCAAGGGACAGGGGACTGGGCCGCCCCTCACCAGCCTCGGCCCCGTCATCGGGTCCACACGCCCCAGCCTCCCAGGACTCGGAGCCATCAGCCAGGACCTCGCACGCCCAGAACTCGGCCTCGACTACCACCGCCGCAGGTTCCTCTGCCTTCTGGGATGCCGCCCCTTCTGCAGGTTCCCACAGCTCCCAGGGCGGGGGGCCCTCTGCCTGGTACTCGCCCCTCCAGACCTCACCTGTCTCTCCCAGGGCTTCCTGACCCTGAGGAGGCGCGGCATCCTCTGCAGGGTCCGAGGGCCGTCGCGAGCAGTGACTGACCATCACGAATTTGGCGTGGGGCCCGGCCCCAAAACGGACGTGGTAGTGGCCCTGGGGCACAAGGCAATGGGCCACATCCCGGCGAAGGGAGTGAAACTGCACCGCGGGCGCCCCATGGCCCGCGACCACTCCCGCGCCTCCCTGCCCATGCTCATCCTCCTCTTCTGTCTCTTCCTCCTCCTCGACCTCTTCCTCAGTTTCCTCCCCCTCTTCTGACTGGTACTCAGCCTCCTCCTGGTCCCCGATGTCTAATTCAAGCTCTTCCTCCTCCTCCTCCTCCACCAGCTCTGCATCCCAATCTTCTTCCACTGCGGCCTGGGCGGCCTCCTGCCCACCATCCTCCCCGTGAAGGGCTCTGGAGAGCCCCAGGGAGGCCTGAAGGGTCGCATCCCCCTCGACTCCATCCATTCCTCCCGAAGGGGAGGCACGGACCCCGAGGGGACTGGGGTCGCCACCCGCCCCGCCTCCAGCTCCGTCCTGGCCACCTGGGATCGGCCCACGCTCCTCGGTGGCAGACATGGCAGGAGGGACACGCCACACACGGATCGGGCTGCAGTGATGACCACGGGGAAGATGGCGGCCACCGGGCTGGGTGTCGCTGAGGGAGGGGACGCTGTTGGCAGCGGGGCCTCCGGGACGGGGTGGGGGCTGCAGAGAAGCCGGCTGCCCAGGGCACCAGAGTCGGAGAAAATGCCTCTGGGAGCCCCGTTACGGGAAGAGCAGACGGCCTGCCCGCCGAGCGCCCCGGCGAGACTGGGCCAAGGCCACTGCGCACAGGGCGGGAAAGAGCTTGATTGGCTGGTGACAGGAGGCGAAACTTAGAAGGGCCAACGAGGGGCCACTTCCTCCAGCGCCGACTCTAAGCTCATTTGCCAGCAGCCAAGGATTGACAGCACCACCGTCCAATGAGTGATCAAGGTCTTCAGTTTCCCTGGAGGCCTTAAAGGCCCAGCTCACCCTCAGCCTCTGTGAGCGCACAGGAATCCCTTCCTTTTCATTCCACCACTGCAAGAGCAAAACTACCATGCGCCTAAAGGGCGGCGCCCTGGGGTATGGGAACCTGCATGTGTTCCCCAATTGCCACCCTGGGGCAGCTCACGCTGATACAGACACACTTAGTTCAAAAACGAGAGTGAGAGAGAAGGTGTATAGATCAAATCTCAGCAACGCTTAAAACCTCCCACAGGAGACAGCAAGAGAATTGGGAGGTTTTAATGCTGTTAAGTCTCCTTAGAAAAGGACATACAGAGTCGATATGGATGCAGTGAGAATGGAGAGTGGAAGAAGCAGTAAAGACAGGAGCTGGAGAGTGTTTCATCAGGGCTCCCCAATTCCGTTGCAGCCTCCAAGAAATGAAGACAGAGAGAGAGAGGGAAGAGAGACAGAGAGAGAGAGAGAGAGAGAGAGAGAGAGAGATTTCTTTTAAAGACTGGGCTGAGCACCTGCTCTGCACTGGAATGTGCACACCCCTTGCCTCCCAAATTCATACGAGAAGCCCGTCCCCAGCCCCACCCCACCCCCAGGAGATGGTATTTGGAGACTGGGTCTTTGGTAGGTCATTCAGTTTTGGTAAGGTCAGGAGGCTGGGGTCCACACATTGGGATTATTGCCCTTACAGGAAGAGACCATAGATGGTACTCTCCTCCCACCACCCCAACGTGAAGCCACAGGAAGAAGGCGGCTATCTTCAAGCCAAAACGAGGGCCCTCACCAAGAACTCCACCATGCTGGCACCCTGACTTTGGGCTTCCTAGCCTCCAGAACTGTGAGAGAATAAATTTCGGTTGTTTTAAGCCACCTGCTTTGTGGTAATTTGTTACGTTAAACCTAGGAAACTAACACCTCCCTCCGGGAGGTCTTTGTGTCTCAGGCCCCTGAGAATCCTAGTACCTTCCTCAGTCCAGATCTTACCATCCTGTTCAGTTTACCTGCAATAGTACCAAGTCAGTGAATTAAGGCTAGTTCTACTGTAGGTGTAGTTAAACGTTTCCCCCACTGCTCTAAAGCAGTGGTTCTCAAACTTTAGTGTGCTTCAGTAGCACTTGGAGGACTTGTAAAAACCTGATGGCTAGCAGCCTACCTTCAGAATATCCAATCCAGTAGGTCTGGGGCAGGGTCTGAGAATTTGCACTTCAAACAAGTTCCCCACTGATGGTGATGCTGATGCTGATGCTGATGCTGCTGCTCCATGGCAGGCCAATAGCACCATCTGGTCCCCAGGCAAGGTAGGTCATCCATCAGTTTCTTTCAATGACATATACTAGAGGCTGGGCCACCATCTCTATCATCACACAAGTTGTTTATAATCTAATATTTTAAGTTATTTGAGGCTGCTATAAAAGGATGTCAAACAGGCTTACCAAATTCTTGAAAGAAATCCCTTTCAATGACAGTAAGGTGGGCCGAAATAAATAGAACAAAGATACATTGGAGTCAGTGTTATTTATGTTAAAAAAAAAAAAAAAACCTCTGCAGCTTATTCATGTCAAACAAGCTTTTATTTTCAATGTGAACAATACTGTCAAACTTATATGTAAAAGGTAAGAATAAAGTCAGATAGCAGTTAATATCATTTTGGGATGTTGAACTTTGAAACAAAATCTGTGTTGTGGGCTAATGAAAACTAGAATCTCCGTGAAGAACAAATTCTTCTTTTCTTTCACTGTCCACTTCTTTTTATGTCTTCCAACTGTAGGATGGGATAAGAGTCAATTAACAATTGTACACCAATAACATGCACCAGGGACTTTCTAAATATGAGTCAATACTATGTACATCTCCTGGCTCTCCAAGGAGAAAACAAAATGTTTTCTTCTTGTAACCCAGACCCTTGGTTGTCAGGGTGCACATCATTTCATCACACCAACCACATCTCTCTCTTGCCAACCACTATATATGTTAGTTTTTTTTCTTGAAAGGCCACTCTGTGATTTAAATGTCTTTCCACCTTAAGAGCCTATGTTCCTTACCAAATCATAAATCCCTTATAATCCCAGACCTTCAGTTTCCATATCTGTATAATGAGAATGAGGCTGTTATCAAACATCCACAGGTGTGAAAATTAAGAAAGGGAGAAAGAAAGAGTGTGATACTGAGAGAGAGAGAGAGATGAGAGAGAGAAAGGAAAAGATGAATGGGTAGCAGAAAGAGAAACTAGGATTGAATTACCAACTCAGTGAGAGCCAATAATAATACTATGGCTAATTTTCTTTCCTTTTGAATAAAACATCTAAATTGAACTAATATTTGTGAATTACTCATGAAATGCAGTCTTATTTGAAATCCTTAACTTTTTACTACTTTGTAAGGAGTCACCGTCTCAAAGGCATTGCTATTCCAAGAGACTTCATTTCTGTGGCCAGGTGATGAAGGTACAGCTAGTGCACAGCTTAGTCGCTTTAGCTGCTTCTCCTGGTGACCAGTCTCTAAAACTATAGGTCTCTATATTTTAGACCTCTAAAAAAATATAGGTCTCTATTTCCAGGTCTGATAAATTTCCCATCTGCAGTAGACTTAAAGCTCCAGGACAATGGCCTTGTGGCTGTAAATGAAATACATTTCAGAACACACTTCTTTCCATACCATCTAGAATACAAGTACATTATTAACATTAAACTGTTTTTCCAAAACTAAATTTCAACAATTTTTTTCTTATTTACTTTACAAAAAAAAATAAAAACATGATAGATAGCTCGTGGGAAGCAGCTGTGTAGCACAGGGAGATCAGCTCGGAGCTCTGTGACCACCTAGACGGGTGGGATAGGGAGGGTGGGAGGGAGACGCAAGTGGGAAGAGAAATGGGGATATAGGTATACTATAGGTGATTCACTTTGTTATAAAGCAGAAACTAACACACCCCTGTAAAGCAATTATACTCCCATAAAGATGTTAAAAAGATAAACAAAAAATAGATTAAGGATGTAAACAAAACAAAACATAAAGCTGTCAGTAACAGGTATATGTCAGGACCGGTTGCACTATACAATAATACCTTGTATTCTCCAGAGCTGCCCTCTGCTGAGACCATATCCAGCTTTGGTCCTTCTTCTGCTTTTTCATTTCCATCCTCTTTCTCTTCCTCAGCATTTTCATAATGATATTCACTCTCTTCTTTAGTGTCGAATGATATGGACTTTGGCATCCCAAGGTGGTGGGAAACATTTCCCGATTTAAAATCAGCAGCAGAATCTAGTTCTCTGCTCTCAGGAGGATCTGGAGAAGAGAAATATGTCAGAAAATAAATAAATAAATAAGAAGACTCGCTGGTCATGTTCCTACTGGTTGATACAGCACTTCCTTGGCCCTCACACTTCTGCTGCTTGACAGTTTTCACAACATTTTCCCCCTCTTTCCAGGAGATCTCACACACACACTGTGCTGCTGATTATTTCTGGCCCTTTGGAGAAGGGATCGAAATCATTTGATCCTGAGAGCAATTTTCTATGTTTCTGCCAGAACGTCACTGGAAAATGTTCACCCCATTTCAAGACAAATTCTACTGTGAACCTCATTGATTCCTCAACCACTGAAAAGTGCCCCTGTGCCATTTCATCATTTTCTCAGGTCATCCTACTAAGAATCTTAACATTTTTAGAAGCCCGTCAACCAAAAGTGAGGTATGCCATTCGTTTGCCCTTCAGTTCGTAGAAGGCAGCATACTTTTTCTCAAGATCCTAAAGTTCTTTAGAGAATTGGGCTTCTACTTGTGCATATCGTGCCTGAAGGTTTCTGAGAGCTTTGACCCGCTGCTTAACCGCCAGAGGCCAGCGCTGAGTGCAACCTGCTTTTGAGGCCGATGCCCAGTCAGGGGCTGCAAGGGACAGGGGACTGGGCCGCCCCTCACCAGCCTCGGCCCCGTCATCGGGTCCACACGCCCCAGCCTCCCAGGACTCGGAGCCATCAGCCAGGACCTCGCACGCCCAGAACTCGGCCTCGACTACCACCGCCGCAGGTTCCTCTGCCTTCTGGGATGCCGCCCCCTCTGCAGGTTCCCACAGCTCCCAGGGCGGGGGGCCCTCTGCCTGGTACTCGCCCCTCCAGACCTCACCTGTCTCTCCCAGGGCTTCCTGACCCTGAGGAGGCGCGGCATCCTCTGCAGGGTCCGAGGGCCGTCGCGAGCAGTGACTGACCATCACGAATTTGGCGTGGGGCCCGGCCCCAAAACGGACGTGGTAGTGGCCCTGGGGCACAAGGCAATGGGCCACATCCCGGCGAAGGGAGTGAAACTGCACCGCGGGCGCCCCATGGCCCGCGACCACTCCCGCGCCTCCCTGCCCATGCTCATCCTCCTCTTCTGTCTCTTCCTCCTCCTCGACCTCTTCCTCAGTTTCCTCCCCCTCTTCTGACTGGTACTCAGCCTCCTCCTGGTCCCCGATGTCTAATTCAAGCTCTTCCTCCTCCTCCTCCTCCACCAGCTCTGCATCCCAATCTTCTTCCACTGCGGCCTGGGCGGCCTCCTGCCCACCATCCTCCCCGTGAAGGGCTCTGGAGAGCCCCAGGGAGGCCTGAAGGGTCGCATCCCCCTCGACTCCATCCATTCCTCCCGAAGGGGAGGCACGGACCCCGAGGGGACTGGGGTCGCCACCCGCCCCGCCTCCAGCTCCGTCCTGGCCACCTGGGATCGGCCCACGCTCCTCGGTGGCAGACATGGCAGGAGGGACACGCCACACACGGATCGGGCTGCAGTGATGACCACGGGGAAGATGGCGGCCACCGGGCTGGGTGTCGCTGAGGGAGGGGACGCTGTTGGCAGCGGGGCCTCCGGGACGGGGTGGGGGCTGCAGAGAAGCCGGCTGCCCAGGGCACCAGAGTCGGAGAAAATGCCTCTGGGAGCCCCGTTACGGGAAGAGCAGACGGCCTGCCCGCCGAGCGCCCCGGCGAGACTGGGCCAAGGCCACTGCGCACAGGGCGGGAAAGAGCTTGATTGGCTGGTGACAGGAGGCGAAACTTAGAAGGGCCAACGAGGGGCCACTTCCTCCAGCGCCGACTCTAAGCTCATTTGCCAGCAGCCAAGGATTGACAGCACCACCGTCCAATGAGTGATCAAGGTCTTCAGTTTCCCTGGAGGCCTTAAAGGCCCAGCTCACCCTCAGCCTCTGTGAGCGCACAGGAATCCCTTCCTTTTCATTCCACCACTGCAAGAGCAAAACTACCATGCGCCTAAAGGGCGGCGCCCTGGGGTATGGGAACCTGCATGTGTTCCCCAATTGCCACCCTGGGGCAGCTCACGCTGATACAGACACACTTAGTTCAAAAACGAGAGTGAGAGAGAAGGTGTATAGATCAAATCTCAGCAACGCTTAAAACCTCCCACAGGAGACAGCAAGAGAATTGGGAGGTTTTAATGCTGTTAAGGCTCCTTAGAAAAGGACATACAGAGTCGATATGGATGCAGTGAGAATGGAGAGTGGAAGAAGCAGTAAAGACAGGAGCTGGAGAGTGTTTCATCAGGGCTCCCCAATTCCGTTGCAGCCTCCAAGAAATGAAGACAGAGAGAGAGAGGGAAGAGAGACAGAGAGAGAGAGAGAGAGAGAGAGAGAGAGAGAGAGAGAGAGAGATTTCTTTTAAAGACTGGGCTGAGCACCTGCTCTGCACTGGAATGTGCACACCCCTTGCCTCCCAAATTCATACGAGAAGCCCGTCCCCAGCCCCACCCCACCCCCAGGAGATGGTATTTGGAGACTGGGTCTTTGGTAGGTCATTCAGTTTTGGTAAGGTCAGGAGGCTGGGGTCCACACATTGGGATTATTGCCCTTACAGGAAGAGACCATAGATGGTACTCTCCTCCCACCACCCCAACGTGAAGCCACAGGAAGAAGGCGGCTATCTTCAAGCCAAAACGAGGGCCCTCACCAAGAACTCCACCATGCTGGCACCCTGACTTTGGGCTTCCTAGCCTCCAGAACTGTGAGAGAATAAATTTCGGTTGTTTTAAGCCACCTGCTTTGTGGTAATTTGTTACGTTAAACCTAGGAAACTAACACCTCCCTCCGGGAGGTCTTTGTGTCTCAGGCCCCTGAGAATCCTAGTACCTTCCTCAGTCCAGATCTTACCATCCTGTTCAGTTTACCTGCAATAGTACCAAGTCAGTGAATTAAGGCTAGTTCTACTGTAGGTGTAGTTAAACGTTTCCCCCACTGCTCTAAAGCAGTGGTTCTCAAACTTTAGTGTGCTTCAGTAGCACTTGGAGGACTTGTAAAAACCTGATGGCTAGCAGCCTACCTTCAGAATATCCAATCCAGTAGGTCTGGGGCAGGGTCTGAGAATTTGCACTTCAAACAAGTTCCCCACTGATGGTGATGCTGATGCTGATGCTGATGCTGCTGCTCCATGGCAGGCCAATAGCACCATCTGGTCCCCAGGCAAGGTAGGTCATCCATCAGTTTCTTTCAATGACATATACTAGAGGCTGGGCCACCATCTCTATCATCACACAAGTTGTTTATAATCTAATATTTTAATTTATTTGAGGCTGCTATAAAAGGATGTCAAACAGGCTTACCAAATTCTTGAAAGAAATCCCTTTCAATGACAGTAAGGTGGGCCGAAATAAATAGAACAAAGATACATTGGAGTCAGTGTTATTTATGTTAAAAAAAAAAAAAAAAAACCTCTGCAGCTTATTCATGTCAAACAAGCTTTTATTTTCAATGTGAACAATACTGTCAAACTTATATGTAAAAGGTAAGAATAAAGTCAGATAGCAGTTAATATCATTTTGGGATGTTGAACTTTGAAACAAAATCTGTGTTGTGGGCTAATGAAAACTAGAATCTCCGTGAAGAACAAATTCTTCTTTTCTTTCACTGTCCACTTCTTTTTATGTCTTCCAACTGTAGGATGGGATAAGAGTCAATTAACAATTGTACACCAATAACATGCACCAGGGACTTTCTAAATATGAGTCAATACTATGTACATCTCCTGGCTCTCCAAGGAGAAAACAAAATGTTTTCTTCTTGTAACCCAGACCCTTGGTTGTCAGGGTGCACATCATTTCATCACACCAACCACATCTCTCTCTTGCCAACCACTATATATGTTAGTTTTTTTTCTTGAAAGGCCACTCTGTGATTTAAATGTCTTTCCACCTTAAGAGCCTATGTTCCTTACCAAATCATAAATCCCTTATAATCCCAGACCTTCAGTTTCCATATCTGTATAATGAGAATGAGGCTGTTATCAAACATCCACAGGTGTGAAAATTAAGAAAGGGAGAAAGAAAGAGTGTGATACTGAGAGAGAGAGAGAGATGAGAGAGAGAAAGGAAAAGATGAATGGGTAGCAGAAAGAGAAACTAGGATTGAATTACCAACTCAGTGAGAGCCAATAATAATACTATGGCTAATTTTCTTTCCTTTTGAATAAAACATCTAAATTGAACTAATATTTGTGAATTACTCATGAAATGCAGTCTTATTTGAAATCCTTAACTTTTTACTACTTTGTAAGGAGTCACCGTCTCAAAGGCATTGCTATTCCAAGAGACTTCATTTCTGTGGCCAGGTGATGAAGGTACAGCTAGTGCACAGCTTAGTCGCTTTAGCTGCTTCTCCTGGTGACCAGTCTCTAAAACTATAGGTCTCTATATTTTAGACCTCTAAAAAAATATAGGTCTCTATTTCCAGGTCTGATAAATTTCCCATCTGCAGTAGACTTAAAGCTCCAGGACAATGGCCTTGTGGCTGTAAATGAAATACATTTCAGAACACACTTCTTTCCATACCATCTAGAATACAAGTACATTATTAACATTAAACTGTTTTTCCAAAACTAAATTTCAACAATTTTTTTCTTATTTACTTTACAAAAAAAAATAAAAACATGATAGATAGCTCGTGGGAAGCAGCTGCGTAGCACAGGGAGATCAGCTCGGAGCTCTGTGACCACCTAGACGGGTGGGATAGGGAGGGTGGGAGGGAGACGCAAGTGGGAAGAGAAATGGGGATATAGGTATACTATAGGTGATTCACTTTGTTATAAAGCAGAAACTAACACACCCCTGTAAAGCAATTATACTCCCATAAAGATGTTAAAAAGATAAACAAAAAATAGATTAAGGATGTAAACAAAACAAAACATAAAGCTGTCAGTAACAGGTATATGTCAGGACCGGTTGCACTATACAATAATACCTTGTATTCTCCAGAGCTGCCCTCTGCTGAGACCATATCCAGCTTTGGTCCTTCTTCTGCTTTTTCATTTCCATCCTCTTTCTCTTCCTCAGCATTTTCATAATGATATTCACTCTCTTCTTTAGTGTCGAATGATATGGACTTTGGCATCCCAAGGTGGTGGGAAACATTTCCCGATTTAAAATCAGCAGCAGAATCTAGTTCTCTGCTCTCAGGAGGATCTGGAGAAGAGAAATATGTCAGAAAATAAATAAATAAATAAGAAGACTCGCTGGTCATGTTCCTACTGGTTGATACAGCACTTCCTTGGCCCTCACACTTCTGCTGCTTGACAGTTTTCACAACATTTTCCCCCTCTTTCCAGGAGATCTCACACACACACTGTGCTGCTGATTATTTCTGGCCCTTTGGAGAAGGGATCGAAATCATTTGATCCTGAGAGCAATTTTCTATGTTTCTGCCAGAACGTCACTGGAAAATGTTCACCCCATTTCAAGACAAATTCTACTGTGAACCTCATTGATTCCTCAACCACTGAAAAGTGCCCCTGTGCCATTTCATCATTTTCTCAGGTCATCCTACTAAGAATCTTAACATTTTTAGAAGCCCGTCAACCAAAAGTGAGGTATGCCATTCGTTTGCCCTTCAGTTCGTAGAAGGCAGCATACTTTTTCTCAAGATCCTAAAGTTCTTTAGAGAATTGGGCTTCTACTTGTGCATATCGTGCCTGAAGGTTTCTGAGAGCTTTGACCCGCTGCTTAACCGCCAGAGGCCAGCGCTGAGTGCAACCTGCTTTTGAGGCCGATGCCCAGTCAGGGGCTGCAAGGGACAGGGGACTGGGCCGCCCCTCACCAGCCTCGGCCCCGTCATCGGGTCCACACGCCCCAGCCTCCCAGGACTCGGAGCCATCAGCCAGGACCTCGCACGCCCAGAACTCGGCCTCGACTACCACCGCCGCAGGTTCCTCTGCCTTCTGGGATGCCGCCCCCTCTGCAGGTTCCCACAGCTCCCAGGGTGGGGGGCCCTCTGCCTGGTACTCGCCCCTCCAGACCTCACCTGTCTCTCCCAGGGCTTCCTGACCCTGAGGAGGCGCGGCATCCTCTGCAGGGTCCGAGGGCCGTCGCGAGCAGTGACTGACCATCACGAATTTGGCGTGGGGCCCGGCCCCAAAACGGACGTGGTAGTGGCCCTGGGGCACAAGGCAATGGGCCACATCCCGGCGAAGGGAGTGAAACTGCACCGCGGGCGCCCCATGGCCCGCGACCACTCCCGCGCCTCCCTGCCCATGCTCATCCTCCTCTTCTGTCTCTTCCTCCTCCTCGACCTCTTCCTCAGTTTCCTCCCCCTCTTCTGACTGGTACTCAGCCTCCTCCTGGTCCCCGATGTCTAATTCAAGCTCTTCCTCCTCCTCCTCCTCCACCAGCTCTGCATCCCAATCTTCTTCCACTGCGGCCTGGGCGGCCTCCTGCCCACCATCCTCCCCGTGAAGGGCTCTGGAGAGCCCCAGGGAGGCCTGAAGGGTCGCATCCCCCTCGACTCCATCCATTCCTCCCGAAGGGGAGGCACGGACCCCGAGGGGACTGGGGTCGCCACCCGCCCCGCCTCCAGCTCCGTCCTGGCCACCTGGGATCGGCCCACGCTCCTCGGTGGCAGACATGGCAGGAGGGACACGCCACACACGGATCGGGCTGCAGTGATGACCACGGGGAAGATGGCGGCCACCGGGCTGGGTGTCGCTGAGGGAGGGGACGCTGTTGGCAGCGGGGCCTCCGGGACGGGGTGGGGGCTGCAGAGAAGCCGGCTGCCCAGGGCACCAGAGTCGGAGAAAATGCCTCTGGGAGCCCCGTTACGGGAAGAGCAGACGGCCTGCCCGCCGAGCGCCCCGGCGAGACTGGGCCAAGGCCACTGCGCACAGGGCGGGAAAGAGCTTGATTGGCTGGTGACAGGAGGCGAAACTTAGAAGGGCCAACGAGGGGCCACTTCCTCCAGCGCCGACTCTAAGCTCATTTGCCAGCAGCCAAGGATTGACAGCACCACCGTCCAATGAGTGATCAAGGTCTTCAGTTTCCCTGGAGGCCTTAAAGGCCCAGCTCACCCTCAGCCTCTGTGAGCGCACAGGAATCCCTTCCTTTTCATTCCACCACTGCAAGAGCAAAACTACCATGCGCCTAAAGGGCGGCGCCCTGGGGTATGGGAACCTGCATGTGTTCCCCAATTGCCACCCTGGGGCAGCTCACGCTGATACAGACACACTTAGTTCAAAAACGAGAGTGAGAGAGAAGGTGTATAGATCAAATCTCAGCAACGCTTAAAACCTCCCACAGGAGACAGCAAGAGAATTGGGAGGTTTTAATGCTGTTAAGGCTCCTTAGAAAAGGACATACAGAGTCGATATGGATGCAGTGAGAATGGAGAGTGGAAGAAGCAGTAAAGACAGGAGCTGGAGAGTGTTTCATCAGGGCTCCCCAATTCCGTTGCAGCCTCCAAGAAATGAAGACAGAGAGAGAGAGGGAAGAGAGACAGAGAGAGAGAGAGAGAGAGAGAGAGAGAGAGAGAGAGAGAGATTTCTTTTAAAGACTGGGCTGAGCACCTGCTCTGCACTGGAATGTGCACACCCCTTGCCTCCCAAATTCATACGAGAAGCCCGTCCCCAGCCCCACCCCACCCCCAGGAGATGGTATTTGGAGACTGGGTCTTTGGTAGGTCATTCAGTTTTGGTAAGGTCAGGAGGCTGGGGTCCACACATTGGGATTATTGCCCTTACAGGAAGAGACCATAGATGGTACTCTCCTCCCACCACCCCAACGTGAAGCCACAGGAAGAAGGCGGCTATCTTCAAGCCAAAACGAGGGCCCTCACCAAGAACTCCACCATGCTGGCACCCTGACTTTGGGCTTCCTAGCCTCCAGAACTGTGAGAGAATAAATTTCGGTTGTTTTAAGCCACCTGCTTTGTGGTAATTTGTTACGTTAAACCTAGGAAACTAACACCTCCCTCCGGGAGGTCTTTGTGTCTCAGGCCCCTGAGAATCCTAGTACCTTCCTCAGTCCAGATCTTACCATCCTGTTCAGTTTACCTGCAATAGTACCAAGTCAGTGAATTAAGGCTAGTTCTACTGTAGGTGTAGTTAAACGTTTCCCCCACTGCTCTAAAGCAGTGGTTCTCAAACTTTAGTGTGCTTCAGTAGCACTTGGAGGACTTGTAAAAACCTGATGGCTAGCAGCCTACCTTCAGAATATCCAATCCAGTAGGTCTGGGGCAGGGTCTGAGAATTTGCACTTCAAACAAGTTCCCCACTGATGGTGATGCTGATGCTGATGCTGATGCTGCTGCTCCATGGCAGGCCAATAGCACCATCTGGTCCCCAGGCAAGGTAGGTCATCCATCAGTTTCTTTCAATGACATATACTAGAGGCTGGGCCACCATCTCTATCATCACACAAGTTGTTTATAATCTAATATTTTAATTTATTTGAGGCTGCTATAAAAGGATGTCAAACAGGCTTACCAAATTCTTGAAAGAAATCCCTTTCAATGACAGTAAGGTGGGCCGAAATAAATAGAACAAAGATACATTGGAGTCAGTGTTATTTATGTTAAAAAAAAAAAAAAACCTCTGCAGCTTATTCATGTCAAACAAGCTTTTATTTTCAATGTGAACAATACTGTCAAACTTATATGTAAAAGGTAAGAATAAAGTCAGATAGCAGTTAATATCATTTTGGGATGTTGAACTTTGAAACAAAATCTGTGTTGTGGGCTAATGAAAACTAGAATCTCCGTGAAGAACAAATTCTTCTTTTCTTTCACTGTCCACTTCTTTTTATGTCTTCCAACTGTAGGATGGGATAAGAGTCAATTAACAATTGTACACCAATAACATGCACCAGGGACTTTCTAAATATGAGTCAATACTATGTACATCTCCTGGCTCTCCAAGGAGAAAACAAAATGTTTTCTTCTTGTAACCCAGACCCTTGGTTGTCAGGGTGCACATCATTTCATCACACCAACCACATCTCTCTCTTGCCAACCACTATATATGTTAGTTTTTTTTCTTGAAAGGCCACTCTGTGATTTAAATGTCTTTCCACCTTAAGAGCCTATGTTCCTTACCAAATCATAAATCCCTTATAATCCCAGACCTTCAGTTTCCATATCTGTATAATGAGAATGAGGCTGTTATCAAACATCCACAGGTGTGAAAATTAAGAAAGGGAGAAAGAAAGAGTGTGATACTGAGAGAGAGAGAGAGATGAGAGAGAGAAAGGAAAAGATGAATGGGTAGCAGAAAGAGAAACTAGGATTGAATTACCAACTCAGTGAGAGCCAATAATAATACTATGGCTAATTTTCTTTCCTTTTGAATAAAACATCTAAATTGAACTAATATTTGTGAATTACTCATGAAATGCAGTCTTATTTGAAATCCTTAACTTTTTACTACTTTGTAAGGAGTCACCGTCTCAAAGGCATTGCTATTCCAAGAGACTTCATTTCTGTGGCCAGGTGATGAAGGTACAGCTAGTGCACAGCTTAGTCGCTTTAGCTGCTTCTCCTGGTGACCAGTCTCTAAAAATATAGGTCTCTATATTTTAGACCTCTAAAAAAATATAGGTCTCTATTTCCAGGTCTGATAAATTTCCCATCTGCAGTAGACTTAAAGCTCCAGGACAATGGCCTTGTGGCTGTAAATGAAATACATTTCAGAACACACTTCTTTCCATACCATCTAGAATACAAGTACATTATTAACATTAAACTGTTTTTCCAAAACTAAATTTCAACAATTTTTTTCTTATTTACTTTACAAAGAAAAATAAAAACATGATAGATAGCTTGTGGGAAGCAGCTGCGTAGCACAGGGAGATCAGCTCGGAGCTCTGTGACCACCTAGACAGGTGGGATGGGGAGGGTGGGAGGGAGACGCAAGTGGGAAGAGAAATGGGGATATAGGTATACTATAGGTGATTCACTTTGTTATAAAGCAGAAACTAACACACCCCTGTAAAGCAATTATACTCCCATAAAGATGTTAAAAAGATAAACAAAAAATAGATTAAGGATGTAAACAAAACAAAACATAAAGCTGTCAGTAACAGGTATATGTCAGGACCGGTTGCACTATACAATAATACCTTGTATTCTCCAGAGCTGCCCTCTGCTGAGACCATATCCAGCTTTGGTCCTTCTTCTGCTTTTTCATTTCCATCCTCTTTCTCTTCCTCAGCATTTTCATAATGATATTCACTCTCTTCTTTAGTGTCGAATGATACGGACTTTGGCATCCCAAGGTGGTGGGAAACATTTCCCGATTTAAAATCAGCAGCAGAATCTAGTTCTCTGCTCTCAGGAGGATCTGGAGAAGAGAAATATGTCAGAAAATAAATAAATAAATAAGAAGACTCGCTGGTCATGTTCCTACTGGTTGATACAGCACTTCCTTGGCCCTCACACTTCTGCTGCTTGACAGTTTTCACAACATTTTCCCCCTCTTTCCAGGAGATCTCACACACACACTGTGCTGCTGATTATTTCTGGCCCTTTGGAGAAGGGATCGAAATCATTTGATCCTGAGAGCAATTTTCTATGTTTCTGCCAGAACGTCACTGGAAAATGTTCACCCCATTTCAAGACAAATTCTACTGTGAACCTCATTGATTCCTCAACCACTGAAAAGTGCCCCTGTGCCATTTCATCATTTTCTCAGGTCATCCTACTAAGAATCTTAACATTTTTAGAAGCCCGTCAACCAAAAGTGAGGTATGCCATTCGTTTGCCCTTCAGTTCGTAGAAGGCAGCATACTTTTTCTCAAGATCCTAAAGTTCTTTAGAGAATTGGGCTTCTACTTGTGCATATCGTGCCTGAAGGTTTCTGAGAGCTTTGACCCGCTGCTTAACCGCCAGAGGCCAGCGCTGAGTGCAACCTGCTTTTGAGGCCGATGCCCAGTCAGGGGCTGCAAGGGACAGGGGACTGGGCCGCCCCTCACCAGCCTCGGCCCCGTCATCGGGTCCACACGCCCCAGCCTCCCAGGACTCGGAGCCATCAGCCAGGACCTCGCACGCCCAGAACTCGGCCTCGACTACCACCGCCGCAGGTTCCTCTGCCTTCTGGGATGCCGCCCCCTCTGCAGGTTCCCACAGCTCCCAGGGCGGGGGGCCCTCTGCCTGGTACTCGCCCCTCCAGACCTCACCTGTCTCTCCCAGGGCTTCCTGACCCTGAGGAGGCGCGGCATCCTCTGCAGGGTCCGAGGGCCGTCGCGAGCAGTGACTGACCATCACGAATTTGGCGTGGGGCCCGGCCACGAAACGGACGTGGTAGTGGCCCTGGGGCACAAGGCAATGGGCCACATCCCGGCGAAGGGAGTGAAACTGCACCACGGGCGCCCCATGGCCCGCGACCACTCCCGCGCCTCCCTGCCCATGCTCGTCCTCCTCTTCTGTCTCTTCCTCCTCCTCGACCTCTTCCTCAGTTTCCTCCCCCTCTTCTGACTGGTACTCAGCCTCCTCCTGGTCCTCGATGTCTAATTCAAGCTCTTCCTCCTCCTCCTCCTCCACCAGCTCTGCATCCCAGTCCTCTTCCACTGCGGCCTGGGCGGCCTCCTGCCCACCATCCTCCCCGTGAAGGGCTCTGGAGAGCCCCAGGGAGGCCTGAAGGGCCGCATCCCCCTCGACTCCATCCATTCCTCCCGAAGGGGAGGCACGGACCCCGAGGGGACTGGGGTCGCCACCCGCCCCGCCTCCAGCTCCGTCCTGGCCACCTGGGATCGGCCCACGCTCCTCGGTGGCAGACATGGCAGGAGGGACACGCCACACACGGATCGGGCTGCAGTGATGACCACGGGGAAGATGGCGGCCACCGGGCTGGGTGTCGCTGAGGGAGGGGACGCTGTTGGCAGCGGGGCCTCCGGGACGGGGTGGGGGCTGCAGAGAAGCCGGCTGCCCAGGGCACCAGAGTCGGAGAAAATGCCTCTGGGAGCCCCGCTACAGGAAGAGCAGACGGCCTGCCCGCCGAGCGCCCCGGCGAGACTGGGCCGAAGCCGCTGCGCAAAGGGCGGGAAAGAGCTTGATTGGCTGATGACCGGAGGCGAAACTTAGAAGGGCCAACGAGGGGCCACTTCCTCCAGCGCCGACTCTAAGCTCATTTGCCAGCAGCCAAGGATTGACAGCACCACCGTCCAATGAGTGATCAAGGTCTTCAGTTTCCCTGGAGGCCTTAAAGGCCCAGCTCACCCTCAGCCTCTGTGAGCGCACAGGAATCCCTTCCTTTTCATTCCACCACTGCAAGAGCAAAACTACCATGCGCCTAAAGGGCGGCGCCCTGGGGTATGGGAACCTGCATGTGTTCCCCAATTGCCACCCTGGGGCAGCTCACGCTGATACAGACACAATTAGTTCAAAAACGAGAGAGAGAGAGAAGGTGTATAGATCAAATCTCAGCAACGCTTAAAACCTCCCACAGGAGACAGCAAGAGAATTTGGAGGTTTTAATGCTGTTAAGGCTCCTTAGAAAAGGACATACAGAGTCGATATGGATGCAGTGAGAATGGAGAGTGGAAGAAGCAGTGAAGACAGGAGCTGGAGAGTGTTTCATCAGGGCTCCCCAATTCCGTTGCAGCCTCCAAGAAATGAAGACAGAGAGAGAGAGGGAAGAGAGACAGAGAGAGAGAGAGAGAGAGAGAGAGAGAGAGATTTCTTTTAAAGACTGGGCTGAGCACCTGCTCTGCACTGGAATGTGCACACCCCTTGCCTCCCAAATTCATACGAGAAGCCCGTCCCCAGCCCCACCCCACCCCCAGGAGATGGTATTTGGAGACTGGGTCTTTGGTAGGTCATTCAGTTTTGGTAAGGTCAGGAGGCTGGGGTCCACACATTGGGATTATTGCCCTTACAGGAAGAGACCATAGATGGTACTCTCCTCCCACCACCCCAACGTGAAGCCACAGGAAGAAGGCGGCTATCTTCAAGCCAAAACGAGGGCCCTCACCAAGAACTCCACCATGCTGGCACCCTGACTTTGGGCTTCCTAGCCTCCAGAACTGTGAGAGAATAAATTTCGGTTGTTTTAAGCCACCTGCTTTGTGGTAATTTGTTACGTTAAACCTAGGAAACTAACACCTCCCTCCGGGAGGTCTTTGTGTCTCAGGCCCCTGAGAATCCTAGTACCTTCCTCAGTCCAGATCTTACCATCCTGTTCAGTTTACCTGCAATAGTACCAAGTCAGTGAATTAAGGCTAGTTCTACTGTAGGTGTAGTTAAACGTTTCCCCCACTGCTCTAAAGCAGTGGTTCTCAAACTTTAGTGTGCTTCAGTAGCACTTGGAGGACTTGTAAAAACCTGATGGCTAGCAGCCTACCTTCAGAATATCCAATCCAGTAGGTCTGGGGCAGGGTCTGAGAATTTGCACTTCAAACAAGTTCCCCACTGATGGTGATGCTGATGCTGATGCTGATGCTGCTGCTCCATGGCAGGCCAATAGCACCATCTGGTCCCCAGGCAAGGTAGGTCATCCATCAGTTTCTTTCAATGACATATACTAGAGGCTGGGCCACCATCTCTATCATCACACAAGTTGTTTATAATCTAATATTTTAATTTATTTGAGGCTGCTATAAAAGGATGTCAAACAGGCTTACCAAATTCTTGAAAGAAATCCCTTTCAATGACAGTAAGGTGGGCCGAAATAAATAGAACAAAGATACATTGGAGTCAGTGTTATTTATGTTAAAAAAAAAAAAAAAAACCTCTGCAGCTTATTCATGTCAAACAAGCTTTTATTTTCAATGTGAACAATACTGTCAAACTTATATGTAAAAGGTAAGAATAAAGTCAGATAGCAGTTAATATCATTTTGGGATGTTGAACTTTGAAACAAAATCTGTGTTGTGGGCTAATGAAAACTAGAATCTCCGTGAAGAACAAATTCTTCTTTTCTTTCACTGTCCACTTCTTTTTATGTCTTCCAACTGTAGGATGGGATAAGAGTCAATTAACAATTGTACACCAATAACATGCACCAGGGACTTTCTAAATATGAGTCAATACTATGTACATCTCCTGGCTCTCCAAGGAGAAAACAAAATGTTTTCTTCTTGTAACCCAGACCCTTGGTTGTCAGGGTGCACATCATTTCATCACACCAACCACATCTC
The DNA here is from genome assembly GCF_025265405.1 of Mesoplodon densirostris. Classification (NCBI taxonomy): domain Eukaryota; kingdom Metazoa; phylum Chordata; class Mammalia; order Artiodactyla; family Ziphiidae; genus Mesoplodon; species Mesoplodon densirostris. The sequence goes on along the minus strand of NC_082681.1, from coordinate 44,028,520 downwards.
TCTCTTGCCAACCACTATATATGTTAGTTTTTTTTCTTGAAAGGCCACTCTGTGATTTAAATGTCTTTCCACCTTAAGAGCCTATGTTCCTTACCAAATCATAAATCCCTTATAATCCCAGACCTTCAGTTTCCATATCTGTATAATGAGAATGAGGCTGTTATCAAACATCCACAGGTGTGAAAATTAAGAAAGGGAGAAAGAAAGAGTGTGATACTGAGAGAGAGAGAGAGATGAGAGAGAGAAAGGAAAAGATGAATGGGTAGCAGAAAGAGAAACTAGGGTTGAATTACCAACTCAGTGAGAGCCAATAATAATACTATGGCTAATTTTCTTTCCTTTTGAATAAAACATCTAAATTGAACTAATATTTGTGAATTACTCATGAAATGCAGTCTTATTTGAAATCCTTAACTTTTTACTACTTTGTAAGGAGTCACCGTCTCAAAGGCATTGCTATTCCAAGAGACTTCATTTCTGTGGCCAGGTGATGAAGGTACAGCTAGTGCACAGCTTAGTCGCTTTAGCTGCTTCTCCTGGTGACCAGTCTCTAAAAATATAGGTCTCTATATTTTAGACCTCTAAAAAAATATAGGTCTCTATTTCCAGGTCTGATAAATTTCCCATCTGCAGTAGACTTAAAGCTCCAGGACAATGGCCTTGTGGCTGTAAATGAAATACATTTCAGAACACACTTCTTTCCATACCATCTAGAATACAAGTACATTATTAACATTAAACTGTTTTTCCAAAACTAAATTTCAACAATTTTTTTCTTATTTACTTTACAAAAAAAAATAAAAACATGATAGATAGCTCGTGGGAAGCAGCTGCGTAGCACAGGGAGATCAGCTCGGAGCTCTGTGACCACCTAGACGGGTGGGATAGGGAGGGTGGGAGGGAGACGCAAGTGGGAAGAGAAATGGGGATATAGGTATACTATAGGTGATTCACTTTGTTATAAAGCAGAAACTAACACACCCCTGTAAAGCAATTATACTCCCATAAAGATGTTAAAAAGATAAACAAAAAATAGATTAAGGATGTAAACAAAACAAAACATAAAGCTGTCAGTAACAGGTATATGTCAGGACCGGTTGCACTATACAATAATACCTTGTATTCTCCAGAGCTGCCCTCTGCTGAGACCATATCCAGCTTTGGTCCTTCTTCTGCTTTTTCATTTCCATCCTCTTTCTCTTCCTCAGCATTTTCATAATGATATTCACTCTCTTCTTTAGTGTCGAATGATACGGACTTTGGCATCCCAAGGTGGTGGGAAACATTTCCCGATTTAAAATCAGCAGCAGAATCTAGTTCTCTGCTCTCAGGAGGATCTGGAGAAGAGAAATATGTCAGAAAATAAATAAATAAATAAGAAGACTCGCTGGTCATGTTCCTACTGGTTGATACAGCACTTCCTTGGCCCTCACACTTCTGCTGCTTGACAGTTTTCACAACATTTTCCCCCTCTTTCCAGGAGATCTCACACACACACTGTGCTGCTGATTATTTCTGGCCCTTTGGAGAAGGGATCGAAATCATTTGATCCTGAGAGCAATTTTCTATGTTTCTGCCAGAACGTCACTGGAAAATGTTCACCCCATTTCAAGACAAATTCTACTGTGAACCTCATTGATTCCTCAACCACTGAAAAGTGCCCCTGTGCCATTTCATCATTTTCTCAGGTCATCCTACTAAGAATCTTAACATTTTTAGAAGCCCGTCAACCAAAAGTGAGGTATGCCATTCGTTTGCCCTTCAGTTCGTAGAAGGCAGCATACTTTTTCTCAAGATCCTAAAGTTCTTTAGAGAATTGGGCTTCTACTTGTGCATATCGTGCCTGAAGGTTTCTGAGAGCTTTGACCCGCTGCTTAACCGCCAGAGGCCAGCGCTGAGTGCAACCTGCTTTTGAGGCCGATGCCCAGTCAGGGGCTGCAAGGGACAGGGGACTGGGCCGCCCCTCACCAGCCTCGGCCCCGTCATCGGGTCCACACGCCCCAGCCTCCCAGGACTCGGAGCCATCAGCCAGGACCTCGCACGCCCAGAACTCGGCCTCGACTACCACCGCCGCAGGTTCCTCTGCCTTCTGGGATGCCGCCCCCTCTGCAGGTTCCCACAGCTCCCAGGGCGGGGGGCCCTCTGCCTGGTACTCGCCCCTCCAGACCTCACCTGTCTCTCCCAGGGCTTCCTGACCCTGAGGAGGCGCGGCATCCTCTGCAGGGTCCGAGGGCCGTCGCGAGCAGTGACTGACCATCACGAATTTGGCGTGGGGCCCGGCCCCAAAACGGACGTGGTAGTGGCCCTGGGGCACAAGGCAATGGGCCACATCCCGGCGAAGGGAGTGAAACTGCACCGCGGGCGCCCCATGGCCCGCGACCACTCCCGCGCCTCCCTGCCCATGCTCATCCTCCTCTTCTGTCTCTTCCTCCTCCTCGACCTCTTCCTCAGTTTCCTCCCCCTCTTCTGACTGGTACTCAGCCTCCTCCTGGTCCCCGATGTCTAATTCAAGCTCTTCCTCCTCCTCCTCCTCCACCAGCTCTGCATCCCAATCTTCTTCCACTGCGGCCTGGGCGGCCTCCTGCCCACCATCCTCCCCGTGAAGGGCTCTGGAGAGCCCCAGGGAGGCCTGAAGGGTCGCATCCCCCTCGACTCCATCCATTCCTCCCGAAGGGGAGGCACGGACCCCGAGGGGACTGGGGTCGCCACCCGCCCCGCCTCCAGCTCCGTCCTGGCCACCTGGGATCGGCCCACGCTCCTCGGTGGCAGACATGGCAGGAGGGACACGCCACACACGGATCGGGCTGCAGTGATGACCACGGGGAAGATGGCGGCCACCGGGCTGGGTGTCGCTGAGGGAGGGGACGCTGTTGGCAGCGGGGCCTCCGGGACGGGGTGGGGGCTGCAGAGAAGCCGGCTGCCCAGGGCACCAGAGTCGGAGAAAATGCCTCTGGGAGCCCCGTTACGGGAAGAGCAGACGGCCTGCCCGCCGAGCGCCCCGGCGAGACTGGGCCAAGGCCACTGCGCACAGGGCGGGAAAGAGCTTGATTGGCTGGTGACAGGAGGCGAAACTTAGAAGGGCCAACGAGGGGCCACTTCCTCCAGCGCCGACTCTAAGCTCATTTGCCAGCAGCCAAGGATTGACAGCACCACCGTCCAATGAGTGATCAAGGTCTTCAGTTTCCCTGGAGGCCTTAAAGGCCCAGCTCACCCTCAGCCTCTGTGAGCGCACAGGAATCCCTTCCTTTTCATTCCACCACTGCAAGAGCAAAACTACCATGCGCCTAAAGGGCGGCGCCCTGGGGTATGGGAACCTGCATGTGTTCCCCAATTGCCACCCTGGGGCAGCTCACGCTGATACAGACACACTTAGTTCAAAAACGAGAGTGAGAGAGAAGGTGTATAGATCAAATCTCAGCAACGCTTAAAACCTCCCACAGGAGACAGCAAGAGAATTGGGAGGTTTTAATGCTGTTAAGGCTCCTTAGAAAAGGACATACAGAGTCGATATGGATGCAGTGAGAATGGAGAGTGGAAGAAGCAGTAAAGACAGGAGCTGGAGAGTGTTTCATCAGGGCTCCCCAATTCCGTTGCAGCCTCCAAGAAATGAAGACAGAGAGAGAGAGGGAAGAGAGACAGAGAGAGAGAGAGAGAGAGAGAGAGAGAGAGAGAGATTTCTTTTAAAGACTGGGCTGAGCACCTGCTCTGCACTGGAATGTGCACACCCCTTGCCTCCCAAATTCATACGAGAAGCCCGTCCCCAGCCCCACCCCACCCCCAGGAGATGGTATTTGGAGACTGGGTCTTTGGTAGGTCATTCAGTTTTGGTAAGGTCAGGAGGCTGGGGTCCACACATTGGGATTATTGCCCTTACAGGAAGAGACCATAGATGGTACTCTCCTCCCACCACCCCAACGTGAAGCCACAGGAAGAAGGCGGCTATCTTCAAGCCAAAACGAGGGCCCTCACCAAGAACTCCACCATGCTGGCACCCTGACTTTGGGCTTCCTAGCCTCCAGAACTGTGAGAGAATAAATTTCGGTTGTTTTAAGCCACCTGCTTTGTGGTAATTTGTTACGTTAAACCTAGGAAACTAACACCTCCCTCCGGGAGGTCTTTGTGTCTCAGGCCCCTGAGAATCCTAGTACCTTCCTCAGTCCAGATCTTACCATCCTGTTCAGTTTACCTGCAATAGTACCAAGTCAGTGAATTAAGGCTAGTTCTACTGTAGGTGTAGTTAAACGTTTCCCCCACTGCTCTAAAGCAGTGGTTCTCAAACTTTAGTGTGCTTCAGTAGCACTTGGAGGACTTGTAAAAACCTGATGGCTAGCAGCCTACCTTCAGAATATCCAATCCAGTAGGTCTGGGGCAGGGTCTGAGAATTTGCACTTCAAACAAGTTCCCCACTGATGGTGATGCTGATGCTGATGCTGATGCTGCTGCTCCATGGCAGGCCAATAGCACCATCTGGTCCCCAGGCAAGGTAGGTCATCCATCAGTTTCTTTCAATGACATATACTAGAGGCTGGGCCACCATCTCTATCATCACACAAGTTGTTTATAATCTAATATTTTAATTTATTTGAGGCTGCTATAAAAGGATGTCAAACAGGCTTACCAAATTCTTGAAAGAAATCCCTTTCAATGACAGTAAGGTGGGCCGAAATAAATAGAACAAAGATACATTGGAGTCAGTGTTATTTATGTTAAAAAAAAAAAAAAAAAACCTCTGCAGCTTATTCATGTCAAACAAGCTTTTATTTTCAATGTGAACAATACTGTCAAACTTATATGTAAAAGGTAAGAATAAAGTCAGATAGCAGTTAATATCATTTTGGGATGTTGAACTTTGAAACAAAATCTGTGTTGTGGGCTAATGAAAACTAGAATCTCCGTGAAGAACAAATTCTTCTTTTCTTTCACTGTCCACTTCTTTTTATGTCTTCCAACTGTAGGATGGGATAAGAGTCAATTAACAATTGTACACCAATAACATGCACCAGGGACTTTCTAAATATGAGTCAATACTATGTACATCTCCTGGCTCTCCAAGGAGAAAACAAAATGTTTTCTTCTTGTAACCCAGACCCTTGGTTGTCAGGGTGCACATCATTTCATCACACCAACCACATCTCTCTCTTGCCAACCACTATATATGTTAGTTTTTTTTCTTGAAAGGCCACTCTGTGATTTAAATGTCTTTCCACCTTAAGAGCCTATGTTCCTTACCAAATCATAAATCCCTTATAATCCCAGACCTTCAGTTTCCATATCTGTATAATGAGAATGAGGCTGTTATCAAACATCCACAGGTGTGAAAATTAAGAAAGGGAGAAAGAAAGAGTGTGATACTGAGAGAGAGAGAGAGATGAGAGAGAGAAAGGAAAAGATGAATGGGTAGCAGAAAGAGAAACTAGGATTGAATTACCAACTCAGTGAGAGCCAATAATAATACTATGGCTAATTTTCTTTCCTTTTGAATAAAACATCTAAATTGAACTAATATTTGTGAATTACTCATGAAATGCAGTCTTATTTGAAATCCTTAACTTTTTACTACTTTGTAAGGAGTCACCGTCTCAAAGGCATTGCTATTCCAAGAGACTTCATTTCTGTGGCCAGGTGATGAAGGTACAGCTAGTGCACAGCTTAGTCGCTTTAGCTGCTTCTCCTGGTGACCAGTCTCTAAAACTATAGGTCTCTATATTTTAGACCTCTAAAAAAATATAGGTCTCTATTTCCAGGTCTGATAAATTTCCCATCTGCAGTAGACTTAAAGCTCCAGGACAATGGCCTTGTGGCTGTAAATGAAATACATTTCAGAACACACTTCTTTCCATACCATCTAGAATACAAGTACATTATTAACATTAAACTGTTTTTCCAAAACTAAATTTCAACAATTTTTTTCTTATTTACTTTACAAAAAAAAATAAAAACATGATAGATAGCTCGTGGGAAGCAGCTGCGTAGCACAGGGAGATCAGCTCGGAGCTCTGTGACCACCTAGACGGGTGGGATAGGGAGGGTGGGAGGGAGACGCAAGTGGGAAGAGAAATGGGGATATAGGTATACTATAGGTGATTCACTTTGTTATAAAGCAGAAACTAACACACCCCTGTAAAGCAATTATACTCCCATAAAGATGTTAAAAAGATAAACAAAAAATAGATTAAGGATGTAAACAAAACAAACATAAAGCTGTCAGTAACAGGTATATGTCAGGACCGGTTGCACTATACAATAATACCTTGTATTCTCCAGAGCTGCCCTCTGCTGAGGACCATATCCAGCTTTGGTCCTTCTTCTGCTTTTTCATTTCATCCTCTTTCTCTTCCTCAGCATTTTCATAATGATATTCACTCTCTTCTTTAGTGTCGAATGATATGGACTTTGGCATCCCAAGGTGGTGGGAAACATTTCCCGATTTAAAATCAGCAGCAGAATCTAGTTCTCTGCTCTCAGGAGGATCTGGAGAAGAGAAATATGTCAGAAAATAAATAAATAAATAAGAAGACTCGCTGGTCATGTTCCTACTGGTTGATACAGCACTTCCTTGGCCCTCACACTTCTGCTGCTTGACAGTTTTCACAACATTTTCCCCCTCTTTCCAGGAGATCTCACACACACACTGTGCTGCTGATTATTTCTGGCCCTTTGGAGAAGGGATCGAAATCATTTGATCCTGAGAGCAATTTTCTATGTTTCTGCCAGAACGTCACTGGAAAATGTTCACCCCATTTCAAGACAAATTCTACTGTGAACCTCATTGATTCCTCAACCACTGAAAAGTGCCCCTGTGCCATTTCATCATTTTCTCAGGTCATCCTACTAAGAATCTTAACATTTTTAGAAGCCCATCAACCAAAAGTGAGGTATGCCATTCGTTTGCCTTCAGTTCGTAGAAGGCAGCATACTTTTTCTCAAGATCCTAAAGTTCTTTAGAGAATTGGCTTCTACTTGTGCATATCGTGCCTGAAGGTTTCTGAGAGCTTTGACCCGCTGCTTAACCGCCAGAGGCCAGCGCTGAGTGCAACCTGCTTTTGAGGCCGATGCCCAGTCAGGGGCTGCAAGGGACAGGGGACTGGGCCGCCCCTCACCAGCCTCGGCCCCCGTCATCGGGTCCACACGCCCCAGGCCTCCCAGGACTCGGAGCCCATCAGCCAGGACCTCGCACGCCCAGAACTCCGGCCTCGACTACCACCGCCGCAGGTTCCTCTGCCTTCTGGGATGCCGCCCCCTCTGCAGTCGTCCCCCCACAGCTCCCAGGGCGGGGGGCCCTCTGCCTGGTACTCGCCCCTCCAGACCTCACCTGTCTCTCCCAGGGCTTCTGACCCTGAGGAGGCGCGGCATCCTCTGCAGGGTCCGAGGGCCGTCGCGAGCAGTGACTGACCATCACGAATTTGGCGTGGGGCCCGGCCCCAAAACGGACGTGGTAGTGGCCCTGGGGCACAAGGCAATGGCCACATCCCGGCGAAGGGAGTGAAACTGCACCGCGGGCGCCCCATGGCCCGCGACCACTCCCGCGCCTCCCTGCCCATGCTCATCCTCCTCTTCTGTCTCTTCCTCCTCCTCGACCTCTTCCTCAGTTTCCTCCCCCTCTTCTGACTGGTACTCAGCCTCCTCCTGGTCCCCGATGTCTAATTCAAGCTCTTCCTCCTCCTCCTCCTCCACCAGCTCTGCATCCCAATCTTCTTCCACTGCGGCCTGGGCGGCCTCCTGCCCACCATCCTCCCTGTGAAGGGCTCTGGAGAGCCCCAGGGAGGCCTGAAGGGTCGCATCCCCCTCGACTCCATCCATTCCTCCCGAAGGGGAGGCACGGACCCCGAGGGGACTGGGGTCGCCACCCCGCCCCGCCTCCAGCTCCGTCCTGGCCACCTGGGATCGGCCCACGCTCCTCGGTGGCAGACATGGCAGGAGGGACACGCCACACACGGATCGGGCTGCAGTGATGACCACGGGGAAGATGGCGGCCACCGGGCTGGGTGTCGCTGAGGGAGGGGACGCTGTTGGCAGCGGGGCCTCCGGGACGGGGTGGGGGCTGCAGAGAAGCCGGCTGCCCAGGGCACCAGAGTCGGAGAAAATGCCTCTGGGAGCCCCGTTACGGGAAGAGCAGACGGCCTGCCCGCCGAGCGCCCCGGCGAGACTGGGCCAAGGCCACTGCGCACTAGGGCGGGAAAGAGCTTGATTGGCTGGTGACAGGAGGCGAAACTTAGAAGGGCCAACGAGGGGCCACTTCCTCCAGCGCCGACTCTAAGCTCATTTGCCAGCAGCCAAGGATTGACAGCACCACCGTCCAATGAGTGATCAAGGTCTTCAGTTTCCCTGGAGGCCTTAAAGGCCCAGCTCACCCTCAGCCTCTGTGAGCGCACAGGAATCCCTTCCTTTTCATTCCACCACTGCAAGAGCAAAACTACCATGCGCCTAAAGGGCGGCGCCCTGGGGTATGGGAACCTGCATGTGTTCCCCAATTGCCACCCTGGGGCAGCTCACGCTGATACAGACACACTTAGTTCAAAAACGAGAGTGAGAGAGAAGGTGTATAGATCAAATCTCAGCAACGCTTAAAACCTCCCACAGGAGACAGCAAGAGAATTGGGAGGTTTTAATGCTGTTAAGGCTCCTTAGAAAAGGACATACAGAGTCGATATGATGCAGTGAGAATGGAGAGTGGAAGAAGCAGTAAAGACAGGAGCTGGAGAGTGTTTCATCAGGGCTCCCCAATTCCGTTGCAGCCTCCAAGAAATGAAGACAGAGAGAGAGAGGGAAGAGAGACAGAGAGAGAGAGAGAGAGAGAGAGAGAGAGAGAGAGAGAGAGATTTCTTTTAAAGACTGGGCTGAGCACCTGCTCTGCACTGGAATGTGCACACCCCTTGCCTCCCAAATTCATACGAGAAGCCCGTCCCAGCCCCAGCCCACCCCACCCCCAGGAGATGGTATTTGGAGACTGGGTCTTTGGTAGGTCATTCAGTTTGGTAAGGTCAGGAGGCTGGGGTCCACACATTGGGATTATTGCCCTTACAGGAAGAGACCATAGATGGTACTCTCCTCCCACCACCCCAACGTGAAGCCACAGGAAGAAGGCGGCTATCTTCAAGCCAAAACGAGGGCCCTCACCAAGAACTCCACCATGCTGGCACCCTGACTTTGGGCTTCCTAGCCTCCAGAACTGTGAGAGAATAAATTTCGGTTGTTTTAAGCCACCTGCTTTGTGGTAATTTGTTACGTTAAACCTAGGAAACTAACACCTCCCTCCGGGAGGTCTTTGTGTCTCAGGCCCCTGAGAATCCTAGTACCTTCCTCAGTCCAGATCTTACCATCCTGTTCAGTTTACCTGCAATAGTACCAAGTCAGTGAATTAAGGCTAGTTCTACTGTAGGTGTAGTTAAACGTTTCCCCCACTGCTCTAAAGCAGTGGTTCTCAAACTTTAGTGTGCTTCAGTAGCACTTGGAGGACTTGTAAAAACCTGATGGCTAGCAGCCTACCTTCAGAATATCCAATCCAGTAGGTCTGGGGCAGGGTCTGAGAATTTGCACTTCAAACAAGTTCCCCACTGAATGGTGATGCTGATGCTGATGCTGATGCTGCTGCTCCATGGCAGGCAATAGCACCATCTGGTCCCCAGGCAAGGTAGGTCATCCATCAGTTTCTTTCAATGACATATACTAGAGGCTGGGCCACCATCTCTATCATCACACAAGTTGTTTATAATCTAATATTTTAATTTATTTGAGGCTGCTATAAAAGGATGTCAAACAGGCTTACCAAATTCTTGAAAGAAATCCCTTTCAATGACAGTAAGGTGGGCCGAAATAAATAGAACAAAGATACATTGGAGTCAGTGTTATTTATGTTAAAAAAAAAAAAAAAAAACCTCTGCAGCTTATTCATGTCAAACAAGCTTTTATTTTCAATGTGAACAATACTGTCAAACTTATATGTAAAAGGTAAGAATAAAGTCAGATAGCAGTTAATATCATTTTGGGATGTTGAACTTTGAAACAAAATCTGTGTTGTGGGCTAATGAAAACTAGAATCTCCGTGAAGAACAAATTCTTCTTTTCTTTCACTGTCCACTTCTTTTTATGTCTTCCAACTGTAGGATGGGATAAGAGTCAATTAACAATTGTACACCAATAACATGCACCAGGGACTTTCTAAATATGAGTCAATACTATGTACATCTCCTGGCTCTCCAAGGAGAAAACAAAATGTTTTCTTCTTGTAACCCAGACCCTTGGTTGTCAGGGTGCACATCATTTCATCACACCAACCACATCTCTCTCTTGCCAACCACTATATATGTTAGTTTTTTTTTCTTGAAAGGCCACTCTGTGATTTAAATGTCTTTCCACCTTAAGAGCCTATGTTTCCTTACCAAATCATAAATCCCTTATAATCCCAGACCTTCAGTTTCCATATCTGTATAATGAGAATGAGGCTGTTATCAAACATCCACAGGTGTGAAAATTAAGAAAGGGAGAAAGAAAGAGTGTGATACTGAGAGAGAGAGAGAGATGAGAGAGAGAAAGGAAAAGATGAATGGGTAGCAGAAAGAGAAACTAGGATTGAATTACCAACTCAGTGAGAGCCAATAATAATACTATGGCTAATTTTCTTTCCTTTTGAATAAAACATCTAAATTGAACTATATTTGTGAATTACTCATGAAATGCAGTCTTATTTGAAATCCTTAACTTTTTACTACTTTGTAAGGAGTCACCGTCTCAAAGGCATTGCTATTCCAAGAGACTTCATTTCTGTGGCCAGGTGATGAAGGTACAGCTAGTGCACAGCTTAGTCGCTTTAGCTGCTTCTCCTGGTGACCAGTCTCTAAAAATATAGGTCTCTATATTTTAGACCTCTAAAAAAATATAGGTCTCTATTTCCAGGTCTGATAAATTTCCCATCTGCAGTAGACTTAAAGCTCCAGGACAATGGCCTTGTGGCTGTAAATGAAATACATTTCAGAACACACTTCTTTCCATACCATCTAGAATACAAGTACATTATTACATTAAACTGTTTTTCCAAAACTAAATTTCAACAATTTTTTTTCTTATTTACTTTACAAAGAAAAATAAAAACATGATAGATAGCTTGTGGGAAGCAGCTGCGTAGCACAGGGAGATCAGCTCGGAGCTCTGTGACCACCTAGACAGGTGGGATGGGGAGGGTGGGAGGGAGACGCAAGTGGGAAGAGAAATGGGGATATAGGTATACTATAGGTGATTCACTTTGTTATAAAGCAGAAACTAACACACCCTGTAAAGCAATTATACTCCCATAAAGATGTTAAAAAGATAAACAAAAAATAGATTAAGGATGTAAACAAAACAAAACATAAAGCTGTCAGTAACAGGTATATGTCAGGACCGGTTGCACTATACAATAATACCTTGTATTCTCCAGAGCTGCCCTGCTGAGACCAT